>NC_056054.1:5347500-7847500 GCF_016772045.2 Ovis aries | reverse complement strand
TCTCAGTGCCAATGACAGCGACTTATGAGGACATTTTCTCAGGGACATCTCCCCCAGGGAGCCCTGTGGCCCCGCTGGCATCCTGCCTTCACCATTTCTTCTGCGTCTGTGTGTCTGGGTCCACCTGCTCAGACAGCCTGCTCCCTCCCCACTGACCCACGTGTGCACAGCAAGTCTGTGCTTTGGGGTCGTCTGCTGCTTGCAGACTCAACCCTTAGGTGCCTGAGGCTTGCGCTTGCTGCTGCCCTCCCGGGAGCAGCGATACAACACTTGCAGGAAGGAGACCCTCCACAAGCTCCGCCTTCCTGGAGACTGGACTCAGTCTCGACCTTCCTGGGAACCTGGGCCACCTGGGCGGCCAGCAGCCCACGTTTGCCAGGCCCTGGCTCCCTGGCCTCTGTGGTCAGTCCGAGCACAAGCAGGGCCCCAGTGTCTCTGTCTCACCAACAGCACTCCCCACTCACTGGATCCATAGTGTTTAGGTGAATTTTAGAGTCTTCTGTTCTTCTGCAGGCTCCCCTGGTGGCCGAAACAGTAAAGAATCTGTTTGCAATGTGGGAGACTGGGGTTTGATCTCTGGTTGGGAAGATCCCCTGGAGAAGGAAATGGCTACCCACTACAGTATATTTGCCTGGAAAATCGCATGGACAGAGGAGCCTAGCAGGTTATAGTCCATGGGGTTGCAAAGAGTCAGACAAGACTGAGCAACTAACACACACACACACACACACACACACAACCATTCTTCTGCACGCTTAGTATCCAGCATATTTCATCATTTCTAAGGTGCTTGATACGTAAACATCTCTGAAGTCAGCTGTGCCCACAGAATGATGGTGTATCTTGTTTTATGCTTTAGCTGTTAGCAGTACATAAAATAATACGTGTCTTAGCATCAGGGCATCTAATTCCCACAGTTCACATGCTGTCTCAGACACACATTCCCCAGACATCCTCCAGCTAAGAACCTTTTTCCAGACTCACACGTGAGTCATTTCACCTTGATTTTCTTTGATATTTCACATCCTTTTTCCATATGCCTAATGGCTTGTCATCCGTTAGCTGTAAATTCTTTAACAGGATGACACCTGCCAGGACTGCTCTAACTGAATCGAATTCATTGACCCTATGTCATGTCAAATTATTTTTGTTATGCCTCTCATTTTGGGTTTTGAACCTATTTAGGTTACTTTTCAGGCAGCCTGGCTGCCACTGCTGAGATCTCTCTGGTTCGATGATGCTCAAAAGAAATTGCTTTAACGTGAGGCTGTGTGAAAGCAAAGGAATTTATTGAAAATAATCAAAACACCCTTTTGTTAAACTCTTTACTAATTTATTCAATAGCTGAAGCCACATACTCAAACACACAGATGTGCCCTCTATACATGTATAGATTTATGCATGTATGCATTGTACTACACACACAAATCCATGTGGAGAGAGACGGAGAGGCCAGTGTGGAGCCTGAGTAAAGGGGAGAGACAGAAGCGGAATCTCTGAAGGCAAACACATCCTCATCACGACTTGGCGTTACCACCAGGAGCAGGGCTCAAGGACAGGTCCTGGTCCATTTCCGATGTCTTCCCTCCCTTACACTGTCCACTTTGCCCTCTGTGTGTTGGTGAGGGGAGGCAGTCTTCTGTGTTTTTGGCTGGGCCAGTGGGGAGACAGTGGTGCATATTCCCTGGGATGGAACACCAAGTGGAAGTGGATCAGGGAACTGGACAGGGAGGATAGGCAGGACACTGGGGCATGCTGGGTTAGGAGCCATAGGGTACAGTATCCAGGAGACCCTAAATATCCTGCCCGCAGTTCTTCATCCTGCCCGCAGTTCTTCATTCTGCCCGCAGTTCTTCACCCAGCCCTGCTGCCTGCCGACCTGGGGGTGGTAATCACAGAGGCACCTTCGTGTGGGCGGGGCCTCCTCATGGGCAGGGCCTGGGTGGGAGACAGCGGCTGCAGCCGAACTTGAGTTTCCAGCTGGAGCCATTGAGCAAGAGATAAGGAGACCTGGCCCCAGGGCATTTGAACAACCCAGAATTACCCTCCATGGGCCCTGTCATTAGCAACAGAGATACAAATCAGGGAAGACTTTTGTGCTGCCTTGACCATTTTCTGAGTTTTGGTAAAACAGAATCATGTCAAATGAAAAACGTAAAATAAAACAATTGCTAGAATAGAATTTTCCCCGTATTTAAAAATTAATGCTCTTGGGAGAGGAGGGTTAATAACTCCCCCTACCAAACACACACACACACACACACACACACACACACACACACACACACAAATACACAACAGTACAGAAAAACTATTCTAAACTATTGAAAATATGTCTCTTGGGGTTGTGGGACTACAGATGATTTTTTTAATTATGTATTTAAGATTTTTTCCATAAAGAAAATGCATTATATCTGCAACATAATACTTTTTAAAAGAAAAGTGTTTTTTAAAACCGAAAGAAAAAAAAAATTTTTTTTAACTGTTCTATTTGTGCCTTTTGCAGACTGGCTGTTAGGGGCTACTGGATACAGGCTGTGAGGGTGTGGGCATGGTGGCCAGGCCCTGTGTGGGAGCCCAGAACTTTTTCTGGATTGTGGTCACTCCCTCGGGCTTGTCGATCTCTGCTGCAGGTGGCCTTTGTGGTTGGCTGGTGTTCCAGTCAGTTCAATGTGCTTCTGTTTGGGATTTGACCTCAGGCATCCGAAGGCGTCCCCATGAGATTCTTCACCAAGCTGGACCAGCTCATCGAGTTTTACAAGAAGGAAAACATGGGTTTGGTGACCCACCTGCAGTATCCCGTGCCCCTGGAGGAGGAGGACACGGGAGACGAGCCAGAAGAGGAGACAGGTAGGAAAGGACGGAGGGAAAGTGCCCTGGGTCCCTGCCATCTGAGTCCTGTGCTTAAGTTCTGGGGTATCTCTCCAACTTCAGGTGCTTGTAGATTAGATGGGTCTGGTTATCAGAGGGGGTTGACACGGTGGTTAAAGACCTGTTAGGAACACAGGCTCTGGGGTCAGGCAGACCTAGGTCAAACTTCCTGCTCCCCATCTTCTTAGCTGTGTGACCTTGGATGAATTACTTAACCTCTCCTAACCACAGACTGCTCTTAAAGAGACACTAAAAATCGTGTCTACCTCTCGGTGTCATCAAATGAGTCAATGTAGATCCCAGAGCCTAGTACACAGTAAACACTCGATGCTGTTAAAATCATTGTCAAAATAATTAGCTGAACTTTGCTATAAAGAGGAGGGAGGAAGAGATCATTGCACCAAACTGGAAGGATGAGAAAGGTGTTTCATGAGAGTATCATTAAAACAAAACAAAAAAAAAGGTACAGCCCCTGAAAGGTATCTGAGAGTCAGTGCTGCTGCTTTAGCGGTGGAGTGACAGACACACAGGCGAGAGTCGGACAGAGGCAGTGCAGCCAGGGAGCCACCCTTCTCTTCCCCTCAAATGTTCAGGTCCTAAAAGAAACCCCTGAGATACATAACTGAGACTCTCAACCGGTCAGGGCTCCCTCTAAGTCCCAGGTCCCAGGGCCTGGAACCAGCAAGACCCCTGGGGGTCTCCCCACAAGGACAGACGAGACCAGAGGTGCCGAGGTCCCCGGCCTGGCTCCTCCTGTCCCCGGCTGCTCCCAGCCGTCCATTGGGCGTCCCTTCCCCCACCTCTGCGGGCCCCCTTTCCATTGCCCCCCTGGAGACTCACCTCGAGCAATTGCACGATGCCTCGGCGGCCTCACCAGAGGGCCAGCTCTGAACAGCCACCTGCTCCTGGAGGTGAGGCCCAGCCAGAGTGTGTTCAAAGGTGCTCAGGTCTGCAGGGGCTGAGGGGGACAGCTCACAGGCCGAGGCAGCTGGGTTCCTTCTCGCCTCCCCCGGCCCAGAAAGAGGCGCCCTCGGCTGTGACATAGCCAAAGATGACATGTCCACCGTGAGTCTGGGGCCAGGGCTGTGCCTGGGGCCGTGTGGTATCACCCAGCGGTACCCAGGAGTCCAGGCTGGGCCTTGACACTGAGATGCCATCCTGCAGAAATGCCCTCTGCATTCCCCCTCACACACCACCCAGTTTCTTCCCCTCTGGGCGTGGTGGTCTAGAAAAAGACCCCGACACTAGAGAAAGGCCTCCCTGAAAGAACTGGAAAAAGAAGCACAATCTCACGATGGCCGGCTCCCCTTCCCCAAGCAAGGCCCTATTGTAGGCTTGAAGCGGAGACTCCCCACACCCACCCAACCCTCCCCCCCCCCCACCCCACCCTGCCCCCGCCAGTCCAGTCCAAGGTGTCAGACTTGGCTCAGGTCTCCTCAAGGTGCTGCGTGCCCCCGTGGGGCTCTAAACAGACTCATGACCCTTGATAGAACCCAGGCCAGGTGAGGAAGTCAAGGGCTCATCCTCCCCCAAGGACGTCCCGGGGGGAGGTCTGTGGCCAGGCCCCTGAGGGTGGCCATTCTGTGTGGGGAGAGGCTGGGACAAGATGTCACAGGCCCAGGGGCTCAGGACTCACCCCTCCCCCCAATCTCTGCTACGTGCAGGATGGAAGTTTTCCCTGGTGAGTGGGCCCCCCAATCTCTGCTACGTGCAGGATGGAAGTTTTCCCATTGAGTGGGCAGGAGCCCCATCTCCCAAGCCGAGTCTGGTCACTTGGGTGGAGGGAGCCCCTCACTCTCTTCCGTTGTCTCTGAGCATCTGGAGGGATAGAGAAGGAAGGATGGAGACTGGAAAGTCCAGAGAAAAGGGGGCCTGGGTGGGAGTGTGGCGAGGCCCTGCCTGCTCCCTGCCCCACTCCTCCCGTGATGGGAACCCAGTGTCAGCCGGTCCAGGGCCCCTGCTCTGCCCCACAGCCGGCTGGCCTGCTGAGCCGCTAAGGCGGCTGATTCCACCCATCCAAAGCCAGCAGCCCTGCCCGGCATGCCAATCTTATCCCAGCAGGTGTTTGCAGAGCATCTCAATGGGACTCACTCTGTGCTGGGCCCCGGGTCAGAGGCCACCAAGACCTGTCCTTGGTCAGCTCCCCCAGAGCTGGCAAGGGAGCAAGGACGGAAAGGGACAGAGTGGGCATAGGCGGGTCTGTGGCTGGGTGCCTGGCCTGGACCCCACGTGACGGGAGGGTGGGGAGATCACCAACAGAGGGCGTGGGAGGGTGGAGATGCTGAGGGAGGGTACACTCGGCCCAGACGGCTCTCCTGCTCTTGTCTTGGGTAGAAGGGGCCATGTCTCCGCCCGAGTTGCCACCCAGAAACATCATCCCTTTATCTGCGGGGCCATGCGAGGCTAAGGAGGCCCCTGCTTCCATGGAGATCCCTCGAGCTGCCGAGGTCGGCCGGCCGAGCCTCTCAGAGACACTGTTCCAGCGACTGCAGGCCATGGACACCAGTGGGTGAGTCTCACCTGGCGGGCCCCACGACACCCAGGCAGCTCATCCTGTGCTTCCCTCCTGGGGGTGCCCCTTCCACCCCAGGACAGGGTATCATGGAGCCCACTGGCCTCCCAATGGTGGGTCTCTAGTTCTCAGGGTGGCTCTGACCGAGTGGGCACTGAATGGCCCTGCCCAGATGCTCCGTGTCCACCAGGCCCCAGGGCAGGAGCTGATTCTGGAGTGATGGACGATTCTGTGCTGCAAATGGCATGGGCCTGCTCCAGACTCCGGGGCCTAGGCTGTGATTCCCTGGCCGGGGCCTCCCATGAACTCACATGACATCTATTCCCATCCCAAACACCTCTCCCTGATTCAGATGGTCCCAGCAGCGGAGATGCCTGCACTGCAGCCTGGACCTGCTCTGGGCCTCGTGCAAAGGTGGCCACCATCCTTGTCACCAGGAGATGGGCCAGAGCAATAGTCCATGGGTGGTGTGAACTGTGAGGTCTGCACAGGGTACTGCTCCTTTCTTTGCAGTGGAAAGTGTTATGGAAAGTGGAAAGTGTTCAGTCATGTCCGACTCTTTGCGACCCCATAGACTATAGCCCGCCAGGCTCCTCTGTCCATGGGATTCTCCAGGCAAGAATACCAGAGTGGGTTGCTATGCCCTCCTCCAGGGGATCTTCCCGACCCAGGGATCAAATCCAGGTCTCCTGCATTGCAGGCAGATTCTTTACCATCTGAGCCACCAGGGAAGCCTGTGGAAGGTAGGAGAGGCAATCCTTTCACCAGTTTGTTTCACTTGCCCTGATCCAGGGTTCTCAGGATCTGGTCCCATGGGTGGCACCAGACTCGTCCATGTCAGTTGAGGTCCCACAGCTCCTTTGCCCCCTTGGCAGGTTCAGGCTGGATGATGCGAGGTGGCAGTATTGCCTGGGAACGATGTTGGTTATTTTGCCAATCAGAGGCCCTGACTTTAGCACAGGCCAAAGGATGGCTTCCGCAGGGAAGACTCTCTATGAGGGGAACTGTGTCCCCAACACCGAGTATGTCACCTGCTTCTAGTCAAAGCTCCTAGATCTGTGTTCAGTGAATGAATTAGCACACAGTCATTTCCACGCATTAATCATTTCAAAACATTTTTTTGTTTCCTTATGAGAAAAAGTCCCCCCAAATACTATGCTATTGGCAGGGCTCATGCAACATCTCCAACTTGAAAGCTTCATTTATGACACCCAGGGCTGCTCCCCTGCCATCTGATTTGGCAAAATACAAAGGGAAGGCCTGAAGGAACGCACAAGCCGCTGGTTGCTAAGATACCTGGGGTTTTCCTATTTCCACCTTGACATATCCTCTAGTTCTCCAGGCCTACCAGGCTATAATCTCTGCACCCTCCTGGAATTCCTCGTTCTGTTTACCAAGAAGCTAAATATGCTCTAAATATGTTGATTCATTATCATGATCATTCTGATATGTGTTTCTGCATAACAAATACTTATTAAAAGAGTCCATGCAGAGCCCATTGTTTTAGTTTCCTTGAGGCTCTATTTCTTGGAGGTTTTAGGTGCCAAATGCAGTGCAGTCCCTGAGGAAATAGGCAACGATGCTCAGTGGTGCCCCTGCTGCCCAGCTCCTCCTGACTCCTCCATGCGTTCTCTTAGCTGTATCTCCTTATCAGTTCCTCCTCTCTAGGGACATGTCTTCTTAAGGGACCCAGGGCCCAGTGGGGCAGGACGAAGTGTTCAGCCGAGCCTCCAGGCAGCTCCTGAGATGGGGTGGTGGGGCCAGCTGAGGGCTAGTGAGCCCAGGAGGTGGCCCTCTATGATGTGTTGTTGTTGTTTAGTTGCTGACTCATGTTCGACTCTTTTGTGACTCTTTTGGGACGGTCTACATGGGCTGTAGACCGTCAGACTCCTCTGTCCTTGGGATTTCCCAGGCGAAAATACTAGAGTGGGTTGCCATTTCCTTCTCCTCCAGGGGCCCAGGAATCGATCTAATGTCTCCTGCATTGCAGGCAGATTCTTTACCATGGAACCAGCTAGGAAGCCCTCTTTGGTGACTTCTCAGTTAACAGACAGCCTTGGCACTTGCCTAAAACTTCTGCTTAGAGATGGGCCTGTGCAGGTGGAACACACCGGAGGGACCATGGTGCCTGCCCTCAGTTCTCTTCTGGGCACGAAAAACTAAGATTCTGCCTCGTGGTTGCAAGTGAATCTATGTTGCTTGTGAAAAACCTTTGTACACAGAGGACTGCCTTTAGATTATTCTTAATTATAAGGCAAACTGCACAGTCTTTTGTGCAAGCTAATTAGATCTAATCAGTTAGATCATAGTTAATACAAGGTTTGGTTTGTGGTTTAGTCACTAAGTCGTGTCCGACTCTTGTGACCCCATGGACTGTAGCCTGCCAGGCTCCTCTGTCCATGGGATTCTCCAGGCAAGAATACTGGAGTGGGTTGCCATTTCCTTCTCCAGGGAATCTTCCCGACCTAAGAATCGAACCCAAGTCTCCTGCACTGCAGAAAGATTCTTTACCAACTGAGCTATGAGGGAAGCCCAACTACTGAGTAAAATCAACTTTCTCTGATAAACAGAGTCTACATCTTTATGTCAACACTTTTCAACAACATGTTTAACAGACATAACTTCCTAAAGCAAATACTGATGATCTCAAAGTTACAAGTCAACAGGCGTGAAAACTGTTGCTATAGGAGAGATTTGTCCTTTTTAGTAAACCAGACTGAGGCAGAAACTGGATCAAGACACAGAATGAGTATAGATTAAACTTAAATATTATGAAGACTGGTATGTGAATAGTTACTAACTTTAAATAAGTCAAAATGGCTAATCCACATCTTTTCAATCTTAAGAGCAACAACCTTTCATTCTTTCCAGGATCCTACAGGAAAAAAAAAACAAAAAACCATAACCTCTAGTCTCACCTTGATTGCATGTCAAGGCTGGAGCACAGCTATTTAAGGCCTGCATGAATTTTTTCACACGTGTAAATCGACCTCCTTAAGCCCCTCCCCTACCCCACCCCATTTCCTTGTTTGTGGAATAGGAATAATAGTAATGTCTGCCTCATGACATTGATTTGAGGATTAAAGGAGAAGATGCAGGACTTCCCTGGTGCTCCAGTGGCTAAGACTATGTGCTACCTGTGCAGAGGGCCCAGGTTCAATCCCTGGTCAGGGAGCTCCATCCCACATTCTGCACCTAAGAGCCCACACGCCAAACGTGAAGATCCCAAGTGCTGCAACGAAGACCTGGCATAGCCAGATAAACATATAAAGATTTTTTAAAAAAGGAAAATGACCATGAAATGGTAAACAGAGTGACTAGTATGGTATGTTCAGAGCATACTTGCTCTGATTACAATGTTCATTATTATAGGAACAAAAATTCAATGTTTAAAAATTATCCAGAAAAAAACCCGGTGCTGGGAGATGAAATGTAGAGGTGTGATCAGCCTCGGGGGTGGCCCTGGTGCGATGAGGCCTGGGCTCTGCCTCTGCTGGGCTGTCCTGTGCAAGGATAGGTCCTGACTCAGGCCCACGTGCTTCATCCAGAAGCTGAAAGGGACTGAACCCGACTGGGAGCAGGGGTTGGAGCCCAGCGCCTAGGCTATCACTACCATGCCCCCAGCCCCATCGCTCATCACAGAGACTTCCCCTCAGAGCCTCAGATGACCGGGAACCCCCTCGACACAGAGCTCCAAGTGGCCTTTGGCCATGAACTTGGGAATTGGTCTGTGAGCTGGAGCTATTTGCCTTCTCTAGACTAGAGCATCCCTCAGCCCTTAGATTCTGTCTTTAGGAATAGATGAAGCAGGAAAGCAAGTCCTCTGTACATTTTCAGAGCTCTTCTGTCTCCTTGTCAAAGGATAAAGATTCCTATCCCCAGCCAGTAGAGTATGGCTCCCTTCCACGTACCAGAAAAGCCTTTATGGGTGGGTTAAGAGGGAGCCTGCTGTATGGGCCCTTTATGTGTGTCTGACCTGTTCTCCATCCCTTCACTGAGACCCAGGGAGCCTGTCCAGGTTCAGGAAACGGTTCTCCTGGAGGCTGGTGTCTCAGCTGCAGGCTCTGAGAATACAGATGTCTTCTTCTACCTGTTACTGTTGGTGTCTATGGCTAAAGGAACTGAAAAAACCATGTTGTCATTTCTACTTTTATCCCCTCAGGATTCCAGAAGAGCATCTGAAAGCGATCCAAGATTATTTAAGCACTCAGCTGTCCCTGGACTCAGATTTTGTCAAGTCGGGCTCCAGCAGTCTCCCTCACCTGAAGAAACTGACCGCGCTCCTCTGCAAAGAGCTCTATGGGTAATAGCTGCCCAGTGGGGGTGGGAGGGGACCAGGAACCAGCTCATTAGGGTGAGCCCCGCACTTGGCCCAGCTGTCACTTGGGATAATTGAGCAGTCGGTAGGACTTAGAAATCTGTGGTTGCTGGAGGTTTTGTTTTCATGGTATTTGAACTTGGTGGTGGCTGCATTTGAAAAAAAAGAAAGAAAGAAAGTTAATTTGAGGCCAGTTGCCATGGGAAGGGGTGGGCGGAAGTACACGGCCAGCCCTTCCACACTTGCTCAGGATGTGGTGGTTAAGGCTTTCGCTGCTACTTGTCCTTCTTGCTGCAGCCAGCACATTTGATAAGCACATAAGGTCACCAAGGGGAGATAAATTAAAGTCAGCCCTTCACTGTGTGGGTGGTGATGGCCCAAGATTGCAGTGGTGGCAGGTTTTTAAAGTGAGCCGATTCACCAAAATGCCAGTGTTCTGCGAATGAATTCACTGAAGGACGGATTGGTAAAAATTCCAATTCCTTTCCTTGCTTTAATTTCATTACCATTAAAATTAACAGTGAAGGACAGGGAAGCCTGGCATGCTGCCATCCATGGGGGTTACAAAGAGTCAGACACAATTAACAAAAACAAAAATATCTTAAATATTGGGAACAAAATTAAGACGGATATGCTATATGAAGAAATGACCAAAAAAATTACTTTAAATACTTGAAAAAATTGACAATAACATTTTAAAGCATCTGAAAGAAATTACAAAGACCCAAAACAATCCCATGGCAAATGAAAGGTCAGCATTTTTGTTGGAAAAATAGCATTTCATGGGGGTGAGGTTTTATCAGCCTCTACTCTGTGTTTTATTACATAAACATCAGTTTCAAAATTCTTTTGTCAGTTTCTCTGGTGCCCTATCTATCTTCACTTAGTTAATATGCAAAAAAGAATCTTTCATCATCAGTAATCAAATTGAACCTTCCTTTTAAAGGCTCTTAAAAGCACAATCAGTACATTTGGTACATTCAGCAAATAATTTCTTTGACAAATTGAGCACTCATCAAATTGCCCAGTCAGGTTTCATTTCAATGAATTGGCTTTCAACTAATGCAGTTTCAGCCTTTGGACCCAGAGCCATCATTTTTGTAGATTTCCACGGAAAGCTATTTCTCCATATGATGCTGTTGTTATAAATTGTTAATTACTAGGAAACACACACACAGCACTTCCTTTTTAAGAAGCACGATTTCATGATGGCTGGTAGCAAGCTTAATATTTCTGCTCCACTGGAGATCCTGTCCTTTACCGCTTCCTTGTCCAGGAGGGGCTGTACCTTTCAGTGTCTCCATAAGCTTCACATAGCCACTCAGCACCTCTGCCCAACACTGCTGTGCTTGCTGGGCTTTCCCAGAATCTAGTCACCTCACCCTTGCGGTGACAGCAGCTTCCTCAACTCGGCTAGCTCTCTAGGTTTCTACTCCTTTATTTACTGGAGAGTTAACTTCGAGTTAGAAGCAGAGACATTGTGATGTTCTAAATCCTGTACCTCCACTTGTTTGTCTTTGCTTCATAGGCAAAGTGATAGTCAGGCTTGGAGATGCAATTAGGGATGCAATTTTAGAAAATCTGAGGAACCAGATGGCACTATGGTAAGAATCCATCTGCCAATGCAGGAGATGCAAGAGATGCGGGTTCAGTCCCTGGTTGGAGAATATCCCCTGGAGGAAGAAATAGCAACCCATTCTAGTATTCTTGCCTGGGAAATCCCATGGACAAAGGAGCCTAGAGGGCTACAGTCCATGGGGTCACAAAGAATCAGACACGACTGAGCGACTAAACAACAACCACCCGTGTGCTATCTGGCAACACTGGCAGGAACCACATCACGCAGGCCTCCCAAGGCCAGGTGGAGATTTTCAGCATGGTGCTGTAATCTGAGTCAGGGCTTTGGAGACTGGATCTTAGGAGGCAGACCCAAAGCAGCAGACAGCTGGGAGCTGCATAATGTAAGGCTGGCCCACAAGAAAGGAAGTCAGAGGAGGCATGGATTTGCTTTGCATTCTGCTGAGTCCTGGGTTTGGACAGTGTCTGGCATACAGGAACAGCTGATAGATATTAGTTAAATGACCTGATGGTTGGGAGAATGTGGGCGCTGAGGGCTGGTGTGCCCTAGGCGGGAGTGGATTGGTGGAGCTGGCAGATGGATGTAGGGTCAGGGGAAGGTCAATCAAGGGTGATCCCTAGATTTTCAGTGCAAGAAGCTGAGTGGTGGGTGATGCCAGTTACTCAGATGGGGAAAGTCAAGGAGGAAAGGGTTGAGGAGGATCATCTTTGTCTGAACTGCCATTGGCTTGAAGTGCTATTAGATATCCTGTGGGCGGAGCCATCAATCAAGGATTTAGTTCTAGAAGTTAGATCCCAGGAGACCTCAGGGTTAAGGGTATATACATCTGGGAGTCATAGGCATGCAGTGGGCACTTGAAGCTGGGAGACACATGGGGTAGGTCCTCGCAGCGGGGAGTGCACACGGAGGGGAAGAGGGCAGGGGCAGATACTGAGAGGTGGGTGGAGGAGAAGGACCTGGAACCGGGGGCTGAGGATGGAGCCGAAGGTAGCAGATTTGTCTGCTCAGACCACCCGGCCCAACACAGACACCGGGGTGAGGATGGGAAAGTCAGAGAACCAAGGAGTGAGAAACAGTGCAGGAGCCTCCCCCGCAAAAATGTCATGGCAATGTCACTGCCTGCAACTGAAAGAGCCTCAGCAACACAAAGGCTCTAGGGAGATTTGTAACCCTAAGTTAGACCATCTAGAACCAGACAGAAACTTTTGCAGAGAAAGAGAACAAAAAGTTAAGTCTCCAGAGTCTGGAAATACTTGGTAACTCCTGAAATGGAGAAACAAGAAGAATTATAAGTAGGATTTTAAAATAACAGGTCAAAGTGTGGGAGAGGGTGTTTTATCAATTAAGTAAGGATTTTAATAAAGAAACCAACCAACCAGACAAAAATACATCATCATTAAAACTGCTTCTTTGGAGGCCATAAAATAAACCCACAGTTCTCAAAGCAAATTTATAAAACAAATCACAAAACACAGCAGTGTCAGGGAAGCATATATATATATATATATATATATATATATATATATACACATATACATACACACACACACACACACACACACACACACATATATATATATATATATAACAAGGGAGGACTAGATAAGCACCTGCAAAGAATGTGTGGTTAAAAAACAATAGTCTTTGGAAAGAGGGCATAGAGATTCAACTTATAGCTGGTAGGGCAGGCTCTCCAAGAAGCAGGAAAAAAATGATGCTTATCTGATAAGTAAATATATATTTTTTAAAAGTTTTCAGGCTTATAAAGGAGCTAAATCTAGGTATTGAGAAGCCTTATAATGATCCAGTCACAGAACAACCAAACAGGAGTACTGTAACCTCTTTTTACAATCTTCAAAGCCACAAGCAAAGATGAATTCAGAAAGTAATTACGAATAGCACCATTACTTTTCAAAATTATGATACTTAATATTATTCATACTCTTTGATGACATGATAAAAATGCTGAAGCAGCATCTCCAAGAAGACTACTGATTTCTCCTTGGGATTAACTGAACATAGATATCCTTCAAAAGCCTAAGGAGTCTTCGCCAATTTAAAAAAATTGGTAAAAATGTACTAATCACATGCCTTCCCTTCAGAAAGTTTCCAAGAATTTTTTTCCAGAAATGTTAGTGTGCTGGTGATCCTAAAAATAAGAACCCAGCAGCCTACTGAGCAGCTGGATATGAATACACCCAAAACAGAAGTGTCCATTCTGTGTTCCCAGAACGCAGAATGATGATGAAAATAGAGATAACAAAACTAGCCACAACCATCTGGGTGCTTTTAGACCATCTCCTAAATCACAGTGGAATTAAGGAAGGCACTTCATGCAATGATAGCCTGCCTGGGAGAGGTTTGGAAACCCAGAGGAATCAAGCCTCTGTATATCAGAGCTCCAGGTGATGCAGCCGAAACACTACTGGAGGAAAAGCCAAAGATTTGAATGCTCTGTTACAGAAACGGGGTGGGGTAGAATAATAAGTGAAACATACAAACTTAATCCAGGCTGTCAGTCTTCTGAAGGCATCATGGGCCATATCCTGATTGCACAGATATTGCCACAGTCAAGCAAAGTACTGGAAACGGTAATCTGTTCAATGTTGGTGAATAAAGATTGAGTGTGTGCCAACTATGAGCCCAGGCTTCCCAGGTGGCGCTAGTGGTAAAGAACTCACCTGCCAATGCAGGAGACACAGAGACTTGGGTTCGATTCCTGGGTTGGTAAGATCCGCTGGAGGAGAGCATGGCAACCTACTGCAGGGCTCATGCTTGGAGAATCCCATGGACAGAGGAGCCTGGCGGGCTACGGTCGATAGGGTTGCAAAGAGTCTTATATGACTGAATTGACACACGCTACCAAGAGCCAGATACTGTTCCAGGGGCTAGAGATACAGTAGTGAACCAAACAAAGTCTTTAAGAAATCTCTGTTAAGTGAATGAATAGTAACAACAACTGGAAAGTAAAAGAGCAAGGGGGAAATAATTTTAAAAAATAATAAATTAGGAAAAAAGTCAAGGAAATTTTTAAAATTAGAAATGTAGGAGATTTAATAATTTGCATTAAAGATTTACAAGTCATAAAGAATACAATTACGTAGTTGCAAATCTTCAAATTATAATTAAATGTAATAAATATTTAATGTGAAATATGAAACATAAAAATTACTGTGCATGCCCTACTTTGAACTTTAAACAAGGAAGAATAACCGTAATTTACACATTATTCAGGAATGACAAAAATCACCTAATTCAATATGCAAGAAAAGTACAATTCCAATCCAGAAACCTAATCAAGATAATAGCCTAAAATAATAAACTATATCCAGTTTCACTTATTAATGTAAGTATATAACATGTCAGTAATATTCTAGCAAATATAATTTAGTGGTATGAAAAATGTAGGTTTTATCTAAGAAATCATTCCAAAGCGAGTCAACATAAAACACTATAATTAGCAGTAGGTTCAGTTCAGTTCAGTTCAGTCGCTCAGTCGTGTCTGACTCTTTGCGACCCCACGAATCGCAGCACGCTAGGCCTCCCTGTCCATCACCAACTCCCTGAGTTCACCCAAACTCATGTGCATCGAGTCGGTGATGCCATCCAGCCACCTCATCCTCTGTTGTCCCCTTCTCCTCCTGCCCCCAATCCCTCCCAGCATCAGGGTCTTTTCCAATGAGTCAACTTTTCACATGAGGTGGCCAAAGTATTGGAGTTTCAGCCTCAGCATCAGTCCTTCCAATGTAGTAGGTTAAAAATAAAGAAATCATTTGCATAGATGTCCTAATATACCTGATAAAAGTAATTTCTAATTTTTAAAAATCACTTTTTAAAAAGGGATAGAGGGATACCTCCTTAATAATGCAATATGTGTCAAATATAAAATCAATTAAACGTGACAGGCAAACATTAAAATCGTTCCATTAAACATTTTAACAAAAGAAAAAGAAACTGCATGAGAAATTTTTGCTAAAGCAAAAAGAAGCAAAAATTTGGAAAAGAAAAACTTAAGAAAACAATGAAGATTCAGAACATTCTTTCTGAGTCTGCAGATCTGAACTGAGAGAATGTTGGATGTTCTAGCTGGAAACTGAATGGGAATCTTGGGGAAACTGACCATCTCTCTGAGACCAAGGGGGCTTCCCTGGTAGCTCAGGTGGTAAAGAATCCACCTGCAATGCAGGAGACCTAGGTTCGATCCCTGGGTTGGGAAGATCCCCTGGAGAAGGGAAAGGCTGCCCACTCCAGTATTCTGGCCTAGAGGATTCTATGGACTGTATAGTCCCTGGGGTCTCAAAGAATCAGACACAACTGAGTGACTTTCACTTTCAGAGACCAAAGTGGGCCCAATCTTTACTCCTCATCTTCCCTTGAGCTGGTGACCTGAAACAGACAAGCTGAGTCTCAGGGACCCTGCTGATGGTACCTTCCTTGGACAAATCCTTTCTGTATCGTAAGATCAGTGCTCAAGTCTTTCAACTCAAGTTCTTCTGTGTCATTGGTCATTCTGGCCCTAACCAACATCTCCAGACATGTCTGAAAGCCAGATTTCTCAAAATTTTACCCAAGTTGGAAATACAGTGGATAACAGCATTATTCTTAGGAAATTCTAAAGATTCAGTTTGTGTATATGTACTTGTGTGTTTTTAAAATGCCATTTTTAAAAAGGAGAACAGTGAGGGAGCTCTGTTTGATGTTAAAACATGTTCCGAATTAGTGCTTTAGAATTCTTTTTTTTTTTTTTTGGCCTAGAATTCTTTAATGAAGTGATAGTTTAAATGGAATACCACCATGTGACCTGAGCAGCTCTGGTGGAGGTGGGATAGAAACCAAGAACTCTATCTGCCCAGCTCTTCCTCCCTTTTCCCTGGGCCAGTTACCTCCCCCCACCCCATCCTTGGCTCCCAGAGGAGTCCCCAGGATTACCGATCAAAGTCAGTAGGCTGCAACACCATCCTTGCAACAGTGAGATGTGTCAGTGTGTGAATGTGGCATTGCCTAGTACATGAGGAGCTCCAGAGTTTTTGTTGAATGAGTGATACAGATTCTGGCAAGAAATTCTATCATATCTGAGATGGGCTTGTGCAAGGAACTAGTTCAAAAGAACTGTGGGAAAAAAGAGCAAGCGCAGTTGAGTGACACTGAATAGCAATATGGAAAAAGGTAAACTTATTTCCACCACATATTTTAAAAAAAATTTCAGTTGAAGTAAGGAATTAAAAAGATATGACAATGACCCTCCAAAACCTTGTTTATAACATAGCTTTTAAAAGAGTGGGAAACTGATTTAAATGAGCAACTAATTGCTCACAAGTAAATACCGATGCCAAATTTTTAACTAAGATAAGCCAAAAAAATTTACAAAGAAAAGATGAAAAATAGAGCAATACAAAACTATAAAGCATTTTATAATAAAATCTAGCCTACCTAGGGTGAAAACAACAGAATGAGGGGAAAAACCCACAACACATAAATTAAATAAAAATTGAAGCAATAAGTAAAGAGTTTATGCCAATGTATAAAAATAACAACAAAATTCCCACCCGAAACCGACAATGGACATGAAATTTCTAGGGAAAGAAATACAGTAAAAACCAACCACACAGAAAAACACTTAGGCATTAGAAGTTAAAGATGTGCGAATCAATCCATCAGTATTGAAATGCACTGTTACATCCACTGAAAGAGTGAGGGTAGAGAACTACAGAATTCAAATAGCACAGATGATGAGCAGGCTGGAATAGTGCCCAAGGCCACCATCGCTCAAGGGCTTAGCAATATCGATCAAGAGCCATCATCTCTGGTTGGCTTGAAACTGTAATTGAAAATAAGTAAAGAAGAAATAGCGAGGACATGGAAGCACCCTAGATGTTCATCGAGAGATGAATGGATAAAGAAGTTTTGGTACATATACACAGTGGAATATTACTCAGCCACAAAAAGGAACCGCTTTGACTCAGGTCTAAGGAGGTGGATAAACCCAGAGCCTATTGTACCGAGTGAAGTAAGTCAGAAAGAGAAAGACAAATATGAACACGTGTGTATGGAATCTGGAAGGCTGGTATTGAGGAACCTATCTGCAGGGCAGCAGCGGAGACGCAGACGTGAAGAAGAGGCTTGTGGACACAATGAGGGAAGGAGGCGGGGGGCGAGTGGAGAGAGCATCAGGGCAGCATACGCATCACTGAATGTACAATTAGATAGCCCGTGAAAACTCACTGTGTGTCACAGGGAGCTCAAATCCAGGGCTCTGTGTGAGGGGTGGGATGGGGTGGGAGGTGCGAGGGAGGTTCAAGAGGGAGGGGACATACACATACCGATGCCTGATCCATGTTGATATGTGGCAGAAACCAACACAATATTGTAAAGCAATTATCCTCCAATTAAAAATAATTTTTTAAGTTGAAAAATAAAAGAAAATAAAGAAAAGCGATATGAACAAAGCTGTTCACAGCAGCCTTTACTTATAGTTACCAAAATCTCAAAATAACCCAAATATCTAGCAATTGATTTTGGCACATTTACTTGATAGAATATTTGGAAGCCACTAAGAATGTTAAATGTATAAAAACATGAACAGTTTTTGATGAAATAATAGATGAAAAATAGAACTCAAAATTGTCTGCTCACCCCGTCCAAAGCAACGGGAAAATAGATGAGATGAGAACAAAGAATCAATCAAGTCCTAGTATTGTCACTGAGTCAGACAAAGACAGACCTCCCTGGGGCGTCCACCTCAGCTGCTAGGAGGGGATTTGAACCAGAAAGCACAGACTGCCCCCACTGAAAGACCCTGGGGTGCAAAACGAAAATGCAGATTCCAGACCAAATCAAGTTGGGGCCCAGACATTTGCATTTTTAACACTCAGTGAGGGTGTGATTCTTATAAACACTCAAGCTGGGGACCATGGATTACTAAGTTATTTCTAAGTCATTTGGGTTGCTAGATTCAGAGTTTCTACAGGCTTACGCAGTCAAGTACAGCTAAACAGAGGTGAATCAGATTACCGCATCACGGCTCCCGTGTGGTCCTGGTGGGGCCCAGGCAGGAGTGGGGGGCTCTGGCAGGCCTGGATCTTTGCCTGAGCTTGTCCTCTGCCAGAGTGCATGTGAGCACACCGCATGTCCAGCTGGAGCCTGTGTGCGCAATGCCATGCTGGTCCTCACTAACGCTCGGCCTTCATCCTGTCTCCCGCCCCAGTGAAGTCATCCGGGCCCTCCCTACTCTGGAGTCTCTGCAGAGGCTGTTTGACCAGCAGCTGTCCCCCGGCCTGCGTCCGCGGCCTCAGGTAAAGACGCTGGGAGCTGATGAAACAAGTGCGGGAGGGGCTTGGGGGGTGGTTTGGGGGAGGTGGGGAGAAGAGGAAACCAATGTCCCAGGGACTTTGCTGGACCCCCACCTCTAGGGCGAAGGAGCTTCAGGATCCTGCCCCTCAGTCAGGTTTATGCCTCCTGCCCCCACTGAATTTTGGTTTGAGGAACTGCCAGCAAAACTCCTTATTAGTGCTGAATAAAAGAGACAAGGCAGAGCCTTTTCTCATCAGAAACTGACAAAAACTGGAGGTGCCTAATGGTTTGGTCCCACCTCTACCCCAGGAAGAGCAGGGGAAGGTGGGCCCCCTGAGACACACACACACACACACACACACACACACACACTAGGAGCCAAGGCCTGCCAAGTTGTCTGTGTCACAGAAAGTGTCCCCAGCAAAGCTAAGAACAGAATTAACATGTTTAAAAGGCAAACCCTACCACCCATGATTAAGTGAAAGCAACCAAAATGTTTAAATGGGGAGAGGATTTTTAAAAGGCTGTTTTACTAAAGAGGGACTGGGAATTGCCAGGATACCCTTGAAGAGATGTTAGTAACACCTCATTAGTAGCCAAAAATGAGCTGCAAAGCTCCGCTTGCCTCTCCGATGGGCAGATTTGATTGGTGAAGTCAAGACTTGGCTCCAACACAGAGGTCAGGACTCCTGGGTTCATCGCTCTCAGTTGTGAGT
Organism: Ovis aries; assembly: GCF_016772045.2. NCBI lineage: Eukaryota > Metazoa > Chordata > Mammalia > Artiodactyla > Bovidae > Ovis > Ovis aries. Next base: position 7,828,214 of record NC_056054.1, on the reverse strand, counting down.
GCAAATGGGTTTTTGAAATGCAGGTTAGCCGTTTGCATGAAAATGTTAAATGCTCAGCATCCTGCAAGCAAGCCAGTTACCTGTAGGCAGCTGCCTTAGGGTCTACACATTTGCACAGATGTTGGCAAAGGTGTTTATTGTAGCTTTGTCTCTAAAATCAAGAAGTAGGATGCAGAATTCTGAACTAAGGTGGATGCATTGATGTAGAAAGATCTTCAAGGTATACTGTTGGGTGGAAAAAGCAAACGGTTGAACAATGTATAAACTAGGGTGTAAGTCTGCACATGGAAACTGTACCAGGTGTGTTTATACCCAAAAGGTCACCACAAGGAGGGGATGGAATGGAGTCAAAGCGACCTGGGTCGCGTTTGCCCAGATGGTTTTTTGGAGTTTTTTTGCTGAGAAAATGTTTTTGTATTCTGTTTGTACAACTTAAAAATTCATCAGGGGGAATAAAGAAGGCAAGCAAATGTGATTTTGCTTTCCTCAAGTGAATGATGTGTTTGTTTCTGGGAAAGTAAAAGCGAATTTAGACAAAACAGGAGCCCTACCAGACAGTAAAATTTAAATAGTTTGACAATAAGAACACACTCCCAAACCTTTGAAGTCAATTAGAAGAGGGAGAAGCTTCCATCCCCAGCGTGCTGCCCCGAGTGTCTCAGCCACCGTGTTTGCATTCGGTGGCAGGTCAGAGTAGCCAGAGTAGCGACAGGATGGGGGTGATGTCAGGATGTAGAGAAAGGGTTCTGGTTACCATCCTCCTACCTGAGGGTTCTGGTGACCACCCTCCTGACTTGAAAAACCAGAGACTGTGTTGATGCCTTCAGAAATTTCACAAATGGAAAAGGGAGTTCTGAGGCCGCCCGGGGTATAGGAAAGAACCCTGAGCCATGCATCAGAAACATCCAAGTTCAACAGATGACTATGCCCCCACCCTTGCTTTCCTCATCTGTGAAATGGGCATAGTTCCATCTGCCACTGCAGGGTTATGTGAGGGAGTAAGTGAGACTGCTTGGGTGGCACATCTGGAGGTGGCAGCCTCTTGCCAGCACAAGGCCCTGTCCGTCAGGTCAGCGAGACAGGATGGGGACCCCTGCGTGGAGTGCATCTGAGAAGCTGCTGGGAGGTGTAAAGTGCAGCATTAGCAGAATGTGAGGTCTGGGGAGAGCCCTGGGTCTGCCCTACGTGAGAATGGAGAGTTGTTAACCTTGGAGCCCACATCCTCTGAAGTTCAACTGAAAAGCTCAGTGAAATAACTGGGTCAGCTTCTGTAAAGCCACGGTTGGCACTCAGACCAGTTCACCCACATTGCGGCTGAGTTGTGAATTTTGACCTCAACCTCAACGCTAGTGACATTTGGGGCTGGCTCATTTTCTGTCGTGGGGGACTGTTCTGTGCAGTATAGGATATTAACACTTCCTGGCCTCTACCCACTAGATGTCCTTAGCATCCCCCAAATTTGACAACCCCCAAATGTTCCAGACCTTGTCAGTTGTCCCCAGAGGTCAAGAGGTCCACCAGTTGAGACCCAGTGACCCAAATCTCAGGTCAACACCAACAGTGTGGCTTTGAGCAACTGACTCACTGCTCTGACTCAATGTCCCCATCCGAAAACCAAGGACTGGAGGGGTCAGTAGATGAGGCGTGTAGATGAGCGCATACGTCTTAAACATGCCGGGCAGAGCACACCCACCATCTCACCGTCATGTGTATTCAGTTCAGTTCAGTTCAGGCGCTCAGTCGTGTCCAACTCTTTGTGACCCCATGAACTGCAGCACACCAGGCTTCCCTGTCCATCACCAACTCCTGGAGCTTGCTCAAACTCATGTCCATTGAGTCAGTGATGCTATTCAACCATCTCATCCTCTATTGTCCCCCTCTCCTGCCTTCAGTCTTTCCTAGCATCAGGATCTTTTCCAGTGAGTCAGTTCTTCACATCAGGTGGCCAAAGTATTGGAATTTCAGCTTCAACATCAGTCCCTCCAATGAATATTCAAGACTGATCTCCTTTAGGATGGACTGGTTGGATCTCCTAGCAGTCCAAGGGACTCTCAAGAGTCTTCTCCAACACCACAGTTCAAAACCATCAATTCTTTGGCACTCAGCTTTCTTTATAGTCCAACTCTCACATCCATACATGACTACTGGAAAAACCATAGCTTTGATTAGACTGACATTTGTTGGCAAAGTAATGTCTCTGCTTGTGAATATGCTGTCTAGGTTGGTCATAACTTTTCTTCCAAGGAGTAAGAGTCTTTTAATTTCATGGCTGCAGTCACCATCTGCAGTGATTTTGGAGCCCCCCCCAAAATAGGGTCTATCACTGTTTCAATTGTTTCCCCATCTATTTGCCATGAAGTGATGGGACCAGATGTCATAATCTTCATTTTCTGATTGTTGTTTTAAGCCAACTTTTTCACTCTCCTCTTTTACTTTCATCAAGAGGCTCTTTCGTTCTTCTGTTTCTGCCATAAGGGTGATGTCATCTGCATATCTGAGATTATTGATATTTCTTCCAGCAATCTTGATTCCAGCCTGGGCTTCATCTAGCCCAGCACTTCGCATGATGTACTCTGCATGTAAGTTAAATAAGCAGGGTGACAATATACAGCCTTAAAGTACTCTTTTCCCTATTTGGAACCAGTCTGTTGGTCCATGTCCAGTTCTAACTGTTGCTTCTTGACCTGCATACAGATTTCTCAGGAGGCAGGTCAGGAGGTCTGGTATCCCCATCTCTTGAAGAATTTTCCAGTTTGTTGTGATCCACACAGTCAAAGGCTTTGGCATAGTCAATAAAGCAGAAGTAGATGTTTTTCTGGAACACTCTTGCTTTTTCAATGATCCAGTGGATGTTGGCAATTTGATCTCTGGTTCCTCTGCCTTTTCTAAATCCTATTTAACATCTGGAAGTTCACGGTTCACAGACTATTGTGCATTCTTCTACCTAACAAGGTAGTACAGGCAAAACTCCAGCTTTCTTTAATACCTTTTGTTTCTTTAATACCTTTTATTTCTTTAATACCTTTTACTCCACTCTATTGGTAGCTTCATTTCTACTTTGTACATCTTTGCCCCAAAAGACACAGATTCCAAGAGAGCTGGGAAGACACCATCTTACCACCAGGTGATGATGACCAGTGTGAAGATCCAGAGTGTCTGGTGGAGGAGGAGGGGGCTTGAATCTGCTTATCGTCTTGACTCTTTTTGAGAAAAACAAGAGATTCCTCTAAAACAAGGGATCCTGTACTGTCCCACCTGCTCTCCTGCTCCATCCTTACCTGCATCTCAGCTCCACTCCAGCAAGCCCGTCCCTTGATCAATAATAACTGTCGCCTGATTGGGAGCTTTATCAAGGAGCCAAGGGCCAAACCAAAAAAATTACAGAGAGTTTTGACAAGTATCAACTGCCGTGATGATGGTGGTGATGGTTGTGGTGGGGGGTGGTTGTAGTGGTCGTGCTGCTGATGGTTAGAAATGATGGTGATCAGTGATGGCAGAAGGAATGTACTGAAGTCGCTGGTGGGGGACTTCCCTGGTAGTCCAGTGGCTAAGACTCTGCACTCCTATTTCCAACGTCAATCCCTGGTCAAGGAACTAGGTCCCGCCTGCCGCAACTAAGCGTTCTCATGCTGCAACTAAAATATCCCGCAGGCTGCAAGATCCCACATACCGCAACTAATACCTGGTGCGGCCAAATAAATAAATTAAAATAGTTTTAAAAGATAAGTGGTCAACGGAAAAAAGTGAAAGTGTTAGTTGCTCGGTCATGTCTTATTCTTTGTGACCCTAGGGACTGTAACCCGCCAGGCTCCTGTGTCCCTGGGCTTCTCCAGGCAAGAATACTGGAGTGGGTAGCCATTCCCTTCTCCAGGGGAAACTGAGGTCAGAAGTCTGTGTGACCTGGCTGACTTACTGGGGGGTGGGTGGTGGTAAAAGGCAGCACCTAGTTGGTGATCACCCTCGTTCTACCCTGCTTAGTGTTTGGAATAGTCCAGTCTGGTTTTCTCGTCCTTCTGGAGGGTGGGGATGGTGTCCTTTCAGCTCTATACCTCCAGCACCTTGGCACAGTGTCTGGCGCAGAATCGAGGCTTTGTAAAGATCTCTTCTGTGAGTAAATGCTCGAGACTGTGGACTTGGTACCAAGAAGACATAGTTTCACATCCTGCCGTGCCTTTACCAGCTGTGTGACTTTGGACATGTAACGTCAGCTCTGGGAGCCTCACGCACGCATTGAACAACTTTACTGAGCATCTTCCCTGGCCAAGCCCCCAGGTCGCAGCACTGGGCACAGTTCCCCTGGGCCCAGCCCTCACGGAGGTTCCGTGCTAGCCGGAGAAACAGACAGCAAACAAACGATCAACACGATGCTGATCTAGTGGAGATGTCTTTGGCGCGGGTGGTCAGGGAAGACCTCGTTGTGACTCTGAGACCTGAGTGGCAAGGAAGTGGCCTCCCGTGGTGACATTTATGTTTCTAGGATTCCTCAGGAAGTGTGGCTCCAGGCCATGGGCAGATCAGAAGGTCGGAGGGGTGTGGCTGGGGCTCAGGAGGGGGTCACACCAAGTCCTTAAGGGTTTGAATCATTGTTTTCTCCTGGTGGCGGGTGAGGGGGTTTGAAGCAGGGCCTGGCTGTGTTTTGGAAGTCCAGCAGCGGTGCCAATAGATGCAGTACACGTAGGAGGGTGGAGATGTTGTGATCCAGGACAGACCTTGAGTTTTGTTTCTGCAACCGAGTAGAGGCGGTGAGAAGTCCTGGGAGAGCAGCAGATTTCGAGGGAAGAGGGAAGGAAGGCGTGCTTTTAGGTCATGGTAATTCTGAGATGACTGCACATATCATATCCCTGATTTCCTTACATGCAAAGAAGGACGGTAATCCTGCTTGTGGGGTTGTTCGTGGGGAAACCAGGATGAAGCCTAAAATCCGAACCTAAAAGTAATTTCAAGCAAGTCCTGTTTTTGTTTTCTGGTTCAACTCATTTTGGTGAAAGGTACCAAACCGTTGCTGCCTCTTTAACAAAAAGATGCAGGCTCATCTGACAGTACCCGCTTCAGCAAGGATGTACAGTCCAGCCACTTGGAAACATGTTTGGCATCACCTCGTAACCTCTGACCCCAGAAGTTCCTCCCCTAGCTTGTCCCTTGGCCCAGAGATGCTCTGGAAGTATATTTTTAGGCTCAGCCTGACGCCTCTCACAGCTGACCCTCAGCAGCCCGTCCTTACCTGCTCTTTTTCTCGCATCCCAGGTGCCTGGTGAGGCCAGTCCCATCAACATGGTGGCCAAGCTCAGCCAACTGACAAGTCTCCTGTCCTCTATTGAAGACAAGGTGTGTGGGGGGAGTCCTGCTGCTTCCCTGGGCTTCTCTGTGGTCCCCTCTTCCCTCGGAGAATGCCCAGGTGTCCCCGTGACCCTGTCCCTGCCCGGACTGGCTTCTCATCGCCTCCCAACCTGAAGTCTCATGCGTTTCCGCCCACAGGTCAAGGCCTTGCTGCACGAGGGTCCGGAGTCTCCCCACCGGCGCTCACTCATCCCTCCAGTCACCTTTGAGGTTCGTGTCCATGGACTTGCGCTCCACACGCGGGGGGTTGGCTGGCCTTCTGGTCCCAGTGGAAGGAGGGCTCTGGGTTCAGCAGGGAGCCTGATGGCTGACTGAGATTGGAAGTCAGCAGAACCGACTCCCTGGAACGATGATGAAACGTTAGGATGGGTGCCCTGGTGACTCTGTGGAGCCTTCTTCATGGGGAGGATCCCATGGGAAGAGCTTCTCATTGACCCAAGACACCAAAACTTCATCCTTCTCCAAGTGAGGGCAGTGAGTGTCATCAAACAGGCAGCCCTCTGAATAGGCTGCAAAACAGTGCCTCGAGGTAGGGGTTAGGGGAGAGAAGGGATTCCTATGATTTCCCTGGAAGTGACTGAGTTAGACTCTCCAGGCCCAGAAATTTGCTTTTCTTGTATTCCCCCAACACTGTGGAGCGTCTCGGCGTGCACTGCTTCCACGTTCAAAAACAGGATGGGATGCCCACCCCCACGTCCTTCTGAGCCCTGATGAAAATTCTGTATTAAGATGCATTGCCGGGACTTCCCTGGTGGTCCACTGGTTAAGATTCTGTGCTTATACTACAGGGGGTGAGGCTTCCACCTCTGGTTGGGGAGCTAAGATTCCCCATGTGTGTGTACGAATGTCTGCTTAGTGCTGTCAGACTCTTTGGGACCCCATAAGCCCTCCAGAATCCTCCATCCATGGGATTCTCCAGGCAAGAGTACTGAAGTAGGTTGCCATTCCCTTCTCCAGGGGATCTTTCCAACCCAGGGATTGAACCCAGGTCTCCTGCATTGCAGGCAGATTCTTTACTGTCTGAGCTACTAGGGAAGCCCAGATCCACATACCTCATGGTAAAAATAATAATAATAAAATAAAAACAAAATGTACAGAGCCAAGAGATACTGCTTATAGTTGGAAGGGAAAAAAGAAGATACATGTCCATATTCTGAGTGCCTAGACAATTGTCTTCTTCCTAATTGTTATCAGTAAAAGTTCATATATTGGTTGTAACAAGGCCTGGGAGCTTCAATCTATTACTAAAATCCTCTGTGGAAGAAGGGGACTCATCAGATTTCTGAGTGTTGTCCGATTAAACAGTGAATAAAGCATCTTCTAGTAGCTCATCCTTCTCCTCCACCAAACCTGTTAGCAGAACAGCTGATGTGCACACAGCAGAGAAGCTGGGCTCCTTCCACATTTTAGCGATTCTCAGGAGCTGCCAGTGAAAACTCCCTCTGGGGCAAAGGAGGCTCAGAAATAGAAACCAGAGGTCCCACACGGGAGGGACAGATGGCCAAGGGCCGCCCGGTCACATGGGCGAGGGGCTCGGGGACGGCGCTGAGAAAGCACTGAGAAGGGATGACCAGCGCCTTTCTTCCCCTTCCTTCCTCTTCCTTCTTTCCACAGGTGAAGGCAGAATCTCTGGGGATTCCTCAGAAACTGCAGCTCAAGGTCGATGTCGAGTCTGGGAAACTGATCATTAAGAAATCCAAGGACAGCTCTGAGGACAAGTTCTACACCCACAAGAAAAGTAAGGCCCTCGCATCCGTGAAATCCTCGTTCTGCTGATAGCCTTACTGTGGCTGCCGGCTATGCGGAGCAGGCTGTCGGGAAAGCCAGTCTTGCCAGGAGCCTTCCACCCTCTGCTGGGGTACCTCCCAGCCCCCGCCCTGCCTGTGGTGCCCCTCCAGTTCTCAGGCTCCCCTCCTGTGCCCCCTGCACCTTGAGGCCTGCCCCAGACGCTCCGCCTGCTTCCTCCCACTCTGGGGAAATGAGCTTACGCTTGGCCCTGGGTGGCGGTTCTGCATACGTACGTGCTCTCCCTGTTAGGAGGAGGGCTGATGTGTGTGGTCATCCTTGTGCTCGGGTCAGGCCTTGCTGATCAAATCAGGGTAGCATATCCCTAGGGTAGCGCAGACACAGTTCAGCCTGGCATTAATGTCATGGGCTCTAAATTCAGACTGGACATTCCCAGCTCCACCACTTAGCACCTGTGTGACCTTGCACACGACCCTTAACCTTCCTGGGCCTCAGTTTCCTCATCTGTAAAATGGGAATGATAAGGTCCCTGTGAACTAATCTACATGTAAGGCTCCTTAGGAAAGCCTAGCACATAGGAGTCAACTCTGGGCAACCAAGTCTTTGCATTTCAAATAGTCTCATCAGTAAAATGGAAAATATTCCCACACCAAAGGCTTATGGAGAAGCTGCTGTGGGCCAAGCACTGGGGATCCTGGGCAAGCAGGACAGTCAAAGACTGCCCATGTGGAATTTACATCCCATTGCACAGAGTGGCCAATAAGTATGTCAGTAGGATGATTTCAGCTATTACCGAATGCTGGAAGCCACAGGTGAGGGATGGAGAATAACTGGGGGTAGGAGGCAATTTGAGGGGCAGAATCTGGAGTTGGCAGCCTTGTCAGTGAGGATAGAAAGTGGGAGCCAGCAGTGTGGCAAGGTCAGGGAAAGAGAAAAGCTAGAGAGAGGTTCTTGGGGGCGGGAGCCCTGAAGTGCAACTGAATTTTGGGGGGCAACAGAGCACAGTGGTGGAAAATGCTCTGATATGGCCCTGACATCATTGCCTGGGCTCAGCTCTGCCTGCTGGGGAGGGGGCAGCTCCAAGCCTCAGTTTCTCCATCTGTACAATGTGGGCGAGACCATGTATCATCATAGCATGGTACTTTCTGAGCCCCATTTCCTTACTTGATATTGGTTTATCCTCACAAGGCTGACAGATTCCCCAAGACAGTAACAAGCGCCAGAGACTCATCCCTTAAATAAATTTCCACCATAACACAACAGTTTGTGTTCCAGTTCAGGTTTTCAAACCCCTGAAGACAAAGCCCCTCTGGTCCATAAATAGTGTTTTTTTTTATCCTTCAGGGATTCAAAATCTGTTTAGTAGCATATAACTAGGGATGCCAGATTTAGCAAATAAAAATACAGGATACCCAGTTAAACTTGAATTTCAGATAAACAATGAAAAATTTTAGTATAAGTATGTCCCATGCAATACTTGGAACATACTTATAAAGGTACGCTTTTTTCTGAAAAGGAAGCCCAGGCAATCCCAGGCACAATCAGCATCTTTTGTTGTTAATAAAGTGGTATGAGAAGACAAAGAACCGAGAAGAAAGCAGAAAACATCACATGAGTTTTGTAAAGAGTAATTGCGCTTAGTTGCTCGGTCATGTCCAACTCTGAGACCCCATGGGCTATACCCCACCAGGCTCCTCTGCCCATGGGGATTCTCCAGGCAAAAATACTGGAGTGGGTTGCCATTTCCTTCTCCAGGGTATCTCCCCAACCCAGGGATTGAACCCTGGTCTCCCACTTTGCAGGTGGATTCTTTACCATCTGAGCCACCAGGGAAGCCCTTGCAAAGAGTAAAGGGAAATATTTTTTCATTAAACTTGGGTTGTAGTTATACACATATGCACATACATATGGTCACTGTATACATGTGGTTACATGAAAACCCTTTTCTTGCTGTCTGGAAGTGGGGTATTCTCATCTGGTTCTGCTAGAGGCCTGGCTTGCGGGATAGATAGAAAGTTCTGGAGACAGGTTCTAGTTGGAGACCATGACTGATGGCCAGAGTTGAGAAATTGGGGAAATCCAGCCTCACTAGCCTTGCAAAGCAGGTGCCTGTTGGGAGTGTGGGCTTCACGCTGTCTGACCTCTGCTATTTAGCCCTGAGCTGAAGTGACCTTGAGAGATTGTCCTGGGTCAGCACCACCTGCCCTGAAGCTCTCGCCAGCAAAGATGGCAGACGGGAGCACGTCACAGCATGTCCCACATGGGTCTGTAGGGGATACAAGCCACAGCCTCGCCCCACTGAGAACACTGGCCTGAGCTGAGCTTTCAGAGGGCACATATTTGGCCTGACAGCCAAGCCCTGCAGATTCTTCCCATTGCCCCCAAGAAACCCTAGAGCTGGACCTCCATGGGAGACTGTATGTTCAGCAAAAACTTGATGCCAGACGCTCTGCTGGGAACAGTAGGACAAAGGATAAGAATTGCATAGGCTCCGAGGCTAGACTGCCCAGGTTCAGATCTAGGCTCTGCCACTTCCTTGCTGTATCATGTTGGCCTAGTGGCTTAACCACTCTGTGCCTCCATTTTCTCATCTGTGAATTGGGAATAATAATACTGTTTCATAGGCTTGTCATGAGTAGACAAGCTAATGCATGTGAGAGTACCTCCCTGTGCCTAACAGCAGCACTGGCCCCACAGCAAAGTGTCCAGGCAGAGGCCAGGGATCCGGGGTTGCCCCATATGCATCTGCCCTGTCCTGCAACCTGCTCCTGAGTCCCACCTGGGCTGAGGCACCAAAGTCCAAGGGATCCTCTCAGGGCGGCAACGGGGTGGAAGTCTGGGGACCAGCCCTGTGCAGGAGGTGGGATACAGCCTGGAGAAGCAGGTAGATAGAGTAGGGAGGTGCCAGAAGCCCAGCCTGAAGTCGCAGTCAGCTGCTTGTGAGCTTGATCTAGAGCCCTCTTAGCAAGGAATGTGCAGGTTATCTAGGACCAACCAGATTGGAACTATGAATAATGAGCTACTGCACAAATGGAGTGCGGAGGGCCCACCCCAAATCCTGATGGAGAGACAGCTGATTGAAATTGCCAAGAACTACAGTGTGCCCATGACTCTGTGATCATGGTAGAAGCTCCTCCTGGAGTAGAGACAGTGCAGTGTCCTCAGTTTACTATTCTGTCAAATGGGTATAGTCCTGTAGGGCGGCCATGAGTCTTAAGTAAACATCAAAGCACACAGTGCCTAGCGTCTAGCAGATGCTCAGTGAAATTGACTGCTACCACCATCCCCTGGAGGAGAACATGGCAATCCACTCCGGCATTCTTGCCTGGAGAATCCCATGGACAGAGGAACCTGGCAGGTTCCATACAGTGCATGGTGTTGAAAAGAGTCGGACATGACTAAAGCACCTGAGCACGAGCACCATCATCATGGTATAATTATCCCTCCAAGGCAGCTCTGAGGGAGGCAGTGAGCAGTGAGGAGGACACAGCAGGGAAGGAAGCCCCCAAACACTGGAGTGTGGCAGGCTGTCACACTCACAGAGCTGGGGTCACAGGGCAGGAGCGGGAGAACCAGGGACTTACTGAAGGCGTGAGCAGGGAGGACTCTTGAGAGATCAGCTTAGAACACTAAGTTCCTCTCCACTGTCTTGGAGACTGACTTACAACTGAAAGGGGTGGACCCAACTTTGATGAGAGGAAACGGAAGCCTCAGATGAGTAAGGAGAGTGTCAGAGAGTGCCCGCTTGCTTGAGGTTTCTGAATTGAAAGAAATGCCTGTCAGGATTCTGAGAAGCACCGGGAATTCTTGTCAGTTGATTCAATGGACATTTTTCTTTTGAACATCTCCTGTGGGCCAGGCCTGAGTTTAGCCCTCCCTCCAAGAATCTGTGGTTTAGGAGGGAAAGCTGACGTGAGCAATGTATTACAACGTCTGTCAGATGTGAGCTTAGCCCTGGAGGAGGACTGATTAGCTCTGTTGTAAGGTGGTGCAGGGATGCCTCCCACCACAGAGGTGGCTCTGTCTGGGGCTTTGAAGGCTGAATAGGAGTTCAAGTATGTGGTAGGGGAGGGCACTTGGACTCAGAGGATGGCATGTGCAAGGAATGCAGCAGGATGTTAGGGAAATCGAATGTCACTTGTGGCCGAGGAGGGAAGAGCAGTGGGGCATGGGATCCCAGATGTGGGCAGGGCCTTGAATGCAGAGTAAGAGTTGGAGATGTTCTCCTGGGGGCTGGGGAGCATGGACGGGTTTACCGTCTCGAGGGTGAGTGTACACTTCTGTGGGTTGTGGACACTGGGGAGGTGCCATGAGATCCTGGAGTGGGGATAGAGCCAAGCTGGAGATGAGCGGCCCTGAGAAAACCCAGCTGGAGTCCAGAATGAGCTGCTGTGGTGTGGGTCTGTGAGCCCTTAAAAGAGAAGCATAGATGCCCAGGGCCTGCCAGCCAGCTGTCTGCTGCCTCACCAGCCTGGCTCCTGTCTTTCCTCAGTGTCGACGGGGCCTGTCTCATCCTGTCACGGCACCTGTCATATCAGAACACAATTACCTGTTCACAAGTCCCCTCCCCCAAAGAGTGGGGTCTTCCCCTCACTCACCCTGCAACCCACAACTTCTCGCATAGGACCTGGTTTTCAGTAGGTGCATGCTCAGTGATTGCCAGTTGAGCCCTTGTAATGTCGCTTATAAATTCCTGACCCCCTCCACCATCAATGTGGGCTCCACAGGGCCCAGGAGGGCAGGGTGGGTGGTCTTTGTCCACTGCTAAATTCCCAAAGTCTAGAACAGTGCTTGGCACAGAGTTCGTGATCAATAAACACATACTGAGTGCATGAATGAATGAATGACTGTGAGGTCAGTGAAAAGAACACAGTTCACATGGCTGTGTGTTTAGGTGGCTTCTTTGCAGCAGGTACTGGCTAGGCATTGTGCCTCAGGGACAAAGGGCCTCTGGGTAAACCACATTCACGTCCGCGGCCAATAATGGTATGACCCTGAGCGAGTGACTGAACTACTCCAAGCTTCCATGTTCACGTCTGTAAAATGGATTCTTATAGGGCTGCTGTGAGGGCTGGTGGGATGAGGCATGTCCTTAGCAGCCTCACAGTCACACACAGTCAGATTCCAATCGTGGTTATTATTGTAAAGTGCTGCCCTCTTGGAGAAAATTTCTGACTGCAGGTGTTGGAGCTTCCTTGCCTTGTTCTGGTCACCACGTTCCTTAGTAGCTTTGGCATCAAGGTCTCCCACACGTAGGAAAGGCCAGCTGCCATGTAAGGAAATCATAATGTTCTCACTCACTGAGCAGCTACAACCTGCTGAGTGCTGGGGGTGTGTAGCTGAGCTAGCCCGGTGTGCTCTTAGCCCCAAGGGAGGTTACATCCAAGGAAGGGTCAGGGAGAGAAAGAAACAAGTACACAAACCAGGAAGGCACCAGGGAGTGGTAAACTCTCATCTGGCAACTTGAATAGGAGGACATGCCAGTCATGGAGGAAATGACAAAATGCCGTTGGAGTTGACAGCTGAGCATCAAGAAGATACTGACTATGCAAAAACCAGGGGCAGAGGCCCTTGGGCAGAGGTTTCAAGGAGTGAGCAAGTTCCAAGTGTGAGGAGAAGGGGAGGCTGGAGCACAGGTGCTGCAGAGATTGGGCACCAGTCACAGGGCCTTGGCGACCCCGGATGTTCTCTAAGTGCAGGGAGCCACCCGTGCTTAGTCACTCAGTCGTGTCCGACTCTTTGCAACCCCACGGAGTGTAGCCTGACAGGCTCCTCTGTCCATGGGGAGTCTCAAGGCAAGAATAATGTAGTGGGTTGCCATGTCCTACTCCAGGGGATCTTTCTGACCCAGGGATCAAGCACAAGTCTCCCGCATTGCAGGCATTAAAGAAGTTTTAAGCAGGAGCATGGTGTGATCTGCCTTTACAATGAACTCTAGCTGCTGTGCTGAGGATAAGTGATGGCAGGAGGCAGGCAGGCATGCAGAGACCAGTTAAAGGGCTGTAACAGTAGCCAGGCAGGAAGTGGTGGTGGCTGGAGATGGGGAAAAACGGACAGACTGGGAATGCTCTGGAGGTGTGCTCAGTCACTCAGCCGTGTCCACCCCGTGGACTGGGGCCTGCAGCTGTCCATGGGATTCTCCAGGCAAGAATACTGGAGTTGGTAGTCATTCCTTCTCCACAGGATCTTCCCAATCCAGAAATAGAAGCCGGGCCTTCTGCACTGCAGGCAGATTCTTTACCATCTGAGCCAACCAGGGAAACCCAAAAGTGACAGTGTTAGTCGCTCAGTCCTATCCAATTCTTTGTGACCCCAGACTGTAGCCCACCAGGCTCCTCTGTCCATGGAATTCTCCAGGCAAGAATACTGGAGTGGGTAACCATTCCTTCTCCAGGGGATCTTCCCAACCCAGGGATTGAACCTGGGTCTCCTACATTGCAGGCCCATTCTTCACTGTCTGAGCTACCAGGGAAGCTTGTGATCTACAGGTTCTGGAGGTAGACTTGCCCATACCTACTAATAGATGAGATGGAGAGGGACAAGGGGAAGACCCAACAAGATTCTCTTTAACTAGGTGTGGGAACAAGTGGGCCACTTACTGAACCTGCTAACATTCATATTAGTATTAATAATACTAATCAGGACTTCCCTGATAGCTCAGCTGGTAAAGAATCTGTCTGCAATGCAGGAGACCCTGGTTCTATTCCTGGGTCAGGAAGATCTGCTGGAGTGGGCTACCCACTCCAGTATTCTTAGGCTTCTCTTGTGGTTTAGCTGGTAAAGAATCCACCTGCAATCCGGGAGACCTGGGTTCAGTTCCTGGGTTGGGAAGATTCCCTGGAGAAGAAAAAGGTTACCCACTCCAGTATTCTGGCCTGGAGAATTCCATGGACTGTATAGTCCATGGGGTCACAAAGAGTTGGACACGACTGAGCAACTTTCACTTTGGTACTAATTTTGAGCCGGCAAGGCCTCTCATCCCAGGGAAGCCATGCAGTCCTGCAGGTAGATGTGAAGGAAACCCATACGTTCAGAGGGAAGGAGACACAGCCTAACAGCAGCAGATTTGGAAGAGTTTGGGCATTCCAGCTGCGGGTAAGACTCATGCCGTGGCACATTTACTGCTGCCGATAAGGCCGATGGGCTTTCTGAGAGCAGGGAACCCCCACGATTTCCCTTGAGTGAGACTTCAGCTCAAGAGGGTAGCTGAACACACACAGGATTGTCTTTTCCCTTCCTAAAGGCAAAACTCAGAGGGACAAAGAAAACAGAAAAGAAAATGAGGGCAACACATTCTGAAAAGCGATGGATCATGATAACCACGCTATAGGAACCAAAATAGCTAAATTTTAAATGTATCATAGGAAAAGCTGAGACGCCTGACTCACACCACAGAACCACAAAGGTCAGAGGAATTGATAGTATCGGGGCGCCTGGAGTGAGGGTGAAGCTGCGGTAATAAACAGCAGGATTGGATAAAAATCTTTTTAAAGACTTAGACCCACCAGATCCCCGTCCATTCCACACAGCCAGTGGCTTCCCCCTCACACATTAGGCCAAAGACCTACAGTTTATTTTCAAGGAGGTAAGGGACTGGGAGACCCCAGGCATGATGAAGGCAGAGGAATCTACCAAATACAGAGGACTCGATAACAGGTATTTCTGAATGCTGAGATGCTAGCCTTCATCCTTGCCCAGCTGGGGATGCTGCCAGCCAGGCCCTCTACCTGCAGGCAGGAAGATGACCAACCCAGGAACAAAAATCTAAAGACACTGCCATGAAGAGGTTCCCCATGAATCAGCCCATGAGACCACCCTGTGGGGAAGCCTTGCTGGGCAGTCCCCCATTGTCACTGCTGGGACCCAAGGACCCCCGTCATTGGAGGAAAGCCTGTAATAGGAGAAGACTCAAGGCAGAAATAAGCAAAAAGGCAAACTTGGAGCAAATAAATTATGATGGTTTAAAAGAAACTGGGCCGTGAAACCAGAACAGAATGCTATTCAAGGAACATTCAGAGAACAAAATAAAAGTGAAGAAAAAGAGGAGGAGGAATGGAGCGGAAGGAGATGGGTAAGAAGAAATAAAACATTGTAGCAGAATTTTTTTCAGAAATTTTTAAAATAAAAACTCAAAGGAAGGGTGGAAAGATAAAATTGAGGAAAACTCCCAGAACAAAAGGATAAAAGGAAGAAAAACAGGAAAGAAGAGGTTTTTAAAAATTAGAAGACCAGTCCAGGAGATCCAGTACCAGCATAATCAGAGTCAGTCAGAGAAAACACGGAAACGGTGAGAAATCTCATTAAAGAAATAATTCAAGAAAAGTCCTCAGGACTGAACAACACCAGTTTCCAGACTAAAAACGGCCCACCATATTCCAACATAGCCTGAGGCATATGCAATGTTGAAAAGTCTCACAATACTGGATTCTAAGAAAAGATCCCCAAAACTTCAAAGCAAAAGATAGATTACAGATTGTGTCATGGGTCCCCAGTGCCTCCTGGGTGGCTCAGTGGTAAAGAACCCACTTGCCAATGCAGGAGACGTTAAAGGACTCAGGTTTGATCCCTGGGTCGGGAAGATCCCCTGGAGAAGGAAATGGCAACCCACTCCAGTATTCTTGCCTGGGAAATCCCATGGGCAAAGGAACCTGGTGGGCTACAGTCCATGGGGTCGCAAAGGAATTGAACATGGCTTAGCGACTAAACAACAACATGGGTCCCCAAGATCATATCTAGGTTAACTGAGTCTCCGGGAAAATTCCCAGGACTCAGCATGAAGTCATATCACTGTGATTCACTGCAGTTGAAAGGACATAGAGTACAGTCAGCAAAAGGAAAGGATGCCTGGGGGGAAGTCCAGGAGAGACCAGGCACAAGCTTCCAGGAGCCCCTCCCCTCGATGTCACACAGGACGAGCTGAACTCATCCCTCGCCGAGCTGTGACAACACGCGTGAAATGCCGCCTACCAGGGGTGCTTGTTAGAGACTCAGCATCCCGGGATTTCACTGGGGACTGGTCACATAGGGGAATGAATAGATGGGGAAACAGTGGAAACAGTGGCAGACTTTATTTTGGGGGGCTCCAAAATCACTGCAGATGGTGACTGCAGTGAAATGAAAAGATGCGTACTCCTTGGAAGGAAACTTATGACCAACCTAGACAGCATATTAACAAGCAGAGACATTATTACTCTGCCAACAAAGGTCCGTCCAGTCGAGGATATGGTTTTTCCAGTAAGCAGGTAAGGATGTGAGAGTTGGACTATGAAGAAAATTGAGCACTGATGAATTGATGCTTTTTTTTTTTTTTTTTTTTTTTGGTCCCCGGAGCCCAAGCCCCCGGACGCACCGTCCATCCTGCGGGCGGAGGGCTGCGCCGCCGGCCGAGGGTGGCGCGGATGCGCGCGGTGTGCGGGCGGCGGGTCGCGAGCCCGGGCCTCGACCCCCGCCGCCCGAATTGATGCTTTTGAACTGTGGTGTTGGAGAAGGCTCTTGAGAGTCCCTTGGACTGCAAAGAGATCCAACCAGTCCATCCTAAAGGAAATAAGTCCTGAATATTCGTTGGAAGGACTGATGTTGAAGCTGAAACTCCGATACTGTGGCCACTTGATGTGAAGAGCTGACTCACTTGAAAAGACCCTGATGTTGGGAAAGATTGAAGGCGGGAGGAGAAGGGGACAACAGAGGATGAGACGGCTGGATGGCATCACTGACTCAATGGACATGAGTTTGAGTGAACTCCGGGAGTTGGTGATGGACAGGGAGGCCTGGCGTGCTGCAGTCCATGGGGTTGCAAAGAGTCGGACACGACTGAGCGACTGGACTGAACTGAACTGGTCGCAGAGGCGCCTTCAGCCTGGTACACACCCAGAGTCCAGACTCTCAGGGGGAAACCCAGTTAGTGTTGGTCGCTCAGTCGTGTCTGACTCTTTGTGACCCCGTGGACTGTAGCCCAGGAGGAAAACTAGTATTCAGCATAAACCACACTGTTCATACAGCTAGCACAGGCGTAGTGAGTTGCTCTTAGTTCCTGGCATGCTGGGGACCCTTCCCAAATCCGAAGTCCTGGATGCCAACCAAGGGCCACCTTCAAGCAAACTCTCCCAGGACAGCAGTCAGGCCTGCCTGTGAACTCTTCTGCATGTAGGCAGATCAGAATGACATGTTATGTCTCAGTAGCAATGCTGCGAACCAGAAATGAAGGAGCAGGGTCTCGAGAGCCCGGAGGAAAATTATTCCCAACTTAGAGCTGTGTCAGGGAAGTGTGAGTATAGGGTTTTCAGGTATTCGAAGCTTCCAAAAGTGTCTCGCCCCATCCCCTTTCTTGGAAAGCTGCTAGAGATGTTGCTCTACCAAAATGAAGGCGTAAACTGAGGAAGGTGAAGACGTGGGGTCCAATACAAGTGAGACAGAGGTGAATGGATTTCCTGGATGATGGAGAGGGCGGGCCCTAAGTCATGGCTCTGCATCAGACCTTGAGATCACTGATCTCACGGTGAGAAGACCCAGAGAGGCCCTGGGAGAGAAGCCCTCAGGGCAGTGAAACTGATGAGAGCTCTTGGCCTTGTGGAAAAGAGAATTAACAGAGGGAGAGAGTTTGGACCAATGGAACAATATGGCAATTAACTCCAGGAAAAAAACAGAAAGTTGTGTAGGAAAAAGAAAGCAATCGAGGCTTGTCTGTTAAGAGCATTCCCATAACAAACACGGAATGCTTATCCGGCCAAAATGATGATGTAATTATTAGAGGGATGGTGGAAGCACTGAAATTATACACGGGCAGGGGGAGGGGAATGGTGAGGTGGGGAAAGAGGCTGTAAATGCTAAAGAGAGCTAAATCTTCATCCTCTATGGTGGGAAGTCCATATGTAATAGGAAGTACGTAAGACTGAAACACCAGGAAGTAGCAATATAAGCATCTTATTGAAAGACATGAAGTTATTAATAACATTCACAACAAAAAAATCCATTCAGGGAATTGAAAGTGAGTGCCTCTAGGGAGCAGGACACTGGAGGGAGGTGGAGCTGGGAAGTACTATTGTTCATAATGACTTGAGCCTCATTTAATCACTGACAGAAGTACAAATATTTAATTTTTCGTTTAGATATAACTTGCAAACAAGCACAAGAAGGAAGGGAGGAAGAGAGAGGAAGGAAAGGGAGAGGGAGGGAGGGAGCTGAAAAGATGGACAGGCACGCTGTCTCTGCCCTGGTCAGGCCGCCTCCTCCCGTCCCAGGCTCCACCTTCCCCAACCCTGAGCTCCTCCCTGGAAGAGCAGCGAGGAGCAAGAATCTGGGAGACCAGGCGCAGATTTGGTGCTCAGCCTGGGCCCGGAAAAGTCAGACTGCTGAGGTCAGGTGCCAGAGTGCCAGAGTGGCCTGGAGACTCTGCACGTGTTGGAGGGTGATGAGAAGAGTAAACTTCCATCCCTCTTAAGTCCTGCAGCTCATCAAGTCTCAGAAATTTCTGAACAAGTTGGTGATCCTGGTGGAAACAGAGAAGGAGAAGACCCTGCGGAAGGAGTACGTTTTTGCTGACTCCAAAGTAAGTGACCACAAAGCCCTAGGACGAGGCAGGGGGGCAGTGAGGGAGTCATGGTTTCTGAGGCTTGCTGTGTGCCTGGAAGTGGGTACCGGGCACCGTCAGCTCGCTCAGCTCTCACACCCGCTTCCCACCTGAAGCCAAGCCCAGGAAGGTGGGGGCGGTGCAGGCCAGCTAGTAGCCCCATCTGCAACCTCTGCCACCATGCCGGCCTGTGGAAGAGTGCCTCCTTTATCATCCATGTCTTACCAGCCCTGAGCCCCCTTGGGAGGCTTTGAGCTTCCCTGGGATGCACCCGGAGGCCCTCGGAGACACCCCAGATTTAAATCTGTCTCAACCAGCACCCCCTCCATTTCTACACTTGCACAGCCCCCAAGCAGAAGTGAGATTCTCTACCAGGTCTGGCTGCTAGAATAAGAGGTGGGTGGGCGGATGGAGAAACTGGGATCTGGGCATTGTGGGGGCATCTGAAGAGACAGAGTCTCTGACCTGAGCCCTCACCTCACACGTGCCAACCAGGTGCAGAAACCCAGCCTTGCGGCCCTGCTGTTTATCCTACAGCGTGCAGCTCCACTGAGCCAGGCACGGGCTCCCAGCAAGTCACGGGTTGCTGACAGTGTCGGCCCCTCGGCGGAGGGACAGGGCTCCTGGCACAGGCCCACAGGGACCGCCCCATCGAGTGCTGGAATCCGGCCGTGTCTACCTGTGTGGCAGGGGAGAGCTGATAGGAGGCTGGTGGGGACTCTGTGGGTCCCAGAATTAGCTGAGAGGGTGAAAAGGACTGAGAGGAATGATAGAGAAGGAACTGGGGAGAAACAAGGAAGTGGGTTCCAAACAGGTGGGGGAGGCATCATGCTGGGCACGTGGACAGAGGTCCAAAACCCACTTCTGCTCATGGTCACATGCTCAGAAGATGAGGCGCAAGGGTAAACCAAGGCACGTAGTTCTGAGCTGCCCCTAAACGCAGATTTCCCATAAAGACGGCCATCACAATTCTCAGTGAGCTGCTTTCTTCAGCCGCAACTTAGATTTGCAATTAAATTAGATTGAATGATAGGAGATTGCCATCTACAGAGGTCTGAGACAGTCAAACATGGCTAATTTCACATGGTGCAGCCGAAAACTCGGGCGCACCTGATTCGCCCACCTCTGCTAAGCTACGAAAGGGCCGCATCAACTTTGTGCCCTGCTGTGTACCAGGACAACAAAGTGAAGACTACAGGGAAGGACAGACTTCATGGGGTCTTTCCTTTCTATTAGTTTCTTTAGTTTAAATTTTCTTTCATTACATAAGTAATCTAATTCTTATTGGTAAAAAATAACCAATACAAATAAAAAGTTTAAAATAGAAACACTCATATACACTAGTAATCCTTGGATTCTATCCTTCAGGATGGTTTTGTGTGTTTTTTGAAAAATACAAATGCAGTGGTGCTGTTCATAGCTTTCTGTCAATTGGCTTTTCATGCCAAACAATGTATCTCGACCATCCACCCTTGTTGATGAAGTGTTTTTGCACCCAAGTTTTTAAAATCTATGGTCTTCTAGCCTGTGGATGACCCATAAAACAGTTAGCAATTCGCCTCCTAGGGCTGGACACGAAGGCCTCTAGGATTTTCTGTGTTGAAACACGTGCTGCTGTCCCCACGATGTGGTCGGGTCTTCTCAGGGTCCCTGGTTCTTTCCTTAGTCGGGTCCTTGCAGAGGAAGGGCGGGGTTAGAGAGAAGCCTCTCTCTTAAGACCTCGGGCACGTATTTCCAGATGGCTCTGCTGGAAGTCGGCACTGATCCGCTCTCCCTCCAGTTTTCTCGAAGCTGACCAGCCCTTTGAAAGTGTCATGTGCAGGGAGGCAGAGGCCTTTCTGAGTCTGTCTACCCTTCAATCCCTAGAAGAGAGAAGGTTTCTGCCAGCTCCTCCAGCAGATGAAGAACAAGCACTCGGAGCAGCCAGAGCCGGACATGATCACCATCTTTATCGGCACCTGGAACATGGGTGGGTCTGCCTCCCGGTCCTGCCTGCAGGCTCTGCTTTGCTGCCTCTGGCATCCTCGTCTGTCTGCCCCACCCCCAGCCCCTAGATGCGGGTACCCATCTTGAGACCAGAGGCAAAAGAAAGGAGCGCTGGGATTCTCAGCCGCCAAGTGCAGCTGAAAGGGGTTACATACATAGTTTGTATGGAAATGGAAAGTTTTAGGTAAAGAGTTTGAATAAATAGGTGAAGGGGCCCTTGGCCACCTTCCAGCCTTAGGCAACTCGCCAAGGGGCTTCAGGCCTGGAAGAAGGAACCTCTTTGATTTGGGCTGCCAGATTTATTGAGCGAGAAAGAGAAAAAAAAAAGATGATGCCCAGCTGAATTTGAATTTCATGTAAACAACAAACAACTATATTTTTTAGTATAAGAATTTAGCTAGAAAGACATACCTGTGTGTGCTCAATTGCTCAGTCGTGTTCGACTCTTTCTCTGTCCCATGGACTGTAGCCGACCAGGCTCTTCTGCCCATGGAATTTTCCAGGCAAGATGAGTACTGGAGTGGGTTGCCATTTCCTTCTCCAGCGGATCTTCTCGACCTAGGGATTGAACACGTGTCTCCTGCATTGGCAGGTGGATTCTACCACTGAGCCCCCTGGGAAGCAGAAATACATACTAAATATATATTAAGCTAAATATATATGCTATGTATATTTACATACTAATATATACCAAATATAATATCTTAAATACAATAACATACTATAGTAAGTATACTGAATATAATTACACTAAATAATTATTTAGTATAACAGTTCAGTTAGAAGTGCAAATATACACCAAATATCCTTTGTGCTAAACATGCATAGTGTATACTCAGGTGCTAATACACATTTTTACACTAATATGAATTATACTAAGTAATTACTTAGTTTAAATATTCAATTAGAAATTTTAAAAAATTGAGTAGATACAGAAGTTCCAGTCAATTTGAATTTTAGATACTGCACGGGACATACTTATTCCAAAAAGTATCCATTGGTTATCTGAAATTTGAATTTAACTGGGCATGTCTCCCCCACTTTGGTCTGGAGCAGAATCAGGACCACCACCCTCCCGATACAGTAGACCAGTCACCTGGGAGGAAGTGGCTGAGCAGAAGGAGTGGGAATCTGAATGAAAAAGCTGCATGGGACCCCTGGCCTGTCGCTGGGTGGAAGATGGGCTGGACTCAGGGAACTCAGGAGAGCTGTCCCCATCCTGGTTGCACTAGCCTCAGCTTCCCCAGGTCTTCATGCCCAAGAAACCTGAAGAGTCACAGCCACGCTGAAGTATTGGGTTGGTAAAAAATCTCATTTGGGTTTTACTGGAACAAACTTTTTGGTCAACCCAACAGAATGCTGGCCTAGTTCCTGTGTCCCTCACTCTCTGCCGTTGTTTCTTATTGGCCGCCTGAGTCCCTCCGCTCTAACACCTGGGGTTTCGTGCCCACAGGCACCTGGCCCTTTCCCCTCTTTCCTTCTGCAAGCATGGAAGTCTTTGATTTGGCTGTGCACCGTCCAGGTGAACAGCTGCAGACATGCCCTTCACACGCCATGGAAGGAACTGACTAGGGCAGATTGGGAGGGTCTCCCTGAGCAGAGACCACCAGGCCCCAGGGCTTATGTTCCCACCCTGAATCACAGTGGGAGCAGAGGTCAGGTCACTCCAGTTCTTGGCTTCTTGGCAGTCGTGAGCCAGGACGGTTTTCTCTCTGGGGGAAAAAATGTTGACTCAACCTCCAAGATTTGAGGGGAAATAAATCTTTATCATTGTTTCTTTACTGAGCTGTTTCGGCTCAGTTTTTGCAATGGCAGTGGAGGTGGGCAGTGGGTAGGGGCTCCAGGCTCTTCGGTTCCTCTGGCTGACTCCTGCATGGCCTCTCTCAGTGTTTGGCTAAGACCTCTCCTGTGCAATGAGGGCTTTGCTGTCTCCTAACTGTGGGTTAGAAGGCTCCATCCTAAACCTGTCAGTTGACAGTGCTGTCTCAATGGAGACAATGGAGAGTAATCTCCTCAAGGCCTGTGTCCCAGTTACCACTATAGCCCCAACGACTAGGACAGTGGCTGACATCTATGCTATGAGTTCAAGTTGCTATGTGGAATCTTTGGGTGCTTCTAGCCTTTGAAACTTAATGCTGTCTTTACAAAGCAATGTAACATCCTGGGACATGATAGTACCTAGCTCTGTACCTAAGGTATTTCGTTGGGTTTCACTGAAAACTGACTGGTTTTCAGTGACTTTGTGACCCTCCCTGCCCCACCCCTGACCATGTTTCCCCTACATCTGTTCTGACTTCTCCTGATGTACCTTTGACTCACTTGGTGTTGGGTTTTGCTGTTGAAGGTAACGCCCCCCCTCCCAAGAAGATCACGTCCTGGTTTCTCTCCAAGGGGCAGGGAAAGACGCGGGATGACTCAGCTGATTATATCCCCCATGACATCTATGTGATCGGGACCCAGGAGGACCCCCTGGGAGAGAAGGAGTGGCTGGAGATACTCAAACACTCCCTGCAAGAGATCACCAGCATGACCTTTAAAACAGTGAGTGGGGGCCATGGCCCCGGGTGGGACACCAGGGCAGTGGACCTGGCAAGTTGGGAGCATCTCCGGGGCAAGAGTGTGCTCAGTGGTCCCCCTGCCGTTCAGGGCCAGAGAAGGTCACCTGTATCCAATAATTAATGGTGTCCCTGGGCATTGCTAATCACTGGTGTGGTCCCTCTCCCTTGCCCGAGCTTGTAGGTAACCTTTACTTCCTTGAAATCTAGTCAGTGCTGGCCCTATCTTTAAGACACTTTGCATCACCTGTGAAGTATCCTTAGGGGTCCCCTAAAGTATAGGGATGACCGGCAGGCCGCCCCACACCTGAGGGAGAGGGCTGGGTGTGAAACCCTTGCTCTGGGGTCAAGCAGTGTGTCCTGGCCCAGGGTCACAGCACTGTCCCCCTCTCCAGATCGCCATCCACACTCTCTGGAACATCCGCATCGTGGTGCTGGCCAAGCCGGAGCACGAGAACCGGATCAGCCACATCTGCACCGACAACGTGAAGACGGGCATCGCCAACACGCTGGGTGAGCCGGGGTGGGGGGGGTGTGTTCTGCGTAAGCTCATTTCTGCCCACACTCGCGTGTCTATCCCTTCTGGGATGGGTGGTCCTCCCAGCCTCCACTTGCTCCAGATGGTCCTCCCAGACTACATGCACTCGGGGTCTACCCCAGTGCTTCTGAGGATCTGCCAGAATGCGGTTCTGACTCAGCACCTCTCAGGAGGAGCCAGACAGTTTTGTGTTTCTGACGAACTCCCAGTGGTGTCAGGGCTGCTGGCTGACAGACCCCACCTTGAGTGTCAGCGATCAAGGACAGGGGTCAATAGCCGTGCTGTGAAGGGTCAGGTAGTAAATATGTTAGTCTTTTCAGGCTATGTGCAACTTCTCAGCCCCGCTGCCAGCACACGAGAGCAGCTGCAGATAGCGGGAACTTGGAAGAGCACGGCCATGTTCTAGAGAACTGTGCCTACAGACGAGGCGGAGGCTTGATTCGGCCACGGGCTGTAGGTTGTGACCTCTGGTCTAGATCGAGAGACTCAGGCGGAGGTGGAAACGCTGCTCTCAGCCGTGAGCCAGTGGGACCGGTCAGGCTGCTTCAGAGGACTGACACAGAAGCGGAGGGCTGCGTGTGTGTGTGTGTGTGTGTGTGTGTGTGTATCTGTGAGTCTGTGTGTGTAAGAGAGCATGTGAGTCTGAATGTGAATGTGTGTGTGAGTTTTCTGTGTCTTTTCAGTCTGTCTGTGTGTATTTGTGAATCTGTCCGTCAGTGAGTGTGTGTGTGAGTCTGTCTGTGTCAGTGTGTCTCTCAGTCTGTGTGCATGTGAGTCTGTCAGTCTGTGTCAGTCAGTCAGTCTGAGTCTGTCAGTCTGTGTGTGTGTGTGTGAGTGAGTCTGTCAGTCTGTGACTGTCTGTGTCAGTCTATGTGAGTGTGAGTCTGTCAGTCTGTGAGTGTCAGTCTGTCTGTGTGAGTGTCAGTCTGTCTGTGTGTGTGAGTCTGTCAGTCTGTGTGTGTGTCTGTGAGTGAGTCTGTCAGTCTGTGAGTGTCAGTCTGTCAGTCTGTGTGAGTGTCAGTCTGTCTGTGTGTGTGTCTGTGAAGGTGAGTCTGTCAGTCTGTCAGTCTGTGAGTGTCAAAGGTGAGTCTGTCAGTTTGTCAGTCTGTGAGTGTCAGTCTGTCAGTCTGTGTGTGTGTCAGTCTGTCAGTCTGTGTGTCTGTGAATGTGAGTCTGTCAGTCTGTGTGTGTGTGTGTGTGAGTGAGTCTGTCAGTCTGTGAGTATCAGTCTGTCAGTCTGTGTGTGTGTCAGTCTGTCTGTGTGTGTGTCTGTGAATGTGAGTCTGTCAGTCTGTGAGTGTCAGTCTGTCAGTCTGTGTGTGAGTGGCAGGGAGGGCATGGGGGCAGGTGCACCCACACGGGGGCCATGGGTGGCGCTGAGGGTGAGGCCAACGATTTCTGGTGCTTGGCATCAGGGACGGGACAGAGCCCCAGAGGTGACAGGAAATAGATCTGCCGCCACTGAACGTGAAAAGCTTCCTCAGCCTTTCTGCTGACAAACCGCAAGCTGCCCGCGTCCACACCCACTTGTCCGCCTTCCTTCCTGTGGCAGCAGCTGCCCTGCTCTGACGCCCACGCCCTCTGCTGCCCAGGAACCCGCTTCTAGCCCTCCGAGCCCCTCTGTGGGGCTGCCTGCCCCCTCCACCAGCTGCCGGCCACAGCCTGCTCAGACCTCCCGTTACAAGACAGGACCACCCTCAGCGGGACGGAGCTGACTGTGCCCCCACCCAACCCAGCACGGTGCTGGGCTCCCGAGGCGCCTGTCCACCGCACACAGGGCTGCTCCCACAGCTGGACAGACAGACTGACAGCAGGATGGTGGGGAGTGAGCATGCCGGCAAAGAGTGTGTGGCAGGGGGTGGGCGGCTCCAGGGGCTACTTGAGGTGGGTGGGGGTCTAGGGGCCTCTCCGAGAAGTTAGAGGGCTGAGGAAATGGGAGGAGCATTCCACGTGGCAGGAGCAGCAAAGCAAAGCCCCTGTGGTCACTGGGCTCTGCCTTACAGGGTGACGGGCCAAGGCCAGAGAGGGAGGCAGCAGGCCCAGGCAGTCCGAGTTCCATGGCTCTTGGAGAGCAGCTTGGAGGCAGGGGGTTTCCCGTGCACCATTTTCCAGTCCCTGCTTCCCTCCCCTCCTCTTCTCCTCTGGGCCAATCTCCCCCCATTTCCCTCCCCTGAACTGGCTCCCAGCCATGGTTAGCACAGGGCAGGAGTTCACTGGGTGCTGGCTGACTGGTGGAAGAGCTGAGACCTCCGAGAGGGTGGACCCAGTGCCAGGCTGTGTGTGCTAAGTGCTTGCTGTGTATCATTTAATACAAACACCCTGTGGAGGCAGGGACTATTGTGAGCCCCACTCACAGACACGGCTCTGGAGGCTACAATGATGTTCCCAAACCTGCCCAAGGCCGTGTGACAACGACGTGGTGGGCAGGGCCTTAAACCTAGGCCCCAGGCTGGGGAGAAAGCTGACAGGAGGGGCCTCCTAGGGACAAGGGAGTCATCGCCAGGGCAGAGGGGAGAGAGCCTTGGGTCAGGAGACCAGGCCTGGCTCGTCCCTGGGGCCATCTCGTTGTCCAGCCCAGACAGAATGTTAGCCAGCTGGGTGGTTTTACATTTTGAGTACCAAATTAAAGGAAAAGGAAACAAGGAAAGTCAATCTTCACAATCTATCTTATCAAACCTCCTGGAAGTGTTAGTCAGTCAGTCGTGTCCGACTCTTCGTGACCCCATGAACTGTAGACCGACAAGCTCCTCTGTCCATGGGATTCTCCAGGCAAGAATACTGGAGTGGGTTGCCACGCCCTTCTCCAGGGGATCCTCCCGACCCAGGAATTGAACCTGGGTCTCCTGCTCTGCAGGCAGATTCTCTACCGTCCGAGCCCCCAGGGCTCGTACATTCAAAATATTACCATTTCAATGGGTATTCAGTTTAAAGGTTTATTAGCTATCTTACACTCTATTCTTCTACTAGGCTTACAATTCTGTTGTGTCTCTTATGCTCACAGCCCATCTCATTCAAGACCAGCACATCTCACAGCTGCCATGATGGGCAGAGAAGGTTCCCAGACTTTGGCATGTGTCAGAAGCACCTAGAGCAGGGCCAGCAGACTTGTTCTCTAAAAGGCTAGAGAGTAAATATTTCAGACTCTGCAGGTCATGCTGTCTGTGTCATAACTACTGGACTCTATCTAAGGGCATAGCTGTGTTCCAGTAAAATGTTTTAGACTCTGAATTTTATATCATTTTAATTTCATATCAATTTAATCAAAATATTATTTTGATTTTCCCCCAACTATTTGAAAATGTAAAAACCGCCCTTAGCTGGTGGTGGGACAGTGTTGGCCGAACTCCTGACCCAGAGGACTTGTTAGACAGGGATTGCTGACTCCCACTCTCAAAGTCAGTGGACATGGGGTCTGAGAAAACTCTGGGAGATGGTGATGGACAGGGAAGCCTGCACTGCTGTAGTCCATGGGGTCGCAAAGAGTCGGATATAACTTGGTGACTAAGGGCTTCCCTGGTGGCTCAGTGGTAAAGAACCCACCTGCCAATGCAGGACATGCGGGTTTGATCCCTGAGTCGGGAACATGCCCTGGAGAAGGAAATGGCAATCCATTCTGATATTCTTGCCTGGGAAATCCCATGGACAGAGGAGCCTGAAGGGCTACAGCCCAGCCCATGGGGTTGCAAGAGTCAGACAAGACTTTGCGACTGAACAACAGCAAGTCCCAAAGCTCTGATTCAGCAGATCCGGGGCGGGGCCTGCGATGCGCACTTGCACCAAGTGCCCCGGTGGTGCTGATGCTGCTGGGCTGGGGAACGCACTCTGAGAACCACGGGTCTCAGTGCAGGTTTTGGCCTCTCCAGGAAGCTGGGGTTTGCTGGTGCAAGGTCAGCCCCACCCCAGCCACCGGCTCCTCCTTCTACCTCTTTCTCTCAAGGTTTCTGAGTATTTCTGATAGCCCTGCTTGGACCTGTGGGGAAACTCTCACACACACACACACACACACACACACACACACACACATCTGCTTAGAGCGTGATGCCAGGATGACTTAACACCAGCAGCATCCTCCCTCAGACCTGCCGAGAACCCCAAGGCTGCCAGCTGTTCACCCCGTTTTCTTGTTGTCCTAGAGGAATCTCACCCCCTGCCTCAGTCACTATCCCCTGCCATCTGTCAACCTAGATGAAGCTGCTCCTTTGCTTCCGTGGCCTCCACTTTTCCCCACACCTGCTCTCTCCTGATGAGTGTCGTGGCTTCACCCTGATTTCCCACCACTTAGCCACATTGCCTGTCGGGTGTTTTGACTTCTCCCTTCTCCTCCTCCCTTTAGGGAACAAGGGAGCCGTGGGGGTGTCGTTCATGTTCAACGGAACCTCCTTGGGATTTGTTAACAGCCACCTGACTTCAGGAAGCGAAAAGAAACTCAGGTAATGGAGCTCACTCCCCGAGAGCAACTTTTGGGGTTATTTGCCCAGACAGACCTCAACACCTAAACCCCGTAAGCCCTCGGCCAAGACCCTGCCCTGTTGGCCTCTAAGGACTTTTCCTGTGATCTCATCAAAGGCAACTGCGGCGCAGGGGTGTGGGTGAATCTTGATGACTGAGTCTCTGCAGAGCAGATGCTCCTGGGGCCCCGCCCTGCATTCCCAGTCCAGCCCAGGGACGACATCAGATGGGTGGTTGCTGGAGACTTAAGTCTCACTTCCCCACATGTCCCCCTCTGACTTCCCGGCCCGTGGAGTAGGGGACCCGTGAGCCCGTGCTAAGCTGGCTGCTTTTCATTCCATTAGGCGAAACCAGAACTATATGAATATTCTCCGGTTTCTGGCCCTGGGAGACAAGAAGCTGAGTTCCTTTAACATCACTCACCGCTTCACCCACCTCTTCTGGCTCGGGGATCTCAACTACCGTGTGGAGCTGCCCACCTGGGTGAGGGGCTCTCTGCCTGGGGCCGGGGGCTGCACAGGATAGAGGCTCCCTTGAGCTGGCTCAGGGTGGAGGTCGTGGAGACACACAGACCAAGCTGGTCCAGAGGGACCACTCCTCTGGGACTCGACACTGTTCCAACTATGGAGCCACTGCCTTTCTTTACCATTCACCTCTGCTCAACCTGGGCTTCCCTGGTAGCTCAGCTGGTGAAGAATCTGCCTGCAATGCAGGAGACCCCGGTTCGATTCCTGGGCCAGGAAGATCTGCTGAAGAAGGGATAGGCTACCCACTCCAGTATTCTTGGGCTTCCTTGGTGGCTCAGCTGGTAAAGAATCTGCCTGCAATGTGGGAGACCTGGGATCAATCCCTGGGTTGGGAAAATCCGCTGGAGAAGGAACAGCTACCCACTCCAGTATTCTGGCCTGGAGAATTCTGTGGACTGTATAGTCCATGGGGTCACAAAGAGTCGGACACAACTGAGGACTTTCACTTTCACTTTCTGCTCACACCGACTTCCCACACACCTGTTCTAGCCACCCCTCCCTACCATCTCTCTGCCCCTCCAGTGCCCTAGCTGACCAGCAGCAGTCTCTCAACTCACCAGTCCCAGATCCCAAGGAAAGGCTGAAGTCTGTGGGGACCAGCTCAACTTTTTTCCCGAATCATGGGTCACCAGGTAGCCTAAGGAAGACAGTCCTGAATTTGGACACCCATCCAATGAGTAGCAGTCAGAGGGGGGCCCCGGCACAGACGGCCTTGCTCCCTTGGGGAAGGCAAAGGATTCTCTGGGAAGGGGGTGAATTGGCATGGCCCCTGGACGTGATAAGAACAAGACACGGTCATTTTTGTGCTCCTGAAAGAGGGGGCAGGGGCCAGGCCTGGGAGCAGAACCACACCTGTCTGCTCCCTGGGTAACAGGGGTTCTTTGCACTGGTGTCTGTGCTGGGGGAGGGGACAGTGGAGACAGACCTGAGTTTACAGTCGAGAGCACAATCGGCCTGAGAGGACGGCCTCGGGTCGCCACAGATCTCTGACGGTGGGATTGGACCTGGGCCTTGGGGCTCTGCTCCCGGACACTTCCCCAGGCGTCCCACATCCTGCACCTCCTGGGCCTCCCTCTGCCTCAGTGGCTCTTGGCCCATCTGCACCTTCCTCACCCTCCCCAACCCCTCCCTCCCTCACAAGATGCTTCT
Organism: Ovis aries; assembly: GCF_016772045.2. Lineage (NCBI taxonomy): Eukaryota > Metazoa > Chordata > Mammalia > Artiodactyla > Bovidae > Ovis > Ovis aries. The sequence continues at coordinate 7,798,361 of NC_056054.1, read as the reverse complement.
CGAGAATTCCTCCTCTCCCCCCTGACTGAGCAGGCAGAGGGGATGGGGGGGACAGGGGCCCCACAGATCCCGACCCTTCCCAATTAGGGGCCATCCCAACCATTCACTCCCCAGAGGGCCGGCCCAGTGCGTCTGCCAGAGCGGATGTAACATAAGTCCTGGGAGAGAGGACACCTGGATCCCGAGGCTGGCACAGCCCACCAACGTCATGGTGACTCTCGGAGTCTGAGCCCAGATCACAGAGGCCTGCTGCCCACAGATTCAGGGGCTAGGGTCTCAGATCCTTTCGTGGCCTTATGAACAAGCTGTCTCACAGAGACAATGAGAGAGCAAGGGAGACGTACCTACCAAGGGAGTCTTATAAAAAGGATGCCAGAAGTCCGTGTCCAAAAATAGTGTCCCTCTGCAAATTTAGAAGAGCCAGAAACTTCTGTGATTGAGTTGATACTTCACTATACTTGCAGGGTTTTCCTTATTAAATGATTGAGTGTGAATAAGCACCAACCTGACATCTCTAGAACCCGGGTCTGGGGCAGCTTTGGGAGCTCGGAGTCCCGGTATGGCAGGCATGTGGGTGATGTGCCGCTTGTCATGTGGTGAAGGGGTCGTCTCACCAGTGGCCCGGCCATGTCTTTGCCCCAGGAGGCAGAAACCATCATTCAGAAGATCAAGCAGCAGCAGTATGCAGACCTCCTGTCCCATGACCAGCTGCTCATGGAGAGGAAGGAGCAGAAGGTTTTCCTGCACTTTGGTGAGAACCACCATCCTTTTCTCGTGGGCCCCCTCCGTCCATCGTTCTGTCTCCCTTTTTCCCAAACATCCTCACCGGGCAGGGAAGAGTGATGCCTGGAAAAGAGGCAAACTTGCCCAGATGTGAAACATGGGGAGTCAAAACTGAAACCACCCTTTTGTTTGATTTCAGAGGAAGAAGAAATCACATTTGCACCCACCTACCGTTTTGAAAGAATGACTCGGGACAAATACGCCTACACTAAGCAGAAAGCCACGGGGGTGAGTCCTTTCCTGTCCTCTATCTCCACCCACCTTGCACATCTCATGCCTCCTTTGTCCATTCCATAAAGGCGAACAGGAAGTGAAGAGAACCCTCATCCACCAGGTGACAAAAAAGAAATGGCACTAGAAATCCTATGTTGATCGTATCACAGAGAAAACCCTCCCCTAAGGAGAGGCTGGGCGAGCAGACATGGCCACTGCAAGGAGCTGGCTCACGATGCTGGTGTTCACGCGCGTGTGTGTGTGTATGTGTCATGTGTGTGAGTGTGTGTGCGTGTGTGTGTGTGCGTGGTGTACCACATCTTCTTTATCCGTCCATCTGCTGATGGGCATTTAGGTTGTCTCCACGTCTTGGCTCCTTTAAGTTGTGCTGCAATGAACATTGAAAGGCATGTAACTTTTCGAATTAAGAGTTTTCTCCAGATATATGCCCAGGAGTGGGATTGCAGGATAATATGGCAGCTCTATTTTTAGTTTTTTAAGGAAACTCCCTACTGTTCTCCATAGTGGTTGCGCCGATTTACATTCCCACCAAGAGTGTAGGAGGATTCTTTTTTCTCCACAGTCTCTCCAGCATTTATTTGTAGACTTCAAAAAATAAAGATGCCCATTCTGACCAGTGTGAGGTGATACCTCGTTGTAATTTTGATTTGTGTTTCTCTAGTAATTAGCAATATTGAGTATCTTTTCATGTTTCTGTTGGGCATCTATATGTCTTCTTTGGTGTCTGTTTAGGTCTTCTGCTCATTTTTTGATTGGGTTATTTGGTTTTTTTTATATTAAGCTGTATGCGCTGTTTGCATATTTTCTGTCTCTTTAAGTCCTATAAATATATTTGCTAATCTGCCAAGTGAATCATCATTATACTAGCTTCTTTGCTTCAGGATGTATCAGCGCCTTTACAGGTTTATGAGCACTTGGTTCTCTGTGGGACAATTCATGTGCCAAATTCAATTGGTCATGAAATATCAGGTAATATCTTATGAGACCACTTGTGTTCCATGGAACAGTGAGGAAACTGTTGTAAAGCATTCATTCCTTCTTGTTCAACAGGTATTTACCGATGACCTGTGATGGGTTAGGCACTGTCCTAAGTGGTGGGAGATCAAAGATGAGTTAGATGTCTATCCTCAAAGAGTTGATAGTAGGAAAGACTAATAAAGATACAACTAACCAGAAAGTGAAAGTGTTAGTCACTCAGTCATGTCTGACTCTTTGTGATCCCATGGACTGTAGCCCACCAGACTCCTCTGTCCACGGGGTTTTCCAGTCACGAACGCTGGAGTGGTAGCCATTCCCTTTTCCAGGACATCGTCCTTCCTGCACCGCAGGCAGGTTCTTTACCATCTGAGCCACCAGAGGAGCCCTAAGCAGAGAGAGAATATAATGTGATGCCCAGTTCTATGAAGAGTACTCACAGAGGGAAGTAACCACCAGGGCAGGGAAGAATCCTGGAGGCTTCTTGAAGAGGGGCTTTGTGGTGCCTGAAGGGCACTTGGATTTCAACAGGCAGGACAAAGGCGGAGGGGGGCTGATCCACTTCAGCTTGAAAGGATTGCCGGAGCAGATGCTGAGGCAGGAAATTCTGGCACCCATCACCTTCTGGGAGACGGCCCAGGGGGACCAGCCCTGTGCTGGGTCCTGGGGCCGAGGGGTGCTGCAGTGGGGAGGTTTCCTGGCCACTAGAGGCCTGGGGAAATGGAGAGAATTCTGGGCAACACCTGGGCTCAGGGGCAGGCAGAAGACTGGATGGCAGTGGAAGAGAAAGGCCAAGAGTTGGGGAGATGCCTGCACAAAGCAGGAGATAGAGAAGGGGGAAAAAGCAGAGAGGAGGAGAGCAGGCCCAGGACTGCTTCCACGAGGAGGCTGAGACCCGGGGCAGGCAGGACATCTCGTGAGGTGCTCACTGGCTGCTGTGTGGCTGGACTCATCTGGCTTAAAGGCACCATTGGGGCAGGCCCACGGCAGGTACATTTGGAGGTGGTGAGGGGATGGTCTAGGTGGACTTGAGTACGAGGAGAAAGAGATGGGGGCCTGAGATGGCAGAGAGGAAGGTCCTTGATGCCAGGCAAAGCATTCTCACCCGTTAGATGAGTACCTGCTTTAGGAAGCCACTACAAGATCCCCTGAAGGGCTGGCAGCATCACGGTGATACACAGAGAAGACTGGTCTGCATCAGTGTAAAGGATGGGGGTGAGGCAGGGGACCAACCAGGAGGCTCCCGCTGAGAAATAACTGGGCCTGAAGCGGGAGCGGAAGCAGTGAAAATAAAAGAAGAAAAGCAGGATTTATCGATCCATCTGACTGACGTTAACACAAACTGTGAGATCGGAAGGCAGAGCTGGCTCCGAGGGGGAAAATAGAGCTTGTTTTCAGACTCACTGTGTAGCGTGAGTGGAAAATCCCAAAGAAAACATCCAGAGGGCAGTTAAGAATACTAGACTGATGCTAAAGCAAGGTGCCAGGGCTGGGTCGTAGATCTGGGAGCTGTCTGCACAGAGAAGATGGTCAGATCCATGGGAATAGGTGAGGTCGCCAAAGAGTGCATGGATGATGACCGTAGGAGAGCTATGGACAGATCTGGGGTCATCTCCATTCAGAGAGGGGAGGGAGAAGCAGAGATGACGAAGGAGACAGAAAAAGAGTGGATGTAGGTGGTAGAGGACCAAGCAGACAGCTCGAAGCATCACAGAAGCCAGGCCGAGGGTCGGTGGTCCGCAGCGTGGAGTGTGTGAGCCAAGGAGAACAGGTACATTCACGGGACCTCTGAGCAAGCAGCCGGACTTGGGTTCGGGGGTTTGGGTGGACACTAAAAGAACGGTTGCCATAGAGGTTGTTTTGTTTGTTGGCTGCGCTGGGGCTTCGTTGCTGCTGGTGCGCGTTCTTTAGTTGGGGCACGTGGGGGCTCCTCTCTACTTGTGTGCGGGCTTCTCGTTGTGGTGGCTTCTCTTGCTGTGGATCACGAGCCCTAGAGTACAGGCTCAGTAGTTGTGGCACTCTGCCTTAGTTGCTGTGAGGTATGTGGAATCTTCTCAGACCAGGGATCGAACTCATGTCCCGTGCATTAGCAGGTGGATTCTTAACCACGGGACCCCCAGGGAAGTCCCTTGACTTAGAGTCTTGGGGGTGAGATCCAGACTGCAAGGGGGTCAGAGTGGTTCTTCACCCAGAATGTGCAGGTGAGTCACTAGTGAGTCTTTTTAGAAATGATGTCTCCACCTCCTCGCCAGAGGTTCTGATGCAACAGATCAGAGGTGGGACCCTGCTCTCTGGGTCTTCGTAAAGCTCCACTGACAATTCTGCAGAGCAGCCAGTGCTGAGAACTGCCGTGTTAAGAAGTAACCGTTTGGCAGCATCTCTGAAATCTGAACGTGCATCTACCCTGTTCAGCAGTTCTGCTTTGGTGTACACCCGAGAGAAAGCAGTGCATTTGTTCACCCAAAGACAGATACAGAGACGTTTACAGCACCTTTGTTTATAATGTCCAAAAACTGGGAGCAACTCTATTTCCAGCAAGAGTAGAATAGATGAATGTGATTTATACATACAATGGAATACAACTGCAGCAATAAAATGAGAACACACTTATACAAGAAATAGGATGAAGAAGGTGGAAAGAAGCCAGACACAAAAGAATACGTGCTGAATGAGTCCACTGACAGGTTCAAGAGTGGGCAAAATTAATCAGTGGAGAAACCTCAGTCACAGGCGTGTTTACCTCTCAGAGGCGGTAGTATTGACAAGGAAGGGACACAAACGGACCTTTTGCGATGATAGACAGTTTCTACAGCTTGATCTGGGTAGTGGTTAAATGGGCATATACAAATGTAAAAAGAACCTCAAGTTGTACAGCGTAGATTACCGCACTTTACTATTAAAAACAAAGAAACAAACAAACTGAAGTCGCTCAGTTGTGTCCGACTCTTTGGGACCCGATGAACTGTAGCCTACCAGGTTCTTCCATCCGTGGGATTTTCCAGGCAAGAATACTGAAGTGGGTTGCCACTTTCTCCTCTAGGGGAATCTTCCCTTGCGTCTACTGCATTCGCAGGGAGATTCTTTATGGGCTGAGCTACCTGGGAAAATCAGGTTGTATATACCTCAAGTTAGGAGAGAGTAACGGGGAATCCAGAAATAGAGGCAGTGAAGAGAGAACATTTTTGAAAGAAAAGTGGCAAAAAAGAAAAAAAGTAATTGAAGGACGTGTCAGGGATAGGCTCTTTTAGGATGAGAAATATGTTTGCAGGCATGGTGCTAGTAGTAAAGAACCACCCTGCCAAGGCAGGAGATGTAAGAGACGTGAGTTTGATCCCTCAGTCAAGAAGATGCCCTGGAGAAGGGAATGGCAGCCCAGTCCAGTATTCTTGCCTGGAGAACCCCATGGACAGAGGAGCCTGGCGGGCTCTGGTACGTAGCGTCACCAAAAGTCGGACACAACTGAAGTGACTTAGCACGCAGAGGAGAAAGAGCTAGAACTTAAGAGGAAAGGGGATATTCATTAAGGAGGGTTGCTACTGCCAGTTTGCATTGTCTGTCACACCCAACAGACATCCTGCTCACGGTGTATCTTGGAGAGTGCTTGTCATAGTACATATTGTTTGAATGATTAGATATGTAGGTGGATGGATGGCTGGATGGCTGGCTGGCTGGCTGGCTGGCTGGATGGATAAGTAGGTGAGGGATGGATGTGTAAGTGGATGGGTAGGTTAGTAGATGGATGGATGGATGGATGGATGGATGGATGGATGGATGGACGGACGGATGGGTAAGTAGGTAAGGGAGTGTCTAAGTGGATGGGTAGGTAAGCGGATGGATGGATGTGTGAATGAGTGCCTGATAGATGGTGAATGAATGAGTTCAGGGGGACGGATGGCTACAGTGTGTTATTAAAGTAAATTGTTGGAGAAAATAAGCAGAGATTGGATTGAAAATCAGGTAGAGGGGTTCATTTGAGTCCAAAAAAAGCAAGAGAATATAAAGCAACAAGACAGTATGAAATAGTGATGAGGATAGGTAAGGGAGCACGGCCAGGCGAACCTCATTAAAGGAGGGCTGTAGGTGTCTGAAACTGTGGGTCTTGACCATGGAGCCAGGACTTAAGGCAGGTAGAAAGAGTTGAAAACCACTTCTGGGGAAATTCTATAAAGAACCAGCGGCAGATGAACCCAAGGATTACAGATACCATGAGTTAATCTCTTCTTTTATGATTTCTTTTAAAAGTAGCATGCATTTTTTTTTTAACAATAGTAACTTGGACAAGGAGCTTTAGGGGACATTACTATTTAATGAAATATTTAAATATTCATAGTCCATGGGTCACATTCTGGATTATAGCAGAGTCAACAAGATTCCTATTTTTCAAAAAGTTTCTAAATCACTTAATGGAAGCCAACTTGCAAGTAAATATAAATATAATCAAATGTTTGAGGTGCTGTGATAGCAGCGGGTGTGGAATAATTTTGGGGGCATAAAATAGAGATGGAAAATGGTTATGTCACTCATGATTCTAGAAGTGTTGCTATCTGCTCTTTCTTCTGAACCTTTGCTTTGGGCCTGGTAATTCTCACTAAAAATAGGAAGAGCAGACATTCATGATTCATTCTTAATCTCAGAGTAAAAGCCTTAAATATTGTAAGGGGTAGTTTCGTTTTTGCTTTGTTTTGCAAATACTGTATCAGAGTGAAGCAATTCCCTTCTATTCTTTAATATATATACTTAATCTTGAATGGATATGAAATTTTGTCAGATTCTTTTTCTTTATTTGTGGATGCAATATGATTTTCTTCCTTTCTGTTAATATAGTGAATTACATTGAATGCTTTTTCATATTAAAATACCTTTGCAATTCTGGAATAAATCCAATTTGGTAATGGTATATTATCTTTTAAAATATATTGCTAGATTTGATTTGCTAATACTGTTAAGTATTTTGTATTTATGTTCATGAAAGGGATTGGCCTGAATTTTTGTATCTTATAGTATAATGGTCTTGTCAATTTTTTTACCTCCAGGCTGTGCTAGCATTAAATCTATCTATCTATCTGTATCTGTATCTAGCTAGCTAGCTAACTAGCTATTAGATAGCATTTTACACAACCTTGACTTTGACTTGCAGATGAAGTACAATTTGCCCTCCTGGTGTGACCGAGTCCTCTGGAAGTCTTACCCCTTGGTGCATGTGGTGTGTCAGTCCTATGGTGAGTAGCAAGTTAAGAGGTCTCACTTTCCTAAGTTAAAGGGCTGCAGTCCATCCACCTGCCTAAACTTGGCATTCAAAGCAAGCCTATCATGGGGGTCTTTAGAAAGGAGAGAGACTGGTCTGGAAGTGGCACAGATGAGCTGAGAAGACACAGCTGTCTCCCCCATCCCGCCCAGTGTCTGGGCTGCATTGGGAACGGGAGGAAAGCCAGGCCTCACTTAGGAGCTGCACGGTCTTCCTGGAAGGGCCAGGTTTGCACATGAAGGTGAAGAGGTCGAGCGTTTTGCTGACGATATTTCACGGCATGCTGAAGAGGGTTTAGAGAGTAGTAAGTGGGCAGGAAATTGGGAAAACAAAGGTGGTGAATGTCCCGACTCAGGAAGTGGGAGTAAACTTTGAGCTTGGGTCTCCTGATGGTAACATCAATAGTATGTATCAGTCATCTCTGGCTGCGTAACATCTATCTGAAAATCCACTCCCAGCCTGCAGGCTGGTTCAGGCTGCTGCTGCCTGGGTCCGGGGATTCCTGGCAGCCAGTCCCAGCTGTGGACGCGCTTGCCCAGTCTCTGCTTGCTTCACATTCACTAATGTCCTCTTGGCCCAAGGAAGTCACGTGGCCAAGCCCAGAATGACCGTGGGAGCCGGGACCCACAGGGCACACAGTCACAGGGAGGCCACCTTCCAGGTTTCGAGCAGTTACTCTAGTGTTAATGCTGTCATGCTCAGTACACATCTAAAGTATGTTTTAATATTTATTTATTTGTGCTGGGTCTTAGTTGCAACACACAGGCTCTCTGATGTGTTTGCTGTGTGCCGGACTTTTAGTTTCAGCCTGTGGGATCTAGTTCCCTGACCTGGGATCTAACCTGGGCCCCCAGCATTGGGAGCTCAGAGTCTTAGGCACTGAATCACCAGGGAAGTGCCCCATATCTAAAATATTTTAAAGAACAATTAAAAAAAAAAAACCCTGCTTGTCCACCCTTTAACTGCTCTTCTGTTTCCACTACAAATCTGTGGAATCTCCTGCTTCATACAACACGGGACCCTCACTGACTTCTTCCTGCCAATGGCCAAGCGTGTTTGAGATGGGGTCCTGCCTCCCTCTTCCGTTCTGTCTCAGTATAACGAGGTGCCCTCCTCCTCGCCTAGCTAAGCTTTTCACTTGAGCCCTTTGTTGCATGCCCTCCTTCTCCCCTAGTCCCAGCCTCCCCACCATCTTACTTCTCCTTGCTTCTCTTTCTCCATCCATCTCCTTGTCGTTTCAAGTTGTCTTTTTCAGAAAGAAAAATGATTTCTCTATTTATTTATTTTTAACATTTATATTTGGCTGTCCTGGGTCTTGGCTGCCACGCACGGGCTTTCTGTAGTTGCTGTGAGCAGAAGCTAGTCTTTGCTGCCATCCTGGGGCGTCTCATTCCAGCGGCTTCTCTTGCCCTGGAGCACTGGCTCTCAGCGCACGGGCTTCAGGAGTTGTGGCACAGGGGCCCGGTAGCTGTGGCTCTTGGCCTTTAGTTGCCCAAAGCATGTGGCATCTTCCTGGACCAGGGATCGAACCCGTGTACCCTGCGTTGGCAGGTAGATGCCTATCCTCTGTACCTCCAGGGAAGTTCTCAGAAGTTGTCTTTCTGATGGTTGTTTGCCAGTGAGCTCCTTTTTTTTTCTTGTTTATTGGACACCTATTATATTTCTCTTGTGAATTTTCTGCCCGTTCGCTTTGGTTGTTGGAGGGGTGGGATGTTAATCTCTTTCTTTTCTTCCTTTTTGCTGATCTGTAAATGCCTTATTGAGAAGGGTATATCTCTCTTCATTGTCTTCCAGTCTCCTGTGCTGTGTGTCCTTCAGCCCAAGAATGCTGGCCTTGTCCCATCATTGGCCTGTCATCCTCATCTCTTCTCAGCCTTCATGTCTTCCCCCTGAAACTCAGACATCCTTGTGGCTTCTGCTACCACCTAACATCCTGACTCCAGAGCAGAAGATAAAATCTCCAGCCCTGAGTATTCAGCCAAACGTCTCCATGTAACTCTATCTATCACAAGCACTTAGAACTCTAGGCTTCCAGACCCTCTTCTCTTTCTGTTATCCCCTCTAAACATGCTCCGCTGCCTTCCCTTCTTATCTGAGTACCAAGCTCCTTAAAAGAATCATCTATACTCCGTTTCTATACTTCCATCACCTCCACGCTCTTGAGAGGCATTGTGGGTTGGGGGACAGTAATGAGATCCCCATCCCACTCTAGGCCGTGAGCTCCTCATCAAGGCAGCAAAGTGCTTAGACCGGAAAAAAAAAAAAAAAAAAACCCACAGTTCACACACACAACGATCTATATATTTTAAAACTCACAAGTCTTTAGGGGAAAAAAAAAACTATTATGGGCAATATTTAGCCACGAAAGAGAGGGTCACAGGCTTTCACAGAGACTTTCAAGCAAGGTTGTGGAAGGTAATGAACAGCCATATGAAACCATCAAACTTGTGGAGGCTTCCATGCACGTCAGTTGATTTCTGCTGTGTGTTCGCCATCCTTGGCTCGACCAGGAGGATCTCTCGTCCCCTGCTCAGAAATTCCTTCCCTCCCCTGCAGGTAGCACCAGTGACATCATGACCAGTGACCACAGCCCTGTTTTTGCCACATTTGAGGCAGGAGTCACCTCCCAGTTTGTCTCCAAGAACGGTAAGTGGTGGGGGTGGAGTGGCGCTGTCTGTCCATCTCTTCTCCGTGCAGACAGGAGGGCTGGGCGCTCATCTCCTGGTGGCAGTAATCAGTTGTCTGCATTAGATAAAGGTCCATCCTTCCGGCTAAGCCCGCAGTCCGCACGTCGGGTCCCTTCACGTCCAAACTGCACCATGATTTCAGTCCAGAGCGTGTTCTTTCTCTCTTTGGCAAGGTGCCGGCTTCTTAAAGCCTGTTTTAATACAGTCTTTAAAATTGGGAAAAATAAGTGATTGCCAAGGTGCGGCATAGGTGTCATCAAAGACGATTCTGGATGGGGCACGGATGAACACTTATTAGTAACGCATTTATTTTAATATGCTTTAAATGTGACGCTTCTGTGTAAGGCTTGCAACACTGGTTTTCCATTCAGTCTGTGATGCACTCTTATATGTAAATACATTTATTTAAGGTTTTAAAGTGAGTCTATTTAAAGGAAATGTTAAGTCAATATTAGGACAGGTGCGTGGTAGGCAGTAAAAATTGTGAAGATAGGATGCAGATGATAGCATTTGAGGAAATACTGGAGTAAATAATACTCTATAGATCTGCAGGTAATTTTGCAAATAATCCAGCTTAGCTGTGGTTGCCGGGCCAGCCTCATCCGAGCAGAGGCCTGGACGTTGTCTGCAGCTTGTCCAGCCCTGGGCCTGGGTGACCAGAAAGCCATGTTGTCACCTGCTCTGCCCCACTTCCACAATCAACAGACAATGAGGGTTCGTTTAGGAGGGCTGAGTGCAAGGCCTAACACAGGTTGGAAAAGCCTGGTTTGCTCCTCGTCCTTCATGTCAGTGTGGCTGGAACCCTGTCTTCCTGAGACATTCTTGCCTGTGGGCTGTTGATCTGACATCCACGGCCCCAGCAATGTGACCTCTGCTCTCCACACAAAGCTTGATCCACCATTCTGTCTCCTTCCTAGCTCTGGCCTCTGTGCCTTTCCAGAATCTTCCACCTCTTGCTGGCTCCCACCGCTCTCTCTGTTCTCTGAGTTCCTGCAGCATTGATAAAGCAGCCCATACATCACACGCTCGGTGAGGACCCTCATCCCACCCCCAGAGTCAGCCTTGCCCTCCGTCTACTGCAACTCAGCACACAGTAGATGTTCACAAACACCGATGACTGGGATTAACGTCTACCTAAGCGGAGCATGGCCTTGGTGCTGGTGTTTAAAAAAAAGAGGAAAGCTAAGTGAAATAAGACAGAGAAATGAGTCGAAGATATACTTGTGGTATCAATTATATCTGGGGTCTTTATTAAAAAATGCCAGTATTATTTCATATAGAGTACATTGGTGGTTGCCAGGAGCTAGTGAAGTTGATTGAGAGGGGAGGACAGGTAAGTCAAAGGTTACAGATTTCCAGTTATAAGATGAAGTTCCAAGGCTCTAATATTCCACATGATGACTATAGATTATAAATTACAGCATGGTACACTTAAAATCTGCTGAGAGTAGGTCCTAAGCGTTCTTACCAAAACACGCGAACAAACAGTTAATGATGTGAGATGATGGATGTTATTACCTTGATCTTGGAAATCATTTCACAGTGTTTGGGGTGTATCAGCTCAGCCTGTTGTTCACTCTAAGTATACACGATTATATTTGCCAGTTGGTCTTCAATCAAAGGGAGAAAGAAAGGAAAGCAGGAAGGAGGGGAAGGGTAGAGGGAGGAGGGGTGTGTGTCCTTGCTCTCAGGTGGCTCAGAGTTTGTACAGAAGGACGGGACACTGTTCACAGTCAGTCTCAGGACGCTCGCAGAAGCGTCATCTACAGGAGGACCGCACCTGCAAGTTACCTGGTCCCAGCGAGCACAGGGAGCTTCGAGTAAGGAGCAGGAGGAGCCATGCCTGGCAGGAAGAGCAGGCCTGCCTCGCTCTGTGAACTCAGAAACAAGAGAGGTTTGGGCATCTACCAGCCCTCTTTGCCGGACCCCCTGGGGAGGCCACGGCATTAAGCGCGTCACCCAGGGCCTGCACAGCTTTGGTGGCAAAGCTGAGCGTAGAAGTCTTCCCTCTGCCCTGCACCAGCTTGGACTCATCAGAGAGGCTGTTACCGGTGTGGGTGGTGGGATTTCAGGGGACACCCTCCCTCCGCTTAGACCTTGGACGAGAGGAGGTAGCTCGGTGTTGCAGGGGAGGAGGGGGGCTCCGGACACACTGTGGAACCGAACCGCTGCTCTCCCTCATTCCAGGCCCTGGGACCACCGACAGCCAAGGGCAGATCGAGTTTCTTGGGTGCTACGCCACACTGAAGACCAAGTCCCAGACCAAATTCTACCTGGAGTTCCACTCCAGCTGCTTGGAGAGTATGTGCTCACTCAACTAACTGCCTTTTGGGGGAGCGCGGGCAGGGCCCCTTCACCAGCGCCTGGTCCTTGGTGGCGCTTCTCTTCTGTCTCTGGGAAGGCCTTCCTGATGGGCCTTGGTGGGGACGGGGTCAGGGAGTGGGGCTGCGGTGGACAGTACAAGAGGACACCCGGTTACTGCGGGGCCCCCAGTGGCCTGTGATGCTGCTGCTCCAGGGCCGGGGTGGTCCCTGGGGCACAGACGCACCAGGTGGGCAGCAGGGCAACTGGATCCTCTGCCTGCCCCTCCGGGAGGAGTTTGGCCCACTCATGGGTCCCCCAAGCCAGGGCTCTGGCGTGACCAGAGAGTCCTGGGCAAAGGTCCAGAGCTCATGGAGGCCGGGATGGAGCAGCTGCTGGTCATCCCCTGCTCTTCCCCAGGGTCCCCTCCTCTTTCTTGCATCATAGACATCTTTCTCAGCTGGTCTGAGCATCTGAAAGCGAGCTAGAGATGGACAGCCTCCCGTCAGCCAGGAACGGTTCGCACACAGCTGGGTTTAGGAGACAGTCTTTCTAGGTGGCGTTTCTAGGCATACTGTCTAAAGCCGCGCCACAGGGAAGCGGTCTGTGCTGCTTCTAGCTCTCCTCGCGGAGATGGCCCGGAGTGGGAAGTGGGGAGTCAGCCCCACAATAGCAGGCCCTGTGTCACGGGGTGACAGATGCTTCCAGAAACTGGGAACAAGACATGGGCCGCCTGCTGCAGTGCCGTCCCACCTCCCTTCCTCCGCAGACTCTGCCTCGGCTCCCCCCCTGGTGACAGATCCGCCTTCTCCCTGAAGTCTCCCCAGTCCCAGTTCACCGAGCAAGGGCATAGCACTTCCAAAAATGACGAGGATTTTTGTGCGGGTGTTTTTAATAAACTATCGAGACATTTGCATACATTTCTATGGAAACAGCATGTTAGGAAGCTTAAATTAGCATTTCAAAAGGCTGTTATCTTGAGTGGCGTGGGACGAGCCAGAGCTGTCATCTTTCCTAATCTCCTCCTCGCCTATGATGTGATGATTCCTCCATTGCCTGGTTTGTGGCAAAGAGGAGCCGAGAGGGAGGGGAATCTCTGAATGTCCTAAAAATAATTAGACCGTGTTGGCAAATGACCATCCCCTGAACCAAAACAGAATCTCCAGCAAGCTCGGCTCCTCAACTATGCTGTGGCCCCAACAGAAAAAAGAGGAGGGTGGGTGTCCTCCCTGGTCCTGGTGAAGCGACCCCAGGAGTCTTTTCTGTCTGGTTCTTGTGCTGTTCTTCTGAAAACCTGCCTTCTTGTCTCCTCAACAGGTTTTGTCAAGAGTCAGGAAGGAGAAAATGAAGAAGGAAGCGAAGGGGAGTTGGTGGTGAAGTTTGGTGAGACCCTCCCGAAGGTAACTCAAGAACAGAGATGATTTTGTGTTCATCAGCCAGAGGTGCTGGCCAGTGGCAGAGCTCCAGCTGGGCAGAAGCAGCTGCCTCTCTTTCGGGATGGTTTATGACCCTCTTCCCAGCAGTGGTTAAACGTGGGCCTGCACCTTTTTTTGTTCAGTTGCTCAGTCGTGTCTGACTCTTTGCAACCCCATGAACTGCAGCACGCCAGGCCTCCCTGTCCTTCACTATCTCCCGGAGTTTGCTCAAACTCGTGTCCATTGAGTCAGTGATGCCATCCAACCATCTCGTCCTCCGTCATCCCCTTCTCCTCCCGCCTTCAATCTTTTCCAGCATTAGGGTCTTTTCTAATGACTCATCTCTTCATATCAGGTGGCCAAAGTATTGGAGCTTCAGCTTCAGCATCAGTCCTTCCAGTGAATACTCAGGACTGATTTCCTTTAGGATGGACTGGTTGGATCTCCTTGCTGTCCAAGGGACTCTCAAGAGTCTTCTCTAGCACCACAGTTCAAAAGCATCAATTCTGCGGTGCTCAGCCTCCTTTCTGGCCCAACTCTCATCGTACCTAGTGGCCCCAGTATTCCTAGATGGATTTCAGTTCCCCTGATAGATCATGGAAGGGGTCTAGAGGCTGTGTCGTCTGACCACGTGATTTTACAGAGAGAGGAAAGGAGGCAGGTCCAAGAGAGGCTTGTTCATGGTCACACGGCTGCAGTGACAGACCCAGGACCCATAATCCAAGGCCCCAGTTCCCCTGCAGTGTTCTTCTGTTCAGCCCTGACCCAGAGGATCACACGAAGGAGTAGACAAAGTGTGTTGACTCTGGATGCACAGAGAGCCTGACCTGTCCTTGGCCCCCAGCAAGCAGAGGGTAGAATTGCAGGCAACCTTTGTCTTTGTTACACAAAACTGGGGCCCAGCACTGCCCTTGTGATGTTACGCTGATGATGGGCATGTCTGGGGTTCACTCTGGAGACACGTGGAACAGGGCCCTGCTTCTTTATCAGTTATCAAGGGAGGGAGACGTAGAGGAAGGGTCCAGGGCTGGGCAGGTTTTTCACACAGGGCAGGGGTCTCAGGCCGCCCTGAAAGATTCCCTGGAATGTGATGCCCCAAGTGAGTTTTAAAGGACGGTCTTAGGCTAGTGTGGGCAAGCAGGTCTCAGGGGCCTGGGCTCTCCGCACTGGCTTTAACTGTTGGTTGGAACCGACCTGTGGACCACACATGAAAAGACCTATGTCTGAGTCCTGAAGTCTTCTAGTCTGGGTAGACTTCAGACTGGGGCCCTCCAAGAGGCTGGGGCTTCCCAAGTAGCCCTAGTGGTAAAGAATCCACCAGCCAATGCAGGGGACGCAGGAGCCTGGGTTTGATCCCTGGGTCCAGAAGACCCCCTGGAGGAGGAAATGACAACCCACTCCAGCGTTCTTGCCTGGAGAATCCCATGGACAGAGGAGCCTGGCGGGTTACAGTCCATGGGGTCGCAGAGAGTCAGATACCACCGAGCACACGTACCCGTCTCCCAGGGGGCTCCATCCCTCCCTCCTGGCCGGGGGGTCTTTCTGGAGTGCCCGTCTGCTCCTGGCCACCCTTCCTGCATCCGATGGGCTCCCTGACGTCAGCTCCTCGGCCTGGCTCCCGGCCCTCTCCTCGCTCTCAGTCTCTTCTGCTCCCCCAGCATCTCAGGGGCCCTCCTCTGTCACCGCCCGTCTCCTCACCCTCTGCAACCCTGCCAAGGCACCTGACGAGGCTCCCCGCCCCCCACAAGGTGCCGTGTCCCTCGCAGACCTTCTGTGTTCAGATTCCACCTCCCGTTACCCTGCTGCCCCTCTTCCTGCCTCAGCAGCACCCTGGCCCCATGGCTGACTTGGAGCCAGCGGTCTCTGCACATCAGTGAACCGAGTTCTGGGGGCAGCACTGGAGCCTCAAGAATGGCCCAGAACTCCCACTGCCATGTCCAGTCACCTGTGCTGGAGCTTTCTGAATAGAGTCCATCCCGTCAGTCGGCGTGGACCCAGAGGCCCACACTAGGGGGTCTCTCTGTGTCTGTGGAGGGGAGGAAAGGGGGCAGCCTGTGAGCGTTTTATTAGGGCTTCTGTGTTGGGGTCCACACGAGGAATAGCCCTCAGCTGGGAGGAAGTCACAAGCAGTAGCTGGCACGCAGGAGCAGGCGGCCTTGCAAAGCCCCTCCCTGTGCCTGTGGACCGGCCCTGCCCCATACCCCTGGCCCTGCCCCGTGCTCCCAGCCCTGCTGCATGACCCCGGCCACACCAGCAGGGACTCAGGGACAGACTGGAACTTGGGGTCTGTGCCTGCCACTTGCTGATCCACCCTCCAACAACTCACAGGACCCTGCAGGCCCACCCGGGAGGCTCTCCTGCAGGTGAACACAGGTTTCCTCCTTCCCAGACGGAAGGCAGACTCTGTGGTGCCCCCTTCAATGCAGCCTCCATCCCAGGACGGGGGCGGCAAGGGGAAGGCTGAGCTCTTGTTGGGAGCGGGGTGCGTTCAGGTGTCTGAATATCAGCCTGGCCCCGTCCCTTCCCCCCCTTGATTGTGGGGTGTGCAGGTGTGGGAAGGGAAGGGAGGTGATGCAGGGGAAGGCATGTTTGGGGTCAGGCTGTCTCCCCAGGGCCCCGGGTGCAATGTGATGGGGGTAGGGGGTCGGAAAGGAAGTTAACCCCACCATACCGGGCAGGGTGGGCATACGGGTTCCTCCCTGCTCTCTTGGACAGGAAAAGCAGATATTTGAATTTAAAAAGAACATCTGTGTCCCTTTCCCCACACATTCCCCCCTCTGGGCTGGCTCCCGCAAGCCTGTCCCCGACATGTCTGAGCTAACCCGTGCCAGTCTCTCTGCAGCTGAAGCCCATCATCTCGGACCCTGAGTACCTGCTGGACCAGCATATCCTCATCAGCATCAAGTCCTCCGACAGCGACGAGTCCTACGGTAAGGGTCCTGGGAGAGGAGCTGTAGGCCCCACACCTGCGATCAAGGCCACCCATGTCAGGGAGGGGAGCAATCGCCGTCACAAAAAAAACCCATCTGTTGCCCATCCTGGTCCTGCCAGAGGGATGGTTATCAGGAAGTCATCCTGCCGGCCCATCGGGCTCCCGAGAGGGACGCATAGCCCCTCTCATCCATGGAGCCTCTCCCGTGTCAGATTCCACGCCAGGTGCTTGAAATATTACGACTGATCTTGACACGACCCTGTGAAGTAGACACTATCCTCTCCATTAGTCAATGAGCAAACTGAGGCTCAGAGGGGTAAAGTGAGACACATGGGAGGTAACTGGCTGGGCCCTCATCTGAGCCCAGGTCCACCTGGCACTGCTCAATGCCCAGCCCAGACTGGTTTGAGAAGGCCTGTGGCCCCAACAACTGTCCTCCTAGAGAGACATCATCTTCTGTTAAGATCTTCAGCCTGCCCCTGGCTCCAGCGCGGCGTTAGCTTTACCCTTGAACTTGGTATGTATAGTGCAGCTAGAGCATGGAGTGAGGGGGCAGGTGGTTAGAGAGAGGCTGGAGGCAAGGAGACAGATTGGCAGCTCCACACAAGCCAGGTTAGGGGTAAATACCACATCCTGGGGACAGCAGGAAGCCAATAAGAGTCAAGCAAGACGATAACATGGTCAGCTTTGCAACTTAGAAACAGAGTTTGCAGTGATCAACATGATGGAAGTCAATCCTAAAGGAAATCAACCCTGAATATTCATTGGAAAGACTGATGCTGAAGCTGAAACTCCAATACTTTGGCCACCTGATGTGAAGAGCCGACTCGTTGGAAAAGACCCCGATGCTGGGAAAGATTGAGGGCAGGAGGAGAAGGGGGTGACACAGGATGAGATGGTTGGATGGCATCACCGACTCGATGGACATGGGTTTGAGTAAGATCTGGGAGATGGTGAAGGACAGGGAAGCCTAGTGAGCTGCAGTCCACAAGGTCGCAAAGAATCAGACACGACTGACCGACTGAAAAACAACACCAACACATGGTGGATGAGGGAGCCAGAAGGAAAGTGGTGCCAGCAAAAAAAGAGAGTTTAAAATTGAGAGGTGCTGAGAAGGGCCACTGTTTGACCACGGGAATCTGGGGAAGAGGGGGAGGATGGCCCTGCACTCGTGGTTTCAGTAGCTGAGCAGATGTTTCCATTTCCTGAACTGGGTCAGCTGTGGGGAGGAGCAGGCGAAGCAGACTCAGCCAGAGAAGTGGGAGGAAATTGGAAGACTGGGGTCACGGACGCCATCAGAGCTGCTCGAGAGGAGCGGGTGGTTATGACAGCAAACGTGGCCGAGAGACCTGGCCAAGTAAAGACTTGCGTCCTCAGACCAAGAGCCCCTGGGATCATCTCTGGACTTGGGAGAACCGTGTGCAGTGAGGGAGTGAGTGGGGTGAGGAAGCAGAGGGCGTGAGGCCCACCAGCGTGTGCAGTGGGGTCCAGGGCGGGCGTCTGCTTCCAATGGAAGGAATCTGCAGGTGGTTATTGCTGATCGGGGGAAGCTGGGAAGCAGAAAGAGGCTGCAGACAGGAATGGTGCCCACGTGTGTCTGTTACCCACTCTGCAGGCTCTACCCAGAGCCCTGGGATCTAGGTGCCATCACCACCCTCGTTGCAGAGGTGAGGAAATGAAGTGACTTGTCCAAGGTCACCCAGCCACTGGTGCATGACCTTGGACTTGAACCCAGATAGCACAGCTCCAGAATCGTGCCCTCCACTCCCTCCCAACACAGCACTGGAAAAGAGGTCCCTGAGCCAGGGCAGGGGCAGATAGAGCCCAAGGAGTCTGGCGGAGCAAAGAAAAATGATCCACATGGGGCCGGAGTGTGAGGAAGTTTGCTGGCATGCGGGTCTGAGGCTCCATCTTCCTTCCAAACACTGAGGTCCTCGTTTGTTTCTTTCTCTTGGTGTTCATGCTGACAAATAGCACATCATATGCTCAGTCATGTCCGACTCTTTGTGACCCCATGGACTGTAGCCCATCAGGCTTCTCCATCCATGGGATTCTCCAGGCAAGAATACTGGTGTGGGTTGCCATCTCCCCTTCCAGGGGATCTTCCCCACCCAGGGTTCGAACCCATGTCTCTTAACGTCTCCTGCACTGGCAGGTGGATTCTTAACCACTAGCGCCACCTGGAAGACCCATCATACTAATAACTAGGAAAAAAGTCATTCAACAGTCTCATCTTTATTTGCTTTCACACTCCAGTGTTCATCCATAGGCGCGTAGATTTCTACATGAATAATTACCACGGAGACACCCGTTATCGCCTGCTTTCCTCTCCTAGTATTAGATAAGACACATTTTCCATGATCCTCCAACCCAGACTTCATGATGTTTGCTTCTAATGGTTTCATAATTTTCCATGAACTTACTATATCTTCATTTTGGGGTCATCTTTCAACCTTTTTATATCCTCATTGTTAAAACTATTCCTTACTACCACTGTTGAGGCTCAGCCAGTCATTTTTGTTAGCGTTATCAGTAATGCTCAAATGGAGCTCTTTGTGGACGTTTTCATTTTTTATTAAACTACAGTTGGTTTACAGTGTGTTACTTTCTGGTGTGCAGCAAGTTGATGCAGATATATGGTGTCGTATTGTTTTCCATGATGATTTATCATAGGATATTGACTATATCTCCCTGTGTTGTACAGTAGGACTCTGCTATTTATTTTGTATGTAGTGATTTTCTCTGCTAGTCCCAGACTCCTAGTTTATCCCTCCGCCGTGCTTCCTTTCCACTTGGGTAAGCCTGAGTTTGTTTTCTATGTCTGCAAGTCTGTTTCTGTTCTGTAAATATGCTGAACAACCCTTTAGATTCCATATATAAGTGATAGCGAATGACATTTGTCTCTGTCTGACTTACTTCATTCAGTATGAGAAGCTCTAGGTCCATCCCTGTTGCCTCAAATGGCATTATTTCTTTTTCTTACAGCTAATATTCCATTGTGTATGTACACCACATTCATCTGTAAATGGACATCTAGGTTGCTTCTATGTCGTGGGTATTATAAATAGTGCTACTATGAACACAGAGGTGAATGTATCTTTCTGAATTAGAGTTTTCTCCTTTTCTCCAGATACATGAGCAGGAATGAGACTGCTGGATCATACAGCAATTCTATTTTTAGTTTGGTTTTTTTTTTTTTTTGTAAGGAAATGCCATACTGTTTTCTATAGTGGCTACACCTACTTACATTCCCATCAAGAGTGGACGAGGGTTGCCTTTTCTTCTTTGTGGACATTTTCCAATCTCCTTTGGCTACAGTTATTCTTTTGGATCATCTCTTTAGGACAAGCTCCCATGTTTCCTGGCTAAAGCAATGTATACATGTGTTTGTGATTCTTGGCCCTCGTCATCAAACTGATAGCTGTGAAGGCTCCATCTTGTCTTGTTGACCTTCTCATGTCCAAGTGTACAGGTCTTCCCAGATCCTTACTGGCACTGTGCTTTGCTTCCTTCTTCTTTTGCTAGTTTCGTGTCTGTGAGAGAGTCCCTTAAGTGCTGCCTTAATTTGCATTTTTGATGACTCAGAAGACTGAACTGGTTTCCATTTAGAGTAATGAAATTAAGCAGCTACATTTCTCTTTTTGTAGAAAATGTCTGTGGGGTAGTCTGTCCATTACTCTGCTGGAGATTTTATTTTTGAGGCATTCAGATAAAATACCCTCTCTGAAGCTGGCTGCAGCGAATGGCCTCAGTCAGTCCTCTTCCCATTTTTTTTTAATTCCTCTATGCAGAAGTTTTAAACTCATATATCCTCTTATCTGTCAGTCTTGTTTTGTCATTTCTCACACTGCTTCAAACCTTGGGAGGTTATCCTTCTCTCCAGCAACCAGATTAGTATTTAATTCTGGTTTTCTGCTGGATTTTCTATGATTTAATTTCTTGCATCCACTAATCTGCGAGGAGTTCACTGAAGGTTTGAGCAGTTTTCCTCAAATTGGTGATGAGTTGTTTTGAAAGGTTAGTCCCATAATCCCTGCCTTGGCCACTGCAGCTCTGGGAGCGGGGCTAAGTCTCCAGGACAAATGCATGGTGTTTCTTCGGTGAAATGAGGGGGTCTTGACCTGACTACTGTTCCCCCCACCTCCCCAGGCGAGGGCTGCATTGCTCTACGGTTAGAAGCCACGGAAACTCAGCTCCCCATCTACACACCTCTCACCCACCATGGAGAGATGACCGGTCACTTCCGGGGGGACATTAAGCTGCAGACCTCCCAGGGCAAGATGAGGGAGAAGCTCTACGGTAAGTGGAAATACCCCCTCCTCTGCTCCCTCCTCAGCGCTGCTGGGAGGGAAACAGACATGGAATATTCTGTCTGCTGAAGCCTCAAGATGAAAATCCAGCCTTGGAAGGGGCCTCAGGGACAATCTGGCCCAACCCTCTGTAGGTTCAAGAATTTCCCTACAGAACCGCAACAGTCCACAGCCTCAGATCACCCTTCCCCGATCCCAGTCAACTCACATCTCTAAGGAGGTGATGAGTGTGGGTTTCCCAGGTCCTCTGCTCTCCCGTGAGCCTTCCGGGCCTTGTCACTCCCTGTGAACACCTCCACCAGGAGGACCAGGGTTGCGCACAGACCTGCAGATTACTCACAGTCTCTTTCCTGGGTGAGGGGCGAGGGAGATTGAAACCACGGCTGCAGTTGAGATTAGAATTTCCCACGCAGTTCCTGTTCTTCCTCGTGGCCACGTGGTGCACACTCATATATACACATATGCCCTCACACGTGTCTACAGCTTGCCCTCCTGGTACCCACCCTGGGCTTCTGCACCTCTGGTATCACCTCCACGCACCATATGCACCTGAAAGCCCCGCCCTCATCCTGAGCACATTTCTCTGGCCCTTCCTGATCCTAGTCCCAGCCACCCTCCGTGGTCTTCTCTTGCCGGGCAGAGTCCCCTAGCACCTCTTTGAACTTGAACTCAATCTTTCTCTCCCCCTATTTGCCACTTGCTTACTTTGGCTGGCCATCTGCTCCTGCTAAGTCGCTTTAGCCTTGTCCGACTCTTAGCGACCCCATGGACTGCAGCCTACCAGGCTCCTCCGTCTGTGGGATTTTCCAGGCAAGAGTACTAGAGTGGGTGCCATTGCCTTCTCCGGACTGGCCATCAGGAGCATGCATTTTTGTGGCTCAGAAAGGACACCAGTGCAGACAAGCTTGGGACCAAATGCGCATCATGGGTGTTTGCTCGCCCCATGTGAAATGCCAGCATCAGAGAGTCATTCCCTACTGGTCCCCAAAGAAGACTCTGCTGATTTCCATTAGGCCAGGGGTCCCCAACATCTGGGACCTAATGCGTGATGATCTGAGGTGGAGCTGAGGTATTAATATTAAAATAAAGTGCACAGTAAGTGTGTACCTGATTCATCTCGAAACCACCACCCGCCTCCCACTCCAGTTTGTAGAAAAACTATCTTCCATGAAACTGGTCCCTAGTGCCAAAAAGGCTGGGGGCTGCTGCATTAGGCAAGTTCAGACGTTGCATCTCTGAGATGAGAACTGTCACAAATTCACTGTGAGACTATTGAAATGTGGTCAAGAGACCTAGTAACGTAAAGAGAACACAAGGAAGATGCAAATTTACAATTTTCTCTCAACCCTGCACACATTTTTTGAAACCTGGAAATTAACACGTGTCCTTCTCAATAGTATCCATCCCATTAAAACCTCCCTGCTTGAAATAATAAATGATTTGAGAGGCACACAGCTGCTCAAAATATGTTAAGTCTATCTTCCTTCTCAGACAGTGGATCATTTTTTTCCTTTTCCTCTTCGCTTTAATTCTTCCTCAGAAGTGCTCAAATAACAGTGTCTGAAATGAGTCAGGCTTTCATTTTATACCTGATGCGTGAAACGATCATCTATTAAATGCCACCTCATTTCTCCGTCACAATAGCTCCGAGAGCCAGGTCTTGTCCTTGGTTGGTAGATAGGGAAACTAAGGCACAGAAAGGTTAAGTGATTGGCTGAAGGTCACAAACTGAGCCAAGTGGCTGGCCCAAGGTGAAAGTGCAGGTTCAGCCCCTGCTAAGCATCCGTTAAGTGTGTAAGCGGGATGGGGTCCTGCCGCTCACATGAACAGCGAGACAGCAGGACGCGAACATGAGCACAGCCTGGCAGCCCTTGGTCGTGGAAGGCTCTGGGCATCGAGGGTGCTGCCTCCCGTGCGTGTGCCTCCTGGCTCTGCCTTTGGGAGCTGCTTTCTCTTGCAGGATCTGGACCTGAGGGGGACCTGGTACCCCTGCAGCACAACCAGAGTCAGTTATGAAGGGGGGGGTCCCAGTTCCCCATCAAGCTTGTGAGCAGGCTGGCTTCGGGCACTGAGTGCTCTTGCAGCGCTACCTTGTTGCAGTTCTTTTGTTCAGATTTGCCAAAAACTAGCTGCCTGCGTTGTCCCTTGCTGACACCACCGAGTTGGAGATGTTGCAGGAAATGACAACTCTGGGTCATACGTGCCCACTCTCACAGCCCTGGAACTGTGCAGGCATAGCTGATCGACCACCAAACACACACGTCTCAGAATCTGCCCTCAGGCAGCCAGTATTCACTCTCCAGCTTCAGCTTGCCAGTGGACACCTCTGAGCCATCCTGGCCCAAACCCTGGGGGCTGCCCCCTCACACGATCTTTCCCGGCCCCTTTCTTGCAGACTTTGTGAAGACGGAGCGGGATGAATCCAGTGGACCCAAGTCCCTGAAAAGCCTTACCAGCCATGACCCCATGAAGCAGTGGGAACCTCCCAACAGGTAGATTGGGGGCCCGGAGGGTGGGTAAGAGCCAGGACTTCACTGCAAAATAGCCTGGCTTTACAGACCCAGGACGGGGAGAGGGGAAGTGGAAGAGAGAGAAAGCAAGGACTCACAGGGAAAGAAAGCGCAGCCACAAGAGGCCTGTCCTGCTTCCAGCCCCGAGGCTTCTGACCGCAAACCCCAGGCTCAGGGGAGGTTGGTGTGAATGCGACAAGGCCAGGGAAACTCTTCTGCATTGCAAGGTTCAGTTCAGCCAACACTGAACACCTCCACATGTCAGGTTCTGGAGAAACCAGGGCACATTAAGTGCAGTGCCTGCCTCGGGAAGGCACAGCCTAGTAGAAAGACGCCCACTCCAGGAGGAAGCAGCTACAGAGATGATCTCACGGGATGAGTGTCATGTTTCCTGAGGACCAAGGACATTAGCAGATGTGGCTCCAGAGCTAAAGCCCCAGCCTGTTCTAAGGGGCAAAGTCACTGGGGTTGGGGAGAGCCTGAGGAGCCCCGAGGGACATCAAAGGACACTGTCCTCAGACCAGTGCTGCCCCGGAGGAGCCATGAGATGTGACTGTGTGTCCCTCCTTCCCCCACAGGGCCCCTCCATGCAGTGGCTCTGGCATCACAGAAATCATCAACCCCAGCTACATGGGGGTGGGGAACTTCGGGCACTTGAAGCAGACCCTGTCCCCCGACCAGCAGCCCACCGCCTGGAGCTACGACCCGCCACTCAAGGACTCCGCGCTGGGGCCTGGAAGGGGAGACAGCCCCCCGACGCCACCCTCCCAACCACCCATATCACCCAAGAAGTTTACATCGTCAACTGCAACCCGGGGACCCTGCCTCACTCAGTCAAGGTGAGTGTCCTTTTCACCATGACCTCGCCCTTCCCTGGCTTTTCACCACCAGGAAGCCTGGGCCTCGAACAGAAGGCCCACTTTGTGTGTCCCACTTGGGTCACTGACTCACGCTCAGGGCCTAGAACACAGAGGTTCTTGAGAAATGCAGGTGGAATCTCCAGTTGCTACCCTATTGGTGTAAATTGCAAAGGTTCCTTTTTTTAATAGTCATTTATTTGGCTGTGCCAGGTCTTAGTTGCAGCACACTGGATCTTTGGTGGCGGCATGCAAACTTAGTAGGATCTATTTCCCTGACCTGGGATCGAACCTCAGCTCCCCATACTGGGAGTGTGGAGTCTTGGCCACTGGACTACCAGGGAAGTCCCTTGAAAGGTTTTTTTAAAACATGGAGAAAAAAAAAATTTAAACATACTGCCAAAGAAACACACGGTCCTGTAAAAACAACCTTCATTGAAAAATACAGTTCTATAAGCAGTAAATGCCCGTCAAACTCCCACTCCCGGGAGGGCCCTGCAGAACAGAGATGGGAATCTCCATGTAGGAGTCCCCCGCCAGCTCCCAGTTCCTCGGCCTCCTCTCAGCCACGGTGGTTCCTGCTCTCAGGTGCCACTTTCCCTTCCGTCCTGTTGAGACCAAGTCGAACAAGAAGCAGCTGGGACGGGGAATTCCCAAGAGGAGGAGCGCAGTCAGCCCACAGAGGGAGGAGGGGGTTTGGCTGTGAAACTTCGGGAAAAACCCAGCGGTAGAGAAGGCTGGCCTGCATCTAGAATTGATCCAGGCGGCATGTGCCCGGAGGCTGGGAGCCTGGGAGGAGCCCACACAGCCGCTGCCTTAACCAATCAAACCCACACGTTTGCCAGGCTCCAGAGCCCTCCAAGTTTCCCATAACCACAGGGTGTCGGAAATTAAAAGTGCAGACCTTAATTAACAATGACTGAAGATGCACAAAGTATCGCCAGCATAGGCTTCCTTTGGGGCTGCTGGTACCGTTTATGATGGCTTCGGGGGGACCACTCTGGGTCTGTCTTCCCCTTTCTTGAGGTCCCACGTTCCTCTTGGCATTTTCTGTCGTGAATTGAGAGTCAGGGAAGAGCGTGCTATAGAAATAGAACATGCTTCCCCTCATCTCCTGCCACTCCCAACACTCTCACCGGGCCTGGCTGGAGTTTCCTCTGGCTTGAAGGGCAGTTTATAACTCTCTAAAGTTTTGTTCTCTTAAAAAAAAACAAAACAAAACAAAACAAAACAGGCAGATGAATGGAAAGATGGAAGGGACAGAAGGAAGGAGGATGGGACCGGACAGGGCAGGCTCAGCCTTGTCTCTATACCTCTAGTTTTCAGACTTTGTTGATAACATCATGGACTCTGGTCTTTCCATAAGAAACCCAGAAGGAGAAGCAGCCTAGCTTCCTCTCCAGGAAAAATGAAAACAAAAGTGGGTCCTGAGGTGCCTCTTTGGCAAAGGTCCTCTCTTTGGCAACCCTGGGAAATAGTTAGAAGCAACCACAGCGAACAGGGGGATTGTTCAAGTGAAATGTGTTAAGTTCCCGAAGCAAATATCTCTTTGTGCTAACCTAAACACAGCACAAGTTCAAGTTCAAGCACACGGCTGGGAACATGGTGGCCAGCAGTTCCCTCCTGTTTTACAGGTGACAGCTTCAGAAAGGGGACATCGTAGATATAGGGTGGGGTGGGTGCTCAGTTTACTTCTCAGCAAAGAGGTGACTGGAGGCAAGAAGCCGGGGCCTCCCATGCCTGCCTGCAGTCCTCTGCTGCTCCTGAGCCCCCACTCGGCCTGAGAGAAGGTGACGGGAAAGGGGGTGTCCCAGTCCTGACACTGCACTACCAAGCAGAGTGACCAGATGTCCCAGTTTGCCCAAAGCTGTCCCCTTCTTTTGCACCAGGAATCCCACATCCCAGGAAACACCTTAAGTCCTGGGCAAACCAGGACGACTGGTCACCCTGGACCGAAGTCACGTGGTTAGAAAGGGGGCTCTCCTTGAGACTTACAGACTTAGAAAATGAACTATGGTTGCCAGAGGGAAGGGACAGTTAGAGAATCTGAGATGGACATGAACACACTGCTACACTCAAAATGGATAACCAACAAGGACCTGCAGTAGAGCACAGGGAACTCTGCTCAATGTTATGTGGCAGCCTGGTTGGGAAAGGGGTTTCAGGGAGAATGGACTCATATGTGTGTATAGCTAAGTCCCTTTGCTCTCCACCTGAAACTATCACAGCATTGTTCATCAGCTATATCCCATTACAAAATAAAAAGTTTAAGCAGAAAAAAAAAAGAAAAAAAGAGAGAAAGAGAGCTCTTCTCAGACCTTGCTTGGTGCTTTGCTCCTTTAGAAAAGAACAAACTCCGGATCTGAGGAGTGAAGTCATTTAGCCCCAGGAACCCACTCTGTACCTGGGATGGGCTGGCTGATTCCACAGCGGTGGCTACTATAGGAGCTGGTTCCTTGTGACTTCCCATCAAGGAAATGACTTTTTAAAAGCGGTCTTCCCCAGTCTCCCTGCCCCCACCAAACCTCCCCCTCTCTGACAGTGACAGAAGCCCCCTCCTTGAGGGAAGCTTGCCTTGCCTGCCCATCTTTGCAATCCGCAAAATGCTTGCATCCAGGGTCGGCTTCCTGGCCCTGCCCCTAATTCTCTGCAAGCAGGATCCTTCCTATCTCATCACTGAGAGCGAGCTTCAGGTGGCAGGCCATGCACCTTTCTTTTCCCCTTCTGGCCTCTTCATCCGAAACTTCGGGTGAAGTTTCACCCAATGCTGCTTTCCACTTCTGCTCCTTCCTCCCCGGGCTAACTCAGAGCAGAGGTCTTTGGGGGTCCAGAGCAGGTGCCGAGGATGGCCCAGAGGGGAGGGGCGGCCTTCTGTTTAGGCAACTGCTTCCAGGCCTTTCCAAAGAGTAATGAGCGACAGCCCAATTCTCTGTGTCCTGAAACCCCACATCTTGTCTCATTGGCCCCAGTGAGAGGATGGCATCTCGCCTCTGTCCTCTGCCCACTCCTCCTCCCTAAAGAGTCCATTAGCTGTGGCTGTTCAGAAACTTCTGAGCAGCATCATCAGTATGAGGCGTCACGGCCTGACCAGTTCAGTGTGTTTTCCAAGGGGACCCACATTTTGTTCTCAACAGCTTCCTCATTTTTGAAGAACACAGAACACGCCCCTGGCCAGAAAGCAAAATGTGTCCCCATTCCTGGTTCTCCTAATTCGCTCAGCAGGAAACCACCTCCAGCAAGAGCAGAAGTAAATCAGGAAACACAAAGGAAGCTCTTACCTACCCTGGGGACAGCGTGGACCTCCTTCTCGGTCCATAAATCAGATAGGCCTCTTTTCTCGCTACTGGCGCATCTCTAGGTGGCTTCTAATTTTCATCATGAACACCATTGTTTCCTTCTCACTCTGAATGAGGGCACAAAGGAAGCCACACTCACCAGGAGCTCTCCGGGGAGAGGGCCTTATGCAGAGGAAAGAACACTGTTAATAGGGACTGTGGGTCCCGTGAGCACCGATTTCATCTGGTTCATGTCCACCGCCTGCACCAGGGGCAGCGTCTCATGCTTGGGGTCCTTCCATGCTTCTGTTGAACCGAGCTTCTGAACTTGGGACCCTCCAGTAGCACAGGCTTCTGTTCCTCTGTGGCTCAGAGCAGAATTCACTAGTCCCCCTTGCTTAGTGATGCTCTGGTGTGGACAGTTTCTATGGTGGATAATGTCCAAGGAAAGAGTGGAGGTTACCTGTGAGACCATCAGCGTAAGAGTAACAGTTCCTTCTCCTATCTCTTTCATCACAGTGGAATTCACATAACATAAAATGAAGCCTAACATTTTTCCAATGAACAACTAGGTGGCATTGAGTGCCTTCACTGTATTAAGGCAACCACCACCTCGATCTAGTTCGGAAGGTCTTTATCAGCCCGAAAGGAAACTCCGCAGGCATTCAGCAGTCATTCCCGATCTGTGTTTCTTCCCTGTGCGTCTTCTTTCTCACGCTCCAGGCCCAGCGATGTGGCGAAGAGTGTGGGGGAAACTTTGCCTCCCGAGGAGCCGCAGCTGACCAAGCCCGAGATGTTTGAGAACCCCCTGTACGGGTCTGTGAGCGCATTCCCGAAGCCGGCTCCCAGGAAAGAGCAGGAGTCCCCAAAGATGCTGAGGAAGGAGCCCCCGCCCTGCCCGGACCCGGGCATCGTATCACCCAGCATCCTGCTCTCCAAAGTCCAGGAGGCAGAGGGCAGCAAGGGGACAGGCAAGCCGGCGCCCCCGCCCGCCCCCTTCCTCAGCCCCACGCCCCGGGTCCGCTCCTTCACCTGCTCCACCTCCGAGGGCCGCCCGCCGGGCGGGGACAAGAGCCAAGGGAAGCCCAAGGCCCCGGCCGGCTCTCAGGTCCCGGTCCCGGTGCCGGTCAAGAGGCCCATCAAGCCTTCCAGGTCGGAACTCAGCCAGCAGCCCCTGCCCGCCCAGGGGCAGCGGCCGCCCCTCCCAGTCAAGAGCCCGGCCGTCCTGCACCTGCAGCACTCCAAGGGCCGCGACTACCGCGACAACGCCGAGCTGCCTCACCACGCCAAGCACCGGCCGGAGGACGCGCCGCTCAGCCGGACCGCCATGCAGGTGTGCTCCGGGCGCGTGGGCAGGCGGGTGCGCATGCGCGGGTGTGCGCTACAGGTGCACGTGCGTGCGTGTGAGTGATACCCGGCCAGGTCGGGAGTATGCTCAGTGCACCTGCGCGAGCAGTGCCTGCGTGGTCGGAGGGTGCCTGGGTGTGCATGCGTCTGCTACAACCCACCAGGCTAGGAACCGTTCTCCGGTGCATATGGGCTCTCATCCACGGCCTTGTATGTGATAGACCAACGCTATCCAGGAGTGGGTTCTGAGAAACCCTGCCCTGGGAACTGCAAAGGAGAAAGGAGGTGAAGACAGGATTCGAACCCAGCCTATACCCAAAAATCCTTGCTCCTACAGTTGAAGGGTTAAAGGAGGGGCTGTGGGTAAACTGAGTCCTCTATGTCAGGCCCATAAGAATCAGTTCAGTCGCTCAGTCCTGTCTGACTCTGCACCCCTTGGACTGCAGCATGCCAGGCTTCCCTGTGCATCACCAACTCCTGGAGCTTACTCAAATTCATCTCCATCGAGTTTATGATGCCATCAAACCATTTCACCCTCTGTCATTCCCTTCTCCTCCTGCCTTCAATCTTTCCCAGCATCAAGGTCTTTTCCAGTGAGTCAGTTCTTTGCATCAGGTGGCCAAAGTATTGGAGTTTCAGCTTCAGCATCAGTCCTTCCAATGAATATTCGGCACTGATTTCCGGGATAGACTGGTTGGATCTCCTTGCAGTCCAAGGGACTCTCGAGTCTTCTCCAACACCACAGAAGAATAAGGCTTCATAAATATAAGAGCCCAGATCATTTCTATTTTATCATCATCCTTAGTGTTCTTTAAAACTTCCTAGCGTTTTAGGGACTTCATACTCGATGTCCCCTTCCTTCCTATAAAACAGATTTTTCAGCAAAAAAAAAAAAAAAGTAATGGTTAAGAGCAGATTCTGGAGCCAGACTATCCTGGGTTTGAATCCCAGCTCTCTCCCCTACCCCAGTCTCTGACTCTGGGCCTTGGGCCTCAGTGTGCTCATCAGTCAGTGGATGAGCAATCAGGGAACCTGCCTCATAGGTTTATAGGGAGGACTAAATTTTGTTATATATCATGATTGTATGTTACAATTTACATGTAAAATATATATTATCTATTACATATTATTTCATATATATTACATATTACTGTGTATGCATATAGCATATATACATACATAATAGATTATGTGTAAGTTCTGAGAACAGTGTGCTAGCCCTCTTCAACACTGTCAGAGGAAGCCTACTCTAGCTTGGGGCATGCAAACACATGGGAACCTTGAGTTAGTTGTGGCCTGGCAATGACGCAGTGCTGAATCTTCTGTTCTTGTCCTGCAGTGAAGCCCCTGGTGAGCCGCCAGTGAGATAGGAGCCCAGAGGAGCAACATGAAGCCACTAGGACCCTCTCCCAGGACCCCTGTTCACTCCTCCTACCCAGCTTCCTGCACAGGGCTTCGTGTTTTTCCTGAGAGGGCCTAGCTTCTGTGTGGTCAGCAAGGGGCACTGGCTGTGAAACCTTACTGTCAGCACTGAAGCTGGAAGCAGCAGCACACCGGATGGGCACCCAACAACCTGCACACTGGGGCCCCCAGCTTGATCTTGGTACTTGGGACCCAAGAGCCTTGTTCCAGCTAGCATTTTGAAGAAAGGAACTAGAGTGCTGATTCCTGGGTGGAGATACAAGTAATAATAATATTAATAATAATAATGGCTACATGTGTGGAGCACTCAGCACCTGCCAGGTACTGTGCTAAGTGCTTTATGAACATTACAAGTTGAGTCTTCAGTCAACTAAAACCACATTCCCAGACCGCCCCACCCCCCTCCAGTTGAAAACAGTATGTCCTGAGTGGTTTGGAAAAAGCATTAAAAATTAAGGCCAGTGCCCTCCTGGAGTGAGGAAGGGCTTGGCCTTTAGGAAGCTCTGAGTGTGTGGTTAATCTAGGGTACAGTGAACCTGGCCTTGTCTAGCTTCAGTGATGCAAACTGCTATAGCGAAAGCCACTGGGATCCAGCTGAGCCTGTGTGAACAGGGATCTCTCTGGGTCACCTGAGTTCTTCAGTCAGAAGTAGAAGGAAAATCAATTCCTGCTCTCCAGTAAAGAGACTTGGCTTCAGCCCAGACTGGCGATTCCAGGCTTGTACCAAGTCTCCTGTGCCCTCCTCCAGGTGGGCAGGCACCGCTAGGCCATGGAATGAGCCACGCCCTGAGCCTTATCTCATCGAGCTGATGGAAAAGTCTTTGCTGTTCCTTAGTTGCTGCAGAAAACCAGTTTTCCCACTTGGCTGCTGGGGAGGGCGGGCCTCTTGGTTCCTAGCCCTCAAAGCAGTCTTTTATTTCTGAACTCTATGGCTTTTGGCCCTGCTTCCTTGGTTACTAGGAGAATGGACTGGTGATGTTCTTGTGTGTCTGTTGCTTTTTGATGTAACAAAATTAATGTAGGAAACCAAATCCAGAAGTGTGTATGAGTTCAGGAGGATGGGTACGCATCTCATATCCCCACGTGTGTCAGTCTGCGTGACCAATAAATTGTGCTTTTCTCAGCTCCCATCTGTGTGGCATTTTTTCCTGACATTCAGCCACAGACGGGCTTCTAGGCTGTCGGAGCTGCTGAGCAGCTGCCCAGGGAGGGGTGGTTATGGAGGTTTGCAGTGGAGATAGGCCAGCATTGTCCTGACAGAGGGGACTCTGTAGAAAGGGTTTGAAGTTGGCCAAGGACCAGGAGGCTTCCCTGGTGGCTCAGTGGTTTAAAAAAAAAAAAAAAAAATCCGCCTGCCAATGCAGGAGATGCAAGTTTAATCCCTGGGTTGGGAAGATCCCCTGGAGGAGGGCACAGCAATCCACTCCAGTATTCTTGCCTGGAGAATCCCATGAACAGAGGAGCCTGGCTGGCTACAGTCCATGGGGTCGCAAAGAGTTGGACATGACTGAGCGACCAAACAAGAAGGACCAGGATTCGCTGGAGATGGCACATGTCTTTGCGGGACTCCAGGGATGCCCTGCAGCCACCAATTCCTCCTGGCTTTTGTAAGTGTTCATTGCTGAACTCCAGAGACAGTAAACACATGTAAACAATCTGCCAGGTCACAGGCTCCCACCTGCAGGAGCAGTTTGCGCTGTTCATGGGTCACGGAGCAGTGCCCAGCTCAGAGGGCCAGCGTGGGTGCTGCCTGGACCCACCCTACCTGGAATGGACGTCCACCTCACCATTTCGGGGGCCTCCCAGAAGTGACTCTAGGAGCAGCTGTGGCCTGAGTTCCAGCACCCTGAGCAGGCTCAGTGTTGCCCCCACCACTGCCCCAAGCTCCAATACCAGTTGCCTCTGCACCAAACAGGACTTTGACTGTAAGCTGACGGACAGTGGGGCCCTCTCTGATGCCTGAAACTGGAAACTGTAAAGTTAAAGGCTTTCGCGCCTGTTCTTTCAGCTGCTCAGCCCCCTACCCACCCTTCAGGGTCCCTGAGCTCCTTTCTCCCAGGCTTGGGTCCACCACCATCTCTTGGAGCCAGATTCCGCCCCCCCATGTCTGCTTGCTTCCCACCTGGGCCTCCCAGAGTCCCTGTTCAATAAACAGCAGGATGAAAGGGAAACCCAGAGATTCCCACCTCTTTATCACCTGAAGTGATCTACCTCTATAGTTTTAGCTCTTCTTCACCAAGCTCCCTAACCAGGAGGTGGATTAAACAAGCTTTCCTCACAATGGCATCCCCTGCCCCTACCGTGAATTCTGTGTTCCTGGGGTTACAGAAGCGGCCGCAGTCACTTTTTTTTTTTTTAAGAAGCAATTTTTTGCTTCATTGCGTGACAGGAAAGCTGGTTGGAAGAGCGGATCTGAGGGCCACAGGAGGTGTTGGGATCCTGAAGGCCTCTCTCCCTCAGCGGCCTGCCCGGCGTCTCCGCCCGCAATATGGCGGCCGTGGGGCCCAGTGTCGGGGTCGGCTGTGCCGCTCCTCCTCCCTGGGCTGCCCTTCTTTTTCCATGCCATTTTTTTTTCCCTCACCCCATAGGAGGGAAATGAGTGAGTCATTCGGAAAAGCTCTCCCCCACAGCTAGCTTCTCTATCCCAGCCTACAGGGTCTCTCATCGCATGTCCTTAAAATAGCTTTTCTCTGGCGGACTAATTTCCATGGAGATCCAGCGATCTGGAGGCCTAGAAGCATTCTGCAAGGCAGCGAGCTGGGCTCAAAGCCTTCACTTCAGCAGAAGGAGACCCTTTGTGATGCAAATCTGTGGTCTCAGCCCACCACCACCACCACCACCACCACCACGACCACCACCACCACGACCACCACCACCACCACCACCACGACCACCACCACCACCACGACCACCACCACCACCACGACCACCACCACCACCACCACGACCACCACCACCACCACGACCACCACCACCACCACGACCACCACGACCACCACCACCACCACCACCACCACCACCACCACCACCACCACCCCCACCCCCCACCCTGCCAGCTTCTTTTCTGGGAAACCTGCACCGCGTGGGGAACAGCCGCGGCAGGTAGAGTCCGGGCACAGTCTCCTTTCCCCTCAGCTCCCAGCGTTCCACCATCACTGGGCTGGGCTGGAAGTGGTTCTACCCCAGGTGTGAAGGCTCACGGTCTTCCCTCAGCCACACGTTAAGAACGTGTGCTGGGCCTTAGGCTCAACGCACTGATCAAGGGGGACCACCTCAAGGGGAGCTGGTATGTTCTGTGGGCCGTGGAGTCGGAAGGAATGAGGTTTAAATATCTTTGTCTTTCGTTTCCTAAATATGTGATCTTGGACCAAACAGCATTTCTGAGCCTCAGTCTCCTCATCTGTAGAATGGGCAGAAGGGAGCCTTGCGCGTGGTGTGGTTGTGCAGATTCAGTGAGCGTGCCTCTGCACCTGGCACGTCATAGGTGTCCAGTGAGGTGAGCGCGTTAGTCCCTCTTCCTAGGAGACAGGATGGTGTGGGAGGCCTCTCGAGGGTTCTCCATGCAGAGCAGGAGGAAAAGGTTCAGACAGCGATGAGGAAGGCCGCTGAGCTGGGGACTGCAGGGCTGTCCCCAAAGGAGGTGGGTAGAGCCCTCCCCCACGTGGGCAAGGATGTCACTAACAAAGAAGGTAGGGAACCAAGGGGCAGGGTGAGCCTGGGCCAGCCTAGAAGATAAGCAGCCTTGAGGCCAGATGGGCTAGCTGAGGCCAGGGGACAGGATGAGGCGGATGGACAAGTTGAGGCCAAGGGGACCGGCTGGGTCACTTTGCCGACAGACAGAGCAGACCTGGGGACAGGTGGGTCACCCCTGAGCTGGCGCCCGGCCAGACACCACAGCAGTGCTGGTCAGTGCCCCTGGCCATCATCTCGGTCATCCCTCAGCAGCTCTGCAACCTGCGCGGTCCTGGGCCGCGCTGTCCCCTGTGAGACTTGGCTCTGACACGCCTGCTCCTCCCTCCATCGGCTTCTTCCTGCTTCCCTCACTGCAGAGGAAATGACTCACAGCCAAACCTTCACCCTGCAGGGGCTCGAGCAATGACAGGCGGCTGCTCACATGGGTAGGAAGGTCAAGGGTGAGGAGGTGCCTGCCTGAGAGGTCAGAGGGGGTCCCCCTCAGGGGCTCCCCTGAGCCTGCTCCACCTGAATCTCAGCACCCCAGCGGGGACCTCAGCATCTCACATGCCTCACCTCCACCTGGTGTGCAGAGCAGGGGGGCGCCAGGAGGAGTGAGCTGGGGACACGCTGGCGGGGCCCCTGAGAAGGAGGGGGGCAGGGCCAAGGCCAAGGCCATCCTCTGCACTGTGTGGAATCAGGCTTTAGTGCACGGGATGCAAGTTGAATTTTCATACTTCATGTTGAGCACATCCCCAGAAGTGGTTTGTCTCGCTTCAGTTATTAAGAGCATTCAGTGTATGTAGTGGCTGAGAGCAGACTCTGGGGCTGGACTGCCTCAATGTGCTGAAGCGTGTCAGGCTCCACTCGGGCCTGGAGGACCCGAGAGGAATAAGACAATAGCCCCAGCTTCCAGAAGAGGCAGATGCCCAAGCTAGAGCTTACATTGCCACGTGTGTGGACAAAAGGCCATGCGATGATTTCCTGCAGGGATTGCCAGAACCATTTAGGATTAAGTATTTAGAATGATCGCCCTTGTGGTGTGATCTTGGGTCTTGATCTTGGAGTCTGGGGCACCTCCAGCCCCACTGCCCGCCCACTGTATGACCTTGTCTAAGTATTTAACCTGGTCTCCCTTCTCCATCTGTACAAATAAGACTAGTAACATCAACCTCATGGGGTCCTTGTGAAGATGAGAAGACCCACTTGAGATAAATCATTCTGGCTATGGGGACTTCCCTGGTGGTCCAGTGGTTAAGACTCCAAGCTTCCACTGCCAAGGACATTGGTTCAATCCATAGTCACGGAACTAAGATTCCAGATCTTACATGTCGAGTGCAGTGGAGCCAAAAACATTTTTTACAAAAGGCAACTTCCCTGGAGCTTTTCCCAATGCAAGGGTCACGGGTTCAGTTCCTGGTCAGGGAACGAAGATTCCATGTGTCCCATGGCATAGCCAAAACAATTAAAATAAAGAGATGTCATCTTAAAAATAAAATTCACTCTGAAGATTAAATAAAATTTGTAACAAAAAAAGTCAATGACCCTGAAGGTAAAGAAGAGAATCCTTAAATGGATTCTTTTAAAAAATTCTTATTAAAAAGATAAATAAATAACCCTGGCTGCATGTCTACCCTGAGCAAATGTCAGTTGTAATCAATCTGGTGATCTGACAAAACCACATAATTCTTCATGTTTCTGTCTTAGCCTCGGATGCTTCAAAGGTCACTGATGTAGAAGCTGCCGTGGGTGATTCCTTCACTGCTGGCTTTTAGGGCCAGGTCCTGTTTCCAGACAGATCACTTCCCTGGGTCATACTCATGACCCTTGGAATAGGACAGCCCAAGCCTTGGACCTGGCAGGTGTGGTCAGCCTCGGCCCCAGTGTCCAGTGTTAGCAGGGCTCCATCAACAGCAGGGCTGGGTCTCCTCCGACTTCCTCCGGTCCTCCTGTGTTTTTTCCAGTTTGTCACCAGGAATCCATCCTGTCTAGCTGAGACCATTGGGTGTCGTTTCTGGGGGCTCCAAAGAGCTCTAATACAAACAGTTCTTTATGTCTCAGAGCAGAAAAGAATTCAGTGAGGGGCAAAGTGATAGATAAGTGATTTACTGGAACAAGATGCATGTGAGGTTTACAAGCAGACAGGCGAGAAGTTCTGTGCCCCAAGAATTTACTGGGCTCCAGTTTTATAAACTAAGGAAAGTGGGGAGAGGGAGAAGACCTTTTCTGTCTTTCTTGAGTAGATGGTATGCTTTCATTATCAGCTCCTCCTGATGCAAAGGAGTTTTCTTGTTTCTACATGGTAAAGCTAGGTGCACAAATTTTCATTTTCTCTGTGTGCAGAGAGCATGTCCTAGGGATCACTAACTTACTAAGCTCACTGGGCAAGATGTGGCTCTCATGCCACCGCTGTTTCACTGTTGGGGGCGCACCTTGCGCTTCTGCTGCATGGTTTTGGTGCTAAGCCAGACTGCTTGGTTTTGTAGTGAAGCAAACCTATTTTCTGGAGTAATCATCAACTTACAGGGTCTCCCATATTTTCTCTACTTACAATCCCCTAGTGGGATTAACTACTTAATCACCTACTTTGTCCTTTTACTCTGTCCCTGTCACAGCTGTGGATGGACTAGAACAAAGCAACATCAGGCCTGGCACATACAAGCCTTCATTTGCAGGAGTTAACCTGAGGAATTAACTCTTCTGGAACTAAAAATAGAGACAAGCGCTGCTCACCATGGGGTCAGGTTCTTGACCTTGGCACTGTCGACATCAGGGGCCAAATCACTCTTCGTGGGGGGCTGTCTGTGCACTGTAGGGTATCCAACAGCGCCCCTAGCCTCTGCCCACCAGATGCCAGCACACTCCCCACCAGACATAGCCAAATGTCCTCAAGGGAGGGGAGGGGCACGTCACCCTGGAAGTGAGTAACTTCCACACCACACTTCCCCTGAGACTTATTTTTTGGAGATAAAGACACTCAACATTCAGAAAACTAAGATCATGGCATCTGGTGCCATCACTTCATGGCAAATAGATGGAGAAACAATGGAAACAGTGACAGACTTTTTTGGGGGGGGGCTCCAAAATCACTGCAGATGGTGACTGCAGCCATGAAATTAAAACACACTTGCTCCTTGGAAGAAAAGCTATGACAACCTAGACAGCATCTTAAAAAGCAGATACATTACTTTGCCAACAAAGGTCCATCTAGTCAAAGCTATGATTTTTCCAGTAGTCGTGTATGGATGTGAGAGTTGGACTATAAAGAAAGCTGAGTGCTGAAGAATTGATGCTTTTGAACTGTGGTGTTGGAGAAGACTCTTGAGAGTCCCTTGGACTGCAAGGAGATTCAACCAGTCCATCCTAAAGGAAATTAGTCCTGAATATTCATTGGAAGGACGGATGCTGAAGCTGAAACTCCAATACTTTGGCCACCTGATGCTAAGAACTGACTCATTAGAAAAGACCCTGATGCTGGGAAAGAGTGAATGAAGGCTGGAGAAGGAGATGACAGAGGATGAGATGGTTAGATGGCCTCACCAACGCGATGGACATGAGTTTGAGTAAACTCTGGGAGTTGGTGATGGACAGGGAAGCCTGGTGTACTGCCATCCATGGGGTCACAGAGTCAGACACGACTGGCTGACTGAACTGAACTGAAAGGCACTCATTCCGACACCTAACCACAACTACTAAAAGCTGGATGCTGGGAGCCAGCGTGAGGAGCTCCACCTGTGGCAAAGGTCAGGTCATGAGGAAGGAGACTCAGCATACGCAAAGGCAGGATCGAGCCTCAGGAGACCCCCTGTTCCCAAGCATCTACCCCAAAAACCAGAGTCTGCCTACTTTATTGCTTTATGCTCTCACCTACACCTCTGACTTTATGGGGGGCTATCCCCCATCACCTCTTTCTGTAAAGGAGTTAACTTAGGACTCCAGATAATAAATCTCCTGGGTGTGACAAGGGTGTCTCAGGTCAAACCTCTCTGCTGGCAGACTAGCTTGTGTGACAGGATTATCCACACTCTTGCTACTACCTGCATGATTGTTTACTACCTCTCAACCATAAACAGCACAGAGAGTTTGGAGGATTTTGAAAGTCTCAATTAGCATAGGGCTTTTCTCATTGTTGAGTCAAAGATTGCCACCAGGCCTCCATATCCTTAGGCACCTGGGAGTATGTTAATCAATGTAATTGGAATGTAGAAAAGGAAATATAGTAGTTTTGATGTTAGCAATACTAGACCTTTTGAGGTAATGAATTTTCTCTTTTGTTATAGATCACTGTACTCCTCTTTCTTTGTTATAAATCACTGTGTCCTTGCTATGTAAAAATGTAACTTTATCACTATCTTAAGACTAAATAGATCTTAAGGGGAACACATTTTCTGATCAATTAACCTTTATCAATAGAGAGAAAGGTGGGGCCATAAAATGTTAATTGGTCTCCAGACCAGAAGATATCGTAAAACAAATGTAAGGCCCTTGTGAGAACAAAGATCTGCTGAGAACACATTTATCTCTGCTGCTGCTGAGTCGCTTCAGTCGTGTCCGACTCTGTGCGACCCCACAGACTGCAGCCCATCAGGCTCCCCCGTCCCTAGGGTTTTCCAGGCAAGAACGCTGGAGTGGGTTGCCATTTCCTTCTCCAGTGCAGGAAAGTGAAAAGTGAAAGTGAAGTCGCTCAGTCGTGTCTGACCCTCAGCGACCCCATGGACTGCAGCCTTCCAGGCTCCACCGTCCATGGGATTTTCCAGGCAAGAGTACTGGAGTGGGGTGCCATTGCATTTATCTCTAGGTATAACTAAAAGTATAAAAGTGGATTTGGAAAATAAAGAAACAAACTAGTATCTGGAAAGACTGGTTTCCCCCGTGTGGTCTTTTCTCGTTCTCTTCTTTTCTGGCTGAATTCCCATCTGGAGCGAGGAGGCTCGAAATGTCTACTTACTTGCCCTGGCTTCTAAGACCCATGCAAGAGAGCCCAAGGCAGGGCACCCTCCACTATTCAAGTGGGCGCTGGTGGCCTACGTAGATAGTGCAAACTCCTTGTCTTGGAGTTTTATTGGTTTTCCACATAAACCAAGTTATTCAGCCTCTTTTTCTCCACTAATATTTCCTACTACACTACCCTTTTCTAATCTCCCTCCATATCTTTAATTAATCAATTAATTCCTAGGACGCCGACTCCGTCCCCACTTTGAATTCCCTGGATGCACCAGGGCTGGACCCTGGCAGCTGGAGACTAGGAGAAAGGAGGCACTTCCCATGAATCATAGACACATTGTCAGGCAGTTAGGCTCCTTCCGTTTCAAGAGACAGACCTGTGGAGGCCACCTCAGGGGCGGAGGTCTGTGACCAGAGCACATGGGAGGGGAGGAAGCTGCACAGTCTTGCCTCAGGGGATTGGGATAATAGCAGCCCCTGAGCGGGCAGGGTACAGAAGACTCTGTGAGCCCAGGGTCAGCCCTGGGCCCCTCTCCCATGCGTGTTCATCGCTCTGATGCTTGTTGCCTCTGCTGGGTCCACAGCCCTCACTTGGCATCTTTTGTTGTTTTTTAGTCACTTAGTCGTGTTTGACTCTTTGCAACACCATGGACTATAGCCCACCAGGCTCCTCTGTCTGTGGGATTTCCCAGGCAAGAATACTGGAGTGGGTTGCCATTTCCTTCTCCAGGGGATCGTCCCCCAACCTTGAAATCAAACTCTTGTCTCTTACTTGGCAGGCAGATTTTTTACCACTGAGCCACCTGGGAAGCCTTATATATCCAACATATAAAAGATTCAGGGAGGCCAATTTGGGGTCAGCTAACACAATAAACTGGAAAATTCTGAAAGAGAAGGGAATACCAGACCACCTGAGCTACCTCTTGAGAAATCTGTATGCAGGTCAGGAAGCAACAGTTAGAACTGGACATGGAACAACGGACTGGTTCCAAATAGGAAAAGGAGTATGTCAAGGTTGTATATTGTCACCCTGCTTATTTAGCATCTATGCAGAGTACATCATGCGAAATGCTGGACTGGAAGAAACACAAGCTGGAATCAAGGTTGCTGGGAGAAATATCAATCACCTCAGATATGCAGATGACACCACCCTTATGGCAGAAAGTGAAGAGGAACTAAAAGCCTCTTGATGAAAGTGAAAGAGGAGAGTGAAAAAGTTGGCTTAGAGCTCAACCCTCAGAAAACGAAGATCATGGCACCTAGTGCCATCACTTCATGGGAAATAGATGGGGAAACAGTGGAAAGTGTCAGACTTTATTTTTTGGGCTCCAAAATCACTGCAGATGGTGATTGCAGCCATGAAATTAAAAGACACTTACTCCTTGGGAGAAAAGTTATGACCAACCTAGATAGCATATTGAAAAGCAGAGATATTACTTTGCCAACAAAGATCCGTCTAGTCAAGGCTATGGTTTTTCCAGTGGTCATGTATGGATGTGAGAGTTGGACTGTGAAGAAAGCTGAGTGCCAAAGAATTGATGCTTTTGAAGTGTGGTATTGGAGAAGACTCTTGAGAGTCCCTTGGGCTGCAAGGAGATACAACCAGTCCAATGTTGGGGGGGCTGATGTGATTCTAGAGGAGATCAGCCCTGGGTGTTCTTTGGAA
Organism: Ovis aries; assembly: GCF_016772045.2. Taxonomy (NCBI): domain Eukaryota; kingdom Metazoa; phylum Chordata; class Mammalia; order Artiodactyla; family Bovidae; genus Ovis; species Ovis aries. The sequence goes on along the minus strand of NC_056054.1, from coordinate 7,757,786 downwards.
GGAATGATGCTAAAGCTGAAACTCCAGTACTTTGGCCACCTCATGTGAAGAGTTGACTCATTGGAAAAGACTCTGATGCTAGGAGGGACTGAGGGCATGAGGAAAAGGGGATGACAGAGGATGAGATGGCTGGATGGCATCACCGACTCGATGGACATGAGTTTGAGTGAACTCCAGGAGTTGGTAATGGACAGGGAGGCCTGGCGTGCTGCGATTGATGGAGTCACAAGGAGTCGGACACGACTGAGCAACTGAACTGAACTGAACTGAATCTCCATTAGCTGTCTTATGAATTTGGGTTTCCCGGAAACAGACCCTGAGACAAAACTTCCAAGTGCAAGGGAAATATTTGGGAGTAACTCCAGGAAGCACTAGAAAGGGAGTAAGGGATTGAGACCAGGAAGGGAAGGAAGCCAGGAAAGAAGCTCTTGGAGCTGGTAGCCACTGTGGCCAAATGGGACTTAGTGTGCAGGCACCAGCATGGAACACGCCTGTGTCATGAGAGAGCTGGGTGCTTGCAACCCTGCTCTCAGGAGGCACGGTTAAGGGCTCCCCTGGGCTGTTAATTCCTCAGCCAATTGTTGATGTCTTTTCACTGGAAGAGACCTTGATGTTGGGGAATATTGAAGGCAAAAGGAGAAGGGGGATGCAGAGGATGAGATGGTTAGATATAGCATCACTGACTCAATAGACATGAATCCAAGCAAAATCCAGGACATAGTGAAGGACAGGGAAGCCAGGCATGCTGCAGTCCATGGGGTCACAGAGTCAGAGGCAACTCAGCGACAACAAAATGGGGATGGTGTTAATTCTCAGCTGATAACACAAGCCTCTACAGCAAAGCCAACTCTGATGGCCAGAGAGCACCCTCAGGCCTGAAGAGTCACACGTGGGTGGTGGGACTTGACAGGCGTGATATGGGTGGGCTCCCAACATGTCTGCTCTGCCACCAGACAGCATCAGTGCTACCAGAGTTCTAGAATCACGTCAGCCCCCCAGCACTGGCCTCTCCTGTTTCTCTTCTGTGCTGAGATTCCCAAGTGCTCAGAGAAACTTCTCTGAAGAGATATTTAGTGTCATTATGTCCCAAATAGTACAACGAGAGACTGAATATACACACAGACAGACAGTGGCCAGAGCATCTATAAAAATAGATCTCTGACCCACAACCTGCAGAAACCTGCCCAGGAAACCCAGCCCTCATCTCCAGTAACTGGCCCAGAAAGGCAGCATGCTCTAAGTCAGACTTGGAGGAAATGGGACCACTGTCTCTGCTGACAGTCCAGAAAAGTCAAACAACAGCTCCTGGCCCCAAATGGCCACAATTTGATTAATAATGGACAGCTTCCCAAATGTTTGTTCCCATTTCCAACTTAGGAATGACCAGAGAAAGACAAGTATGGACCCCAAACCAGCCACGTAGGACACCTCACTTGGTGGTGGTCACCTCCAGCTCCCCCAGGCCCATGGTCCCCTGTCAGTTCAGTTCAATTCAGTCACTCAGCTGCGTCTGACTCTTTGCAACCCCATGGGTCCATCACCAACACCCGGAGCTTGCTCAAACTCATGTCCATCAAGTCAGTGATGCCATCCAACCATCTCATCCTCTGTTATCACCTTCTCCTCCTGTCTTTAATCTTTCCCAGCATCAGGGTTTTTTCTAATGAGTCAGTTCTTCACATCAGGTGACTAAAATATTGGAGCTTCAGCTTCAGCCTCAGTCCTTCCAATGAGTATTCAGGACTGATTTCTTTTAGGCTTGATTGATTTGATATCCTTGCTGTCTAAGAGACTCTCAAGAGTCTTCTCCAACACCATAGTTCAAAAGCATCAATTCTTCAGCACTCAGCTCTTTTTATGGTCCAACTCTCACATCCATACGTGACTACTGGTAAAATCGTAGCTTTGACTAGACCTTTGTTGGTAAAGGAATGTCTCTGCTTTTTAATACGCTCTCTAGGTTTGTCATAGCTTTTCTTCCAAGGAGCAAGCATCTTTTCATTTCATGGCTGCAGTCACTATCTGTAGTGATTTTGGAGCCCAAGAAAAGAAAGTCTGTCACTGTTTCCATTGTTTCCCCATCTATTTGCCATGAAGTGATGGGACCAGATGCCCGCTCCCCATCGATCCTCCCTTTTTCTTCCAGAAAGCTTTCCCGCGCCTCTGCCTGCCTGTGAGCTGCTCCTGAAACACAAGTGAAGATGGCTGACCCCTTTGCAGCTCTGAATAGATAGCCGTGACTTTTCTCACTTGACTGGTCTTTATTAATTTCTATAGTAAGTATGTCTCAAATATTTTACACTAAAAAGGTATAGGGTTTTATCTGACATTAAAATTTAACTGAGTGTCCTGAGTTTTATCTGGCATCCCTAATACTGCTTCATTTATTGGCTATGAGGATCCAGGTCAAGGCTCTAATGCCTGAAGCCGAAGGACCACTGTGTTTCTACAGCTGGAAAGAAGCACTTTGGATCTATAAGGCAGGGGTCCCCAACCCCGGGCCATGGACTGGTACCTATCAGTGGCCTGTTAGGAACTAGGTCACACAGCAGGAGGTGAGCAGCAGGTGAGTCAGGAAGTTTTATCCGTATTTATGGCCGCTACTCATCACTCGTGGGCTTCTTAGGTGGCACAGTGGTAAAGAATCCATCTGCCAATGCAAGAGATGTGGATGGGCTCAATCCCTGGGTCAGGAAGATCCCGCAGAGTAGGAAATGGCAACTTGCTCCAGTATTTCTTGCCTGGAAAATTCCCTGGACAGCAGAGCCTGGCGGGCTACACCCATAGGTCGCAAAGAGTCAGAAATGACTGAGCTCACATTACCTCCTGAGCACCCCCTCCTGTTGACCAGTGGCTGCCTTAGATTTTCACAGGAGCTCAAACCCTACAGTCAGCTCTGCATGCAAGGGGTCTAGGCTGCACACTCCTTATGAGAATCTAATGTCTGATGATCCAGTGTGGAGCTGAGGCGGTGGTGCTAACGCTGGGGAGCGGCTGCAAATACAGATTATCATTAGCAGAGAGGTCTGACTGCACAGAGACCATGATGAATCAGTTGCTTGGAGATGCATATGAAAACTCTCAGTGAGAAGCAAGTGATGGTGAGTTGTATAATTACTGCACTCTATCACAATGTAATAATAATAGAAATAAAGTACACAATAAATGTAATGCACTTGAATCATCCCTAAACCACCCCCCACCCCTGGTCTGTGGAAAAACTGTCTTCTACAAAATCCTGTCCCTGGTGCCAAAAAGGGTTGGGGACTGCTGCTGTAAGGCACATGCCTGGAGCAAACAAAGAGCGAAGGGAGTAAATTCTACCAACTGCAGAGTTCCCACAAAGAGAACCAAGTGGAAGCCAAGGGAGAGTGTGTTTAGGGCTGCATTTTAAAACACAAATGAAAACTGAGAGAAGTAAATATTCCTTGTCAAGTCAGTTCAGTGCAGTCGCTCAGTCATGTCTGACTCTTTGCGACCCCATGGACTGCAGCACACCAGGCTTCCTTTATGTTCCTGGCTTCCTTGTCAAAGATGCATTTAACTCATAAGTTAGCTAATGTTTATTACGTATTAGCTGCCCGACTTCGGACAAGCCACTTAACATCTCAAGAGAGACAGGTTTTGCAATTTTGAGTGCAGCCACACTAACTACCTTTAAAAAACAAAATCAGTCAACATTCTTCAGAGGAACATAACAGAATCCTGAGGATCTGCAATTTATCATTCACGGTATCCAGGCTACAATATCATTCACCATATCCAGGATATAATCCAAAATTGTTTTATATAGAAAGAATCTGTAAAACGTGACCCATCTTAGAGTTAAGATAAGCAACAGAGATCAACCCCATTCCAGACACTGAAATTAGCAGATAAAGATGTTATAGCAGTTATTATGATTACACCCAGGGACATGAAGGAAAATATTCCTGGAGCAAAAGATAGAAAATCTCAGTAGAGAAAGACATTTTTAAAGATCTACCCAGAATTCTAGTCAGAGTAAAAATATCCTTCAAGAATAAACATGAAATCAAGACATTTTCAGATCAAAGAAAACAAAATTCATTGCTAACAGATCAACTACCAAAAAAAAAAAAAAAGCGAAAGGAATTGTTTTAGGCTGATGGTATACGACAGTAGATAGAAACACGGTTCCTCAGGAAAGAATGATAAGCGTTGAAAATGGTAAAATGTGAAACAGAAAAGACTTTTTATCTTAATTTCTTAAAAATATGATTGTATAAAACAATAATTTATAACACTTTAATTATAGAACTTTAATTACAGATTTTGTAGAGTATGTAAATGAAATACTTATGATAATTGTAACAAAAAAGATAGAGGAGGGTGGGAAGTGAAGTTACATGATTGTCAGGCTTAAACTTTACACTAGAAATGGCGTGTGCATGCTAAGTCGCCTCAGTTGTGTCTGACTCTTTGCAACTCCATGGAGTGTAGCCTCCCAGCCTGCTCTGTCCATGGAATTCTCAGGCAAGAATACTGGAGTGGGTTGCCATTCCCTTCTCCAGGGGATCTTCCTGACCCAGAGATCAAACCCAAGTCTCCTACCTTGCATGCAGTTTCTTTACTGGCTGAGCCACCAGGGGAGACTTGGGAAGCAGGAAGTGGTACAATATTAGTTCTACATAAGCTGTGATGTGTTGAAGATATGTATTTTAATTTCCAGAGCAAGCATCAAAGAAGGGGATTCTTAAGGAGCTATGTGTCTTCCAGTGGTCTCCAGCTCCACTTCCTTATTTCTTCCATATTTCTGGGTTTTGACCCCTTTCTGCCCCATTCTGGTCCATGAGTGAAAGCTCAAATGGAAGACAGACTTCGCTGAAATTTGCGGTCAAGATTTGGTTGCCTCATCACAAAATATCACAGCCAACAGTTCACAAATAACTAGTAGATGTCTTTGTTCTGAAAACTCTAACATCACCTGGCCAGCAGAAATTTCTCTCTGAGCTACTTTCTCTGGGATGTCCTGCCCCCTGTGATGGCCCTCCCTCTGCTTAGATCTCTCCACAGCCTTCTTACTTTGTGCTATGGAACAACATGGTTCTCCACTGCATTCAAAGTCCATCCTTGCCATGTCTGGGGGTCGTCACTTTCCTATAGCCATTACCCTCCAAGGCGGTCTGCTGCAAGAAGATGGTATTCTCTCTGAAAAATTCCTACTAACTTTCCTAAAAAACTACTAACTTTTAGATGCATGTTTTCTTATGGCAGAAAGTGAAGAAGAACTAAAGAGCTTCTTGATGAAAGTGGAAGAGGAGAGCTTAAAACTCAACATTCAGAAAACTAAGATCATGGCATCTGGTCCCATCACTTCAGGGCAAATAGATGGGGAAACAACAGAAATAGTGACAGACTTTATTTTCTTGGGCTTCAAAATCACTGCAGATGGTGACTGCAGCCATGAAATTAAAAGATGCTTGCTCCTTGGAAGAAAAGCTATGACAAACTTAGAGAGCATATTAAAAGCAGAGACATTACTTTGCTAACAAAGATCCATCTAGTCAAAGCTATGGTTTTACCAGTAGTCATGTATGGATGTGAGAGTTGGACTATAAAGAAAGTTGAGTGCTTAAGAATTGATGCTTTTGAACTATGGGGTTGGAAAAGACTCTTGAGAGTCCCTTGAACTGCAAGGAGATCCAACCAGTCAATCCTAAAGGAAATCAGTCCTGAATATTCATCGGCAGGACTGATGCTGAAGCTGAAGCTGAAGCTCCAATACTTTGGCCACTTGATGTGAAGAGCTGACTCATTGGAAAAGACCTTGATGCTGGGAAAGATTGAAGGAGAAGGGAGAAGAGGTCGACAGAGGATGAGATGGTTGGATGGCCTCACTAACTTGATGGATATGAGTTTTAGCAAACTCTGAGAGTTGGTGATGGACAGGGAGGCCTAGCATGCTGTAGTCCATGGGTCGCAGAGTCAGACATGACTGAGTGACTGAACTGAACTGAACTTTTCCTTCTTTTTATATATAGATGCATCATTGAGCTGTCTCCTGGCTCTCTTCTCTCTTATTTTTTAATATTTTTAGAAATTTATTTGGCTGTGCTGGGTCTTAGTGGTGTGCGAGATCTTTAGTTGCAGCATGAGAGCTCTTAGTTTTAGCATTCGAGATCTTAGTTGTAGTATGTAGGACCTAGTTTCCTGACCAGAGATTGAACCTGGTTCCCCTGCATCGGGAGTGCAGGGTTTTAGCCACTGAACCTCTCTTCTCTATTAACTAGAACAAATGAGCTCCAACCCAAACTTGCGCCATCCACTTAGCCAGGTTCTGAGTCAAGAAACTCACCCTCAGTAGCTATTGTACTGAAGCAACCTTCCAAGGGTCCTACTCCCCACCCGACATGGCTTACTTGCTCATCTAATATGTAAATGTATTAAGTACCTCCCATGTACTAGACATACAGAGCTTGTTTTAATATTAGGTATTTAACTCTCCCTAAGAAGGGTTTTTCAGGAGTCTCGTAAGAGTATAAAAAAACCTTCTTTCCATATCATCTCCTTGTTTCTGACAAACACTAGTCCACCTTTAGGCCAACTGAAGAAACCCAAGTCTAACCATCCGAGTCATCCACTGTCATATAACTAACCACTCCACTCTTTTTGGTTCACACTTATTTGGCTCACAAATCTGCAATTCAGGCAGAGTTTTTAGGGGACAGCCTGTGCCAGCTCCATTCACTGTCAGACAGTGGGATCGAAGGCTAGGAGCTGGAACCATATGAACATTCGCTTGATGGCAGGTCTGGCCATCGGCTGGGACCTCAGCTGCAGCTGGAACACTGCTGGCCTAGCGTCTGCCTTCACACAGAACCACTCTAGTCAAAGTAAATCCATGTTCCAGGGCATGAGAAATAGATTCCACCTTTTCATGGGAGAAATGTCCAGGAACTCGTATGCTTCAAAACTCCCTCAGCCAAATATATAGATACCAAGGGGCAAAGGGGAGGGGTGGGAGGAATTGGGAGATTGGGATTGACAGATATACACTATTGATGCCATTCCCTGGTGGCTCAGACGGTAAAGAATCTGCCTGCCAATGCAGGAGATGCAGGAGAACTTGCATTCGATCCCTGGGTGGGGAAGACGCCCTGGAGAAGGGCATGGCAACCCACTCCAGTATTCTTGCCTGGAGAATTCCATGGACAGAAGAACCTGGCTGGCTGCAGTCCATGGGGCACAAAGAGTCAGACCTGACTTAGCGACTGAATGAAACAATAGCTGATTCAATTTGCTACGGAAGAAACTAACACACCATTGTAAAGCAACTATACTTCAATAAGAACTAATTTAATAAAACACAGCCTAGTAGAGAAATGTGCATCATAACTGAAAGTTTTCTTGCTGGTCAGCAAGGATTCTACTGTGTAATCGACAGAAAGCTGCTTTAAAATCCTCAAATCCATTCTCCCCTGTTCTCTCCACCTCCTGGCAGCCCACTCTCCTCTCTCTTCCCTCCTTCTTTCCCCTTCCACCACCCACCTCAACACCCATTCTTCAGTTTCCTCTCGCTGTCCTAGCTCATGCAATCCCTTTTTTATCAAGCCAAATTTAGACTCTCACATCTTTCCATTCCCCAAGGTGCATCTCTGTATTTCCTCAATGAACCAACACTCTTTCCTCCTTAGGAAGGTGGGAGGGTGTCGGTTATCACTCTTTAATATTTTCCACATATATATATATATATATATTTGAAAATAAACCCAATAATTTTAACTCAATAACTATATTTGCAAATTAATTCAGGAATTTGGGTAGACTAGACATCTTTGTATGCACATAACCCAAGACTGTAAGTAGATCCACCTGAATGTATAAGATACGGCACACTCAAGAGCGACATTAATGAGGAGGCTATTTTGGTGCAACAGCAGAAAGCCATTACTACCCAGAGACCTGAAGTGGTGTGATATTACCCCAGGCAGTGACAGCTGAAGACAGGAAGAGGGCCCCCACCCCTACGAGAAGCTATAGCCATTAAAAAATAATAACAACAGTAGTGAAGTGCATGGGGTTAGGACACTTTGACTTCCCTCTTCTCCTGCCTTTTTATTTTCTGCTGGTCCTTCCCATTGGCCAAACTCAACCAGAGACCAGAGGGCAAGGGAGCTTACATGGCGATACTGCTCAACTGCCCACCGGGGCCAGACTCCAGACGAGGAACACACTGAGCAGGCCAGACAGTGGGTGAAGTGGGGGGTGGGCAAAGGGGCGGTGGGCAAACCCAGCACAACTTCTCACAAAAATGAGTAAGATCACCTTTGGCTTTTTTGGGTTTTTTTTAAGATTATCTTTTGATGGCAACTCTTTCAAACTAGGCATACACTGGGAATAGACGTTGCGGGGGGGAGGGGCACACGTCCAAGCAATTACGAAAAACAGTCATTGACAGCAATTGGCATGAGAGTCGTTCTTAATTACATGAGCTAACTAAGTGGGATTCCTGGCATGACTTACTCCAAAGTCATTTACATTTGGCTTGGAAAGCAGAATGGTTTTTATAACAGATTTTTCTAATTATGTTTTGCTTATGTTAATACGAGGATTTGATTCCTCAAGTAAATACCACCTGATCACAAAGCAAGATGACTCAAAAGCACACACTGAGCGCCAGGTGGAAACCGGGCTGGGATTTTGCAATTTGCTGCAGACGATGCAAAAGTAAATGGAAGATTTCGCTTTGGTTTCATGGCGGGCTGCTGTCTCCGACTGGCCTGTCTGGATGCCTCAAAGATAATGGTACTCAAAGCTCATTATGCATAAGAGTCACAAGAGGAACTTGTAAGGGTGCAGATTCCTGGGCCCACCAGAAGGAAGGACTCCCCTGGTCTCCATGGTGCCCAGGAATCTGAATTTGAACACCCATCCCAGAGCATTCTGATGCTGGTGCCAGGTCAGGGCAACCCATTTTGAGAAACACTGTTCCAAAGGCTGAACACATGATTCATATGCCAAGGAGACAAAGAGGTGTAATAGAAGAGGGGGAAGAATTTGAACCCAGAGCTGGGTTCAGATCCCTACTTCACCCTTGACTAGTTGAGGCTAGTTACCTTTTCTGTCATTTGCAAGAAGACTAAAAACTGAGTAAGCACATAAGGGACACAGGTTCGATCCCTGGGTTGGGAAGATCCCCTGGAGGAGGGCATGGCAACCCACTCCAGTATTCTTGCCCGGAGAATCCCATGGACAGTGGAGCCTGGTGGGCTACACTCCATAGGGTTGCAAAGGATCAGACAGACACAAATGAAGTGACTTGGCACATGTGCACACTTGAAGGTAATAAATGAAAAGTGAAAATCATAATGAATACCAGGGGCACTCACTGTACCCAGAAGCTCCTCAAGTAAGGCTCCTCAAGATGATCAGGCTCTGGGGGGATCCCACCTCCAAAGACCCATGAGAACGGCACCTCTGAAACCCAGCACTGTGTCCTTGAGCCCACTGAGTGGCATCCTGAGACATGGTAATTGATACAGTGCATAGAATTTTGAGGCTAACTCTTTCTGTTTCCACTCACGCAATTATTATTCATGCTGCAACATATGGGCAACAGGTTTTTTTTTTTTTACCCATTCTCTCTCATCGTTGGCATATAACACCATTCAACAATGTGGTGTTATCAAAAACTATTAAAACTAGCGTCTTAAATTTTTGGTTCTAGTTCATAGTGTAGCAAAATGAAAAGGAAAATCTTTTGCACGGTCCCAGTGGTGCGGAAACATTTAGAAATGTTTCTAAATATAGACTTCCAGATGACAGAGGGGTTGTTTCATGTCATTCTGTTAATTTCTTTTTCACAGCATGTTCTATGCACGGGGATAAAGATTTTTAATGAAGTCAGAATGCTAAATTTAAGTGAACCTTTGCTCTCCGTTCATTGCAAATGCATTTTCTTGCCATTTAATTGGCTGTGCATCTTGGCATCAGACCCTCAAGCAGCAAAACAAAACTCAGGTCTCATGACGCAATGGTCTTGATGATGCCCAGGTTCTAAGACCACTGCACGCGCCTGCATGCCGTGCCTCTGTGCAGTCCTATGGACTGCAGCCTGCCAGGCTCCTCTGTCCATGGGATTCTCCAGGCAAGAATACTGGAGTGGGTAGCCATGCCCTCCTCCAGGGGATCTTCCTGACCCAGGGATCAAACCTGGATCTCTTATGTCTTCTGCATTGGCAGGCGTGTTCTTTACCACTAGCGCCACCTGGGAAGCCCCAAGGACCACTGTGGGTCTTTCCTCATCTTTGACTTAACTGACTTTCAGTGACATGTAAAAAAGGGTTTCCATTGTTCCTATTAAATCGTTATAATTGCCTGGAGAATCCCACGGACAGAGGAGCCTGGTGGGCTACAGTCCACAGGGCTGCAAAGAGTTGAACATGACTGAAGTGACTTAGCATATACATGTGATACTACATGGCTTGAGGAATATTGTACATAATGTCATTGCTAATCCTAGATGACATATAATAAGCTCCAAATTTTGTGGTCAATAAATAGCCTATGAATACTGCTTGTTATGGGGAACAAATTTAAGCTGCAAACTGCTCTAAGCAAGCCATTCAAAACATTTATTTGTCACTTAGGTGAAGAATCTACAGTAACCTGTTAATGACTGTAAAATCTGATGTAGTTCTACTGGACGTTCAAACTCAGGTGTGCATAAGAATCATCTGAGGTGCTGTTTAAAAATACAGATTCTGTTACGGTTGCAGGGGCTGTGGCGGGGTTGGGGGGGAGGATGGATAAAAGGATAGTTAGGGAGTTTGGGATGAACATGTGCATACTGCTATATTTCAAATGGATAACCAACAAGGACCTCCTGTAGAGCACAGGGAACTCTGCTCAACGTTATGTGGCAGCCTGGAGGGGAGTGGGGTTTAGGGGAGAAGGGATACGTGGATATGTACGGCTGGGTCCATGTATCTGCTGGTCCATGTATTTGCTGTCCACCTGTAACTATCACAACATTATTAACTGGCTATACCCCAACACAAAATGAACAAGTTTTTAAAAAATAAACATACAGGTTCTGTGGCCACCTACAGAGAAGTTGCCTCTGTAGCTCTGAGGACAGGGGAGAGGTAAGCCCAGGAATGTGCATTTAAAACATCTCTTGTCCAGGTAAGGCTGGTGTAGCTAGTTGGGAACTAAAGTAAAGTAAAGTAGTCGCTCAGTCATGTTCAACTCTTTGCAACCCCGTGGACTGTAGCCTACCAGGCTCCTCTGTCCATGGGATTTCCCAGGCAAGAGGACTGGAACTAACTAGTCCATTTTTCTTAAAGACCCTCCTCCCTCCTCTGTTCCTGCCCAGGGCCACTCCCAACCTAGGTATCGGTTTCAGCACTGGCCTGGAGACAGGTGTATATCTAGGATCATGGACTGTTCTTTCAGAGCTCCAACTCTTGGCTTGCCCGCATGACACTCTAATCACTAACAAGGTAAGTTCACACAGATCCAGCAGGTTACCCACGGAGAATGCTCAAAGAAGTTCTAATACTGGATGCCTTCTGGCCAAAGGAAAAAAATGCAGTATCACATGCGTTCATTTTTTGATCCTCACTACTCTGCAGGGTGGGTCTTATTTGTACTTTACAGAGGAAGAAATTGAGGTTCAGAGAGGTTCAGGGTACTTGCCAAAGCTCACACAAGAAAAGTGGAGAATCATGAGCCATGCGGCAGGCTCCAAATTGGTGCTTACCTTGTCAAGAGCTTGGTTATGTTGCCAGGATATGTGGAGGTGGGTTAAGCACTTTACATCAAAAAATAAACCAATTACCTCTCAGAATTAATTTTCTGTACAAGAGGAGATTACTGTGTATTCACAGAACAGCAGCTCCACAGGAAATTATTAAAATTCTAAGAAATGTCTCCCTCAGTCTCTAGCTTCAGACCTTTTACAATGCTTCCATCTTATGGTTAGGTGTGAAAATGGAAAATTAAGTCCTGGTTTGCCTCCCATTTGTAAACCCTCCATCAGTGGCCCAAGGACATCCTGGCTTGGGTGAGGGGCATTGTAGGAACTGTCTCCCAACAGGATCACAAAAGTGATCTTCACAAACCTAAGGCTGGAGTTTTCAAAGCTGATGTTTGTGGTGCTGATGGTTTTGCAGTTTGGATGGTCTGCTCAGACTCCATAACAAAATACCATATCATTTAGTTGCTGGTGAGAGACTCCTTCCTGGTTCACCTGGTTCACAGATGGCTATTTTCTCAGAGTCTTCACAGCAGAGAGAAAGAGAATTCTCTGTCCCTTCTTCTTATAAAGCCATTGATCTTATTGGATTAGGGCCCCACCCTTATGACCTCATCAAGCTTTATCTCCTGAAAGCTCTTTGTCCATCTTGAGTTTAGGGATTCAAAATATGAATTTTGTGGGGGATACCATTCAGTTCATAGCAGATGGATTCTGTAATCTTCTAGGAAAGCAACTTTGGAAAGATGCAAATAGGCAGCTTCTCCTAACTGAAGACAGAAAGTTCTGTCGGAGAAGGTACCCTTCCAAAACTTAGGTGAAGGAATGGATGGTATAAAGGGGCTTCCCCCATGGCTCAGCAGGTGAAGAAGCTGTGTGTGATGCAGGAGACACAGGTTCAATCCCTGGGTTGGAAAGATCCCCTGGAGGAGGAAATGGCTACCTACTCCAGTGTTCTTGCCTGAGAAATCCCATGGACAGGGGAGCCTGGAGGGCTACAGTCTGAAGGGTCGCAAAGGGTCGAACATGGCTGAGTGACTAAGCATGCATGCACGGAAGGTGTATCAGGAAGTCAACCTGTGGGGCTACCAGCCCTCAGGCAGGAACCCTGAAAGACGCCTTGACTGCTGAATCCAGTTCCATAGTGTCCAAGGCAGAACTGTATGCAAATGTGTTTGAATGCGTACATTCCTCTGGGAGGTGTGTTCTAGCCCCAGTGGCTTCCCTGCTGGTTTTTGGACATTTGAGACATGCTCTGGTCTTGGGGTGGTCTTAGGCCAGACTCCCTAGAAGCAGAGCGTGAGAGTGGGCTTCTTGTACCTGTAAATTTATCAACAAAATACTCTCACTCCAGGCAGCAGGACAGGCACTGAGGGAAGCAAGATAGATCAGGGGAAGAAGTTAGGCAGAATTTAGAGAAGCCTATCTTCAGTCTGTCCTTGGCACGCTCCGGAACACACACTGCATCTCAGAGGCAAGGACGCTGGGCACCTGTGCCCGCTCCCATCGGCTAGTCACTGACCACCGCTCAGGCATCTCATGGAGGGGAGATGGCTCTGGTCAGCCAAGGGCAGCCCTCCAGGGACGGGGACAGCCTTCAGCTTAACACTCACTTCAACACAAGGCGGAGTGCACTGGCTGCTGCGGAGGACCAGGCGGGCTCCTGATGCGCCTGCTACAGAGCCTGCTCTAGCTGAGCCCTCTGCCTGGCTGCTCTTCCCCCAGATAACCTCTTACCTGATTCCCTCCCCTCTTTTGGGTCTTTACTAAAACCTCACCTTCTCGATGAAGTCCACCACGCTGGCCATCCTGGCCACTCTACTGATGGACAAACTGCGCCCCCACCCCTCACCATCGCCCGCACTCTGCTCCACCCTCTCTTTTTGTCCACAGCTCTCGTCACCCTCAGACATACATAACTCACTCCATTAATATGTTAAGTTTTCACATCTCCCATTAGAATGGAAGCTCTTTAAGGGCAGAAATTACTGCTCTAGCCTTAGTCCTGAGAGTAGTGTTTCACATACACGAGGAACTTAGTAAGTGTTTGTTGAGTTCATTATTTAAGTCACAAAGGGACCCAGACCCAAAGAAGAAAAGAGATCAAGACTCTAAAGAAAAGATACTCTAAAGAAAAGCACACCAGCCAATCCAGTAGGTCCTACAGGAGAGGCACCACCACCTCCATCCTTGGGTCCAAATGAATCCAAAGCAGCCACCACCGTGTCCTCTGTGGACCACTCAGAGCTGTCTGCCCAACACGGCTGCCATGGTGGAGGACTTACTAGACTACTGCATGTCCTTAAATAGATTTGTCTAATTCTCCCTCAGAAGACCACCCTGATAATACTACCTTAGCAGAAATTATCATCCAAAGATCCAGAAATGCTGTGCTGTGCTTAGTCACTCAGTCTTGTCCGACTCTTTGCAACCTCCTCTTGTCCATGGGGATTCTCCAGGCAAGAATACTCGAGTGGGTTGCCATGCCCTCCTCCAGGGGATCTTCCCGACCCAAGGATCAAGCCCAGGTGTTTTGCATTACAGGAAGATTCTTTACCATCTGAGCCACCAGGGAAGCCCAAGAATACTGGAGTGGGTAGCCTATCCCTTCTCCAGGGGATCTTCCCGACTCAGGAATAGAACTGGGGTCTCCTGCATTGCAGGCAGATTCTTTACCAGCTGAGCTACCAGGGGGGCCCACAGAAATGCTAAGCTATGGAAACACTCAGATATGACAACACTTCAAAAAAATAAAATTCCAAGTGAGGAACTTTCACAACTTCCTTAGAAGATGTTTGTTAATGTGTACACTCTCATTGGTTCAGCAACCAGTTTGACCACATCCTATCTGCCTTATAAAGAAAGGATCTGGACAAATTGTGAAAAAATAAATTATCTTTTTGATCATCTCTTCCTGGCCTTCCCCCCAAGCAATTCACAGGAAATTGTCTATTTCTTGACTAGACAAAATGAGCAAAAGATTCAGATAGAGATTACCCCAAAGAGAATGAATGATGAATAAACTAATAGATGGGAAAATGTTCAATTTTACCAAATTAAAGCGATAGTCAGGTACAATTGTCATCTGTCAAATAGCAAAGATTTTTTTTTTGTTAATTGTACTACCAAAACTGGCAAAGAAGTGATTCTACACATGGATGGAAGTTTAAAGTGGTAAAAATGTTTGGAAAGTTACATGGCCAGATGTACTTAGACTTCTCTGTTTTTATAACCGACTCGAGTCAGAACTTTGGTGGAACCCAGTCCTACCAAAATGATCAGATATTCAGGGAGAGAAGAGCCTTTTAAAACCAGCCTTAGAGGGACCTCCCTGGTAGTCCAATGGTTAAGACTTTGCCTTCCAATGCAGGGGGTGTGGGTTTGACCCCTGGTCAGTGAGTCAAAATCCTAATACATCGAGGCCAAAAAAACCCAAAACATAAAGCAGAAGCATACTGCAACAAATTCAATAAAGACTTTAAAAATGGTTCACATCAAAAATCAATAAATAAACGAAACCAGCCATAAGTGTTTTCATCGGGACTAAAATACCAGCAAGAGAGAAGGCGAGAAGTAAAAAGTGCTGACAGATTCCTTCAACATTTCTCTTGGTTTAACTTTCCATTGCTAGGACACATGCTTCAAAAAACAAATCTGTCAATAAAAAGTGCTTCTGATCACAAGTGTGTTTCCAGGTCCCTAAGACATTTTATAAATCCCCAGATAATTGTGTGATGAAAGGTCATTTGCTCTGTCAAAAACAAATTCTATTAACTCAGGCTGAAATGTCACTTGTTTGCATTTTCTGCATTTAACTTGACTCTGCCCATGAGTTGGATAATGGATCTGAAGCCAGCGTCAGAATACGCAAATCACTCCACCTGGGATACAGATGTCAAATACGCAGACAGACTCCAGAAAACATCTCGCACGCGCGCGTGTGTGTGTGTGTGTGCGCGCGCTCAAGGACAGCTTTTGGCACATCTACCCTGTGGCCCAGCAAGTACACCACTGATACTTAGTTTCAGAGTTGGATCGCTGCTCTTGTGCTCTTGACAGCTGCACATTTCCAACAGTCCCCAAAACCTCCCCGGTGAGTGACTCTTACTAACCTGGCGCCATGTTCACAACTTTTTTCAAAATTCAAAAATTCAGAATTCAAAACAGCCGCTTAAAAAAATTCTGAATTTTCTCCTTATTTTCTCTTTGAACCTCACTTACTAAATATCAGCCGAAATTATAGAGGTTTGTTTGTTTGTTTGTTTGTTTAATCTCAGCCAGAATAGACTCAACAACAATGGATATTTTATCTTTCGGTAAAGGAAGTCGTTTTTTGTTTTTGTTTTTTTAAGTAGCATCAGCCCATAAAACAAGTGCTCACACAGTGGGATTTAAGTTTTTGTTTCTTAATTTTTAGCAGAAAAGCTGCTTGAAAAGTTGCTAACAGGTCCCAGTTTCTGGAGGTGGAACCTCTGTAGCAGAGGCATTCCCTGATTTTCTTTCCTTTAAAAGATCTGCCCAGACTGCATTTACTTTGGAAGAACTAAGAGAAATGGGCTATTTAGTTATCCAGAGGTAAAGCAAATTCACATCCATGGATCTTAGAGATGCTGTGACTCCTGACAGACCAGAAGTGCAGGATTGCTGGGGAGGAGTGGAGAAGATCCCATTCGCCCCCTCCTTGCCCTGCAGGGGACCTGCCTTCTTAGCCCTCATATGAGAGGTCACCCTGGGACCTGGCAGGCAGGGTAGCAGGACCCCCCGCAAGTGGTAGCATGAGGAGCTGTCACCTCCCCAATTATGAACTCGGACCTGGGAAAGGACTCTGTGAGGCCATCCTCCCCTGCTAGGAGCCCCCTACTCCAGACCCAGGAGCTGAAGCCGCACTTGGTTCATTTCCTCTGATCCTGGCAAAGGAAGGCCGGACAGGGAGGGAACTCCCTGCTTTGAGTCTCTGCCATAAAGCTATGTTTAAGGGGCTTTCCAGCTGTGAAGTTCTAGATTTCCATTTTAGTCAAGGCTCTCTGCTTACAAGGAAGAGAAATGAACTACAGGTGGAGATGTGGCAGCGAGAGGCGAGGAAGTGCTGACTCGCAGGCTCCAGCACGTGGCATGGAGAGCAGGGCTCCTCCCTGACCCTGGTCTTCCCTGGACTTTTCCTCTGCCCGCGTTCCTTGCTCTTGTTCACAGTCGGCTCCCCTCTCACTCCTGGTCTCTCTGGCTTTGCCCTGGCTCCACCTAGCTACTCCAACCCTAAAGTCCAGCTCCCCATGCCTGGATCCCTGGAGGAATCTGGCCCATCTTGGGTCAAGTGTCCATGGCTGCTCCAAAGAGCAATGGGTCAGAAAGGTCTAGTCCTGCCTGTGATGGAAACACAGGCCCCTAGACCCATGATGTTGTTAGAGGGAAAGAGAATGGACTTGGGAGGCACGAACCCCAAAATGTCTATAGCAGGGCTGGCAGCTCCTTCCTCTCCCATGGTACTTGGGTTTCATCACCATCTCCTCTACTTCCCTGAGAAGCACATGTCAAGGCAGGATTAGATGCAACAGATTTACACAGGGAGACGCCTGGGAGGAAAGCAGGGAGACGGGGGTCACCGGATGAGGCTGGGAGAGCTGTCAGACCACTTGCGGGCCAGACCCCAGGAGGGAGAGAAGGAGGAATGGAAGTTACAGAGGAAGGCTCTCAGCCTGCACCGAGTTCTAGTGACGCTTCAGCCAGATGAACATCATGTGAACATCTAAACACGGCCGGGGCGTCTGTCTTCATCAGCTCTGGCTGCTCTAAGAGGACACCACAGCCTGAGGGGTTAAAGATATTTATTTTTCACAGTCTGGAGGTCAGGAAGTCCAAGATACAGGTGCCAGAAGCTTTTACATCCAAAGAGTGCTCTCTTCCAGGTTTGCAAACAGCCCCGAAGAGAGAGGTCATCTGTCAGATGGTCTCTTCCTAGGGGGCACTCATCCCATGCAGGGCACTAATTCCATTCAGTGGGGCTCCACCCTCCTGATCTAATCACCTCCAAAGGCCCTGCCTCCTTGGTTGAGCTTCCATCAGAAGCATATGTATGTATGTTAGTTGCTCAGTCATGTCCGATTCTTTGCAACCCCATGGACTATAACCTGCCAGGCTCCTCTGCCCATGGAATTCTCTAGGCAAGAATACTGGAGTGGGTTGCCATTTCCTTCTCCAGGGGATCTTCCTGACCTAGGGATCAAACCCTGTCTCCTGTATTGCAGGCAGATTCTTTACCGTCTAAGCCACCAGGGAAGCCCAAGGAAGGGAAGCCCAGGGAAGGCTTATTGCCCATGGTGGAGTCAGAGAGAAGCATGAAGGGCTGTCAGTCAATTTGACTGCCCAGTAGGAGATCTAAGGGACATAAGCTCAAGGCCAACACTCAGACCTTCTTTATTTTAAAAATGCAAAAACTCTCCTTAGTCTGAAGCCTACACAAAAGCAAATGGACTGGATTTGAGCTATTGGCTGTATTTTGCTAACCCCTGGTTTAAATTACAAGTTAAAGATTTCTGTTTGCAGCTGAAATCCTCCTAACTTCCACAAGGGGTGAGTACTGCTAACATTAGGAATGCTGACTTCAGTCTGCTCGCCATTCTAATTCCCCTAGTAAATTAGTCCACCCACACTCAGACTTACCACATCTTACTTAAGTTCTTGCTTGAGTGAGACAATGAGTGGTTTTTCTTTTTCTCCTGTCCACTCCTCACACCTCTTGAAGCAGGAAATGTTTAAAGTTTCGGTAATGGGTGTGGGGTAGGTGCAGGGTTTCCGTAAACAGAAGTCAAGACCTGAGAAGAGAAAAATGATCTTAAGCTTTTTTTTTTTTTTTTCATTTTGGCCATGATGCCTGACACACACACAGGATCTTAGTTCTCTGACCAGGGATCAAACCTGTGCCCCCTGCAGGGGTCCTAACCACTGGATTCCTAACCACTGGCCCACCAGGGAAGTCCCATTAAGCTTACAGTTTAATAAGGCGCCAGAGAGCCACTAGCAGGAATCCAAGATCTGATTGTCTTCTAGATACATCCTACCACCCCCCTTCCCAACCAGAGCAGAAAAGTCATTCACCCTTGCCTCCCTGGCCGGCCAGCTCCACTTTCCTTTCTCCTCATCTTCTCTGCCGGTTTTTAAAAATAGCTACACACTAACATTCTGGGAATGAGAGGAACATTTTTTTTTTTTAACATTTGGTAACTAAAATAGGCTATCAGTTCTATATTGTTAGTATTTCTTGAGGCATATATTTAATTTTCTTAAACTCCCTTTAAACTTAGTTTTATGTTTTTATTTCTGGTTACAAACATTAATATCTGCAGCAGCAAGTTCTGTTTTGCCAGTTGTCTTACTCTCATGTAATCAACTAACATTGTCTATGGGTTTCAGTGTGAAGCATGCATTTTACTTTATGTGTGTTTAATCATGAAATTTAATTTTGCACACTATTTGTAATTTTTTTTAAACAAAAGGGACTGATTTTGTTGGAAACAAACACACATACAAATACACACACACACACACACACACACACACACACACACATCCCTAACTGGGATGCATCAGAGAATAGCTGAAAAACTTCCAGGTGGCAGTAGTGGTAAAGAACACACCCGCCAATGCAGGAGATGCAAAAGATGCAGGTTCCATCCCCGGGTGAGGAGGGTCCCCTGGAGGAGGCATGGCAGCCCACTCCAGCATTCTTGCCTGGAGAATCCCATGCAGAGGTGCCTGGCGGGCTACAAAATAGGGTTGCAAAGAGTCAGACATGACTGAAGCGACTGAGGCATCTGGATTTATAGAGACAGTTCAACACATTGCTGCCTCCGTTGTTGGCCTTCTGAAAGACAAAATGTCAACTTGTTATCTTGACAAAGAACCCCATATCCTGATAGGCAATATTTATTTAGTTTGTTGTTTAATCAAACACCTATTCCGAGGCTGGGTGCTTTCTATTAATCAGGATTCTTGGGTGGCAAGAGAAAATCAAAGCCTAGAGTAAAGAAGCCTTAGTGAAACACGGGGACATACCAGCTCGGGTAGCCAGACTGGGAAGATGGGGCTGGGCTGCCCTCAGGAATGGTGGAACCTGGGACTCTAATGCCGTCAGGGTCTTGGTTTCTTGTCTCCTCTTCTCCCCATGTGCTTACTCCATTTTTTCAGGTTAACCTTTCCATGAGATCTGGGAGGGGACATGGCCACTAGCAGGTCCCCAAGCGTAACCTCACTTCCTAACCAAAGGAGAAAAAGAGCTCTCTCGCAGATCCAGTTTCAAAACTTCCTGTGGAGGACAGTGACAGGCAAGGACTCCTATGCTTACCCCTGGGACCAGTTTGTTGCTTGAAAGGTCAGGGGGAAAACAGGACTATAGCCAGGAGCCTGCACGCATGCTCGGTCATGTCTGACTCTTTGTGGCCCCATGGACTGTAGCCCGCCAGGCTTCTCTGTCCACAGGATTTTCCAGGTGGCATGGGAGTGTGTAATTTCCTCGGTTCTGTCTTGTCACAACAAAAATTTGAAGTGACAGACCAACGTTAAAGCCCTTGGACAGACCATGTCACAGCTCTGGGACAGATCAGTGTTACAACTCCGTGTTACAGCTCAGTTTTATTTAGAAAATAAAGGAAAATATACCCTCGAGGCATGAGGGCATGCCGACCCAAAAGATGTGAAGAGAAGCGAGAGAGAGAGAGAGAGAGAGAGAGAGCGAGAGCGAGCAAAAGAGAGAGAGCGAGGGCGAGCCCCGGCCCTTCGGAGCCTCTGTTTATGTTTTTTCTCCCCTGGGCCTGCCCTATGGAAACCGGGCCAGCCAGGGGTGCCGTTTGTTCACTCCAGTCCTCAGACCTTCCTTTGTTCTATTTTCACGGGCTTTTCCCTTCCTTGTCTTTTAGCCACCGCCATTCTGGACTCCTTTTTCCTATTCTAAATACCTAACACAGGCAAGAATACTGGAGTGGGTTGCCATTTCTTTCTTCAGGGGATCTTCCGACCCAGGCATCGAAACTGCATTGGCAGATGGATTCTTTCATCACTGAGCCCCCTGGGATGCCCGCAGCCAGGAGGGTGGATTGTTAATAAAAGAATGGGGGTGTGGAGCTGGGCAGTCTGAACACTTGTGTCCTATACTTCCCTTCTCCTGGGAAATGTCCCTTCCCCGCCATCGGAGGGAAGACTGACCCTGCCTCTTTGCCACATGGATCGCTAGACAGGCATCTGCAAGTCCAGCAGCCTCTCCTCCCAGGAATTTAGACCTGCCAACTTGGTCTACTGCTTGCTTGTACTGTGGAGATGCTGGAGGCACCATTACCCCACCACCAGGGAAACGAAAAGAGCTGGACCACAAGACGAAGGGTGCAGCAACTGAGAGAGAGAGACAGAGGCAAGGAGGCAGGATCTGCATGCAGGCTCTAGTCCAGCCACATCCCCCTGCCAGCCTGATGCTACACCCACACTTTCCCTTAAGGGAGAGCGAATCACTTGTCTGCTGCCTGCGATCTGAAGCATTCTCACTGATTCTCTATCTCATCCTGAAAAACCCCAGCCAGAACCCTGACGCCCTGACACACAGCACAGACACGTATGGTTAAACGGCTGGGTTCTGGCAGAGAGCTTCCTCCACTGAATCCAAGCTCTGCCTCTTAACGATGTGACATCAGACAAGCTATTTGACCTCTGCGTGTCAGTTCCCTCACTTGTAAGAGGAAATACTGACAGTACCTACATGGTAGTGTTGTGAGCATCAGATAAGCTAATCCACGTACAACAAAGTGCCTGGCATGAAGTATCACTCAATTAGGTATTATTTACCTAATTTGCCAAACAATACTCAAGTTGGTATTATTTATATTGGGCTTCCCAGGTGGCTCAGATGGTACAGAATCTGCAACATGGGAGACCCAGGTTCAATCCAGTGGGAGAGGGCAGTAGTGTCTGGGAGAAATATGTCTTCAAAGCGTAAAGAGGCAAATCAAGGGGGAAAATTCCCAGAGACACACACCCTCTAGCCGTTGTCCCAGCTGGTTAGATGTGCCATCTTGAATCCTCCAGCCACCATTCCAGACACTTGGCTGTTAATTTATGGAAGGGATAACAAGGACTTTCTCTTAAAAATTTAAACTTTACTATAATGCTTGCATTGGGGTATAACAATACCACATGTCAGATAACACCCATGTCAGATAGTCATTTTTAAAATATGAAATCTACATGTCAATATATATATGGAGTGGATGAGGAGAATGGCATGGGGTTTAGTCCATGGGCACCCAGAGTCTTTATAATGAAAATGTCCTGTAGTATTTACTTGTATGTAAATGCAAACACAATAATAAACGCAATAACTCTAAGGAAAGGGAAACAAGGAAAAGCCAAGGGGCAAAAATGTTGAGCGACACATGCCTGAAAGGGAACATCATTATCATCCAAAAAGTGACGTCTGGAGGAGTCATCAGCATGTCTGAACACCCATGTCGGCTGGAGTCTTGGCTATCCTTGGTTCACTCTGGCAATCACTAGGTTTACTAGGCTACAATGGACAGTTAACACAGGAACATGGTTAACTTACCTTGTGTGCGAGCGTGCTAAGTTGCTTCAGCTGTGTCCGACTCTTTGCGATCCCATGGACAGTAGCCTGCCAGGCTCCTCTGTCCATGGGATTCTCCAGGCAGGAATCTTGGAGTGGGATGCCATTTCCTTCTCCATTACTTGGCTTACTTTCACTTTAAGTGATCTACTTTTGAGAAGAGCTAAAAAGGAGTGGAAATAGAGAATAAAAATCAAGAGCCATAGTTTTTTAAAAACCAGGAAGTTATATTTTTTAAAAAAGAATAAACGAGAAAAAAAGAACAGAAGAGAATCAAAACCCCTGGTCACTGCCTTCCGGCTGGCTCTTTTTTTACTTTGTAAGTCCTTATATTTATAATCACATTCAGATTCTCCTTCTTGCACAATGAGCTCCTTGAGGTCCGGATCCAAGCCTGGACCATCTTTGTTTCCAGGCAGAGCTAAACCTATGCCTGACCCACATTAGGACCCAACTGTTTGACCACTTGCTGACTGAAAGTTAAAGGAAAGCAAGAGGACCAAAAGGGAAAGGACTGGAGTCAATAGGCCCATCTTTGGAAGGTTGGACTTGAGTTCCTCAGAACCAGAGCATCATTTCACATTTATCGTACATCCATTCCAGACCGTCAGAATCCACTTCATAGATACTGCTACTGCTAAGTCACATCAGTCGTGTCTGACTCTGTGAGACCCCACAGATGGCAGCCCACCAGTCTCCTCCATCCCTGGGATTCTCCATGCAAGAGCACTGGAGTGGGTTGCCATTTCCTTCTCCAATGCATGAAAGTGGAAAGTGAAAGGGAAGTCGCTCAGTCGTGTCCAACTCCTAGCGACCTCATGGACTGCAGCCTACCAGGCTTCTCCGTCCATGGGATTTTCCAGGCAAAAGTACTGGATTGGGGTGCCATTGCCTTCTCTGCATTCCATAGATACAGCTCTCCAAAAAGGCATGCTGAATCCTTTAGACACTATTTACCAGGAAAATAACACAAACCACTCTTAAGATCCATAATTTGTTTCTGGAATATTCAGACAAGCCACTTCCCCCTTCCCCTTCCTATTACTCATCCCCCTCCAGCCATTCCCCTCAGGGCCCTGGGAACACACCTGCTCCTTGCCAGGATACTCTCCCTTTGGGGCACTGATTTAAAATCATTTCAAATTATTCTTGGTTTTGAGTATTCTGGAGCCAAACTGCAATGTCAGCTGACTCAGAGATTGCACAATGGAGTGCAGTAGTTCGGGCACAGAGGCTAAGGTCAAACTGCCTGCATTTGAACCCAGGTGTGCCCAGATCAGTGACTCAAGTCCTGCATGCCTCAGATTCTTCATATGTAAATAAGGCTAAAGATGCTAACAGTAGCCAATAACAACCTTACTGAGCATGACTGTTGAGAGAGTTAAAAGAATTAAAATACATGAAATTTTCAGAAAAGTGCAAGGCCCATAATATTGTAGAAGGGTTCCTGCTTATTAGTTATCTCCCACAAAGCTGAAGAAATTATTTTATCAATAAATTTATGTTCATTTCTGATGCTAGGAAAGACCCTGATGCTGGGAAAGATTGAGGGCAACAAGGGAAGGGGGTGACAGAAGATGAGGTAGTTGGATGGCATCACCAACTCGATGAACATGAGCTTGAGCCAACTCCGGGAGATGGTGAAGGACAGGGAAGCCTGGCGTGCTGCAGTCCATGGGGCCGCAAAGAGTGGGACATGACTTGGTGACTGAACAATTGCAACATTTGTTCCTATAACTTTTTCTTGCCTATTTGGTACATGTATGTTGTTCAGTCAATAAGTCATGTCCAACTCTTTGCAACCCCATGCAAACAACAGGCGTCCCTGTCCTTCACTATCTCCTGGAGTTTGCTCAAGCTCATGTCCATTGAGTCAGTGATGCCACCCAACCATCTCATCCTCTGCCACCCCTATGTACACGTATAATGCACAACAATTAGGAAATGCATATAAAATATAGAAAATACACACAACAAAACAACACCAGCAATGCTATTGCCCAAATATTTTTTTATATTCCACTCATTGTTTAAACAACATTTACTGAGCACTTAATATATGAAAGGCTTCAAGGGAATTCCCTGGCAGTCCAACGGTTAAGACTCTGTGTTTTCACTGCCAAGGGTCCCAGTTTGATCCTTGGTGGGGTAGTTAAGATGCCACAAGCCATGCCGCAAGGCCAAGGTGGGAAAAAAAAAAGAAACGCTTCACACTCTCACTGGAGATAAAGTGATGAACAAGGACAGACGCAGCTCTTGCCGTGGAGGTTACAGTCTGGTGGGGGTGGGGAGACATGCCTAACCAAGTAATGAATGATAAAAAACATGTAAAGCTGCAACTGTGTTAAGCGCTAGAATGGAGAGGCACATGTGTCATGGGGAGATCTGACCGAGATGTGAAGGTCTGTTTTTTGAAGGTTGTGAGGAAAAGACTACTGAGCTGAGAATTAACTCATAGGAATCAACTCAGAGAAGTCAGATGGGGAGAGTTTGCCCAACAGAGGCACAATAAATCCAAAGGTGATACAGCGAGAGGGAGCAGAAGAGAGGAGGTGCCGCCACTGAGGAGGCAGTGCACACTAGACACAGCTGGTTAGGGACAGGGCAGACCTGCAGAGCTTTATAACCTTAACTTAAACATTGTATTCTCCATTCATTCAACAGACGTTGCCTATGAGGATCCAGGGACATTTACATCAATTCGATTTATATCATATACCGTAAGTCCCCTACGTACAGACAAGTTCCATTCCAAGAGTGGGTTCGTGAGTCCAATTTGGTTGTAAGTCCAACAAAGTTATAATAATGCTATCAGCTATATAGTACTATACTGTAATAGCCTTATAATACACTTCACACAAATAGTACTTAAAAACAAACACAAAAATAAAATATTTTAAATCTTACACTAACATAAAAAGTACGGTAGTACTGTAAAACAGCTGGCATACAGGGGCTGGCATTGAGTGACCAGGCAAGAAGAGTTACTGACTGGAGGAGGGAAGATGGTAGAACTGAAGGGTCACCAGCAACAGGAGGTGGAAGGCAAGTTGCAGCGTCACTCACGCCTGACGTTGATGGAACACACATTCGCATCTTTGAAAGTTCGAAATGTGGTGGTTTGTATGTAGGGAACTTATTAATGCTTTTATTATAAACTTTTTTTGAACAATAAATATACAGTAATTTTACTCTCATTGGTGGAAATTAGGACTTCCCTGGTGGCTCAGGTGGTAAAGCGTCTGCCTACAATGTGGGAGACCTGGGTTTGATTCCTGGGTTGGGAAGATTCCCTGGAGAAGGAAATGGCAATACACTCCAGTACTCCTGCCTGGAAAATCCTATGGATGGAGGAGCATGGTAGGCTACAGTCCACGGGGTCACAAAGAGTTGGACACAACGGAGCAACTTCACTTTCTTTCTTTCTTTCTGGTGGAAATACAGGTTTTCTTCCCCCAACTTTCCATTCTTATTAACAATGCTGATGGCTTCCTCTTTGTGGTCATTTGTCCAAGCATCTGTTGGATACATTCCTGTAAGGGGAATTGCTGTTCCTGCAAATTCGTTAACCTGTTTTAATCACAATCTTGTGTGTTGGGGGGTGGGGGCGGGGTGGAAATCAGCATACTCAGCTGTCTAGAGCTGAGACTAGGCTCTTTTGAGATTGGTACCACTGTTACACATAGAGGCATTTTTGGTGACTTTCAGAACCTGCTTCTTCATTTGCTTCAGTGTTAGGAAGTCCCTGCTATTTCTGATCCCCATGGGTTTTTCCCACTCAGTACTGGCTGCCAACGAAATATCTTTGTGGCTCTAGAACTTTAACTGCCCTACTCCTGAGCGCCACAGGAGATCAAAGGCTTTTTTATCTGCTTGTGAAGCATCTTCCTCTGAACTTTGTGACAAAGAGAAGGCAGTTTCTGACATTGCTTTCCTCTCCGCTGCCTCCTACTTCATCCAGTTCCAGTCCAGGTAATAAATTCACTGACTTGCTAAAGGCAGATGGAGCTCAGGTTTCTACTACAGACTAGGTATTCCATTCTACTTAGCTGACACATACCATATTCTCCTGAGACATCCATCTCCCATTTTTGTCTAAAGGCAAATCGTCTTTTTTTTTCTTTCAAAATCCTGCTTGTATCCCCACCCTTAAAATACCTTCTAAGGACCCATTTACTTTTAGGTCGTAGACAATTTCTAGGCTTCTAACGATTATTCACATTTTCTTTACTTGTTCTTTGCAATCCATTTCTTCATTGCAAAAAAAAACAAGTCTTTTTCAAGACTAATGCGATGCTCTTGCTAAAGCAACCAAACTTTGATTAAGACTTAGAAAGAAACGGAGTAACTAGGTAAAGTTAAGCTTACCATGCACAGGCAGTGTGAACTGCATTATATCGGTGCTACTTTTAATCCTCACGGCAATCCTGTGAGGTAGGTATCATTCCTTCCCCGTTTAGGGGCCGTCCCCATTTCACCTGGGCTTCTCACGTGGCGCTAGAACCCGCCTGCCAATGCAGCAGATTTAAGAGATGCAGGTTTGATCCCTGGGTTGGGAAGATGCCCTGGAGGAGGAAATGGCAACCCACTCCAGTATTCTTGCCTGGAGAATCCCATAGACAGAGGAGCCTGGCGGGCCATAGTCCATAGGGTCGCCGAGACTGCAACACAACTGAAGAGCTTTAGAGCGCGCGCAATTTTACAGATTAGGAAGCTGAGGCTTAGGAAGGTTGTCACTTATCCTTGATCACACAGTTACCACGTGGGGAGTTTACTTATGCTCAGTAAACTGACCTGAAGTAAACAGGAAAAGCAAGCAAAGGGGACAGCAGGTGGGCGGAAGCCGCCCTTTCACCGCTTCCTTCCCCAACCCCTGGACCAAACCTCCAAAGTGTCCCGCACGCCTCCCAGCGGCCACATCTCTGCCACAGGCACTTCCGGTATCGGGATGATGTCATCAGCCAGCGCCTCAAGTCAGCGCCGGACGCCGGCGTGCGCGTGGCGCGAGACGTCGGATGAGAAGGCGGGCTTTCCGGCTCGGTTCAAAGCTATTTCCGTCAGGAGCCGGAAGTCCGTCCCGGATGGCTTCGGGGGTGGCCTCTGCGTGGAGCTGATCGCAGGGGCCGCTGGCCTTCCCGCGCACGCTGGTTCCCTCATGGTGCGGGCCGCGGCCGCCAGTCTGCGTTCGGATCGGCGGCGCTGACGCGCCGGGGCAGCACGCGACATGTCGTCGGGCCTCCGCGCCGCCGTCTTCCCGCGTTGGAAGCGCCACATCTCGGAGGAGCTGAGGCGCCGGGACCGGCTGCAGAGGCAGGCGTTCGAGGAGATCATCCTGCAGTGTGAGCGGCGGGCGGGCCCGGAGGGCGGGCAGGCCCCGGGGGCGGGCGGGCGGACCCCGCCGAGGCACGCGGGGCCGCCAACAGGAACCCCAGGCAGAGCCCCGGCGCCTCTCGAGCGCCTCGCTGCCGCCCCGGGTTCCCAACGCCTGGCACAGCCCCATGCCTTTTGTATCTTTTCCTCTTTTCCGTTTATCCTTGGGTGTGACTGTGGAGGGTTTCCCTGCAAGCTTTGGATTTTCTTCGTGGGCAGGCGCCGTGCACGTTTGTATGTGTAAATCCCAGCTGCTCCGCACACAATGCTTGTGTAATTAAATAGGCAGCTTCCAGAAACGGGCTATTTCGGGCATCGTGTTACTGAAACGGGCACTGACTTGAAGCATTAGCGTAGTGTTCTGAGTATCACGAAGTGTTTGCCTTTCATTTCTCAAGACCTGTCCTCACACTCCGCCTTGGTGTTCTTTGTGACACATCCTGAGTCTTAACTCACTTTTTAGTTGGGACTTAGTAGGCTTTACTGTTACTGAAAACTTGGATATGAAAAAGGTGGCCCACACCCACCGCCACCGCAGCAATTTGAGTACAAAAATGTTTGTGCCCTTCAGTTCAGCTCAGTCATGTCCTAATCTCTGTGACCCCATAGACTGCAGCTTCCCTGTCCATCACCATCTCCCAGAGCTTGCTCAAACTCATGTCCATTGAGTCAGCGATACCATCCAACCATCTCATCCTCTCTTCTCCTTCTCCTCCTGCCTTCAATCTTTCCCAGCATCAGGGTCTTTTCCAGTGAGTCAGTTCTTTGCATCAGGTGGCCAAAGTGGAGTTTCAGCTTCAGCATCAGCACTTCTAATGAATATTCAGGACTGATTTCCTTTAGGATGGACTGGTTGTGCCCTTAGATGCCTTCTAATGAGCATTTGCTTACCTCGCCCCTCATTTTACCCTAACTGATGACAAATCTGGGGGGAGAAATGGGCACTCTTGGAACCTCTGGTTCCAGGTCTGCCCCTTGAAATATGCCTTTTAGGTCTCAAATTCTGTTGATGATGAGATTCAATGTAGTAGTAGTTAATATCCTTCATTGAGTTCTGATCATGCTAAATTTGTGGTTCCTACACGTACGTGCAGGTTAGAATCAGATGGGGATCTTTTGAAAAATTAGAAAGTCCAGGCCATACCCCAGACCAACTAAACCACAGGAATGGGGTGGGACACAGGGGTCAGTATTTCTTGGTGCTCCCCAAGTAATTCTGATGTACAGACAAGCTTGAGTGCTGCAGTATTTGGTGTGTATTGTTTCACTTTCTTTCTGAAAATTCCCTGAAACAGGTCCTGTTGCCCTTTATACAAATGAGGAATCTGAGACCGAGAGAGGTTAGGTAATTTCTCCGGGTAGCACGGCAGAGTAGATAGGGCCTGGATTAGGACCCAGACTTGATGGCTCCTAACTTCTTTGCATTTTTTGCTTTTCTCACATGGTTCCCCAAGAAATAGTCCTAGCTGAGCTCATCCTCTTAACTAAAATGGAAGGAAAGGGAGATGATGGGTGTGCCACTGTTGTGCTAATTCCTTACACTCTTAAGAGACTGGCAGCCTGGTGCTATTTCAAAAAGCCAGAAGCACAGGAAACTCCTTATTCAAACGTGACTCCTCACAGGTTACATAAATTCAAGTCGCCAGGTATTTCATCACATGCTTATTCTTTAAAAGCTGATACACACCAAGTCACATTGAGTTGGCAGTCTCACCACAGTCCCCTTACCAGCCTCACCTACCTGCATCTATAAAATCGGGGTGAAGCTTGCCTTGCCTGCTTCATAAATGCAGTGCTGGGCGTATAAGTGCTTTGAAAGCCATCTACGTAATTGCCTATAAATGGAAGGTGCTTGCTTGTCATCGCATTGACACAATTGAATGTTTTTCTGCACTTTGAAAATGGACATCTTGAAAGGGGGTGGAAGATGTCAAAGGCTAGTCAGAAAGACAGGTCAGTCCTGTCTTAAGAGGGAACAGGTCTTAAAACAGCCTAGTGAGGAGTATAAGCCCAGGGCGGGGGAGCGGTTGGAGAGGAGACCAGGGTGAGGAGCAATAGGACGCAGCTTCCCTGGCCTGTGCAGATCTCTGGTTTAGGCAGGGGTTGACATTTGGGAGATCACCTCTGGTTTGACTATGAAACGGTCCCACTCTTCATTGCCCCGCTTCTCGGAGAGGGACAGAGTTTGCTGTCAGTCCTGCCTCTGGAAGTCCTGAAGAGGAAGATGAGAAGAGGCTGTGGGGACTGTGGGCGGCTCCCCTCCCTCTCCATCCTTCTCTTGAGTGAGAGGAGCTTTTAGGAAGGATCCCTCTTGAATACCTCCTGTCCTTTGAAAGACCCAGTATCACCAGGCATCCCTCTATAACATTTTTTAAAATCTTTATCAGGGCCCTTTGACACGGGGGAACATTCAAGGTTGGAATCCCTTCCCTCTTTTGAGCTAATTTATTAAATTAATATCAATGAAAACAGTGTTTCTGTTTCTGCCCAGGCTTTCCATCTTCAGAGATCAAAAAAGTGGGGCTCAACTCTTTAAGAGGAAAGACAAGCGCTTCTAACAGGAATGGTCACTGGCGTTAATCCTATGGCATTTTTGTCCTGAAGCAGCTGCCATCTCAGGCGTGTGGGGTCAGTGAAAGCCCACATCGCGTGTGGGTTTTCTGTAAGTTTCCCAGGGTCACTTTCTTGTTCTGCTTAGTGCACCCCCTTGCACTTCTGATCTCATTGGCCCCCTGCGTGCATGTCATTTCTAGCCTTGATTTGACTTTCGACTTCCTTTATTGTGCTCCCTGTCACATTTATTATGGTTCGAGAACTCCCTTTTTTGAACTCTCTCCTCCTGTATTCTTCAGCATGTTCGGATCTTGCACCTAGTTGGTCAGGCAGGGAACCTCAGGATAACCTTTGACTTCTTACTGGTTACTGTCTGTTAATGTCACTTGTTGAGTTGCTAAGTCACGTCCAACTCTTTGCGACCCACGGACTACAGCACACCAGACTTCCCTGTCCTTCACTATCTCCTGGAGTTTGCTCAAGTTCATGTCCATTGAGTCGGTGATGCTAGCCAACCATCTCATCCTCTGCCGCTCCCTTCTCCTTTTGCCGTCAATCGTTGCCAGCATCAGGGGTCTTTTCCAATGAGTTGGCTCTTTGTATCAGGTGGCCAAAGGATTGGAGCTTCAGCATCAGTCCTTCCAGTTACTGCTTGCTTTTAAAATCTGTTGTTTCACTGTTGCCAGTAAGAAGAGGTCTGAATTTTCTCATCCTGCTCTCTCATGTGTTGGAGTGACTTTTATTTCTAGCCACCTGCTAGGTACCTCTAGACCTTCTGCCTGGACTGTCTGTCTTCTTCTCCTGTGAAACCATCTGAGAAAATGAGTAAAAACTCACTTTTTCTCTTCCTTTTTATACTTGACCTCCACCCCTCCTCCCCCCCCATATATGTTTTAGCTCCTGGTGGTCAGGGACTCTGGTTTGTGTTTGTATCCCTAGTGCCCTGATCTGAATTTAAGAT
Organism: Ovis aries; assembly: GCF_016772045.2. Classification (NCBI taxonomy): domain Eukaryota; kingdom Metazoa; phylum Chordata; class Mammalia; order Artiodactyla; family Bovidae; genus Ovis; species Ovis aries. Next base: position 7,726,583 of record NC_056054.1, on the reverse strand, counting down.
AGAGTTCCCTCTTTCACTTAGTGGTGCATGGCACTTCATTTTCCCATTGTGTTTTGGTATGTCGTTTGTTTCTTCTTCCCCAGGTAGGAAGCTGTGGGAGTAGAAAGAATGGAGAGGGGAATGTTTTTGGAGGGCATTTTCAGGTTCCTTTGTCAGGCTGCCAGTGCTTAGGCCAGGAAGCATCTAAGGAGGGTATGTTCCTGAAGTTTGGACGACTGCTACAGTTGGTGACAAAGTGCAGTATACCTAGTACTTTGATACCTCATAAAAGTGAAACCAGCCCTGTCATCTTCTGATTATTTTTTTTTTGGTCCAGATCTTTATAGGACATTAAGTAGTAACTAAGTGTACATAGGTTATATTAACTTTTTTTTCTTTGATAGATAACAAGTTGCTGGAAAAGTCAGATCTTCATTCAGTGCTGGCCCATAAGCTACAAGCCGAAAAGCATGACGTACCAAACAGGCATGAGATAAGGTATTTGGAAACTATCCTCTGTTATTTATGTCCCCCTTTTAATTGAAATTTGTCTCAGTTCAATTGTCACTTCCCTAATTTTGAAGCAAACCGAGTCCTGTGTTTGTGCTCCAGTTTTGTTTGGGCCCCCTTGTCGCTCAGCTGGTAAAGAATCCGCCTGCAGTGCGGGGAACCTGGGTTCCATCCCTGGGTTGGGAAGATTCCCTGGAGAAGGGAAAGGCTACCCACTCCAGTATCCTGGCCTGGAGAATTCCATGGACTGTATAGTCCATGCGGTCGCAAAGAGTCAGACACAACTGAGCAACTTTCAGTTTACAGTTTTTCGTTTTTGTCAGTTCCTTTCAAATCGAAGCTTCTGAAGCCACATAGCTAAAAATTTTTTTTTTTTTTTTTTTTGAAGGCATGTAGGTACTTCCCCACCTAGAAGGCTCATCATCAGTACGATGTGAGCTTGAGAAACTGCTTCAGACGAGCGGCCAGGCCAGCTTCTCCTCTAGCCTACGAAGCCTCACTTTTTCTAAATAATAAGGTATAAGTACTTTGGAACAGATTTACATAGATCTTGCTGGTACAGGATTGAAAGGCCTGTAAACATAAGCGATACAGGTCTGTTTAATCTTTTTTAGTTCAGTGTGTTGCAGTATATTTTAGTATATGGTCATACTAGTGAGTTTCAAAAAGCTTTTTTTTGTTGTTTTTTAAAGAAAGACTAGGGGGAAATCTGCATTTTAATAGGGAGGGTAAGTATTGCTTCATTAAATGTGTGAGTGTATGTTCATGTTAGGGAGTTTGGTATGTTTACTTGGGTCATTCACTCTCTCTTTCTGAGGATCCTAAGTAGCTTAAATGGAATCATTCTAGAGTCTTACTGTCCTCCTTTTCCATTTGTTCATCATGTTTGCTCAATAGCTCAGTGGGTGAAGAATTCAACTGCAGTGTAGGAGATGCAGATTGAATCCCTGGGTTGGGAAGATCCCCGGAGGAAGAAATGGCACCCACTTCTTGCCTAACCAATGCCATGCACAGAGTAGCTTGTCAGGCTACAGTCCAAAGGGTTGCAAAGGGTCAGATATGACTATGCATGCATACAACTAAATGGTGACCATACCCATTCTTGCTCTAAAATCCACATGTTTTTTGGTATGTCAGTTACATTTTACCCATTGTTAAAACAAAGTTGATGGTAACTTGGGGTTTTAGAAGAAAAACAGAAATGCTTGGTGTAGCTTATTTCCTTTATTCCGGTCACCATATCTGCTCAGTACCTGCCATCCATGTTTCCTCATCTGGCGAGATGGTCTCTGGACGGACTAGCGTGGAGAGAGGGACAGATGGCCCAGCCTCTGCTCCGTTTCTACCTAAGAACAATTCAGGAGATGGTGCCTAAGCTGTGGCCCTGGGAGGCCTTCTCAGTATTTAAAATAGTAGTTGCTGTGTTCTGGTCAGTTTAGGTGTAGAGAAGCCACGTGACCTTTTTTCATCTAAATTCAGTCAAGTGAAATCCTGAAACATTTTATTGCTATTTGGTTAGACTCTTGGTGGCCAAGGTAATGGACCTTCAGCATTAGTCCTTCAGATGAATATTCAGGCCCCAATACTTGATGCAAAGAGCCGACTCACTGAAAAAGACCCTGATGCTGGGGAAAATTGAAGGCAGGAGGAGAAGGGGGTGGCAGAGGATGAGATGGTTGGGTGGCATCACTAACTCAATGAACATGAGTTTGAACAAGCTCCGGGAGATAGTGAACAATAGGGAAGCCTGGTGTGCTGCAGTCCATGGGATCAAAAAGAGTCAGACACGACTGAGCGACTGAACAACAAGACTCTTGGTGACTACAGTCCTGCATCTTTTATCTATCAGCCAAACTCATTTGCTTGGAAAGGTACTATAAATAAATATATAACATTCTTTTAACTGAGTATCACTGGGCTGGTTGGGCTTCCCGGATAGCTCAGCTGGTAAAGAATCTGCCTGCAATGCAGGAGACCCCGGTTCGATTCCTGGGTCAGGATGTTCCCCTGGAGAAGAGATAGGCTACCCACTCCAGTATTCTTGTCTGGGAAATCCATGGACAGAGGAGCCTGGTGGGCTGCAGTCCATGGGGTTGCAAAAGAGTCAGACACGACTGAGCGATTAAGCACAGCACTGGGGGGTAATGTAAATGGAGGTCCTTGCTTTCCTGCAAACTTGTGTTCCTAACCAGGCCTCCTCCTGACTGCCTCATTCCTATCCTTATTTTCCGCAAGTCAGCTATGGTTCCTTTTTCCCTCAGTGTCCCGCCCCTCCCCCTCTGCAGTCGCGGGGCCAGTTGATCTTTGCCCACAGCATCCTTTGCGTCTGTCCCTTGGTTTTCCCTTGTGTGCCACCCCCTTCCTTGCTTACCTGTGCTTCCGTTCCTGGACTGTGGCAGGGGTCTTGTTCACTGAGACACCTTGTGGCTGCAGTGTGGGTCAGGCGCTGGGATATGAAGATGAACAAGCCAGAGTCCTTTTTCTCAGGGACCTGAGCCGAGTGGGGAAACCAACTCAAAGAGGTGTGTGCTGGCAGGTGTTCCCATAGACGGGGTCTGATTGGTTGCATTCTCTGTTTTCCCGGCTGTCCTTAAGTCCTGCCCTGCTCATCCCATTCTAGTTAATTCTAAAACACACTGTGCTTAAAAAGCTTTCTCTCATCAATTATCTGGCTCCCCTCTTCAGTGTTTTAATCCCTTTGCTAACAGAAGAGATTAAAGTGAAACTCTTGCCTGGGATGTAATTGACTACAACCGTTTTCTCAGTACGCTCCCTGGACTGCAGCCTCAGAAATTTGTTAGAAATGAGGAATGTTGGGCCTCACCCCAGACCTCCTGTTTGAGAAGCTCTCGGGGTGGGGCCCAGTAGTCTTGTTTCAGGAAACCTTTTAGGTGATTCTGATGGCCTCTAACATTTAGGAACCGGTGGCCGCTCAGTCCTTGTGAGCCATCCGAAGGTCCCGAGAGCGTGTTAGGGACACAGACCGTCAACGCAGGTTATCGGCCCTTTTCTTGGACCTGATGAGTCCGTCTGGGATGAGGCCCAAGAATCTCTTAAGACCTGCTGTCTGGATGATTTCTTTTTCTCTGCCTAGTGGAGCCCTGGGCTTTTATGAGAAGTTTGACTGTTTTGGTGAATAAAGTTGCAAGCAGTGAGAAGGCTTTGAACAGAGGAATGAGCGCCCTGGGTCCTTGCCTTTGTCTCAGGGATCTATTCTCTACAATACCGGATTCTTGGAAGGAGAGACTAGTTTGATGCTTTGCATATTTCACTTTGCTTTGCGTTACAGTGAGAATATGACAGCAGTTATTTCTTATCTTCCTAATTCTCATACAGAGTCAGTTACCCAGGCCTGTGGCTAGTATTGCCTCATTTAGGGTGGTTTCTTATAAGGCATGTGCCACTTTCTAGTTTCCAGACTTTGACCTCTTGGGCCAAGATTGAGGAAGCACTGTTGCTCAGAGAACGCAGCGTTAGGGTATCTTAGCACCTGTGATAAAAACACTTCTAGAGACGGAGGGAGCATCACTCTGCTCCCCTTTCCCTCTTTATCTCTTACTAGTCACTAGGAGGAGATGGTCCCCCCATGCACCTTTCAGGTGGGGGTACCCTAGGTGGCCAGCCGTCTTTCCCCTGGGCGGTGGTTTCAGCTGCTCACTACGGTCTGATGGTTTTCATCTGTAGCTCCAGCCGAGACCCATTTCCTGAATCACCCATCCACAGTCTGGTCACCTACTTCTGGTTCTGAGGTAGTGTGCGCACACCTGCAGACTCTTCGAGGTGGCCTGAGCTCCGTCCATGGCTTCAGATGCATTTGTCTGCTGACAGCGTCTCTGTGTCAGCCTCCAGCTTGGACCTTTTTACTTGAAGTCAGGCTCTAATAAATGGGCCGTTTCCACTCGGCGTGACCTCATAGGTGTCCGAGGTGACCTCGTTCTTCAGCCGCAACCCCCAGCCCCTACAGCCCTTCCTCCTGAGGTGGTGACGTCTGCCTGTGATCAGCCACTCAGGCCAAAAGCCTTGAAGTCATCCCCAACTTTCTGTTGTTCCCCACACCCAGTTCGAAGGCACGTCCTGCAGTCTCTGTCCGCAGTGGACCTAGCTCGGATCTGACCTCGTTTTACCACATCCCCTGCTGCTGCCCTGTCCTGATCTGCACTTCCTCGAGTCCAGACTGTAAAATAACCTGCTAACCGATCTCCCTGTTTCTGCCCTTGCCCCACTGCAGTCCGCTCTGCACCCAGCCGCTATAGCGATCCTTTGAAACGTAAGTCATTCCTCTGCTCAACACCCTCAGTGGCTTCCTGTCACGCAGAGGAAAAGCCACAGCCCTCGGGGGTCTGGGAGACTCTGCATGGCCTCCCTGCCCCTCCCTGACCCCCTGCACCCTTGCCCTGGGGGTGCAGGCACACTTAGCCCTGCGAAGCCCGCCTCCAGCCTCTGCGACACTTGCTGTTCCCTCCGCTCCCACGGCCCCATCCCCAGGCCGCACGGCTAGTTCTTCACTGCTGTCGCATCTCCAGTCTTGCGTCACCTCTCGGGCTGCCTTTGGCTACTCCACGTGGCTCAGGAGCCCTGTCGTCCTGTTCCCCTTCTTCATTCACACTGCTCAGCTTTTCTTCACAGTACATCTGACCGCCAGCCTCCGTCCATCCTCTCACTTGTGGTCTGTGCTCTTGGCCGATCGCAGTGTCACACGGGCAGAGCTTCGTGTCCCTGCCTTCTGCCCACTCCCAGAACAGGCCCGGCTCAGAGCTGGCTCTCAGATACTTGTCGACTGAGGGCATTGCGTGGTCTCCTCCCCGTCCACCTGAACTTCATCCCAGAAGCCATCTTTTACTCCTGGCACGGCTGGTGGTTTGGACTGTGACTGGTTGGTTTCACCTGTGTCTCAGGGGCCCTACCTCCTGCTTTGGGTTTGTGGTGACTTACGACCCCACTGGCCTGGAGAGCTGAACTGCTCTATTGGCTGTGTTGCCATGCACAGGCTTCAGGTTCCACAGTGACTATCCCAGTGTCTGATTGAAGGAGAATAAAGTCTGATTTTTTCTCTTTTTTTCTTTTTCTCCCTCTTTTTTGCGTGTTCTCCTCGTCTGCCTGGTTGGGGCATTTAGTCCCGGACATGATGGTTCATGGAATGATAGTCAGCTGCAAGAAATGGCCCAGCTGAGAATTAAACACCAAGAAGAACTGACTGAATTGCACAAGAAACGTGGGGAGGTAAAGAAAGACAGCCCTTCTCATCTCTCCCTGAGGGTGGGGGCGGTGGGGGACAGGCACTTCCACTGGCATTTGCAGCCATCCAGGCTACATACAGCATCGCCAGCTCTATCTGGGAATGAAACAACAGGAAAGGTGAGGGCCCCCGCCCCACATCAGCAGCCCTCGAGATAACTCCCAGGTGTCATGGAAGGTACAAGTGGAGAAAATGTAGAAAGAACCCTGCTCCTCGGTCGACTGAATGTTTTACTGATAACCATCATGAAGTGTGAACCCTGCAGTTTCAGAAAAATTCATTAGGACAAAGCACCTTCTGGGCTCTGTTTGCCCTGGATGGTGGTCTAATGGCAAGTTATAAAAATCTTCAGCTGCGTTGATGGTTTCATCAGCTAAAGAATCCGGAAAGGTAGCCGGGGTGGAGGGGTAGACAGATGCTCTCAGCAGGAGCCCGGCAGGCAACCTGGAGCATCACGGGTCTGTCCCAGGCTGCCTGCAACAGGGGAGGCACACACTGAGCTCGTGAACCTTCCCATCGGCCCTTCTCTCTTCCACCAGCTTGTTTCTTCTTCCTGCCTTGGCCCAACCCCACAGGCACAGGCACCTGGGTTTTTTTTTGTTTTGTTTCCTTTAAAATAAGTCACTATTACTGATTTCCAACTGCGGTCCTAAACTCTCTTGTTAATGATGAACACGTTCTTTACCCCCCCAGTTAGCCCAGTTGGTGATTGACCTGAATAACCAAATGCAGCAGAAGGACAAGGAGATGCAGATGAACGAAGCCAAGTGAGTAGAGACCAGGCCTCGTTCAGGACCGGGCGTGGGGTCACACTTGCTCTTCTGCCGCCCTCTTGTGCGTGGGGCCCACCGCCTCCACACTGGACTCAGCGCCAGCTTCATTTCTGTGCACTCGTAGCACCGGGTCCTTTTCTCCCCTCTGAGATGTGAAAGGCAAGAACAGTGCCCCCAGGCCTCCGCCATCCCAGCACCCACACACCCCCCTGAGATGTAAGCCTGCCTCTGGGAAGCAGACACGAGGCAGTGCCAGCTCTCCCCACGGCCACTGCTGCCTGTGGGAGTGGCGTCTCCTGTGGTGGGCGCGGGACCGAGAAGGGGCTTGGGAACAGGGGTGCGCTTATGAACAGGTTATCCTGCATCTGGGAGAAGCCTGCCAGACGAAATAAACAGAGCCTCCAGATCTGGGACCTTCGAGCTGGAGGGGAGCCTGGGTTTCCTCTGGGCCTGTTCTCCGAGTCTGCTACGAGGGCTCTCTGGAGGCTTAGAGAGAGGTGGGGAGCTTGCTCAGCCTCAGTGAGGGAGCACGGATCCCTGGCCTCCTGCTGAGCTCCCATCATCACTCTTGTTCAGCATCAGAAGCTCCCTCTTTCTTCCCACCCTGTTTCTCTGAACAGTGCCTTAGCTTGTCATTCAGAGTCTGGTGAACTTTGCCCGAGGTGTTGCCTCTGCTAATGGGATTGTCCCTAAGCCACCAGGGCTGGGCTCGGCCGGGTGAGGCGCCCACGCTGGTGGCTGAGGTCACTGCAGGGCCCAGGCTCACGCAGCTCTGTGGGTTCGCTCCTCTCCTTGTGCTTTCAGAATTGCAGAATACCTGCAGACCATCTCTGACCTGGAGACCGAGTGTCAGGAGCTGCGCACTAAGCTTCAGGACCTTGAAAGAGCCAACCAGACCCTGAAGGATGAATACGACGCCCTGCAGATCACTTTCACCGCCCTCGAGGAGAAGCTGCGGAAAACTTCCGAGGAGAACCAGGAGCTGGTCACCCGGTGGATGGCCGAGAAAGCGCAGGAGGCCAACCGCCTAAACGCCGAGAATGAAAAGGACTCAAGGTGGGAGATGAACCCGCAGTCAGTGAGTCTCAGTGTTGGTATAGTAACCTAGCAAAACAAGGTACACCTGGCAGCTCTGACCACAGGGAGGGGGCGTCAGGGCACACCGACAGAAGGAGCGGGGGCGGTAGCGGGCATAAAAGAGACTTGCGTTTATGAGGACACTTTTATAGCTGAGCCAAGGATTACCTCCCTGAAGGGCTTTGGCACATTACTGTATTTGCCAGTGAATTCTTTCCATGTTTCAAGAAGAAAAGCTAATTCTTGAACATTATAAATTAAACCAGAATTAGAAAAAGATTAAAATACTCCCCCTCATTTTATAAAATTGATCCAACCAAAAATTCTGATCTTGCCAGTGTACAGAATGACTGTGGGCCAACGTCACTAGTAATAAGAGTCTAAAAGATTTAGAACATTTGATTTTAAATCCGCACGTCAATGGTTTAGAATTTGAAAAGATTATCATAGTTAAAATCTAAAAGAACGAATACACAGAATAGGAAAGAACCTTAATAACGATGAGCCCTAGTCCTACCAAATAGTATACGCAGAAAGATTTTGAAATCTGTGTGAAAACAGAAAGCAAAAGGTAGAAGGAAGAAATCTTATTCTCTGTTGTTTTGTGAAAAGTTCCTATATAGGAGTATTGGAAGACTTTATAGACTTGAGAGGTAATGGTAATAAACAATGAACTGTATAAAAATTGTAGGTTTCTTAACATTGAAGAACACTGTAAACCAACCAAGGGTATGCAGCTATAAAGTGTATGTCCTTAGTATAGTCTGTTAAGAAACAGGTGAGCGTTCAGACGGATGGATGTAAAGCATAGATGTAAAAGAAGCGGATGGGCTCCGTGAATTTGGTTAAAAGGGTTGTTGGAAGGAAGGAAGGTGGGACGTTTCTGATTTGGGGCGGGCTGTCTTTCCAGCCCCCTGGAGGGCTCTGGAGATGGCGGGTGCCTGCAAAGCGTTCTCCTTGTTGGAATTTATCCTGAGTCATGAGACTGGCTCACAAATACGGTTCCGTGATCATCTGTTTTTCACAGAAGTGAAGTCAGAAGTGGTCTCTACTTTGTGAGGAAAAGAAACTGTAATATTTTCGTACAGTGGGATTTTATGAAGTCATTTAAAAACAGACATACTTAAGTTAATATTAAGAAAAAGTGAGCTATCCTTTTCATATTCTTTCTATCTCAGGTTTATAAGTTAAATTGTGTGGCTTGTAAGGGCTTCCCTGGTAGCTCAGCTGGGAAAGAATCCTCCTGCAACGCAGGAGACCCCGGTGTGATTCCTGGGTCGGGAAGATCCGCTGGAGAAGGGAACAGCTGCCCCCTCCAGTGCTCTTGGGCTTCCCCGTGTGGCTCATATGTGGAGCTCTTAGGCAGCTGGGGAGTGGAGAGGACGTGGGGGTTTCCCTGGACGTTGGTGCGCTGTGGATGAGAACCTGCCTGACGGAGAAGCCGGCGTGCAGAGGGAGAGAGCTGGAACGTCGGGTGGACGAGAACAGCCCGGGCTTTCTGGTGACAGCGGAGCGTGAGGCGGGTGGCACACCAGCCCCAGGTGCGCCCCGTGAAACGTTTTCCTGGGAGTGTGCCCTTGCGCGAATCACCCTCTGGCTGCGCCTGTGGGGCCTGGCCGTTCTTTTCATCACATGACGCAACTAGTTCCTCCTCAGAAGCCTCTCCCCTCCCCCCCTTCCTACCAGTTTCCCAGATTATACCTAATAATATACCTTTCCCTTCTAGCAGCTTCTGTTTACCTGGGTCGCAGTGGCGCGTTCTTTTGAAATAGCTACTCGTCTCCCTTGCTCGTCTGGGTGTGTCCCTGCAGGCTGGCACAGTGGCCGCTGTGTGGGACGCTCCTGGGGAAGCCGTCAGCTCTCAGAAGGTTTCCTGTTGGCCTTTCTGATGAAAGCCGGGCTGGGGCCGTTTTCTTCTCCCCGTGCCTCGAGCTGTGTGCTATACCCGCCCCTGCCAGGCGGCTGCCTCTCCTGTAGGGGAGCGTTACACACCCCACGCTGAGACTGCTTTTCCCTTAGAGATGGTTTAGAGGTCACCTCTTAATTCCACCTATGAAAAATCTGTTGTGTTTTTTGTCACTTATCCTGTAAACTAAAACTGACTTCATATTCCAGGTCAGGCATGGGATTGAGAGTGTAAAGCATTTTCTTAAGCGACAGCCTTGTCCTGTCCCAAATTCTGCTGTGTCGTGTGCAGGACCTTGCCCTATTTGAAAGTTCCCACTATGGTAGAAGCATTTTAGAAAAAAATTTCTGGCGGAGTTCTTGACCTGAGTTCAGGAGCAGAGCTGGAGTTGTAGTTTGGGGGGTCCCTCCACCTCAAAGGTAAAACCACAGATAGAAGTGAAATTGCCATGGAAATGCAAGGGAGGCCAAGGCTTAAAGGCTAAGAAGCTCCTGAATTTAGGACTTGGGAAGAAAAGCCAAAAATGGTTCTGAGAGGCGGAAGAGAGTGGAAGCAACTGCGGACCGTGTGAAACTTCTGCCACAGCCCAGACTTGGGTGTTCAGCCCTAGTAAATTGAAGCTGCATACATTTTGACAGCTGAAGAATCTCACTCTACCTCAGCTTCCGCGTCTGTAAAATGAGAATCGTAGTATTCACCTTCAAAGCTTGTTATAAGTGTTAAAAGAGTTTAAAAACCTATAAAATAATAAAACCGTGCCAGGGATACGTACATTTTTATGATTATCTGTGCCCTTGATAAGTTAGTGTGAGACTGTTTACTGCAGAAAACTATGTCTCCGTCATGACTAACCCTGGATGAACCTGGTGCACGCTTCTGTCCTGAGAGGCCCTGGGTCCCGATGGACAGGCTTCTCTGCTGGTTCATTGCTTTCTCTAGTCGCATAATCCCTCCTAGGGCTCTGTTCTGAAATCCATTATAATGGGGTCTTTTCTGATGCTACAAGTGTGGGTTTGGGCCTCTGGGTATGTTTGCCCAGGGCGGTAGTTACCTGAATATTCAGTGCACTTAAAATATATTATTAAAGCTAGTAGTTTTTTGAGAGCCAAAACCCCTTGTTTGCTTTAAGTAGACATAAATAGTGGGCTTTTTTTTTTTTTTTTTTAATAGGAGGCGGCAAGCCCGGCTGCAGAAGGAGCTCGCAGAAGCCGCGAAGGAGCCTCTGCCAGTTGAGCAGTGAGTAGAGAAGTGCACATTAAAATTGTGCTCTTAGCCATTTGGTTTGCTCTTCTGAGATAGCTTTACAGTGTTTTATTTCTGTGAAACCATTTTATAGATTGTAGAAAGAAAAGTGAAAGACTTAGAGAAAATAAAAAACACTCATTACTTTCCAGGAAGTTGTTGGCTTCCAGGAAGGGTGAGTTCTGACTCCCTTCTCCCTTAACCAGTGACAGCCTCGCTGTCTTCCTGTTGACACCCTGACCCATTTTCTGCCTCTAGTGGGAGCCGTGGCAGTGTGACACTGGGCTCGGGTTGCGTCTCCTGCTCTCTGCTTGGTTTGTGACTTCATGTGGAGTTTGGGCAAGCCTTTGAAGCCTGAGTAAAAACGGATCTCCTGGAACACAAGGAATTGAATCAAGATGGAGTTTTTCCTAATCTGGAGTCAGGTGGAGGGTCTTCCCTGAGATTTGAGGCTTTGTTTTGAGAGTGGTGGGTATTTTAGTGACTAAATTCCCTTTGCTCTGGTTCAGGATTTGTTTCCCACCCCCCGCCCATTGAAATAGATCGTGAAATACAGTATTATGGTTATGAGCCTTTGTTTTAAAATGTTGGTTGCTTCCTGGTAAAGGGAGGGGAGTGGTTTCATTTCATCTAGGAGTCATCAGCCAAAGGTCTTGATCTATGAGATACACCTCATGCCAAGCCCTTTTAGATGGAGCATGTGTGTCTGTCTGCTGCTTTCCCACACGGGGAAAGTGAATGTCAGGCATTTTTGCCGAGAGCTGCAAAGTAGATAGTTGATCTAGAAATGAGATTTGGTTCTCCTTAAAAGTAACAGCTGATGAAAGCATCATTTGTCTTGCCTGCTATTGGCCAATGTGAACAGCTGAGTAGGTGTAGAAAGGTCAAGCGTCCTGCCCCAAACACAGAGCAGGTGGCAGGGGCAGGCTGGAAGCCTCAGGGTGTCTGACTGTGAAGGCCTGTTCTTACTCTCCTGTGCTTCCCTAATTGTAGGGTTTCTTTCATCTTTGAAGGGTTTCGATAAGTTACCAGATGCTGGTGTTTTCTCGTGGTTCTAGGTCTTTGTGCAGTTTCAAGTACCTGCAGCTATACAGTTCTGTCTTAAACCATTTACGTAGGTTCAGCTCGGTTTATCACTCTTGCCATCTCTGCTGTTCTGTTGTTACCCTGTGTGAACACAGATGACTCTCCCAAACCACCAGTGAGAGGAGAAGAAAGCCCAGCCTGTTCTCTGTCTTCAGGCCCGCCTTTGTTCTCCTCTCAGCCCTGGCCAAGATGGGGGTCAGTTACACAGGATCCTGGAATCAGTAGCCAAGGAAAATAAATATACTTGAACTTGGTTTGACTTGCTTGGTAACAGGTTCTGAAGTATAGATTATATTTACATAATCCAGATAATTAATCACGGGAGAATCTCTTCTAAGTTCCTGTGAATCCAAACATTTGATAATAAAGTCTCAGGTTATTAGCTTTTATCAGTTTACTTCTCCATGAAGATTGCAACTTAGTAGGAGGTCGTTAAGACCAAACTAATTACTTGCCTTTCCTCCAGCCAGGAAAATGGGGAGGAAGGGGAATTCCAGAGGGGCTTTGCATCTGGTGGGATAAACAGCAGAGGAGCACTTTTTTTTTTTTTAATTTGGCCGTGTCAAGTTGCTGCATGCAAGATCTTTGTCCTTTGCTGTGGCCTGTGGGATCTTTAGTTGGGAGACTCTTAATTGCGGCACACGAGATCAAGTTCCCTGACCAGGGATCAAACCCAGGCTCCCAACATTGGGAGCACAGAGTTTTAGCCACTGACCCACCAGGGGAGGCCCCAGGAGCACATTCTTGTGACTTATTTCACATGTGATGAACTCACCAAATGTCAGAAACACTAAGTACTTAAACACAAGCATCAAACAGCCAGAGTCAAAGATGACAAGTGTTTAAATCCCGCTTTCCTGTCTTTTATTCTTAAAGTGGTACTCAGAGCCAGGTTGTTTACACGCCCGTTGATCTCCCTGCCCTTTTAGCAGTCCATTTTCTTACCGCCCTGGGCGATCCCCTTGTCCTGGCCTTCTCCTGCTCACCGCAGCTGCCCCTTTCTGTCCTCCACATGTTGCTGAGCCCTGGGAATTGTTTCTTGCTGAGTGCTGCAGTCCGGTGGTTGGCATGCAGGAGACTTCTGAAGAGAAAAGTCTTTCTTGCTCCTGGTTATGTGGTTAGGGATTTAATAAGCCATTATTTCAGTACTTTTCAAGTGGGAGCTGTCTTTAGACTTGAAGAGATCCAAAGTTCCCTTCTCGGGTTATTTTCAGCTGGAGTTCTGGATCCGACTTAGATTGTTTCTTTTCATGCTGCTCTGATGGCAATTCCTTTTTTCTCCAGAGAAGCTGAAACCGGCTCTGTCCCAGCCAAGGCTCCTGGGCCGTGTGTGATTAGGAAGTGGTGTTGCCTGTTGGCCTTAGCAGAGCAGGCCCATCACAGAGCTTCTGTTCAGCAGAAGCAAAGACTCGGCCTCTTGCCCTTCTTTCCAGGGATGATGACATTGAAGTCCTCGCGGACGAAACCTCTGAGCACCCTGAGGAGACCTCTCCCGTGCGAGCCATCAGCAGAGCGGCCACGTAAGTAGACAGGTTGTGCCAGGAATGGGGCGCTTGGGGGGCACCCTGGCAGCCACCATGGGCAGGACCAGAGAGCAGTGCGGGGCCCCTGGCTGAGCGTGCAGCCCCCCTCACTTGACCGTGGAGGGAATGGGCTCCAGAGCGTCCCCATCTTTCTCCAGTTGCGCCTCCTTAACTAGGAGGGAGCTATCCCTCAGTGGTGCCTCCAGCCGTGAAGAGAAGCAGAAAGAAGTGGTAGCAACTTCCTGAAAGAAGGACCTTGTTAGGCTGGGTGATTGTTTAGAGCATACTGTTTAATTCTTACCAGGGCTCCAGGATTTTTTTTTTTTTAACTTGCCAAAGCAGGACCAAAAGGATGGGGTTTGTCCTTAACCATACTAGAAGTTGTTAGGTCAGTTAGTTTATTGTCCAAAGCATCATTTCTAGGGAAGTTAATTTAAGGCTAGGGAATCTTACTCCTTTTGAGATTTCAAGGCTGGGTGTTCCCTTTTATCTTCCCTCTGTTTTCTGGTGGTTCAGTCCCTAGAGGGTTTTCTCTGCTGGAGTTTGGGCACTTGGTGGGAAACATACTCCCAGGAACTTACTTTTTTTGTAGACTGTTTTTGATTGATTGTTTGGGTAGAACGTTTCTAAGGTTTAAACCTATCCTCCCCTCCTCTTTAGTAAGCGACTCTCGCAGCCTGCTGGAGGCCTTCTGGATTCTATCACTAATATCTTTGGGTAGGTTAGAAAACCTTCACCTTTCCTTGTGTGTATATATATGTGTGTATAAATATACCTAAGTACATGTACAAGATTTGTTAGTGTTTTTTAAACGTGCACCAGAATCTCAGTGCAGAGTATATGCAGATGCCTTAATTTCAGCTTTTCATTTAGCTTCTTCCTTTTTCCCCCAACTTCCTCTCTCTCAATCCCGCTGCGTGCTGACCTCTGGCCTTACCCTTTAGTCTGTCCGAGTCTCCCCTTTTGGGACATCACTCTTCTGATGCTGCCAGGTGAAAACATTATCCTCTCCTAGCCCAGCATGCAAGTGTGGGTCGCTGATAACCACATTCATCACTGCTTCACTGCCCCAGCCATCACGCCTCCGTGTGCCAGTAACTGGGACGCTTTGCATGCGCCTAGGCACGCCGTCGGCCCTCTGAGCGGGGCAGATAGGTTGAGCTCTTTGTACCGTTAACTCACGCTCTGGCCGCTCTTCCTTTTGGCATGTGTTCAGCTCCACCCTGACCACAAGTGTACCCCGAGGATGATGGTAACCAGGCATAGGATCATCTTGAGATAGTTTTGTGAAAATACCCACGTGCCCCTCAGAGCTCGTGGTCCCTTTAAGCGGAGGATGTGTCTAGCGGTTTACTTGACGGGGGCAGCAGTTGTTCAGGCTTGCTTTTCAGTGTTGTGTTTTGGAGTACGTGAGTTAGCGAGAAGGAGAGTGAAGGTAAGTGCTGTCTTTCCAGTTGTCACTGCGTCAGGGGGCTTCCGATTCGGGGGGCTCATTCTTTGGTTTGGAGGGTCTTGAAGGGAAAAGAAGCTACTGATAAAAGGCGTCTTTGAGTCCCTGCTGAGAGGTGGGCGGACAGTGAGCCCACACGGTCCTAATACTGTCCTTTATGTTACTTCTTAGGAGGCGCTCTGTCTCTTCCTTTCCAGTTCCCCAGGATAACGTGGATCCTCATCCCGGTACTGGTAGAGAAGTGCGAGTGCCGACGACTGCAGTGTCTGTCTTTGTAAGTGTGGTTTATTATCCCCAAGCCTCACCAAGCTTCTCACAGAAACAGAGCCTGACCATTGAAGGATCCTTTTTCCTGCTGCAGCTGAGCTTTCTATTCTTGTTTTATTTACATGGAGCTTTTACACCTGTTGGTTCTCTGATAGAAAGGATTGATAATATTTTGATAAAGCAAGATTGCTTTGTTAAAATAAGCAAAATACATTAATTTTCCTCATCTTCCGAGAACAGAATTGATGTCCAGCTACCCTCTGTGATATATAGGACTGGCTGAGAGAAAGGATGGGATGGATGAGACACGGGAACACTAACTTGAGACAGTGAAACTTGAGAGAATAACTCTTCTCATTTGTTGTCATCGGTTGGCTCTAGCGTAGAGTTTTTAGTCAGCGATCTGTTCTGAAGGTTGGTTGGGCAGCTCTTGGCTTCATTAATTATGCCCACGTCCGTATGACTTCTAACCATCGGGAGCACCTGGTTGGAAGCAGGAGACAGGCCTGGGCGCAGCTGCTGTGATGCCACAGCCGACACTGGTGTCTGAAGCTGGGTCCTAGAACTAAAGGCTGATCCAGGTCCCTGCTGGTGTGGCTGAGCAGGCGTGAGACTCGCCCAGGGAAACAGTCCCTGGCTCCGGGCCAGCAGAGGGAGTCGGGGATCGGGGGGAGCAGAGCCCAGTTAGTCGGGCTGATGCTTGGATCGTGCAGGGAGAGCCAGCCTTTGGGGAGAGAAAGACGTGCTGGTAAAGTGGGGTGGAGTCTACATGGCAGGAGCTTTCAGCTTCAGGCATAATGGGGAGCTGGCTGGCTGAGTGGCCACCTTGGTCACTGTGAAGAGAGACCTGCTGTGGGGGAGGAGGTGGAGCGGGCACTATCACAGCCCCCTCCCGCTCTGCTCCTGTGATTCTCTTACCGGGCCGGGCCCCTCGGAGGTCAGTGATGATTGGTAAAAGGTCTGATTGCACGTAAGGTCACAGTCCCTGCCCTGCCCTCAGCTCCCAGCAGCCCATTTGCTTCCCTCCCGTCACATTTAAGTCATGTGTACGGGGTAATGGAGCAGCTGACAACATGGGATTCTGTCAGTGTGTGTTTCTGAAGAGTCAGCAGTGCACAGCAGACCAGTATCCAACAAAACCAGCTGCACAGGAGCGTGATGAGCGGCAGCCATGGGTGTGACGGTGCATGATCTCAAGTTTTCAATCTGAGACCTCCAAGGTGAAAGGGAGCACTGGAAAGAGAACGGAGTCGTATGGAGGTGGGAGTTGGAGCGCCTGTCAGGTGGCTTTTCAGCACTGGGACTGGAGAGGATGGCGAGAACGCAAAGCAATCATAAGTGCTGTTTATATTCCAGTCAGCTTTACGAGTCACATTCTCAGCAGTTGAGGCACCTTTTTCAGTGCCAAGCAAAGGCGAAGATGAGATTTTGTGTTCCTAAAGTGACCTTTTTAGGCGAGTGATTGACCTGTTTAGTGATTTAATATTTATAATCCATGTGTTGCAGCCTTCCCCTCCCCCTGCCTTATTATGAAAATTTTCAAATATAAGCAGAAATAGAGATTAAAAACTGCTGTTGGGCAGCTTCAGTTAGTCACATTAGCCAATCTTATGACCACACACATACACATTTGCTGGAGTAATTAAAAGCAGATCTCATAGTGTTTTTACTCATGAATATTTTGAAATCCATAGTCTTTTCAGAGAGGAGATGATAGTGGCGTCCACTATTCTCTCACCCCATTCTAGGCTGGGGAGCTTCCTGTCTGGTTTCCCTTCTCAGCTTGAACACAGATGCCATCTTTTCAGACGTGTCCAGTGTGGATGCCAGTCTCAAGACATTTCTCCTGTGAAGAATTAAGTTCTCCCAAAATAGCACCTGTTACTTTTATTGAAGGCCTAGTCATGATTGGATGTAGTCTGAGCTTACAGGACCTGCAGAAGTCTTTATCTTATAGACGAGCAGTCTAAGGCTCCAGGAAGTTAAGAAGCTTGGCAGAGGTGTCGCTGCTGCTGACAGTGCACATCGGTGCCGTATAGTCTGCAGCGTGAGCTCCGGAGCCCCTCTGACTCTGGCTTGTCAGAGGGCAGGGCCGGCACCTGCTCTTGTTAGGACTCTGCGTGGTAGGGTGCACTTTCACTGGGACAACCGAAATGAAAGGCCTTTTTAAAAGGAAAAGGATTTTTTCCACTAATTTGATACATAGTTTCATACGTGTTATTAATGCAGTCTGGACCAGAAGAGAGGCAGTTAATCACAGACTGACTTTAAAGCTGTGACAATCATAGTATAGATTGACATTACTTTATTCTTAGAAGAAATAAAATTAACTCAAAGACAAACTTTAGGCAGTTAGTCTCTACAGGTTTTGAATGCTTTTTAAGAAGATTGCACAGTATTTAAATAAATGGAAAAAGAACTGTAAGAGTTTAATGATAATAGAATCTTTGGAGACTCTGGGCTAGGAACCCAAGATTATGACTTTAATGACCAGTGTTTAACGTGTGGTTAAGCGTCCAGAGTGTTCATCTCTATTAGCCCCGTTCTTGGGAGTGACAGTTAACCCAGGTTGAAACTGGGCGTTTGTCTTGCAGGACGCGCATGACGGGGAGGTCAACGCTGTGCAGTTCAGCCCAGGTTCCCGGCTCCTGGCCACAGGAGGCATGGATCGGAGGGTGAAGCTCTGGGAAGTGTTAGGAGGTAAGGTCTCGCCAGAGTGAGGAACAGAAAGAAGCGTGTTGGGGATGTCTGGTTGGCAGTCTGAACTGTTCATCTTCTTGAAACATGCAGTATTTTGTGTCAGGAATCATCTGACCAAAGCATTGTTGCTCTCAGTTACCCTTTACAGCTGACACAGCCGTGTCTGTTTTCGCTCTGGGTTTCCAAGTAGGGACCAGAGAATGCTCTAAGTTCCAGATACTTTAGCGTTTGTGTTTTCTCAAGTGTATACCAATGAGAGCATCTTCTAAGATAGGGCAGGTTTTAGATTTGAAACAAAAAAGTCTTAGACATAGACTAGTAAAATTGCACATAAAAATAAATAATAAAATGACACATCAAGCTGTGTATTTAATGCCAATGGCCATCGCCTAGGAAAAAAATGACATTGTATCTAAGCTTGAGACTAAAGAGACGAGTATGGGACTTCCCTGGTTGTCCAGTGGTTAAAGATCTGGCCAGTGCAGGTGACATAGGTTCGATCCTTGGTCCAGGAAGATCCCATAGGCCGAGGAGCAACTAAGCCTGTGCGCTGCAGCTGCTGAAGCCTGCTCACGCTCGAGCCCGTGCTCAACAACTAGAGAAAGTCTGAGCACTGCAGCGAAGACCCAGCACAACCATTAATTAGTTTAAAAGGAGGGTGTATCATCTTGCTGCTGCTGTTGTTCAGTGGCTAAGTCACGTCCGACTCTGCGACCCCGTGGATTGCAGCACACCGGGCTCCTCTGTCCTTACTGTCTTCCAGATTTTGCTCAAGTTCACGTCTGCTGGAGTTGGTGATGCCATCCAACCATCTCAGCTTCTGCTGCCCTTTCTCCTTTTGCCCCCGTCAGTGGTGCTGGTTTAGTCGCTAAGTTGTGTCCAGCTCTTGCGACCCTGTGGACTGTAGTCTGCCAGGCTCCTCTGTCGATGGGATTCTCCAGGCATGAAAACTGCAGTGGGTTGCCATTTCTTTCTCCAGCCTTCATCAGGGACATTTGCAAATGAGCAGGCTCTTTGCATCAAGTGGCCAAAGTATTGAAGCTTCAGCATCAGTCCTCTCAATGAATATTCAGGGTTAATTTCCTTTAGGATGGACTGGTTTGGTCTCCTCGCTGTCCCAGGGACTCTCAGGAGTCTTTTCCAGCACCATAATTCAAAAGCATCAATTCTTCAGTGTTAGCCTTCTTTCTGATCCAGCTCTCACATCCATATATGACTACTAGAAGAACCATAGTTTAGAGCAGACAGACCTTTGTCAGCAAAGTGATGTCTCTGCTTTTTAATGTACTGTCTAGGTTTGTCATAGTTTTCCTTCCAAGGAGCAAGTGTCTTTTAATTTCATGACTGCAGTCGCCATCCACAGTGATTTTGGAACCCAAGAAAATAAAATCTGTCACTGTTTCCACTTTTCCCCTCTTCTGTTTGCCATGAAGTGATGGGACTGGATGCCATGATCTTAGTTTTCTGAATGTTGATTTTTAAGCCATCCTCTTTCACCCTCATCAAGAGGCTCTTGTTCCTCTTCACCTTCTGCCATTAGAGTGGTATCATCTGCATATCTGCGGTTGTTTATATTTCTCCTGGCAATCTTGATTTCAGCTTGTGATTCATCCAGCCCAGCATTTTGCATGATGTACTTACTCTGCATAGAAATTAAATAAGCAAAGTAACAATATACAGCCTTGTATTACTCCTTTCCCAGTTTTGAACCAGTCAGTTGTTCCATGTCTGGTTCTAACTATTGCTTCTTGGCCTGCATAAAGATTTCTCAGGAGGCATGTAAGTATTCCCGTCTCTTTAAAGGTCTTTAGTGGTCTGGTATTCCCCTCTCTTTAGAATTTTCCACAGTTTTTTGTGATCCACACAAGACTTTCACGTAGTCGATGAAGCAGAAGTAGATGTTTTTCTGGAATTCCTTTGCCTTCTCTAGGGTCCAGTAAATTGTCAATTTGATGTCTGGTTCCTCTGCCTTTTCTAAATCCAGCTTGTACATCTGGAAGTTCTCGGTTCACATACTGCTAAAACTTAGTGTGAAGGATTTTGAGCATTACCTTGCTAACGTGTGAGATGAGTGCAAATGTCTGGTAGTTTGAACATTCTTTGGCATTGTCCTTCTTTGGGACTGGAATGAAAACTGACCTTTTCCAATCCTGTGGCCACTGCTGAGTTTCCCACATTTCCTGACACATTGAGTGCAGCACTTTAGTAGCATCATCTTTTAGGATTTGAAATAGCCCAGCTGAAATTCCATCACCTCCACTAGCTTTGTTTGTAGTAATGCTTCCTAAGGCCCACTTGACTTCACACTCCAGGGCTGTCTGGCTCTAGGTGAGTGACCACACCATCATGGGTTTGGTCATTAGGACCTTCTTTGTATTCTTGCCACCTCTTCTTAATCTCTTCTGCTTCTCTTAGGTTGTTACTGTTTCTGTCCTTTATCGTGCCCATCCTCATACAAAACGTTCTCTTTGTGTCTCCAGTTTTCTTGAAGAGATCTCTATCTTTCTCATTCTGTGGTTTTCCTTTATTTCTTTGCAGTGTTTACTTAAGAAGGCCTCATGTCTCCTTGCTATTCTCTGGAACTTTACATTCATTTGGATATATCTTTCCTTTTCTCCCTTGCCTTTTGCTTCTCTTTTCTCAGCTATTTGTAAGGCCTCCTCAGACAATCACTGTGCCTTCTTGCATTTCTTTTTGGGATGGTTTTGGTCATTGCCTCCTGTAGAGTGTTGCAAACCTCTGTCCATAGTTCTTCAGGCACTCTGTCTACCAGATCTAATCCCTTGAATCTGTTCATCACCTCCACTGTAAATTCATAAGGAATTTGATTTAGGTCATATCTGAACGACCTAGTGGTTTTCCCTACTTTCTTCAATTTAAGCCTGAGTTTTGCAATGAGGAGTTCATGATCTGAGCCACAGTCAGGTCGCAGTCTTGTTTTTGCTGACTGTATAGAGATTGTCTATCTTTGGCTGCAGAGTAATCAGTCTGATTTCGGTATTGACCATCTGGTGATGTCCGCGTGTAGTCTTCTCTTATGTTGTTGGAAAGAGGGTGTTTGCTATGATCAGTGCATTCCCTTGGCAAAACCCTGTTAGCCTTTGTCCTGCTTCATTTTATACTCCAAGGTCATCTTGCCTGTTACTGCAGGTATCCTCTTGACTTCCTTCTTTTGCATCCTAGTCCCCTATGATGAAAAGAACATCTCTTTTTGGTGTTAATTCTAGAAGGTCTTGGAGGTCTTTGTAGAACTGTTCAACTTCAGGTTCTTTGGCATACGGTTGGGAGATAGACTTGGATTACTGTGATACTGAATGGTTTGCCTTGGAAATGAACTTGAGTTCATTCTGTCGTTTTTGAGATTGTACCCAAGTACTGCATTTCAGACTCTTGTTGACTATTGGGCTATTGCATTTCTTCTAACATATTCTTGTCCACAGTAGTAGATATAATGGTCATCTGAATTAAATTCACCCATTCCCATCCATTTTAGTTCACTGATTCATAAAAATGTTGATGTTCACTCTTGATGTTCATCTCCTGCTTGACGACTTCCAATTCACCTTGGTTCATTGACCTGACATTCTAGGTTCCTATGCAATGATGTTGTTTAGAACATCGGACTTTACTTTCACCACCAGACCCATCCAGAACTGAGCGTCATTTCCACTTTGGTCCAGCCACGTCATTCTTTCTGGAGCTATTGGTAATTGCCCTCTACTCTTCTGCAGTAGCATATTGGACACCTTCCTACCTGGGAGACTCATTCTTCTAAGATCAAGACTGAGTCTCTTTGATTACATTTTATTTTAGGAATGACCTCAGAGTACTCAAAATGGGATGGCATTGAAACAGGAGAGGGGAGTTAGTGAACCCTCTCCCAGATGTCTGAACTGAGGCATAGCCCACTCTCCACATTTTGATACTCAGTTCAGTATACATGTACTTTTAACAAGACATGGTCAGAGAACAGGCTGTAGGGCTCTGTAGGGAGCACGTTGCCAGGCTTCCTGAGTTGGGGCCCTGTGTGCTCCTTGTCCAGCAGAGGCAGCACTGTCCCACCGTGTCTGCTTCATTTCCGCTGAGCTGCGCCACAGCCCTGTGCTGTAAGGCAGCCAGGCATCACCCCTGTTTGAGAGATGGAAACTCAAAGACGCTTCTTGATCTGTGTGGCTGATTTACATGGACAGAGTGGTGATCTAGGACCTGAGCTTGGGTGAATTGCTGAAACTTTACAGTAAATGATAAGGATAGAGATTTGGTGATTTTAAAAAAGTATCTACACAGATTCTCTATTTCGATTATACCTTGCAAATAAATACAAATAGCTCTAGAAATACTTTTGTTTTACTCCTTGGTCAGTAAAAATACCTATAAGAAAATTAGAGATACCAGCCACTAGTAGAAAGAAGTATTACCTCTTTGCTGTCGAAGAGGAAGTGAACACTAATCAGAATTAATACTGACATAATTTGTGCCGGAGCATAGATTGTGTTAGTAAAATGAAAAGTTTCTACTAAATCTACAGAAATAACAGAGTATCTGGCAGCATTTTTTTTTTTTTAATAGTTTTCAGTAACAAATGTCAGTCATGTTCTAACTAATTATAAGACCTTTCCTCCACAGATGGCTTACTTGGTGTATAATTTTCTCCCTCTTGGCTAATATTTACTGAATCTTGGAAGAGACCAAGTCCAAAACGCCTTTCATGAAATAAGACGATCTTTGGTCTTTTGAGTTCCATCCCTTGTGTAGACTAGCACTTAGTGATCATTTCTGAGGTTTTGGCACTTTGTCACCTGCCAGACAGAGCAATGTTTTAGGCATGAGCCACGGAGATGTTTTTTAGAATTTGCAGTAATATTTTTGTCTGTAAAGTTCTAATCTAAATAAAGTCTTTAATTAGTGGGTGTTGACCTTTTTTAGACTCGTGAAAATCTAATGAAAGCTAGGATCCAGGAAAAGGCATTAAATGTGCTATATTTTGCAAATTAATTCAGGGATTTACTCACCAGCTTAATAGTGCTGGCTCTAAATGTATTTGACAGCTCCAAATCCACATTTATATCATTTTTATCAACATTCAGAAGTCCTGAAAGAAAAGGCTGTCCATTGAAACATATACTATTCTGTGCTCCTGTCTTACAAATTTGATTTGAATGGTTCTCTATTTCCCTAACTTCTCTATCTAGGTTATCCTTCAGTTCAGTTCAGTTCAGTCGCTCAGTCGTGTCCAACTCTTTGCCACGCCATGAATTGCAGCACGCCAGGCCTCCCTGTCCATCACCAACTCCCGGAGTTCACTCAGACTCACATCCATCGAGTCGGTGATGCCATCCAGCCATCTCATCCTCGGTCGTCCCCTTCTCCTCCTGCCCCCAATCCCTCCCAGCATCAGAGTCTTTTCCAATGAGTCAGCTCTTCGCATAAGGTGGCCAAAGTATTCGAGTTTTAGCTTTAGCATCATTCCTTCCAAAGAAATCCCAGAGACGATCGCCTTCAGAATGGATTGGTTGGATCTCCTTGCAGTCCAAGGGACTCTCAAAAGTCTTCTCCAACACCATAGTTCAGAAGCATCAATTCTTTGGTGCTCAGCCTTCTTCACAGTCCAACTCTCACATCCATACATGACCACAGGACAAGCCATAGCCTTGACTAGACGGACCTTAGTCGGCAAAGTAATGTCTCTGCTTTTGAATATGCTATCTAGGTTGGTCATAACTTTTCTTCCAAGGAATAAGTGTCTTTTAATTTCATGGCTGCAGTCACCATCTGCAGTGATTTTGGAGCCCAAAAAATAAAGTCTGACACTGTTTCCACTGTTTCCCCATCTGTTTCCCATGAAGTGATGGGATCCGATTCCGTGATCTTCGTTTTCTGAATGTTGAGCTTTAAGCCAACTTTTTCACTCTCCTCTTTCACTTTCATCAAGAGGCTTTTTAGTTCCTCTTCCCTTTCTGCCATAAGGGTGGTGTCATCTGCATATCTGAGGTTATTGATCTTTCTCCTGGCAATCTTGATTCCAGCTTGTGTTTCTTCCAGTCCAGCGTTTCTCATGATATACTCTGCATATAAGTTAAATAAGCAGGGTGACAATATACAGCCTTGACGTACTCCTTTTCCTATTTGGAACCAGTCTGTTGTTCCATGTCCAGTTCTAACTGTTGCTTGCTGACCTGCATACAGATTTCTCAAGAGGCAGGTCAGGTGGTCTGGTATTCCCATCTCTTTCAGGATTTTCCAGTTTATTGTGATCCACACAGTCAAAGGCTTTGGCATAGTCAATAAAGCAGAAATAGATGTTTTTCTGGAACTCTCTTGCTTTTTCCATGATCCAGTGGATGTTGGCAATTTGATCTCTGGTTCCTCTGCCTTTTCTAAAACCAGCTTGAACATCAGGGAGTTCACGGTTCATGTATTGCTGAAGCCTGGCTTGAAGAATTTTGAGCATTACTTTACTAGCATGTGAGATGAGTGCAATTGTGTGGTAATTTGAGCATTCTTTGGCATTGCCTTTCTTTGGGATTGGAATGAAAACTGACCTTTTCCAGTCCCGTGGCCACTAAGTTTTCCAAATCCTGACATATTGAGTGCAGCACTTTCACAGCATCATCTTTCAGGATTTGAAATGGCTCAACTGAAATTCCATCACCTCCACTAGCTTTGTTCGTAGTGATGCTTTCTAAGGCCCACTTGACTTCACATTCCAGGATGTCTGGCTCTAGATGCGTGATCACACCATCGTGATTATCTGGGTCATGAAGATTTTTTTGTACAGTTCTTCTGTACAGTCCCACTGGAGAAGGGAATGGCAAACCACTTCAGTATTCTTGCCTTGAGAACCCCATGAACAGTATAAAAAGGCGAAATGATAGGATACTGAAAGAGGAACTCCCCAGGTCAGTAGGTGCCCAACACGCTACTAGAGATCAGTGGAGAAATAACTCCAGAAAGAATGAAGGGATGGAGCCAAAGCAAAAACAATACCCAGGTTATCCTTGAGATACCCTTTAAAGAAGGAATTTAAATTTATCCTTTTATCTGTAAAGTTACCCTCAGGGTGGCCAGAGTCTGAGAGCACAGTCCAGGGATGAATGGCTGGTCCTGGGGGTGAGGTGGGCTTCAGGAGAGCACTGGCAGGCAATTGGTTCACCAGAACCTTAGCTTCACATAGGTAGAGTGGACAGATAAATT
This sequence comes from Ovis aries, assembly GCF_016772045.2. NCBI lineage: Eukaryota > Metazoa > Chordata > Mammalia > Artiodactyla > Bovidae > Ovis > Ovis aries. The sequence continues at coordinate 7,701,640 of NC_056054.1, read as the reverse complement.
CCAGAAACTCCAAACTAGCTTTACTGGAAATCTAATGACTAGCCAGTTTATATAACTACAAGTAAAACTATTTTTCGTACTTGGGTTCTCAAATTTTAATGGTCGGTTTCCATGAAAGTGATAGTTAAGTTGACAGAGATGTGTTTATGTAAATTAAATAGCTAAATAAACTCTAGGTCAGTTGACATGTTTTTAAATCCCTGCACTTTCGTAAAGGGAATTGATGACACTAAATTTCTTAAAAAGAGCTGTGTAAGAGCCAACCGGAAAATGCTGGGCTCCGCACCCTCTTGTGGGTCTGTTGCTTTGGGAACTGGTCAGCTGAACATTCCGGTCTCATTATGCTGTTTGTCCTGCTACTTGATTCTGTAAAGATGCGGGGAAGTTGTTTTTGACCATGTGATTAGCTTCCGTTGTGTTTCAAGTGCCTCGTTTTAATTGGTATGTTGGCATCTTTGTTTTTATGCAGACAAATGTGAATTCAAGGGCTCCCTGTCTGGCAGTAATGCAGGAATTACAAGCATTGAATTTGATAGTGCTGTAAGTACCTAATGTCCATGGAAATGGGTGAGTTTAGAGGTGTTTTGAAACCATTTTTGACATCTGGTTCTTGAAATTTAAAAATAACCCACCTGATTTCTCTGCTGTTTTTATCTTGATGTTAGAGAACGATGCCAATAGGTTAAAAATTCAGTGCTGATCATGAGTAGGTTGAAGATGGGTAGAGGAGACAGGTCTTGGTAACCCGGTTAGTCAGCATCTCTCCAGACTCAGTAAGGCTCTGGTTTGGGCTGAGTCGGTGCAGGTGGAAAGGAGAGGGTCTACAGCTAGGGGACAGCTGGGAGGTGAGCCTGGGAAGTCTGTGCCTCTGGGCTCGTGGACTTGGGCGGGTGTAGAGAATTAGTACCGAAGTGGGGTGGAAGTGAGCACAGGGGGATGAGTTCCATTTTGAGCTGGAGGTGTAATATCTACCGCCTTCAGGCGAGGTTGAGCAGGCTCAGGAAAGAGGTCTGAAGTTAATGGGGACTGATTAGTTAACAGAATTCTGATTATAACAGTATTCAGATCAGGTATATAGTTTTAGTCATCTAAACATTCTTGAGTTTGATATGAGGAAATTTATATCATATGAACTGAAGTTCCCTGTTTTTCCTTCTTCCCTTCTTTCCTGTAGGGATCTTACCTCTTAGCAGCTTCTAATGATTTTGCAAGCCGCATCTGGACCGTGGATGACTACCGGTTACGGGTAAGACCCAGTTAAGAAAGCAAGTACAGCCTCCAGACTTCCGGTGGGTGGGTATCGGTCACAAATGTAGGAAATGGCAGGGTGACGCGTTAGGAGAATTGTGTGTTGTCCTGACCATCAGACTCGATTCCCCTGCCCTTTCCTCGTTAGGGAAATTGATGTTTCCACTTCACGTTCTTTGTCCAGTATTCAGCTCTGAAATATTTGTGATAGCAAACCATCACATTTCCATGAAAGACTTTGGATACTCCTGTTCATAAGAGCTCAGGGTTTTAGGTAGGTGTCAGTGTTAGCTTAACTTCAGCTGTTTTAGCACCAAAGTGTAAGCTGTGTTTCTTAAGGACCCCAAGACTTAATTGCCTCACAAAGTAGAGCTGGAAAGTAGGCTATGGAGAAGTTTTTGAGGGTGCAGTTATGGTAGAGATAAAACATCTCACACGAAGCCAGGAGACAGATGTACAGGAAAGCAAGAACGGTGGGTTCAGATGTTGGAGAAATCTGCAGTCTGAACCTGCACTCACCAAGAAGTCTCTTGGATTCTAAGACAAAGACAGAAATTTAATGGTTATATCACTTTTGTTCTAGTTAGAAGGCATAGATTAATTTAAAGACACGTTTTTCTCCTTAAGCTTGAAGCAACCTTCGCATGAGCTTATTAAATAAAGGCTACTGAAAGATGAGGTGGAGGATTTACTTGACACTAATAGGCATTTTACCCCCTGAAAGAAACTTGGCACAAACCTGTGCGTCAGCTCACAGGAAAAGCAGCGCGTGTGATGTGAAGATGCACTTTCTAGAGCGAATCTAGAGGGAGGTGGGGCGCTGTGGTAGAGCGGTCTGTGGAGTCGTTTCCAGTGGCCTGAGGCAGGTGCAGGGCCGGAGCCGGAAGAATGGCTAGAGGTGCACTGCTCGCTCACCCCCAGTCTTTCCACTTCCTTCAAGGAACTGTGTGGAAGACAGCCATACAGTGTTAGGTGCTAGCTAGGAAGATCCCCTGGAGGAGGGCATGGCAACCCATTCCAGTATTCCTGCCTGGAGAATCCCCGTGGGCAGAGGAGCTTGGTGGACTACAGTCCACGGGGTCGCAAAGAGTCAAACATGACTGAGCAGCTAAAGCATGGCATAGCACAGGTGCTAGCTCACACATACAGGGTTGTAATTCCTGATTCTTAGTTGAGAGACAATCCACGTGCAAAGCATGAGATGTGAGGATGACAAAGATGGCTGTCTGATGGCAGCTGAAGGGCCTGTCCCTGTTCTTCCTGGAGGAACAGGGTTGGGAACTGCCAGACGCCTGTGGGCAGGGCTGGGCGCCTCTGAGGTCCCAGTGCACATCTGTTCAAAGTCTCAGACGTGTTTCCAGTTGAGGCCCGGCGGTCCCGCATCCTCAGCCGGGAAAGCTGGTCTAGCCTGTTCTGGCAGTGTCACGGTCCGTCCTGGGGCATGCCTTCTCCAGGTAACCATCAGTTACTTGGTGGAAACGTATGGTGGGGCTGGTTACTTCCGCAGGCACTAATTTGCCTGAAGGAGAGGGCATTTGCCTGGGCACCTTCTGTGTGTCAGACTCAGTAGTCAAGTGTGCTAGTGCATTGTTGTTCCGTCGTCCAGTCGTGTCCGACTCTTTGCACCCCCATGGGCTGCAGCACGCCAGGCCTCCCTGTCCCTCATCACCTCCCAGAGTTTGCCCAAGTTCATGTTCATTTGATCGGTGATGCTGTCTAACTATCTCATCCTCTGATGCCCTCTTCTCCTTCTGCCCTCAAGTCTTTCCCAGCATCAGGGACTTTTCCAGTGAGTCATCTGTTTGCATCAGATGACCAAAATACTGGAGCTTCAGCTCCAGCATCAGTCCTTCCAGTGAATATTCAGGGTTGATCTCCCTTAAGATTGACTGGTTTGATCTCCTTGCTGTCCAAGGGACTCTCAGGAGTCTCCTCCAGCACCACAGTTTGAAGGCATCAATTCTCTGGTGTTCTGCCTTCTTTACAGTCCAGCTCTCAGAACCGTGCGTGACCACTGGGAAGACGATAGCCTTGACTGTACGGACCTTTGTCGATAGAGTAGTGTCTCTGCTTTTCAGCACACTGTCTAGGTTTGTCATCGCTTTCCTGCCAGGAGGCAGGCTTCTGATTTCATGGCTGCAGTCACAGTCCTCAGTGATTCTGGAGCCTGAGAAGAGGAAATCTGTCACTACCTTTTCCCCTTCTGTTTGTCATGCAGTAATGGGACTGGATGCGATGATCTTAATTTTTTTTAATATTTAGTCTTAAACCAGCTCCTTCATCCTGATCAAGAGGCTCTTTAGTTCCTCTTTGCTTTCTGCCATTAGAGTGCTATCATATACATATCTGAGGTTGATGTTTTTCCCGCCTGTGTTGATTCTGGCTTGTAACTCACCCAGCCCTGCATTTCTCGTGATGTGCTCAGCGTATAGGTTAAACAAACAGGGTGACAGCAAACAGCCCTGTCCCTACTCCTTTCTCGATCTTGAACCAGTCAGTTGTTTCATACAGGGTTCTAACAGCTGCTTCTTGACTCACGTACGGGTTTCTCGAGAGACAGATGGTCTGGTATTCCCATCGCTCTGAGAGCTTTCTATAGTTTGTCATGATCTTCACAGTCAGAGGCTTTAGCGTAGTCAATGAAACAGATAGATGTTTTTCTGAAATTTCCTTGCTTTCTGTATAGTCCAGCGAATGTTGACAATTCGATCTCTAGTGCCTGTTCCTTTTCTGTACCCAGCTTGGACGTCTGGCTGAAGCCTAGCATGCAAAATTTTACTTACTAGCATGACCTTACTAGCGTGGGAGGTGAGTGCAGTTGTCCAGTGGTTAGCACATTCTTTGGTACTACCCTTCTTGGGAGCTGGGCTGAGGACTGACCTTCTCTAGTCCCGTGGCCGCTGCTGGGTCTTTGAGATTGGCTGACATAATGAGTGCAAAACCTGCTGGCATCATCCTTTAGGGATTTGGATAATTCTGCTGGAATTTCATTGCACCCACTAGCTGTATTATGTTATGTACGTTACTGCTTTTAATTCTCAGAAATCCAGGGGAGGTAGGTAGATGGGAAAAGCGAGGCTCAGCTAAGCCCACAGAATTGCCTGGGGTCACGCAGTGAACAGATGGAAAGATGAGACTTGGGAATGAGGCCTGTGCTATTTCCTGTGTTCCATTGGCCTGAATCATTTTCAACTGAGATACAGCAAAACTTGTCTGAAGAGTACAAAGGGAGATAGAGTCTTCTTGCAGTTTAGGCCCTTAGATGAGTGAAGCAAAGAGTTGTGTGCAGGATGGTATTTGTAGCTGGTAGAAGAGTTCTGAACAGGTAGGTGTCAGTTTTTGGGTCTGAAATTAGGAGGAGAGCTGGAGGTAGAGTGAGCTGGTTCGCAGAGGTGGGCAAGTCTTGCTAGAGGAGCTGCTGGAGCCTCGAGCTGGGGGCTAGTGCCAGGGCTTGTAGCAGCCTGTGTTGGACCAGTGCTCACAGCCGTGCCTGCTCACTTGGTAAATGTGTGGCGGCGGTCAGGAGGCCTTTTTAGCAGGTTCCCATGCCCACAGAAACCACATGAAACCCTTACCAGGGCCCAGGAAGTGAGTAGGCTCCCTGTCCAGGAGGCTCTGGCTTCTTTAGTTTGCAGAGGATGTTAGCGGGCTTGAATGGGCATCCGTGTTCTGAAACACGAGATCCAAGCCCTGGTCAGTGTCTGCTCGCCTCATATGCTGAGGGGTGGTGTTGGGTGAGACCAGAAGTCCGGGGTGGCTGGGCGAGTGCTCCCTTTAAATCCCTTCAGGAAAGGTGGCCTAGAAACAGCCTGGCACTGAAGGAGTCCCTTGCAGAGAACACCTTTCAAGGTGGGGTGTTTGCAACTGCCAAAAAAATCTTAAAGTGAAGTCGCTCAGTCGTGTCTGACTCTGCGACCCCATGGCCTGTAGCCCACCAGGCTCTTCCGTCCACGGGGATTCTCCTGGCAAGAATACTGGAGAGGGTTGCCATTTCCTACTCCAGGGGATCTTCCCAACCCAGGGATCGAACCTGGGTCTCCTGCATCGCAGGCAAACGCTTTACCATCTGAGCCCCCAGAAAAGCCAGGAGAAAAAAAAAAACTCAAAGATGAGTGTGAAACTGAGGAACCGGGTTGAAGAAACTGCCCTGCCGACTTCTCTAACGTTGATGTGGATAAAGGGCCTCAGTGTGGACTGACTCTCAGATGATGGTTTTTATTTCAGAAACCTCCTCATCAAGGTCTGCATTTCTCTGAGGTCACCTGTCTTGGTTGCCGCTGATGGTTACTGCCTGCGTGGTGGGCAGCCCTGTAGCACGGGGTAGAGAGCGCTCCGCTGAAGTCAGGCTGCTCTGACTTCAGAGCCCATGTTGGCTCTGAAAGAGGAAGATAAAACCTTGAAGTAGTGTTAGAAGTTAAATGTTAACTTTTTTTTGGCTGTTCTGGGTCTTCATTGCTTTGCTTGCGCTTTCTCCAGTTGCAGCGAGCAAAGACAACTCTTCCTTGTGTGTGGGCTTCTCCTTGTGATGGATTCTCTTGGTGCGGAGCACAGGCTCTAGGGCGTGTGGGCTCAATAGTTGGGGAGCACAGCCTTAGTTGCTCTGCATCATGTGGGATCTTCCCGGACCAAGGCTCGAACCCACGTCCCCTGCATTGGCAGGTGAAAAGTATCAAAAATACTGAATGGGTAAAAGAATTGGAAATAAATCTGATCCACTTAAATTAACTTAATCACTTCAGTTCAGTTCCATCGCTCAGTTGTGTCTGACTCTTTGTGACCCCATGGACTTCAGCACACCAGGCCTCCCTGTCCATCACCAACTCCTGGAGTATACTCAGACTCATGTCCATTGAGTCGGTGATCCCATCCAACCATCTCATTCTCTGTTGTCCCCTTCTCCTCCCGCCCTCAATCTTTCCCAGCATCAAGGTCTTTGCAAATGAGTCAGCTCTTCGCATCAGGTGGCCAAAGTATTGGAGTTTCAGCTTCAACATCAGTCCTTCTGGTGAATATTCAGGACTGATTTCCTTTAGGATGGATTGGTTGGTTTTCCTTGCAGGAGCTCCATTCCATACTATTGAGAGCATGGAGATGGAACTAGCTAGCTTCATTGAGGTTTTGTCCCACTGGACAAGAACAAGATAAGCAGGAATCCAGAGTTTTTAGAAGTAACACGTGAAGAGCTAGGAAATAAGTCACAAGGAAGCCTTATATTCATAGATGTTCATTGCAGTATTGAAACATTTAAAGGGATCTAGGTGTCTGCTGGCCAGGGAAGTTTCAATTAGATTATAATCTCATTACTTGAAGACGGTTTACCTATTATAGACTGTTTGCCTATATTAATTACATTACAAAAACTCTAGAGGGTCAACTGTGCCATGTGCATGGGTCATCCTTCTAAGCAGCATGAGGAAGAGATTCGTCTTTTTTAGACTTAGAGACCCAGAGCATTCTGGCCAAACAGTGGGACCCCCAAACCGTCTATTTTCAGCTGTCACATGGGAAATTGCTTGTGCCGTGAAGTTAAAAGTGCATTCCCAGGCTACGCAGTTTTGAATGCCGTGGGTTACAAAACTAAAACAACATTGTAAAGCAGTTACACTCCAATGGAGGGAAAAAAATGTACAGAAACAAACAAAAATGTAGTGGATAAATATGTAGGGATATTTCCGTACTGACATGCAGTTAGGGTCAGCCCAATGAGTGCACTGGCATTGCTCACTTAACGAGCAGTGTCTTTTCCTCCCTGTGTGTGTGAAAAGCGATTTTAAATTTTTGGTGAAATAGTTTTTTACTAACAGCTTACATAGCATGAGAAGTACCTGCACGAGTTTTTGGTCTTTCCCCAGGGTTTGTGCAGATTAGATGATTGCTACTGGGCATTGCTCAGTAGAACAGGTTAAATATACTGTATTTAACATAAGCTTTGTTGCTAGAGCTTTCTTGATCTTTTCAGAAGGATCAGTAGGGAGTTGTCACACAGCCTCAGCATGGCTGCCACCTGGCTGGCCGCGATTGTAGGATGCTGTTCCAGCTTCAGAAAGGTTTAAACGTGAGAGGAAGGAGTCTTGGAGTCCGGGCAGACTTCCCTTTCTAAAAGGGGAAGTACGTGCAGCCCTGAGCTTTCTGTTCCTGTGATGGTGTAGAGTTGTTCTACTGGGCAGAGAGGGAAGGTTGGTATCTACAATGTTAACTCTCAACTTTGAGATCTGAGCTCAGGGATTTGGAGTGAAACCTAGGAAGGTAGTAGTTATAGTAAGTATATTAGGGTCTTTCAGAAGCTGCTTTTTGGGGTGGTGAGGATGGTATTCCCTGGCGAACCAGTGGTTACTGTGCCACACTTTCACTGCCAAGGGCCCAGGTTCAGTTCCTGGTTGGGGAGCTAAAATCCATCATCAAAAAAAAAAAAGCCCCTTTTAAAAAAAATTATAAGAAACACTGGTGAATACTTGAATGCCTTCTGAGCCTCTGAGATTTCCACATGTAAATATGTTGATCCATGTTGAGAAATAGGACAGGGGCTGACCCCCCAAATCCTTTCCCTGCCGCCCCCAGCCGGCTCTCCCCTCGGGCTCCAGTAGTGCGGTCATGGGTACAGGGCGGCGACCCTCAGTTACGACCCCGCGCTGCGTTCCTTGGCCACCCTGGGGAGACGCCGTGGCTGGCACCCCACAGCTGGTCACATAAAGATGGGATTGTTGGGAAAGCTGGACTCTGTGGCTGCGGTCTGATGTTTCAAGCTGAAACCTCTGAAAAACCCCTGGAAGTCTTAATTGTTTATCTAAAGAGTCCTGATGTTTCCTTTTATAAGTTATGCCTCCAGTGATCCTGCCTGGTCTGACTTTAAATAGGAAACTGACTTTTTATAATTCAGAGTTCCAGAAAATGGCAAGAATAGTACAGACAGGTATCTGTAATAGTGCTTATTTCAAGGAGGTGCTCATCCCCTCCCCCCTTTTTTAAGTTGTGTAATTAGCCTCGATAGAGGATACAGATTCAGGAAGTTTCTACGTGTGTTTTTTTTAACTCTTGGAAGACAAACGTTATTTTTCTGTAACACACAAGGTTAAAGAGGCAGCATAAATCTAATATTATTAAATAGATACCATTTGTATATGTATTGTTCTTTTCCATTTCATTGGCTAATAAGACTAAATGCAGAGATCCTATTTTTATTTGCATTCTGTATGCTGTCTTTAGTAGAGCCTTTACTGAGTACTTCATCATACTTTTTTGATGCATCCTTTTTTTTTTTTTCAAATTGACCTACCACACTATTAATCCCAGATGCACAAAATAGTGGTTCATTATTCCTGTACGTTGCCAGATTATCATCACCATACATCCAGCTATCATCTGTCAGCGAAGACATTGCAGTGTTATTAACTGTACTCCCCGGCTGCAAACCCCATCCCTGTGAACCCTTTTGTAACTGGGAGTTTGTACTTCTTAATCTCTCTCATCTTTTTTCTCATACCCCCAACCCCCCCCCCCCCACAACCATCAGTATGTTCTCTATATCTGAGTCTGTTTCTGTTTTGTGTGGTGTTAAATCCCACATATAAGTAAAATTGTATGGTATCCATCTCTGTCTGACTCATTTCCCTTAGCATAATACCATCTAGGTTCCTCCATGTTGTCACAGATGGCAAAATTTCATTCTTTTTTTATGACTTGATACTCCATTGTATATATTTTCCATGTCTTTATTCATTTGTCTGCCATCGGGCACTTAACTTGCTTCCATATCTTAACTGTTGTGATTAATGCTGCAGTGAAAATAGGGGTGCATATATCTTTTCAAATTAGTGGTTCTGTTTTCTTTGGGAAAAGTACTCAGAAATAGAATTGGTGGATCATACGGGGTTTCAATTATTTAATTTTTAGAGGGCTTGTTCTTACAGTTTTCTTAGTGGCTACACCAGCTTACATTTCTCACGTATCTGTTGGCCATCTGTGTGTGTTTTTTTGAAAAAATGTCTGTTTGGGTCCTCTGTCTGCTCTTCCCTTATTCTGAGGATGTGGCCATGTGAAGTTCAAGTGGTGTTGGATTTTTCATTTTTCTATTACCTTTTTTTTTTTTTTTTAACTTTTATTTATGATGGGAGATTTATCCTCCTCTTCTTGATACCTCACCCGTGGAAGGTACCCAGAGACAGGCTTTCTGGGTGTTCCCCTGAGCCGCTCATCCTTTTGCCTCAGTTCTCCTGACTGAACCTCAGGGTGTCTGGAGGCCCTGGCTCCCGGGCAGGTGGCCCCTGACTCCCAGCGTTGCACCCAGCGCCTCACCCTGGCTGTGTTCTGTCTCCTAGCACACGCTCACGGGACACAGTGGCAAAGTGCTGTCTGCCAAGTTCCTGCTGGACAACGCGCGTATCGTTTCTGGAAGTCACGACCGGACCCTCAAACTCTGGGATCTACGCAGCAAAGTCTGTGAGGAAATTCAGTCTCTGTCTGTGAACAATTCGATACTAACCGCGGAGCTGTTTGTTTCTGCGTTAAAGCCTGCATCTAGTGTGATACACTTTGAATTTCAAGCCTGGTCTCATGTCGGGTGGTGGTGATGTAGGGACTGTTTTTCGAGTTTCGGAGCTTCGTTTACATAAACGGTTCCGATGGCTTAAGTAAGGGTGAGGGGCAGTGGTGCGCGGCGCGCCCCGGAAGGGCCTCTGCGTGACTGCTCGTGTTCGGCTTCCTTTCAGGCATAAAGACGGTATTTGCGGGATCCAGCTGCAATGACATCGTCTGCACAGAGCAGTGTGTGATGAGTGGGCATTTTGACAAGAAAATTCGTTTCTGGGACATCCGGTAAAACACCCGTGAGCCTGGAGGGAAGGCAGATGAGGGGGCAGTGGAATTGTGCTGGTGTCCCGTGCGTGGGCTGCGCTTCTGCCCTGGAAATGGCAGAGACGGCTCCAGTCGGCGTCATCTTCCGTATTGGATAGTTTCTGCCCTGGAGTAGAATGCCACAGTCGTCACCTCTGAGCGTGCCCTATGCCCTCACTAGTCGCTTTACTAGCTGCTAGGTCAACAGCTGAACAGCTAGGTTGTCAGGTAGATTCAAGTGTAACTGGGGAGACCGACATACAAGTCTGCAGGGTGTGCTGAAGCGGGGCTGGGCACCAGTGTCCAAGGACGTTAAAGACTGTCTCTCAAGACGAGTCTAGAGAAGAGCCCCGGAGGGCAGCTGGCAGGGCGAGTCAGCCGAGGGCAGACGAGACTGACAGGGTAGGTGGGGTCGGATTGCCGCAGGCTTCGGACGCTGTTGATGAATGACTTGATCTTATAAGCTGCCGGGTGTTTAGCCAGAGATTCCTTCACGAGAGTCTGGTAGATTACACTGGCAGTTTTAGAGGGTGTCACCGGAGCCTTGAGGAGCTGAACTCAGGGCAGTAGAGGGCGATGTGGAGCCGGAGCCAGTTCCTGGGAGAGTTTGGACAGAGCTCATTGCAAGCTGGATGTGGAGGGTGAGGAAGGGGAGAAAGAAGTAAAGCAAGATGGAGAATAAATGACACCTTTAGGGAGAGGATGCAGTGAACATATTCAGAAAAGGGCATTAATTGGCAGCTTCTGATAGAGTATTTGGGAAAACAGAATTTTTTGAGACGTTGGATGGGAGAGAAATTGAGACATCCTCACAGGAGCACTTTGAGGACATGACAGCTGATTTATTAGAGCTGGTGTGTGAAACGACAGGAGGGCAGCACCCAGGGAGCTGTCCTGAGGGCTGAGTGGCTGGAAATGGACAGAAAGCTGAGGTCTCGGAGGTGGGCCAGGTGTGAGGAGTGAAAGTGGAGGCGTCTAGTCAGGCTGAGACTGGGTTGGTTAGAAGTGGGTAACTGGTGGTTAGCTTCAGGTGTACTGGTTGGCTGACACTTGAACTGAAGTATGAAATTATAGAGCTAAACTGGATATTAGAAGGCTCCTGTTCCATCCCCTAATTTAACAGATGAAGACCCCAAGTCCCAGGAGATGGAGCGACCACAATAAAGTAAACTCTCTTACTTCGTTATGGTTTGGGATAGGAAATCTTGTCATTGAAAGTTTACAACAGAATGACCACAGAAGGGTTTGTAGCTCCTTTGGCTGTATCACCAGCAGGGCCCAGTCCAGGATTGCTGTTCACAGACCTGGCCTGGACCACGGCCCAGAGGAGAACTGGGAGAAGAAAAGGCAGAAGAAGAGGTGGCCAGGTGTCCAGGCTCCGTGTCTAGAGTTTGCCAGGATGGGTTGGAAGGCCTGGGAGCTGAACTTTGTGCGGCAGGATTCCCGGGAGAGTCCACACTTGTCCATAGAAGGCAGCCCAGACCCGCTAAAGCAGATTTACATCTCTTTGGATAAGCTGAAATGATAAAATTGAAGTAAAACAAATTAAACAGTAGCCCTGCTTAGTTCATACTGATCAGAAGCTCTGATTGGCAATTACTATATTTCAGAAATGAGCAAGGAAATTAATTCTTACCAGCTTCAGAGTTCTGATACTCACAACTACTTAATAGAATCTGTTGATGGCAAAATAATTGAAGCCGAGGCTGCGGTGGTTTGTGTGGGGTTGGGAGTGCTTCTGCTGTCCTTGGAGAGTGGTGTGTTCTCGTTGAGTTGCCTGCTCTTCCCGCTCCATGGCATGCCACCCTGCTTGGAATGGGGAAGTTCTGACCTTTCTGTTACATTTTCGCGGATTTTCCATCTTTTTTGTAGATCAGAGAGTATTGTCCGAGAGATGGAGCTCTTGGGAAAGATCACTGCCCTGGACTTAAACCCAGAAAGAACTGAACTCCTCAGCTGCTCTCGAGATGACCTGCTGAAAATTATAGACCTACGAATAAATGCTGTCAGACAGACATTCAGGTAACTGAAGACACTCTGGTTGGGTCTCCAGAGGCCTGCCTGCACTTACGCCCTGAGTGGCGTGGACTCCAGGGTAACGGTGCCATTGTCTGTTTCAGCGCACCAGGCTTCAAGTGCGGCTCCGACTGGACGAGAGCTGTGTTCAGGTTAGTGGGGAGGCGTGCCTCCTGCCCCAGCCTGCCCACCCCAGCCCGGCTCATCTCAGGTTAGAGCAGGGGCCTCCTCCCACTGGGAAATGAGCTGAATCTGTACAGCGTCTCCATGCGAGCAAGTGTCCGGAGCAAACCTGCAAGTTCAGTCCTGGACGTCGCTGTCACTCCCTCTGTCTGAAGTGTCCCTTCGGTGACTGAGAATGTGTGCCACCCCGGAAGGTGTGGTGATGGACTGGCTTGTTCTCTGTCTGCTCATTACAGTAGAGCTCTGAGAGCTTTTTGGGAAGGGTGGGGAGTCTCCTGGAGCACAGCGGAATGGGCTCCCTCCCTTTCCTGTTCTCCTGTCTGAGCGTGGCCGTTCTCACACACTGCCAGGCTCAGGGCTAGCACTGTGGGGAAGTTCCTCCACAGTCCGCACATCGTTGCTTTTCTGTTTTCGCTGAACCGTGTGACCAGGCAGTCCCCCAGCTCAGGGAAACCCTTCACCACTTGGGGTTGCCCTTGACCTCCTTGTGTGCTCGACATGACGGGGGACTTGTGCCCCGCAGAAGTGCTGCAGTGGCACCATTTCTCAGTAGCTGGTGAGGCCAGATAACGGTCTAGCAGCTTGCAGCCAAAACGGCTGTGAATAGCATCTCGGGGTTCCTGGGTACTCAGGAGTGGTCATGAGTTTGACTTGTAAGCGAAGAGCAAACCTTGATTTCCTGGGGAGAGGTCCTTGTGAGGATGCTGACTTGAGAGTGGGTGACGGACGCCGTTTCTCTTGTGTCCTCCAGCCCTGACGGCAGTTATGTAGCAGCGGGCGCGGCCGAGGGCTCGCTGTACATCTGGAACGTGCTGTCCGGGAAAGTGGAGAAGATCCTCTCAAAGCATCACAGGTGAGACAGCAGCCCTTCTGAGGCACTGAGCAGGCCTGTGGCTCCATCCCAGGGGCCGGTGCTCTCCCGGGCATGGGCCCAGGTCGACCCCACGAGGCCCATGTCCGCTCAGGTGCTCTGCTGCGGGTGAGGTCAGTGGAGAGAAGCTGGGGCCGTTCTCACTGGACCGCAGACCGCTGGGTCCTGCTCATTCACGTTCCAGGACAAGTTAGGGCGGCCGCTGGAGAAAGGCTTGCGTTCTGCCTCTTTGATCGTGTGCACACCCCCGCTTCCTCCCGCCCCTTCACTGCTCTCCTCCCCCTCTGCGGCCCTGTCTCCCTTCTAGTCCCTTTCCTCAGGAAACTGACTGCTTGTGACCACTGGTGTTCACATACTTTCCCCCAGGCCCCTTCTCTTTCAGCTTCGGCCTGTCCCCACAGGCTCAGCTGCTGCTGAGAAGACAGGCTGCTCACTGCCCGCCCTGAGGTGCTCCTCTTAATTCTCTCAGAGCTACTCCCTGAGGGCAAACGTGATAAGGCCTGGCTCCCTTTCTTCCTAAACTGCCTCCTGGAATCACGGCGGGCTTCTTTTGCTCTGTGAGCGCCTGCCTGTGCGTGGGGGGGGCCACACTGGCGTTAAACCGGGTGCTGGGACAGGCCTGACTGACTCCCTGCTGGTGAGAGAGCCTTGGAGGGAGCCTGGCGCTCAGCTCACTGAGGTCTCACCCGTGTCCCCACCTCTCCCTTTGAAGCTCGTCTATCAACGCGGTGGCCTGGTCCCCCGCCGGCTCCCACGTGGTCACTGTGGACAAAGGAAGTAAGGCCGTGCTGTGGTCGGAGTATTGACAGCCCCTCGTCGGGAGAGAGCGGTCTGGAGCTGGAGGAGCAGGCGGGCCCCACAGCTCTGTCCTGGCAGGTGGCGTGTTGGGTGTGGCTTTGACCTCCCGAGAAAAGCTCCAGCCGGGGCCCCGGGGCCTGCCTGCGAGCAGGGTTCCTGAGGGTCGTGGCTAAGGCCCCTCCCAGCCTGAAAGAGTTAACACTGAGAACACTGACGCTGCGGTCCCTCAGCCAGGGGCTCAGGGTCCTGCCCTGATTCGAGGGGGGAACGACACTACTGGCGCCCGTCTCGCATACCTCAGTGTGGGGGCGCGCGGGCGCCCGCGCTCTCCTGGGCCTCAGTGCCAAAGGCGCCCCCACGCCGGGGCGTTGGTCCTCCCCCGTGCTTTCTCCCGTCCTCCAGGGTCGGTCCTGGCCTGATGCATGTCCTGTCCCCCTGGGTCGTTTTCCCAGGGAACCTGCTTTAATCATCGGATCAACAGAAACCCGAACAGGAACCCCCCGCCCCTCCTCAGCCCGTGGGGCTGCCCTGGTCTCTGAGGAGGCGGGGGCCTGCGGCCCTCCCTGCTGCTCTGTGTCTGTATTCGAGGCTCCTACTCTGGCCTCATCTGATCACTGTTGGGATTTCCCTAGCTCTCCCGAAGTGTTCTTGGAAAGCAACTCTTCTCCAAAACTGCCTCTCCCCACCCCTGCTGCCAACAGTTCTACATATCTGTTTCTTGACTAAGAAATAAATCTGTTTCATTAAAAAAAAAAAAAAGTTGGGGGCGGGGGTAGCAGAGGAAGCGCAAAACACTCTTTCCAGAAGAGCGGGTGTGCTGTCAGTCAGCAGAGACTGATTTCCCGAATCACCTGGAACGTCCCAGCCGCCGGCCCGCCACCGTCTTCCCGCCACGCTGGGGTGAGGGTGGCCGGTGGGTGGGATCGGAGGCCTCGGGTGTGTTATCCCCGAGCCAGCAGTTCCGGGTCGTGCCCCTTTGCCAGGCCTACGTGCAATACCCCATCGGTGCTTTAGTGCAGGAAGCCCATTCCAGGAAGCATGGAAATGCCATCTTTAGATTTCAGGACGTGTGACAAGGCCAGGGAAAAACTGGCCTGTGCAGGTTTTTTAAAAAAAAAAAAAAAAAATGTATCTTTACCATCTTAGTTGTTTGTAAAATTTTAGTTTCTTGAGCGGCTGAAACACCATTATTTTTTATCACTTACTCATTGCACTTTATTTTTCTTTCCTTCCATACTTGTTCTCCAGACAGTTGTTGGGGGTGAGTGCTAGGGCAGGGCAAGTGGGGTGATTCACGCGCCCCATTTTCCCCTGCCCTCGCCTCCCTCATTTGCTGTCCAGAGGACTTGTGTTGAGAGGAGTTGAAGTTCACAGGCCAGGGCACATCTTTTATTTATTTAATTATGTTGCCCAACAGAACTTGATTGTAAATAAAAGAAGAAATCTGTTATATACTTTTCAAAACTCCATGCCTCTTGGTGGTTATTTTATTTTTCTTCATCCTAAGGGCAAAAAGCTGTTTCTTTCATTTATTTTCCTGGTACTCATTCGTTTGTAAATAACGGTTCATACTTTCCCCGTGCCTTTCCTCGTGGTTCATTGTTACTGCTGCCTGTAAACGTCAGTGTTTCAGTTCCACGTTACTCACAGGTCTTAGCTGAATCTAGAAAAGGCTGTCTTCAGGATTTTGGTAGCTGTGTGGTATGCTCCACACCGTGGCCGTAGGAGCCCCGGTCCCCACACTGGAGACACTGTCCGTAGGACAGACCGTGAACTGTGAGTCTCCCAGCCTTCAGGCTGCTTCTGTGCTGACGGGGCATAAATTTCCTAACTGGGGAGCGATTTATTCAGAGCAGCTCAAGATACCTAGAAGCAGCCTTGTGCCATAACAAATTAGAGTCTCCCTGGAGTATCCCCCCCCCCACCCCACTCCCGAGGACCTCTGTCCAGCCCATCACCACACAGTCGCCCAGCAGCTCAAGGCGGGGTTCCATCATGACTTGAAGTCTCAGGGGCTGCCAGACAGTGGAAAGAGGGGAGCCCATGGCAGTCACCTTCAAGGAGGTAAGTCGTTCTTCAGAAAGGCTGAAAGCAAGCAGGCCAGCAGCCTGATGGTCCTGTTTTCCTTGACTGCAGGGGAGCACGTCTGCTCTCCAGCTCACCCAGCCGTCAAGGCTGGGGTACAGGGTGGGCTCCCGCCGTGGTGGTGCTTTCCTCCACCTCATGGTCTATTCTCTGTTGCTCAGGCCCTCTTGGTCCCTCCCCCAGTGCTCCTGGTTCCATTGGTCAGGGTAGGAGTGGGCATGGGAGTTTTCAAAATTGCCCTGAGCGAATCCTGGCTGGTTGGAGCTGGGATGGGCTTTGATCCAGACATTAGCCTGTCTCAGGTTGACAGTTCAAGACTTAAAATTTATATTCCCAGGAAGTCCCTGTCCGGTGGTTAGGACTCAGCACTTCTCTGCAAGGCGTGTGGGTTCAGTCCGTGGTCGGGGAACTAAGATCCCGTGTGCCACCTGACACAGGCAGAAATAGAGTTTATGTTCCCTCAGCCCTTACCCAGAGTCGTGTGAGGTATCGAGTTCTGTGTCTGTCTTGTAAGGCACCTGCTGTGGCACACTCTCCTTCATCTACGAATCCAGTAAAGCCCTGGTGTGTCTTCACATCGTGGCACATGGGAAGTTTCGTGTGGACCCTGGGCAACGGAGAGGCCCGACCCGGCCCCAGGAGCGCATGTGCTGGGAAAGGCCGCGGTTTGCAGGTGTGCCAAGCTACCTGTGTGCCTTCACACCTATGGCATGACCTCGGTCAACCGTGATTTTGGGGGACGAGACCATGGATTTGAAGCTCACGGCCTGGGCAGAGCCCTGAGCGAGGACGGGGGCAGTGAGGAAAGCTGTTGCGAGTCGTGCCTGTTGTCATAAGGGGTCCCGGGTGGTAAGACAGAAGCTGCGGCTTCTGAAGAGTCTCCTGTCACGATTGGGGGAGAGCTTCCCGGCTAAGCAAGAAGCTGTTCTGGAGTCCTGGCCCGCAGGCAGGCACTGGTGCCCGGGGACATCCACCTCGCCCGCTCACAGTGTGCGGCGGCAGGAGGCGCCTCTTAGAAATCCCGTTTTCAAGCCAGTTGACTTTGGAAACCTTGTGTAAAGTGAAGCATACCTGTATTCACATAGATTCTGTGGAAACATGTCAGATGTGTGGTGCGTGCCGGTAAGACGGACTTGGATCCACAAGCTGATTCTTGCCTCCTGGAGCTCTGTTTTCCACCTGTGCCTCTGAACTTTCCTGCGTCGCCGCCAGACGCTCCTCCATTCTCAATGGTCTGGTCCACGGTGGGGCCTTCAGCTGCTCCCAGCTCTCCTTCATGGATCCTGCTAGGGGCCGAGCTGCCCTCTTCCATCCCTGAGCGGAGGGCATGATGGGAGCATCCACATCTGGAGGATCCAGAACCCACAAGAATAGAGGAAATGCCAGTGTCAGAGCCCCCTTCCTGCCTCTCAGCAATTTTGCCAGAGTATTTTACAGCAAACCTCAAGTATGACATTTCTCCCATAGATCAGCATGCAACCTAATAAGGACGCCATGCCATAATTACACCTCAGAATTAACAGTCCCAGTGTCATCCACCCCTGGGTCAGGAAGATCCCCTGGAGAAGGAAATGGCAACCCACTCCAGTATTGTTGCTTGGAAAGTCCCATGGACAGAGGAGCCTGGTGGGCCACAGTCCATGAGGTCACAAGAGTCAGACACGACTGAGTGACTAAACAATAGTGTCATCCACGATCCAGTCCATGTTCGAATTCTGATGGTGCCAGTGCTTCTTATGACTGCCTGGCTGAAGTCAAGATCCAGTTAGTTTTTGCTGCATAACAAAGCGCCATGATGTAATGGTTCCAAATGAGCATCGTTTGTGTGAGCGGGCATAGCCAGCCGGGTTCAGGGAGACTGGTAGAGGGTGACCCCCCACTTATCTGGCCGTTCATTTGCCATCAGCAGGGGAAACAGGGTGATGCAATAAGGCAGGCGTCTGTGGGATCACTTGCAGCTCTGCCTGGTCACCTTTGTTACCCACTGGCTGGAGCAGACGGCATGAGCAGTGCTGCCTGCCTCTGAGGGGCATTGCCCAGCAGCATGGGGACATGGAGGAGAATCTCCACAGCAGTTCTGGCACCTGAGGTCCCAGCTGGATTTGGTTGACTTTCCTCACATAAGTGATGTTTGTGTCCCACGTGGGAACATTGTGGACTTCCCTGGTGGCTCAGTGGTAAAGAATCTGCCTATAGGGCAGGGGACCTGGGTTCGATCCCTGGGGCAGGAAGACCCCTGGAGGAGGAAATGGCAACCCACTCCAGTATTAGCTGGAAAATCTCATGGACAGAGGAGAGCCTCATGGGCTACACAGTCCATGAAGTCAAAAAGAATTGGACACGACTGCACCCCTAAACCACCACCACCACCACCACCACCACCACAAGGAACATTCGCCCTGGAGGTTGCTGTGTGCCAGGCCCTGTGGTTTGCTCCCACCCTAGGACCTGGGGAAGAGAGCAGGGGAAGTCAGGCTTTGGGCTTCATTTCTCCAGAGAAACAGACTTAAACAGTAGATAGGTATGCTTGTGAGCCAAGCCCATAAGAAGATAGGCTGTACGCAGTCCAGTTTCTAACTAACCATACAAGGAACTTCCCTAGTGGTCCAGTGGCCAAGAGTCTGAGCTCCCAATACAAGGAGCCCAAGTTTGATCCCTGGTAGGGAACTAGATCCTGCAACTCGGTTCTCATGCCACAACTAAGGATCCTGCGGGCTGTAGCTAAGACCCAGCACAGCCAAACTGAAAGAAAGCCATAGGTTCTGCTACTCCCTGAAGGGGCAGCGGAGGGTCTAAGAGGTCACAAGCCAGAAGTCTCAGAATCAACCATATCTTTGACTTTCAGGTAATGCTAAGCACAGGGTGGATACTCTATTAAAGTTTTTATTTAATAGAATTGAATCAGCAAAAAGAAAAGACAGGCTTCCCTGGAGGTCCAGTGGTTAAGAGTCTGCCTTGAAATGCAGGAGACATGGGTTCAATCCCTGGACTGTGAAAATCCCGCATGCCACGGAGCAGCTAAGCATGCATGCCTAGAGCCTGTGCTCCAGGAGGCCGCTGCAATGAGAAGCCCATACACCACAACTAGAGAAAGCCCAAGTGTGGCGATGAAGACCCAGCACAGCCGAAATAAGTAATTTCCTTAATGGCGACCCACTCCAGTGTTATTGCCTGGAAGATCCCATAGACAGGAGCTTGGCGGGCTACAGTCCATAGGCTCGCAAAGAGTCGGACACCTCTGCAGTGACTTAGCATGCAGACACGCACTGGGTCACGAGGTAAAAATAAATGAGTTTCTTTTTCTACTATTTTTAAATGTGTTAAGTTGAAATTAACATAAAATTAGTTGTTTTAAACTGAACAGTGGCTTGTAGTGCATTCACATGTATGAGCACCACACCGAGTTTCAAGAAGAAAGGCTATTTCTTAAGCTCGATGAATGTCCTTTTTCTTTTTTCCTAAACTTCTGATCTCTCCGTAGAGAAGCGTGGGCCCTCGTCTTGCTCAGCTTGGGCTGCAAGGGTGAAGTTCTGCAGCCTGTGCGGCTTAAACAACAGAAGCGTCTCACACCCGGAAACCGGAGTCCTGGCCGAAGATGCTGGCGGGGGTCCTTCATCCTGAGGCCTCGCTGCTGCTGAGCTGTGTGTTCACGGGACTGTATGTGCAAGGAGAGCCATGATCCTGTCAGATCAGGACCACGCTGATGATCTCGCTCAATGGCCCCATCTCTGAATACCATCACACGGAGGGGTAAACAGGCTACAACACAGGAGTCTAGGGTGACACACTGTAACAGACTTCTCCAGAAGGCTCTGCCTAGTTTTGCTCAGCTACAGGAGTACGCATCTCAGTGTGGTGGTGTTGTTATTCAATTGTAAGTTGTGTCCGATTCTTTGCAACCCCATGGACTGCAGCACGCCAGGCTTCCCTGTCCTTTGCCATCTCCCAGAGTTTGCTCAAATTCATATCCATTGAGTCAGTGATGTCATCCAACCATCTCATCCTCTGCCGCCCCCATCTCCTATTGCCCTCTATCTTTTCCAGTGAGCCAGCTCTTTGCATATCAGGTGGCCAGAATATTGGAACTTCAGCTTCAGCTCAATTTCAGGAGGAAGCACCTCAATGGTGTCAACTCCAAGCTCGTTAGCATTGAAGCCCACTCCAGCGTCAGGATCCACATGGCAGGACCAGAAAGGAAGAAGTGCTCGCCTCAGGGTGAAGGAAAGTGGATCAGGAGCTTTGCAAGGTTTTCCCTGTACGTTTGATGCCTTTCCTTGAGTCCTTCTGCAGATGGAGCAGAGAATACAGTGAGACAGATCTAGTTTCTCAGGATCGGAGTGGACTCATCACTGAGCCATGACCATCCAGGACTCTAGTCTGGGGCTGTTTGTACAACTTGCTTCCCGCACACAGAAACCTGGAGTGTTAGGCACCCTTGTCAGCGTGATGCCTCAGGAGGGATATTTGACATCTGTCTTGGGGGAGGACCCCAGTGGTGAGAGAGTTTCAGTGCCCATGAGGATTGAGCACCTATATTCTAACAACAACAAACATTCTAATCAGGAAAGACTGACGTGGAAGAGATTGGATTAACTTAGACCCATGCAGAGAGGTAGAAGGGAGGCTGATTTCCATCCTTAGAGAAAATTTCCTCACACTTCCTGTTGTTTCAAAGAAAAGTGGTAGTGATTCCCCCGTCCCTGGAAGCATCCAACAGCTTCCTATGGATATTGTAGAGGAGCTCGACACAAGGGATGGTATGTAGACTAGATGTTTTTCAAGGATCTCTGCCCATGGGGTTCCACTTGGGATTTCAGACATTAGCCAGCCCAACCCATGACAACAGCCCTCCATTCTTATGGCCAGTTGACTAAGAGGTACATGTTGGAATTGAGGTAGTTCTGGTTCCCTGGCACTCTTCATAAATAACAGTAACCTCAGACTTGTCCAGTGCTCTCTGCTTCCGTAAAACTAAGGCAGTGAGGACACAGGCTTTCATTTTGCAGCTGATGGGTTAGCAGGCTGGACCAGTGTCCCTCATGCATGTGCCCTAATAACCACCTAAGATGATCACCTAGCCCCAAAGCCTCTAAGCTGCTTAGCTGTGCATCCCACCCTCCACCCCCTCGGGCTGGCACTGCGTTTGGTGTTGGGAAATGAAACGCGGGGCTTGTAGCTGCTTCTCACTGGATCTGATGCAAGAAACAAATAATGCATAGCCAGGGAGTGGTTCCTAGACTCTGAGAATTAGTAGACCAGTAAATTTCCAGAAGAACTGTAGCAAGAGTTGGAAAACTTTTCATTTTGGTCAAGGATTTTCTTTTTCCCTAAACTGCCATCTACGCTCATCTCTATTTTATAAAAGGAAGAACACTTTGTCCCCTATGCTTAGCAGCTACATTCTGAAATATTTATGGGTAAAGTGTGTGTCTGCTACTTTCAAATGGTTCAAAAGGAAAAAAGCAATAGAGAGATGAGCACATGCAGTGAAATGTTGAATCTCCGTGTTGACTATGGGGGTGTTTATTATTATACTATTCCGGCTTTTCACTGTTTAAATTCATAATCAATTCTAGAAAATGCAAAACAAATGACTGAAGGCAAATCAGTGGTCACCTGGGATGGGGAGTCAACTGAAACGTATGCCAGGGAACCTTCAGGGGCAACGGAAATGTTGTGTCTTCATCAAACTGCCCTGAAGATGGGTAGATTTGGTTGCATGTAAAGCATGTATCTAAAGATTAGGAGGAAGAAGAAGGAATTTATATGGAAGAAAAAAGAAAAATTTAGAACTCCGTAACCTTAGAATAAAGAACCACCCTTTATACTGAAAGCATTTGGGTCTGTGAAGAAACTGGCAACAGTGTCCTTGTTTTCCTCGACTCTTCACCAAGCGGAGAAAAATGCATTGCAGACCAGGAGCTGGGAGCGACTACCAGAGACTCCGATTTCCAGAAAGAGCGAGGTCTGGCGTGCAGTGCGCCCCAGATTCTCCTACCTGTCCCAGGGCTGGCCGGCCAGTGCTGAGACCTCCACCCTGGGGACCTGGGGCTAACACAGCCACAGGAGAATGGGCGTCCCGGGGGGCACCCACGGCTCAGGGCGGCCCATTTGATGGAGGCACTAGAAGGGCCCCAGTCATGTTTCTTCCTCTTCTTTTTTTCAAAAAAACTACACCTCACAGCTTGTGGGATCTTAGTTTCCCAACAGGGATTGATCCTGGGCCCCTGGCAGTGAGAGCTCGGAGTCTTAACTACTGGACCAGCAGGAAATTCCCTTCTTTCTTTCTTTCTTTTTTGTTTTTTTAGGGAAAAGAGATTTCTTAAAAACAAAGCCTAGCATTCCCTTCACACAGACCACCAATGTCAGCTCCTTGGTTCCTATCCCAGAGACTGCATATAATGGGTATGGAAACACACGTGTCCATATCTATCCACACGTAGACTTGTGTGTTTGCAAAATGCCATCATACTACACACACCTGTGACCTTTGCTCAGTCACGGTCTCTACCTTCCTCGCCCAGTAATTTCCATGCTACCTGTCTGAGGTCAAATAACAAACATATTCCAGGGGCTCTTCCCAACCCAGGGATTCAGATTCTTTACCATCTGAGCCATTAGAGAAGCCCTAACGAACATATTACTGACACGTTATTAGATTATATTCAGATTTTCCCAGTGGGCCCAAAATGTCTCTACATCCTGTTTATTCAGTGGGGACCACACAGTACATCTGGATGTTGAGTCCCTTAACTGTCTTTTAATCCAATGCATCTCTTTTCTAGGACATTGACTTATAAAAGATACCAGCCACTTTCTACATTCATCTGGTAGCTTTCTTGTGGTCTCATCTAGCTATTCTTTGTATGTCCTACAAATGAGAAGTGATGTCTAAAGGCTTGATGGATTCCAGCTGTCTTAAGATCATACATCACAGTGGTTGACACTTTGGAGATGCTAAGATTGACTTCAGACCACGCCTGGTCCCCCTGTTATGTGGTTGCAAAAGGCTTGCACCTTGAAGTCTTGATCCATATGGCATCACTTTGGTGTCATAAGAACAGACATTTCCCCTTCAACTCTTCACATATTGGTTTTGACACCAGTAAAGAATCCTCATCTGAGTCAATAATGTCATCAGTGTTTTACAATGTTAAGTTTTACTGTTATTCAGCTCTGGTGAGATCAGTGGCTCAGAAGACATTGTTATTGAAAAGATAGGTTATTACTTACAGTTCCTCAAAGTGGGGCAGGCCGCCCATGGAAGCACCAGGGGCCAGTTGGGCGGTAGAAGGATCAAGGAGAAAACATGGGCAAGAGGTTTTTTGTGGTTTCCTTGAGAAAGAACTGGCGAGACAAGATAAGCGGACTTAAGGCGGGCTCTGGGGTGCAGGGGCTGTCTCTAGTTGTCTGACACCTGGCCCCAGGATGAGTCACGGGGGCAAGGCAGTAATGGTTCAGAGTGTGAGACCCCCCAGCAAAGCAGGAAAGGAGGCCTTTGGTGTGTTCACATCCTGGGTGGGCTGATACAGATGTGAAAAACAGTCACTCTGGGAAAAAACTAGCCTGGGATGGCAGTCTCTTCAGGGTCAGCAAAGCCTCAGATGTCAAAGCATCAAAATTATAGAAAATAAAAAGGCACAATTAATACAGTCAGAGTTTGTCAAGTGGTGTTTTTCTAATTCTATCACTCTCTTTACATTTCTTAGCTGACATTCCTCCATTAAAGTTTTTAAAAGTTGGGACTTCCCTGGTGGTCCAAGGGTTAAGACTCCCTGCTCCCAGGCAATCCTGGTTTGAGCCCTGGTTAAGGAACTAGATCTGTTTATAGATCTAGATATATTTTAAAAATTTTATTCTCATAGAAATGAAATTTTTTTCCAACTTCAGCTGTTGCCAGCCAGCATACTGTTGCAATCCAGTGACTCATTGATTTTCTCCAAGCTTATTGAGGCCCCTATTCTAGACACTGCAGATGGGAGAGGAACTAAATAGTCAAGAATCTCTTCAGTCCTGGAACCTACAATCTAACAGTGGTTGGAGGGGGGACAGACGATAAACAAATGAATCAGTTGTCCTCTATGTTAGATGGTGGCAGGTGCTACAGAGGAACGGAATGCTGAGGAGGAGGACAGAAGTGTTGGATGGGGTGGTACACCAGGATACAGATGGACAGGGTGACAGCGACGTCAAGACCTAAAGGAGTAAAAGGAACGAGCCGAGTGACTGTGGGAAAAGTGTTCCAGAAGAAGAAACAGTAGGTACAAAGGCCCTGAGGCAGGTTTGGAGAAAAGCAAAGAGGCCAGCTGACTGGAGCAAAGTGAGCAAGTCATGGAAAGGGGACCCAGATCATGCAGGGGTTAGGCGGGAAGCCACTGGGGTATCTCAGTAGATACTAACACCCCAAACATCAGAACTGGCTTTCTGCTTAGACTGGCTTCATTTCGAGACACCAGCTCAAGTCCAAAACACATGCATGTTAGTGACCACACTATCCCCTGCATTCATTCCCTGAATATTCTATTCCAGACACTGGAATATAAACAAGATAAACAAAACAGCGTGGGGTCCCTGACCTCGTGGAGCCTAGAGTCAAATATGAGATCAGTTCAGTTCAGTCGCTCAGTCGTGTCCGACTCTTTGCGACCCCATGAATCACAGCACGCCAGGCTTCCCTGTCCATCACCAACTCCCGGAGTACACTCAGACTCGCATCCATCGAGTCAGTGATGCCATGCAGCCATCTCATCCTCTGTCGTCCCCTCTTTTTCCTGCCCCTAATCCCTCCCAGCATCAGGGTCTTTTCCAATGAGTCAACTCTTCGCATGAGGTGGCCAAAGTACTGGAGCTTCAGCTTTAGCATCATTCCTTCCAAAGAACACCCAGGGCTGATCTCCTTTAGAATGGACTGGTTGGATCTCCTTGCAGTCCAAGGGTCTCTCAAGAGTCTTCTCCAACATCACAGTTCAAAAGCATCAATTCTTCAGCGCTCAGCCTTCTTCACAGTCCAATTCACATCCATACATGACCACTGGAAAAACCACAGCCTTGACTGAGATGAGAGACCATGAAATTATCTTGCAGACAAGCATCAGATGCAGAAGAGCCTCCAACCTAGTCTGGAGGTGGGGGACGTCTCCCCTGAGGAAGTGACTCTTGAGCCAGAGTCTGAAGGGTGGAAAGAATCAAGGAGTGTGGGAGAAGAGGGTGGTTCCAGACAGAAGCAATGATGGGTGTGCATTGCAGGGAGATGGGGAAGGGTGGGCAGAGGCTGGAGTGCGTGACTTTAAAGTTCTGTGCCTAGGACTCCCGTGGGGGTCCAGTGGCTAAGACTCCACCTCCCAATGCAGGGGCCCAGGTTTGATCCCTGGTCAGGGAACTAGATCCCATGTGCTGCAACTAAGGCTGAAGATCTCGCAACTAAGACCCAGTGCAGCCAAATAAATAATTTTTTCAAAAATAAGGTTCTGTGCCTGTAGCTGAGAGCAAGGTGAGATGCTAAGCTGGAGGGTGGCTACTCAGGGCTTGGAAGGATGTACTTAGACAGCAGGAGACACTCTAGTCTGGGAAAGCCAAGGGGCTGGTGTGGACCCTGCGGAGGCTGGAGGACTAGAAGGATTCAGAGGACGCCAGGGGCAAAACTGACAGGACTCATGACCTAATGGATAGGACACGGGGAAGAGGAGAAGGGCAGCACCCGTTTGGCTTGCGTAACACCAGGATTCATCTTGAGGTTGACATTTCTCCTTGACCTTTTTGTCTCTATCCCCACCCCCAAGGTTGCATTAGCTGCCTGCTGAGTTTAATCAAGTTGGTTGAGCTCTGGAAAATCCCTTCTCCTGGTGATAGCAGGAGGAAGGGATAATCAGTCTATTTCCAGAACCCAAAGTGGGTTAAGATAGAAAGTAGCTTTAGTCTACTAGCTGTCATCCCTCCCCCCCCCCCCCCCCCCCGCCTCCCTTCCCCGCTCAAGCCAGTTGGCTCCTGTGAGCCCACCGTGAGCCCCTCTGGAGGGAGACCGAGAGGCCCTTGCCTAATGCTGAGAACTGCTGAAGCTACCATTTCGTCCGCCTCAGCACTAATCCAGTTACCACTCTGCTCCTTCAATGGGATTTGGCTTCTAGGCACTGAGATGTGGGTGTGGGGCACACTCTCCCAGTTCCCTACAAATCCCCCTGAGCGGTCAGCCAGGGCCCGTGTGGAGTTGTCTGGGTAGACAGAACAGGGGTTGGCCGTCTGCTCACCCCGGAGGGCACACACACCTTCTCCCCACCTCCTGGGCCCTCCCGGCTGGTCGCACAAGGTACGTGACCATCCTCCAGCAAAGCCTTCTCAGAACCTCGGGGCAGGCCAGGAAAGAGCCAGGACCGGGGAGACTGGCATCTTCGTGCAGTCAGTCTGACCCAGTTACTTTCCATGGACATTACTTGTTAGGGAAACTCAGAAGGCATTTTGAATTTCAGACAGCCTCTTTGTTGTGGGTAGAGCTGGGGATAGTGAGAGAGAACTCTGCTTAGTGTGAATTGCTGAGCAGGACTTTTAGGGGATTTAACGGATTTTTCAAATGATATTCATGAAGTGGTTAGGTTGTGGTTTGCAGGAACTTTTTCTACCTTAATTGCCATGATATATCATCAAGATAGAATTTTAAAATCAATCTGGCTTACTGTGACGATAGCAAGGCTTAGTCTCAAAGTAAAACCTTCTCGTGGGAATCTGTCTGAAGTGAGGTTTACTAAGAAGTGAGGTTTGCTGGTGAGGCTTACTAAGAAGTGTTTGACGCTTATCAGGAAAAAATAAATACCTTAAAAAAAAAAAAAAAAGGCAGCTCACTGTAGTGAAATACAAACCAGACAAAGGCCTTTTCAAGTCAAACGTGGATATCGAGGTAGAAGGAAATGCCTAATGGATACACAGTATCTCATGAGTAGGTATAATTCCGAGAATGTTCTAGATGTTATATTTAGGATGGCTTTACCTTTCCACAGCCCTGTAACACCTGACGTACACCCTAATGTGGAAGAAACCGCCAGGGACCGTTAACACAGCAGCCAACATGCAGACCAATAAGCCCGCACCAAACCACGTTATCTACAAGAAGATCTCCCGTGATAAATCGGTGAGTGGGGCAGATGTGAGGGGCTTGAGTGATGAATTTTTTTAAGGAGCTTTTCGAATAGATGGGATCAATATCAAAACCCTGTGAGGTCAGTGGAAGCGATATGAGTGTCATCCATCCCTGTCTGCTGGGATGATAGATGAGATATAAAGGGATGACTTGCCGAAATAGTACTTCTCTTCAATCTCAACAAGACTTCAGCCCCAGGACCTTTCATTTTCTCCTGATCTCTCGGTGCCCAATCCCTCTCCTCCAATTTTACTTCTTTTTCTAGCCTTGAACCCCTGACTTACATTTCAGACGTTGCTTTGGTAACGCCTATAATTTACTTGGGCCTTTTTCCATCGTCTTGCCTACCTGCCTGGGGAGAGCGCTGATGCTGGGTCATGCAATTCTCTACCATCTGGCACCCACCCCAGGCGCCAAGCTCAGGGCTCCCAGGACCGCTGGATGAGGGCGCATCTCCCGAGGCTCCACAGTGCTCACTGTGGCTGCGCGGCCGATACCCTGGCACCCTGCATACCCGGCAGAGGTGATGCCACTATTGGCTCCATCAGGGGGACAGTAGGTGGGCTAGACGTGCCTGTGAACTTCCTGGCCTGGGAGATGCAATCAAGGGCCCGCCCCACAGCCTCTGTGGATGGGGAGACCCAGTCAAGGGCCCGCCCCACAGCCTCTGTGGATGGTGTCTCCTTGCACGGCTTGATGGCTTCTCAGGGGCTGACAGTCTAGTTCTGTGCCACCCATTGCAAGCTGCACTTCTAATTTTAAAATTTTCTATTAGCCATGTTAAAATGGTAAGAAGAAACAGGGAATTCATTTTAATGCTACATTTTATTTAACCCAATATAACAACAAAACTATCATCTCAACATGTAAATGGTATAAGAAGCATTGCTAACACTTGTTTGTTGTTTGTTCAGTCACCAAGCCAGGTCTGACTCTTTGCAGCCCCATGGACTGCAGCATGCCAGGCTTCCCTGT
Source organism: Ovis aries (assembly GCF_016772045.2). Lineage (NCBI taxonomy): Eukaryota > Metazoa > Chordata > Mammalia > Artiodactyla > Bovidae > Ovis > Ovis aries. Next base: position 7,673,507 of record NC_056054.1, on the reverse strand, counting down.
CCTCCACTACCTCCCAGAGTTTGCTCAGTCCCATGTCCATTGAGTCAGTGATGCCATCCAACCATCTCATCCTCTGTCACCCCCTTTTCCTTTTGCATTCAATCTTTCCCAGCATCAGGGTCTTTCCCAATGAGTCGGCTCTTGGCATCAGGTGGCTGAAGTACTGGAGCTTCAGCTTCAGCATCAGTCCTTCCAATGAAGATTGATGACATGTGCTAAATTTGTTTTCTGTTGTTGAGACCTGGTGTGCATTCTTCATTCACAGCACATGGCGGTTTGGTGTGGCCATATTTCAAGTGTTGGTGGCCACCAGTAGATAAATAGTGGAGGATGTGGACCTAGGTCATTCTTCTGGTTGACTCCTGAAGCCTACACTGGGCCTGAAAGAAACTCTCTGAAGCTTCTCATGCCTCACGGGCTCTGCACAGACCCTCTCCTCTTCCCCTCTCCTCCCTGAAGATCTCCATACTTCCATCCAGTCCTCTGATTCTTCAGGGTGACAAGTCAGGTACCCCGCAGTCTTTCACCCTCCCAGCTCTCTTCCAACTTGTGTCTCTCCAGTGAACTTTATCTTGACTTCCGGCAAAAGAAGAGAGAAACCGCTCCTGCTGGGCATTACCACTTTCTCACTTTTTCCTTACTCCCACCTAGCTAGACCTCCATTGACCTGGAAAACTTAGAATTCTTGTATTTAGGAGGAAAGTATAATTCATCCACGACTCTGTCCGTATTAGGGTCATTCCCACTGCAAGTCTTTGTCTGGCCTCGGGCGTGTTGTGCCAGGGCCCTGGGCCAGTTTCTCTCCAAATCTCGCCACTCCTCTGTCTTCTGCCACCTTCACCCTCCGGCTGGTGGCAAGACGGCTGCCCCAGCTTCAGGGGACTCACCTTCACTTCCTTCCAGAAGGAAAAAGCTGTTGATTCCTGAGGTCTCTTAAGGGTGAGGAGGTATTTCTCCAGCAGACTCGTCTTTACCTCATTGGTCAAAACTGATTACATGCCCACCTTCAGCCCATCCTGAGCCAAAAGAATAGGAGCAGGCCATTCAAGAGTCATCCTTCATGATGAATGGTAACTAAATTTATTGCGGCTATTCAGTTCAGTTCAGTTCAGTCACTCAATCGTGTCCGACTCTTTGCGACCCCATGGACTGCAGCACACCAGGGCTCCCTGTCCATCACCAACTCCCGGAGCTTGCTCAGACCCATGTCCATTGAGTCGGTGATGCCATCCAACCATCTCATCCTCTGTCGTCCCCTTCTCCTCTTGCCTTCAATCTTTCCCAGCATCAGGGTCTTTTCAAATGAGTCAGCTCTTCGCATCAGGTGGCCAAAGTATTGGAGTTTCAGTTTCGGCTTATAGCTTTGTGGCTATAGCTTTGTGATTTACACATACATCATTATATTGTACACCTTAAACTTAAACAATATGTCAATTATATCTCAGTAAAACTAGGGGGAAAAAAGAACGATCCTCTGGGGTGGCCTTCTTAACACAACCGCTTGGGGATGGTGGGCCCTGGATGCGATGATTGGTGACTGTTATCCAGGAAGATGGTGCGTGTGGCTGTCAGATGGGTAGGCAGCAGACGGGCTGGAGCCTTGCCTCATCCACCCCACTTTCCCCACCTGCTCCTGTCTCTTCCCATCGCTTGCAGTTGCAGCAAGCGAACTGAACTGAACTGAACGCGCTGTTGTTTCCATTGAGGTTCATGCTACTTACAGCCTGGGTCGTGGCCCACCACCTCCTCTGAGTCCTGTCCCAAAGCCTCCTCCCTCTGGGGATATCTCTCTTTCTCTACCAGTACCAGCTTAAGCATAACAACAAGGACCGACTTCATGCATCTTAAACACAAGAAAAAGAACAGCAAATGTCCCTTGACCCTGTCTCCTCTCTAGCTCTCCTTCTTTCACAGCCAAAGCTTGAAAAAGAGGAAGACATTCTCTGTCCCCCTATCTTCTCCCTTCCTGCTCATTCCTCAGTTCGCCCTCCTCCCGACCACTTTCAGCTGCCTACCTGGCTTTCCTCTCGCCAACCCCTTCTCCACTTTGCTGCCAATGCAACCAGAGCCTCAGTGTTCTCCTCCATAAAACGGGCTTAATCCCTAGCTCATAAGGTAGTCATGAGGATTAAATGAAATAATGTGCCCCATGTACTTAGCTTGGCGCCTGGTACAGGACAAGGGCACCACATACCCCTTAATTGCAGGCCTTTCATCCTGTTTCAGATGCTTCCACATCCTCCTGGAATCTTTAGAGTCTGGTCCTGTAAGACTCTTTCTGGCTGTTTGCATCCCCATTTGGTGGCTACGCACCTGCAGGTGAAACCATAGGCAGTTCCAGAAGCATTTTCTTGGCTCTGGACTTTTTACACGCTGAGGGTTTTTTTTACCCAGAAAGCATCCTTTCACCATAACCCACCCCCAGCACTTGGTCAGGTGCTTCAACATCAATCACACAAATAACCTGGAAACCACAGAGATACACTCCTGGATAACTGCTACAAGGGAGCAGATATAGGAGATGATTTAATGCCAACAGAAATTATTTTGAGTGTCCACGGAAAGAGACATACGAATTTCAGAGGCTTGGGGAAGAGGGAGCGAGCCAGGATCCATGCATTCACTCACTGATGCACTTAGCAAATGTTGATTAAATTCCTGCCTATGCCAGACACTGCACTAGACACGGTGGTGGCTGAAAGATGCGTGAGAGAATTCTTACCACCGTGGCCACAGTGCCACGGCTTAAGGCGATGAGTGGCGGTGAATCCAACCGATGCTCTCCCACAAACGGGGGTGGTAAAGGGACCTTTGCTGCCAGGGGCGTTGAAACAGACAGGACGAGGGCTGGGAGATGGTTATCCCTCCCCAGCCAGGATGCCTTCCCCACTTCTTCAGGTGTATCTGTATAGATGCTCACCCGATAGGATTTCAGGGATGCCAGAACATCTGCCTCTTGCTAAGTCCAGAAATTCTTCTAACAAGGAGGAGAAACCTTTCGATCACAGCGAGAAATGAAAGGTTCAACATGCAAACAGCTGACAGGAGCCTCATGCACCTAAGCATTACTTTCCACTAAAGTATCAGCCAGGAATCCACCAAGTTTGCCTGGTTGACAGACCTGAGCTCGGTGGGAAAAGGCGGGGAGAACAGGGTCTTCCCAAAGAGATGGGAAGAATTCCTTGGAGCCGTTTCGGAGGCTGAGAAAAGACCACACCTTTCCCGCAGTCCATCATCTCTGCCTACAGCCTTGCCTACAGCCAAGCAGGGCGAGAGGAGGACAGGGAGGCCGAGGACAGGGAGGCCGAGCAGCAGCGCCAGGCGCCTCCTCTTCTCCAAATGAGAGCAAACGTTTCCGTTGTTGCTGTTTTTCCTTCTTTGGTTGTTGCTGATTTTTAACGTGAATGCCTTCGGGTATTTTGACCATTGAGAACCCATCTCTGTTCTCACAGGTGACCATCTACCTGGGGAAGAGAGACTACATAGACCACGTTGAACGAGTAGAGCCTGTGGGTAAGTCGAGTTTGGGGTGAGATCCTTTTTAATCTATTGATTTCTTTATCTTGCCTGCCCTGGGTCTTTGTTGCTTTGCACAGGCTTTCTCTAGTTGCTGCGAGCAGGACTCCCCTCTAGCTGCTTCTCATCTCGGTCCTTCTCTGGTTGTGGAGCGCGGGCTCCAGGCACGCTGGCCTTGGTAGCTGCAGCCCTCGGGCTCAGTAGCTGTGGCACACAGCCTTCGGCTGCTCCCTGGAGTGCGGGAACCTTGCCAGACCGGGGACTGAATCAGGGTCCCCTGCACTGGCAGGCAGATTCTCATCCACTGAACCACCAGGGAAGGTCTGGGGTGAGATTTTAATGCTGGTTTTCCTTTAAGTCACCAGACACCTACTAGTTTTGTGTTTTTTAAAAAAATCTGACTTTGTTAATAATCTAATCAAAGAAATGTAAATTAAAACATCATCCAGGTGCCACTGGCTGATTGGGGACAATTTTAAAGAGTGTGAGAGAGACAAAGGATGCATCTCTGGAGTATACAAAGAAAGCTCAAAACTCACCAGTTTAAAGAGAAAACAAGATCCATTTAGGAAATAGACAAACAAAAGGAAAAGACATTTCATTGAAGAAAATATGAGTGGCACTGAGCACACAGAAAAATATTCAACAACAACAGAAAAAGAAACATGTTCAACAGAAAAAGAAACATGTTCAACAGCATTAGTCGTTAGAGAAATACAAATTAAAACCACAATGAAATATCATTATACGCCTGTCAGAATGGCTAAAATCGGAAACAGTGACAATGCCAAATGCTGGCGAGAATGTGGAGACACTGGATCACTCAGGCATTGCTGGTGGGGACGTAAAATGGGACAGTCACTCTGGAAAACAGGTTGGCAGCTACTTTAAAAGCTAAACATATACTTATTATATGACCCAGCAATTTGCATTCCTGCACATTTATCTCAGAGAAATGAAAGATTATGTTCACACAAAAACTTGTATGTGATTGTTCACAGCAGCTTTATTTGTCACGGCTCCAAACTAGAAAGAGCCCAAATGTCTCTCAATAGGGGAACGAGGTTAAACACGCTGGGGCGCGTCCGTGTCTTGGGATACCGCTCGACAGTGGAAAAGAGCGAACTCCAGGGACTTCCCTGGCGGTCCAGTGGCTAAAACTCCGGGGTTCCACCGCAGGCAGCATGGTTTCCATCCCTGCTCAGAGAGTTAAGATCCCATGTGCAGCAATACACCGTCAATTTTTAACTTAATTTTAAGTTAAAATTAAGTTAAATACCAAGTTAAGTTTTAATACCAACCCATGCTACAGCTCGTAAGTGTCAAGGGCGCTATGATGAGTGGAAAGCCAATCTCAAGAGCCCATATGCTTTACGATTCCAATTATAAAACACCTTAGAGACGACAACACTATAGAAAAGGAAAACTGAACAGTGGTTTCAGGGGGCTAAGGTTGGTGGAGGGAGGTAGTTGGGTGTGACTACAAAGGCTCAGCCCAGGAGGGAGATCATTATGGTGAGAGGACAGTTCTGTGTCCGGACTGCCGTGGTGCTAACACAAAATCTCCATTTGATAAAACGACTTAGAGCTATACACACACTGTATCCATATTGACTTCCTGGTTTTGAGATTGTATGCAATTATCTAAGGTAACCATTGGAAGAAACTGGATAAGGGATACATGGGGACCTCTCTGTGCTATCTTTGCAGCTTCCTGGGAATCTATAATTACTTCAGCTCAAATTGTCCTTTTTTCTTTTTTTTTTTTTTTTAATGTGTAAAAGACTGGCAATTTAGGCAGTAAGTTGAGCATGTCCTTCAGCAATGTCCTTTCTAGAAGGTCATTTGGCAGTTATATTATCAAGAGCCACATTCAGTGCTACCATGGATAGAGATTTACCTATAAGGATGTTCATTGCGATTTAATTATAGTGGGGAAAATCAGAAACATCCTAAATGCCCTAACAAGAGAAGGTTGATTAAATAATTTATAATACATCTGTTCATTGGAGCAAATGTGTGGCCATTTGTTCCAGTTTAAGTGATTAATACATACTATGTGAGTGTGTATGTGTGTGTGTGAATAGATGTTTGCAATATACAGTTGAGTGAGGAAAGCCGTGAACTGAACAGTATAGTAGGATCTCATTTTTTTTTAGTGAAAACTTTTCCATAAATGCATCTAATCTGGAGAAATTGTTCTGGATCAGTATCTCAACAACGGGTGTCTCTGGGTAGTGGAAACGGGGTGACTTTTTTCCCTTTGTTTACTTCTGTTTCTAAGGTTCCCGTAATGAATATGGATTCCGTGTGGTATGCACACACACACACACACACACACACACACTTCAGGAAGCCTCCAGCCTCCTCCACGTCCTCCACCCTCACTGTTCTCTCTCTCTTGGTTTAGATGGAGTCGTGCTGGTGGATCCTGAGCTCGTGAAGGGCAAGAGAGGTGAGGGTGCTCCTCCATCCTCCAGGCAGTGGGGGTCTGGTCTCGGCTCGCTGCCGGAAGGGGATGTGTGTGTGTGTGTGTGCGCGCGCAGGGAGAGGTAGGGAAGCCCTTGCACACCCATTCTCACTGCCAGGGCCTCGGGCCTCTCACCCACACTCCCTCGTACGATCCTCGGGACACGGGCTCTGTCCACAGCAGAGCCCGCTGTCCACATCTCCCAGAAGGAGGTGGAAACTCAGGGAAGCCACTTGCTCGAGCCAACCGGATAAGGGACGGCAGACGGAGCCCGGAGCCCAGGGCTGCCCCTCCGCAGACTGCATGCTCACGCCCCTCTCCACCATATCCTGTGGTTCCATGTCCAGGCAGACTCAGGAGGGCTCCTTTCTAAGTTTACCTGAAAAGTGAGGAATGGAGGCTGCTGGAAGGCAGAGTTTTTTTTAAGCTGACTCGGGTGGTTCTTGGCTTCCCAGGTGGCACTCGTGGTGAAGAACCCGCCTGCCATTGCAGGAGATGTCAGACCTGGGTTCCCTCCCTGGGTCGGGAAGATCCTCTGGAGGAGGGCGTGGCAACCCACTCCAGTACCCTTGCCTGGAGAACCCCCATGGACAGAGGAGCCTGGGGGGCTGCAGTCCATGGGGTCGCAAGGAGTGACAGCACACGCTGGTGGCTGTGGACCGCGGCAGCACAGCACGCTCAGTGATCTCTGGATGCTGTCAAGTGTGTGGCGAGCAATTAGATGCTGATAGCGGTTGTGTAAATTAAATGAGAGCCCATCTGAGTTATCACTTGGTTCCATTCAAAGCATGCCTCTTAGAGTCGTTGCTATCGGCAACCCGCAAGGATTGCTCCTACCCCTGGATGTGCTCTGGAGTATGTCAGTTGTAGGGCCCTCGGCACCCCGGGGACAGGGCAGAAACAGGCTGACAACTGCCCTCCTCTGCTGTCTCTGGCTCTCTCCGGAGTGCCCTGCCCCTCTCTTACACCAGGAGGAGCCCAGTTCCAGCCCTGAAAGCCCACGCCCTTGGCCAGGAAAGCATTTCCCGGAGAGGCAGGCATAAATCCAGGTCATCTCTGGGCACCTTGTTCCTACAAATGTCGGCTGAAGGATAAGCAAGTGATCAGTGACTCTTCTGAGCTTAGTGCCGAGGGGAACTTATCCTTGAGGTGGACACAGACAAAATCCTCAGCCCACGGCTCCTGAGGACGTGGGTGGACGTGCTTTCTGTTCAAGCACAGGGCACCTCATGTGGTTTTATTTACCACATTAACGACAGCTGTAAACAGTCCATCCTCAAAACACATGTCGTTGTTCAGTTGCCAAGTCACGTCTGACTCTGAGACCCCATGGACTGCAGCATGCCAGATAGTCCCTCACTATCTCCTGGGGTTTGCTCAAGTTCATGTTCACTGAATCACTGATGCCATCCAGCCATCTCATCCTCTGTCGCCCTCTTCTCTTCCTACACAAGACGTGTAGTCTCATATAATTTCTCTGGTCCGCCGGGGGCCCCAGGGACGGGGGAGCCTGGTGGGCTGCCGTCTATGGGGTCGCACAGAGTCGGACACGACTGAAGCGACGTAGCAGCAGCAGCAGCAGCAACCACAATTTTCATAAGTGCCGATGGTTTGGAGAAAGCTCAATGAAGTTTCCGAGCCATGTGAAAAGACGGATTTCATCTGGGCCTCGGTCTCACCTCTCCACCCGGTCCCTGAGCACCGGCTCACTCCCCTACTGGCCACGTCCAGATCAGGCAGTCCTGAGCTTTGAGTTCTGCTCCCTAGAGCTGTTTCCCCTCTGCTTCTCACCTTCGCTCTCAACTGTAGACAGACCTCCCGCCCTCAGACCCCAAGTGACCTCACCCTGTTGAAAAGCCTCCTGAGGCCCCTGAGCTGGTGGATCAAGAGGGAAAGTGGGGAGGCTGTGGAAAACAGTGGAGTCAGGAGACAAAACCTGGCCCCTCCGAGGGGCCTCCCCGCCCTCCGAGCCAGCCCTTTGGAGTAATTAACGCAAGCCAGAGGGAGGGAAGGGCCAGCTGGGTGGTGAGGTCCCCAGGTCCCATCCCCTCGGGATGCTGAAGGTTGAATGCCGAGACCCGTAGGCAGGCGGTGTCAGCCCAGGCAGGGGCGCCAGGCTGACCGACTGGCCAAGCCCACCCTTCTTGTCTCTCTCCCAGTGTACGTGTCTCTGACGTGTGCCTTCCGCTACGGCCAGGAAGACATCGACGTGATCGGCCTGAGCTTCCGCAGGGACCTCTACTTCTCCCAGATCCAAGTGTTCCCTCCCGTGGGGGCCTCGGGCGCCACCACGAAGCTGCAGGAAAGCCTGATCAAGAAGCTGGGGGCCAACACCTACCCCTTCCTGCTCACGGTGGGTGACGTCGCACCCCGCCCCCACCGCTGCACAGGTTCCTTCCACCCCCAGCGCCTTGTGACGTGACCGGTGGCCAAGGAACGGGGCCAGAGTAATGGCTTCACAAGCACGGGCCTTCAAATTGCACCCTTCTAGCACGGATGAAATTCTAGATTGCCTGGGCTGTCATTGTCTGTTTTTTTAAGTCCTTGAAAATAGCCTCCTAGCCTTTGAAGGCACTGTTTCAACCTACAGTTTAAATATTTAAACTGCATCCGACCACCTAATTATACGTGCGTGTCACGCCTTCACTTGCTAGTCTATAAAAAGAAAGAAGTGCCCCTCAGTTGGCCCTGAGGAGTTTCTAAGCAGGCAAGAGTTCCCCGTGAGCCAGGAGATCTTAGTGAAATGAGATCCTGTCTGTAGCCTTGAGCACAGCCTGGGGGGTCATGGAAGAGAAATCCCTGGTGGAACAGAGGGACCCTGGGGCCAGAGTGCCCGCCTCTGATGACTCCACCCTGGACTTGCTGTGGGGGTAGCTACCCTCTTCACTAGCATGTTTATGGGCCTTAAGATTACATATTCCTCCAAAGTTATACGATTCAGGCTTAAAACGGCAGGAGATTCTGACACAAGCTACAACCAGAAAGAACCTTGACAACGTGATGCTAGGCGAAAGAAACCAGTCGCCTAAGGACAAATGCTGTGTGATTCCACTTACATGAGGGATCTGGAGGAGTTAAATTCGTGGAGACAGAAAGTAGAGGGGTGGTCTCCAGGGCATGGGGGAGGAGGGAATCGGGGAATTGATGTTTAATGGGTACAGAGCTTCTGCTTGGGATGACGGAAAAGTTCTGGAAATGGATGGTGGGGACCATTGCAGGACAATGTGAATGTCCTTAATGCTGCTGAACTGTATGCTTAAAATAGTAAGGTTTATGTTCTGTGTATATATATATTATATATACACACATTAATATATAACACACACACATATATATGTATATATGGGCTTCCTAGGTGGCACTAGTGGTGAAGGATCTGCCTGCCAATGCAGGAGACACAGGAGACCCAAGTTCAAGCCCAGGCTCAAGAAGGTCCCCTGGAGGAGGAAATGGCAACCCACTCCAGGATTCTTGCCTGGAGAATCCCTTCTTCAGAAGAGCCCGGTGGTGCAGTCCACGGGGTCACGAAGAGTTGGACACGACTGAGCGTGCACGCGTGGTGGAAAACATGTGGAATAACGTGCTCTGAAAGAAATGATCTGTTGTTTCTTCCCACAGTTCCCTGACTACTTGCCCTGTTCGGTGATGTTGCAGCCAGCTCCGCAAGACGTGGGCAAGGTTGGTTCCAGAATGAATCCCAGGGACTCATTCATTCCTTCGAAGGACTTTTTACAATAAGCCTTTCTCTCTCTCTCTTTTTTTTTTTTTTTAAAGAGGCTTTTTAAAATAGCCTCTCTCTTTTTTTTAAACAATCTGTTTTGTTTATTTATTCTTTAAACGTTTTATTTTGTATTGAGCTATAGCCAATTAACAAGCAAGGTTGTAATACTGTAGCTTTTTGTTGTGGAAGAGTTCAGACATACCCAAAAGTAGAGAGAACGTATAATGAATGAGCCTATCACTTGCCTTGGGCATTTCCTAACCATGAGCAGCCCTGTGAGTGAAACAGACGGTCTCTCTCCTCCCTGAGAAGGCTTGTGAGCTGGTCTAGGAGCACACACAGGAGCTGGCCAATGTGAATAGAGACAGAGAAGCACTAAGCATTTCACAAGGAGGGAACAGCACATGCCCCAGGTGGACAGGTGGGAGAGCTCGGCCTGGGCGGGAAGCGGCACGGGGTGGGCGTGGAGTGGCGCAACGAGAACACAGGGCTAAGAACTCCAAGTGCTGGTGGGTATGGATGCACATTTATTTTCAAGCCAGGTTTTAGTGTTGTTGAGATTCCACAGTTTCACAAGACCAGTAGGGCTGTGACTGACGTGCTAGCTGGTGGAGGGCCCATCCCCACGCTGGTGCCCCCATGCCCACCCCGTCATGTTAACACAAGAGAGAAGGAGGTTAACGCACGGTAGGGGATCATGCTGGGGCCAGGTAGGGGGCAGGCAGATGCATCTGTTCCACCCGTGCAAGATTTTTTAATTTCGTTGATTTAAAATTCAGGAGCCTTCGCTCCAAGTTCCATTTCCAGCTTCTCTTCAGAAGTTGGGAGAGCTGCCAGCGCCAGGTCCCTTGGCAGCCTGGCCACGTTTGGCTGCAGCCACAGTGCAGCTGCCCGCCGGGGTCGGGCGTTGGAGCCCTAGCACGGGTGTCCGTGGGCCCCCGAGGGGCCTGGGAGCACTGTGCCTGTCCCCCGACTGCAGGCAGTGGACTGTCAGCAACAGACACGCACGCCACTTCCTAGGACAGCTGACCGAGGGCTGGACGCCATGAGAGGTGGAGGGAGGCGAGGACCAGTCAGGACACCTGACTCACCCTCTGCAGCTGCTGGTGGGGCATGTCCTGCAGGCTGGTGGCCTTTGCTGGGGCCTCGGGGCCCATGGCATTCTCCTTGCACTAATGCCATTATTTCATCATGAGCACACTTCCAGATCTAGTCTTTATTTTTTAAGTTTTTTGTTTTTTTAATGTGGGACATTTTTAAACTCTTTATTAAATCTGTTACAATAGTTTTAAATTTTTTATTTTATTTTTCGGCTGTACTGGGTCTTCGTTATGGCCTGTGGGCTTACTTGCCCCATGGCATGTGGGATCCTAGCTCCCCGCTCAGGGATTGAACCCTTACCCCCTGCAATGGAAGGCAAAGTCTTAACCACTGGACCACCAGGGATGTCTCCAGATCTAGTCTTACTGGTGCAGCTCTGAAAAGCAGATGGCTGATGTAGAAAAAAGAAAGTGCCACGAAACATCCCCCAAGTGAGCTGTGACCCCATCCAGCTCTGGAAGGGAGGTGCAGACCGCAGCTCTGTCTCATCTCTTGCCCCCTTGCAGAGCTGTGGGGTCGACTTCGAGATCAAAGCATTCGCCACGCACAGCGCAGATGTGGAAGAGGACAAAATTCCCAAGAAGTAAGAGTGTGGCTGTGGGAATAGGTGAGGGGTCTGGGGTTAAGGGGTGGGGGTAAGAAACCGCCCCTCACTTTATGTTTGCGAGATGGACTCCTCCCCCTAGGCTGGACCATCAGGAGGGACCATCTACACATGGGGTGGGTGTCCATGGCTGACCATCTAGGAGGAACGCAGCAGAAAATGACAGGAGCGTAACCAACCTCAAGGGTTCGTGTAAGCTCCTGAAGGCCTCCACAGTCCCTTGAGTTTCCTTCTTCTTTTGCATTTTGTTGTGGTAGTGGTAAACTACACATAACACGAAGCTGACCATTTTAACCATTTTCAAGGGTACAGCTCAGCGGCATTAAACATAGTCATTACCTTGTATAACCACTTGTACACTGTCTGCTACCTATATATAGCATTTGGGATATAGATGATAATACATATGGGATATATATATATATATATATATATATATATACATGATACATCTATCCTGAATGCTATATAAATGATGATAGCATTTCTGAAATACCCCCAAACTATCTGTATCCCAAATGCTATCATCACCCCAAACAGAAACTCTGCCCACTAGGCAGTGACTCCTGTCCTTCCGGGCCCTGATGCTCATTTTTCTTGTTCCTGAATGAGGTTTCCAACAGTGCCCTCAACGCTTGCACCCTCATACTCAGCATTCACACTCAGAGGATGCCTGTGCCGAATGGCAATGACAAGGCATCAGATTTGTAGAGAGTTCTGAAACGTAATGTAGGCACACATTCTTACCGCAGCTTCACCCCAGAGGAGCCTGAGCCAGTGTCCTCACAGAGGGTGAGAGGGACCCTCGGAGGGCGGACTGGTCCACACCACCCGCCAGGCCCCGGCCCCCAGACCTGACCCGGCTACCAGTCCTGCATCCATCGGGAGCATCCCCGAGGGATCCCAGTCTGGGGATGAGGCAGGGGGCAGGGGGGTGACCTGGTAGGCTGTCCCGAGGAGGCCCAGGTGCTGATCCTGGGACTGTCCATGATGTCTCATCCGCAGGAGCTCCGTGCGTTTGCTGATCCGGAAGGTACAGCACGCACCACGTGAGATGGGTCCCCAGCCCCGAGCCGAGGCCTCCTGGCAGTTCTTCATGTCGGACAAGCCCCTGCGCCTCACCGTCTCACTCAGCAAAGAGGTGACTGTGGAGCCGGCCTGCGGGAGCCCGCCCAGGCCCTCAGCTGGGGGTGGGCTGCGGGCAGTCTTGGGTGTAGTGGTAAACACCAACCTATGAGGGTCAGCGAAGATGACCCTGAGACTAGGGCCAAACTGGCTTGCATTCTACTCATCATGGGTCCCAGCAACCTGGGGGAGGTTTGCCCCCCCACCCCCCATCTCTGCCTCAGGGAGCATCTTAGTGCGGCGTCAATGGGTGTTACAAATTGTTTGCTTCCCTCAAACTGAAGTTGGGCAGCAACGGCGAGGGGGTGGCCGTGTCACGTGAGAATGTCATGGCCGAGAGGTGAAGAACTGCTGGCCAGGGCTGTCTCTGGTCCCTCTGGTCAACAAGGGTCACGCACACATTGACACAGCCCAGCAGACCGTATGTGTGCATGTGTGTGTGTGTACATGCGTGTGTGTCTATGTGTGCATGAGTGTGCATGTGTGGGTGCGCTCGCTTGTGTGTGCACGGATGTCTGCACATGCATGCGTGTGTGTGCATGCACGTGTACGTGTGTGTGCGCAGCAACATGCCCGTCTGCTATAACACGGAGTCACCACGGGACGAGCCCCACCTCTGCCCCCTCACCACATTCTCCTCTCTTTTCACTCATTCTGCCCCAAATAACTTCCTGATCCCGCTCAAGCGCCCTGGGGCCAGCTCTGCGTGACACGCAGGACTCGGGCGTTCTGGCTGGAGCCCACGCCGTTGCCTCGGCCTCCCACACACGGGGCAGAGCCTGCTCCAGACACATCCCCACAGGAGCCACGATGCCCTCACCTTGCCTTCCTCATAAGCGTGGGAATTCAGCCACTTTGCCTCCAGTTAAAGGCCTGGGATGAGTTCAGAACGACATGACCAGGCTCTCTTCCCCTTTTCTGTCCCATCTGCTAACTTCTTCAGATCTATTACCACGGGGAACCCATTCCTGTGACCGTGGCCGTGACCAACAGCACAGAGAAGACAGTGAAGAAGATTAAAGTCCTAGGTAGGACCTCCCGCTCCACGCTGGACGGCAGAGCCTCCCAAGCCCCAGTGGCCGTGTTTCCCGGGCCTCTCCTCTGGTCTCTCGGGACCTCTGGGTCCTTGGAACCTCCCGTTCATCTCTGTTGTCAGGGCAGCAGGACCTTAGAGGAGGAGGTCGCTTAAGTGTCCTCTCTGTAGCCTCCTGCCCAGCTTAGAGCCGTCTTCCATCCTAGGACAACATCCCCGACAGCACGTCTTCCCGTCCTTCCTTGTCCCGCCTTCCTGGAGGGTCCAGGTCTGGGGGGAGGGGGGGAGGGTGAGGGGTTTCCTTTCTGCACAGAGTAGTGGGAGGGACCTGGCCTTCCCCTGCGGGCTCGTGCTGTGCACATCCTCTCAGAATCTAGCGGGCAGTCACAGCAGGGCTTCCTGGTCTACCTTCCCGGGTTTTGTGATCTGTTGATTGAGCGCACTGGACATGCTTTGTAAATGGTCATCCCCACTGTCACTGCTGCTGTTGTGGCGCCATGTAATGGCCCGGCCTCCCCTGTATTCGGGAGAGGGGCCTCTGACTTACTGGTCCACTGGTCGAGCACACTGCCTCAGGTCAAAGGGCGTCAAAGTGAGGGGGGATACTCTGCGATCTCAGCCTCATGTGGGCGAAGTAAAAAGACGTTATAGAATGACCTGGAAGGGAAAACTGTCCATCCACTTCTTCCTCAGGCCCTTGATGACTGAGATAGAGTTAGGGTAACCACCTGTCCTGGGTTAACCAGGACCAAGGACTTCCAGTGCTAAAACAGGCCAGTCCCAGGCAGACTGGGACAGCTGGTCACCTAAGTGTCATCCACTACATTCTTCTCTCCCTCTTATCCATCATAGATAAGGCTCAGGAATCGGATGCACTCATACTGAAATATTCTAGATTTTTCTTAATGCTAATATACATGTTTACATTAAAGCTTTGTTTTTATGTGAGTTTAGTTTATATGCCTTTAAGTCTCTGTAGGACCCGGCATGATTATTTAGCATGTTGTATGTAGTGTCCTGGAGAAGGCGATGGCACCCCACTCCAGTACTCTTGCCTGGAAAATCCCATGGACGGAGGAGCCTGGTAGGCTGCAGTCCATGGAGTCGCTAAGAGTTGGACACGACTGAGCAACTTCACCTTAACTTTTCACTTTCCTGCATTGGAGAAGGAAATGGCAACCCACTCCAGTATTCTTGCCTAGAGAATCCCAGGGATTGGGGAGCCTCGTGGGCTGCTGTCTGTGGGGTCACACAGAGTCGGACACCACTGAAGCAACTTAGCATGTAGTGTTCCATATGGTATTTCATAAAGCAGCAGGACGGAGAAAGTACCATTTGATAATTATTTTTTAAGTTGTTTCTCAAAATTCTATGAATACTAACATCTGAACCCCTAATGTTTGAAAGAAGCTGTTGAATTTCTGAAGCCAGATATTGAGAACTTTGTATGGGCCGAGCGCTGTGTTGATCAGTTCACACAAATTATTTTTTTTGATTCTCAAATTTTATTTTCATGGAAATTAAAAACCATCTCTTTGAGGGCGTCCCTGGTGATCCAGGAAGCTCCATGCTTCCACTGCAGGAGGTGTGGGTTCAATCCCTGGTTGGAGAAATTATTCATGCTACAGGTGGGGCCAAAAAAAAAAATTAAAAATCACCTTTGTAATCATCACAACAACTATATAAGTTAGATGCAATTATCACCCTCATTTTGCTGATGGGAAATTGAGGCTCAGGGAAGCTCAGTAACTACCCCAGCGCTGATGGCTAGGCGGGGATTTGAGCCCAGGTAGTCTGGCCCCAGAGCCCACCTTCCTATCCACCACACCACACCCACAAACAATCGTGTGCTGCCCGATTCTCCAGGCAAGAATACTGGAGTGGGTTGCCCTGCTTTCCTCCAGGGGACCTTCCCGACCCAGAGATGGAACCCGCCTCTCGTATGTCTCCTGCGTTGGCAGGCAGGGTCTTTACCACTAGCGTTGCCTGGGAAGCCTGGCCTAGGCCAGGACAGGAATCTCAGCCTTCAAGCTGAGCCTGAGAGGTGCACTCAGATGGCCATTAGAGAGGGAAGGCCAACCAGGTCCCTGGAAGGCAGCACGCAGGACCTCACCCCGAGCCTCCCTGCGCTGTCTTCCCTTTGCAGTGGAGCAAGTGGCCAACGTGGTTCTCTACTCGAGTGATTATTACATCAAGCCGGTGGCTGCGGAGGAAACACAGTGAGTAGCGGCTTGGGTTTCTATTTCCTGGGCGGTTCCGGCTTCTTTGTCAAGTTCCCCTTTTCGGTCATTGCTGAAGAAGGAAGTAGAGCAGTCAGCCAGCTCCCCAGCTTGCCACCTCCTTCCCCTTTCCTCACTTCAAGGGCTGCAGAGTCACAAGAGTTCTGAGAGCTGGGTCGAGCTAGCAAATGATGGGGAGCAGAAAAATGAAGCCTGAATCGTCACAAGCGGGAAGGGCTAGAGCTTTCTATTGATCCTTAAATAAGTGGGTAGGAATCTGATACTGTTTCTGACCCCCAGAGCAGGTCATCAAATAACCTGTCAGCCCACATGAGGGGTCTCTATCTTTTGATCTCCACAATTTGAAAATCTGGTACCCATGACGAGGAGATTAGAATGCTATCTCAGTACTCCACCACTAGTCATGAGTGACTTTTCTCCCTCCATTGGAATAAAAATCAAATGGAAAACAAACAAACAATAAAACCCAAGTGAGAATCCTGCGATGGCTTCTTCGTGGTGCAGCAGGAGACCTGGCCAGTTTTGCTTTGTGCTAGGCACTCAGGTTCATTTAACACATAGCTTTCGGGGGGTTACCACCCCCCCACCCAGGAAGGGTCATTTGGGAAGGTGTTTTCCTGTTTTCCAAGCCCCATTGTATGACAAAAATACTCTCATCGTTGGAGGAAGGCGGTGGGGTGAGGAAAGACAGCAGATTCAGCAAGAAAACATTACATAATACTTAAAAGGCCACTTCGGGATAAAGTGTTACTTAAAGCAGAACCTGGCCTGAGTTTACATCTCAGGGGAGAGAGGCAGGAAATGAGCTGCTGACTGCCGCTGCCGGGCCAGGCCCAGGGTCAGTTCCACTTTCAGATGGCATCCTTGCCCACACCGGTGCCTGGGAGTCTTCCTGGCTCACCTGTTGGCATGTGCCCAACAGCAATAGGAGGAAATGGTCCCCAGCTGAGGTTTCCCCTAATATACCCCATTATCTGGTCCTCTTTTCAGCTCATTTTGCATCAAAGAGTCCCAGAAAACTGGACAGCATCCTCGGTACCCTCAAAAATGTGGGAGTGAAAGTGAGGCTTTGGGGGCTCTGGTGGGTGGGCCACCTGGGAACCAGGTCAGCCCTGATGCCCAAGCTGTTAACTACCATCCAGTCCCAGATCCCAAAGGTGCTGGGAAGTGGCCAGGTGGGGCTTTGGTCCAGGGTCTTGGCAGAGGCCGTCGGCCAGGGTGCAGCAGGACAGGCAATGGTCCAAGCGCAGCCCGGGGGCCTGTTTCTACTGTAGTTATCTTGACAAGGTAATTTCTGCTTCTGTCATTCTGCTGCCCAAACCAAGCTTATTAACAGAAGATTCCCCCTGGTCCCAAATGCAAGGATGTGGGCCACCTTATCTCAAGCAGGATTCTGTAAAGGGTGTGCCCAGGAGCCTCTTGTGTGCACTTGGAGGCTGGAGAAGCCACAGCCGCCTTCAGCTTTCCAGGGAGACTGAGGAGGCTGGCCGTGGGGCTGCTGTCTGTCTGGAGGCAGGCTGAGGAAAGGGCCCGAGGCTGGCTCCTGGGCAGGGCTTCCAGGGCCCTGCCTTCTCCTGGCCGGGCACAAAGATGAAGGTTATGCCAGGAACATGGCTAGAGCCCGCCTGGGCTCTGTGATTAGAGAGCCCGAGAGGCTGCGCGGCGGCTGTTAGCACAGGGCTGGGGGCAGCCTGTGGACGAGCGGCATAGCTGACTCTCCAGCCTCCGATGCTGCTCTGTGAGCCGGGGATGCTGCCCAACCTGGGGAAACCACGCTGTGGTGCCCTCCGCTGCACCCAGGCCTATGGTTTGGCAGGGGGTCCCTGTGTCTATCAGATGCTGGGGAATGCCCTGCCCGGCTGGTGATGGAGGTAA
Organism: Ovis aries; assembly: GCF_016772045.2. Lineage (NCBI taxonomy): Eukaryota > Metazoa > Chordata > Mammalia > Artiodactyla > Bovidae > Ovis > Ovis aries. The sequence continues at coordinate 7,655,822 of NC_056054.1, read as the reverse complement.
TCTGGGGGAGAAAGAGCCTGTGCTGCTATGAACCCCAAACCTCCCAGTCTGTCCAGCTCACACGGGAGACTCCCGGGCACTCCCGGTCCCCCTCCTGGCTGGGACGACGCCCAGCCCGGGCTCTCTGCTGGCACTGACCAATCGCCCTGCAGCCCATCAAGTGCTTCATGCAGTCTCGGGAGGAAACTGGGTGTGGTGCCCGACCCTTGGGCCAGTCGGTCCCACTTCACCTCACAGAACATTCCAGAAATTCAGCCCTGGGAGCAGGCTGAGAAACACTCCAAGGTTGCTGCCAGCCTGTTGTGAGACGTCACTCATGCTCTCCTCCTCCTCATAAGACATGCACGGCCCCTCCGGGCTGCCTTTCCCACGAGTCGTGGGGAATGTGGATTCTGGGAACTGCGTGAGCGTAGACAAGGCCTCCTGGGGGTCCTGGTGGCCTTAAGCCTGTGAGAGCAACTGGCTAAATCCACCGTGTTTCTTCCTGCAGGGAAAGAGTGCCACCAAACAGCTCGCTGACCAAGACGCTGACGCTGGTGCCCTTGCTGGCCAACAACCGTGAGAGAAGGGGCATCGCCCTGGACGGGAAGATCAAGCATGAGGACACGAACCTGGCCTCCAGCACCATGTGAGCCCCCGAGACTCGGTGCTGGGGGAGGTGGGGGAAGGGGTCTGTGCCCCTTCTCATCCCAGTCCTGGGCTCACGGCTGGCACGTGGTGTGGTGGCCGGCGGTGCAAACCCAGCGCTCAGTGGCCCAAGTAGGGATCCCTCGCCTGTGCCTGCTATGACGTAGCAACTACAGCTCTGGGCTCTGGAGACAGCCTTGGCCGAAGCCCCGCTCCCTTGCTGACCGTCTGGGCCACTCCATCAGCTGTCTGAGCAAGGACCTCAGTTTCCCCATCCGTAGGGTATGAGAGCTGACATGGATTACAGGAGAAAGGCCACATCAAATGTGGGGCCCAGCACACAGTGAGTGCTCCAGAAAAGTCAGCTAGTACCTCTAAGAAATAGCATCAGCTAGCATTGAACTGAGTGCCTCACGAAGGATGGAAACATCATTTATTCATTTCCATCTGGAAAGGTAAGGAACAGGGGGTCCTGAGGGCTACGGACGTCAGCTCAAGTTAAATGAAACTAAGCACTGATCTGCTGACCCAGCGCAGAATGTTGGGCTGAATTGAGCCAGCGGATCCAGTAGAAACTAGATCAAAGCTTCTAAGTCAAATACCCCTGTCACTCCTCACCGCCCTCTGGGGCTTCCGCTCCTGGCAGCATGTGTGCGGATGAGCCTGAGGATTGGGGGTAGGAGCTGTGACCAGGCTCGGGGCTCACTGCCAGCTCCCCATACCACCCCCACCCCCATCCTGTGTGACCCACAGCCCCAGAGATCGCCTCCAGGTGATGCTGTCAGGAAAAGCTCTGAGATGAACAGTTGGGGCAGTGAACATCAGGCAAAAAGCAGGATCATGGGAGTCAAAGGGTTTCTGAGGACGATTTTCCAGCTGGCGTGTTAGATTCTAAGCATGTCTGTGATGCTCTGGGAGATAGGCAAACAGGGAGCCAACACCCTAGATCCAGGAACTCAAGGGTGAGGAATCACAAAGTTCAAAATGACATGTGTGTTTGTAAAGATCTTCTGAGATTCGTGGAGTGTTATATAAACACGCCCGTCTCTCCATGCTTTCTTTGGTAAGAAAGGTAAATTTCTACTCATTTCATGGATGAGGAAATTGAGGTTTCACCAGATGAGAGGCTCAGCCAAGGACACTGGGTCAGTCAGTGGTAGAGCAAAGCCCACCCCTAGTCCCCAGCCTCGAGTTGATGCTTTCAAATTGTGGTGCTGTGGAGAAGATTCTTGAGAGCCCTTTGGACAGCAAAGAGATCCAACCAGTCCATCCTGAAGCAAATCAATCCTGAATATTCATTGGAAGGACTGATGCTGAAGCTCCAGTACTTTGGCCACCTGATGAGAAGAGCTGACTGATTGGAAAAGATTCTGATGCTGGGAGAGCCTGAGGGCAGCGGGGGAAGAGGGCGACAGACGATGAAATGTTTGGATGGTGTCACCGACTCAACTGACATGAATGTGAAAGTCGCTCAGTCGTGTCTGACTCTTTGTGACCCCATGGACTATACTGTCCATGGAATTCTCCAGGCAAGAATACTGGAGTGGGTAGCCTTTCCCTTCTCCAAGGAACTTTCCAACCCAGGCATCAAACCCAGGTCCCCTGTATTGCAGATGGATGGATTCTTTACCAGCTGAGCCACCAAGGGATCCCAAGAATACTGGAGTGGGTAGCCTATCCATTCTTCAGCAGATCTTCTCGACCTGGGAATTGAACAGGGTCTCCTGCATTGCAGGTGGATTCTTTACCAACTGAGCTACCTGGGAAGCCCAGGAGTTTGAGCAAACTCCAGGAGATAGCAAAGGACAGGGAAGCCTAGCACGCTGCAGTCCATGGGGCTGCAAAGCGTCGGATACAAAGCAACTTAGTGAATGATGATAAATCCAGAGCCCCCGATCCATTCAGTGTCAGGGCTGCCTTCCAGCTCCACAGTGAGGACATGGCAGAACACGAATGATCTGGTCTCTTGGAGAGGGTGGTCCCCTACCTGGGGAGCCTAGGGAGAAGGGTTGATCCATCGGGTCTCTGCTTCCTACTGCTCCTCTGCATTCTTCCATTTTTCTTTTCTGTTTCAACAGCATAAAGGAGGGAATAGACAAGACCGTCATGGGGATCCTGGTGTCTTACCAGATCAAGGTGAAGCTCACAGTGTCAGGGTGAGTGTCCATGCCCCAACATGCCACCTGCTCTGTCTGGCTGTCAGCCATCTGAATGGTTTTGTTCCCCAGCGACTGGGAGACAGAAAGCAAGAAAGGTCCACAAATTCTACCCATTACATGGTAGGGTTTGAGAAAGACTCTATTTGTCTAGTTTCGCAATTCTGCCTGATGTAGCATTACAGAGAAAAAGATAGAAAAGCAGACTGCAAAACACATACACTACGGGTACCTCCTTGCAGTCCAAGGGACTCTCAAGAGTCTTCTCCAATACCACAAAAGCATCAATTCTTTAGTGCTCAGCCTTCTTTATAGTCCAACTCTCACATCCATACATACCACTGGAAAAACCATAGCCTTGACTAGACGGACCTTTGTTTGCAAAGTAATGTCTCTGTTTTTTAATATGTTGTCTAGGTTGGTCATAGCTTTTCTTCCAAGGAGTGTCTTTTAATTTCATGACTGCAGTCACCATTTGCAGTGATTTTGGAGCCCAAGAAAATAAAGTCTGTCACTGTTCCCATTGTTTCCCCTTCTATTTGCCATGGAGTGATGGATCAGATGCCATGATCTTAGTTTCTTGAATGTTGAGTGTTAAGCCAGCTTTTTCACTCTCCTCTTTCACTTTCATCCAGAGTCTCTTTAGTTCTTCTTTGCTTTCTGCCATAAGGGCGGTGTCATCTGCATATCTGAGGTTATTGATATTTCTCCCAGCAATCTTGATTCCAGCTTGTGCTTCATCCAGCCCAGCATTTCGCCTGACGTACTCTGCATATAAGTTAAATAAGCAGGGTGACAATCTACAGCCTTCATGTACTCCTTTCCCAATTTGGAACAAGTCTGCTGTTCCATGTCCAGTTCTGACTTGCTTCTTGACCTGCATACAGATTTCTCAGGAGTCACGTAAGATGGTCTGGTAATCCCAACTCTTGAAGAATTTTCCAGTTTGTTGTGATCTCCCCAGTCAAAGGGTTTGACGTTATCAATACAGCAGAAGTAGATGTTTTTCTGGAACTCTTGCTTTTTCTAAGATCCAACAGATGTTGGCAATTTGCTCTCTGGTTCCTCTGCCTTTTCTAAATCCAGCTTGAATATCTGGAAGTTCATGGTTCACGTACTGTCAAAGCCTGGCTTGGAGAATTTTGAGCATTACTTTGCTAGCGTGTGAGATGAGTGCAATTGTTGGTAGTTTGAGCATTCTCTGGCATTGCCCTTCTTTGGAATTAGAGTGAAAAATGACCTTTTCCAGTCTTGTGGCCACTGCTGAGTTTTCCAGATTTGCTGGCATATTGACTTCAGCACTTTCACAGCATTATCTTTTAGGATTTAAAATAGCTCAACTGGAGTTCCATCACCTCAACTAGCTTTGTTCATAGTGATGCTTCCTGAGGCCCACTTAACTTTGCATTTCTGGATGTCTGGCTCTAGGTGAGTGATCATGCCATCATGCTTATCTGGGTCATGAAGATCTTTTTTGTACAGTTCTTCTGTGTATTCTTGCCACCTCTTCTTAATATCTTCTGTTTCTGTTGGGTCCCTGCCATTTCTGTCCTTTATTGAGACCATGCATGAAATGTTCCCTTGGCATCTCTAATTTCCTTGAAGAGTTCTCTAGTTCTCTTCAGAAAAGCATGGCAGCTGGGAAAAGAGGTCACAGTGCGTCTCAGGAGGCTCCATCCATGATGGGGGGCCTTCTCGCCCCCCAAGTCATTACAGGACTGGGGAGTCTCCTTCTCACACTAGAGCACAGATATCTCATAGTTCTGAGGAAATGGTTTTCCATCTTTTTTTGAATTCAATTTCTTTCAATTTAAAAATCTCATCAAGGGACTTCCCTGGCAGTCCTGTGATTAAAATTGTGTGCTTCCAACTCAATGGGTGTGGTTCAATTCCTAGTTGGAGAACTAAGATCCCACATACCACGTGGCATGGTCTAAAAAAAAAAAAAAAGAAAGAAATCTCATCAAAAGGGAAAAATTCAACTTCTCATTTTCCTTTTCAAATTCCATTGCCAAAGGCTCTGGCCTTTTACCTTAATGAGTCCTGGGTAGTTCAGCCATCAAGGCAAATCTATGTGTTTATTCTATAAGTCTCAGTGGACAAAGAGTTCCCCAAATTTTGGTTGGGACCACAGAGTAGAACATGGGTTGATTTTGCAGATTTTGTTAACACAACATTGTAGTTGTCCTGTTTTACAAAGCGTATAGTGTTGAGACTTCCCTGGCAGTCCCATGGTTAAGACTCTGTGTTTCCAATGTCAGGGACCCAGGTTCGATTCCTGGCTATGGAATTAAGATCCAAAATGCCCTGCAGCAAGGACAAGATATATATGAAATGATATATATATATATGATATAGTATCTATATCTATAAAGTATATAGTGCTTTCTTTCACTTTCTCTGAGAGGCTCTAAAACAGAGGTGAATGTAGCAGTCAAGCTAAGCGTTTAGCAGGTATTTCATGGTGACCTTTGTGGCCACGAGAGAAATTCTGGACTGGGGTTTATTCTTGAACTTTAGGGCTTAAACCTAAGTGATTCCTCTTTTTAACTAATCCGCTTGAGAAAGACGTGAAGTCACAAGCAGAGAGGAATAGCGGAGTGCACCGTGAGGAGCAAAAAGATCCTGAAAGTTGTGGGTGATGAAGGGCCCGAGGGGGATGCATCCATTTCTGAATAGCAGCAAGGAGGGCCGTGTTAACACCGTGGACAGTCTCCATAGCCCTGTTTGTGTTTTTGTTTCCTAGCCTTCTGGGAGAGCTCACTTCCAGGTAAGCCTCGTCGCCATACTTCTCTGCTTGATTCCAGGGTCTGAAGGGGACAAACCTGGGGTTTAAAACAGGACAGTGAAATCCGGTTTCCCAGTGCCATGCTCAGCAACGTAGGGAAACTTGCCCGCTCACACTGTGCAAACCTTGGCTGACAGGTGTGAGGCTGGGACATTTCGTGGAGACTGTAGCTAGGTCTGCCCCTGGATGAAGACACACACATAGATTAGACACACAGGCACAATCCATGCAGTTGCCTCTGTGTGTACGCATGTGTGTTCAGGGGTGAAATATACACAACCATTTTAACCTTTTAAACCCGTGCAGTTCAGGAACTTCCCTGGTGGTCCACTGGTTAAGATTTTGTGCTTCCAATGCAGGGGGCACAGGTTCAATCCCTGGTCAGGAAACTAAGACTCACGCTGCTTGGTGCAACCAAAACAGAAAAAAACACCAAACGATAGAGTTCAGTGGCGTCAAGGACACTTGCAGAGTTGCGTGACTGTCACGATTCTCCAGTTCTTGTACCCTCTGCCCGTCCGGGAAGGACACCCCGTGCCTGTGGAGCCATCTCTCCCAGTCTCCCCACTCACTGCTCGGCAACTGCTAATCTGCCTTCACTGTAGACTCACCTCATTTGGACATTTCACATGAACGGGATCAGGCAACACTGGTCCCCGCGGGACCAGCTTCCGCTCGGCACGTTTGCAGAGTCCCTGTCCTCAGTGCTTCTCTCCCGTTTGTGGCTGAGATTCAGTCCCCGGTGCGAGTGGACCACATTGTGTTCATCCATTCACTGTGGGTGGACCCTTGGCTTGTCTCCACCTTTGGGCCTTTGTGAATAGCGACGGCGGGCTTCTATATCAGGCACACAGAGGCAGCAGGCAGACGCGTCTGAGGCAGGCGCTGGCCTTACATGCTCCGTCACTGACTCCTGTGGCCCCCCCCTCCCGCGGAGCCAGGGCAACCTCTCTCCGAGGCCCCGGCCACACGGGCACCCACCAGGGCACCTTAGCAACAGATGAGATTTGACCAAAGCGGTGACCCCAGGGTGGGAGGCGGTGGGTCCTGGGTGAAACAGGGAGTAACCCTTGTCCCCTCCCCGACCCCCCAACCCCTTTCCATTCTTCCTGTGTCCAGATTTTCCTTCTGTCCCTTCCTGACTCCCTGCCCTCCTTTTTCTGTATAAATTCCAAGCTACCTCAAAGTCCTGTAGCTTCTGGAATTGGCTGGACTCTGCTCATCACAAGGGACTGCTCTCCACAAGACCCAGGTCTCCAGCATTGCAGGCAGATTCTTTACCTTCTGAGCCACGAGGGGAGCCCAGGTGGCACTAGTAGTAAAGAGATCGTCTGCCAATGCAAGAGACGTACGTTTGATCCCCGAGTTGGGAAGATCCCCTGGAGAAGGGCATGGCAACCCACTCCAGTATTCTTGCCTGGAGAATCCCATGGACAGAGGAGCCTGGGGAGGCTACAGTCCACAGGGTCTCAAAGAGTCAGACATAACTGAATTAACTTAGCATACACTATGTCCCTAGACGTCCCACTACTTAGCATGTCCCTGAAACTAATAACCAGGAGGAAGGGGAACCCCAAAATCCTGGCCGCCTCAGCCTCGTGCAAGTGGAGTTTCCGGACCACATTCCAGGGAATACATTTAAAAATCCCTTCCTGACCACTTCCTGATTTCTGGTTTGTTTTGTTTTGGACCTCGCTGAGTCCTCCTTCAGCTGAGGCCTGGGGATCTTTCTCGAAGCTCTGCAACCACAGCTCTCAGCTGTGCATTTACAACCGTGTGCATCCTGACCGCTCTGCCTCCTTTGTTTCTAGTGAAGTGGCCACTGAGGTGCCGTTCCGCCTCATGCATCCTCAGCCAGAGGACCCAGGTCAGTCACGCCTTGTCTTGGCTTTCTCTAGTCCTTCGCCACCCGTGGATTTCTTACTTAGCCTCTGCTAGTTCTTCCTTGACCACATCTCTGGGCATGGACAGGGCCAGGCATGCGAGGTTGCTGGGCACATTCAAGTGCCCTGGGCCCTCCCAGAAACCAGGGCTCAGCGACTATGTCAGGGCGCTCGTCCAGTGGTCCAGGCGGTTTGTCCAGCTCCAGTGAGTGCCCGGAGGATGTAGCATCCTTGCTTGGATGCGGGCTATCTTGTTAGGTTTTGTTAGGAATGATTTAAAAGCAGATGCTTTGCTGTAAATAGGCTTGGGTTGAGACTTAAAGAAAATTCGGGCAAAAGATAAATTTGACAGCCTGAAGCTTTCATGTTTCATTTGGGAGCATTAACAGGAATTTAGAAAGTGAGTGTTTTTGAGAGTGGCAGTTGTGATGAGAATACAGAAGTTACTAGAAACGAGGATCAGGCTGGTATCCTAATGCCTGGGCTCCTTTGAATGTCAATCCATTGGCTCTTGCATGGATGTTAAAACCAAATGAAGCCGTGGTTGTGCAGCTCTGTGAGCAAGCTAAAAGCCAGAGGGCTTTAGCTTGTAAAGCTGTGCATGTAAATAGGTGAATTGTATGATATGTGGATTGGACTTCTCCAGTGGCTCAGATGGTAGGGAATCTGCCTGGGATGCAGGAGACCCACGTTTGATCCTTGGGTCGGGAAGGTCCCTTGGAGAAGGAAATGGCAACCCACTCCAGTACTCTTGCCTGGAGAATCCCAGGGACAGAGGAGCCTGGTGGGCTACAGTCCACGGGGTCACAAAGGGCGACTAAGCACAGCACAGCACAGCTCTTTCGAAAGAGGTAAGTGAACCAGCAACATTAATATCGATGCAACCTCAGAAATTCTGAGGAAGAATTCTCCACTGTGTGTTAAGGTGGCTTAGTTGGCAGGAAAGAAAAATGGACCTGTCTGGATGAGAACCCTCCAGAGTTATAGTAATTAAGAACATTTTAAGTAAAAGTGGTGTAAACAAGTGGGGTTTATTTTTCTTATATTTTATAAAAAGCCTTTCTACACTGATAGTGAGACGGCATTTAAACATCAGAATGAGCCCCCATAATCATTTTGGCTTTGTCTCAAAACTATTTTGTCTCAAAGTATGTCTTCCAAATATTTTGGATTCAAATACTCAATGTGCTTTGCCAAAAACTTCCCTTGGGGGAAAAACACACAGCCTAACCATATTTATTATTATTATTCATTTATGCTTGTGTCATTAAAGCACTATTTTAAACTCTGTGAGATTGAGATGCATTCTGGTCCCTTTCAAGGACATTTTAAAAGGCCGTTTTAAAACTATGACCGGAGGAGATGTCATCGCTGGTGTCAGATCCTTTTCTGGCCCTGTGAACAGACTTTAGGACTTCTCTTGGGGGAAGTGGGGTTATTCCTTTCCTGGGTATGACGTCTTCATGTTCCAGTCATTATGGCCCTTACAATGAGCATATTACAACATCAAGGCTAAGACAATGATCTTTCATACTGTCAGATTTCAGGGAGAAAGAACAAATTACCCCCACGGACTAGGGGTTCTGATTCCCTGAGGTTTATGCATCCCAAGTTTAATTTGCAGATGCACGCTCATATCTCTCTCACTAGCCTGGTCCCCGACTCCCTGAGTCTAGACGAGGAGATGCTAAATAGAGGAAGCATAAACTAGACGAAGGCCTGCCAGGGCTAGAGGCCAAGTGGTTTGTGTGCAGTAAGTGCTAGAGAAATGCTACTGAGTTTTTACTGTCCTCTGTTTAGAGCATTCTTACAGAATTCAGGTGTTGACTCTCTTCAAGGCTGATGGTCGCACTTAGTATAATTTTATGCTCAGCACTGAAGGGGGGCGTCCAGGATGGTTCTTGCCCAGTGTTGCTTTGACGCATCAGCCTCTTGGTAGGTCCCCTCACCCTCCAACAGCCACTGGGGTGCAGGTTCGCTGTCAAGTCCCAGGACTCACCCCTAGAGAGCAGGATGTGGAAGGTGGCCCCGGTGTACTTCCACATGGGAAGTGGGCTGTTAACAGCTGCCGGGGGCTCTGACCTGGACAGGGTCCAAAGGACATGTCGTAGGGAGAAAGGCTTTGAAAAGAGAAGCCCAGCCTCACCCCCAGAAGGGGTGAGGTTAAGCAGGGAGAGGGTCTAGAGGCGAGGCTGTGGCTGTTCCGTCTGGGGAGGTGCAGGTTGCGGGGGCAACTTTTGGAGGAAACGATGGTTAAAAATGCAGGGAGAGGGATGTCCCTGGTGGCCCAGGGGCTAAGACTCTGTGCTCCCAATGCAGGGAGCCCAGGTTCGATCCCTGGTCAGGGAACCAGATCCCACGTGCCGCAACTAAGACTCTGAGCAGCCAAATCAGTAAATGACTATTTTAACAGAAACAACAAAAATGCAGGGAGAAAGGCCCTCTGAGGGGGACCTGGCCAAGAAGCAGGAATGACATGCACTTTTCATGAAACGTGTTTCTGGACCTTTTATTGCTCCACCTGTAAAGTGACCTATTGAAGGAAGAAGAGTTCTGCTAGACAGGACAGATGCTAACAGATGTCTCTCCTCTCTTCCACGCTCACAGATAGCGCCATGGAAAGGTGAGCACTGCCCGGCATTATCCCCGTTCTGTGACCTCCTCCTCCGCAACCCTAGAGCGAGCCTTCACACTTGCGTGTGTTTCTTCTTCTTTTTTTGAAATGCAAGTGCCTGACTTAGGCTTTGATTGCCGAGGCATCCACTTCAAAGAGGCATCCACTCCAGCGACGGCTGTCTTGAATAGACACATTGCCAGCCCCAGGACTAGATCCCAGCCAGGCTGGCTCTCCCCACTGAGGCGCCTCTGTTGTAGAGATTTCGGTTGATTTCAGTAGCAGATCCTCCGAGCCACTTGTTCTTTTGTCTTGGTACGCTTTACATTCCCCTCTCTTCTGTTTTAAAACTCACCAATAAAGAGTGAGCCCTCGAAACTCTAGAGCCCCCCTGCCTCAACCCCAATAAAGGCAGAACACCCCAGGCCCGTGTCCCTGAGCTCTCTTTATCCATGACTTTGCTGTGTGGTCCCAGGTGTGCTGTGTACCTTCCTGGTCCTGTAAGTAATAAACCTTTATTTTCTCAAAGTTTCCGGATGGTTATTGCTGAAGGGCGTCTTGCAATCCTAACAGGAACCACGAGGGCCGGGCCAGCCACAACAGTGGTTATTGATAGGCTAAGACCTGCACAAAAACACACCCCTTTGGCGGGGGCGGGGTTCTTTCTGTAGACGCCCCACGCTCTCAACACTGGCTCACGGCCTGGCTTTCCTTTTGCTCCCTACTATCCGGGCATGCACACATGTGGACACACGCACACATGTGCACGCACGCACACACACAGTTACCCCAAGCATGTATGTGTGCTGTGTGGGTTCCTTCACTGTTTCATATTTTTGTTTGCTAAAGCGATTTTACACGGAAAGCTAGGAGGACGGCCTTGTCGCCCGTCGCATCAGTGGGAGAATCTTGATGGGTTCCTCTTGCAAAAGGAAGATCAAGAACCTTGTTTTTCCTCCAGATTTCATCACAAGCTCCAAAGAACATGCCTTGATCAAAATGTTCTTTGTTTTTATTTTAGTTTTCAGGATGAAAATTTTGTTTTTGAGGAGTTTGCTCGCCAAAATCTGAAAGATGCAGGAGAATATAAGGAAGAGAAGACAGACCAGGAGGCGGCTATGGATGAGTGAAGAGGCCGGCTCAGGACGTGGGATGCGGGGTTGCTAGCCACATGGTAGCTAGGGCTCCAAGTTAGCCCTTTAGTGACGCTAAATTCCAAAGTGTGGGTCTTTTTCACAGAAATAAAGTTTGTTCTGCCCTGGCTGTGAGTCAAGCTGACTTGTTGGGGAGGCTGAGTGAGTTAGTAATGCGCAAGGGGCAGCCTGGAGCCTGGGAGTGCGGGGGCATGGGAGAGTGGGTTGGGGGAGAAGAATCCGTTAAGGTTAGAAGGCACCCTGAAACCATGTGCTCGCCCCACGGGGGGCTGGTGTGTCCTAGGCTTTCTCTAGGGCCTCTGGGGTAGGCTGTTTCCCTGGAAACTTGGGGAAGGGGGCGGTGCGGGGCAGTGTGTCTAGTGACCTGAGCTATCCTAGCTCCAGGGCACCCACGGAGCCTCCCCAGAGAAACAGGGCAGTGGACAAATGTGGGCAAAACCACTCTTCATCTCTGATTCAACTTTGGTGAAGAATCCACCTGCAATGCGGGAGACCTGGGTTCGATCCCTGAGTAGGGAAGATCCCCTAGAGAAGGGAAAGGCTACCCACTCCAGTATTCTGGCCTGGAGAGTTCCATGGTCTATACAGTCCATGGAGTCGCAAAGAGTCGGACATGACTGGGCACCTTTTTCACTTTCACTTTCACTTCACTTTGGATCCAAGTCCTGCTTGAGCTCTGGGTTGTTGGGTGTTTCTATTGAATGCAAGCAATGAAATTCGAGTTGTCTGGTATAAAGGGGAAAAAAAGGAATGCATTGGAAGGACTCAGAGTGGCTCAGAGAACTGACTTAAAAGGAAAAGTCTGAGCTGCCACATCTGGGGTGGGTGGAAATCAGGGAAGCCCCAGGGGTCATGGCCCAGGAGCTCCGGGTCCTTCCCTCTGGGTTGGCCATTCACCCCTGGTGGCCTAGCACCAAATCCTCCTAGTCTCTGAGTCTCTGGTTCCGGTGTGCTATTCCTGGGAAGGAGACTCTGGCCCGACTTCGGCCAGGGGATCAATGCCTCGGGGCCAGCGATGGCAGAGCCCAGCCCTGGGAATGGGTTGTCCTAGCAGAGGGGGTTCTCCGTGAGTCCCATGGGCTTCTTGGTTGGACTGCCTCCACTGGGTTTGGGCATTGAAGGGGTCAGGGAAAGGAGAGCTCGTGTCCAGGAGGAAAGTGAAGCTGAAGAAGATGTAACAGAGGTGATGCCGGGGCCCTGTCTTTCCAGAGCCCTCTTCTTGGCCCGTGGTACCCCAGCCTTGGGGTCTGCTGCTGATGGCAGAGAGACTGAATGGCTCTCTCGGTGCCCACGGAGGGCCTGGGGGATGTGTGGACCCCCTGGTCCATGCCTCAAGGGAATAGGATGAAAGGGGATTGGAGCGTTCTACACAGTTTAACCCACTCACAGGAAGGGTGAGGGTGGACAGGAGGGGGCCACTGTGGGCTGGACACTCAGGGTCAGGTCTCCAGGACCAAGAGCAGAGGCAGAGGACCAGAGTGGGAAGGCCCCACACCTGGGTTTGTTTGGCACGATTCCAGGCTGTCTGTGTCCTGGGGACTGGGATTTAGATTGGAGGCTCTCCTCAGGAACCTAGGATGGGATCCCATACTCACAAATCAAAGTCTGAACTTGAGCGTTGAATAGGAGGCTTTCCGATATTGACAGCAATGAGGAGTCATTTCTGGAGAAGAGCTAATTACAATACAGGCAGAAAACTGGGCCTTTGGCCTATGGGTGAGCAGGGTTGGACCCAACCTCCCTGTCGTTTTTTTCTGCCTTGCTAAGGGAACAGTAAGCAGGCTGCCATTCCAGCCACGCCCCTGTCTCAGGACACAGGGTTGGAGGCACGCTCCTCTGGGGATCGGAGCCCTTCCGCTGCCTGCCCACCGCCCAAGCCCACAAGTCGGCTGTGGTTGGCTCCTGCCAGAGATCCTGGGCAAGACGGCGACCTGGGACTGTGCCCGGCGGGGATGGTGAGAGGATCAGTCACTCGGTTCCTGCATTGCTCGACCCCAGGATATCCTAAGTCAGCGTGGACAGTAATAGGCCGGACCTTTGAAAGCGTGTGGGTGTGAGAGCCAGAGAGGAAGGCCAATCCCCGGAGAACAAAGGTCAGAACAGCCCTGGCCCTTCAGGTTATTTTGGTAACAAAACGCCTGACTTTCGCGTGCTGGCTAGTTTACCATCTGCGGCTGGCCACCCCCGTGAGAATTCTGGGGTGGGAGCAGGAAGTGAGCCACCGCTGCCTGACCAGGATAAGGAATCTTGCCTGGCCGAGCCTGTGCACCAGGGATGTGTCTGCTTGCCGTGCAGACCCCTGGCATTGAGAGGCAGGATGTCCGTGTGCAGGTTGGATGGGCGGCCCAGGGCTTTCTAGGTACGTGCGGTGGGAGACACAGGGTGCCAGGGAGCTGAGGGTGTTGCAGGGAGAAAGTGGGGTCTGAGAACTTGGGGCAAAGTTTGCAACCTGCAACCAAAGGGCTGGAGAAGTAGGGCTCGCTGCTGTTTTTTGGGTATCTGCACCATGCTTAGGAAGCACCAACCATGCCTCCCATTCATTAGATGAGAAAACTGCAGTTCCGAGAGGTTATATCCCTTACCCAAGGTCACAAAGCTAGTGAGAGTTGGAGTCAAGACTTAAACTTTGGTTTCCTGGAGTCGATAAGAATCAGAACTCTCCTTACAACAATTTTTTTTTTTTTTTTTGGCTGCACCACATGGCATATGAGACTTTAGCTCCCTGACTTGGGATCCAACTTGTGCCCCTAGAGTGGAAGTATAGAGTCTTAACCACTGGACTGCCAGGCAGTTCCCTTCACTCGTCTTTTGATGCTGAATCTGTATATGAGAGTTTGAAGGGGAGGAAGGGGAAGATTGGCATTTATGATTCAACAAATGGCTGCCCTGAAGTTTAAGTTGAAAATATTAATATTATTGAGGTAGTTATAGATTCACATGCAGTAGTAGGAAGCAATACAGAGGGATTCCCCAAAGGTAACATCTTGCAAAACTATAGCTGATACCATGACCAGGAAATTGACACTCACACAGTCCATCCATCTTTTTCGTATTTCCCCTATTTCAGTTTTTACTTGCGTTCATGTGTCTTTTATCATGTGTAGATAACTTCTTTTTAGAGCATCTGTTTTCCTATTCCTCTCAGATATTTCACTGCTTGCCTCCCAGTCTAACCTCACGGCCCTAAGGGTCTAGTTTACTGATCCTGGGCAGGTGGGCAGGGAGGGGGCTGGAGGTGGCCGCATTTGGAAATGTATGGGGGGCAGCATTTGGTGACATGGGTCCCCGGGGGCCAGGGAAAGTTTATGTCACACACAGCGAAGAAATCTCCTGCTCCAGATGTCAGTCATCACCCTAGTTCAGGGTAAAACAATTCCCATGTTTTCAAGTGCACCGTTTATCCATTCTAACATGAATCGGTTCTTTCTGACAGGAGGTGCACTTCTGCACTGACAGGTCGAGAAAAGAAAGATTAGGTTGGATGTGAAGTGTGTTATTACTGCCACCTCGAATATGCCCTTAAGGTGGGGTAGGCTCGGGGAGCAGCGTATTGTTAGCGATGATTCATAACGTGACTCACTCCATCAGGAGGCGCCCGGTGACTGTGCGCTTACAGGCACCACCTCGGGGGAGGTCTCCAAGGGAACAGCTCAGCAGCTACCCGGGAACACAAAGGCTTCTTCGATCATCAGAGAAAATATGCCAGTTATGTGCCTCTGATTGCAGAACAGAATACAGTTCTTACTAAGCCTAATACTCTTTCTTAAAATATACTTTATTTTCAAATAGTTTTAGATGTACAGAAAAGTGGCAAAGTACAGTAAGTCCCTCCACACGCTGCGTCTCCTAAATCATTAACATCTTATACTAGGATAGTACATTGGCCACACTGAATGTGTCAACGTGTGTGTGTGTGTGTTAGTTGCTCAGTCTGCCCAATTCTTTGCGAACCCATGGATGGTAGCCCACCAGTGTCCTCTGTTATGGAATTCTCCAGGCAAGAATACTGGAGCAGGTAGCCATTCCCTGCCCTAGGGATCTTCCCCACCCAAGGGATCGAAGCCAGGTCTCCTGCATTACAGGCATATTCTTTATCATCTGAGTCACCAGGGAAGCCCTAGAATGCATCAATATTGACACATTATTATTAAGCGGAAAGTACATTCTTTATTCAGATTCCCTTAGTTTTTAACCTACTATCCTTTTTCTGTTCCAAGATCCCACATGACATTTGGTGGTCACGTTTCCTAAGGCTCTTGAGGCTGTGACAATTTCTAGGACTTTTTCATTACTGTAAATAGACTCCTCTCCAGCCAGATTCCACCTCCCAATTCTCCCTTGAGTTCACATCTATGCCCTTGGCTTTTCACCTCTGAAATGATGGATTCTGGATCCCAGGTACCTCGTGAGCATCCAAAAGGTATAGGCAACAGCACTGTCCCTCTCAACACCCCTAGGTTTTTGCACTTATGTATCACGCTATATGGTTATTGTCTTCCCAAGTAGTGTAAAAATTAACCCACCTCCCAATGCAGGAGACTTAAGAGATACGGGTTTGATCCCTGGGTCAGCAAGATCCCCTGGAGAAGGAAACAGCAACCCACTCCAGAATTCTTGCCTTGAGATTCCCAAGGACAGAGGAAGCTGGTGGGCTACAATTTATGGGGTCTCAAAGGGATGGACATGACTGAAGTGTCTTAGCATGGCCATGTTGCAAGTAATGGATATAAAATCACTAGTCTCTGTGGAGAGGCAGGACAGCTTTCCCTCTGTGCCCTTATCAGCCAGCTCCTTGCTGTCATAACATGGTACCACAGACCTGGGAGCCTAAGCAACAGGACTTATTTTCTCAGGAGTCTGGAGGCCAGCAGCCTGAGGTCGAGGTGTGGCCAGATTTCTTCTGAGGCCTTCCTCCTCGGTTTGCAGATGACTTCTCTCTGTGTCTTCATGGGGTCTTCCCTGGGGCCCTGCCTGCCTCCACATTTCTTCATACAAGGACACCAGCTGTACTGGGTGAGGGCCATCCCAGTGGCCTCATTTTAACTTAATTACTTCCTTAAAGACCCTGGCTGCACACACACTCACATTCTAAGGTCCCAGGGGATTAGGGCTTCAGTGTATGGCTGTTGGGGGACACAAGTCAGCCCCTAACAAGACCCTTCTCTGCTCCTTCTTTGAGCTTCAGCTTTCTAGGAGGCCTAGCCCTAGAGGGTCAAGGATTTGGCACTCACACGGTCCAAGGGAAGTTCTGCCTCTCTTGCCTTCCTTGGGAGAGGTGTCTGAACCTCAGGTCTTCATCTCTAGAACGAGACCATTGAGCTTGCTCTGGGGGACTCATGTGCAGACTAGAATTGCTGGTCAAGTGTTTGGCATGTGCCCAGTGGTTCGTCAATGGGACTCATGCACTCCTGCATTGGCAAACTTTCTGCCACCAAGGAAATGTTCTATCTTGTGCGGCCCTGGGTGGTAGCAGCTAAACTGCATTTACCTACTGAGCAGTTGAAACGTGGCCAGTGTGGCCGAGAAACTGAAAATTAATTTTAATTAATTGAAATAGAATTGGAAGTAGCCACGTGTGGCTAGTGGGTACAGCAGTGGGCAGTGTAACCAGTGGGCCAGGGGCCCCCAGCCTGTCCCCAGAGAGTTCCTGCATCAGGCCGTGCCATGCCCTGTCCTGGCTGTGAATGCATTCCCCTGGCCATGTCCCCCTATTATATGTACTTTGTGGCCCCCAGGGGTGGTGGGTCTCCTGTATTTTGCCTCTGGAAAGCAACACCTTGTGCAGTGGGGGCCAGAGCATGCTGACCAGCAGGAAGGACAGGAGCCACTTTGTCCCTAGTAGTAGCCCTTTGAAAGGGCAAGGGGACAATTGCGTAGCTCCATAGCACTGCAAGGACACGACTTAGCAGCTGAATGACAACAGTACCTCAGAACGTACTGCATTTGGAAGTAGGGTCTTTAAAGGGGATTTGTCCTTCTGTTCAGTTCAGTTGCTCAGTCATGTCTGAGTCTTTTCCACCCCATGGACTGCAGCACGCCAGGCTTCCCTGTCCATCACCAACTCCCTACTCAAACTCATGTCCATTGCTTCGGTGATGCCATCCAACCATCTCATCCTCTGTCGTTCCCTTCTCCTCCTGCCCTCAACCTTTCCCAGCATCAGCTTGTCCCTCTGAGGTGGCACCAAATCCTTCTCCACCTCGATGTGCCAAAGGGTGGCAAAACCTCAGCTGATGTCACCTCCTCAGCTTCACTCCCACCCACCCAGCATCAGCAGTCTCAGCCGGGAAGGAGGTGGCGGTGGTGATGGTGGTGCTCAGTCATGTCAGACTCTTTGCGACCCCTGTAGCCCACCAGGCTCCTCCGCCCATGGGATTTCCCAGGCAAGAATCCGGGAGTGGGTTGCCATTTCCTCCTCCAGGGGATCTTCCCCACCCAGGGATGGAACCCTTATCTCTTGCATCTCCTGCACTGGCAGGCAGATTCTTTACCACTGTGCCACCTGGGAAGCCCTGCTGGGAAGGAGGGCCTGATCCTAAATTGCCTCTGCCTCCCTCCTAGCGATCACTCTGCCCGGAGTCAATTTCTCTCTCTCCACAGCCATCCGGGGCAGCCACCTGATCCATTACTTCAAAGCCTGGATCATAGACCTCAGCTTTGTGACCTAGTCCCTGCCCAGGATTTAGATCGCTCAAGGGCTTCCAGTTTCCCTCAGTTCAGTTCACTCCCTCAGTCGTGTCCAACTCTTTGAGACCCCATGGACTGCAGCACACCAGGCTTCCCTGTCCATCACCAACTCTCGTAGTTTACCCAAACTCAGGTCCATCGAGTCAGCGATGCCATCCAGCCATCTCATCCTCTGTGGTCCCCTTCTCCTCCCGCGTTCAATCTTTCCCAGCATCCGGGTCTTTTCAGGACTCAACCTAAAAAGCCCAAGCCCCTTATCAGGTGAACAAAGCCGGGTCTGACCTGTACACCCCTAGGCTCATCTCTTCAAGAGTTTTCTTTCCTTTAGGCTACAGTGTCCCTTTTTCCTAGAAATGTGTTCTTTCTTGCCTACAGGCCATTGCATCATCTCATCTCTTGGCCCCCTCCCCCGCCCCACCCCACCCGAACAGGGTTCTCGGGTCAGGGATAACCCCTGCTCACATTTTCCGTCTCACGTTAAACATTTCTGCAGGAAGCCTTCTCAGATGGAACCGTGTATCTGTGTTCCGGTATCCCAGAGGCCCGTGCTAGTATTTTCTTCCTGGCATTCGTGCACACATACACGCCTCCACTCGCGGCGCAACCAAGTGCCGGGCGCAGCTTTAGATGCTGGCGACACGAGGCGGGACAAGAAAGAAACGGTCCCGGGCCGCCTGCAGGTCACTTCCATTCTTGAAGGGGAAGAGTAAAGCTTTAAAAAAGTGAAGACAGAAACAAACAAACAAACAAACCACACAATTTGTGTCCCAGGAAGAACAAGTAGACGCTAAATTCTGGGCATCCGACACTACAGGTGGGGGCGAAGGGGCGCGGGAGCTGGGCGCGAGCCCTCTCTGCGCGCGCGCGGGCGCCCGGCAGGGGGCGCGGAGGGGGCGGAGCTGGAGACCGCGCGGCCCGGCCCCGCCCACTAGCCCCGCCCCCGCGAGACCCCGCCCCCGGCCCGGCCCGGCCCCCGGCCCCGGCCCCGCCCCCGCCCGCTGTGCGCGCGCTGGCCGGGCAGCATGGCGGCGGCGGCGGGCGCCCCTCAGCCGGGTCCGCCGCAGCCGCCTCCGCCGCCGCCGCCCGAGGAGTCGTCGGACAGCGAGCCCGAGGCGGAGCCCGGCTCCCCGCAGAAGCTCATCCGCAAGGTGTCCACGTCGGGCCAGATCCGCCAGAAGGTGAGCCGGCGGCGGCGGCGGCCCGGGCGCGCGCCCCTCAACGCCGCGGCAGCCCCGTGAGGCCCGCAGCCCGGCCGGAGCGGCTGCCCAGGCCCAGCCCGGCCCCGGCCTAGGGTCCCGCCTGGCGCTGCTGCCCCCACGGGGCGCGCTCCGTCGGGTAACGGGGCTGGGCGACGGGGCTGGGCGCGTTCACCCCCACCCCGGGCGGGGCGGCAGCGGCGGGGACCCCGGGGCCTGGGGGCGCAGGTGGGCACCGCGCGGGGGCCGGGCGGGCGGGGCGCTCGGCAGGGTGGGCCGCGAGCACCCGGAGGGCAGGCCTTACAGGCTGAGGGGGCGAGCGCACCAGAAACGGGGCTCCAGGCTGCGCCCCGCCGGCGAGCGCAGCCCGACCCCGGCTTCTGCACGGAATTTCTGAGCACCGAGAGGGCTGGATCCCGCTGGGAGCTCTGCGCTCACCTGTGTGATTCCCGCCCCCCCCCCCCCCCCCCCCGCGAGAAACGCGGTTGGAACCGGGTGTGGGGGTTCTTCCCTCCCCTTCCCTCTCCTTGCGTGGTTTTTCGTGCGGGAAAGGGCCAGAGATGCACGTCCTCTGACCGTCTCCCTCTCTCTCCCTGGGCGAGCTGGGGACCAGGGGTTTGTCCCTGGCTGCGCACCCCGCTTGGCACCTTGCTCTGTACGGAGAACTCCGGGCTCGGAGTGTTAGCTGCAGAAAGACGCATTTCCTTTCCGCAGGAGTAAAGTTGCACCCTTTGTTTTCCCCTCGCGGTTTCCGTTGCCCACTGCTTGGGGTGGGGGTGGGGGGTTGCTACAACAGGTGAGCCCTGTTGTGTTAGCGCGCGGCTTCCTCGGGCAGGTGGTTGGACAGGTGGCTGAGGGCAGGCGGGGTCCGTGGGCAGCCCCGGGCTGGCAGACTTGCTCATCCCGCTGCGGTGCGCTTTTCCTCCGCCGCCAGCGAATTCAGCTGGTACTTTAACCGTGGGAGCCATTTCTGGCTTAATCATCTTCTCTCGGCCTCTGATACCTGTGTGTGTGTGTGTGTGTGTGTTGTGTGTGGGGGTAATCTTCGGCCCTAACGTTACAAACACGTTTATTGTGAAGTGCTCCAGTTATTCAGCACGTAGGTACTGAACACCTTCTTTGTTCCAGGTGTTAACAGTCGGAGTAATAATTATAGTGGTAGTCATTCCCCAGTGCTTACTGCGTGCCAGGCAACTTTTCTTGGGTTAGCTTGACAGCACTTGACATGGGTTAACTTATTTAGCACCCATTGTGTTGGGTGTGATCTGTCATCCTCTTCTCTCTCTTTTTTTTTTAAATTTTATTTTAAACTTTTTATTTTGTATTGGGGTATAGCCGATTAACAATGTCTTGATAGTTACAGGGGAAACAAGGAAGGGACTCAGCCATACATAGACATGTATCCATTCTTCCTCAAACTCCCCTCGCATCCAGGCTGCCCTGTAACGGGGAGCTGAGTTCCCTGTACTGTATAGTAGGTCCTTGTTGGTGATCCATTTTAAATAGAGAGAGCAGTGTGTGCAAGTCCACCCCAGACTCCTCGAACTGTCGTTTTCCCCTCCCCCACCAATCCCCGCGACCACAAGTTGGTTATCTAAGTGTCATGCCCTTCTTACACAATTGGAGGTGGAGAGGGTAAGTGACTTTCCCAGGGTGTCACTGATAGGAACTGTGGGTCTGGATCTGAATTATCGTCAGGAACCCAAGATGGAAGGCAGTTTCTCCATTTGGGGGTTCCCAGGCTGTAGGGGATGGACGCGTGTCCACACGACAGGATGATGTAGTAATGCTGTGGGAACTCTGAGAACAGAGAATCCAACTACCCCAGGAGGCAGGATCTTGAGGGAAAGAGTTTGTCGGAAATTAAGGAAAAGAAGGACTTTCCACATAGATGAATGGCTCCAGGTGGCTCAATAATGAAGAATCCGCCTGCCAGTGCAGGAGACACAGGTTCATTCCCTGCGTCGGGAAGATCCCCTGGAGAAGGAAATGGCAACCCACTCCAGTATTCTTCTTGCTTGGGAAATCCCATGGACAGAGGAGCCTGGCGGGCTACAGTCCATGGGGTAACAAAAGTTCAGACACGACTTTAGTGACTGAACAACAACATCTATAGGTTTAGGGACACCTGGGAATGGTCAGAGGTGAGGGGGTCAGATTGAGAGGAATGAAGAAGAGGCTGGAAAAGCAGATCAGGCTGGATTTTGAAAGGATAGCCCTGGAGCTGGGTTTTTGGCCTTAGGCAAGAGGCAGCCACTGAGGGTCATTCAGAGCATGAGAGGGATGGGTCACGTCTGCTTCTGGAAAGATCTCCCAAGTAGAGCCCTCAGTGGTACTGATGGGAGTGGTTCTCTCCTGCTGCTTGGTCCTTGGGCATGGCGTGTGCCCAGTATGGAGTGGATCATTTATAGCTTAGATTTATATTTATAAACTATAGATTTATAGCTTAGTAAGGTTTGAGTTCTCAGAGATTCCACTGTTTGTCCCACATTCTGTGCTTCAGGAGGCTCCCCTGCCCCCTTAAAACAATAGCTGTTATACCAGCTGTTCTGGTTGAGGAGGAGTGATGGGTAGAGTGTTAAAAATACACCCCGAGGACTTGGGTTTCTGAATGCAGCCACATCTGCTGTACAAACAGCTTAAGGCTGAGTTTTCTTTTGTGTTGTTAGAGATTGATGGAATGTGAGGTTTGCTGTGCGTGCAATGGCTCTCAACCTCCAGATCAGCCATTCAGAAAATTCCTCTGCTATACATAGTGCACAGAGGAAATATCCAGAATAGTATGGGGTGTCATTCGGAATTCAGAAAAGGATCTACCCACTTTAAGGATGTGAAGCAGAGGGAGTTCATTCAGTGTAGGGGAGTGGTCGTACAGGTGGTGAAAAATTGAGAACGCAAACAGTGGGCAGTGAGGCAACCCTGCCACAAGGAAGCAAATGGGAAACCACTGCCACCCTGGAGCCAGAGGACCTGGGGAGGAGGCCGTGTTTCAGACCCGAGAAGCACCTACCCCTCGCCAGGGGCAGGGACCACCGTGGGCCATCTGGCGGTGGCTGGAGACTAACCTCCCCCCGGCCCCCCCTCCCCCCACCCCGTCCTGCATGGGAACCTAGCCCGTGGGGATTCAGCCCCTCTGCAGTTTGGAATAGAGCAGAAGAGTGGGGAAGGGAACCGAGGACAAGCTGGCCCAGGATCAGAGCTGTATGTGTGTCATTTTTGCACTGAAGTATTAGTCCCGTTGCAAGCTAGAGCTATCTTAATGGAAAAAGAAAAGGCAGTATCTTACAACAGTTCCTCTCAAAATTTTCATGTGCTGATCGGTTCCCTGGGGATCTTGATAAAATGCAGTAGGTCTGGCAGTGGGGGTTGAGATTCTGCATTTATCACCTCTCAGGTGATGCTGCTGCTGCTGGTTCATGGACCAGACTTTGAGAAACAAGACCTTAATGACATATGTGTAAAGTGTTAGTTGCTCAGTTGTGTTCGGTTCTTTGCGACCCCAAGGACAGTAGCCTTCTGCCTATGGAATTCTTCGGGCAAGAATATTGTAGTGGATTGCTATTCGCTTCTCCAGGGTACCTTCCTGACCCAGGGACTGAACCCTGGTCTCCTGCATTGCAGGCAGATTCTTTACTGTTTGAGCTACAGGGAAGTCCCTTTACCATTTGAAGTGAAGACGTTAAGTGAAGTTGCTCAGTTGTGTCTGATTCTTTGCGACCCCGTGGGCTGTAGCCTACCAGGCTCCTCCGTCCATGGGATTCTCCAGGCAAGAGCACTGGAGTGGGTTGCCATTTCCTTCTCCAGGGGAGCTTCCTGACCCAGGGATCAAACCCGGGTCTCCTGTATCGCAGGCAGACGCTTTACCCTCTGAGCCAGCAGGGAGCTACTGTTTGAGCTCCGGTAAGTTGAGATTTGGGATGGTCATTTATTAGTTTCCCATTTCATGGATGTCTCACATTTTCATATGTTCTAACTGCCTCCAGCGAACACATTGCTTCTTTTCATTTCCTACTGTAGTACGCAGTATTTTCTAGGATCACATAGCTAGTGTGAGAAATAGAAAATGGAGCTCATACTCTGGTAAATTAATTTACTAACACATTGTCAGGTGTTCTGAAATTTGAGTAGGTAACTGATTCTGTGAAGTCTTAACAGTTCAGATAGGGCTTAATTTAAGTTTTTTTTTTAAAGTTAACATTTTTGGCTTTGTGCATTAAATATTCCTGATTTCAAATTGAAAAACAGTATTTCTTCCATTGTGAAATAAAGACTAGTAGAGATTAAGTAAAATGTTCAAGTTGTAAAACACTTAAAACAGCTTTACTGAGATAAGATTTACATACCATATAGCTCACTCATTTAAAGTGTACAGTTCAGTGGTTTTTAGTATATTCACGGTTGTGTAATCATCACCACAGTTAATTTTAGAACATTTTCATCACCCCCAAAAGAAACCCATAACCATTAGCGTTCACTCCCCATTTCCTCCCAACTTTCTCAACCTTAGGCAACTGCTAGTCTGCTTTCTATTTTGTGGATTTGCTGATTCTGGACATTTTGTATAAAAGTAGTATGTGGTATGTGCGCTCTGTGTCTGGCTTCTTTCACTTAGTATAATGTGTTCAAAATTTATCCTCGTTGTGGGCTGTGCCAGTACTTTTTTTTTTTAATTGCTGAATAATATACCATTGTATGGACATACTACATTTTCTTTACATTCATCAGTTGATGGACATTAGGGTTATTTCTACTTTTTGCCTATTCTGGTTGCTGCTGCTGTGAACATTCATGGACATATTTCTGTGTGGACATATGTTTCTTTCTGGTTTTATAGACCTAAGAGTTGATTTCCTGGGTCACATGGTAATTCTGTGCTTAGTCTTTGAGAAACTGCCAGACTGTTTTCCAAAGTGGCTGCACCATTTTCCATTTTCACCAGCAAGGTATGAAGGTTCCAGTTTCTCCACGTCCTCAATTGTTTTATCTTTTTGATTATAGCTTTCCTAGTGGGTGTGACGGAGAAGGCGATGGCACCCCACGTCCATGGAAAATCCCATGGACGGAGGAGCCTGGTGGGCTGCAGCCCATGGGGTTTCGAAGAGTCGGACACGACTGAGCGACTTCCTTTTCACTTTTCACTTTCATGCATTGGAGAAGGGAATGGCAACCCACTCCAGTGCTCTTGCCTGGAGAATCCCAGGGACGGGGGAGTCTGGTGGGCTGCCGTCTGTGGGGTCGCACAGAGTCGGACACAACTGAAGCGACTTAGCAGCAGCAGCAGCAGTGGGTGTGAAGTGGAGTGGAAGGGTTTTTAAAGCTAGTGTGTAGCAATATTTGAGTTTAAACTGTGGTGTCAAATGGAGTTGATTCACATCCTGCTTGCCTCCGTATGAGTCACGTGATCACAATCAAGTCTCTAAACCTCTTAAGACCTGGCTTCTTCATCTGTGAATGGGAAAATACTAGTTCTTGGGTAAGCAATGGTTACAGTCAACATCAGGTGTGTGTTCCTGAGCCTCAATTTCCATATCTGTAAAGTAGCAATGATAGTAATAGTTCTCAGGTCTGTGAAATAGAAATAACTCGTAGAATCAAATGGAATAGTCTGTGCAGTACTGATCTAGTATTGTGCCTGCATATTAAGAGCATTCAGTAAATGGTTGCTATTATGATTATTTCTGTCTTTCTGATTGTTCACTTTTTATATCTTTAATAGTAGCCATCTCCCAGAATCCCTCGTCCCCGAGTTCAGGCTGACCTGGGTGCGTCTTCATCTCTCACACCCAGAATAGCAAATAAAAACGAATCTGGTGGACAATTAACAGTGAATATCTTTTTAAAAAACTGGGCATACCACGGGGTTGGGTGTTATTTTCCTTATTTCACAGATTCAGTTTAGCTCAGCCAGTAGTGGACACTTTAACTTTGTTTGGTGTGCTGGGCACTTGGGGTACCTTCTTGAATGGCAAAAAACACTCCTAGAGCTAATAGTCTGAAGACAGACGTTAACAGGATAATTGGGTAGCGACTGTAGGGCTCTTTAGGTGACGAGTGGACTCTAAATCAAATGTCTGCTCACTCTGTAAAAGAAAGAGGAGGAAGATTTGGACCCAAAGGTGCGTACAGGGAAATGGCCATGTGAAAACAGCTCATGATTTTGAGCTGTGCTCTCACAAATTAGGGACCTGGGGTTGTTAGAAGAGGTTGTGTTAATAGATGCAGCCCCTCCTGGGCCCTTGGAGGGAGTGTGGCCCTGCTGACCCCTTGCCTCCGGACGTCCAGCCTCCTGCCCTGGGTTTAAGCCTCCCAGTGTGGGGCCTTGGTTATGGGGCAGCCCCAGGAGACTGACACAGGGCATATACTGACTCTGAAGGGCAATGCCGGGTGGCGGAGCTCTGGGAGGCAGTCAGACATGTCTCAGGAGCTGAGGAATTAGGATCTGTCACGAGGCGGCAGTGGCGGGTGAACTCCCTTCACTTGGTCTGGAATCCCGAAAAGCAGCTTCCTAGGAGTGAGGAGGATTAGAATTAGGACTTCCACGGGGCTGCAGCCCCGGTCCACATCATGTCAGGTCAGGTCTCTGACATAAAGGTCATGCCAGAGTCCGTGCTGTCTTCAGCAGACGAAACTGCAGTCCTCCAGTTATTTTCACAAGCCGTCTGTAAATTCACTGTTCCGTGTTCAGTGAAGAACAGACACATGGGAGGTAAGGCCACATGAATTAAACCCAACAGAAACAGCAGACTATAAAGACAGATTAACAGGGACTCCAGACATCACAGGTTTTAAAATAACTGTGCTTACTATGTTTAAGGAGATAAAGGCCAGATTGAGAATTTTGGCAGAGAACTGGAAACTAAGAAGGAACTAAATGAAAATTCTAAAACTGGAAAATGTAACAATCGGAGTTAAATTCTCAAAGGAAGGGTGGAATAGACATGGCTGAAGGAGGAATTTAGTGGCCCAGAAGACAGCTCAAAAGAAAATACCCACTAGAAATCCTGGAGACATTAGAAAAAAAAAGCAGAAATTAGCAGACAGGGCAGGAGTCAGAGATAACAGTGAAAAGGTCTTTTATGAGAAAATTGGGGAGAAACAACACTTATAAAGATAATGCCTGAGAACTTCTGAAACTATTAAAAGACACCACCCACAGATTCACTAGCCCTGTGAACACAAAACCACACCTGTCACTTCATAATAAAACTGCTGAAAACCACAGATGTAGAGGAGGCTTGAGAGCAAGGAGAGACAGATTATCCTCAGAAGAGCAGCAGTCAGGTTGACAGCTGTGTTCTTAACAGAAACCATGGAAGCAGGAGAAATGTAAGTGCTGAAAGAAACCTACTGCTAACCGGAATTCTTACTCAGTCAAAAGATCCTTCAGAAAATAAAGCCGAAGTAAAGACATCTTCAAATAAACAGAATCAGTCTTTTTTGTGCGCAGACCGGTAATGAAAGAAACGTCAAGTGGGGTTTTTGTTTGTGTCTGGCCAGAGGAAGATGTTTCAGCAAGGAATGAGGAGCTACAAAAAGGGTACCTGTGTGGGAAACACTGAATGATCACCTGTTAAAATTAATAATATCTTTGGGTTTAAAATATATGTAGAATTAAAATACATAGCAGTGGCCTGCAAGTCAGAAAGAAGGTACATGGAATAAAACTGTTTAAAGTTTTCCTTGAATTTTCAGGAAAAGAGCCACTTAATATTAGACAAGTCAGGAATATATATTGTCATCTGTGCAGCAGTCACTAAATTGTGAAGGGTGATGTGCTATCTAAGCAGAAAGGCAAGAGAAATTGAATAAAAGAAATGCCAAATCTGAAAGAAGGCAGAAAAGGAGACAAAAAGGAAAGGGAAGGATTGGGAATTTGGGGTTTGCAGGTGCAATGTACTGGGGATAAACAGCAAGGTCCAGTTGTATGGCACAGGGATATGCCGTGATAAACCATAACGACGGAGAATGCTTATAACAGAATCACTTTGCTGTATAGCAGAGATTAGCACAACACTATAAATCAGCTATAATTTAATAATTTTTTTTTAAAGTGGGGGAGAAAAGGGAACATTGAGTAAGTGGAACAAAGAGAAAGCAGACAGTAAGTGGACAGCCTTGAATCCCTGTGTATCAGTGATCATGTGAAATGTAAGCAAACTCGATTGTTTCAGTTGAAAGTCAAGATTGTCAGGCAGGTAAGAAAACAAAAGCAAACTAGGTTATTTAGACGAAACATGTTTAAAACAAAAGGATATAAAAAGATGGAGAGTCAAAGGATGGGGCAAAAATGCTGTGCTGCAGACCAACCAAAAGAAAGTTGCTACAGTGTTTCAGTGTTGGACAAAATCGGCTTTGAAGGAAGGATTTATTATTAGAGATAAAGATGTAATACTGATAAAAGATAAAAGGTTTATTTCAGATATGATTTAAAATCTATATATCTAGTGTGATTTAACAATTTTTAGGAGAAAAATTAATACTGTGTTATGGAAATAAAATAAATCTATGATCATAGTGGGTTTTTTTTTTTTTTTTTTTTTTAATTCAGCTGTGTCACACCTTGGCTGTGGCGTGTGGGATCTTCCACTGCGGCCCATGGACTCTCTGGTTGTGGTGCACTGGCTTAGCTGCTCTGCGGCACGTGGGAGCTTAGTTCCCGGGCCAGGGATCAAACCTGAGTCCCCTGTACTGCAAGGCAGACTCTTAACCACTGTGCCACCAGGGAAGTCCCCATAGTGGCATATTTTAAACCGACCTGTTGCAGATGGTTATGGTAAGCAGACAGAAATTTGTAAAAATACAGGAAAATTGAGCAGCCGAGTACTAAACTTGACTTAATGGACGTATAGAGAACACTACCAATTAATTGGAGAATTGAAATTCTTTTAAAAAATCCAAGACGTATTGGTCATAGTCTGCTATGTTCTAGCCACAAGGCAGTTCTCAACAACTTTAAAAACGAGTGAAATTATACAGACTGTGGTATTCTCTAACAACAGTGGAATTAAGCTAGAAATCAATAAAATGAAAACCCCCGTGTATCTGGAAATTTAGAAATTTGTTTCTAAGTAACATTATGAGTCAAAGCTAGAAAATACTTTTAGTTGAATGATAGAAAAAATATATCAGTGTAACTAATGGGATACAGCTGAAGTCATCTTTAGAGCAAGGTTTATAACTTTAAATGTACTTATGTTACCAGAGGAAGACTGCTGAAAATCCATGAGCCAGGCTGTATATCAGGTGGTTAGAAGAGAAGTAGCAACATGTTCGACTCAAAAGGAAGGCAGTAATGAAGAGCAGAATCCAAGGAAATGAAAAGCATTCACTAGAAAAGATCAACAAAGGCAAAAGTTGATTCTTTGGTAGGAAAAAAAAATGTGATGAAATTGATGAACCCCAGCAGGATTAATCAAGGAAAAATACAGAAGGCAAATAAACAGTGTTAGGAATGAAAAAGGGACATCACTGAGCAGGTATTATAAACAACTTTATACAAGTAAATTTGAAAATTTACTTGTATGGCTTCCCGCCATCTTTGGCCTGGCTTGTTCTAACCAGTTCTGGAGGGCTCCTGTAAGGCAGGGATAACACTTCTCAGGTATGTTCCCTCAAGGGAAGGGGAGGATTAGAGCCTGAGGCTAATACGGTAGCAAATGCAGGAAAAACATCTTGATAAAAACTCAACATTCATTCCTACCCAAATTGGAAAGGGGAGACAGATGTCAGCGAGCTTTCCCTACAGGGCCACGTAGAAAGTATTTCAGGCTTTGTGGCCATATACTCTTTCTGAGGCAGATACAGAGTGAAAGCAGCTAGAGGCGGCATGGGCGTGGCTGCATTCTTACAAAGATAGGTGCTGGATTTGCTCGAGGGCAGCCTTGGAGTCCCTGGGTTGGGGAAGATCCTGAGTTTGTTTATTTACGCCTGAATTTATGCTGATAGATGCCCTGGTGGCTCAGATGGTGAAGCATCTGCCTGCAATGCGGGAGACCCGGGTCCAGTCCCAGATCCCCTGGAGAAGGAAACCCACTCCAGTACTCATGCCTGGAAAATTCCATGGATGGAGAGGCCTGGTGGGCTACAGTCCATGGAGTCGCAAAGAGTTGGACACGACTGAGCGACTTCACTTTCATTTTATGCTGGTAAAGACCAGATAAGTTAGACCTAAGACCTTTCAGTCTTCCGTCCAACTTCCCTGGTCCAAGTGGGACTGGAGATTTTGAGTTATAAAAACCCGTTTTAGCAAGGAGATTTGGGGAGATTCTGGGTTGGCGAATGCATTAATATGCTGGGAGGGTGGTACACCCAGAGAAGGCATGGATGTGCCCCCTTCCCACCCCTAATACCTTGCCCTGTATCTTCCGTATGGTGTCTCTTCCAGGTGTTAGGAAGGATCTTGGGAAGGGAGTGCTCATGTACTGTTGGTGGGAATATTAAGTTGGTAGCACTACTTTAGAAGATAATTTAGCAGTATCTTTTAAAGTTGACTTTAAAAGTTGGGCTTCCCTCATAGTTCAATTGGTAAAGAATGTGCCTGCAATGCAGGAGATCCTGGTTCAATTCCTGGGTCAGGAAGATCTGCTGGAGAAGGGATAGGCTACCCTCTCTAGTATTCTTGGGCTTCCCCTGTGGCTCAGCTGGTAAAGAATCTGCCTGCAATGCGGGAGACCTGGGTTTGATCTCTGGGTTGGGAAGATCCCCTGGAGAAGGGAATGGCCACCCAGTCCAGTATTCTGGCCTGGAGAATTCCATGGACCGTATAGCCCATGGGGTTTTAAAGAGTGAGACACAACTTTCACTTGACTCACTTTTAAAGTTGCAGACATGCATGCCCTATGTTTCAGCAGTTCTACTTCTGGACGTATCTCTAAGAGCTTATGTAAGCACTTGTACTCCAAGAGGCGTGTGCAAGAATGTTCCTAGTGTATCATTTATACTGGCTTCCCTGGTGGCTCAGATGGTAAGAACTCTGCCTGCAGTGCAGGAAACCCAGGTTCCATCCCTGGGTCAGGAAGATGCGCTGGAGAAGGGAGTGGCAACCCACTCAGCATTCCTGCCTGGAGAATCCCATGGACAGAGGAGACTGGCGAGGTGCAGTCCATGGGGTCGCACAGAGTCAGACATGACTGAAGTGACTTAGCACACAGCACTCACACACATTATTTGTGCCAGCTCAAAAGTGGAAGCCACCCAAGTGGCCCAGCAGTAGATGGTAAATGACAGTGTCTTTTCCCAGATGGTGCTGTCCCTCAGTGAAAGTGTACTGCTGCTACCTGCTGACTTAAGGATTAATCATAGCATTAATATTGTCTGGCCAAAAAAGCCAGACATCAAGTAGTGCATTCTGTATGATTCCATTCACATCTGGCTCAGAACAGATAGGATAGAAAGGTGTTTAGGCTGCCCATTTAGCTGCTTCCCAGAGAAGTCTGAGCAGGGGTGGGGTGGGAAGAGGTGGGTGGTGACTGCGTGGTCCTTGAGAGAAGGGGGCGTCTCCAGGGCCGATAGTGCTGTTTCTTGACTTAGGTGGTGGTTAGTTGGGTTCTCAGTTTGTAATAATTTATACATTTTTGGATTTTATTTTTGCTATTTTTAATGAAAAATATTTTTAATAAATTTTTTTTTTTTTTGTGGTGCCACAGTGTGGAATCTTAGTTCCCTGACCAGGGATTGAACTCTCGCCCCCTGCATTGGAAGTGCAGAGTCCTAACCACTGGACCCCCAGGGAAGTCCCCAGATTATTTTTGGGTTGAAGTATAGTTGATCTACAATATTAGTTTCTGGTGTATGACATGGTGATTCAATGTTTTTATAGATTATACTCCATTTAACAGTTTCTGTGATGGCTCAGTTGGTAAAGAACCTGCCGGCAATGCAGGAGACAGACCCTGGTTTGATTCCTGGGTCGGGAAGATCCCCTGGAGAAGGGATAGGCTACTCATTCCAGTATTCTTGGGCTTCCCTGGTGGCTCAGCTGGTAAAGAATCCAGCTGTAATGCGGGGGACCTGGGTTTGATCCCTGGGTTGGGAAGATCCCCTGGAGAAGGGAAAGGCTACCCACTCCAGTATTCTGGCCTGGAGAATTCTATGGACTGTATATGTATGTACAGTCCATGGGGTCGCAAAGAGACACTACTGAGCGACCTTCACATACTCTATTTAAAATTATTATGGAATATTGACTGTATTCTCTGTGTTGTACTGAAAAAGATTAAAAAAAAAAAAAAGATAATGAGGAGGAGGTAGTTGGCCAGAGAGATATGCAGAGGCCCTGTAGCCAGAAGGAGCTTGGGGAAATCAAGAGCCTGATAGAAAGCTGGCGTGGGTAGCATTAGCAAGGGTCGCGGAGCCCTTGATCGTGCTGTGGGGCTGGGAGCTGGGTAGGAGGCCTCGCGGGGAGCTCGGGGATACTGGGACGCTGTTGCTGTGAGATCTTGGGAAGGAGTGAGGCGTCTGACCCCGGTCGGAAAAGTGGCTCAGGCTGTGTTGCGCCCGCCTCCATGGACGCGGCTGGCCCCTGTGGTGCGAGATGATGGGGGCCGGGGCCGGGGCCGGGGCGGTGGTGCTGAGAGAGCTGGCTGGTTGTGACAGGGAGCCCTCGGTGATGGTGCGGAGGGTTCTGGGGAGGAGGCGGCTTGTGGTGCACGTGCCTGGAGAACGGAGCCCCGTCTCTCTGACGAGGAGCTGTGGGTGAGGACCGGTGAGGACCAGCCCTGCCGGGGTGGCATCCGGGACCCCGCTGTTCTCCTCTGTGCCAGTTTCGCAGGCGCGCGACACAGAGCAGCTCAGCGGTGTGCCGTGAAGCTGCCTGGGTCCCCTCGCTGCCGGATCGCGCCTCTTCCTGCCGAGCTCCCTCCAGCCCTCCAGCAGCCATGCGGAAAGGAGGCCTGAGCCGGAGAGCGGTGGGCAGAGGAGGGGGCCCGGCGGGTCTGGGGGTGAGTGGAGGAGGAGGGCCCGTCGTGGGAGGATTGAGGGCGAGCCGGGGGCGGGGGCGAGGAGGAAAGCCAGTTAGGGCTTTCAGCGCCCGCAGGGCCGCCAGCGCCAGCCTTATGGTCACGGTGGTAACATCCTTCTGACTCTTTGTCTGGATACGTTCAATCTACTGAAACTATATGTAAATGTTCACTTAATGTTATGAGCATTTATCCATGCTATTAAAATCTCTTTTCTCTTATCTGGTGTAATGGTTGTACCCTATGTTTTGTGAAGAATACCTTTATAAAGAAAGCTCTTCAATTTTTTGATTGGGAAAAATTAAAAAGAATAGCAGTACAGCATATACTTAATATACTTAGTATCAAGATTCAGTAATTGGTAACACTGCCAAATATGCTTTTATCTGTATGTATAAAATATAAATAAATGATTTACTAAACCATTTGTAGGCATCCTGACAGTGTATCCCTGAATAGCTCAGTGTGTATCTTCTAAAAATGACATTTCATTTCCTATGTGGTCCATTATTACACCTCAGTTCAGTTCAGTCAGTTCAGTTGCTCAGTCATGTCTGATTCTTTGCGACCCCATGGACTGCAGCATGCGAGGCCTCCCTGTCCATTACCATCTCCCGGAGTTTATTCAAACACATGTCCATTGAGTCAGTGACCCCGTCAAACCAGCTCATCCTCTGTCGTCCCGTTCTCCTCCCGCCCTCAATCTTTCCCAGCATCAGGGTCTTTTCAGATGAGTCAGCTCTTCACATCAGGTGGCCAAAGTATTGGAGTTTCAGCTTCAGGATCAGTACTCCTGATGAATATTCAGGACTGATCTCTTTTAGGATGGACTGGTTGGATCTCCTTGCAGTCCAAAGGACTCTCAAGAGTTTTCTCCAACACCACAGTTCAAAAGCGTCAATTCTTCAGTGCTCAGCTTTCTTTATAGTCCAACTCTCACATCCATACCTGACTAACGGAAAAACCATAGCTTTGACTAGGCGGGCGTTTGTTGGCAAAGTAATGTCTCTGCTTTTTAATATGCTGTCTAGATTGGTCATAACTTTTCTTCCAAGGAGCAAACATCTTTTAATTTCATGGCTGCAGTCACCATCTGCAGTGATTTTGGAGCCCCTCAAAATAAAGTCTGTCACTGATTATTACACCTAATCTCCTGCTAATAAGGACTCCTAAAAATAAGAACATTTCCTATATACCATTATTTCACCTAAGATATTAATTGTAATCTTCTAATATCTATATCTTTTTTAGATTTCCCCAGTTGTACCCAAAATGTCTTTTAGCCTCCCTTTTGGGAACCAGGTGCCAATCAAAATTCATGCATTGCATTTGGTAGCTGTATGTCTTTATTCTCTTAATCTAGAACAGCTGCCTTCAGCAACCCCTCCCCTCCCCTCCCCTCCCCAACACTGACTTTTGGAAGAGACAAGGGCAGTTGTCTTGTAAAGTCTGCTTCTGGACTTGTTTGAATGTTTCCTCATGGGTTTTTTTGCGTCAGTCTTTTATGCTCTGTATTTGCTGTAAGACTCAGTTTGAAGACTCAGGCCTTTTTGGGCTGGCATTTTGGACAGGTACCCTAGGTGTGGGATGCTCCACGCCCTGGCCGGCGAGTCATCTCTGCTGTCTCTGGTTTCTGTGGAGATGCTGGATGTGTGCTGGAAATGCAGATTTCCTTCTTTGTGGTTAGGAGGTATCTGAGGCGATTCCTGGACACTGCAAATAGTCCTTTTATCCAGAACCTTTTTGCCAAATGATTTTCAGCATTTATGCATAATAATTTGCCTGGAAGAGAGCTTGAAGAATGGACCTGCCACCATCCTTTGGCTTTCTGTGGTCTCTTCCACAGTTATCTGTTGGTTATTCTGGCTTGGGGGGAACTGCAGTTCTGCCTGCCAAAGCACGGTAATTGCTGGATTCTCTCTGTTTAATAACTAATTTTCAAAGTAAGGATTTGGTAGGATAGTCATCCCTAGTGGAGGCAAATGAGTTTTTTCCCCCTTTCCCTCTCTCTCTCTGCTGGGGGAGGGGGAGTTGTCACTGTGGATTCATGACTTTTTATTTATAATCGGTTGTAAGTCCCCATTTCCCCAGGAGAGCTCCTTCCAGCTGGCCGTTTGGTGTCTGAGCACTTGCTTGCTGAGTCAGGACCTGTCTTTGGGTCTTCAGGCCGGAGCCCAGAGGTGGGTTGCAGGCAGAGGGGACGGCCCCGTGCGATGCTGTCCGTCCGCCTGTGTCCGGGACGGGCATTCCCCGGTGACTTCAGCGTGTCACACTGGCAGCTCTTTGCTTTCCGTTTTGGGGCAGTATTAATAAATGAGGGGGGAGCTCTGTCTTCTCTGCCTCTGATGATTGTATCTCCATTTACATGGTGCTCCTTCCGGGTGTTCTTACTGTCTGTAGGTGAGAGAATCTGTCCCTTCACCACTCTGTCCATGTGGATTTCTCCTTTCCACCGCGCCCACAGCCTTCTGTGGGCATCTCAGTCTCGGTTCTGCCCTGTGCCCCCTCAGGGGGCAGCATACATTTCCCTTGTAGCCCCATTCCATGTGAATTTTAATTCTGCTATGGTGTGATTGTGTTTGCTCCCTGTCGTGGTCATGGCCTGTATCTTAGCTTGTTATCTTTCAGTTTCATCCTGTTCTCCTTGGTGCTCCCTGTTCTTTAAAATTTTTAAAAAATTTTTCAGTAGAGGCCGTGTCTTCCTGTAATCTTTTTACAGGAAGCATGTATTTTCTAAAATGGTCCTCTGTTTTCTGTAATAATTAATTTCAGATTTATGTATGTGCTGTATGGTATATCTTCAAACTCCTGCCTCCATTTTTATTGTTTTTGTTTTTGTTTTGATGTAATGATCTTGACTATTGTTTGCTGGTCTTCGGGTTGGAACTGCAGTTAGCTGTGTGCTTGGCCCTGGGAGAAACGTGAGTCCGATTGAGACTGGCCCCAGGTCCGTGACATCCCCCCGCCCCCTCGGTCTGAGCGGGGACGTTTTGGCTCACCTGCCATCACCCTCATCAGGCTGGCTCTGCTCTTCAGTGTCTGAAGGTGAAGGGCCCTTGGGCTGTGGCGGTTTTCCTGAGCCTGGCTCCCTGGCTCCTCCATGGTGAGGTGTACCTCAGCCTCCAGGGTAAACAGTGCTTTTGTGTGTCCTGGGGGCAAGATGGGAGAGGGTCCCTCTCTTTATCTTTCCTTCTTTTTAAAAGAATTTATTATTTGAAGTGTATAATTCATTGGCGCTAAGTATATTAACAGTCACCGCTTTCAGTTCTAGGACTTTCTTGTCCCCCCCTTTGAAACCCCGTCCCCGTTGAGAAGTCATTCCCCTTCTCCCTCAGCCTCTGGCACGTGCTAACCAGCTCCCCATCTCTGTAAGTGTGCCTGTTCTGGGTATTTCTTACCAAGGGAATCGTAAAATACGTGTGTGACCTTTTGTGTTTGGCACCTTTCCCTTAGCACAGCGTTGCAAGGCTCCCCCATGTTGTAGCTTGTGTGAGTACTTCATTCCTCTTTAGGCCTGAGTAATATTCGTTGTTATGAAACGATATCCCGTTTGTTTTATCTGATCGGCTATTGAGGTCTATTTGAATTGTTGGCTATTGCGAGGAGAGCTGCTATGAATGATTCTGTTTGAATGTCTGTTTGCGGTTCTTTTGGTGTATGCCTAGGGAGTGGAACTGCTGGCTAGTTCTATGTTTATCTTACTTAGGAATCGCCAAACTTTTTCACAATGGCTGCAGCATTTTACATTTCTAACAGCAGTGTTTGAGAGTTCCAGTTTCTCCATGCTTGTCTACACTGGTTATTTTCTGCCCTTCCTTCCTCTCTCTTTCTTAAAATATTTGATTCCGATATGGCCATCCTGAAGGGTATGGAGTGGTGTCTCATAGTATTCACTTGCATTTCCTTAATTATTGATGATGTTGAGCATCTTTTCATGTGCTTGTTTGCTGTTTGCATATCTTATTTGGAGAAATGTCTATTCCAGTCCTTTGCCCATTTAAAAATTGGGTTGTCTTTTTGTTGTTGAGTTGTAAGAATTCTTTATATATTTTGGATATTAGATTCTTATCAGTTACACGATTTGCAAATATTTTCTCCCTTGCTGTGGATTGTCTTTTCACTCTTTATTTTTAAATTTTTACTGAAGTCACACAGAATCAGACACGACTGAAGCAACTTAGCAGCAGCAGCATAGTTGATTTATAATGTGGTGTTAGTTTCTGGTATACAGCAAAGTCATTCATACATATATATATATATATATATGTGTGTGTGTGTGTGTGTATGTATATTTATGCCGTGCTTAGCTGCTTAGTCATGTCCAACTCTTTGCCACCCTGTGGACTGTAGCCCATGAGGCTCCTCTGTCCATGGGGATTCTCCAAGCAGGAATATTGGATGGGCTGCCATGCCCTCCTCCAGGGATCTTCCCACCCAAGGATCGAACCCAACTCTCCCACATTGCAGATGGATTCTTCACTGTCTGAGCCACCAGGGAACCCCAAGAATACTGGAGTTATAATGTATGTATATGTGCACACACTTTTTCAGATTCTTTTCCATTGTAGGTTATTACAAGCTATTAAATATAGTTCCTTGTGCTATGCAGTAGGTCCTTGTTTATTTTATGTATAGTAGTGTGCATCTGTTAATCCCAAGATCCTAATTTATCCCTCTCCCCTTTCCCTTTGGTATCTGTAAGTCTGTTTTCTATGTCTGTGAGTCTGTTTCTGCTTTGTAAATAAGTTCATCTGTATCATTTTTTTAGATTCCACATACAAGTGATATTATGTGATATTGATCTTTCTGATTTACTTCCGTTAGTATGATAATCTCTAGATCCACCCCTGTTGCTACAAATGATGTTGTTTCATTCCTCTTTATGGCTGAGTAATACTCCATTGTGTGTGTGTCTGTGTGTGTGTGACACAGAGACATCTTTGTCCATTCCTCTGTTGAAGGACACTTGGGCCGCTTCCATGTCCCGGCTGTTATAAATACGCTGCTGTGAACACTGGGGTGCATGTGTCTTTCTGAACTGTTGTTTCCTCTGGTTGTAAGCAGGAGTGGGATTGCTGGGTCACGTGGTACCTGTTTTCAGCCTTTTCCCTAAAAGAAAAGAGGAGCACTGCGGAAGGAGCACTTCCGCACTGTGCCCCACAGGGGCTGTGCCGGTTTGCGTTCCCGCCGACACTGTAGGAGGACGCCCTTTTCTTCACACCCTCTCCAGCGTTATTGACTTTTTGATGATGGCCATTCTGATTGGGATGAGATGGTACTTCATTTTAGCTTTGTTTGCGTTTCTGTAATATAACGATGTTTTATTTTTTTCCTTGACCACACTACATCACTTGTGGGCTCTTAGTTCCCTGACCAGAGATTGAACCTGGGCTCTTGGCAGTGAAAACGTGGAGTCCTTTCTGACATTTCATTGTTAGTGTAAAGAAACGCAACAGATTTCTGTGTATTAATCATGTGTCTTGCTGCCTCGCTTAATTCATTTATCAGTTCTAACAGGCTTTGTGTGAACTCTTCTGGATTTTCTGTATGTATTATCATGTCATCTGTAAATGATGACAGTTTCACCTCTTCCCCTTCCAGTGTAGACACTTTTCATTTCTTTTTCTTCTCTGATTGCTGTGGTTAGGACTTCCCATTGCTGTGTTCAGTGTAGGTGGTAAGAGTGCACATCTTTGTCTTTTCCCAGATTTTAGTGGGAAGACGTCAAGGTTTTCACCATTGAGTATTATGTTGGCAGTGGGTTTACTGTAAATGGCTTTTTTAAATGTTGAGTTATATTCCCTCTGTATCTATTTTGTTGAGAGCTTTTGTTTTCTTTTTAGTCATAATGGATGTTGAAATTTATCAAATGCTTTTCTGCCTGTTGAGACGATCATGTGGTTTTTGTCTTTCCCTTTGTTGGTGTTGGTACAGTCCCACTGATTGACATGTGTATATTGAACCATCCTTGTGAACCTGAGATGAATCCAACTTGATCATGATGAAGGATCCTTTTTATGTGTTGTTGGATTCAGTTGCTACTATTTTATTTAGAATTTTGTCTTTTCATTCTTAATGGTGTCCTTTTATGCATAAAAGTTTAATTTTGATGAAGTCTAGTTTATTTTTTTCTTATTTTACTGGTGCTTCTGGTATCATATTTAAGAAACCGTTGCCAAATCCAAGGCCAAGAAGGTTTATGTTCAAGTTTTCTTCTGTAAGTTTTCTAGTTTGAGACCTTATGTTTAGTCTTTGATTCATTTTGAGTTAATTTTTACATGAGGTGTGAGGTAGGGATCCACCTTCATTCTTTTGCCTGTGAGTATCCAATTGTCCTAGCACCACTGGTTGAAGAGGGCTTCTTTTTTTTTCAACTGGATTCTGCTTCTCAAGCTCTATACCTTGTAATACTTATAACCAGCTAGTGCACTTTTGCAGATTGGTTGGTTATCTTGGCCATTTTGGAATGGTCTCAGTAGTAATTGTTTTCTTTTTGAAGATATTTTAAATTTATCTTTCAGTTCAGTTCAGTCACTCAGTCATGTCCGACTCTTTGCGACCCCATGAATCGCAGCACACCAGGCCTCCCTGTCCATCACCAACTCCCGGAGTTCACTCAGACTCAAGTCCATTGAGTCCGTGATGCCATCCAGCCATCTCATCCTCTGTCATCCCCTTCTCCTCCTGCCCCCAATCTCTCCCGGCATCAGAGTCTTTTCCAGTGAGTCAGCTCTTCGCATGAAGTGGCCAAAGTACTGGAGCTTCAGCTTTAGCATCATTCCTTCCAAAGAAATCCCAGGGTGAATCTCCTTCAGAATGGACTGGTTGGATCTCCTTACAGTCCAAGGGACTCTCAAGAGTCTTCTCCAACACCACAGTTCAAAAGCATCAATTCTTTGGCGCTCAGCCTTCTTCACAGTCCAACTCTCACATTCATACATGACCACAGGAAAAACAATAGCCTTGACTAGACGGACCTTAGTCGGCAAAGTGATGTCTCTGCTTTTGAATATACTATCTAGGTTGGTCATAACCTTTCTTCCAAAGAGTAAGTGTCTTTTAATTTCATGGCTGCAGTCACCATCTGCAGTGATTTTGGAGCCCAAAAAATAAAGTCTGACGCTGTTTCTACTGTTTCCCCATCTATTTCCCATGAAGTGATGGGACCGGATGCCATGATCTTCGTTTTCTGAATGTTGAGCTTTAAGCCAGCTTTTTTGTTCTCCTCTTTTACTTTCATCAAGAGGCTTCTTAGCTCCTCTTCACTTTCTGCCATAAGGGTGGTGTCATCTGCATATCTGAGGTTATTGATATTTCTCCCGGCAATCTTGATTTATTAAATTTATCTTTAATTTTCAAAATTTTGGCTGTGCTTCATTTTTGTTGCAGCACATGGGCTTTTCCTGTTGCAGAACATGGGCTCTAGAATGCGTGGGCTCAGTGGTTACCTAGTGCCTGGGCTCAGTGGCTACCTAGTGCGTGGGCTCAGTGGGTACCTAGTGCCTGGGCTCAGTGGGTACCTAGTGCCTGGGCTCAGTGGGTACCTAGTGCCTGGGCTCAGTGAGTATCTAGTGCCTGGGCTCACTAGTTACCGTGCGTGGGCTTTGTTGCTCCACGGCATGTGGGATCTTAGTCCCCAAACTAGGGATTGAACTCCATCCCCTGCATTGGAAGGCGGATTCTTAACCATTGGACCACCAGGGAAGTCCCAGAGTGATTCTTGGTAGAACTATTGTTACGGATGATTATAATACATTTACACGGGAAATATCTGCATCTCAGAATTTTTACTGCTGTGAAACTCTACTGCATTTCACAGTTGAGAGTGAATTCAGTTCCTTCTGTGGTTTGGAAAACTTTGAAATAAATGCCGAATTAAATCCAATCCTGTTTGATAGTTTCTGCGTTTGAAGCTGAGTGAGAAGTCTGGGAAATAGCTCTTTATCTCGCTTCTCCTCTGGTGGCTCAGAGTTTTCATGCACTGTGTGAAGTCCGACGTTTGTCAAGACTGAGGTGTGAGTCATAATTGCCTGAGTGTTTTTTTTTTTTAACAGTCTGCTAGTCATACGTTCTGTGTCTTTTTGTATTTAACCAGTATTGTGTATGAGCCGGGATCTTGCCGTTTATAGAAACCCTGTAGCTGCTTTGCCCTCTGGCAGCACATGTGGGTAGAAGCAATTCAGTGACGTGTGTGAGAAACCCCAAGGAACTGCATACTCTTGCCTGGTAATTCCGCTGGTGGGACCTTGCCTCGAGGAACTAATCTTAAATGTGAAAAAAGCTTCACGGACAACACATTTATCGCACCATTAAATACAAAATGTTGCAGGCCCGGAAACGTTTTCAGTTTAACTCAGGGAGTTAATGACATTGGCTGACACCTGTTTGGCGCTGGTCCTCCCTGCCCGGTGCCCAGGTGGTTTCACCTCGCCTTCATGACTGCAGGGAGGTTGCCACGATGGGGCTGAGGCACCCAGCAGCACTAGGAAGTGGGAGAGCGAGGACCCCCTTTTGGCCTCCTCACCCACTCGGGTGCTGGCAGAGAGTAGTCCTTTGGATGGTACTTGGCGACGCTGGGAGAGTAGAGAGCCTGTGTGTATAGACATCCAGCTGCGTGCAAAGTTGAGAGCTTCCAAACCCATGTCAGGGGTCACTCTGGCTGGTGTAGTCTGGATTATTTTTATTTCTTTTCTGCGTGATCATTATTATTTTGTGCTAAAGAAAACAGAAAAGCGTAACACTCTCCCCTTCAATCGACAGTTCCTTCCACTGAGAGCGTCTGTCTCGCCGTGGTGGCTGCTGTGTGCTGGGAGCGGGAGGTGGAGACGCGTCTGCCCTCAGTTGCTTCTCTGGCCTGTCCTGAGACATAGCCGCACAGCTCGAAATGTTGGGCCAAAGCAGATTAAATGTACGGAGCCACATATGCAAAAGGGCATGATTTTTGAAAACACAGGATTTAAGTTTCACAGAATCCCAGTGTGTATGTTATATGGAACATTT
The DNA here is from genome assembly GCF_016772045.2 of Ovis aries. NCBI lineage: Eukaryota > Metazoa > Chordata > Mammalia > Artiodactyla > Bovidae > Ovis > Ovis aries. The sequence continues at coordinate 7,614,761 of NC_056054.1, read as the reverse complement.
TAGTTGTGTTCGATTTAAACTTTTAACTCCTCTGTTGAAAATAAAAAGCTTAACATAAGCAGAGAGCTCACGGTCTCGGGATAAATGAGGTACAGTTTAGCTTGACGTTGAGACTGATGCATGAAACACTGTCGGTTTCTTAGATATTTTCCTAATTATGTCAGCGTCCTTAAGCATCTGAGTAAATGAAGTCGAAGTACGTTGTAGAGAAACAAAATGGAAAATAAAAGCAGATCAGTCACAGTGTATTGTTTGGAAAAGCAGATTATTAGTAAATAATTTGTATAGCATATAACCCCATTTTTCTGTTTCATTTATACACTGAAAGCGTGCTGGAAGGATACTGTCTCAGGATGTTACTGGCAGGTGTTAGCAGTGGCTGGACTCCGAGTGCCCTCAAATAAAGTAAAAGGAACTTTCAGTCGGCCTGTCAGCCTCGCACTGGACTGTTTAATGCTGGACTTTATTTCCACCTGAGGTCTGAAAACGGGCCAGGGGGCATTGGGTTGAGCGCGTGCCCAGGAATGAGGAAGCTGAGTAATGATGGTTAGGGTGCTGTTCTAACGTCTGTGTAGCACTTGGCAGTGTCTGAGCTGTTTCCTTAGACGTCTTCTGCTCTGAGCAGCACCTGCTTGTCGGGGATCCGGCCCGTCAGGAGACTGGGACGAGGGCTGCGGCTGCTTCTGACCCGGGCGGTGGCGGCTTCGGGCCTTGTGCTCCAGCCCCCGTTGTGCTCCCTTCACACCTGAGCTCCCAGAGCACCCTGTCTGTACCCCCGTGATGGGAATGTCCAAACGTACGCAAGAGCAGGGAGAAGAGTTGGAGTCGTCGCCAGTCCAAACATCGTCAGCGCTGTCTCTTTCTTGTGTCGTCTAGCCCCACCCCTGAGCCCTTCTTCTTTCCTGAGTGTTTAACATAAACTCTTAGGGTACCTTTTACTTTGTACCAGCATGCTGCTTGCTTAAAGATCAAGGGTCCTGTCTTTTTCATCATCGTATTCCTAGCAGTGCTTTCACTAAGTGTTCAATAAATATTTGTTGGAAGGAGAAGTGCGTTTCATTCCACAGGTCCCTGGGGAGAGGGGGTTTCCTCTCTCGGCTCCTAGAGGTGGGCTGAGTCTTCGGCGCCATCACTGAGCCCCCGCGTGTGTTTGGAGGCCAACCTTGTGGGTCGTGGAGGAGGTTGTGCCTTGAGCTGTGCGTGTCTGCCCATGTGTCCACCCTGGAAGAGTGAGTTCTTTTCACCTGAAATCAGGCAGACCTGGGTTTGAACTCTGCCTCTGTCCCTCCTGTATGGATATAGGTCCTCTCCGGGCCTCAGTTTCTTCATCAGTGAAAGGGGGTAGTGGCCCTTCACAGGGTGGTGAAGATTGAGGGAGACGGTGATGAGGACTCAGGTCCTGGGGGAGTGGGCGACGGCACGGATGCCGGTGCTGTCCCTCCTCCTTGCATGTTTCTGCGGAGCGGAGATGTCCGCACGGCCTCCCTTAGGAGGTGGCTGTGCAGATGGAGTGGGACCGTCAGGGATGCCGCGGACGTGGGCTCCCCTAGGGGCTGCTGCCCCGCAGATGCTGCCCTTCTGGGCGAGTCCTTTTAGATGGCGTGTCTTCCGGGAGGCCTGGCTTCCTCCCCGGTCTGGTCTACCCTGTCCTCTTTGCCCTTACGTAACCGTTTTTATTATTTTATGATTTTGGTTTATTCTTCCATTGTTCCCGGTTGAAAATTTAAAAATGATATGTGCACGTGTTTGCTTTTCAGTTTAATTTCTGTTTGCACGCGCGCGCACACGCACATCCTTTTGACACATAGGCAGCATACTCTGTGCTTGCTCTGAGCCTCCTTCTCTGTGAGCTGGAGGTCATTCCATAGTTGGACAGGGACCACCGCACCCCTCTCCCAGCGGGGTAGCGCTCTGTTTCCTGACTGTGCCAGAGTCTATTCAGCCACTTGGATTCCTTTTGGTCTCTTACTGTGCTATTTCGCAGCACCTGTCCTTGTCCAGACCTCTGCTGTGGTTTTGCTGGAGTGTCTGTGAGGGTGGCTCCTTGGAGCGGGCTTGCTGGACCTGAGGGCAGTGCACATCTGATCTGCGGGGTGTTGCTGGCTTCCCGTCCCCAGGGCTCACCTCATCCTGGAGTTGACCAGCCGGTCTTCTGCACAGGCGCCCAGAGTGTGCTGCCTTTTTCCAGTTCTCTTTGTGTCAGTCTGATGGTGAAAATAGTATTTTAGTTGCGTTTTGATTTTCTCTTGTCATGAGCTAGGGTGAACATCTTTTCTTGTGTCTGAGGGCTATTCGGTTTTATTTTTTTGTGAAGTGTCTGTTCTTATTTTTTTTGCCCATTTTCCAATCAGGTTGTTAGTTTTTTCTCAGTTTTAAGAGCCTTTTTATAGCTTAGGTATATGAGCCCTTTATAATATGTTGCGGAAAGTTTCCTCAGGATTCTCGGTGCTGGGCACCAGGTGACTAAGGTGAGTAAGTAAGAGCAGTAAGGCAACCATAGCCTTGGGACCGTCTTGATCTGGTGTGGGAGACAGCCTCGTGATGGAGGGTCATAGACTTGCCAACACTTGCTTTTCGCCAGGCTGCCTAGGCTCTGGGTTTGAATTTCAGGTCTTCTGTTTACTGGCCATGTGGCCTTGAGTGAGTTGCTTAATTTTGTGGCCTTGAGTGAGTTGCTTAATTTCTCTGACCCTCAGTTTCCTAGTCTATAAAATATATGGGAATATTACTATATGCCTCCAAAGTTGGTGTGAGGGTTGAAAGGTAAGAATGGCTTGTGTTATATGTATGTAGTCGATTCGGTGGGCACTCACTCAGTAAGCTTTTAAAATAACCTGTTGTTTTAAAGGTTATTGGGTATGTTTGGATATCCAGTAACATTTGGATATGTTGTCCATGCCTGTGCTTTGTGAACAGATTATTTTCTGATTGTTTCCTGTTTATTATGGAACTGAACTGAACTGAACTGAAACCCTAGAAGAAGGTTTGAGATTAGAGTGAGGAGGCTTGACATTTCTTTTGTGGTCTGTCATTGGCTGTTTAACCTTGGACAGATTACTTGGTCCCTTAGTGACCTGGAGTCTTATTTGTCACTCAGAATATTAGTGTCTGTCTCATAGACCTTAAGTGTTTGTTCTATTAAGAAGGCAAATAGATATGAAAATGCTCATGAAAATTTCAAGTGATGTGCAAATTTAAAGTAACACATTTTACTAGCTTCTTCATGGAAACATTTTATTTTATTTTTATTTATTTATGTTTTTGGCTGGACTGTGCGGCTTGTGAAATCTCAGCTGCCCTGGCAGTGAGAACGCACGCAGAGTCCTGACCCCTGGACCGACAGGGAAGTCCTAAAAACTTTTTTTTTTTTAAGGAAGCCACTTATTTATTTATTTATTGTAAAAAATATTTATTTATTTTACTGCAGGAGGTCTTAGTTGCAGTGTGTGGTATCTAGTTCCCTGACCAGGGATTGAACCAGGGCCCCCTGCATTGGGAACTCGGAGTTCTTAGCCCCTGGACCACCAAGGAGGCCCTAAGGAAGCCATTTAAAAAGAAGACCTTCTGGCTGCGCTGGGTCTCTGCTGTTGCGCACGGGCTTTCTCTGGCCGCAGTGCGTGAGGGCTCTCGTCCTTGCGGCGGCTTCTCTTGTCGTGGAGCACAGACTCCAGGCGCGCGGGCATCGTGACTGCAGCACGCGGGCTTGGGAGCTGTGGCTTCGTCGCTCTGCGGCACGTGAAATCTTCCCAGACCAGAGGTCGAGCCCGTGTCTCCGGCACTGGCAGGATTCCCGTCCACTGCGCCGCCAGAGAAGTCCCCAGAGACATTTTAATTGTTCTACATATTAACTTTTTATGCTAGTATCCCCACTTTTTTTTTTTTTTGACTTTGAATTTTGGATGGTGTTGCCTAACATAGGTTTGTGTAATATTATTTTTTTTTGGAAGGATGAAGAAGGTTGAAGGACAAGTAGATGGCTGAAGTGAACATGTGGCTAGTGGCTAGTTTTTCCGTCCTTTCTTCTTTTACTTCATCCTCTTCACCCTTTCTCTCCTTGCCTGCTTGCAGCCCTCTGCCTCAGGCAGGGTGGTCAGGAAACTGCGAAAATTCTCGCACTGACAACACAATGACAGCATCAGCAGAGCTCTGCTTGAGCTCTCACGCCATCCTTTTATTAGCCTGGTTTGTCCCTTTCTGTTTGCACACCACATAAATGTAGGCTGTGGTGCAAGTGGTGACACGTGTGCGTGACTTCCCCCCGCCCCACGGTGGGGCACGCAGATGCCCCCTCCCGGGGTCTCTTCTGCCCAGCCTCCTGCAGTTCAGCATCTTATTTAGTCATCATTCGACTTAGCATCCCCACGGTTCACGCTTTCTGCTGCTTTTCTGCTTAGCAGCCTCTTCTTGCTGTCCTTTTGCAGGGCTGCTTAGAATATTCTGGACATCTTCTCTGGCTGTGTACTTCGTGTATCTTCTCCCCGATGTGGTTTCTCTCTTCCATTTCTTTGTAAGGTGTCCGATGACCAGAGGTTCTCGGTGGGAATGAAGTTGGTTTTAGAGACCTTATGCTTTATGTTTAGTATTTAAAAGTCCTGTTTGAGAATCTTTTTCCAGTCCTAAGGTCCTAGAGAAATGGTCCTGTGCTGTCTACTGAAGCTTTTCAAGTTTCACCTTCTGCACCGACTCTGCTGACTTGCGTGTGGTGTGTGAGGTGGGGGCCCGTGGCACCTTCCCTTCGGATGATGACCTGTGCCGGTCCACTGACTAGTGTCCCCCCGCCACCTGTGGTCGCCTGTCATGCCTTCAGCCCTGTGGCCATCTGAGCTTTGACCCCCAAGTTCTCTTTCTGGTTCTTGGTTCTAAGGAGTAGCTCAGGACATGTGCAGATACTCCTCTTGCGGCAGTAGTCTTTGAAGCCTTGCTGTCGGTGCTGAGCAGGAAGCGTTCTAAATGTTCAAGCCGTGGGAGTGTGTTGAATGATTTACGCTTTTCACTACTATGAGAAACTCTGTAGCAGACAGAGATGCATTTACTAATATGGAAGGCTGTTGATAACACATGATGACAGAAAGAATAGGAAGATCAAGCAGGGAGTGTACAATATGACCCCATGCTCATAAAAAGTTAAGACATATAGAAATTAAAAAACAAAACACCAGCCTGCCATCTTCGTTTCCTCCCGTCCCAGTGGCCTTCACGGCGCTTTGGTCTGGCATCCCCCTGGTTGGGGCCCGCGCCTGCCCCGGCGGGTCCTTGGTGACTCCCGGTGGCCGCCGCCTCGGGCTTCTCCCAGCCCCTGCACCCCCCCAGCCAGCGTCCCTGAGGCCCCCTGGATGCCTTCTCTCCTCTGCTCCTCAGCTTCATGCCACTTCTTCCCTGTCCTCCTTTTCGGACCCCCAGCTCCCCCCTGCACCCGACGTCGCTGTCCTGGCCCTCTCGGTGCCCTGGGCCTCTTCTCCCCCTCCTTTCCCGAAAGGGACGCCTCTACGGCATCTCCCACTGAACCTTCTCACGTGCCCCCGTTGCACAGTTTGCCGCCGGTCCTCTTCACGGCTCCCCTGGCCTTCCCGGGCCTCAGAGTCGCTGTGTCCAAGACAGGCACATCCTTCTCCAGAAGGCCCCTGGGGTTGTCCCCATCGTCCCATCTGTGGTGAGTCCTCTGAACACTCTCATGCCCGTGACCATGACTCCTTCCTCCCAGATGCCGCTCACTGCCGGCTGCCATCCTGTAAGAGTGGAGGATTCTGCCTGCCTCCTGGTTTCACTCTCACCTCCTGCCCTCCACATGGTGGCCCAGATCGTCCTTCTAAACTCTGCAGCCTGAGAAATCACTCCCCTGATCCGGGGCCCCGTGACCGACAGTGTGCCCTCAGGGAGCTGGTGGGGCCCCAGTCAGCTACCAGCCCTGCGGGCTCTGTCTGCAGCCCTCCGCGGGCTGTGGACACCTCTGCCCTGCCCGCTCAGACCAGCTCTGGGCCGCCCTCCCCAGCAGGATGTGCTCCCTTCCCGGCACCCTGTGTGCTCTGTCCTCCCCTGGTCTGAGCTGTCTCTGGAGCCGGCGGAGTGGTGGCTGCTGCTTGTCTGGGGAGGGTGTGGGGGAGGCGAGGGAAGGCGTTCCACTGCCTTTGCAGAGGGGTTGACTCCCTAGGACTGGGGGCACCGAGCCTGCTCTCGCCGTCTCCGCCTGCTTGTTGGTACATTTGGAGGGCATTTCCAGAGCTGCCTTAGCCGCCCCTGGCTCCTGAGCAGGATGACTGCAGACTCAAGCCTTCCCTGTGGCAGGTGCTGTCTCACCTGGGGTTGTGCGCCTCTCTGGGGGTCAGTGGGTGGCTGTGGCACCCAGGGCCATGCTTTGGCACAGGCTGAATACCCTGCCTGGTTCTCCACCCCCCACTCCCCACCCCCAGAGCCTAGCCAGGACTGGCGTCCTCCCTTTGGACCTGGGCCCAGTGCTCCCTTTCCACTCAGATCCTCAGCACCCACCCATGTGTGCTGCAGCTCAGTCCTCCCTGTCCCTGAGGGTGAGGGAGATGCCCTGGACAGCTCGAAGGACAGAACTGGCCCTGTCGCCTGTGCGAGAACTTGACAAAGCGGTGCTTAGAGCCTGGCCTCTTGGGTCTGGGTTTGGACTCCTGGTCCTCTGCTCGAGTGGGCGTGCGGAGCCGTGTGAGCTGAGCCGTTTCCTGTGGGTGCCACTTACCGGCTGCCAAATGCAAAGCACAGCTGATTAGTCAGGGGTGTGCTTTTCTTGACCACTTTTATTTAGTTCATTGCTTTTGACTGAGTGTTAAAAATATTCTGCAGCATATCTATAGTCCTCACGAGCAGCAAATGTGAGAAGAAATACAGTTTCTGAGAAAGCTTCAAAGAAATACTGGTCTTTATCTTTTCCCCAGCCCTTCCGCTGAAACCCACCAGAGTCTTTTTCTGAGCACTCTTGTTCTATAAATAGAACGACAGCTCTCCTTGGGTAGCCCGAGATCGCAGCTCTCATCCGCTCTCTGAAAGATGTGTGTGTGTGTGTGTGTGTGTTGGAGTGTGTTTGTTTTAATTTTGCTTTTCTTTTATGTGTGGCATGTGTAGCGGGAGATGCAAGAAAAATACTCGAGCATTTATCCTTTAAAAAGAACTTCTTTTAACTTTTCTGGGTCTCAGCCTGTGATTTTGTTGTCTTTTAGAATTTTTTTCCTTTTTCTTTTTGCATTTGTGAAAGAGATGGAGGCGATTGCTTCCCCTGCAGAGGTAAGGAAGATGTTTGGGGGCTGGGAGAGGTGCCTGGGTCTGTGAGCGGAATCTGTGGGGTCCCGAGCAGAGGCTCGCCTCGGGAGGGGGGATGGGTGGTGCAGGTATCGTGGGTCTGCACCGCCAGGCACGGACGCAGTGGCCTGTCTTTGAAGAGCATATTGAAATAGCATCCACGTGTGCACTTGGGTCTGAAAAGAATCCTCGGACGCAACCCGGCAGTCCTTCCGTAGTGCAGGCCGGTTTCTACCTGAAGCTCCTCGGTCAGGAGGCTTTCTCTCCGCCACGGGCCAGCCCGTGTCTCTCCCGCATCGTCGGGCCATGCTGTGTTCGTCTCTCCTCAGTGACCTGGAAGAGGGGTGGGTGACCTCCTCAGAGATAACAGTGAGGGCTCCCGCCCCAGGATAAGTGCAGCCATTCCTTGCTAGCTTTCCCCCAGAGTTGATCCTCTTGAGCGTTGGAGAGGTTGCTGTTTGTACTGCTGGGCCAGCCCCGAGGGAGCGGGGCTCTCTGGTGGACCTGTGCACGGCCAGGCGCTGGTGGGGTGTGAGGGGGTGTGTGCGTACGCGTGCCCGGGGTGGGGGCGCTGTCTCCAGCATTCGCCTGTGGGGAGCAGCAGTACCTCCCGGGTTCTGTTGCCTCCCCTGTTAGGAGCTGGCTGATGGAGGGACAGATAGACAGCAGTGACCAGGTCTCGCCTCTGACGTGTTCAGGTGGCGTAGGGTTTCTGTGTCTTGTTTCATCTTACGTCGTCTTCAGTGGCCGCAGGTGTCCAGGTGCTTCGTACAGCCATTTAAAAGTGACCTAAAGGGCAGAGCTGCACAGGGTTAGGTGCTGCGACGAGCAGCTTCTCTGGACCGCTGTCCTTGTCCTCAGGCAGCGTTTCTGCGCGTCCTGCCTCTGCTGCACCGGGAGATGCCGGGCTTAGCTCTCGCTGGGAGCCCAGCTCCGGTGTCAGGGCACCTTGCTGCTTAGTTTTGGCTGTTGGCCGCTCCAAGTGGTCCAGCACATCTGGTAACCAGGCAGGACCCTGAGCACTTGGCTTGTAAGTGGTGCGGCTCCGGGCTCAGGGTCTAGGACGCTGCCCTGTTCTGGGTGTGTGTGCCGAGCCGATCGGACTGCCCTTCACCCCATGCTTCTCTCTGCACTCCTGCCTCGGTGGCAGGCTGGTCAGATTTGGGGGTGGAGGCGTCTCAGTGACATTGCTGGTGGCACTTCTCTGTGTCGCAGTGTGGGTCACGCCTGGCCCGTGCACAGGGCCGAGGGCCGAAGAGGGGTAGGCCTAGGCCGTGCTGAACCCCGTAGCAACCTACGTCGACAGTTTTGGCAGCCGGCTCCTGAGAAATGGCAGGAGGCCAGAGAGCACGGAGGCCGGGCCAAAAACAGCTGAGAACTACCCAGCGCTGAGGCTGGAGAACATGGGCCCAGCTCCTGACGCCCGTCCTGCGTGCCCTCGCCCCCTTCTGCCGACCCCCACCCAGGGCACGCGCTGGGCACACCTGGGCCTTTGGCCCCGCCTCCCCGCTGCTCAGGCAGGCCATCGCCCCCTGGAGGATAGGGTCAGCCTCCACCCGCTGCCCACTCAGCTTGTCCATAGGTTGGGGTTTGCACAGAGGGTGAGGAATAGCTCTTCTGTTAGGCCGTCAGCCCATTAGAGACACACACAGATACTCTGGGCTGTCAGTGGGTAAGCGCAGCACCGTGAAAACACACGCTCATGAATTCTTTTCTGTGCTTCCAGACTGTCATCAAAGAGGGGATGCTGACCAAACAGAACAATTCATTCCAACGATCAAAACGAAGATACTTCAAGCTTCGAGGGCGGACGCTGTACTATGCAAAAACTGCCAAGGTGAGACTCAGTGGAGGACGCTTGTCAAGAGGAAACCTCCCGAGAAGCTTCAGGGAGAGCTGGGTTCGGGGTCCTCCCTGGGGAAAGACCTTTGATTCTAGATCTCATGTTCCGAGCGCGTTTTGTGAGCCTCTGGGGTGCTGGGTCTTATGTCTTGTGAACATTGATTTTTCTAATTCATTTCCTTTCTCTTTAATGTCATAGGTCACCAGTGGGGAGATATGGGAGGGAAAGGTCACAGAAGTAACCATGTTACAAGTAGACATCGTTCTTTTGGAAAGATTGGGGATCACTAGCTTAAAAACCCTCTTATTTTGGCCTAAAAATCTATTTTTTCCCCAAGTTTTCTGTACTTTTTTTTAATCATTAAAAAAATGGATGATGACGATTGTTTTTTGCATTTGGCCGCACTGGGTCTCTGTTGCTTTGCAGGGCCTTTTTCTGGCTGCAGTGAGTGGGGGCTCCTCTTCATTGCAGTTCTTCGGCGTCTCATTGCGGGGGCTTCTCTTGTTGTAGAGCACAGACTGTAGGCCCTCGGCTTCCTTAGTTGCAGGATACGGGCTCAGCATTTGTGGTCCATGGGCTTAGTCGCCCCATGGCATGTGGAATCTTCCCAGACCAGGGATGGAACCCATGTCCCCCATATTGGTAGAGCACTTCTTAGCCACTGTACCTACACCAGGGAAGACCTTTTTTTCCTCTTTTTTCAAAACAGTTTTATAAACACTGTATAGAAACTTAATGTGTGCAACTTGATGACTTTGCAGACAAGTGTATATACCTGTGAAGCTAACTAAAAATATGCTTAAAGTGTATTGGGCTTTTTGTTGTGTGAAGAGAAGCTGTCTCTGGGCTTTCTAGCCATGATCATTCCTCCCGTGTGTCATCTTTGTAAGATTTATAGCTGGAATCACCAGGCAGACGCCAGTGACAGAGGAGGAGCTGTTGAGAGTCTCTGAGTCACTGCCTGGCTTAGGCGACTGTGGTGTGGCACACTTTAGACACTAGTGTGTCTATAAACCTAGTTTTTGGTGTTCTGAACACCAGTCTTTGTGTTCAGATGCTAACATTTTAGTAGTATTAATAAAAATACTGGGATCTGAGTAATTTGCATTTTGAGATATATCCCTAGTGAGTGAGTACATTAAAATCTGAAACTGTACAGAGTAACTTGTTTAGAAAGGATTCTGACCACATCCTTCATTTAAAAAAAAAAGACAGACTGGTGTAGTTATTTTAGTTCAGGGGGCGGGGGGGAGTTACTTAAAAGGCTGAGTCTTTTCTAAGTTGCTAGTGTTTCCTCCAGAGGGGACAGTAAGGGTAGCAGGAGCTGGGGGGCTGTGACAGGGGGCCTTGGCGGGGAGAGTAGAATGGGGAGGGGCGTGTCCCAGGCCTGCTTCTAGACCCTCCTTTCTCTCTGGGACTAGACTGTCTCTGCCGTGCCCCTTTGTTTTCTTTCATGGCTGGGTCCCTTCTGTTGGGGTCAGTCTGTCCTCCCCTAGAATCGTTCATTTTAGCCAATACCTTTCTCCCCAAGCGCGCAAGGTGGAGAGAGGAAAGCTGAGAGGACAGAGGACCTCCCCTCTGGACCCTGTTCTCAGGTGGACTCATGGGAGGACGTGTCTCTGACTTCACTGGCGCCGGTCACTAGGGAGCTCCCTGGACTTAGAAAAGGTCTTGAGCTTCCCCGTGAGCCCTGTGTGCTGTCAGCAGTGGGTCGGGTGGAGTCACTCGGGTCCATGTAGTTCTCACACGCTTGGCTGGGGTCAAGGGAGAGCGGTGGGCAGTCCGGGACGGGCATGCCTTTGCCCCCTCTGACTGTGGCCCCTGTGTTCTTCCAGTCGATCATATTTGATGAGGTGGACCTGACCGATGCCAGTGTGGCTGAATCCAGCACCAAGAACGTCAACAACAGCTTTACGGTGAGTCTGTGGGCGCACACCTCTCTCGATTTCTCCGCCACCTTTGGTTTTCCTGTTTAGTTTGAATGGGGTGTGTGTGAGCAGTTCAGACTTTTCATCCTTTGCCCTCTGATTGGAGCAGTTCCTGATAAATTTTGAGCTCAAGGTTCGAAATTGTACAGCGGCTGGAGAAAAACTGAGAATTTGGCACATGTAAGCATAAAAGAATGAGAGGGTCCAAATGAATTGTTTAAACACATTGTAGTTTGCATTTCTGTAACTGTTTTACACAGAGATTCATTTTTCAGGATTGCCGTGGAAAATTTGGGAACACAGGAAAGAATGTGGAAGCAATTAGAAAATAACCGTAATTTAGCCACCTCAAAATAGAATGTTGATATTTCTTTAACAGTTGTACACAGAGAACTGTTTTTCATGATCATTGTAGAAAATTTGGAAATACAGAAGAGAATATGGAAGCAATTAGAAAATAACTGTAATTTAGCCACCTCAAAATAGAATGTTAATATTTTAGTATACCTATTTTCTTTTTAAAACTTAACCTTCCCACCCCCATATATAGAAATTATGTTGTACTTTGTGCAAAAGTTCTAAATACATAAAATCATGTGAGCCTGGGGGTACCCAGCTGCTCACTTTAGAGTGATTATCTTTACGTCTAAATGTCTGTCTCTTGAGCAGCATTATAGCATGAGATGACAGTGATCCTTTTGATTTGATCCTTTTGATGAAACACCTGTTTGATTTTTTTTTTCTCTTGACAATTTATGGTGATCACTTCCCCTGTTGATTGGTCTAAATGTTCATTATATTTTTTAATGTCTATACAGCATTTCTTGTATGACTTTACAATTTTGGCTTCAGGGATGACTTTAGAACCTACTGTGTAAGGTATGATTCTAATATTAATAACAGGAATAGAGTATTTTAAAATATTTTTCTTCATGTTATTAAGTAATTTTATCTAGAAATACAGTGAAAGTGAAAGTGAAGTCACTCAGTCGTGTCCGACTCTCTGCGACCCCATGGACTGTAGCCTATCAGGCTTCTCTGTCCATAGGATTTTCCAGGCAAGAGTACTGGAGTGGGGTGCCAGTATGCTTCCCAATTTTTAAAAATTCTTTTGTAACTCAGTCAAGGTGGGTAATTTTCTTCGTGTTTAGGGTCCAACATTTTGAGTTAATGTTAGTTTCAGTTACTTTCAGGTTTTATTTTATTTATTTGTTTATGGATTGATTAAGTTGTTGCTCCAGATGGGATATTCCTTCCTCCGTTTAAACTTCTACTTATTTTATTTTGGTGTAATTAACTGTTCTTGGTTTTCCATTGTGGCTTATTGAACTAGTCAGACTTGCCTGATGGCCTCTTTTATTTTAGTCCTCATTTTATTTGGTCCATTTTTACTTTTCCTGCATTAGTTTATTTTTACTTACTGGCTGGGGAGAGGCATTTTAAACTATGTAAATAAGTTGTTCTTTGATTTGTGGCTTTCAGAGTGTTTAATAGGAATAGGTGCTGAATTTCACTGGAGTGTTTTGAACAATAATTTATTGTAGATGATCAATTTGGTTTTGAGTATTTGTACACTTCTTTCAGGTTTTTCTTTTCTGTTTTTTAGCTGTGCTGGGTCTTAGTTGTGGCATGTGGGATCTAATTCCCTGACCAAGGATTGAACCCGGGCCCCCTGCATTGGGAGCACCCGGGAAGTCCCTTCGTACAGTTCTTAATAGTAAATTGTTCCTGATAATGTTGAGTAGTACAAGCTAATTTTGGATAGAAGTTTATGAAAGAATGTGTGTGCTCAACTCTTCGGGTAGGAGGCATCCTTTGCTGTGTTTTGATTTCAGAGTGCAAGCAGCCCCGTAGGATTCATTTAGTAACTTTTCATGATTTTTTGTGCTCTGGAACATTTTTATAGTTTTAGAATTTCTTGAAAATTTGAGAGAACTTAGTTTTCAGGGAGATAATAAGACTCTGAATAAACCTAAAAGGTTTGTTTTTGATCATAGGAACTTTTTAACTTCTTTAGTCCATTTTTGTTATTTACTTTCCCACTTACTCCACACCTTTTAATTTACTAATATGTATTTGCACTTTAAACATAAATGTCTCTGGTTGAATCCCCTTTCACATTTCTTTTTTTAAAAAATTTATTTTTATTTGAAGGATAATTGCTTTACAATATTATGTTGGTTCCCGTTTGCGCTTCTAATTTTACTTGCTTAGCTTTTGTTTTTTTGTCATTATTCACTTTGAAAAGGATTGTATTCCAGTAAAGTTGATTTATAATATTGCATTAATTTTTTCTGTACAGCAGAGTGATTCAGCTATATATATTTTTTTTTCATATTTTTTTATGTTATGGTTTATTACAGGATATTGAATATAGTTTCCTGTGCTATATAATAGGACCTTGCTTTATTCATTTTATATATACTAGTTTGCATCTGCTAATCCCAACTCCTAATCCATGCCTCTTCCACCATCCCCGCCCCTTGGCAACCACAAGTCTGGTCTCTATGTATGTGAGTCTGTTTCTGTTTAGTAGGTATGTTCATTTATGTCATGTTTTAGATTCTACATGTGAACAATATCACACTGTATTTGTTCTCTCTTTCTGACTTCCTTCACTTGTATGATAATCTCTAGGTCCATCCACGTTGCTGCAGAAGGCATTATTCCAGTCTTTTTGGCTAAGTAATATTCATTGTTGTGGAATGGAACACCTCAACTTCTTTATCCCTTCAGCTGTTGGACATTTAGTTTCCTTCTCTGTCTTGGCTGTTGTAAATAGTGCTGCTTTGAACATTGGGGTGCATGTTTCTTTTCTCATTAGAGTTTTTTAGTCTTTTCCAGATTGATACCCAGCAGTGGGATTGCTGGATTGTATGGAGAGTCTACTTCCAGTTTTTAGGGAACCTTCATAATGTTCACCGTGGTGGCCGCGTCAGTTTCCATTGCTTCCAGCAGTTCTCTTTCCTCCCCAGCCTCTCCAGCGTTTGTCATTTGTAGACCCTTTGATGCTGGGCATTCTGACCAGTGTGAGGTAGTACCTTATCGTAGTTTTGATTTGCATTTCTCTAGTAATTAGTGATTTTGAGCATCTTTTCATGTCCCTCTTGACCATCTGTATGTCTTCCGGGAGAAATGTCAGTTTAGGTCTTCTAACCGTTTTTCAGTTGGGTTGCTTGTTTTTTGTGACTGAGTTGTGTGAGCTGTTTGTATATTTTGGAGATTAAGCCCCTGTCAGTTGTATCATGTGCAGATATTTCCTTCTAGTCTAGGTTGTCTTTTCATTTTGTTTATGATTTTCTTTGCTGTGAAAAAACTTGTAGGTTTAGGTTTGATTGAGTCCCATTTTTTCTTTTTGCTTTTAAGAGAACTTGTTCTTAAAAAGAGAGAACTGGTTCTTAGATTATTCAACAATTCCATTTTGTATTACCTAATTCAGTTTCTGTGTTTATATTTATTGTCTCTTCTGCTTTTCACTTTTAAAAATAACATTAATTGACTCTTCTTATTTTCATATATATCAATAATTAAAAAACATTAGGGACTCTGCATTTAACTCTGAGTGTATTTCTGTTCACATTCCAATATTCTAAAAGTTGTTTTTACTTCCAGTAGAAAAATGTTATTAAAGATTAATTGCTTTTTTGGTCAAGTTATTGAAGAAAATTTTTAAGTGTATAAATAACATAGGAAGTTTAAACCATCTATATTCCTATTACTCAAAGATACCTAATAATATATATTAATTGGTGTCATTCCCACCAACTGGGTTTTAGTTTTTAACCTACTTTCTTCACTTAATAATGAGCTTTTCTTATGATATCCTTCAAAATCTTGCTTATTAATGTTGCATAGTATTCCATCTTATTTAAATGTATAAGTTTAACCAGTCCCTATATTGTATTTTTTTCCTATTAAATAGCACTTTAATGTATACTTATAAATAGATCCTTTTGTATATTTCTGGTTATTTCCATAGCTTAAGCTCTTAGAAGTAGAATCCTGTTTGAGGTAGAAAGTGTGAACTTTTAAAAGGCTTTTGAAAAGTAAATGAGGTACTGATACATGTTACAGCTTAGATGGGCCTTGAAAATATACTGAGTAAAAGCCAGACACAAAAGACCGCATATTTTATGATCCCATATACATGAAATGCACAATAGTCAAATCTGTAGAGACAGTGGATAGTGGTGGCCAGGGGCTGTTGGACGGAGGAGTGCTAATGGGTACCGGATTTTAGTTGGGGGTATGTGTCAGAATGTTCTAAAATTGGATAGTGGCGATGGTTGCACAACTTTATGAATATGCTGAAAACCACTGAGCTGTACACTGTAAAAGGCTGAATTGTACAGGAATTATGTCTCCATAAAAATAATAGGGCACTGTGCTCTGGTACGATGTGAATTACTGTGGAACTTTGTCAGCCTGATTGGAGAATGAACCCTGATTTATACCCTGTCGCTATGGGAAAACGTGTTCAGGGTGCCGAATAGTTGACTTCCAGATGTCGAGCTCGTTTCTGTGGGGGCAGTCGTGGACGATTCCCAGCCCTCTGGGCAGAGGCACTGTTTCTTTCACATTTACTTTAGATTTTGTTAGTGCTGTAAAAACTAGCTTTTCATCTGAGCATGTACTGAAAGGACATTAAAGCTTAATAGTGAGGCTCCCCAGAAATACTCCAAGATAAGAAGACCCCCCCCACCCCCCCAGCCCTTAGCAACCCGTGAGGGCATCTGGAATTTGGGGATGCATGGTGGAGTGTTTGGAGCCGCTTGACTGGTGCCCAGTTCCCCGAGGCATGCTTCCACAGAGAGTTGGTAGGTTCTGGGCACTCCCCCACTTCTAACTTCCTGCAGTGTTTTCTGTCTGAACTCTGAACCTGTCCCTTCCCGTACAGCACCCTGTAGGAATCTGCGTGCAGGTCCTAGAAGGCAGGGCTTGGCCTTGGACTTTGCCAGTGCCTGGTGCCATGTGCTTGCGGAAGTGAGTGCAGAATGAATGAATGTATTTGCCCAGAAGCTACTTCAGTTCCTGGAATATCTTATTTGGTTTTCCAGCTATTCCAGTAGTAATTTCCGAATTCCACAACTTATACTAAAATTGCATGCCTGATACAAACAACTGGGCAGTGAAAGTCACTGTTAGCGTGAATCAGCCAACAGATGGGAACCTTTTGTATCTGGCAAAGAATGAGTAAATTTTGCTCCACATTAAGAAAGACTCCATTTTAATTTTTTCCCTAAAATGGTCAAAGAATTGTCTCATAAAGTCATAAGGACCTGAGGGACAAGAGTCTTCCATGGGAGATGGAAGGAAATATTTGGGGGAGAGTAGAGAGTTTTCTTTCCTGGTGGTTCAGTGATAAGGAACCTGCCTGCCAGCACAGGAGACAGGGCAGGGGGTGGTGTTGATCCCTGGGCGGGGAAGCTCCTCTGGGGAAGGAAGTGGCGAACCCCTCCAGCACTCTTGCCTGGGAAATGCCATGGACCGAGGAGCCTGGTGGGCTGCAGTCTAAGGGGCCACACAGAGTGAGACATGACTTAGCGATTAAACAACAACAGAGATTTTTATACAGGTTTGATGGAAGAAATGCTAGCAAGGAGACTTTTGCAGCTGGAAAGAGGTCTGCTTGCCTTCTGTTTAAGAACAAAGTGAAGTTGGGATGCAGCTAGAGACACAGATGTGGCTTTAGGTTCTTGATAAGGTGGAGCTGTGGCCACGGGAAATCTCAGAAGATGAGAGTAGACAGAGTCCTCTGCGTTCTCACCTTCAAGTGGGATCACCCCTTAGAAGGCCAGAGAGCATAATGGCAGCATGAAGAAAGGGGGTTTGTCAGCCTCATGTCCCAGCCTCTGCAGTAGCATGAAATGTTTTCGATAATTAAACCTGTTAATGTTAATCTATGAAAACTAAAAGGCTTTCGGTATATTATTGCCAAATGGCTTTTAGAACTTCTATGAGTCAAACTTCATGAAGTGGTTTCTGTCCTTTCACAAATGCCATTTGTTAAAATTTTATAACATCTATGCCACTTTGATAAAAATGGAGTGAGGTCGAACATTTCTCACAGTCTTTGGCCATTTGTATTAATTTCTTTTTGAGCTGATTCTGTATGTGCTTTTGGATAGTCAGCTCTGTATTTGGGAAGGTTCAAAATTACCCCTGTCTCTTTCTCTAAGTTTGCCCTCATTGGCTATGCTTGCTTTAGTGGTTCCCTCCTACCCTCCTTCCCCCTTTCTTAAAAACTAGGTTTCATACGCCAGTAGTAGGCAAAAGTTGTCAGGGAAAAATGTTTCTCATTTTCCCGTTATACTTCTTTTCTTTCCATTATCTAACATGGGATAATTTAGAAATTATTTCCAGCCTTATCACAAAATTTACAGATTGTTTTGAAGGTATATTTTAACTACTATAATTTTTCAAAGGAGTTTGTCAAAGCAGCATTTCTGCTTTACCGAGTTTGTATATTGTAAATAATTTTAAGAATTGAAAAAGACTTCCCAACTGAAAAGCGCACAAGTGAGTGGGCAGAGCTTCCTCTGCAGCCACTACCCAGATTCAGTGGTAGAATGTGTCTAGGCCCCAGGAAGCTCCCCCAAGTGGTCTTGACCAGTTGTCCCCCTACCCCCCTCCAGAGGAGCCACCATCCTACATCTGATATGCTGGGTTTGTGTCGACTGTTTTAGATGGTTGATGTAAATAAACTCACATTCTTTTGTGTCTGCTTCTGACCTGTGTGTTTCCACAAATGTCCCATGTGCGTTTGAACAGAATTTGCGCTCAGTAGTTCTTGTACGCTGATTAGGACAAAATTTAATCATTTTCCTCAAATCTTTTGTAAACTTCTGACTTGCTTTTCTGCTTGTCCTTGAGCTCTTGAGTGAGATTTATTAAAATCTTCCACTATGACTGTGGACTTACCTGGTTTTTGCTTTCATCCTGTTAAATTTTGCTTTATATATTTGCAGGCTTGTTATTAAATGCATACAAATTTAAGATTATTTTATATTCTTACTAGATTGACTCCTTTATTATGAAATAAACCTTTTGTTTCTTTTAATGTTTTTTTGCCTTAAAGTTTACTTTGATGTTGCTTTTAGCTGCAATACCTTTATGTCAGTTAGTAGTTGTAAGTAATAGTATAGAATTTTCCATCTTTTTAGTTTAAACCTTTTTTGTTTATATTTAAGGTTGTAAGTAGCATATAGTTGTATGGGTTTTTAAATTGCCTGTTGGATTATTTAATTGGGTGATGTCTTCTATTGGTTTATGTTTAATCTGTACTTAGTTTTAGATACTCTTTTATTGGGGTGCAAATCCAGTGTATTATTACTTGTTTTCTCTTTGTCTCACATTTTATATATTTTTTGTATCTTTCTTTGTAAAATGGATGAATGATTTCATTTTCTCCCCTCTCTAATTTCATATACATATTTTAGTGATATTATTTTGCAGATTGTAAAATATGTCCTTGACTTATTAACTTCCCATCCAGATTAGTGCTTACCAGACGACGCAGAGATCTTAGAGCCTTTGGACTCTATACCCTTCATTAAGGGAAGCCAGTGGCTCAGAGGTAAAGAGTCTGCCTGCAATGCAGGAGACGCAAGAGATGCCGGTTCAGTCCCTGGGTCTGGAAGATCCCCGGGAGAAGAAAATGGCAACCCCCTCCAATATCCTTGCCTGGAGAATCCCATAGGCAGAGGATCCTGGCGGCCACAGTCCATAAAGTCGCAGAGAGTTAGACATGACTGAGCAGCTAAACACGCATACTCTTCCTTGCTCTTGAAATTTAAATTAATTTCTGGTACTTGAAAAGGAAGCTTCTCTGTAGTTGCCTTTCACCTTTCTGCGGTTTGTGATATATCTTAATTTTACATATATTTGAAATTTCACAGGACATTATTGTACAGTCAGCAGTCACTTAGGTTTGCAATGAACATTGCCTTTTCTGTTGCCATTCATTTCTTTCTGTATTTCTGTGATCCATATGGGGTAATATTTCTTCTGTGAAAAACTGTCTTTGATATTCCTTTAGTGTTGGTTTCTATTTTTGTTTTGTTTATTTCATCTTTCTGAAGGATGTTTTTGCTTGTTACACAGTTCTAGCATGGCAGTCATTTTCTTTCAGGAGTCTAAAAATGTCATTCCATTGTACTGTAGCTTCTATTATTTTTAGTAAAAGTAATAACTTGTCCTATTGTTTTCCCTTGCATGATAATGTATCTCCTCCCCTCCCCTTCCAACTATTTTTAAGATTTTTCTTTTCCTTTGGCATTGTGCTGTTTTACTATGATTTTTCCAGGCACGGTTCTCTGTATTTATCTTGCTTAGTGTTCTGGCAGTTCTGAAATCTGTAGCTGTGTTCCCCTTCTCTTGTCAGTTTTGGGGAAGTCTTGGTTATTAGCTCTTCAAGTGTTGCCTCCTACCCATTATTTTTTCTTCCTATTTCTGGGACTTTTTTGTTACCTCTTCCCCCTGACTTCTATGTTTCTTGTACTCTTTGAAAAATATTTTCTGTTTTCTTCATTCTAGGTGTTTTATTATCTTACTTCTGTGTTCTTAGGTGTTTCTTGTCTGTTGTTAAATCTGTCTGGTGAGTTTTTAATTCCACTTATTTTCTTTCAGCTCTAGAATTTTCAGTTGATTTTTAAAAAAGGGCTCAAGTTCCATGCCAAAAAACCCTCTCCTTGATCTTGTCTTTAATTTCACTGAAAATATTAAGCATATTTCAAAGTCCATGCCTGAAAACTCAAAACGTCTGGTTCGACTCTGGGTCTTTTTTTAATTGCCTGGCTTTTTTCTTGCTTTTGTTCCCTTAGTGTTTCCTCCTGGAATACCTGTCAATCTTGGTTGACAGACATTGTCTGAAAAGTGAAGACAGGTTTAGGCTCAGGATGGTGGTCTCTTCCCAAAGAGAGGATTTATTAATCCTCTGCTTCTGGCCGGTGGGCACAGGAGCAGCAGGTCATCTTAAATCCAGTTTGTGGTCGATTGGATTTGAATGTGGGCTTCGCTTTTTCTGACTGACTGATCAGTCTTCACTTGCTCTGCTTCTGTGGGTTAGTCCCTAGGATTCTCGGCGTTTATTCGTTCTCCGTCGGTTTCTGAATGCCATCGTCTCCGCCAGCCCTGTGGAGTTGTTCAAAAGCTCTGTTCAGCTTCTCAGCCTCTTTGGCTTCCGCTTGTGAATTGGCACTCGTCACTAGTTTGTTTTTTTCTGTATCTTGTCACTGCATGATATTTGCAAGTATCTGACATCAAGATCACTCACTGTATACAAACAACGCAAGGTGTATAGCCAATACTTTATAATAACTATAAATGGAATATAACCTTTAAAAGTTGCGAATCACTGTGTTGTACACCTGAAACTTACGTAATGTTGTACATCAGCTATACCTCAATTAAAAAAGAAAAGATCGCTCATTATGAAATGTGAGAAATGTTAGATCACATTTACTTGAAAGATAATGTATTTACTACAGGGAATAAAATTTGGTCTTTATTGCAACTTAGGAAATTTGTTGCTCAGTCTTCTTAGGACCTTACTTTTATCACTTGATCTCCCACAGACTGATAGTGAGGAGTTAATCTCTTTCAAATGCATCCTTTTCTTCTCATATTTCTAACAGTTCTCACCTGCTCTATTTTTGAAGTTCTTTTAAGCACGTAAGTAAATGTTAATACCCTCATTACTGAGTAGTTATCTATTAATAAAGTCACATCTCTTTTTTAATACTGATTAATCTTTGCCATGACCTGTTCTCTGTCTGATATTAATATTGCCATACTTTCTTTCCTTTGTTCACAATTTAATTGACATGTTTACTTCCCTCTTCCACCCTTACTGTTACCTTTATATTTCCTGGTTATTTTAGATTTAATCCTTGTAAACAGTAGACTGTTAGAAATTGTTTTAGTTCAGTATGGAGCAGTCTGCTAGTAGCAGTGAACATCAGGCATTTTCTGCTTGGCAGGACTTTGGCATGTCTGACTGCTGTGTGTCCGTGCCTGACTGTATTGTGAGTTAATGCTTTCTTGGTCCCTCTGTTCTGTTCTGCATTTTTGTGAGTGGTATGTGCACCATTCACCTTTGTTTTTGATGCTGATTTGTGCTGAATTTTTCCTTTTTATTTTTTACACATTCACAGCACACAGATTTTCTCATGATGTCTCTGCTTATGGCCAGCCCACAATGGTGACATCATTTTTTAGTCAAGCTTTGTATCAGACAGTGTTGAGCCACATAGCGCATGCTACCCAGTGCTTTGCTTCACCAGTTACTCAGTTGTTCCTTTCAAACTAAGACATTGAGAAAGGGCTGAATAACAAGGAAGTAAAATAATGGAGAATGCTCTGCTTTCCACCAAGGAGCCAGAACACGGTATTTCTCATCAGACACCTCCCAACAGCACACTGTTCTCTGTTGCTGGCGTTGCGGGGGAGGCATCGGAAACTAGCCTTCATGTTGTTACCATCTTTGAAGATATCTGTACGTTTCTGTTTGAAATCTTGTAGGATTCTCTCTTTGTCCGGAGCAAATTGCTTTTTGCTCGCAAATTTGTCTTGATATGTAGAACCTGCTGGTTTCCAGGCTCTGTTTTTGGTTTTCCAACTTTGAAAAATGGTCTTTTCTCTGTAATTCTGGTTCATGTGCTTTGTCTTGTTCTTTGGGAGTTCGGCACATTCATTCGCTCATTGTTTCAACATCTTTCTGTACAGGGTCTCTGGGACCGCATACCATGCCCAGTGATAACTTTCAGTGGTGAGCAGAAATGGAGAAGGGCTGTTTGTCATCAAGCTTGTATTCAAGGGGGCTCAGTGACTCACAGTGAGGTCTGATTACAGGCTGAGACTGAGTATGTGTGGAAGTAAGGCTGCGTGGTAAGTAGGATAAGCCGGGTCCCCCTGGCCTGGCCGAACGGTGGGGAAGGCTGCCCCTGAGGAGGAGATGTTCTGACTGAGACTTGAAGAGTGATCAGTGGAAAGTCACCTGAACTGAACAGAGCGTGTGAGTTTGCGCACGTGTGTCAGAACTGTGCCTGTAGGAACTTTGGAATGGGTTAGGTCCAGGGCCTAGCATGTGCGAAGGTCATGCGGTGGGGGCTATAGTTCGGACTGTACAGAGAGGTGAAGGACGAGCCGTGTGGCCTGCTGAGGCCCAGGGGAGAAAGACCACAGGTGCGGAGTGGGTCTGGGACCTAGTCCTTCAGCCTGCCCACTCGGCAGCTTCTCTTGGCAGGAGTCCCAGACTTGCAGTATTGTAATGGTTTTCTCTGGCTGCCAGGGGGAGGGTGAAGAGGAAGAGGAAGGACAGGCCCCTGGCTCAGGGGATAGGGGTGGAGAGTGGGCAGCGACATGGGTGCCCTCAGCTTGGCCCAGGGCGAGATGGCTGAGGCGTCAGGTGCTCCGCTTCCGAGCAGCAGGCCGGGTAAACGAGCTGCAGGGTCCAGCAGGGGTCAGGGGCCTTGGGATCGTGCAGGGGTGCATGCATGCGCCTTCCATCTTCCATGTCTGTCATGCTTTTCTGCGTTGTTTGATTTGTTTTCTCTGATTCTGTTTATCAAATTGTATAATTTGATACATATTTAATTGCATTTCTTAGTGCTTCTACGTGTGATTTTCACCCCTGTTCCAGCATAGCTTTCCTGTTCTTTTTACTTCGTTGTTATCTGGACTTATTCTTGTTTGATAGAGAAAGCATTTTAAAAACGCTTCCTGTTTGGCCTCATCTTTGTCGTGCCTCGGAGGAGATTGTCCTTTGAGCACCTGCATTTGCTTTTGGATATCCGGAAGTTTTCATGGACTTCAGCTGTCCCCCTCCCCATCCGCCATCTCTGGTCTCTCTTTAGTGATTTCAGCTGCCTTCAAGTCCTGCATGGCTTCTTTATCATCTTCCCGCAGTAGCCTGGAGCTCTGGAGCGTTCCAGGAGTTGGGGCGCAGTTAGGGTTTAGTGCTTTCGTTTCCTCTTTTCTTCAAGTCAGTGTTCCATCATTGGGTTCTACCTGGGTTCTATTTTAATAAACGTTTGATGGAATGTCTCCACCTCCTTTAAAGTCATTTGAAGTTTTGGAAAGCAGCAGAAACAAATCGAAGCAGTGGGGCACGGGGAGACTCCAGCCTCACCCCGCCCCCACCATCCCTCCCCGTTGCTGCTCTGAGTCCACCTGCTTTTGTTTCTTTTGTTAAAAGCTATAACACAACGCCGTCTGTGAGCAAGGGATTTTTGTCAGGTTTGTCCACTGCTGACACACAGTAGGTGTCCAGAGTTACATGTCACAGTGACTCGCTCCAGGGAGGTCAGCTCTGTTTGCTCCCTGGCTTCACCCGAGAGCCCTGTGTGGACGGGCGCTGGTGTCACTGAGAGCTTCCTTCACGCTCCGAACAGTCCCGGGTGAGCGGCAGGTGCTGGGCAGTCAGGACCAGAGGCCAAGAAGGAAACAGCTCGGGCTGCAGCTAGGTCAGGATGCTGCAGCTGGGGGAGCATGGCTGGGGGGATTTGGGGAGACCCGAGGCTGAGGGGGCCATGGGCAGTAGTGTCAAGGGTCTGGGGTCAGAGTGGTTCCTGACAGAGGGAGCCGAGCCTGGGAGGGGGGCGAGGCAGGCAAGGGCAGAGGCGAAGCATGTTCCAGGCCACGGTGGGCCCTTTGCCGCATGGATTGCGAGCCACTAAGGTCTGTAAAGCTAGTGGGTTTTGTCATGGCTGCTGCAGGGAAGGAGGGGACAGGGTGGGCGTGAGGAGGTCAGACAGGTGGCCTCTTCCGTGGCCAGTGAGGGAGGTGGATGGGGACCCGGGCCTGGCAGGCAGAGGAGTTCGACCCTGGTCTCCTTGTTGCCAGCACCGCTCTTGGTCCTGCATGGTTTAGGAACGGTACGGAAGGAAGATGGGCCCTGAGCTGTCAGTGATGGATGCTTGCTGGCGAGCGCCCTGCCCTGGCCTGACGGTCACGTGACGTGTGCCCTGCCTGCAGCTGCTCCACGCCCTCGCTCCTCACCAGGGCCGTGTGGCGGCTTCCATCCTTGGAATCGTCACCTCAGACACCGACTTCATGGTGCTTGCTGTCAGAGGCCCTGGCCCTCTGAGGGAGGCAGAGTCAGAGCCAAATTCAGTTTAGTGACGATTCTCAGGGCAGTAGGACAGAGGGGTGTCGTCTGAAGTGGGCACAGGAGCTGCTGGTGGACACAGGGGCAGGCGGATGGCCGAGCACAGGCGGGGGCACGCGGGCATCACAGGCTCCCCGCCCGGCTTCCCCCTTGGAGAGGGCAGCATCTCCCCGCGCCTGCACCTCTGTCGGGCTGGCCGCCCACCTGCCGTGACCCCTGCACTGCCCGGGGCTCTCTGGTGTGGCCGAGCGGTACCCTGAGTCCCAGGGCTGGTGGGTAGGGGCTCTGGGTCCCTGCACGGTCTGCGCTGGGCAGGTGTGGAGGCTGCTCGCAGGGGAGCCAGGCCCCGCGCTGCAGGGAAGGCACCCGGGGCATCTGCCTGTGTGTGTCATGACGTGGGCAGTTACGGGTTTGCTTCATTTCTGGGGGAGATTGAGTGCCATGTGGGATTTCCCGACTCCGGGGTCCTGGAGGAGGCAGGGACTCTAAATGTTGGGGATTTGTGTTTCTCCGCCAGGTGTGAGACCCTAGATGGCAGGGCTGCGTTCAGTCCTCCTCTTATCGCTGAAAGCGCCCGCAGCGGGCCTGGCGTGGGAGCCGGGCTTCCAGGGAGGCCTGGGGAGCAGGGCATGGGTGCCCGCTCAGCCTTGCACCTGCTGGCTGACCTCGGGTAGATCACACTCGGCTTTGCGCCTGGGGGTCCTCATCTGGGGAGTAGGGGCGATAGCAGAACCCGCTCGGGGGTGTCGGCAGGGTAAGATGAGTTAGCACAATGTGATGAAAGTGGTTGTTGCTATCGACGATACGGCTGTAGAGCGTTTTCTTGGGTTTGGTGTCCTTGTGTTTCTCAAATGGAGCGTCTCTGCGCTGACCCCACATCTTGCTGGCCAGGACACTGGACAGTCTGTTCATTCCCACCAGGCTCACACCAGTGGCCGCAGCGGAGGTGGACCTTGAAGAGGAAAGACGAGTTTTACTGGAATATATGTGAATACAGCACCATTAAAAAGAGGCATTTCCTGCCCGTTTCTGACAGCGCTGAGTCCTCTAGTACCGCCTCGTTCCTTCTCTGCCGTGTCCAGGGGACCTGGCACTCCAGCCCCTCCCAGCCTCACCCCAGCACAGACCTGCCTCTTGTAGGCAGGGAGCACCCTGTGCACGGCCGCCTGCCCGCCCTGGTGTCTCTGGGGCTCCTCCACCGGTGGCCCTCTCCCCGAACCCCCCTGGCAGACCGACCACACCCCTCAGAAGGTAGGGCGCAGGCACCCTCTTCCACGAGACCTTTCTGTTCACGTTGTGGGCAGAGAGAGTACGTAGCCGCCTCCACTCCCTTGGGGCAGCAATGCTCGAGCACCCTTTAGAGCTTCAGAAAAGGTTCGGGCACCTTCCCTGGAGAGTTTGCTGCTGACTTAGAAGTGGGTGATTTTTCCAAACTTTCCTCGACTTTGCGGGGCAGCCAGACTGGGGACCCGCAGTCCTGCGACGGGGAGCAGTGGCTCCCTGGTGGTCACGGCCTCTGCGTCTAGACCCGAGGCCGGGGCTGCCTTTCACAGCTTGCTGTCCTCAAGCGAGGCTCACGCCGGCTGTGCAAGGAGCCGGAGCCAGAGCCGGGAATGCGGTTCTCTTGGTCCTTTCTGTTCAGAAAGGATGTTGAATTGTTTCTTCTTTGCAGCACCCCTCACCCCCGCCCTGGAACAAATGTCTATTATTGCAGATGGTCCTGGGGGCCAGCCCCCCTTGGTTCCCGTTACCCACTTACAGAGAGGTGGGAGCGACAGGACCTCAGGGCTCCCAGAGCTGGGGCTTTTGGACTCTGGTTGGTGAGCAGCTTTGAGAGTGGCCGGCTCCCTTTGCCATGTGGGCGTTTCCAGGTTTGACAGCTTGAAAACTTATTTACCCTTGCAGAATATAGACATATAATTGGACAAGTCAGGCTTTATCCTGGCAACCTGATTTCTGAAATCAAATAGAAATCAATTGGAAAAGGGGCATGTTTTCAGAAAGACTTGTCTTCCCTTCATTCAGCGGTCCTTGTGGCAAACTCTGCTGGGTGTCTGAGGGTGGATGGAGGTGGAAACATGCTTTCTCTGTGCTTAGAGCCAGCTTCCAGGCTGTTGAATGTGAACAGACTCATGACTGAGCCCTGTGACAGGTGCCACATAGAGTAGGGTGCCCAGGGCAGTGCGAGAGGAGAAAGCAGCAGCTCAGGCACCTACCTGGGGAGCGGAAGCTTCTGCTGCGGAGGGGCTGTATGAGCAGGCCTGGGGGCAGGGCCGCTTAAAGTGTCGGTTATTTTTTAAAAATATTCTTTTAATCTATCTGTGCTGGCTCTTAGTTGCAGTATGTGAACTCTTGGTTGCAGCCTGTGGGATCTAGTTCTCTGACCAGGGATCGAGCCCAGGCCCCTTGCATTCTGGGCGCAGAGTCTTAGCCACTGCCCACCAGGGAAGTCCGTCTTAAAAGTGTTCAATGATGATTTTAAAGGACATTTAAAGTGGAGAAAAGCAGCAGCTCAGCAGCGGCTTCCTCCTCGCGTCGCCTTCAGACTTCTTCACGGGTAGATGCTGCATCTTGCATGTGTATACACCCGTCCGCGCGCGTGTGACTTTATATTTTGGCTTCAGTCGTTATTTCATCGGATAAACGTTTCCGCGTGGTGAGCATCTCCGATGACCCCCTCTCTAGTTGTGGGCGTGTCACTGTGTAGGCGAGTCTTGGTTGATCAGTGTTATTTACTCCTGCAGTTTTAGGGCCATAGCACGGTTTCGGTTTCCCCTGGTACAGATAATCTTAGTGCAGGCGTCTTCGGTCACAGGAGGGACCTTTGGGAAAACGAGCATGGCCTCCCCTGTGGAGCAGCTCCATGCGGAGTCCCTGTGCCCAGGAGAGGGGGCAGGTGTTCCTGAAGGTGGCCTCCGCTCCTCTGTAGGGCCTTTCTCACCTCCATTACCTGACCTGAGGCTGAGAAGATATAACTTCTCTGCTCTGTGTGATTCTGGTGTGGTTCGGGTTGACAGGCTCATTTTTGAGCAAGAGGACTTCTGTATCTCAGCTTCTGCTTAGCTGACCTTTTTTTAGATGGCTCATCACGGAAACTTTCCCATATCCCGAACCCGCAGAGTTTCCGGTGAGCATGCCGTGTGCCTGTAGTGAGGGAAGGGAGGAGACTGGGCTGGGTTTGATGGCGAGGAAGTGGACAGACTGGGGGAACCCTGGTGTCAGAGACCGGGCTGGCAGAGGAGGAAACACGAGCAGAAAGTTGGGACCGTGAGCTCTGCAGGCAGCACATCCTGGAGAAAGGCAGTGGAGAAGTCGGGAACACGCCGGTGTGAGGGTGAGGGATGGTTGGAGGAAGCAGATGGAGCTTGGGCAGAGGACAGGAAGAAAGAAGGGAATGCTTGTTGGCATGATGTAGGAACAGAGTGAAGGGGAGGACACGCTCTTGATTTATTCTTAAATTTCAGGAAGAGGGGTTGGCCCAATAATGGCGATGGAAAATAAAGAGTTTTTGGTATAAGCTGAATGAGAATTAAATTTAGGATACACGTGTTTAGAGGGCTGTTTCTGCTTAACGCCATATACAGCACTGCATATGTGAAAGGGAGTATATGTTTAATTCTTAGTATTTAATGTTTAGAAAATCATAAAGGTACATTTATTAGAAGCGGGTTTGGGCGCTCTGTTAGTTTCCTGGGGCTGCTATGACAAATTGCCACATGGCTTAGAACAACAGAAATTTATGCTGTCGTATTTCTGGAGGCCAGAAGTCTGGAGGCCAGAGATCAAGGCGTTGGCGGGGCCATGCTCCCTACTGTGGTCTTGGGGAGACCCTGTTCCCTGCCTCATCTGGCTTCCAGCGGCTCCAGGTGTCCTTTGGCTGGTGAGGCATCACCCCCGTCTCTCCCTCCATCTTTGCAGGACTCTCTCCGCCCTCCACTGTGTCCTCCCTTCTGTCTCTTGGGAGGACAGCTGTCACTGGAGTTAGGACCACCCAGATAACCCAGGGTGATTCCACTGTAAGAACCCTAATTATGTTTACAAAGACTTTTTTCCAAGTTAGCTCACAGTCACAGGTTCTAGGGATTAGAACATGGACATATTCTTTTGGAGGCCACTGTTCAACAAAGGTCCGTCTAGTCATGTATGGATGTGAGAGTTGGACTGTGAAGAAAGCCGAGTGCTGAAGAATTGATGCTTTTGAACTGTGGTGTTGGAGAAGACTCTTGAGCGTCCCCTGGACTTCAAGGAGATCCAACCAGTCCATCCTAAAGGAGATCAGTCCTGGGTGTTCTTTGGAAGGAATGATGCTAAAGCTGAAACTAATATTTTGGCCCCCTAATGCGAAGAGTCTTTTCATTGGAAAAGACTCTGATGCTGGGAGGGGTTGGAGGCAGGAGGAGCAGGGGACGACAGAGGATGAGATGGCTGGATGGCATCACCAACTCGATGGACATGAGTTTGAGTGAACTCCGGGAGCTGGTGATGGACAGGCAGGTCTGCTGCTGCTGCTACTGCTGCTAAGTTGCTTCAGTCATGTCCGACTCTGTGCGACCCCATGGACGGCAGTCCTCCAGGCTCCACCGTCCCTGGGATTCTCCAGGCAAGAACACTGGAGTGGGTTGGGACAGGCAGGTCTGGCAGGTCTGGCATGGTGCAATTCATGGGGTCGCAAAAAGTCGGACACGACAGCAACTGTACTGAACTGAACTGATTCAGCTCACTCCATCCACTTGTTAAAAATGAAGTTGTCAAAGAATGGTGTGAGCATGTGGTTTTATTCTCCTGCACAAGAGGAGGCAGGCCTTGATCAGCATGTGGTTGCACAGCGTCATCTGGGTGCCTCCAGAAATCGATTCTCCTGGTCCAAGATGACTGCTGGAGAGCCATTCACCCCCGTAACTCCTTTTGGGAGGTGGGGGAGAGGGAGGAGAGAAGATAGCGTGCTGCTGGCCGAGGTTTTTTTGACCTTGGCTCATGGACCTTGCTCCCCACGAGGGGTCTGTGGATTTGACTATTTGATTAAGGTAGATTTCCATTGCGGTGGTATTTCATTTTCTACATCCAGAGACATTCCTGAGAAGTCTGCGTAGGCTTCTCCAGACTGCCAAAGGGTCCATGGGACAAAAAAGACATTTCAGGTTTCAGTATAATTTCGGTAGAGATTGAATGAGAACTGCATGTAGGATATGCATGTTTAAGAGGGCTGCTGCTCTGCAAAATACCACACTGAGATTTCATGTGATTTCCGAAAAGTATGACCTGGCCCTTCTGTTTAATATGGCTCCAGCACATGGCCGTTGGCACAGGGATCCAGCGGGCTTCACTCACAGTGTCATTCTGCCTGAATTGACCGTGCCAGAGTTACCACATCATACAGAGAGAGGAGTGATTTTACATGTCTGTATTCATAGCTTCCTACCCCCACAGGGCTTCCCTGGTGGTGCAGAGGGTAAAGCGTCTGCCTCCAATGCGGGAGATCCGGGTTCGATCCCTGGGTCGGGAAGACTCCCTGGAGAAAGAAATGGTAACCCACTCCAGTATTCTTGCTTGGAATCCCATGGACGGAGAAGCTTGGTAGGCTACAGTCCATGGGGTCGGAAAGAGTCAGACACGACTGAGCGACTTCACTTTCACTTTCACTTTCCCCCACAGTACTCTCGGTGAAATGTTTTATGGTATTTTGTGTGGTGTATTATGAAGGTGTTCTCCTTTTTTAGCTCTATGGCATAAGGCAAGATACTGCTGAGACTCAGTTTTCTCATCTGTGAAATGGGAGTAATGCTGTAATAGAATCCATGTCATTGGGATGGCAAAAAAGTGTTCTCTGTTTCCTAGTTTTTATCTCCACCACCATTCATCCCACCATTCATCCCTACTAGTAGGAAACTAATAGGGTTCAATTTGCCAACACTTAGCAGCTATTTTGATTTATTCAAATCCCAAAGAATTTCAGATGAGGTTAATTTTATAGGCAGTGTTAAAAATAGCGTCTGCAACTGAAGAGTAGGTATCAGGGAAGAATTATCCTTTAAGATTATCAGGCAAATAACTAATAAAAACAGGAAAAATAGAATGTAAAGAGGAAACAAATGTAATTAAAGCTATAAGCTTTCTGTTGTTGTTGTTGAGTCATCCAGTCGAGTCTGACGCTTTGCAGCCCCATGGACTGCAGCACGCCAGGCCTCCCTGTCCCTCACCGTTGCCTGGAGTTTGGCCAAGTTCTTGTCCATTGCGTCAGTGATGCCATCCAGCCATACCTTTATTTAATTATCTTAT
Source organism: Ovis aries (assembly GCF_016772045.2). Taxonomy (NCBI): domain Eukaryota; kingdom Metazoa; phylum Chordata; class Mammalia; order Artiodactyla; family Bovidae; genus Ovis; species Ovis aries. The sequence goes on along the minus strand of NC_056054.1, from coordinate 7,584,349 downwards.
TTTACATTAACATTTGGTTTTCCTTTATATTTTACTTTTCATTTTTCAGTTAGTTATAACCTGGTAACCCTATAACCAGCTGGTGCTGGTGGTAAAGAACCCGCCTACCAGTGCAGGAGATGTGAGAGACACGGGTTCCATTCCCCAGTTGGGAAGATCCCCTGAAGGACGGCATGGCAACCCACGCCAGTATTCGTGCCTGGAGAATCCCATGGACAGAGGAGCCTGCTGGGCTACTGTCTGTAGGGTCGCATAGGGTCAGATATGACTGAAGCAACTTAGCATGCACACATGGTAACCCTAAATAAAAAATAAGCTATATAATGGATTTATCTAGTCTTTTTAGTTGTTTTAAATCTCGTCTGTTCAGCATTCGAGTCTGTTGAATGAATGGGCGTCCCTTTGTAGGCCTGCGTGGGGCCTATAAACCCCAGACCCGAGTCTCTCAGCTGTTCCCAGCAGATGTCAGCCTGTGGGGTGGTCAGGCACTGCTCCTTTGGTGAGCAACTGTGACCTTTATCCAGATTTCAACATCAGTTTTCCTTTCCAGCTTGTTTGGAGCTCAGATATTTCCTGGGCAAAACCCCTACACCAGTCAGTTTGGCTCAGAGAGAGGAAAAGCTATATATATAATTGGCAGATTTCCTTGCATGGAAAAGCTCTTCCCAATTTCTGTGACTGCTGGCCTGGATCTGGGGTGGGAAGGTTGTGCTTGTGGGCCGGGGCTGTCTCATAAGTCCTGCAGAAGCCCTGCTAGATGGGAAGGCCCGTGAGGGGACGGCGACTCCTGCCGTCTGAGTGCACTGCCTTGCTCCCTGCCCGAACACGGAGCTCCAAAGACCCAGCCCTCCCGCCCTGGCTGTGTTGGCCATCAGCTGTGCCATCCCAGCTTCTCACACCTGTAGCCTCACTCTCCCGTTGGGAAAACAGGGGCAGCTCAGTCTCACACCTCGGGGGTGTGGGGGTGGGCAGCACCTGGCACGTAGTAGGTGCTTAGTGGATAAAGTGCTCTGATTGTTAGAACATGCCTTGGACGGTGGAGCAGGGCTGGGAGAGCAGCTGCAGGCGGAAGCTGCTCTAGTGAAGCCCGTGCTTTATAATCCACTCTGTGTTCTCAGTTTCAAGAAGCAGGAAGAAGCAGCTTTGAGCCAAATTGGTGGCTGTGTTTGCTAAGTGTGGGGTTTTGCTGAAGGCAGCACCTGCTCTGTGACACCAATGGTCCAAAGAGCTGGGTACTCCACGTGAGGGCTCAGCGCTTAGTTCTTACAGCTGCTCCAAGCAGGCATCAAGAAAGAACACTGTCTTCTGGAAGCCTGGCTGGTGAGCTGTGGAACTAATTGTGGTGTCTGTCAAGTATATTTAGAATTGAGGGTGGGAGCGGATGCTGTTACTTGCCTGGGTTGTGTGTTATTATTGAGTAGGAGTTGCATTTATGAAATTTAAGCCATTTTCACAATACTGTTATGGTGTGTGTGTGTTTATGTGTGGTATGTGGGTATGTATGGTTGTGTATATAGGTGTGTGTTCATTGTTAACACTTCTGATTGTCTTTATTTACAAGTGACAGACGAAACAAAGGACAGTTGAGAGACTGTAGTTTGACTCTAGGACTTTTGCAAAGAGTTCTTTGAGAAAAGAAATAGTGGAGAGGGTAACATAGATTGATTGGATTTTTCTTAGGTTGTCCAAGAAATTAATACTTTTAGTCTTTCTTTACCTGGTATTGTTTAGTAAATGTTCAGGTAAATGTCTAGGTTTTGTAAATATTTGGTAAATGTCCAAGGATATGATCAGGCCGAGTCCTGTATGTCTGTTTTTTTTCTTTTCTTGAAAGTTAGGAAAATAGTACATTCTGTAGGGTATAATTTTTTTTTAATCCTTCTTTTCCATTCCAGAATTATCTGTTGTTTCAGAGCACATAGAGTAGTGGGATCTTTTTATTGTCTTGAAACAACTTTTTATCAAGTTAAGAGAATTCCCTGCTTGGTGGTGGGGAGGAAGTGCTGGTTTTTGACTCAGTAAGCCCTCCTCTTTCACAGACGAAGCACCTGGTTTGAAATGTAAACTCAAAAAGAAACACGTGATCCTGAACTGCTGTCCTAGTTCTTACAGGACGTTTAGCTAAACCTCAAGAGGCAGCCAGGAGCAGAGGGGCTCGGGCAAGGTGGGGAATCGCCTTCGCTGAACCGCTCTGGGGCACGCGGGCTCACCTCCACCCAGGCTGTAGTTGTGTTAGAAAAGCGGCAGGTGTTTGGGCACTGTCTGCTCTCCTTCTGAATTGTCCTCTGTCTGCAAAGGCCTAATGATGGCGACTCAGCGTGATTGGACATTTGGAAAATAGGAGTGGAGACAGCTCCCTCCTCACCTTTGGAGGGACTGAAGGGACACTGACCGTGAGGCAGGAGCCTTGACATCTATGCGGTCCCTGACCCTAGAAAAACGAGGACCGCTCCCTTGACTGGAGAGGAAAGGTCCAGGAAAGCTGACCCTTGAGGCTGTCGCCAGCTTGGCGCTCTGTCCTCTGAGGAGTGAGCTTTACAGGTTACTATATGCATGAGGTTATCTAATCACACCAAGGAGTAGATTGGGTATTTTGTTGTTCCTGAAGCTGTAAGTGCTGGCTTCCCTGTCACTGCCAGTTGACACACCCAGTTGTAGATGATTTAACAGCTGTTAATTATTTTTAGCACCCACTTTAATTTGCAGAAAATTTCCTGGCTTGGATGATGAACTCTGTGGTCATCTAGTCATTCAGAGAAAGGTTCACCCTGTCAAGTGCTCCGAGATATATCAACATTAAAACTTTTTATAGCTTAGTTGAGGCTTAATTGCTGTTCAATGAACTGCACTGTTTAAAGGGTACAGCTTGAGGAGTTTGTTTCTTACGCACATGCGCGCGCACACCCCTCTGCTGAAAGTGGCAACACAGGATAACAAACGTCTCCATTCCCCTGAAAACTTCCTTAATTGAATAATGACGTTTTTTATATATATATGTATATATATTTTCCCCCTTACTGTCTGGCTTCTTTGGCTTGGTTAACATAACAATTTTGTCGTGTCCGACTCTGTGTGACCTCATAGACGGCAGCCCATCAGACTCCCCCGTCCCTGGGATTCTCCAGGCAAGAACACTGGAGTGGGTTGCCATTTCCTTCTCCAGTGCACGAAAGTGAAAAGTGAAAGGGAAGTCGTTCAGTCGTATGTTGGGTGTATCATAATTTGTACCCCCCTCCCCAGTTTGTTGATCCGTTTACCTGTGGTGGCCGTTCAAGCACTTTCCAGCTTGGAGGTATTGCAATCAAAGCTGCCGCGAGCATTAATATACAAGTCTTTGTGTGGACTTGTGTTTTCATTTTCCTTGGGTAAATGCCTAAGTATCAGAATTGCTGGGTCATATAGTAGGTGTTACGTTTAACTTTTCAAGGGACTGCTCAGATGTTTTCCTGAGTGCTTGGAATTTCACATTCTCGCCAGCAGCGCCTGAGGGTTCCAGTTGCTCCACACCCCACCAGCACTGTCTTTTTATTTTATATGCTAATAGATATAAAGTGGTATCTCACTGTGGTTTTAGTTTCTCTGCCCCTGATGACAGATGAGGTCGGCATCTTTTCCTGTGCTTATAGACTATTTGTATGTCTTTTTGTGAAAGGTATGGTAGAATCATCTGTCCATTTTTGCATTGACTTGTCTCATTATTGAGTTGTAAGAGCTCTTTATATATTCCAGATATTAGTTTGTGATATATGTGTTGTGAATGTTTTTGCTGGTCGTACTGCCTTTTTCTTAATAGCGTCTTTAGAAGAGTGGAGTCTTTTTGGTGAAATTGAATTGATCAGTTTTTTTCTTTATGGTTCATTCTCGTGTCCTATCCAAGAAACCATTTTTTACCTCAGCATTGCAAAGATTTTCTTCTGGAAGTTTTGCAGTTTTAGGTTTTACAGTTACGATTTATGGTTAAATTTTAATGTATAATGTGAGGTAAAGAGTTGATGTTCATTTTTCGCCCATATGGATGTTCAGTTGTTCCAACTGCATTTCTGAAAGAGACTTTCCTTTTCACATTGAATTACCGTCACACCTTTGTTAAGTCAGTTGACTTTATATTTGTAAATTTATCTCCAGATTTTCTATTCTGTTCCATTGACCTATGTCTGCCCCATCCTAATTCCATACTTTATTTTATCACTATTACGTTACAGTAAGTGTTGAAATCAGGGCAAGCCCTCTTAACTCTTTTTCTTTCTTAAAATTGCTTTGGTTATTATAAAACCTTTGCATTTTTAATGTAAGTAAAAATTAACTGGTCAGTTTCTATTTAAAAAGGGCCTGCTGGAATCTTGACTGAGATTGCATTGAATCTGTAAGTTCATTTTGGAGAGAGTTCATGTCTTAATAACATTGAGTTTACCGATGAATGTTGTATGTCTTCGTATTTATTTAGATCTTTAATTTCTCCCAGCAAAATTTTATAGTTTTCATTGTGGATACCTTTGATATCTTTTCTTAGGTTAATTTCTATATAGTCTGGTTTTTGTGCCTATTAAATGAAATAGAGATATTTTCCAGTTGTTTGCTGCGAACAGTGGGTCTTGTGATCTTGGAAAATAACTTAATAGTTCTAGTAGTTGCAAGGAGATCCACCCAGTCCATCCTAAAGGAGATGTATCGGTCCTGGGTGTTCACTGGAAGAACTGATGCTGAAGCTGAAACTCCAATACTTTGGCCACCTTATGAGAAGAGTTGACTCATTGGAAAATACTCTGATGCTGGGAGGGATTGGGAGCAGGAGGAGAAGGGGATGACAGGATGAGATGGCTGGATGGCATCACGGACTCGATGGACGTGAGTTTGAGTGAACTCTGGGAGTTGGTGATGGACAGGGAGGCCTGGCGTGCTGCAGTTCATGGGGTCGCAACGAGTTGGACATGACTGAGCGACTGAAGTGAACTGAACTGAGTTGTTTTGTAGATTTCCCAGAAGTCTCTGTATAAACTGGAGAAGGAAATGGCAGCCCTCTCCATTACTCTTGCTTGGAGAATCCCATGGAGGAAAGAGCTTGGTAGGCTACAGTCCACGGGGTCGCAAAGAGTCGGACACGACTGAGCGACTTCACTCACTCACTCATTCTGTATAAGTAGTCATATCATCTGCAGAGTGGGACAGCTTGACTTCTTTCTGTTCCAGGTGCCTTATATTTCTTCTTCTTGTCTCATTACAGAAGTGTAGACTGCCAGTATAATGTTGAATAAAAGTAGTAAAAGTAGAAATCCTTTCCTTTCTTCCAGTATTAACAGCAGCTTAGCGCTTCACTGTTGAGTATGTTAGCTGTAGACTTTTTGTAGGTAGCCTTCATCAGCGTGAGGATTTTCTTGTTTGTTGAGGATTTTTATTATGAATGGGTGCTGAATTTTGTCAAATGCTTTTTTGGTATCTGTTGAAGTGATCATATGAATTTTCTTTTTCATTTTGTTAAAAAGACAAATGAAAATTGATTTTCGAATGTTGTATTCCTGGCAGAAATCCTATTTCCTCATGATATGTTATCCTTTTAGTTACGATTGGATTCAGTTTGCTCTTACATTGTTAGGGACTTTTGAATCTGAGATATCCATGGGAGATCCTGATCTGTAATTTTTTTTGGGGGGGTCAAGTTTTGGCACTTAGAGTAAGCTGGTTTTATAAAACATTTTAGCTCGCGTTATCAAACAGTGGGGATCATTGTTCCTCCCTCTTTTTCTGATCCAGTTTGGTGTTAGTGAAGTCACTTAGTTGCATCCCACTCTTTGCAACCCCATGGACTGTAGCCTACCAGGCTCCTCTGTGCATGGAATTTTCCAGGCAAGAGTACTGAAGTGGGTTGCCATTTTCTTCTTCAGGGGATCTTACCAACCCAGGGATCAAACCTGGGTCTCCCACATTGCAGGCAGATGCTTTACCATCTGAGCCACCAGGAAAGCCCACTTCTTTCTTAATTTTTTGCTGGAATTCACCAGTGAAACTCAGTATGGATTTTTCTATTTGGGAAGGTTTTTGATTAATAACTTTTGAATATTTTGATAATAAATTTTTAAATGGACACAGGCCCTTCAGACTTTTGTGTTTCTTGTCTCCATTGACAGCGTCCTCACTTTTTTTTCTCTGTATTGGAGGGAGGGGTGTGAACTTCTTGAGAGAGGGGGATGTCCTGGGCTTGCTGACTCTGCCTCCATTCCAGCCCCCTGAGTCATGCTGGCACCAAGTAGGTGTTCTGGAAATATCTGTTGGGTTGATCGGTTTGTTGCTGGCCCTGTCTCCATCCCTCAGCATCCCTGGGAATCCCCTCTCTCCTCCGTCTGCATGGGACTGCGTCACAGCTGTGTCATGACAGAGGGAGGTGGCTCCCGAGTCAGGCCTGCTGGCTTCGGCCGCCCTCATGGCTTGCCCTCCTGCCACAGCTGTCCGCTGCCCTGGTAGGCAGACTCTCTGAGTCAGGGCTTGCCGAGGGAAGAACTATCTTCAGCCTTTTTCTGTCTTTTTTCTTTTTTTTTTTAATGTTAAATCCTGTGGTTGGGATTATGTCCTTTCATTTTGTTTTTTTTAAATATACTTGAAATCCCAGAGGAATACAGAAAGCTTGGTCAGAGGACAGGGGTGAACTGTTAAAGCTGGGAGGGGCGTGGTTATTGGTGAGGGGCATTATCCCGAACGCCACCTTGCCTGTGACTTACCTGCCTGACTGGGATGGGCCCTAGATGCCCTTTGCTGGACTGCCTCCCAGCGAGAGCCCCGCACCCAGTGCAGGCCATCAGGCAGGGCGTGCGAGCAGGCAGGAGATGGGCCTGGGCCTCTCTGAGGGGGCGTGTGTCCTCTGTTCAGGTCCCTGGCATCCGGGAGGGGGGCTGGTGCCCACTCCCTGTCTGCGTGCACCTGCAGTGCAGCTGCAGGGGTGGGTGGGAGCCAGGGCTCCCCCCGAGCTGGAGCTGAGGACAGCCACTGTGCTTCAGGGGCCTGTCTCCTTCCTGGGTGCAGGCCGGACCGAAGCAGCCTCCCGTGGTGATTAGAGCACCAGGGCCACATGCCAGCACACAGATCCCCGAGACCCCGAGGTCGGCGGGCACTCCTTCCTCTCTCCAGGAGGGCGCTCCACAGGCCACAATTGCCCTGGACGCAGTATCTGGCCATCTGTCTTCTGTGTATGTCTCAATTGGCCCTGGCTCTGCCTCCTACTAGCTGTGTGGCCCTGGGGAGCCACCTTCCCCCTCTGGGCAGCCGTCCCCAACGTGAGACGTGGGGTTAGAACTGATGGCTGTCCAGTCGCACACACCCCCACCTTCTGGCCGAACCCAAGCAGGACCACGTGACGACTGAGCTGCGGGCACAGCAGCTTAGATCCAGCCATCACCATCTCGTCTCCTCCTCCAGCCTGCTTCACACCTTTAGACCTGAAACCCTCACATGGTGGTGGTCGCTTCTTTAACGCAGTGTTAGCATGTCTGAAGATGTTTTCCTTGGACTCAGTTTTGGGGGGAGGAGTTACCACCCCTTTTGTTGTCTGGGGGGGAGTGGTGAGGCCCTCTCCCCAGGGTGGGGTGGAGGGGTTGGGCAGGGGCGGGAAGGACCTGCTCCTGCTAGCCTAGTGCTTTGCGGGAGCAAGACCAGAGAGCACTCAGCGTGAGGTGTGGTCTTTTCCCCAGGCTCTTTAGCCCCCAGACTGAGTCTCGGTGAGGTTGGAGAGCCTGGGGGTCCTCCGGCCACAGTGGGGACTGCATTGAGAGAGTCCACGTGGGGCGGGGGAGGATGCGTTGGAGGAGTCTTGTGGACATATGTATTGTTTTTTGTTTGTATTTTCTTTAAAGATTAATTTATTTGTACCTGTCTGTTTCCGGCTGCGCTGAGTCCTTGCTTCTGCACACGGCCTTCCCCACTTGGGGCGTGCAGGGCTGCGCTGGAGTTGCGGTACGTGGGCTTCCCCTTCCAGAGCAGCTGGACAGCCGTCTGTTCCAGCCCCTGTCACACGTAGGGGACAGCTGCCAGGGCCACACAGCCTGCAGGCGCAGAGCCAGGCTCGAGGGCTCCAGTCGGTGCGGCGTGTGGGCTCCGTAGTTGTGGCCCACCGACTTAGTTGCTCCGTGGCAGGTGGGGCTTCCCGGACCAGGGGTTTAGCCCGTGTCCCCTGCCTCTGCAGGCGGATTCGGTGCTACCGGTGAGCCCCGCGGAAGTGTGTCGTGTCGTGGTGGTGTGTACTTTGTAAGTTTTTCACCCTAAATTGCTTGGTACGTTTGGGCACACGCAGTTTTCAGAGGTGGCCCTTCACGTTCAGGGCAGCGTTCCGTTCCACCATCGTCTGTCGGATGAACACTGCCTGCCAGGCTCTCTGGGACTCTTCTGGGAAGAGAGCCAGGATCCTCCCTTAAGGAACCAGAGTCAGAAAAGGGACAAGGCAAAAATTCCATCTTTTATGCAGCAAATTGCATTGGACTCTGCCACACCCAATTCTTGGTTTTTAACCCTGAAGTGTAGTTGATTCGCAGTGTTCCGATAGTTTCAGGTGTGCAGCAACAAGGATTCGCTTATGCACATATGCGTGCGCGTTCTTTTCCAGATCTTTTCTCTCGAAAAGATCTTTTCTCTCTAGGCTGTCACAAGGTATTGAATATAGTTCCCTGAGCTGTTATAGTTTGTCCCTGTTGCTCATCTGTTTATATTTCGTGAGTTCTCTTCAAATTCCTCCTAAGCTGTATGGAATGACGGATGTCTGATGTTAGCAGCAAATTTCCCTGAAGGGCCTAGCACTTTAGGCCTTGCCGGCTGTTGGGTCCCTATGGCTGTCTGCCGCAGCCTGAGGCGTAAGAGCAGGTGTGGCTGTGTTCTAATAAAGCTTTACTTGAAGAACTGGAGGCAGGCCGCCGTCTGCCCAGCCCCGGCTGACGTCTCAGGTTTGGTCCATGGTGTTATTTCTGCCTGACTGTCCTCTGTTAAATCAGGCCCGCTGGGTGCTGCTGCCGATTGAGTGGAGAGTCTGCAGTTCTTAACCAAGTGAATGAAGCAGGTTCTTTACCTGGAGCTCAAAGGCGGCTCAGTTGCTGTGCCTGGTTTTCTTCTCTGTGTGATGATGGATATGCCGTCTTAATTCAGATCAGGTTTGGGGTGTTTAACTGAAAACCCAGGTGACAGAAGTTTGTTTTTCTCTTTTTGGAAGGCACAGTCAGCAGGGTCTCGGGGCCGGTCTCAGGGCCCCTCCCGGGGGCCAGACACCTGTGCAGGGGCTGCCACTGCGTCATCCCCAAGAGCCTTCCCGGAGGCTCCCCCAGCACGCCAGCTTGTGCCTCTGTTGTGTCCCCAGCTTGGGGGCTGGGGGGGATGTGCTCTGTTAGCTTGGAGCCGTCAGGAGCCGCTCAGTCCATTTGTGAGGAAGAACGGAAAATGCTAGTTGTGTAGGCAGCTAGTAATTTTTGTCCCAGATGTTGATTTTGTAGGAAGAAAAGAAGCATAGATAATTTACAAAATACCCGTTTACTGTAGACACTTTGGGAAATAACAGAAGGAAAAGGAAAAAAACTTGAAATGTCGACTTCTAATTTTCCGGGCTGTGTGTGTGTCCTGCCCTTTAAATATGTACTCTTTTCTTTTTTTTCTTTAACACAGAAGTGCAATACAAATATGCCCTTTCATAAATTTTTCGTAAACCTTGTTTTTTTCTTTGGTGTTTTACTTGTTTTCTGGCTGCAACGAACAGACAGCCTGAAGTCAGCGTGTCAGTCACGGTCCGAAGGTCAGACCCCTGGTGACTCAGCAGATGCAGGTGGTCTGACCTCAGGCCACTTTGCTCTTGGAAGTCTGACGGCCTGACTAATTTGACCTTCAGTGATGAGAGAAGTGCTTGGCGTGGCAGGCGGTAGGCAGACCTTGGCCCGTAGAGGTTGCTTATGAGTCCCCTCCTCTCCCCACCCTGCCACACCCCTCCCTTCCCCTTGCCTCCCCTCCCCTCCGTAGTTGCTAGCTGTAAGCTTACTGTGGATGCACCTGAGGACATGCAGATTTATCATCAAATAATCCCAGAGGACAAGATGGTTGGATGGCATCCCCGACGCAGTGGACATGAGTGTGAGTCAATTTTAGGAAATAGCAAAGGACAGGGAAGCCTGGCATGCTGCAGCTCGTGGGGTTGCAAAGACTCTGACACAACTTAGCTACTGAACAGCAGCAGTCCCAAAGGAAGCAGGTAAATTGTGGCTGCCAGGTTAGATTGCCCAGGCGTTCCCATTCTGCTCCCTCCATCCGCACAGCCCCTCAGGACCCGTTGCCAGGAGTACTTTGGCTTGGAGTTCATTATCACTTGGATGATAATAATTCTAGGGTGTTCGAACTAATGACTTTTGAACTGATTGTTCCTCCTGTGTGGTGGCCAAGAGGGAGATGCAGTCATGGTCCTTTCCGCTGTGGGGTGTTTCTCTAACAAGCTGTGTACTGGCCCCGCAGCAGAAAGCCCACGTCACTGGCAGCAGGACTCAGGGAGCCAGGCAATCGTGCGGCCCTGCGCATGAGGCCTGCGAGTTGCTTAGCGAAGCCTGGCCTCTGTGCGTTGTGCCTGGCCCCGTGACTCAGCGGCAGCAACTTGCCTGCCTGAAGAGCCTTCGTGTTTTTGGAAACGTCAGGTTCTGCGTTGACTGTTGCATCTCCTCCGGGGCTTCACAGCCCAGGACTCTTTGCTGTGCTCTTAGTGCTTGGCTGCAGCACTGCATAGGTTTTGAGCGGTCCTCCGCAGCTCACCCTTTCCCGGGAAACTTACTGTTTTTAATTGCGCACTTTTGCAGAACATAAGAATTTTCTGCAACTCAAATTTTGCATCATAGGAAAAATACCTGCAATGCTTTACCAGTGTTACGATCATTCTTTTATTCAGTTTTTTATGCAAATAACCCATTCTTTATAAATAAGCACACAGAACCAAAACAAACAAAAAGCACTCAGTAATCTTATCACTGAGGTCATAGATGCAAACACCATTATGGAGACCTGTGGTTCTCATACACGGTGGGGCGGGGGGCTGGAATCAGGAGTGGGAGGAGAGGTTTGCCCATAGAAGGACATTCAGCAGTTGGAGCCATTTTGGCTCGTGACAGCGAGGAGCGGGGGCTGTTGTTGAGGGTGTGCCCCTGGCGTGTCCGTGGATGCGCGTCAACACCCTGCAGTGCTGTGGGGTCCGTCCCTGCAACAAGGAAATATCGGGCCCAGGATGTGCTGAGGCTCAGAGATGCTGATGCAGGCGTAGGTCTAAGGCATTTTTCTGTGACTGTTAGCACGTACACTTTTGGGGCTTGCCTGGTGGCTCAGTGGTGAAGAATCCACCTGCCAATGCAGGAGACACGGGCTGGGTCCCTGGGCTGGGAAATCCCCTGGAGAAGGAAATGGCAGCCCACTCCAGTATTCCCGCCTGGGAAATCGCATCGACAGAGGAGCCTGGCGGGCTAAAAGTTGGACACAACTCAGTGGCTTAACAACAACGACAGCATATATAAAAAGTGGAGTCAGCTATGCCCATTAATTTGCAACCTGCTCTTAAAATTTGTTAGGCTATGAACGTATCTGTTCGTAACATGATGCATAACTATACCTCCTCACGGCTCCTTTCTGTTTGTTTGTCTGGTGTTTCATCGTCCTTTTGGAGATGGACTGGGTGGTGTTCCCTTGCGTGAGGCGTCCTGATCCATGTATTTCGCCGCTGCCCAGGTTTTGGAGTTTTCAGCTGTTTCTCACGTTCTTCTGCTGGAAGCATGTTAGATCTTGTCGCTTTGTATTTTGGTTTCTGCCCGCCAGGCTCCCGCTTCCTGCCTCTGGCGCTCTGCCCCCAGCCCTGGGTGCCCTCCGTGAGTGATGGTGCCCCTCCCCGCGGCAGCTCTCTGCCTCTGCCGCCCTGCTCAGGGCTGCCGCTAGTCTCTAGGGCTTCCCTCACTGTGAACACATCCCACGGTCAGGGAGGCACTGCTGAAATACTGAGTGGATGAGTGACTCGAAATACTTTCATCAGCTTTCAGTTTCAGTTATAACTGTTACACTTTGCTTCCCTTTGCTTTTTGTTTCTTTTGGAAACTCAGTCTTCCAATAGGCGCCCTGCGCCTTGGCTCTGTGGCCCGCGTGGCTTTGCTGCCTACCTGCGAGTCCCGTGTGGTCCCCTGGCCAGTGTCCCCAGGAGGGCCGGAGGTGGGCCTGGCAGAAGGTGCTGCCTGGATGCTGAGGGCCCCCGGGCGGGTCGAGTGGCAGCGGTGGTGGGGACCCCTCTGTGCCCCCCACGCTGCCCCGAGGCAGCTGCCCTGCACCCGCAAAGCAAGGTGCCGCTTCGGGAGGAAGGGGTCCTGTCAGTGTCGGGCCCATTCCTCTGTGGGGTCAGCGTGCGGGTGGGGACGCTGGGGGTCTGGGCCGGTGTCCTCACTGCTTTCCCTCAGCGCCCCCCCCCCCCCGCCCCCGAGCTTGTTTGCGCCATGGTGTCTATTTTTGTGTTTTGTACGACACTGTGTGAGGAAGTCCGTTGTCGACGCACATCCCAGCTGTTGTGAATGGCCTGTGTCTCCGGGGGCTTCCAGGTGGGGATGTGTGTGTTGAGCCCAGTGTCTCGGGTAACATCGGAACAGCAGGACGTGAGTAACAGGAAGTGACAGAGATGACCGAGTGCCCAGATGCTTATTCTCGGCCACCTTTCCCAGCCCCGAGGCCTGGGGAGCTATATTTAGCTGAGTATTTCCAGGTTCCTAATCCTGTGGACACAGCCCCTCTGCTCCTCTTTCGGTTGGTGGCTGAACTGTGTCGTGCTGGCGGCTTCTCCCCGCCTCTGGTCTACTGCAGTGACCGCAGGTTCTCGCCCATCGGCTTTAGAACCTGAGTTTTGTTTTTTTGCCGAACCGCTTCAATTCTGACCGACTCTGAGCAGTTGGCAGACATTCTGAAAGTTGGAAGAGCAGCAGGTGAGAGTTCCAGGAGTGGTGAGTGACGAGCCCGTGGGAAGCTGTGTGGGGAAGAAGTTACAAGGATTTGAAGTGGAGTGGGATGAGTTGTAGGTTGTTGTCAGTACCTCTAGAGGGCTGGTTTGTGTCTTCTGTTTTTTTAGAGGCGGACGGCTGGGGTTTTAAAAGCCCCGGGCTTGATGGTGTGACTTCACCCACAGGCTGGAAGCGCTCTCTGGTCACCCCCGGCCAGGTTAGAAAGCCCGCAGATCAGATACGTGTCTCGGTGATGAATTTCCACTGTCGGAGCTTTGTCAGAGGAGAAACTTCACTGAGGTCCCCAAGCACCGAGGAGCCTCAGGCAGCCTGCCCAGGGGTGGTGAGGGGGGTTGCCCAGTCCTCATTCATAGGACCGTAGGTGTGGGGGATTTTTGCCCAGTGGCGTCAGGTGGTGCCTCAGGCATGTGTTGACCAGGTGCCCACCTGGGCTGCTGGGTGTCCTGCCATGCGCCCAGGGGTCTGCCCTGACTGTGCCATCGCGTGGGGGAGTGGCCGGGAAGCCCACCCTTGGCGCTCATGGTCGCCTCACCTGCCCTGACCTCTGCCGGCCTTGGGACCAGTCCTTCCTGCTGGAGGACCACAGGAGACAGCTCCAAGCGCTGACAGCAGTCACCGGGGGTGACCCTGAGGCTGGGAAGTCGAGCCTGTGGGGGACAGTGGCCCTTGGATGTCTCGGTCCGTCATGACCGCCCTGCCCTGCAGCCCTCCGTCCACACCTCTCGTTCCATCCTGAGCTGAGGGAGCTGGCTTGTTGGAGCAGTAGGACGAGCTCCTTGGTGGCTCTGAGAACGCTCCCAAAGGAAGGTTCTGGGTCTGATGGGAGCTCCCTGTGGTTGGCGCAGGGTGTGCTGGGAGAGAAGTCTCTCTGCTGGGCTCAGAAAGCTTCCTTCTGAGCGGCCCCGCCAGCGCCTCCCCCGTTCTCCCTTCATAAAGCGTCAACTTTATTTTCACACACTCAGCCAGCTCTTTTAGGACTTGGGTATCTACTCTGGGATGAGAGATTTGAGAGGCAAATTAGGAACAGTTGTGTCTGCCGTGAGATGCATGGCAGGCGCAGGGGCGCGGGCGTGTGATTGCCACGCACGCCGAGTGAAGGATCGCATGCCTGCCAAGCTCAGGCTTCCGGTGGTGCCCGGGTTTTACCAGCAGAGTCCGTCTGCAGGCGTGGTTTCAGGCTGACCCATTCCCTTCTGTAAGGCCAAGCTATAACTCAAGGCAAACTGTAAATTTCTACTGTAAACTGTAAGGATAGTAAATTGTACACCTTGTGTAACTGCTATATGGATACAAAACATAGTGTTTATCTCTAGTCCTGGCCTGCATATTTGAGCACACTTTTGTGCCAAGAGATTGAACATTTAAAAAAATTGTTGAATATTTCAAGCATTCAAACAGTAACTTGATGAACAACTCTGTCCACTCCCCAGCCCGAGAAGGAGGCACTCCGAGTGTCCTTGGAGTCCTTTGTATCCCCTTTGTCATCCTGTTCCCTCCCTCTCTCCCTCCCCTGAGGTCAGGCACCATCCCCCATCATTTGTTTTTGTGTTTTTGATACTTTCTCTACCTTAGTGCTGATATAAACAATACATAGTATAGTTTAGCCAGGTTAAATATTTTTAATAAATGGTATCACACTACACATCTCCTGCAGCTTGCTTTTTCCTCACTCAGCATCGTGGTTCCGAGTTTTATCCACGTGGCCTCACTCACCTTTAGTTAAGGGGTTCAAGGTTTAAAATGACAGATTCCCGATCTCTGGAAATAAACCAGAATTCCCAGGGGGCGGAACGTGTGCCTCAGGGAGTTGAGACTCACAGTGCTCCAGGGCTGGCTTTGTGGCTGGCACTGGGGCGCTGTGGACGGCGTGTCCCACTGCTGACTTGTTCCCCCAGATCTCAGTGCTGCGGGCAGCGCTGCCAGAGTACTCTTCTGCTCGCCTTCCTGGGCACACGGAACGCATTTTTCCAGAGTTTGCTTCTAAGGGCCCAATTGCCAGGTGTGTGTGTCTTTAGCTTGATGAGATATCGTCAAATTGTTCTGCCAAACTTTAATTTTTTTAAGCAGCTCACCTTTTTTTTTTTAATGTAGCTGGGCTGATGGCAAGGTGATGAAGCCTCATGGTGAGATAAAACGCTGTGCACGGCCAAGATTTTGGTAGATGTCCAAACCCCAGCATGCCCAGAATCGAACCCCTGCCCTCCCCGCCAGCTTCGGAGCCAGCCTGCAGCCTGGCCCACCCCAACGGCAGCTCAGCTCCCCAGCTGCCCCAGGGCCCCTGCTGGCTCCACTGTCAGAGCCTCCAGGGTGGGTGAGAGTCCAGCCTCGCCCCTCCGCCCCCGCCCGTGATGGGATTGCCGAGCACCTTCCCTCAGGCCTCCCTGACTCCTGCCCCGCCTCTTACGCCCAGTTTTCAGTACAGCAACCAGAATGGTGCTTTTCAGCCCAAGTCAGGTGTCAGCCTTCTGCTTATAAGCTCTGTGCACCCGCCGTTTCACTGGGAGCAAAAGCCAGAACTCTAACAGGCGCCCACAGGGTGCTCGGGACCCCGGGGCCTCTCCCCAGCTCACTGGCTCCAGCCTCCAGCTGTGCTCCTGCTTCAGGCGCTTCTCTCCCACACCTTGAGTCTTTTCCAGTGAGGCCCACCTCAGACCCTCCCATGGCCTTTTCCTGGTCGGCCTCCTTTTCCTGTGGATGCACCACCAGCTCTGCACTCTGTGCTTGGCAGTTTACTTTTTTATCACAGCACTGGTTTCCCGTCTGCATTTGAGTGTGAGCTCCAGGGAACCAGGGTCTTGTCTGTTTGTTCACATGGAGGACTGCCTGAATTTATTTCTCAGAGGAAAGGAAGAGTTTGGAGCCTGGAGATGAGGGTTGGTGGGAGGGGAGGGGAGGTTGAGGCCTTGGGGGAGAGGAGGAGAGGGAGTGGGGGGCAGCTGGTGAGAGGAGGTGTCTCGGTATGTGCGTGGACCTGTTGGTGGGCACTGGGCCCTGTGAGTCTGGCGCTGGGGGCAGCTTGTCTGGGTGATGTTTCTGGTTGCTCCCAGAGCACACCTGCTGCTGGATGGCACTGGGGCCGGTCCCCCAGGAAGCGCAGCGCCGTTTGTGGGCAGGACCTGAGGTTTGTGGCCGACATAAGGTATTCACTGAGTTCCCAAGCCATGGTGTGTACAGGAGCGAGTCCTGCCATTTCCGGGGCTCTGGCTTGTGCAGGTGCGACTACCAGGCCACGCATCACAACCGGAAAAGGGCACGCCCTGTGACCCTCATGTCACGTGGGGAGGACCCACTTTGTCGTTCTCAGAGATTGTGTACCCAGGGTGTGTCCATATATTTCCTTGGCAAGTCAGGTTGAACCTCATGAGTCCCACAAATACAGGACTTCAGGAAGACAAGAGTGTCCTTTAAGTCTGTGCTGAGCCCACTTATGCTGCTGTTCTTCAGAAGCAGCATTGTTCCCAATGTGTGACATTTCATTTAAATATGTTAGTTACTAGAAAATGTTGATTGTGGCTACTTACTTTTAATTAAATCCTTGGAGGTCTGTGCAGATTCACCTGGAAGTGAAATAATGCAGAGATCCATTGTTTTATCCAGTTCCATTCATTGGTAACGTCTTGCAAAACTAGCAAAACGTCACAGCCTCCTGGCGGTGGTGGGTCAAGAGCCAGGCCTCCGTCTCCACAGGGACCCCTTGTGGTCCTCTTACAGCCACACCCACTGCCCGCCTTCACCCCTGGTGACCTCCAGGCTGTTGTTCATGTCTGTGATTTTGTTATCTCAGGAGTGTTCTATGAATGGGATTGGGTAGCAGGTAACCTCTCAGAGTTGGCTTTTCTCACCCAGCAGAGCTCCTTGGAGGTGCCCCCAGGGGGTTGTGTGGTGGTTTCTTTTTGGACTGTCACAGTGGAGTGGTGTTCCAGGGAATGGGCGTACCACCGTGAGTTTAATCATTTACCACCCGAGGGCATCTAGCTTGTTGCCAGGTTTGGGTGGTTATGAACAAAGCTGCTGTAAACACTCATGGCCAGGTTTTTGTGTGAACACAGGTCTTCACGTCTTTGGAAAAATGCCCAAGTGTAATCGCTGGGTTGTCTTGTAGCTTCACGTTTGGTTTTTAAAGAAACTGTCAGATTGTTTCGCAGAGTGGTTGTGTGTCCCCGCCAGCAACATGGGTCCGTTTCTCCACATCTTCTCCAGCACTTGGTGTTGTCCCTTTTTAACTTTGTCCGTTCTGATAGGTGTATCGTCATGCTGTGGTTTTGATCAGCATTTCTGGAGCGGTTGTTGATGCTGGGGCCCTCTTCTGTGCCTATTTGCCTGTTTGGTCTTCTGTGGACAGCAGTGGCAGGTGCTGGAGCCTGAATTAGTGCTGCCTGAGGAGATGGGCGTGGGGGCCACAGTTGTTTCCATTTGGCTGGAGTCCAGCCATTATTGGCTGCTCTCCTACTGTTGATTCTGCCCGATTAGGCTCCCCTTCCCTGGAGCCATGGCTGGAGAGGGTGGGCTTCTGGTGAGCTTTAAATTCTTTCTGTCCTCACCAGTATTTCTGGCTGGGCTTCCTCAATGCCCTGTCTAGGATGTCAAGGGCAAACAGAAACCCCAGAGAGCTCCGTGCCTTGTCATCCCTCAGGCCCTCTTCTCTCCACCCTTTGCAAAATTTTTTATATCTAAGTCCAGGATTTTAGCTGCACCTAGCCAGAGGAGAAGGGGGCAACAGAGGGTGAGATGGTTGGATGGTATCACCGACTCAATGGACATGAGTTGGAGCAAACTCCAAGAGATAGTGAAGGACAGGAAAGCCTGGCTTGCTGAGTCCATGGGGTTGGAAAGAGCTGGCCACGACCTAGCGACTGAACAACAGCGAGAAACCAGAGGGATAAGGAAAAGTAGGTCCAGCCATCTTCCTGGAATCAGAGGTCTGCTGGTCACTGTGGTTGTTTTTGGGTCTGTGAGGTCTGACGACTGGGCTTGTGTGTCCATCCCGGCGGCCGGCCTTGTGTGTCGTGGCCTTGGGCCCGTCCCAGGCTCAGGGCCACACGTTGCTTACTGCTGAGGGTGTTTGGTTTGGCCTTAGTTGCAGCATGACAGAGCACACAGGATCGCAGTCCTTTTGTCATTTGAGGTCACACTTACAAATGAGAAGCACATCCAGGCCTGCGGTTGCAAACTGCTGGACAGGCCTTTGCAGGTGAATCATCATCGTCCCCCAGATGGCATTTCTCCACCCTCTGCTTTGAACCCTTGAGAGACCTGGTGGAAGTGGGAGGGGCCGTGGCCAGGTGACTCAGGGAAACGTCCGCATGATCCTTGGGCTGACCCTCCTGGCCAGCGTTCCTGCCAGAAAGGAAGCGCAGTGCACCAGACGTGGCCCGTTCCCAGTGAGCCGAGCAGAACTTGTGGCGACTGCCAGCTCCTTCCCCACATTCAGCTCCTCTGTTCCTGGCACCGCTCACGGGGCAGTCTTGCCTAGAATCCAAGTGCAGAGCCACTGACCGTTGGGGTTGGGAGCTGGCCTGAGCCAGCTTGCCCGGGGACCTGGGGTCCTGGCCCCCTGCCTTTTCAGGTTCCCCTCCTGGTGCCTCCTGCAGCCTGTGGGGGGCACGCTGGAGCAGGCAGACACCTGTCAACACCTGGCAGCTTTCCCAGCACTGCCGAGTGCCTTCCCAGGGGAGTTGCCACTGGCATCCTCTTGGCTGCCTCCCTGTCCTGTCAGCTCCTGTGTGTGTGGCTCAGGTGTCCACCTTCTCCACCGAGACATCCTGTCTATGTGTTTCCAGCACATCTCCTTTTTCTTCATGATTTCTCAGTGGTCGGTCACGCCTGGGGTTTAGGAGTCCTTAGCTAATTCTCACCAGGGCATTGGAAGATATTTGCCTGGCTTGGGTGTCTTAGACTCATTTAGAGTATCTAGTATTTTCTCATATTTCCAGGAAGATCATTTGTCTGAAAGGATGGAAACAAAAATTAATAAGGGAAAAACAAAAAGCTATTTTTCTTTTGTCTCCCGTATATTATTGCGCTTGGTTGCTCAGTCCGACTCTCTGCAGCCCCACGGTCTGTAGCCCACCAAGCTCCTCTGTCCTTGGGATTCTCCAGGCAGGAATACAGGCATGGGTTACCGTTTCCTTCTCCAGGGGATCTTCCGAACCCAGCGACTGAACCCACATGTCTTACGTCTCCTTCATCGGCAGGCGGATTCTTTACCACTAGCACCACCTGGGAATCCTACCATGTATTATTAATGTAAACATAAGGCTTTATTTTAAAAATAATCATAATTAGTACATGCACATGGTATAGAGATCAAAACGATGAAAAGGTATAAAGTGAGTTTCTCAGCCCTTCCGAGGTCCCCTCCCAGAGGTGACTAGGTTGCTTTTTCCTCTACACCCATGCTATGCCTGCAACTTGCTTTGAGCACTTAACAGTGTATCTTGGAGGTTGTTCCCTGTAAGTACGTGAGGAGTGAGTAGCGGCAATCTGGGGTTGTGTGGTCTCCGCTGTGTAAGGGTGCCCGCTTCCTGCCGGTCATGCCTCGATCAGTGTCTGAGTCGTCCCTTCTGTCTTTGCAGTGAACTTCCGTGAATAGCTTTGTATGTGTTGTGTGTCAGGCTCATGAAGACGTCTTTGTAGGAGCACTTTTTCTACGACAAAGACGTGCATGTTCTTCAAGGTCTGCTAGATTCCACCCTGTGTTCCCCATGTGTGTGCGTCTCAGTCAGCGTTTTATGTGCTCGGCTGCTCAGTCGTGTCTGAGTCTCTGTGACCCCAGGGACTGCAGCCCGCCAGGCTCCTCTGTCCATGGGATTCTCCAGGCAAGAACACTGGAGTGGGCGGCCGTGCCCTCCTCCAGGGGATCTTCCCGACCCGGGGAGCGAACCCACGTCTCTTATGTCTCCTGTGTTGGCAGAAGGGTTCTTTACCACTAGCGCCACCTGGGAAGCCCCCACAGGAGTTGTTATTTACACCTCAGTGAATGAGACACGTTATCAACCTTGTGAAAAGTATAATTTTAATCTGCGTTTATCTTAGGAGTGAGGCTGGCCATTTTTCCCGTGTTTGAGGTCTGTCCGCTGTTTCAGCAGAGTTCTGCCAGTGTCTCATACTTGCTTGCACCTCCCACCTTCTGCCTCCCTCTTGTACACTCAGTCTCCTAAGCACACTGTCCAGGGGTCTGGGTAGCCATGCCGTTTTTCTTTTGATTCAGTTATGCAGTTAACTTTATTCCAGGTTTTATGCTCTTTTTACCAAAGCGTAGCCTTCATATGGAAAAATGCCCCGATCACAGCATACAGCTTGATCTTCTCTTTTTTCGTTTTGGCCACGCCTCGCAGCATGTGGGGTCTTAGTTCCCCAGCCAGGGGTCAGACTTGTGCCCCTGCAGTGTAAGTGCCGAGTCCTAGCCACTGGACGGCCAGGGAGTTCCCACAGCGTAGAGCTTGGTGAATGTTCCAGATCAAGGAGCAGAACGTCAGCAGCCCCCAGGGGCTCTCTTTTGTGCCCTTCTCCCCAAGCAGCTAGCTTCTGACCCTACAGGTTAGTCTTACTTTGAAAGAAAAAGCGCTTTGTGTATGCATAATGAAATGATATGAATGGCATATATGTTTTTGTTGTGTGGCTTCTTTCAGCATTGTAAAGCTGTTACTTTGTGTGGCTACAGGTGGACTGTTCTTGCTCCACAGTATTCCATTGTATTAATAGACTGTGGTTTATTTATCCACTTTACCCAGGCAGGGAGGGCACCTGGGTTGTGTCCAGGGCAGGCCTGTTATGAGTACAGTGGTGGAGCGGTTACGTATGAGGCCTCCCACCCCACACCCCACAACAGTGCTAGGACGTGACGGCTCCTTTAATGGCCTCTGTGTTCAGATGAGCACGTGGAGACCCAGGGAGGGGTGGCAGTTGCTCTAAGTCACCCATCTCACAGGGCTTCAGACCAGGGCACGTCCTCAATACCACAGGTCAGGCCCCTTCTGGGTCCCGAGCACATGTAGCCCCGTTGGCTTCCCTGATAGCTCAGCTGGTGAAGGCTCTGCCTACAATGCAGGAGACCCCGGTTTGATTCCTGGGTCGAGAAGATCCCCTGGAGCAGGGATAGGCTACCCACTCCTGTATTCTTGGGCTTCCCTGGTGATGCAGATGGTTAAGAAGTCGCCTGCATTGTAGGAGACCTGGGTTTGATCACTGGGTTGGGAAGATCCCCTGGAGGAGGGCATGACAACTCCAGTATTCTTGCCTGGAGAATCCCCATGGACAGAGGAGCCTGGCAGGCTACAGTCCATGGGTCACAAAGAGTTGGACACGACTGAGTGACTAAGCACAGTCCCTTGACAACCATGACGGGTGGCTTCTGGCATCCCCCCTTTTCCAGAAGAGAAGCATTTCCCAAATAGCCGGTGGCCAGGTGGGGTTCTGTCTGAGGCATCTTCAAACATACACAGGAGTTTAAAGGAAAAAAAAAAAAAAAGCAGGCTGAGAACCAGATGCTTGGACATTGATCTGTTGATCAAGCCCTAAAATAGAATGGGCATAAAAAACTCATGTTCTCTTCTGAAAGTTTCATAGTAACTCCTAATATAACCCCTGAGTTATACAAAATAAAGGTATTGTCTTTCTGTAACTGTACTTACTATTCTGCTCGTAAAAAGTGCAAATGAAAGCTCACGCTAGAGTGAGTAATAAGTGTTTGCTGAGGTTTCATAGGCAGATGCTCACTGGTGGAAATTCCGTATGCAGTGACCCCAGGCCATCAGCAGTCAGCAGGCTGCCATGACCTGCCCGGACACCCTGTCCAGAATACCCACCAGCCCCCTTGCACCCGATCCATTTCCTCTTTCTCGGCTCTCTCAGTGTCTGACGTTGTTTTCTGGTTTGCCTGTCTCTCCCCCAGTGCAGGTTCGGGCTCGGTAGGCAGCTTGCCTGTCCTGGCCTTGGGAGCCCCCCCCCCCCCCCCGCCCCCCGTCTAGAGCAGACACTGGGCTGGCGTCTGCTGGGAGGGGTACAGGCCGCCCACTGAGCCGCCAGGAGAGAGAGAGGCTCCCACTGCCGGAGGCCAGGAGAGCCTGCTGCTCTGGCCTCAGTGTGTGTCTCCTTCCATCTCCCCTGCCCTCTCCCAGGCTGACAACTTACACCCGCCTGGTCCCTCCGAGGCGTCATCGTGGTTACCCTGGCCGTGAAAGAATGAACAGCACCGTGCATTTGTGATCCAGTTCTAATTACATCCTGCTGTGCTTAAGCTGTGTAGGTAGTTTATGGAAATCACCGAAGAGATAATCTATAAAATACTGTTTCTAAATGTTTTGAGCCAGAAACACGATCATTTAATAACTTAAGCTGGGTGTTCCTAAATTGGATCTTTTAATATAAATTAAAGCTCTAACATGGGCAGACATCCAGAAGTTAAATAACAGATTTTACTGGTGAATCCACGAGGAAGCAGCCATTTTCCCAGCCCTGCTGGTGGGAAGGCAAAATGGTACAACCCCCACGGAGGGAAATTTGGCAACAGCAGCAAAATTACACATGCATTTATTCTTTGTCAGGGTGGTTATACTTCTTGGAATTCATTCCAAGAATACCCCAGCAAAAATATGAAAAGATCCGTGTAAAGGCTATTGGTTGTGGTGCTGATTGAAACAGCAAAGAATTTTCAGTATCATAGACTTAAGTAGGGCTGGTTGAGCAGACTCGGGCATTTCAGTGCGGTGGAGTGCCTGCTCTGCAGCTGGGGAGACAGTCAAGAGTCCGGGGCTGGCGCTGAGAAGTGCTGGCCTGGATGCCCGCAGTTGACCTTTGGCAGACAGTGCAAAGGTCAGGGGCACTGACCCTCTGTGCAGCTGGAAATCCACGTGTCATTTATAGTCGACCCTCCTTGACCCTGGTTCTACCCTAGCCAAGGTTCGTACCTGTGGATTCGGCCAGCTGCTGCTCGTGGAGCATTTTCAGTGTTGGGGGAATAAAAAATCTGCCTATGAGTGGAGATTTGCAGTTCAAACCTGTGCTGTTCGTAGGCCAATTGTGATTAAATTAAAAAGACAGAGTGGACAAACATGTCTCTGGTATGCTACTGTTTTGAAAAGAGAATATTAAATACACACGTGTATCTGCAGGAAATGGGAGGATAAACCTTACCTCACTTATTTTTAAGGCCGCCTTTGGGGGAGGGATGGAAGCAGGGCCCTGCTGCTGCTGCTGAGTCGCTCAGTCGTGTCCGACTCTGCGCGACCCCACAGACGGCAGCCCGCCGGGCTCCCCGTCCCTGGGGTTCTCCAGGCAAGAACACTGGAGCGGGTTGCCGTTTCCTTCTCCAATGCATGAACGTGAAAAGTGAAAGTGAAGTCGCTCAGTCGTGTCCAACTCTTAGCAACCCCATGGACTGCAGCCCACCAGGCTCCTCCGTCCATGGGAGTTTCCAGGCAAGAGCACTGGAGTGGGGTCCCATTGCCTTCTCTGAAGCAGGATGAGGGGACACACAAAATCTGTGCCTTATTTTGTCAACTCGACTTTGGGACCATGTAGATGTTTTATAGCAATATAAAAAAAGTTAGGTGAAAGGTTTTGGTTTTTCAAATTTCGATAGACATTGTTAACATTTTTTCTAAAAGCTGTGTACTCTGTTTGCACTCTTTGTCTCTCACACCTTTTCCAACAACTGAATTAGCATCTTTAACAACCGTGCCAATCTGTTAGAAATAGAGTGATCTTTTCATTTGTGTTCCCCAGTGACGAGTGATTAAGCATCTTTTCATCCCTTTATTAGCCATTTTGCATCTCTTCAGCGAAATGCAAGTTCATAGCTTTTTTCTGTTTATTTATAAAGTCTGTATATGTTATAGATTTACTTTTGTTGATAGCTATTAGGTTCATGACCTCATTTCCCATTAAAATTATCAGGCCTGACTGTAGTAGCTGGTGATGTTGTCACATGTTAAAGGGTTTTACAGTAACTTTATTTTTGGCTGTTCTGGGTCTTTGTGGCTACACAGGCTTTTCTCGGGTTGTGGCGAGCGGGGGCTCCTCTCTACTTAGTGCGCAGGCTGCTCTTTGCGATGGCTTCTCTCGTTGCAGAGCGTGGGCTGGAGGGTGCGTGGGCTTCAGGAGCTGTGGCTCCCAGGGTCTAGAGCACAGTCTCAATAGTTGTGGCGCATGGCTTGGCTGGTCTGCGGCAGCTGGGGTCTTCCCAGATCAGGGATCGAACTCACGTCTTCTGCGTTGACAGGTGGATTCTTTACCATTGGGAAGTCCCAACAGGCTTTTTCAAAAGGACATTTATGTATGATATGTTTGAAATGCACAGGAGCTTCCTACAGTAACTGTTGGTCAGACTTCCCTAAACTGTTCAAGGGCTGAGTGGTCAGCTCCTGAGCTCCTTGGAGCAATGGAAACTTGGTTTTCTTTTCCTTTGAAAAAAAGATTGCCTGTGCTGGTTATTGGTCTAAGTAGTAAATAGATGATGGTAAATGTTCACTTATATTGATCTTTGGTGAATATGTATCTAAATTTGATTGTCTTTCTGATTTGAGATTGTTATTGACTTTTAATAACCGAGGATAATCTTTTTATGTTGTGGTCCATTGACTACCCGAATGAAACAGTACTTTCTCACGAAAGGAAAGAAAGGATACAGTGAAAGTTCTGAAACTTTTCAGAATGTTTTGGAAAGTTTCCACAGCTGCCAGCACCTGCTGTTGGCTCGCTGACACGTTGCATGTTTCCTGTCTGTTTCTCTAGGTCATCACTCCATGTAGGAAGCTCATCCTGTGTGCCGATAACAGGAAGGAGATGGAAGACTGGATTGCAGCCCTGAAGACCGTGCAGAGCAGGGAGCACTTTGAGGTGAGAGGAGAGCGCCCCCGTCATCCTCCTACCATCACCCTCCCCCCCGTCATCACTCCCGTCACCCTCCCCCAGTCACCATTCCTGTCACCCTCCCCCCGACCCCCTCTCCCCCCGTCACCCTCCCCCCATTACCTCCCATCACCCCCCTGTCACCCTCCCCCATCACCCTCCCCCATCCCCCTCCCCCCGTCACTCCCCTTGTCACCCTCCCCCGTCCCCCTCCCCGCCAAGGGCACAGTCCCAGCGTCCCCTTGCGGGCCTGCCTGGTCTGTGGCTCGCTCTCTCAGATGCTCCTTGAAGGTTAAGGTTCATGGTTCTACCTGTGGGCTGTCGGGTGGTGAC
The DNA here is from genome assembly GCF_016772045.2 of Ovis aries. NCBI lineage: Eukaryota > Metazoa > Chordata > Mammalia > Artiodactyla > Bovidae > Ovis > Ovis aries. The sequence continues at coordinate 7,559,189 of NC_056054.1, read as the reverse complement.
CCCGTCTGATTTCTTGTTGAACCTTGTCCAAGTTACCACATTCAGGAAGGTCAGAGGGGCGCCTCACGTTCTTCATCTTTGTCCCCCATTCCTGCAGCCCACCCAGTACAGCATGGACCACTTCTCAGGGACCCACAACTGGTATGCCTGCTCTCACGCAAGGCCCACCTACTGCAACGTGTGCCGCGAGGCCCTGTCCGGGGTCACGTCCCACGGACTGTCCTGTGAAGGTACGGGTGGTGTGTTCACCGCCGGGAGAGGCACCTGGGATCTGACGTGAGACGCCTTCGGGGTCCGAGCGTAGTCCTGCAGTAGGGTAGGCGTCGAGGGACCTGTGTGATGCCGCCCCTGTTTACTGTGCCTGTGCAGGAATCTGGGTAAATGATTTTTTGCAGTGACGGAACAAAGTGAAAAGAAGGGAATTGGTAGCATCGAGACACAAAGAGGAAGCGTGAGGGACGTGGAGGGAAAAGAGGTTTAACCGTCTCACTGCTGCAGTGTAGCTCCAGCCTGCCTGGGGACATGTCTTCCAGACCAGAGGGTAGGGGCACAGGGCTCGGGCTAGAGAGGGAGAGGAGAGCTGTGGTGTTAGGCCCAGTGCCCACCTGCTGCCTGATTGCAGACGGCTGGTGACATTAAGAAGAGTGTTCACAACTTTTAGGTTGAAAAGTACCGAAAGAAGGCAGCTGTAGTGTGACGCAGAAAAGTCACGTGACCCTTAAGGGTCAGTGTCTGTGCGTGAAGTGCGGCCACGCGGACCCTCGTGCTGTGGGGGGCCTGAAGCCCGAGCTGCTCACCCTCTGGCCCTGCCCAGGGAGCCTGCTGACCCTGGGCAGGCTGGCCACCTGGTCTCCCCGTGAGAGCTGCGCAGGCAGGCTGGTGGCTGCGCTTAGACGGGAGCTGAGCGTCCACGCTGCGCCCGCCTTGGCCAGGAGGGCAGGGCAGCTCACCCTGGACCACAGCCATGGCTCCTGGGCTGACACGCTTGTTCTCTCCTAGTGTGCAAGTTCAAGGCCCACAAGCGCTGCGCTGTGCGTGCGACCAGTGACTGCAAGTGGACCACGCTGGCCTCCATCGGGAAGGACATCATCGAGGACGAGGACGGGGTGCGCCCGGGAGACCCTCTGAAGCCCCTCTTGTGCTGGGCTGAGAGGCCTGCTGGCTCCCTCCTGGGCGCAGTTCTCTTCCTCCAGGGGAAGGGGGGCAGGGTTCCCTCTGCGTTGGTCCTCCTGGCATCCGGGCGCCCCTGAGCCCTGTCTAGTCCCTGGGAGTTGTGGGTGCCTGGCGGGGGGAGCAGAGGTTTGGGTAGCCTCTGCAGACTGCACCTCACCTCCATGTGGGGAAGAATGATGCGGCTGAGGCCATTTCGGAGCACTGTTGCCAAGGAGGAAGCTTGGCCCGCGTGGAGGTTGTGGGGCACCCTGGCGCCCCCCTCAGCGCGTGTCTCTGTGTGGCTCACAGATCGCCATGCCTCACCAGTGGCTGGAGGGGAACCTGCCCGTGAGTGCCAAGTGCACGGTGTGCGACAAGACGTGCGGCAGCGTGCTGCGCCTTCAGGACTGGCGCTGCCTCTGGTGCAAGGCCATGGTGAGCGTGCCCGCCCGTGGGGACGCCCGCCGCCGCGGGGCCGGGCAGGGTCCTGGGGGCGGGGGGCCGGCGCCCCCCTGTGACGAGCAGGCGTGCGTTGCAGGTGCACACTGCGTGTAAAGACTCCCTGCTGACCAAGTGCCCGCTGGGCCTGTGCAAAGTGTCGGTCATCCCGCCCACCGCGCTCAACAGCATCGACTCCGATGGTGGGTGCCGTGCCCTCCTGTCTCAGCCGTTTCCTTGGATTGCCTTCTCCGGGCCCTCTCCTCCCCGGCTCTGGAATTGGTTATGTTGGTGATGCTGAAATGTGGTCGGACAGAGGTCAGACCCAGCCAGCCGCTGTGGGGGGAGGTGGTGGTGAGCAGGGTCCTGATGGCAGGCTGCTGGGTTCCTTGGACTCAGGGCCCAGATTCCTTATCCAGACGTGGCGGGTCCGTTGGCTACTGAGTAGGCACTGAGTGTGAGCCCTCCTCCGTCTTGGCGTGGGCCGCCCGTCAGCTGGTCTCCGTCTAGTACCGTGCTCTCCCACCTGCACCGCCTGTCCGGGTGGTCCGTGATGGTCCGTAGTAACGTGCTGGTGGGAGCATGTCACGTGTCTCAGGAAGTCAGCCTGCTAGGTTGAGAGCCGCATCTGGCATTTCGAGTCCTGTAGAGGTGAGGCCGGCCGCGTGGAGGCCAGCTCCCCTGTACGCAGGGGGGATGATGTGGAAACCTGTGGATTAATCTCTTGCTGGTTTCCCGGGCGTGTACGTGCAAATTCTGTGTCCCATGGGGTGTCTGCTTGGCATGCGATTGAGAGCGCCTTGGTGTCTTCTGTGGCTCTCAGGTCTGCTTCTGTCCTTTTCCCTCCTCACACTCAGGCTTCTGGAAGGCCACGTGTCCTCCGTCCTGCACGAGTCCGTTGTTGGTCTTCGTCAATTCAAAGAGTGGGGACAACCAGGGGGTGAAGTTCCTGCGAAGATTCAAGCAGCTGCTGAACCCTGCCCAGGTCTTTGACCTCATGAACGGAGGACCACACCTTGGGTAGGAAGCCTGTAAAATATATCTTTATTGGAGTTTAAAAACTATGTGAAGATAATGTATGCTTATTTAAAGATTCAAAGATACAGGAGATTTTAAATAGGAGCTAAAACTTATCCTTCCCAAATCCCGGGCAGAGGTGCCCACTCTGAAGGGTTCATAGTTACATGTCATTCCAGCTTTCCAGGGCATGTGTGCGCCCCCGGCAGGTGTGGCCTCTGTTCCCTGCCATTGTGCGGCATTTTGTACGGTGTCAGCCGGCAGCAGTGTGTATGTGTTCTGACGTCAGGTATTACAGGTCAGCCTCATTCGTTCGAATGACTGCTTAGTATCGAGGGCTTCCCTGCTGGCTCAGACGGTAAAGAATCCGCCTGCAATGCAGGAGACCTGGGTTCGATCCCTGGGTTGGGAAGATCTCCTGGAGGAGGACATGGCTGTCCACTCCAGTATTCTTGCCTGGGAATCCCATGGACAGAGGAGCCTGGCGGGCTACGGTCCAGGGGGTCTTGTTTTGGGAAGATGGCACCAGCAGCAGGAGCAGAGGTGTCTTGAAGGAGCTCTGAGTCCCCTGGGGCATTCCAGGAGAAGCCCCCATGGCCTGATCTGAGGAGGGCGGTGGTGGTGCTGCCTTTCTCTGAGGAAGGAGACGTGGGTTGGGAGGTGCCCATGTGATGCTCAAGTGGTAGTTCTGGTGGACAAGTGCGGTCTTTCAGGAGAGCCGAGGGGTCAGCATTAGGGCCATTTGGGGCCATCAGCCTCTGTGTGGTCCCTGAAGCCGGAATGCGGTTAAGGCCACCCAGCGAGAGGCTGGGGAATGAGCACAAGGGCATGGGGTCCTGGGAGGGGTGCTGCCGACGAGGAGCAGGGGCACCCAGAGGGGCATCGGGAGGGGACAGAGCTGGAGTTAGAGGGGCGCAGGGTGGGCCAGGGGACAGGTCACGCACGTGTGGGCAGCGTGCTGCAGCCTGGGGCTCCTGAGTGACATGGGGGTGCCGGCTGAGAGGGGTGGGGGTGAGGCAGGCAGGCCTTCGCTCTCCTGTGGCCTCCAGTGGGTGCAGCGTGAGCGCAGTGGGGCTCTGATCCCCCGCAGGCTGTTTTAGGGTCAGCTGCAAGGAGCACCAGAGGGCACCCGGCCCAGGACCGACTGGCTGTCGTCTCTCTCTTAGAACGGACCTCACGCCCTTGACATTCTGTTTCCTCGGCAGCTTGCGTTTGTTCCAGAAGTTTGACACGTTCCGGATTCTGGTCTGTGGTGGAGATGGCAGTGTGGGTTGGGTCCTCTCTGAAATCGACAGCCTCAACCTTCACAAACAGGTACTGGGTGTGGAGGGTCCGGCCCCAGGGGAGAGCGAAGCCACGTGACAGAGGCTGGGTCTCCTCGGGCGATGCTACCCGCCCCCTGGGGTGGTCTTGGAGGGGGGGCAGGGAAGCCTGATGGCGTTGTGGGGACCCAGGGCCGGACACAAACACTCTGGTGCAGAAAGCTCCCAGGTGCGGGCCGATCCGGGTGTGGCTCTTTGTCGGGTAGTGATGGCATCTGCTCAATGCCTCTTGCTGGTGAGCCGGCTGGGGTCAGAATACTTGGAGTTCAGGTCAGAGTTAGGGCTGTGTTTTAAGTGTTGATTGATTTTCTACGCCAGCTCCCTCCTCCTCTCCCCCTCCCAATAATTAACCACTGCTGGCATTTCAGTAGAGCTTCTCAGGTGACCCAGGTGGTAAAGAACCCACCTGCCAATGCAGGAGACATAGGTTCGATCCCTGGGTCAGGAAGACCCCCTTCTGGAAGAAATGGCAGCCCTCTCCAGTATCCCTGCCTGGAGAATCCCGCGGACAGAGGAGCCTGGCGGGCTGCAGTCTGTGGGGTCACAGGGTTGGACAGGGCTGAGCACGCGCGCGCTCACACGGCGTCTTGGTTCCCGTCCTTCAGGCCTCGCTGTGAGCGTGTGTGCAGCACAGCGTGCGATGGGCTCTAAATGGACTCACAGCACCCGCGCGGTGTGCAACGCAGGAATGCTGTGTGCTTTAAATCACCACACGCCCAGCACCTCTGGCCCCAGTAAATGGAGGGCTGTGGTGGTTTTCCACGGCCAGCTAAGGTGGGCGGCTGTGCCAGTTTGGGGCTAGTTCACCTCCCCGCCCTTACGGACACTTAGGTTGCTTCCTAAAGACCATGCTGGTAAAAACCACGTGTGCCCTTTCCCAATTATGTTCTTTTCTGAAGAGCACCCAAATTGAAATTTCGGTGATACTGCCAGACTGTTCTGCATCACGGCTGTCCCAGCGTAGGTTCCTGTCACTCGTGAAACTTCCACGTGCTGGCGTTGTACCTCTTACAGCTCTTGCCCCAACTTAGTAGACTGAAAAAACGGAATGTTTCATTTTTATTTCCTCATACTGGTGAAGTGAAACATATCCTCAATTATGAATTTTGAAATGAATCACCTCATGTTTTTTTAATCTACACTAGTTTTCTGTTGGGGTATTTATTTGCCTTTTAAAAAATTGATTTCTGAGGATTATTGTACTGGGGATGTGAACTCCTGGTTGTCCGCGTTTTCCCTCGTTTGTCACTTGTCCTTTACTGTGTTGGCTGTCTTCATAAGTGGGCTGGAGCTTTTGCTGCCTGTGTTTAGCTCCCGGAATGATGTTAGGCCCACCGCTTGGGAGAGCGAATACTGCCCCCTGGTGGTGACGTTCGAGCAGTACGCTTAGGTCCAATTTTAAGGTTCCTTCCCTTCCAGGATTGTAACTGAGCTTTACTATCATGTCGGGAAGGTAGGGTCTCATGCATCCGGCTGAGTTCAGAGTGTGTTCATCTCCCTGGGCTTCTCTGTGGTCCTTGGCCGTCGGGTCACTCCCGACCCCCTCGCTGCTCCTCACCTTCTGGCCAACCCTCCCGTCCCCGCTCCGGATGCCAGGCCCCACCTCGTTCTCCACACGCTCAGCACCCGAAGAAGCCAGTGACTCTTAGCTGAGCCCCAGAGCCACGTCCCCGGCTGCCCCGGCCCTCCCTGGCTGCCTCTGGTGTCTCAAAGCTGGCATTCCCAGCCCTGCCCGCCCCCTTCCATCCCTTTTCTTCGGAGTCTGAACATTCACTTGCCCGCCATCAGAGCTGGAGATCCAGCAGGGGTCTTGGACCCTCCCTCATTGTCTCCGGTTCTCCTGTTGCCCCGCAGTGCCCAGCACCGCCGAGTGTGCTGCCGCAGTGTCGTCCTGGCCCCCGGCGCCATCTGCCCACTGCTTTTGGGGGCCTTCTCCCGGGCAGCTCCGCTCAGTCCGTGCCTGAGCCTTTCACGTCCACCCCATTGACCCTCCCCCCCAGCCCTGAGACCCTCGCTTGGGCTGCTCTGCTCCTGGCTTCGGTTAAGGTCCAGACTCGTCTTGTGATGCAGCAGCCCCAGCTAGACGCCTTCTTCCTCCTCTGAGTCTCTGACTTCCTCTGTCTGTGCTGCCCCCTTTTCGGAGCTCTGGTTTGGCGGGGGGGGGGGGGTTGGTCTCCATTCCCAGACCCCTGGACCTGGACTCTGCGGGGCTGTGACTGTGCTGCCTGCCCTTTCCTTTGAGGCTCCCCAAGCTGGCTCTGTCTGCCCGGGGCTGGGCATCCTTGGCCTCACCTGCTGTGGCCAGCGTGCTGTCCCTGGCAGGGTGCAGGCCTCCCTCGTGGCCAGGGCAGGTGACCTCAGGCTGTGGGTGCGTAGGGAGGACCGGCGACCCTCCCCACATGCGTGTCGTGCTTGGTGGTTGAAGGCTGTCAGGCACCCTGTGTCTCAGGAGCCTCCTGAGCCCTGAGCTGGTGAGGGGGGTTTGTGCAGGAGGCTCTGGGTGGGAACTCCAGGTGGACGGCAGGGCCCGAGCTGGCGGGGTGGGGGGTGGGGGCCGGGGAGTGGCAGGCGAGGGGCTGTAGGCTGAGTGGCAGTGGTGGTGGTTTGAGGGCCACAGTGGACGTCCTGGTGCCTGTCTGGACGGGACTTACAGTCATGGCAGGTGCTGTCAGGGGCAAGGAGGTGAGCTTGGCGCTGGGAACATGCTGTTGTGGGTGGAGAGCAGGCGAGGGATCACAGCCCGATTCTTTGGGGCTCAGGTATCACCACTCGGGGCAGGACCGTGGTCATCGCTGTGAAGGTGGGAGGTGACAGAGGGCTGACGGTCAGGTGTGTCGGCAGGCGGGGGCAGGGGCTTTCCGTCCGGTTGGGGAGACCCTCTGGCTGCCGCCGTCTGAGCTCAGCCCTCACACGCTCGCTGGACGGGGCCTGCTGACGCCATGTCCTCCCACCCTGTCTCAGTGCCAGCTCGGGGTGCTGCCGCTCGGCACAGGGAATGACCTGGCTCGCGTGCTGGGCTGGGGCTCGGCCTGCGATGACGACACCCAGCTCCCGCAGATCCTGGAGAAGCTAGAGAGAGCCAGCACCAAGATGCTGGACAGGTGAGTGCACCGCACGCGGCCTCTCAGCCCGCTGTTCTCAGGGGCCCTGGGAAACCGCAAGCCTTTTGCAGTTACTTGTTAAAAAAAAATTCCACCTCTCTGAGCAGGACTCTTTTCTTCTGATGGGCTTTATCTGGTGATCAGACTAGGGAAGCGCTGATGAGCAGAAGGGGTTGGTACCGTGCCCTCAGGTGGCCAGGCCTCACCAGCCAGGCCCGGTCGTCTGGCCCTCAGAGCGGGAGGCGGCCCCGCCCCCTGCGGCCACTGCAGCCTCTCCTGCCACCCATCCTCCTCGTCACAGAGTTGAGCTGTCCTGTGTCCCCAGAAACATTGGAGTTTGGGGTTACTGCCCTCCACATGTTTAGAAATGCTTGGGCATCCTTCCCGAGCAAGCTGCTCTGAGCACTGAACTCCCATGTGAACCCCTGGACCACAGCCCGTGGGACTTGAGGAGATGGCCCGTTCTTTCAGAGGGTCCCGCACTGCTGTGAGCAGGCGTGGTATCAAACGCGCTCGGCCGCCTCTGCTGTTCCTGCCCCCCGCCTCCGGAGGCTGTGTAACGCCCGGAGCGCCGAGCCAGCTGCCTGCCGAGCGGCTCAGCTGTGCAGAGGGGACGCCCACCCAGCGGGTTGTGACATTTGTTCTCAGCTAAGTGAGAAGCCAGCTTGGGGCCTGGGGGGCGCCGGGTCGATACAGGCTGACAGACACAGTTAAGTTGTCATAGGATCTCGTCCCCTCTGCCGGCTGTGAGACGGGGAGGTGGGGAGGCCTGGGGCCGGAGCCGACCGGCTGAGCCCCTGTGTGTGTGCAGGTGGAGCGTCATGGCCTACGAGACCAAACTGCCCCGGCCGGTCTCCTCCTCCACCGTCACTGAAGACCTGAGCGAGGGCTCCGAGGTATCGCCATGTGCTTGCCCTGGCCCCTCCCTGCTTTGCCTCCCCCGCCAGAAATGCCCTGCTCCAGGTTAGCCCCTTGCCGGTGCAGGGCCCCCTGAGGTGGAGCCGGGTCCCGTGGACTCTGCCCCGTAGGACTCAGGGTCTTCCCGCCAGCGCTCTGCCCACCCAGGCCCCTCCTCCGTGTCCTGCCCTTGCAGTCAGTCTGTGCTAGTTCGGTGCTGAGCTCTTCTTTCACTTTGTGGTGGGTTTCAGGAGTTAGAGGTTCCCTCAGGGCCCAGACTCTGCTGAGACTGGGCAGCTCAGGTGCACAGCTGTGCTCAGGCCTCCAAGCGAGCCCCTGGCCGAGCAGGCAGAGGGGCTGTGCCAAGGGCTGTCTGCCCACCCTGAGGGTCAGGGGAGGCCAACCCTGGTCTCCCGGCCACACCTGCCTGGGCTGCCGGGACCTGCCCTGCGAGCAGAGAACGTCTAGCTAAGAGCAGGCGCGCTCGTGGGCAAACGCTGAAGGTCGACCCTCTGGCCGATAGTAAAGGGCTTGACACGCACAGGGAGAGCCCCCGCTTTTGCAGGCAGGGGTGGGAGGTGAGGAGGGTGATTGACATCCAGGGATGACGGGGGCCTGGGCCAGGGTCCCACCCGACAGAAACGTGGGGAGCCTTGGCCACAGGCCCGCGCCTCTCGGGAAGAGCCAGGGTGCAGGAGTGCAGCCCGGAGCAGTCTGTTAGGATCCTCGGTCTGTCAGCTGTGTGTGAAGGGAGGTGGGCTGGGCTGCGGGCAGGGGTGGCGCTCCTGGCCCGAGGGTGATGGCTGCCCGCCCCCCTGGGCCGATTGCAGGTGCGGCAGATTCTCTTCTATGAAGACTCAGTCGCGGCTCACCTCTCCAAGATCCTGACCTCCGACCAGCACTCCGTGGTGATCTCGTCGGCCAAGTGAGCGCCTGGCAGCCTGGGGCGCCGGGGGTCCCTGTGGGACGGCCCCTCTGAAGCCTCCATCTCCTCCCGCAGAGTGCTCTGTGAGACTGTGAAGGACTTCGTGGCACGGGTCGGGAAGGCCTATGAGAAGACCACCGAGAGCTCGGAGGAGTCGGAGGTCATGGCCAAGAAGGTGGGTCCTAGGCCCCCGGGGGCGGGGGCCGTCGGAGTGGGGCGGCACACCTCCACTCCTGCCTCTGTTCCCCGCCCAGTGCTCCGTCCTCAAGGAGAAGCTGGACTCCCTGCTCAAGACCCTGGACGACGAGTCGCAGGCCTCGTCCTCCCTGCCCACGCCGCCCCCCACCATCGCCGAGGAGGCAGAGGACGGGGACGGGGCGGGCAGCGGCTGCGGCTCCGGCTCCACGGGGGCCCGCGCCGGGGGCTCGGCCTGCCCCGCCCGGCCCCAGATATTCCGGCCCCGTGAGCAGCTCATGCTGAGGGCCAACAGCCTGAAGAAGGCCATCCGCCAGATCATAGAGCACACAGAGAAAGGTAGCCGGGCGTGGGCCCCGGCCTGGGGGCAGGGGCGGGGGCTCCTGGTGAGAGGCGGGGCCCGCCACGACCGCCTGACGCGGGTCCGCACCTCTCCGCGGGGCTGTGCCCGAGAGAGAGACCCTGAGTGGACACCGGCGCCTCGGGGGCACTCCCGGCTGGTGGAAGGCCCTGCACAGTGCCTGGTGTCAGGGGCTCCACTCCCTGTGAGGGCCTCGCCTTGGTCACTCTCCAGACCTTGGCCTTGTCCAGTGAGAGGTGGGCTGTCCCCGGGGCTGGGGGCCTGTGTCCAGGAGGGAAGGGACCCAGGCCAGAGGTGGTGGATGAAGCCATAGGGTGGAAGGAGAGGCTGGGACGGGGTTGGAGGGCGGGTGAGCCGGGGCGGTGGTCAGAAAGGCAGGGGCGCGTGTGTGTCGTGCTGTCCGAGGCAGGCACGGGCCTCGGGTGAGGGGCCCGGGGCCTGGACAGGCAGTAGGCCCTGGTGTCCAGGCTGCGCTGCTGACTCCCCGCGACCGGCTGGTGCGGGGAGAGACACACCTGCCCAGGATTAGAGGCTCACATGGTGCCTCGCTCCTTTTCTCTGACTGCGTTTGCTAAGCTTCAAAGAGAAGGCTGTAATGCCACCTTGACCTGTAAACCTCACCCTGACCCTGAGGTCCCTCCCAGCGAGTTTTTCCCTGTCCTCTGTCTGTCTCTCCTCTCATCACCCTTGGAAACTATCTCGCACCTTTTCCGCTCTCGTTAGACCCATCTCACTGAGCAGATGAACCTGCTCCTTGCGGTGAGACCAGTGAGGTCATGACCTCGCTCCCTGCTCTGGCCTGGGCACGGCTCCCTCCTCTCGGCCCCTCCAGGCTGCACAGACGTTCACTTGTCACTCTCTCCCCACCCCCGTCTCTTCCAGCCTTGGCCCACCTCGCCAGCCTGTTGGCACGAGTGCCCAGGTGCCCCCGTGTGCCAGGGCCGGGGAGACAGAGGGTCGGGTCGGAGCTCCGGGCCTGAGCCTTCGGCCGAGACGAGGGTGAGGGCGGTGAGGCCAGTCCGCGTGCTGCCTGCTGGTGGCTGTGGGGCAGCTTCCACATGCTCAGCTGCCACCTTGCCTTGCGCAGCTGTGGACGAGCAGAACGCCCAAACCCAGGAGCAGGAGGGCTTCGTCCTTGGCCTCTCCGATTCGGATAAGAAGGACCTGAAGTCGGACGACAGAGCAGGCCACGGCGAGGCCCACAGCACCGCTAAGGTCCGGAGCCTCCGCAGAGGTACAGGGCCCTCTCGTTTCGGGATGCTCGGAAGCGTGAGGGGCTTTCTCGTGGTTGCTGTGGCCATGTGGAGGTGTGAAGAGTCTCGAACTGGCCGCCTATTTGGCGAACTGCCTGCCGTGTGCGGCTTGCCTGCTGCAGGCCCGGCAGGACCCTGAGCCGGGAGGCGCCTTGCCGCTGGGGCCCATGCTTCCCTCCAAACCTCCCTGCACCTCTGGCCCAGCAGGTCCTAACCGAGGGCTTGGGGCCTCCAGGCGGCAGCCGGCCACACAGACTGCCCTTTGGGGACCCTTAGCCACCTGGAACAGCCCTGCCTCTGCGGCCCCCCAGTCCCCCCAGTGCACAGCCTTATGAGCTGCCGGGAGAGCCTGCCCCGGAGTTTCCTCACCCCTATTCCCATGTGGAACTGCCCTCTGCCCAGGCCCAGACCCCGGCCTGACCGTGGTTGGGGCCGGCCGCTCTGCCCCCACTGGGGCCCATGTCTGGGGGGCGTCCAAGCCCCATGGCCTCTCTCCTTGGCTGACCGCTGTGTATGGCTGCTGCTCGCCTGGCTTGGCCCGTCCGTGGGCCCCCTCCCTGACAAAGCCTGCTGGAAGCTCAGTGGCCTGTCTTCTGTCCTGTCTGACAGTGTCCAAGTCCCCCTGCGAGAAGCTGATAAGCAAAGGGAGCTTGTCGCCAGGTGGTTCTGCGTCTCTGCCTCCGCAGTCAGGAAGCCGGGATGGCCTGCCAGCGCTGAACACGAAGATCTTGTTCCCGAGTGAGTGTCCCCTGGGTGGGCCAGGCTCCCTAGCCCCTCAGAGCGGCCCACGTGTCTGGGGGGCGGGGGGCCGCAGGCTGGGCACTAGCCTGCCAGCAGCTGTTGCACTGCCTGGCATGGGTCTGTGGGCTCAGCGAGACCAGGTCCCTGCACTCCAGGAGTTCACAAGTCTGTGGGCAGGACAGGTAGAGTTCAGGGTGCTGTCGCGGCTCTGTGAAAAGTGCCAAGGTGTATTACACAGGGCAGGCGGCTCCCAGGTCGCTGCCTAGAGTCCCAGGCAGAAGTCATTGAGGAGGTGATGCCCGAGCTGGGTGCTGAGGGATAAATAGGAGCTGGGCTGAGTGAAAAGGGAGGGCCGGCAGGGGGTGGTGGAGAGCCAGTGGTCACCCCGTTGTTCCCAGCTTGACCCACAGCTGGCCACCAGAAGGGTTGGGCTGCCCCTGCCTGCACTGAGCCCACAATCGCATTGTCACATTGGGGCAGCTCCTGCTGGTGCTTCTCGGGGCGGGGGAACACTGTGTGTTCTCAGTACGGAGGAGTGATCTGAGGGGTTGAAAGCGTTGAGAGGACTCCCATAACTCACTTCCGGTAGCTTTCTGGGCCTCCTGGGCCAGGCTGAGCACACGCTGCTCATGTAAGTAGTTTTGCAGTTTTTAGGTGAGTCAGTTTAGTTCAGTTCAGTCGCTCAGTAGTGTCCGACTCTTTGCGACCCCATGAATCACAGCACGCCAGGCCTCCCTGTCCATCACCGTCTCCTGGAGTTCACCCAGACTCACGTCCATCGAGTCCGTGATGCCATCCACCCATCTCATCCTGTCGTCCCCTTCTCCTCCTGCCCCCAGTCCCTCCCAGCATCAGAGTTTTTTCCAGTGAGTCAACTCTTCTCATGAGGTGGCCAAAGTACTGGAGTTTCAGCTTTAGCATCAGTCCCTCCAAAGAAATCCCAGGGTTGATCTCCTTCAGAATGGATTGGTTGGATCTCCTTGCAGTCCAAGGGACTCTCAAGAGTCTTCTCCAACACCACACTTAAAAAGGAGCAATTCTTTGGCACTCAGCCTTCTTCACAGTCCAACTCTCACATCCATACATGACCACAGGAAAAACCGTAAAATTCTAGAAGTTCTGGGGACAAGAGGATGAGACAGGTTTGATTGATAAGCAGCGCAGATGTTACTGGATGGCATGGTCCGGCAGAATGTCCAAAAGCAGGGCTCTGTCTGAGCTTTACTGTTCATGACATAAGCTTGAAAAAATTGGAGCAGGTATCTGAGGGCTCTGGTCACCTGGAGGATTCTTTGATGTGCAACTTTTCCTCATGGATTTAGCCTTAAAAGTTGAGTGACTGGCCCAACCCTAAGCCTAGTTGCAGCGGAGATCACTTTGGTGGAATTTCTTGGCTTTAGTGACAGCTGTCTTTATAAACTCTTTTCTAACGCATCATAGGTTACCACCCAGTATTTATTTTTGTTCTGCCAGTGTGGGTTTAGGAGAGTGGTTTTTGACCTGAGACTATTAATTGTCAAAGTTTGGACATCTTTACGTGATGTTTTAGAAGCGTCTTATTATGATAATGCTCTCTGAAGAACACGTGATCATCACCCTCTTGAATCAAGGGCCCCCAGCCAGTGCGGTCTCCTCCCATTCTCTCCCCAGCAGATGTTCGCGCCGGGATGTCTGGTACGCTGCCTGGAGGCTCAGTCATCAGCCGATTACTAATTAACGCCGATCCCTTTAACTCTGAACCAGAAAACCTGTGAGTATGGGGTAAACCAAGCGGGCATGTTGTTAGCTGAATCCTGGTGTGTAGAAGTCTGACTTGGAAATAACTTGAGAAATTCGTGAGCAGTTGACCAGTCGATCCTTTTTCAGCTACTGTCGGCCAGTAGGGAAAATCCAGAAAGGGTGAGGCTGCAGGGGCGGAGGGTGGCTGGAACGTCTAGGAAGGGAGGTGGCCATGCTCACGCGTTTCTGGCTTCCGAACGTGCTGGTGTGCTGAGGCTTCGGCAGGTTCAGAGAGACTGAGGTTCAGAGACCAAGACGGGCTGTGCCGTGTTCTTGGTCGTCCTCTCTGGGGTCCTGGCTGGCCCTGCGTGGGCACCACCTCCTGACCGCATTGCGTTGCCTTCCTTGTGGGTTTGCTGCTCCCTGGTCCATGCAGGTCCCAGGCTGGACGCCCCTCCTCGCTCTTCGCATTAGATGCTGTCCTGGGTTTGGACTCTGCCCACCGCGGACCCTGTCCTCTGCCCACTGTCTAAAGGCAGCACGAGCTTTTGTGCAGCTTGTCCTTGTGTGTATAGAGGCTGTTGTGGGACACGTGGCCCTAGGTTTCCCTTTCAGCCAGCTGATAGCAGGTTCTGGGCAGCCAGGGCTGGTGGCAGGGGATGGAAGGGTGCCCACATGTATGTCTGGTGTGGTGAGCAGAGTTAGTGTGGCCGCTGTCAGGAGAGTCAGGTGTGGCCTCCAAACCCTGAGTTTCCATGTGGCCCAGCGGGTCCCTTCCTGGGGTGACTCCCAGGAAAAGCGAAACAGAGACACAGCCACACCGACGCGTGAGTGCGTGTGTCCACAAGTCAGGGCTCAAAAGTCAGGGCTCAACAGCCCAGATGGGCCGTTGCCGGCTGAGGCGCCGCGCTGGACTAGCCTGGGGCCCATGGCGCGCAGGCGCGCTTGGTGACGGGGACAGACGCTGTGCGCGTGTCAGTCTGTTCCTGGGAGCCGTCCGGACCTGCAGCACCACAGGGCAGAAAGCCGGCAGTGCTTCCGGGGCCCACAGCGCACGGTGCGGGCTTCATTTTGGGGACGAGCTGCTCTGATGTTGGTTGTAGTGACTGTGAATCCATGCAAGGCATTATTGGGTTGGGCCTTTTAAATGGGTAGATTTTACAGTGTATGAATTGCCTCTTGGTCTCACTGACCCTTACCTTCCAAAAGCTAAGTTTTGTCCTCAGGAAGAAACACTCAGAGGCTGGTCCGCAGGGCTGTTCTAATTGGCCTGAACCCCTCTTTGCAGAGAGTATTACACGGAGAAGTGTGTCATGAACAATTACTTCGGCATCGGCCTGGACGCGAAGATCTCCCTGGACTTCAATAACAAGCGTGACGAGCACCCAGAGAAATGCAGGTGGGTGCGGGCCCCGTGCATGCCTGCTCTGACGTGGGCTCTGGTTTCCCCTTCTGGCCATGGGGTTATTTCTGGAACGTGGAGCACTTAGGCAGAGCTCAGACCCAGAGCCTGAGCATCTCGCTGGAAGGCAGGCGCGCCCGTGTATTGTGGCCACAGCTGTGGGCAGCCGCGGGTCGCCTGCAGGAGGGGTCAGGGCTCGCCCACCTCTCAGTCTCTAGAGCAGGGGCAGCCCCAAGGGGTGCTCAGGCTCTCCCCCTAAATCACCATGTGCTTGCTCCCCCCGCCGAGGGAGGAGGGCGAGTGGTGTCTCCCTCCTCACAGTGGCCATCAGCTGGTGGGGGACCATTAGCTGGTGTGGAGTCTGGGGGAGAACAGCCGTCAATGCAGAGGAAAACCAGAACCAGTCATGAGAGCTCAAAACCCTGGGTGCCCTGGGGCTCAAGTGTTGGAAACAGGCTCAGACGTGCCCAGGGGCGCCCCGACCACCCAGTGCGTAATGGAGCCCCCATCACGTGAAAAGGCCCTCGTCAGTGCAGACAGCTGGAGAGGCATTATTGGAATGCGTGTCGTTTAGCAGAACTAAGCAGGTGAAGGAGCAAGGCCTCATGGAGCATGGTTTTTAGAAACTGGGAATCCTGACATAACCTTGCCTGAGTTTGCATCTTTGAGAAGACCTACTGAGAAGCTGCCATTTCTACAAATCTAGTCCGAAGAAGCAGGGGAAGGTCGGCAAAGGGGCGTTTTACCAAGGGCCACAGCCGGGAGCGTTATAGAGCCCGGGAGTGGGGGCAGGAGGTGACCCATCAGAGGTGTCGATTCACCGACTGCTGTGGGAGGTGCCCCGATGTGGCCACTCATGCTCAGGAACCGGGGCGGCGCCCTCCACGGGGCTGAAGCGCAGGTTTCCGCTGTCTCAGCTGTAAGTCAGGTTCCTGGGAAGGACTGGGAACACACGCTGGAGTGTTTCCCATCAGCGCTGACACACGGGAATTACGAGTGCACCTCTGTGCTTTCCTGCGCTTCCCAAGTTTGACTCATTGGGAAAGACCCTGCTGCTGGGAAAGACTGAAGGCAGGAGGAGAAGGGGACGACAGAGGATGAGATGGTCTGATGGCATCACCGACTCAGTGGACATGAGTTTGTGCAAACTCCAGGAGATGGTGAAGGACAGGGAAGCCTGGTGTGCTTCCAGTCTGTGGGGTCACAGAGTCAGACGTGACTGAGTGACTGAACAACAAGCATAATTTTATAGCTGGAAAAAGTATTTGCACATTTTTCGTGAGGCTCTGTGGTACCTTACCTTTCAGGACAGGCTTGCTTCTTGGGAGCGGTAGTTTTGAAAGGTAGAATTTCATGCCCGTGAGCGTCTCTCTCGCTTGTCTCACACGGGTGTGTCACAGGCACGCCCCTCCTTGTCTCACACGGTCGCTGCTGGGCACACGCGCCTGGTGTGGCCGGCTGCGAGGAGGTGACTGCTGGCCGGCCGTGTGCTCTCCTCCCCAGGAGTCGAACCAAGAACATGATGTGGTACGGAGTCCTGGGCACCAGAGAGCTGCTGCACAGAACCTACAAGAACCTGGAGCAGAAGGTCCTCCTGGAGGTGAGTGGGCAACACCCCCAGCCCTGCTCCTGAGCAGTGCGGCCCGCCGCGGGCACCGGGGAGGACGCCCTGCCTGACACCGGCTCTCTCTCCTCTTCTCTCCCGCGTCCCCCCGCGCAGTGTGACGGGCGCCCCATCCCCCTCCCCAGTCTGCAGGGAATTGCAGTCCTCAACATCCCCAGCTACGCCGGAGGGACCAACTTCTGGGGGGGCACCAAGGAGGATGATGTACGTATGGGGTTGCCGGGCGGCACGGGGCTGGGCGGGCGAGGATAGAGTGGCCAGAGAGGTGGCCCCTCTGGGGGCTGAGGCGGAGCCTCCCGCTCTGGGGGTGCTCTGTGGACGGGCCGGGGGCTGGACGGGGCAGCACCCTTGGGTGCAGTGGAGAGAGAGACAGCCCCCTAGCCCCCAGTAGGGCAGGTGTGGTCACAGGTGTGCCTGGAGTCTGGGTCAGACCTGCCCTGGCGGTCATCTGGGAAGGTGTCAGGGGGAGGGGACGTCTGCATGGAGGCCTGGGGCTGTCTTGGGGTTGGACAGGTCAGGTCGGTGTCAGGGAGGGGGCACGTTCTCCAATGGCCTGCACCCCGGGCGGAGTGCAGAGAGGTCTGAGGAGCCAGGGAGGAGTTTGGGATTTGTGCTGCGGGGGCACGGACGGGTGTTAACCGGGGCCCTCCCTTAGTGCACGGCAGCTGATGGGACAGCTAATGTAGACTGCCCTCGTGGCCTGTGCTGGTCCCGCTTGTCAGCACGGTGCCCAAGGTCACAGCCCTCGTGAGACCCTGGAGGAACGTACCGGTGTCAGCCCCGTTTCACAGAAGCGGGAACCCAGGAAGAGAGGCAGTCATGTGCCCTAGGCCCCGCGTGTGTGAGGGGCAGGCAGGCCTGCCACCGATCCAGGCTGCTGCCTTCCGGGTCTGGAGTGGAGGCCCCTCCACAGCGTCCCCCCAGCGGCTCCCTGTCGTGAGCTCGTCTGGCTTTTAGCACTCGATCCAGGCTGCTGCCTTTCCAGGTCTGGAGTGGAGACCCTTCCTCAGCGTCTCCCCAGCAGCTCCCTGTCGTGGGCCCGTCTGGCTTTCAGCGCAGCAGTCCCCAGAGAGAGGCGGCTGTGTGTTGGGGGCAGGGTGGGGGGTCTTCAGGCCAGGAGCAGAGGTCAGCTCTGACGCCAGCCCTTGCAGACCTTCGCAGCCCCATCATTTGACGACAAGATCTTGGAGGTGGTCGCGGTGTTCGGCAGCATGCAGATGGCCGTCTCCCGGGTCATAAAGCTGCAACATCACCGGATCGCCCAGGTACTGGCCGCGGTCCTGGAGGCGGGAGGGGTCTGGCCCAGACCTATGCTCCCGAGACAGGTGGGCATCTGCGTGCAGAGCCGCCTCCCGGTCCAGAGCCCATTCTCGTCTGCTGTATTTGACCTCTGAAAAATGCTTTCCAAACCAGGGCTGGCTTGCTCCCCAGTACTCCCCTGGCCCTCTGGGCGGGCTCCTCCTGCTGTGGTGGGGTGAGCCGAGGCGGGCCTGGCTGCCTGTGGCCCGGCCCTGCTGCTCTCAGGAGCCTCAACCGGGGTCCAGGAGCGAGGCCAAGCGTGTGTCCACTGGCCTCTCTGAGGCCCGGCTCGGGGGAGACGGGGCGGGTCCCCCTTGGGAGGTTCTGGTGATGGGCTGGGAAGGGTCTGTCTGTCTGGGCGGTGGGGAGGGCTGTGTTTTTTGCACAGAGACGGGTGCGCGTGCCCCTTCTGTCCCACCATGGGCTGCATGGATGTCACAGTTTCAGTCGTTCAGCAGCATTTTCTGTTGAAAAGAGGAGCCCTTGGTGGGAGTTGGCCCCGTCCTGGGTGTGTCCCCATGTGCCCAGGGACCCAACAGCTCTGGGTGGTTGCGTGACCCTGCCCGAGGCCCGGTGCTGGCGTCTGAGCACCGAGTTCCCCACAGGGCGGCGGTCAGGGATGCGGGGTGCCCCGGGTGCGGGGCGGCGGGGCGGGGCTCCAGGAGCTGTGCCCCAGGCGGGGGTGCCCTGAGCCCGGAAGCCCCGGAGGTCAGTGAGGCACTCCAGCGCCCGACGTGTTCACAGTGTCGCACGGTGAAGATCTCCATCCTGGGCGACGAGGGCGTGCCTGTGCAGGTGGACGGCGAGGCCTGGGTCCAGCCCCCGGGGTACATCCGCATCGTCCACAAGAACCGTGCGCAGACCCTCACGAGGGACCGGGTAAGACGGCCCCCGTCCCAGGGGACCTGACGCCTGAGTGCTCGGTTCCAGGCATGGACGCAGTTCTCCCCCAGATTAAGTGAGCAGGCCTGGGGTTCCTGGGACCGTGCCCTCTTCCCCAGAGTAAACAGGCTTCTGCGTCCCTGTCCGGGATTGTTCACGAGTGTCCAGCAGCGTTGGCTGTTGGACGTGCACTTGCGCCAGCCTGTGTAACCCTGGTTCTGTGTCCTAGGCCTTCGAGAACACCCTCAAGTCTTGGGAGGACAAGCAGAAGTGTGAGCTGCCCCGGGCCCCGCCTTTCTCCCTGCACCCGGGGATCCTGTCCGAGGAGGAGGCCACCCAGATGGACCAGTTTGGGCAGGCGGCGGGCGCCCTCATCCACAGGTGGGCGCCCCCTCCTTCCGCGGTCAGCTCCCCCAGCGAGGCCCCAGATCCGTGCGGGGCCGCGGGCATCGAGACACTCTTCCCGCATGTTCCGTGCCGTCTCCTCCATCACGGGGCCTGGCCGGCCAAGCTCTGGCTCACCCTGCACTTTGTGCTTGTCACTGATGGTCTTGTAGACGTTACTTGGGGCTTAAGGACATGGGAGCCTCAAACCCACAGGCGTTTTAAGGGCCAGCTACCTTGGACTGTAAAGCCGTCCTGGATTCCTAAGAATAGTCCACTTACTGCCTCCTTCACTTCATGCCTAAGAGCAGGCTTGCGGTTAGAACACAAACCTTGTAAATATTTAAAAAAAAAAAAAAGGGCAGCCAAAGGTGCTTCCTTCTCCTCTCAGCCCCCAGAGCCACTGTGGACCTTCCCGCACAGCGGTCACTGCTCTGCTTGCTGCCCGGCCCCTGCCGTGTCCAGCCCCCTCACCTTGGCACGGTTGCAGCAGCCTGGTGGCCTGTGCCTGAAGCTGTCACATTCCCGGACCCCCCGGCCGCCTTGGCTCTGTCTTTGGACCCTATTCCCCTTCCCACCCCCGTCCTGAGGCTGCATGCAGGCCTGGTGCTCCCCGCAATGGGCCTCTCCTCCCTTCCTGGCTTTCTCCTCCTCTGCTTCCTACTCTGGAGGTTTCACAAGACCTCCATCCTCTTTTGGGGCACTCACCTCCTTGGGTGAGTCTCTGGAAAAGCTCGGAAGTTTGTCGTCAGATCTCCCGGTTAAGGCCTCCCCGGCCGTCGGTCAGGAGGTGACGGGCCTGCCGCCGTGTCTGTCTCTCCAGCATCCGGGAGCTAGCACAGTCCCACCAGGACGTGGAGCAGGAGCTCGCCCATGCCGTCAATGCCAGCTCCAAGTCCATGGACCGAGTGTACGGCAAGCCCAGAGCCGCAGAGGTGCCTGCGCCCTCCTGCCCCCGCCCCCCGCCCCCGCCCGCCCTTGGGCCGTCTCCATGGTTCTGTTCTGGTTCCTCTCAGGGGCTGAGCTGCAGCCTCGTCCTGGAGATGGTGAATAACGTCCGAGCCCTGCGCAGTGAGACAGAGCTGCTGCTCGCGGGCAGGCTGGCCCTGGTAAGCTGGGGGGCCGACCCGTGGCACGCACACAGGCAGCACGGCTCCGTGCGGGGCTCCCGACCGTGAGGGTTCCTGAGGGCCCTGCCCTGACCCTGCAGTGATGCTCAGACCCTCTGGCCCATCTCGCCACACCCACGCCAGGGTGTCAGGGCCCCACTGTGTCGTGCACAGCCCTCTGTCCTCAGGGCCCACGAGTATGCGGACGCCTCTGGCCTTGTCCCCAGCACACAGACCCGGCCGCCCCTCCTCACTCAGCCCCGGGGAGGCACCCAGCTGGACTTCTGTCGAATTGCAGAAGCCAGAACAGGGCAGACCTCAGAGTGCCCGGCCAGCCTTCTTGTAAGAAACGAAGGTGTGGAAGGTCAGGGAGGTGAAGTCACTGCAGAAATGCCCCAGGAGTCCAGTCCGTACTCTGTTGTCATTCCACGCGTCCACGCTGTCCTGACGTTCACGCAGCCACCTCTGCACCCCACATGCTTTCTGCGCTCCGGTGCAGGCGGTCTGGTCTCCCCTTGAGAGAGGGTCCCAAGGACGCTGATGCAGGTGACCTGTGAGTCCTGCTGATGCGATTTTCAGGCGAGCTTGGTTTGCCCCATTGCTTATGAGAGGAGAGTTTAATTCTCTCACTTGGCGCTACTTACAAGTGGAGGTTCCGAGTTTGGCCCTTGAGGGTTGCTCTGTGACTCTGTTTCCTGGCAAGCTTTTAGAAGAGCTCTCTGAGAGTGGCCCGGGCCTGGGCAGGCTCTCTGTCTGCGTGGGCCCTACGGCCCCGCCCTGCTGGTAACCGCTGTGTCTCCTCCCTCCGTCTCTCTGTCCCTGGAGCAGCAGTTGGATCCCCCTCAGAAGGAGCGGCTCACGGCTGCCCTCACCGAGATGGACCAACAGCTCAGGAAGCTGGCAGACACGCCCTGGCTGTGCCAGCCCATGGAGCCTGGTGACGAAGAGGTATGTGGGTCTCGGGCTTCAGCACGGCGTCCCTGGACACGGGGCTGCCCCTTCCGTGCCCGAGTCCCTGTGCAGCTTCGGGGTGAAGATGGTGTTGGTCCTGCAGCCCCTGATCTGACCCCCGGTAAACATGCGTCTCTGTTAAAATGCCTTCAGGGCACGGAGGCCCACTTTGGCAGGTAGGAAGGATCTGGGAACTGCTGTTGAGAATGACCCTCGACAACTGGGACACTGTTGCCCTCAGAACTGTGGGACGGCCAGGGGCCAGGTAGAGAGAAGGCCAAGCCCGGCCCCGCTGTGCTCCCCCAGCGTGGAGGCATGCTGTCAGGCTGACCTGCGGATTGCTGGGCGTCTGTCGTCAGGGTCGGGGCGCCGTATTCCACTCCCGGTCACACTTGTCTGTTACGTGTGTTTAGGGAGCGCAGCTTGCATGGGCCTTATAGCTGAGATATCGGGAGCCTGGGCGCGTCCTGGGGCTGTGCCTCCTGCAGCAGGCAAGGTGGCCGTGGGCCCAGGAGAGGTGCTCGCTGGGCGTGGTTTGGGGGCAGCACCTGGACGGAGGCCAACCCGAGAGGCCGTCCTCCCGAGGGTAGAACAGGGGTGGCGGGAGAGAGTTCACACGGTGAAGGACGGCTGGGCACCAAATGCTGGGCCCCCTGCTGTGGGCTTCGCTTGTTAGAACCGTGGGCCAGGGAGCTGTGCAGAGCTCCTCATGCACGCGCAGGTGTCTGTTGACAAGGGCACACCCCGCGTGGAAAACTGACCAGGGCCTCTCAGCTGAGAAGCACAACTTGGCAGCGTAAGGATGAGGACTCTGGTTTAGAGGGCCCGGCCAGCCTCGTCAAAATGTGTTAAATAGTTAGCTATAAATATGATAAAAGTCCCAAAGAAAATACGCAGCCGCAGCCTAGCCTGTAATTTGTGCAGTGTGGGCATTGGCGGGGGGAGCAGGGAAGGAGGGCTTGGACGGAGGAGGGAGAGCACTTTAAATGCCTTCTCCTGTGGTGGGAGGAGGTGAGAGACGCTCTTGACATTAATAATCTGAGGAAGGTCATCAGTTCTGTTTTAAAAACTTAAATAGTTTTAAAGGTGTGTGTGTGTATGTTCGTCGCTCAGTCGTGTCTGACTCTTTGCGACCCCGTGGACTGCAGCCTGCCCGGCTCCTCTGTCCATGGGATTCTCCAGGCAAGAACACTGGAATGGGTTGCCATTGTCTTCTCCAAGTTTTAAAGATAGTTTCTGGTAAAATTGAAAGGGTTTATGTCTTTCTGAATCACTAAAAAACACAAAACCAAAATATCATCTCTCTTGTAAAAGAAAATAAAGGAACTAGTAAAGATGGAGCTAACAGCATAACAATGAGAAAATACTCCATCTTCTCCTTTTAAAAGCAAATTATTCTTTAGGTTGTGTTAAAAAAAAAAATCTGACCAAGTACTGATCACAGGAACCCAGTTTTCTCTTTTGTACACCCAATGAAAAATTATGACCCAGAAAGAGTAAAAATAAAGCAGTTTCAAGAAGATGATAAACAAGGCAAAGTAACAATGTTAATATAAAAATAGAATTGCGTACCTAAGGCAAAAGTGGTAGAAGATCACTTTATTTTGGTAAAAACTAACAATCATATTGTTATATACCACATAATTCTGAAATAAACTATGATTAAAGTAATGATAAAATCATATGCTAATATAGCATTTACGTGAGTTAAAGTATGTTGTTTATTTGCCAATGGATGAAATTTTTCCCTAATACTTCTTTTTGTTATTTTAACTTAATTTCACTGTTCAAAGGCAGTTGTTTGTATATAACCAGTCCTTTGAAATTTATTGACACTAACTTTGTGGCCCAACAGATGGTCCGTTTTCACAAATGTTCCTTGCGTGCAGTTGTATTTTCACATCAGCAAGTCCTCACTGCGGTATTTTTGCTTGCTGTTTTCTCTTTTGTCCCTGCTTCTGTGCCTTCTCCGTCTGTCAGTTTCTGCTGGACACTCTGACCATGAACGTAGACGTCTTGTGTTGTGTGTGGTTTTGTGTGTTTTTGCCTTATGCGTTTTGAGGCTATGTTATTGGGTGCATTTAGGGTTTTATCATTATAACAGGACCTTTACTAATTCTTTTCATTTTCAAGCCTACTTGTTTGACATGTTATTTTTCATACTTTCCTTTCAAGCCTCATTTGGAGTGTCTCTCTTGTAGGCAGCATTATTTGGGTTTTTAGTCAGTGTTGTACTGTTTCAATACGAGAGTCCAGTCTGTTTGCGTTTACTGTAATTACCATATTTAGACGCACGTTACCCATCTTTTGTGCTGTTTGTCTCACTTTTTGTTTCCTTTCTCCTTTTTGATTGATGAGTCTCTCCTTCCCACAGTTCTGTTTATCCCCTCTACCAGTTTATTATATGAGCTCTTCTGCATGTTCTCTTAGTGATTACCCCCCAAATTTTAATCTTAATTGATGTACATAAAATGTGTCAAGCTAAAACTTCTTGAAATAATTGGAAATGTCAGAAACCCAATTAGGTAGTGTGACTTCTCACTGTCAGTCCCTGATTAATCATGGTGAAAGTCACCACATCACAACATCTGAACAAAGAAAGTTGATAGAATGTGGGTATGTAGAATTTATATACAAATATGTATTGTGTTTCTCTATAGAGAGGATTTTATGCTCTGTAAAGGGGGACTCTGCTTTCTTTCCTGTTGTCCATGCTGCTGCTGCTGCTAAGGCGCTTCAGTCATGTCCGACTCTGTGCGACCCCATAGATGGCAGCCCACCAGGCTCCCCCGTCCCTGGGATTCTCCAGGCAAGAACACTGGAGTGGGTTGCCATTTCCTTCTCCAATGCATGCAAGTGAAAAGTGAAAGGGAAGTCGCTCAGTCGTGTCCGACTCTTTGTGACCCCATGGACCGCAGCCCACCAGGCTCCCCAGTCCATGGGATTTTCCAGGCAAGAGTACTGGAGTGGGGTGCCATCGCCTTCTCTGCCTGTTGACAATAGGATATTTAAAAAATCTGCTGGCATTCCAGACTGGCTTGTCCCACCCGCGCACGGGGCGAAGAGGTGAAGTATGAAGGGCGAAGGGAGCTGCGGATGGGGAGCTGCCACAGCTCTGCTGATAAAGATCGGAGACCATTTATCTGAGAAGGAAACCAGTGGTAGATCTGTGAGTTGGTTCTTTGAAATGAAAGCAAAATAAACTACCCTCTGGCGAATGCAATCTGGGGGGAAGGGAACAAAGTGCAGTGATAAGGGGCCTAGAGCAGCGGACGTGGAAGTCATCAGGTTCCAGCACCCATGAAGGAATGCCAGTGAGTCTCAGCATCTCAATACGCCTTTTGATTTTTCAGAAAAAAATTTAAATTACACAAATTTAAATCTCAAGATATTTTAGAAAGAATAGCCACAGAACAACTTGAAAAAGTAAATTTTATTTCCAAAGGAAAAATTTGTCAAGGACTATGTAATTTCCGTATATAAGAAAGTGTCAAAGCTAGAAAAAGACGGATGTTATCTCAGTTCCTTTTTTTTTTTATTGTGGTGAGAAAGACACATACGCAACTTACATCATTATCATTTTTAGTGTACAGTTCAAGTAGTGTTGAATATATTCATGTTAGGAAACAGATCTCCAGAACTTTCAAACATTTTCCTTTTTTAAAAACCAGCACATTGGATTCCAAAATTGAATATTATCAGTAGATCCATAAAAGTTCTTTCTTAAAATTACTGATGAAAGAATTCTCTATAAAAGAATTCTAGCTGGGATGTGTAGAGTTAAAGGGCCGTTTTGTGTCGAGAGGTGGCCAGGGAGACACCCTGTCCTCCACGCAGACGCCTGGTCTCTGCAGGTGAAGGGACAGGAGACATGGAGCCCAGGAGCTGGGTGTCCCCTGTGCACCCTGCTAGGGCCTCGATTCAGACAGACTCACCGTGAAGATGCACCTTTGGAACAGTTGGGAAGATGTGATGTAAACGAATTCATTAGAGCTAAGTGAATGGTGTCACGTGTGGTAATGGTGCCATGATTACGTTTTAAAAAGAGTAGCATCGTCTTTTAGGCTTGTGTACTGAAGTATTTCTCCCGGCAATCTTGATTCCAGCTTGTGCTTCTTCCAGCCCAGTATTTCTCATGATGTACTCTGCATAGAAGTTAAATAAGCAGGGTGATGATATACAGCCTTGACGTACTCCTTTTCCTATTTGGAACCAGTCTGTTGTTCCATGTCCAGTTCTAACTGTTGCTTCCTGACCTGCATAAAGGTTTCTGAAGAGGCAGGTTAGGTGGTCTGGTATTCACCAGCCTTATGGCAGAAAGTGAAGAGGAGCTGAAGAGCCTCTTGATGAAAGTGAAAGAGGAGAGTGAAAAGGTTGGCTTAAAGCTCAATATTCAGAAAACTAAGATCATGGCATCTGGTCCCATCACTTCATGGGAAGTAGATGGGGAAACAGTGGAAACAGTGTCAGACTTTAATTTTGGGGGCTCCAAAATCACTGCAGATGGTGATTGCAGCCATGAAATTAAAAGATGCTTACTCCTTGGAAGAAAAGTTATGACCAACCTAGACAGCATATTAAAAAGCAGAGACATTAGTTTGCCAACAAAGGTCCGTCTAGTCAAGGCTATGGTTTTTCCAGTGGTCATGTATGGATGTGAGAGTTGGACTGTGAAGAAAGCTGAGTGCCGAAGAATTGATGCTTTTGAAGTGTGGGGTTGGAGAAGACTCTTGAAGGTCCCTTGGACTGCAAGGAGATCCAACGAGTCCATTCTGAAGGAGATCAGCTCTGGATTTCTTTGGAAGGAATGATGCTAAAGCTGAAACTCCAGTACTTTGGCCACCTCATGTGAAGAGTTGACTCATTGGAAAAGACTCTGATGCTGGGAGGGATTGGGGGCAGGAGGAGAAGGGGACGACCGAGGATGAGATGGCTGGATGGCATCACCGATTCAATGGATGTGAGTCTGAGTGAACTCCGGGAGTTGGTGATGGACAGGGAGGCTTGGTGTGCTGCAATTCATGGGGTCGCAAAGAGTTGGACCTGACTGAGCAACTGAACTGACTGACTGACTGAAGTATTTATGAGTGGAATAATTTGATGTCTGAAATTTGCTTTTCAAAAGCAAAAAAAGGTGGAGATTAAATAACAGGTGGATAATCAGCCTCATTCTACTAGTCTCCTTGTCTTACCAATGGAAGAAAATACTCATATTCTTAAAGGTTGGAAGTAAATTGAATAAAACCCATGTTTGCCTTAAGAACAAGAAATTAGAGAGGAATAGGATTTTGTTTGGATTGTGGAGAATAGCTGCCTCCTACCTGTCCTGCAGGAAGCCGCTGAGGTGCAAGGGGACGCTTATCTTGGGACAGGAGAGCCCACGGCTGTGGTGGTCCCCTGGGGGCTAGAGATCTTCCGTGGGGCAGCCATGTTAGAATGGATGCGTGATCATTTTGCCAAGTGTAAGAAATGTGTAGAAATAAGTTTCTTGAATAGCTCACAATTGTTGACTAGAAAATGTCATCATACGAGGTCTCTTTCCTAGTAGAAACCTTATAAAATATAAAGTTTGTGTGAAGTAGCATGAGACGCCTTTGGTAAGAAGCCTATGAAGATGACCACGCAGGGGTGTGGTGAAGTTGCAGGGTCGTGGCAGGCCGGTTGCAAAGGTGCTTGTGTCCAGCTCTAGCCAGCGTGGGTGCGATTCCAGGGAAAAGCCCAGTGGTGGTTTTTCAGTGTGACCAAACGTCCCTGTCAGGTCTGCAAGTGCGTCCTAGAGTTGCACAGTCTGACCACACCGGGCATTGCGGGGACGTAGGTAGACGCTGTGGGTACTCAGGTAGGCGCTGCAGGGATGCAAGTAGAGACTAGGGACGCAGGCAGACACCGCAGGGACGCAGGCAGATACTGCGGGGATGCAGGCAGACACCGGGGACACAGTAGACACTGCGGGGACGCAGGCAGACACTGCGGGGATGCAGGCAGATACTGCGGGGATGCAGGCAGACATTGGGGACACAGTAGACACCGCGGGGACGCAGGCAGACACCGGGGACACCATAGACACTGGGGATGCAGGCAGACACCGCGGGGATGCAGGCAGACAGGACCTTGAGGCAGAATCCAGGCCGGCAGGGCCAGGGAGAAATTGGCACACCTGAAAAATAAGGAAATTTCTTTTGTGACTACATTTATACAAATGACCGACACAGGTACGTGTCTGTGAGTGCACAGGAATTTTTACTGGCAGAGACCTGGGCTGTAGCTTCTGGGAGAACCAACAGAGGCGGTCCACAGACCCAGGGGGAAGGGGCTGCGATGGCCCTGCCGTGCCCTGGGCTGCGCTGTGGGGAGGCGGCCACCCAGCTGGCACCCTGTCCCCTGTCCCTCTGACTCCCCTCCCTCCTGGATTCTGCCTGGGGGAGCAGGTGGCGAGGAAAGAGTGCAGGAAAAGCTTCGTTTAGAAGGATACTCCTGACCCTGACTAGCCTGCCGGCGCAGCGCTGCTAGATCAGCGGATAACTTACTAGTCTTGATGTTTAAGTGACGTATACAAAGCTGTTCAATCACGTGATGGATAAACGTTATAAAGTGAGAAAAAAGCCAGAATATGAAAATGGTTGCTTATCTCTGCAAAACCACTTTAAAAGGCATTAGAAATGAGGATCGGTCCAAGACTGAAACTCAAGGAGAAGGACGAGGACAGGCCTTTTTGCGGCCGCGCGCCCGTCTGCGGCAGGGGCGAGGCCTGGGCAAACAGGGGTCTGACTCGCTCCATTTCCCCCTCCCCCACAGAACGTGCTGCTGGATCTTTCCAAGCGCAGCCGCAGCGGTAAATTCCGCCTGGTGACCAAGTTCAAGAAGGAGAAGAACAACAAGAACAGAGCAGCGCGCTGCAGCCTGGGCGCCCCGGGTACCTGCCCCCTGCCCTGCCCCTGGTCACCCCGGGCCCCTGGTGTGCACTGCCGCACCCCAGCGTGGCGACCCGTGCCACTCCCTGCCCTGACCCTGCTCCTGTGCGGATGCTGGGGCGCAGGCTCCAAGCCGCCTGCCTGCGCTCGATGGGGGTGTGAGGTGGGGAAGACTGCAGAGGTGACAAGACACTCAGAGACACGCTGGACCCTGTGCCTGCTTCCTTGAGGGGCTGCCTGGCCCCCATTAATCAGTCCATTGATCATGGCCCTGCCCTGGGAGCCTGGGCCCTCATGGTCACGGGCTAGGAAATCAACGGAAAGTGACCCTAAGTGATGCTTCTCTCCTTGGGCCACTGAATCGGGGCTTAGAATCTCCATACGAAGTGTTGGCCCTGAGCACGGCCCAGGCTCCCAGGTGCTGGGCAGCCCCAAGCCCGGATTCAAAGTGGGGGCATTTGCTGCCAGTAAGGGTAGCTCCCTTTGATTTTTCTTTGCGTGTTAGTCCAGAAATTGGGTTCTTTGAATCATGGTGGCTCTGACTCCATGTAATCTCTGCGAGTCTCCGTTCTTGCTGCAGGCCGGAAGTGCACAGACCCCTCTTGAAGGGCGAGGGGATCTGGCCTCAGCTGCGGGCAGGCCCACCTGTCCCTCCTGGGGCGAGGCTGCCGGCCCCGGCAGGAACAGATACCAGCTGGCCTCGCTCACTCCCCTCTGAGGGTGGCGGCCCACCTTTTTCTGCAGTGGCCTGGGATGGCGCCTGGGGCCGGGTGGTGGGTGCCTGCTGCTGGGGCTACTTGGGGTGCTTGTGGCCGGGGAATGTTGGGGTGCCTGCTGCTGGGGGTGCTTGTGGCCGGGGAATGTTAGAGTGCCTGTTGCCGGGGCTGCTGGGGGGTGCTTGTGGCCAGGGAATGTTGGGGTGCCTGCTGCGGGGGCTGCTTGTGGCCGGGGAATGTTGGGGTGCTGGCCGCTGCCTGCCTGGCGCTGGGCTCTGGGCACTCACTGTGCCCGCGCTTTCCCGTCTCTGACAGTGCACCTCTGGGGCACAGAGGAGGTGGCTGCCTGGTTGGAGCACCTCAGTCTCTGTGAGTATAAGGACATCTTCACGCGGCACGACATCCGGGGCTCCGAGCTCCTGCACCTGGAGCGGAGGGACCTCAAGGTACTTCCACACGCCTCCTGGGCAAGCACACCTGTGCTCCCTGCGGCCCTGGGGTCCCCCCAAGACCTGGCCGCGCCCCAGCGCCAGCAGTCTCCTCACTGTTCTTCTCAGGCAGCGGGGCAGCGATGTCGGGGGGAGGGGGGTGTGTGACAGGTAGCGCCCCTGGGCTGTGGTGTCTCAGCCATCGCAGCCAGAGCCAGGGCAGACGCCTCAGGGAGCCGCGCTCTCAGCCTCGCTGCGCGGTGAATCATGTCGGGGTGAAGGGGGAGCTGGTGTCTGGGGTTCCCTCCCGGCTCGGGGAGGGCAGCTCGGGCCCCTCTGGGTGCACCCCAGGAGGCTGCGAGGTCACCTGGACGGGGCCGCGCGGCTGGCCTGCCTCCAGGCACCACCAGGGTGCCCAGCACTTGCTCGGGGTGCCCTGGACTCAGTCCAGGGAACCAGGCGAGGTGCGCGCCCGCGGGTGGTGGTCTGGGGGCACCCGTCATCGCGGCCGCACCCCCTCGTGCCCCCTCCCTCGGTGGGGCCGCGGGGCGCCCGGGCCTGAGCGCCGCCCTCTGCCCGCAGGACCTCGGCGTGACGAAGGTGGGCCACATGAAGCGGATCCTGTGCGGCATCAAGGAGCTGAGCCGCGGCGCCCCCGCTGCCGCCGCCGCCGAGGCCTAGCCTCCGCCTTCTCGGCCTGCGTCCCCCGCGCCCCCCGCGACTGAGCCGGCTCGGCGGCCCCTCATGGTGCTACTCCCGCCGCTCGGCCCGGCCCGGCGCCCCGGGGCCGGACCCACAACACAGCTACCTGCCGCCCGCGCCGCCCCTCCCGGGCCTGCTCCCCGCCCGCGCGGATCCCGCCGGGCGCCCCGCGTCTCTGAGCCCCCGGCCTTCCGGGCCCGGGCAGTCACCACCTGGGCTGGGGAGCCCCGCTTCCGGGGCCGCGGGGTCCCCGCCGTCCCCAGGACGCCTGGCCTGTCGTCCCCCGCGCACCGAGGCGGGCCCCTGTTTCTGTGTGGAGGGGGCTTCCTGGGCTACGGGGTGGGGGTGGCGGGGCTCTGCCTTGAGTGACCCGGGGTGGCGGCGCTGCCAGCTGGGAGCGCTTCCCGGGCGGCATCCCGCCCTCACCGCCTCGGCTGCTTTCTCGCTTTGCCCGCCCGCGGGGCACCGTCTCCGGGCCGGCCCGCCCAGCGTGCGCCCTGCCGGCGGCTCCTACCCGCGCGCGGGCTCCCCCTGGCGGCCGGCCCCGGGCGCTGAGCTCGGCCCGCGCTCTGGCCGTCGGAGGTGAGCTGGCGCGGCGCTGTCTCCTTCCCGCCCCAGGGGTCCCGCGCCGGGAGCGGGGAGGCGGCGAGAACCCGGGCGCCAGAAGGCACCGGGTTTCCGAGGGGGAGCCCGGGGTGGGCGCCTGGGGGTCTGAGGTTCTCAGGACTCAACCGCACGGGCGGGGACCCACCCCAGCCCTCCGCGCCCTCCGCGCCCTCATGGGAAAGCCATCAGTTTAGGTGAAGCGTGGTGTTTAAAAAGTAATGTCCGTGATTAGAGCAACACTGTTTACCTAAAACCGTTTTCTGAGTGTAGTGAGTGAGAGTGAGCGGAGTAAACATGAGCGTTGCATGAAGCCTGCCTGCGGGGCAGCGTCCCTGCTGCCGCTGCCTCGTGTCTCTCGCTGCACGTGGGGCTGGCTGCCCTTCTGTCCCGTCCCCACCCCTCCTCTGCGGCTGTCCCTGGGGGTCCCTGGGGTCTCCTGGTCCTGTCAGTGTAGAGGGAGGGAGGAAGGATCCCTGGCGACTTGGAGAAAAGGTTTTGTGCCCTCCGGTGGGGCTTCCCCTCGTATTTATGATCCTAACTTATACAGTGCCCACCGTGGAAGCAAATGCCTCCTGTATTGCTATGTACATATCCACATCTGGGGTTGTAAATACAGTTGTTCTGTGTATAAATAAAACAAGCCTGTTTTTGATCTTCCATCGTCAGATTTCTTATCATTCTTTCGTGATTTGATGTAAAATATCAGTTGCCAAAAAATCTTTCCAAACTGGATTCAGAATTATGTTTTTCAGCCACTCTAAACATAGGTTGAATTGGTGGTGGCTGAAAAGCAAAGTGGAATGAATAGCAT
Source organism: Ovis aries (assembly GCF_016772045.2). Lineage (NCBI taxonomy): Eukaryota > Metazoa > Chordata > Mammalia > Artiodactyla > Bovidae > Ovis > Ovis aries. The sequence continues at coordinate 7,528,243 of NC_056054.1, read as the reverse complement.
TGTATTATTCAGGGTGTGGGTTCTAGGATCTGTTGAATTAATTCAGCAAGGTGGCGGGGCTGGGAAGCACTGAGGCTCTCATGCTTAATCACATGTAGCTTCAGCCCAGCCTCCTGAGGTCATCTTAGCTAATGTTCTAGCCTATGTCTTTTATATAAAACTGCAAACTGGAGCTCTCCTACTCATCTCTATTACAAGGGAGCTGCCTCTTCAAGCTCAAAGTCACTTTGTGACCCCTGTTTCCTGGGTGAGGGATGGGGACTGGCATCGTGGAGTTGGAAACTGGGCTGGCAGGGTACCATAGGGCTGTGTGGGTTCTGAGTGTGTAGTTGCCTCCCCAGAAGCTTTCTTCTCTCTCATTTTATGCTTAGTAGAACTTGTTTTGTCTTGCATGCTCCTCCCACATGGCCAGTGCCGGATCAGGCCTCATGGTTACAAAATAGCTGCCACTATTCCAGATATCACATCCAAACATGACCATGTCCAGGCTAAAGTGTGGGTGAACAGGTGGGTTGGCTCTTGCCTCTTTTTAAGGTAAAAGGAAACTTTTTGGGAAATCTGGCACTCACTGACCTCCCCTGAGGTCTCATTGTCTAGAATTGGACCACACACTCATGACTAGAGCAGTGGGTGTGAAAGGAACCGAGCTGTGTCAGTGGTGACCGATCACGATGCTGGCTGACACATTTGTTACTTTATGCTGGGTGCTGGCAGACACGTTATACATATTAACTCACCTATTCCTCTTCTCAGTCCTACGAAGTGGCTATCCACATTTTACAGATTAGGACACAGGATCAGAGAGGCCACAGCTTGCCCCCGCAGCATGTGGCTGGGACAGGAGAGCACACCTCGAGGGCTGAGCTTGCTTGCGTCCTCAGCCTGACCCCAATCTCAGCCCACATGACAGATGGGGAGACAGGGCCTAAGTCACACACAGGCATCTGGGCCCAGGAGCCTGTGGTCCTTCTTGCACGGATGGCAGGAGCCAGGTCTTTGTGGGTTTTTTGGGGGATTTTTTTGGCCACATGGTGTGTGGGATCTTAGTTCCCTGACCAGGGACTGAACCCATGCAAAGCGGCCCCAGTACCACCACCGTGAAGCCCACCACTGGGGCTGTTTGTTTGGGACCTCCGAGGAGAGTCGCCCGGGGCGGTCGTGGGGGCCAGTCACCATGGGGGCGTGAGTGCTTAGGGCGTCCTGGTTTTCTGCAAGTGCCGCTGGACTGTGGTGCCTGCCCCCTTGGCACACTTGCTCCAGGCCGTTTTGTCTGTCACCTGGCCGCTGACCTCGGAACTGCAAGGTGCCCCCTCCACTGTGTCCACCCCAGCTCGAGGCTGCGGGCAGGAGCCCCTGGGCCTCTGGGTGGAAAGGCTGCTTCCGAGGGTGGGGCCCCTGAGAGCCCCCACGCAGGACTAGAGCTGGTGGCAGGGCAGGCGGGTACCTGCTTTGAGACTGGGCATCGGGCCCAGGGCTTTCATGGGCACCTGAAAGGAGGCCTTGGGCGGATGGTCTAACTCGGCGGGTGCTGGTGGCCCCGCATCCCGGGGGTACGCTGTGGCCGCTCGGGTCCGTGCAAGGCAGCCTGAGCTAGGCTGGGCGCGTCCCTGGGTGTTGCCGTCACCCTCCCCTCCTCTGCAGACAGCACCCCCCACGGGGCCCATTGTGTCTGTTACCGATGGGGCATGACCGAGAATGGGCGCAGCAGCCATCTCCATCCACCCAGGCTGCAAGGCCCCGCCCGTCTTCCTTCACCGCTGTCTGTCGGTGCCTGGGGGACCCGACCTCTCTAAGCCGTGAATCCGGATTGTTCAGGACTTCTGATGCCCTGTCCCTCCTCCTGCTAGGAGAGTGACACAGCTGCATAAACACGTTTTCTCTAACATAACCACCGTGGGCAGCTGCACTTCTCTGGAAGGAAAAAGAGAACCAGACCACTTCTGGTTTCTTCAAGTACGATTATTCCCATGAGGCTGAGTTTATTTAAAACCAAAACAGAGTTCTGTTCTTTTTTTCTGTTATTTATAAAGCAGTACTGAACTGGTCTTTTTTTTAATATAAACCCCAGTGACTTAGCATCTGAAGTTCACTTGGGAAGAAGGCCAGAACATGAAGCAGTCAGCACAGAGACAGGAGGTTACAAATGCAAGTTTATTTTTTTCTTTAACAAAATCTTAGCGCTTTCTCCCTGTAGCTCTGCTCCATGCCCGAACTGCAAGGGCAGAAGGAGGGGAGCAGAGACCAGGCAGACACCTGAGGCAGCTCGACCTTTTCTTGTGGTGAGTGACCTCCCTTGAGGCCTCTGGATTCCCGGCTGTTACGTTACTGTCGGGTTACAGTGGAACGAAGGGGCACAGGGAACCCTGGACGGGGCATGCGGCCAGCCTCGCTCAGTCCCATGCCGACACTGTGGTATCGTCCCTGCCCACCAGGTGCCCTGGAGAGTTGCCTGGGTCTCCTGAGACAGAGTTGGTGCTGGAGAGCCGGAAGCACTCGCCAAAGTCCAACTTCTTAAAACACAGCTGCTTCCATACCGACCAGCATCAGCACGTAATTCATGAGGCACACATGGATGAGAGGAGGGTTTCTGAGGGCAGTGCTGACGCTGTCGGGGCAGGGGGAGGGCAGAGGAAGGAAAGGCGGCCTTTCACTCCTCTGTCCCGTCAGCGTCTGGAAGAGCAGCTGGGGCACAGCGACAGTCCCTTGATTCCTCAGGCCGGGGGCGCAGGCGGGGACCCCAGTCCACGCGTGCCATTTTCTTCTTATAACAGTTCAGAGCTATGTCAGTATCAGCGTTAAGAAGGCTGATGCGTGTGTCAGTCGCTCAGTTGTGTCCGACTCTGTGACCGCATGGACTGTAGCCCACCAGGCTTTGTCCGTGGGATCCTCCAGGCAAGACTACTAGAGTGGGTTGCCATTTCCTTCTCCAAAAAGGCTGATGAAAGTGTGTAAAATCAAGATAACTGTACTTAGCAGCACAGTTGCAATAAAGCATCACTGAGATCTGAGGAAGTATTACCTTCTCAGGAGTTCCTGCTTTGGGCTGAGTTAGCTTGAGACAGTGAATCACCCGTGTCCTAAATCCATCAACAGGAACACAGATGGTCTATTTGTCATAAATATCTATTAAACCTTCTAAACTGACAGCTGAGCCATGCCGAATTAAGAAGAGTCTGGGCCCACATTTTCCTTCTCTCCTGTTTTTAATCACAGCGGCCCAGGGCTGGCCCCCAGCCTGCCAGGCCTGTCTGCCGTGACCCCGCCTCCCGGTCGGGCTCCTGGACGGGGAGACACGCGGCCCCGCAGGCAGCAGGCCCGCAGCCGTGAGGACCCCCGACCTCACACGGCACAGCGGGCGGGGCGGCCAGTGCCCCGGCAGCACATACCTGACTCAGAGGGCGCCCCGCTGGGAAAGAGAGGAAACATTTTAGAATCAGACCTAACAGCCCCGAGGGGAAGGGTGCCGTCTGGGAGCCAGTTTCTGTGACGTGAGCTGTTAAAACCTGGGGGGCTGGGTACAGAGCGTCGCCTCGACAGCGGGAGGAGGAGTGGCGCGAGTGAGCTTGAACATGCCGCCGCATCCTCACCTGCAGTTAGTGCGGAAGAGGCCGCCTTTCACGTAAAGACGTGCGGGGGGTCGAGTGCAGGGTGAGGGGGCTGGCCAGCCTGTGCCGGCCCCCGGGGGCGCTCCACAGAGATGGGAGAAGCGCGGTCACCTGGCCTGAGACGAAAGCCCCCTCTGCTGGTGACAAAGCAGGGCTCTGCAGTCCGTGTCCGCACAGGACAGAGAGCAGCAGGCCTACTCCCAGGGAACCTGGAGTGGGAGCGCCGAGGTCCCATGCCGTCCGGCCCCGCCTGCAGCGCTATCTGAAGCTCCCTACGTGGATGGAGAGAGAAGCTTCTGGTCCACGGGCCCGGGCAGGCGTATCTGCACCAGAGAAGACGTCGCCGCTCTGCGCACGGAGGGCCTCCCGGCTGCGGGGAGAGAGACACCGGCACGGGTTCACATCCCAGACACCGGGGCCCCAGCAGCTCGAGGAGGGGCTCCTGATTTCACCTCCAACGTTCAGAGTCAAGTGAGAACAGGCGACAGATATTCCCACAACGCTCTGCACACCAGGGCTCCACGCTGCAGTCAGGAGTGTGAGCCCGGAGGTCGCAGCCAGAACCTGTCCATGGCCGAGAACCCTCACTCACCTTTTCCTTTTCCCCAGGGCGAGCTCCTTCTGTTTTTCTCTTCCGATGTCATCTTGGACGGTACTGAAATCATCATCGTCTTCAACCAGGAGATTCTGCATGGCACAGTAATTACTGAGCAGTGTTTTCAGACATCTTTCTAGCCTACACTTAAGAGATGTATGTAAAAAATAACCTACGGGATATCCAAACTGACATAAACTAGATTAGTAACGTGAAACAGTCTAGTGCTTGATGAGAACAAACTGAGCTAGGAGCAAGATGAGCTCGAGACAGACATGCGGGAGACCTGTCCGAGCAGCCCAAGGTACAGCAGGCCGCCCAGCCAGTGTGGCCTCGCGCCCGCGTCCTGACACTGGGCCTCCCGGAGTCTCCCTGGAGCCACCCTGGGGCCCCCTCTGCCCTGCTGGGACCCGCAGGCGGTCAGAGACGGGGACTCACCATCAGGGTTGCCGCCCCCACAGGCCACTCTGTCTGGGTCTACTAACCGCCTGGGCACACGTGAGCAGGAGAGCCTGTGTCACTAGGCAATGCTGAGGCCTCCCAGGCCCTGGGTTAGGGACACCAGGATTCCTGGCTACGTGCCCCACGGGGATCTGGGGGGTGAGCGCTGCTTGGGGGCAGTGGCCCTCCCATGCCTGACATGCCAGCTGAGGGGCTGCAGTGGGGCTGGCTCCCTGCTTTTCCACCTCAGGTGGGAAAAGCCTCCCCCACGACAGCCAAGTGCTCCGCTGAGTTCAGTGCGACTGTTTCCATCTTCTTTACAACACAGGAACGTGGCCCCCGCAAGCCCCGGCGTTCTACCTGGCTCTGCTAGTGGCCGTCCTGTGACTTCTCCACTCGCCACTTGCATGTGTGCTCAGCGCCACCTGGGCTCCGCTTTATCTGCTTTAGATGCTGTGTTCTCTGCCGCCACATCAATACTCTTCCCCCATTTCACGTATCCCCTTTCTGAGGGTCATTTAAGTTCTTCCCAGTGTTAGTCTTCAATCCAAATCAAAGAGCCCTTAAATGCTCATTTCTGTACACCTCCCCCAGCACATGGGTGTTTCAGCACCCCACTCCTGTGTTCTTGCCTGGAAAACCCCACGGACAGAGGAGCCTGGTGGGCTACAGTCCACGGGGCTGCAAAGCATTGGCCATGACTGAGCGCGCATGGACGTGCTCGTGCACACACACACACGCACACGGGTGTTTCTGCGTGTTTCTATCTAGAGTGGAAGCACCTGGTTGCATCATGTGGGCACCTTTGCTGACTGCTGCCAACTGCCATTTACTTGGCACTGGTGTTTCCTGGTGCCGCCCAGAGTCCCAAGAGTCTGGCCTGGCAGCTCAGGTTTTATCTCACAGGTCCTTGGTTACTGGGAAGCTATCTTTTCACCTGCTTTCTGAGAACTGCCAGGCATTGCTCACTAGGGGAGAGATGGGCAAAGCTTATTTTTTTGTAACTGATTTGCAGAAGTACTTTACATATTTGGGATACACTAGTCCTTATTGCTTATATCCTGATATATTATCTTTTCCTATTTGTGGCTTGTCTTCTCACTTTGTATCATTTCCTTTGATGAAAAGAAGCTTTTAATTTAAACGTACAGTTGTCCCTCGGAGTTCACAGTGGACTGGTTTCAGGACATGCCACAGACACCAAAATCCTGGGATGCTTGGGACTCAGCTGGCACTCTGTATCCACAGTTCCACACCTGTGGGTTCAACCAACTGCAGTTTGTAGTACTCAATGTATTTATTGGAAAAAGAAATTTGTATATAAGTGGACCCAGGCAGTTCAAACCTATGCTGTTCAAGGGTCAACTGCAGTCAATTTATTGACCCTCTTCTTTATGGATTATGTTTTATATTTCTTACTTTAAGAAATCCTTAACCTAAGTCATAAAAATTTTCTTATCTTCTAAAGGTTGAAATGCTTTTCACATTTAAGTCTTCATGTTGATTGTTGTACAGGTGTGAGCAGAGGTGGACAGAGATTTTATGGGGTCCACAGCTTATACAAATTGGTCCTCTTTATGAAAATGCAATCAAAATTATGACTATAATTACTGAATAATCCATTTTTAATGCTGCCTCAAATACCTGTCAAGTTTCATTATATGAGTGATTCTGTTTCACTGCTCTATTTCAGTCTTGCCCTGCCCCAAAGCTAGTCACCATGGCTCTGTAATCAGTCTTAATTCTGGGTACGGCAACACCCTGATCTTGTTCTTCAAAAGTTTCTTAGCTCTTTAATTTACATGGTTTTTCACTGTGATGATACTGAACTCACAGCTGTGGGACTACTGGTATCTTTACCATTGTGAGGCCTCTGTTCCCACAACATGGTATGTGATATGATTCTGTATCTAACTGAAACTTTAACATCTCTCAGTATTTCTGTAATACTCTCCAGAAAGGTCTTATAAATCTTTTTGTTGGATGCATTCCCAGGTACTTTGTAATTTTAAGTATGTTGATCTTATAACCTTCTGAACTCTCTTAATAGAGCTAATAGCTTATTTGTATAGTCTTTCAAATGTGGAAAAACTGTATTTAAGAACAGTGTTATATATATTTTCCTTTGAGAATTTCTTTTACCTGTCTTTCAATTTCTGTTTATTTGCTTTTCTTTGTCGGGTGGAAGGTCATATTACATTGGTTACATTTTTTAGTATTGTACAATGAAGAACAGAAGTGGTGATTAAGGGAATACTTATTCCTTAATATAAATTTAAGGGAATACTTATTCCCTAACAGAAAAACTTATCTAAGTCAAAAAACAAATTATTAATCAGTTTAATAAATTATTAATTCTTAAATTAAGGATTTAAATAATTAACCCATAATACAAAAAATATAATGACAACAAAGTAGGTCTGTCCAAGGAATGCAAGGAAGGCTCAGTGTTGAGAGTATGTTTATGTAATAATACTCCATTACCAGATTAAAGGAGAAAAACCATATGGCTAATTAAACATGCAGAGAAAGCAGAGAATAAAATATAACATTAAAAATCCAGCGCTCATTCATTATTTTAAAAAAAAGAACTTCAGAGCAAACTAGGAATGAAAGGCGTGCCCTAACCTAAGACGGGCGCCGGCATGAAGCCTAAAGCAGCACACTTAGTGATGAGACTTCAAAAGCATTTTCATTCAAGTCAGACCCGAATTAAGGTTTTGGTATTGTGGTTCCACTGCCTCATCAAACGCGTTGTCTCGTTTTCCCTGCTTCCCCCTCACTTCGTGAAACAATTTATCTAAAATGGGGCTGTCGACGCTTTGAAGACTTGAGTGTGCTTATCTGTGCTCTTCTCCTGCAGAGGTTTCCTCTGCTCTTACAACTACGCCACCTTCTCTCTCTCCCCAGCTCCAGGCCCTCCGTTTCTTCTCCCTGCTTAAGTTCTCTGCCAGCTTCACTGCGGCCTGCTCTGGTATCAGCACTAGGGAGTTCTGCCGTGGCGGAGAGAAGTTAGTAACACTTGTCTATACAATCATTTGATTCTGGTGTTCTCAGACTGGTAAATTTACTGTGAAAATCTTACCTTAACACCAATAGTATCTCCATCTTTCAAGTAATAAGGTGCGCCCTGCAAATTATCTTGCTTTTTCTTCTTTTTCCTTTTAGTAGTTTGCTGGTTCTACAGAAAAATTAAACATCTTGAATTAAAACAAAAACTCAATCTCAAATTCTTAGTAAAAATACCCTATCAGCCTGTGAAAAATGGTAGCTAATCTATTCGCTGTGCCAGGAAGGCCCAATTTTCTTGAGAAAGCCCCACGACTTTACCCAACTAGACACTGGAAGCCATGCAAACTTTTCAGGAAAGTATTTGGCAATTTCAATTTTCTCCACGGGAAGTGAGTAGACGTCGGCCACTCGCTGCCTCAGGGAGCTGGCCGTCCAGCCGCGGGCCGTGTCCCACAGCACGTCCACGGGCGGGCCGTAGGCTCTCTCACCAGGAAGGCGCATCTGTGTCCGCAGCAGCACGTCCCAGGGGCTGTGCCAGAAAACAGTCGAATGTCAGATTTACCACCAGAGGAGAGGGGTGCTGTGAAGGGCAAAGCTACTCCTCTGACTCTGCTGCTTTGCTTAAGGGATTCTCCCTGAACGAACCCTGATCGCTTGTGGGGAACTTTGACTTTGATTTCCTTCACTCCTGACCCAGAATGGAGGTGAGCGCCCATTCTGAGTGCATGGCACAGTTCCAGGGGAGGCAGCAGGCAGGGCTGAAGGCGGAGTTGGAGAAGTTCCTCCAGGGAGCACACAGGAAAGGGGATTGGTGACAATGGGAAGGGCCAGCAGGGTGAGAGGGAAGGGGCTCAACATGACCAGGTTCCCCGCCATGGCAATTCCCTAGGAAGTGCTGATGTCAGAGCAAGCCGTGATGAAGCTGGAGAAGAAACGGAGGGCCTGGAGCCGGGGAGAGAGAGAAGGCGGTGTAGTTGTAAGAGCAGAGGAAACCTCTGCAGGAGAAGAGCACAGATAAGAGGTCCTTAGAGGAAGAGAAAGAAAAGAAACATTCAGACAGGTCAGATGGAAAATCAGATGTGTGGAGTATGTTTAAAAATAGGAGGACGTGAAATAAAAACTACAGATAAGAACTGGAAGATAGAGAGGAGAAATGAAAGCTTTAAGGACGGTGAGACAAGAACAGTTTTAATGCTGTATTTCTATTATATTGGTGTTTTATTGAAAGAAAGGGAAAAGCAGCTGTAGATACGGACAACAGGGAGAGTGGAGGCCTGGAGAAAGGAGACGGGACTGAGCGCGGGGAACTGTGGTCAGGAGGGGGTTTGTCAGAGGGTGTAGGTGTTTCGGGGTCACTGAGCAGAGCCGAGGTCCCAGAGCTTACAGAGGTTGGTCAGTGCAGACGCAGGGGTTGCTAAGGAAGAGACAGGGGCTGCTGAGGACCCCAAGGAGACAGGGTCCCCACGGAGGGAGGGCAAGAGTGCTCTGGAGGTCAGTACAGGACAGAAGTGCCAATGAGGAAGGGGGTCTAAGTAAGTACACAACGTGGTCTTCAAAAAAACACTGCTCACAAAAATAACGACAGGATCAAATTACACAATATTCTGTATTATAGAAAGAGCTCACGCAAATCAGACTTTTTACTAAGACATCATTAAAAACAGGCAATATATATGAAACAATTCACATACAAAATATAAATGGCCTACAAACCTTTGAACAAATGCCCCAATCTTACTAGTGATCAAAGCACTGAGGCAAATGAAACAAAATAACCATTTTTCATTTATCAATTTAGCAAACATTTAAACAATGACAACACTCGATGGCTTGACAGTGAGGTGAAGTAAATCCTTAGAAACCCTACTTGTGGGAACATAAATTGATGTACCTTAATGATTTATTTTAATGGAAATGAATTTAAAGACTTATTTTAAGAGGTTTAAAATGTCCATACTATTTGATCCAGAAATTCCTCTCCAGGGAACTACTAGAGTAATATAATTTGCACTAAGAATGTCTTTTTATAAAACAGTGGCACTAAGTGAAGGCCAGGTATGGTTGAAAGAACACACTTGTTATATAGGCGGGCAATGAGAATCATCATGTCGGGCAGAACTTATATTTGGTGTTACTGACAAAAATGTCTTACACAAGAAAGTCTTATAATAAAAAAAAGAATAGTTATGTTTGCTCACGGACAACCCTGGGGTGCTTCTTTATTCAATACACAAACTGACTGTGACAAAGGCGCTGCCCTAGATAGTGGGGATGCAGCATGACCAGGAAACAGAGCGCTTGCTCTCCCAAAGCGAACGTTCTAGTAGGAAACAGATGACAATGGATGATTCAGCAAGTGTGCATCAGGGGGCATCAGGATGGAAAACTCAGGACGAGGAGCAGCATGTCGGGTGCTCCTATCAGTCTGACCAGACTGTCTTCAGGCACTGATAAGAGCTGAGGGCGAGCGTCTTGCTTACATTTAAGGTCGTTATGCGTTCAATATGCACTGGGACTGACTGAGAAATTAATCTGTTTTTATGGAGAAATGAATTCTAAGATCTAGATACCAGATATACAAACACATTTCTAGAACATAATCTGTTTTAAGTTGCCAGACTCATTAGAAGCAGTGAAAAAAAACGCTTGAAATTTTAACAACTTAATAGTAAAGAAATTATCCATTGGGGTCAATTGTTGTTTAGTTGCTAAGTCATGTCCGGCTCTCTTGGGACCCCGAGGACTGTAGCCCACCAGGCTCCTGTGTCCATGGGATTCTTCAGGCCAGAATACTGGAGTGGGTTGCCATTTCCTTCTCCAGGCGATCTTCCCAACAGAGGGATTGAACCCACGTCTCCTGCATTGGCAGGAGGATTCTTTACCACTGAGCCCCCAGGGAAGCCTTGTTGTGATCAGACATGTATGTAATTTTGTATGTGTAGCAGGATGTCTTACCCCAAGTTTTCTTCTTTCTGAAGGGGCTCTAAGCAGATCTCAGTCCTCTTTCCCAATTTATATTCCCTGATAACAAATGAAACAAAACAATACTGAATGACATATTAATTTTTTAAAGGTTTAAAAAAAAATTCAAGTATTCTTAAGTGAAACAGTATACCATATAAGAACACTGAAAATTTAAGAGACTACCATGAAAAATTATACAGCAACAAATTGTACAACTGAGAAGATATGGTAAATTCCTAGAAATATACAACCTACCAAGACTGAATCACGAAGAAACAGAAAATCTGAACAGACCAATTAGTAATGAGATTGAATCAGCAATTAAAAACCTCCTAACAAAAAAGAGTTGAGGATCAGATGGTTTTACTGATGATAAAAGATTTAATACCAATCCTTCCCAAACTCTTTCAAAAAAAAAAAAACCAGGAGGGAACACTTCCAAACTCATTCTATGAGGCCAGAATTACCTTGATATCAAAATCAGACAATAACATTACAAGAAAAGAATATTAAAGGCCAATGTCCCTGATGAACATAGCTGCAAAAAGCTGCAAAGAAATACTAGCAAAACAAATTCAGCAATACATTAAAAGGATCATACACTATGATCATGTGGGATTTATGCAAGGGATGCAAAGATGGCTCAACATTTGCAAATCAATTGATGTAATAAAACCACATTAACAGAATGAAGGACATGATCATCGCAACAGATGCAGAGAAAGCATTTGACAAAATTCAACCTTCTTTCACATTAAAAATTCACAACAAACGGGGTATTCAACAACATAAAGGTCTTATTTGACAAGCCCTTAGCTAGTATCACACTCAACAGTGAAAAGCTGAAAGCTCTTCCTCTAAGATCAGGAATAGCACAAGGATGCGCTCATACCACTCATATCCAACACAGTAGCAAAAGTGCTAGTCAGAGCAATTAGCAAAGAAAAGGAATCCAGGTTGGAAAAAAAGTAAAATTGTCTCCGTTTGTGGATGACATGATGATATTTACAGAAACCTCTAAAGACTCCACAAAAAAAAAACAAAACAAAACTTCTTAAATAAATGGGGACTTCCCTGGTGGCCTAGTGGATAAGAATCTGCCTGCCAATGCAGGGGACACAGGTTTGATCCCTGGCCCGGGAAGATTCTACATACCTCGGAGCAACTAAGTGAGGGCCACAACTACTGAGTCCATGCTCCAGAACCTGTAGTCCATAGGAGACGTGACCCCACGGAGGAGCCCTCCCAGCGCAAGGAAGAGGAGGAGCACCACTAGCCACAGGGACAGAAAGCCTGCGCAAAAAGCAATGAGGACCCAGCACAGCCAAAAAGAAATAAATAACTAAACAGATTAAAAAACACTAATTAATGAATTCAGCAAGGTTGCAGGACACAAAATCAATGTATAAAAATCAGCTGCATTTTATATAATGACAATAAATTATCAGAAAGAGAAGTTAAGAAAACAATCCCAACAGCATCAAAAAAAATAAAATACTTAGGAATAAATTTAACCAAGGAGGTGAAAGACCTGTATACTGAAAACTACCAAGACGCTGATGTAACAAACTGAAGACACAAATAAACGGAGCGATTCCATGGTCATGGACTGGCAGAATATTGTTCAAACGTCCACACTACCCGCCACCCCCCTCCCACCAAATCTATAAGTTCAATGTAATCCCTGTCAGAATTTCAATAGCATTTTGCAATTAAAAATAGGAACAGTTCTAAAATTTTTATAAACCCACAAAGGACCTCAAATAGCCAAAGCAATCTTTTCCTAAGAAAGAAGAACAAAGCTGAAGGCATCATGCCCTCTGCTTTCAAACTATACTGTAAACCTATAGTTATCAAAACAGTGTAGTACGGGCATGAACAACACACACGTATCAGTGGAGCACAAAAGAGAGCCCAGAAATGGACACTTGCATATCAGGCCAATGAGTTTATAACATGGAAGCTAAGAACCCACAGTAGGGAAGAGTCTCTTCAATAAATGGTGCTGGCGGGGCGGAACTGGACAGTCTCATGCAAAAGAATGAAAGATCCTTATCTTACACCACGTGCAAAAATCAACTTAAAACTAATTAAACGATTTGAACATAAGACCTGAAATTGTAAAATTCCCAAAAGAAAACCGTGGGGTAAAGCTGTGGCGTGATTTCTTTTTGGATTTGACACTAAAAGCAAAGGCAAAAAAAGCAAAAATGAACAAGTGGGACTACATCAAACTAGAAAGCTTTGCATAGCAAAGGAAGCCATCAGCAAAATTAAAGAGCAGTCTATGAAGCAGGAGAAAGTATTTGCAAAGCTAAGGGGTTAGTGTTAAAATTATATTGAGAACTCATACAACTCAACAGCAAAAAGCAAACAATCTGACTAAAAAATGGCAGAGGATGTGAACAGAAATTTTTTAAAGAAGACATACTAATAGCCAACAGGTACATAAAAAGGTAACATGACTAATCATCAGGGAAATGCAAACCAAATCCACAATGAGATACCATCTCACACCTGTCAGAACACTTAACATTGAAAAGACAAGAGAGAACAAGTATCAGTGAGGGTGTGGAGGAAAGGGAACCCTTGTTCAAGGGCGGTGGGAATGTAAATTGGTTCAGCCACTATGGAAAAACAGTATGGAGGTGCCTCAAAAAATTAAAAAAAGAACTATCACATGATCCAGCAATTCCATTGCTGGGCACCTCCCCAAAGGAAACGGAAACAGGGTTTTGAAGAGATGATCCGCACTCCCAGGCTCATTGCAGCACTATGCGCAGTAGGCTAGAGATGGAAAAACCTAGTGTCTTTACTGAAAGAATGGATCAAGGTGTGGTTTACGGGTATGTGTGCGTGCGCACACACACAGACACACACACACAGACACACACAGACACACAGACACACACACACAGAGGAATATCATGCAGCCCTAAGAAAGGACATCTGGTGGCTTGAGATAACACAGACAGACACTGAGGGCATTATGCTAAGGGAGATAGGGCCACTGCTGCATGACATCACTTACATGTGGACTCCAAAAAGCTGAACTAATAGAAACAGGGACTCGAATAGTGGTTTCTAGGGGCTGGGAAGGGAAAAGGGAAGATGCTTGTCAAAGGGTACAGACTTACAGCCATAAACTATAATCAGCATGCTGTACCTGACATCCCCAGGACGTACTTGTAACACTGTATTACATACGTACTTATAATACTATATTATATACTTGAAAGTTGCTGATAAGAGAGTAGATCTTAAATGTTCTCACAAAAAAACCCCAGCAATTCTATGATGTGATGGAGGTGTGAGCTAACACTATGGTGGTAAAATCATTCTGCAATATATGTCTGTCAAATCAATACACTCATATAGTGTTAGTGAGTTAAAATTGCTCAGTCATGTTCAACTCTTTGCAACTCCATAGACTGTTGCCCGCCGGGTTCCTCTGCCCATGGAATTCTTCAGGCAAGAATACTGGAGTGGGTTGCCATTCCCTTCTCCAGGGGATGTTCCTAACCCAGGTCTCCTGCATTTTAGGCAGATTCTTATATATCAATTATATCTCAATAAAGCTGGGGGAAAAAACACTCAATATTTTGCTCACAGTCTCTGGACCAAAGTAAAAACAGGCAAAACTACATTTTTACTTAATATGAAAAACTGAAGTTGTCTCAGAGTTTGTGATAACAAGGGTTGTCCACTTGACAATGTGAATGACCTGGAATGGGCTGTTAGGGAGTGCTCACCAAGAAACCTACTTGAGCTGCTGCTGGTGGACTCGTAAAAGCCGGCCTGGGCGCTTACTTTCCACTGTCCAGGCTCTGAGGAAGGCTGGGGATGGGATGGAAAACTCCAAGGAGGGCAAGGTCATGGCCTAGAAAAGACACACACAACTGAAAACGCATTCTTAAAAACAGACTGCTTTAGGGAAAAAATGAAGCACTACACAATGACATCTGAGGGAGACAGCTTCTCAAGTGATGACAGTATCTACCAGAAACCCACAGGAATCTCTCTTACATGAAATTAATCCTGAGTCACTTTTGTATTCCTCTATGCTGAAATCACCTTGAGAGCTAAGTGACTTTTCTATTTCTGAGCCAAAACCTCCTTTTTAATGATTATCTTTTAGAAAATGAAACTTTAATTTCTATATGACTGTAACTCAAAAGCAGAGGCCACTCTAATAAAAGCAAGGACTTGTCTTCAGTTTCCATCTGTGCTACTATCATTCAACAGTGTTTCCTCTGCCAAGGAAATGACTTTCTATTTTGAAATACTGCAGAATCTCTGGATCCAACTGCTAGGCCCAAACCACTGTACTAATTCTGTAGGGTGGATATCTATTCATATACTTAGGTTGTATTATATGACATGGTCAATATTCATCCATTTTTTAATCTAGAAACAGTAATTTTATATCTTTTAATCCAATATAAGAAAAAAAAGTTGCTTCCTTCTTGTTCTTAAGAGAATAAGATCATTTGCTTTTTTTGAGAAAGGTATTTCAGACAGTGAGGATACACAGGATAAGTCAATCAGTGACTGATATTTAACTTACATGCCCCTACACTTTTTCCTTTATGAGGAAGAAGGATGTTCATTTTAGTCCACTGAGAGTTAAGATGCTTCTTAAGCATTTTGTGTTGTATTCAACCGAGCCTTTCCATTTGGACAGAGCACTCTGTCTGTGAATATTAATGTCCAAGAAAACAATGCAATATCTAGTTTAACATTCTAACATAAAGCTGAGATTCTGACCTCCTGGGCAACTGACAACACAGCTTTTGCTGACCACATTTAACACATGAATCACAATGGTGCAAAAACAATGTAAATAAAGTGAATGCTTTACAAATGTTCCAACAAATGTTTCCCTAAAAAAATCAAAATGAACATAAGCTGCAAGTCACTGAGAAGACAGTCAAATGGAAGCACAGCATGCCTGTCGGAGTGGGAAGAGAGGGAGCCACAGGGTGACTGAGCGAGCCCGGGAGCCCCCGAGCAGCGTGCGTGTGTGGCCTGTGCGGTACTCACCACTGAACATGGCATAGAACACATGCCATATCAGAACAGACTGTAATTGAGGGGAAAGGAAATAGAAGAATATATTAATATCTCACTGGAAGCAGCCAGATCACCACTAGGGTTCGCTGTAGGAGGAAGGCTGACCTGAGACTTCAGCTCCCCTAAGGTGGCATCTTCTGAGATTTCAAGGTCTCCCAAGTACCAGAGGGAAACTTCTTCGTGTGCGTCACTGGGAGCACCTGCAAAGGACAGAGTGAGACTTCTGACAGGAGCTTTAGATGAACTTAGCTCATATTTCTGAAATACAGGCTGTGCTGGGATACCGCACACAGGCTTAGTACAATTCTATCCAAGCAACTTGGTATCTGCAGGCTTCGAGTCAGCTTCTCAGGACTTCATGGGGAGGAAGCGGGGTCTGGCAGATGGGCCGCCAGGGGGCGCGATGTGGGCATAAGCCCGCGTCTTCTGCCAGGATGAGTCTGAGGCATTTCATTCACACTGTGCTGTCACTGAAAGCAACGGAAGCTTCAATGTCCCGTCTGTTACAGTGAAGGGGCTGCTATTCCTACTGCCATGGGGAGCTTGAGAGATAATATATAAAAATTCCTTGAAAAAACTGGATACATTGCCATAATAATAAAGATAATAAAAATAACAGATGGCAAATGAAAGGTAAAGCCAAAAAAAAAAAAAAGAAACACCCCAAAAATAAAAAAGCAAAACAGGATGGTATTTTATAGAGGTTACATACAAATCACTGTATAAAAATAGGATGGTATTATTATTATGCTATGCATCACAGAACTCATAGATTTTGTTGTAATTTAAGTCTATTTTAAAAACAGACATTTCTGTTGCTTCTCAGCAGAAGCAGTCATTCTACTTTTCTTTATGACACACTGGCTGATGTAATTCTGTTGTGTTCTCACCTGGAGTGGAACTGGCTTTCCAGACGCTGCCTTGAGAAAGGGTACAATTCGTCTGGTCCTGGTGATCCTTCCAGTGATGCAGCGGCCCCCGAGGCTGGTACCACCAGATGGGCACTGTCAGGAAACCCTGAGGAATGGAGATTTCGAACTGCTGATGCACACAGATTAAGTCAACTTCCACTTCCACAGAGAAACATCTTGATATAGAAAGTGTTCCTGAATTTAGTATTTTTCCGTAAGATGTATGTATTAACCATCATACATTATCATTTACCACTTTTACATTCAAAAGTTTAAAATCATAAAAATCAGTATCTAGGATGAATGGGACTAATGTTCTATAAATTAGGAACTACAGTAAGTGAAAAGTATAAACAAACTAACAAAATATTAGACAGAACAAACTACATTGGAAGAGCACCATAGCACAATACACCAGTTACATGCGGTTTTTAATGTATAAAATTTTCTAAAGGAACTTTCTACAGAGAAGCAACAATCTATTGATCGAAGGTGCATTCCTATATAACAACTACATGAAATTAACCCATCTCCTAAAACACACTCTGTAATTTCAGTTTTACTAACTTAACTGGTTCTTTCCCTCCCCTTTTTTGAGTTAGTAAAGAACCTGAATAGATTAACTATGCTACAGTGGTCAATTTCCAACAATAGAAGATGAGAATGTGGGGGAAAAAACATATTTTTAAATACATATTTTTCAGGAAATGCATGCTAAAATTGAATATTTTTCTGTTTATCAAATTGGTGACAATTAATAAACACTCAACTTCCACGCAATAAATAAATAATGTAAATCAGAGCAAAAACCTCTATTTTTTTTCATTCAGTTCAAACCTAAACTCTTGTAAATTGGTGCCACGAGCATAAACTGCTGCCAAGTTTCTGGAAAGTAATTTGGGGCTGTCAAAATTTAAAATGCCCAAACCCTCTGACCCAGCCATTCTATGGCTGGGATTTTATCTTCTGATATACTGGCCCATGCATACTGAGATATTCACTGCAAATTGTTTATGGCAGCAAAAACCATGAACCAACCTCAAGGTCCCTTTTTAGAAGACTGGTACATTACAGCAGGCCATAATTTCTGACAAAGAAATTTCAGTTCCAGGAATTTATCCTATGGATACATATGTGCAAAATGGCAAACAGACAGTATTTTTGGCAGTGTTATTTGCATCAACACAAGACTGGGAACAACCTAACTGTACTGGTTAAATAACTCATGGGAGCCTCCATACACATCAAACAGAATGAGACAACTTTTTGTGTATGGATGCAGCATATATATGGGGATAAACCATTAACAAAGAAAGCTAGGTGCAGAATACAGTGCCAAGCTTATAATCTTTGCTGTAAATAGAAATATGTATATATACATGAATGTGCGCACGCATGCTCCATATATACACGTGTGTATCGATTCCATATATACACGTGTGTATCGAAGCACGTGCTTCTGGAAGGATACAGGGGAAGCTGGCTGCCGGTGGAGGGAGGACAGACACCACAGGGATGGGACCTCCTCTTCCTGGCCCAGCTTTTTATATCCTTTATATTCAAAAATTAAAGAGCACGGTATAAAATACGACAATTCTTTGAAGTCATGGAAAAGAAAAACGTAGGTCTGTATGTGCTGATGTGGAGAGATCCTCAAGACATACTAAATGCAAACAAAAAACACAAGGAATAAAACAGTGCATAGAGTATGGTCCCCTTCATGTAAACTTTGAAAGGCTATGCACATATTCACACTCAACATACAAACAGGTGCAATGTTTTTCTTGGAAGTACAAGAAAGGAAAAATAACTGGGCTCTTTCTGGAGAGAAAGATGTAAGAGAAACTTCTGTTAATCATTCTATAGCCTTCTACATTGTCTGAATTTTCTAATCACAAGCAAATGATTGTCTGAGTGCTAGAATTTGGGGTAATTTTATTTTCCTCTTTATATGTGTCCACATTAATAAAAACACCTACTACTAAATATTGGCTTTTCTGAGTGGTCATACGCAGGGTCTATGCAGAGGAGTGGCACGAGCCCCCGCAAGACCCACACTAGGACTGCAAACTTGGTTCAACTCTTTGGAAAAACGATTTGGCTTATTAATTCCATCTTTAGAATTGTCTTAAGAAGGATTTATATTTATTCTATTGATAAGAACAAAAAGTTTAAAACAAACTGAACTCCAAACAACAGGGATATAGATGAATTAAACTGTGCTATGTCATACACTGCATATACTGACAGTTTTCAGATTTTATGGTCCAGTTAAAAAATTAAATATAAAAAATAGGAAATAAAACTACATACAGTTGATGGAAGAAAATATATAAAGATGTAAAGTATGGTAGCTATCTGACTGGTAGAATTTGGGGTAAGTACTCTATATTCATTATGATTGTATTTCCCCATTTTCACACGATGAGAACATAACATCTTTGCAATCACAACACAGAAACTGTTATTTACAAAATGTCTACTTGGGAGCGAAGTCTTACCAGAGGAGGAAGTTTTCCTTCAATTAAAAGCAAAGTATCTCCAGAACAGATCATAAGCTCTTTCAGCTTTGCATCCTAGAAACACAGAAAGTCTTTTTTGTCATTTATGACTTCTGGAAGGAATAAAGAGACCATTCAATCTTTTTTAAAAAAACACACTGATGCCCCTATTATCGTTTCAAGAAATAAGTAGATGAATAATGAAGCAGATATTGAAGAGATGGAAATAAGCTAAGACTATAAAACAGTACATCATTATAAATTAAAACTGTATAATTAAGAACTTTAAAAGATTAAAGGAAGGAAGATGGATGAGATGAAAAATGGCAGACTAATTTACAGAAGATAAAATTTTAGTTCAGCTTAAAAGATGGGCTGGATTTGGAAAAGTCAGAGGAAACAAGGAATTTCTCAAGGAAAGAAGAACACGGCAGGACTTCCCTGGCGGTTCAGTGGTAAAGAATCCACTTGCTAATGCAGGAGACACAGGTTTGATCCCTGATCCAGGAAGATCCCACATGCCACCCGTGAGCCACAGCTATTGAGCCCGTCAATAGTATGTAGTTTTATTTCCATCAACTGTATGTAGTTTTATTTCCTATTTTTTATATTTAATTTTTTAACTGCACCATAAAATCTGAAAACAGCTCAGAGCCCAGGGGCCGCAACTACTGAGTCCGTACACCCTAGAGTCTGCGCTCCAACGAAATAGGCCACTGCAAAGAGAAGCCGGGCACCGGAACCAAGAACAGCCTCCTCTCAGTGCAATGAGCGAAAGCCTGCGCAGCAACGAAGACCCAGTACAGCCAAAAAGTAAACAAACAAAATTATCACAAAAAAAGAAGAACAAGGCAAAGTCAAGATTAAGTCAAGGGTCAGTATGATTTGCATACATGATTTACATAAAGGGGAAGAGCTAAGAGACTAGATTAATCAGAGTGGGAGGTATCTGCTGGAGAGTAACAGGACAGAAAACTGGGTGGGAAATGGGTCACAGGTCAAAGAGGTGTGGAACAGAAAAAAGGGAGTTTTCAGTTGCTTTTAAAAAGCCACTCAAGATTTCTGTGAAGAGGATTTTTAAAGATCACCCTAAGTTGTCAGACCTGTGACATACTGATATGAAGTGGGGAATGAATACCTGGGCTTAGGGACGCCAGCTGTAGTAACTCAGGCAAGAGGCAAAAAACACCAAAATGAAACAAAAGACCAAAAATCAGGGTTTGAACCAGGAGGCCAGCAATGGAATTGGTTGAGAAAGACTGGAAAGACTGACAGGTCTCTGAAGGCCAGGACCAAACATGACCCATGTCAGGTAAGGAGGGTAAGCCGCATGTGGGGCTGGAAAAGGCTAGGGTGAGAAAGACTAACAGCAAATCTGTGAAGTGGAGCCAGTTCTGAAGGTAATGAGTTTGCTTTTAGACGAACTGTTTGATACTGGTTTGAGAATTAGCAAGAGAAGAAAATGAGGCAAATATTTGACTAAATAAATTGTTCTGACATCCAAACTTCATGTCCTGACAATTCTTTGAGGTCCACTTCTTACTCTAGGCTGTCAAATTCCTGGCCAGGACTCACAGGGGCCTCTCTATTGGCTGTTACACAGCAAAGATCTTTCCCTGGAAGGCCCTGCTTTAAATCAGCCTCTGCTGATGTCTAATGCCAGACTCTCATTGAACAGAAAGCAGGCATATAAAGCCTGGGGGAAAGGGTTGTACTGAGCACAACCATCTAAAGCCACAGATCTGGACTGTGAGGCCTGATGCTACTTGGAACGGCAATAAGATTAACCAGCATGGAAAAACATTCAACATCACTGATTACTAGAGAAATGCAAAGCAAAACTACAATGGGGAATCCCCTCACACCAGTCAGAGGGGCCATCAAAAAAGTCTACAAATAATAAATGCTAGAGAGGATGTGGAGAAAAGGGAACCCTCCTAAACTGTTGGGGGGACTGTAGATTGGTACAGTCACTATGGAGAACAGTAGGGAGGGTCCTTAAAATACTAAAAATAAGAGTTACCATATAATCCAGCAATTCTACTCCTGGGTATATATCCAGAGAAAACTCTAATCTGCAAAGATCCATGCAACCCGACGTTCACAGTGGCACTATTTACAAAAGCCAAGACATGGAAGCCACCTGAGTGTCCATCGACAGATGAACAGATAAGGAAGATGTGGCGTGCACACACACACACACACACACACACACAGGAATATTACTCAGTCCGAAAAATAAGAATGAAATAATGCTATCTGGAGCAACATGGATGGACTTAAGAGATTATCATACTAAGTTAAGTAAGATAAAAAGACAAATATACATTGCTTATATGTAGAACCTAAAAATTGGTACAAATAAACTTATTTACAAAACAGAACAGACTCACATACAAAGAAAGCAAATTTATGTTTACCAAAGGGGAAAGTAGAGGAGGGATAAATTAGGAGGTTGGGATTAACATATATACATTACTATGTAAAAAATATATAACCAACAAGGACCTACTGTATAGCCAAGGGAATTATACTCAGTATCTTATAATAACCCATCACAGCAAGAGGGCTTCCCAGGTGGTGCTAGTGGTAAAGAACCTGTCTGCCAATGCAGGAGACATAGGAGACACGGGTTCAATCTCTAGGTCAGGAAGATCCCCTGGAGGAGAGCGTGGCAACCCGCTCCAGCAAATGAAAAAGAATCTGAAATAGACTATATATATATATTTTTTTTTAACTGAATCGCTGTGTTGTACACCTAAAACTAATACTCTAAATCAACTATACTTCTATAAAAATCAAAAACAAGAGGAAGAAGAGTAACCAGACTCCAACCATCCTATAATAACTTTGCTCCTACGTCTTATCCTAAGTGTCTGGTGGGATTTAGAGATGCAGCTTGAAGCAGAGCCTAAGTGATTGGCTGCCAAGATGGATTCTGCCATCATCAACTTACAAAGAAACTCTTGAGATTAAAACATTCAGGTTTCAAAATTGAGAGCTTATTTTCAAATTCTTCACTGGTCCTTTGTTCTCCGTAGCTCTCTGCCTCTTAATGAAGAACTACCACTAGAGACATATTCTCTTATCAAAAGAGGACTCAATATATACGTTAGATATGTTCCCACTTAGCTGAAACTTTCCCTCTGACTCTGAAAAAACTACAGTGAGAAGAAAGGAAAGTAGATCCACATATGGATTCTTGTATCCGAAAAAAGGAAGCTTTCTCCAGAATTCATTCACATGAGTAGGGGGGTATCCTTAGGAAAACACAAAACAATCACTTTGCAAATGAAATGTTTAGAAATAATCTTACTTCTTCACATAAAGGCTCCCCAGCTTCAAAGCACCAATCCATTTTTCGTAAATGCCATGTGTCTCCTAGGAAGGAATAAAAATCAGGATGGAAAAAAAGTCAGAATAATACGGTTTATGAGTTTTCCAGGAATGACTCGTCTGGATAAATGAATGTCAAATGGGATATAATCTAATAATTATTGACTAATTTTAAAAGTAAATCATCTCTTCAGAGCATAAAAAAATTAACTTGCTCCCCAACTTGGTGAATCTTCTGTCTATTCCACCAAGTACTATATGCCTGCAAATAAAAATACTTGGTACTAGTATGCAGCATCTATTTATACCTTTATTATTTACATGTACATATGCATGTCTACATCACACGTTAAGTGTAAACAGATGTACATACAAGCACAGAATCCCTTCTGAAATCACATAGTTGTCTTGGACGTAAGTACACGCTAATGTTACTCAGCAACTGGTAACATGTACAACAAAACTGTTCCTGTCAATCAGCAGTTACCCTAACAAAACACTGCATTCAGTACAGCAGTTTAATGAATTGGGTATAAAAGAACATTTACAAATGTTAATTAGATTTCTGATTTTCAGCATGTTTATTACACTGACAAAATGGGAAGAGAATATTTTTTTTTGAGGAGAGGGAGCTGAGTAAAAGTTGAAAATCTTGGTTACTAAAAAATTAGTGATGTTTTATAACAATCAACTCCCCCACTCACCAAAAGAAGATCCAAATCCAGGAAATAAACACAGATCTCATATTTATTCTGCACAGGCCACAGGTTTTGAATCCCCCTCTCATGGCTCAGACAGTAAAGAATCTGCCTGCAATGTGGGAGACCCGGGTTCCATCCCTGGGTTGGGAAGGTCTCCTAGTGAAGGGGATGGCAACCCACTCCAGTATTCTTGCCTGGAAAATTCCATGAACAGGGGAGCCTGGTGGGTTACAGTCCATAGGGTCACAAAGAGTTGGACACAACTGAGCAACTAACACTTTCACTGTAGACCCTCTTTTGTCATTATTTCTAGTTTAAAACGCAGCACAGGTATGTCGCTTCATTGGTGTCTGACTCGTGCGATCCTATGAACTGCAGCCGGCCAGGCTCCTTTGCCCGTGGGATTCTTCAGGCAAAAATACTGGAGTGGGTTTCCATGCTCTCCTCCAGGGGATCTTCCCGACCCAGGGATTGAACCTGTGTCTCTTAGTCTGCCTGCATTAGCAGGCGGATTCTTTACCACTAGCACCAACTGGGAAGTCTCTTTAAATGCAATAAATTGTATTGATATTTAACTTAATATAAGTATGTTTAAAAAAAACAATACCAGTAAATTAAAAGTGAACACCATTACGTCACAGCACAGCATGGCAGAAAGAAATCAAGAGTTGTGAAATCAGAGCCACCTAGCTACTTGTGGTATACCTCTGGGTGAGCTGTTTAGCCATTCTTTGCATCTAAGAAATGGGAACAAGCGAGGATCCCTGCTGGGAGGACTAGTGTGGAGATGAAACAAGGTACCGCAGTAAGTTCCTAGAAGAGGGCCCTGAGCCTGAGCAAGCAAACCTCGCTGCCGGGTGATGGAGCCCCAGGCTTCTACTCCGGTGCAGAGAACGGCAAGCTCTCAGTCTACTGAAACCAGCTTGATGCCTCCTCAAGCTCGCTCACATGGCTCCACCTGGGTAGCCACTTCAAAATATCCTGGGTTTATTTTTTTCATTCATATTACATTCCTTCTTTACATAGAAATACTGGGATCAAACACAACATACTGAAATGCTGAATTAATGAGGTTAAAAAAAACTGGTAAACGATCTAGGAAATTCTAGCGGGTCTAAATCTTAACCTTATCTCTTCTGTATCTCTGCTGGAGCCTATCTAGGCTTTCCTTCCTTAGACGGAGGCTAACCTACGCCTAGTTTTCTTTTAGCCTTCAAAGAAGAATCAGGAGAATTATGTGCATAGCTGACAACCCTGGGGAAAAATAAGTTTGAAAAGTTTTCATTAGGCTTATAGAAAATGCATTAAAAGTAAAGGACGGGGACAAGCTTAGGCATCATCACAGTCTGTAACCCACCTGTGAGGCCACATTTGTCCAGCATTATCTTCAGACACTGTTAAGAAAAAAAATTATGTTCATTTGTAGTTCTGTTTCTGAGTTACAGTACGAGAAACACCTTTCTTTTGACCCTGGGACTATCTGAGTCTGATTATATTTAACAACTCTCAAATAGATAAAGACATACATGGTTAACTGGTTAGGTAGGCACTCCTTAAGGGCTAATGAGGTGCCAAATCAGCCGGAAAAAAAAGCTTCCAGTGTTCACAACCAGAACCTATACGTTCATCCACTTTCAGGTCTGCAGTATGATTTTCTTATGAGGACTAACAGTGTATTTCTGACTGGATATGATTAATTAGGTTGCTTTCACCATGACTTCCCAGGTAAAGAACCCGCCTGCCAATGCAGGAGACCTACGAGACATGGGTTCCATCTCTGGGCCAGGAAGATCCCCTCAAGGAGGAAGTGGCAACCCACTCCAGTATCTTGCCTGGAAAATTCCATGAGCAGAGAAGCCTGGCGTGCCACAGTTCACAGGATTGCAAAGAGGCAGACATGACTAACGTGACAGAATGATCTCTGTTCGTCTCCAAGGCAAACCATTCAGTATCACAGTAATCCAAGTCTATGCCCCAACCAGTAATGCTGAAGAAGCTGAAGTTGAACGGGTCTATGAAGACCTACAAGACCTTTTAGAACTAACACCCAAAAAAGATGTCCTTTTCGTTAGAGGGGACTGGAATGCAAAAGTAGGAAGTCAAGAAACAGCTGGAGTAACAGGCAAATTTGGCCTTGGAATGCGGAATGAAGCAGGGCAAAGACTAATAGAGTTTTGCCAAGAAAATGCACTGGTCATAGCAAATACCCTCTTTCAACAACACAAGAGAAGACTCTACACATGGACATCACCAGATGGTCAACACCGAAATCAGATTGATTATAGTCTTTGCAGCCAAAGATGGAGAAGCTCTATACAGTCAACAAAAACAAGACTGGGAGCTGACTGTGGCTCAGATCATGAACTCCTTATTACCAAATTCAGACTGAAATTGAAGAAAGTAGGGAAAACCGCTAGACCATTCAGGTATGACCTAAATCAAATCCCTGATGATTATACAGTGGAAGTGAGAAATAGATTTAAGGGCCTAGATCTGATGGATAGAGTGCCTGATGAACTATGGAATGAGGTTCGTGACATTGTACAGGAGACAGGGTTCAAGACCATCCCCATGGAAAAGAAATGCAAAAAAGCAAAATGGCTGTCTGGGGAGGCCTTACAAATAGCTGTGAAAAGAAGAGAGGCGAAAAGCAAAGGAGAAAAGGAAAGATATACGCATCTGAATGCAGAGTTCCAAAGAATAGCAAGAAGAGATAAGAAAGCCTTCTTCAGCGATCAATGCAAAGAAATAGAGGAAAACAACAGAATGGGAAAGACTAGAGATCTCTTCAAGAAAATTAGAGATACCAAGGGAACATTTCATGCAAAGATGGGCTTGATAAAGGACAGAAATGGTCTGGACCTAACAGAAGCAGAAGATATTAAGAAGAGGTGGCAAGAATACATGGAAGAACTGTACAAAAAAGATCTTCAGGACCCAGATAATCATGATGATGTGATCACTAATCTAGAGCCAGACATCTTGGAATGTGAAGTCAAGTGCTCCTTAAAAGCATCACTACGAACAAAGCTAGTGGAGGTGATGGAATTCCAGTTGAGCTGTTTCAAATCCTGAAAGATGATGCTGTGAAAGTGCTGCACTCAATATGCCAGCAAATTTGGAAAACTCAGCCATGGCCATAGGACTGGAAAAGGTCAGTTTTCATTCCAATTCCAAGGAAAAGCAATGCCAAAGAATGCTCAAACTACCGCACAATTGCACTCATTTCACATGCTAGTAAAGTAATGCTCAAAATTCTCCAAGCCAGGCTTCAGCAATACGTGAACCGTGAACTCCCTGATGTTCAAGCTGGTTTTAGAAAAGGCAGCGGAACCAGAGATCAAATTGCCAACATCTGCTGGATCATGGAAAAAGCAAGAGAGTTCCAGAAAAACATCTATTTCTGCTTTATTGACTATGCCAAAGCCTTTGACTGTGTGGATCACAATAAATTCTAGAAAATTCTGAAAGAGATGGGAATACCAGACCACCTAACCTGCCTCTTGAGAAATCTGTATGCAGGTCAGGAAGCAACAGTTAGAACTGGACATGGAACAACAGACTGGTTCCAAATAGGAAAAGTACGTCAAGGCTGTATATTGTCACCCTGCGTATTTAACTTCTATGCAGAGTACATCATGAGAAACGCTAGACTGGAAGAAACACAAGCTGGAATCAAGATTGCCGGGAGAAATATCAATAACCTCAGATATGTAGATGACACCACCCTTATGGCAGAAAGGGAAGAGGAGCTAAAAAGCCTCTTGATGAAAATGAAAGAGGAGAGCGAAAAAGTTGGCTTAAAGCTCAACATTCAGAAAACGAAGATCATGGCTTCTGGTCCCATCACTTCATGGGAAACAGATGGGGAAACAGTGTCAGACTTTATTTTGGGGGGCTCCAAAATCACTGCAGATGGTGACTGCAGCCATGAAATTAAAAGACGCTTACTCCTTGGAAGAAAAATTATGACCAACCTAGACAGTATATTCAAAAGCAGAGACATTACTTTGCCGACTAAGGTCCGTCTGGTCAAGGCTATGGTTTTTCCAGTAGTCATGTATGGATGTGAGAGTTGGACTGTGAAGAAGGCTGAGCACTGAACAATTGACGCTTCTGAACTGTGGTGTTGGAGAAGACTCTTGAGGGTCCCTTGGACTGCAAGGAGATCCAACCAGTTCATTCTGAAGGAGATCAACTCTGGGATTTCTTTGGAAGGAATGATGCTAAAGCTGGAGCTCCAGTACTTTGGCCACCTCATTCGAAGAGTTGACTCACTGGAAAAGACTCTGATGCTGGGAGGGATTGGGGGCAGGAGGAGAAGGGGACAACTGAGGATGAGATGGCTGGATGGCATCACGGACTTGATGGACGTGAGTCTGAGTGAACTCCAGGAGATGGTGATGGACAGGGAGGCCTGGTGTGCTGCGATTCATGGGGTCGCAAAGAGTCAGACACGACTGAGTGACTGAACTGAACTGATTCTCATAAAAGGAGATTAGCTTTTATTTATCCAAGAAGCAACTGATCATACACCAACTCACAAGGGGAAAACTGTGCAGGCTGTGAGCTTGCAGCACAATTCAGTGAACGAGACACGATGAGCAGACATCAGAGCAAAACAACAACAGTCATTGAAGACTCCCGACTTCTTGAGCTGAGAAATATTCTTAAATAGATTTAGGGCAAAGGAGTAAGTAAAATTTGATTTATGCTATAACTGAGCAGAAAGGAGGGATGATGACTAGGGATGATGACTGCTGCGTTGCTTGGCTTACAGGAAAATGGCAAACAATCCAGACAGCCCTGGATTGACAAGGGAACGTTTACATAAACTAGAAAAGGTCTTAAAACAATTAAAGGATAAATGAGATTTATATTTACTGGCCTTAAAAAAAATCTTTAAATTATTTTAGGTGAAATGAGGTTCTAGGATACCATTTATGATTTTAAAAGAAACCAAGTCAAGCTCTTATTTCTACATGTACATACATACTACACATTGGTACACACACAGCAAAGGTGAGGGAGGATACACTATTGATGTGGATGGGATTACATTATCCAATGACAAAAGTGACTTCTGAGGAAAGGACAAGAATAGGGTGGTAACTAAGGAGGATTTTTAGTTACCTATAAAGTTTAAAAAGTTAAGACTAAATCCACAATTACTTGTATGATTAAAGATAAAAGCAACTATAGGATTAAAGACTGTTTAGAAAACGACGATGGAAACAACACAGAATGGGGCCAAAGAGAACTGGATTCACAGAAAGTTGCAGCCTCAAGGCCTCTCTTATTTAAGGGAAACGAGCGATTAAGCATGTAACTTAACCATGTTTCTGACAGAGGAAATCACCAGGATAAAGGCCCAGCAGCACAGAAACCAACTTGGCTGCAATAGAGCAAGTGAGAGTAATAGTTACAAGTTCTGTTGTTTTTTTTTTTTTTTAAAGATACCAAAGGGCCAGATCACAAGGGCCTTGCAAGGTAACTCAGGGGCTCCGCTCTCATTCCAAGTGAGATGGGAAAACAGAGGAGGGCTATGTGTAGAGGACTGACTGACCTTAACTTTAAAGGATCGCTCTATTTCTTTGTAAGAATGTACCCTGGGAGGTGCCACGTTAGAAGCAAAGAGGTCAGTTAGGAAGCTGCTGGAATAATGCAGATGAGGGGTGAAGGCGGTGAAAGCAGTGAGGGAATGAGATGTCAGATCCCTGATAAATCCTGATGGTAGAACCAAAAGGATTTCTTGGAAAACCTGGTAATGAAGAAAGAAAGTAAAGAATCAAAGATGATTTCAAAGGTTTTGGCCTAAGCAAGTGGAAAATGGAGCCAGCATAATGGAAAAGGAAAATGTGAGTGAAGTGCATTTGAGATAGGTCAGGAGCTCCACTGTGGGAGTGCTATCATTTGGGATGACAATCAGACAGCCAAGGAGTAGCTGGATATATGAGTACGGCATCTATGAATTGAGCATGAGGTGCTCACAAGGCAGAGAGAAAAGCAAACAGACTGAGAAGGGGAGACCTGAGAAACGGGATGAAAACCTACAGAGCTGCGGTCTTCTAAAGGCAAATGACAAATTCATCAAGTATGTTACTGCTGCTGAAAGAGCAAGTAAGCAGATGACTGGGACCTGCTCACCAGACACAGTAACATGGTGGCCTCTGACAGCCTTGACACAGCAGTTTCAGCTCTGGGGAGGGGAGTGGGTAGGCATGGGGAAGGAGTCTGCCTACAATGGTTTCAGGACAAAAGACAGACACACATTCTTCAAAATGAAAAAACACTCAAGTTACCCAAGGTCACACCCCAGGCACAAAGGACTAACCATCTTTTCCTCTGGAGCTGCTGCCTTTCCATCAACAGTATCTCCAGTCCCTCTTCACACTTCCAATGTATGAACATAAATAAGATACTAAATTGCCCCTAACTCTTGATAGCATCCAATCCACAATTAGCCCATATCCCTCCTTACAATCATTTAGCACAAGTCCAAACCCTGTCAGGGAGATCATTCGGATGAGAGGTGAAGGAGGTGACAGCAGTGAAGGGAGGGGTGTCAGGGACACTCTAATGTCTGATTCCTGTGATATAAATTTCATGCTGGCAGTAAGTCAGTAATAAACCTTTTTTTAAAGCTAACCACCCCCAACAAAAAACTCATTAAAGTTAACAGGCAAATGAAAAACTGGGAAAATATTTACAGCATACAGCAAAGAGTAAAAAATATATATTATTAAAAATATGTTTAAGCACAGAAAATTTCAAACTTATGCAGAGGGTTTAAAATGAGCCCTCAAGTGCCCATCTCCAGCCTCAGTTCCTGCTGCGGCCTGTCTTGTTTGTCAGTACCCCCACCCGTTTCCCCTGTCTAGCTCCCCAGATTCTTTCTTGAAGCACATGTCAGGTATCACTTCATTTATTGATGTTCAGTACTCATCTCTAAAAGACGAAGATTCTTTAAAAAACCGTAACTGGTAAATAATTATGATATAGAATTCCTAAATCACGGACATCCTGTCAATGTTCAAATTTAAGTTCCTGTGGTTTGAATCAAGGCCCATATGAATTCTATACATTGTGCCTGCCTGCTATTTCTCCTAAGTCTCCTTTAACCCTGCTATTGATTTCTTGAAGAAGTTTTCCACTTGGGAACTGTGCTGACTGCTGGCCTGGGGTGCATTTAACAGGAAGGCAATGGCACCCCACTCCAGTACTCTTGCTTGGAAAATCCCATGGATGGAGGAGCCTGGTAGGCTGCAGTCCACGGGGTTGCTGAGGGTCGGACACGACTGAGCAACTTCACTTTCACTTTCTGTACCCTGAACTTCTTACAAACTGGTACTCAGACCTTGATTGGACTCAGGTCCAGTTTTGTTTTATGTTTTGGCAAGAGCATGGGTATTGCTCTGAATCTCTAAATGTCTGGGTGTTACTCTTTTGGGGCTGTTAGCAGTTTTTCAGGATCATGGCTTAGATCCATTAATTCATTAGGACTTGAAAAACGGTGAGAGTTTAAAATTTCTTCTTCATTTTATTAGCTGGGATATGTCTATTTAAAAAAATCTTCTCATTATCTATCTTGTTATTGTGAGGTAAAGTTTGCAAAAGAAAAACAGGATAAATATTTGATGCTTTGCTTTATGGTTCCCTGGCATTCACTAGTTAACAATGAACAGCATATTTTTAAAGATCATTATGAACTCATGGATTTTATGTCTGTGTGAATCAGATTTCATTATTATTCCCACTGAGGTTCAAACGCTTATCTTCAGGTTGGCTCCTGACTCTCTGCTAATCTCAGACATCTCTGCAGCTTCACTGCTTCTGCTGTGGTAAGATGTTCTGGGCTCCTCACACACTTTCCTGACCTATCGACAGGACAAGCCATCACTCCAAGAAGTCCTAGTTCCTTCCTGGAAATGGCATTTAGCAACCACAGTCTGGGTGCTGGGGTGCCTGCTACTACTAGCTGTTCACTGTTTCTACAAGCTGTTTCAGGAGACAGCGACAGAAAAATAATTTTTTAAAGAAAAAATACATCAGGTTCATTCTGACTCTTCTAATTAAAATTCAGGAGTGCAGGCTTTATTTATAACCACATTGATGTTATCTGTCTCTTCATTTTCCAATACTGAAAGTCCCTGTTCTCAGTGATACCAACATAACCATTTGCTTTATCACACACACACACACACACACACACAATTCATACCTGTGTGTGTCAGATTATGTGTGTATACATAATGTAAAATCACTGAAAGGAAATATACCAAAATGTGAATATTAATGGGATAAGAGATAATGAGGAGTTCTAATTTTTTCTTTTAATCCATTTTTATACATCCCAAATTTCTAAAATAAACATATATTATCAGTAGTCAGAAAATAAAATAAAATAATCTTATTTTTAAAACCACGCCTGGCTCACCAACTTTCAAGCCAACCAAAGTACTCCTTTAGTGAGTACATAGAATTCTTTAAAGGATATTATGTAAACCCTAGCCTTAGGATCACAAAACCCTAATACAGGTTACCACTGCTCCCCACCCCAAACACCCACAGACCCTGGCTCCCAAAGTAAAATAACTTACATCCCTCACAGATATTGTTTCCTCTACTATGATCTCCATCTCTGTCCCAGGGTGAACATCACTCCCCAAAGCGAAAAACAGGAACAGCTAAGATTGAAACAGAGGTATAAACACAATTTAATTTGAATTTTAAAATTCTATAAATATATAATTTATTTACAAAAGAGAAAGGCTAATGATCATAAAACATTAATAAAAATCTCAAATTATGTAAAAACAACTCTTATGTTGAGTAAAGTTATAAAATAATTTTGGTATATTTCCTTTCAGTGATTTTACATTATGTATACACACATAATCTGACACACACAGGTATGAATTGTGTGTGTGTGTGTGTGTGTGTGATAAAGCAAATAGTTATGTTGGTATCACTGGGAACAGGGACTTTCAGTATTGGAAAATGAAGAGACAGATAACATCAATGTGGTTATAAATAAAGCCTGCACTCCTGAATTTTAATTAGAAGAGTCAGAATGAACCTGATGTATTTTTTCTTTAAAGTTATAATTTAAACAATAAGAAAAGTAAGATTCTTTATCACCAATGTTTTTACTCCTAATAAACATCTCACAGCTATTTACTCAACTATGATCTCCATCTCTTTCTCAGTCATTCCTCAAGGAGATTTGCAATTATTGTACACTGTAAGCATTAACTGTGTTTTTTTATGAGTCCTTAGTTTGTGATCTTATTTTCTGTCCAGAGGCCCCATATACTTCAACTCCCAGAAACCCCCCCCAAAAAAATGCAAACCTGATCTCTTGTCTGTTCAGTTTCTTACAGCCTTATTTTTCCTTTCTAATCAACTTCACTTGTCATGTTTCTCATTCTCTGAGCTTGTCATGTACTACTATTTGCTAGAGTTTGGGGAAGAACAAATTAAAGGGTGGAGGGTGGTTGGGAAACTAATGAAGTGGATTAGTTCCATAACAGGGATCCAGGAGCCAGGAGGATCTTGATATATGAGTTCAGCTTACCCTGATACAGAGTCCTAACAGTAAGGACATCATTATGCCTTCCGGACTGTAATGAAAGTTTATCAAGTAGGCAGGGCTTCTGGCAAAGGTCAGTCTGATAGTATTTTACACATAAAATCAACACTGATAAGAAAAAAGCTGCTGTGAGTCTATTATTGCAGGCAGTAATTAAACTCAGAATCAGTACACTGTATTTCATTAAATCTAAAATACTGCTGGTTGTTACTTATTACTGGATGGCATCACCGACTTGATGGATGTGAGTTTGAGTGAACTCTGGGAGCTGGTGATGGACAGGGAGGCCTGGTGTGCTGCGATTCATGGGGTCGCAAAGGGTCGGACACGACTGAGTGACTGAACTGAACTGAAGAAAGAAAGCACAGCACCAGCTATAGCTGTAGGAAGCCACTGACTGTAAAATGCATCTAAATCTCACAGATATTAAAATGTAGGAGGAAAGGGGTGAATTTTAGAATTTATGAATTATGGTGGTTGAAACTAGAGGCCATTCAACTTTAAAGATCCCCCTTAACCACAAAATTTTCACAGGAAAACAATCTTATGAATATACTCTGACATAACATTTTTGACTTAAACACAGAGGAACTAACTATATGGATATATTCCTATAGATAAAAGGTATAATCTAAGGAAAAGGAAAAATTTTTAAGAAAAACAGTATTCCTACAGTGGTTAGGGAAAGAATTTTGCAGTTAAGAGCTTCCAATCGTGGGAAGGTGGGTTTTGGTCTTCCAGGTGACCTCCTTTTACCTGAGAGGAAGCTGGCGCTTTCCCAGGACACAGTCCCAGTGAACTCCCCATCTTCAGTCCTGCTTCCTTCAGAGTGCATCTGTCTGGCACTATGAAGAAGTTTGATAATATGGTAAATGTTACTAATTCCTACCTCTTTGGGCAAAAGAATACACTGAGATCATCTTTCTTTAAAAATCAAGAATGTTAAAGAAGAAAACTGAGTTGTCCTCCATGCAAAAGGATTATATACTAGTTGTTTGATTTCAGATTTCCTCACTCTAGAACACATTATTCTTGTTATCTGTACAACAGTGCTAAGAAGTAAGAGGCAGCTATGAATGTTCTAGATTCGTATTTAATGAAAACCAGAAAGCTGTTGGTTGCAAGGATTATGTAATATTGTGAAATGATTCATGAATGATGGATTAGCTTCTTTCCAGTTTAAAGCTGCTGTGATGACTACCATGAACAGTTTGAGTAAATTAAATCTAATGACAAGATGCATTACAGAGGTAAGAATCAAGTCTCTGGTTACAGTGATAACTGGTGTCACAATAAAATAAGCAAAACAAAAACTCTGATAATAAACCTGGAAAGACGTAACTAGATTAAAACCATGACTAAAATGAGCATCAGTTAATCAGAAAGTAAACAGAGGTGACTGAAATTTGGGTAAGACTTTCTGTAATTCATAAGAAAGACACTTGGATGACAGTATGGTTTATAAACCAGTTTATAAAAGGTACCTTCAGAATATTAGGTATTAGAAGTCACTGTTTAAAGTAAACATGTTGACAAATACAGATGGCATGATTACGTGTCAGCTTTTGAAGGCTAACAAAAAGATTTACCTGGACAAAGCAGTTTCCCATTTCTATCAATAGGCCTCAAACAGCTGTTCTCAGCTATAAATAAAAAGATGCTGGTTAGTGCAGCAAACAAAAATAAATAAATAAAAAAGATACTTTACTGTGTTAATTAGCAAGAAGTTGAAAAACACAAACAAACAAGAGACCCAAAAAAAAAAAAAAAAACCACCCAACAATAAAAAACCAATTACAGGCAATCTTCCCTTTGCACAGCAGCACAGAACCACAAGGACACCTGTGCAAGGTGAAACTGTGCAGAGAAATCTTAATCAGAAAAATTATGATTGCACTGTGACTTTTAAAAATTTCTGTCAAAACATTAAAACTCTGTCAGTTATATGTGTACAGTGAAATGAAAAAAAATAGTAAAACTAATATTTACACTCTAATTTAAAACACTACAGACATGGAAAACTAGAATGTTTCCTTTGCAAAAAACAGATTAAGAATCGTTTAAACAGGGCCTGCTTTCTTCTCGTACAGCTCGCAGGACAGGGTGAGCATCTTCTCTGCCCCTGAGTCTGGATCAGCTTCCAGTATTTTATGATTAGCAGTTTCAATTTCATGAAATATCTCCAAGAGCTCCTTTAACATCGAGTTTTGTGCCGGCATCAGTTCCTCTGGGATTATCTTCATAACTTTTTATCACGACCACTTTCCTCACTTCTGTGAGGTCATGCTCACTGGCTCCTCTGGCTGCAGACGTCTCTTGAATGACAATAATCGGCTCCATATATATTTATTTCTTGCCTGCACTTTCACTGTTGTTGGCTAACTATCCATATTTTTTTTTTGGTAAAATATCACCTGGCTTTATCACTGGGAGAAAAGGAGACCATAAACTACACACTTTGCTGTCCATGTGTTGAAATGAACAGCAGCTGTGTACTGACCAGTTACTGACATGCTTTAAAGAGTGAAGAGAACTGGTCACTGATTACAGCTCAGTTCAGTTCATTTCCGACTCTCTGCGAGCCCATGGACTGCAGCACGCCAGGCCTCCCTGTCCATCATCAACTCCCGGAGTTTACTCAAACTCATGTCCATTGAGTCGGTGATGCCATCCAACCATCTCATCCTCCATCGTCCCCTTCTCCTCCTGCCTTCAATCTTCTCCAGCATCAGGGTCTTTTCCAATGAGTCAGCTCTTCACATCAGGTGGCCAAAGTATTGGAGTTTCAGCTTCAGCATCAGTCCTTCCAATGAATATTCAGGACTGATTTCCTTTAGAATGGACTGGTTGGATCTCCTTGCAGTCCAAGGAACTCTCAAGAGTCTTCTCCAACACCACAGTTCAAAAGATCAATTCTTCAGTGCTCAGCTTTCTTTACAGTCCAACTCTCAACACTTCTGGAAAAGCCATAGCTTTGACTAGACAGACCTTTCTTGACTGTGTACATGCTACTTCACAGTGATCTGCAGACTAAAGAGCTTATAGCAAAGTCTGTACTTAATGCGATGACTCAGTATCTGGTGGCAGCTGACATTTGAACCATGCTGCTGGGTAACTGATAAACAATGAAATTCACCCATATCAGAATTGCACAGAGACTACCTAGATTTAAAAGGTGATTTTTATGCTTAGTTAGTAAATGGATTAGGGCCAATGTGCCCTGTTTTTGAGGATGCGAAGATTACCACTTTGTGGGAAGACACTAGGTTTTAATTCCAAACAGAATTCTTACCAAGTTGGATATGAAGTTGGGGAATTTGAAGGACTGTAGTGAGCCTTCTGAGAGGGCAGGAATGGAATGGGCCTGGGAAGGTCTAACTGTATTTGAGCAGAGCAGAGTCTCTTTGAGATTCCTGAGTTCTGGCCCTTATACTACAGTGATGTGAAGCTAGCATAGAATTCTAATACAATCTCCTTGATAACTGAAACAGCTTATGTTAAAGAGTTCTCCAATTTAAAAAATGCATTTAAAATACTGTTTTGTTTTGTTTTTTAATTTTCATTTTCTTTTGACAAATGCCATGTGTCTTCTATGTGCCAGGCACTGTCCTAGAAACTGACAATAAGCAAAACAGTCATGGACTCTCCCTGCAAACAGCCTCATCTATTGGAGGAGATGGACGTTCATTGCACAAAACACAGGCAGTTACAGAGTAAGTACCACAAAGGACAGGATGAGGTGTTAGAATGAGACAGACAGACTGAGGCTGTGCAGTCAGGGATGATGAATGTTAACATTTCAGTAGAGACCAAAGGAAAGACTGAAGTTAGCAGATGAAGAGTAATGAGGACGGAGTTCAAAGAGATTACAAAACTAAGAAGTCGCAGGGGTAGAAGAGACCTTGTGCACCAGAAAACCCAGAAAGTGAGCATGGAAGTGTGATGTGAATGACAGATGAGTGGAGGGTGAGGTGAGTTAAGCAGTGGTCAGAAGAAGGAGGCTCCTGTAGGCGAGGAGCCCACAGGCAACACATTACAAAGTACAAAGAGCACAACAAAGGGCTCTGAGCAGAGGGTGACATGATCCGAAGCACCTACGTTTAAGAAGATCATTTGCTATATAAAGAACAGTTTGGAGGGGAGGGAGAGTGGAAGGGAGTCTGTGACACGGTAAGACAATGAACTATTCATCTTAAGAAGCCATATATTTTTAATCAACTTTATTGAGATATACTTTACTTAGAGTAAAGCACATCCAGTTTAAGTACACAGTTCAAAGAGTTTGATAAAAACACTCAGTGACCACCAGCAAATCGAGGTAAAATTTGCATCACTCCTCAAATGCCCTCCTGTCACTCTGTAGCCAATCCCCCCATCCCCTAGTCCTGATCTGACTCTGTAACTCCAGCTTAGGTTTTCTTTTTTGACAATTTCACATTCTCAATGCAATCCTAAGAGTACCACTCTTTCATGCTAGCTTCTCTTGCCTGGCATGATGTCTTTGAGATTCACCCATATTTTGCATGGGGTGGTAGGTAGTTCACTTCTTTTATTGATGAATAGTATCCCCTTGTCTGGAATTTGTTCACCTGCTTGTGAACATCTGGATTGTTTCCTGTTTTGGGTTATGAACATTTATGTACAGTATTTGCAAGATTTATATTTCAATTTTTCTTTGATGAAAATCCAGAAGAATTGGTAAATGAATGTCTAAATCACAGGAAATAAGCCGACTCTTTACCAAAGTGACTGTCATTTCATGCTCCCACAAGCAATGCACAGGATTCCAGTTGCTCCACATCTTTGACGTCACTTGGTTTTGTCAGCATTTAAAATTTGCATCATTCTGCATGTGTAGTGATGTGTCATTACGGTTTCAGTTTGTGGGCTAATGATACTGAGCACCTTTTCCTGTGCCTGTTGGGTGTTCACAGGTAGAGTTTCTTTTGTAAAGCAGCTTCCCAATTTGAGCTGTTGGTCTTCTGATTAGGTGATAAGTTTTTTTTTTTAATGTATACTGGATGCAGGTCTACTGACAAATCCATGTTTTATAATTTTTTCTCCCAGTTTGTGGCGTGCCTTTTCAAATGCCTTTTGAAGAAGTTTTAAATTTTGCAGTAGTCTAATTTGCTTTCTCTTTCCTGATTTGTACTTTTTGAGTCCTATCTTTAAAAAGAAAATCTCTTCCTATGGTAAAAGTAACAAAGATTTTCTATGTTTTCTCCCCGAAATTTTATAGTTTTAGGTTTTAACATTTAAATGATGTGAGTTCCTTTTTTGGACTCAATGGACATGAGTTTGAGTAAGCTCTGGGAGTTGGTGGACAGGGAGGCCTGGAGTGCTGCAGAGTCAGACACGACTGAGCGACTGACCTGAAGGCAAAGTTGGAGGCTTATTTTTGCATTTATGGCTATCCAACTGGTGCAGCAATGTACGTTGAAATACCCCATGGAAATACCTTGGCACTTTTGTTGAGAGACAACTAAATATGTTTGCATCTGTTTCTAGCTATTTCAGTGTAGTTCCATTGAAAACACTTTAGAACATTTCAACATATGATCTCTGTTACATATTCTTAAAAGATCCCATTAAAAATGTGAAAACTATTCTTAACTCACAGGAAAAACAGGCCACAGTTTGCTGACCTCTGCTCTATGTATCTACTCTGATGACAACACACACTTGTTGATTTCTATAGTTACAGAGTAAGTCTTGAAATCAAATAGTGTAGCTTGTTTACTTCTCAGGGAATAGGGATTCTGAAAATCACGCAAAGCAGCCAAAAAGAAAAAAAAAAGAATTCTAAATACTGGCAAGGATGTGAAGAAGCTGCAACCCTGATACATTGCCAGTGGGTGTGTAAATGACTCAGCTACTCTGGAAAACAGTATGGCAGTTTCTTATAAAGTTAAACACAGTTCTGCCATATGATCCAGAAATTCCAATTCTGTACATCTACCTAGGGGAACAAAAAATGTTTGACTACACAAAGACACAATCTTTACAGCAGAGTTATTCATAAAATCCTTGAACTAGAAACAATCCAAATATCCATCTACTGGTAATGAACCAACAAAATGTGATATATCCATACAATGGAATACTAGTCAGCAAGAAAACAAACAAATTATTGAAACATGCTAAATCATGGATGAATCTCAAAAATAATATAAGTGAAAGAAGCCAGTCACAAATGACTATATATTATATGCTTCCATTTACATGAAATGTCCAGAAAAGCAAGTCTAAAGGGGCATTAAGTAGATGAATGGCTGTTAGGGACCTGGATGAATGATCCTTTTGGAGTGATAGAAATGTTCTAAAACTGGATTGCTGTGATGGTTGTATGACTTTATACATTTACTAATAATCACTGACTTACACTTAAAATGGATGTTTTATCATATATAAATTATACCTCAATAAAGTTGTAAAAGAATACCTAATGCCAAGTAAATAGTGAATTTGCAGAATGCTATATTCATTATGATGGAATATACATAAATGTAAAAACATAATATATACATACATATATGTATGGAGTATAATATATACAGTACAATGTGAATTCAGAAACTAGATTCACACCCAGATCAGATATACTAATTGCAACTGGGGAGAGAGGGAGGGTTAGGGCTGAGAACAATTTGTCAAATCTGAAGGAAAAACAAACATGGCAAGATGTTGGCATTTGTCCATTTTGGGTGGTAGATGCATGAGTTTTCCCTAAACCATATTTTTTGTATAAATACTCTCCCATATTTTTTTCAATTAAAAATCAAAACTAAATTAAACCAAAAGCAAACATAAATGATTACCTAGTTCCTTCAATAATTTTAATTCCTTTATGGCTTTAATTCGAATATCAAACACCACCTAAAATAGAGAAATAAACTAATGACTGTGTATAAGTTAAAAACAATGGGAGGAAAGGAAAATGAAGATTATCAGTGTGTGCATATGCAGATTATCTGAGTTACTAATTACCTGACGTGTGACAATTTTTACACACTTATTTCCTTTCCTGAAATTTTCCCACAAAGTCAAAGGGAAAAACTTAGATCTCGGTTAAGTTTTTACCAAATTGATAATAACTGGAACAGAAAAGGCCTCCTACAGAAAACTTCAGAAAACTAAAGACATAATAGTAGCAAAAGGCAAAAAAATCAAAAAACAACTCACCTTTCTGATGATAGCAAACAAAAGACACTGTAGACAATCATATTTATGTCAAGAATGATGAATTTAGGGCCAATAAGCATCAATTATATAAAAATGTACTAATCCAAGAGTACTGTTTAAAATTTCTATGTAAATTATCTTATTTTAGACTTTTTTTCTTTTTTAAAAAATTTAGGCTAATTGCCTCTAGGGCACAAAATTGCAGAAATTTAGGGATAAAGAAAATCATAAGACTCCACTTTGCCACCAGTGCCCCCCTCCCAGCTTGTCCCACCACCACTTCTGCTGTGCCAAGATGGAGCAGAGCCTGCAGTAACCAAGGACTGCATCAGCTTCCTGCTGAGGGTCAAGGAGGTAGGTCTCTTGAGCTATGCGGTACTGACGTTATATTATCCCCACTACTGTGCAAACAAATATTAATGCACCTTGAGAAACTATAATTTTATATAAAAGAAAACATTCTAAGTTTTCAAAATGAAGTTACAGAAAAAAATCTTGAGACTATATAAATACAAAAAGATGTTTTCTGAAATTCTGTTTAGGGAAACCAGTTTAACAATGTCATATGGAAAAAAAATGAAGAAAAATCTTTTTTAAGAGCAACTGGCTTTATATAGAGCAGAGTATACTGTAGAGCAATTTTAAGATAAACTTTGTAAAATCCAAACACCAAAGAACACAAAACCAAAACAAATACCTGGCTTAAAAAGTACAGAAAAAACTCTTAAAAATAGCATTTCATAGTTATCAGAGTCGGAAGATTCCATGAACTAATTAAAAAGGTAACTCTCACGTTCTAATTCTAGGCTTTGGAGGGGAAAAAAGGCACATAATTTCTTGACATGTGTCAAAGGCTAACAAAGGTAAATAAGCAATAATCAAATGTTACAAATAAAAAGGTGACTCTGAAGAATTATAAGTTTATTGAGATGATTGTTCCAAAAGATTAGGGTACTGCTTTCTAAACAGAATTCTATTAACTAAAAAACTGTCAGCCACACTTATAGTCTACTCACTGTGTTAAGAGTTGCTGATATTTTAACTTGCTCCTCTTCAGATTCTAATTGGCTTAAATTTTTAACTTGGAGCCAGTTGATCTCATTCACAGTATTGATCCATTTCCCTTGTTTTGTCAACAAACTGTAGGTAAAAAGACATTTTAAAAATGTGTGTTCACACAGTCCTTTTATGGATCAGAGAGGACTGGAAAATTCATGCTTTTCTTTAGGCATCACTTCCAAAATTTTACCACTTAACATGGCTAATTAAGGTGACCAAGTTCTACTGAGTTGGGCTTTTGAACGCTGACTATCTTTTTAGGGCCGTGTTAGTATTCTACAGAGTCTATATTCATGATTCCAAATATTCTTTGCCTTATACAAATAATTTGTTGCCACATTTTTCAAAGAGAACTGTTGTAATTGAACAATCAGTTGTTAACTTCTACCAGCATACTATAATTACTAGGGGAGCTTGAAAAACGGATTCCCTGGTGGCTCAGACAGTAAAGCATCTACCTGCAATGTGGGAGACCCGGGTTTGATCTCTGGGTCGGGAAGACTCCCTGGAGAAGGAAATGGCAACCCACTCCAGTACTCTTGCCTAGAAAATTCCATGGATGGAGGAGCCTGGTGGGCTACAGTCCATGGGGCGGCAAAGAGCTGGATATGACTGAGCGACTTCACTGTCATACCAAAAGCGCACCCACAGAATCCAGAAGCAGCTTACCAGCCGGACAGCACGCACACTGTGCAGACTGACACCAGGTAAACACCGCATCTAATGGAGCCCACTCACACCATACACACCGTGTATTTCTATTTC
This sequence comes from Ovis aries, assembly GCF_016772045.2. NCBI lineage: Eukaryota > Metazoa > Chordata > Mammalia > Artiodactyla > Bovidae > Ovis > Ovis aries. The sequence goes on along the minus strand of NC_056054.1, from coordinate 7,486,506 downwards.
TATTACAGAGGTTAAAAAATCTATTATGATAGCAGACGGCAGTGGAGTATCTTGTTCTAACAAGATCTTCCTACAGATAATAGTAAGGGTTCCTGAGGAAGGAGTGACTTCTGATTTTCACAGAGGCACTGAATGGGCCAGCAGAAGGCCTCTTTGGGAGTATGTAACAGAGACCTAGGAGAAGGCAATGGCACCCCACTCCAGTACTCTTGCCCGGAAAATCCCATGGATGGAGGAGCCTGGTAGGCTGCAGTCCATGGGGTCACTGAGAGTTGGACACGAATCAGTGACTTCACTTTCACTTTTCACTTTCATGCATTGGAGAAGGAAATGGCAACTCACTCCAGTGCTCTTGCCTGGAGAATCCCAGGGACGGCGGAGCCTGGTGAGCTGCTATCTATGGGGTTGCACAGAGTTGGACACGACTGAAGCAACTTAGCAGCAGCAAGAGAGACCTAAAACACAATCCTACACTTCATTTCAGTTATTCCACAATGGGACTCCACCTTGAGTCAGCAATCCTAAATGTGGCAAAGCTTAAAGCACGAAGATGCTCCCTGAGACCACTTTCAAATAATGAAACACTGGGTAATGACAAGGGTGCTAGCTAAACTATTGAGCACTCACTGTATGCAGACCCGTGCAAGCTCTTACCTCCTTCAGTCCTTACAGGTGTATGAGGCTGCTGCTAACGATTATGCTCATTTCACAGAAGGAGAATCTGAGCACAAAGAGATGAAGTAACTTGCCTACAGTCACATTGCTAGTAAGCAAAAAACAAAGCCAGGCAGCTGGCCCCTGAGGCCTTGTCCCTGCCCACTCCTCACATAGAGCACAGGTGGGTAAACACAACATAGGTTACTATGCAGCCATGAAATGAGGTGTATGAAGAGACTTCAAACATGAGGGGAAAGCAGGATATAACTATTTATCTACAAAATTGTCACTATGGTGTTTAAAAGAAAAAAATCCTTCAAAACAAAACCCCAATTACTCGAGCGCAGAAAGCTGACAGAGGTGGACACTGCCCGACTGGTACAGGGATGCTGTTGTGGGGCTCCTGTTTTCACCCCCTGTATTTCCCAAGTCCTAAAAAACAGATATTGCTTTCTAAAAAGAAATATATAATAAAAGTTTAAATTAAACAAACAAGGTGGGCAAATAAGTGTCTGGAAAACACTTGTTGAAAAGAGAGTGGTAAGTGTAACACAAAATAAACACAGTTCACAAATGCCCTGCTTCTCCAAGTCACAGCCACTAACACATAATAATACAGAGCCTCTGTAATCCAAGTGCATTCACAGCACTGATAAAGCAGGAGACTGACCCACTGGTCATAACCTAAAGTCTTCAGCGTGTGGATACGGGGGGGCTTACGGTATATGACACACCGATCACAGAAATGTCCTGGCACAGACATGGGTAACAAAAATGAAGAGAGGAAGCACTTCTAAATTTCAAATGTGACTCACAGGAATCGAGGGTGTAACTCCCCACATAATTGTCCTACCTGGGCAGCTGGAGGATGGCAAACAGATTCTAACAAAAAACTCAACTGCCTTCTGAGATTCTTGTGACAAGACAGACAAGTCATAATACCCTCCTCAAGAAAAATTTCGGGAACTTTCTTTGTGAGAATGTGCCCTCAGTCTTATGATGAGTACTAATTAGAATTATTTGATAGGATTCTGCTTTATTGCCAACTAACCTACACTATATCTAGCCTATACCTATATTATCTAGTTACCACATTTATCAAATTAAAAACAAAAAGAAATCACATTATAATATCATTTTTTTCCAGGTTGCCTAACTAAGAACATTCCTATTTATGATATATAGAACACAATGTCTAGAAATAAAAAGAAACATCTCTTATAATTATTAACATAAAGCTTTAGTGTTCTGAGAGGTAGCACTGTAACTAAAGTAACTTTAAGAAGCATTCTCTCTTTAGCATGTTACCTGTTACCATCATTAGAGCCCTGGATTAAAACTGAGCTTCCGTTTCTGAGGCCTTGCTCTCTGAATGTCTTTTTCAAGTCTTCCTTGGGAATGGTGGTCCAGTTCTCTTCACCTCTAGATTCAGTGTTGTTGATTAAGATGACTCCCTCTGGAATTGCTAGGGCTGTGAATACAGTGCCTATTTCCGCATTAGATGGAAAGACATGTGAAGTTTCTATCAACTGCTGACACTCCTCTCCCTCACTGCTTGTTGCTACATGAAGAACATTTAAAAGCAGAGGTTCACAGTCGCTACCGGTTGGAATCTGGATTCCGCCAACCTACAACAATATCAAGTCAATCGTTAGTACAGTTCATATTGGCCAAAGTTAAATCAACATAGTAATGCAGTAAAAGACGTTTGTAGAATAATCCTCTTTTTTTTTTTCAGGTGAAATAAAGTTTTCACAAAATCTCTTTCAAGTATCAGAAGCACAACTTTAGATTTTGAAGCTGTTTCTTAGCCATCGTTTACTTTTTAGGAGATAGATCACAAGTGAAGACAGACATGTGAGTCCTCAGAGGTGGTAAAGAGGGAGAGTCCGTGGAGGGGTGAGACGCTCCTCACCCCTTTCTCGACTGGGCTCCCTTAGTCACCTCCACCTCTACTCAGTATAGCGTCCCGCCCTGCTGAGTCCTCATTCCGAGCCTGGACAGACCCTCCTGGGCACTGAGCTCGGTGCAGTGACTTACACCTCGTGCCTGAAGGACACAGACGGATTACTCAGCTTTGTGTCTAGCTTCTAACACACAGCCTGGCCCCATGGAGACGTTCTACAACTATCCCTGAACATACGACCAGCATGGACTGGACTTAGAATTTATTGGACATTTCAGCAGCTTTCTAATATATGTGTTGTCACATATACTGAATAAAATTTTATCATAGTAACTTAAAACATATCCAAAACTCTCAGGACATTTCTTCAACACTTATTTACCTCTACCCCATTCCATACAAAGATGTCTTCTCCATTGGCGATTTCAATTTCACACAGTGTCAGGTCATCTCCTAGGAAGATGAGATTATCAGTGAAATTGTTCTTATGATCCTCAAAAAGAAAAAAATATTTAAACACAGAGCTGAGATACAAACATTTGTCTGAAAAAGCATTCTCATTAAGGAAAATTAAGAAAAAGGAACTATGGCTATTATACTGATATTATTTTTATCTTTATTCCTTCCATCATGCTTTTTACTTTTTTTCTCCTCATTTTCATTTTATGCAAGCATGTTCTCCAAAATTTTTGTGGGCATGATAGCAGGAAAAAACAATCAATATAAAAGGTCAACTGTACTTGACAATGTGAACACAGAAGACGTACACATCACACCGTCCTCACTCCACCACTAATTAGCTGCATGTCCTTGTGGACTTCAAGCCTCTATGCTCAGTTTTCTCATTTATGAAATGGGGATAAAAGAATTTTGTGAAATCAAATGAGAATTTATACAAACACTTGTCTTAGTCTTTGGCTCCATAAGTCCAAGATAAATGTTACTGCTGTTACTGCTATTAATGTTTTGTTATTATTTAAAGGAAGTACTTTAAAGCTCTTAAAGTACTTTTGTCTTGTTACCAAATCTGAAGTTGAGAACTGGGTAAAAAAACCAAGCCATATTAAATATTTAAATAGTTTCAAACCATTTTGCTCAAAAGTTTGTGGTAATATAAAAAAAATTTCCAAAGCTTTAAAATTTTTCTTAAGGTGCTAAGAAAAGTAGTAGGTAGGGGGAAACTGGCCAAGAATAGAAAATCATATGAGCCCCACAAAAAATGCAAATATACAAAATAAGATGCTGTGTCTTAATATTTATCTTACCGTTAAGTGTCTGGCAAACATGAAGTCCTGCTGGTACAAACTTTGCAACACTAAGAACCATATCTCCTTCCCAAAATTCTAACAGCTGCAGAATATGAATGAAAGAAAAGAAGACAATGAAAAATAACAGAGATTACTTTTCCAGATTAAATAAGGAAGAGCACTGTGCCAATTTCTTTATGTAGCTGATACAAACGAATACTACAATGCCTACCCAGCATCAAAAATGGGGGAAGAAGGCATTTTTCATCATTAACTTAGTCAAATCCAAAGACAGTTAATCTCACATCCATTAATGATGAAAGAACCTTGACATACACAAAGAGCACAGTGACCTTCTCAACAACATCCATTTCTACTTAGTTTACTGGAAGACCACTTTTATCAGAAGGCAAAGTGATCTGTGTGCCAGCCCAGGAATCCTGGTCCCAAAGAACAAAAATTATGTGTTTAATCAGCCCTATTCAGGGAGAAGCAGCACACGTGAATATTCTTGCTTCTTGAAAGGAATGTCTCCCTTTGTGAATTTAAAAAGTGGCACTACCACTTTATTCAATACATTAGCAGGGATTTTTTTAAGTTTCTAGCTCTAGGAGTCTAAGGACTGTGGCAACCTCACCAAAACAACATCACTCATAAAGGTCAGTCCTATTCAGCCTCTCTCCACAGTATTACAAGACAGTTCTCTTAAAAAGAAATTTCAGGGACTTCCCTGGTGTTCAGTGGCCAAGACTCCGCACTCCCAATGCAGGGGGTCCAGGTTTGATCCCTGGTCAGGGAACTAGATTCTACATGCCACAGCTAAGAGGTTGCATGCTGTAACCTGGCCCAGACTAATAAACAAATAATAATAATAATGAAAAGAAACTTCATACCCACACATGATTACTTAACTGTGTCAGTCACACAGACTCCTGCCTCTGGGTTAATTCTAAGATAACAGAGTGTATGCGGGTGTACAGGGCACACTCAGTCGCATCTAACTCTTTGCGACCCCAAGGACTGTAGCCTGCCAGGCTCCTCTGTCCATGGGATTTCCCAGGCAAGAATACTGGAGTGGCATTATTAGAGAAATACAAATCAAAACCACAATGACGTATCATTTCACACTGGTCAGAATGGCTGCCATCAAAAAGTCTATAAACAATAAATGCTGGAGAGGGTGTGGAGAAAAGGGAACCCTCTTACACTGTTGGTGGGAATGCAAACTGGTACAGCCACTATGGAGAACAGTGGGGACATTCCTTAAAAAACTGGAAATAGAACTGCCATATGACCCAGCAATCCCACTACTAGGCATACACACTGAGGAAACCAGAACTGAAAGAGACACATGCACCCCAATGTTCATCGCAACACTGTTTATAATAGCCAGGACATGGAAGCAACCTAGAAGTCCATCGGCAGACAAACAGATAAGGACGTTGTGGGACATATACACAATGGAATATTACTCAGCTATAAACAAGAATACATTTGAGTCATTTCTAATGAGGTGGATGAAACTGGAGCCTATTATACAGAGGGAAATAAATCAGAAAGAGAAATACCAATATAGCATATTAATGCATATTTATGCAATTTAGAAAGATGGTAACGAAGATCCTATATGCAAGGCAGCAAGAGAGACACAGATGTAAAGAAGAGTCTTTTGGACTCTGTGGGAGAAGGCGAGGGTGGGATGACTTGAGAGAATAGCACTGAAACATGTATATTACCATATGTGAAACAGATGACTAGTGCAAGTTTGATGCATGAAGCAGGGCACTCAAAGGTGGGGCACTGGGACAACCCAGAGGGATGGGATGGGGAGAGCGGGAGGGGCGTTCAGGATGGTGGGATACATGTGCACCCATGGCTGATTCCTGTCAATGTATGGCAAAACCACCACAATATAGTAATTATCCTCCAATTAAAATGAGTTAATTAAAAAAAAATGCTGGAGCGGGCTGCCCTTTCCTTCCCCAGGGGATCTTCCTGGCCCTGGGATCGAGCCAGTGTCCCCTGCATACGCTGCACTGGCAGGTGGGTTCTCACCGCCGCACCACCCGGCCAGCCCTGCGCTAGCAGAGACGCGCGCCGTGCAACACGAAGAGCGCGGCTGGCTGGACTTCAGCATCACGGCAGGGACTAAGGCCTTCTCCGCCTGAAACGCTGCCCCAAGCAGGGCCAGTCCCCAAGTCTACCTATGTCAACACTGTCAGGATTGGCTCAGAAATAAACTTTTAATGGGAAAGTTCAGAAGTATTAGACAATTTTAGAAACCCTGATCCTATATTAAAATATCATTCAAATCAACTAAAGTTAAAGAAGAAATCGCCTGCTTTTCTTTGTACAATGGGAAACTCAAAAGAAAGCTAATAATTTTGATAAATGATACAATTTTTCAGAAAATTAATTAATTTCTATGGGGGAGTGCTTCCATTTTCTACTGCTCTTTTCCTTGACAGGATGTAGTGTGGGGTAAAGTAAAATTAAGAAAAAGAAACAGTAGGGAAACCAAGGCTGGAGTCCGAGTTCTACTTCGAACTAATGTCTGACCCTAGGCAAGCCATTACATCACTTTAGGTCACAATTTCCTCATCTTTAAAATGGGGCTATCTTGTCCTCCTGAAGTTGAAGAATCAAATGATACAATTTATATGAAAGCACTGTACGCAAAATAAAGAGCACTATTGTTGTTGTCATTAAAATACAACTGGATAAATTATTTGCAGACCATTATTATAACCATGTTTGTTTTAGTAGACATTTTCCTTCCCTTATAAATCTTGTTAATAAATGTTATTCCACAATGAAAGCAAGAAAAGTTAGTTGCTTTCGTTTAGTGGCTCTTGGTTTTAGGCAACATAATTATCTATCTTTTTACTCCTTTTAAAAAGCAATTCTTTATTTTCCTTGAAACAGACAACCTTATACTCTTTCTCTCCCCCAAATTAAATACACCAGGCTTGCTTCTTCTCTGAAAATGTGCTGACAGGACCCTTTGAGTCTTGACTGTGAAGAAGAGCTCTTTAAAAACACGGACAAGTGAAGGGAGACATTTGGGCCATCCCTCTATGGAAGTGGCAAATGTAGGATTTTTCTAAGCTGCTGTGAAAAATAAATAGCTGAATCCTAGACAGAAGTTTAAAAAGGAAAATCCAGCTTGAGATGGATCTTAATGTCTGTTAAGAGGAAGTGAGGCTAAATTACCTGAAATATTGATTGTCGAAGATCTCCTAAAGTTTTCCTTTTATCAAAGGTCAAATCCCACATGCTTTCTGTTTGAGACACTACTGGGTGCAGAGCCCCATTGAAGAAATGATAATGGGGGCCGAGGTGGAGATGCAATTCAACAGTATTGTTTGTAGAATCACATTCTGCCCTTTAAAGAGGCATAAGAAACACATAAATGCCATGTTTTTATAAAAGATACTGTTTTATCTCAAACCAAAAGTATCTGACTTACAATATAAAGAAGTTCTCCACTTAAGTAATTATAATTAACATTCTTTTCTTCCATGCTCCAAGAGGTCTCATTTCAGTTTCTCAATTAATAGCTCTGCCACAGTGAATTCCAAGGATAATGGTTTTAATGTACGCTGTGCAGTGTTACTCTGAACAAATATTGACACTTGAAATCTTCAATGCTGAGATGATCATTACGAGCAAAATGCTGGAAACATGCTCCTAAACCATGGTAAGCACTGTGGCCCGCCTGCTGCATTCTTTCTGGAACTATTAGCAATCGCCTGCCACTCTTCCCCAGTAGCATACTGGACACCTTCTGACCTGGGGAGTGCATCTTGCGGTGTCATATCCTTTTGCCTTTTCATACTGTTCATGGGGTTCCTGTGGCAAGAGTACTGGAGTGGTTTGCCATTTCCTCCTCCAGTGGACCACGTTTTGTCAGAACTCTCCACCATGACCCGTCCGTCTTGGGTGGCCCTGCACGGCATGGCTCATAGTTTCATTGAGTTACGCAAGCCCCTTCGCCACGACAAGGCTGTGATCCATGAAGGGGTTACAACTTCTATTTTCCTCCTTCCTTCCACTAGACCTCACAGACTCTCCCATAAACTATCTGAAGTCAGCCTCACGATCCCTGGAGTCTACTCTCTCCAGGTCATATGTCCTCAGCTGCAGCCTTGCATCGGCTACACTTCTGAATACATGGAGCTTCTGTGAGGCACTACACCAAAAACACCAGAGCTCAGCCAATGGAGAGCTAGATGACTCATCTGTAGCCTCCACTCAGGTACCTCAGGCACAGATCTGTGAATGCGGTCAAACGACACATTAGCTTTTGATGACCACAGTATAAAGCTTAGTGCTGGCTAAAAACCCCCTGGGTTGTTCCTGTTTTTAGTACTAACTGCTAATCCACACCACTCATGGAGGTTGGTTATTTTTCACACTTCAGAATTTGACTCTGATAAATTTTTATATTTTTAGTGCCTTGATTTTAGTTGAGATCTATTTCCTTTGATCTTAATTTGCTGTTCAATCAATTTATTTTTTCTCAGCTTCAAATCAATGATAAAAATGTTGAACACATACCTGCTATGTATGCAGCCCCTTGGGTCTCTAAGGAGACTGTAGGAACATCCATTTCCCTAATCCAGTACCCTATGGACCCACCAACCCAGAAAACAAATAAAAAACCAGTTCTTCATGGTCCAAGGTTAGACCTCAAAAGAAGAATGTTGAGATCATCAAGTTCTCACAAATCATCCATTTAATAATCCATTGTAGGTTTTCGCCCAAGACTGACATTAAGCCAAACAGTCTGCAGACCCCACATTTCCTCCCTTTTGCCTATCTCTGGTGTGCTGTCACTACAGGCCAGTTCTCCACAACTACTTACACATGAGGGGGAATTTTCACAACAGACTTTGTGTCGAGGAAATAACTCAATCAGTACAATCGAGTGCTCAGATTTCTCTAGTTTTCTTAGACTTTGATCCTTACTTAACAATGGCCATTTAAGTGTCATTATTTCATCACTCTCACAGATAAGGGTAATTTCAAAGTAAAAGATACTCTCAGTATTAAAATTCAGCAGCTAATAACAAGACATTGGCATTAAATAGTTGACTTTTTTTCTTCTTTAATTTTCATAACTGAATACTTAAGACCTCAGGTCTTTGCTCCCCAGAAAAACCTTTCAAACTCTAAAAGTAACTTAAAGTTACCTTTTTATTTGTAGTTCAATGTTAGCTGCATCCATTTCACTCAGCAAATGACATGGAACCTTGTACCGTGGGTTAGCTCGAGCTGTGAACAAAACTTTTCATTAACTTGTGCTGACTAAATAAAATCTGGGTGCTGAAAAGGAAGTATAGAAAACTTTAAAGGACCATGCTGGGAGCTAGGAAAGCTTCTACAATCTGCGTGAATACAAATTTTCTCTGGATCTTAGTTTTCCCATCTGTAAATTGAAAATATTAAAACATAAAAAAGGTAAACAGTTCTTTAAGCCAAGCTAGAGAATTCCATTTCTTCAACTCTTTTTAAATATACTTTTTAAAAAGAACATGGGCTATTTTCTTCCTGATACCAAATGATCATTATAAATGAAAGTTCTAGAAATGTTTTTTTAATGTAAAAGAAATAAATATCACCTATAATCATACTCTTAGGGAATACTGCTAAAATGTGATCTATATACTTTTTTTTGGAGGATCTATATATACTTCTGGTGTTTAGTCTACACAGTGTGTCTGTACACACACACACACACACACACACACACACACACACACACACACATCCCACATCTATTTAAAACAACTGAGATTATAGTCAACAAACATATAACTCGCTTTTTCATTTAATACACTGTGAATATTTTTCCAAAGCTTTAAATGACTGCATGGTAGCCCATTCTATAAATAGCTGAATTAATCCATTTCTGTTGGACATTCGGGTGATGTCCAGTTAGTCATTACTACAAAGTAACAGGGGTAATGAGTATCTCTGAACAGCTCATTATTTCAAAACAAATCTGTACAATTATTGGCTTAAGGTTTTTAAATACATATAACCAAAGCGGTTGTATTACTTTATATACCTACCAAATGTAGAGGAAGTGCTAATTGTTGAGAACCAGATTAACAGAAATACTTGATTTGGGAGGATAAAAGTCACTCACTGCTGTTATGATTCATGTTTTTTGGTTATGGGCTAGATAGATCTTTTTTGGCAGTTTATTGGTTGTTCTTATTTCTTCTTTTGTACATTATTTATATCCTTTTTCCAATTCACTACTGAGCACAATGGAATAAATGTAAGCGCAGTCTACAGACAGGGAAGATAAATCTGTCACATATCTTTCTGTTTCCCACTGGCCTGTCATCTGCCTTCTGGCGTTGTATAATAGGGCTAATGTGGGCCTCCCTGGCAGCTCAGGTGGTAAAGAGTGCCTGCAACTCAGGAGGCCAGGTTCAGTCCCTAGGTTGGGAAGATCCCCTAGAGAAGGGAATGGTTACCCACTCCAGTATTCTTGCCTGGAGAATTCCATGGCCAGAAGAGTCTGGCAGGCTATAGTCTAAGGGGTCACAAAGTGTCACAAGTGTTAGTCACAACTAAGTGACTAACACACATAGACAGTTAAGGTTTGCATCACTTTTCCTTCATTTTTTGGTTGCTTTCAAGCTAAGAAAGGTCTTTTCTATCTTAAGATCAGAAAAATATCTACATTTTATACATTTTAAGGCTTCTTTTTTACATAAACATTAAAGGAAGTATAATTTCATGAAAGGGATAAATATAATCTCTTGTACTAACTGTTAATTCAAGTGATTAGCAACTAACCAACTTCCCAGTTGTATTTACAGAGTAATTCATTTTCCCCCTATTTATCTGAAAGGCTACCTTTTTATGGATTAAAATCCTAAAAATACTTAGATCAGCTTCTGGGCTTATTGCTCAATGATCTGTCTACCTCTGCATTAGTGCTACACTGTCTTAATTAGTACAGCATTATAAATGTTTACGCTGATAGAGTAAATTTTCCTTTAGCATTCTCTCTTCAGTTTTCATTAATTTATCTTTTGAGATGAATTTTAGCATCATTTTGCCAAGTTCCATCCCTTTAACCCCCTAAAAAACCATCAAGACTTTAGCTACACCTTTATTTAAATTCTAAAAACATATTCAAAAGCAGAGACATTACTTTGTCCACAAAGGTCCGTCTAGTCAAGGCTATGGTTTTCCAGTGGTCATGTATGGATGTAAGAGTTGGACTATGAAGAAAGCTGAGCACTGAAAAATTGATGCTTTTGAACTGCGGTGTTGGAGAAGACTCTTTGAGAGTTCCTTGGACTGCAAGGACATCCAACCAGTCCACCCTAAAGGAAATCAGTCCTGGGTGTTCATTGGAAGGACTGATGCTAAAGCTGAAACTCCAATACTCTGGCTACCTCATGCGAAGAGTTGACTCATTGGAAAAGACTCTGATGCTGGGAGGGATTGGGGGCAGGAGGAGAAGGGGACAACAGAGGATGAGATGGCTGGATGGCATCACTAACTCGATGGACATGAGTTTGAGTGAACTCTGGGAGTTGGTGATGGACAGGGAAGCCTGGTGTGCACCAAGTCGGACACGACTGAGCGACTGAACTGAACTGAAGCTAACTGGAAAATTGTCACTTAGTACATATTCTAATTATGTACACTGAAGTTCAATTCAGTGAAAAAAACAATATGTCATCTGAAAAAAAACTGATATATATTTCTACAATTGTGAATTCAATTTTTCTTCAATATTTTTTATCAGAACGATTACCAGATTTTTTTCCCCTCAGGGGAAAAAACCTTTCTGGTCAATAGAACCATTACATAATTGTTACTGTTTCAGGTCCAGAGAGTTAATTTCCTTTGATTCATTGCAAATCAGTAACTACTTTATTTTTATTCTTTATAAAAATGATCACTATTCTCATTATCCAAGAACAGTATCCTCATCTGTAATCATAGATACGTTTCAATCTAAACAGCTTTCCTAGTTAGGATTTTTCACTTTTGCATAAATTCTGGGAAGTGATTTAAAAATAGTCTTACAGACTAATTAATGTTAGTAGCTTAAGCTCAAAAATTTATCATTGTGGATCTCAGTGTTTAACCTCCACCATGGTATCAGTTCTCTTAGAAGATTCAGCAAAGAGGGCTTCAAAGATATTCAACTGCTTAAAAACTTATTACCTTGAGGAAAAGGAAAAAAGGAAATAAAAGGGAACACATGAAAATAAGACCAAGGCCAATTGCAACCCAATGACAACACTTGCTCGAACTGTAGAGACAAGCCTGAATGAAGAACAATTTTGTCTGCTCTGCCCACACAACAAGAAAACATGATGTGATCCAAGGAAATGCCATTGTGAAAATCTAACTATGGCCTCATATTACCCGGTGAAAAAAACCAGAAATATATCATCTTTTTAAAATGACAAAATGTTGACTTTCTGGTATAGTTCTAGTTAACTTGAAAATATTTTAAATATTCCAAGAGTAAACCTTCTTCTAAAAGGGCAAAACTTCAAATAGCACTCAATATTTATCTTCTATAGTCATCAACTTAAACAAAAAGGGACATTTATCTTGCCATACCTTCAGGGGGTCTCTGTAACTGGGATTTCCGATAAAACAGCATGTAGGCACTTTCTTTTCCTTGAAATTGCTGTTCAATATCCTTTTCCTTGATTGGTTGGACTCTGGAATCATTTATATCAAACCAGTGGGGACAGGAGGGTCCATCATTTAACTTTAAGGATTCTGAAGTAAGTGTCTTGAAAAGTCGTTGATCATTTCTTTGGATATCAGACTCAACCTGGAGAGAAGAGTCCTTCAATAGACGAACTGTACTTTCATCTGAACTGAGCAGAAATATCTGAGAATGAAGCTGCAAAAACTGTACAGAAACAAAAACCAAACATTAGGTTAACAAAAAAAATTTTCATTGACATGATTAAAAAATGTTTCCTTTCTGTGTATGTCAACTTTTTGGCCTGGCCAGTTAAGAGGGAAAAAAATTTCATTTGGGCCATAATAAAACATTTAATAAAAATCAGAGTACTTTCTGTTGAACAGTCTAATAGCTATATCCAGGGAGAAAGCTGCCATGACACAATCTTTTTTAGTGTTTTGGTTTTTTTTGGACATTCCTACCCCTGGGCCCTAGCCTCTCAGCACATGCCCTGTGATGACACAGTCTTAAACATGTTTTAATTATATCTCAATAACTGTTTTAATGCTGTTTTAAAAAATCTTTACTGAAACAGATTACAAAAACACTTTCAAAATGTTTAAAGCAATCCAAACAAAGCACAAAACAAAGGAAATTACACAATGAAGCATCATAGAAGATAATCCTTACAAAAGTATGGGATATAGTCATAATTACAAGCTTACATAAATTAAATTAAGTATTGTCTTTCCTGGAAGCTGACAGGCTAGCTCAAGAAACCAAAACACTGAAAGGTTAAGTCATAATCTCAAAGATGCTCAAATTCCTCCAGCTAAAGGATTAGGAAGAAAAAAAATTTTCTTCCCCAGCCTACCCCATCTTTCCACCCTAATTTCTACAAGGCCTGTACCTCTTCCTTTTGTCTCAGCACAAACTACTTCACACAGAAAATCACTTGGGGGCATACAGAACATTTTCTTAGCTCATCGAACAACACAGAAAGGTGATCTTCTCATTTTTCTCTTGGAAAGGAAGAATTTGTAATGATGCATACTCTCTGATCAAACAGATGACCCAGAGGTAATATGTTAACACTATATATAACAGATGGTTTCAGTAATGAATACTTTCCATATAGCAATTTTTCTCTTTGTTCGATAGTTGAAGATAAACTCTTTTAAACTTCAAACTTCAGTGTAGTCTGGTCCCAGTAATGGCAGAGAATTTTATTATTAGAGTAACCCCACTGATTAAAAATCATAAACTTTAAGCAAAATAAAGAAAACAACTGTTTGAAGAGTAACCAAAAGCAGACAAAGTGGGGGTGGGGGAGTCATAACCCTTCAAACAGGGAAATGAGCTGGGTGAGCTCCGCACGGACCCGCCACTTTCCAGTCTGCTGCACAGAACGACAGGAAGAGAGTTCAAGAGAAGGGCAGGAGTCTTACTGGACTCAGGAGAATGTCAGAGAGGCAGGAGAGTGAAAGAGAAAATTCCAGAAGTAACCCTATATCAAAACCTACTCCCATCCTTAGCTGACTTTTGAATGGCACATGTACAGTCTGAGACCCAAGGAACTGAGGGGAAAGCAACAGCTGGGAGATCCAAGATATAAGCAGAATTTTGGCCCCTGCTGCTGGACAGGAAGAGCATGGAGTTGAAGTCCTGCCAAGTCTGAGGCATACGACAAACACCTCAGGCTTTCCACTGAGATTCTAGAAGGGTCCCGTCTTAGGTCAGGGATTGGTAAACTTTTCTGTAAAGGGCTAGACAGTAATAGTCTAGGCTTTGTGGGCTAAGAGGCAAACCTGAGCCCCTTTTTAAGCATAACCGTTTGAAAATGTAAAGACAGTTCTTAGCTGGGGGCTGTACAAAATAGGGCAGCAATCCCTAGCCTGCCCATGCTTGCTAACCTCTGCCTTAAGAGGGAGGACCATGCAGGCCCCAGGACTACCAGCTACTCCCTAGGACTTTCAGCTAAACTACAACAGATCCACCCTACCAAAGCCCCAAATGAAGCTTCCACAGGATCAAGGTGATTCAAAGTTACTTAAGGGTCTGTTAGATTATAATGAAAAACTCTTATACTCCACAGCCTCTAAAACACATCTTCCACAATGTCCAACAAGCAATATAAGAGTATGTGGCATGCAAAAAAACAGGACAATGTGATTCATAATAAAGAGATAAGATAGTCAACTCACAAGAGACAAAAAAGTGAATATAGACCCAGAAACAATCCAGATGTTATAATAGTAAAGTTATTGAAATACATAAATTTATAGGAAAGGAGGTACAGAGTAGGTTCAAATGTGGAATTACAGCAAAGAAACGGGCATGTTAAATAAGACCTACGTGAAAAATCTACAGCTGAATAAGATAATAACTGAAACAAAAAAATCCACTGGCTGGGCTTGACAGAAGACTGGATACAGCAGAAGACAGGTCAATGGAAATTACCCAAATTGGAGCCAAGGGGGAAACCGCGCCCCCCCGCCCAAAACCCTACGAGAATACCTACGACCAGTGAGGAAATACTGAATAGTCCATATATATGTAACTGTACGTTTTGAAGAAGAGAGAGAGAATAGAGTAGAAAAATAAATTGAAAATATAATGGCCAAAACTAAAGAAAGATTTCAAACCTGATATAAAAAAACTTAGCAGATACAAAGCAAATAAACACAAAGAATGCCATACCAAGACACATTATTGTTAAACTGCTAAAGACCAAAGATAAAGAGATGATTTTAAAAGTAAACAGAAAAAAAGACATGTTACATTTAAGTGACACTGACTTCTCAGCCAAAATAAAGGAAGCCAGAACATAATAAAATGACATTTTAAAGTGCTGGAAAAAAAAACAAATAAAAGCTATTAACCTAAAATTTTACATCCAGCAAGAATGCCATTTAAAAAAACGAAAGCAAAATAAAAACATCAGACAAACAAAAAGTGAGAATACTTTTGCCCGTGGTTCTAGATGCCCGGAAAAACACTAAAGGAAGATCTCTAGGCTGAAGGGAAAGGATATTAGATGTAAACTTGGACATGCAAGAAGGAACAATAAACACCAGACTGGGTAAAATAAAACATGCTTTTTTTTCATTAATTTATTTAAAAGTCATTTAAATGTTTAAAGGAAACACATACATACAAACACATGGTGCATTTACAAATAACGGTAAGATACAAGACAACAGCGGAAAAGGATGAGTAGGAAAATGGAATTATACTACTGTAAGCCTCTTATATGGTACATGAAGTGTTACATTATTGGTCTGTAAATTACAATACTAACTTATGTATAGTGCAATCCCTACAGTAAAAAAATTAAAGAACTACAGCCAAAAAGTCAACAGAGGAGACAAAAATAAAACATTAAAAATTACTCGATTAATTCAAAAGGCAAGAAAGAAAAAAAAAGGAACAAAGAATAAAGGAGGCAAATAAAAATCAAATGGTTAGATGATGAATTCAACTCAACTATACAAATTAATACATTAAAAATAAATGGACTGAATATGCTAATTAAAAGGGGGACTATCAAACTCTATTATTTGTTAGAAAACAGATGAACAAAAGAGAAAAACAAATGCAAAGCTGTTTCTTTGAAAAGGTTAATAACCTTGATAAACCCCTAGCAAGACTGATGAAAAAGAAATCTAAAAAACACAAATTACCAATATCAGAAATGAAATAGGGTCTTATAGATCCTACAGATATTAAAAGGATAATATGGTAGTATTTCAAACAACTTTATGCCAACAAATTTGACACTTTAAGAGGTTAAGTTCCTTAAAAATCACAATTTTCCAAAACCAACAAAAACCAACTTCATACTGTTTACAACAGACACACTTGCATTAGAAAGCTTGGTGCAAAGTAGGTAATAATACCAAACAAAGTAGATTTGAAGGCAGGGACCATGACTCAGATGGTAAAGAATCCACCTGCAATGCAGGAGACCTAGATTCAGTTCCTGGGTCAGGAAGATCCTCTGGAGAAGGCAATGGTTACACACTCCAGCATTCTTGCCTGGAGAATCCCACAGATGGAGGAGCCTGGCAGGATGGGCTAGTCCATGGGTCACAAAAAGTTGGATACGATTAGGCGATGGAGCACAAACTAGTGCTAAGAAGGAAATTATGATTTAAAAGCATGTTTTAAAAAACAACTGCGATACCCACCCAAGAAGCTAGAAAAGGATGATTAAATTAAATCCCAGAGGTGAAAGGGAGGAAATAACTAAAAACAGAAATCAATGCAGTTGAAAACAGATGAGTAGAAAATAAAGGTAAAAGTTGTTTTTTGAAAAGCTGTTTTATCAAAATTTGATAAGCCCTAAAGAAAGACTTATGAAAAAAGTGAGCAAACACAAATTACTAATTTCAGGAGTGAAAATGAAGAACTTTAGGTCCTACAGACACTAAAAAAGATAATATGAGATATTCTGAACAACTCCATGCCAATAAATTTGACACCATATATAAAAGGACAAATTCTTTTAAAAATATAATTTTCTAAGACAACCCAAGAAATAATAAAAGTGTAAGTAGCTCTACAAACAAATTAAAACTAGAATATAAAAAGCTTCCCGTAAGAACATTTCAGGTCTAACTAGCTTTATCAAACATTTAAGAAAGACATAATAATCTACCTCAAGAAAATTCTTTCCAAGAATATAAAAAAGTAAGAATTTCCCTGTTTTGAATCCTCCCTAACTCTGATAATAAAATCTGACAAAGACACTACAAAAAAGGAAGTTAAAGACTCATGTCTCTCATAAACATAGGCACAAAATCTTAAAACATGAGCCAAACATTTGCCATTTCCTTCTCCAAGAGATCTTCCCGACCCAGGAATTGAACCCGGGTCTCCTGCCTTGCAGGCAGACTCTTTACTGACTGAGCTGCAAGGGAAGCTCAACATAAACAATAGAAATACATAAAACTATGTCATGATCAAATGTGATTTATCCCAGAAATGTAAGATTTGCTTTAACATTGAAAAAAGTCAACAGAATTCACCACATTAACAGAGGAAAAGAAAAGAGCCATGTGGTCACATCAATAAATGTAAACAAACAGCATTTGATAAACTCCAACCTCTATTCAAGATACAACTATTAGCTGCTTATAACACACCCAAAAGGAATCTCGGTTCACTGTGACAAGGGGCATAAAACTTGTGGCCTTCCTATGACCAAATACTCTCTACGTGTCCTCTGCACTTCATGTGGCTGTTGGGCAGGACCAGTGGGACAAGGTTCAATATTGGAAAGAAAGCTGCAGATTTAGTGGGCAAGTTTGCTACTTAGAGTCTGTTCAGCCCATGAATGCGTGGGTCACAAGTGGTCATAGAAATATAAAGGCTTTGAAAGAAAGAGAGATTTCAACTATTTATGCCATTCTGGCAAAGGCAAAACTATGGATACAATAAAAAGATTAGTGGTTGTTAGGAGTCTGGAAGTAAGGGGAGATGAATACACAGAATACATTTTTTTAGTGCAGTGGAAATACTTTGTATGACATTATAACAATGGATATATGTCATTATACATTTTTTTTCTAAACCCACAGATTGTAGTACTACTTACTTCATTAGAATGAATCCTAAGATGAACTGTGGACTTTGGTGATTATAACACATCATTAGAGTTCATCTTTGGTTTAGGAAAAACAAGCTAACCAACCAACCACCCTGATGAATGATGTTGATAACATCTATGCATGTTGTAGGGAAGGGGAATATGGGAAACTTCTGTACCTTCTTTTTAATTTTGTTATAAAACTGCTCATTAAACTTATTATACAGATAAGTATACATGTTCTATACATATGTGTTTACTGGACTGTGATGTAAAATGTATTTTTTAGGTTAAAAAAGTTTGCAAGCCACTGTAGTTAAGCTATATTGGCAAATAAAAGCACAAATTAACTTCAAAGAAAAAAAGAGATAAAACTACCAGTCAACTATGAGTAACAGCTAACTTCCTCAAACTTATGAAGAATATTTTTATTTAAAAACAAAACAATAAAGCCCCTGTGCAGCTGATAACATACTTAATAGTAAAATACTGAAACACTGATCCAATCGTTTTGATTGAAAACCTAAGACTGTCCATGAACTCAGGGTGAAGTGAAGTGAAGTGAAGTCGCTCAGTCGTGTCCGACTCTTTGCAACCCCACAGGCTGTAGACTACCAGGCTCCTCTGTCCATGGGATTTTCCAGGAGATAGTCCTGGAGTGGATCACCATTTCCTTCTCCAGAGGATCTTCCTAACCCAGGGATCGAACCCGGGTCTCCCGCATTGTAGACAGACGCTTTACCGTCTGAGCCACCAGGGAAGTCAGGGTAAATAACTTCATTTATGAACTGCGGTCTAATTAAAAGATGAACTTAAACACGGACAGAAGCACGTAGGCACCCTGCTTCTACAAGAAACAGCTCCAAATGTTTACTAAGCGTTTTGTTGCTTTGCTTGTTTTCAGTCAAGTTTTTGTCTCAATTCTGGCATTACCAGCTTTTGCTCATCTTACAGTTGAGGAAACCAGACTGCCAAGTTTAGCAGAATTGTGTGTCAAAGAAAGATCAAGTGAAATGTGGATGAATGCCAGAAGACATTTCTATAAGATGATAAGCCTTAGAATATGTACTTTGCATATATACAATGGAGTATTACTCAGCTATAAAAAGGAACACATTTGAGTCAGTTCTAATGAGGTGGATGAAACTGGAGCCTATTATACAGAGTGAAGTAAGTCAGAAAGAGAAACACGAATACTGTATATTAATGCATATATATGGAATTTAGAAAGACCGTAAAGATGATCTATGCAAGGCAGCAAAATAGACACAGATGTGAAGAACAGACTTTTGGACTCTGTGGGAGAAGGTGAGGGTGGGATGATTTGAGAGAATAGCATTGAAATATGTATATTACCACATGTAAGAGAGATGACCTGTGCAAGTTCAATGCCTGAAGCAGAGCACTCAAAGCTGGTGCTCTGGAACAACCCAGAGGGATGGAATGGGGAGAGACAGGGGAGAGGGGTTTAGGATAGGGGACACATGTGTACCCATGGGGGATTCATGTTGATGTATGGCAAAAACCACTACAATACTGTAAAGTAATTATCCTCCAATTAAAATTAATTAAAAAAAAAAGAATATGAACTTGGTGACATTTTTTGCTGTTATGATTAAAAGAATATTCTCTATTCTTCTCTTTCTTAATTCTTGATTCTATGATAAATTACTAAGCCATTTAACTGAATTTTAACCATTAAGAAAAATACTAATTATATTTCTATCTAATTTAAATTTTCTTCTGCAAAGAAATTCATGTTGCCAAGATCACAATAAAATTTCTTGGGAATGGAACTTTCTAGAAGGATGTCATGAATACCTTTCGCAGTGGTCCATACTGTTTTCGGTACTTCTTATTCCAAGATATTCCTATCTTCTTCAAGAGTTTCTGGCCCAGCTGATCAACGGGAATTAGATTACTCTCCTCCTTAGGAAAGAAAGAAAAGTCATTTAAGAAAATGTGGTAAGATTTAAGTGCAATGCTTATGAGTTCAAGGGACCAACAGAATTAATAAATGAGCCTGTAACACCAAACAAGTAGGTGGATTAACCAAAATTATTTAAAAATCAAAAGTGTTTTAAAATAGATTAAGCCTAAGTTTAGAAAACTTGAATTTTGCCTTTCTATGTGGTAATGTTTAAATATTTCAAGAGCAATACCCAAAGTGTATTTAGAGATCTGATAAATTTCTGATATTATGTGGGATTTTTAAAAGAAATATTTTCATGCAAAAAAAACTACTGGTCTCTTCTGAATGTTCTGAATTATAAACAACTTCTAAAAGGGGGTAAGAAGTGACTATTCTGAGCTGAAATC
The DNA here is from genome assembly GCF_016772045.2 of Ovis aries. Classification (NCBI taxonomy): domain Eukaryota; kingdom Metazoa; phylum Chordata; class Mammalia; order Artiodactyla; family Bovidae; genus Ovis; species Ovis aries. The sequence continues at coordinate 7,466,101 of NC_056054.1, read as the reverse complement.
TGTCCCCTTACCACAAAAATTCATATGTTGAATTCCTTTCAAAATTTTAACTGATTATATTTGGATAGAGCAGTTAAAGAAATGACTAAGTTAAAATGAGGCCTTTAAGGGTGGGCCCTTATCCAATCAAGCATCCTTATAAGAAAGGAAATTTGGATACACAGAGACACCAGGGATGCACATGAACACAGAAAAGGCCATCTGAGGACATAGCAAGAGCCAAACAGAGAAGCCTCAGAAGAAACCAAATCTGCAGACACCTTGATCTGGACTTCCAGCCTAAGAACTATGAGAAAGCAGATTTCTGTTAATTAAGACACCCGTCTGTGGGATTTTATTACATCACATTACTTTGCCAACAAAGGTTCGTCTAGTCAAGGCTATGGTATTTCCAGTGGTCATGTTTGGATGTGAGAGTTGGACTGTGAAGAAAGCTGAGCACTGAAGAATTGATGCTTTTGAACTGTGGTGTTGGAGAAGACTCTTTGAGAGTCCCTTGGACTGCAAGGAGATCCAACCAGTAATTCCTAAAGGAGATCAGTCCTGGGTGTTCATTAGAAGGACTGATGCTAAAGCTGAAACTCCAATACTTTGGCCACCTCATGCGAAGAGTTGACTCATTGGAAAAGACTCTGATGCTGGGAGGGATTGGGGGCAGGAGGAGAAGGGGACGACCGAGGATGAGATGGCTGGATGGCATCACCGACTCGATGGACATGAGTTTGAGTGAACTCCGGGAGTTGGTGATGGACAGGGAGACCTGGTGTGCTGCGATTCATGGGGTCACAAAGAGTCGGACACGACTGAGCGACTGAACTGAACTAGCAGACTAATACAGTAGCCATAGACCAATATTCAGCCTAGGTCTCTAGAAAGAAACTGAGAAAAAAATGTTCATTAAGAATGAATGAATAAATAAAAAGAGACTACCATCTTTACAACAGGGTACAAGATAAAGATTAAAAGTCATACACTTGAGGTATTGTCAGTACTGGGAATGAAAAAGGGAACATAACTTCAGGTCCTAAAGACATTAAAAGGATAATATGGGAAAACGGTAAATTCCAAAGAAGTATATACAATATATTCCAATTCTATTTAAAGTAACAATAACAACAATAATAATATCCAAAGAAATCCTGTAATCCAATCTTAACATATCTATACAAACATAAAGGAAATAAAATGCAAAGAATATATATCATAGTGTTAAAAGTCACCAGACATTTGGTTTAAACTTATTTCCTTTATACACTTTCAATTTTTTCCCTCAAAATTTCTACCATTCATAAGTGTTTCTTTTATAATCAGAAAGCCTCTAATAAAAATTTTTTTTCAATAGACAGATAATTTCCCCCCAAAAGACTATGAATAGTAACAATATCTATCATTTCTACCAACTAAATCATATAGCTGATATATACATAAACACAAACATATACTCTTTCTACCTGTAATAAGATTGCTTTCAGAATCATCAATGGATCATCAATCTCCTCTTTATTCTGAATATCTTCCAAATTCACATCTGGTTTACTTTTGTCCTCCTAAAGAAGGAAAAAAATAAAAAAAAGTTTCTATCACTAATCTCTTAGTAATTAGCAAAACAGGAATGCTTGTGCCTCGGAGGTTTCAAGATGAAGAAATGATGATAAAAATATCATACTAATTTGTATGTGCTTTGGAATCAGGCAGTTTGGCTTTGAATTTCAACTGTGGTTGAATAAGCCTGGACAAACTACCTATCTCTCTAGCATTTCTATAAATTGGGATGGCAAGGTAAATAAAGCTTCTAGCACAGTGGTCCCCAACCTGGACACTCCCTTGCTTGCTTGCTTGCTAAGTCACTTCAGTCGTGTCCGACTCTGTGTGACCCCATAGACAGCAGCCCACCAGGCTCCCCGTCCCTGGGATTCTCCAGGCAAGAACACTGGAGTGGGTTGCCATTTCCTTCTCCAATGCATGAAAATGAAAAGTGAAAGTGAAGTCACTCAGTCGTGTCTGACTCTTCACGACCCCATGGACTGCAGCCTACCAGGCTCCTTTATCCATGGGATTTTCCAGGCAAGACTATTGGAGTGGGCTGCCATTGCCTTCTCTGGGACACTCCCTTAGTCCCCTTCTTTCAGAGTTTTAAGTTTCATTATGCAGGCACGACTGATTGAATCATTGGCCCTTAGTGACCCATCATTGGTCCCCGGTGGCTCAGGGGTGAAAGAATCTGCTTGTAACACAGGAGACATGAGTTCGATCCCTGGGTCAAGAGATCCCCTGGAGGAGGGCATGCATCCTGTATTCTTGCCTGGGAAATCCCATGGTCAGAGGAGCCTGTCAGGCTGCCGTACATGGGGTCGCAAAGAGTCAGACATCACTGCAGCAATGAGCACATACCACCAAACTCAATCTCTAGCCCCTGGTCCCTCCCTGGTCAGGGGAAGGGGCTGAAGGTTCTAACCCTCTAACCATGTGATTGGTCCCTCTGGTGACCAGCCCTCACCCTGCAGGTAACTTCATTAGCATAAACTCAGGTATGGTTGAAAGGGGATCATTATGAACAAGACAAGACAACCTTATCACTGGGGAACTCTCAAGGAGCTCTAAGCCAGGAATCCAGGACAAAGATCAAATGTATATATTTTTATTATGCCACACAAATAGATCCCAGCAAAAAGCTAGAAACCTGAAAGGGCTATGCTAAACCCTCCTCGTCAACAAAGGACAATGAGAAACTTGTTTGCTTTCACCTTGCTACTAGATGAAGGTGGAAATACACTCCCTCTAAAAACCTATAGTCACAGACAGGTCCTCATGTGAGGACCCAAATTTCGTGGCCCAAATTCATACTAGCTGCATGGCTCTAAGACACAGATCTTATCTTCAAGGTGTTAAAGGTTGCAGGTGACCACAGGCATGTGGTAGAGCCAGACACACATTTTTCATGGAGGGTACTTTTAACTCAGGCTTCCAATCACTCCTAAACCTATTTGTATTCTTAAAAATACAAATAGGAGGTCAATAGTTAATGACCTCCTATTTGTATTCTTAAAAAACAAATACCCAACCAAGTCTACAATCTAAAATAACAAAATCATGAGGAAAAAAGTCAGCAGATATCCAAAGACCCATGGTCTTCAGATACTGCAATTTTCAGGTAGAGAATAAAAAAACAGTGTGTTTAAGATGTTTAATGGCATTCATTCACGGGTTTCCCAGGTGGCCCTAGTGGTAAAGAAACTGCCTGCCAATGTAGGAGACATAACAGACATGGGTTCGATTCCTGGGTTGGGAAGACCCCTTGGAGAAGGAAATGGCAACCCCCTCCAGTATTCTTGCCTGGAAAATCCCATGGACAGAGGAGCTTGGCGGGCTACAGTCCATGGGGTTGCACAGAGTTGGACACAACTGAAGTGACTTAGCATGCAAAGACATTCATGGCTAAGAAACAAGAGATTTAAAAATGGCAGGAGGGGAGAGGTAGGCTGGCACCGCCCAGGACGTGACACTGGTGCAGGGGCATGTGGCCTGGGCCGGGTCCTCCTGCTTTCTGCCAGTGTCCAACCTTGGTCTTGTGAGGACAGGCAGGTCCTACAAGCACCAGTCCCGGGGCTGACTCCTGAGAGTTACTGAAAAGCCTCCTTTGTCTCACATCCTCAAATGTTCAAAGTGATATCAACCATCAATGAAACAAAAGCCCCCCGCTTTGGAAGGCATAAGTCAGGCTCCTCTTCATAGCAAGATCTAGGGTCACATTCTGAATAGTTAATGACCTCCATGCAAGAGGGAAGAGCTCATCTTCTAGCTGGGCTGAGAGAGACTAAAATGTTGGCTTTCACCCAAGGAACATTATGTGAGTCAGGTCATTTAAAGGTGTTCCTTGCAGATGGCACCTAGCAGGGAAACTTGCAAGGGAAGAAGAAATCACCAAACTGAAAGCAGAAAAAACAATACCTGCCTGTGTTTACAGTATTTGGAGTCCTTTGTCTCTAGGCATTAAGAGATCTCTCAGGATAATGGTAGTAAACAGACAAGCAGTGTCCAGCAGGTATACCTACTGAAGCTGGAATTCTTAAAGCATGCATCATTATTTGAACGCCATAAAGCTCTAGATGAAAAGCTAGTGATTCTTAAAGAGTGGAATAATAATAATAATAAAAAAAGATAAATGTGATGTTTCACAGAAGTCATGAATATGGAAATATACAGGCAGAGACAGAAAGCAATCTTCTGATTGTTCTTTAAGTTTCAGGAAGACCCTGCTAAAGTACCAGAGCTTCAGACCAGAGAAGCAGTGCAGAGAGCCAAATCAAGTGAAAGCATGCCTGCCTGCCCTTTTGAGTCATATAATGGAACTGAGAGAAGAGCTTGATGCTGCTATCCTTTCCAAAGAAATGAACACAGAATTGTAGAGATATCCAAGGGAGAACAACTCAAAAGGAAGATATGGAAGAATCATTCCTTTTGAGCTACCTCACTGCACAGTGCGAAGCTTACCTCTGTGCATGATGTCAATGATAAACTTAAAAAACGAAACTGGAAATAAATACTTTATGCATCAAAAGACTGAGGATACATCCCGCCCACTAGAGAAGTGCCTAAAATCTGACACTGGCTGAGCAAGACTGAGGAGGGCCTGCGGCCAGCATGGAAGACAGCAGAGACACAGCCCTGAGGCAGAAGCAGAACTGCATGGAAGGCAGGAGCACTTTCTAAGGCTGAAGAGAGACAGGGCGACATTGGAAACAAAGGCTACCACAGAAGCATGCTGCTGCTGCTAAGTCGCTTCAGTCGTGTCCGACTCTGTGCGACCCGAGATGGCAGCCCACCAGGCTCCCCTGTCCCTGGGATTCTCCAGGCAAGAACACTGGAGTGGGTTGCCATTTCCTTCTCCAATGCGTGAAAGTGAAGTCGCTCAGTCGTGTCCGACTCTTAGCGACCCCATGGACTGCAGCCTACCAGGCTCCTTTATCCATGGGATTTTCCAGGGAAGAGTACTGGAGTGGGGTGCCATTGCCTTCCCTGCCACAGAAGCATAAGTGGAAGGAAAAAACCAGGAACTACAGTAGACTAGGCAAAGAGAAAAAAAAAAGAACTACAAAATAACTATTTATAAAACCTGTTCACAAGCTTCTGTAAAGATCTAATAAAAGGTTCAACTTCATCTTTTAGAGAGAATGAAATAAAGTTAATGTAATTGTTTGAAAGTGGGGGGGTGATAGGGGAGAACAGCTGCTTAGAGAGTAAGATTCACTTTTCATGGGGCCTGGAAGACAGCAGTGTGAAGGAAGGTAACAGGTTAAGAATCAGCAACTAACGGTAGAACATGGAGGGCAGAACTAGACAGAGGAGGTAAGACGTGCGTCACTCTTATCTGACTGAAATGTGCCCAGTGAGCTAGTGTCTTGGCAAATAGGCACAAGCATTCGAGAGATGCGTGTATGGCTTCCTAGACCCCAAACTGGATAAACCAGTTCTAGAAATAAAAGAAATGGCAGGTTAAGGATAGTAAAGAGTGAAACAAAACTCTTTTTTTCCAAAAGCAAGATGGTTGATTATAAAGTCAATGTACTAACAAGATAACTGTATTTCAATATACCAGCCACAAGCAGTCCAAAAACTACTCAGAATAGACACAGTACCATAGAACATCTCCCTGGTCAGTATTTTCCCAATAGAACAGTCAGACTTTAAATATCCAAACTTTACAAAGCACAAGTATCTCTCAGTACACTCTACATACAACCGACAGAGCATCAGAAACACAGGGAGATGTTCTGAAAAGCAAAGTGAATGCCAGCAAAGGGAACACGGCATTTTTCAATACTGCCGGCACTCAGAGGGCTTCCCAGGTGGCTCAGTGGTAAAGAATCCACCTGCCAATGCAGGAAATGCAGGAGACCCAGGTTCAATCGCTGGGTCAAGAAGATCCCCTGGAAGAGGAAATTGCAGCCCATTCCAGGATTCTTGCCAGAAAAATTCCACAGACAGAGGAGCCTGGCTAGTCTATAGGGTTGCAAAGAGTCGGACACGACTAAGCACGCACACATCCATGCACAGCACTTGGAGAAGCTGTGTTACCTCAAGAAGAGCAATTATTCATTCATCACAGTATTAACTGTTTGACAACCAGGAAGGCATGTCTGAAGCATGCCACATCCTAACATGATGGGTTAGAACTTACATATTGGTGTTTTAGTTACATTTTAGGAAACTGGTTGAGAGTTTGGGGCTAGCATGTAATATATTACAATTTTTTCCACTGCAAATAACTGGAACTGGACTCCCGATGAGTGCTTTATTTTCTAGAGAAAATTATAAAACTTTTTTTAGATGACACTAAAGAGGCTCTAAAAACCAAAAAGATATATCTTATTTACACATGTCGATTCAAAACCCTACTACTTTTATGTGCATGTATGTGTGAGAATATTGACAAGGTGACTCTAGAAATGTTCAGAAAACCATAAAAACCAAAACACTCCTGAAGAATAACAACACACAGAGAGACTTGCCCTACCAGATAACAAGACTTGCTAATACAGCTACAGAAATTAATAGTGCAGCACTTGCCTAGGAATAGGAAAACAAGAACAACAACAACAAAAACAGAGCCCCAAAATGGACTTAAATAAAAATAACAATTAATATAACAGAACTAGCATTGTAGATTGGGGGGGAAAGAATGGAATATTAAATAAGTGGTTCTGGGAAACTGGGTCCCCAGACAGAATAAACATCATGCCATTCACAGCAAAGCATTTCCGCAAGACTGAAGTCTCATTTGTAAAACACAAAGAAGACAATATAGAAGGATCATTTTTGTTTGGTGCCATGAAAGACAAAGAAAGCTGAGGAATGGTTATTGATTAGAGGAGACCGAAGGGCTTCCCTGGTGGCTCAGATGGTAAAGAACCTGCCCGCTAATGCAGGAGATGCAAGAGACACAGCGTTTGGGGCTTCCCTGGTGGCTCAGATGGTAAAGCGTCCGCCCACAATGTGGGAGACCCGGGTTCATTCCCTGGGTTGGGAAGATCCTCTGGAGAAGGAAATGGCAACTCACTCCAGTAAAAAAAAAAAAAAAAAGAGAGAGACACAGCATTCGATCCCCGGGTTGGGAAGATCCACTGGAGTAGGAAATGGCAACCCACTCCAGTATTCTTGCCTGGAAAATTCCATGGACAGAGGAGTCTGGCAGGTTACAGTCCATGGGGTTGCAAAGAGTCGGACATGACTGAGCATCTAATACTTCCACTTTTCAAGATATGTTAACTAAATATAATGCATGTTCCTGGACTTGACACTACAGTGGGAAGAAAATGCTATAAAGGATTTGGATGAAACAGGTTAAATCTGAATATAAAATACATATTAGATAATAAAGAGTATTGTATCAGTATTAAAGTTGATTTTGATCTACGCTTATGTAAGAGAATGTCCTGGTTCTCTGGAGATAAACACTGAGGAATTTAGGGGTAAAGAGGCCCATGAAACTTCAAGTGGTTCAGCATTAATAATGATGTTAACTCTGTGTGTGTGTGTGTGTGTTTGTATACAGAGGATGGGCTTGCAGAAATGTGGCAAAATGTTAACAACTGGAGAACCTAGGTGAAGAGCAAATAGGTGTTTAAAAAATTTAAACTTCTATCTGCATAAACTTTTAATGCCTTTAAGAGTTTTCCACAGAGTGAACATATAAGAAATGACCAAAAAATAGCCTCACCAAAATAATAAGGCTAGAAGACAGTTGCAAAGATACTCTTAAACTAATTTCTATACTTACTTGAAACTGCCAGTTTCCCAAATGATCGACATCTTTAATATACACGTGATAATGTCCTCCATAGCAACCACCTTTGTGTATAATAACTGAGAAGAGCTCATACATATATTCCAAGTCATCTAATTCACTCTACAAGAAAGAACATAAACATTGTTACAGTTTATATAAGACAAAGATATATATAATGAAAAGGGAAAGAAGAATTTCAATTATTAAAATCAGTAAGAAACATCACTGGTTATTATTATTATTATTTAGGGTAAATTAACATAAATTTGAATAGCCAGTTTTAAATTTTGAAATTTGTAATTCTTAGACTGAAAATACCAGTCATACTACACCAACCAAATTCTGCCTGAGTTAAACATAAAAACATATATTCAATCAAGATGCTATTTTTATGTACTTTGGCTAAAATCATGGAAGTCCACATTATAACACAAGACATATTACCCTATCAGTGAGTGAGAGAGCATTTTAGCAAGAGAAAATCGTCTCATATTAAACCTATTACACTGGTTTATAAAGGAGTTCTTTAGCAGCTGAATATATTTTAACAAGACTGTTACGTGCCTCAAAGTCAGAGCTATATCTACTATGCATTACCCCTCCAGACACTTCAGTCCTCTGCATAAAACAGGAATCTGGCAATTATGAATACTAGCTGGTTTTGTTTAGAGGCAGTTTAGTGGAATGAAAAGTTCTTGTTTCAGTTATCAAATCTGTGATCAATCTTTTCTACAAGCAATGTGTTCTATAACTGCATAATTATGAACACCTGTGTGTGCATGCTCAGTTGTGTCTGACTGTGTGACCACATGGACTGTAGCCCACCAGGCTTGTCTGTCCATGGAATTTTCCAGGCAAGAATACTGGAGTGGGTTGCCGTTTCCTACTTCAGGTATGAACACCTACATGGGCATTAAAAAACAAAACCTACTTTAGGTTAAAAGATACTTGGCATATGTGATGCTACTTGGGAAGTGTCAATTATTTAAGGAACTTATTTTCTTAAATTATACTTTTTAAGTGAGCAGCATTTTTTAAATGTCATTTTTCAAATGTCTGGTTCAGGCAAAAACCAAGAGAGATGTAAACAGAGATGATTAATGATTTTCATTAATACAGAAAACAAAAAGCAAAATTATTGTGAATTTCTTAGACGCTCAATGTCTTGCTTTTTTCAGTTTTGTTATTTCAACATGTTAAAATCATGTAACAAACTACTTTTTACAAAAGGACAAAATAATCGTTTCATATTATATGTAAACCAAGCCATTATTCTGTACACCTTAAACTTATACAAGTGATGTGGGTCAATTATTCCTCAGTAAAACTGAGACAGGGAGAAATAACTCAATTATTTAAAAATGAACTTTTTTTTTCAGGCAGCAAATAGGAGCAGGGAAAAGTGCCCTAGAAAACCTGTTTATTCTGTGTATGCTGGTAACAGGCTCAGAGCCAAGACATTAGAACCTTTCAATGGAAATTAGTATAATTATAAAACCCAAAAGCTCAGTAACTAGGCTGAGGAAGGTCCACCCAAATTTAAAACCATTTAGAAAAAGATTACTTTGATACACAGAAATTCTATAGCTGGCTAATTAATGTTCTGGTCTCAAACATATAAAGAATGGTTTTTAACAAGAAATGCATCAGTCTCATCACTCTGATCTTGGCATGTATAGCAATGGCACAGAAAACATTTTTAAACAGCTTATAAAGAAGGCTGATTATGTAATTAATTTGTTTTTAAACTTTTTTTTTCCCCATGTCTCAAGGATTACAAATTCTACACTAGTGACATTCCAATTTCTCATTCGCTTTCTAAATGTGTAATTCATTTTTGCATCTAAAGTAAACTAGATCCAAATAGAAACATCCTACTGAATGTTAATTTTTCCTATTGCAGGGTCTTTTCTAATTCTATTCTTAAACTTTCATTTCAAAGATTTTCCAAGGAGAGTTAAGGGGGAAAAAAAAAAAAACTAGAAATAAATCCATACCTGGAAATTAAAAAGGACTGTAATAAACTAGTGGTTCTCAACCAGGAGCAATTTTACCCACCTTTCCTCTCCTCAGGAGACACAGACATTTGGCAGTCTGAAGACGTTTTTGTCACTTCTGGGCACAGAAGCGGGAGATGCTACTGTCACCTACTAGGCAGAGGCCAGGGATGTTGCTTAACATCCTAAAATACATGGCACATCCCACCACAACGGAGAATTACGCAACTCTAAACGTTAATGGGGGCTGCCCAGGTGGTGCAGTGGTAAAGACTCCAGCTGCCAATGCAGGAGACGTAAGAGACGCTGGCTGGATCCCTGGATGAGGACCCCTGGAGGGCATGGCAACCCACTCCAGTGTTCTTGCCTGGCAAACTCCACAGACAGAGGAGCCTGACAGGCTACAGTCTTTGGAACCACAAAGAGTTGGACACGACTGAGCAACTGAGCACACAAATTTTAACAGTGCCAAGGCTGAGGGACTGCACGAAGTAAACTGCAAATCAGATCAACATAAGATTCCCCTTTAGAGGGGAAAAGAAAGAATTTCAAAACAGAATAGTTCAAACCTGTTCACAAAAAGGCTTGAGATTGATCCGGAGAGGGAATGTGTAACAGCTTGTTTCCTTGTATCGTTCACACTTCACAAAATCAAAATTAAATCTTAATAATGAAATTGTAAGGAAGGGAGGCAGCTTACGTAATTTGGCCGACTGTCAAAAGAAAAAAATGTAAATTTTAAAAGCTGAATTATATAAAAGAATAACACTTCATAAGGTGTAAAAAGGCAACCTATGACACAGTTTTAAGATAAATATGTCCTTAAGTCACATAAACTAATCATTGTGGATTCAATACAACTCTTGACATAAACTCATCTATTTTATGGTGCTAAAAGTTGACATCGCTCACTTATGCTTACACCTGAAAATTTACAGCGCACTTGTATGTTTTAATGTTGCTATCCTAAATAAAATTAAATCTACCTGATGAGAGTGCTTCCTCCCAAAGAGCACTTCTTTCCTGCCCAAGCCCTGACCTTTCACCTTCCCCCTTGGTCAGGATCTCGACTTTACACAGCTCTTATTTGCTGAACGGCTGGAGCTCTTTCACCTTCGACCCAGGGACTGTTTCAGTGGATCTGAATCCTTTAAATTACATGAAAATATTATGTGTATTTGTGTGTATTTTTCTGGGGAGAAGATCCACAGCTTTCATGAGACTTTCAAAAGGACTCTAACTTCCCAAATACTGAGATTCATTGACTGGGGTTTTCTAGTTACTGTCCTTAAAGGCAGATAGTAAAATATTTTAAATTTTAATGCCTTGCTTTAAAACAAAACACTATATTGAGCTTCTTTTTATTTTAAAGGCATGAGCTTTTCCCAAATCCTTTATTAATGGCAATGTGAGGGGGGCCAAAAAAAAAATCCTTCCCCATATATAAAATTAACCATAAATATCTAATATCCCTCAGACAGCAATTCTACAAATCTAGTGGGTGAAAAAGAAATTAAATGAAAAAGCAGCAATCTAACAAGATGGCAGATTTTCACACTAGCTCAAAAAAAAAATGCATCTAAAAAAAGTGAGTAACTCAACTATAACGTGGCGAGAAAAGAAAGACTGCCAAGAACAAGAAAATATGCATTAATTTAGGTAACACAACCAAGCCTAACCTTAGAATACAATAAATCCAATGCAACTAGAAGGCAACTTTAAAAATATCAAGATCAAAAAGTTTTCACTGAAAATGAATTAAACCAATGACATAAAAGGTGCATGCAAGAATTATTTTTGTTTGGCAAAAGGTTCTTATTTTACCAATGTGCAAATTAAGTTCAACCAAAACTAAGCATATATTTGTCTTTCCATGATGCTCCATCCTCTTAATTTTATATTTATTTTATTAGGTTGTAGTTGTAACACCAACGAGGAAATACAAAATAAGTAAGCAAAAAACAAGCCTTTCTCTTTGGGTTTATAAAAGGGCAAAGGCTAGATGGAAATAAATATTAAACAATATAAAATTGTTTTCAAATCCTGGTTTCAAATCCCCCTGTGAAAGCTACAGGCATGGAGTTTATTGTTTTTATCACATTTTCACCTACAATCTCCAGGATCCAAATCAATACCATGTGCTGTCTAAATCAACCCTCATTTTCTTTGTTGGAAAATTCAATATTGTCAGCTCTAGGAATAGTGCTATCACTCTGTCTTAACAGAATGACTGCAAAGATAAATCTTTTGTGGTAGTTCTTTAAGTCAGGGCTCAATAACCACTGGTTCAACTGAGTTCAAGGTTACCGAGTTAATGAACAGCCTGTCATACCATCAACAAGCTGTTAAAGAGTTCCTACTACAGATAATAATAGCAGCTGAGTTGATGCCACGTTGCAAAATAAATCAGTTGCTTAAATCTTGTTTTCTTTTTCTTCTATATTTTGCTTTGTTGTATGAAGAAAAACCCTGAGTACTCTGTCAAGTCCTGTCAAGTTAGGCACTTTCAATGGGGGGAGAAGGAAAGGCCACATTAGATTTGTTAGCATCAAGGAAGATACCTATCAACATATATATCAATACTGTACAATAACTGCATATGCAAAAAATAAAGCTCTCTGTTTTCATAGTGGCAGACCAAAAAACTGAAAGCTCAACAAGCTTCCTAGTTGGCAGATATAAAAATACATTGCCTTCTTCATAACAGTAACTTCCAAAGGGAAAAAAAAAGGTTTATTTATGAAACACTGAGCTACAAATAAATTTTTCCTGGGAGAGAAAGAAGTTGAGTGAACTGTGAGGTTGAAAGCTTAAAAAACACTATAAAAAATTAAAATACAAATACATATACAGTGTAAGGAAATGTCTTTTCAATCCTTATTACTGATTAAAAGCTTCATGTGCGTCTCATACACGGTGACTTCACTCGAGAGACGTCCCTGCTCCAAGCACTGCACGCATACCCGCAGAAGAGGCAGGGGTCTATGTTTACCTTTGCGGCTTTAACCAGCCTGCCACAGTTTCCACAGTGGTATAAGTTGTCACAGTCAAAAACTTCCTCCTCTACATACATGTTCCAGAGTGCGTCTTCCAAACCTGATACATTTTTGACTGCTACTGTTAGATCTAGGAAATCTTCCTGAAATATACATGAACATGACTTTGAAAATACAATTCCACAGATGTTCACAAACAGATCACCAACTCAAACATACACTGGGAAAAATCACACATACATTCTTTTTTAAAACACATATATCTTTTCTATATATGAAGGCATAGGTCTCCCAACTAGATACGGTGAGATTCATAACAATAAATTATTCTTTCTCAAGCAAATTATAACTCAGCTTAAAATATATCAGGAGCCAATTTACGAGTTCACTGCAGATACAATAACGCCTATTTCTATCAGGAAATGAACCACTGAGCGCACGAATCGAGAAGAGTGTCTGTGCAGCTCATTAGCGCTACGTTAGTCTCCAGGTAGGCTCAGCAAGGCCGTGGTCAGACTCTCTGTTGTAGACCCTGCTTCCCCATCTTCTGCTAGGGCTAGTTTAAGAAAGAAAATTATTTGGGGCCAGGACATAAAGGTATTTTCATGAAAATTAAGAGGAGGATATTTTCGAAAATGTGAGTCTACTAATTCTACTAAAATTACCTTTGAATTACAACATATTTCCAATATTAAACAGACACAATTTGACAAGTTGAAAGCACATTTATAATTTTGCATGTGTATTTGTGCAACAGCATTACCTTGAGGGATTATGGGGATCGTAAAATAGCATTAGTTAATTAGTTCATGGTGGAATTCTAAAGCAGTAAGACTAACATTCATACATGGTTTACAAGATAGATACGTGAAAAGTTAATGCCTAATCTATAATGTGCCTTCACGTACATTATGTCTTAAAATTACTTTGTGAATCATTACATTATAGTGGTCAATCATATAGTAACCCACATACACGTAACATCTTAATATTTCCAAACCAGGCTGCCCAAATCTTCTATTATGATACACAGTAAGGGCTCAACAGTCTTTTTTATGCCCAATACTTTCATTTAAAAATATATATAAAAAAAAATATATATATATACTTCAAAAAGGCAATTAGTGCAACACTTAGAAAATGGCATTTAATTTTTTACTTAATAGCTTTCTATAATTAACTTAATAACTTATTAAGTTACTTAATAACTTTCTATAATTCTTGCCGTAAGAAAAGAAGGTTTTTATTAAAGGACAATGGTTCAGTGATGAAATCATTTGTTATATAAGATTTGTAGTGCAAGCAGTGATTATTAAATTTACACAAGCAAATTTCTAACTACATAAAATGGATAATCTGTTATGACAAATAACTGAAGGTTACACCAGTTTAAACAGGATTATGATAGCTTTATATATATAATATTTAAACAGAAGCACACACATACAAACGAGCTTTCTGAGGGACATCAATAAACTAAATCCAATATTTACTTACAGATTTATTTGTTAACTTAAACATTCCTTAGTGTTTTCTGTTATTACCTAAGTGATTTCTTTAAGATATTCCAACCACCGACCCATGACGATATTGGCTTTTCTCATGATACCACAGGCCCCTACTGTAAATATTCCCCAAATCTACTATCTAAATATTAGAGGAATAAATAGAAGATTTAAGCTATATCTTAAGGTATCTACTTCTTTCAGTTTACATGGAGAAATCTGGATTATAAACTTATAATCTGGGAGCATCTAGAGTACAAGAAAAAAGTGATATTTATAGTAATAAGCACATTAATCCTCATATGGTACAGATCACAGATTTAATTACATGAATTATAATTTATGATTTAACTTATTACTAAAATACTCTTGCATATTCACCTGCTTTTCACTGACATTCTTACATTCTTTACAAACAATCTGGTTAACAATGGTTCCGTGATATAGACGGTTGATGAGGTCATGGCCGGAGGTTCCAACTAAAGAAGTTTCCAAAGCACTAAAGAGAATTCGATTCAGTTCCTGCACATCATGTTGCCTCATTTCCTATAAAACAGGTAACTTTTAAATGTAATTTTGTGCTTCAGAATTTTAAAAACAGATTTTTTTTAAGTGATATTAGTTGAAAAACACAAGACTCATTTAGAAATCCAAAGGCAAGCCTCCATCAAATGTAAGGATGACTAAGCTAAATGAGCTGAGAGCAGGCTAAGAGATCACCACCTATTCTCACTTTTACTACAAAATGAAAAAACAAACAGATGGTGTTTAGCATGTACATGTAACTCAAGTCACCTGAGAACAGGAAAGTGCATTTGTTTGGCAGGAAACCATGTACATGGCTGCGCCAGAGGAGAGGAGAGGAGAGGAAGGAACAGAACAGGCAAAGAGCAGTCAGGCAGTGTGTGCACAAAGAAATCACAGATCAGAGGGACAGGCAAACACTCTGAATCGTCAGCATTGGAGAAGAACTAGAGCCTACTGCTTTGACATGTGGACCAACAAAGCAAGACTAACACACTGCCTGGAGAAAAATTCTGATGGAATCTGCCTTAACCTGCAGATTAATTTGAAAGCCACCGAGAAATCACTGTATGAAACTGTGTGTGAAGAGGACGAGAACCATTTATAAATCCAAAGTCAAGGGGCACACCAACATACAGGAGTGGAGAACACAAGGAAGAACCAGCACAGGAGCCCGAGGAAGAGCCAGGGACGTCAGCAAGGATGGTGAGCGCCGCTACTGAGGGCTGCAGGGAGTGGAGCAGTGTCTCCTGGACTGGGCATGTGGACGCCGTGAGTGACTGTGACTGGAAGGGTAGAAAGGAGGGAGAGGAGCAAATGGAGGGTGCAGGGGAGTGGGGTGAGAAGATGATTTTGAAGGTACATTTCAAGGGAAGAGAAGCTGATAAAGGGATGAAAGCTGGAAAAAGATGTGGGACCTATGATCTTTTTCTTGGTTTCTGACACACAAGGCACTAGGTGATACAAATTTCTCCAGTATCACTGGCTCTGATGGGACAGAAAGTTTGCGGAAGTTTTCAAGCTGTTTCTGAACAATCCTAAGTTTGGAAAAGGCGCCTCTGAGACCTCTCTACCATTGCAGGTCAGTCTGAGAGGGTTTCCTACAAGATTTTATTTAGAAATTAATCAATCAGGTTTTCACATCTTTAAGAAGGATGAAGCCAACAAGAGGAAGCTCTTTATCTAAACAAAGAGAAATCCATCAACTGATGACTAGGTTAAAAGAAGCCAAAACACTGAGGCATATCCATCTGAGGGAATATCATCTGGTAATAAAAAGGAATGAAGTGCTGAAACATACTACAGCATGAATAAATTTTGAAAACTTCACGTGAAAGATGTTAGCTACAAAAGTTCACATATTATACGAAACTATTTCTGTGAAGTGTCCAGAAGAGGCAAATCCAGAGAGACAGAGGGGAAAACAGTGGCCAGGGACTCAGGGAAAGGGCACACAGGGTTGGGGAGGAACTGCTAATGGGTTCGTGGTTTCTTTTGGTGGTAGCGAAAAGATGTCCTAAAGTTGACTGTAGTGACTGTTGTACAACCCTTGTGATGCTTGTACAACTCTGAATATACTAAAAAACCACTGAACTTGTACCCTTTCAAAGAGTGAATCTTAGGGCATGTGAATTATATCTCAGTAATTTAAGACAAGACAATACCTTTAAAACAAGGAAAGAAAGAGGAATTCACCCTAAGCACCTGCCCTACACCAGAAACGTAACATACACTCTTCAGGGAATGTATTATACCCTATCTTACTTCCAAGCTCAAACCTGACTTCTTCAACCGCATAGCATCGTCCAGTTAATTAGTGTTATTGGTTAGAAGACAAGAGTTCACAGTTTATTTCTGAAGGCAACATAACCTTATTCTGATCATTGCCTCTTTAAATTCTGTGGTGGTCTCCCATACCTTCGTCTCTACAGAAATACATCTACTCCATAAAAAACTGCAGAGCTGATTTTGATTTTGCGCAGCTAACAGCTCATCAGTATTGACAACACGCACCTTCACTTAGTGCTAACACAGGTTTAGTGTTTGCATGCAGTGAAACACCCTTAGGAGTGCAAGCAAGATAAAATGAAATACAACAAAACAGGAGGAAGTCCACACACACAGGAGGACACAGGAGGAAAATGAAGCGAGTCAAGAGAAAGGCAGGACAGGGAAAACGAAAAGACCTGCCAAGAATGACGTCACTGTTTCACTTGAAGAAAATGTTCAAAATTAGAATATCCAGATTTAGACACATAAAGGCAGATATATTAACTGCCAGTCAGCTTTTTAAGTTGATAAGTGGTTTTCTATAAAAATGCCAATTTTCCATTAACATAACAGGTATTATATCTCAACTACACTGTACAAAGGGTAGAAATGATAAAAACCAGCTCTTACAAACATTTTCCCCTGTATCCGCAACCCCTTTCCCCAACCCCAAATGACATCCATTCATAAAATCCTGAGTAACAGCAAATGTCTAAAATGTATTTCTGGCTTGTAATTGTGTAGTTTAGAAGTAAATATTTAAACAATATCCTGAGACCATAAGATAAAATTAAAGGAAGGTAGATAACATTAAGCCAGTGTTTACTCTTTCTTGCTGGTAATATTTCCCTGGAAAGCTGACCTTCGTACCTCATCACTGGTCCACCCAAAGCTGTCAGTGAGGTCGGCTGTGGATGCAGCTTCCTGGTCTAAGAGGAGAAGCTGTGCAAACAACCGCTGTAACTGCAAAGGTATGATTCGGACCTGAATGAGAAACAAACGTGCTCCTAGATGAAATCTTTTAAATGTTGGCTGGGCATTTTAAAAAGAGCTGTGTACTACTGTTCTCCTATCTTCTAGTCGATTTAGTTCACTCAGGACAAAATTTACGAATACTGTGAAGGATGAACACATTTATTTTTCTTTGAAAATTCTAATTCAATACAATTCTTAGCTACCTGGAACTCTCTACTTTGGCATAGTACAGATTAATATTAAAACCCAAACCAGCCCTAATAAACCACCCAATTAATCACAGACTGACAGGAACTTAAGTCTCCAACAATTTCATCCTTTTTCCGAAACTGCTCAGATACAGACATACTCCCTATGGAGAACTTTCCAGCTGCAAAAATCTCACAGGGCCGGCTGCACCCTGCCTTTGCTTTCTTCCTGCCAGCACCACACCCGTTCTGCCCCTGTGGTGTGGGCTGGGGGCACTGAGAATGCGGCTCAGAGCCTGCTCTGGAGATTGGACTTAAATATCTAGAGTGAGCATATGCCAGAAACTTTGCAGCAATTTTGCACTGTCATAACATTTCTTTATAACAAAAGTCTGATCTGCAACCGATTGAGAAAACAAAACAAAACAAAACAGAACACCAGGCTCTTTGCCATACACGGAGTTTGAGAGACACTGGGCTGATCATGAAACTCTTACTAAGATAAGTACAGACTGTAGTCTGGGGGTGATAAATTTCTGAATGATATTTAAGCAAGGGAGAAACATGATTAGATACGCACTTATAGTAAGCCAATTCCTCAGTTTATCTCCAGAATACCAGACTGAGACAATACTGGTCTCTATTTTTGTTCTTGCTACATTTAAGTGCATTAAGTGGGTTTTTTTGTAGGTTCGTGTGGATGATTTGCAAATATCTCCTTAGTGGAGAGTGAGGCTGTCTATAAAAAAACAGCAGCAGCATTACAACTGGAAAAGCAATTCTCTGAAAGGGAAATTCCCTTACCAGAAAGGTACAGGGCAAAGTGCTTTCTAAAGTAAGGGTCATAATTTGGTAATTGATAAAATTACTGATTTCTATGAATAAGGAACTTAATTCTTTCCTTAAACCATCTCCTTAATATTTCAAAAATCCCCTGTAAATCATGGATTTAATACCTTTGCATCAGGTTTATCCTTGTCCTCTAACGAACCAAGCTCTTCCGGGCCAAGAGAGAATAAAGCTTCTAAACAAAAAAGTAGAATCAAGAGATGTAAATGACATCATTTCATTTTTGAAAACTGTTTTAGAAAGCCAAGGCAACCAGTAAGTAAAAATCAGCTAAAGATTCAGAAATAAGATTATGACAATATTTATATCCCTAGACAACACATTTTGCTTTCTGGTAGCTTTATTTTTGGGCTTCCCTGGTGGCTCAGTGGTAAAGAATCTGCCTGCCAATGCAGGAAATACAGGTTCGATCCCTGGGTCAGGAAGATTCCCTGGAGAAGGAAACAGCAACCCACTACAGTATTCTTGCCTGGGAAATCCCATGGACAGAGAAGCCTGTGGGCTACAGTCTATGGGGCTGTGAAGGAGTTGGACAGGACTTAGTGACTAAACAACAGCAACAACATTACTTTTAACCACGGACTATAAAGTGGAAGCTAAGGTTTCAATATGAGACAGCTGTAAAAGGAAAATCATACAATTAAAAACCCTGCAATACCATCAATCTTTGGTGGCTTTCGACTGCCTATGGCAATGGGTTCCAAAGGCCACATGAATAGAATTAGGAAATATGTAATAGGGTTACAACATTTACAAGCCAAAAGTAAGACTGCCAACCACTCTTTTATAAGGAGCACCTTTAACTCTGAGATCATGCCTTTCTCTTTTTTGGTAAGAAAATATCTTTTTTGCATCAGGGGTAATAGTAGATGGCAGTGAGCTTACCTGGAAAAGAAAAGTTGGTAACCCACTGCTGGTCTCCAGCATTTTCTTTTAATTCACTGTCTAGGAATGCCACCCAATGGGGCACATTTGAATCCTTTGGGGAGTCTGTATTCAGACAGGAACTCTTACTGGGAGACTCTGATATACTTGAGGGAGAAGGGATGAAACAGACATTGTCTTGCACTGAAAACCACTACTGCCTTAGTGATTACTGTTACATTCTTCCTGAGTTCCCAGCAGGAATTGGAAAAAACAAAAACTACATGAAGGTTGTATACACAAAGGTTAAATCACAAAAACCATAGAGAGACTTTTACAATCATCTCCTACTATTTCCAGCTACACTGACCTGGGAGTACAGGGGAACCCAAGCTAGTTCTGCTCCTTTAAAAAGGATTCCAAAAAGTTTCCCTTCATTCTGTCAGTCCTCACCCCTTTCCAAATTACACTTCCCCGTCAATGAGCATGAGGATTCATGCTAAGCCTTATAAGTGCACAAGTCACACTAACGTGTCAACCCATGTGCTTGGCCAGCCACCTGCTTTGCTAGAGGGCCTGGGGTTTTCAGTCCTATCCTTGCTTAGCGGTACTCTCAGCGAGCTGCCTGCCTTCCAAAACAACCACCTTTCTCAGTCTTTTTGGATTATTTATGAAGATATTTTTTATATTTTTATTGAGTATAGTTGATTTATATACAACTATATAACAGAAGAATGTTGCTAGTTTCTGCAGTATAGTAATCAATTATATAATCTCTTTTAAAGGACAATTTTCTACTTCAAGTTGCTCTTTTAATTTCAATTATACTAAAACTTAGGAAAGATTTAACCTAAGAATCTGCTTATTCATCTTGCAAACTGTTAATGGTGGAATTACTGAATGCATTGGGGGGGATATTCTGATGGAGTGGATGGAGTCCAAGACGAGAAGCAACCCTCTTAAACCCCAAATTCAATAAGAAGCAACACTCTTAAATCCCAAGTTCAATTCAAACCATTAGAAGGGCCTAGGAAGGGGTTGATGATAATTATACACTAAATCTCTGAAGGCAGGAAGTCTTTGTAAGCTTAGAAAACAACAAAAAACATCACAAAACTTTGCTACATTTGGTAGTAGTGGGAAGGGGGTGAGATAGTGAATAAAAGCTAGGATGCCTATCCTCAGAATATGGAGACATGTGAGGAGCTGAGCTACAGTCATGGAGCTTTGTAGCTGGGGACCCTCCAAGGCCACGTGAAGGTAGAAGAATATTAAGACTGACATCCCTGCAGAGGAAGCTAGTTGGCAAAGAAGGGATCTGGGGACAAACGTGGAGAAAAATAGGGGCAAGGAATCAAGGGTCCAAGGAGGTAAGGAAGCTTCCTGCAGGTGGTTTCTAGGAGATTCCCCCTAGATTCTTAAAGTAAATCTGTTAATTGAACTGTTTTGACTGGGTTTCTATTCCTTGCACTTGGTCCGTTATCTAACACCCTCTATCTCTGGAATTCAGAATTTTCAGATTTTAGAAAGTTATTATGAAAAAAGGGTTATATATGTTAACATTACATCCCCAGGAGAGTGTGGGACTAATTGTATCTATTAACCAATATTAAAACCTTAATATTCCTGTAACAAATGTATGACTCATGTGAGATAATTAAGACTAGAAACAGTTTCACATCAGGTCAAGGTCTGAGGCCAAACAGGTTCAGATTATCAGATCACGTTGTTAGAATTTTCTGGATTTCAGAATTGCAGATAAATGACTGTAGTTTGTATGAATTAATATGACAACACCTCCCCACTCCAAAGAGAAGCATATAACTGCATTGAGTAACTCTGGTTTAAGTGTTTATTTCTTTGAGAAGATTAAAAAAAATACAAATACTGAAACAATAATGAAGACTGGCCCTCATGACAAAATTGTCTTTACGTTGTATTTTAAATTATGCTATTTAGTCTCTAAGTGGGGTCCAACCCTCTTGCCACCCTATGGGCTGTAGCCCTTCAGGCTCCTCTGTCCATGGGACTTCTCAGGCAAAAATACTGGAATGAGTTGCCACTTCCTTCTCTAGGGGATCTTCCCTAGCTAGGGATCAAACCTGCATCTCCTGCACTGGGAGGCAGATTCTCTACGACTGAGCCACCAGGGAAGCCCCATATTCTAAATTACAGGAAGGAGTTACACAAGAAATACACTACTTAATTTTTAGTTTGTTACTGAACATAACTGTGATCATACAGAAAATATTAATAATCTAAGCTTCACATTTCTCTGCAGAGAATTACCAATTTATGTCCCTCTTAGAACAATGAACACATACTGTGGAATACACATTTAAAATAATTCATCTACTTGTGATTCTGCATGATTAATTACATGTAGAGATGAGGGTACATATTACTAGCCAAATGCACGTAACATATCATACCTCTGAATTCAGGTGTGAAATGAAGAGTCTGAAGAAGGGAATTGAGGTAACAGGTTCCACCCTGATTTCTGATTCCACTTAAATTGGTGAATTCTCTAGGAGCAGGTGGCTCCAAAGCTTTGGTCTTTAATCTCTTCCCTTTTCCATTATTATTTGACACACTGGAATAATCTTCTTCAAATAGGTCCCCAAACATTGTTAAACACTACCCTTAAAAAAATATGACATGTTATAGAAATGTCTTTATTTTTAAAACAAAATTTCCCCACATCTCCCCCTTGGGAGATTTTAAGTTGCTCCTTAAGAAGTCTGGGCTTTGGAGGCAGCCAAGACCTGATTTTTTTCATCCCTGTTCCACACTACCTGTGTGACCTTGGGCGAGTTTCTTAACCTGCGTTCCATGTAAAAATGGGATAACAACTGTCATGCGGGGTCATTTTTTTAAAAAATCAAATAATGAAAGGCATTTAGTCTATAGGGTTTAGCCCACATTAAATGACAGTTGTTTGTTTGTTTTTTTTTTAAGGCATAGTGATATCACTAGTGAAAAAAGAAAAAAAAAACCCACCAATACACCTAATCCGCTGAGGTGGCAAAGTCAATCCTAGATTCTGAGCGTTGACAAGAGCCTGGGGACAGTGAATCACTTCCCCAAATCTCTGCTTCTCACACTCCTTGTACCAGATTGTGACAGCTAACAAAGATAAACGGAACAAATTAATCCCTACAGGAATTTAATACCGGCCCCAAAGTTGGAGAGCCCGGAGTTTCACTCGGGGGAAAAAAAAATGCCATTTAAGTCATCGGTCCTCAAAGGCTCACAATATTTATCCAGTGATCTCGATATTAGCTCCTGGGACGTCAAGCATCCGCTCAAGGTCTCACTCACATCGAGTGTGAAGGGTTCCTTGGGAGATGAGAATCGCAAAGGGCCTAGCCCAAAGTGACAGGAAACGCTTAAGTAAAATTATTTTTCTTTTCAATCCGTTCCTCACACACACAAAAATGGAACGTGAAAGTGTGGCCTCGTGCGCGTGGTTTGGATTCCGGTCTCCCTCACGCAACGGCCGAGGCCAGGCCCTCAAGTCCTTCCAAGCCACCACGGAGCCTACGGGCGCGAGACGGAAGAGGTCCCCGCGGCGCGGAACCGCAGACTCCCCACGCCCGGACACCGCATCTCGGGGCCGGCCCGAGCAGCCTCTCGCCTAGCCCGCCTCAGGCCGTGCCGCCCACACAGTCCCTATGCCCGCCTCGTCCCTCCCGAGAACCGCGGCCGCAGACCCCACTTACAGCCTAAAGCCCAGACCCCCGCCCCGGACAAAACTCGAAGCGAAACAACACGCGGCAACGCGGCACCACCATGACGGCGTATGCAGTTCTCCCGCCGCTCCGTGCGTGAGCAATTTGTGGAACTCGGGGACTACTTCTCCCAGGATGCCCTGCGGGACCGCTGGCCCCCCGCGCAGGGTCTCGTGGGAAATGTAGTTCTTTTGCTCCGAGATTTCGGTCGTCTGGTATGATGGACGGTGTTCGCTTCTAGTCTACCGGCACATTCGCGGGTTCGCTGGATCAGGCGGCCACTCATTCATTTACTCTTTAAAAGCGTATATTTATTGCTGCTCGCAACTCATATTAGTTAGAGAATACAAAGATCGCTTGTCTTTTGGCTTGACTGATGCCAGGTTACTTCAACCTTGGAAATATTTGTGTAGAGCTTCAAGGGTGCCGTGTACTTTCAAAGACATTTTACAAGTGTATCTCCAGTGAAAAGTGTTCCACGTAACTTTGATCCTTTATAACGTCCTCAGTATTTGTTTTGTCTGCACCAACTCTATATCCAAGAAAGGAAAGTGTTAGTCGCTCCGTTGTGTCCATCTTTTGTGTCGGACCCTATTTGCCTATGGACTGCAGCCCGCCAGGCTCCTCTGTCCATAGGACTGTCCAGGTAAGAATACTGGAGTGGGTTACCATTCCCCTCTCCAGAGGATCTTCCCAACCCAGGGATGGAACCCGGTTCTCCTTCATTGTGGGCAGATTCTTTACTGTCTGAGCCACCAGGGAAGACCCTCATACCCAAAATACCTCAAAATCATGCTCTTTTGCCCGCTTGAGCATGCTTGGTGGTCTACTTTGATAGGTTTTTTTTTTTTTTTTTTGGACTCTTCTGGCATCTCCTGTCCGATCCAGCTTCCATCCAAGAACGAATGAGGCAGACGGGGAGAAAATCACTTTGACTTAAGCTAAAGATTTCAGAGACTGGGAACAGCAATAGTGATAGAGAAAGTCACAAGGCAGGAGTCGAAGTGAATGCCAGCCTGAGGGACTTGTGTTTGGAACACAGGAGGGACATTTCCGTGGTTGTCATGTTCAGAATTGTCAAGAGGGAAAGCACTGGAGGCAGGGAACCAGCTAGCAGGCTGAAGGTCTAGCCCAGGAAACCACAGTGGGAATTGCCGGTTCTCAAGTCTCATTTCTCTGGGCAGCCTCCTCTTCATGACTCTCCTCCCTGGCTCTGAGGCACTCTATCCTGCCATTTCCCTTACTGCCTTTTGATCGCTTCTTCTTTGCCTTCTGTGCTTCATTTCCCTCTTCCTCAAATTTGAGTAAATATTCCTCAAATTTCCATTCTCAGATCAAGAATGAGCCCTGGATTATTAGCTCCTGAGATTACAAGCTCACCCTTGTGCCCAGCTCTATCCCTGGCATCTCAACAGTGACTGGCTCAGTATAGGGATCTTAATAGATATGCCTTAAATGAATGAATGGTTTAGTAACACCACTGTCGTTTCCAGGTCTTGGAGCTGTATTTGAAATTTCATCTTTTCCGCATGAAGCAAATCATTTGTGACTCAGAGTATTGCCTGGGTAATGCTTGTTCCATGGTTCCCTCTCTTCCTGTCAGATCCTTTCTCAGTAAGTCTCATCCACTTTAGGATGACAACCTTTCAGGGTGGACTGCTGCTTTATCCAGCCCATCCTGCATGTCACTATGAGATCGTCTGAAGCTCGCCCCAAGTTTATGTTTCTTTACCAAAGAGGCTTTGGTGATTCCTTGGTATCTACTGCAGAAACTCCTCCATGGTCCAAACACTCTTCATACTGTATTTCTTATGACTCAACTATTCTCCAGTTAAAGTCCTTCCAAATATGCCATATGCCTTTCTGCTGCTGTGACCTGAATTGTGTCCTCACTGCAAGGGATATCCACCCTCCCAGATCCTTGTCACTCCATTCATTATAAAGTGACAGTTCAAGTCACTCAGTTGTGTCTGACTCTTTTTGACCCCATGGACTATATAGTCTGTGGAATTCTCCAGGCCAGAATACTGGAGTGGGTAGTCTTTCTCTTCTCCAAGGGATCTTCCCAACCCAGAGATTGAACCCAGATCTTCCTCATTGCAGGCGGATTCTTTATCAGCTGAGCTACCGGGAAATCCCTCCTTCATTATAAGTCCATCTCAAACTCTAAATCATCCATCTGAAATTTCCATCTTAAAATTTTCAGAGCTCTTTAAACAAGGTATGATCTTCCCTTTCATCCAGGCTTCAGGATGATATGCTCCTCTCTGGTAACCCGTGTCGCTGACAAAGTCAGATATGCTTTTTTGTCAGTATCTCCTAAGACAGAGATTGAACCCGATCTGCCCTGTAGCCCCTGCAGCAGTCCACACTAAAAATATTAGTTGCATTTTCATTAATAACACTAACATATGGAGATCCAGCCAGTCCATCCTAAAGGAAATCAACCCTGAATATTCACTGGAAGGACTGATGCTGAAGCTGAAGCTCCAGTACTTTGGCCACCTGATGCAAAGAGGTGATTCACTGAAAAAGACCCTCACGCTGGGAAAGATTGAAGGCAGGAGGAGAATGGGACGACAGAAGATAAGATGGTTGGATGCCATCACAGACTCAATGGACATGAGTTTGAGCCAGCTCTGGGAGATAGTGAAGGACATGGAAGCCTGGCATGCTGCAGTCCATGGGGTTACAAAGGGTCAGACATGACTTAGCCACTGAACAACAATGTGGCTTTTTAGTTTATGGTGAAAATTTAAATCTTTTATTTGCTTGACAGAGAATTGAAGTTGGATCTTTAAAGCTGTTGACTAGACTCTGGGCCATAAAAGTTTCACCCAAGTGTTTTTAGCATGTAAAGTGCTGCTCAAGGAAGATTAATGATGCTTTTTAAAAGTGTGAGCATTTATTCTGTGCCAGGCAAGTGCAGAGGGTTTCCAAACATTATCTCATTTAATTATCATAACACTCCCATGAGATGGGTAGTAATGTCATTCCCATTTTACAGATAAGGAAACTGAAGTACTGAGAGGTAAATAGTTTCTGCAAAGTGACACATCAAGTAAGCCTCAAACCATGACTTGAACCCTGTTGATCTGGCTCTAAGAGCTGTACTCTTAACCACTGATCCTATAGCAGTGAAAAGGAAAAAAAGAGTAATGAATTCTTCTTTTTTTCTTTCCCTTTCCTGAGAACAAAGAAGACTAAAAGAACCTTGAGCAGACCTGATTATTCCTGGTTTTTACTCTAAGTGTTCCTAATTTATAATCGATAACTAATTTGCTTTCCTCAAAACTACATCCTGCGCTTACTACCCTCTTACTCCATGCTATAATACATCTTGTGCCCACTATGCTGTCTTCAGACCACCATTGGCAGCTTTTTGCATTTCAGAAAAAGGAGGTGGCAGTGCAATAAACCAGAAACAAACAGACCCGATTACCGGGCTACTCAGCAGCAGTTATGACTGTTTTTGAGACAATGCAAGAGGAAGAAGAATGCAACATTCTATTAATATATGATCCCTCAGATTCCTCATGGTGGGGCACAGTTCCTGAGGCGCTAAACTGCCGTGTTTCCCTCTTGGTCAGCTGAGGGAGGGACCCGGGTGAGAGAAGGTGAGGAGTTTTTAGTCCATGAATTGGGGCCCACCAGGTCGTGTCTGACTCTTTGTGACTCCTTGGACTGCAGCACGCCAGGCTTCCTTCTCCTTCACTATCTCCTGGAGTTTGCTCAAACTCCTGTCCATTGAGTCGGTGATGCCATCTCATTCTCTGTCACCCCCTTCTCCTTTTGCCTTCAATCTTCCCCAGCATCGGAGCTGATGGCTTTTCCCATCAGCTAGCCATAGTATAGGAGCTTCCAATGAGTATTCAGGGTTGATTTCCTTTAGGATTGACTGGTTTGATCTCCTGGCTGTCCAAGGGGCTCTCAAGAGTTTTCTCCAGCATCACAGTTTGAAAGGTTAGCTGACCTTAAAACTCTAGCCCTCTAGCCCTTAAAACTCTAGTTCCTGATTCTGGGCCTGGTGGAAATTTCTCTTCTGCTATCCACTTTCCCCTTGGTGCTCTACACGGGCGTCGTGAGCAGGGCCTGCTGATGCAGGCATCACACCCAGAGGCCCACCCCAGCCAAAGGTCCCCCAGAGATCCCACAGATGTCTGGGGACTCACTTCTGAAAGCGTTCATTGTTAGGGGCCAACTATTCTGAGGCTCATGGTTACTTTTGCACATTATTTGGGATTTTTGCCACAAATGGTTGGAGGGAGGGAAAAAACCCAGGACCCTGGCCTGAAAAACTTGCAGTTTTATTTATCAGTATTCTTTGTTTCCCTGTATATGCTGTGTTACTTGATATATTTACTATATTGATCTCTACCCAATACTATAAGCCAGAATCTTTCATACTGAAGCTTATGCCTTATTAGTGAGTTATAAAATCTATTCAAAGGGGGTTGTGATCAGCATTTAAAAAGAGAGAAAAAGGACTCCCCTAGTGATCCAGTGGTCAAGAATCTGATTGCTAGTGCAGGCAACATGGGTTTGATCCCTGGTCCAGAAAGATTCCACATGCCCCGGAGCAGCTGGAGCAGTTAATCCTGGGAGCCACAGCTACAGAACCTGCCTGCAAGCCGCGCCTAGTGTGGTCTGTGCACCTGGAGCCTGTTCTCCGCAACAAGAGAGGCCACCTCAGTGATAAGCCTGCACACGGCAATGAAGAGTAACCCCTACCTGTCGCAACCAGAGAAAGTCCACTTGCAGCCATATAGTAATAAATTTTAAAAAGACAAATGTAAAGAGGTAAAAAAAATCAGAGTAGTAAGAGTAAAGGTTGTTATGTTGAACTTTTGTTTCTGATACATAGATGCACCATTGCGTAGTCAGTTCAGTTCAGTTCAGTCACTCAGTTGTGTCTGACTCTGCGACCCCATGAACTGCAGTGCGCCAGGCCTCCCTGTCCATCACCAACTCCCAGAGTCCACCGAAACCCATGTCCATTGAGTCGGTGATGCCATCCAACCATCTCATCCTCCGTTGTCCCCTTTTCCTCCTGCCCTCAAACTTTCCTAGCATCAGGGTCTTTTCAAATGAGTCAACTCTTCGCATGAGGTGGCCAAAGTATTGGAGTTTCAACTTCAACATCAGCCCTTCCAATGAACACCCAGGACTGGTCTCCTTTAGGATGGACTGGTTGGATCTCCTTGCAGTCCAAGGGACTCTCAAGAGTCTTCTCCAACACCACAGTTCAAAAGCATCAGTTCTTCGGCACTCAGCTTTCTTTATAGTCCAACTCTCACATCCATAAATGACCACTGGAAAAACCATAGCCTTGACTAGATGGACCTTTGTTGGCAAAGTAATGTCTCTGCTTTTGAATATGCTGTCTAGGTTGGTCATAACTTTCCTTCCAAGGAGTAAGCATCTTTTAATCTCATGGCTGCAATCACTATCTGCAGTGATTTTGGAGCCCAGAAAAATAAAATCAGACACTGTTTCCACTGTTTCTCCATCTATTTGCCATGAAGTGATGGGACCGGATGCCATGATCTTCGTTTCCTGAATGTTGAGCTTTAAGCCAACATTTTCACTCTCCTCTTTCACTTTCATCAAAAGGCTGTTTAGTTCCTCTTCACTTTCTGCCATAAGGGTGGTGTCATCTGCATATCTGAGGTTATTGACATTTCTCCCGGCAATTTTGATTCCAGCTTGTGCTTCTTCCAGCCCAGTGTTTCTCATGATGAAGTCTGGATATAATTTAAATAAGCAGGTTCTCCCTTATCTGGGGAGTAAACGTTCCGAGATCCCCAGTGGATGCCTAACGCTACGGATAGCGCAGAACCCTGAACGACGTTCTTTCCTCTGTGTATGTATCTATGATAAAGTTTATTTATAAATGAGGCACAGTTAGAGAATATCCGAATTGTCAGCATTACTACTCTTGCACTTTGGAGCCATTATTACATAAGGGTTATTTGAAAACAAACGCTGCAGGACAACAGTGGTGTATCTGTTTACCCACATTGGTTGCTAAGTGACTAATAGGCAGGTAGTGTAAACACGTGTGTACAGCATGGATTCTCTGACCAAACAGATGATTTACCTCCTGGGCAGGACAGAGTGGGATGGTACAAGATTTCATCATGCTACTCACATTGGTGCACCATTGAAAACTTAGGAATTGTTTATTTCTGGAAATTTCCATCTAGTATTTTCAGACTGAAAACTCAGAAAGCAAACCCACAGGTTACTGGGGACTTCTATTCTGAGTTGCAGTGTTTATGTAAAATATCACTGGGGGTCCTGACCCAAGTTGTTTAAGAGTCACTGTCTTCAACCACCTATAGACCATGCAGCAGCCTCTGCAACACAGCCAAAGTTTGCCCACGGCAGGCTCGTAGGGAGGACAAGACTATCAGAATACGAGAATAAGAGCGTAGATCTTCTATTCATATTAGTTTCTTAATGCCTAACAGCTTTATTGAGGTAAATTGGCCCATGATAAAGTGCACAAACGTGGCACACAGAATTTAAGGAGTCTGTGGGCTACAGTCTATGTGGTTGCAAAAGAGTCAGATGTGACTTAGAGACTAAACCCACCACCACCACCACTAGCAGGCATACAGGAGAGGCTCAGGCAGTTTGTTATACTTAGAGGTCTTAGAGACGAGGCCATGGCACCCCATGCAGGGCCATATGGAGAAGCACCAGGTTTGGTTGGGAGGCCATGGCCATTATTGGAGTTTTCGTGGAAAGACAAGACAGGGAAGGGCAAACAGGCTAGGACTGGCAAATCTGAATGATTTTTACAGGCTCTGTGTTAAAAAGGTGGTCTCTGTCCGTCTAGTCAAGGCTATGGTTTTCCAGTAGTCATGTATGGATGTGAGAGTTGGACTGTGAAGAAGGCTGAGCGCCAAAGAATTGATGCTTTTGAACTGTGATGTTGGAGAAGACTCTTGAGAGTCCCTTGGACTGCATGGAGATCCAACCAGTCCATTCTGAAGGAGATCAGCCCTGGGATTTCTTTGGAAGGAATGATGCTAAAGCTGAAACTCCAATACTTTGGCCACCTCATGCGAAGAGTTGACTCATTGGAAAAGACTCTGATGCTGGGAGGGATTGGGGGCAGGAGGAGAAGGGGATGACAGAGGATGAGGTGGCTGGATGGCATCACTGACTTGATGAACCTGAGTCTGAGTGAACTCCGGAAGTTGGTGATATACAGGGAGGCCTGGCGTGCTGCGATTCATGGGGTCGCAAAGAGTAGGACACGACTGGGCGACTGAACTGAACTGAACTGAACTGAACTGGTTGCCTGGTCCTTAGGATGGTGAAGGCAGGGGAATGTTGCCACCTCTGGCTCTGGATTGGTTTGTTTCTGCATATCAAAGGCATGCTCCTAGATGGGCCTTATGCTGTCTGAAAATTGACCAGCCCACGGCTGGGGGGGCGGGAAGTTTCTCCTCAGCCAGAAAGGTTTTCAAGATGTCCAAACATCATAATATACAAAAAATAAAAAGTATAGGAAGCATTGTATGTAGATAGGGTAGGGCGTCCCCAGAAAGAGGGAGCAAGGCATGGCTTTCTTGACATAAGAAAAGCCATTTTTGGCCTTAAACCTGGCTACAATGTTTGTCTCACTTGAACAGGTCTCAGTAATTAATGTGTGTGTTAGTTGCTCAGCGATGTCTGACTCTTTGCAACCCCATGGGCTGTAGCCCACCAGGTTCTTTTGTCCATGAGATTCTCCAGGCAAGAATACTGGAGTGGGTTGCTGAAAGAAAGCTACAAGGCTCAAAATAGCCTGGAGTAAAAACTCCCCTCCAGGTCCTCCCCACCATTCTATACAGAATAAAGAACTTTCTCCCCTGAAGAAAGGAATGGATATTAAGATTGATTACGTTCAGCTCCCAGCCAATCTCAGTTTCCGACTGGTCTCAGGAATTCCTTGCCCCAGTTGTTGAAAGCTAACTATTCAAAACTAATCACGAGGGAAAACAGACCCCCTCAAATGATGTATCTCTGCATATACCTGTTCTCTATATATCCCTACTGTTTTGACTTAGCTCAGCAGCTCACTAATCTGACTGCTGCCCCTTCTCGCCTCATTAAAGCTGATGTGTTCCTGTAAAGTGCTGGTCTTGTTCTTTTTCCGAACCTCACCTTCTCTAGTTCTCTTACCTTACATTTTTGGTGCCAAAACCCGGGAGCTTGAGGTTTCTTCTCATTCTCATTCTCCACAGCCAACTCTTCAGAGCGTGGAAACCTGCTGAGCACTTTCCCACCTGGGCTTTCAAGACCTCCTCCAGAGGATGCCCTGTACCTTCGTGAGTGGTATAAGCCCTGTGCAAGAACTTTATTGGTTTTCCATGTACCCCAAGGAATATTGGCCTCTCTCTCTCTTTCTCTCTCTTCCTCTGTTCTCTCCACTCTTTTTCACGAGACCAACCAACTCCAGGACAGAGGCCTTTTGCCATTCTACCTCCCTCCATCTACCACGAATTCTCACCTGACCCAGTAGCCCAGGTAAGCTCAGATGGTACTCTAGGGTGCCGTAGACTATTGTTCTTTGTGGGTTCCCAGGGAACCCTCTGGCCTTTTCCCCTTTTTGTACATTCTTGACAAGGACATGCCTTAGGGATTTTGTGCCAGAAACGAGAGGACATATGGGGACCTCTAACTTACTTATTCAAACAACTCGATCTCATCAAACTCAGATGGCCACCTTGTCTCCAGGCCTTAGCTACAACTACCTTCTTAATACCTGAAGCCCAAAAACTAACTTGAAACTCTCCTTTAAATGTATACTCTCCTCATTCCTTCAAAGATTTACTCTCTCACCGGGCTTTCCTTTCTCTGCCCCCTGCTCGACTACAGATCCTTCACGCACACCTCCTCGACCCATCCCTTTCTTTGAACCAGAGATCAAATTGCCAACATCTGCTGGATCATGGAAAAAGCAAGAGAGTTCCAGAAAAGCATCTATTTCTGCTTTATTGACTATGCCAAAGCCTTTGACTGTGTGGATCACAATAAACTTTGGAAAATTCTGAAAGAGATGGGAATACAGACCACCTGACCTGCCTCTTAAGAAATCTGTATGCAGGTCAGGAAGCAACAGTTAGAACTGGACATGAAACAACAGACTGGTTCCAAATAGGAAAAGGAGTACGTCAAGGCTGTATATTGTCACCCTGCTTATTTAACTTCTATGCAGGGTACATCATGAGAAACGCTGGACTGGAAGAAACACAAGCTGGAATCAAGATTGCCAGGAGAAATATCAATAACCTCAGATATGCAGATGATACCACCCTTATGGCAGAAAGTGAAGAGGAGATAAAAAGCCTCTTGATGAAAACGAAAGAGGAGAGTGAAAAAGTTGGCTTAAAGCTTTTCAGAAAATGAAGATCATGGCATCTGGTCCCATCACTTCACGGGAAATAGATGGGGAAACAGTGGAAACAGTGTCAGACTTTATTTTCCTGGGCTCCAAAATCACTGCAGATGGTGATTGCAGCCATGAAATTAAAAGACGCTTACTCCTTGGAAGAAAAGTTATGACCAACCTAGATAGCATATTCAAAAGCAGAGACATTACTTTGCCGACTAAGGTCCGTCTAGTCAAGGCTATGGTTTTTCCAGTGGTCATGTATGGATGTGAGAGTTGGACTGTGAAGAAGGCTGAGTGCCGAAGAATTGATGCTTTTGAACTGTGGTGTTGGAGAAGACTCTTGAGAGTCCCTTGGACTGCAAAGAGATCCAACCAGTCCAGTCTGAAGGAGATCAGCCCTGGGATTTCTTTGGAAGGAATGATGCTAAAGCTGAAGCTCCAGTACTTTGGCCACCTCATGCGAAGAGTTGACTCATTGGAAAAGACTCTGATGCTGGGAGGGATTGGGGGCAGGAGGAGAAGGGGATGACAGAGGATGAGATGGCTGGATGGCATCACGGACTCGATGGACGTTGAGTCTGAGTGAACTCCGGGAGTTGGTGATGGACAGGGAGGCCTGGCGTGCTGCGATTCATGGGGTCGCAAAGAGTCGGACACGACTGAGCGACTGAACTGAACTGAACTGAAACCTCTTAATCCTGCTAGCTTACTCCCTACACAAGATCCAGAAGCAGAACGCCTATCTCACGACTGTGTTCAGACCTTAGATATGACACTTTAATCCCTTTGAACATATAACCAATCAGCCTATGACTGACCCCGCAGTCCCATCCTGGTTCATAGATGGCAGTTCCCAGAAAGAAGCCCCATTTGGGGCTGGATACACTATAGTCCAGGAACAGCCTGACAAAGTTATCCCCCTCACCTCATCAAATCAGTCACACTCCCAGCTCACACATCCTCACAGTAGGCTGAACTGATAGCTCTTACACAAGCTCTGACCCTAGCCAAAGACCAAAAGGTAAACATTTACAGGGACTCCAAATATGTCTATAACATATTACATTCTAACACTATAATCTGGAGGGAGAAGGAATTCCTGACTCAGAAGGGCATACCTATTCTCTATGCTTCCATTATTTCTGAACTCCTCCATGCGGCTCAGCTCCCTAAACAAGCTGCTGTAATGCATTGCCGGGGACATCAGCGATATGGCCCTATCTCCTTTTATAACAATGTGGCAGATCATGAAGCAAAGTGGCAGGCCGCCTCTGTTAGTCCTGTCTTTACTATAGCCCAGATTGACGAGCCTAACACCCACACATTGAAATAATATGAAATATGGACAGCTCAGTCGTGTCCGACTCTTTGCGACCCCGTGGACTATAGCCCACCAGGCTCTTCCATCCATGGGATTCTCCAGGCAAGCTACTGGAGTGGGTTGCCATTTCCTTCTCCAGGGGATCTTCCTGACCCAGGGATCGAACCCAAGTCTCCTGCATTCGAGGCAGACGCTTTAACCTCTGAGCCACCAGGGAAGCCCCAACACCCACACATTACTTTCATATTTACATTCCCTTTTCCACCCCTCTGCAAAAGTACTTAAGACTTGCCTTCAGAACTTTATTGAGCTAAGAACGATGTGACTTATTTAAATAATCTGACCTAAATTTGTACCACATGTCAGTGGACAAACCCTAATTCTAACATTCACCCCCCTCCTTTCCCCACCCACCAAATTGGCGGACATCTTCCCACACAAGACTAGCAGGTAGATTTCACCCACATGCCGTCCGTAAAAAGAGTTAAATTCCTCCTAGTCTTCGTAGATACATTTTCTGGATGTATTGAAACTTTCCCGACTACTAACAAACGAGCCCCTACTGTGGCTCGCCTTAATCTTACTGAAATCCTCCCCAGGTTTGGAATGCCTTCCTCGCTCTAGTCTGACAACAACGTATGGCATGAACCCTTCAAATCCCTTGGAAGTTTCACATTCCTTATCACGCCTGGTCCTCCGGTAAGGTTGAGAGAGCCAACCTAGTCCTAAAAGAAACTCTGAAGAAATTAACAATTGAACTTCATCAAGATTGGGCTAAACTCTTCCCTTTAACCCTCTTAAAGGTCCGGGCCTTACCAAAAAACCCTCTAAATATCAGTCCATTTGAGGCCATGTACGGGAGGCCCATAATACCTTTAGGACTCACCCTCTCCCATGACAGCCCCAAACTGCCATCCTACCTTCCTTTTCCCTTACTTGCCCAGATATTAGATGCCCTTTGGCAACATATGGAAAACCTACTCCCTCAACCACATCCCGATCTCCTGAGCCCATCCCTCCAAATAAGAGACAAAGTCTGTATGACAGCTTAGCCCCACTCAGGTCTAACCCCTAAATGGCAAGGATCCTACATGGTGATTCTGCTGACCCCTACTGCTGCAAAATTAAAAGAAATCATCCCCTGGGTGCACATTACTCAACTAAAAAAGGTTATGCAGCCCAATGATGAGACTGCTTACCAGACTAATCCTTATCAAGTTTCTCACACATGCCCTACAACTCTAAAATTCTCACGGCTCCCACCAGCCCCAACTGACAATGGATGAACCTGTTGGTTTCATGCTACAATTATCTCTGGGACAACTCTTGGCAGATATCTGTGTTGAGAGTCCTCAAGGATCCACATTCAAACACGTTGAAGATTACATCTTCACTCTGTGGCTGCAGGGAACCTTTTATAACTTTTACCCTTTTGAAATCCAATTCTTCTCCATAGTAGTCTATCTTATAATCACTTCCCCAAATGTTAGTTAACATCTTCTTATCTTGTTTCTTTCCTCTGACCCAAGAACTCTTTCAAAACCCTAACCTTAACTATCTATTCCAGACCCTTAATTTAACCCATACTCTCCTCAGTGTTTCTCACCCACAATTGGCTAAAGACTGCTGGATATGTCTGGGAGACATATCTGGAATCTCTGGGAAATTCAGCCCACCCCACATTCATCCTTGACTAGACCACTGGTAACATATCCGTATACTACTCACACTGTGGGAAGCCTTTATTCATCTCATATCTTAATTATCTTCACACTAATGATCAAATCTGGAATTCGGACAAACTCTTAGAATCTTTGCTCACTGACTTTCCCTCCTACAACAGAAAACCTCCAATAAGAGGCCCTATTGCTGAGAGTAACACTATTACAACCAGCTCCTTTTTGCATATCTAGAAATTCCTGAAACAGTTCATATGACCAACCTGTGGGCATAATCCCTGAACCCATGTGTGACCATACCTCCACTTTACTCTTTGCCACTGGAAAAGCTGTATATAATGTTTCTGGTCCTACAGGACACTCTTTTACCTTTACCGGATGGTTTCCCTCAGCATACTCCTCCACTTCTTCCATCACTGGGGCCACCTTAGCGGGGTCCCTGATTCTTAAATGAATGATCAACCCCCTCCCCCACCCTTGACTTCTCTTCGCCATCGACTTCAGCTGTTGTATTGTGACACCTGGCCTGTTTTTCTTGTGTGGGGTGTTTACATACCTCTGTTTACCTACTAATTGGACCAGAACCTGCACCCTGGTATATTCCAGTCCAAACATTTTTATAGCCCCCAATGATCAACCCCTACCTATTCCTCTCATTTACAAGCAAATGAAATGAGCCATTATTTCATTCCCCTCTTAGTGGGACTAGGAATAGCAGCTGGAATTGGAACAGGAACTGCCGGCCTAACTATCTCCGTCCAAAGCGACTAGGCACTATCTAAAGACCTATCAGACAGCCTCCAGGAAATAGCCCAAGGTCTAATAACTATCCAAAATCAATTCGATACCTTGGCGGCTGTAGTGTTACAAAATAGAAGGGGATTAGATCTACTAACTGAAGAAAAGGGAGGTTTGTGCCTTTTTCTGGACAAATCCTGCTGCTCCTATGTCAACCAGTTGGGTGTTGTCCAGGAAGCTGCAAAAAACCTTAGAGATCGAGCCTGTCGAATCAGCCAGAGATTAAGCAACTCCTGGCAGTCACGGTTGATGGATTGGAACTGGATGCCTTGGGTTTTGCCCCTTCTCATACCATTCATGTTTATTATCCTCCTATTCACAGTTGGACCTTGTTTGTTTAATCTTTTCCAGAGATTCCTCCAGAACCGAATCCAAGCCATTTCTCAAGATCAAGTCAAGACTGTTCTTCTGCTTGAGACCCTGGCAGCTAGGATAGAAAATCAACACTACAGGCCTTAGACTTTCTTCCTCCCAGACCACAAACCCCCGACCCTCAATTACCAGCACGAAGAAGCCCTGAACATTGACAACGCGTATCTCTCTTTCTCTTTTTATATATTCCTTAGGGTCTGGAATGAAGGAAAGCTACAAGGCTCAAATAGCCTGGAACTAAAACTCCCCTCCAGGTCCTCCCCACCATTCTATACAGAATAAAGGACATTTTCCTCCAAAGAAAGGAATGGACATTAAGATTGATTACATTCAGCTTCTAGCCGATCCCAGTCTCTGGCCGGTCTCAGGAATTCCTTGCCCCAGTTGTTGAAAGCTAACTAATCAAAAATAATCAT
This sequence comes from Ovis aries, assembly GCF_016772045.2. NCBI lineage: Eukaryota > Metazoa > Chordata > Mammalia > Artiodactyla > Bovidae > Ovis > Ovis aries. The sequence goes on along the minus strand of NC_056054.1, from coordinate 7,428,938 downwards.
GAGGAAAAACAGACCTCCTCAAAACGATGTATCTCCACACGCGTATGTTTTCTATATATATGTACTCTCTTAGCGCAGCGGCTCACTAATCTGACTGCTGCCCCTTCTCGCCTCATTAAAGGTGATGTGTTTCTGTAAAGTGCTGGTCTCGTTCTTTTTCTGAACCTCACCTTCTCTAGTTCCTTCCTTACAGTTGCCATTCCCTTCTCCAGGGATCTTCCCAACCCAGGGACTGAACCTGGGTCTCGCACACTGCCAGCAGATTCTTTACTGTCTGTGCCATCGGGGACGTCCTGATTAATAAACACATGATTATTGATAGCCCAGTAATTAATAAACACTTGATCAACAGGAGACAAAGTAATATGTTTTCTGTTCAGTTCAGTTCAGTTCATTCGCTCAGTCATGTCCAACTCTTTGCAACCCCATGAACTGCATGCCAGGCCTCCCTGTCCATCACCAAGTCCTGGAGTTTACCCAAACTCAATCCTTTGAGTCGGTGATGCCATCCAACCATCTCATCCTCTGTTGTCCCCTTCTCCTCCTGCCCTCAATCTTTCCCAGCATCAGGGGCTTTTCCAGTGAGTCAGCTCTTCGCATTAGGTGGCCAAAGTACTGGAGTTTCAGCTTCAGCATCAGTCTTTCTAATGAATACCCAGGACTGATCTCCTTTAGGATGGACAGGTTGGATCTCCTTGCAGTCCAAGGGACTCTCAAGTCTTCTCCAACACCACAGTTCAAAAGCATCAATTCTTTGGTGCTAGCTTTCTTTATAGTCCAACTCTCACATCTATACATAACTACTGGAAAAACAATAGCCTTGACTAGATGTACCTTTGTTGACAAAGTAATGTCTCTGCTTTTGAATATGCTGTCTAGGTTGGTCATAACTTTCCTTCCAAGGAGTAAACGTCTTTTAATTTCATGGCTGCAGTCACCACCTGCAGTGATTTTGGAGCCCAGAAAAATAAAGTCAGCCACTCTTTCCACTGCTTCCCCATCTATTTGCTATGCAGTGATGGGACCTGATGCCATGATCTTCGTTTTCTGAATGTTGAGCTTTAAGCCAACTTTTTCACTCTCCTCTTTCACTTTTTTCAAGAGGCTCTTTAGTACTTCTTCACTTTCTGCCATAAGGGTGGTGTTATCTGCACATCTGAGGTTATTGATATTTCTCCCGGCAATCTTGATTCCAGCTTGTGCTTCCTCCAGCCCAGCGTTTCTCATGGTATACTCTGAATATAAGCATATAAGTTAAATAAGCAGGGTGACAATATACAGCCTTGACATATTCCTTTCCCTATTTGGAACCAGTCTGTTGTTCCATGTCCAGTTTAACAGTTGCTTCCTGACCTGCATACAGGTTTCTCAAGAGGCAGGTCAGGTGGTCTGGTATTCTCATCTCCTTCAGAATTTTCCACATTTTATTGTGATCCACATAGTCAAAGACTTTGGCATAGTCAATGAAGCAGAAATAGATGTTTTTCTGGAACTCTCTTGCTTTTTCAATGATCCATCGGATGTTGGCAATTTGATCTCTGGTTCCTCTGCCTTTTCTAAAACCAGTTTGAACATCTGGAATTTCACAGTTCACGTAATGTTGAAGCCCGGCTTGGAGAATTTTGTTTTCTGTTATGGAACGTTAATGACCAGAGACATATTGATGTCAGTTACATAATAAATCACTGGCCACAGGCATTAGTTTCTGCAAAAATGCCCCAGTCAGTAATGAGTTACAGGAAGTGTAGGGATGAAGGCGCAAAGGAAAAGCAGCCAAGATATAATAGTTTAACCGTAAAACACTTCGTGTTCCTCCTCAAAGGGTAGACAGAACAATCTGATACTTATCTCTGAGTTCTGAAGGAGCCAAGGTCCCCACCACGTGGAGTAAGGAGTGGCCATGTTGACCTCTTCTGACATCAGTCAACTAAGACTGTTGACCTTTGATTCAATTCTATGCTAAATTCTCCTCTGCTCATGCCCCTTTGTGAATATGCATGTACCTTTAGCTCGAAGCTTCCCCAGTTTGGCTGTTGGGGAGACTCAGTTTTGGGCAAAATCACCAGTTTTCTCATTACTTGCTGCAAGTAATAAATCCTTCTTTCTTATGATCTTGGCCTGGTTGTATCTTTTGGCTCAACGCTCACCAATTTTACTGGTAATGGTATGCCTTCTTTTCTCATGGATAAATACCTATGTATGGTAGGTTATATGGCATTCAATATATTTTTCTGCTGGGTTATATGACATTCACTATATTTATCTTTTTAAGAATCTGCCAAACTACTGTATAGTCTCACCAGCAGTCTATGAGAGGTCCAGCTTTTCCGTGTGTTCACCAACAAGCAGTATGGTCAGCCTTCATAATTTTAGCCAGACTAATAAGTGTACATAAATTTAATTGTGTTTTTAAGTTGATTTCAGTAACATCAGTCATAGAAGAGACTCCTGTGAACCTCAAGTTCACTGCCAGTGAGGAGGTCAGTGGCAAGGGGCTTCAGATCTTTCCTTGGAATCTGGGATGCCAATCACTTTCTGGACAAAGAATCTTTGGTAATCTGAAGATAAAAATCCAAATTTTCCTTTGGGACAAATTGCAAAACCAACTTGATTGAAATTTACTTTCCTTTTTACCTTTCTGAGTCATCAGATTCTAAAGGCATGGCTTAAGAATTCTGTTTCTGAAAGGGAATTTCAGGAGAATGCCGCTGCCCATGGCAAAGATCAAAAGCTCTCTCATCTGGAAAGCATACTACCACCTGTTTCAGCAAATGCTCCGCACTAGTTATCTTTCTTCTGAGTAAATCATTGACAATGAATGTCATTTTTTTTTTTTTAAATGAATGTCTAAATACACGCCCTCTCTTGAGACGGCTTTTATTCCTGAGCTTCTGCTGCTCACGCTACCTGAGCTTAGAATCCAGGCAGCTGGATCGGTCTGGGCTGCAGTTATCTGATGGCTCCTGCAATGTTAATGGGCTTCTTTCCTGTGTGTGTGTGTCTGCTGCTGACACCAGGCTTTGCCGAGGCAGGCAAGCTGCTGGTGGTACCCATGGATGGGAGCCACTGGTTTACCATGCGTTCAGTGGTGGAGAAACTCTCCCAAAGAGGGCATGAGATTGTCCTAGTCATACCAGAGGTGAGTTGGCACCTGAGCAATTCATCCAATATTACGATAAAGACTTATCACACGGCTTACACTCTGGAGGATTTGAACGTCGCGTTCCGGAAATTCTCTGATTTTCAGTGGAAAGTTCGGCCACAGAGTCTACTTCCTATGTTAATAAGTTCAGAGAACACAATTTTTGATTACTTTTTTTCACGCTGTAAGAGCTTGTTTGAGGACAAGAAATTAGTAAAATACTTAGAAGAGAGTTCTTTTGATGCAGTGTTTCTAGACCCTTTTGATATGTGTGGTTTGATTATAGCCAAGTATCTCTCACTTCCATCTGTGATCTTCACCAGGGGAGTTTTCTGTCATTATTTTGAAGAAGGCACTCAGAGTCCCATGGCCCTTTCTTACGTTCCGAGAGCTTTTTTGGCATTCTCTGATGCCATGACTTTTGAGCAGAGACTATGGAATCTTATCCGGCACATAGAGGAACGTTTATTTTGCCCATATTTTTACAAAAATGTTGAAGAAATTGCCTCTCAGATTCTCCAGACGCCTGTCACAACATCTGAGCTCTTCAGTCAAACATCAATTTGGTTGTTACGAAATGACTTTGTTTTGGACTATCCCAGACCAGTGATGCCCAACGTGGTCTTCATCAGTGGCATCAACTGTCAGAAGTTGAATCAAAAGCCACTGTCAGAGGTAAGTTACTTCTCCTTTAGCATATTGAAGATTAATGTGGCTTTGGACATTTAAGAAAAAGATGCCTTAGTAAACTGGTTTGTCATTTATATCCTTAGCATTTGTAATTTCTTTCTGGTTGAACAAAGTATTTTGTGCCAGTTCATTTAACTGTGTGTTATCAAATTTAAAAAGCTCCTTCTTTGCTAAGTATGTGTATATGATTGATGTGATTGTTTATAATTTCTAGGCTGCATTTTTGAATACTGTTTTTGAAAAAATATCCAGTAAGAAATGAAACTTCCCTTTTGTTGACCCAATGCTAGTCCCTATAGGAAAATGCTTTTAGCGGTTTTGTATGCCTCTCTTCCAGTTTTTCTGAAATTATTTTATATAAGTGCATGTATCTTGAGTAACTTCTCACAGCCATTTATTAAAATACAATATACTATCAGACAGGACACATAATTCCTTACCTTCCTTTTTTCACTTGCCAATTGTATACATCTTCTCAGTCAGTATATATGCAAATGTGTCATTCTTTTTATTTTAAAAAATATTCATTTATTTTTTTGCTGCATTGGGTCTTAGCTGCAGCGTGTGGTACTTTCGTTGCATCACGCAGGATCTTGAACTACCGCTCAAGGGCTCTCGATCTGTGGCTCGCAGGCTAAGCAGTTGCGGCATGCTGGCTTAGTTCCTCTGTTGTGTGCGGGATCTTAGTTCCCAAACCAGGGGTGGAACACTCATCCCCTGCATTGAAAGGCAGATTCTTCACTGGACCACCAGGGAAATCCCTGTCACACTCTTTTAAATAGTCGCAGAAAATTCTTTTCTTTGAATGCATCGTAGTTTATTCAGCTAACAAATACGGGTAGATAAATTGCTGGTTTTCCCCACTTTTTCTTTTATAAGCAAGACTGTATTCAGTTCAGTTCAGTTCAGTCGCTCAGTCGTGTCTGACTCTTTGCGACCCCATGAATCTCAGCACGCTATTAAACATCCTTAATTCTTTACCTGCATATATTTCTGACTTCTTGCTCTTATCTCTGTAAGCTAGAGTCTTTGTTTTCTTGCCTGGGCAGCTTGTGGGATCTTAGTTTCCTGACTAGGGCCCTTGGCAGTAAAAACTCAGTGTCCTAACAACTGGACAGCCAAGGACTTCCTTCTTTGATTATTTATAACTCTTTAAAAATGTAACAACCATTCTTAGTTCATGGGCCATACAAAATCAGGCCGCTCAGATTTTTCAGTATCTTTTGAAGTGGGGAACAAGATTGCTGGGCTCCCCAGGGTGAAGTCAGAGGTGAGACAAGCGAGGAAGAAGGGGGTAGTCTATCAGGATAATGTGAGTTTTAAATATGTTATAATGCTCTCTTCACCCCGAAAACAACACTGCGTCACTTGTTGATAAGAAATATACTAGAGTAAGTAGATGCTACTGGTACAAGGCAAGGTTACTCAAGAGTAGTAATCCATTTAAATTGAAAACATTAGGGAGATAACCTGAGTCCTTCTGGTCAGCTATGGGCCCAAACTGCAGGACTCTGAGAGGCTGGGCTTTTCCCCTTTGCCCAGTTTCTGTGGCAATCCCAGGCACCACCCAGCACCATCTGCACCCTCTATCTGAGGGTGGGGTACTGCACCATCCTGAAACCTTGCCCAGTCCATTGTGGTTTATAGGTCACCCAGAGGGATGTAGAGATATGTAAAGCCATATGGATTTTGTATCTACCTATTGGTTACAGATAGAGAACTATAAAACATGTTGAACCATATATGGCTTTATATTGTTTGGTTACATATATCTATACTGGGTTGGCCAAAAGTTCATTTGGGTTTTTCTGTAAAGTCTTTTTCTAAAAAACTCAAAATGAACTTTTTGGCCAACTCAATATAGCTATAAAATAAATGGTTTTCTATATCTATTAAGGGATTACATGTATTTGAAAGGTTTCACATATCTGAAAGGCAATATATAGATATTTTAAAATTTATATATTGTAAATTTATTTACATTTATATAAATTATATATAATATAGTACATATAAAATTAAAAACATATATATTTGTAAGTACAAATATAAAGTAAGCATAATTATCAGAGAGAATTCTGACCTCAAAGAAGACTCTTTAACCAAGATCCTTGGATATAGCATAACTACAAAAGCAAATTTTCATGAAAAAACTTATGGACATCATGTATTTTTCCTGTGCACTTTAAAATGATTAAGATGGTGAATTTTTTAAAGTGGAAAAAAATGTCTTTTAACAGCGGATTGGTTTGAATCAGGATACAAACATGTTTCCCACATTGGAGCATTTCTTCTATCTGTAACTGCCTCCTCCCTTTTAGCAATTGCTTGTTGTAGTAACTGGATCAGTGTCCTGTAGAATGTTTCACGTTCTGGTTTGTCCGATGGCTGTCTTGTGGTCGTGGTTAACTCGTTCCTGTAAACCGGAATTTAGCGTAGGTTTGATTGATCCAGGTTCCTCTTTGGACAAGCACATCCGTAGCATCCGTAGCACTGTGTGGTTGGTACTGCATCACTGCAGATGGCAGTCTGTATCTGACTGTTCTACGCTGAGTGATTTTGACTTTGGTCTGAATGCAGAGTCATGCTCTCCCGTGTCTGCTGTGGCTTTCCAAGGTCCTGAGGGAACTTGGACCAGGTGACAAGTAGGCCTGAAGTTGGACAAGTTTTCACCTCCAATCTTCTGGCTCGAAATTGCGGACCCAGGACATCCTTGGTGCAGCTGACAAAGCTCTGTGTCTTCTAGTCCCTGCCCGCCCCACCTGCCATATCCTTCTCCTCTTTTATGTTCCAACCCCACTGCCTGCTTCCCGTCTTTCACACCGTTCCACTTTGGGGCCCTCATACCTGCTGTTCCTCTCTCTGGAATCCTCTTTCTCCCATTCAAAGCCAAGCTAAATTCTTATCCTTTTTTTGTTTGGTTTCAATGATGTTTTTTGGGGGAAACTTTCCATGATCCCCATGTAAGGTCATACACTCTAGTTATAGGCTCTCATGGGGCCTGATATCACCCTTAAAAAATTGGTAATCCAACGGCAATTAATGAGTTCTCTGGCAATCTTGTGTAGCGTCTGTTACACCTCCCTGTCCTGTAAGCTCCAGGCAGGAACCACATTTGCCTTTCCTGTTGCTATATCTCTAGCATCTGGTCTGGTACTGGGAGCAAATTTGCTGGTTGAATGCAAACACAGTTGCCGTAGAAGGATGTGTGAAAATGTCCCAGAAAGTTATGTTAAGAGGAAGAAAGGCACTGTTTCATGTCAGCCTGAGGCTTTTGCCCCTCCCATTACAAGTACATCGAGCCTTAAAGGACAGGATAAGTGAAAATGCTTGCCTATATCCTAGGTTTCAGTCAAACTGCTTTTCGAAAATGGAAATCTATGGACTTCCCTGGTGGTCCAGTGGTTAAGACTCTGAGTTTCCAATGCAGGGGCATAGGTTTGATCCCTGGTCCAGGCACTAAGATTCCACATGCTGTTCAGCATAGCAAAAAAAAAAAAAATGCTAAAAAATTCACATGTAGAAACTCCAGTACTTTGGCCACCTAGTGTGAAGAGTTGACTCATTGGAAAAGACTTTGATGCTGGGAGGGATTGGGGGCAGGAGGAGAAGGGGACGACAGAGGATGAGATGACTGGATGGCATCACTGACTTGATGGACGCGAGTCTGAGTAAACTCTGGGAGTTGGTGATGGACAGGGAGGCCTGGCATGCTGAGATTCATGGGGTCGCACAGAGTCGGACATGACTGAGAGACTGAACTGAACTGACTCTCCCAGGCCTCTCAGTGTTAGGAAAGGGGGCGGAGGAGACTAGTCACTGTCAAGGGTTATGTGACAAGTGAGAGCTCACCAGTGGCTGAGAGAACTTTCAGGAACAAGAGGGTCTTCTATGTGGCCTCAAGTAGTTTTCTTTATGCTGTGTTGATCCCTAAGCTCTACCTTAGAGACCCTTGGCCTTCGTGATGTTTTGGTACATAAAACAGCCTGGCATTTAGAGTTGCTCCAGTGGGATGAGTGGCACCAAGGAACTGGATCCTATGTCTGATCTGAAATAAAGGAATATCCTGAAGACTTAAGGCAAGTCCAGAAGCTGTGAACAGGAGTCGGGAGGCAGCACTCTGCTTGGGAAGGGCCAGGGGCTCTCAGCAGAAGGCTGAGTGGTTGTTGGACTCAGTGCGGATCTTCAGGAGCACAAGAACCTCAGCTGAGGTCAGCTGATAGATATGTAGGCATGACTCAAAAATGTCACTCACGATCCCTCTGGATACTTTTGTTCCCGAGTCCAAGCTCACCCTGCTCACTGCATGATAGGCCAATGAATCCGAGAGATGAGGTGTTGAGGCGAGGAAGAGGCTTTATTTGGAAAGCCAGCCGGCTGAGAAGATGGCAGACTAGCACCTCAAAATAACCATCTTATCAGGGTCTGGATGCTAGTTTCTCTTACAGATTAGAGATGGGGGAAAGGCAAGGAGGCAAAGCAAAAAGGCCATTAATCTTGCAAACATCTCCTAGAATGGCAAGCATCAGGCAGGGGATGTATTCATTTCCCGCTTCCTGCCATCCACAGGTGGACAGGGTTCTGAACAAAGGCACTTTAGCTTGACAGTCAGGCAGGGGGGCAGGATTCTCTGAGGCAAGCTATGAAGTATGGTTATAGTAACAAAAGCAATGAAAAGCAAGTCCAAGAAACAGTTCCAATACGCAGTCGGGACTGACTTCTTCCCTTCTACACTTTCTCCTTTACTGTCTCCTGCCTCCCCCTTCCCCGAAGCGCCCTGTTTCTTCCTATCTCTATTACGCCCATCTTCTCTACCTCCCTCCCACCCATGTTTTCTTATATCACTTTCTCATCATGAATCCTGCCATACAGCGGACAGTGAGAAAGGGCATCCCAGTGTCTGACTCAGACATGGTGCTTTCAGTAAAGAGAGGCAGTGAAGCTTTGCTCAGAGGTACAGAGAACAAGAGTTGGGAACATAGAGGATGTGGTCGGACAGCCCAGGTTCCCCTGGCCCTCTCTCACTACCATCTCTGTAGCTATAAACCAGTGTTCTTCCCTGCCCTCTGGGTAATGAAGAGCTGCTGCTGACTATGTGTTGCACCTGTTCAGTAAGTTGGGGTTCCCAGGTGGTGCTAGCTTGAAAGAACCCGCCTGCCAATGCAGGAGACATAAGAGACATGGGTTCGATCCCTGGGTTGGGAAGATCCCATGGAGGAGGAAATGGCAACCCACTCCAGTACTCTTGCCTGGGGAATCCCATGGACAGAGGAGCCTGTGGGCTACAGTCCATAAGGTCGCAAAGAGTCAGATGGAATCGACTTAGCACACACATACATGGATAAAATAGCACCAGCACACAGAACTCTCTTCCAGATCAAGTATGACAATGCATGTAGAGTACCTAGTGTGCAGCAAAGACTTGGTGACAGCTGTAACCCCAAACTGGGAGATGCTAGGTATTTCCCAGGAAAATGATTTCCAACTGTCACAATTTTTGAAACATGATCAGATGCCAATGTTCTCCTCTTGTTGGGAACCACCTATGAATTATTTAACCCTCATGGCTCTCTAATCTCACAGTGGACATGACATTTGTTGGCTTTTTGGTACTACAGAATAACGTGCAGTTGGCCCTTTTTTTGTTATCATAAAAGATCCTTCATTGAACAGATATCTATTGAGAGTCTTCTATGTGCCTGGTTAAGAGCTGGGGATGTGGCACCAACAAATGAACATGACTGCCTGATGGAAGTTGCCATCCAGTGGGGAGCAGGTATTGACCAGTTACAAATGATGAAAAGCTCGTGAAGAGCAGAGGGTACAAAGAGAACTGACACTGGGGATCTTGCCGGATGAGTGACCTTAAGAAGAGGTGGGGAGAGACTGTGCTAAGCCGTGCAGCCCAAACCCAGATATCACGAGGCATCTCACGCTGAAACCCAGGCACGTTCTTCCCCCTTCACCCATGTCTTTGAGGTCTCCTTACTCTAGCAAATGCAGGAAGTGGAAGTCCAATTTCCTGTCTCTTCCAAGTAATTCTCTGTCATGGCTGCCGAGTGACCTGTGCCCCCTCCCCATGCTCATTACTGCTGGCTCCTGGGGCCACCACCCACATTGATGCCACACACACTCCCCCACCCCCACCCCGGAAGTCACAGACAAGGTCCCTATGGTAAGATGCCCACCAGAGACATCAGGCTGAGCAAACCATATTTTCCAGGACTGGCCTATCCATTCAGACTTGACCCTTTGGGACCTGTGCCAAGACCTGGGCCCAGAGCACTCTGACTTCAGAGGTCCCCATCCCACAGCCTAGCAAATGGATTAAATTGCCCCTGTATCCCACATCACATATTCCGTCAATGTCACTTGATGAGCTGAAACACAGTGGACCAACTGACCTGAGGTTATATTTGTATAGCTTTTTATTAATTTGATTTTGCTCTTTTTAGATTCTGGATTTAGTAAATGTCTTTTTCAGGCCTCAAACACTTGGCAGGACCTTTAAAATCTTGTAGATCCAACTCCTCTTTATCATAAGCTGCAGGTAATTCAACGGTCAACCTTTCTAATCATCTTCCTTCTATCATGACGTCACCACCTCCACATACACAGAGACCTTTTCACCTCCCCTCTAGTCAAAATGCCAGGTTTCCTCCATTTAATTTTAGGGACATCTCAGCTTCCACCCCAGGATCTGCCCCCTTCTCCCTGTGGATGCTGTATCGTGCTATGCTTAGACGCTCAGGTGTGTCTAATATTTGCCCCCTATGGACTGTAGCCCACTGTGGATACATGCCCTAAACTCAGTGGTTGGGTCTTCAGGAGACCCCGAGAAAAGGCTGACTTTCCACCTTGACACTCAGTGATGCCCCAGGACACAGAGAGTCCCACAGCACTACCCAGAGCAGGCCTGACCCTCCAGGGTGGCTCACCCGTCTCCCCTGCTGTGACTGGCAGACACTCTAGATTCTTCTCCCTGTTGTCTTGTTCATACACACGCACGTGCATACACACACATCATTCTTATTAATAGAAACCATCTTCTACACACTCCCTTCTTAGTTTGCAAGGTTATCTCTCTGGTGACATTTTACAAAGTGGTGTTCGTTTCTTCCTTTCATCTCCTGTCTCCTTGTATGACCCTTTGGGCCTGCTGAGAATAAGAGCATGCCCCATAGCCAAGCCTTCCATCCAGCAACTCAGAGACCAGAGCAGAGCTCTGCTAGGAAGGGCCCAGAGTGGTCCTCGAAGGGTGGGGACTAGGCCGAGAAGCCTGAGGTTTGCAGGGCATCTTTCTGCGTCCACCTCCACACACTTTCTTTAGTCTTCCTGCCTCTAGAAGCACCGTTCTTGCTTTAGAAAGGTTGACCCTTGAATTACCTTGAACCTGCGGGGGTCCTGCCTGCCCTGGAGGGTGGACTCTCACCTACTCTGCTCCCCTTGGGACCATCAGGGTCTCCGTGCCACCTTGATGGACACACACCAGGATTCCCTCCTTTCCTGACTCTGATCACTGTGAGTGGGAAACGCTGCTGGCACTCTTCTCCCTGGGATGTTGCAATGAATTTGCGATTTGGCTGGGTTCCTGGGACCCACGTTGTGCTTGCAACAGCTCCTTCCATGCCGTTTCTCGGGCTTCTTCTCTTTTCCTGAGTCCCAACATGCTTCCTGAGCCCACGGGGCTAGGTTAGAACAGGCCCTTGCGTGCCATTTCAGCTGTGCGTGACTAGTCCTGGGCGAGTCTGTTTGAGTTCTGCTAGGAACCACCTCTCGCTTGGAAAGCCTGCCTCCCACACCCGTCATCTCCTGGACTCCCTCTACTCGGCAGTAAACCAGGCAGCGCTAACGTGAAACTCGAGAGCCAGGTCACAGCCTGGGACTGATGGGCGGGAGGGCTGGAAGTCACTCCCCGGCTTTCTGACTCATACTCCAGAGCCCTCACCATGTGCTAGCTCCCACGGGGACTCGCACGCATGCAGCAGAACACCTAAAGAACAGCGACTCTTGGGCAAGGAAGCTGCTCAGTGACACTATAATCTGTAATCGCGTAAATCTGTAAACTGTCACTTACAAAAAAAAAGAAAAAGTGTCACTCTTCTAATCCTCTAAACCTATAATCTGTCACTTGCAAAAAAAAAAAAAATTAAAGCAGTGTCCCTCTTCTGTTTTTTTATTCGTTTGTTTTGGGAAATGGAGCTATTTTTCTTTAATATGCTGTTTATCCTAACCCAGAATGGACTTATTCTTATTATCTTAAATCAGTTAATGAGGAGCTTTTGTTTACAGTGATTTTAATTTCTAAAACAGATCATTTTGTTGTTGTTGTTCAGTCGCCAAGTCCTCTCCAACTCTTTCTGACCCCATGGACTGTGACAAGACAGGCTCCTCTGTCCTCCACTGACTCCTGGAGTTTGTTCAGATTTGTGTTTATTGAGTTGGTAATACTAACTAACAGATCACTTGGGTAGACATAACCCCCACGGGGTTTCCCAGATGGCACAGTGGTAGAGAATCTGCCTGCCAGTGTAGGAGATGTTTATTCGATTCCTGGGTCGGGAAGATCCCCTGGAGAAGAAAATGGCACCCCACTCCTGTATTCTTACCTGGGAAATTCCATGGATAGAGCAGCCTGGTGGACTACATACAGTCCATGAGGTCACAAAAGATTTGGATAGAGCTTAGCAACTAAATGACAACAACAACAATGTCTTTATGAAAAGGGTAAGTCATCAGAGGCTAGAAGGGAACCTGGAGCAGACCATTCCTGAAAGCCTCCAGAAGAAATCCACCTGGCCCATGCCTTGATCTCAGGCATTCAGTCTCCAGAACCCTGGTAGTAAATTTCTGCAGTTTAGACCACCCACTGTGCAGTCTTTGCTTCAGGGGCCCTCATTAGTGGGAAACTCCCTAAGCCAATGGGAAATTGTTTTCTAAGCCAAGAAAGTATTCTGTGGTGTCTGGGGTCCAACGCTAGAGACACATTTTTGTTTCAAATGCTGGCTGGTTGAGTCACCATCAAACCCCGTCACCTGCTGCTTTCCCCTTGTTTTATATTTCTACATTCTCTCCTTTTTCACATTTTCCCACTGTCTCTCCTGCCTCTTTTATTCCTCCTATCCTCTTTCCATTCTCAGTAAGCAACTTGGAACTTTCACTCTTTGAGATTTTATCTTAAAATTAGTTAATTATTAGGCTGCCTTGGGTCTTAGTTACAGCGTGCAGGATCTTTGTTGCACACACTCTCTAGTTGTGGCACGCAGGCCGAGTTTCTCTATGGCATGCCATCTGGACAAACCTAGACGGCGTATTAAAAAGCAGAGACATCACTTTGCCGATAAAGATCCATCTAGCCAAAGTTGTGGTTTTCCTAGTAGTCATGTATAGATGTAAGAGTTGGGCCATAAAGAAGGCTGAGCACCAAAGAATGGAAGCTTTTGAATTATGGTGCTGGAGAAGACTCTTGAGAGTTCCTTGGACTGCAAGGAGACCAAACCAGTCCATCCTAAAGAAAATCAGTCCTGAATATTCACTGGAAGGACTGATGCTGAAGCTGAAGCTCCAGTACTTTGGCCCCTTAATGGAAAGAGCCAACTCATTGGAAAAGACCCTGATGCAGGGAAAGATTGAAGGCAGAAGAAGAGGGTAGGAGAGGATGAGATGGTTGGATGGCATCACTGACTCAATGGACATGAATTTTAGCAAGCTCCGGGAGATAGTAGAGGACAGAGGAGCCTGATGTGCTACAGTCCGTGAAGTCGCAAAGTGTAGGACAAAACTTAGTGACTGAGCAGCAATAACAACAAAGTTATTTGGGATCCTAGTTCCCCGGCCAGGGCTTAGGCCCGCATCCCTGCATTGCCAGGCAGACTTCCAATCCCTGGACCACTAGGGAAGTCCCCCTTGAGACAATTTGAGGATTTGCTTTTGCCCAGCAGAGGGCTTCTCGGTTAATCCACACAGAACCCAGCTGCCTGATCAGAGCCAGAGGAAGCCCCTCTGAGGGACGTGCCCTGGTGCTCACACTCTCGGATTAGCAGATTAACTCACTAATTCTAGATGGAACCCTCTGTGGGAGATGCGGTAATTCAGGTGCAGAGCAGTGGGTTGTGCTGCTGGGGTCAGGGGTGGGTGAGGAAGGGGAGGCTACAGACTTTAGAATTTCTGTTCTTAACCACAGTCAGAGTGGGCATTGTGGTCTTCGAGCACATATCTGTTGGGATTATTTTTTAAAATAATTTTATTTGTTTAATTTTGGCTGTGCTGCTGTCTTTGCTGTGGCGGGGCTTTTTATCTCTAGTTGTGGCAAGCGGGGGCTACTCTCCAGTGTTCCGCCAGCTTCTCATCTTGGAGGTTTCTCTTGTTGCAGAGTGTGTGCTCTGAAGGCTTCAGTAGTTGTGGGACTTGGGATCTTCCTGGGCCAGGGATCAAACCCCGGTCTCCTGCACTGGCAGGTGGACACTTGATTCCGAAGCCACCGGGGAAGCCCCCTGTTGGGATTCCTTTTGTCTTCTGATATAACAGAGAGCCCCCAGGCACAGTGGTGAGACCAGGAGAAGTGGGGTGGGAGGAAGGTCAGACTCCTCTCTGCCAGGGTAGCTTTCTTCATCCTCCTTTGAATCCAGCCGTCGCTGTGGTAACCAGGTAACCAGGATTTGGAGTGACCAGCTCTGCTGTGTTGTTGTTCAGAGGCCTGAACTTGCATCTGTTCACCTTGCATTCGGGAATGAGAAAAGTTGACAAGTGGGGAAGCCCTGATAGATATTTGTCCATGGACATGGTCACGGGTGCTGCAGAATCCCGGGTGGGAACTGCTCAGGATGGAGGGCTGAAGCCAGCCCCCGGGACCCTCTGAGATGTCCCCCAGTGGGACTGGGACAGACCCATTGTTGGGGATGCAGACAGAGACAAAAATAAATCGAGAGGCTCAGGTGAATGCCGGTAAGGGGCCTGGTTGTTGCAAGTTAGCCATGTGCTTGAAAGTGGTTAAACATTAATTTACATTCCTTCATGTAATAGGACAGTTCAGGGCAAGGAGAGGTAGGCTGGGTCTGTGAAGGGCAGGGATTCATTGAGGGATAAAAAAAGAAGAAATTCTCCCCGAGCTTGGCCATTTGGAGCCTGTAAATTATTCTTGTTGCTATCTGCCCATCCTCCTCCAGCATGGCTTGCCTTCTTCGCAGAGTTTCTGTGGCAGTTTTCTTCTTAGCACTTTGGGGCTTCGCCCTGGGGGACAGGCTGCTGGTGGTCCCTCAGGATGGAAGCCACTGGCTCAGCATGAAGGACATCACTGAACGTCTCAGCGAGAAAGGGCATGAGATCGTGGTGGTGGTGCCCAAAGTCAACCTGCTCCTCCAAGAGTCCAAGCACTACACAAGGAGAATCCACCCAGTGCCCTACGACCAGGAGGAGCTGGAAGCCCGTTACCGTTCCTTCGGGAAACACCACTTTTCTCCACGCTGGCTGGTGACTGCCCCTATGGTGGAGTATAGGAACAACATGATCGTCATCAACATGTACTTTCTCAACTGCCAGAGTCTCCTGAGGCACTCGGACACCCTGCGCTTCCTCCGGGAGAGCAAGTTCGATGCCCTGTTCACAGACCCGGCCTTACCTTGCGGGGTGATCCTGGCCGAGTACCTGAACCTGCCCTCTGTGTATCTCTTCAGGGGCTTTCCCTGTGCCCTGGAGAACACGTTCACCAGGACTCCAAGCCCTTTGTCCTACGTCCCCAGGTACTACACTCAGTTTTCAGACAAGATGACCTTCCTCCAAAGGGTGGCCAACTTCCTGGTGAGTTACCTGGAGAACATTTTGCTCTATGCGCTGTATTCCAAGTACGAAGACCTGGCGGAGGAAGTCCTTGGGAGACAGGTGCACTTGCCGGCCTTGTATCAGAAGGCCTCCATTTGGCTGCTAAGATACGACTTTGTGTTCGAGTATCCCAGACCAGTGATGCCCAACATGGTCTTCATCGGAGGGTCCAGCTGCAAGAAACAAGGCATCCTGCCTCGGGTGAGTGGCTGGCTTTCTTTCGGGTGGCCCTGTGTCTTCCTGGGCAGATGTGGTTCTTTCCTGTTCTGTCTTCCCTTGAGCATGTGGCTCTGGGGAGGGCTGCCTGAGGAGGAGAGGACAGGCTGAGGTTCTGAATGACGCTGTGGCCTGGAAGGAACACAGAGGTGGTGCATGGCAACAGCGGGAGATAGCTTGAGCGAGGTTATCTGGGGGCACTCACAGAATCCTCGAAGGAGCCTGAGAAGTTTCCAGTCCAAATCCTCTGCTTGTCTATTGAGGAAACAGGTGAAGCTGGACCAAGAGGACGCAGAGCTAAGAGGCTTGTTTGTTGCTATTGTTGTTTAGTTGGTAAGTCGTGTCTGACTCTTTGCCACGGTGTGGTCTGTAACCTGCCAGGCTCCTCTGTCCATGCTGGCCCAGGTCCGAATACCTCCTCCCTGTGGCTGAGTCCCTTTGCTGTCCACCTGAAACTGCCACAACATTGTTAATCGGCTATACTGCAATTTAAAATAAAAAGTAAAAGAAAAAAAAGTACATTCTCCCATCTCTGTGCACTGCCTTTTCCCTGGACCCTAAACCAGGAGTCAACACAGGATAGCTAGTGGACAGAATCTGCCCAGAGCTAAGAATGGTTTTACATTTTTTTTTTGAAGGGCTGTTATAAACCACAAAAAAGAGTGTGTGACAGCAATGTGTGGGGTGTGCTGAGCCTGCATATTTACTATCTGACTCTTTACAGAAAAGGTGTGCTGACCTAGGCAAGTATCCCTAGATGCCCTCTTGACGTGTGTGGAAGAGGGCCCAGAGCTACTTTGGAGAATAAAAACTTGTGAGTTTTGTGAGATTGTTTGGTACTTTGAAAAACTTATTCACACTGGAACTCTCTTTTAAAAAGATTTTTTTTTCCCTTAGAAAGAAACCCTGAAATAAATCCCAAAGGCCCTCACCACCCTTCTTGAACATTTGCTGATTACTCTAACACGCTGGACAGTTGGCAGCAGCTGTGGGAACAGGGCAGGGGCTGATGAGCTTAACCAGACTGGTTTCAGGAAGCACAGAGCATGAACTAGAAATTCTGGGTTCTGAGAAATTTTAATCGACATTAATAAGCAAAAATGTACGAAGAAACATTTGGCATAAGAAGGGAAGAAAATAGCTTTTTTGTTACCTTGAGACCTATCATTTTATTTTTGGAAAAAAAAAAAAAGAGTTGTAGTTAGTCATATTGAAAACCAGATTATAGTGGCTGTACTGTCTGAGCCCCATGAATCTTTACCTGGTGCTTGACTTACATTTATGTGTGAATTGCAATCCCATTTAACAATAGAGAACATTCTGTACTACAATATGTAATTATCAACTTACATTTGTAAATTACTGGGGTTCAGTTCAGTTCAGGTCAGTTCAGTCACTTAGTCTTGTCCGACTCTTTGGGACCCCATGGACTGCAGCACTCCAGGTCTCCCTGTCCATCACCAACTCCCGGAGTTTACTCAACTCATGTCCATTGAGTGGGTAATGCCATCCAACCATCTCATCGTTTGTTATCCCCTTCTCCTGCCTTCAATCTTTCCCAGAATCAGGGTCTTTTCCAATGAGTCAGTTATTGAATCAGGTGGCCAGAGTATTGGAATTTCAGCTTCAGCATCAGTGAAGCTGATTTATTCACCTTCCATGAATGAATCTATTCATTCACCTTCCATGAATGAATCCATTCAGTCACCTTCCATGAATGACCCATTCATTCATTCACCTTCCAATGAATATTCAGGACTGATCTCCTTTAGGATGGACTGGTTGGATCTCCTTGGAGACCAAGAGACTCTCAAGAGTCTTCTTCAACACCACAGCTCAAAAGCATCAATTCTTCGGCGCTCAGCTTTCTTTATAGTTCAACTCTCAAATCCATACATGACCACTGGAAAAACCATAGTTTTGACTAGACAGACTTTTGTTGGCAAAGTAGTGTCTCTGCTTTTTAATAAACTGTCTAGGTTGGTCATAACTTTTCTTCCAAGGAGCAAGCGTCTTTTCATTTCATGGCTGCACTCACCATCTGCAATGATTTTGGAGCCAAAAAAAGTAAAGCTTGTCACTGTTTCCCCATTTATTTGCCATGAAGTGATGGGACCAGATGCCATGATCTTAGTTTTCTGAATGTTGAGCTTTAAGCCAACTTTTTCACTCTCCTCTTTCACTTTTATCAAGAGGCTCTTTAGTTCTTTGCTTTCTGCCATAAGGGTGGTGTCATCTGCATATCTGAGGTTATTGATATGTTTCCCAGCAAACTTGATTCCAGCTTGTGCTTCATCCAGCCCAGCATTTCTCATGATGTACTCTGCTGCTGCTACTGCTAAGTCACTTCAGTCGTGTCCGACTCTGTATGACCCCATAGACGGCAGCCCACCAGGCTCCCCCGTCCCTGGGATTCTCCAGGCAAGAACACTGGAGTGGGTTGCCATTTCCTTCTAACTGTTGCTTCCTGATCTGCATACACGTTTCTCAAGAGGCAGGTCAGATGGCCTGGTATTCCCATTTCCTTCAGAATTTTCCACAGTTTGTTGTGGTCCACACAGTCAAAGATGTGAAGATAGGCTCGATAAAGGACAGAAATGGTATGGACCTAACAGAAGCAGAAGATATTAAGAAGAGGTGGCAAGAATACACAGAAGAACTGTACAAAAAAGATCTTCATGACCCAGATAATCACAATGGTGTGATCACTCACCTAGAGCCAGACATTCTGGAATGTGAAGTTGAGTGGGCCTTAGGAAGCATCACTATGAACAAAGCTAGTGGAAGTGATAGAATTCCAGTTGAGTTATTTCAAATCCTTAAAGATGATGCTGTGAAAGTGCTGCACTCAATATGCCAACAAATTTGGAAAACTCAGCAGTGGCCACAGGAATGGAAAAGATCAGTTTTCATTCCAGTTCCAAAGAAAGGCAATGCCAAAGAATGCTCAAACTAAAGCACAATTGCACTCATCTCACATGTCAGTAAAGTAATGCTTAAAATTCTCCAAGCCAGGCTTCAACATTACGTGAATCATGAATTTCCAGATGTTCAAGATGGTTTTAGAAAAGGCAGAGGAACCAGAGATCAAATTGCCAACATCTGCTGGATCATTGAAAAGCAAGAGAATTCCAGAAAAACATCTATTTCTGCTTTATTTACTATGCCAAAGCCTTTGACTCTGTGGATCATAGTAAACTGTGGAAAATTTTGAAAGAGATGGGAATACCAGACCACCTGACCTGCCTCTTGAGAAACCTGTATGCAGGTCAGGAAGCAACAGTTAGAATTGGACATGGAACAACAGACTGGTTCCAAACAGGGAAAGGAGTACATCAAGGCTGTATATTGTCACCTTGCTCACTTAACTCATATGCAGAATACATCATGAGAAACGCTGGGCTGGAGGAAGCACAAGCTGGAATCAAGATTGCCAGGAGAAATATCAATAACCTCAGATATGCAAATGACACCACCCTTATGGCAGAAAGCAAAGAACTAAAGAGCCTCTTGATAAAAGTGAAAAAGGAGAGTGAAAAAGTTGGTTTAAAGCTCAACATTCAGAAAACTAAGATCATGCCATCAGGTCCCATCACTTCATAGCAAATAGATGGGGAAACAGTGGAAATAGTGGCTGACTTTATTTTTCTGGGCTCCAAAATCACTGCAGATGGTGATTGCAGCCATGATATTAAAAGATGCTTACTCCTTGGAAGGAAAGTTATGACCAACCTAGACAGCATATTGAAAAGCAGAGACATTACTTTGCCAACAAAGATCCGTCTAGTCAGGGCTATCGTTTTTCCAATGGTCACGTATGGATGTGAGAGTTGGACTATAAAGAAAGCTAGCACCAAAGAATTGATGCTTTTGAACTGTGGTGTTGGAGAAGACTCTTGAGAGTCTCTTGGTCTGCAAGGAGATCCAACCAGTCCATCCTAAAGGAGATCAGTCCTGGGTGTTCATTGGAAGGACTGATACAGAAGGTGAAACTCCAATACTTTGGCCACCTAATGTGAAGACTCATTTGAAAAGACTCTGATGCTGGGAAGGATTGAGGGCAGAAGGAGAAGGGGACAACAGAGGACGAGATGGTTGGATGGCATTGCCGACTTGATGAACATGAGTTTGGGTAGACCCCGGGAGTTGGTGATGGACAGGGAGGCCTGGCGTGCTGCGGTTCATGGGGTCACAAAGAGTTGGACACGACTGAGTGACTGAGCTGAATTGAACTGAACACAGTCAAAAGCTTTGGCATAGTCAATAAAGCAGAAATACATGTTTTTCTGGAACTCTCTTGCCTTTTTGATGATCCAACGGATGTTGGTAATCTCTAGTTCCTCTGTCTTTTCTAAATCCAGGTTGAATTACATCTGGAAGTTCACCATTCACGTACTGCTGAAGCCTGGCTTGGAGAATTTTGAGCATTACTTTACTAGCTTGTGAGATGAGTGTAATTGTGCAGCAGTTTAAACATTCTTTGGCATTGCCTTTCTTTGGAACTGGAATGAAAATGGACCTTTTCCAGTCCTGTGGCCACTGCTGAGTTTTCCAAATTTGCTGGCATATTGAGTGCAACACTTTCGCAGCATCATCTTTTAGGATTTGAAATAGCTCAACTGAAATTCCATCACCTCCACTAGCATTGTTTGTAGTGATGCTTCCTAAGGCCCGCTGAACTTCACATTCCAGGATGTCTGGCTCTAGGTTGGTGATCACACCATCGTGATTATCTGGGTTGAAAAGATCTTTTTTGTACAGTTCTTCTGTGTATTCTTGCTACTTCTTCTTAATGTCTTCAGCTTCTGTTAGATGCATACCATTTCTGTCCTTTATTGTGCCCAGAAATCAAAATGGAGTTTCTTTTGACAAATGATCAAACCATTTCAACATCATGGAAAAATGTGCACTTTGGAGTGTTGTTTTGGAAGTCTGTAGCGCTAGTGGCCACATGACCTTGTGAATGTACTTAATTGCAGAGAACTGTTTTCTTTAAATGGTTAGTTTTGTTATATAACTTCATCTAAATAAATTATTTTAAAAAGAAGGTACATATAGATCAGAAGGAATAAAGGCCTGATTTATAGCTTAAAAGAAATTAAAAAACTCCAGGATTTCCTTGGTGGTCCTGTGGTTAAGAATTTGCCTTGCATTGCAGGGGACATGGGTTTGATCCCCGGTCGGGGAAGGTTCCACATGCTGTGGGGCAACTAAGCCTGTGTGCCTCAACTATGGAGCCCACTGTCCCCAATGCTGTGCTCTGCAACAGGAGAGGTCACTGCGACGAGAAGCTCACGCATGGCAACTAGTGAGTAGCCCCCACTCTCTGCAACTAAAGAAAGCCTGCTCACAGAATTGAAGGCCTAGTACAGCCAGACATAATAAATAAATAAATAAATATTAAAAACAAAAAACCCCAAGCTCTCCTTAGCAGGCGAGTAATGTGATCAGGCAATACAAAAATACCACACAAATGGCCAATAAAAGTTTGAAGACACACTTGATTTCAGAAATAATGCAAGAATTCAAATGAATAAATAACTACATTACACTTGCTTATCAAATCAGCAAGCATGTTTTGTAAGTAACTGTTGGCCTAGCTGAAAATAAATACTCCCTGTACTGCTTTCAAAAATGGGCCAAGTCTTTTGCAAACCAGAGCCGGATGACCATTCCTTGCATAAAGCTACAATTCATGATCTAGGAAAGGGCTCAGGGTAACTGGGGGTCCCCAGCCTCGCCACATAGAGAGCAGGGGGTTCCCCTCCCCACTTGCCCACATTGGTGCCACTCTGACCACCGCCCCTAGGGCCTCCTCTGCCCAAGGAGTGACTCAGCCACCTCCGAGGGCTTCCTTTTGTTTCTGCCAAGATGCTTCAGAGAAGCCCGTGGTCATCTGGCAGGTGGTTCCCGTGGGGATGCTCTCAGAGCCTGGGCCAGGGGGCAGCCCCACGTGTTGTGAAGCCATGTGTCCTGTCGCTGCCCAGGGCCTCAGCTCCACCCTCATGCACCTCGAGACCTGGCCCCAGAGCAGGTCTGCTGCTGGAACGTTTCCTCGGGTGCCTTCCCCTCTGCCCGCAGGGGCTCTGATCCCAACCACCTTCTGGAACACTCTCTCTGTTGTTCCTTCAGGCTTCTTAGCTGAGACCAGTCTGTCCCATGGCTAACGTGTATTCCTTTTGGGAGGCTCAGGTCAAATGTCTCCATCTTAAAGAAGACTTTAGCCTACATTTCATTATTAGAAGGGCCATGGGAGGGACTTCCCTTGGTGGTCCAGCAGGTAAGACTCTGCACTCCCGGTGTGATGCAGGGGTCATGAGTTCAATCCCTGGCCAGGGAACTATATCCCACATGCATGCTGAAACTAAGATCCCGCGCAACCAAAATAAATAAAAGCCACTGACGTGTTTTCTTAGAACAAAGGAACCCGGAGAGCAATCCTAGTGTCTTCCACTTGCAATTCAGAGAGCTGCTGGGAGGTGGGAAAAGTGAAAGGTGCTCAGTCATGTCCGACTCTTTGCTACCTTATGGACTATGCAGTCCATGGAATTCTCCAGGCCAGAATACTGGAGTGGGTAGCCTTTCCCTTCTCCAGGAAAGGACAGGAAAGGAGCTTGGAAAGGACAGGTTTCTATTTGTATTCGATTGTACATATCATGGGGGCAAGTCCTGGCCAGACCTCAGGCTCCGGGCCCAGCATGTCTTCTCTGCCCACCTTGGGGGAAGGAAGGAAGAAGTGCTTGGCCCTGGCCCATCATTAGGGAGGGGAGGGTCCAGTCTGCCCTGCTCCACTGGCGCCAAGCATTCCTCCCTAGTCCCCATGACCTCAGTAGGGCAAGAGCTGTAAGACTGGGATTTGCACAGGCTGTGTGGTAGAGGCAAATGGCTTATCTCTGGGTGTTCATTTCTCCATCTGTGAAATGGGAACAGTCAGGTAGCCATAGGGTTAAGTGGGTGAGACTCAGTTCATGGGAGAATCTCGAAACCAGTCAGTGCAACTCAAATACGAGAGAGTGACTTTAGGCTGGGATAACAGGAAAGGGGCCAGAGACAGGAGGTCATCCAACTTGTAAAAAGGAAAATGGATGCTTCAAGAAGAGCTGAGGGAGCTGCCCGAGGCCACAGGCTGCAGCCGGAGGCAGAGGCAGGATGAAAACCCACTTCTTGGCTTCTCCCACCCTGAGGTCCAGCCCTCTTTTTTTCTAATTAGGCAAGAGTTGGAAAGGCTCAGCCTCATGGAGGAAAGAAAGGAACCAAAGGGCAAATCAGTGGATCTGGCCAGCTTTCTCCTGGTCTTGTGGCCATGAGTTTTGGCTTCCCCAGTTGAAATGGGCCTGACCAGGCCTGCCTCACCCCCTCACAGGGTTATTTGAGGGTTGGTCGAATGGGCAGTACATTACAGCACTTTGTAGATAACCGAAGGAAACTATGGCCTCCATCCTTGCCTTCCCAGGACCTAACTCAACGCAGGCTGAAACTTTCACTCCAACCAGGGACTGAACCTGTGCCTGCCTGGCAGTGGAAGTGCCAAGTCTTCATCACTGGACTGCCAGGGAAGTCCCTCTTGCCACATTCTTTGGAGAGCATTTCCCCCACAAGAAAACCAGATTCCAATTTCTCCTGGACTAGATTTTCTGTTCCCAAATTTTCTCCTCTTATGTTCTGGAGTCATTTAGATAGTGGTTCTCAAACAGGGGTGATTTTGTCCCCAGGGAGCAATGTCTGCAGGCATTCTGTAGGGTCATAATTGGGGGATAACGTAGGCTTCCCTAATGGCTCAGTGGGTAAAGAGTCCACCTACGGTGCAAGAGGCACAGGAGATAGGGGTTCCATCCCTGGGTTGGGAAGATGCCCTGGAGAAGGAAATGGCAACCCACTCCAGTATTCTTGTCTGGAGAATGCCAGGGACAGAGGAGCCTGCAGGCTACAGTCCATGGGGTTGCAGAGTTGGACATGACTGAGCGACTAAACCACCGCCATTGTCATCTGCTAGGAAAAGGCCAGGGATGCTGTTAAAAATCCCACAAAGCACTAGAAGTATACCCATCCACCCTCTCCCAGCTAAGAATCACCTAACCCCAGAACAGTATAAGTGCTAAAGCTGAGAGACACTGATCTGAACAAATTCCAAGTGAGCATCAGTGACTTCTTCCCACAGGACCCCCAGCTAGGTGGTGAGGGGGTGGCAAAGGTGCTCTGCTCACCCTCTGAACTCATCTTGTTTCCTGACAGAGGTCTCTACAAGTAACACTCACTCGGGCTTGCAGGTTGAGCTGAGGATTAACTTTTAGGCAAGTCAAGCGAACAAAAACCCCAAAATGCCAAGTCATTCTTAACAGGCGATTTTAAAAATCTAAGACTTGAGCCAATGTCTACAGTGCCTTCAGCAGATTGGTTCTCTTTCAAAATTCCATGTTTATCTTCATGACTAGTTATCTTGGAGATTAACAGACATGCAGTAGTTTTGACATCACTGTTTATGTTAATAAGTAATTTCTAAGGAGTGGCTAAGTACTAGAATGAGTCGGGGTTAAAAAGAAAGCATTCAGTGGGAATGTCTGAAATATAAGAAACTTGGTTGGCTAGT
Organism: Ovis aries; assembly: GCF_016772045.2. Classification (NCBI taxonomy): domain Eukaryota; kingdom Metazoa; phylum Chordata; class Mammalia; order Artiodactyla; family Bovidae; genus Ovis; species Ovis aries. Next base: position 7,404,486 of record NC_056054.1, on the reverse strand, counting down.
AATTTAGATAATTCTAGGAGAAAGATAAAGTGGGTTTAAATAAGAAATGTTACTGAGTTATAATTTATAAGCCATACAGTCACTCAGTTGTGTCCAACTCTTTGTGACCCCATGGACTATATAGTACATGGAATTCTCCAGGCCAGATTACTGGGGTGGGTAGCCTTTCCCTTCTCTGGGGATCGAATCCAGGTCTCCCATATTATAGGTGGATTCTTTACCAGCTGAGCCACCAGGGAAGCCCTAAGCCATACAAGTCCTCATTAAAATTTACAACTCAATGGATTTGGAGCACATTCATAGATTTGTGCAACCATCAGCCCAACTAATCTTAGAATATTTTCAATCACCCTCAGAATACAGTCTTTTTTATTTTTTTGATGTGAGTCATTTTTAAAGTCTTTATACAACTTGTTATGATGTCGTTTCTATCTTATGTTTGGGTTTTTTGGCTGCAAGACATATGGGATCTTAGCTCCTCAACCAGGAATTGAACGAGCTCCCCTCTGCATCGGAAGGTGAAGTTTTAACCAGTGGACCTCCAAGAAGTCCTCAGAATACTCTTTAGCATCAACAGCTATTCCTCAATCTCCCCTCTCCCTAGCCCCTGGCAACCCTCCTTTTCTGTCTCTATGGACTTGTTTATTCTGATCGTTTAATACAAATGGAATATGTAATATGAATATGTGGTCGATTTTTTTTCACACAGCACATCTTCCAGGTCCACCCATTCTTATTGTGGAATAATATTTTGTTCTGGGGCTTCTCTGGTGGGTCAGACGGTGAAGAATCTGTCTGCAATGCAGGAGGCTTGGGTTCAGTCGTGATATACTATACTCTATGTGTGTGCTTGTCAGACTTCTGCCTTATTTTACTTTTTGGCTCTTATGAATAATGTTGCAGTGAACTTTGATCACAAGCTTTGTGTGGACATATGCTTTCACCTCTCTTGGGTATATACGTAGGAGAAGAATTGCTGGGCTGTATGGTAACTATATGTTTCACCTTGCTTGTTCGCTGTTCCGTCTCTAAATAGCATTTGACTCTGCGACTACATGGACTGTAGACCCCCAGGCTCCTCTGTCCATGGGATTCTCCAGATAAGAATACTGGAGTGGGTTGCCATACCCTTCTCCAGGGAATCTTTCCCCCCAGGCATCAAATCCAGGTCTCTAGCACTGGCAGATGGATCCTTTACCTCCAGATAAGAATACTGGAGTGGGTTGCCATACCCTTCTCCAGGGAATCTTTCCCCCCAGGCATCAAATCCAGGTCTCTACCACTGGCAGATGGATCCCCTTTACCTAATAGGCACTGGGGAAGCATATTTCATCTTTGCTGTGCTTAATCACTCAGCCACATCGACTCTTTGCAGCCCCATGGACTGTAGCCCTCGAGGCTCCTCTGTCCATGGGGATTCTCCAGGCAAGAATACTGGAGTGGGTTGCCATGCCCTTCTCCAGCGGATCTTCCTGACCCAGGGGTTGAACCCAGGTCTCCTGCATTGCAGGAGGATAATTTTACTGTCTGAGCCACCAAGGAAGTCCCAAAATACTGGAGTGGGTAGCCTATCCCTTCTGGTGAAATACACATATAGTAAAAACGACCATTTTAAAGGGTGCGGTTCAGCGGCCCTTAGCACACCCTCAGTGTTGCACACCCTCACCACTATCTAGTTGCAGAACGTTTTCATCACCCCAAAGGGAAACCCTTTCCTCATTAATCAGTCATTCCCCACACCCACCTCCCCACAGCCTTTCAGTTCAGTGCAGTCACTCAGTCGTGTCCGACTCTTTGCCATCTCGTGGACTGCAGCACACCAGGCCTTCCTGTCCATCACCAACTCCCAGAGTCCACCCGAACCCATGTCCTTTGAGTAGGTGATGCCATCCAACAATCTCATCCTCTGTCATTCCCTTCTCCTCCTGCCCTCAATCTTTCCCAGCATCAGGGTCTTTTCCAATGAGTTAGCTCTTCGCATCAGGTGGCCAAAGTATTGGAGTTTCGGCTTCAATATCAGTCCTTCCAATGAATACTCAGGACTGATCTTCTTTAGAATGGACTAGTTGGGTCTCCTTGCAGTCCAAGGAACTCTCAAGGGTCTTCTCCAACACCACAGTTCAAAAGCACTCAGCTTTCTTTATAGTCCAACTCTCACATCCATATATGACTACTGGAAAAACCATAGCCTTGACTAGATCAAATTGCCAACATCTGCTGGATCATGGAAAAAGCACGAGAGTTCCAGAAAAACATCTATTTCTGCTTTATTGACTATGCCAAAGCCTTTGACTGTGTGGATCACAATAAACTGTCAGAAATTCTGAAATAGATGGGAATACCAGACCACCTGACCTGCCTCTTGAAAAATCTGTATGCAGGTCAGGAAGCAACAGTTAGAACTGGACATGGAACAATGGACTGGTTCCAAATAGGGAAAGGAGTATGTCAAGGCTGTGTATTGTCACTCTGCTCATTTAACTTCTATGCAGAGTACATCATAGAAATGCTGGGCTGGAGGAAGTACAAGCTGGAATCAAGATTGCCGGAGAAATATCAATAACCTCAGATATGCAGATGACCCCACCCTTATGGCAGAAAGTGAAGAAGAACTAAAGAGCCTCTTGATGAAAGTAAAAGAGGAGAGTGAAAAAGATGGCTTAAAACTCAACATTCAGAAAATGAATATCATGGCATCTGGTCCTATCACTTCATGGCAAATAGATGGGGAAATAGTGACAGGGTTTATTTTGGGGGGCTCCAAAATCATTGAACATGGCGACTGCAGCCATGAAATTAAAATATGCTTGCTCCTTGGAAGAAAAGGTATGACCAATCTAGAGAGCATAATAAAAAGCAGAGATATTACTTTGCCAAAAAAGGTCTGTCTAGTCAAAGCTATGGTTTTTTGGGTAGTCATGTATGGGTGTGAGAGTTGGACTATAAAGAAAGCTGAGCACTGAAGAATTAATGGTTTTAAACTGTGGTGTTGGAGAAGACTCTTGAGAGTCCCTTGGACTGCAAGGAGATCCAGCCAGGCCATTCTAAGGGAGACCAATCCTGGTGTTCATTGGAAGGACTGATTTTGAAGCTGAGACTCCAATACTTTGGCCACCTGATGGGAAGAGCTGACTCATTTGGAAAGACCCTGTTGCTGGGAAAGATTGAAGGCAGAAGGAGAAGGGGACGACAGAGGATGCGATGGCTGGGTGGCATCACCGATTCAATGATGAGTTTGAGTAAACTCTGGGAGTCGGTGATGGACAGGGAGGCCTGGAGTGCTGCAGTCCATGGGGTTGGAAAGAGGCAGAGAGGACTAAGCCACTGACCTGAACTGGACTGAACGTTTGCTGTGACCGCCCCCTGCTGGAATAATTCCTGTACTGCCTCTCAATTGACTCAGTCCCCAAGATGGTTTCAACTGGGATACAGGCCCCCACCTCACACAAACAGCCTGTGAGGAGGACCCCTGGGGTCCAGGCTGACCCCTCTGAATTATTCCCCAGTTGTCTGCAAAAGGCATTCTTAAAAAGCACATACTTAGCCACATCGACTTCAGTAGCTACCCCAGTCTTTGGATGAAGTTCAAGCCCCAGCCTGACTCACACATCCCGTGGAGAGCTGGTGTTTGGTTATAGGCTGGATTGAGGCTACCTCAAAAAAGATATGTTGTGAGACTTCCCTGGCGGCGCCGTGGATAAGAGTCTGCCTGCCAATGCAGGGGACAAGGGTTTGATCCCTGGTCTGGGGAGATTCCGCATACTGTGGAGTCACTAAGTCCACGCACCACAACGGAACCTGTGCTCTCGAGCCTCGGAACCACAGCCACTGACCCCATGTGCTGCAACAGCTGAAGCCCGTGAGCCTAGAGCTCCTGCTCCCGACGAGAGACGCCGTCACGACGAGAGGCCCATGCGCCGCAGTGAGGAGGAGGCCCCGCCCACCACAACTAGAGAAAGCCTGCAGGTAGCAACTAAGACACAGGACAGCCAAAAATAAATAAATGAATAAGTTTTTACCCTTGGGTCAGGAAGATCCCCTGGAGAAGGAAATGGAACCCACTCCAGTATTCTTGCCTGGGAAATCCCATGGATAGAGGAGTCTGGTGTGCTACAATCCAAAAATACGTCCAGCATAGCCAAAAAAAAAAAAAAAAGATTCTAACACTCAAGAGCTCTGCATGTGGGTGTATTTGGATACTGTGTCTTGACAGAGGTAGTCAAGTTAACTGAGCTATGACTTGCTGTTATTGTTGAGTCACTAAGTTGCGTCTGACTCATTTTTGACCCCATGGACTGAAGTCCCCCAGGCTCCTCTGTCCATGGAATGCTCCAGGCAGGAATACTGGAGTGAGTTGCCATTTCCTCCTCCAGGGGAATCTCCCCAGCTCAGGGATTGAACCCAGGTCTCCTGCATTGGCAGGCAGATTGTTTATCTCTGAGCCACCAGGAAAGTGCTCAGTGCAACTGGTGTCTTTATAAAAAGAGACTCAGTCACAGAAACAGGCATGCCCAGAAGGAAGACAGTGTAAAGACACACGGGGGGAAGAAGGGCACAGAGTGACGCATCTCCAATCTACGGAGGACCAAAGTTGCAGGCAGACAGCGAAGTCGGAAGAGGCAAGGAGAGGTTCCCCTTCAGAGCCTTCGGACGGAGGGTGGCCCTGCGACACCTTGATTTGGACTGTGCCCTTCAGAATGTGGGGCCGCCTCGATGGCTCAGCAGGTAAAGAATCTGCCTGCAATGCAGGAGCCACAGGAGATATGGGTTTGATCCCTCCAGAGGAAGAGCCTCTGGAGACAGAAAGGACAACCCTCTCCAATATCCTTGCCTGGGAAATCTCATGGACAGAGGAGCCTGGAGGCTACAGTTCATGGGGTCGAAAAGAGTCAGACATGACTGAGTGCAAACACCTCCAGAATCAGTTCGGCTCAGTTGTTCAGTCATGTCCAACTCTTTCTGACCCCAAGAACTGCAGCATACCAGGCTTCCCTGTCCATCACCAACTCCCAGAGCTTGCTCAAACTCATGTCCATCGAGTTAGTGATGCCGTCCAACCATCTCATTCTCTGCCATCCCCTTCTCCTGTCTTCATCTTTCTCAGCATCAGGGTCTTTTTCAGTGAATCAGTTCTTCACATCAGGTGGCCAAAGTATTGGAGCTTCAACTTCAGCATCAGTCCTTCCAGTGAATATTCAGGACTGATTTTCTTTAGGATGGACTGGTTGGATCTTCTTAATGTCCAAGGGACTCTCAAGAGTCTTCTCCAACACCACAGTTCAAAAGCATCAATTCTTCGGTGCTCAGCTTTCTTTATTGTCCAGCTCTCACATCCGTACATGACTACTCAAAGAAACATAACTTTGACTAGATGGACCTTTGTCGGCAAAGTAATGTCTCTGCTTTTTAATATGCCGTCTAGGTTGGTCATGGCTTTCCTTCCAAGGAGCAAGCATCTTTTAATTTCATGGCTGCAGTCACCATCTACAGTGGTTTTGGAACCCAAGAAAATAAAGTCAGCCACTGTTTCCCCATCTATTTGCCATGAAGTGATGGGACCGGATGTCATGATCTTAGTTTTTTGAATGATGAGTTTTAAGCCAACTTTTTCACTCTCCTCTTTCATTTTCATCAAGAGGCTCTTTAGTTCCTCTTTGGTTTCTGCTGTAAGGGTGGTGTTATCTACAAACCTGAGGCTATTTGTATTTCTCCCGGCAATCCTGATTCCAGCTTGTGCTTCTTCCAGCCCAATGTTTCTCATGATGTACTCTGCATATAAGTTAAATAAGCATGGTGACAATATATAGCCTTGACATACTCCTTTCCCTATTTGGAACCAGTCTGTTGTTCCATGTCCAGTTCTAACAGTTGCTTCTTGACCAGCATACAGGTTTCTCAGGAGGCAGGTCAGGTCTGGTATTCCCATTTCTTTGAGAATTTCCCACAGTTTGTTGTGGTCCACACAGTCAAAGGCTTTGGCATAGTCAATAAAGCAGAAATACATGTTTTTCTGGAACTCTCCTGCTTTTTCCATGATCCAACAGATGTTGGCAATTTAATCTCTGGTTCCTCTGACTTTTCTAAATCTAACTTGAACATCTGGAAGTTCTCGGTTGGCATATTGTTAAAGCCTGGCTTCGAGAATTTTGAGCATTACTTTGCTAGTGTGTGAGATGAGTGCAATTGTGCGGTAGTTTGAGGATTATTTGGCATTGCCTTTCTTAGGGATTGGAATGAAACCTGACCTTTTCCAGTCCTGTGGCCACTGCTGAGTTTTCCAAATTTGCTGGCATATTGAGTGCAGCATTTTAACAGCATCAATTTTAGGATTTGAAATGGCTCACCTGGAATTCTATCACCTCCACTAGCTTTGTTTGTAGTGATGCTTCCTAAGGCCCACTTGACTTTGGACTCCATACTGTCTGGCTCTGGGTGAGTAATCACATCATTGTGGTTATCTGGGTCATGAAGATCCTTTTTGTATAGTTCTGTTTATGTTGCCGCCTCTTCTTAATATCTTCTGCTTCTGTTAGGTCCATACCATTTCTGTCCTTTCTTGTGCCCATCTTTGCATGCAGTGTTCCCTTGTTATCTCTAATTTTCTTGAAGAGATCTCTAGTCTTTCCCATTCTATTGTTTTCCTCTGTTTCTTTCCATTTATCACCGGGGAAGGCTTTTTTATCTCTCCTTGCTGTTCTTTGGAACTCTGCATTCACATGGGTATATCTTTCCTTTTCACCTTTGCCTTCCACCTCTCTTCTTTTCTCAATTTAGCTTGTAAGTCCTCTTCAGACAACCATTTTGCTTTTTTGCATTCCTTTTCCTTGGGGATGGTTTTGATCACTGCCTCCCGTACAATGTCACGAACCTCTGTCCATAGTTCTTCAGGCACTCTGTCTATCAGATCTAATCCCTTGAATCTATTTGTCACTTCCACTGTATAATCGTAAGGGGTTTGATTTAAGTCATACCTGAGTAGTCTAGTGGTTTTCCCTACTTTCTTAAGTTTCAGTCTGAATTTGGCAGTAAAGAGTTCATGATCTGAGCCGCAGTCAGCTCCTGGTCTTGTTTTTGCTGACTGTATAGAGCTTCTCCATCTTTGGCTACAAAGAGTATAATCAGTCTGATTTCGGTGTTGGCCAGCTGGTGATGTCCATGTGTGGAGTCTTCTCTGGTGTTGTTGGAAGAGGGTGTTTGCTACGACCAGTGTGTTCTGTTGGCAAAACTCTGTTAGCCTTTTGCTCACTTATTCTGTACTCCAAGGCCAAACTTGCCTGTTACTCCAGGTATCTCTTGCCTTCCTACTTCTGCATTCCAGTCCCCTATAATGAAAAGGACATCTATTTTTGGTATTAGTTATAGAAGGTGTTGTAGGTCATCATAGAACCATTCAACCTGAGCTTCTTCAGCATTACTGGTCGGGGTATAGACTTGGATTACTGTGATATTGAATAGTTTGCCTTGGAAACAAACAGAGATCATTTTGTTGTTTTTGAGATTTCACCAAAGTACTGCATTTCAGACTCTTTTGTTGACTATGAGGGCTACTCCATTTCTTCTAAAAGATTCTTGCCAACAATAGTAGATATAATGGTCATCTGAGTTAATTTCGCCCATTCCAGTCCATTTGAGTTCGCTGATTCCTAAAGTGTTGATGTTCACTCCTGCCATCTCCTGTTTGACCACTTCCCATTTACCTTAATTCATGGACCTGACATTCCGGGTTCCTATGCAATGTTGCTGTTTTCATCATTGAGCTTTGCTTCCATCACCAGTCACATCCACAGCTGGGTGTTGTTTTTTCTTTGGCTCCATCTCTTCATTTTTCTGGAGTTATTTCTCCACTGATCTCCAGTAGCATATTGGGCACCTACAGACCTGGGGAGTTCCTCTTTCAATGTTCTATCTTTTTGCCTTTTCATAGTGTTCAGGGGTTCTCAAGGCGAGAATACTGAAGTGGTTTGTCATTCCCTTCTCCAGTGGACCACATTCTGTCAGAACTCTCCACCATGACCCGTCCATCTTGGGTGGCCCTAGACGGCATGGCTCTCAGTTTCATTGAGTTAGACAGGCTGTGGTCCATGTGATCAGTTTGGTTAGTTTTCTGTGATTGTGGTTTTCATTCTGTCTGCCCTCTGATGAATAAGGATGAGACTTATGGAAGCTTCCCAATGGGAGAGACTGATGGGGGAAACTGGGTCTTGTTCTGATGGGCAGGGCTAAGCTCAGTAAATCTTTAATCAATTTCTGTTGAAGGGTTGGGGCTGTGTTCCCTCACTCTTGTTTGGCCTGAGGCCAAACTGTCCACCCACGCCTCTACTGGACACTCCTGGAGGCTCATAGGCAAGTCTGGCTCAGTCTCCCACTGGCCTCCAAAGTCAAATTCCCTGGGGATTCTCAGTCCCTTTGCCAGATCCCCAGGTTGGGAAATCTGTTGTGAGTCCTAGAGCTTTCTTAACAGTGCGAGAATTTGTTTCATACCATTGTTCTGCAGCTTGTGGGTTGTCTGCTCGGTGGCTCTATGGTGGGGCTAATGGCAACTTCCTCCAAGAGGGCTGATGCCACACGCTGGGGATCCAGGTCTGCTGCAGCCAGAGCCCCTGTCCCCATGGCAGGCCGCTGCTGGCTTGTGCCTCTGGACGAGATACTCAAACACTCAAAGGCAGGTCTGGCTCAGTCTCTGGGGGTCTCTGCACCCTGTTGCACACAAGCTTTTGTTTCAGTCCACTGAGCATCTCTGGCGGGTATGGGTTTTGATTCTAAATGCGATTTCGCCCATCCTACATCTCACTGCAGCTTCTCATTTGCCCTTGGATGTGGGGTATCTTTTTTTGGTGGGGTCCAACATCCTCCTGTCGATGGTTGTTCAGCAGCGAGTTGCAGTTTTGGAGTTGTCACAGGAGAAGATGAGCGCATGTCCTTTGACTCTGCTACCAGAGTGGGAGGCCACACATTTTTGTTGTTCCAAGTCACCCTGTTCCGGACACTTTGAGGTGAACACAGCCCTCTCCGTTTTCAGTCCCTTGCTACCTGCTCTTGCAAGTTCCATGAGATTTCCATGGTGTAGAGTTCTCTTACTGTCAAGAACACTTCTTGCTTATTCATACCTCTGTTCAGGGGAAGGTGGGGCCCATCAAAGCACCAACTGTGGCTTGCCTTTGAGTAAAAAATCATAAAACTTGGTGTTGGGCAAGGCAGTCTCATGGAAGCAGTTTTATTTATTTATAAATCAGTTTATTAAATTATTTATAAACACGCAATAAAATATGTATTAAATTTATTTATTTATTTTGGCTGTATCAGGTCTTAGTTGTGGCAGGCAGGATCTTCACTGTGGCACACAAGGTTGGTTGCCCGATGGTACATGGATGTTAGTTTCTCAACCAGGGATTGAACCCATGTCCTTTGCATTAGAAGGCAGATTCTTAGCCACTGGACCACCAGGGAACTCCCATGCATGTAGTGTTTTGGCCCTCACTTGGCAGCATAAGAATGGGCCTTGGGCTTGGAACTCTTCCTCCATAGGAGCCACCAGCCTGTGCTAGGCTTATCACCTTGTGTGAGAATGTATTTCCCTGTTTCAGGCTCAGTGGCTGCTCTTCTGTCTTTGAAGTGGCCAACCCTCCTGTTACACTGTCCTCCTCAGGGAGGGGGCAGGGTCTTTCTACTGGGCATAAGAGGGATGCATGTAGGCAAATTGCTCTGCGTCGGCCATCAGGGGAGACTGGCTGGTTGTGGGTACCAATGCCCACTGTTGGGGCTAATCGTGCTCTGTGTAAGGAAAGTGTTCTTTTTTCCAGTGCTTGACTGTGCTTTTCCTGGTGATTCAGATAATAAGATGCAGTGGGCAGATGTGTTTGGACTTCCACTCCTGGCGGCTGGCATAGTGAAGACCTTTGCTATTCCCCATGGAATTGGTGCCTGGCTCTGGTTTTGCTGACAAGTGCCCTGGAATCTGCTTGACAGATATGATAGGATTTAAGCTGGGTGTGGAGGTGAGAAAGTGAGCCTTGGGGAAAACATGCAGGAATATGGCTGGGACAGAAAGGATCCAGGAAAAGAGCTGAGATGTTGCTGTTGGAGATCAGGATCTTGGACCACAGCCTCCAAGGATGGTTAAAGCAAACACCCCCAGCACGGTGGCAGCCTGTGTGATACAGGAGGCACACTGGCCTGCATGCATTTGCCCCGTGATGAAATCTGTTGTCAACGTGGATCCCGAATGAGGGAAACCTTTCTCCCAAAGGAAAACGCCAGCCTGGCCGGACATGTGGATCATGGCAGGATGTCGTTATGGCAGAAGCCCGGATGCAGAAGAGGGTGCTCAGTGAGAAAGCTGCCCAGCCCAGAAAGTCCTCCCATCTTCCCCAGGGCAGATGAGACATGGAGAGGTCACATTCTGTTGAGCACACGTGGCCATCAGTCTCTGTAGTAGGGTCACCTCATGGATCTGAGACACAGTCATTTCACAGGCCCCACGTCAGAAGGGTCTCACAAATTCTGGAGCTACTCTGTTCTGAGGAATCTGTCCTTTTCAGGATTTGGTCTGTAACTGACCTTGGAGAAAAATCTGAACATAAACTCTAAGATATAATAAAGGTCCAGATTAATTCACTTCAGTCCCTAACCAGAGTAGTGGAGGACTGGCACCTTCTGCATCAGAAGAGGATTCAGAGAACCTGCATGGAAGCATGGGGCCAGCTTCCTCCTGTCCAGGGTGAGCAAGGTCTGGGACCTGGCGCCCTCTGAACCCCACTGTCATTACAAAGAGCTGCCTTGCCCACTGATGATTTAGATAACACCTCTATTCCATGAGGTGACAAAGAATTCTCACGCAGCCCTTCTGCTGTTGTCCTCAAGGATCCTTCCAGATGTCTCCATATCAGGCAGCTGCTCCAACAGACTCTCTCCTGAGCAGTGCAAGAGGTGTCCAGCGTGGAACTGGAACAAACCAGAGAGCCACCATCCCCTCCCTGCTGAGAAACCAGCCCTAGCAATGTAATATATTTCCCTGGATTGGCTCTGTGTTCACCTATGGATCAGGGTGAAAGAGTTTGAAGAGTTCTCAGATAAGGCCACATTCAGCAGAGATTCTGGGTGGATTGGGGCAGAGGTGACTCCTCAGCGTTCAGTCCAGGTCCAGAGAACACAGATAGCAGAGAGGTAGGAGGTGCTCAAGGGAATGGGCAGGCACAGCCTTGCCTTGGGTCTTGGATGAAGAACAAGAGTGTGAACTAGAATGTCCCCTAGAGGGAGCAGCAGAGTCAGAGGAGATTTTCCAAGGTAAGGGGGTGTGATCTTTCCCTGGGTGAAATCAGAGGTGATGAAACACAGGCATAGTCTTATCCTGTAATGATTAATGTTCGGAAGGCACGCTGCCTTTCAATAACACGCAATTTTGCTTAAGTGACTTGATGATAAGATAAGACAAGGGAACACATATAAGCGGCACAGCCCCACCAGAGACTCAGTAGCTTCTGGTTTGTGCGGAGATGGCCCTTCGACTGCAGCTTCGGCGGCAGGTGCTGGCTGGACTCCTGCTCTGTGTGTGCGTCGGGCGATGGGCCGAGGCTGGGAAGGTGCTGGTGGTCCCCATGGAGGGCAGCCACTGGCTCAGCATGCGGGAGGCCGTGCAGGAGCTCCATGCCAGAGGTCACCAGGCAGTGGTTGTTGCTCCGAAGGTCAACGTGCGCGTCAAGGCAGAGGACTTTTTCACCGTTCCCCTACACATAGCTCACATTTGATTCCCTCGTGAAGAGTCGTTTACCAGTGCTTTTTGAAAAAGTATATTTTGTAACGATGTTTTTGGAAACTATGGCATCTTTGAAAAACGCGTCTTTGCTCTTTGAAAGGTCTTGTGAGGGGCTGCTGTAGAACAAGGATCTAATCAGGCACCTGAATGCCAGTTCCTTTGATGTGGTTTTAACAGACCCTGTTCACCCCTGCGGGGCAGTGCTGGCTAAATATCTGTCCATTCCTACTGTGTTGTTTTTTTTTTGTTGTTGTTTTGTTTTGTTTTTGTTTTATGGCAAATTCCATGTGACTTAGATGCTGAGGGCACAGCATGCCCAAACCCTTTCTCATATGTTCCTCGGTTATTCACAGTGAATCCAGACCACATGACATTCTTCCAAAGGGTCAAGAACGTGCTCTACCCTCTGGGCCTGAAGTACATTTGCCAGGTTGTTTTCACTCCTTTTGCACGTATGGCCTCTGAGCTTCTTCAGAGAGAGGTGTCGCTGGGGGAGATTCTTGCCTCTGGATCTGTGTGGCTGTTCAGAGGAGACTTTGTGATGGACTACCCGCGGCCGATCATGCCCAACATGGTGTTCATCGGGGGCATCAACTGTGCCAACAGGAAACCGTTATCTCAGGTGTGTACTGCTGCTTTTGTTCAATCAGTGCTCCCAGTGGAGCACATTCTTTTAATTTAAAAATTTTTTTTAAATGTTTTCATTTTTCATTTCATTCTTCAGTGAAATGATGGGTTCCAACCACTGGACAGACGGAATTCCCAAGTGGAACATATATGTAAAAGACAACCTATTTCCACATGCTTACTTATCTACTGCTCTTTCTAAAGATTTCTACCTCGCATTCTCTTTTGAACAGTCTTTGGTGTGATACATTGTTAAAGTGCTCCAGGAGTGAACTGTAAGTTTCTGATGGACTGTGAGACACATGAGAGGCAGGGGTGAAGGTCCATGTTAGGTTTGACAAGGAATGGGGTGATTTGACCATGATTGCCCTTTCCAACAGCGTCTGTTGTAAAGGTCGTGCAGTTTTCTGAATCTAGTAGGAGCGAGGAACTTGAGCTATGAATCCATCCATCATGGGTTTTTTGCTTGAGGGTGTTCAATTGGAGGAGGAGAGAACTGGCAAATTGCATTTATTGCCCTGATACTTCATTGTGGTTTTGTCTTGGAAAGGTATTGGGCGTGGTCACTGGAGAGCTCAACCCCAAAAGGAAGCAGAAGTTTCAGAGAGGTTGAATAAATAGAGTGAAAGGGAGAGAAAACTGGAGTGGAAGTTGGGCTCTCTGTGATCAGAGAGAGGAATCATTGAGCCAAATTTCTTGAGATGGAGCTGCGCTGACCAGAAGCTGGGGCCTGGGGTAAAATGGGGGTATGTATAGAGTTGAATGGCGTGTCAGGTCTTCAGCATGGGCCACTGAGGTCCTCAAAGGCTAGTGGTGGGGGCTGGAGAGGAGGTCAAACTGAGCCATGAGCACGGTGAAGGTGGTGACAAGGATGCTGAGAACTGTCGAAGAGGAAGGGACTGAGCGCATCCCCACGCCTACCGCAGCCCAGTCACCAGCCCTGCATTTCTATGGTGTGAGCTACGGCTTTCCTCATAGTTACAGAGTCTGCTTATATTAACCCTGAATTGTTGCTGTTGTTCAGTTGCCAAGTTGTGTCCAACTGTTTGTGGCCCCATTGCTGTGGCACACCAAGCTTCCCTGTCCTTCACTATCTCCTGGAGCTTGCACAAACTCATGTCCATGGAGTCAGTGATGCCATTCAGGCATCTCATCCTCTGTCGTCCCCTTCTCCTGCCCTCAATCTTTTCCAGCGTCAGGGTCTTTTCCAATGAGTCAGTTCTTCTCATCAGGTGGCCAAAGTATTGGAGCTTCAGTTTTAGCATCAGTCTTTCCAGTGAATATTCAGGGTTGATTTCTCTTAGGATTGACTGGTTTGATTTCCTTGCTGTCCAGGGGACTCTCTGGACTCTTCTCCAGCACCTCAGTTTGAAAAGCATCAATTCTTCAGTGCTCAACCTTCTTTACTGTCCAACATTCACATCCATATATAACTACTGGAAAAACCATAGTTTTGATTATATCAACATTTGTTGACAAAGTGATATCTCTGCTTTTTAATACACTGTCTAGTTTTGTGATAGTTTTTCTTCCAAAGGGCAAGCATCTTTTAATTTTGTGGCTACAGTCACCATCCGCAGCGATTTTGGAGCCCAGGGAAATAAAATCTGTCAGTGTTTCCCCCTTTCCCCCATCTATTTGCCACAAAGTAAGGGCACTGGATACCATGATCTTAATTTTTGAATGCTGAGTTTTAAGCCTGCTTTTTCACTCTCCTCTTTCACCCTCATTAAGAGACTCTTTCATTCTTCTTCATTTTCTGCCATGAGGGTGGTATCATCTGCATATCTGAGGTCGTTGATATTTCCCCTGGCAATCTGGATTCCAGCTTGTGATTCATCCTGTGTGGCTTTTCACATGATGTGTTCTGCATATAAATTAGGTAAGGAGGATGACCATATACAGCTTTGACATAATTATTTCCCAATTTTGAACTAGTTTGTTGTTCCATGTCCAGTTGTGTTGCTTCTAGACCTGCTTACAGGTTTCTCAGGAGGCAGGTAAAGTGGTCTGGTATTCCCATCTCTTTAAGAATTTCCCACAATTAATTGTGATCCATGCAATCAAAGGCTTTCAAGTAGTCATGAAGCAGAAGCAGATTGCTTCTGGAATTCACTTGCTTTTTCTATGATCCAGTAGATGTTGGCCATTTGATCTCTGGTTCCTCTGCCTTTTCTAAATTCAGCTGTACATCTGGAAGTTTTCGATTCACATATTGTTTGAAGGATTTTGAGTATTGCCTTGCTACCATGTGAAATAATGGCACCCCACTCCAGTACTCTTGCCTGGAGAATCCCAGGGATGGGGGAGCCTGATGGGCTGCTGCCTATGGGGTCGCACAGAGTCGGACACGACTGAAGTGACTTAGCAGCAGCAGCAACATGTGAAATGAGCACAGTTGTCCAGTAGTTTGAAGATTCTTTGGCATTGTCTTTCTTTGAGATTGGAATGTAAACTGAACTTTTCCAGTCCTGTGGCCCTTGCTGAGTTTACCAAATTTGCTGGTGTATTAAGTGCAGCACTTTAGCAGCATCAGTTTTAGGATTTGCAATAGCTCACCTGGAATTCCATCACTTCCAATAGCTTTGTTTATAGTGATTCTTCTAAGGCCTGTTTGACTTCACACTGCAAGATGTTTGGCTATAGATGAATGACCACAATTTTGTGGTTATCTGGTGATTAAGACCTTCTTTTTGTATAGTTTTGTGTAGGTTCCTCTGTGCATGGACTGTTCCAGGCAAGAAAACTAGAGTAGGTTACCATTTCCCACTCCAAGGGATCTTCAGACACCCAACCTAGGGATTGAATCCTTGTCTCTTGTGTCTCCTGCATTTGTAGGAGAATTCCTTACCACTGCACCATCTGGGCAGTCTTGAACATGAACTATAGATGTGGTAAAGATCCAGAATAATGTGCACTTCAGTCCCCACACAGATCAGTGGAAGTCTATGCGGTCCGCATCAGAAGGGGATTCAGAGAGCTTGCACGGAGGCATGGGGTCGTCCCTCCTGTCCAAAGTGAAGCAGCCCTGGAGTCTGGCGTCCTCTGAACCCCACTGTCATTACAAAGAGCCGCCTTGCCCATTGATGATTTAGATAACAGGAAGTTCTATTCCATGAGGCAGAGAAAGAATTCTAAGCAGCCCTTCTCTGGTTGTCCTCAAGGATCCTTCTAGATGTTTCCATATCGGGCAGCTGTTCAGACAGACTCTCTCCTGAGCAGTGCATGAGGTGTGCAGTGTGTAACGGGACCAAACCAGAGAGCCACCATCCCCTCCCTGCGGAGAGAAGGCTGTTCTCGTGATGTTATATGTTTCCCTGCATGTGCTCCGTGTTCACCCATGATGAGGGGAAAGAGTTTGAAGAGTTCCCAGATAAGGTCACATGCAGCAGTGGTTCTGGGTCGGGACTGGGGCAGAGGTGACTCCTTAGAGTTCAGTCCAGCTCCAGAGAACATAGTTAGTAGAGATGTAGGAGGCCACCAAGGGAATGGACAGGCACAGCCTTGCTTTGAGTCTTGGATGAAAAAGAAGAGAGTGAACTAGAATGCTCCCCAGAGGAAACAGCAGGTCAGAAGAGTTTTTCCAAGATAAGGGGAGTGGGGTAACCGTTCCCTGGGTGAAATCAGAGGTGATGAAACCCAGGCATGGACTTATTCTGTAATGATTAATGTAAGGCAGGCACACTGCCTTCCAATGACATGCCATTTTGCTTAAGTGACTTGATGATAAAACAAAGATAAGGCAATAAGTATAGGTGGCACAGCCCCACCAGAGACTGTAACTTCTGGTTTGTGCAGGGATGGCTCTGGGACTGCAGCTTCGGCGGCAGGTGCTGGCTGAACTCCTGCTCTGTGTGTGCGTCGGGCGATGGGCCGAGGCTGGGAAGGTGCTGGTGGTCCCCATGGAGGGCAGCCACTGGCTCAGCATGCGGGAGGTTGTGCGGGAGCTCCACACCAGGGGACACCAATCAGTGGTTATTGCTCCGGAGGTGAATATGCACATCAAGGCAGAGGACTTTTTCACCGTGAAAGCCTACGCCGTTCCCTACACACAGGACAAATTTGATTCCCTCGTTAAGACTCATGAGCAATTGCTTTTTGAAAGAGTACATTTTGTAACAATGTTTCTGAAAACTATGGCATCTTTGAAAACCGCATCTTTGCTCTTTGCAAGATCTTGTGAAGCACTGTTGTATAACAAGGACCTGATCAGAGACCTGAATGCCAGTTCCTTTGATGTGGTTTTAACTGACCCTGTTTACCCTTGCGGGGCAGTGCTGGCTAAGTACCTGTCCATTCCTGCTGTGTTTTTTTTGCGTTTTATTCCCTGTGACTTAGATGCTGAGGCCACAGCGTGCCCAAATCCTTTCTCATATGTTCCTAGGTTATTAACAAAAAATCCAGACCACATGGCATTCTTCCAAAGGGTCAAGAACATGCTCTACCCTCTGGCCCTGAAGTACATTTGCCTGGTTGCTTTCACTCCTTATGCACAAATGGCCTCTGAGCTGCTTCAGAGAGAGGTGTCGCTGGGGGAGATTCTTGCCTCTGGATCCGTGTGGCTGTTCAGAAGAGACTTTGTGATGGACTACCCGCGGCCGATCATGCCCAACATGGTGTTCATTGGGGGCATCAACTGTGCCAACAGGAAACCGTTATCTCAGGTGTGTACTGCTGCTTTTATTCAATCAGTGCTCCCAGTGGAGCACATTCTTTTAATTAAAGATATTTTAAAAACTTTTCCACCACACTGCAAAGTAGGCCCTTGCAGTGAAATGGACGGTTCCAATCACTAGACCATCAGGGAATTCCCAAGCGGAACATATTTTAAAACAACAGCCTACCTCCACATGCTTACTTATTTACTGATTTTTCTAAAGATTTCTACCTCTCATTCTCCTTCACACACTCTCTGGTGAGATTCATAATTAAAGTGCTCCAGGAGTGTAGGTTTGTGATGGACTTTGAGACAAATGAGAGGCAGGGATGAAGGTCCATATTAGGTTTGACAAGGAATGGGGTGATTTGACCATGATTGCCCTTTCCAGCAGCGTCTGTTGTAATGGTCGTGCAGTTTTCTGAATCTAGTAGGAGCGAGGAACTTGAGCTATGAATCCATCCATCATGGGTTTTTTGCTTGAGGGTGTTCAATTGTAGGAGGAGAGAACTGGCAAACTGCATTTATTGCCCTGATACTTCATCGAGGTTTTGTCTTGGAGAGGTATTGGGTGTGGTCACTGGAGACCTCAACCCCAAAAGGAAGCAGAAGTTTCCGAGAGGTTGAATAAATAGTGTGGAAGGGAGACGAAACCAGAGATGGAAGTTGGGCTCTCTGTGGTCAGAGAAAGGAACAATTGAGCCCAGGTTTCTTGAGATGGAGCTGCGCTGACCAGAAGCTGGGGCCTGGGGTAAAGTGGGGGGATGTACAGAGTTGAATGGCATGTGAGATATGTCCTCAGCATGGGCCACTGGGGGCCTCAAAGGCTAGTGGTGGGGGCTGGAGAGGAGGTCAAACTGAGCCACGAGCACAGTGAAGGTGGCGACAGGGATGCTGAGAACTGAGTCAAAGAGGAAGGGACTGAGCACATCACCATGCCTACTGCAGCCCAGTCACCAGCCCTGCGTTTCTATGGTGCGAGCTATGGCTTTCCTCATAGTTACAGAGTCTGCTTATATTAACCCTGAATTATTGTTGTTGTTGTTCATTTGCCAAGTTGTGTCCAACTGTTTGTGGCTCCATGGACTGTGGCACACCAAGCTTCCCTGTCCTTCACTATCTCCTGGAGTTTGCTCAAACTCATGTCCATGGAGTCAGTGATGCCATTCAGGCATCTCATCCTCTGTCTTCCTCCTGCCCTCAGTCTTTCCCAGCATCAGGTCCTTTTCCAATAAGTCAGTTCTTCTCATCAGGTGGCCAAAGTATTGGAGCTTCAGTTTTAGCATCAGTCTTTCCAGTTAATATTCAGGGTTGATTTCTCTTAGGATTGACTGGTTTGATTTCCTTGCTGTCCAGGGGACTCTATGGAGTCTACTCCAGCATCACAATTTGAATAGCATCAGTTCTTCAGTACTCAGCTATCTTTATGGTCCCACATTCACATCCATATATGGCTGCTGGAAAAACCATATGTTTGACTATATCAACTTTTGTTGGCAAAGTGATATCTCTGCTTTTTAATACACTGTCTAGTTTTGTCATAGCTTCTCTTCCAAGGAGCAAGCATCTTTTAATTTTGTGGCTACAGTCACCATCCACAGTGATTTTGGAGCCCAGGGAAATAAAATCTGCCAGTGTTTCCACTTTCCCCCCATCTATTTGCCATGATCTTAATGTTTGAATGCTGAGTTTTAAGCCAGCTTTTTCACTCTCCTCTTTCACTCTTATCAAGAAACTCTTTCATTCATCTTCATTTTCTGCCATGAGAGTGATATCATCTGCATATCTGAGGTCGTTGATATTTCCCCTGGCAATCTGGATTCCAGCTTGTGATTCAAACTGTGTGGCTTTTCAGTGATGTACTCTGTATATAAATTAAATAAGAAGGATGACAATCTACAGCTTTGACATAATCATTTCCCAATTTTGAACTAGTTTGTTGTTCCATGTTCAGTTCTAATTGTTGCTTCTAGACCCACATACAGGTTTCTCAGAAGGCAGGTAATGTGGTCTGGTATTCCCATCTCTTTAAGAATTTCCCACAGTTTGTTGTGATCCACACAATCAAAGGCTTTCAAGTAGTCATGAAGCAGAAGGAGATTTTTTTTTTTTCTGGAATTCCCTTGCTTTTTCTATGATGCAGTGGATGTTGGTAATTGATCTCTGGTTTCTCTGCCTTTTCTAAATCCAGCTTGTACATCTGGAAGTTTTTGATTCACATATTGTTTGAAGGATTTTGAGTATTACCTTGCTAACATGTGAAATGAGCAAAGTTGTCCAGTAGTTTGAACATTCTTTGGCATTGTCTTTCTTTGAGTTTGGAGTATAAACTGACCTTTTCCAATCCTGTGGCCCTTGCTGAATTTTCCACATTTGCTGGTGTATTAGGTGTAGCACTTTGGCAGCATCATTTTTAGGATTTGCAATAGCTCAGCTGGAATTCCATCACCTCCAATAGCTTTGTTTACAGTGATTCTTCTAAGCCCTGCCTGACTTCACAGTGCAAGATGTTTTGCTCTCGCTGAGTGACCACACCTTTGTGGTTATCTGATGATAAAGACTTTCTTGAATAGTTTTGTGTAGGCTCCTCTGTCTATGAGCTATACCAGGCAAGAAAATTGAGTGAGTTACCATTTCCTACTCCAAGGGATCTTCCGACATCCAACCTAGGGATTGAGCATTCGTAGGAGAATTCTTTAGCACTGCACCATCTGGGAAGTCCTTAACATAAACTATAGATGTAATAAAGATCCAGAATAATGTGCACTTCAGTCCCTACACAGGTCAGTGGAAGCCTAGTGGGGTCCGCATCAGAGGAGGATTCAGAGAGCCTGCACGGAGGCATGGGGCCAACCCTCCTGTCCAAAGCGAAGCAGCCGTGGAGCCTGGCATCCTCTGAACCCCACTGTCATTACAAAGAGCTGCCTTGCCCACTGATGATTTAGATAACAGGAAGTTTTATTCCACGAGGCAGATAAAGAATTCTCAAGCAGCCCTTCTGTGGTTGTCCTCAAGGATCCTTCTAGATGTTTCCATTTTGGGCAGCTGTTCAGACAGACTCTCTCTGGGGAGTGCAAGAGGTGTCCAGTGTGGAACATGACCAAACCAGAGAGCCACCATCCCCTCCCTGCTGAGAGAAGGCTCTTCTTGTGATGTTATATGTTTCCCTGGACATGCTTGGTATTCACCCATGATGAGGGGAAAGAGTTTGAAGAGTTCTCAGAGAAGGTCACATGCAGCAGAGGTTCTCGGTGGGGACTGGGGCAGAGGTGACTCCAAAGTGTTGAGTCAAGCCCCAGAGAACATGGTTGGTAGAAAGGTAGGAGGTGACCAAGGGAATGGGCAGGCACAGTCTTGCTTTGGCAATCAGATGAAGAACAAGAGAATGAACTAGAATGCTCCCTAGAGGAAACAGCTGGTCAGAGAGCTGTTCCAAGATAAGGGGTTAACCGTTCCCTGGGTGAAATCAGAGGTGATGAAACCCAGGCATGGACTTATCCTGTAATGATTAATGTAAGGCGGGCATACTGCCTTCCAATGACATGCCATTTTGCTTAAGTGACTTGATGATAAAACAAAGATAAGGTAACAAATATAGGTGGCACAGCCCCACCAGAGACTGTAACTTCTGGTTTGTGTGGAGATGGCCCTGGGACTGCAGCTTCGGCGGCAGGTGCTGGCTGGACTCCTGCTCTGTGTGTGCGTCGGGCGATGGGCCGAGGCTGGGAAGGTGCTGGTGGTCCCCATGGAGGGCAGCCATTGGCTCAGCATGCGGGAGGCCGTGCGGGAGCTCCACGCCAGAGGTCACCAGGCAGTGGTCGTTGCTCCGGAGGTGAATATGCACATCAAGACAGAGGACTTTTTCACCATGAAAACCTACGGTATTCCCTATACACAGGAGAAACTGGATTCCCTCATGAAGACTCATGTACAGCTGCTCTTTGAAAAAGTACATTGGGTAACACTGTTTTTGAAAAGTATGGCATCTTTGAAAAATGCATCTTTGCTCTTTGAAAGGTCTTGTGAGGGGCTGCTGTATAACAAGGATCTTATCAGGCACCTGAATGCCAGTTCCTTTGATGTGGTTTTAACTGACCCTGTTCACCCCTGCGGAGCAGTGCTGGCTAAGTACCTGTCCATTCCTGCTGTGTTTTTCTTGAGGCAAATTCCCTGTGACTTAGATGTTGAGGGCACAGCGTGCCCAAACCCTTTTTCTTATGTTCCTCGGTTGTTAACAATGAATCCAGACCGCATGACATTCTTCCAAAGGGTCAAGAACATGCTCTACCCACTGGCCCTGAAGTACATTTGCCAGGTTGTTTTCACTCCTTATGCACGTATGGCCTCTGAGCTTCTTCAGAGAGAGGTGTCGCTGGGGGAGATTCTTGCCTCTGGATCCGTGTGGCTGTTCAGAGGAGACTTTGTGATGGACTACCCACGGCCGATCATGCCCAACATGGTGTTCATTGGGGGCATCAACTGTGCCAACAGGAAACCGTTATCTCAGGTGTGTACTGCTGCTTTTGTTCAATCAGTGCTCCCAGTGGAGCACAATCTTTGAATTAAAAAATTAAAAAAATTTTTTCACCTCACTGCAACCTAAGACTTGTGAAATGGACGGTTCCAATCACTAGACCATCAGGGAATTCCCAAGTGGAACATATTTAAAAAGAACAGCTTACTTCCATGTGCTTACTTATCTACTGATCTTTCTCAGATTTCTACCTCTCATTCTCCTTTGAACAGTCGTTGGTGAGATCCAGTATTAAAGTGCTCGAGAAGGGTAGTGTAGGTTTGTGGTGGACTTTGAGACAAATGAGAGGCAGGGGTGAAGGTCCATATTAGGTTTGACAAGGAATGGGGTGGGGTGACCATGATTGCCCTTTCCAACAGCGTCTGTTGTAATGGTCGGGCAGTTTTCTGAATCTAGTAAGAGCCAAGAACTTGAGCTGTGAATCCATCCATCATGGGTTTTTTGCTTGAGGGTGTTCAGTTGGAGGAGGAGAGAACTGGCAAACTGCATTTATTGCCCTGATACTTCATCGAGGTTTTGTCTTGGAAAGGTATTGGGTGTGGTCACTGGAGACCTCAACCCCAAAAGGAAGCAGAAGTTTCAGAGAGGTTGAATAAATAGAGTGGAAGGGAGACAAAACCGGAGAAGTCGGGCTCTCTGTGATCAGAGAAAGGAACAATTGAGCCCATTTTTCTGAGATGGAGCTGTGCTGACCAGTAGCTGGGGCCTGGGGTAAAATGGGGGGATGTACAGAGTTGAATGGCATGTGAGATAGGTCCTCAGCATGGGCCACTGGGGGCCTCAAAGGCTAGTGGTGGGGGCTGGAGAGGAGGTCAAACTGAGCCACGAGCACAGTGAAGGTGGCAACAGGGATGCTGAGAACTGAGTCAAAGAGGAAGGGACTGAGCACATCACCATGCCTACAGCAGACCAGTCACCACACCCTGCATTTCTATGGTGCGAGCTACGGCTTTCCTCATAGTTACAGAGTCTGCTTATATTAACCCTGAATTATTGTTGTTGTTGTTCATTTGCCAAGTTGTGTCCAACTGTTTGTGGCCCCATGGACTGTGGCACACCAAGCTTCCCTGTCCTTCACTATCTCCTGGAGTTTGCTCAAACTCATGTCCATGGAGTCAGTGATGCCATTCAACCATCTCATCCTCTGTCTTCCTCCTGCCCTCAGTCTTTCCCAGCATCAGGTCCTTTTCCAATGAGTCAGTTCTTCTCATCAGGTGGCCAAAGTATTGGAGCTTCAGTTTTAGCATCAGTCTTTCCAGTGAATATTCAGGGTTGATTTCTCTTAGGATTGACTGGTTTGATTTCCTTGCTGTCCAGGGGACTCTATGGGGTCTTCTCCAGCACCACAATTTGCAAGCATCACAATTTGAGGTTGGAGTGCTGAGCACCAAACAATTATGGTCCAACATTCATGTCCGTACATGGCTGCTGGAAAAACCGTAGCTTTGGCTATATCTACTTTTGTTGGCAAAATGATGGCTCTGCTTTTTAATATGCTGTCTAGTTTTGTGATAGCTTTTCTTCCAAGGAGTAAGCGTCTTTTAATTTTGTGGCTATAGTCACCATCTGTGGTGGTTTTGGAGACCAAGAAAATAAAATCTGCCAGTGTTTCCCCATCTATTTGCCATGAAGTAATGGCACTGGATACCATGTCTTAATGTTTGAATGCTGAGTTCTAAGCCTGCTTTTTCCTCTCCTCTTTCGCCCTCATTAAGCGCTTTCATTCTTCTTCATTTTCTGCCATGAGAGCGGGTACATCTGGATATTTGAGGTCGCCCATTTTTCTCTGGGCAATCTTGCTTTCAGCTTGTGATTCAAGCTGTGTGGCATTGATGTACTCTGCGTATAAATTAAGCAAGGAGGATGACAATATACAGATTTGACATAATCATTTCCCAATTTTGAACTAGTTTGTTGATCCTTGTCCAGTTCTAAGTGTTGCTTCTAGACCTGCATACAGGTTTCTCAGAAGGCAGGTAATGTGGTCTGGTATTCCCATCTCTTTAAGAATTTTCCACAGTTTGTTCTTATCCACACAGTCAATGGCTTTAGAGTAGTCATGTAGCAGAAGTAGATTTTTTTTCTGGAATTCCCTTGCTTTTTCTATGATCCACTGGATGTTGGTGATTTGATCTGGTTTCTCCGCCTTTTCTAAATCCAGCTTGTACATCTGGAAGTTTTTGATTCATATACTGTTCAAGCCTAGGTTGAAGGATATTGAGCATTACCCTGATCACATGTGAAATGAGCACATTTGTCCAGTAGTTTGAACATTCTTTGGCATTGTCTTCCTTTGAGGTTGGAGTGTAAACTGACCTTTTCCAGTCCCGTGGCCCTTGCTGAATTTTCCAAATTTGCTGGTGCATTGAGTGCAGCACTTCAGCGGCATCAGTTTTAGGATTTGCAATAGCTCGGCTGGAATTCCATCACCTCCAATAGCTTTGTTTACAGTGATTCTTCCTAAGGCCTGCTTGACTTCACAGTGCAAGATGTTTTGCTCTAGGTGAGTGACCACAGCTTTGTGGTTTTCTGATGATTAAGACTTTTCTTATATAGTTTTGTGTAGGCTCCTCTGTCTATGGGCTATTCCAGGCAAGAAAAGTGGTGTGGGTTACCATTTCCTACTCCAGGGGATCTTCCGACACCCAACCTAGGGACTGAGTCCATGTCTCTTGTGTCTGCTGCATTCGTAGGAGAATTCTTCACCACTGCATCATCTGGGAAGTCCTGAACATGACCTATAAGATGTACTAAAGATCCAGAATAATGCGCAGTTCAGTCCCCACACAGAGCCTGCATGGAGGCATGGGGCTGGTCTCTCCTGTCCAAAGTGAAGAGGGCCATGGAGCCTGGGGTTCTCTGAACCCCACTGTCATTACAAAGAGCTGCCTTGCCCACTGATGATTTAGATAACAGGATGTTCTATTCCATGAGGCAGAGAAAGATTTCTCAAGCAGCCCTTCTGTGGTTGTCCTTAAGTATTCTTCCAGAAGTTTCCATATCATGCAGCTATTCGGAGAGACTCTCTCCTGAGCAGTGCATGAGGTGTGCAGCATGTAACAGGACCAAACCAGGGAGCCACCATCCCCTCCCTGCTGAGAGAAGAATGTTCTCGTGATGTTATGTTTCCCTGGATGTGCTCCGTGTTCACCCATGATGGGGGGAAAGAGTTTGAAGAGATCCCAGATAGGGTCACATGCAGCAGCTGTTCTGGATGGGGACTGGGGCAGAGGTGACTCCTCAGAGTTCATTCTAGTGCCAGAGAACACGGTTAACAGAGAGGTAGGAGGAGCCCAAGGGAATGGACTGGCACAGTCTTGCTTTGGGTCTTGGATGAACAAGACAGTGAGCTAGAATGGCCCCCAAACAGAGCAGTAAGTCTTACTTTTTCCAGGAAAGGGGAGTGGTCTTCCTTGGGTGAACACACAAATGATGAAACACAGGCATGGACTTATTCTGTAAGGATTAAACAGGGCACATTGCCCTCCAATGACATGCCAGTGTTCGCAAGTGACTCAATGACAAGGCAAGGAAACAAATACAGGCCGCCCAGGCCCAGCAGACAGTCAGTTGCTTCTGGTTTGTGCGGAGATGGCCCTTCGACTGCAGCTTCGGCGGCAGGTGCTGGCTGGACTCCTGCTCTGTGTGTGCGTCGGGCGATGGGCCGAGGCTGGGAAGGTGCTGGTGGTCCCCATGGAGGGCAGCCACTGGCTCAGCATGCGGGAGGCTGTGCGGGAACTCCACGCTAGGGGTCACCAAGCAGTGGTCGTTGCTCCAGAGGTGAACCTGCACACCAATGCAGAGGACTTTTTTACCGTAAAAGTCTAGGCTGTTCCCTACACACAGGATGAGTTTGATTCCATCATGAGGACTCATATTCATGTGTTTTTCCAAAGAGTACATTTTCTTACAATGTTTTGGGAAGCTATGGCAACTTTGAAAAACGTATCTTTGATCTTTGCAAGATCTTGTGAAGCGCTATTGCATAACAAGGACCTGCTCAGAGACCTGAATGCCAGTTCCTTTGATGTGGTTTTAACAGATCCTTTTAACCCTTGCGGGGCAGTGCTGGCTAAGTACCTGTCCATTCCTGCTGTGTTTTTTTTAGGATCTCTTCCCTGTGACTTAGATGCTGAGGGCACAGCATGCCCGAACCCTTTCTCATATGTTCCTCAGTTGTTAACAATGAATTCAGACTGCATGACATTCTTCCAAAGGGTCAAGAACATGCTCTACCTTCTGGTCCTGAAGCACATTTGCCAGGCTGCTTTCACTCCTTATGCACGTATGGCCTCTGAGCTTCTTCAGAGAGAGGTGTCACTGGGGGAGATTCTTGCCTCTGGATCCATGTGGCTGTTCAGAGGAGACCCTGTGATGGACTACCCATGGCCGATCATGCCCAACATGGTGTTCATTGGGGGCGTCAACTGTGCCAACAGGAAACCGTTATCTCAGGTGTGTACTGCTGCCTTTATTCAATCAGTGCTCCCAGTGGAGCACATGTTTTATTAAAAAGCTTTAATTCGATGTGCTTCATTATATACTGATCTACCTAAAGATTTCCACCTCTCCTCCTCCCAACAGTCTTTTTGAGCTAAATTTGTTCAAGTGTACCAGTAGTGTAGTAAAGGTTGTGATGGTCTTTGAGAGGAATGAAAGGTAAGGCTGAGGGTCTGTAACAGGATTGACAAGCCATGTGTGATTCAACCGTGATTGTCCTTTTGAAAAGCAACTGTCGTAAAGTTTGTTCAGTTTTCTCTTGCTGAGGGAGAACAGAGAACAGGAGCCCTGAATTCATCCATCAGGGGTTGAGGGTGTTCAATAGGAGGAAGGAAGATCTGGCAGATTGCATTTGTTGCCCTGATAATTCAGAGTAATTTTATCCTGGAGGGGACTGATGTGTGGTCACAGACCTAAACCCCCCAAAATCAGAAGTTTTAGAGAAGTGGAATAAATTAATTGCACGTGAGACAATGCCAGGGAGAGAGGTTGGGTTTTCTGTGATTAGAGAGAGAAATAAGTGAGAACACTTCTTCAGAGCTGGAGCTGTGCTGATCAGATGTCTTCTGGCTGGGAGTTGTGGTCTGGAGTAAAATGTTGGGGCATACAGAGTTGGATTCCCCACAGAAAGGTCATCAAGATGGGACGTGGAGGTCATTAAAGGCTAATTGTAGGTGCTGAGGAGGAGCTAAAACTGAGCCTATGAACATAGTGAAGGTCTGGACAGTGATGCTAAGAACTGAGTCTCAAAGAGGAAGCATTAGTCATGAGGGCTGACCACACTCACGAATCTCCCCCAGGTCACCACACCCCAAGTTTCCATGGTGGGAGCTATTGCACTCCTAATGGTTTCAGAGTCTGCATATGTTAATCCTGAATATGCAAGCTTAAGTGAAATAAGACTCTTGTGGGCAGGATTTGTTTTTTTATCCAGTGAATCAACCATCTTTTTTGCCCTCTTTTGTCACATGTACTGAATTTATTTTAACTTCCCTGACTTTAGGCCTCTTATAGTTTTTGTATTCTGATTTGTACATCTCTTTTCATTAATGTATTTATTTTTGCACAACTCTAACTTCATTTTTCTTTATTGCTCACACTGCAAAATTTTATTCTACTTTATTTCCTCTTCATGCAATGCATTTGTCCAATGATGAAACATGTATGTATCTGTGAGATTTGTAAAAAGTGAATGTGAGGAGGTGGTGTTCTTTTTAGTTTTTCTATGTGAGTGTATTTTCTAGAATGAACTGCATTGGTTCAAATCTTCACTCCCATTTTCCTAGCTGCATGACCTTGACTGGGTGAGTGAACCATGAAGAAAGTGAAAGTTGCTCAGTCATGTCTGACTGTTTCTAACCTCATGGACTGTACAGTCCATGGGATTCTCCAGGCCAGAGTACTGGTGAGTGGGTAGCTGTTCCCTTCTCCAGGGGATCTTCCCAACCCAGGGATTGTCTCCTGTATTGCACGTGGATTCTTTACCAGCTGAGCCACAAAAGGGAAGCCCAGAGTTGACCATTCTGACCTTAATATTGTCACTGTGAGCACTCAAATAGTGTTTATTATCATTACTTAAAATATGCTCAGTAGGAAAAGTTGTGTCATTGGAGGCATTTAGGAAAGTTTCTGCCAAATGAAAGATTACTTACCCTGAAATTCTCAAATGTTATACACGATAAGCACACTCTTACCATTTTTGTTCCAACTAAATTGATTTTACTTTGAGATTTCATCAGTCTTATTTATTTGGTATGTTTTATCCTTAGAGGTGACTCCTTTAAATGTTTATGGAAAAATTTTCACAATAGGAAAAATAAAATTTGTAATATTTTTGTTCCTTCTCCTTCATTAGTTTTATGATGGGTTGAAATATTTTATGGGTCCTGTCAAAGAAAGAACTTTTGAATTTGCTCATTCTTTTTACTATTTTTGTTTTCTATTACATTAATTGCAACTTATTGTTTTTGTTGATGATATCATCTTGTTTCCTTTGTTTTACTTTATAGCTGTTTTTCTAATTTCTTATGTAAGCATTAAGTTCCTTTATGTTTTCTTAATAAAGAAGAACTGAAGGTCATAGATAAAACATTCTCCCCGTTCCTTAGATTTTGGTATAAATGGCTTTCATTTCTTTTTTTTAACTTAAATGCATGTTTTTAATTTCTTTTTTAAGTCAGTGAATTTTTTAAAATTGAGATTGTTTCCTAACTCCCATATTGTTAACATTTGTTGCAGCCATCTTTTTGTTATCTTTTGCAATTATTTTGAATTATAATCAGAGAATGTTTCTGTGGAGTCACTACTTTAAAAAATGTTAATAGGGTCCTTTATAGTCTAGTACAGGATAGTCCAATAGAAATCTAATGCAAGTCCCATATGTCACTGAAAGCTTTTTAGTAGATATATTAAAAAAGCAAAAAGAGGGTTGAAATTAATTTTAATTATATGTTTTACTGACTCAAATATATAAAAATACTAACCTTTAAACATATACTCAATATAAACAATTTTCAGATACTTGTTTGTTTTTATTTCTTTCAGATTTATTGAGATATAGTTGACAGGCTTCCCTGGAGGTTCAGATGGTAAAGACTCCTCCTGCTGTGCAGGAGACCCGAGTTCCCTCCGTGGGTCGGGCAAATGCCTTGGAGAAGGGAATGGCTACCCACTCCAGTATTCTTGCCTGGCGAATTCCATGCACAAAGAAGCCTGGCAGGCTACAGTCCATGAGGTTGCAAAGAGTCAGACATGACTGAACAGCTCACAGTTTCGCTTGTCGCTTTCCTGTAGAAGCTTATGGTGGACAGCAGAATGATTTGACTTACCTAGATCATGAGACGTTTACTAAAACAAATTTAGTGATCACCCATTAGCTCACATAGACACAAAATTAAAGGAGTTAATGTTGTTAATGCTTTCTGGAGTTATTTCTCCACTGATCTCCAGTAACGTATTGGGCACCTACCAACCTGGGGAGTTCATCTTTTAGTGTCCTATCTTTTTGCCTTTTCTTATCGTTCATGGGGTTCTCAAGGCAAGAATACTGAAGTGGTTTGCCATTCCCTTCTCCAGTGGACTACATTCTGTCAGACCTCTCCACCGTGACCTGTCCGTCTTGGGTGGCCCCATATGGCATGGCTTAGTTTCATTGAGTCAGACAAGGCTGTGGTCCACGTGATCCGACTGGCTAGTTGTCTGTGATTGTGGTTTCAGTCTGTCTGCCCTCTGATGCCCTCTCTCAGCGCCTACAGTCTTACTTGAGTTTCTCTTACCTTGGACTTGGGATATCTCTTCATGGCTGCTCCAGCAAAGTGCAGCTGCCGGCCCTGACCTTGGATGCGGGGTTGCTCCTCGCAGCCGCTCCTGCACCGTTGTAGCCACCTCTCCTGTGCTCAACATTCAGAAAACGAAGATCATGGCATCGTCCCATCACTTCATGGAAAACGGATGGGGAAACAGGGGAAACAGTGGCTTACTTTATTTTGGGGGGGGGGGTTCCAAAATCACTGCAGATGGTGATTGCAGTCATGAAATTAAAAGACGCTTACTCCTAGGAAGGAAAGTTATGACCAAACTAGACAGCATATTAAAAAGCAGAGACATTACTTTGTCAACAAAGGTCCATCTAGTCAAGGCTATGGTTTTTCCAGTAGTTACACATGGATGTGAAAGTTGGACTATAAAGAAAGCTGAGTGCTGAAGAATTGATGCTTTTGAACTGTGGTGTTGGAGAAGACTCTTGAGAGTCTCTTGGACTGCAAGGAGATCCAACCAGTCCATCCTAAAGGAGTTCAGCCCTGGGTGTTCATTGGAAGGACTGATGTTGAAGCTGAAACTCTAATACTTTGGCCACCTGATGAGAACAGCTGACTCATTGGAAAAGACCCTGATTCTGGGGAAGATCGAAGGCAGGAGGAGAAGGGGATGACAGAGGATGAAATGGTTGGATGGCATCACTGACTCAATGGACATGGGCTTGGGTAGACTCCGGGAGTTGGTGATGGATAGGGAGGCCTGGCATGCTGCGGTTCATGGGGTCGCAAAGAGTCGGACACGACTGAGTGACTGAACTGATACTGAATGTTGTTAATTACATCCCTAGTGTTTATTTCTTGTATAGCTCCGTGTTTGTACCCTGAGACTGTCTGCATGCAATCCTCCTCCTCGCGTCTCCTGCCGCTCGTAGCCACAAATCTGGTTTCTCTTTCTATGAGCTTGCTTGCTTGCTTTTGTAGCATGGTTGGCCTGCAGCACTGTGTTTCCTCCTGTTAAGCAACTTAGTGTTTCAGTACTTTGATCCACTTCAAAATAATCACCACAATAAATCCAGGTGTGATATTCATCATAGAAATGTATTACATAACTATTGACTGTATTTCTCACACTCCTTTCATACCTGTGACATTTATTTTGCAGCTGAAAGTTTGTGTTTTAATCCCCCTCAGCCTTCTCTCTCCTTCCCTCACTCTCCTGCTTTTTGTCAACTACCTGTTTGTTCTCTCTGAGTCTGTTTCTGTTCACTTGCTTTGCCTTTTATTTTTTGTATATAAGTGAAATCATGCAGTATTTGTCTTTCCCTGACTTATTTCAGTAAGCCTGATACCCTCTGGGTCCATTCATGTCGTCACAAATGACAGGATTCCTTTCTTTCTTATGGCTGAGCAATACTCGGTAGCCAATATTCTCGACTGTAGTAAACAAGGCTGCAATGAACATAGGGGTGTCTATATGTTTTCTAACTAATGTGTTTTGGGGTATTTTTATGGATAAATACCCAGGAGTGGAGTTGCTGGATGTAATGACAGTTTTATTTTTAACTTTTTAAGAAACTCCATACTGTTTCTATAGTAACTGCAACAATTTACATTGCCCACAACAGTGCTCTAGAGTTCCCCTTTCTCAACATCCTCGCCAACCTTTGTTATTTACTGTCTTTTTGATAATAGCCATGCTGACAGGTGTGAGGTGATAGTTCATTGTTGTTTGATTTGCATTTCTCTGGTGATTAGTGATGTTGAGCATCTTTGCAAGTGCCTATTGGCCCTTTGTATGTCTTCTCTGGAAAAATGTCTCTTGAAGTCTCAGTCCATTTTTAATCATGTTATTATTATTATTTTTTGGTTTATATTGACTTGTATGATTTCTTTGTGTCTTTTGGATATTAACCTATTATGAGATATATTATTTGCAAAGGTCTTCTTCCATTCCGAAAGTCACCTTTCCCTTTTGTTTGTAATTTTCTTTGCTGTTCAAAAGATTTTAGTTTGATAAAGTCCCATTTGTTTATTTTACTTTTCTCTCTCTTGTCTGAGGAATCATATCCCCCCAAAATGTAATAGTAATATTATTAATATTAATAGTAATATTAAAAAAAGTTAAAAAGGTTACTGTCTTATGTCTTCTATCCGAAGTTTTGTGGCTTTAGGTCTTTAATATATTTTGAATTTATTTTTGTTCATAGCGTGAGAGAGCAATCCAGGTTGATTCTTTGGCGTGTGGCTGCCCAGTTTTCCCAGTACCATTTACTGAGGAGGCTGTCTCTCCCCCATTGCATATTATCACCTCCCTTGTTGTAGATCAGCTGCAGTATAGATCTGAAGTTACTTCTGCTCTATGTTCTGGTCCACTGATGTATGTGTCTGTCTCTGTGTCAGCACCTCACTGCTTGGATCACTGTAGTTTTGTAGCATAGTTTTAAACCAGGAAGCGTGATTCCTTCATTTTGACTCTTTTTAAAAAAACTGAAATGTAGTTAATTTACAGCGTCGTGTTAGTTTCTGTCATACAGCAAAGTTATTCAGATATATATTCCTTTTCATTACAGATTAGTACAAGGTATTGAATATAGGTCCCTTTGCTATACGTAGGAACTTGCTATTTGTCTCTTGTATGTATAGTGATGTGTAGCTGTTAATCCCAAGCTCCTAATTTAACTCTCCCCTCTCTTTCCCTTTTGGTAATGAAAAATTTCTTTTCTATGTCAGTGAGTCTGTTTCTCTTGAAAAATGAGTTCACTTGTATCATTTTTTAGATTCCACGTATAAGTGATACCACATGACATGCCTCTTTATCTGATTGTTTCACTTAGTATGGTAATCTCTAAGCCCCATCCCTGTTGCTGCTCCAGTTCTGTTCTTTTTTCTCAAGATTTTTTTGGTTACTCAGTCTTTTATGCTTCCATAAAAATTTTAGAATTATTTTTTCTTGTTCTTTGAAAGATGCCATTGGTGTTTTGATAGATACTGTGTTGAATCTGTAGCTTGCCTTGGGTAGTATGGTCATTTTAATAATGTTAGTTCTTTCAATCCATGTATCCACAGTGTATCTTTCTTTTTGTTTGTGTCAGCATCAATTTCTTTCATCAGTGTCTTATAGTTCCTGGAGTATAGGTCTTTAACCTTCTTAGATTTATTCCTAGGTGTTACATTCTTTTTGATATGATTGAAAATAGAATGGTAATATTATTAATAATTTCTTTTCCTGATGGCTCACTGTCACTGTATAGAAATGCAGTAGATTTCTATATAATAATTTTGTAGGCCTTAATATTACTGAATTCACTGATGAGTTCTAATATCTTTTGGTGGTGATTTTAGGATTTTCTATGCCTAGTGAGTATCGTGTAATCTGTGAATAGTGACAATTTTACTTCATTCTGTCAACACCAATCCCAGAGCTTGTGTCATCCTGCTGTGCTGGGGTCCAGCCCCAGTGGATCCAGGGTAATTCGAAGTGGGGATGGAGTCAGCGTCCTAGGAATTAATTGCTTAATTAAATATATGGAGGGAGATTAGAAAGAAATAGTGTAGTAAGAAAATACTAGTGGAGAAAAAGAAGCTGAATAACTTGGTTTACGTGGAAAACCAATAAAACTCCAAGACAAGGAATTTGCACCATCTACATAGGCCACCAGCGCCCACTTGAATAGCGGAGGGTGCCCCGCCTGGGGCTCCCTCTCCCGTGGGTCTTAGAAGCCAGGGCAAGTAAGTAGACATGGCGAGCCTCCACACTCCAGATGGGAATTCAGCCAGAAAAAAAGAGAACGAGAAAAGACCACATGGGGGAAACCAGGCTTTTCAGGAACTGGTCCGTTGTCTTTATTTTTCAGATTCACTTATATACTTTTTGTTATACATAGGGATGAATACTGAGTCACGTGGGGTCAGCAGACCTGACCTTTATCAAAATCAGGTGCTTCATATAAAAGTATACAAAGGTCTTAGGGGCTTTACATCATCTTATGGCCATGAAGCCTGCTGACATTTTATGACCCTTTCTTTTCTGATAACGGTCAGTGAACCAGAAACTTATTTTCCAGGGGTGATTTTTCTTAAACCAGGCACCACCCTCTGAAGGTACCAGATAAAGTTGCATTCCTATAGGGTGAAGGTGTTGTGGGTTACAATTAAGAAAGGAATTTACTTAGCCTAAGGTTTAACATGATTAATCTTAAGGGTTAATACTTATTTCTCCTATATGTTAGTTATATTCATTATAAGGGCAGGGAATATGGAGATTTAGCAGTAAACATTGGCCCAATAAATGAAAAACCCTTCACCAACATGATTTTTATCTTTAAAAAAACCCAATGCTAACTAAGACTTTCAAAATACTCCAAACTCTCTGTGCTGTTTGTAGTTGAGAGGTTATAAACAATCAAGTACATCGTAACCAGAGTGTGGATAATCCTGTCACACAAGCTAGTCTGCCAGCAGAGAGGTTTGACCCGAGACACCATTGTATCACCCAGGAATTTTTATTAACTGGAGCTGTAGGTTAACTCCTTCTCTGAGAGAAATGGTGGGGGATGCGCCCTGTAAAGTCAGAGGTGTAGGTGAGAGCATAAAGCAGTAAAGTAGGCAGACTCTGGTTTTGGGGGCAGATGCTCGGGAAGAAGGGGTTTCCTGAGGCTCGATCCCGCCTTTGCGTATGCCGAAGCCTCCTTCCTCACGACCTTTGCCATGGGTGGAGTTCCTCACACTGGCTCCTGGCACTGCTGGAGGGTAGGTGAGGCCCAGGAGCTCTGGTAGGCAATTCTAGGTCCCAGGTGGCTGAGAGCTCAGGGGATTCTAAGGTAGCCGGTCACTAGTGGATGGGTCTGCGTCTCCACTCAACCAGCCCTTTTACATGAGGCATCCTTGTACTGGTGTTGACAGGGTGATGGGTGGGGCTGGGTCCTGATACTAATGATTTCAAAATGGCACTAGCCAGCACAGTGTCACTGTTAGAGCTGAGCTCCCCCCAAACAGTTGGTGCCCGTATTTATACCTCAGAATGATCTCTGTCTCCTGCCTCTCTGGGAGACTGTTTAAGTTCAGCAGGTGGGTCTAACCAGGCTCCTTTCTGACTGCTGCTTCTTCCCTGGTCCCTAGAGTATGTGAGATTTTGTGTGCACGCTTTGAGAGTGGAGTCTCTATATCCTACAGCCCCTGGCTCTCCTGAAAGTAAGCCCCACTGGCCTTCCAAGCCCACCATTCTGGAAGCCCTTCTTCCCATTTTGGGACCCCCAGGCTAGGAAGCCCAATGTGGGCTCATATCCCTCACTCCTGAGGGAGAACCTCTGCAATAAAATTAACTCCCAATTGTGGATCGTCCACCCTGGGGTGTGGGTCTTGATTATACCATGTCTTCAGTTCAGTTCAGTCGCTTAGTTGTGTCCGACTCTTTGTGACACCGGGGACTGCAGCACGCCAGGCCTCCCTGTCCATCACCAACTCCCGGAGTATACTCAAACTTGTATCTATTGAGTCGTGATGCCATTCAGCCATCTCATCCTCCATCATCCCCTTCTAATCCTGCCTTCAATCCTGCCCAGCATCAGGGTCTTTTTCAATGAGTCAGCTCTTGGCATCAGGTGGCCAAAATATTGGAGTTTCAGCTTTAACATCAGTCCTTCCAATGAATATTCAGGACTGATCTCCTTTAGGATGGACTGGCTGGATCTCTTTGCAGTCCAAGGGACTCTCAAGAGTCTTCTCCAACACCACAGTTCAAAAGCATCAATTCTTTGTCCCTCAGTTTTCTTTATAGTCCAACTCTCACAACCATACATGGATACTGGAAAGACCATAGCCTGACTAGATGGACCTTTTTTGGCAAAGTAATGTCTCTGCTTTTTAACATGCTGACTAGGTTGGTCATAACTTTCCTTCCAAGGAGTAAGCATCTTTTAATTTCATGGCTGTAATCACCAGCTGCAGTGATTTTTGAGCCCAGAAAAATAAAGTCAGCCACTGTTTCCAGTGTTTCCCATCTATTTCCCATGAAATGATGGGACTGGATGCCATGATCTTCGTTTTCTGAATGTTCAGCTTTAAGCCAACTTTTTCACTCTTCACTTTCAGTTTCATCAAGAGGCTGTTTAGTTCCTCTTCACTTTCTGCCATAAGGGTGGTGTCATCTGCATATCTGAGGGTATTGATATTTCTCCTGGCAATCTTGATTCCAGCTTGTGCTTCCTCCAGCCCAGCATTTCTCATGATGTACTCTGCATATAAGTTAAATAAGCAGGGTGACGATATACAGCCTTGATGTACTCCTTTCCCTATTTGGAACCAGTCTGTTGTTCCATGTCCAGTTCTAACTGTTGCTTCCTGACCTGCATATTGGTTTCTGAAGAGGCAGGTCAGGTGGGTCTGGTAAGATCTTTCTATTGTTAATTCTAATCTTGTTAATTTAAAATGTCGATTGTGGCAGTGGGCCTGAAAGAAGTATATAAGGCCTTGATAAGCCTAGCACTCTCTATCCCCCTTCTGATGTCTATGTCAGAAGTTTTCTCTGTTCCATTTTACACTTTAGTAAAACTCTGGTACACAAAATCTCTTGAGTGATCAGATCCCTGGTCCTGAAGCTAAATCTTCTTCGGAGCTCACAAATCCAATATTGTTCATTGAAAGCTATCAGTCACTTCTGTAACCGGCTTTGTCTTCTACCCCAGTCAACCGACATCTTCCCTAGGCCTTAGGCAACCACTGATCCTATATCTGTCACTGAGACTACAATGCACTTTCTAGAGCTTCATCTGAATGAAATTATACAAATATGAATGGAAAAAAGCTGCTGTGAATATTTGAGTATGTGTGTTTTTGTGAATAAATGGTTTTGTATTTCTTGGGTAAATATTTCGGAGTAGGACTGCTGGGTCATATGGTAGGTGTATGTATAACTTTATGAGAAACAGCCAAACTATTTTGTAAAGCAGCTGTTAAATATAAAACTATTTTATATTCCTGCCCTTCCACTCTTGGTGACACTTGCTATTGTCAGTTTTCTATATTTTAACCACTCTGTAGGAATGTGGAATTTCATCCTGGTTTTAATTTGTATTTCTCTCTTTCCCTCTTTCCTTCCCCCCTCCCACCCTCTCTATTCCTTCCTGCTGGCCCTCCCTCCTTCATTCATTTCATTCTATTTTGGCCACACTGCATGGGTTGTGGGATCTTAGTTCCCCACCCAGGGTTTGGATCTGGGCCACAGCTGTGAAGGCTACAATCCTAACACCTCAGCCGCCAGAGAACTCCTAATTTGCATTTCCTTATGACTGATAACATCTTTTCATGTGCTTTTTGATCACATGCGTACCTTTCTTCCACACAACTATCCCTTCACAGTTGTGGGTCTGGACTCATCATCTGTGCTCTTCTGCTCATTTTTATTGGGGTGCTTGTCTTCTTCTTTCTGAGTCACAAGTGTTCTTTATCCGTTCCGTATACAAGTCCTTATCAGAAACATATCTTGCTGATGCTTTCTCCTAGTGTCTGGTCTACACTTCTATATTTTGAAAAAGGTATCTTGCTGATGCTTTCTCGTAGTGTCTGGTCCACACTTTTATATTTTTAAAAAGGTATCCTTCAAAGAGCAGAAGTTTTATGTTTTGATAAAGTCTGATGAATCAAGTTTTAATAGTCTGTACTCTTGTGTCCTAAGAAATCTTTGCCTACTCTGAGGTGTGAAGATTTGGTCTTATGTTTCCTTTAAAAAAGTTGATGGTAAAGAATCCACCTGCAGTGCAGGAGACCTGGGTTTGATCCCTGTGTTGGGAAGATCCCCTAGAGGAGGGCATGGCAACCCACTCCAGTATTCTTGCCTGGAGAATCCTCATGGACAGAGGAGCCTGGCAGACTATAGTCACTGGGGTTGCAGAGAGTCAGACACAACTGAGCAACTAAGCACAAGGTGCGAAGATTTGGTCCCATGTTTCCTTCAAAAAGTTTAATGCAATAGTTTTAATTTTTATGTTTAGGTTCATGAGATTGGAAGTGCGGAAACACTCTCTGTCAGGGGTCATGCTTGAGAAATGTCCTTTTCTATTTTTGGACTTTTTTGGAGTGACCTCACACACACCCCTGGCTTCAGTCTCCACCATATACTGAGAGTTCCAAGTCCATCTGTGCAGTTCAGACCCTCCTCTGCTCCAGACCCATGAAGCCAACCACCTTGGACATATCCTTCTGGTGTTTCATAGGCACCAGGAAGACATGCTCCTCCCTCCCCACAGCCCTGCTTTTGCCAAGCCCTGCCTCCATCTCTGTGAAGGTACCAGCATCCTCCATGGGTCCCACTCTCCCCAGGGGCTCTGAGTTCAAGAAGTGCCAACAGAGATCAGAGGACGCTAGTGTCTACACAAAAGGCTAGCGAGTTAATTTAGAATGGGGGTGGTGGCAGCACTCAGCTGTGCCCTGCTCTTTTCGACTCCATGGACTGTAGTCCACCAGGCTCCTCTGTCCATGAGATTTCCCAGGCGAGAATACTGGAGTGGAGAGCCATTTCCTGCTCCAGGGAATCTTCCCAATCCAGGGATCAAAGCTGCAGTTTCTGCATTGGCAGCTGGATTCTTTACCACTGCACCACCTAGACTGGGGGAGAGAGCCCTTAAATGGGACAAGATGTGCCTGCCCCTGTCCTGTACTCACAGTCCTTTTAATGGGTTTGGGGGACTAGTTCAGGGGCTGAAACATTTCACCCATAGCTAGGAAACCCCTTCTAATGCCCTGTCTATGCACAGCTCCCAAATCCAAACTGTCCTTTTTTGGGCAATGCAGGACGCCCTCGGCAGCCCCCCCTCTGCCTTCTCTGGGCCCATCCTTTATGCACTGCCGTAGGAACCTGGAATGTTAGGTCCATGAATTAAGGTAAATTGGGAGAGGTCACACAGGAAATGGCAAGAGTCAACGCTGACATTTTAGGAATCAGTGAACTAAAATGGACTGGAACGGGTGAATTTAACTCAGATGACCATTATGTCTACTACTGTGGGCAAGAATCCCTTAGAAGAAATGGAGTAGCCATCATGGTCAACAAAAGAGTCCGAAATGCAGTACTTGGATGCAATGTCAAAAACGACAGAACGATCTCTGTTCGTTTCCAACGCAAACTATTCAGCATCACAGTATCCAAGTCTATGTCCCGACCAGTACTGCTGAAGAAGCTGAAGTTGAATGGTTATACGAAGACCTACAAGATCTTCTAGAGCGAACAGCCCCCAAAGATGTCCTTTTCATGATAGGGGACTGGAATGCAAAAATAGGAAGTCAAGAAATACCTGGCGTAACAGGCAAATTTGGCCTTGGAGTACAGAATGAAATAGGGCAAAGGCTAATAGAATTTTGCCAAGAAAACGCATTGGTCATAGTAAACACCATCTTGCTACAACACAAGAGAAGACTCTACACATGGACTTCATCAGATAGTCAATACTGAAATCAGATTGATTATATTCTTTGCAGTCAAAGATGGAGAAGCTCTATATAGTCAGAAAAACACAAGACCAGGGGCTGTGGCTCAGATCATGAACTCCTTATTGCCAAATTCAGACTCAAATTGCAGAAAGTAGGGAAAACCACTAGACCATTCAATGAATTTGCTCAGTCGTGTCTGACTCTTTGCGACTCCATGGACTGTAGCCCACCAGGCTCCTCCATCCATGGAATTTCCTAGGCAAGAGCACTGGAGTGGGTTGCCATTTCCTTCTCCAGGGGATCTTCCCAACCCAGGGATTGAACCCAGGTCTCCTGCATTGTGGGCAGGTGCTTTACTGTCTGAGCCACCAGAGAATCCCTCTAGACCATTCAGGTATGACCTAAGTCAAACCCCTCATGATTATACAGTGGAAGTGACAAATAGATCCAAGGGATTAGATCTGATAGAGTGCCTGAAGAACTACTGATGGAGGTTCATGACATTGTACAAGAGGCAGGGATCAAGACCACTGCCAAGAAAAGAAATGCAAAAGGCAAAATGGTTGTCTGAGGAGGACTTACAAATATCTGAGAAAAGAAGAGAAGCAAAAAGCAAAGGAAAGATGTACCCATTTGAATCTAGCGTTCCAAAGAACAGCAAGGAGAGATAAGAAAGAGTTCCTCAGTGATCATTGCAAAGAAAAAGAAGAAAACAATAGAATGGGAAATAATAGAGATCTCTTCAAGAAAATTAGAGATATCAAGGGAACATTTCATGCAAAGATGGGTACAATAAAGGATAGAAATGGTATGGACCTAAAAGAAAAAGAAGATATTGAGAAGAGGTGGCAAGAATACACAGAAGAACTATACAGAAAAGATCTTAATCACCCAGATAACCACGATGGTGTAATCACCAACCTAGAGCCAGACATCCTGGAATGTGAAGTCAAGTGGGCTTTAGGAAGAATCGCTACAAACAAAGCTAATGGAAGTGATGGAATTCCAGTTGAGCTATTTCAAATCCTAAAAGTTGAAGCTGTGAAAGTGCTGCACTCAATATGCCAGCAAATTTGGAAAACTCAGCAGTGGCCACAGGACTGGGAAAGGTCAGTTTTCATTCCAATCTCAGAAAAAGGCAATGTCAAAGAATGTTCAAACTACCACACAATTGCACTCATCTCACACGCTAGTAAAGTAATACTCAAAATTCTCCAAGCCAGGCTTCAACAATATGTGAACCGTGAACTTCCAGATGTTCAAGCTGGATTTAGAAAAGTCAGAGGAACCAGAAATTAAATTACGAACATCTGTTGGATCATCAAAAAAGCAAGAGAGTTCCAGAAAAACATGTATTTATGCTTTATTAACTATGCCAAAGCCTTTGACTGTGTGGACCGCAACAAACTGTCGGAAATTCTGAAAGACATTGGAATAACAGACCACTTGACCTGCCTCTTGAGAAATCTGTATGCAGGTCAGGAAGCAACAGTTGGAACTGGACATGGAACAATGG
The DNA here is from genome assembly GCF_016772045.2 of Ovis aries. Lineage (NCBI taxonomy): Eukaryota > Metazoa > Chordata > Mammalia > Artiodactyla > Bovidae > Ovis > Ovis aries. The sequence continues at coordinate 7,364,220 of NC_056054.1, read as the reverse complement.
ACTGGTTCCAAATAGGGAAAGGAGTATGTCAAGGCTGTGTATTGTCACTCTGCTCATTTAACTTCTATGCAGAGTACATCATGAGAAATGCTGGGCTGGAAGAAGCACAAGCTGGAATCAAGATTGCCGGAGAAATATCAATAACCTCAGATATGCAGATGACCCCACCCTTATGGCAGAAAGTGAAGAGGAGCTAAAGAGCCTCTTGATGAAACTAAAAGAGGAGAGTGGAAAAGTTGGCTTAAAACTCAACATTCAGAAAACTAAGATCATGGCATCAGGTCCCATCACTTCATGGCAAATAGATGGGCAAACAGTGACAGGCTTTATTTTTTTGGGCTCCAAAATCATTTTGGTCAATGCTGAAATCAGATTGATTATGCTCTTTGCAGCCAAAGATGGAGAAGCTCTATACAGTCAGCAAAAACAAGACCAGGACCTGACTGTGGCTCAGATAATGAACTCCTTATTACAAAATTCAGACTTAAAGTGTAGAAAGTAGGGAAAACCACTAGATCATCCAAGTATGACCTAAACCAAATCCCTTATAATTATGCAGTGCAAGTGACAAATAGACTCAAGAGATTAGATCTGACAGAGTGCCTGAAGAACTGTGGACAGAGATTCATGACATTGAATCAGTGATCAAGGAGGCAGTGATCAAGACCATCCCCAAGAAAAAGAAATTCAAAAAGGTCAAATGGTTGTCTGAGGAAGCCTTACAATTAGCTGTGAAAAGAAGAGAAGCTAAAGGCAAAGGAGAAAAGGAAAGATATACCAGAGTTCCAAAGAATAGCAAGGAGAGATAAGAAAGCCTTCCTCAGTGATCAATGCAAAGAAATAGAGGTAAACAGTAGAATGGGAAAGACTAGAGATCTCTTCAAGAAAATTAGAGATACCAAGGCAACATTTCATACAAAGATGGGCTCGATAAAGGACAGAAATGGTCTGGACCTAACAGAAGCAGAAGATATTAAGAAGAGGTGGCAAGAATACACAGGAGAACTGTACAAAAAAGATCTTCATGACCCAGATAACCACAATGGTGTGATTACCCACCTGGAGCCAGACATCCTGGAATGCCAAGACAAGTGGGCCTTAGGAAGCATCACTACGAACAAAGCTAGTGGAGGTGATGGACTTCCAGTTGAGCTATTTCAAATCCTAAAAGATGATGCTGTGAAAGTGCTGCGCTCAATATGCCAGCAAATTTGGAAAACTCAGCAGTGGCCACAAGACTGGAAAAGGTCAGTTTTCATTCCAATCTCAGAAAAAGGCAATGTCAAAGAATGTTCAAACTACCACACAATTGCACTCATCTCACACGCTAGCAAAGTAATGCTCCAATTCTCCAAGCCAGGCTTCAACAGTATGTAAACCATGAACTTCCAGATGTTCAAGCTGGATTTAGAAAAGGCAGGGACACCAGAGATCAAATTGCTAACATCCATTGGATCATCGAAAAAGCAAGAGAGTTCCAGCAAAACATCTACTTCTGCCTTATTGACTACTTCCAAAGCCTTTGACTGTGTGGATCACAACAAACCGTGGAAAATTCTGAGAGAGATGGGAATACCAGACCACCTGACTTGCCTCCTGAGAAATCTGTATGCAGGTCAAGAGGCAACAGTTAGAACTGAACATGGAACAGCAGACTGGTTCCAAATCGGGAAAGGAGTACGTCAAGGCCGTATATTGTCACCCTGCTTATTTATCTTATATGCGGAATACATCATGCGAAATGCCAGGCTGGAAGAAGCACAAGCTGGAATTAAGATTGCTGGGAGAAATATCAATTACTTCAGATATGCAGATGACACCACCCTTATGGCAGAAAGCTAAGAAGAACTAAACAGCCTCTTAATGAGAGTGAAAGAGGAGAGTGAAAAAGCTGTCTTAAAACTCAACATTCAGATAATGAAGATCATGGCATCCAGTCCCATCACTTCCTGGCAAATAGATGGGGAAACAATGGAAACAGTGAGAGTCTCACTGTTTTGGGCTCCAAAATCACTGCAGATGGTGACTGCAGCCATGAAGTTAAAAGATTCTTGTTCCTTGGAAGAAAAGCTATGACCAACCTAGACAGCATATTAAAAAGCGGAGACATTACTTTGCCATCTGTCTAGTCAAAGCTATGGGTTTTCCAGTGGTCATGTATGGATGTGAGAGTTGGACTATAAAGAAAGCTGAGTGCCGAAGAATTGATGGTTTTAAACTGTGGTGTTGGAGAAGACTCTTGAGAGTCCCTTGGACTGCAAGGAGATCCAGCCAGGCCATTCTAAGGGAGCTCAGTCCTGGTGTTCACTGGAAGGACTGATGTTGAAGCTGAGACTCCAATACTTTGGCCACCTGATGTGAAGAGCTGACTCATTTGGAAAGACCCTGATGCTGGGAAAGATTGAAGGCAGAAGGAGAAGGGGACAACAGGATGCGATGGCTGGGTGGCATCACCGATTCAATGATGAGTTTGAGTAAACTCTGGGAGTTGGTGATGGACAGGGAGGCCTGGCGTGCTGCAGTCCATGGGGTTGGAAAGAGTCAGAGAAGACTAAGCGACTGACCCGAACTGAACTGAACGTTTGCTGTGACCGCCCCCTGCTGGAAGAATTCCCATACTGCCTCTCAATTGACTCAGTCCCCAAGATGGCTTCAACTGGGACACAGGCCCTCCCCTCACACAGCCTGTGAGGAGGACCCCTGGGGTCCACGCTGACCCCTCTGAATTATTCCCCACTTGTCTGCAAAAGGCATTCTTAAAAGGCACATACTTGGCCACAGTGACTTCAGTAGCTACCCCAGTGTTTGGATGAAGTTCAAGCCCCAGCCTGGCTCACACATCCCGTGGAGAGCTGGTGCTTGGTTATAGGTTGGATTGAGGCTACCTCAAAAAAGATATGTTATGGGACTTCCCTGGCGGCGCCGTGGATAATAGTCTGCCTGCCAATGCAGGGGACAAGGGTTTGATCCCTGGTCTGGGGAGATTTGATAGCATATTCAAAAGCAGAGACATTACTTTGCCGACTAAGGTCCATCTAGTCAAGGCTATGGTTTTTCCTGTGGTCATGTATGGATGTGAGAGTTGGACTGTGAAGAAGGCTGAGCGCCGAAGAATTGATGCTTTTGAAGTGTGGTGTTGGAGAAGACCCTTGAGAGTCCCTTGGACTGCAAGGAGATCCAACTAGTCCATTCTGAAGGAGATCAACCCTGGGATTTCTTTTGGAGGGAATGATGCTGAAGCTGAAACTCCAGTAATTTGGCCCCCTCATACGAAGAGTTGGCTCATTGGAAAAGACTCTGATGCTGGGAGGGATTGGGGGCACAGGAGAAAGGGACGACTGAGGATGAGATGGCTGGATGGCATCACGGACTGGATGGACATGAGTCTGAGTGAACTCTGGGAGATGGTGATGAACAGGGAGGCCTGGCGTGCTGCGATTCATGGGGTCGCAAAGAGTCGGACACGACTGAGTGACTGAACTGAACTGAACTGAACTGTGGAGTCACTAAGTCCACATGCCGCAACGGAACCTGTGCTCTCGAGCCTCGGAACCACAGCCACTGACCCCATGAGCTGCAACAGCTGAAGCCCGTGAGCCCAGAGCTCCTGTTCCCGACGAGAGACGCCATTACGACCAGAGGCCCATGAGCTGCAGTGAGGAGGAGGCCCCGCCCACCACAACTAGAGAAAGCCTGCACGTAGCCACTAAGACCTAGGACAGCCAAAAATAAATAAAAGAATAAGTTTTTATCCTTGGGTCAGGAAGATCCCCTGGAGAAGGGAATGGAACCCACTCCTGTATTCTTGCCTGGGAAATCCCATGGATAGAGGAATCTGGTGTGCTACAATTCAAAAATATGTCCAGCATAGCCACAAAAAAAAAAAAACAACTTAAGAAAAATATGATTCTAACACTCAAGAGCTCTGCATGTGGGTGTATTTGGATACTGTGTCTTGACAGAGGTAGTCAAGTTAACTGAGCTATGACTTGCTGTTGTTGTTGAGTCACTAAGTTGCGTCTGACTCATTTTTGACCCCATGGACTGAAGTCCCCCAGGCTCCTCTGTCCGTGGAATGCTCTAGTCAGGAATACTGGAGTGAGTTGCCATTTCCTCCTCCAGGGGAATCTTCCCAACTCAGGATAGAACCCAGGTCTCCTGCATTGGCAGGCAGATTCTTTACCTCTGAGCCACCAGGAAAGTGCTCAGTGCAACTGGTGTCTTTATAAGAGACTCAGTCACAGAAATAGGCATGCCCAGAAGGAAGACAGTGTAAAGACACACAGGGGGAAGAAGGGCACGGAGTGACGCATCTCCAATCTACGGAGGACCAAAGCTGCAGGCAGACACCGAATTCGAAGAGGCAAGGAGAGGTTCCCCTTCAGAGCCTTCGGACGGAGGGTGGCCCAGCGACACCTTGATTTGGACTATGCCCTTCAGAATGTGGGGCCGCCTCGATGGCTCAGCAGGTAAAGAATCTGCCTGCAATGCAGGAGCCATAGGAGACATGGGTTTGATCCCTCCAGAGGAAGAGCCTCTGGAGACAGAAAGGACAGCCCTCTCCAGTATCCTTGCCTGGGAAATCTCATGGACAGAGGAGCCTGGAAGCTACAGTTCATGGGGTCGAAAAGAGTCAGACATGACTGAGTGCAAACACCTCCAGAATCCGTTCAGCTCAGTCGTTCAGTCACGTCCAACTCTTTCTGACCCCAAGAACTGCAGCATACCAGGCTTCCCTGTCCATCACCAACTCCCAGAGCTTGCTCAAACTCATGTCCATCGAGTTAGTGATGCCATCCAACCATCTCATTCTCTGCCACCTCCTTCTCCTGTCTTCAGTCTTTCCTAGCATCAGGGTCTTTTTCAGTGAATCAGTTCTTCACATCAGGTGGCCAAAGTATTGGAGCTTCAATTTCAGCATCAGTCCTTCCAATGAATATTCAGGACTGATTTTCTTTAGGATGGACTGGTTGGATCTTAATGTCCAAGGGACTCTCAAGAGTCTTCTCCAACACCACAGTTCAAAAGCATCAATTCTTTGGTGCTCAGCTTTCTTTATTGTCCAGCTCTCACATCAGTACATGACTACTCAAAGAAACAGCTTTGACTAGATGGACCTTTGTCGGCAAAGTAATGTCTTTGCTTTTTAATATACCCTCTAGGTTGGTCATGGTTTTTGTTCCAAGGAGCAAGCATCTTTTAATTTCATGGCTGCAGTCACCATCTACAGTGATTTTGGAACCCAAGAAAATAAAGTCAGCCACTGTTTCCACTGTTTCCCCATCTATTTACCATGAAGTGATGGGACCGGATGTCATGATCTTAGTTTTTTGAATGATGAGTTTTAAGCCAACTTTTTCACTCTCCTCTTTCATTTTCATCAAGAGGCTCTTTAGTTCCTCTTTGGTTTCTGCTGTAAGGGTGGTGTTTTCTACAAACCTGAGGCTATTTGTATTTCTCCCGGCAATCTTGATTCCAGCTTGTGCTTCTTCCAGCCCAATGTTTCTCATGATGTACTCTGCATATAAGTTAAATAAGCATGGTGACAATATATAGCCTTGACGTACTCCTTTCCCTATTTGGAACCAGTCCATTGTTCCATGTCTAGGTTCTAACTGTTGCTTCTTGACCTGGATACAGGTTTCTCAGGAGTCAGGTCAGGTCTGGTATTCCCATTTCTTTGAGAATTTCCCACAGCTTGTTGTGATCCACACAGTCAAAGGCTTTGGCATAGTCAATAAAGCAGAAGTAGATGTTTTCTGGAACTCTCTTGTTTTTTCTATGATCCAACAGATGTTGGCAATTTCATCTCTGGTTCCTCTGTCCTTTCTAAATCTAACTTGAACATCTGGAAGTTCTCGGTTGGCATATTGTTAAAGCCTGGCTTCGAGAATTTTGAGCATTGCTTTGCTAGTGTGTGAGATTAGTGCAATTGTACGGTAGTTTGAACATTCTTTGGCATTGCCTTTCTTAGGGATTGGAATGAAACCTGACCTTTTCCAGTCCTGTGGCCACTGCTGAGTTTTCCAAATTTGCTGACATATTGAGTGTAGGATTTTAACAGCATCAATTTTAGGATTTGAAATAGCTCAGCTGGAATTCCATCATCTCCACTAGCTTTGATTGTAGTGATGCTTCCTAAGGCCCACTTGACTTTGGACTCCATACTGTCTGGCTCTGGGTGAGTGATCACATCATTGCAGTTATCTGGGTCACGGAGGTCCTTTTTGTATAGTTCTGTTTATGTTGCTGCCTCTTCTTAATATCTTCTGCTTCTGTTAGGTCCATACCATTTCTGTCCTTTATTGTGCCCATCTTTGCATGAAGTGTTCCCTTCTTTTCTTTAATTTTCTTGAGGAGATCTCTAGTCTTTCCCATTCTATTGTTTCCCTCAGTTTCTTTCCATTCATCATGAGGAAGGCTTTCTTATCTCTCCTTGCTGTTCTTTGGAACTCTGCATTCACATGGGTGCATCCTTCCTTTGCACCTTTGCCTTCCGCCTCTCTTCTTTTCTCAGTTTAACTTGTAAGGCCTCTTCAGACAACCATTTTGCCTTTTTGCGTTCCTTTCTCTTGGGGATGATTTTGATCACTGCCTCCCGTCCAATGTCACGAACCTCTGTCTATAGTTCTTCAGGCACTCTGTCTATCAGATCTAATCCCTTGAATCTATTTGTCACTTCCACTGTATAATCGTAAGGGATTTGATTTAAGTCATATCTGAATGGTGTGGTGGTTTTCCCTACTTTCTTCAGTTTCAGTCTGAATTTGGCAGTAAGGAGTTCATGATCTGAGCCACAGTCAGCTCCTGGTCTTGTTTTTGCTGACTGTATAGAGCTTCTCCATCTTTGGCTGCAAAGAGTATAATCAATCTGATTTCGGTGTTGGCCAGCTGGTGATGTCCATGTGTGGAGTCTTCTCTTGTGTTGTTGGAAGAGGGTGTTTGCTGTGACCAGTGCGTTCTATTGGCAAAACTCTGTTAGCCTTTCCCTTGCTTATTTTGTACTCCAAGGCCAAACTTGCCTGTTACTCCAGGTTTCTCTTGACTTCCTACTTCTGCATTCCAGTCCCCTATAATGAAAAGGACATCTATTTTTGGTATTAGCTATAGAAGGTGTTGTAGGTTGTCATAGAACCATTACTGTGATATTGAATAGTTTGCCTTGGAAACGAACAGAGATCATTATGTTGTTTTTGAGATTTCACCAAAGTACTGCATTTCAGACTCTTTTGTTGATTATGAGGGCTACTCGATTTCTTCTAAGGGATTCTTGCCAACAATAGTAGATATAATGGTCATCTGAGTTAATTTCACCCATTTCAGTTCATTTGAGTCTGCTGATTCCTAAAGTGTTGATGTTCACACTTGCCATCTCCTAGTTATTCCTGGACCTAATATTCCGGGTTCCTATGAAATATTGCTCTTTACAGCATTGGACTTTGCTTCTATCACCAGTCACATCTGTAACTAAGTTTGTTTTCACTTTAGCTCCGTCTCTTCATTTTTCTGGAGTTATTTCTCCACTGATCTCCAGCAGCATATTGGGCACCTACCAACCTGGGGAGTTCCTCTTTCAATGTTCTATCATTTTGCCTTTTCATAGTATTCATGGGGTTCTTAAGGCAAGAATACTGAAGTGGTTTTTTCATTCCCTTCTCCAGTGGACCACATTCTGTCAGAACTCTCCACCATGACCCGTCCATCTTGGGTAGCCCTAGACGGCATGGCTCACAGTTGCATTGAGTTAGACAGGCTGTGGTCCATGTGATCAGTTTGGTTAGTTTTCTGTGACTGTGGTTTTCATTCTGTCTGCCCTCTGATGAATAAGGATGAGACTTATGGAAGCTTCCTAAAGGGAGAGATTGGTGGGGGAAACTGGGTCTTGTTCTGATGGGCAGGGCTAAGCTCAGTTCAGTTCAGTTCAGTCGCTCAGTCGTGTCCGACTCTTTGCGACCCCATGAATCGCAGCACGCCAGGCCTCCCTGTCCATCACCATCTCCCGGAGTTCACTCAGACTCATGTCCATCGGGTCCGTGATGCCATTCAGCCATCTCATCCTCTGTCGTCCCCTTCTCCTCCTGGCCCCAATACCTCCCAGCATCAGAGTCTTTTCCAATGAGTCAGCTCTTCGCATTAGGTGGCCAAAGTACTGGAGTTTCAGCTTCAGCATCATTCCTTCCAAAGAAATCCCAGGGCTGATCTCCTTCAGAATGGACTGGTTGGATCTCCTGGCAGTCCAGGGGACTCTCAAGAGTCTTCTCCAACACCACACTTCAGAAGCATCAATTCTTCAGCGCTCAGCCTTTTTCACAGTCCAACTCTCACATCCATACATGACCTAAGGAAAAACCATAGCCTTGGCTAGACGGACCTTAGTCGGCAAAGTAATGTCTCTGCTTTTGGATATGCTATCTGGGTTGGTCATAACTTTCCTTCCAAGGAGTAAGCGTCTTTTAATTTCATGGCTGCAGTCACCATGTGCGGTGATTTTGGAGCCCCCCAAAATAAAGTCTGACACTGTTTCCACTGTTTCCCCATCTATTTGCCATGAAGTGATGGGACCGGATGCTATGATCTTCATTTTCTAAATGTTGAGCTTTAAGCCAAACTTTCATTCTCCTCTTTCACTTTCATCAAGAGGCTTTTTAGTTCCTCTTGACTTTCTGCCATAAGGGCGGTGTCATCTGTATATCTGAGGTTATTGATATTTCTCCCGGCAATCTTGATTCCAGCTTGTGTTTCTCCCAGTCCAGCTTTTCTCATGATGTACTCTGCATAGAAGTTAAATAGGCAGGGTGACAATATACAGCCTTGACGCACTCCTTTTCCCATTTGGAACCAGTCTGTTGTTCCATGTCCAGTTCTAACTGTTGCTTCCTGACCTGCATACAGGCTTCTCAAGAGGCAGGTCAGGTGGTCTGGTATTCCCATCTATCTCAGAATTTTCCAAAGTTTATTGTGATCTTTTTTTTTTTTTAAATTTTAAAATCTTTAATTCTTACATGCGTTCCCAAACATGACCCCCCCTCCCACCTCCCTCCCCACAACATCTCTCTGGGTCATCCCCATGCACCAGCCCCAAGCATGCTGCACCCTACGTCAGACATGGACTGGCGATTCAATTCTTACATGATAGTATACATGTTAGAATTCCCATTCTCCCAAATCATCCCACCCTCTCCCTCTCCCTCTGAGTCCAAAAGTCCGTTATACACATCTGTGTCTGTTTTCCTGTCTTGCATACAGGGTCGTCATTGCCATCTTCCTAAATTCCATATATATGTGTTAGTATACTGTATTGGTGTTTTTCTTTCTGGCTTACTTCACTTTGTATAATTGGCTCCAGTTTCATCCATCTCATCAGAACTGATTCAAATGATTCTTTTTAACGGCTGAGTAATACTCCATTGTGTATATGTACCACAGCTTTCTTATCCATTCATCTGCTGATGGACATCTAGGTTGTTTCCATGTTCTGGCTGTTATAAACAGCGCTGCGATGAACATTGGGGTACATGTGTCTCTTTCAATTCTGGTTTCCGCGGTGTGTATGCCCAGCAGTGGGATTGCTGGGTCCACACAGTCAAAGGCTTTGGCATAGTCAATAAAGCAGAAATAGATGTTTTTCTGGAACTCTCTTGCTTTTTCCTTGATCCAGCAGATGTTGGCAATTTGATCTCTGTTTCCTCTGTCTTTTCTAAAACCAGCTTGAACATCAGGGAGTTCACGGTTCACGTATTGTTGAAGCCTGGCTTGGAGAACCTTGAGCATTACTTTACTAGCGGTTGAGATGAGTGCAATTGTGTGGTAGTTAAGAAAGGCAATTCCAAAGAATGCTCAAGCTCAGTAAATCTTTAATCAATTTCTGTTGAAGGGTGGGGCTGTGTTCCCTTACTATTGTTTGGCCTGAGGCCAAACTGTCCACCCACGCCTCCAGCGGACACTCCTGGAGGCTCATAGGCAAGGCTGGCTCAGTCTCCCAATGGCCTCCAAAGTCAGATTCCCTGGGATTCTCAGTCCCTTTGCCAGATCCCCAGGTTGGGAAATCTGATGTGGGTCCTAGAGCTTTCTCAACAGTGTGAGAATTTGTTTGATATCATTGTTCTGCAGCTTGTGGGTTGTCTGCTTGGTTGCTCTATGGTGGTGCTAATGGCAACTTCCTCCAAGAGAGCTGATACCACATGCTGGTTGACCCAGGTCTGCTGCAGCCAGAGCCCCTGTCCCCATGGCAGGCCGCTGCTGGCTTGTGCCTGGAGGCAGAAGAGGGTGCTCAGTGAGAAAGCTGGGCAGCCCAGAAAGTCCTACCCCATCTTCCCCAGGGCAGATTAGACATGGAGAGGTCACATTCTGTTGAGCACACGTGGCCATCAGTCTCTGTAGCAGGGTCACCTCATGGATCTGAGATACAGTCATTTCACAGGCCCCACGTCAGAAGGGTCTCACAAATTCTGGAGGAATTCCTCTGTTCTGAGGAATCTGTCCTTTTCAGGATTTGGTCTGTAACTGACCTTGGAGAAAAATCTGAACATAAACTCTAAGATATAATAAAGGTCCAGATTAATTCACTTCAGTCCCTAACCAGAGTAGTGGAGGACTGGCACCTTCTGCATCAGAAGAGGATTCAGAGAACCTGCATGGAAGCATGGGGCCAGCTTCCTCCTGTCCAGGGTGAGCAAGGTCTGGGACCTGGCACCCTCTGAACCTCACTGTCATTACAAAGAGCTGCCTTGCCCACTGATGATTTAGATAACACCTCTATTCCATGAGGTGACAAAGAATTCTCACACAGCCCTTCTGCTGTTGTCCTCAAGGATCCTTCCAGATGTTTCCATATCGGACTCTGCTCCAACAGACTCTCTCCTGAGCAGTGCAAGAGGTGTCTAGTGTGGAACCGGAACAAACCAGAGAGCCACCATTTCCTCCCTGCTGGGAAACCAGCCCTAGCAATGTAATACATTTCCCTGGATTGGCTCTGTGTTCACCTATGGATCAGGGTGCAAGAGTTTAAAGAGTTCTCAGATAAGGCCACATTCAGCAGAGGTTGTGGGTGGGGATTGGGGCAGAGGTGACTCCTCAGCATTCAGTCCAGCCCCAGAGAACACAGTTAGCAGAGAAGTAGGAGGTGCTCAAGGGAATGGGCAGGCACAGCCTTGCCTTGGGTCTTGGATGAAGAACAAAAGAGTGAACAAGAATGTCCCCCAGAGGGAGCAGCAGAGTCAGAGGAGATTTTCCAAGATAAGGAGGGTGATCTTTCCCTGGGTGAAATCAGAGGTGATGAAACACAGGCATAATCCTATCCTGTAATAATTAATGTAAGGCGGGCACGCTGCCTTCCAATGACATGCAATTTTGCTAAGTGACTTGATGATAAGGTAAGTCAAGGGAACACATATAGGTGGCACAGCCCCACCAGGGACTCAGTAGCCTCTGGTTTGTGCAGAAATGGCCCTCGGACTGCAGCTTTGGTGGCAGGTGCTGGCTGGACTCCTGCTCTGTGTGTGCGTCGGGCGATGGGCCGAGGCTGGGAAGGTGCTGGTGGTCCCCATGGAGGGCAGCCACTGGCTCAGCATGCGGGAGGCCGAGCGGGAGCTCCACGCCAGAGGTCACCAGGCAGTGGTCGTTGCTCCGGAGCTGAATATGCACATCAAGGCAGAGGACTTTTTCACCACGAAAACCTACACCGTTTCCTACATAGGGGAGAAACTGGATTCCTTCGTGAAGACTCATGTAAATCTGGTTTTTGAAAAAGTACATTGGGTAACGCTGTTTTTGAAAACTATGGCATCTTTGAAAAATGCATCTTTGCTCTTTGAAAGGTCTTGTGAGGGGCTGCTGTATAACAAGGATCTTATCAGGCACCTGAATGCCAGTTCCTTTGATGTGGTTTTAACTGACCCTGTTCACCCCTGCGGGGCAGTGCTGGCTAAGTACCTGTCCATTCCTGCTGTGTTTTTTTTTGAGGCAAATTCCCTGTGACTTAGATGTTGAGGGCACAGCGTGCCCAAACCCTTTCTCATACATTCCTCGGTTATTAACAACAAATCCAGACCGCATGACATTCTTCCAGAGGGTGAAGAACATGCTCTATCCTCCGGGCCTGAAGTACATTTGCCAGGTTGTTTTCACTCCTTATGCACGTATGGCCTCTGAGCTTCTTCAGAGAGAGGTGTCGCTGGGGGAGATTCTTGCCTCTGGATCCGTGTGGCTGTTCAGAGGAGACTTTGTGATGGACTACCCGCGGCCGATCATGCCCAACATGGTGTTCATTGGGGGCATCAACTGTGGCAACAGGAAACCGTTATCTCAGGTGTGTACTGCTGCTGCTGTTCAATCAGTGCTCCCAGGGGAGCACAATCTTTGAATTAAAAAATTAAAAAAAATTTTTTTCACCTCACTGCAACCTAAACTTGTGAAATGGACGGTTCCAATCACTAGACCATCAGGGAATTCCCAAGTGGAACATATTTAAAAAGAACAGCTTACTTCCATGTGCTTACTTATCTACTGATCTTTCTCAGATTTCTACCTCTCATTCTCCTTTGAACAGTCGTTGGTGAGATCCAGTATTAAAGTGCTCGAGAAGGGTAGTGTAGGTTTTTGATGGACTGTGAGACAAATGAGAGGCAGGGGTGAAGGTCCATATTAGGTTTGACAAGGAATGGGGTGGTTTGACCATGATTGCCCTTTCCAACAGCGTCCGTTGTAATGGTCGGGCAGTTTTCTGAATCTAGTAGGAGCCAGGAACTTGAGCTATGAATCCATCCATCATGGGTTTTTTGCTTGAGGGTGTTCAATTGGAGGAGGAGAGAACTGGCAAATTGCACTTATTGCCCTGATACTTCATCGAGGTTTTGTCTTGGAGAGGTATGGGGTGTGGTCACTGGAGACCTCAACCCCAAAAGGAAGCTGAAATTTCCGAGAGGTTGAATAAATAGAGTGGAAGGGAGAGAAAACCAAAGATGGAAGTTGGGCTCTCTGTGATCAGAGAAAGGAACAATTGAGCCCAGGTTTCTTGAGATGGAGCTGTGCTGACCAGAATCTGGGGCCTGGGGTAAAATGGGGGGATGTACAGAGTTGAATGGCATGTGAGATAGGTCCTCAGCATGGGCCACTGAGGGCCTCAAAGGCTAGTGGTGGGGGCTGGAGAGGAGGTCAAACTGAGCCACGAGCACAGTGAAGGTGGCGACAGGGATGCTGAGAACTGAGTCAAAGAGGAAGGGACTGAGCACATCACGACGCCTACAGCAGCCCACTCACCAGCCCTGCGTTTCTATAGTGCGAACTACGGCTTTCCTCATAGTTACAGAGTCTGCTTATATTAACCCTGAATTGTTGCTGTTGTTGTTCATTTGCCAAGTTGTGTCCACTGTTTGTGGCCCCATGGACTGTGGCACACCAAGCTTCCCTGTCCCTCACTATCTCCTGGAGTTTGCTCAAACTCGTGTCCATGGAGTCAGTGATGCCATTCAACCATCTCATCCTCTGTCTTCCTCCTGCCCTTAGTCTTTCCCAGCATCAGGTCCTTTTCCAATGAGTCAGTTCTTCTCATCAGGTGGCCAAAGTATTGGAGCTTCAGTTTTAGCATCAGTCTTTCCAGGGAATATTCAAGGTTGATTTCTCTTAGGATTGATTGGTTTGATTTCTTTGCTGTCCAGGGGACTCTATGGAGTCTTCCCCAGCACCGCAATTTGAAAGCATCAATTGTTTGGTGCTCAGCCTTCTTTATGGTCCAACATTCATGTCCGTACATGGCTGCTGGAAAAACCGTAGCTTTGGCTATATCTACTTTTGTTGGCAAAATGATGGCTCTGCTTTCTAATATGCTGTCTAGTTTTGTGATAGCTTTTCTTCCAAGGAGTAAGCGTCTTTTAATTTTGTGGCTATAGTCGCCATCCGCAGTGATTTTGGAGCCCAAGAAAATAAAATCTGCCAGTGTTTCCCCATCTATTTGCCATGAAGTAATGGCACTGGATACCATGTCTTAATGTTTGAATGCTGAGTTTTTTTTTTTTTTTTTTTTTTTTAGGGTCAAATAGTGTTACAATTTATAACCACATTTTTTATTTTGAAAAATTTCAGACCTCAGTAATGGTGCAAGGATAGCATAATAACTACTCACATACTCTTCATGTAGATTTACCAGTCATTAACATTTTGCTTCCATACCCACCCCTTATCTTTCTCACACACTCACACAAACACACACAAATACACACACAAACACACATGTGCAGGTGTATGCATAAATGAGCTCATACATGTTCAGAGTTAAAATTTTTGCTAAACAATAGGAAGTTGCACACATCATAATATTTTAGATATAAAATCTTCAACATACAAAGTCTCTTACTTAACCTGTAGTACAGTTATCACAGCCAGCAAGTTGAACATTTGTGTAGTCATGTATTACATGTATTTGAAGACCCCAGAAGAATTAGAGTTGTCAAGGAAGCTAAAATTATTAAAAAAAAAAAAAAGCCTGACTTACACTGAGACAACTAATGCCAAACTCAGGTTTTAGGTGGTAAGTATTGATAGGAAAACTGTTTCTTACCGTTACCCAAATTTCTTTGCCAGCCTTGTAAATAGTTTGGCAGTTTTAGAAAGTGCATGAGCATAAGAAATTGGATACCCCTCTTCAAAGCAGTCAACATTTACTCTTTGTTTAGTAAGTGATATCACTTTTTTCTTACATTTATGAGTGTGGCACTGAAAGGAAATTACAAAACCAGCCTTGATTTAAATCCAAAATTTCTTAAGGGTTCTTTATACTACACTTTGATTACTGGTAGTTGCTTTGGAGTTGCTTTGAGATTTCTAGAAACTTTAAAGGTTGGAATTTAGCCACTTTGTCTTTCTAAAAGTGTTTTGGTTCTTTAAGTATATTGAATACTTATAAACAAGCTTGCTCTAAAAGGACTCTCACCTGTTAAACCATGCTTAAGCAGACACTGCAATAAGCCAGCTGCTGCTGCTAAGTCACTTCAGTCGTGTCCGACTCTGTGCGACCCCATAGACGGCAGCCCACCAGGCTACCCCGTCCCTGGGATTCTCCAGGCAAGAACACTGGAGTGGGTTGCCATTTCCTTCTCCATGAATGCTGAGTTTTAAGCCTCCTTTTTCCCTCTCCTCTTTCACCCTCATTAAGCGCTTTCATTCTTCTTCATTTTCTGCCATGAGAGTGGTGTCATCTGGATATTTGAGGTCGCCCATTCTTCTCCGGGCAATCTTGCTTTCAGCTGTGATTCAAGCTGTGTGGCATTGATGTACTCTGCATATAAATTAAGTAAGGAGGATGACAATATACAGATTTGACATAATCATTTCCCAATTTTGAACTAGTTTGTTGATCCTTGTCCAGTTCTAAGTGTTGCTTCTAGACCTGCATACAGGTTTCTCAGAAGGCAGGTAACGTGGTCTGGTATTCCCATCTCTTTAAGAATTTTCCACAGTTTGTTCATATCCACACAGTCAATGGCTTTAGAATAGTCATGTAGCAGAAGTAGATTTTTTTTTCCGGAATTCCCTTGGTTTTTCTATGATCCACTGGATGTTGGTGATTTGATCTGGTTTCTCCGCCTTTTCTAAATCCAGCTTGTACATCTGGAAGTTTTTGATTCATATACTGTTCAAGCCTAGGTTGAAGGATATTGAGCATTACCCTGATCACATGTGAAATGAGCACGGTTGTCCAGTAGTTTGAACATTCTTTGGCATTGTCTTTCTTTGAGGTTGGAGTGTAAACTGACCTTTTCCAGTCCCGTGGCCCTTGCTGAGTTTTCCAAATTTGCTGGTGCATTGAGTGCAGCACTTCAGCAGCATCAGTTTTAGGATTTGCAATAGCTCGGCTGGAATTCCATCACCTCCAATAGCTTTGTTTACAGTGATTCTTCCTAAGGCCTGCTTGACTTCACAGTGCAAGATGATTTGCTCTAGGTGAGTGAGTACAGCTTTGTGGTTTTCTGATGATTAAGACTTTTCTTATATAATTTTGTGTAGGCTCCTCTGTCTATGGGCTATTCCAGGCAAGAAAAGTGGTGTGGGTTACCATTTCCTACTCCAGGGGATCTTCTGACACCCAAATTAGGAACTGAGTCCATGTCTCTTGTGTCTCCTGCATTCGTAGAATTCTTTACCACTGCACCATCTTGGAAGTCCTGAACATGAACTATATGGTGTAGTAAAGATCCAGAATAATGCGCAGTTCAGTCCCCACACAGAGCCTGCATGGAGGCATGGGCCTGGTCTCTCCTGTCCAAAGTGAAGTGGGCCATGGAGCCTGGCGTTCTCTGAACCCCACTGTCATTGCAAAGAGCTGCCTTGCCCATTGATGATTTAGATAACAGGAAGTTCTATTCCATGAGACAGAGAAAGATTTCTCAAGCAGCCCTTCTGCGGTTGTCCTTAAGGATTCTTCCAGAAGTTTCCATATCAGGCAGCGGTTTGGACAGACTCTCTCCTGAGCAGTGCATGAGGTGTGCAGCATGTAACAGGACCAAACCAGGGAGCCACCATCCCCTCCCTGCTGAGAGAAGGCTGTTTTCGTGATGTTATATGTTTCCCTGGATGTGCTCCGTGTTCACCCATGATGGGGGGAAAGAGTTTGAAGAGTTCCCAGATAAGGTCACATGCAGCAGCTGTTCTGGATAGGGACTGGGGCAGAGGTGACTCCTCAGAGTTCGGTCCAGCCCCAGAGAACACGGTTAGCAGAGAGGTAGGAGGCGACCCAGGGAACGGATAGGCACAGTCTTGCTTTGTCAAATGGATGAAGAACAAGAGAGTGAACTAGAATGCTCCCTATTGGAGCAGCAGGTCAGAAGAGTTTTTCCATATAAGGGGTTAACCGTTCCCTGGGTGAGATCAGAGGTGATGAAACTGAGGCATGGACTTATTCTGTAATGATTAATGTAAGGCGGCACGCTGCCTTCCAATGAGATGCCATTTTGCTTAAGTGACTTGATGATAAGATAAAGATATGGGAACAAGTATAGGTGGCACAGCCCCACCAGAGACAGAGCACCTTCTGGTTTGTGCAGAGATGGCCCTGGGACTGCAGCTTCGGCGGCAGGTGCTGGCTGGACTCCTGCTCTGTCTGTGCGTCGGGCGATGGGCCGAGGCTGGGAAGGTGCTGGTGGTCCCCCTGGATGGCAGCCCCTGGCTCAGCATGCGGGAGGTCGTGCGGGAGCTCCACGCCAGGGGTCACCAAGCAGTGGTTGTTGCTCCGGAAGTGAATATGCACATCAAGGCAGAGGAGTTTTTCACCACGAAAACCTATGGTATTCGCTACACACAGGACAAACTGGATTCCCTCATGAAGACTCAAGTACATCTGGTTTTTGAAAAAGTACATTGGGTAACGCTGTTTTTGAAAACTATGGCATCTTTGAAAAACGCGTCTTTGCTCTTTGAAAGGTCTTGTGAGGGGCTGCTGTATAACAAGGATCTTATCAGGCACCTGAATGCCAGTTCCTTTGATGTGGTTTTAACAGACCCTGTTCACCCCTGCGGGGCAGTGCTGGCTAAGTACCTGTCCATTCCTGCTGTGTTTTTCTTGAGGCAATTTCCATGTGACTTAGATGTTGAGGGCACAGCATGCCCAAATCCTTTTTCTTATGTTCCTCGGTTATTAACAATGAATCCAGACCACATGACATTCTTCCAAAGGGTCAAGAACATGCTCTACGCTCCGGGCCTGAAGTACATTTGCCAGGTTGTTTACACTCCTTTTGCACGTATGGCCTCTGAGCTGCTTCAGAGAGAGGTGTCGCTGGGGGAGATTCTTGCCTCTGGATCCGTGTGGCTGTTCAGAGGAGACCCTGTGATGGACTACCCGCGGCCGATCATGCCCAACATGGTGTTCATTGGGGGCATCAACTGTGGCAACAGGAAACCGTTATCTCAGGTGTGTACTGCTGCTTTTGTTCAG
This sequence comes from Ovis aries, assembly GCF_016772045.2. Taxonomy (NCBI): domain Eukaryota; kingdom Metazoa; phylum Chordata; class Mammalia; order Artiodactyla; family Bovidae; genus Ovis; species Ovis aries. The sequence continues at coordinate 7,346,294 of NC_056054.1, read as the reverse complement.
TCAGTGCTCCCAGGGGAGCACAATCTTTGAATTAAAAAATTAAAAAATTTTTTTCACCTCATTGCAACCTAAGACTCTTGTGAAATGGACGGTTCCAATCACTAGACCATCAGGGAATTCCCAAGTGGAACATATTTAAAAAGAACAACTTACTTCCACGTGCTTACTTATCTACTGATCTTTCTAAGATTTCTACCTCTCATTCTCCTTTGGTGAGATCCAGTATTAAAGTGCTCGAGAAGGGTAGTGTAGGTTTGTGGTGGACTTTGAGACAAATGAGAGGCAGGGGTGAAGGTCCATATTAGGTTTGACAAGGAATGGGGTGGCCATGACTGCCCTTTCCAACAGCGTCTGTTGTAATGGTCATGCAGTTTTCTGAATCTAGTAAGAGCCAGGAACTTGAGCTATGAATCCATCCATCATGGGTTTTTTGCTTGAGGGTGTTCAATTGGAGGAGGAGAGAACTGGCAAATTGCACTTATTGCCCTGATACTTCATCGAGGTTTTGTCTTGGAAAGATATTAGATGTGGTCACTGGAGACCTCAACCCCAAAAGGAAGCAGAAGTTTCAGAGAGGTTGAATAAATAGAGTGGAAGGGAGAGAAAACCAAAGATGGAAGTCGGGCTGTCTGTGATCAGAGAAAGGAACAATTGAGCCCAGGTTTCTTGAGATGGAGCTGCGCTGACCAGAATCTGGGGCCTGGGGTAAAGTGGGGGGATGTACAGAGTTGAATGGCATGTGAGATAGGTCCTCAGCATGGGCCACTGAGGGCCTCAAAGGCTAGTGGTGGGGGCTGGAGAGGAGGTCAAACTGAGCTACAAGCACAGTGAAGGTGGCGACAGGGATGCTGAGAACTGAGTCAAAGAGGAAGGGACTGAGCGTATCACGACGCCTACCGCAGCCCAATCACCAGCCCTGCGTTTCTATGGTGTGAGCCATGGCTTTCCTCTTAATTTCAGTGTTGCTTATATTAACCCTGAATTATTGTTGCTGTTGTTCATTTGCCAGGTTGTGTCCAACTGTTTGTGGCCCCATGGACTGTGGCACACCAAGCTTCTCTGTCCTTCACTATCTCCTGGAGTTTGCTCAAACTTATGTCCATGGAGTCAGTGATGCCACTCAACCATCTCATCCTCTGTCTTCCTCCTGCCCTCAGTCTTTCCCAGCATCAGGTCCTTTTCCAATGAGTCAGTTCTTCTCATCAGGTGGCCAAAGTATTGGAGCTTCAGTTTTAGCATCAGTCTTTCCAGTGAATATTCAAGGTTGATTTCTCTTAGGATTGATTATTTTGATTTCTTTGCTGTCCAGGGACTCTATGGAGTCTTCCCCAGCACCACAATTTGAAAGCATCAATTGTTTGGTGCTCAACCTTCTTTATGGTCCAACATTCATGTCTGTACATGGCTGCTGGAAAAACCGTAGCTTTGGCTATATCTACTTTTGTTGGCAAAATGATGGCTCTGCTTTTTAATATGCTGTCTAGTTTTGTGATAGCTTTTCTTCCAAGGAGTAAGCATCTTTTAATTTTGTGGCTATAGTCGCCATCCGCAGTGATTTTGGAGCCCAAGAAAATAAAATCTGCCAGTGTTTCCCCATCTATTTGCCATGAAGTAATGGCATGGGATACCATGATCTTAATGTTTGAATGCTGAGTTCTAAGCCTCCTTTTTCACTCTCCTCTTTCACCCTCATTAAGCGCTTTCATTCTTCTTCATTTTCTGCCATGAGAGTGGTGACATCTGGATATTGGAGGTCGCCCATTTTTCTCTGGGCAATCTTGCTTAAAGCTTGTGATTCAAGCTGTGTGGCATTGATGTACTCTGCATATAAATTAAGTAAGGAGGATGACAATATACAGATTTGACACAATCATTTCCCAATTTTGAACTAGTTTGGTGATCCTTGTCCAGTTCTAAGTGTTGCTTCTAGACCTGCATACAGGTTTCTCAGAAGGCAGGTAACGTGGTCTGGTATTCCCATCTCTTTCAGAATTTTCCACAATTTGTTGTTATCCACACAGTCAATGGCTTTAGAGTAGTCATGTAGCAGAAGTAGTTTTTTATCTGGAATTCCCTTGCTTTTTCTATGATCCACTGGATGTTGGTGATTTGATCTGGTTTCTCCACCTTTTCTAAATCCAGCTTGTACATCTGGAAGTTTTTGATTCATATACTGTTCAAGCCTAGGTTGAAGGATATTGAGCGTTACCCTGATCACATGTGAAATGAGCACGGTTGTCCAGTAGTTTGAACATTCTTTGGCATTGTCTTCCTTTGAGGTTGGAGTGTAAACTGACCTTTTCCAGTCCCGTGGCCCTTGCTGAGTTTTCCAAATTTGCTGGTGCATTGAGTGCAGCACTTCAGCAGCATCAGTTTTAGGATTTGCAATAGCTCGGCTGGAATTCCATCACCTCCAATAGCTTTGTTTACAGTGATTCTTCCTAAGGCCTGCTTGACTTCACAGTGCAAGATGATTTGCTCTAGGTGAGTGAGTACAGCTTTGTGGTTTTCTGATGATTAAGACTTTTCTTATATAGTTTTGTGTAGGCTCCTCTGTCTATGGGCTATTCCAGGCAAGAAAAGTGGTGTGGGTTACCATTTCCTAGTCCAGGGGATCTTCTGATACCCAAATTAGGAACTGAGTCCATGTCTCTTGTGTCTCCTGCATTCGTAGGAGAATTCTTTACCACTGCACCATCTGGGAAGTCCTGAACATGAACTATAAGATGTACTAAAGATCCAGAATAATGCTCAGTTCAGTCCCCACACAGAGCCTGCATGGAGGCATGGGGCTAGTCTCTCCTGTCCAAAATGAAGCGGGCCATGGAGCCTGGGGTCCTCTGAACCCCACTGTCATTACAAAGAGCTGCCTTGCCCATTGATGATTTAGATAACAGGAAGTTCTATTCCACGAGGCAGAGAAAGATTTCTCAAGCAGCCGTTCTGCGATTGTCCTTAAGGATTCTTCCAGAGGTTTCCATATCAGGCAGCTGTTCGGAGAGACTCTCCTGAGCAGTGCATGAGGTGTCCAGTGTGGAACCCGACCAAACCAGTGAGCCACCATCCCCTCCCTGCTGGGAGAAGGCTGTTCACGTGATGTTATATGTTTCCCTGGATGTGCTCCGTGTTCACCCATGATGTGGGGAAAGAGTTTGAAGAGATCCCAGATAAGGTCACATGCAGCAGCTGTTCTGGGTGGGGACTAGGGCAGATGTGACTCCTCAGAGTTCAATCCAGCCCCAGAGAACACGGTTAGCAGAGATGTAGGTGGAGCCCAAGGGAGTGGACTGGCATAGTCTTGCTTTGGGTCTTGGATGAACAAGAGAGGGAGAATGGTCCCGAAACAGAGCAGTAAGTCTTACTTTTTCCAGGAAAGGGGAGTGGTCTTCCTTGGGTGAACACACAAGTGATGAAACACAGGCACGGACTTATTCTGTAAGGATTAAACAGGGCACATTGCCCTCCAATGACATGCCAGTGTTCGCAAGTGACTCAATGACAAGGCAAGGAAACAAATACAGGCCGCCCAGGCCCAGCAGACAGTCAGTTGCTTCTGGTTTGTGTGGAGATGGCCCTGGGACTGCAGCTTCGGAGGCAGGTGCTGGCTGGACTCCTGCTCTGTGTGTGCGTCGGGCGATGGGCCGAGGCTGGGAAGGTGCTGGTGGTCCCCATGGAGGGCAGCCACTGGCTCAGCATGCGGGAGGCCGTGCGGGAGCTCCAAGCCAGGGGTCACCAAGCAGTGGTCGTTGCTCCAGAGGTGAACCTGCACATCAAGGCAGAGGACTTTTTTTTTTACCGTGAAAGTCTATGCTATTCCCTAAACAGAGGATGTGTTTGATTCCATCATGAGGACCCATATTCATGTGTTTTTCCAAAGAGTACATTTTCTTACAATGTTTTGGGAAGCTATGGCAACTTTGCAAAATGTGTCTTTGCTCTTTGCAAGATCTTGTGAAGCACTATTGCATAACAAGGATCTGATCAGAGACCTGAATGCCAGTTCCTTTGATGTGGTTTTAACAGACCCTGTTCACCACTGCAGAGCAGTGCTGGCTAAGTACCTGTCCATTTCTACTGTGTGTTTTTTTCTAATTTCTTCTCTGTGGCTTAGATGTTGAGGGCACAGCATGCCCAAACCCTTTCTCATTTGTTCCTCGGTTGTTAACAAGGAATTCAGATCGCATGACATTCTTCCAAAGGGTCAAGAACATGCTCTACCCTCTGGCCCTGATTTACATTTGCCAGGTTGCTTTCACTTCTTTTGCACGTATGGCCTCTGAGCTTCTTCAGAGAGAGGTGTTGCTGGGGGAGATTCTTGCCTCTGGATCCGTGTGGCTGTTCAGAGGAGACTTTGTGATGGACTACCCGCGGCCGATCATGCCCAACATGGTGTTCATTGGGGGCATCAACTGTGGCAACAGGAAACCATTATCTCAGGTGTGTACTGCTGCCTTTATTCAATCAGTGCTCCCAGTGGAGCACATGTTTTTTTAAAAAGCTTTAATTCGATGTGCTTCATTATATACTGATCTACCTAAAGATTTCCACCTCTCCTCCTCCCAGCAGTCTTTTTGAGCTAAATTTGTTCAGGTGTACCAGTAGTGTAGTAAAGGTTGTGATGGTCTTTGAGAGGAATGAAAGGTAAGGCTGCGGGTCTGTAACAGGATTGACAAGCCATGTGTGATTCAACCGTGATTGTCCTTTTGAAAAGCAACTGTCGTAAAGTTTGTTCAGTTTTTCTTGCTGAGGGAGAACAGAGAACATGAGCCCTGAATTCATCCATCAGGGGTTGAGGGTGTTCAATAGGAGGAAGGAAGATCTGGCAGATTGCATTTGTTGCCCTGATAATTCAGAGTAGTTTTATCCTGGAGGCGATTGATGTGTGGTCACAGACCTAAACCCCCCAAAATCAGAAGTTTTAGAGAAGTGGAATAAATTAATTGCACGTGAGACAATGCCAGGGAGAGAAGTTGGGTTTTCTGTGATTAGAGAGAGAAATAAGTGAGAACACTTCTTCAGAGATGGAGCTGTGCTGATCAGATGTCTTCTGGCCGGGAGTTGTGGTCTGGAGTAAAATGTTGGGGCATACAGAGTTGGATTCCCCACAGAAAGGTCATCAAGGTGGGACATGGAGGTCATTAAAGGCTAATTGTAGGTGCTGGGGAGGAGCTAAAACTGAGCCTATAAACATAGTGAAGGTCTGGACAGTGATGCTAAGAACTGAGTCTCAAAGACGAAGCATTTGTTATGAGGGCTGACCACATTCACAAAGCTCCCCCAGGTCACCACACCCCAAGTTTCCATGGTGGGAGCTATTGTACTCCTAACCGTTTCAGAGTCTGCATATGTTAATCCTGAATATGCAAGCTTAAGTGAAATAGGACTCTTGTGGGCAGGATTTGTTTTTTTATCCAGTGAATCAACCATCTTTTTTGCCCTCTTTTGTCACATGTACTGAATTTATTTTAACTTCCCTGACTTTAGGCCTCTTATAGTTTTTGTATTCTGATTTGTACATCTCTTTTCATCAATGTATTTATTTTTGCACAACTCTAACTTCATTTTTCTTTATTGCTCACACTGCAAAGTTTTATTCTACTTTATTTCCTCTTCATGCAATGCATTTGTCCAATGATGAAACATGTATGTATCTGTGAGATTTGTAAAAAGTGAATGTGAGGAGGTGGTGTTCTTTTTAGTTTTTCTATGTGAGTGTATTTTCTAGGATTAACTGCATTGGTTCAAATCTTCACTCCCATTTTCCTAGCTGCATGACCTTGACTGGGTGAGTGAACCATGAAGAAAGTGAAAGTTGCTCAGTCATGTCCAACTCTTTCTGACCCCATGGACTATACAGTCCATGGGATTCTCCAGGCCAGAGTACTGGTGAGTGGATAGCTGTTCCCTTCTCCAGGGGATCTTCCCAACCCAGGGATTGTCTCCTGTATTGCACGCGGATTCTTTACCGGCTGAGCCACAAAAGGGAAGCCCAGAGTTGACCATTCTGACCTTAATATTGTCACTGTGAGCACTCAAATAGTGTTTATTATCATTACTTAAAATATGCTCAGCAGGAAAAGTTGTGTCATTGGAGGCATTTAGGAAAGTTTCTGCCAAATGAAAGATTACTTACCCTGAAATTCTCAAATGTTATACACGATAAGCATACTCTTACCATTTTTGTTCCAACTAAATTGATTTTACTTTGAGATTTCATCAGTCTTATTTATTTGGTATCTTTTGTCCTTAGAGGTGACTCCTTTAAATGTTTATGGAAAATTTTTCACAAGAGGAAAAATAAAATTTGTAATATTTTTGTTCCTTCTCCTTCATTAGTTTTATGATGGGTTGAAATATTTTATGGGTCCCCTCCAAGAAAGAACTTTTGGATTTGCTCATTCTTTTTACTATTTTTGTTTTCTATTACATTAATTACAGCTTATTGTTTTTGTTGATGATATCATCTTGTTTCCTTTGTTTTACTTTATAGCTGTTTTTCTAATTTCTTGTGTAAGCATTAAGTTCCTTTATGTTTTCTTAATAATGAAGAACTGAAGGTCATGGATAAAACATTCTCCCCATTCCTTAGATTTTGGTATAAATGGCTTTCATTTTCTTTTTTTTTAACTTAAATGCATGTTTTTGATTTCTCTTTTAAGTCAGTGCATTTTTAAAAATTGAGATTGTTTCCTAACTCCCATATTGTTAACATTTGTGGCAGCCATCTTTTTGTTATCTTTTGCAATTATTTTGAATTATAATCAGAGAATGTTTCTGTGGAGTCACTACTTTAAAAAATGTTAATAGGGTCCTTTATAGTCTAGTACAGGATAGTCCAATAGAAATCTAATGCAAGTCCCATATGTAACTGAAAGCTTTTTAGTAGATATATTTAAAAAAGCAAAAAGAGGGTTGAAATTAATTTTAATTATATGTTTTACTGACTCAAATATATAAAAATACTAACCTTTAAACATATACTCAATATAAAAATTTTCAGATACTTATTTGTTTTTGTTTCTTTCAGTTTTATTGAGATATAGTTGACAGGCTTCCCTGGAGGTTCAGATGGTAAAGACTCCTCCTACCATGAAGGAGACCTGAGTTCCCTCTGTGGGTCGGGAAAATCCCTTGGAGAAGGGAATGGCTACCCACTCCAGTATTCTTGCCTGGCGAATTCCATGCACAAAGAAGCCTGGCAGGCTACAGTCCATGGGGTTGCAAAGAGTCAGACATGACTGAACAGCTCACAGTTTCGCTTGTCGCTTTCCTGTAGAAGCTTATGGTGGACAGCAGAATGATTTGACTTACCTAGATCATGAGACGTTTACTAAAACAAATTTAGTGATCACCCATTAGCTCACATAGACACAAAATTAAAGGAGTTAATGTTGTTAATGCTTTCTGGAGTTATTTCTCCACTGATCTCTAGTAACGTATTGGGCACCTACCAACCTGGGGAGTTCATCTTTTAGTGTCCTATCTTTTTGCCTTTTCTTATCGTTCATGGGGTTCTCAAGGCAAGAATACTGAAGTGGTTTGCCATTCCCTTCTCCAGTGGAATACATTCTGTCAGACCTCTCCACCGTGACCTGTCCGTCTTGGGTGGCCCCATATGGCATGGCTTAGTTTCATTGAGTCAGACAAGGCTGTGGTCCACGTGATCCAACTGGCTAGTTGTCTGTAATTGTGGTTTCAGTCTGTCTGCCCTCTGATGCCCTCTCTCAGCGCCTACAGTCTTACCTGAGTTTCTCTTACCTGGGACTTGGGGTATCTCTTCATGGCTGCTCCAGCAAAGCGCAGCTGCCGCCCCTGACCTTGGATGCGGGGTTGCTCCTCGCAGGCGCTCCTGCACCGTTGCAGCCACCTCTCCTGTGCTTAACATTCAGAAAACGAAGATCATGGCATCGTCCCATCACTTCATGGAAAACGGATGGGGAAACAGGGGAAACAGTGGCTTACTTTATTTTGGGGGGGGGGTTCCAAAATCACTGCAGATGGTGATTGCAGTTATGAAATTAAAAGACACTAACTCCTTGGAAGGAAAGTTGTTGCCAAACTAGACAGCATATTAAAAAGCAGAGACATTACTTTGTCAACAAAGGTCCATCTAGTCAAGGCTATGGTTTTTCCAGTAGTTACACATGGATGTGAAAGTTGGACTATAAAGAAAGCTGAGTGCCGAAGAATTGATGCTTTTGAACTGTGGTGTTGGAGAAGACTCTTGAGAGTCTCTTGGACTGGAAGGAGATCCAGCCAGTCCATCCTAAAGGAGATCAGCCCTGGGTGTTCATTGGAAGGACTGATGTTGAAGCTGAAACTCTAATACTTTGGTCACCTGATGAGAACAGCTGACTCATTGGAAAAGACCCTGATTCTGGGGAAGATCGAAGGCAGGAGGAGAAGGGGATGACAGAGGATGAAATGGTTGGATGGCATCACTGACTCAATGGACATGGGCTTGGGTAGACTCCGGGAGTTGGTGATGGATAGGGAGGCCTGGCGTGCTGTGGTTCATGGGGTCGCAAAGAGTCGGACACAACTGAGCGACTGAACTGATACTGAATGTTGTTAATTACATCCCTAGTGTTTATTTCTCGTATAGCTCTACGTTTGTACCCTGAGACTGTCTGCATGCAATCCTCCTCCTCGCGTCTCCTGCCGCTCGTAGCCACAAATCTGGTTTCTCTTTCTATGAGCTTGCTTTTGTAGCATGTTTGGCCTGCAGCACTGTGTTTCCTCCTGTTAAGCAGCTTAGTGTTTCAGTACTTTGATCCACTTCAAAATAATCACCACAATAAATTCAGGTGTGATATTCATCATCGAAGTGTATTACATAACTATTGACTGTATTTCTCACACTCCTTTCATACCTGTGACATTTATTTTGCAGCTGAAAGTTTGTATTTTAATCCCCCTCAGCCTTCTCTCTCCTTCCCTCACTCTCCTGCTTTTTGTCAACTACCTGTTTGTTCTCTATGAGTCTGTTTCTGTTCACTTGCTTTGCCTTTTATTTTTTGTATATAAGTGAAATCATGCAGTATTTGTCTTTCCCTGACTTATTTCAGTGAGCCTGATACCCTCTGGGTCCATTCATGTCGTCACAAATGACAGGATTCCTTTCTTTCTTATGGCTGAGCAATACTCGGTAGCCAATATTCTCGACTGTAGTAAACAAGGCTGCAATGAACATAGGGGTGTCTATATGTTTTCTAATTAATGTGTTTTGGGGTATTCTTTTGGTTAAATACCCAGGAGTGGAATTGCTGGATGATATGACAGTTTTATTTTTAACTTTTTAAGAAACTCCATACTGTTTCTATAGTGACTGCAACAATTTACATTGCCCACAACAGTGCTCTAGAGTTCCCCTTTCTCTACATCCTCGCCAACCTTTGTTATTTACTGTCTTTTTGATAATAGCCATGCTGACAGGTGTGAGGTGATAGTTCATTGTTGTTTGATTTGCATTTCTCTGGTGATTAGTGATGTTGAGCATCTTTGCACGTGCCTATTGGCCCTTTGTATGTCTTCTCTGGAAAAATGTCTCTTGAAGTCTCAGTCCATTTTTAAGCATGTTATTATTATTATTTTTTGGTTTATACTGGCTTGTATGATTTCTTTGTGTCTTTTGGATATTAACCTATTATCAGATATATTATTTGCAAATGTCTTCTTCCATTCCGAAAGTCACCTTTCCCTTTTGTTTGTAATTTTCTTTGCTGTTCAAAAGATTTTAGTTTGATAAAGTCCCATTTGTTTATTTTACTTTTCTCTCTCTTGTCTGAGGAATCATATCCCCCCAAAATGTAATAGTAATATTATTAATATTAATAGTAATATTAAAAAAAGTTAAAAAGGTTACTGTCTTATGTCTTCTACCCGAAGTTTTGTGGCTTTAGGTCTTTAATCTATGTTGAATTCATTTTTGTTAATAGTGTGAGAGAGCAATCCAGGTTGATTCTTTTGCGTGTGGCTGCCCAGTTTTCCCAATACCATTTACTGAAGAGGCTATCTTTCCCCCATCGTATATTATCACCTCCTTTGTTGTAGATCAGCTGCAATATAGGTCTGAAGTTACTTCTGCTCTATGTTCTGGTCCACTGATGTATGTGTCTGTCTCTGTGTCAGCACCTCACTGCTTGGATCACTGTAGTTTTGTAGCATAGTTTTAAACCAGGAAGCATGATTCCTTCATTTTGACTCTTTTTAAAAAAACTGAAATGTAGTTAATTTACAACGTCGTGTTAGTTTCTGTCATACAGCAAAGTTATTCAGATATATATTCGTTTTCATTACAGATTAATACAAGGTATTGAATATAGGTCCCTTTGCTATACTTAGGAACTTGCTATTTGTCTCTTGTATGTACAGTGATGTGTAGCTGTTAATCCCAAGCTCCTAATTTAACTCTCCCCTCTCTTTCCCTTTTGGTAATGAAAAATTTCTTTTCTATGTCAGTGAGTCTGTTTCTCTTGAAAAATGAGTTCATTTGTATCATTTTTTAGATTCCACGTATAAGTGATACCACACGACATGTGTCTTTATCTGATTGTCTCACTTAGTATGGTAATCTCTAAGCCCCATCCCTGTTGCTGCTCCAGTTCTGTTCTTTTTTCTCAAGATTTTTTTGGTTACTCAGTCTTTTATGCTTCCATAAAAATTTTAGAATTATTTTTTCTTGTTCTTTGAAAAATGCCATTGGTATTTTGATAGATACTGTGTTGAATCTGTAGCTTGCCTTGGGTAGTATGGTCATTTTAATAATGTTAGTTCTTTCTATCCATGTATCCACAGTGTATCTTTCTATTTGTTTGTGTCAGCTTCAATTTCTTTCATCAGTGTCTTATAGTTCCCGGAGTATAGGTCTTTAACCTTCTTAGATTTATTCCTAGGTGTTACATTCTTTTTGATATGATTGAAAATAGAATGGTAATATTATTAACAATTTCTTTTCCTGATAGCTCATTGTCAGTGTATAGAAATGCAATAGATTTCTGTATAATAATTTTGTAGGCCTTAATATTACTGAATTCACTGATGAGTTCTAATAGTTTTTGGTGGTGATTTTAAGATTTTCTATGTGTAGTATTGTGTAATCTGTGAAAAGTGACAATATTACTTTATTCTGTCAACACCAATCCCAGAGCTTGTGTCATCCTGCTGTGCCGGGGTCCAGCCCCGGTGATTCCAGGGTAATTCAAAGCGGGGATGGAGTCAGAGTCCTAGGAATTAATTGCTTAATTAAAGATATGGAGGGAGATTAGAAAGAAATAGTGTAGTAGGAAAATACTAGTGGAGAAAAAGAAGCTGAATAACTTGGTTTACGTGGAAAACCAATAAAACTCCAAGACAAGGAATTTGCACCATCTATGTAGGCCACCAGCACCCACTTGAATAGCGGAGGGTGCCCCGCCTTGGGCTCCCTCTTGCGTGGGTCTTAGAAGCCAGGGCAAGTAAATAGACATGGCGAGCCTCCGCACTCCGATAGGAATTCAGCCAGAAAAAAAGAGAACGAGAAAAGACCACATGGGGAAACCAGTCTTTCCAGGAACTGGTTCGTTTTCTTCATTTTTCAGGTTCACTTATATACTTTTTGTTATATATAGGGATGAATACAGAGTCACGTGGGGTCAGCAGACCTGACCTTTATCAAAATCAGGTGCTTCATATAAAAGTATACAGAGGTCTTAGTGGTTTTACATCATGTTCTGGACATGAGGCCTGCTGACATTTTATGATCCTTTCTTTTCTGATAACGGTCAGTCAACCAGAAACTTATTTTCCAGGGGTGATTTTTCTTAAACCAGGCACCACCCTCTGAAGGTACCAGATAAATTTGCATTCCTGTAGGGTGAGGGTGTTGTGGGTTACAATTAAGAAAGGAATTTACTTAGCCTAAGGTTTAACATGATTAATCTTAAAGGTTAATACTTATTTCTCCTATATGTTAGTTATATTCATTATAAGGGCAGGGAATATGGAGATTTAGCAGCAAACACTGGCCCAATAAATGAAAAACCCTTCACCAACATGATTTTTATCTTTAAAAAAACCCAGTGCTAACTAAGACTTTCAAAATACTCCAAACTCTCTGTGCTGTGTATAGTTGAGAGGTTATAAACAATCATGTACAGAGTAGCCAGAGTGTGGATAATCCTGTCACACAAGCTAGTCTGCCAGCAGAGAGGTTTGACCCGAGACACCATTGTATCACCCAGGAACTTTTATTAACTGGAGCCATAGGTTAACTCCTTCTCTGAGAGAAATGGTGGGGGACGGCGCCCCGTAAATCGGAGGTGTAGGTGAGAGCATAAAGCAGTAAAGTAGGCAGACTCTGGTTTTGCGGGTAGATGCTCAGGAAGAAGGGGTTTCCTGAGGCTCGATCCCGCCTTTGCATATGCCGAAGCCTCCTTCCTCACGACCTTTGCCATGGGCGGAGTTCCTCACTCTGGGTCCTGGCACTGCTGGAGGGTAGGTGAGGCCCAGGAGCTCTGGTAGGCAATTCTAGGTCCCAGGTGGCTGAGAGCTCAGGGGATTCTAAGGTAGCTGGTCACTAGTGGATGGGTCTGCGTCTCTACTCAACCAGCCCTTTTACATGAGGCATCCTTGTACTGGTGTTGACAGGGTGATGGGTGGGGCTGGGTCCTGATACTAATGATTTCAAAATGGCACTAGCCAGCACAGTGTCACTGTTAGAGCTGAGCTCCCCCCAAACAGTTGGTGCCCGTATTTATACCTCAGAATGATCTCTGTCTCCTGCCTCTCTGGGAGACTGTTTAAGTTCAGCAGGTGGGTCTAACCAGGCTCCTTTCTGACTGCTGCTTCTTCCCTGGTCCCTAGAGTATGTGAGATTTTGTGTGCACACTTTGAGTGGAGTCTCTATATCCTACAGCCCCTGGCTTCCTGAAAGTAAGCCCCACTGGCCTTCCAAGCCCACCATTCTGGAAGCCCTTCTTCCCATTTCGGGACCCCCAGGCTAGGAAGCCCAATGTGGGCGCATATCCCTCACACCTGAGGGAGAACCTCTGCAATAAAATTAACTCCCAATTGTGGATCGTCCACCCTGGGGTGTGGGTCTTGATTATACCATGTCTTCAGTTCAGTTCAGTCGCTTAGTTGTGTCCGACTCTTTGTGACACCAGGGACTGCAGCACGCCAGGCCTCCCTGTCCATCACCAGCCCCTGGAGTTTACCCAAACTTGTGTCCATTGAGTCAGTGATGCCATTCAGCCATCTCATCCTCCGTCATCCCCTTCTCCTCCTGCCTTCAATCTTGCCCAGCATCAGGATCTTTTTCAATGAGTCAGCTCTTGGCATCAGGTGGCCAAAGTATTAGAGTTTCAGCTTCAACATCAGTCCTTCCAATGAATACCCAGGACTAATCTCCTTTAGGATGCATTGGTTGGATCTCCTTGCAGTCCAAGGGACTCTCAAGAGTCTTCTCCAACACCACACTTCAAAAGCATCAATTCTTCGGCCCTCAGCTTTCTTTATAGTCCAACTCTTACAACCATACATGGCTACTGGAAAGACCATAGCCTTGACTAGATAGACCTTTGTTGACAAAGTAATGTTTCTGCTTTTTAATATGCTGTCCAAGTTGGTCATAACTTTCCTTCCAAGGAGTAAGCATCTTTTAATTTCATGGCTGTAATACCATCTGCAGTGATTTTGGAGCCCAGAAAAATAAAGTCAGCCACTGTTTCCCCATCTATTTGCCATGAAGTGAAAGTGAAAATCTCTCGGTTGTGTCCAACTCTTTGCAATGCCATGGACTATACAGTCCATGGAATTCTCGAGCCCAGAATACTGAGTGGGTAGCCTTTCCCTTCTTCAGGGGATCTTCCCAACCCAGGGATCAAATCCAGGTGTCCTGCATTGCAGGCGGATTCTTTACCAGCTGAGCCAGCAGGGAAGCCCAAGAATACTGTAGTGGGTAGCCTATCCCTTCTCCAGTGGATCTTCTGAACCCAGGAATCAAACCAGAGTCTCTACAAATCTTCTTGTGGTTCCTTCTTTATATAGTTAGTTGTGGAAGATCTTTTTAGCTAGTCTTTGGTGTTTCACATCAGTATTTGCTCTGTAAGTTGTAATATTGGTGAGCCTGTTAGAGCAAGTGAACCTAAGGTCTTCCCAGTCCAACATCTTGGCCAGTTTCCTCAATATAAAATTTTTCTGGGTGGGGACTGGGACAGAGTGACTTCTGAGAGTTCAGTCCAGGCCTGTAGAGCGTGATTAGCAGAGAGGCAGAAGTTGATCAAAGGGACTGTGCCCATGAAGCCTTGCTTTGGGAATTGGATGACAGATATTTCAGTACCTAGAATGTTTCCTACCAGGAGCAGCAGAGTCAGAGGAGATTTTCCAAGATGATGGAGGAAGGGACTTTCCCGGGGTGAAATCGGAGGCAATGAAACCCAGGCATGGACTTATCTTGTAATGATTAATGTAGAGATGGCAAACTGCCCTCCAATGCCACGCCATTTTGCTTAAGTGACCTGATGATAAGATAAAGGGATCAAACATGGGTGGCATAGCTTGGCCAGAGACTCAGTAGCTTCTGGTTTGTGTGGAGGTGGCCCTGGGACTGCAGCTTCCATGGCAGATGCTGGCTGGACTCCTGCTCTGTCTGAGCATCAAGTGATGGACCCAGTCTGAGAATATGCTGGTGGTCCCCATGCAGGGCAGCCACTCACTTAGCATGCAGGGAGGCCATTAAAGAGCTCCAGGCCCAAGGCCACCGAGCAGTGGCTGTTCCTCTGCAGGTGAATATACACACCCAGGCAGAGCACTTTTTCACCAGGAAAATCTATGCAATTCCTGACACACAGGAAGAATATGATTCTATCATGAGGGGTCATATTCATCTGCTTTTTGAAACACGATGTTTGCTAGCACTGTTTCTGGGAGCTATGGTGTCTGTAACGACTGTTTGTTTGCTCTCGGTAAGGTCTTTTGAGGGATTGTTATATTCCAAGGACCTGATCAGGCACGCGAATGCCAGTCCCTTTGATGCAGTTTTAAGGGACCTTACGTACCGCAGCGGGGCTGTCTTGCCAAATCCTGTTCACAGCAACAACTGTTCCGCTGTATCCCACTTGCGCAATGTTTGTTGAACCCGCGGTAGGCAAGGCGCCAGCTAAGAGGCTGGAATAAGACTCAAGGAGCCGTGGAAACTGCAGGCGCATTTCTTCTCTTCTGGCTGGCACAGCAGCCGTAGCAGGAGACACGCTATATTCTCTTCTCTCGTGGCTGATCCAACGGACACAGCCGTGAGGTAGTAGTAATGCCGTAGCTCTTTAGGTGGAACTCAGTCAGGCACACTGCATGAAGTAGCCCGGGACCAAGCAAGTACCTCCTGAGGCGCATGAGCAGCGCTAGACAAGTCGCTCAGCTGTTCAGTTCAGTTCACTTGCTCAGCTGTTCAGTTCAGTTCACTCGCTCAGCCGTGTCCGACTCTTTGTGACCCCACAGACTGCAGCAGGCCAGGCCTCCTTGTCCATCACCAACTCCCGGAGCTTACTCAAACTCGTGTCCATCAGGTCAGT
Organism: Ovis aries; assembly: GCF_016772045.2. NCBI lineage: Eukaryota > Metazoa > Chordata > Mammalia > Artiodactyla > Bovidae > Ovis > Ovis aries. Next base: position 7,330,746 of record NC_056054.1, on the reverse strand, counting down.
GATGCCATCCAACCATCTCATGCTCTGTCACCCCCATCTCCTCCTGCCCTCAATCTTTTCCAGCATCAGGGTCTTTTTCAATGAATCAGTTCTTCACATCAGGTGGCCAAAGTATTGGAGTTTCAGCTTCAACATCAGTCCTTCCTGAACTGGTTGATTAGCTGTCTTCCTCGCAGAGGCTGGCTAAGTACCCATTGATTTCTGCTGTGTTTATTTATTTATTGTGTTCCCTCTGTGTGGCTTAGATTTCGAGGGCATGCTGCTGGGAGTTCCCAAGTGAAACATACTTTTCATAAATGTCTTACTTCCAGGTGCTTAATATATATTGATCTTTCTATAAGTTCCTACCTCATATTCTCCTTCTAACAGCCTCTATTGTGGTGGATCGTTTAAGTGCCTGCAGCAGTGTAGTAAAGGTCCTGATGGTCTTTGAGAGGAGTGACAGTCAGGGATGAGGGTCTGCAACAGGACTGATAAGTGATCCTGTTTGTTATTCTACTGTGATTGCCCCTTTGTGAAGGCACTGTTGTAACCATTGTCCGATTTTCTCCAGCTGAGTAGGAGCATGTCTGTTGAGCTGAGAATCCATCCATCAGGAGTTTTTGCCTGAGGGTGTTCCATAGAAGGAGGAAAGAATAGCAGATGGCATTTGTTGAACTGATAGTGGTTTTGTCTTGGAAAGGACTGTGGTTGCAGGAAACCTAAACACCATAAGGAATCTGAAATTTCAGAGAGGTAGAGTAAGTGGAAGTGAGATAATACTGGAAAGAGAAGTTGGGGTCTCCGTGATCAGAGAAAGGAATAATTGAGCCCAACTTCTCAGAGATGGAGCTGTGCTAACCAGGACTTGGTGTCTGGAGTAAAATGGGGTGATGTACGGGGTTGGATTGGGTGTCACGTAGGTCTTCAAGGTGGGACACTGAGGTCATCCAAAGGTAGTGGTGGGGGCTGGAAGGAGGTAAACTGAGACTATGGATGCAGTGAAGGTGGGGGCAGTGATGCTGAGAACTGAGTCTCAGAGTGGAAAGATTTGACCACAGCACCAAATCTGCCCCAGCCCTGACCACTCCACCCCAAGTTTCCATGATGCGAACTACGGCTTTCCTCACTGTTTCACAGTCTTCTCATGTTAACTCTGGATATTTGGGTTTAATTGAAATAGGACTCTTGGGGGCAGGATTTGTTTCCTAATCCACTGAGTTAGCTGTTTGTTTTTTTTTTTGTTTGTTTGTTTTTGCTGACTTGTGTCTCATGTACTTAATTTATATTAACTTCCATGACTTTAGGTCTCATAGCTTTTGTATTCAATTGTGGGAGATCTTTTTATTGCTTATTCAACTTCATTACTGGTAATTGGTTTGTTAATATTTTCTATTTCTTCCTGGTTCAGTCTTGGGATGTAGTCCTTTTCTAAGAATCTGTCCATGTCTTCTAATTTTTCACTTTATTGGCATATAACTGTTCACAGTAATCTCTTATGATCCTTTATATGTTTTGTGTGTTTGTTGGGACTTCATCTTTCTCATTTTGGCTTTTATTTACCTGGACTTCCTTTCTTCTTGATGATTCTGACTGAAAGTTTATCAATTTTATTTTTCTCAAAGAATTAGTTCTTTGTGTCATTGATCTTTTAAATTTCTGGCTTAAGCTTTATGATTTTTTTTTCTTTATATTACTTCTGGATTTTGGTTATTCTTTTTAGTTACTTTGGGTGTAATTTTAGGTTATTTCAGATCTTTCTTATTTCATGAGCTATGCTTGTATGGCTAAAAACGTTCCTTTTAGAACTACTTTTACTGTTTCCCATAGATTTTGGATTGTCATATTTTCATTTTTATTTGTCTTGAGGTATTTGTTTAATTTCTTCAATGACCCATTGACTGTAACACATTGTTTTGCCTCCATGTGTTTTTGAAGCTTTTTTTTTTCTAGTTCAGTTTTAGTTTCATGACATCATGGTTGGAAAAGGTGTTTGATATGATTTCAGTATTCTTAAGTTTAGTAACACTTGATTTGTGTGATTTATCAAGACAGATATACCATGTACACTTGAAAAGAATGTGTATTTTGCTGCTCTTGGATGGAATGTCTTGTGTATATCTATTCAGCCAGGCTGGTCTAATGTGTTGTTTAGGACCAGTGTTTCCGTATTGGTTTTCTGTCTGAATGCTGTGTCCATTGATGTATGTGAGATTTTAAATCACCCCAATATTGTTGCTTACTGTCATCTTGTCTTTTTATGTCTGCTAATACTTGCTATTTGTATTTAAGTGCTCCTATGTTGGGGCCAGATATGTCTTCATATATATCTAATGGTGGCCCACTGGTAGGTTAATCTGGGTCCTGGAGTCCCTGTCTGTAGAGCCCAAGTTTCCTGGAGCTGGTGTCAGTCTGCTGGAGGGTGGGGTGAGGTCCAGGGGTGTCCTGGGCTCGTGCTGGTGCACTGGTAGGTAAGTCCAGCTCCTTGGCACTATGGTGCACAGGGCCTGGTCCTGGGCCTTCTGGTGGATGGGGCCAGGTCCCAGGTGGCCTGTTCTCAGAGGGTTAATGCAGCTGCCCTACTAGTGGATGACTCTGTGTCTCCACTCAACTAGCTACTTGACCTGGAGTATCCTAGTACTAGTGCTGACTAACTGATGGGTGAGGCTGCGTCCCAATGTTAATAACGTAGAGGGATGATCCAAACAGCACTTGCTGGCACAGTATCATTGTGGAAGAATGAAGCTCTCCAGAATTGCCGCTGCTCATGTCTATATCCCAAGATGATCTCTGTTTGTCTTTTGCCTTTCTGGAAGGTTCTTCAATATCAGCAGGTGGGCCTGACCCAGGTTCCTTTAGATTACGTCTTCCCTACATCCTAAAGTGTGTGAGATTTTGTGTGTACCCTTTGAGAGTGGTGGAGAAGGAAATAGCAACCCACTCCAGTACTCTTGCCTGGAGAGTCCCATGGATGGAGGAGCCTGGTAGCCTGCAGTCCATGGGGTTGCAAAGGGTCGGACACAACTGAGCGACTTCACTTCACTCGCTTCACTCACTTCATACTTTATCACTGGAGAAGGAAATGGCAACCCACTCCATTGTTCTTGCCTGGAGAGCCCATGGACAGAGGGGCCTGGCTGGCCGTGGTCCATGGGGTTGCAGAGAGTTGGACATGACTGAAGTGACTAAGCGTGCATGCATTTGAGAGTGGAGACTCTATGCCCTATGGCTCCTGGCTCTCCTAAAAGGAAGCCCCGCTGACCTTCCCAACCCAACATTCTGGAAGCTCCTCTTCCTGGTTCTGGACCCTCATGCTGGGACCCCAATGTGGGGTCATATCCCTCACTTCTTAGGGAGAAGGTCTGCAGTTGTAATTATCCCACATTTGTGGACTGTTTGCCCAGGGGTATGGGTCTTGATTATACCATGTCTCCACCTCTCTTACACATCTTGTTGTCATTCCATCTTTACATATTTAGTTGTGAAAGATTCTTCAGCTAGTCTTCAGGTCTTTCTCATCAATGCTTATCCTGTAAATTGTAACATTGGTGTGCCTGAGGGAGGAAGTGATCTCAAGGTCTCCCCAGTCTGATATCTTGGCCACTTCTCTCAGTGTAAATTAATTAATGAGATACTTTACATTTTAAAATTTCATACAAAGTCTTCAGAATCTGGTGTATAGTTTAACTTACAGACTTATCAATTTATACTCTACATATTTCAAGTGCTCAATAGTCACGTGTAGCTAGTGGCTACAATAATAGCATATGATCAACATTTGTAAACATTACGGAGATAAACCAAAAGATGTATATTTTCATTTTTTGTTAGAAAACCCAACATCCCTAATTCTGAAAATGATGTCTTAAAATATTTCTTAATTTAACTGAATTTTTTCAATTTATGTTTAGAATTTTTTATAGTTTTCACTTTAAAAATATGGCTACTAGATTGGCACACAAAGTTTTGACCATTGTGTTTTATTCATAAAGTTTGCCTGTCCAAAATATTTAATTGTGGCACAATACCCCAGCATGATTTACTATCTTGACCATCGTATGTGTACAGTTTAATAGTGTTAATTATACACACAGTGCAGCCAATCTCCAGAATGCTTCATTATGAACAACTGAAACTCTGTACCCCTTAAATATTTCCCCATTTCCCTCACTCTGTAGTTCTTGGGAACCACCATTTTACTTTCTGTCTCTATGAATCTGAGTACTCTAGGTTCCTCATATTAGTAGAATCATACAGTGTTTTTCTCTTCAATACTTAGTATTTCACTTAGCAGGCTGGCCTCTGGGTTTATTCGTGTTGTGTATATGTTGTTCAAATTTCCTTTCTTTTTTAGACGGAATAATAATCCATTGTATAGACAAACCACAGTTTGCTTATCTATCTGTTCATCTGCCAGTGAACATGGGTTGCTTTCATCTTCTGGGTATTGTGAATAATGCTGCTATGAACATGGCTGTACAAATACGTCTTTGAGACTCTGCTTTCAATTCTTTTGGGTATATACCCACAAGTGCAATGATTGGATCATCTGTTGTTTTTTTTTTTTTTTTCAATTTTTTGAGGAACTTTCATCCTGTTTTCCACAGCGGCTACACCATTTTATATTTTCAGCAACAGTACCTGAGGGGTTCAGTTTCTTCACATCCTCTCCAAGGCTTGTTATCTTTCTTCTTTCTTTTATTTTTATGATAGCTATCCTAATGGGTGTGACCCGACATCTTGTTGAAGTTTTGATTTTCATTTCCCTAATGATTAATGCTGTTGAGCATCTTTCATTGCTCATTGGTCATTTGCACATATGACCCATGTCTAAGTCCTTTGTCCTTTTTTGAGTCAGGTCTTCTGTTGTTGACTTATAGGCGTTCTCTGTATGTTCTGGATATTAATCCCTTATCAGATATATTTCGTGTCCGACTCTTTGCGACCCCATAGACTATATAGTCCATGGAATTCTCCAGGCCAGAATACTGGAGTGGGTAGTTTTTCGCTTCTCCAAGGGATCTTCCCAACCCAGGGATCAAACATAAATATTTTCTTCCATTCTATGGTTTGCCTTTTTACTCTGTTGATAATATCTTTTGATGCACACACTTAAAATTTTTTCATGAAGTCTAATTTGTTAACTTTTCATTAACTATGCTTTGGTGTAATTTTCAAGAAATCTTCGTGAAATGCAAGAGGTTTATTGGTTTAGGTCTTACATTTATGTCTTTGATCCAAACTGAGCCGAACTTTTATATGGCATTTGTAAGAGTCCAAATTCATTGTCTACATTTGGACATTCAGTTTTCCCGGCACCATTTGCTGAAAGGACTGTCCCTTTTGAATATTCTTTGCACCCTTGCAAAAAATAACTTGACCATATATGTGAAGTCTATCTTTTTTAATTTGAAAAATTTATTTAAAAGTTGTGTGGCAAATATGTATGGGAATATTGATATGATAGGAGCTACTCCTATCAGAAGCCAGAAATGCTTTTTGTTCTTGTTGTTTAGAGCTAAGTTGTGTCTGACTCTTGTTGTTTAGAGCTAAGTGTGTCTAAGTTGTGTCTACTCAAAGGACTGTAGCCCACCAGACTTCTCTGTCCATGGCATTTCCCAGGCAAGAATACTGGAGTGGGTAGCCATTCCCTTCTCCAGGGGATCTTCCTGAGCCTAGGAACCTGAGTCTCTGCATTGCAGGTAGATTCTTTACCATCGGAGCTACCAGAGAAATGCTTTCAGGTGAATTAAAAAATATATATATATATATATTTTTTGTTCATAATACAAATCCTGGTGACATTTTGCTTGATCTGCCATTACATCTATAGCTTAATTTGGGGGCAAAATCAAGAATGTCAGAGTGTTAAATCTCCCTATGCATGAGGCTGTATGCATCTTCAGTTATTTTATTCTAGTCTAGATGTATATTTCTAACTGTAGCAGAGAAAACACCACACCCCTTGCCAATCCCGTAAGTGCACCGTGTACCCTCACTTGGTTCATAGTATCCATGTAGGTTGAGTGCCAAACACGGGGCAGCTGATCACAGTGAGAGAAGCCAGAAAGTTGTCCCGTAACCTTTATGACATGCAGTTAAGAGCCAGACAATTAACAGGGGTCACTGAGTTCTTAGTGAGTCAGTTCTTATCAGGTGGCCAAAGTATTGGAGTTTCAGCTTCAACATCAGTCCTTCCAGTGAACACCCAGGACTGATCTCCTTTAGGCTGGACTGGTTGGATTTCCTTGCAGACTCTCAAGAGTCTTCTCCAACATCAGAGTTCAAAAGCATCAATTCTGTGCTCAGCTTTCTTTATAGTCCAACTCTCACATCAATACATGACCACTGGAAAAACCATAGCCTTGACTAGATGGACCTTGGTTGACAAAGTAATGTGTCTGCTTTTTAAAATGCTGTCTAGGTTGGTCATAACTTTCCTTCCTAGGAGTAAGTGTCTTTTAATTTCATGGCTGCAGTCACCATCTGCAGTGATTTTGGAGCCCCCCAAAATAGAGTCTGTTTTCACTGTTTCCCCATCCATTTGCCATGAAGTGATGGGACCAGATGCCATGATCTTAGTTTTCTGAATGTTGAGCTTTAAAGCCAACTTTTTCACTCTCGTCTTTCACTTTCATCAAGAGGCTCTTTAGTTCTTCACTTTCTGCTATAAGGGTGGTGTCATCTGCATATCTGTGGTTATTGATATTTCTCCCAGCAACCTAGATTCTAGCTTGTGCTTCCTCCAGTCCAGGTCTTGGTGGAGAGTTCTGACAAAATATCATCCACTGGAGAAGGGAATGCAAACCACTTCAGTATTCTTGCCTTGAGAACCCCATGAACAGTATGAAAAGGCAAAATGATAGGACACTGAAAGATGAACTCCACAGGTCAGTAGGCACCCAATATGCTACTGGAGATCAGTGGAGAAATAACTCCAGAAAGAATGAAGGGATGGAGCCAAAGCAAAAACAATACCCAGCTGTGGATGTGACTGCTGATAGAAGCAAGGTCCAATGCTGTAAAGAGCAATATTGCATAGGAACCTGGAATGTTCAGTTCAGCTCAGTTTAGTCACTCAGTTGTGTCCAAATCTTTGCAACCCCATGAACTGCAGCACACCAGGCCTCCCTGTCCATCACCAACTCCCAGAGTCCACCCAAACCCATGTCCATCGAGTCAGTGATGCCATCCAACCATCTCATCCTCTGTCATCCCCTTCTCATTCTGCCTTCAAACTTTCCCAGCATCAGGGTTTTTTCCAGTGAGTCAGCTCTTCGCATCAGGTGGCCAAAGTATTGGAGTTTCAGCTTCAACATCAGTCCTTCAGTCCTACCAAAGAATACCCAGGACTGATCTCCTTTAGGATTGACTGGTTGGATCTCCTTGCAGTCCAAGGGACTCTCAAGAGTCTTCTCCAACACCACAGTTCAAAAGCATCAATTCAGGAAACCAGAATTTAAAGAGACACATGTACTCCAATGTTCATCGCAGCACTGTTTATAATAGTCAGGACATGGAAACAACCTAGATGTCCATCAGCAGATGAATGGATAAGAAAGCTGTGGTACATATACACAATGGAGTATTACTCAGCCATTAAAAAGAATACATTTGAATCAGTTCTGTTGAGATGGATGAAACTGGAGCCGATTATAACTGGAGCCAGAGTGAAGTAAGCCAGAAAGAAAAACACCAATACAGTATACTAACACATATATATGGAATTTAGAAAGATGGCAATGATGACCCTGTATGCAAGACAACAAAAAAGACACAGATGTGTATAGCGGACTTTTGGACTCAGAGGGAGAGGGAGAGGGTGGGATGATTTGGGAGAATGGCATTGAAACATGTATACTATCATGTAAGAATCGAATCACCAGTCTATGTCTGATGCAGGATACAGCATGCTTGGTGCTGGTGCACGGGGATGACACAGAGGGATGTTGTGGGGAGGGAGGTGGGAGGGGGTTCATGTTTGGGATACAAAGGGATGGTGTGTCCACCCACAAAAAATAAATAAATAAATAAACTGTAGTGTTGTGGGGAAAAAAAAAGCATCAATTCTTGGGTGGCCTTACACGGCATAGCTTAGTTTTCACTGAGTTAGACAAGGCTGTGGTCCATGTGATTAGATTGGAGATAATCTCGAGAAGCGATTCTCCATGTCCCCCACCTCCAAGGTAAGGAGCAGCGGCTGGACTTTGCTGGAGCAGCCATGAAGAGACACCCCATGTCCAAGTTAAGAGATACCCCAATAAGATGGTAGGCACTGAGAGAGGGCATCAGCGGGCAGACAGACTGAAACCACAATCACAGAAACTAACCAATCTAATCACTGACACTTTAGATAACAGCAATTCTAATTCCATGAAGTGCAAATAAAATTAACCAACTCTTTAGCTCTCTTCCTCAAGGATCCCTCCAGATATTTGGATGTTTGACAGCTGTCCCAATAGACTTTTCCCTGAACATTGCAAGAGGTGTCTCAGTGTTGAACAGGAAAAAATGGACAGCGAGCGTCCCCTATTCGCTAAGAGAAAGCTGTCATAGCAATGTCATGTATTAATATCTCCCTGGAGGTGTTCTGAGTTCACCCATGAATAGGGAGAAAGAGTTTAAAGAGTTCTCAGATAAGGTCACATTCAGCAGAGGTTCTGGGTGGTGGCTGGGGCAGAGGTGACTCCTCAGCATTCAGTCCAGCCCCAGAGAACACGGTTAGCAGAGAAATAGGAGGTGATCAGGGGAATGCGCAGGCACAGCCTTTCTTTGGGTCTGGATGAAGAACAAGAGAGTGAACTAGAATGCTCCCCAGAGGAAGCAGCAGGTCAGAGGAGTTTTTCCAAGATAAGGGGGAGTGATCTTTCTTTGGGTGAAACCAGAGGTGATGAAACATGGGCATAGATTTATCTTGTAATGATTAATGTTCAGAGGGCTCAGCGCTTCCAATGACATGCTATTTTGCTCAGGTGACTTAATCATAAGGTAAACGAAACAAATATAGGAGGCAAAGCCTGATCAGAAAGTCAGTTTCTTCTGGTTTATGCGGAGATGGCCCTGGGACTGCAGCTTTGGCGGCAGGTGCTGGCTGGACTCCTGCTCTGTGTGTGCGTCGGGCAATGGGCCGAGGCTGGGAAGGTGCTGGTGGTCCCCATGGAGGGCAGCCACTGGCTCAGCATGCGGGAGGCCGTGCAGGAGCTTCATGCCAGAGGTCACCAGGCAGTGGTCCTGTCTCCGGAGGTCAATGTTCACATCAAGGCAGAGGACTTTTTCACCATGAAAACCTATGCCATTCCGTACACCCAGGATGATTTTAATTACTTCCTGATGGGCAGTTTTAATATGTTTTTTGAAAGAGTGCATTTTCTAACACTGTTTTGGAAAACTATGACAGCTACGAAAAATCTGTCTTTGGCTTTTGAAAGGTCTTGTGAGGCACTGTTGTATAACAAGGACCTGATTAGAGACCTGAATGCCAGTTCCTTTGATGTGGTTTTAACGGACCCTGTTTACCCGTCTGGGGCAGTGCTGGCTAAGTACCTGTCCATTCCTGCTGTGTTTTTCTTGCGTTTCCTTCCCTGTGACTTAGATATTGAGGGCACAGCATGCCCAAACCCTTTCTCTTATGTTCCCAAGTTGTTAACAAGCAATTCAGACCACATGACATTCTTCCAGAGGGTCAAGAACATGCTCTACCCTCTGGCCCTGAAGTACCTTTGCCATTTTTCTTTCACTCCTTATGCACGTATGGCCTCTGAGCTGCTTCAGAGAGACGTGTCGCTGGGGGAGATTTTTGGCTCTGCATCTGTGTGGCTGTTCAGAGGAGACTTTGTGATGGACTACCCGCGGCCGATCATGCCCAACATGGTGTTCATTGGGGGTTTCAACTGTGGCAACAGGAAACCATTATCTCAGGTCTGTATTGCTGCTTTTGTTCAATCAGTGTTCCAAGTGGAACACATTATTTTCAACGAAAAAATTAAAGAAAATTGTATGCCATGCTTCACATCTTATTGGATCCTAGTTCACCCACCAGAGATTTAACCAAGCCCTTGGCAGTAAACGCTTGGAGTCCTAACCACTGGACAACCAGGGAATTCCCAAGTGAAATATATTTTTAGGAAACAACTTACTTCCAGCTTCTTTCTTATCCACTGTGTTTCTAAAGAGTCTAACTTTCAAATCCCTTCTAGCAGTCTTTGGTGACATAAGTTGTTAAAATGCCTCCAGTAGTGTAGTAAAAGTTTGTGATGGTCTTTGAGAGGGTTTCCCTATTAGTTCAGCTGGTAAAGAATCCACCTGCAATGCAGGAGACTCCAGTTTGATTCCTGGGTCAGGAAGATCTGATGGAGAAGGGATAGGCTCCCCACCCTAGTATTCTGGGGCTTCCCTGGTGGATCAGATGGTAAAGAATCTGCCTGCAATGTGGGAGACCTGGGTTTGATCCTTGGGTTGGGAATACCTTCTGGAGAAGGGAACAGCCACCCACTTCAGTATTCTGGCCTGGAGATGTCCAGGGACAGGCTACAGGCTACAGTCCTGACAGTCCATGGGGTACAAACAGTTGGACAGGACCGAGCCAATTTCACTTTCCTTTCGCTGTGAGAGGAATGAGCGGCAGAGATTACGTTCAGTAACAGGTTGACAAGAAATGGTGTGATTCAACCATGATTATCCCTTGTAAAGGTACTGTTGTAACTGTTGTGCAACTTTTTCAGCTTAGTAGGAGCACAGAACTGGAGCTATGAATCCATCCATAAGGGATTTTACATTGAGGTGTTCAAATGAAGGCTGAGAGAACTGGTGAAAAATATTTACTGACCTGATAATTCTTAGTGGTTTGTCTTGGAAGGGATTGAAGTGTGATCACGGGAAACCTAACACCCAGAGGAAACAAGTTTCAGAGAGGTCAAATAAATTAAGTGGAAATGAAATAATACTGGACAGAGAAGTTGGGCTCTCTATGATCAGAGAAAGGAATAATAGATCCAGCTTTTCCGAGATGGAGCTGTGCTGACTGAAAGTCTTCTGACCAGGAGTTGGTGTCTGGAGAAAAATGTGGGGGTGTACAGAGCTAGATTGGGCTTTTTAGTGGCTCAGCTGGTAAAGAACCCACCTGCAATGTGGGAGACCTGGGTTTGATCCCAAGGTTGGGAAGATCCCTGGGAGAAGGGAAAGGCTACCCACTCCAGTTTTCTGGCCTGGGGAATTCCATGGACTGAGAAAAGAAGAGAAGCTAAAGGAAAAGGAGAAAAGGAAAGATATATCCATCTGAATGCAGAGTTTCAAAGAATAGCAAGGAGAGATAAGAAAGCCTTCCACAGTGATCAGTGCAAAGAAATAGAGGAAAAGAATAGAATGGGAAAGACTAAAGATCTCTTCAAGAAAATTAGAGATACCAAGGGAACATTTCATGCAAAGATGGGCTCAATAAAGGACAGAAACGGTATGGACCTAACAGAAGAAGAAGATATTAAGGAAAGGTGGCAAGACTACACAGAAGAACTATACAAAAAAAGATCTTAATCACCCAGATAACCACGATGGTATGATCACTCACCTAGAGCCAGACATTCTGGAATGTGAAGTCAAGTGGGCCTTAGGAAGCATCACTACGAACAAAGCTAGTGGAAGCGATGGAATTCCAGTTGAGCTATTTCAAACCCTGAAAGATGATGCTGTGAAACTGCTGCATTCAATATGACAACAAATTTGGAAAACTCAGCCGTGGCCACAGGACTGGAAAAGGTCAGTTTTCATTCCAATTCCAAAGAAAGGCAATGCCAAAGAATGCTCAAACTAACGCACAATCGCACTCATCTCACACGCTAGCAAAGTAATGCTTAAAATTCTCCAAGCCAGGCTTCAACATTACGTGAACCGTGAACTTCCAGATGTTCAAGCTGGTTTTAGAAAAGGCAGAGGAACCAGAGATCAAATTGCCAACATCTGCTGGATCATTGAAAAAGCAAGAGAGTTCCAGAAAAACATCTATTTCTGCTTTATTGACTATGCCAAAGACTTTGATTGTGTGAATCACAATAAACCATGGAAAACTCTTCAAGAGATGGGAATACCAGACCACCTGACCTGCCTCTTGAGAAATCTGTATGCAGGTCAAAAAGCAACAGTTAGGACTGAACATGGAACAACAGACTGGTTCCAAATCGGGAAAGGAGTACGTCAAGGCTGTATATTGTCACCCTGCTCATTTAACTTAGGTGCAGAGTACATCATGAGAAATGCTGGGCTGGATGAAGCACAAGCTAGAATCAAGATTGCCGGGAGAAATATCAAGAACCTAAGATATGCAGATGACACCACCCTTATGATAGAAAACAAAGAGGAACTGAAGAGCCTCTTGATGAAAATGAAAGAAGAGAGTGAAAAAGTTGGCTCAAAGCTCAACATTCAGAAAACTAAGATCATGGCATCTAGCCCCATCACTTCATGGCAAATGGATGGGGAAACAGTGGAAACAGTGAGAAACTTTATTTTGGGGGGCTCCAAAATCACTGCAGATGGTGACTGCAGCCATGAAATTAAAAGACGCTTACTTCTTGGAAGAAAAGCTATGATCAACCTAGACAGCATATTAAAAAGCAGAGACATTACTTTGTCAACAAAGGTCTGTCTAGTCAAAGCTATGGTATTTGGAGTAGTCATGTATGGATGAGAGAGTTGTACCATAAAGAAAGCTGAGCACTGACAAATTGATGCTTCTCAGCTGTGGTGTTGGAGAAGACTCTTGAGAGTCCCTTGGACAGCTAGGAGATCCAACCAGTCAATCCTAAAGAAAATCAGTCCTGAATATTCATTGGAAGGACTGATGCTGAATCTGAAACTCCAATACTTTGGCTACCTGATGCGAAGAGCTGACTCATTTGAAAAGACCCTGATGCTGGGAAAGACTGAAGGCACGAGAAGGTGATGACAGAGAATGAGATGGTTGGATGGCACCACCAACTCAATGGACATGGGTTTGGGTGGACTCCGGGAGTTGGTAATGGACAGGGAGGCCTGGTGTCCTGTGGTTCATGGGGTCGCAAAGAGTTGGACACGACTGAGTGACTGAACTGATCTGAACTGATATATGCACAAGAGGGTGCTCAGTGAGAGAGAGCACTGGGCAGCGCAGGGAGCCCGCCCTTATCATCCCCAGGGTGGACAGGATACGGAGATATCCACGTGGGCATCAGTCTCTGTAGCAGGGCTACCTCATGGGCCCAAGATACAATCTGTTGCACAGGCCCCACCTGAGAACGCTCCCACAAATTCAAGAGCCCCTCAGTTCTGAAGAATCTGTCCTTATTAGGACTTAGGTCTGTAAATGACCTCGGAGAAAAATCTGAACGCAGAGTATACGGTGTACCAGGGACCCAGATTCATGTACACTCCAGTTCCTAAGCAGAGTAGTGGAAGATCGGCACCATCCGCATCATAAGAGAAATCCAGAGAGCCTTCTTTGAGGCCAGGAGAGTGCTCGCTCCTGTCCTAGGGTGAGCTGACATTGGGGGCTGGCCCTCTCTGACCCCAGTGTGTCATTGCTAAGGGTTATTGTCATTGCTAAGCCCACTGATACTTTAGATTACAGTCGCTCTTATTCCATGAAGTAGATACAGAATTGTCCAACAGCCATTCTACTGCAGATGTTTCTATATGTGACATCTGCTCCAATCAAAAGACTCTCCCCCGAACATTGCAGTAGGTGTCCCAGGGTGGACCAGGAGGAAAATTGACAGCCAGTGTCCCCTCCCTACTGAGAGAAAGCTGTCTTAGGAATATCATGTATTTCCCTGGATGTGCTCCAAATTCACCAGTGAATTGGGGTAAAAGAGTTTAAAGAGTTCTCAGATAAGGTCAAAATCAGCAGAGGATCTGGGTGGGGGTTGGGGCGCAGGTAACTGCTTAGAGTTCAGTCCAGCCCAACAGAACTTGATTAGCAGAGAGGTTGGAGGTGACCAAGGGATCCTGCTGACACAGCCTTGCTCTGGGTCTTGGATGAAGAGCCAGCGAGTGAACTAGAATGCCCCCCAGAGCAAGCAGCAGAGTCATCGGAGTTTTTCCAAGATAAGGCGGAGGGATCTTTCCCACAAGGTGTAACCAGAGGTGATGAAAAAAGGCATAGACTTACCTTATAATGATTAATGTATAGAGGGCACACTGCCTTCCAATGACATGCAATTTGCTTAAGTGACTTGATGATAAAATAAAGATAAGGGGACAAATATAGGCAGCACAGCTCTACCAGAGACTCAGTAGCTTCTGGTTTGTGCGGAGATGGCCCTGGGACTGCAGCTTTGGTGGCAGGTGCTGGCTGGACTCCTGCTCTGTGTGTGCGTCGGGCGATGGGCCGAGGCTGGGAAGGTGCTGGTGGTCCCCATGGAGGGCAGCCACTGGCTCAGCATGCGGGAGGCCGTGCGGGAGCTCCACGCCAGAGGTCATCAAGCAGTGGTCGTTGCTCCGGAGGTCAATGTGCGCGTCAAGGCAGAGGACTTTTTCATCAAGAAAACCTACGCCATTCCTTACACCCAGGACGATTTTAATTACTTCCTGATGGGCCGATTTAATCTGTTTTTTGAAAGAGTGAATTTTCTAACACTGTTTTGGAAGACTGCTGAAGCTACAAAAAATGCATCTGTGGTCTTTGCAAGGTCTTGTGAGGCCCTGTTGCATAACAAGGACCTGATCAGAGACCTGAATGCCAGTTCCTTCGATGTGGTTTTAACGGACCCTGTTTACCCCTGCGGGGCAGTGCTGGCTAAGTACCTGTCCATTCCTGCTGTGTTTTTCTTGCGTTTCCTTCCCTGTGACTTAGATACTGAGGGCACAGCGTGCCCAAACCCTTTCTCTTATGTTCCTGCGTTGTTGACAAGCAATTCAGACCACATGACATTCTTCCAGAGGGTCAAGAACATGCTCTACCCTCTGGCCCTGAAGTACCTTTGCCATTTTTCTTTCACTCCTTATGCACATATGGCCTCTGAGCTGCTTCAGAGAGACGTGTCGCTGGGGGAGATTTTTGGCTCTGCATCTGTGTGGCTGTTCAGGGGAGACTTTGTGATGGACTACCCGCGGCCGATCATGCCCAACATGGTGTTCATTGGGGGCATCAACTGTGCCAACAGGAAACCGTTATCTCAGGTGTGTACTGCTGCCTTTATTCAATCAGTGTTTCAAGTGGAACATATTATTTTTAATGAAAGAAATTAAGAAAAATGTTTATGCCTTGCCACGCATCTTATGGGATTCTAGTTCACCCACCAGGGATTGAACTCAAGCCCTTGGCAGTGAATGCTTGGAATCCAAACCACTGGGCCACCAGAGAATTCCCTAGTGAAATATATTTTTTTAAAACGACTTACTTCCAGGTTCTTTCTTATCTACTGATCTTTCTAAAGATTTCTAACTTTCAAGCTCCTTCTAGCAATCTTTGGTGAGAGAAGTTGTTAAAGTATGCCCAGTAGTGTAGTAAAAGTTTATAATAGTCTTTGAGAGGAATGAGAGGCAGAGGTAATGGCAATAATAGGTTGATAAGAAATGGTGTGGCTCAACCATGATTGTCCTTTGTAAAGGTACTGTTATAACTGTGTGAAATTTTATCCAGAGGAGTAGAAGCAGAGAACTTGAGCTGTGAATCCACCCATCAGGGATTTTTCATTGAGGTGTTCAACTGAAGGGTGAGAGAACTAGCCACCGGCATTTATTGACTGATAATCCTTAGCAGTTTTGTCTTGGAAGAGATTGAGGTGTGATCACAGGGGACCTGACACCCAAAGGAAACAGAAGTTTCAGAGAGGTCAGATAAATTAAGTGGAAGTGGGACAATGCTGGATAGAGAATTTGGGCTCTCTGCGGTCGGAGAAAGGAGTGATAGACTCAGCTTTTCAGAGATGGAGCTGTGCTGACCGGAAGTCTTCTGACTAGGTGTTGGTGTCTGGAGAAAAACGTGGTGTCATATAGTGTCGGATTGCATGTCATGTAGATCTTCAAATGGGACACTGGGGTCCTCCAAGGCTAGTGGTGGGGGTGGAGGGGAGGTAAAGTTGAGCCTAAGAGCACAGTGATGGTGGCGACTTGATGCTGAGAACTGAGTCTCAAAGAGGAAGCATTCTGACCACATCATCAAACTTACCCCAGCCCAGTCCGCCCGACCCCAAGCTTCCATTATGGGAATTACTGCTTTCTTCATAGTTTCAGAGTCTTCTTATGCTAACCCTGAATATTTGGGTTTAATTGAAATAAGACTCTTGGGGGCAGTTGCTTCTTAATCCACCAAGTTAATCATGATTTTGCCCATCCATGTCACATGCAGTGAGTTTATATTAACTTTCACGACTTTTGGTCTCAATGTTTTTGTTGTTTTTCATTTTTTGTTGAATCTTTTTATACTAACTGAACTCCATTACAATAATTAGACTGTTGCTATTTTCCATTTCTTCCTGGTTCAGCTTTGGGAGATTGTGCATTTCTAGGAATCTGTCCATGTCTGCTACTTGTTCATTTTTTGGTTTATTGTTGTTCACAATAAGATCTTATGATCCTTTACATTTTTGTGGTGTTGGTTGTGCCTTCTCTGTTTCATTTCTGATTTATTTTGACTGTTTCTCTTTTTCTCCAGATAAATCTGGATGAAGTTTCAGAAAATTGAGGTGTATCAATTTTCTTTATCTTTTCAAAAAAATAGTTCTTCATTTCATTTAGCTTTTATATTTCAGCTCTTATTTGTATTTTTTTCTGTATATTGTCTTGGATTTCATATATTCATTTATTTACTTTTGGTATAAGGTTAGGTTATTTATTTGAGATTTCTCTTATTTCTGGATGTACACTTGTACTGCTATAAACCTCCTTCTTAGAACTGCTTTTGTTGTTTCCCACAGATTTTGGATTATTGAGTTTTCATTTTCATTTGTTTCCAAGTATTCTTAATTTCCTTTTTGATTTCTTCAGTGACCCATTGGTTGTTGTACACTGGTTAGCCTCCATGTGTTTGTGTTTTTGCAGTTTTTTTCTTTGTAGTTGAATTTTGGTTTCATAACATCATGGTTGGGAAATGTGCTTGATATGATCTCAGTCTTCTTAAATTTGCTGCGACTTGTTTTGTGGCCTTACATGTGATCTATCCTGGGGGACGTTCCATGTTCCCTTGAAAAGAATGTGTATATGCTGCTTTTGGATGGAATGGTCTATGTATATCGATTAAATCTAAGTGATCTGAAGTGTTGTTTAAGGCCAGTGTTCCTTTACTTATTTTCTATCTGAATGATGTGTCTATTCAGAGAAGGCAATGGCACCCCACTCCAGTACTCTTGCCTGGAAAATCCCATGGATGGAGGAGCCTGGTGGGCTGCAGTCCATGGGGTCACGAAGAGTCGGACACGACTGAGCAACTTCACTTTCACTTTTCACTTTCTTTCTTTTTGTTTTTTAATTTTTATTTTTACTTTATTTTACTTTACAATACTGTATTGGTTTTGCCATACATTGACATGAATCCACCACGGGTGTACATGCGATCCCAAACATGAACCCCCCTCCCACCTCCCTCCCCACAACATCCCTCTGGGTCATCCCCGTGCACCAGCCCCAAGCATGCTGTATCCTGCATCGGACATAGTCTGGTGATTCAATTCTTACATGATAGTATACATGTTTCAATGCCATTCTCCCAAATCATCCCACCCTCTCCCTCTCCCTCTGAGTCCAAAAGTCTGCTATACACATCTGTGTCTTTTTTGTTGTCTTGCATACAGGGTCATCATTGCCATCTTTCTAAATTCCATATATATGTGTTAGTATACTGTATTGGTGTTTTTCTTTCTGGCTTACTTCACTCTGGATAATCAGCTCCAGTTTCATCCATCTCAAAAGAACAGATTCAAATGTATTCTTTTTAACGGCTGAGTAATACTCCATTGTGTATATGTACCACAGCTTTCTTATCCATTCATCTGCTGATGGACATCTAGGTTGTTTCCATGTCCTGGCTATTATAAACAGTGCTGCGATGAACATTGGGGTACATGTGTCTCTTTCAATTCTGGTTTCCGCAGTGTGTATGCCCAGCAGTGGGATTGCTGAGTCATATGGCAGTTCTATTTGCAATTTTTAAAGGAATCTCCACGCTGTTTTCCATAGTGGTTGTACTAGTTTGCATTCCCACCAACAGTGTAGGAGGGTTCCCTTTTCTCCACAGCTTCTCCAGCATTTATTGCTTGCAGATTTTTGGATCGCAGACATTCTGACTGGTGTGAAGTGGTACCTCATTGTGGTTTTGATTTGCATTTCTCTAATAATAAGTGATGTTGAGCATCTTCTCATGTGTTTGTTAGCCATCCGTATGTCTTCTCTGGAGAAATGTCTATTTAGTTCTTTGGCCCATTTTTTGATTGGGTCGTTTATTTTTCTGGAATTGAGTTGCATAAGTTGCTTGTATATTTTTGAGATTAGTTGTTTGTCAGTTGTTTCATTTGCTATTATTTTCTCCCATTCAGAAGGCTGTCTTTTCACCTTGCTTATATTTTCTTCTGTTGTGCAGAAGCTTTTAATTTTAATTAGATCCCATTTGTTTATTTTTGCTTTTATTTCCAGAATTCTGGGAGGTGGATCATAGAGGATCCTGCTGTGATTTATGTCGGAGAGTGTTTTGCCTATGTTCTCCTCTAGGAGTTTTAAATGGCAACCCACTCCAGTATTCTTGCCTGGAGAATCCCAGGGACGGGGGAGCCTGGTGGGCTGCTGTCTATGGGGTCGCACAGAGTCGGACACGACTGAAGCAACTTAGCAGCAGCAGCAGATGTGTCTATTAATGTATGTGGAATTTTAAAGTACACTAATATGGTTGTTTGCTGTCAACTTCTCTTTCTATGTCTGTTAATACTTGCGTTTTGTATTCAGGTGCTCCTATGTTGTGGCCGTATCTGTCTATATATATATCTAATGGTGACCCACTGGTTGCTGGGTCCCAGAGTGTCTTGCTATAGGCCTGGGGGCTGGACCTGGTATCAGCATGCTGGAGGGTGGACTGTGGCCCAGAGTTTCCTAGTAGGTGATTCCACACCCTGGGCCCCCTGGAGGACAGGGCCAGGTCCTGGGACTTCTGGTGGATGAGTCCATGTCCCAGGTAGCTGGGATCTCAGCAAGTCTTAAGACAGTTATCCTGTTAGTGAACCAGTTTGTATCTCCACTCAACTCTCTCCTATACTTGAGGCAACATAGTACTGGTGTTGACAGGCTGATAGGTGAGGCTGGGTCCTAAGGCTAATATGCCGTAGATATGATTCAAAAGTGGCACTTGCCAGTGCAGTGTTCTGGGGTAAAATGTAGCTCCCCAAAAAGGCTACGGTCAGTATCTATATCCCCAGGATGATCTCTATTTGCCTTCTGCCTCTCTGCAATGCTCATCTAAATCAGCAGGTGGGTCTGATCCAGGCTCCCTTCAGAATATTGTTTATTCCCTGGGTCCTAGAGTGTGTGAGATTCTGTGTGCGCCCTTTGAAAGTGGAGTCTCTATATCCTATAGTTCCTTGGCTTTCCTGAAAGTAAAAGTAAGCCCCACTGGCCTTCCACGCCCAGTGTTCTGGGAGCTCTTCTTCCTGGTTCTGGACCCCAAGCTGGGAGGCTCAGAGTGGGTTCATAGGCTTCACTCCTTAGGAGAGCCTCAGCAATTATAATTATCCTCTATATGTGGATCATCTGCCCAGGTGTATTGGTCTTGATTATACTGTGCCTCCTCCACTCCCACACATCATGTTGTGGTTTCTTATTTATATATTTTGCTGTGGAAGACCTTTTCTGCTAGCCTTCAGGTCTTTCTTATCAAAATTTGCTCTATTAATTGTAATATTGGTGTGTCTATGGGAGGAAGTGAGTTCAAGGTCATCCCAGTCTGACATCTTAGACTCATTCTCCAAATAAAATTATTAATGAGGGATTTTACATTAAAAAAATCATAGTAACCCCTCAAAATTAATGTCTTTTATACATACAGTACATATCACTTTGGACTATCCACATTTCAAGTGCTCAATAGTCAAGTGCAGTTAGTGGCTACTATGTCAGACAGCCTATGATCAACATTTGTAAATGTTCCATCCCTGGGAGGGAAGATGCTTTGGAGGAGGCCACAGAAACTCACCCCAGTATTCTTGCCTGAAGAATCCCATGGACAGAGAAGCCTGGCAGGCTACAGTCTATGGGGTTGCAAAGAGTCAGACACAAGTGAAGCGACTTAGCGTGTGCACACATGCACACACAGACACACACAGATGTTTCATAGATAAGCCCAAAGATGTACATTTTCAATTTTTTTATTAAAGAAAGCTCAGTGTACCCAATTTTGAAAATGATGTCTTAAAATATCTCTTCATTTAACTGAATTTTGCTCAATTTGCTTTTGGAATTTTTAATAGTTTTTCCTTTAAACATATAGCTGCTAGATTGTTGCACAGAGGTTTTTGACTGCTGTGTTTTCCTCATAAAATTTGCTTTTTAACAATGTTAAATTGTGATAAAATACCTCTAACATAAGATTTGCCATGTTAACCATTTCCAAGTGTACAGTTTAGTAGTATTAATTACAGTCATATTGTTGTACAACCAGTCTCCAGAACTCTTCATCTTGAAAAACTGGAACTGTATACCCCTTAAACAACATCTCTGCAGTTTCCCCCACTCCATAGTCCATAGTCCACCATTTTACTTCCTGTCCCTATAAATTTGACTACTCTAGGTACCTCATATTAGTGGAGTCATACAATATTTTCATTTTTGATACTGACATATTTCCGTTAGTATCTTGTCCTCTAGGTTCAATCATGCTACCATATATGTTGTCAGAATTTCCTTCCTTTTTAAGGCCAAATAATATTCCATTGTATAGCTAGACCAAATTTGTCATCTGTTTATCTGCCAATGAAATGTGTTGCTTTCCCTTCTATAGTTGTGCATAATGCTGCTATGAATATGGATGTACAAGTACCTTTTTGAGACTTTTTTCAATGTTTTTTTTCTGTGTATACCTAGAAGTGGAATGGATGGATCACCTGGTATTTCTGTTTTTAATTTTTTGAGGAGCTGCCACACTATTTCCACAGTGGCTACACCTTTTACATTCCCATCACCATTACACAGATGGGATGTACATTACATTGCACATGACACATTATATGTTACACTTGTACATTACACTGACGTACAAGTCCTACACCATTTACATTCCCATCACCAGAACTTTCCCAGTACATGAGGGTTACAATTTTTCCACATTTTCTTCAAGACCTGTTTTCTGTTTTTTTTTTTTTTTTAATGATCTGTTTCCTAATGGTGTAAGGTGATATCTGATTTCCTTAATGATTAATGATATTGAGCATCTTTTCATTGCTCATTAGTTATTTGCACATATTCTCTCCAGAAATGTCTAAGTCCTTTGTCCATTTTTGAATCAAGTCTGTTTGTTATTGTTGAGTTATAGGGGTTCTCTATATATTCAGGATATATTAATCCCTTATCAGATATATGATTTGTAAATATTTTCTTCTATTCTATGGTTTGCCTTTGTACTCTATTGATAATATCTTTTAATACATGCACTTAAAAATTTTCAAAGTCCAATGTGTTATTTTTTTATTAGCTATGATTTGTTGTAATTTTAAAGAAAGCTTCACCAAATACAAGATGGTGAACTTTTGTCATATGTCTTTGTCTAAGAGTTTTATAGTGTTTGGTCTTACATTTATGTCTTTGATCCATTCTGAGTTCAACTTTTATATGTCATTTGTAAGTGTCCAAATTCATTGTTTGCATTCAGACATCTAGTTTTCCAGGCACCATTTGTTGAAAAGACCTTCTCTATTGAATATTTTTTGCAATTTGCCAAAAATAACTTACCATATATATGAAGTCTATCTCTTTTAACTTGAAAAATTTGTTCAAACATTGGATGACACATATGTTTGATAGTATTGGTCTGATAGGAACTACTCCTATCAGAAGCCACACATGCTTCTAGGTGAGTTGAAAAAATTTTTTCCTTGTAATATTACAAACCCCAGTGACATTGTACTTGGTCTGTCACTACATGTGTAGCTTAGTTCAGTTCAGTTCAGTCGCTCAGTCGTGTCCGACCCTTTGCAGCCCCATGAATCACAGCACACCAGGCTTCCCTGTCCATCGCTATCTCCCGGAGTTCACTCAGACTCACGCCCATCGAGTCCGTGATGCCATCCAGCCATCTCATCCTCGTTCGTCCCCTTCTCCTCCTGCCCCCAATCCCTCCCAGCATCAGAGTCCTTTCCAATGAGTCAACTCTTCGCATGAGGTGGCCAAAGTACTGGAGCTTCAGCTTTAGCATCATTCCTTCCAAAGAAATCCCAGGGTTGATCTCCTTCAGAATGGACTGGTTGGATCTCCTTGCAGTCCAAGGGACTCTCAAGAGTCTTCTCCAACACCACACTTCAAAAGCATCAATTCTTCGGCACTCAGCCTTCTTCACAGTCCAACTATCACATCCATACATGACCACAGGAAAAACCATAGCCTTGACTAGACGGACATTAGTCGGCAAAGTAATGTCTCTGCTTTTGAATATACTATCTAGGTTGGTCATAACTTTTCTTCCAAGGAGTAAGCGTCTTTTAATTTCATGGCTGCAGTCACCATCTGCAGTGATTTTGGAGCCCCCCAAAATAAAGTCTGACACTGTTTCCACTGTTTCGCCATCTATTTCCCATGAAGTGATGGGACTGGATGCCATGGGGCAAAATCAAGAGTGTTAGAGTGTTAATCTTCCCGTGCACGATGTTGCATACTTCTTCATTTATTTTATCCTAGTCTAGATTTATATCCCTACCTATAGCAGAGAAAACACCACCACCATTTCCAATCCCCTATGTGAACTGTGTTTCCTTACTTAGCTTATGGTATCTGTGTTAGGGCTTTCCTTGTGGCTTAGCTGGTAAAGAATCCACCTGCAATGCAGGAGACCTGGGTTCGATCCCTGGGTTGGGAAGATCCCCTGGAGAAAGGAAAGGCTAGCCACTCCAGTATTCTGGCCTAGAGAATTCCATGGATTGTATAGTCCATGGGGTTGCAAAGAGTCGGACATGACTGAGCGACTTTCACTCACTCACTCACTCATCCATGTTAGGTTCAGTGGCAAACACAGGGCAGCTAATACAGTGAGGGAAGGCAGAACATTGATCAGATACTTGCAAACAGGTGTCCACTGCAATCAGAACCAGACGATTAACAGGGACCAGTGAGTTCTTAGCAGAATGAAGGGGAACAGACTGGGCTATGCTGTTTCTGCTACCAGATAGGGAGCCACTAGATTCTCCGGTGAAAAGAAACTGAACCAGTAGCTTCTCTTGCTAATGACAGTGATAGTAGCTTCAGCAGCAACAAACGTGAAGTCCCACCTTTCCAGCTATCCTCCTTCCTTCTCTCACATGCCTTTCTACCCTGAAGGTAGGACATGAGCAGCCTTGATCCTGCACTCTCAAGAAACGCTTCATGGCTGTTTATAGAAGTTAATGGGGGACAGAAATGATAGGAGTATACAGGGAATAGAGGACTGAAACTGAGCATAGTGTAAAACATACCATTATGTTACTGGGACAGAATGAAGATACAGAAAAAGAGAGCATAGATATTGATGTGGGAGATCCTGGAACCTGGACTCAAGGCCTCCAAAGATGGTTAAGGCAAACATCCCCAGCACAGTGGCAGCCTGTGTGATCCAGGCGGCAGTTTGGTGTGCATGCATTTTCTCAGTGGTGAAATGTGTTATTAACATGAATCCCAAGTGGGGGAAAACTTTCTTCCAAAAGAAAGTGTCAGCCTGGCAGGTCGTGTGGCTGAGGGCAGGATGTCACTTTGGCAGAAGCCATGGATACAGAAGAGGGTGCTCATTTCAAGGGACAGCTGGGCAGCCCTGGAAGCCCTACCCCATCATCCCCAGGGTAGATGGGACACGGAGATGTCACATCCTGCTGAGTACACGTGGACATCTGTCTCCATAGCAGGGCAGGCCTCACTGGCCCAAGACATAAACAGTTCCACAGGCCCCACCTCAAACTGGTCCCGCAAATTCTGGAGCACCTCTGGGGGAATCTGTCCTTATCAGGACTTAGGCCTGTAACTGACCTTGGAGAAAAATCTGAACAGAAACTATTAGCTCAGTCCAGTCGCTCAGTCGTGTCTGACTCTGCAACCCCATGGACTGCAGCATGCCAGGCTTCCCTGTCCATCACTCCCGGAGCTTACTCAAATTCATGTCCATCGTGTTGGCGGTGCCATCCAACCATCTCATCCTCTGTCATCCCCTTCTCCTCCCACCTTCAATCTTTCCCAGCATCAGGGTCTTTTCCAATGGGTCAGTTCTTCGCATCAGGTGGCCAAATGCAGTTTTAACGGACCCTGTTTATCACTGCAGGGCAGTGCTGGCTAAGTACCTGTCCATTACTGCTGTGTACCTTTTGTGTTACATTCCCTGTGGCTTAGATGCTGAGGGCACAGCATGCCCAAACCCTTTCTCATATGTTCCCAGGTTGTTAACAAGGAATTCAGACCACATGACATTCTTCCAAAGAGTCAAGAACATGCTCTACCCTCTGGCCCAGAAGCACATTTGCCATGTTGCTTTCACTCCTTATGCACGTATGGCCTCTGAGCTTCTTCAGAGAGAGGTGTCACTGGGGGAGGTTCTTGCCTCTGGAACCATGTGGCTGTTCAGAGGAGACTTTGTGGTGGACTACCCACGGCCAATCACTCCCAACATGGTGTTCATCGGGGGCATCAACTGTGCCAACAGGAAACCGTTATCTCAGGTGTGTACTGCTGCTTTTGTTCAATCAGTGTTCCCAGTGGAACACATGTTTTTAATTAAAAAAAAAATCTTTGATCAAGCCACATTGTGTATTGGATCCTAGTTTCCTAACCAAGGATTGAACCTGGGCCCTTGGCAGTGATGGTGTGCAGTCCTGAATACCTGATTGCCAGAGTATTCCCAAGTAGAACATGTTTAAAAACAAACAAACTTATTTCTAGGTGCTTAGTTACGTATTGACCTTTCTCAAGACTTCCACCTCTCATTCTCCTTCTAACAGTCTTTGGTGAGATAAATTGTTAAAGTACTTCCAGTCATGTAGAAAATGCTTGTAATGGTCTTTGAGAGGCCTGAGAGGCAGAGGTAAGGGTCCGTAATAGGGTTGACAAGCAGTGGTGTGATTCCACCATGGCTGTCCGCTTGCAAAGGTACTGTTGTAACAGTTGTGTGATGCTCTCAATCTGAATAGGAACAGAGAATTTGAACTGTTCATCTGAGTGATTCAGGGAAGTGAGACCATGTCAGAGAGAGAAGTAAGGGTCTCTGATCAGAGAAAGAAGTAACTGCGTCCAAGTTTTCAAGATGGAGCTGTGCTGACAAGTCTTCTGACCGGGAGTGGGAGTCTGGAGAAAAATGTGGGGGCATACAGAATTGAATGGCATGTCAGACAGGTCCAGCTTGGGACACTGAGGTCATCAAAGGCTAGTGGTGGGGGCTGGAAGGAGGTAAAACTGAGCCTATGAATGCAGGGAAGGTGGGGGCAGTGATGCTGAGAACTGTGTCAAATATGATGAATTTGACCACATCACAAACACACATATGTATATGTTCCATAGGTAGACCTTAAGATGTATATTTTCAATTTTTATGTTAAAAAAAGCTCAGTGTGCCTAATTCTGAAAACGATTTCTGAAAATATTTTCCCATTTCACCAGATTTTTCTCAATTTGCATTTGGAATTTTTGTTTTCATTTTAGACACATACCTGCTAGATTGTTGCACACAGGTTTATGACTGCTGTGTTTTCTTCATAAAATTTACTTTTCAACATTGTTTAATTTTGGAAAAGTATCCCTAACATAGGATTTAACGTCTTAACCACTTTAAGTATATAGTTTAATAGAGTGAATTACACTCACACCGTTAAGCAACCAGTCTCCTGAACTCTTCATCTTGAAAAACTGAAGCTATGTACCCCTTAAACAACATCTCCCCATTTTCCTCCATTCCATAGTGTCTAGCTGCCACCATTTTCCTTTTTGTTCTCTGTGAGTTTGACTGCTCTGTGTACCTCGTATTAGTGAAGTCATACAGTTATTATCTTTTTGATATTGCCTTATTTCATTTAGCATCATACCATCTAGGTTCCCAGGTAGCTCAGCTGGTAAAGAATCTGCCTCCAGTGCAGGAGACTTCGGTTCGATTCCTGGGTAGGGAAGATCCCCTGGAGAAGGGATAGGCTACCCACTCCAGCACTCTTGGGCTCCCCTGGTGGCTCAGCTGGTAAAGAATCCACCCGCAGTGTGGGAGACCTGGGTTTGATCCCTGGGTTGGGAAGATCCCCTGGAGAAGGGAAAGGCTACCCACTTCAGAATTCTGGCCTGGAGAATTCCATGGACTGTATAGTCCATGGGGTCCCAGAGAGTCAGACACTACTGAGCGACTTTCACTTTCCTTTCCTCTAGGTTCAACAAGGTAGTCAGAATTTCCTTCTTTTTAAAGACTGCATAGTATTCCATTTTACAGATAGAGCACATTTGGCTTGTCTATTCATCTGCCAATGAACATGGGTTGCTTTTACCTTCTGCTGTTGTGAATAATGCTGCTATGAACCTGGTTGTACAAATACCTCTTGAGACCATGCTTTCAATTCTTTTGGGTATATACCCAGAAGAGGAATGGCTGGATCATTTGGTATTTCTATTATTTATTTTTTGAGGGGCTGGATATATTTTCAACAGTGGCTGCACCATTTTACACTCCCACCAACAGTACGCCAGGGTTCCAATTTCTCCACATCCTCTTCAAGACTTGTTTTCTGGGTGTTGGCTTTTATTTTTATGATAGTCATCCTAATGGTGTGAGGTGACTTTTCATTGTAGTTTTTAAAATTTTTATTTTATTTTTAATTGGAGAATAATTGCTTTACAATATTGGGTGGTTTCTGCCATACCTCCACAGGAATCAGCCATCTGTTGCTCAGTTGTGACCAAATCTTTGGGACTCCATGGACAGCAGCACACCAGGCTCCCCTGTTCTTCACCACCTGCTGGAGTGTGCTCAAATGCATGTCCATTGAGTCGGTGATGCCATCCAACCATCTCATCCTCTGTCGTCCCCTTCTCCTGCCCTCAATCTTTCCCAGCATCGGGGTCTTTTCCAATGAGTTGGCTTTTCAAGTGGACAAAGTATTGGAGCTTCAGCTTCAGCATTAGTCTTTCCAATGAATATTCAGAACTGATTTCCTCTAGGATTGACTGGTTTGATCTACTTGTAGTACAAGAAACTCTCACGAGGCTTCTCCAACACCACTGTTGAAAAGCATCAATTCTCTGGTGCTCAGCCTTCTTTATGGTCCAACTCTCACATCCATATATGACTACTGGAAAAACCATAGCTTTGACTAGATGGACCTTTGTCGACAAATTAATGTGTCTACTTTTTAATATGCTGTCTAGGTTTGTCATAACTTTTCTTCCAAGGAGCAAGCGTCCTTAATTTCCTGGCTGCAGTCACCATCTGCAGTGATTTTGGAACACAAGAAAATAGGGCAGAGGTGACTCCTCAGCGTTCAGTCCAGCCCCAGGGAATGAGGTTAGCAGAGAGGTAGGAGGCAACCAAGGGAATGGGCAGGCACAGTCTTGCTTTGGGTCTTGGATGAACAAGAGAGGGAACTAGAATGTTCTCCAGAGACAGCAACAGAGTCAGAGGAGACTTTCCAAGGTAAGGGGGTATGATCTTTCCCTGGGTGAAATCAGAGGAGATGAAACACAAGCATAGTCTTATCCTGTAATGATTAATGGTCGGAGGGCACACTGGCTTCCAATGACATGCCATTTTGCTTAAGTGATTTGATGATAAGATAAGATAAGGGAACAAATCTAGGCTGCACAGCCCCACCAGAGACTCAGTAGCTTCTGGTTTGTGTGGAGATGGCCCTGGGACTGCAGCTTTGGCGGCAGGTGCTGGCTGGACTCCTGCTCTGTGTGTGCGTCGGGCGATGGGCCGAGGCTGGGAAGGTGCTGGTGGTCCCCACAGAGGGCAGCCACTGGCTCAGCATGCGGGAGGCCGTTCGGGAGCTCCACACCAGGGGTCACCAAGCAGTGGTCGTTGCTCCGGAGGTGAAATTGCACATCAAGGAAGAGGACTTTTTCACCACAAAAACCTACGCCGTTCCCTACACACAGGACGAATTTGATTCCTTTGTGAAGACTCATGTATGTCTACTTTTTAAAAAAGTACATTTTGTAACAATGTTTCTGGAAACTATAGCATCTTTGAAAACTGTGTCTTTGCTCTTTGCAAGGTCTTGTGAGGCACTGTTGTATAACAAGGACCTGATCAGAGACCTGAATGCCAGTTCCTTTGATGTGGTTTTAACAGACCCTATTTACCCTTGCGGGGCAGTGCTGGCTAAGTACCTGTCCATTCCTGCTGTGTTTTTCTTGCGTTCTGTTCCCTGTGACTTAGATGCTGAAGGCACAGCGTGCCCAAACCCTTTCTCATATGTTCCTCGGTTATTCACAGTGAATCCAGACCACATGACATTCTTCCAAAGGGTCAAGAACATGCTCTACCCTCTGGGCCTGAAGTACATTTGCCTGGTTTCTCTCACTCCTTATGAACGTATGGCCTCTGAGCTTCTTCAGAGAGAGGTGTCGCTGGGGGAGATTCTTGCCTCTGGATCCGTGTGGCTGTTCAGAGGAGACTTTGTGATGGACTACCCTCGGCCGATCATGCCCAACATGGTGTTCATTGGGGGCATCAACTGTGCCAACAGGAAACCGTTATCTCAGGTGTGTACTGCTGCTGTTTTTCAATCAGTGCTCCCAGTGGAGCACAATCTTTTCATAAAAAAATTTAAAAAACTTTTTCACCACATTGCAACCCCAGGCCGTTGCAGTGAAATGGTGGGTCCTAATCACCAGACTGACATGGAATTGCCAAGTGGAACATACTTTTAAAAAACAACCTACTTGCATGTGCTTACTTATCTACTGATCTTTCTAAAGATTTCTACCTCTCATTCTCCTTCAAACACTCTGTGGTGAGATAAATTGTTAAAGTGCTCCAGGAGGGTAGTGTAAGTTTGTGATGATCTTTGAGAGGATTGAGAGGCAGCGTTGAGGGTCCATATTTGGTCTGAGAAAGAATTGTGTGGGTCAACTATGACTGCCTTTTTGTAAAGGCACTGTTGTGATGGTCATGCAGTTTTCTCAATCTATTAGGAGCCAAGAGCTTGAGCTGTGAATCCATCCATTGCCGGGGTCCAGCCCCGGTGGATCCAGGGAATTCGAAGGGTGGACGGCGTTGGCGTGGAAAGACTTGTTTATTGATTGATATAAGATTAGATTAAGAAACTGTAGCGTCGTAGGAAGATTAAGTGGAGGAAGAGGGCTGAATAGCTTGGTTTACGCGGAAGGCCAATAAAATTCCAGACAAGGAATTTGCACCATCTACGCGTTGGGCCACCGGCGCCCGCTTGAATATCTAAGGGTGCCTCGCCTTAAGCTCCCTTTCGTGCGAGTCTTAACAGCCAGGGCAAGTAAGTAGACCTGGCGAGCCTCCGCGCCCCAGGTGGAGATTCAGCCTGAAGTTAAAGTAAAGAGCAGAGAGAGGGAAAGGGAGAGAAGAAGAAAGAGAGAGAAAGACATGGGGGGAGCCAGAGTCCCAAGAAACCAGGCCGAGAGACTAGTTCGATAAACTGGTCCGAGAAACTGGTCCCATCCTTTATTGTTCAGAAGGCCTTTTATACTTTTGATAAAATATGGAGATCAATGGGTAACACAAGATTATGTAGCGTTCGCAGCCCAGACTCTTTCTATACATCATTTTGTATACAAAAGGTCTCAGGTGATTTACATTATCTTCTGGCCAAGAGGCTTGTTAACACTTTTTGGCTCTCTTCCTTAATGAATGTTAATTTTGTTTCCCCTGAAGTGTTTTTCTTTAATCTACATCTCCTTAAAGCACTAAAGTTACATCTCTATAGAACAAAGGGTTATAACAAAGAAGGTACTTAACTCAAAGATCTAATGTTGCTAATACAAGGTCTACTACTTGTTTTTCTATATACCAACTATATCTACAAATAAAGGATATGAAAATTTGGCAGCAAGTATTGACTCAACAAATGAAACTTTTAATCAGTCCTATTCTAAAGATTTTGACTCCTTGGAAGCTCCTACATTCCTAGGATGTTTTAAGCTTCCTGTGCCTCCTGCGGTCAGGAGGCCTCAAACAATCACATGCGCAGCTGTACGAGTCCTGCAGGCAGGCTAGAAAGCCATCAGAGGGGTTTTTGGATTGAAACACTCTTTCAAACGCAGAAGACTAAAGCCCTGAATTGACTTTTTCCAGAAAATGTCAGAAGAGTGGAAAAGCAGAGCACAAAAGCCGGCAGATTTTTGTTGGGGTACATGCTTAGGAATTTCCAGAGGGGTCCCTGAAGTCTGAGCACGCCTTGCGTATGTCAGCTTCCTTCCTCATGACCTTGTCACGGGCGGGATTCCTCACACTGGCTCCCGGCAATCCATCATGGGTTTTGCTTGAGGGTGTTCAATAGGAAAAGGAAAGAACTGGCAAACTGCATTTATTGTCCTGATAGTTTATCGTGATTTTGTCTTGGAAAGATCTCAGGTGTGGTCGCTGGAAATCTAAACACTGAAAGGAAGCAGAAGTTTCAGAGAGGTTGAATAAATTAAGTGGAAGTGAGACAATACTGCAGACAGAAGTTGGGCTCTCTCTCATCAGAGAAAGAAATAATTGAGTCCAACTTTTCAGAGATGGAGCTGTGCTGACCAGAAATCTTCTGATCAGGAGTTGGGGTTTAGAGGGGAGGCGGGAGATACATAGTTAGATGCATGCCAGATGGATCATCAACTTGGGATACTGAGGTCATAAAAGGCTAGTGGTGGGAGCTGGAGAGGAGGAAAAACTGAGCCTATGAACACAGTGGCAGAGGGCACAGTAATGAAGAAAACTGAGTTTCAAAGAGGAAGGGTTTGACCTCATCACCACGCCTACCCCAGCCCAGTCATCACACCTCACATTTCCATGGTGGGAGCTACTGCATTCCTCGTCGTTTCAGAGTCTTCTTATAATAATCCTGAATTGTTGCTATTGTTCCATTGCTAAGTTACCCCATGGACTTCAGCACAGCAGGCTTCCCTGCCCTTCACTATCTCATGGAGTTTGCTAAAATCATATTCATTGACTTGGTGATGCCATCCAATTATCTTATCTTCTGTTGTTCCCTTCTCCTGCCTTCAATCTTGCCCAGCATCAGTGTCTTTTCCGATGAGTCGGGTGTTCACCTCAGGTGGCTAAACTGTTGGAGCTTCAGCTTCAGCTCAGTCCTTCCATTGAATTTTCAGGATTGATTTTCTTTAGGATCGATTGGTTTGATCTCCATGCAGTCCAATGGACTCTCAAGAGTCTTCTCCAACACAATCAATTCTTGGTGCTTAGTCTTCTTTATGCTCCAGCACTCACATCCGTACATGACTACTGGAAAAATCATAGCTTGACTCTGTTGAATTTTGTTGACAAAGTAATGTCTCTGCTTTTTAATACTCTGTTTAGGTTTATCATAGCTTTTCTTCCAGGGAACATGTGTCTTTTATTTTTGAAGCTGTAGTCAATGTCCACAATGATTTTGGAACGCAAGAAAATAACACCTGTCACTGTTTCCAATTTTTTGCTATTTATTTGCCATGAAGTGATGGGACTGGATGCCATGATCTTAGTTGTATGAATGTTGAGTTTTAAGCCAGCTTTTTCATTGTGCTCTTTAGCTCTCATCAAGAGGCTCTTTAGTATTCTTTGTTTTCTGCCATCAGAGTGGTATCATCTGCATATCTGAGGTTGTTGATATTGCTCCTGGAAATCTTGATTCCAGGTTGTGATTCATCCACCCTTTGCATTTCGCATGATGTACTTTCATCTAAGTTAAATAAGCAGGGTGACATTATACTGCCTTGATGTATTCCTTTCCCAGTTTGGAACAGGTCTGTTGTTCCATGTCCAGTGCTAACTGTTGCTTCTTGAGCTGCATACAGGTTTCTTGGGAGGCAGGTAACGTGGTTTAGTATTCTCATCTCTTTTAGAATTTTCCAGTTTGTTGTGATCCAGTCAAAGGCTTGCACATAGTCAATGAAGCAGAAATAGATGTTTTTCTGGAGTTCTCTTGCTTTCTCTATGATCCAACAGATGTTGGCAATTGGATTTCTTGTTCTTCTACCTTTTCTAAATTCAGCTTGCACATCTGGAGTTTTTGGTTCACATAGTGTTGAAGCCTCAGTTCAGTTCAGTCTCTCAGTCGTGTCTGACTCTTTGCGACCCCATGAACCGCAGCAAGCCAGACCTCCCTGTCTATCACCAACTCCTGGGGTTCACCCAAACTCATGTCCATTGAGTCGGTGATGTCATCCAACCATCTCATCCTCTCTTGTCCCCTTCTCCTGCCTTCAATCTTTCCCAGCATCAGGGTCTTTTCAAATGAGTCACCTCTTCGCATCAGGTGGCCAAAGTACTGGAATTTCAGCTTCAACATCAATCCTTCCAATGAACACTCAGGGCTGATCTCCTTTAGGATGGACTGGTTGGATCTCCTTGCAGTCCAAGAGACTCTCAAGAGTCTTCTCCAGTACCACAATTCAAAAGCATCAATTCTTTGGTGCTCAGCTTTCTTTATAGTCCAACTCTCACATTCATACATGATCACTGGAAAAACCATAGCCTTGACTAGATGGACCTTTGTTGGCAAAGTCTCTGCTTTTTAATATGCTGTCTAGGTTGGTCATAACTTTTCTTCCAAGGAGTAAGTGTCTTTTTATTTCATGGCTTCAGTCACCATCTGCAGTGATTTTGGAGCCCAAAAAATGAAGTCTGCTACTGTTTCCACTGTTTTTCCATCTATTTGCCATGAAGTGATGGGATCAGATGCCATGATCTTTGTTTTCTGAATGTTGAATTTAAGTCAACTTTTTCACTCTCCTCTTTCACTTCCATCAAGAGTGTCTTTAGTTCTTCTTCACCTTCTGCCTTAAGGGTGGTGTCATCTGCATATCTGAGGTTATTGATATTTCTCCCAGCAATTTTGATTCCAGCTTGTGCTTCTTCCAGCCCAGTATTTCTCATGATGTACTCTGCATATAAGTTAAATAAACAGGGTGACAATATACAGCCTTGATGTACTCCTTTCCCTATTTGGAACCAGTCTGTTGTTCCATGTCCAGTTCTAACTGTTACTTCTTGAGCTACACCAATTTCTCAGGAGGCAGGTCAGGTGGTCTGGTATTCCCATCTCTTTCAGAATTTTCCACAGTTTATTGTGATCTACACAGTCAAAGGCTTTGGCATAGTCAATAAAGCAGAAATAGATGTTTTTCTGGAACTCTCTTGATTTTTTGATGATCCAGTGGATGTTGGAAATTTGATCTCTGGTTCCTCTGCCTTTTCTAAAACCAGCTTGAACATCTGGAAGTTCACGGTTCATGTATTGTTGAAGCCTGGCTTGAAGAATTTTGAACATTACATTGCTAGCACGTGAAGTGAGCCCAATTGTCCAGTAGTTGGAACATTCTTTGGCATTGCCTTTCTTTGAAATGAGAATGAAAACTGTCCTTTTCAAGTCCTGTTGCCACTGCTGAGTTTTCCAAATATGCTGGTGTATTGAGTGCAGCACTTTAACAGCCTCAATTTTAGGATTTCAAATAGCTCAGCTGGAATTGTTTCACTTCCACTGGCTTTTTTTTTTTTTTTTGGAGTAATGCTTCCTAAGGCCCTCTTGACTTCACACTCAGTGATGTCTGGCTTTGGTGAGTGACCACACCTTCGTGGTTATCTGAGTCATTAAGACCTTTATTGTACAGTTTGTGTAGACTCTTCTGTCTGTGGAATTTTCCAGGCAAGCATACTAGTATGGGTTACCATTTCCTACTCTAGGGGATCTTCCTACATCCAACCTAGGGACTGAATCCACACTTCTTGTGTTTCCTGCATTTGTAGGAGAATTCTTTACTACTGCACCATCTGGGAAGTCCTGAACATAAACTATAGATGTAATAAAGATCCAGAATAATGCTCACTTCATCCCTACACAGAGCAGCGGAAGCCTAGTGGGGTTCGCATCAGAGGAGGATTCAGAGAGCCTGCATGGAGGCATGGGTCTGATCCTCCTGTCCAAAGCGAAGCAGCCCTGGAGCCTGGCATCCTCTGAACCCCACTGTCATTACAAAGAGCTGCCTTGCCCACTGATGATTTAGATAACAGGAAGTTCTATTCCACGAGGCGGATAAAGAATTCTCAAGCAGCCCTTCTGCTGTTGTCCTCAAGGATCCTTCCAGATGTTTCCATATCAGGCAGCTGCTCCAACAGACTCTCTCTGGGGAGTGCAAGAGGTGTCCAGTATGGAACAGGAACAAACCAGGAAGCCACCATCCTGACTCAGCCTGCTGAGAGAGGGCTGTTCTCGTGATCTTATATGTTTCCTTGGATGTGCTCCGTATTCACCCATGATGGAGGGAAAGAGTTTAAAGAGTTCTCAGATAAGGTCATATGCAGCAGAGGTTCTGGGTGGGAATGGGGCAGAGATGACTCCTCAGAGTTCAGTCCAGCCCCAGAGAACAGGGTTAGCAGAGAGGTAGGAGGCAACCAAGGGAACGTGTAGGCAGTCTTGCTTTGGAAATTGGATGAAGAACAAGAGAGTGAACTAGAATGCTCCCCATTGGGAGTAGTAGGTCAGAAGAGTTTTTCCAAGATAAGAAGGGTAACCATTCCCTGGGTGAAATCAGAGGTGATGAAACCCAGGCATGGGCTTATCCTGTAATGATTAATGTAAGGAGGGCACACTGCCTTCCAATGACATGCCATTTTGCCTAAGTGACTTGGTGATAAGATAAAGGCAAGAAATACAGATGGCACAGACCAGACAGTCTGGTTTGTGCAGAGATGGCCCTGGGACTGCAGCTTCAGCAGCAGGCACTGGCTGGACTCCTGCTCTGTCTGTGCGTCGGGTGATGGGCTGAGGCTGGGAAGGTGCTGGTGGTCCCCATGGAGGGCAGCCACTGGCTCAGCATGCGGGAGGCCATGTAAGAGCTCCATACCAGAGGTCACCAAGCAATATCTCTGGAGGTCAATGTGCAAATCAAAGCAGAGGACTTTTTCATCACGAAAAGCTATACCATTCTGTATACCCAGAATAAATTTGATTTCCTCACGTAGGGCCATTTTATTCTGAGTTTTGAAGGAGTACATTTTGTAATGATGTTGTTGGAAACTATGGCAGCTTTGGAAATGTGTCTTTGCTCTTTTAAAGGTCTTGTAAGGGGCTGCTGTTTAACAAGGACCTGAATGCCAGTTCCTTTCATGTGGTTTTAACAGACCCTATTTATCCCTGTTGGAGAAGGCAATGACAACCCACTCCAGTACTCTTGCCTGGCAAATCCCACGGACGGAGGAGTCTGGTAGGCTGCAGTCATTGGGGTCGCTAGGAGTCAGACATGACTGAGCGACTTCACTTTCACTTTTCACTTTCATGCATTGGAGAAGGAAATGGCAACCCACTCCAGTGTTCCTGCCTGAAGAATCCCAGGGATGGCGGAGCCTATCCCTGTGGGGCAGTGCTGGCTAAGCACCTGTCCATTCCCGATGTGTATTTATTTTTGCGTCTGTTCCCTGCGACTTAGATGTTGAGGGCACAGCATGCTCAAACCCTTTCTCATGTGTTGCTAGGATATTAACAACGAATCCAGACTGCATGACATTCTTCCAAGGGGTCAAGAACATGCTCTACCCTCCGGGCCTGAAGTATATCTGCCAGGTTGCTTTCACTCCTTATGCACGTATGGCCTCTGAGCTTCTTCAGAAAGAGGTGTTGCTGGGGGAGATTCTTGCCTCTGGATCCGTGTGGCTGCTAAGAGGAGACTTTGTGATGGACTACCCACGGCCGATCATGCCCAACATGGTGTTCACTGGGGACATCAACTGTGCCAACCGGAAGCCATTTTCTCTGGTGTGTACTGCTGCCTTAAGCAATGTGTGTGCTAAGTCTCCTCTTTGGTGTCCGACTCTGAGTGACCCTAAGGACTGTGGCCCCCACCAGGCTCCGTGGGATTCTCCAGGCAAGAATATTGGAGTGGGTCGCCATGACCTCCTCCAGGTGATCTTCCTGCCCCAGGGATGGGATCCGCATCTGTTTGGTCTCCTGCATTGTCGGGTGGGTTCTTTACCACTCATGCTACCTGGAACACATTAAAAAACAGCAACAACAACAACTTAATTCCAGGTGCTTCAGGAGGTACTGGTCTTTCTGATGATTTCCGCCTCTCATTCTCCTCCTCACCGTCTGTGGTGAGACACATTGTTAAAGTGCCTCCAGGAGTGCAGTAAAGGCTTCCAGTGATCTCTGAGAGGAGTGAGAGGCAGGGTTGAGGGTGTGTAACAGGATTAACAGGCAGTGGTGGCCCTTTTGTAAAGTCATCAGTGTAACTGTTGTGAGGTTTTCTCCAGTGGAGTAGGAGCAGAAACTTGAGCTGTGAATTTATCCTTCAGGGGTTTTGCCTGAGGGTGTTCAATAGAAGTGTAAGCAAAGTGGAGTCCGGTTGCTTGCAGCTCAAAAGACAATAAAGAAGCAAGACTGACGGATGTGAAAGTTTGCTGGATGAATGTTCCCGGGATGGGGGTGCAGAGAGGTGAGTCCTTTCCAAACACTTCTTACCTCCTTGGACAGTCCGGGGCAAGCACTTTTATTGACAGAGGGAAGGGCCTCTGTGTAGAAACAGCACAGTCAGCTCTGACAGTGGTCTTGAAGTTGGTCTTCAGTGGTCTGACCACCATCATGTTGATTGCTTTGTGCTCAGTCGTTCAGTTGTGGCCAACTCTTTGTGACCCCATTGATGGTAGCCTGCCAGGCTCTTTTTTCCATGGAATTTTCCAGGCAAGAATACTGGGGTAGGTGGCGGTTTCCTTCTCCAGGTTTAATTGCTCTAAGTACAGTTAATCTTCTGTCCCAGGGCCGGTTTGTTCCCATTTCCTTGAGGCCAGTTCTCAGAGCTGTGGCAGCTTCTATGTCATGCCTACATCTGGTCACCATGTAGTGAACTCCTCCCACCTCATGGGGGATTCAGTGTCTGTGGCAGCTCACGGGATATGGCTCAGAGCATTAGCCATGGCCCCTGAGGAGGAACCTGAGGTCCTTGACTTTGCTTACTGACTATTTAGTTTCGTTGGACTGTTTTCCTTTGTTTTTGCATTTTCTCACTTCGTTGACTAAAGTCATTCTTGGGTTAAAGGTTTTCCATAGACAGAAGGCAGACAGAGGACATGGCCGGTAAGGACCATGGTGTCTGGCACCATCAAAACCAAGAAAGAACTGGAAGATTGTATTTGTTGATCTGATAGTTCCAAGTGGTTTTGTCTTGGAAGAGATTGAGGTGTGGTTACAGGAGAATTAATGCCAAATGGAAGGAGAATTTCAGAGAGGTTGAATAAATTAAGTGGAAGTGGGACAATAGTGGAGAGAAAAGTCTGGGTCTTCTGCGATTGGAGAAAGAAATAATTTGGTCCAACTTTTCAGAGATGAAGCTGTGCCTGCCATAAGTCTCTGAGCAGGAGTTGGGGTCTGGAGTAAAATGTGGGGATATACATAGCTGAATGGCATGTTAGATAGGTGTTTAAGGTGGGACGTCATCAAAGACTAGTGATGGGGCCTGGAGAGCAGGTAAAACTGAGCAGTGATGTTGAGAAGCGGGTCTCAAAGAGGAAGTTTCTGACCACATCACCACACCTACCCCAGCCCAGGTCACTGCACCCCAGGTTTCCATGATGGAAACTACCACTTTCCTCATGGTTTCAGATTCTTCCCATGTTAACCCTGAATATTTGGGTTTAATTGAAATAGGACACATAGGGGTACGGTTTGTTTTTTTAATCTACTTAGTTAGCCCTCGTTTTTTTTGCCCACTTATATGACATGTGCTGAGTGGATATTAACTTCCATGACTTTAGATCTCTGATAGTTTTTGTATTCTTACCTTTATATCCCTTTATAGTCCTGTGTTTATTATGGCAAAGGACTCTATCTTCACATCCCATTTTTGCTCACACCACAGTCTCTTCTGCTTAGCTTTCTTCCTATATGCAGCGCATTTGTGCAACTATAAACCATGTATGTATCTACTAGATTTGTAAAAGGTGGAAAGTGAGGAAGCATTTAAAGAGCATTTGCCACTCTGTTCTTTTTAGTTTTTCTGCGTGAATATATTCTCTAGAGGTAACTGTATTGGTTCAAATCCTCACTCCCATTTTTCCGGCTGAATTACCTTGGCCATGTGACCTAACTATTTTGACTTTATACTGTCATTGTAAACACACAAATAGTATCTAATCATTATAAAGTGCCCAGCAGGACATGGTGTATCATCTGAAGGCATTTGGATATGCTTGTGCCAATTGATGTGGTACGTGAAAAATGATGTACACGGAAGTGCTCAAATGTTGCCATGGTAACCACACTAGTAATCACTTTTGCTCCACTCTACTGTTGTTTTTTCCTTTGAGATTTTGTCACTCATTTATTTAGTGTGGTTTACACTTAGAGGTTTCCCTTTGGAGGTGGGCTTCCCTGGTAGCTCATATGGTAAAGACTCCGCCTGCAATGCAGGAGACCCTGGTTTGATTCCTGGGTCTGAAAGGTCCCCTGGAGAAGGGAATGACTGCCCGCTCCAGTATTCTTGCCTGGAGAATCCCGTGGACAGAGGAGCCTGGTGGGCTACAGTCCATGGGGTTACAAAGAGTCGGACATGACTGAAGGACTTTCACGTTACCCTTAGAGGTGATGTCTTTGATATTAATGGACCATTTTTTCAAAATATGAAATATCAAAATCTAAATCTTTTGCATTTCTGTTTCTTCTCCTTCTTAAGGTTTATGACATGTTGAATTATTTTACTGGTCTTCTCAAAGAAATAGCTTATGGGTTTGCTTGTTCTTTTTACTAGTTTTGTTTTCTGTTTCATTAGTTGCCACTTGATTTTTATTGATGATGTCATCCTTGCTTAGTTGATTTTATAGCCGTTTTCCTGCTTTCCTGAGGTAAGCATTAGTTTTCTTTTGCTTTCCTAATAATAAAGAATTGATGGTCATAAATAAAGCACTTCTTAGATCCCTTAGATTTTGAAATAAATTGTTCTCATTTTCTTTCTGTTTTTTAACTTAAACTTTGTTTTTGATTTCCTCTTTGAGTCCGTGACTATCTGTTTTTAAACATTACTTTATTGGTTATTTATTTATTTTTGGCTGCGCTGAATCTCTGTTGCTGCTCAGGCTTTCCTCTAGTTGCCGCAAGCAGGGTCTACTCTTCGTTGCAAGGTCCAGGCTTCTCGTTGCGGTGGCTTCTCTTGTTGGGCAGCACAGACTCTAGGGCGTGCCGGCGTCAGTAGTTGTGGAACGTGGGTTCAGTAGCTGTGGTTCCCAGGCTCTAGAGCACAGGCTCAATCGGTGCGGCCCTCGGGCTCCGTTGCTCTGAGGCTTGCGGGGTCTTCCCAGATCAGCGATTGCACCTGGGTCTCCTGCGATTGCCCGCGGATTCTTTTCCACTGATCCACCAGGGGAGCCCTGCCGTTCGTTGTTGCTGGTGTTAACAAGGTTGCGTCTCAGTTCCCACGTGGTTAAGATTTATTGAGGCCACCTTTCTCCTATTTTTCCTATTTATTTTGGATTGTAATCAGAGAATGTTTCTTGTGAAGCCACTGCTCTAAAAAATTTCTCAATAGGTCTTCTTTCTGGTCTATTACAGAATTACCCAATAGAAGTATAACGCATAGCACATGTGTAACTGAAAGCTTTTTAGTTGGCATACTTAGAAAAACAAAAAGAGGGTTACGTTAATTTTAGTAGTATATTTTATTAAATCATATATATATAATATTATCCTTTAAAGATATACTCAGTGTAAAAAATTTAAAGGTGTTCATTTGCTATCATTTCTTTCAGTTTTATTGAGGTATAATTGACAGGCAGCCCTGAATAAGCTTAAAGTGGATGGCAGAGTGATTTGACTTTTCTAGATCATGAGGCGATTGCTATAACAAGTTTAGTGATCATTCATCATCTTATACAGATACAAAATTAAAGAAGCAGAAAAACTTTTTTACCTTGTGATGAGAATTATTAGAATATACTCTCTCAACGATGTTCATATGTAACGTACAATTGTGTTAATTATATCTATCATGTTGTACATTACACCCCTGTCCTTATTTCTCTCATAACTGAAGACTGCCTTCATCCATCTCCCCTTTGCCCCTGCTCTCTGCCTCTGGTAGCCACAAATCTGATTTCCATTTCTATGCATTTGTTGATTTTTGAAACATAATTGACCACAGCACTATGTTAGTTCTGTTAGACAACATAGTGATTCAGTACTTCCATACCCTTCAAAAGAATCACCATGATAAATCCAGTTATGATATTCACAGTAGAAAGGTGTTACATAACTTTTGACTCTGTTTCTTGCACTCTTGTTTCATACCTGTGACATTTATTTTGCAACTGGAAGTTTGGATCTTTTAACAAACTTTTTAATTTGCGGACAATTGCTTTACAAAATTGTCTTGGTTTCTGCCGTATGTCAACAAGAATCAGCCATAGGTATACGTATAACTCCTCTCTTTCGAACCCCTCTGCATCTCCCACTCTACCCCACCCCTCTAGGTTGTCACGAAGCGCCTGATTGGAGCGCCCTGCACCATACAGCAAATTTCCACTGCCTATGTGATTCACACACGGTAATTTATATGTTTCCCTGCTATGCTCTCAATCCCCCCCCCGCCCCGCCTCCTCCCCTCACTGTGTCCACAAGTCTGTTCTCCATGTCTGTGTCTCCATTGCTGCTCTGCAAATAGGTTCATTAGTACAATCTTCCTAGATTCCATATACATGCATTGAAAGAAAGTGCCAGTCAGTCATGTCTGACTCTTTGTGACCCCATGGACTGTAGCTCACCAGCTTCCTCTGTCCAAGGAATTCTCTGGGCAAGAATACTAAAGTGGGTTACCATGTCCTTCTCCGACATAGGCATTAATATATATTTGTTTTGCTCTTTCTGACTTCTTCGCTCTGTGTAGCAGGCTCTGGGTTCATCTGCCTCATTAGGGCTGACTCAAATGTGTTCTTTTATGTGGCTGTGTGATATTCCATTGTGCATATGCACAAGAAAGTCTGTATTCTCATCCCCTGCGCCCTTCTCTCTCCTTTCCACCCCCATCCCCTCTGCCAGCTGCTTGTTCGTCTGTCTCTATGAGTCTGTTTGTTTTGCCATGGTTGCTCATTTGCTTTGTCTTCATTCCCACGTGTAAGTGAAATCATACAGTATTTGTCTTTCTCGGTCTTACTTCACTGAGCATAATACCCTCTAGGTCCATCCATGGACCGAGACAAGGTGGCAAGATTTCTTTCTTTCTTATGGCTGAGTAATATTCAATAGCCAATATATCTTGGCTACTGTAAACAGCAGTACAACAAACATATGGGTGTATAAAGCTTTTCTAATTAGTGATTTCCATTTCTTTGTATGAACACCCAGCAGTAGAATTTCTGGATCATATGGTAGTCCTTTTTTGACCTTTTTGAGAATCTCTGTAGTGTTTTCCATAGTGGCTCTCCCAATTTACGTTGACACCAACAGTGCCCTAGAGTTCCCCTTTTTCTGCATCCTTGCCAGTACTTGTTGTTTATCGTCTTGTTGATAATAGTCATTCTGACAGGTGTGAAGCAATAGTTCCTTATGATTCGATCTTCATTTCTCTGATGATTAGTGACGTGAAGCATCTTTTTATGTACCTGTTTGCCTTCTGTATGTCTTCTCTGGAAAAATGTCTGTTTGAGTCTTCTGCCCATTTTAAATCACGTTTTGTTGTTGTTGACTTGTATGAATTCTTCGTGTACTTTGGATATTAGCCTATTATTAGATGTGTCATTTGCAAATATCTTCTTCCATTCGGTAAGTGGCCTTTCCCTTTTGCTTGTAATTTTCTTTGCTGATCAAAAGGTTTTAGTTTGATAAAGTCCATTTGTTTATTTTACTTTTATTTCTCTTGTCTGAGGAGTCATATCCTCCCAAAATATGTATTACTAATATCGAAGTTAAAGAGCATACTGCCGATGTCCTCTACTGGAAGTTTTATGGTTTTAGGTCTTACACTTAAGTCTTTACTCTATTTTGAATTTATTTTTGCTCATGGCATGAGAGATTAATCCAGCTCGATTCTTTTGCATGTAGCTGTCAATTATGCTTGAAGCATAATTAATTTGCAATCTTGTGTTAGTCTCTGTTGTACAGTAAAGTGATTCAGATATATATTCTTTTTCAGATTCTTTTCCATTATAGATTCTTACAAGGCATTGAAACTCTTCCCTGTGATATACAGTAGGAATTTGCTATTTATTTTACATATAGAGATGGACACCTGTTATCTGAACATAAGCTATAAGATGTAATGAAGGCCCCGATTAATGTACACTTCAGTCCCTAAACAGTGTAATGGACGACTGGCACCTTCAGCATCAGAAGAGGAGTTGAGAGAGCCTGTTCTGAAGCCAGGGGAAACCCTCCTGTCCCAGGGTGAGCAGACCTTGGGGGGCGGCGCCCTTTAACCCTGCTGTGTGGTTGCTAAGGTCTGCTTCCCCACTGATGCTTTGTTGCTGTTCTTCTTCTTCAGTCGCCAAGTATTGTCCAACTCTTTGTGACCCCATGAACTGCAGCATGGCAGGCTTCTTTGTCCTTCACTATCTTCTGGAGTTTGCTCAAACGCATGTCCATTGAGTCAGTGAAGTCATCCAACCATCTCGTCCTTTGTCACCTCCTTCTCCTCTTGCCCTCAGTCCTTCCCAGAATCAGTGTCTTTTCCAGTGAGTCTGCTGTTCACATCAGCTGGCCAAAGTATTGGAGCTTCAGCTTCAGCATCAGTCCTTCCAACGAATATTCAGGGTTGATTTCCTTTAGGATGGACTGGTTTGATCTCCTTGCAGTCCAAGGGACCCTCCAGTTCTTCTCCAGCACCACAGTTAGAAAGCATCAACTCTTTGGTGCTCAGCCTTCTTTCTGGGCCACTCTCACATCTGAACATGACTACTGGAAAAACCAACGCTTTAGGTAACAGCAACATGTATTCCATACAACAGATAAAGAGTTCTTAACCAGTCCTTCTGCTGTCTCCATCAGGGATCTTTTCAGATGTTTCCATATCTGATGGCTGCTCCAATAAACTGTCTGCTGAACAGTACAAGAGGTGTCCATTGTGGAACAGGAACAAACCAGAGCGGCCACCATCCCCTTTTCGCTGAGAGAAAGCTGTCTTAGCAATGTGATATGTTTCTCTGGATGTGTTCTGTGTTCACCCATGAGTGGGGGGAAAGAGATTCAAGAGTTCTCAGATAAGGTCACATCCAGGAGAGGTTCTGGATGGGGACTGGGGCAGAGGTGACTCCTCAGTGTTCAGTCCAGCCCCAGAGAACACGGTTGGCAGAGAGGTTGGAGGTGACCAAGGGAATGGGCAGGCACAGTCTTGCTTTAGGTCTTGGATGAAGAACAAGAGAGTGAACTAGAATGCTCCCCAGAGGGAGCAGCAGAGTCAAAGGAGTTTTTCCAAGATAAGGGGGAGTGATCTTTCCGGGTGAAAGCAGAGGTGATAAACACAGGCATAGACGTATCCTGTAATATATGTGTAATCATCAATCCCTGGCTTCCAATGACATGCCATTTTGCTTAAGTGACTTGATGATAAAACAAAGATAAGGGAACACATATAGGTGGCACAGCCCCACCAAGGACTCAGTTCCTTCTGGTTTGTGCAGAGATGGCCCTGGGACTGCAGCTTCGGCGGCAGGTGCTGGCTGGACTCCTGCTCTGTCTGTGCGTTGGGAGATGGGCCGAGGCTGGGAAGGTGCTGGTGGCCCCCATGGAGGGCAGCCACTGGCTCAGCATGCGGCAAGCTGTGCGCGAGCTCCACGCCAGAGGTCACCAGGCAGTGGTCCTGTCTCCAGAGATAAATATCCACATCAAGGCAGAGGACTTTTTCACCACGAAATCATACGCCATTCCGTACACCCAGGACCAGTTTGATTCCATCATGAAGGGCCGTCCTGATGAGGTTTTTGAA
The DNA here is from genome assembly GCF_016772045.2 of Ovis aries. NCBI lineage: Eukaryota > Metazoa > Chordata > Mammalia > Artiodactyla > Bovidae > Ovis > Ovis aries. The sequence goes on along the minus strand of NC_056054.1, from coordinate 7,286,553 downwards.
AGAGTACATTTTCTAACACGGTTTTGGGAAACTATGGCAACATTGAAAAATGTGTCTTTGTTCTTTGCAAGGTCTTGTGAGGCACTGTTGTATAACAAGGACCTGATCAGAGACCTGAATGCCAGTTCCTTCGATGTGGTTTTAACGGACCCTGTTTACCCTTGCGGGGCAGTGCTGGCTAAGTACCTGTCCATTCCTGCTGTGTTTTTCTTGCGTTTCCTTCCCTGTGACTTAGATGCTGAAGGCACAGCGTGCCCAAACCCTTTCTCTTATGTTCCTCGGTTATTAACAATGAATCCAGACCACATGACATTCTTCCAAAGGGTCAAGAACATGCTCTACCCTCTGGGCCTGAAGTACATTTGCCTGGTTTCTCTCACTCCTTATGAACGTATGGCCTCTGAGCTGCTTCAGAGAGAGGTGTCGCTGGGGGAGATTCTTGCCTCTGGATCCGTGTGGCTGTTCAGAGGAGACTTTGTGATGGACTACCCGCGGCCGATCATGCCCAACATGGTGTTCATCGGGGGCATCAACTGTGCCAACAGGAAACCGTTATCTCAGGTGTGTACTGCTGCTGTTGTTCAATCAGTGCTCCCAGGGGAGCACATTATATTTTTTACAAAAACAACAGTTCAGGGTGTTTTGTTATGTACTGGTCTTTCTGATGATTTCCGCCTCTCATTCTCCTCCTCACCGTCTGTGGTGAGACACATTGTTAAAATGCCTCCAGGAGTGCAGTAAAGGCTTCCAGTGATCTCTGAGAGGAGTGAGAGGCAGGGTTGAGGGTGTGTAATAGGATTGACAGGCAGTAGTGGCCCTTTTGTAAAGTCATTGGTATAACTGTTGTGTGGTTTTCTCCAGCGAAGTAGGAGCAGGAACTTGAGCTGTGAATTTATCCTTCAGGGGATTTTGCCTGAGGGTGTTCAATAGAAGTGTAAGCAAAGTGGAGTCCAGTTGCTTGCAGCTCAAAAGACAATAAAGAAGCAAGACTGGTGGATGTGAAAGTTTGCTGGATGAATGTTCCCGGGATGTGGGTGCAGAGAGGCGAGTCCTGTGCAAACACTTCTTCCCTCCTTGGACAATCCGGGGCAAGCGCTTTTATTGACAGAGGGAAGGGCCTCTGTGTAGAAACAGCACAGTCAGCTCTGACATTCATCTCAAAATCAGTGGTCTGACTACCATCATTTTGATTGTTTTCAGTACAGTTAATCTTCTGTCCCAGGGCCGATTTGTTCCCATTTCCTTGAGGCCAGTTCTCAGAGCTGTGGCAGCTTCTATGTCATGCCTACATCTGGTCACCATGTAGTGAACTCCTCCCACCTCATGGGGGTTTCAGTGTCTGTGACAGCTCACGGGATATGGCTCAGAGCATTAGCCATGGCCCCTGAGGAGGAACCTAAGGTCCTTGACTTTGCTTACTATTATTTTTGTTGGACTGTTTTCCTTTGTTCTTGCATTTTCTCATTTCTTTGACTATACTCATTCTTTGGCTAAAGGTTTTTCCACAGACTAAAGGGAGACAGAGGACATGGCCAGTAAGGACCATGGGGTCTGACTCCATTTCAAAAGGAAGAACTGATGGATTGCATTGGTTGACCTGATCGTTTTAGTGGTTTTTGTCTTGGAAGCCGCTGAGGTGTGGTCACAGGAGACCTCGATCCCGAAAGGAAGCAGAAGTTTCAGAGGGATTGAATAAATCAAGTGGAAGTGAGACCATACCAGAGAGAGACGTTGGGGTCTCTGTGATTGGAGAAAGAATTAGCTGAGTCCAGCTCCTCAGAGATGGAGCTGTGCTGACCAGAACTCTTTTGACCAGGAGTTGGGGTCTGGAGTAAAATGTGGGGATGTACGCAGTTGGATTCTATGTCAGCTAGTTCTCCTTCAAGGGACACTGACGTCATCAAAGGCTGGTGGTGGGGGCTGGAGAGGAGGTCAGTCTGAGCCTATGAACACAGTGGACGGGAGGAAGGCAGTGAGGCTGAGAACTGAGTCTCAGAGAGGAAGGGTTTGACCACATCATCACACCTACCCCAGCCCAGGTCACTGCACCCCAAGTTTCCATGATGGAAACTACCACTTTCCTCATGGTTTCAGGGTCTTCCTATGTTAACCCTGAATATTTGGGTTTAATCAAAATAGGACTCTTGGAGCAGGATTTGTGTTTTAATCTACTTAGTTAGCCCTCTTATTTTTGCCCACTTATATGACATATACTGGATTTACATTAACTTCCATGACTTTAGATCTCTTAGAGTTTTTTGTAGTCCTATTTTTATATCTCTTTACATTAATGCATTCATTATTGCACAGGACTCTAACTTCAGTTTTCTCTTTTTGCCCACACCACAGAAGATCTATTCTATTTTGTTTTCTTCTTTCTTCATGCAATGCATTTGTTCAATTATAAAATATGTATGTATCTATTGGATTTGTAAATAGTGAAAATGAGGGAAGAATTTGAAAAGTAAATGCTGCTGTTTTCCTTTTAGTTTTTCTGTGTGAATAGATTCTCTAGAGTTAATAGCATTTGCTCACATCTTCACTCTCATTTTTGTGGTTGAATGTCCATGGGTGGCAGACCTAACCATTCTGACCTTAATATCGTCACTGTGAGCAGGCAAATAGTATCTATTAGCATTATTAAAAGGTGCCCAGCATGACAAATTATGTCATCTGGAAGCATTTAGATAAGTTTGTGCCGATTTATTTGGTACATGTAAGAACATTTACCCTGTAATTCTCAAGTGTTATCATTTTTGTTCCACTAAATTTTTATTTTGAAATTTTTGTCATTCTCATTTATTTTATTTAGTTTACCCTTAGATGTGACTCCTTTAAATGTTTATTAAAAATTTCATCAAAATATGAAAGATTAAAGTTTAAATTTTTAATATTTTTGTTCCTTCTCCTTCTTATAATTTATGATTTGTTGAATTACATTATTGGTCTTCTCAAAGAAATAGCTTTTGGATTTGCTTTTTCATTTTACTCTTTTTGTTTACTATTTCATTAATTGTAGCTTGTTGTTTTATTGTTTTTTTTTTTAATGATACCATCCTTGCTTCCTTTGGTTTATTTTATAGCTGCATTTCTAATTTCCTTAGGTAAGATTAAGTTCCTTTATGTTTTCTTAATAATTAAGAATTGAAGTTTCTTTATTCATAAATAAAACATTTTTCTTAATCCCTTAGAGTTTTGCATAAATTGCTCTCATTTTTTGACTTAAATTTATGTTTTTGATTTGCTCTTTGTGTCAGTGGCTTCTATTTATTTTAAAGAAGGTTGTTTCTTAATTCCCATATAATTAAGATAATTGCAGTCATTTTTCTCTTAATTTTTCTAATTATTTTGAATTATAATCAGAGATTACTTTTTGTGAGTCAATACTTTTAAAAAATTTCTTAATATGTTTTCTTTAAGGTCTAGAATTGTCCAATAGGAATCTAATGTAAGTCATATATGTAATTGAAGGCTTTTTGGTATGTATATTAAAAAAAGTAAAAAGAGGATTGCAGTTAATTTTAATAATATATTTTATTGAATCAAATATATTAAAACATTATCCTTTAAACATATACTCAATATAAAATTGTATTCAGGTGCTTGTTTGCCATTGATTCTTCCAGTTTTATTGAGACATAATTGACAGGCAACCTTGGTTAAACTTAAGGTGGAGAGCAGCGTGATCTAACTTTCTAGATCATGAGATTTTTACCACAAGTTTAGTGATCACGCATCATCTAAGTACAAAATTAAAGGAATTAATGTTGTTAACTACAGTCTGGGTATTTATTTCTCTTATAACTGGAAATTATGGACATGAGTTTGGACATGCTCTGGGAGCTGGTGATGGACAGGGAAGCCTGGCGTGCTGCAGTCCATGGGGTCACAAAGAGTTGGACATGACTGAGCAAAGGAACTGATGACTGGAAATTAGTACATAGACTGCTTGTGTGCTCAGCTGCTTTAGTCATGTCTGATTCTCTGCAACCCTATGGATTGTAGCCTACCAGGCACCTCTGTCCCTGGGATTTTCCTGGCAGGAATACTGGAGTGGGTTGCCTTGCCCTCTGCCAGGGGGTGGTCTTCCAGACCCAGAGATGGAACCTGCATCTCCTGCATTGCAGGCAGATTCTTTATCGTTCCCCCTCCTCCCATCCCCTGCCTCTGGTAGCCACAAAGCTGGTTGCTATTTCTGTGAGTATGCTTCTTAGTTTTCAAAGTATGATTGGCCTGCAGCTCTATGTTTGTTCCTATTACACAACATGGTGATTCAGTCCTTCTGTACACTTCAAAATAATCACCACAATAAATCCAGCCATGACATTCATCACAGAAATGTATTATATAACTATTGGCTGTATTTCTCACACTCTTATTTCATACCTATGACACTTACTTTGCAACTGAAAGCTTGGCTCTTAATCCCCCTCACCCTTTACTCTCCTTTCCCCACTCTGATCCCCTGTCGATAGCCTGTTTGTTCTCTGTATCTGTGAGTCTGTTTCTGTTTTGTTATGGTTGTTCATTTGCATTGCCTTTTATTTTCCACATGTAAGTGAAATCATACAGTATTTATCTTTATACGTCTTACTTCACTAAGTGTAATACCCACGAGGTCCATCCATGTTGTCGCAATGGCAAGATTTCATCCTTTTTTATGGCTCAGCAATGGGTGTTCTTTGAAAGGACTGATGCTAAAGCTGAAACTCCAGTACTTTGGCCACCTCATGTGAAGAGTTGACTCATTGGAAAAGAGACTGATGCTGGGAGGGATTAGGGGCAGGAGGAGAAGGGGATGACAGAGGATGAGATGGCTGGATGGCATCACCGACTCGATGGACATGGGTTTGGGTGGACTCTGGGAGTTGGTGATGGACAGGGAGTCCTGGCATGCTGCGATTCATGGGGTCACAAAGAGTCGGGCATGACTGAGCGACTGAACTGAACTGAATATTCAATAGCCAATATTTTTGGTTATTGTAAATGATGCTGCAGTGAACCTTGGGGTGCATATCTATTTTCTAATTACTGTTTTTATTTTCTTTGTGTAAATACTCAGGAGTAGAATTGCTTCATCATATGACAGTTGTACTGTTTTCCATTGTGGATGCACCAATTTACATTGCCTCCAACAGTGCACTAGAGTTCCCTTTTCTTTACATTCTTACCAACTTGTGTGTTTTACATTTTTTTCACACCATCTTTTGTTATTTGCTTAATCACCATGTACATGCAACAGTTCTTTGAAAAATGCCATTTGTATTGTGATAAGTATTTTATTAAATCTGTAGATTGCCTTAAGTAGTACAGTTGTTTTAACAATATTAACTATTCCAATCCATGAATATGGTACATCTTTCCATCTGTTTGTGTTGTCTTCAATTACTTTTATCAGTGCCTTATAAATTTCTCAGTATAGGTCTTTTATCTTTTTATATTTATTTCTAAGTATTTTATTATTTTGATGTTACTGGAAGTAGATTGTTTCCTTAATTTCTCTTTCTGATAGTTCATTGTCAGTATATGGAAATGCAACAGATTTCTGTTTTACTAAAGTCATTAATGAGTTCTAATAGTTTTCTTGGTGGCATCATTAGGGTTTTCTCTGTGTAGTGTCATGTCCTTTGAAAACAGTGACAGTTTTACTTCTTCTTTTCTAATTTGGATTATTTTTTGTGTGTGTTATAGATGTTTGGTAGGTGGTTACCATGTTGTTTCCTTGGTAGCAATCTCTCTCTATATGTGATTATTTTAAATTGTTAATATTTTAAGTTCAAAACCATTTTAACAACTCTGTTTTCAAACTCTCTCCACATTTACTATTTTTGACATATTTCAGAACTTTTTGTTTTGTGTATCCCTTAGCTACTCACCATGGATGATTTTACTACTTTTGTCTTTTAACCTTCCTGCTAGCCTTATATGTGGTTGATGTACTACCTTTGTTGTATATTTATCTTTACCAAAGAAATTGTTTTTCTTTTATAATTTTCATATTTTAAATTGTGGCCTTTACTTTTCCACTTAGAGAACACTCTTTAAAAATTCTTGTAAACCTGGTTTCATGGTGCTAGACTGTGAGTTTTGCTTGTCTGTAAAACTTTTGATCTCTGCTTTGAATCTGAATGAAATCTTTGTCAAGTAGGGCACTTTTGGTTGTTTTTCATCACTTTAAATATATCATGCCATTTCCTTCCAGCCTGCAGAATTTCTGCTGCAAAGTTAGCTTATAATCTGATGGGTTGGCTGTGGGGTCTGGAGTGTCACAAAACTTGTTTTGGCCTGCTGGTACATGGAGCCAGGGCCCACAGAGTCCTGAGGCTTGTACCAGCCTGCTTGTGGGTGGGTTGAGTCTGGGGCTAATGCTGGCCACTTGTAGGTGGAGCTGGGTCCTGGAGTCTCTGATTGAATGGCCCAGGGGTCCATGATCTGGTGTCAACTTGCTGGAGAATAGGGTCAGGGTCCAGGTAGTCCAAGGGTTAGTGCTGGCTCCTTGGTGGGTGGAGTTGTGACCCAGGGTCTCTGGCTGCAGGGCTTGGGGGTCCTGGATTTGGTGTTGTCCCACTGGAGGATGGGGCCTGGGCCCTAGGCATCCTTGGGCTAGTGCTGGTGCACTGGTAGGAGTCCAGGTCCTGGGCCCTCTGGTGAATGGGTCCAGGTGCTGGGTGGCTGAGATCTCAGGGGGTCTTCGGCAGCCGGCCTGTTAGCAAGAGGCCCTCTGTCCCCACTTGGCTAGCTGCTTGACCTGAAGCATCATAGTACTGGTGCCTACAAGCAAGGAGAGTGGGGCTGGGTTCTGATGCTAATAAGCTAGAGGGTTGGTCCCAAAATGGCCCTTGCCAGCGCAGTGCCATCATGATAGAATGTAGCTCTCCAAAGAGCTGATGTCAGTATCCACATCCCCAGGATGATCTCTGTTGCCTCCTGCCTCTCTGGGAGGTTCTCTGAGCCTCATATCAGGTATCCCAGACAGCAAGAAGAACTTCCAGAATATCTGGATTTGAAGATCAGTGGGGCTCACTTTTGGGAGAACCAGAGGGCTGTAGGAAATAGAGACTTTACTTTTCAAGGATGCACACAAAATCTCATACACTCTAGGGCCCAGAGCAAAAGCAGGAATCCGCTAGTCTTGGAGAACTGCCGGGAGCCAGCATGGAGAATCCCGCCTATGGCAAAGGTCATGAGGAAGAGGCCTGATGGGCAAAGGTGAGATCAGGACTCGAGGGACCCCCTGGATCTGCTTGAGCATCTACCCCTCAACCAGAATCTGTCTTACTATTTTATGTCTTTCACCAACTCTTCTGACATTAACAGGGGGCTGTCCCCAACCACCTTTCTCTGGAAAGAGTTAACTTAGGGCTCTAGTTGATAAATCTCCTGGGCATGAAAGGAATGTTTCAAACCCCCTGTTAGCATTCTAGCTTACTTGGCAGGTTTATCCAGACTCTTGCAACATTGTTGAGCCAATGCTTGCTGCCAAGCTCTCACATCCCTTATCCATTGTGTTCCTGGGGGTGCATATAGTCAGGATGCAGAAATAACAAGCAGTAGCTTTAGCATTAGCAACATTAGACTTTGAGTTAATAAGTTCTTTCTTTGTCAATGGCAGAAAATATGATCTGTGTAGAAGGTGGAGACCCACCATCATCCACCGCCATAGCCTCTCCCATAGGCTATCTAACAGCCTCATGACGGGGGTCCAGAATATTACACAGAGCAAAAACATCTACAGGAAGCTTTTTTGGCCTGTGCAAAGTATAGTAAGTTTTTAACTGTTTCCCTACCCTTTTCAAGTATCTAAATCAACAGTGTCCTCTTCTGGAAACCAAGGACATTGTTCTTGTACAAATGTCAAAAAGGGTTAAATGCTAGCTTTTTTAGCCTTAATTTCTCTTTTGCTTAACAGTTGCAAAATTACTCCTATAAAAACCTGTCATTCTTTAGACTCACTGTTACCCATGTCAGAAATTTTATAGAGAAAGATTTAAGATTTCAGTACAGATTTCTTGTCTTATATTGCAAGAATCAACACTTCAGGTTTCTTTCAACCTATCAACCAGGTTTCTTCTCAACCCAAAACTTCCCACCCCTCTTTCCCTACCTATCTTATGCAGGGAGGTCCGCGGCACCCTGAGTGGGGTCCTAGCCATCCGAAAACTGAACAGTGGGGGAGACCTACCTTCAGATGTCCCTGTTGCAGGCGCCACTTGCCATGGTCCAGCCCCGGTTGGATCCAGGATATCTTCAGGGTGACGGCAGCGGCGATTGAGAGTTAGAGAAATAGAGATAAGGAAAGAATGACACAGGGTGACCAAGCTTCAGCGAGCGAGGCCCACTTACTTTATTTCCAGAGAGGGCTTTTATACCCTGAGTGATACGTACAGCAAGGTGAAAAATGCAGAGTCAACTCAACATTCCATCAGTATTAACTTTTATCTATATCAGGTTCCTTCCTGGAAGAGTCTTATTTTTTGTACATTATCCTCTGGCCCGGAGGCCTGTTGATATTTTATGATCTCTTTTTGATAAAGGTTGGTCAGCCAGAACAATAATTTTCCCTTAAAGTGTTTCTTAAATTTCTAGCCTGTGTCACCCTGAAAGTACAGAGTTACATTTTTATGGAGCAAAGATTCAATGGGTTACAGCAAAGAAATAACTTGCTAACTCAAAGTCTAATGGTCAGTTCAGTTCAGTTCAATCTCTCAGTCATGTCTGACTTTTTGTGACCCCATGAATCGCAGCATGCCAGGCCTCCCTGTCCATCACCATCTCCCGGAGTTCACTCAGACTCACATCCATCGAGTCAGTGATGCCATCCAGCCATCATTCTTTGTCATCCCCTTCTCCTCCTGCCCCCAATCCCTCCCAGCATCAGAGTCTTTTCCAATGAGTCAACTCTTCGCATGAGGTGGCCAAAGTACTGGAGCTTCAGCTTTAGCATCATTCCTTCCAAAGAAATCCCAGGGTTGATCTCCTTCAGAATGGACTGGTTGGATCTCCTTGCAGTCCAAGGGACTCTCAAGAGTCTTCTCCAACACCGCACTTCAAAAGCGTCAATTGTTCAGCGCTTAGCCTTCTTCACAGTCCAACTCTCACATCCATACATGACCACAGGAAAAACCATAGCCTTGACTAGACGGACCTTAGTCAGCAAAGTAATGTCTCTGCTTTTGAATATACTATCTAGGTTGGTCATAAGTTTTCTCCAAGGAGTAAGTGTCTTTTAATTTCATGGCTGCAGTCGCCATCTGCAGTGATTTTGGAGCCCCCCAAAATAAAGTCTGCCACTGTTTCTACTGTTTCCCATCTATTTCCCATGAAGTGATGTTGCTAATGCTAAAGCTACTGCTTGTTATTTCTGCATCCTGACTATATGCACCCCCAGGAACACAATGGATAAGGGATGTGAGAACTTGGCAGCAAGCATTGTCTCAACAATGTTGCAAGAGTCTGGATAAACCTGCCAAGTAAGCTAGAATGCTAACAGGGGTTTGAAACACTCCTTTCATGCCCAGGAGATTTATCAACTAGAGCCCTAAGTTAACTCTTTCCAGAGAAAGGTGGTTGGGGACAGCCCCCTGTTAATGTCAGAAGAGTTGGTGAAAGACATAAAATAGTAAGACAGATAGATTCTGGTTGAGGGGTAGATGCTCAAGCAGATCCAGGGGGTCCCTCGAGTCCTGATCTCACCTTTGCCCATCAGGCCTCTTCCTCATGACCTTTGCCATAGGCGGGATTCTCCATGCTGGCTCCCGGCAGTTCTCCAAGACTAGCAGATTCCTGCTTTTGCTCTGGGCCCTAGAGTGTATGAGATTTTGTGTGCATCCTTGAAAAGTAAAGTCTGTTTCCTACAGCCCTCTGGTTCTCCCAAAAGTGAGCCCCACTGACCTTCAAATCCAGATATTCTGGAAGTTCTTCTTGCTGTCTGGGATACCTGATATGGGGCTCAGATTCCTCACCACATGGTTCCTTCACTGGAACCCTCATAGTGCTGTTGGTGGGAGTGTAAAATGGTACATTGTGGAAAACAGTATGTCAGCTCCTCACAAAATTAAAAATAGAATTACCAGATGATCCAGCAACTCCACTGCTGGGTATATACCCAAAATAATTGAAAGCAGCCTCTCAAAGAGATATTTGTATACCCATGTTCATAGCAGCATTATTCACAATAGCCAGAAGGTGAGAGAAACCCATGTCCAGTGGCAGATGAACAGATAAGCAAAATGTGGTCTATCTATACAATGGAATATTATTCAGCCTTAAAAATAAAGGAAATTCTGACAACATATATGACAACATGAATGAACCCAGAGGACATGATGCTGAGCGAAATAAGTCAGTATCAAAAAGACACATACTGTATGACTCCACTAACATGAGGAACCTAGAGTAGTCAAATTCATAGAGACAGAAAGTAAAATGGAGGTTGCTAGGGACTATGAAGTGGCGGAAACTGTGGAGATGTTAAGGGGTATACAGTTTCAGCTTTTCAAGATGAACAGTTCTGGAGACTGGTTGCACAACAATATGACTGTAATTAACACTACCAAGCTGTACACTTAAAAGTGGTTAAGATGGTAAATCTTTTGTTGGGGTATTTTATCATGATTAAACATTTTTAAAAGGCAAACTTTATGAGGAAACAGTCAAACCTATGTGAGCCAATTCAGCAGCTATATGTTTAAAGTAAAAACTATTAAATATTTCAAATGTAAATTGAGCAAAATTCAGTTAAATGGGGAAATATTTTAAGACATCACTTTCAGAATTAGGTGTGTTGAGCTTTTTAATTAGAATATTGAAAATATGCATTTTTAGATGGATTAATGGAACATTTACAAACATTGATCATATGTTATCTGATGAAGTTAGCCACTAACTACATATGACTACTGGGCACTTAAGATGTATAGTCCAAATTGACATAAGTGTAAGCGTAAAATACACTGTAAGTGTAAAATACATAGCATTATTTGAAGACTTAATGTGAAATATCTCATTAATTTTATATTGAGGGCAGTGGCCAATATGTTGAAGGAATAACTCGAATTCACACCCTCCCATGCTTTACTCAGTCGTGTCCAATTGTTTGTGATTCCACGGACTGTAGCCTGCCAGTCTCCTCTGTCCATGCGGATTCTCCAGGCAAAAATACTGGAGTGCGTTGCCATGCCCACCTCAAGGGGATCTTCCCAACCCAGGGATCAAACGGGTCTCCCACATTGCAAGTGGATTCTTTACCATCTGAGCCACCAGGGAAGCCCAAGAATACTGGAGTGGGTAACTTATCCCTTCTCCAGGGGATCTTCCTGGCCCAGGAATGGAACTGGGGTCTACTGCACTGCAGGCAGATTTTTTACCAGCTGAGATACCAGGGAACACCAGTATTACCATTTATAGAATACTGATGTGAAAGTCCTGAAAACTAGCAGAAAAGACAAGTTTATAATTAAAGATATAAAGAAGGAACCACAATGAGATATGTACGAGACATGAAGATACAGTATAATCAAGACTGATACCCTAGGTGGTAGACTCACAAATAGTGATTATAATTTCAGATGAGAAAACAGGCTGCATTTTTATTTATTTATTTATTTATTTATTTATTTTTAAAAAATTTTTATTCTTTCTTTGATTTAGCAGTCCAGAGTCAGGGCTGACTCTTGGCGACCCCATGGACTGTAGCTCACCAGGCTCCTCTGTCCATGGGATTTTCTAGGCAAGAACACTGGAGTGGGTTGCCATTTCCTTCTCCAGGGAACAAGCTGCATTTTTAGCCTGTCCAGTTCAGATATCTTTTCAATCTCATGCCTTATGCTAACCTTTCTTTGGAGATGACCAATGGGCGGGGGTTGCACACTTTGTAATGGAATATCCTAAAGCAACTATGCCCCAAAAGATTTTGAGGGCATAAAATGTGCCAACAGAAAGCTACCTCTCAGATCTGTGTATGTTGCACCACTCAATCAATATTCCAAACTTTCCACTATTCAAAGCTTTCCAAAATTTCTGGCTTTTGTCAACCTGAGATACACTGTGCATGTGGCAATGGGAAGACTGTGTGTAGCCTTACAGAAATGCTTTTTACATTTCCAGCCGTCATAGTTGCAGAACCAATCAAAAGCTAGCAATGCGATTTTCATTGTTTTTGGTCATCACCACCGTTTTTTTTGTTTGTTTGTTTGGTTTTTCATTATTGCTTAAGTCAAGCTATTTGAATACTGTCCTGAGGCTGCTCATAGTCAATTGTGTACTCTGAGGAATTCACTTGAGTGTTCTGCCCTAGCCTTTGGAGGGAGAATGAGTTGGGGGCGGGGAGAGAGAGAATGTGTATGTATGTGTGTGTAGTCGCTCAGCTGTATTAGACTCTGCAACTGTTCGGACTACAGTCCGCCCATCCGCGTTCCCTGTAGTGACTTCATTCCTATAAAACCAACTTCAGATTTCTGACCTCCAGAACTTTAAGAGAATAAATACACATTGTTCCAAGTTACCGAATTTGTGGTAAATTGTTAGTGCAGGCATGAGAAACTAAATACATTACCTTTACCAGGCTTACCTGTTTTTAAAAAGCCTAGGCTTAACGTTTTATTTAAACAGTTAACTCTCACTGTGTCACCACCAACATGTGGAACTAAACGCCATCTTTAAACCAAAAGTATTATTAATATATTCATATCTCTTCTTTGTGCTAAAAAAATGGAAGTAAACTGATTTATCTTGGCAACATTAACTTCAGAGCAAACCACTAGGTTCACATTGCAAATAAAGCAGAAAGGCCAGGTTGAAGGTGCCCTGGTGAACATTCTGTCTCAGTAACACGAAATAAACAGCGTCTGCCCTGGGGTTATGTTTAATAAATAGCAAAGTGCATTACAGATATTTACAACAGTTTTAAAGAAAAACAGAGGTCCTATTTTGTGGTCCAACAGTAGCAACAAATTGGCGTTGGCACGAACTGTTCATAAATTCTTGAGTACAGTTGTTTTGCAAGTAGAGCTTGCTTACAATCTTCAAAAAAAAAAAAAAAAGAAGAAGAAGAAGAACGCCCTGCTATTCTCAAGTTGTGCTCTAAGTTCAACATGGACCAGGATCACTTGGTGTCAGTGCTTAACAACTGCTCTTTGCCATTTATTATCAGGGACTTCAGCTCCCCATCTTCTTCCACTTCTATCCTTTCTTGGCCATTCTCCACGATTCTCTTGGTGGTGATCATTTTGCCGTTCATGATTTCGGTGGAAGTCGACATAGATTTAAAGTTGCCCATCCCCCCACTACCACAGGACATGGAGATGGAAGAGAGGCCCCCATTCCCAATGGAACCAAATGAGGTAAACCCTGTATCAAAAGGAGAAAAACCACCTCCAAATGCTGGAAATTCACTGAAGGCGGAGAAGAGCGACGCGGACCCCCGGCTTCGGCTTCCTCGGGATCTCCTTCGACCCCCCAAAAAGTTCTCCAGCGGGTCTCCAAAGAAGTCGAACGAAAATGGGTCCCGGCCGCCGAAGAACTCTCTGAAGACGTCGGCCGGGTCCCGGAAGGTGAAGACACACTCGAAGGGGTCCTCGAATGGCCTGCCGCCGCCGGTGCGGCCGCTGCCCTCCACTCCCGCCTCGCCGTAGCGGTCGTACACGTCTCTTTTCTTGGCGTCGGACAACACCTCGTAGGCCTGGGCCACTTGTTTGAATCGCCTCTCCGCCTCCTCCTTGTTCTCGGGGTTTTTGTCCGGGTGCCACTTGAGCGCCAGTTTGCGGTACGCCTTCTTGATGGCTTCCGACGAGGCCTCGCGGGGCACGCCCAGCACCTCGTAGTAGTCTACCATATTGGAAGGCCGGGAACGGCCCCGTGGGCCAAGGACAGGGGCTGGCTGGCAGCCCCCGGGTCGCGGACCCGAGTGCCCACCAGGCTAGGCTGCCCGGAGTGGGCACCCCTTGTGATGATGCCACGTCTCATTGGGCGAGCCCAGAATGCATTGCTCACACGGTGCTCTGTGACCGGTTTCACGCAGCCGCAGAGGCCCCGCCCACTCACTTGCTCCGCCCACCCGACCTCCACTGAGCCGTTATTGCCAAACGGGGAGATGTGTCTCTGACTAATTTAGCGGGTAGTTCTCACAGGTACCTCTCTGATGGTCCTGTGGTTATGACCCTGTGCTCTCAATGCAGGGAGCACTGGTTCCATCTCTGGTCAGGAAATCAAGGTCTTGGATCAAGAAAGTCATTTTCTTTAAGTAGGCTTGACATCAGGCTTCCCCTTGGCTTGAGGTGGGGGCTGTTGTCCCGTTGTTCAATCCGTCGCTTAGTCGTGTCCAGCTCATTGCGACTCCATGGACTGCAGCCAGGCTTTCCTGTCCTTCACCATCTCCCAGAGTTTGCTCAGACTCATGTCCATTGAGTGGGTGATGCCATCCAACCATCTCATCCTCTGTCCTCTCCTTCTTCTGCCTGCTGTCTTTCCCAGCATCAGGGTCTTTTCCAATAAGTTTGTATCAGGTGGCCAAAGTATTGGAGCTTCTGTTCAGCATCAGTCTTTCCAATGAATATTTAGGACTGATTTGCTTTGGGATGGACTGGTTGGATCTCCTTGCATTCCAAAGGACTCTCAAGAGTCTTCTCCAACACCACAGTTCGAAAGCATCAATTCTTCAGTGCTCAGTTTTCTTGATAGTCCAGCTTTCACATCCATACATGACTACTGGAAAAATCATAGCTTTGACTAGATGGACCTTTGTTGGCAAAGTAATGTCTCTGCTTTTTAATATGCTGTCTCTGTTGATCATAATTTTTCTTCCAAGGAGCAAGCATCTTTTCATTTCATGGTTGCAGTCACCATCTGCAGTGATTTTGGAGCCCAAGAAAATAAAGTCTCTCACTGTTTCCATTGTTTCCCCATCTATTTGCCTTGAGGTGATGGGACCTCTGCCTTGATCTTTGTTTTTGGACTGTTGAGTTTTAAGTTATGTTTTTCACTTTCCTCCTTCACTCACTTTCATCAAGAGGCTCTTTGGTCCTCTTCGCTTCCTGCGATAAGTGTGGTGTCATCTGCATTTCTGAGGTTACTGATATATCTAAGTTGGGGGTAGGGTAGAGTAATAGGAGTAAAGTTTAGTTTGATCCTTGTCTGAGAAACAGACACTCTTACCATTTGTCTAGGACAGCATTTCTCTGATGTTTTTTCCTCAGGACCCTTTTGCTTTTGTTTATGTGGGTTCTATCTATTGGTACTTGCTCCGGCAAAAATTAAAACAAAGTCAATTTAATAACGATAAACCCATTACGTGCTAATATAAATCATATATTTATGGAAAATAACTTTTTCAAAACAAATTAATAAACAGTGCCATTATTTTCTATTTTTTTTAACATATCTCTGGATTAGCAGAAGAGCTTGATTTTTATATCTGCTTCTGCATTCAATGTATTGCTATATCATGTGTCATGTAGCCACTGGGAGATTCCAGTGTATTCAAAAGTCAAATATTATCTTAGAAATAATTTTAACTTTGAAAAATTCTCTGAAGCGTTTTTGGGGATCCCCAGGTGCTCTGGCCCATAGTCTGTTAACTCCTGACTCAGTATATCAAAATGATGAAAACTGCTGACCATGTTTAAGTGCTGCATGTAAACTTGGGATTCCGTGATTATTTCTGCTAAAACTGCTGCATCACCATGATTTTCTTTTTGGCATCTGACTCTTTTCCATTCCCTTCTTTTTCTTTCTATGACACTATATTCTTTGCCTTGATAAATGGTGAGGCAACACCAATAAAGTTCACTTAGTTCTAAGAAGAAATGATTAACCAATGAACTCAATATTTCATTATAAAAGATAATAGATCCAAAAGGGTTCACCTTTTCACCAGAACAAACTGCTGATTCCGTATCACCTTGAGAAACTCAAGCCAACTTGGCACTTGGGAAGCATGCAATAAACAACAGTAGAAAGTAGAGATTGGTAATAGAGTCCAGTGTGAACAAAGCAATATGGAAAAGCACAAGGTGTGTTTGGGGTAGGCTAAGTGATTCAGAATGGCAGGAGGGAAAGGGGCAGAGAGAGCAGTTAAGCAGAAGGGCTAGAGAAGTGGAATGAAATGGAGTCCATTCCAGGGAGTTCTGAAGGCAAGGCTGAGGAGTCTGCATTTATTCTGAGCCCTAGGAGTGTGCTGACCAAGGTTTCAGGGGTGGTAGTGGCATGGGGCTGTGCGATGGATGGCCGATGCAGGGAATCAAAAGGGAGAGGTAGGGACTAAGAGCCTTGGAGGCTGAGGCCTAGAAACAAGACCACGGCAGCTGGGTCTGAGAACTAGTGGTAGAATGATCCAGATTTGGCACTTGCTGGGTTGACTATAGGGCCTAGAGCAAAGGGAGAAGGGGCATCACACCCATACAGAAACATGACTTCCCTGGTGGCTCAGAGGGTGAAGTGTCTGCCTACAATGCGGGAGACCCAGGTTCAATCCCTGGGGTGGGAAGATCTCCCGGAGAAGGAAATGGCAACCCACTCCAGTGTTCTTGCCTGGAGAATCCTGTGGACGGAGGAGCCTGGCAGGCTACAATCCATGGGGTCGCAAAGAGTCGGACATGACTGAGTGACTTCACTTTCACTTTCAATGTCTGCAAAGCCATGGATAGGTAGAGAGAGAGGCAGAGAGGGAGTCTAGTAGGGAACTCAGATAGGCCAATTGCTGAAGGATACAAGGCAGAATACAGGCTTCCCTGGAGGCTCGATGGTTAAAAAAAAAAAGTCCACCTGTCAACGCAGGAGACGTGGGTTTGATCCTTGGGTTGGGAAGCTCCCCTAGAGAAAGAAATGTCAACCCACTCTGGTTTTCTTGCCTGGGAAATCTCATGGACAGAGGAATGTGGCAGGCTACAGTCCACGGGGTTGCAAAAGAATTGGACACGATTGAGCGAGTAAATGGTGATAGCGACAAGGCAGAATAAAGCAATATGCTATGGAGAGTCAAGGAAGATGACTTTGTTTTCCCTGGAGGGCCCCACAGATTATCCAGAGGGAGTGGACTTGTTTCAGTTCAGTTCAGTTGAGTCGCTCAGTCGTGTCCGACTCTTTGCGACCCCATGAATCACAGCACGCCAGGCCTCCCTGTCCATCACCAACTCCCAGAGTTCACTCAGACTCACGTCCATCAAGTCCGTGATGCCATCCAGCCATCTCATCCTCGGTCGTCCCCTTCTCCTCCTGCCCCCAATCCCTGCCAGCATCAGAGTCTTTTCCAATGAGTCAGCTCTTCGCATGAGGTGGCCAAAGTACTGGAGCTTCAGCTTTAGCATCATTCCTTCCAAAGAAATCCCAGGGCTGATCTCCTTCAGAATGGACTTGTTTATGTAGCCCTTTTCAGTTTAGTAACAAGCAGCTCCAGTTTGATTCCATCAAAAGAGCTAGGAGTAGTTGGGAGGGTGAGTTTCTTCACTTCACTTCAGCATGGCTTCAGCTTTAAAAGAAATCATCTTCCAGTGGGTCTAGGAATGCTCTTGCAGACACCTCACGCTTCAGTAGATGCCAGAGCAAGACTACATCACTGCCCTGCTTGGTTTCCGTGGCTACCCATGCTCCCTGACCCCAGCACATCTCAGCCTGCCCTGTAATTGCCTTGTTGTTTGTCTGCCAGAGCCCTCTTGACAGGCACAGACCATGTCTAACCTGGATTTCGGGCCCTGGCTCTTCACATCATGCTGAGAGGGCCAACACTTGCCATAAATCTTTGATGAGTGGGGGAATTCACAGTGGATTTTAAGTGTCAGGTCTCCACAGGTTTCAGGGCAGAGTTTTATTGGATTGCTTAGTCATGGTACTTGGTCATAATTTTTGAGAGTGGGTGTGGACTGCCTGCTATTCATTTTGGTAAAGAACAATTTCTGGTCTTGGACAGAGTCACACTCTTAAACCATTCAAGTGCACAGAGGCCTCAAAAAGTTCTGAGGCTCTGCCTGATGCAGTAAAGTCATCAAATCATTAACACGGTGACTATGTGTTTTTACAGCCCCTTTGCTCTGTGTAATCTACAGATGAACACTCGTGACACTGAGGCTTTAGAAGAACGACTGCCCTTATTGTTTAAATTGGACTATGAATTTCAGAATGACAGATAAGCACACACCTATGAGCCAAACCCTTGCCACCTTTTTCCTTTTCACCTAGAATCTTGATCTTGGTGAACTCCTGGGCAGGGGAGGGAGGGGAAGGAGCTTAAGAGCGCAGCAGCATGAGCATGCATATGCCTGAATCACTTTGTTCTACACCTATAGTTAATTGAAAAGATAAAAAAAGAATGTGATTCGAGTGGTGCTTGGGGGCTTCCAGCCAGTTAAACTGTTGCCTGTGGCGAGACCTAGAAAGCCCTGCCCTCTTTATCTCTAAAAGTAAACGCCCAGCAGTCTGTAGTTGACTGACAGCTATGGTCACGTGACACAGGCAAACATTAACTTGGTGCATAGTTTGGTTCCTGCGTTGTGTAAGTGAGAGAGGGCACTCCGGCAGGTGACCATCACGGCAGAGCAAGCATGACAGCAGGGTCCCAGGGGGAACGCCCAGTCATTCTGCTCCTGCTGCTGTGCACGCTCGGCCCCTCTGTGTCCCAGGCCGGGAAGCTGCTGGTGGTCCCGGTAGATGGCAGCCACTGGCTGAGTTTGGTCGGACCCCTCCAGCCCCTGCAGCAGAGGGGACATGACATAGTGGTCCTGGCACCTGACGCCTCTGTGTACATTAAAGAGGAAGCATTTTACACCTTGAAGAGGTACCCTGTGCCATTCCAAAGGGAGGACTTGGAAGAGACTTTTATCAGCCTCGGGCGTACTGTTTTTGAGGATGAGCCTTTCTTGAAGCGCGCGATCAAAACATACCAGAAAATCAAAAAGGACTCGGCTCTGCTCTTATCCGCCTGCTCCCACTTACTGCACAACAAGGAGCTGATGGCCTCCCTGACGGCAAGTAGCTTCGATGCCGTTTTGACAGACCCTTTCCTTCCCTGCGGCCCCATCGTGGCCCAGTACCTGTCTGTGCCTGCTGTGTTCTTCTTGAATGGACTGCCATGTGGCCTGGACTTTCAGGGTACCCAGAGCCCCAGTCCACCATCCTATGTGCCCAGGTATCTGTCCTTTAACTCAGATCACATGACCTTCCTGCAGCGGGTGAAGAACATGTTCATCACCTTGTCAGAGAGTTTCCTGTGCGATGTGGTTTATTCCCCGTACAGGCTACTTGCCTCCGAATTCCTTCAGAAAGACATGACTGTTCAGGATCTCATGAGCTCTGGGTCTGTTTGGCTTCTCAGAAATGACTTTGTGTTCAATTTCCCGAGGCCCATCATGCCCAACATAGTGTTTGTTGGTGGGATCAACTGCGCTAGCAAAAAGCCACTCTCTCAGGTGTGTATTTGAGTGGGAACTTTATATACCTGTATTCTAGCAAGAACTTTGAGTGAATGAACTTGTCATGGATCTGCTGAGACAGCCTCAAATGCCTTCTCTTGTTCATTTCTATTTCACCAGTCTCTTAGGAGTGAGTTGTGATTTATAACTCTTTGGCATCTTCTTCTAGTTTTTTTTTTTTTAATCGGAGACTTTAGGAAAGTGTACTTTGGCCATTTTATTCTGTGTGCTCCAGTGGATAGGAATCGATTAGATGTGACATGGGTTAAATGCCATGAACACAGGGCCCTGGGTCCAGGGTTCCTCGCAGAGAACAAAATTGTGCAGCATGCACTTTGCCCATGGTCAGGTCAGACTCACAAAAGTCAAGATTGCTGAAATAATTCTTTGGCATCTATAGATCTTGCGTGGCAGGGAAAATTGCCTTTATCTTCCCAGTTAAAAGTCCAGTTTCTAGATAATAAGAAGCTGAATACGGCAGTTCCATTTCTTATAATAAAGCAAATCACTAGACAGCCAGGTTCTGATGTTGGATTCAAAGCTCATGCATCTCACTCTCTTAAATGCTTATATATTAATGTTTTCACCCTCTGCAACTGGAAGTTTGCAGAAAA
This sequence comes from Ovis aries, assembly GCF_016772045.2. Taxonomy (NCBI): domain Eukaryota; kingdom Metazoa; phylum Chordata; class Mammalia; order Artiodactyla; family Bovidae; genus Ovis; species Ovis aries. The sequence continues at coordinate 7,266,542 of NC_056054.1, read as the reverse complement.
AAAAAAAGTAGCATTCGCATTCTCTTCCAAATCTCTACAGAGGGGACAGAGAATAGCAGGAGAGGTTCCTTCTAATGGGGGATTTGGGAAGGATTCTTCAAGTAGGTGACATTTCAGTGGGCATTCCTTCGTTTATTCGAGTATTGGTTGGGGATCTGCTGGTAGCCCAAGTGCTTTCCAGATGCTGACTCTGGCTCCTACTAGGGGCTACTATCACCCTCATAGAGTGATGAATCTTATTTTCAGTGAGATTCTGACATTCATATTTTATATTCTTTAAAAAATAATTATTTTTGACTTTGGGTCTTTGCTGCTGCCCAGGCTTTTCTCTAGTTGCAGTGAGAGGGACTTACGCCTCGTTGCGGTGCACAGGCTTCTCGTGACGGTGGCTTCTCAAATCCACTAATGGTTCTTAAAAGGGGTGAGATGTCATCAAACCAATGGGCATATCTCAGATCAAAGGAAAGAAAGTTAGCCAGCAGGTCCAAGCAAGATATTTTTGCTGTTGCATTTTGGCAAACAGCTTTTCTTTATGTAAGCGATTTTCTTCTTTATTTAGGATGTTTCATGGGAGAGACTGCAGAACTTTATCAACTGTCTTTCTTGATATCACGTCTTTATATCGTTTATTGACATATTTGCCCCTAAAGTGGTAAATTGTATTGAATGTGTGTTGGTTGCTGCCTTGTTTGGTGCAAGTGAGCTTAGATGTGAGAATATTTCTGTAAATTGTACCTGACAGTAGTTCCCAGTGTCTTACTGAAATTCTTTTAATTTGAAATTCCATTTTTAGACACTAATATCACCATTCCTGCACTGTTTTTGTTTACATTTCTCTCTAGTGCCTCCTTAGCACTCCAGATCTTCAACCTTCTTCCTTCTCTTTAAACAACATGAAGCAGGGACTTCCCTGGCAGTCCATTGGTTAAGACTCTGTGCTACCAATGAAGGGGGCGTGGGTTTGATTCTTGGTCAGGGAACTAAGACCCCACATACTGTGCTGCAAAAGATAAACACAACAAGATAAAGCCAAAAAAATCTACAGAGCCAACATTCTTAACCGAGTCAGGCAGATTCCTTTAACAGTGGAATTTCTCCTGTTTGCACTTAACAATCAACAGATATGATTATAACTCTTGCAGTTTATTTTTACTTTGCCTCGTCCTCTCCCTTTTTCTTGATTTATGCTGGTCTGTCACACTGCTGTTATCTTTTTTCCCCTTGGTTAATTAGTGCTGCTCTGCACTTCCTTCCCTCTACTGGGGATCATACTATTCCCAATGCTCTTGGTAAAAGTCCTGAACTTTCCAAGTATGAAGATGAAATCTTTGTTAATGAGAGTCCCTAGAGAAAGCACAGCTTGGTGTTGGGCATACCTTTGGGATGCCATCAAAGAATAAAGATGGTAGAACAATGCTGAGAGCAAAGGCATGACACTCAAGAATTCCAAGATGTCAGTCCCCTCTCAGGCTGAGAACACCTCTGAGAGTACACAGAGATCCAGAGATGGTGTCCACCCATCCACGCTGGTTGTAAGGAGAACAGTCAAACAGGATCGGTAAGAACAGACTTGAAGATGATGAAGAGAAGAAAGAGTGGTGACAAGGAAGCCTGCAGTGTTCCTAAGTGGCTCTGAATGTACAATGATAAAGCAACACATTTCCAACATAGTGTTTCATGAGTCTCCTTGCAAAACAAAAGGCATCTGGGAAGGAAAGATCTAATAAAAGCCTAGAACTCAAAATACTAAACTCACAGCCAAAGTCAGGACTTCTAGTAAAAGCCTCCTGGGTTTCGAAGTCAGTACACTTGACAAACAGGAGATTAACAAGGCCCAGGATGCCTGATAACACTGCAACTACTTCTGAACCTGGAAAGGTCAACAATACTCTGCTACATGCCACGGTTCTCAGTCACCCGAGATGCAGCGGTGACGGAGGCAGGGGTCCGTGTCCCGTAGCAGTGGCACCTGGCATCCGGCTTTTTTACCTCTGGACACCAGCTCTCAGGGCCCCGGGCCACAGTGCGTGGACAGGGGCAGGAGATTGGACGTTCTTCACCTGTGCGGTCTTACCTTTTGTTGTTGGCAAGCCACATGTTTGTTATGCAAAAAGCTGATTAATGAAATTGAAGAAAAAGGTTCTTTTTTCAATAAATGGTTTATTTTAGGTGGGGGGGAAAGCCTCCTGGGCGTGTAGGCATGTATTTTCCCTTTGAGGGGGCCTCATTTTTTCTGGAATGGGATAAAAGATAGGGGATTAAGGTTTATTGTGGTTAGCATTGTTGCTTCACACTTTGGCCTGACTCCAGAGAGTGTGGACTCAGGGCAAGGTTTAGCTGTTGTTGCTGTTATTGTTTAGTCGCTAAGTCGTGTCTGACTGCGACCCCATGGACTGCAGCCCATCAGGCTCCTCTGTCCATGGGATTTCCCTGGCAAGAATGCTGGAGTGGGTTGCTATTTCCTTCTCCAAGGGATCTTCCTGACCCAGGGATCGAACCTGCATCTCCTGCATTGGCAAGCTGATTCTTTACTCTGAGCCACTAGGCAAGCCAGGGCAAGGTTTAAGGAAGTTTTGCCAAGTACGGGGTGGACCTCACCATTATGGAATCCTGTACTGGCCCAGAATCAACACTGGCCTTAATAACATAACCTCTGCAGTTTGTCATTCTGTAATTTGTAGATGAACTTTCATGCCATTTAAACTCCAACCAAGTGCTACTATTTAGCTTTCAATGTTTATGGCTCTGTGTGTTCTTTTTATGCTAATCACATCCTGCAACTGAGTGGGTGCAGCGGGGACATTAGACTTGGTCCTTTCTAGACAAGGCTAAAGCCCTAAGAGTGGGTTTCGTGAAGGAGAAGAGGTCTAGAAAATGGAGGAAATTTAGCGTGGGGGTAGGCAGAATGATATTGCCTCCCTGATCTTTCCAATAAGCCTGATAAGAAAGGCCAAGACAGCTGCCAGGAGCCAGGGACCTCAAAGAGGGCTTGAGGCTGGTGGGGGCAGACTAGACAGTGGGCTGGCCTGGGAATAGGGCTGGCCAGTGTTTGGGTTTTATGGCCATGTTCAGACTCAAGGTTGGCAGCCATCTGTGAAAATCAGGTGTGCTGGGCCCTGTCTGAAGTCTTCTAGGTCACAGCCAGGGTAGACAGCATCGTGGTTTGTTCAGGACTGTTCTGATTTTAGGGTTTCCCAGGTGGTGCTAGTGGTAAAGACTCCACCCGCCAACGCAGATTTGAGAGATACAGGTTCAATCCCTGGGTTGGAAGATCCCTTGGAGGAGGGCATGGCAACCCGCTCTAGTATTCTTCCTTGGAGAATCCCATGGACAGGGCAGCCTGGCGGGCTACAGTCCATGGGGTTACAAAGAGTCAGACACAATTGAAGTGACTTAGCATGCACACACGTTCTGGTTTTAACACAGAGAGTCCCAAGAAACCCCTCAGTTCACACAGTCTCACTACTGGCCGTGGCATTCATTGCTGCAGCTAGGTCGCTTCAGTTGTGTCCGACTCTATGTGACCCCATAGATAGCAGCTCACCAGGCTCCCCTGTCCCTGGGATTCTCCAGGCAAGACCATTGGAGTGGGTTGCCATTTCCTTCTCCAATGCATGAAAGTGAAAAGTGAAAGTGAAGTCACTCAGTCATGTCCGACTCTTCGTGACCCCATGGACTGCAGCCTACCAGGCTCCTCCGCCCATGGGATTTGCCAGGCAAGAGTACTGGAGAGGAGTGCTATCGCCGTCTCCGTGGCATTCTTTGGAGACATATGAAACCATCTGGAGACGCTCAGGGAGTGAATTAGATCATCAATAACCGACAGTTCAGGGAAAATTGCCCTGCTAGTGCCTTGCTCTGTTTCCTTCAAGTAGATTCCCATCGCATGTGTGTGCATGCACGGGTAGTGTGTGTGTTTCGTGAAGCTTGGAGCACTCTGGAGTTGGCTCTGAAGTTTGGGAACAGATCACGCAGTGCTAAGATTATTGCCCAAGGCTGACTCTAGGGTTTTCCTTCCTTTCTTTTTGAGAGACACCCACCATTCATCTCCAGGTTCTAGTTTCAACATTGTGACTAATGCTGCTTTTCTTCTGATTGCACTATTCCTGTTGCATCTTGCCAAAACAGTTTGGTGTCATTTTAGGAGGACTCCAAAGAGTTCTGGTACCATAGTTCTTTATGTATCAGTGTAGAGAAGAATTCGGTGAGAGGCAGAGTGATAGATAAGAAGTGATTTATTAGGGTAGGATGCTTGTGAGGCTTACATGGGGCTTCCTGAGTGGCTCAGTGGTAAAGAAAAATATACCTGCAATGCAGAAGATGGAGGAGACACTGCAGGTTCGATCCCTGGGTCAGGAAGATCCCTTGGAGGAGGGCATGGCGACCCACTCCAGTATTCTTGCCTGGAGAATCCCATGGATGGGGGAGCCTGGCGGGCCACAGTCCATAGGGTCGCACAGAGCTGGACACGACTGAAGTGACTGAGCACACACCCTTGAGACTTCCAAGAGGGTGGGTGAGAAATGCCACACCTGAGAACTTAGTGTGCGACAGTTTTATGATCAAAGGAAAAGCAGGGAGGGGAAGAAGACCTTTGTCTTCCTTGAGTAGACTTCGCGCTTCCGTCATCTGCTCCTCCTGCAGGAGCGTTTTCCTGTCCCTGTATGGTCAAGCTAGGTACACGATTATGTGTGCAGACAGCAAGTCCTAGGAATCATTAACTTGCTGAACTCACTGGGCAGGATGTGGGTCACATGCTGCCATTGTTTTGCTGTTTGGGGGCACGCACCATGCTTTTGCTGCCTGGTTTTGTTGTTAAGCAAGCCTGCTTGGTTTTGTAGTTAAGGAAACCTGCTCTCTCAAGTAATCGTGAACTTACAAGGGTCTCCTGTTTTTCTACTTATAATTCCCTAGTGGGATTAATTATGTAATCATCTATTGTGTCCCTTCATTCTATCCCTATTATTTTCAGAGCTTTCATTTCACATTGATCTCCAAGTCTATCCCTTATTCCTTAAGGGATAGGCCTTTGCCAAGTCATAAACTCTAACCTGTACTTACTACCTGGGATCCCTGCCATCTCTGATTCTCACGCTACACACACAGACATTTTCTAATATCCATCTTCCTGCTTCATTCAAGGAACCACAGGTTACTTGGGTTCTAGTAGTTGTAAGATTCATTGTTAACTGGCAAATCAATCCTAGTTGATAGCTCAAATACACCAAAACTCACTTGGGTTCAGTCCTTGGTCGGGGAACCCACAAGCTGCATGGCAAGCCCCCCGCCAATTACTCCTTGACTTAAAAAGTCGTCATGAGGGCAATAGGATGCTGTTAGTAAAGGGAAGGACTTTGAATGCACTCAGGCCCTAGTTTTTGAATGATCCTGTCTCACATGCAGAGGAAAACAAGCTGGTGTAATCCACACAGGGGTCGGCACGCCACCCTCTCTCTGTTCTCCATTCCTTATTCCTTGGGTCACCTGGCCCTGAAGTTTCTTCCGAAAGTTTCGTTGCCTTGTCTTGAACTTTGTCCTAAAGTAGCCAAGGCTGTGTGCCTGCAGGTGATCTTTGCTGGATGCTTCCTGAGACAATGGAGCAGCCTTATACGTGCAGGCTTCCTTGGATGACCGTGAGGGATGTAGTGAATTAGGAGCAGGAAGCAGGCACTAGGTGAGGGGCGTATGCTGTGTGGGTGAAAACTGTGCCTGTTTCTCCTTCCTTCCAAGAGGCTTTGGTGGTCAAGGTCTACTCACATGCCCTTCACCTTCTCTGAACCCCACAGAAGGGGCTCAGTCTCTGGGACACACTTGGGAAGGGTTTCTGTCCCCTATTTGTGTTTTTCATACCTAGGGTGGAACAGTTTACGTTTTACAGTACATATGGAATCAGCAGAGAAAGATTCAAATAAGTTTCTGTATATTCTTTCTGCTAAAGCAGGCAAGTTGACTGAAACACCTTAGAAACTCTTATCCAGGAAAGGTTGGGAAAATGCATGGTTGACTGGTTACATTTTAGTACGGAGTTGACATGGATATGAGATTTACTCGTTCAAGTGTATTGACTGCCATAGGGAAACTCTGCCACAGGCTGGAGGGAGGCAAGAGTTGTGGAAGGATTTTTTTGCTATTTGAAGTTTTTCCTTAATCATGAGTCTAATTCTTAATGCCCTCTGTAGCTTTGTGCTTTGACTTCATTCATTCTTTCAGCATAAAAAGAATATTCTAGAAGTCTTGAAAAGTAATATGGGTCTTTACATAGATTTTCTTAGAGAGGAAGTGCCGGAGCTTTCGAGTCCGCAGAGTTTGCTGGAATTCTATTTGGACAGTGTTTCTCTCCTCCCATGTTTCTTTTCATGGAATCTGCTGAAATCTCGCTCCTCTCTCCAGGAGGCTCCTTCCGCTTTCCTCCCTTCTTACTGTTGCCTTCAGCTCATTCGTTCAGCCCTCCTCCCCAAAGCCTGCTTTCTTCCAAACTCTCCCAGCTGCATGGAGCCCTGGAGCAAAGGATCTGGCTTTACCTCTGGTCACTTTTCTCTCAGAAACTTGACATATGACTTGGAGTCTACATTTCAGAGGAGAACCCAGGTGATAACTCTGTAAGCAGGAAGCCCTCCTCCTTTGGGATGGAAAGGACTTGGAGAGGGAGGGATGTTACAACACACATTAATACTTTGTGTCTCTATCACACACACACACACACACACACACACACACACACAAATACACACTCCTGTGATCACTTTCTTAAGAGGAAGCTACCTTATTCAGAGCTGAATGCATATAGTCATCAAAGAATATGAGAAAAAATTGACTGGAAATTTCTCTTCTGCTTCTAGGAATTTGAAGCCTATGTAAATGCTTCTGGAGAACATGGAATTGTGATTTTCTCTTTGGGCTCAATGGTCTCAGAGATTCCGGAGCAGAAAGCTATGGAAATTGCTGATGCTTTGGGCAAAATACCTCAGACAGTAAGAAGATTCTATATGATTTTTTAAAATATCTATCTTCACAAGAGTTCTAACCCCAGACTTTCAATAACTAAATTAATTTATGAGTTGGGCTTTAAACTTGGATTTCCCTGCCACTTCCCAATTATTACTAATAATCCAAAGGTTTTTTTTTTTTTTTCTATTTCATTCTCAACTACGCTGTTAAACCATGATCCACTGCATGAGGAGGACTCTTTCTCTCTTAACTGACTCAAAAGTATATTAAAGAGAATTTATTTTTTAAAATAAAATGAGCAGGATAGTGTTTCTTCATATTGCATAAGAATATTTCTCCAGAAAGCAGTTGGTTAGGACACTGGATTCATTTCTTATATTTCTGCTTTTGTAGTTCCATGCCCACTCATTTTATTAAGTAATTTCCCTTGAAGTTCAGAAAAGTGCAAAAATCATAGATATACAATTTGCTGAATTTTCAGATTCACAAAGTGAACACACCCATGGAATCAAGCCTCGGAGCAAGACACAGAATGTTACCTGTCCCCAAAAGCCTTCTTACCTACCTTTTCCAAGGTTATATTCATTCAGAGACTCCAATTTCTAGCTACTATAGCTGATGTCTTGTTTTTTTTTTTTAATTTTTATTTTTACTTTATTTTACTTTACAATGCTGTATTGGTTTTGCCATACATTGACATGAATCCACCATGGGTGTACATGCATTCGCAAACATGAACCCCCTCCCACCTCCCTCCCCATAACATCTCTCTGGGTCATCCCTGTGCACCAGCCCCAAGCATGTCTTGTTTTTAAAATTGTATGTGTACGTTCTTAAACTCGGGTTTTTTTTCTTCTTCTGCAAGGTCCTGTGGCGGTACACTGGGACTCCACCACCGAATCTTGCGAAGAATACGAAACTTGTCAAGTGGCTGCCCCAAAATGATCTGCTTGGTACGTGGGGAGGATTTAGCATGTAGGGTCTAACCGAGGTTAAATTAAGAAAGTGGCTCAGGCAGAGCTATTCTAAAGGATTATTTAGCCGGAAAGGATTATTATCAATGTATCCCACATTGCCTTTTACCCAGTAGGATATCTCAACCCACATGCGCTTCTGCACATTTCTGCAAGGGCCATGTGTGGATGGCACTGGGCCCTGAGCATGCTTGGAGAACCCAGACGATGTCAGATGTTGAAACTCAGTGGCTTGACTGGTGGCATCACCCCCTGCTTTTCTCCTCAGGTCACCCAAAGACTCGGGCCTTTATCACACATTCCGGCTCCCATGGCGTTTATGAAGGAATATGCAATGGCGTTCCCATGGTGATGATGCCCTTGTTTGGTGATCAGATGGACAATGCAAAGCGCATGGAGACCCGGGGAGCTGGAATAACCTTGAATGTCCTGGAAATGAGTTCGGGAGATTTAGAAAATGCCCTGAAAGCTGTCATCAATGAAAAAAGGTAAGAGAAAAACTACCCAGGAATACTTGCTACTTGTATTTTGGCCATCGCCTCATAATAACCATTCAGATGTGACAACAAGCACACCAAGATCTAGTTTATAAGTAAGATGACTTGGGGTTATTACCACTCATTTTATACAAAGGTGCTTTAATTTCTATAGAATTTATCATAAAAATGATTTTAAATATTATTTCCCTTATTTTAAGTAATTTGTACTTAAAATTTCAATTTATTTTAAAAATGTCAATATAATAAATGTCTGATCTCTAAGTTCCTGCAAAGAAAGAAATATTCCATTAGAAGAAGCATAGTGTCCAAGATAAAAACAAATCAGTTACTTAAGGTATGGTTTTTCCCAGCACTGAAACCTGTGAGAAATTTGGTCCATGGGGATTTAAAAATCTGTGTGTGTGTGTGTGTGTGTGTGTGTGAGAGAGAGAGATGTGCTGTGACAAAGGCTTGTGATAAAAGCAAAGTCAAGTTTGTTCAAATGTGGCTCTGAAAGCAAATCAATAGGCAAAAGCCATTAGATCAGATTATCTTTGCGTGAACTTTATTGCATTGCTGTCAATTGCTACAAGTAATAGGCTGATCAGAACCTTCTAGGAAGAAGTTATGGACAGGAGTGGACTTCATCCAACAGTCAGCTCTGTATGTGCACATGCGTGCGTGTGTGTATGTGTATGTATCTATGAGAGTATCAGGAACCTTTACCCATAGTTTCTTCATTTTGAAGGAGACATCAGTCAGGATGTAAAAAGACTGGAATGTTCGCATAGGAAGAGACACTATACAGGGGAACTATGATGGTGCTCACATGCATGTGATGCTTCTGATTAAAAAAGAATTGTCTACATAACCCTAGGATAAAGTGCCCACAGTGTTAGTAACAACCTTTGCAGAGCAGTTGATGTGGTTCTTATCCACCATTTCAATTGGCTTCTGGCAGCCCAGCTTGTCAGCATTAGGTCATGCTGCTAATGCATCACTACAGTTAAAGCCTGATTTCTTTCCATATGCTGGTAACTCATTCTTGAGGTTTGTATTAGTAACATAACTTTGACCTTTTGTTCAGTGATATGGACAACTACTTATAATCGAAAAGTGACTTGGTAGAAGTTCTCTAGTACATTACTATCTAAAAAAAAAAAAAACACCACTAATCAGTCATTTCAAGTTACTAACTTTATTTCTTTCTGACCCATCACATGTGAATCTCCTTGTTCCCCAAACTCTAAACTGGGACTGCACCCAGCTTAGAGAAGTGGAAAGATAAAGAGATAAAGAGAAGATAAAGAGAAGTGGAAAAATTTCCAACATCGTGTTATAAAACCAGGCCCAGGTGCTTAATAAATTAATGAGTGAAAGTATAAGAAAATCTATTTTGTATGAGACAATTTATATAAAAAGAAGGTGTTTAACAGAATTTATGGCCAAATATTAGTAGTACATTATAATAATGTACCCATATGAAATGATGGACATGTTTAAGGTCAGATATGACCAGGGACAGGGGAGCCTGGTGGGCTGCCGTTTATGGGGTTGCACAGAGTCGGACACGACTAAAGCGACTTAGCAGCAGCAGCATGACCATAATCACCCCTGAATAAGTGTCTTGCTTTTCCCTTTCTTCTCTCTTTTCCTCCCCTTGCCACCTCCTCCTTCCCCTTCTCTTCCTTCTCTTTCTCTTCTTCTAGTGCATCCATACTAAGGGATGAAGTATCAAACCCATTTTGGATTTGGATATTGACTCAGCTGTTCACACAGTCCAAAATAAACAGGAACCCATTTTTTCCTTAACAGGCTGCATAGACACTCCCTCATGCAAAATTTAGCAGTTAGATGGTCTGATGCCTCAGTAGTTGAAAGTATATCACTGTCTTGGATATGGCACTTTAAAATGTCTTTTATGTTGGCTAGAAGTGATTATTTGCAATCCCATTGAATGGGAAATCATTAATAATTTCTGAGATGACCTGTTCCTTTATTTCTTTATCTTGTTACCAAAAAGTATGACTAATTTCCTATAAGGATATCACTAAAAAGAGAAGAAGAAGAATAGGAAGCAAGTTTCAAATAACTTAAAATTAAAATTTTGGCTTCCAGTTTTAAGAGATAAAGAATATTTAGTGTGTGAGTGTGTGTGTGTGTGTGTATTTCTGATTACAATAGAAACTCTACCACGTTTGGAAAATCTGGTAGCATTCCTAACTGGAAGGAAGGATAGAGGGAGGATGGCTCACTACTGATGGTGTTCCAGGCATTCACATAACTGTCTTTGTGTTCAGCTATAAGGAAAACATCATGCGCCTCTCCAGACTTCACAAGGACCGCCCCATAGAGCCTCTGGACCTGGCTGTATTCTGGGTGGAGTTTGTGATGAGGCACAAGGGGGCATCCCACCTGCGCCCTGCAGCCCATGACCTCACCTGGTACCAGTACCACTCTCTGGATGTAATTGGCTTCCTCCTGGCGGTCACGCTGACAGTCATCTTCATCACCTTTAAGGCCTGTGCCTTCACCTTCCGGAAATGCTTTGGGAAGAAAGAGCGAGTCAAGAAATCTCATAAATCCAAGACACACTGAGAACTGGGTTGGAAACTTTAGAGAAAGGTTAAATTCATGTTATGCTTACTCAAGAACTACTTTGCCAGGAAATGATGCCCCAGGGTGTGTTTTGAAAAATAAAAATGACCCAGTCCCTAGTCGCACACACAGGTAGAGATATGTGAGTCTCTTTGCTGCTCCCTCCAGTACTTTAATCCGGACTTCACTCGTCTTTCAAATGACTTAAGAGAACTGGTAGGTCCTTCCTTCAACCTACAGTACTATTCCTAGCCAGAAATGAGACCTGTCTGGGGACCATGTCTTCCTCCCCCTCCCCCAGGAATGTGTCCAGCATCGGTAGATACATTCCTCCACCAGTTACGGCTGGTTCTCAATTATGCTTGTGTTTCACAGATGCCTGTGTGCATCTAAAGAAGATGTGTCTTCCTTGTCCTTGATGTGATATGAATGAATGACATGGAGTTCTTCTGAGACAGTGTATAATTTCTGACTTTAGTGGGGAAAGAATGATGTATGAAATTGGTGGGTGATATGCCTGAGTAGATAATCATTGCTTGTACCAAACAGATCTGAATTTGACAGATGCCTAAATTATAGTGACTGGAAAGTATATTTTTTCTGATGTGATAACTAAAAATACATTAATAAATTTATGTTAATTATATTTGTTAGGTGTTCGGTCTATGGGTGTTGCATTTATTTATTATTAAACTAATAATGTTCTAACTAATGTTCTAAACTAATACATGTTCTAACTACAAAAGTAATACATGATTCTGACAGAAAATTTGAAAAAGGTGTACACACACACGTGCAAGGAAATTAAAGTCACCATTACTCATGTTCCCTCATGTTTGCCAAAATAACCACACTTATTATTTTGGCAAATATGTGGAGTTATAAAATACTGCGAATATACCATATTTGGTATATTGAAGGAATGCTGCTGTATTTGGTATAAGTGAAGGAAGAATTTAGAAAACACATTCTTCCTTCACTTTACCCTATTGTGAATGCTCTCTCCAGGTCTTTGTATAACATTTAATTTGTTTTAAGTGGCCAAGGAATATTCTATTGCATGAATATACCAGGATTTATATAACTACAACTTCCAGGTGTATTCACTTTTATTTTCCTTTGTTAAAAAGACATCACTAAATATTCCAGTAGCTGAGTCTTTGTACATACATATCCATGACTGTTTCCATGGGAAAGGGCCTTCCAACAGATCAATGGTTGTTTGTTTGGCTCCATTCGTGTGAGGACTCATGGGCAAGCAGTTTATTTGCAAAGGGAAGGAAACCCTGAAGAGGAGTGGGTAGGGTGGGCAGTGATGACCACCAAGAAGGCAGCTCTCTGTGGGCAGCTGGAGCCCAATCCTGCTGCTTGCCGCTGGCAGCCAGTGCAGAAAACTTGGTGGATTTACCTCCCTGGAGGCAGAAGGCCCCTGGGGATCCCAGCACTTGTTGCTGTTGGTGGTTGGCTGCCCCCAGGTGGTATTCATTTCCCTGTACTTCCGGGGGTCCACAAGGGCAGGTAAGAGGGCTTTAAACTTCAGAGAGAACCCACAGGAGAGAAATGCGGATGCCGTGTTGGAGATCAGGCCCTGTGCACTAAGATATAAGAACACAGGGATCTGGGTGGGGCACCGATGCATGGTTCCCTCTGGTAAATGGTTTGAGATAGTCCCAAACTGTGTCCAGAGAGGTTCGGTCGGTGTTGAGAGAGCCACGATCTCACCTTCTTCAGTCTAAAGTATAATCTTGAAAAAAAGACTGCATCAGTTTGATAGGCAAACGTGGAATTTTGTTTTACATTTGCTTTTATTATTATGATGGAGACAGGCTGGGACCGGGGACCCTTGCTGTAGCGTAGCAAGGCTTGCACTTGGACATGCCTCTTCTCTGAGCAACCAAATGCAAAGAAATTGTACGGAACCAAAAATGACTGCCTGCATACAGCAGCTGTGGCAAATTCTGGCCCAAAAGATGCAAAAAAACAAAAACAAAAACAACCACCCTAACTGCCACTTTTGAAGAGCCTGGAACGAAAGCAGGGAAAGTGAAGTGGAAGTGTTGGTTGCTCAGTCATGTCTGAGCCAGGCTCCTCTGTCTTTGGAATTCTTGGGAATGGGTAGCCATTCCCTTCTCCATGGGATCTTCCTGACCCAGGAATCGAACCTGAGTCTCCTGCATTGCAGGCAGATTCTTTACCATCTGAGCCACCATGCAAAGCAACATTGGGAGTAAAAGTAGGTACTGCGAATGCCCCCTGCACACAGCACTGCCTAAGAGGTGGGCAGGACACCCCTACCCTTGCCCCATATAAGGGATAAGCTATCCCCTTAGCTGGGAGCCAGCAAGGCAAACAGTTGTCTGTTTCCACTCCCCACCCTGCAAGCCTTGCTTGAGTTTCTTGTCTGGCCTCTAGTCAGTTTCTCTTGATTGGGGAAGCAAAACCCTAGTCAGTAACGTTATTATTAAAGGCTGATTTTTTCCCAAGCCTATGAGCCATTTGTATTTCTTTTTTTGGAGAATATCTTCTGTCTGTTCTCATGTGGTATTTATTACCCTTGAACAGCAAGGAGATCCAACCAGTCCATCCTAAAGGAAATCAGTCCTGAATATTCATTGGAAGGACTGATGCTGAAGTTGAAACTCCAATACTTAGCTTGCTTAAATTCGTGTCCATTGAGTCGGTGATGCCATCCATCCATCTCACCCTCCCTCGTCCCCTTCTCCTCCCGCCTTCAATCTTTCCCAGCATCAGGTCTTTTCCAGTGAGGCGGCTCTTCACATCAGGAGGTCAAAGGATTAGAGCTTCAGCTTCAGCATCAGTCCTTCCAATGAATATATAGGACTGATTTCCTTTAGAATGGACTGGTTGGATCTCCTTGCAGTCTAGGGGACTCTCTACTTAATATTCTCCACTAAATATTATATATTTATTGAGGAAAAGGACCAAATCTTCATGAGCTGTGAGCCCAACCTTCATGCGCCGGGCTGTGTTGACCCCTTTCCACACCTTCCTTCTTTAAGCCCCACTTGAACCCTTTGATTAGATAGGTTCTGTCCAATGGGCGGTGCTAGCTCCTTTCATCAATGAGGCTGTCTCAGCAGATCTATGACAAGTTCATTCACTCAAAGTTCTTGCTAGAATACAGGTATATAAAGTTCCCAGTCAAATACACACCTGAGAGAGTGGCTTTTTGCTAGCGCAGTTGATCCCACCAAAAAAAAACTATGTTGGGCATGATGAGCCTCAGGAAATTAAACACAAAGTCACTTCTGAGAAGCCAGACAGACCCAGAGCTCATGAGATCCTGGACAGTCAGCATGGGAGTTCTTAGTTGTGGCACAGTGTGTGTGTGTATGTGTGTGTGTTCTAGCTGTGCTGGGTCTTCTTTGCAGCATGGGAGTTCTTAGTTGAGGCACAGTTGTGTGTGTGTGTGTATGTGTGTGTTCCAGCTGTGCCAGGTCTTATTTGCAGCCTGGGAGTTCTTGATTGAGGCACAGTTGTGTGTGTTTGTGTGTGTGTGTGAGTGTGTGTGTGTGTGTTCCAGCTGTGCCGGATCTTATTTCCAGCATGGGAGTTCTTAGTCGTGGCACATAGGGTCTAAGCTCTCCCACCAGGGATTGAACTGGGTCCCCAGCATTGGGAGTGTGGGGTCTTGGCCATTGGCCACCAAGGAAGTCCCCAAGGAAATGCAGTGTTAACTCCTGAGTCCATACACGCATGCAAGGCTGGGCCAGGATTTGAAAGCCCATGATCTTAACCACCAGTTTGCGCTGCCTGCTTGAGGAACTGCTGTCACTATTGTTTCTTTACATTCCTTAGGGTATTTATAATGACTCAAATATTTATGTATATTCAATGGAGTAAATATATCTTCCCCTGGAAAAGAGAATAGCTACCCATTCCAGGATTCTTGTCTGGAGAATCCCATGGGAAAAGGAGCCTGGTGGGTTCCATGGTTTGCAAAGTTGGACACAACTGGATGACTAACACAAATAAATAACAGTTAAGCTTTGGGGGGCTGGCATGGGAATTCTAGCGAAATTGTACTGAATTTTCTTACCCCGCCAGAGGAAAAAATGACGCATCTTTCAGGATGGAAGAGACAAATGATTTTGTGTCAGAAAAACTCAAAGCTGAAAATCTATTGCCAAGTTATTTTGGAGTATTCCCTCTTTGCACTAACTGATTTTTGTGTATTTTTTAATTCTTAAGAAAGTCCAAGAACTTGCTTCACTTATCTGCCCTTCAAAGCAAATTTCAATGAAATTGGTTCCATTGATGTGACTCTGGATTTTTGGAAATTATTTGAATAAAGTTGCTCAATTAAAATTTTAAACTTTATCCTTTACAGGCCTATTTTTCACATATTTTCTTTGCTAAATTTAGACATGACCAGAAATCCTCCTTTACGTTTCCTATTCATTTAGAGAAGTTGTTTGCTCTGAAACCTAGTTTTAAGCCCTAGAAAGAAAGTCCAGCTGCTTAGCCTTTTAAATTCAGGCCAGCAGGACTTGGCGTCTTCCATATTTGTTACTGTTATTCAGTCACTAAGTCATGCCCAACTCTTTGCAACCCAATGGACTGTAGCACGGCAGCCTTCCCTGTCCTCCACTGTCTCCTAGTGAAAGTCACTCAGTCCAGCTCTTTGTGACCCCATGGTCTATACAGTCCATAGAATTCTCCAGGCCAGAATACTGTCTCCCAGAGTTTGCTCAAATTCATATCCATTGAGTCAGTGATGCTATCTAACCATCTCATCCTCTGCCACCGTCTTCTCTTGCCTTCAATCTTTCTCCAGTATCAAGGTCTTTTCCAATGAGTCCACTCTTTGTATCAGGTGGCCAAAGTAACGGAGCTTCGGCTTCAGCATCAGACCTTCCAATATTAGGAGGTAGCAAATTGAATCACCGTTCAACTCACCCATAAAAGTAATTCCAAACAGCTTAATATTTTTAGATGAAAACATAAACAGTTCTGTGATGGTCCCAAAACACCTGCAGCCACTTAACACCTGTGATATGTCATGAGTTTTATTGGAGCTGTTTATAATAGAGTATCACAGTGACTTTTTGGTTGTTATTGTCTTTTTTAACTTGTATACCCTTTAATTTTGTTTACTTTTAGGATACATGTAGCATTTTTAAAAAAATTAATAAATGCAAATATCCCTTTTAAAATATTATGTATTTATTTGGCTGCACCTGCTCTTAGCTGCAGCATGTGGGGTCTTCAGTCTTCCTTGTGGTATGAAGAATCTAGTTCCCTGACCCCAGCCCCCTGCGTCAGGAGCACAGAGTCTTAGCTGCTGGACCACCAGAGATGTCTCAACATTTAAGTTTTAATTCTTGATTTGATTTTTTCAGTTGTAAAGACATTTTTCTCATCTAGATCATCATAAGATACAGACAGTTAAACTTTATTTTTAATTGGCGGATACTTGGTTTACAATACTGTGCTGTTTTCTGCCTTAAATTAACATGAAATCAGCCATAGGAATATGTATGTCCCCTCCCTCTTGAACCTCCCTTCCACCACCTACCCCGTCCCACCCCTCTATGTTGTCACAGAATGTTGGATTGGAGCTATGTCACGCAGCACATTTTCACTGGCCATCTATGGTAATGTGTGGGTTTCAATGCTACTCTCTCAGTTCATCCCTCCCACTCCTTCCCCTAAAAAGCCTCTTGATGAAAGTGAAAGAGGAGAGTGGAAAAGTTGGCTTAAAGCTCAACATTCAGAAAACAAAGATCATGGCATCTGGTCCCATCACTTCATTGGAAATAGATGGGAAACAGTAGAAACAGTGTCAGACTTTATTTTTGGGGGCTCCAAAATCACTGCAGATGGTGACTGCAGCCATGAAATTAAAAGACGCTTACTCCTTGGAAGAAAAGTTATGACCAACCTAGATAGCATATTCAAAAGCAGAGACATTACTTTGCCGACTAAGGTCCGTCTAGTCAAGGCTATGGTTTTTCCTGTGGTCCTGTATGGATGTGAGAGTTGGACTGTGAAGAAGGCTGAGCGCTGAAGAATTGATGCGTTTGAACTGTGGTGTTGGAGAAGACTCTTGAGAGTCCCTTGGACTGCAAGGAGATCCAACCAGTCCATTCTAAAGGAGATCAGTCCTGGGATTTCTTTGGAAGGAATGATGCTAAAGCTGAAGCTCCAGTACTTTGGCCACCTCATGCGAAGAGTTGACTCATTGGAAAAGACTCTGATGCTGGGAGGGATTGAGGGCAGGAGGAGAAGGGGATGACAAAGAATGATGGCTGGATGGCATCACTGACTCGATGGATGTGAGTCTGAGTGAACTCCGGGAGTTGGTGATGGACAGGGAGGCCTGGCGTGCTGCGATTCATGGGGTTGCAAAGAGTTGGACATGACTGAGTGAACGGAACTGAACTGATTGTGACCTGTGTGTGGTGATACCTCATTAGTTTTAATTTGCATTTCTCTAATAATGAGCTATATTGAGCATCTTTTCATGTGTTTATTAGTCATTAATGGGTCTTCTTTGGAGAAATGTCTGTTTAGGTCCTCTGCCCACTTTTTGATGAGTTGTTTCCTGGTATTGAGCTGAAGTAGCTGCTTGTATATTTTGGAGATTAATCCTTCATCAGTGCTTTTGTTTGCTATTATTTTCTCCCATTCTGAAGGTTATTTTTTCCTCTTGTTTATCATTTCATTCGTTGTGCAAAAGCTCTTTAGTTTACTTAATGGACAATAACTTTTAAATAAAATATTGCAAATATTCACAATGCAGTGACAAAACCCATGTACCAACATCCAGAGTAAATGATTGTTAATACGTTGCTGTGTGTAATGGTTTTTTAAGTTATTAAAGATTAAGTTGCACACCTTTCCTTCCCATCCCCCTGCCTGAGGTGACGCTCTCCCTGTATGGATGTTTCCTTTCCACCCACAGCTCTACACTGCAACGTCACCTGAGTGTTTTAGCCAGCTTTGCTGCCATAACCAAGTACCAGAGATCGGGTACTTACGCAACAGAACTTTGCTTCTGGAGATGAAGGCTGAGATCCAGGAGCCAGCACAGTTGGGCTCTGCGAGGACCCACTTCCTGGCCTGCAGGTGGCTTCCTTCTCATGTCACGTGGAGAGAGGAGGAGCTACCTAGTGTCTTTTATAAAGGGGCCCCGCCCTCATGACCTCATTCAAGACAGTCACCTCCCAAACCAGCCTCCTACTGGCTTTACAAGCATCCTCTTGTGACACTGTTTTTTTAATTTGCATTATTACTGATTTGGGCATATTCTGTTTGCCAATCTACTTACGCGAACCAACCTAGTTTTATGCCAATTGCAAGTAACTTCTTCCATCTGTGACTTAACTATACAATATTTTATTGTACAGAAGATAAATTTATTTTTAATCTTTATGTTGACATGTTGTATTTTCATTTTTATTCAAGAAATTTTCTTTTTTTTTTTTTTTTGATTGCACTGCATGGCATAAGGCTCTTGGTTCCCCAACCAGGGACAGAACCTAAGCTCCCTGCAGTGGAAGCATGGAATTTTAATCACTGGACCACCAGTGAAGTCCCAGAAGATATATTGTAACTTACAAAAGTTAATCCTTTATTTTTAACTGGTTTCTCTTATTACTCTTAAAGGACATCCTACCCTAGTCTCAGGATCAAAATGCCTATATTGTCTTAAATTTTTGCTTTCTGAGTTCAGGTCCATAAACCATCTGGAGATGTTTTGCACAGGCATGAATGGAATTGATCAGAGACCTGACTCTGCAATCGCTGGGCCTAGAGTGAAGGGCACATCCTTTCCGGCTGTGTCACTGGGACTTGAGTCTTCCAGCAGCCACCATCTTCATCACTCGGCAGGAAGTAACTCCACTGTCTGTTCCGTGGGCGCCACCAAGAGTGTGAGACCAGTCTGCCGGGAAGCCTCCGGTGCAGGTTGGTTTTCTGCACTGCTTTGCAATCCTCCCACCCATGGGCCCAGGGTGGTGACTGCCTTGGGCTGTCACAGTGGGACTGGTTTGGAAATCCCACCTCCATCTGCTCTGGGGACAACCCGAGACTGTCCCGCTGGCAGCGTGAGTGTAGGAAGAGTTTCCCTGCCCTCCTCCCCCTGCCTGTTTCTTGGACTTGAAGGTAACTCCTCCCTTTGGCCCTTCATGGGTTCTGCTCCAGGCCTCGCTGGGTCCCTTCCCATCCTGGCCCAGTGGACCCTGATATGAATGAGACAAGGGTGGATGGTGTGGTGTCACTTCCTCCCTGAGGCCCTCCTGAGTTACACCCTGCAGACAGGCACCAGCACTGCCCCCACTGGTGGCCGCCCTCCCTCACCCTGGGTGCATCATGGGCGCTGGGAGATGTCTCCCTTCCCTTTAAGAGCGGGGCTCCTGGAAGCAGGGCTGGACAGC
The DNA here is from genome assembly GCF_016772045.2 of Ovis aries. NCBI lineage: Eukaryota > Metazoa > Chordata > Mammalia > Artiodactyla > Bovidae > Ovis > Ovis aries. The sequence goes on along the minus strand of NC_056054.1, from coordinate 7,247,141 downwards.
AGCTGGGCTCCCCTGGGGCCCCAGCACAGAGCCTGGCAGTGGACACACCATCCACTTGGGAGGAACTGAAATGCAGAGAAGACACAAAGGGGACGCCAGATCCTCTGGCCTCACACACACACGCTCACACACACACACACACTCAGGGGACACAGGAATCTAATCCCCGCTAGAACTGGAATTTCCCTTCACTTAATTTCCCTTCACCTCATTATCCCAAAGAGGTAAACAATTACTGTCTCAGCTCTGGGGCGTCATCTCCTTGCAGTCAGGAATCTGCTCTCCAAATAGCAAGGGAGGTTTATTTCAAGGGGAGGAAAGAAAGGGGCACTGATTATTTAAGTATAATACTTTTTCTTACAAACAGAATTAAAAGTGGTTCGCGGTGGTGCAGTGGGGTTTGGCCCCCAGGAGAAAGGTATGTTTTACACTTGGACCACCTAGGAGATTCCTTCACGTGAAGCCAAAAGCCACTGCTGACTGCAGGTATCCAAGATGTTGAGCGTCTCCAGAGCTGCCCTCCAAACACCAGGATCTGAGTCCAGCTGTAGCTCCTGGAGAGCTGAGAGTGAGTGTATGAGGAGGATGAGGACCCCTGCAGCCAGGTCCTCATCCTCCGCCCACCCTGGGTGGTGCATCCTGATGAGAGCTGACTGCGGGGCGAGGGGCTCACGGGACTTAAAACTTCATCCCCGCCCCAGTGTGAATTAGGAAGATGGCAGGTGCAGTCGTGCCTCCACACGCATCTCCCATTCCTGGGGTCTTCCATCACGTCAGCAGGGACAGGAAGATGACCCCCAGGCCCCAGCTGCTATGGGGAGCAGGCAGAAAGCACAGGGAACCATCAGAGCTGTCTTCCTAGAAAGCCCCCCGCAGGTTCATCCACCTCTCTGTGCCCTGGCCACCCCTGCCCCACACCCCAAATACAGCCAGGGTCAGCTGACTCTCCCCTTGGGTGGTTTCACTAAACTCCCAAATGAGCAGGGTGGACTCATTTTGACTCACACTTGAATCTCCACTACTTACAATTCCGTAATGCTGGAAAATCCAGCTTTCTCAAGTAATGCGCAGACATCTGCTTCATAATGATTCCTAAAATGACAGTCAGAAATGCCCAACACATGAATATCAGGTCAGCGAGAGATGCAGTTTCTCCTGATGAGAGTTTCTGTTAAGGGTTTAGTTCAGGACGTCTAGTTCAGCGTCGGGCAGGTATGAAGCACCATGGGACACACACGGGGAACTTCTGCCCGAGCCTGACTCCCAACACCTGTCCCCACTCCAGACCTGGGTCTGACCAGATGGTCTTCAAGGTCCCTCCTGCATCAGGAGACCTGCCTGCTCACCTGCCAAGTTACATGCAGCGATTCTGATCCTTGACAAGTTGCTTTTAACATAGCTCATTGTTTCTAGCAAGAAGTTGTAGAGAACGGCAGGCTTCTTCTGAGTCTGCAAAAAACAAGCGACACCCAGTGCCATGGAAGAGGAGGTCCCGCAGGCTGGCTGCTCACAGACGGCGGTCATCTGCTCACAGATGCCCATCCGTCTGATGCTACAGGGTCTGCCCAGAGAGGGCAAGTGCTCATCTCAAAGTCACACAGCAGAGTAGCAGGTAGGCAACCTCAGGACCTTCAGGTTTCTGTTACTCTTCTCCGGCCCAGAGAGACCACACTCGCCCGCAACCTGCACTGTCCGAGAGGGTGGTCACTGGCCACACGTGATCCCTGAGCACCTCAAACGTGGCTTGCTGTTGTTCAGTCGCTCAGTTCTGCCCGACTCCCTGGAACCCCATGGACTGCAGCACGCCAGGCTTCCCTGTCCTTCACTATCTCCCGGAGTTTGCTCAGACTCATGTCCACGGATTCGATAATGCCATCCAACGTGGCTAGTCTGAATTAAGTGTAAAGTGCCTCCTGGATACTGAAGACATTATCCCAAAAAGGTAAACTATTACATTAATAATTGTCTATTGATTGCATGTTGAAATGGCAATGATTTGGAATTACTGGGTTAAATAAAATTTATGATTAAATTTGGTTTCACCTCTTTTCACTTTTTTTCAACAGAAATCTTAAAGATGGGTGTGTGGTTGGCATTCCCTTTCTGTCAGACAGAGCTGGTCTCAACACCTCATGTCTAGCAGGCTCACAGGATGAAGCCCCGAGCCCCTGGGGCTGTCCCCTGCCTCAGCTTCCTCACCAGGACGGAGCACAGGGTCATCTGGAAACTGGTCATCTCCTTCGGGGCAGTGGCATCACTGTGGTCCACGGAGCTCTCCAGCGCCTTCCAGCCCCAGAAGTGCACACACTGGAACATGGTGGCCACGCAGGCCTGGAGGACACAGGACAGGATGGCAGGAGAGGCGTCAGGCGGCCCCGGGGGCTGGCACTCCATCAGTAAGCTAGGGGCAGCCCCCAAAGGCCTCAGGGAGCCAAAGAAGGGTGGGCTGATGAGCCCCAGGGGGCTGCCTGGGACCCAAGCCCTCCTGGCCCATGTGACACCTTGGGCACGTTTACTGAGAAGCCCCATGGGTGCAGATGCAGCCCCAGTGCCCCCTCAGCCATTAGCCAGCACTGGGTGCCCTCAGCAGCCCTGCTGGGACCTACCACCTCCAGGAGCCTGGGGTTTGGGGGCCTGGCTGCAACCCCCCCCGATCCCCTCTCCCCAGATCTCCCTCGCCCCATCCCATGCAGTAACCAGGCCACTGGTCTCTGGCCTCTGCTGGGGTTGGGCCACAGGAAGGTACTGGAATGGAGGGCAGGGAAGGAGCTTGGGGTGTCTGCTCCCCCAGGAGAAGGAGGGGCAACAGCACCCATGGGGCCCCTGTGCCATGCTGGCCTCTCCTCTCTGTGGCTCCTTCATTAAGGCCTCTCATCCCCTTTTGGGGTAGGCGGTCACTTTCTTCCCTGAAGCCCTGCCTCCAGGTCAGTTGCTGTTAATACACGAAAGGACTGTGAACTTTTGATAGAAGGCAGTGAGGATAATGAAAGTGTTAATTGCTTCAGTCGTGTCCGACTCTTTGAGACTCCATGGACTGTAGCCTGCCAGGCTCCTCTGTCCATGGAATGCTCCAGGCAAGAATTCTAGAGAGGGTAGCCATTCCCTTCTCCAGGGGATCTTCTCAATCCAGGGATTGTCATGAGTCTCCTGCATTGAAGGCAGGTTCTTTACTGTCTGAGCCACGTGGGAAGCCTTTGACTGTGTGGATCACAACAAACTGTGGAAAATTCTTAAAGAGATGGGAATACCAGACCATCTTACCTGTCTCCTGAGAAACCTGTATGCAGATTAAGAAGCAACAGAACCAGATATGGAACTATAGAGTGGTTCAAAATTGGGAAAGGAGTGCGTCAAGGCTGTTTATTGTCACCCTGTTAAATTACTTACATGCAGAGTACATCATGTGGAATGCTGGGATGGATGAATCACAAACTGGAATCAAGATTGCTAGGAGGAATATCAACAACCTCAGATATGCAGATGATATCACTTTATTGGCAGAAAGTGAAGAGGAACTAAAGAGCCACTCAATGAGGGTGAAAGAGAAGAGTGAAAACTCTGTCTTAAAACTTAGCATTCAAAAAACTAAGATCATGGCATCTGTTCCCATCACTTCATGGCAAATAGATGTGGGAAAAGTAGAAATAGTGCCCAGTTTTATTTTCTTGAGTTCCAAAATCACTACAGACGATGACTGCAGCCATGAAATTAAAAGATGCCTACTCCTTGGAAGAAAAGCTATGACAAACCTAAACAGCATGTTAAAAAGCAGAGACAAATTGCTTTGCCAACAAAGGTCTGTATAATCAAAACTATGGTTTTTCCAGCAGTCTTGTATGAACGGGAAAGTTGGACCATAAAGAAGGCTGAGTGAAGAAGAATTGATGCTTTCAAAGTGTGGTCCTGGGGAAGACCCTTGAAAGTCCCTTGGACTGCACAGAGATCAAAGCAGTCAATCCTAAAGGAGGAAATCAACCCTGAATATTCACTGGATAGACTGATGCTGAAGCTGAAGCTCCTATATTTTGGCCACCTGATGTGAAGACTGACTCATTGGAAAAGACTCTGATGCCAGGAAAGACTGAGGACAGGAGGAGAAGGGGGTGACAGAGGATGAGATGGTTGAATGGCAGCATCAACTCAGTGGATGTGAGTCTGAGCAAACTCCGGGAGACAGTGAAGGCTAGGAACGCCTGGCATGCTGCAGTCTATGTGGTCACAGGATGGGACACCACATAGTGACTGAAAGACAGCAGAAAGGGTGGCTGGTGAAGGCATCTGGAGAAGAAGGAAAGTACGCCATGTTTCCCCTCACAGAGCTGAGACTCCTCAATCAGCCAGTTTGCGGGTTGTCTTGACTGGTCCCTTTCTCAGCCTGGTGGGAGGAACCAGCAGATGGTGGACTCTGGAGTCCTGGGAAGACTGAGCAAGGTGGGGGACACCTCAGCTAGCCAGGGCGGCAGCCCCGAAGCACATGCTCCTTGTGGGGACAGCAGGGCCTGGGTATTGCGCACAGAGCCCAGGTGTGTCTCACCTGGGCCGCATCAGAGCAGGGGTCCTGGCAATGTAGCATGAGGGGGACCCAGGCTTTCTTTACTTCCTGCTTGAAGAAATGCTTCTTGGAAATCCTGACCACCTGTGCCAGCTTCCCGAAGAGGATGAAGGCTTTTAAACGGAGCAGCTCACTCTCCTGCAGCCAGAACACACAAGCTATTTCTGAAACGTAGGAAGCAAGAAGCCCAACAAAACCCCAGCTGTTTGCCGTGGACCTTCTTAAATGCCTTGGTGCCTGCAGAGCCTTCTGGATCATTCCATCATGATGGAGTGTCTCCTGCAGGGCTCTGGGGACTGGGCTGTATTCTGGTGTTTGTGATCTTTTCTTGCCTAGACAGGGGCTGCGCTGGATCTGATCACCTACCACCCCAACCTAGCAGAGTCCCCACACCACACCTCACAGGTATCCAAAGAGCATTTTTGGCTGCGAGGAATTAAAGTCAGGGGAGGAGGGTCCCATGGGCCCTAGAACAAGATTTTTTTTAAAAAACCGGCTCCCGTGATCAGCCAATTGATACATCAGCACCCAAGTGCGAACTGCAGCCCTTTTCATTCCAGGGCACCTCTCTCCTTTAGGGGGTGAGCAGTGGCCACCTTCTACCAAACAGCCATTTGTGGGGACCCCCACGAGGGCCAGGGCTGAGTAAGGCGCCAGTGTGGACTCACGTTGTCAAAGAAGGTTCTGCACTGCTCGGAGATGGCGTTGAAGGCGGACCCCAGGTCCCCTTCCCGCAGCTCAGCCAAGACCTTGGCCAGGACCTCCAGGCCCTCAGAGGTCACGCTGGTGCTCACGCTCGGCACCCGCAGGGAACACAGGCACTTCTCCAGTAAGAGCTTCCGGTACTGCCTCACCTGGGGCACAGGGATGTCAGCCCCCGCCTGACTGCCCGGGACAGGCCAGCATGGGCCCCCACCCCCCACCCCTGCCTTGGCCCCCGCGGACCTTCCTTGGGGCGCCGAGGGCCATGTTGCCGAGGGCGCGCAGGGAGAGCACCCGCAGGACCTCATCCTCCTGCTCTGCGCCCTTCTCCAGCATCAGCACTGCCCGCTTCAGCAGCTTCTCCTGGTGCAGGATCGGGTCACTCATGAACTGGAAAGGAGAACTGTTCACAGTAACCCCCGAGAGAGGCTCTTGTTCCCCAGCCTCAAAACGGCACAGGTGATGCAACTCGATGCCCAGAGTGGCGTCCCTGGGAACAGGAGAGGATTCGGAGCTCCACCTCCCAGGATCGCCTCTGGGCTCCTCCGCAGCCAGCTGTGGGACCCTGGCAAGTCCCTGGACCCCTCGGAACCTCAGCTTCCTCACCTGTAAAAAGGGCAACAGCAGTACCTGCCTCATGGGGTCGCTGTGAGGCTCCGATGCTGAAATACGTGGGGAAATCCTAGCTGAGTGTTATCTAAAGGAACACACCTGTTCATCATTTGTTCCTTCCCTGAACGTGATGGGAGCGGCCATGGTGTGCAAGAGCCACGCCCACTGAGTCAGAGCAGAAATGCCCAAAATGCATGGATTCCACTCCCCTGGGCCTCCGAGGGTCACTTCTAGGCTCGCACCCAAAACGCTGGGCCCTCGGGACCACGCGGAGGCCTGTGGCATGTCTGGGTGCACGCGTGTTTTATAAACCTTGGTGGTGGTGGTTTAGTCGCAAGGTCGTGTCTGACTCTTGCAACCCCATGGACTGTAGCCTGCCAGGCTCCTCTGTCCATGGGATTCTCCAGGCAAGAATACTGGAGTGGGTTGCCATGCCCTCCTGCAGGGTATCTACCTGACCCAGGGATCGAACCTGGGTCTCCTGCAGTGCAGGTGGATTCTTTACCGACTGAACTACAAGGGAAGCCCCATTATAAACCTTAGAAAGTGAAGTCGCTCAGTCGTGTCCGACTCTTTGTGACCCCATGGATTGTAGCCTACCAGGCTTCTCCATCCATGGGATTTTCCAGGCAAGAATACTGGGGTGGGTTACCATTTCCATCTCCAGGAGATCTTCCTGACCCAGAAGAAAACTAAATACCCAATGGGTGGCCCTGGAATGGAAAACTGATTCTTCAACCTTCTACAGAACAAGTCTGCCAGCCCCACTGTAGGGCGATGGTTGGTTCTGATGACACTCTGGGTGTCAGACAGCCATCAAGAGTTCCCCCCAAAAGTTTCCTGGACAATTCCCTCAGGGCCCCATAAGGAAGGGTAGCTGGGCATCAGTGGCTCTGACCCCCCTTTTGGGCCTTCCTGCCTGGCTCAGCCTGGCCCGCCTCTCAGAGCCCTCTGCCTGGCCTTCCCAGGAAAGCCTTCCTCTGGCCCCGTGATGCTGGTGCTCACCATATTACGCAGCCCTTGGCGGCTGTACTATAGGGCACAGGACGGGGTCCTGTGCACAGAAAGGGGTCTCAACCCCTTTCCCCTCGGTGCCCGCCCTGAATCATGCGCTTGAGGAATGAATGAATGGAGGAGGGCATGAGGGACATCCACCTGTGCCTCCAACCCCGGACTCAGAGCCTGCATGCCTGCCCTGAGATGAGCCCCCAGGACAGCCCGGAGGGTCACCCAGCACCCACCCCACATCCCTGCCCGCCCCGCCCACTGCCCACCCCCGCCCAGCCCCCACCATGGCCTCACTTCCACGCAGACCGCCGTGCTGCTGATGCGGCAGCTCAGAGCTTCCGAGGCCATGCCCCTGAGCGCCAGCTCCGACAGCCTCTGCCGGTAGTAGCCCTGTGGGCTCTGCACACACAGCCTGCAGGGATGGCACCACCAAAGGGGCTTCTCAGCTCCTGTCCGGCACAGCCGCTCTGCAGCAGGGTGCCTGGGGTAGGGCTCCCAGGTCAGGGGGGTCACTGAAGTATGGACCCTCCACCTCCTCTTTATAAAAACTGAAAGTGCAAGTCGTGTCCAACTCTGTGACACCATGGACGGTAGTCTGCCCAGCTTCTTTGTCCAAGGAACTCTCCAGGCAAGAAGACTGGGGTGGGGAGCCGCTCCCTTCTCCAGGGGAATCTTCCCAACCCAGGGATCGAACCCAGGTTGCCTTTTTATAAAAAGGGGACCAGATTGAGGGTCTAGATCCAGGAAGGAACTCCTGGTCCTGCCGTCCTGGCCTGGCTCAGAAGCCCTTTGTGACCCTGGGCACACCCCACCCACCTGGGACCTCGTTTTCTTGCCTTGGAGCAGGAAGGGCTGAAAGAAAAGATTTCCTTTGCCCTGCACCCTCCTGCCACTCAGAGTCTGGGATGCGGGTCAACATGGCAATCTGCTACCCCCCCGCCCCCAAACACACCTGGGAGCGAGGCATTTAGCCACCAGGCCCAGACCTTCCAGCCAGACGATGGAGCCCTGGGGAGCCGGGCACCCACCTGGCCAGCTGGCTGACTCCCTGCAGGAACGTCGAGCTGCTCTCCAGAAGCGTCCACACGCCCTCCTCCTCCAGGGTGCAAAGCAGAGACTCACTGTTGAGTCTCCTGAACAAGAGCTGCATGGATCTGATCGTGACCCTGGAAGAAGGTGGGGCCGCGTGAGGCTGAGGCTGCCCTACTGGGAGCACCTGCCCTGCCTTTGATAAGCTCTTGGGTAAGCTTCGCACCCAGGCCTGTGAAGGGGTGCCCAGCACAGGCGGGGAGACTTGCTCAGGGCCCAAGAGCAGCCGTGGGAGACGGTGGGTCTGCAAACTCTGAAAACCACACAGGGCTGGACCCACACGAGGGAGAGTCGTAAGCTGAGCTTCCAGAAATTTCTCCTCCCCACCAGGAAGGGAAAACGAGGGCCTCTCAGTGGAGGCAACACTTGTAGTCCAGTGACTTCTTTTTTTTTGGTTTTTTAAGAACATTTATTTATTTGGCTGTACAGGGTCTTATAGTAGAGAATCTGCCTGCAATGTGGGAGACCTGGGTTCAATCCCTGGGTCAGGAACATTCCCTGGAGAAGGGAATGGCTACCTACTCCAGTATTCTTGCCTGGAGAAGCCCATGGATGGAGGCATCTGGTGGGCTACATTCAGTCCGTGGGGTTGCAAAGCAAGAGTTGGTCACTACTGAGCAATGAACACTTTCACTTTCAGAGGGTCTTAGTTTCAGCACATGGGATCTAGTTCCCTGACCAAGGATTGAACCTGGGCCCTCTACACTAGGACGTTGGAGTTTTAGCCACTGGACCACCAGGCAAGTCCCCAGTCGAGTGACTGCATCCAGCCCAGGCCCACAGCCTCACCACACCATGCCTTCCCATCCTCGAGCACACCTCTGCAGGTTGACCTCCTCAGGGAGAGTCCCCGTGTGGATGAGTCTCCATGTCTTTAGGACGGGTGACACGGCCTCTGGGCTCTGGCTGCCGCCCAGCTGCAGGAGGAGCGTGTAGACAAGGTCCAGGAAGAGCTCCAGGAGCCTGTTGTCCCAGTCCATCCTCTCAACGAGCAGGTGGATGGTGCACAGGGTCTGCAGAGAGGAGAGCCAGAGGTGGCAGGGGTCCCACTGAGCCCCCAAGGCGGGCCTTCCCCCTGCCTCACCATCAGAGGGTCCACCGCGGCCAGGCGCCAGATGTCGGCCTTGGAGGCGGCGTTGGCCCTGGGCATGAATCTCGCCTGCAGCCGGCCCATCAGTGCGTGGAGCATCGTCCGGGCAAAGGGCACGTTCTCGGCCACAGCCAGCCACACCTCTGTCAGGTGGCTAGCCAGAGACAGGGGACAAGGACTGTGGGTTTGGGGTCACGTGCCCTGGCAGGTCAGAGCCCCCCGAGACCCTCGGGCGGCCCCTGGAGTAGGGGCTGGACCCTGGAGGCAGGATCTCAGGGAGGTGGGCGAGGCACCAAGGCTGCACAGCCAGAGGCCGAGTCCCGCCCCGCACCTCCGCCTATGGTCCTCCTGGGAAGCCATGGCGCTCTCTCTCTCTCTCTCTCTCTCTCTCTCTCTCTCTCGGAAGGCCCAGCTCTGCTGCTAGGGGACCTGGAATCTCCACCGGGCCGACTGTGTGATGACCTCATGGACACGTCGGGTCATAGCCTCCCAGTGCTTGTTGTGTCAGGCCGGCACAAGGCAGCTTGCTGATACCTATCACTTCCTCCTCCCAACATGTCTATGTGGAAGGAGCCTTCGTCTCCATTTCCACAGAAGAGGAAATGCTGCCCGAGGAGGTCAGGGAAGCTGCCAGACTACAGCTTGGAGCAGCCTTCCTGACCCCAAGTCCAAACCTGCAGCCCTGCTGAGAAGGGGAGGGACAGTGACTTACCGAGCCTCCACACACACAGGTACAGGCATGTGGGGCCTGGTGGGCGCTAAAGGGCTAAAGCCATGAATCCAACAGGATCAGCCTGCCTATTCAAATCCACAAAACCAAACACGTAAGTGCAGATAAGTGAGTTTTGTCGAGGATGGGAAAAATGTGGCAGGGGCCCAATGGCAGGAACGGAATAGAAGGGTGAGCACAGCATGCTCATTAAAATCAACTCAGAAAGAAGCCACAGGAGTGCAAGGAAACCAGGACGTGGGGACCTCAGCCCTGTAACTCAAGAAACAGCCACATGAGTTCGAAGGCGGCCCTGGGCTCCAGGAAACAATGCAGACTGGCTGACACCTTGACGAGTCTGAGACCCTGAGCCAAAGCCCTGGCTTGGCCACGCCCAAGCTCCTGACCACACAAACCAGATGATAATCGGTTGCTGTTCCAAGCTCCTGAGCTGGAAGCAATTTGTTATGCAGGAATAGCTAACTAATACAGCGAAAGCCAGCCTGCCAGAGGCCCCAGCCCAGCACTGCTCTGAGAGGGGCTGCTGTTGCTACTGCTGCTAAGTCACTTCAGTCATGTCCAACTCTGTGCGACCCTACAGATGGCAGCCCACTAGGCTCCGCTGTCCCTGAGATTCTCTAGGCAAAAACATTGGAGTGGGTTGCCATTTCCTTCTCCAATGCATGAAAGTGAAAAGTGAAAGTGAAGTCACACATTCGTGTCCGACTCTTCGTGACCCCATGGACTACAGTCTACCAGGTTCCTCCGTCCATGGGATTTTCCAGGAAGAGTACTGGAGTGGGTTGCCATTGCCTTCTCTGCTGAGAGGGGCTAACCCTTGTTAAAGCATGCCACCTGCACGGCACAGACCTCCTACCTGGACCCAGGGAAGGGCTGCTCTTTGGAGGAGCAGCTCACGTGGGGCCAGGCCTGCATCTCACATGCTTGACATCTGTGCTTGAAACTCTCCTTTTGTCTGCTCCCAGCATCTGCCACATCTCTCTCCACTAAGCCTCAAGGCTGCCCTTTGCTCCTTGGTCTCTGCTGCTCTGGGGACGCCTGCCCCCTCTTTCTGGGCCCTCCCCAGTATATACCAGTTTGATCCCAGCACACTCACTCCTCAAACTGGTGAGCTCCTACCAGCTGCCTGTGCGATGCCGTGACACAGACAAGGGGGCTGGGCATAGTTCAAGATAACACGAAGAGGAAGGCTTGCCCTGCTTCCCTGTGAGGCCACCTGAGAGCCTGGGGGATCTGTCATTTCACCCCTCAGGCACCTGGGTCACTTCCCTCTCGGGGCCCTGTTTGGAAAGGGGGAAGGGAGCTTCTCCAGAGGCCTGCTCAGGCCCTGGGGACCACGTCCTGTGGTCTGTCCGTCCTGGAGCTCCGTACTCAGCAGGGAGGAGAGGGCTGTCAAGAGGAGAGCCCAGAGCGGGCGGCCAGGACCCGTGAGACGTGGGATCCGGACTCCAGCTCGATAGGAGGGAGCCGGAGCTTCAAGGCTCCAGGTCCGAGGTTCCCAGAGGCTGTACCAGCCGCAGAGATGCAAGTGGGAGGGCCTGACCACTCCCTTCCCCCGCCGCAGGTCAGACGAGGCACCGCTCAAGGCCCCAGGCTCCTGGGACGTGTCCATGGTGGCGGGCAGGGCCGGTCTCGGGGGCACGGGAGGCAGAGGCCCCGCACCTGGGAACCCACCTCTCCATGGGCAGGGGCTGCCGCAGGAGCGCCGTGAGGACGGTCTCCTGGTGGTAGTGGGCCAGCAGGAGGATGCCCTCGATCAGGAGGCGCCGCACCTCCTGGTGGTCCACCATGGGCAGGTGCACCAGGATGGAGCCCAGGATCTCAGCCACCTGGGGGTACAGGGCAGGGCATCACCGGGCAGCCCGGCCCTCGAGGGGCTCCTGCCCTCCCCCCGCGGCACACCCCTCCTCCTGCCCAAGTGGACGCTGGGCGGGCACAGCTCGGCCCCTTCCAGAGCATCCTCTGGTCTCTTCGGAGATTTTATCACATTTTCATGTGGGAGGTGCCCCGCTTCAGGAGGGCCAGCCTCGGGTCTCCAGCCCAGCGTCCACTCACCGACCAAGCCTCCTTCAACAGGTTCTTTCCCCTTCCAGAACCCGACTTCCTCCCCTTTTTATAATCATGGACTCGGGGATGGTGAGGAGCCCTTAGCAAGCGAGGCTGGGCCCCTCTGCCTGGCCCTCTAGGCTGGATCCACCAGGCAGCCCCAGGCCCCCGGCGGGCCGGGCCGCAGGCTGTCACCTTGTCCTCTAGCTCCTTGACCCGCATCTGGAGGAAGGTGCATATCCAGGTGACAGAGGCCTTGTCGTGCTGGAGGTCCATGGCCCCGAAGTTCTCGCAGAGCTTCTGGACCAGCGAGACCACCTCGTCGCAATTGAATTGCAAGCAAGCCACCTACAGCCAGAGCAGGCTGTTCCTGGGTCCGACACCAAGCCCAACGGCTCCCCTGCCTGCCCTGCTCTGCTCAGTGTCGCAGCCCAGCCCAGCCCCCATCCTGAGCCTCCTCGCCCCTCCTCGCCCAGCCTCTGGCCCTGTCAATCACGGGCCAGCTTGGAGACCACTCAGTGTAAAAGCCTGGAGGATGCTTGCCAACCCCTCCCTCATCCCATCGCCTTCCCGCACCCCTCCGAACCCCGCACAGGGAGCTTCTCCCCAGACCCTCCCAGTCCTGCCTCTACAGCCCTGCAGCTTTCCCTGGGAGTGTCCTCTGGCCCCTGAAGCAGAAGAGGCCTTGCCCTCTGCAGCCCCGAGGGTCTGGGCAGCCCTGGACACTTGCAGTCACCGGCTGCCATCAGCCTGCCCGTGGGCTGACACCTGTGTGCAGGGCCACTTGTTCAGTTCTTTCCGGGACCCCCGCAGTGTAGCATATGATACAGACAAAGAGAAGACAGCTGGGGTCTGTGATGCACCTACTGTGTGCCAGGCACCAGAGTGGGGACTGTACCTATCACAGGTCACTTAAATACACATAACTTGAGTTGGACCAAGGTCTATGGAAGACCCAGGGAAGACCACCAGGAAGACCGCCAGCAGAGATGGCCCAGGCACCCGGAGCCTTCCCGCTCATCACCTTGGAGATTCTGGAGGATATGCTGAAAATCTTCTCCATGTCTGAGCCCTGCAGGTCCTCCTTACATTTCTCAAGCTCCAGCTCTTTGGAGGCGCCCCAGGAAGAGCAGGTCTGGCTTGCTGTTGGGATACAGTGTCAGGAACGATGGTCCACATCATGGTGGCCCCCTTTCCCGCCCCCACCCGTCTCTCCCACCTCCCTGCCCCTTGGGTTGCCTTGGTTCCCTGGGCCTGGATGCTCTCCAACATCTACATTCCCACCTCTCTTGCTTGGCCCCTGGAACCATCTCTGTGCACAGCTCAGATGGGTATTCTGTCAGCTGCTGGGCCAGAGGCAACCCACCCTAAAGGTCCCCCAACTGCCTTCCCCTCTGAGCTTGTTTCTGGTCAGTTCCGCCACATCCTTAGTATCTGTGAGGCAACCCTGTCCAGTAGGGCCCCTCATGTGCCCTCAGCTAGTCGTGCTGACACAATGAGCCTCTCCTTCTAGAAGTTTCCGTGACCTCTCAGTGAACTCTGCAACCCCCGCCCCCTCTGGTCACCCTTGTTTGCCTACAGAGAGATCACAATCCCCGCTGACCCCCAGGACAGCCCCACAGCCAACTCCCTGATATTGGGCCTCCCTCTCCACCTGGAGAGCCCCAGTTCTGCCCACCCGCACCACCCCTCCCATACCGTGAAGATCCAGCAGGCTGGCCAGGACATCCATGGAGGCCAGGCGGGTTTTTCTGTGTGAGTCACAGGTGCCTGGTGCAATGAGTCCCACCAGGCTGCCAAACTGCCCCAGCTTCAGCGGGATCTGAGGGACGGGAGACCTCAGAGTTCACACCCTCTGTCCAGCCGAGCTCACCTGGTGATGCCCGAGGGCAGTGCAACCAGGGGCCAAAGAGAGTGAACCCTGCTCTGAAAGCACCTCTGTTTGGGAAGGGAGAGGATGCCACCATCTGCTTGAGCCCAAGCTTCCGTCCCCAGGCCACCCCCACCTTGGGCCCGGGAGGCTGAGCAGCTAGGATGTCACCCTGTGACCCTGGCCCAGGTGCTAGGTCTAGGTGCCTGCATTGTTTCTATAACTGAGCCCTGCCTTCAAATCTGGGCTTCCCCACTCCCTAGCTGTGACCTGGGGAGGCACTTAGGCCCTCTTGTTCCTGTCTGCTACTCAGAGATGACAACTGTTGAGTCCTGCTCCAAAGCCACAAGTGCAAGCCTCGTACCAAGGCCGCAGAAGCAGAGCTCAGAACCAAGGTCACCTCTGAAACTGACTGAGCCCCTTTGCAATCACTGCCAAAGTTCCCATGACCACCATGAGCAGGCTTCCTGACCCCAAATTAGGCAAAGATGCCCACCCTGGTAGTCATTCTATAGCCCCCTAATGCCAACCTTCCTGCAGGAATTTTCTTTGTCTTGAGGCTATAAAAATTGACTACTAACCCAGGACAACTGTTGAGTCTTCCCAGTCTGTCAGGACGTCAGCCCACTGCACTTGCAAGGCCCACCTTATCTCTGCTTTTCATTCTTAATAAACGCATTCCCTTCTGAAATGCTGCGTGTCTGGAAAGTCTTTTCTAACCACGCTTGCACTGCCTCAACAGTAATGGTGTCCCTTCTTCCAGGGAGTGTTGTGAGACTCACGCCGGAGAGTCCCGGAAGCACTCTGTGCAGCACCTGGTTACTTAGCTCTAGTCTTGGCCATGGGTTCGCTTGGCTGGGCTTGGGTCCCACCTGGACAGTGCTCCAGGACTGGGGTCCTGCCCCACCTTGTCCTCACCGTGCACCGGTCCCAAGACCCCACTGTCATCCTCCCAAGGCCATTACTGAAGACCAGACAGTGGAAGAGTAGGAGGCCAACAAAGGAAGGAAGAGAGGTCTTGTGGAGCCGTGTCAGAGGCTCCATCACCAAAAACCCTCATTGCTTTTCTAGATTTTGCGATGCCGATGGTATTTGTTAAGCTTTGTAAAATTTGTCATTTTGTAGTGATTCATTTTCTCATTCTAAGTAAATACTTTCCTAATCAATGTGGTATTCATAATCGTGTGCCTCATTCTCTTAAAGAGGGCCCTCACTCTGTGTGAACCTCAGGCCCCTCAAAACCCGGACCCACACCACGCCCTGCCCATCCTCCCTCAACACCCCAGAGGCCCAGGGCCAGCTCCCTCTGGGTCTCCTTTGACATTCCCCAGTGACTCAGCCTCTTCCCAAGGGTCTCTCCAGGGGCAGAACTGGATTACAGAGGTGTTTCCTCTCCTGGGATAGAGACTGGCATTTCCCCGTGGGTGTCAGCGGGGCAGGCTGGGCGGGGTGGGGTGGGAGGAGGGGTGGGTCGCCGAGACTCACGCAGACGCCGACGCTTTGGACATAGATTTTCATGAGATGGAGATAGAGGTTCACCGCTTTCTCCCGCTCCCATTCTTTCTCCGACAAGATCCACTTCTCCAGGAGCTGTGGGGAGAGCCCAGAACACAGAGGAGACTTCAAAATCCCGAGGCCAGCCTTTCCTAGTCAGCTGCTGCTCTCCTCCTCTCTCCCACTCAGAGCCTGATTTTCAAAGTTCTGGGAGGTTCCCAGGTCCCCCCGCCCACCCCCGAACACTAGGGAGGTGAAGGCCATGAGCAAGCAGAGAACAAAGCCAACATCCTCACCAAGCTGGTGCTTGGCTGATGAGTTTGGCTTTGTTGCAAGTGTTGGCCTGTAGGTGAAAATGCCACTAGCACCTGCGTGCTCCTGCACCTAACTACACAGCTTAGCAAAACAGGGGGCAAAAACTGATAGAACTGAAAGGAGAAACAGGCAAATCCACAGTGACAGAGATTTCAGTACCTCTATCTCTATAACTGATGACAGAGAAGACAAAATCAGGACGGATATAGAAAACTTGGACAACACTTCCAACAGTACCTGGCTTAAGTGATATTTAGGAACATATCATTCAGGGCAGCAGAATACTTTCCAAGCACACACAGAACGTTCACCAAGATAGACCACACATGGGCAACAAATTAAGTCTCGATGGATTTAAAAGGCTTTGAGTTGTACAAAGTATGTCCTCAGACTACAATGGAGTTAAACTAGAATCAAAACCAAAAAGGTCTCTGGAAAACTCTCAAATATTTGGAAATTTCTTGATGACCCATGGGTCAAAGGAGAAGTCAAAAGAGAAATGAAATTGCATCTTGGAACTAAAATTAGAACACAACATATTGATATTTGTGGTGTATAGCCTCAAAGAACAAAGTCAGTGGACTTACACTATCTGGTCCTGATTTCAAGACTTACTATAATGTTGACAGGATTATGATGAAGGCGGGATGACACTGGTGTAAAGAAGGATAAAAACATCAGTAGAGCAGAACAGGCATCTAGAAATAGACCCACACATACGTGGCCAATTGATTTCTGATAAAGATGCAAAGGTAATTCAGTGGAGAAAAGATAGTCTTTCCATCAAATGGTGCTGAAACAATTGGTTATCCATGCGCAAAAAATTAAAATAAATTAAACTTTGATCCATATTTGAAAACTGAGCTCAAAATACATCATAGACTTCCATGTAAAACCTGAAAACTGTCAAGTTCTAGAAGAAAATCTAGGAGAAAATCTTTGTGACCTTGGTTAGGAAAGATTTCTTAGTCATAATACCAAAAACGCGCTACATAAAAGAAAAAATAATAAATTAGACTTCATCAAGATTAAAAACTTTTTCTCTTCAAAAGAACCTGTGAAATTAATGAAAAGGCAAGTCACAGACCAGGAGAAAACATTTACAAATCATATATCTGATAAAGGATTTGCTTCTAGAATATATACAACCTCTGAAAAATCAATAATAAGAAAGCAAACAATCCAAGTTTTAAAAAAGCCCTAGCAATACTATATTCAAAAATACCAAGATTATGAAAGACAAAGAGTGATAAATTGTTCCAAATTGAAGAAGAGAGACAAAAGAGATAAGACAATTAAATGTAATTCATAGTCCAGATTAGATCCTCGTTCTGAAGGTCATTATTGGACAATTTGTGAAATATGAATATGAAAAATTGATTAGACTACAGCTTGGTATCAGTGTTAAATTCCGTGATTTTGAACAGTATATTGTTATATAAGAGAACATTCTTGTTGTTCATGTATAGACCTAATTCTCCGTGATTCAAAAGGGGTGTGTGTGTGTATGTGTGTGTGTGTGTGTGTGTGTATGTAATGTAAAGAGGGAAAAAAAAGGAAGGGAAAAAGAACATGTCACAAAATATTAAGAACTGTGGATCTGGGTGAAAGGCATGCAGGAGTTCTTCGTACTGTTCTTGCAACTTTTCAGCTTTTAAGAATTTAACTTTAACTTTTGAGAACATTTTGTGATATTGAAATGTCGCAAAATATTAAGAATTGTGGATCTGGGTGAAAGGCATACAGGAGCTCTTTGTACTGTTCTTGCAACTTTTCAGCCAGCTTGAAGCTTTGTCTAAAGAAAATTACCAAATCAATTCTTAATGCACGCCTGTTTCCCACTGAGAGTCTGGCCCACTGAGAGTCTGGCCCTCGGACCAGCATTCTGGGCCACCACCAGCTCCTGGCCCTCCTCCAGGCAACTCACGTGCACCATCTCCTGCAGCCCCTTGGGGTCTAGGTGTCTCTGCATGAGGCCCTCCATCAGCTGCTCCAGGGCATGCAGGGCATTCGTATACAGGGTCTGTGGCCAAGAGAAGGGAGAGCTCAGCAGCAGTGGGGGAACAGCCACCTGCCAGGACCCTGGGTGGCCCATGCCAGGGTCAAATATTGTGAGATGGTCTGATAACTTCCTTTTGACTTCTGCTCACACTGAGTTCTTTATGCTCCTCATGTGACATATAAGACATTCTCAAGAGGAACCCCTTTTGCAAAGGAGGAAACTGGACTCCTAAGCCTAGCTCTCCTGACCCCTCACATCCAGGGCCAGGACCTGGAGGCACAGACAGCTCCCTGTCCGCAAGAGATTTGTCCTCCTCTTCCACAACCTTTTGGGAAACAGTCATCGAGTTGGGGACTACATTTCCCAGGATCCCTTGCAGCTAGGTGGAGCCATGTGACCAAGTTCTGGCCAATAAGGAGGGCCAAGTGGCTCATAAATCCTCCAGACTCCCTCTGGAGCTGGGTATCACTGCCCACCTGAGGAGCCATGGGGCCTCTGCCAGTCCATGTCCCTGAGCAACTGCAGGAAGCAGCCCCCTCTCCACCTCTGCTGCCAACTGGACATCATTTGAGTGAGAAAAACAATCATCTTGTTAAACCATGAAGATTTCAGAGCGTATATGTTACAGCAGCTAGCATCACCTTACACTGACTGACAGAGGCTGCTGTACTTTGCTCCCCTAACCACTCCCAGATGGTCCAGGATGGTGGGCTCCCAGCACTGCCAATGTTAACATCAACTTCCAAGTCCTGACCCAGAAAATGAGGTGGCCCAGAGGGACCTACCTTAACGGACTCATTGCTCTCTCCTGGGGGTTGGAGAGAAATTACAGAGTGTATACTAATATCCATCAGCTCACTGCTTTCCTCTGTGGAGTAGAAAGGCTTCAGTTTGCTAGAGAAAGAAGTGATAAGAGGAGTGATCAGTGGGGAACTGAGACCCTGCTCTGCCCAGTCTGGGGGGTGGTGGGAGGTGCCATGTCACAGAACGAAGGAGGGGCCAGCTTCTCTGTTTGGGGGTTCAGGTGTCTGTCCGCCCTCAAGGGCCCTGGCTCCACCCACCGGTGTCTACTGTCTGTCTGTGACTGAAGCGGAGACTCAGGCATCCACAGCCTCCTCTCCTATCACTGTCTGCTCTGAGTCTCTCTCTCCTGTTCAGAAACATTCCATTGGTCCTCCCTGACTGCAACCACAGACTTTGCTTCTGGTTGGTCCTGGCCCAGGAGTTGTCAACTGTAATACCTGGACCAGGAGCAGCAGCAGCATCACCTTGGAGTTTATTAGAAAATGCAAATTCTACATCTCCACCTCAGAGCTGCTGAATCAAACGCTCTGGAGTGGAGGATTTCCCTAGCAGTCCAGTTGTTAAGGCTTTGCCATACAGTGTCAGAGGTGCAGGTTCGATCCCACATATCTCATGGCCAAAAATCTTAAAAGAAAAAAACAAAAAACTTCTGGAATGGAGGCCATCTGTGTTTTAATAAATCTTTGGTGGTAGTAGCTAGCTGCGTGATGCATGCCAGCTGATTCTCTTTCTGCCCCCTTCATAGGTGATTCTCAAGCCTAGTTGCATATTAGAATCACAGGAGAGCCTTCTAAGGGCCCCATGGGCCATGCCCATCTCCAGGGATCCTTATTTAAGTCTTTGGTGGGGCAGGGTATCAGAACTGTTACAAGTTCTTCTTTGGCTCTGTTTTGCCTTCAGAAGGGAGAGCCCCCCCCCCCCCCCCCACTTAAACTTCAAACTCCTGCCTTCCAAAGGGGTCCTGTATTTCACCTTTCTAGGACCCTCCCACTCCTACTCATATCCAGTAATTTTGTTTAAAGTGAAAGTGTTCGTATCCGACTCTTTTTGACCCATGGACTATAGCCCGTCCTTGGGGTTCTGCAGGCAAGAATCTGGAGTGGGTTGCCATTCCCATCTCCACGGGGTCTTCCCCACACAGGGATAGAACCTGCGTCTTCTGATTGCAGGCAGATTCTTTACCGTCCAGGCCACCAGGGAAGCCCCGCAGGAGGTGAAACCTCCCCCAGAAGCACTGAGAGGTGGCCTCAGACCTCGTCTCCAGCCCAGGGCAGGTGCCCGGCTCACCTCAAGTACGAGAGGGCATCCATGGCCATGGTCCGCACAGGAGAAACCAGGCTGTCAGTCGGTTCTGCCTTGATGATGGCCTGCCGGGGCGGCAGGGCAGTGAGCTGCCAGGCCACCCGAGTCCCGCGATGGCCAGGGAGGGGCTTGGGCGGACAGTGACTCCGCTGGCAGGGGCGCTCCCTGGTTACAGCCAGGAGGGCCTGACATCGTACGACGGGCTCCAACACCGCACGCACTCTCATTCTTTTCGTGATCAGTTGGCCTTTGACATTTTAGGTGAAGTTGCTCCAACGTGCGACCCAATGACTATACAGTCCCTGGAGTTCTCCAGGCCAGAATACTGGAGTGGGTAGCTTTTCCCTTTACCAGGGGATCTTCCCAACCCAGGGGTCGACTCAGGTCTCATTGCAGGCAGATTCTTTACCAGCTGAGCTATGAGGGAAGCCCAGGGGAAGCAGCAAAATCTCATGGGAGGAGTGGAGCTAAGATGGGCTGGTGCTTCTTGCTCATTTCTGCCACTTACTGGCTGTGTGTCCTTGCGCAAATCAATTCCTCAGCCCTGAGCCCTTGCTCAGGTGTGACATGAGGACTCGGGGCCTGGTCCACAGGGCTGTACCAGGCTGGTGTGAAATTACATGCGTGTTGCTCTTGACCCCAAGTGGGAGCCTAATCAATGTCTGATTCTTTCTCAAGGCCTCCTGTTCCATCCATATCTCCCTTCCCTCCAGGCTGCTGCCAGTGCACCCAGAGGGTGTTCAGGGGCCAGGGTTTCCATCGCAGGGAGTGGAGAGGTCTGGGGACGAGGGTCAGGGGCTGACCACAGCCTCAGCAGCCCCTGTCACTGCCTCTTGCCTTTGGACAGCTGGTACTTTCTAGATCTTAAGAAAGTTCTGGGCAAAAGTAGCTGTAAGTCCTGCCCACAGCAGAGCCCAACCTCCTGGTCCTGCCTATGGAGAAACGCTGGGGCTAGCTAGGGCTGACCCATGGGGCTCTGTGTCCCAGCCCTAAACCAGACACCTCAGGGGCATCACTGGGCTCGAGGGCAGGGGTCTTCAGCCCCAGCTTCCGGAATGTTCCTGGCCATGAAAAGCTTTTATCAGATATAAGAATGTCACACACAGAACACCTATAGTCGGGTCAAAGCCAAACTGAGACAGGTGGTGCCTCGGAGACCCCTGCCACCCCTTGGGCCTCAGATGGCCTCAGGTCAGCAGAGTGAAACCCCCAAACTGCCCAGGATGGAGGAAACCCCCCAGATGGCTTACCATGATAATGCCAGTCAGGGTTGCCTTTTGGGCAAATTGGAAGTCTTCCAGGTCCTTGATGTTCTTGATGGCATCCGTGACCTGCACCACACTCTTCATGAAGGCCAGTTTGAGGCAGATGTCCTGTGACCATGACGAGGGGCAGGGAGGACCTTTTTGTGGGTGAGCCCCAAAGACCCCAAGACCGGGCCCCTGCTTCCAGACCCTGGGGCCACATAGAACACCCTCTCCTCTGCTGAGAAAGTATCAGTGTCAGGGGCAAGCTGAGAGACGGTCGCCCCATTCTGCCCTTCAGCCACCTGGCGGGGAAATGGGCCAGGCGCTGGACAGGGCACAGCGTCCCCATGGTCCCCCCAGAAGGTGCTGAATCCCCAAACCCCTCCATTCTGAGCCCGAGTACAGCAATGCCAGTCAGGGGGACCTTCACTGACCAGAGGATCTGAGCCCTGTGCATCACCGTAGGGGCGAAGTAAGTTACGGAGGTCAAATCAGTTTTGCTTTTAAGGCATGCACTTACCTTCAAGACATCATGCGAAATGAGATCAGCCAGTCTCAAAAGGACAAACACTGTGATTTCAGATCATATGAGATCCTTGGAGTGTCAGCATCATACAGATAGGAAGTAGAAGGGTGGATGCCAGGAGCTAGGACAGGGGGACTGGGGAGTTGATGCTAGTGGGGACAGAGTTTCAGTTTAGGAAGATGAAGGTCTGGAGATGAATGATGGCGATGGCTGCTCAACAGTTTGAACGCACTTAATGTCACACTAGTAATGCTCAAAATTCTCCAAGCCAGGCTTCAACAGTATGTGAACTATGAACTTTCAGATGTTCAAGCTGGACTTAGAAAAGGTAGAGCAGTCAGAGATCAAGTTGCCAACATCCGTTTGATCATCTAAAAGCAAGAGTGTTCCAGAAAACATCTACTTCTGCTTTATTGACTATGCCAAAGCCTTTGACTGTGGATCACAACAAACTCTGGAAAATTCTGAAAGAGATGGGAATCCCAGACCACCTGACCTGCCTCTTAGAAATCTGTATGCAGGTCAGGAATCAACAGTTAGAACTGGTTCCAAACAGGAAAAGGAGTACATCAAGGCTGGATATTGTCACCCTGCTTATTTAACTTCTATGCAGAGTACATCATGAGAAACACTGGGCTGGATGAAGCACAAGCTAGAATCAAGATTGCTTGGAGACATATCAATAACCTCAGAAAAGCAGATGACACCACCCTTATGGCAGAAAGTGAAGAAGAATTGAAGAGCCTCTTGATGAAAGTGAAAGAGGAGAGTGAAAAAGTAGGTTAAAGCTCAACATTCAGAAAACTAAGATCATGGCATCTGGTCCCATCACTTTATGGAAAATAGATGGGGAAACAGTGGAAATAGTGACAGACTTTATTTTGGGGGGCTCCAAAATCACTGAAGATGGTGACTGCAGCCATGACATTAAAAGACACTTGTTTCTTGGAAGAAAAGTTATGACCAACCTAGACAGCATATTGAAAAGCAGAGACATTACTTTGCCAACAAAAGTCTGTCTAGTCAAAGCTATGGTTTTTCCAGTAGCCATGAATGGATATGAGAGTTGGACTCTAAAGAAAACTGAGTGCCAAAAAACTGATGCTTTTGAAGAACTCTTGAGAGTCCCTTGGACTTCAAGGAGATCCAATCAGTCCACCTTAAAGGAAATCAGTCCTGAATATTCATTGGGAGGACTGATGCTGAAGCTAAAACTCTAATATTTTGGCCACATGAAGCGAAGAACTGGCTCATTGGAAAAGACCCTGATGCTGGGAAAGATTGAAGGTGGGGGGAAAGGGGACGACAGAGGATGAGATGGCTGGATGGTATCACCGACTCAGTGGACATGAGTTTGTGTAAACTCCAGGAGTTGTGATGGACAGGGAGGCCTGGCATGCTGCAGTCCATGGGGTCGCAAAGAGTCGGATATGACTGAGTGACTGAACTGAACTGAATGTCAATGAACTGCATGCTTAAAAGTGGTTATGATGACAAATTTCATGTCATGTACTTCACCATAGTTTTCAAAACAGTAATAATAAAGTCATTTCTCCTTTATTTCCTGAGTTTTCTCCTCCTGGCTTTTCCAAGAAAGCAGCCAATCCCTTTGCCTCTCTGAAGATAGCCCCTTTCTTGACCCTTATGAAAGGTCCTGGGGTCAGGTATCAGGATAGGGGCAGAGGTGAGAGAAGGCATGTGCAAAGGGCTGGGCAAGGGCTTGTCCTATGACTTCAGCAACCCACAATCACCCCTACTCAGTAATGGGGGAAGGGCTGCTCCCCACCGCTGACCCCCCCTGCAGCAGAGAGACTGGGGCAATGATCTTCCCAAATGCTGAGTGACAGGCAGGACTCCAGGACTCGAATCTCCTGCGTGGGGCTGGCAGTGCCCAGATAATGATGCAGGGTGGCTCTCCCCCCGCCCCAGCCTGGGGCTCAGGAGGGCATCATCGGGGCACGGCGTGTCTGTGGGATCCCAGGGTTACCTGGCAGCTGCTGGAGTAGTGGTGGATGATCTTGGTGGTGATGGGGTTGTCCACGTGGACGAGAAGCATCTGCGGGTGGCAGTAGGAGGCCACGCAGCTGTACATCACCATGAGCGCGCCCTTCACCGTCTCCCGCCTCCAGGGATGGTCCTTCTGTGAGGCCAACGAGAAGGGGAAGAAGCCACTGTGGCCGTCGGGGAGAGGGTCTGTCCCTTCAGGTGTTTCCTGGGCACCGGAACTGCTCAGTCGTGTACTCGTCCATCGGGCACACCTTTACTGAGCTCCTGCTCTACGCTGTGCCCTGGCTGTAGCGTGCGAGCAGGTCAGACATGGCCGTGACTGCTGGCCGCAGGGGCTTTGTGCAGACACCCTGACCAGAGGCGGCTGTGCACGCCCTCATGCCTTCGCCTACTGAGCACCTGCTCTGGGCCAGGGGCTCCCGGGATGCTGGTGATTCACTGGGAACAGAGAGCCTCAGCCCAGCTCTTCTGGGAGGAGGTGTCGGAGGCCACCCAACCCACCATGGAAGGAGGAGCAGGGGAGCCCACATTCTCCAGGCTTTGACTAGAAATCCAGGTCTCAGGCTCCACTTTGTGGAGAAGCCGGGAGAGAGGCCGGGACACTCCCAATTCTCTATATTCAAACTACCAGACCCCCAGGGCAAGGGTCCAATCCAAGGCCAAAACCTGAGGCATCAGTGACTCAGCTGGTGGCCCCTTGAGGGCTCAGCCAGCCCAGGGCACTGTGCCCTGAGGACGGAACGGACAGCATCCAGACCCGGCCCTTGGCCTCCTTAATCTGATTCCCCACTCCACTTTGGCGAAGGAGACACAGAGTGGAGTTTCTTATTGAGCTCCAGTAAGACTGCAAGGAGAGCCAACCGGTGCATCCTAAAGGAGATCAGTCCTGAATATTCATCGGAAGGACTGATGTTGAAGCTGAAACTCCAATACTTTGGCCACCTGATGCGAAGAGCTGACTCATCTGAAAAGACCCTGATGCTGGGAAAGATTGAAGGTGGGAGGAGAAGGAGATGACAGAGGATGAGATGGTTGGATGGCATCACCGACTCAATGGACATGAGTTTGAGTAAACTCCGGGAGTTGGTGATGGACAGGGAGGCCTGGCGTGCTGCAGTCCATGGGGTGGCAAAGAGTCAGACATGACTGAGTGACTGAACTGAGCTGAAGAGCCTCGGTTGGGGGCTGAGAGCACCATTCTAAGAGGCCCCCAGGGAGCTGACGATGGGGCAAGGGCGCCTCACCCGCCAGGCGCCAATCTGCCAGGACTGCTCCGACTCCTGGATCCTCTCTTCAAAGTCATGGAGCACGCCCAGCACCGTCTTCACCTGGCCCCGGGCACACAGGCCAAAGCACAGGATCACGCCCTGCGGGAGGACCCAGCGGGCAGGCTGAGGGCGGGGGTGCTGGGGACACCCCGTGCGCTGCGCCCCCCCCCCCCACACACACGGATAGACACACAGGCACGCGCACACGCACAGGCATGCACACACCGCATCCTCCCAAGCCCCGGAGGGGACCACGGGGCACCCGCACCTCCCGGTCGAAGTCGTTGCTGTAGTCCGTCTTGTACAGCAGCTCCAGCAGCAGCACTTCCACCTTGTCGGCCTCCAGGCCCGTGGCCAGGGTGAAGCCCAAGGCCCGGTACAGAAAGCCCTGGCGGGGCGGAAGGGACACAGGGAGCTTCAAGCCTCCAACCCGGCCCTCTGGGGTCACTGCCAAGGGGCGGTCTCTACTCGTCCCTCCAGATTTAAAAATATGCCTTTTGTGTATTTTTAAAAACAAGTATCCAGGCCAATCTAAGAGGTTAGGCTGTAGCAGGGCAGGCATGTTACCAAGAGTAGGGGACAAGTTTCTCTCCTATATAAACTGCATCAATCTACACTCCCACCAACAGACCCAGGAGCACTTGTCCTCCTGCCTTCTCTCTGCCTTAGGATATTATCCACGAGAGGTGGAATGTTTGCATCTTGGTTAGTCATCTTTGCATCTTCTCATGGTCCAATCTTGGAATTTCTGCCTGTATTCTTTCCCCGTTGTTGGATTATTTCTCTTATTTTTTGTTTACAAGAATGTTGTGTATATATTTGGAAAAAAAAAAAAAAAACGAGAACAGACATATATTATCTCACTTAATCTGCACAACAACTCTGAAAGGCAAAAGGTATTTTGAGACAATAAAATTAGCAGGAAGCAGTAGAACCAGGGTTAAAAATCAAGCAGTCAAAAAGCCAAAACATAATATAAAAACAATACCATCACAAATTTAAAAATGACTTCTAAAAAATGGTCCACAAAAAAAAAATCTTAAAGGAAAGAATAAAACCAAGCATAGCCTTAGGCTCACTTCTTAAGTGAGCACTCCTGTGGTCCATTTCCCCAGTGTCCCATTTCACTTTTGATTTTATTCATACTGATTTCTTTTGGTCATGCAGACAATTTTCATTTTCACAGCGTACGGTCTCTTTCTTTTCCTTTGTCTTTCTAAAAGATTCTTTTCATGCATATAAAGGTCTGTTCTATTCCATGTTAAGACTATAAAAATATCCATCAGTATATTCTTCCTGTCACTCCATGGCTGTATTTCATTTCATTCACTTACATCTTTGTTCTGGGAGAACAAATCCTTCTCTAATGAGCTTTTAAAAAAATATGCTCTTGGCTATTATTCTCTTACATTTTTTTCATTAGGGCAAACGTAGAAATAATCTTGTCAAATAAAACTGTCAGATTTCCACAAATTTCCCTTTTGGGAAATTAGAAGTAAATTGCATTGCAGATTTTTTTTTTTTGGCCGCATCACTTGCTGTGCAGGATCTTAGTTCCCTGACGAGGGATCAAACCCTTCCCCACTGCAGTGGAAGCACGGAGTCCTAACCAGGGGACCACAGGGACGTCCCTGTACTGCAGATTAACTTGAGGAAAAAGGACACCTGAGCAACGGAGACTTCCTGTCCAAGAAGCAGAGGTTGTGTATGTTTGGTCAGGCTTTCTTTCAGCCTTTCTGCCCCTTCTTGTACTTTGGGGTTCTTCTCCTTGGTTCCACATTTTCACGTATTCCCTAGTTTTATTTGGTTGCAAATTTTACATTGTGTTGCTGCTTTGAATAGGGTCTCTTTTATTATGTCGTATTTTTGTTTTGTTTGTTTATAGGAAACATGATCGTTTTGCCTGTTATTTGGGGGGAAAGAACGACTCTATCTACTGGAATTACAAATCTAGAGGCTTCAGCAGCCTTGCTCCCCCTACCCCCAGAGGATGCCTTTCTGAGTGATGAAGAGTCTGGGAGAGTCCTGATGAAATTCCTTCAGGCACTGTATCCAGTCATGACTTTTTAAGCTATCTGAGCCAATGAAACCCTATTCATTTGTTTACTTTGCTTTAAGCTAGGTGAGTTATTGTAATAAGGTTGAATTGTATGCATTGGCTTACTAAATACTACATACAAGTTTCTTTCAAATGGGCATCGGGCCCTGAACTGACATCTGATAAGATGTTACACCCACAAGTATACAGCATTTAGCTACAGAAGACAGACATGCTGTGTCTATTTTACATATACTATTATGAAGGGTGCATATTTGAACAAATGAAAACTTTAGTTGACTTCTCTAAAAATTCTTTTTAAACATCTCTCAGTTCAGTTCAGTCGCTCAGTCGTGTCTGACTTTTTGCGACCCCATGAATCGCAGCATGCCGGGTCCCCCTGTCCATCACCAACTCCCGGAATTCACCCAAACTCATGTCCATCGAGTCAGTGATGCCATCCAGCCATCTCATCCTTTGTTGTCCCTTTCTCCTCCTGCCCCCAATCCCTCCCAGCATCAGAGCCTTTTCCAATGAGTCAACTCTTTGCATGAGGTGGCCAAAGTATTGGAGTTTCAGCTTCAGCATCAGTCCTTCCAAAGAAATCCCAGGGCTGATCTCCTTCAGAATGAACTGGTTGGATCTCCTTGCAGTCCCAGGGACTTTCAAGAGTCTTCTCCAGCACCACAGTTCAAAAGCATCAATTCTTCGGCGCTCGGCCTTCTTCACAGTCCAGCTCTCACATCCATACATGACTACAGGAAAAACCATAGCCTGTACACATTGGCAGTCACCCCACATTCCCCTCATCCGTGACAACCACCCGTCTAATTTTCTGTCTCGTTAGATTTGCCTGTTCTGGATATTTCAAATAAGTAGAGCCATATCATTCGTGGGCCTTCGCATCTGGCTTCTTGCACTTGGTGTAATGCTTTCAAGGATCATCCTTTCTGTAGCAGATGTAAGCACTTCACTCCTTTTCATGGCTGAATAACACTCTGTTGTATGGATATAGCACAGTTTGTTTACTCATTTATCCACTGATGAACACTTGAGTTTTTTCCGATTTTTGGCTATCTGAATGATGTTGCTCTGAATATTTACATACAAGCTCTTATGTGGACATATGTTTTCATTTCTTCTGGGCATATATAATTAAGAGCATAACTGCTAGGTCATAGGTAGCTCCATATTTAACATTTCAAGGAAATGCCAAACTACTTTTCAAACTGTACCATTTTGTATTTATACCAGCAATATATCAAGAGTCCCAATTTCTCTATCTTCTTGTCAATATTTGTTACTATCTGTCTTTTGGATTACAGCCATCCTTGTGAGTGTGGAGTGATGCCTTGCGGTTTTGATTTGCATTTCCTTAATGGCAATGATCTTGAAAACTTTTTCATGTGGTTACTTGCCATTTGTATATCTTTCCTTCACCCATTTTTAAATTGGCTTATTTGTCATTGTATTATTGATTATAAGGGTTCTTTATATATTCTGGATACAATTCCCTTCTCAGGGACTAGATTTGCAAATATTGTCTCTCATTTGGTGGGTTGACTTTTCACTTTCTTGACGGTACCTTTTTCAGCACAAAACTTTTAGCTCTGATGATGTCCCATTTACCTATTTTCTCTTTCATCACTTGTGTTTTGGGTGTTATGTCTCAGAAGACTTTGCTCAAGCCAAGATCATGAAGATTTATATTTCTGTTTCACTCTAAGAATTTTATATTTTCACTTTTCATATTTACATATATGGTCCATTTTGAGTTAATTTTTGTGTATGGTATGAGGAAGGGGCCCAACTTCATTCTTTTGTAAGTGGCTATGCACGTCTTCCCAGCATCATTTGTTGAAAAGATGACTCCTTCCCCACTGAATTGTCTTGGCACTCTTGTTGAAAATCAATTGACAGTAAATGTGAGGTCTATTTCCAGACCCTCAATTCGATTCCATCAAACCATTACCTGTCCTGATGCCAGTATCACCCTGTCTTGTTTACTGTAATGATGCAAGAAGTCTTGAAATCGCAAAATCTGAGTCTTCCAATTTTGTTCGTTTTTAAAACATAACTGTGTTGGCTATTCCAGGCCCCTTATATTTCCACAGGAATTTCAGAATCACCTTGTCAGTCTCTGGGGGTGGGGGCGGGAAGCCAGCTGGGATTATAGTGGGGGTCGTGTTGAATCTATAGATAAATCGGCAAGTGTCACCATCTTAAATATATTGCCCTCCAATCTGTGAACATGCTTTCCCTTGGTCAAGACCTTCTCTGATTGTCAACAATGTTTATAGTTTTGCAAAGACCCCTTAACGATGATATACAAACATGCGGTGGTCATGAGCCAGCAGCTGGATGAGGCGGGAGGAGACACTAGTGGGAGGGATGGGGGTGGGTGTACGGCAGGGTCTGAGAGAAGGGGTGCTGTTGTTCTACCCCGCCTGCCACAGGCGGAGTCGCCCACCCAGCCCCAGCTCTGGCTCCCCTCCAGGCCTCATCTTCCCGCTTTGGCGTCCTGGGGTTGGTTCGGTGTCATCTTCCCCCTTTGCACTATTTACCAGAACACGCTCAGACATCTCACTCCTTGCCAGGGACTCTGCAGGGTGACACTGCAGGTGGGGGCCGAGGTGAGAGGAATGGGGAAGCGGGTGACTGGGGGGAAATGCCCCCAGCTGCAACAAAGCAGGCTTTTGAGGGAAAACAAGACAGAACAAAACACTACAGCCCGCGGGCCAGGAGCAGGCGGCCGCCTCCCCTCCCGGGGCGCTGGGGACAGCCTCAGGCGCGCCTGCTCTCCTGCCTGGCCCCGGAGTCCCCTCCCTGTCTGAACAGCCCTGCCTCTGGGAACCAACCTTCTCCAGGGAGGGGCTGTCGAAGCTCTCGATCTGGTTGTTCAGCTCTTTGCTCAGACGCAGGCTCCAGTTGGAACCCCGAGTCTTCTTGAGGGAGTTTCTCAGAAACTGGGGGTGGGGGAGAAGGCAGAGGTGCGCAGGGCTCAGAGGGCTGTGTGCCTTGAGCAGCGACTGTCCCTCTCTAGCGCCTTCCCCGGCCTCTGGATGGCTTCGCCCTCTCAGCCCCGACCCAGAGCCAGTGCTGTGCGGGCTTGGGGGCTGCCGGGAGGGCTCCCCTGGGCCGCCTCCGGGGCTCCTGGTTTCCAGGCTGGGGTCTCGTGCTGCGGCTGCTCGTGCTCCCCAAGCCTTCTGACAGGAGGGGAGCGTGTTCCGTAGGGGCTCCTCAACTCCCCACCGCCCCCCACCCCGGCCTCAGGCTGCGGGATCGCCTCTACCTGAATCAGCTTGTCCTCCCACGTCTCCTGGTTCCACGTAAACTCAGTGTGTTCTGCAGAGAGAAGGCCGCCCGCGCTCCTGCCTCCTGCCGCTCCTCCATGCCGCCTCCCAAATGCAGCAGCTGGGTCCTCCGTGGATGGGCTCCCCACCCGCCGCACTCCCTCTCCACCCTCCCAGGGACCCGAGTAGGCTGCGCTGGCCACCGGGAGCCTGGGCGCCCTGGCTCAGGCCACGTGACTTGTACATGGCAGGTACACTGCCTGGAGGTGGCTCACACGCCCCGGGCTCCTTTGCTCAGATCAGGTGGTTAGTACATTGCATGTACACTAGGGGTGTGTGTGAGGAGATCACAAACGCACTCTGAGCTTCTTTGCTCAGGCCACATGACTGGCACCCAGCGGGTACGCGGCGGGGGGTGGGGAGTGACTCACACAAGCACCGCAGGCTCCTTTGCTCAGGCCACATGTTTAGTACCCAGCGAGTACACCAATGTGGTGCGGGATGCTGGCTTGCGAACGCAACTTGGGCTCCTTTGCTCAGAGCCAGGTGATTAGTACACAGCGTGTACACTAGGGGTGTGTGTGGGGTATCGCACAGGCACTCTGGGCTCCTTTGCTCAGGCTACAAGACTAGCACCCAGTGGTACACTGCAAGGCGGGCGGGACTCACACAAGCACCACAGGCTCCTTTGCTCAGG
The DNA here is from genome assembly GCF_016772045.2 of Ovis aries. NCBI lineage: Eukaryota > Metazoa > Chordata > Mammalia > Artiodactyla > Bovidae > Ovis > Ovis aries. The sequence goes on along the minus strand of NC_056054.1, from coordinate 7,216,449 downwards.
CCACACGTCTAGTACCCGGCATGTGCACTTAGGGGGTGGCTTGCGCACGCACCCGGGACATCTCACCTTCCAGGTACTTCACCAGCAGCGGGATCTCCAGTTCCCACATGTCAGCCATGGAGGGGGCGATGCTCTGGCTCAGGGTCTTCAGAAGGTTGAGCATGGCGATCCCGCGGCCCTCCCCCTTGTAGGGGGATGACATCAGTACCTGGGGAACACCGAGACTCCAGTGGGGCCCCTCCTGGGCTGGGCAGCCCCAGGCCCCGTGCACCCTAACCTGAGGCCTCGCTGTCTGAGCCCATAAAGGGAGAGTTGGATAGGATGGGGCCTTTCAAGCAGAGCTCCGAGGACTCCCAGGATCAGAGCATCCCTGCAGAGGATGCTGAAGAGAGGAAAAGAGAAACGAGAGCGCAGACTCCCTCCGCACCCAGGGTTCCACGGAGCTTGGAGCAGGGTCAACACAAGGACGAAGATGCATGGGTGCAGGGCAGAGCTGACCCCCAGGGAAGGGCAGGCTGCTGACAGTGTCCTGCAGATGCTTGGGGCCATTCAAAGGCCCAGCAGAGAAATCTGGGAGCCTGCTGCCCTTGCCGCATCTCCCCAGAGGGACGACGGGGGGCTGGAAAGCTCTGTCCTGCCAAGCATCCAGCTCCATGCTCCCCCTGGAGGCCCTGGGGATTAGGAGCTCATGGGAGGGGCGCCGCAGGACACAGACGGGGCCAGGCCAGTGCACAGCCCCCGTGAGCCACTCACCAGGAGACGGGCCAGCAGTTTCTGTGGCGCAGGCAGGTCCACTGGGGAGAGAAAGATACAGGATACTGAGGCTGCCCTGCTCCTGTGCCCTGGGGAGCTTCTCCCTGCAAGGTGCTGCCCCAACAGCATCCCATCGCCCCCCAGAATGCAGGAGGGGTCAGGACAGGGGATTTTCCACAGAGAACATCAATACAACTGGCCGTCCCGGGAAGAAGGCGCCTGGTGCTACAGGCTGGGTTTGAGAATATGCGCCCCCTTTTTTTTTTCAATTTAACAATTTATTTTAATTGGAGGCTAATTACTTTACAATATTGTGGTGGTTTTGCCATACATTGACATGAATCAGCCATGGGTGGACATGTGCTCCCCATCCTGACTCTCCCTCCCACCTCCCTCCCCCATCCCTCAGGGTCATCCAGTGCACCAGCCCTGAGCAATCTGTCTCATGCATCGAATCTGGACTGGCGATCTGTTTCACATATGGTAATAGACATGTTTCAAATCTATTCTCTCAAATCATCCCACCCTCGCCTTCTCCCACAGAGTCCAAAAGTCTGTTCTTTACATCTGTGTGCCTTTTGGTGTCTCGCATATAGAGTCATCATTATCTTCTTTCTAAATTCCATATATATATGTGTTAACATACTGTGCTCTTTTCAGGATGTGCCCACTTGGGAGCACACACCCGTCTGGCTGTGAGAGTGTTTCTTTCCTACTGTGAGTCTTGGCCTTGTTGAGCCAACAGTAACTAGACACCAGCCCCTTCCCCTCCCCTCCCTCTGCAGGCTCTGGGAGCCTGGGAGCCCAGGAGTAGCAGGAACTCATAGCATTTGGACCAGCGGCCGAGGGAGGGGCAGGCCTGCTGAGAAGCTGCAGGGAGGGGTGGCACCCAGGAAGGAGCCAGCCTCAGACTCAGGGTTGGGGCAGGAGGTAGACCAGGGGGTGATCTAGCCAGATGCTCAGAGCTGGCTCTGCCCTTCACCATCGCTGGGTCCTGTGAGGCTCCCAGTCACCTCCTGAAAGTGGACACATCCATCCTCAAAGCCCCAGGACCATGACAGCAGCCCCCTTGGATGGCAGGGTCCCCTGTAAGTAGGTCAGTCTAGTCCCTTTCTTGAGGGTCTGATGCTAACAAGTGCGTCATCAGGGGCGAGTAGGAGGGCCTGGTGGGGGTAGTTCCAGAGGACTCGGATGGGATATACAGTCCTTCCAGAGGGCTCATGGGGGCCAGAGAGCTGACACTTGGGGGAAGCCTGAGCCAGGACCTGAGGTCTGGGCCAGGTTGGGGGGGAGGTGGGGACAAGAGGAGTGGGCTGCCAGAGGAAGAGTGTACGATTGTAACCTCCTGTGATTTTGGTAAGGGCGGCCTCTTCGGCAAGGCCTGGCTCTCTGGGCTCTGGGCTGCTTCCTGGAGAAGGGGGAACCGTCCCAGCCACGGGGCAGCCCACCTGCCCAGTCCCTCCAGCTGGCGCAGGGGGGCTGCCCACCGTGCCTGCTCTTGCTTGCGTTGGCCTCCTCGTCCTTGGCGTGCAGCTGGCGTTCGGCCAGGTTGGTGAGGCTGATGCAGATGGGGGTCAGGGCCTCCGTGTAGTCCGTCTCCATGATGTAGCACAGGAGCCTCACCCAGAACTCCTGGGGGCGGGCAGGGAGGGGGCGCGGGGTCAGCCTGCGGTGCCACGCCTGCGGGCCTCACTCCACCCGCATCCAGCACATCCTCTTTGACCAGCCCTCCCTCTAACCCCCAATCCCCTAGAGAGGCTCACTGGGCCGACAACCCAGCTGCGCTTGCCAACTGTGATGATCAGTTTCTGTGTCAGCTTGGCGAGTGAACACACAGTTATTCGATCAGGAACTAATCTGGGTGTGGCAGTGAAGGTATTTTGATGCAATCTGATGAAAGTCCAAAATCTGTATAGGAGGTTACTCTGGATAATGTGAGTTGACTTCATCAGTTCAGTTCAGTTCAGTTCAGTCACTCAGTCATGTTCGACTCTGCGACCCCATGAATTGCAGCACGCCAGGCCTCCCTGTCCATCACTAACTCCCGTAATTCACTCAGACTCACATCCATCGAGTCAGTGATCATCCAGCCATCTCACCCTCTGTCGTCCTCTTCTCCTCCTGCCCCCAATTTCTCCCAGCATCAAAGTCTTTTCCAATGAGTCAACTCTTCACATGAGGTGGCCAAAGTACTGGAGTTTCAGCTTAAGCATCGTTCCTTCCAAAGAAATCCCAGGGCTGATCTTCTTCAGAATGGACTGGTTGGATTTCCCTGCAGTCCAAGGAACTCTCAAGAGTCTTCTCCAACACCATACTTCAAAAGCATCAATTCTTCAGCGCTCAGCCTTCTTCACAGTCCAACTCTCACATCCATACATGACTACCGGAAAAACCATAGCCTTGACTAGACGGACCTTAGTCGGCAAAGTAATGTCTCTGCTTTTGAATATGCTATCTAGGTTGGTCATAACTTTTCTTCCAAGGAGTAAGTGTCTTTTAATTTCATGGCTGCAATCACCATCTGCAGTGATTTTGGAGCCCCCAAAAATAAAGTCTGACACTGTTTCTACTGTTTCCCCATCTATTTCCCATGAAGTGATGGGACCGGATGCCATGACCTTGTTTTCTGAATGTTGAGCTTTAAGCCAACTTTTTCACTCTCCTCTTTCACTTTCATCAAGAGGCTTTTTAGCTCCTCTTCACATTCTGCCATAAGGGTGGTGTCATCTGCATATCTGAGGTTATTGATATTTCTCCCAGCAATCTTGATTCCAGCTTATGTTTCTTCCAGTCCAGCGTTTCTCATGATGTACTCTGCACGGAAGTTAAATACGCAGGGTGACAATATACAGCCTTAACGTACTCCTTTTCCTATTTGGAACCAGTCTGTTGTTCCATGTCCAGTTCTAACTGTTGCTTCCTGACCTGCATACAGATTTCTCAGGAGGCAGGTCAGGTGGTCTGGTATTCCCATTTCTCTCAGAATTTTCCACAGTTTATTGTGATCCACACAGTCAAAGGCTTTGGCATAGTCAATAAAGCAGAAATAGATGCTTTCTGGAACTCTCTTGCTTTTTCCATGATCCAGCAGATGTTGGCAATTTGATATCTGGTTCCTCTGCCTTTTCTAAATCCAGCTTGAACATTAGGAAGTTCACGGTTCACGTATTATTGAAACCTGGCTTGGAGAATTTTGAGCATTACTTTACTAGCATGTGAGATGAGTGCAATTGTGTGGTAGTTCGAGCATTCTTTGGCATTGCTTTTCTTTGGGATTGGAATGAAAATTGACCTTTTCCAGTCCTGTGGCCACTGCTGAGTTTTCCAAATTTGCTGGCGTATTGAGTGCAGCACTTTCACAGCATCATCTTTCAGGATTTGAAATAGCTCAACTAGAATTCCATCATCTCCACTAGCTTTGTTCGTAGTGATGCTTTCTAAGGCCCACTTGAGTGATCACACCATCATGATTATCCAGGTCATGAAGATCTTTTTTGTACAGTTCTGTGTATTCTTGCCACCTCTCCTTAATATCTTCTGCTTCTGTTAGGTCCAGACCATTTCTGTCCTTTATTGAGCCCATCTTTGCATGAAATGTTCCCTTGGTGTCTCTAATTTTCTTGAAGAGATCTCTAGTCTTTCCCATTTTGTTGTTTTCCTCTATTTCTTTGCATTGATCGCTGAAGAAGGCTTTCTTATCTCTTCTTGCTACTCTTTGGAACTCTGCATTCAGATGCTTATATCTTTCCTTTTCTCCTTTGCTTTTCGCCTCTCTTCTTTTCACAGCTATTTGTAAGGCCTCCCCAGACAGCCATTTTGCTTTTTTGCATTTCTTTTCCATGGGGATGGTCTTGATCCCTGTCTCCTGTACAATGTCATGAACCTCATTCCATAGTTCATCAGGCACTCTATCTATCATATCTAGGCCCTTAAATCGATTTCTCACTTCCACTGTATAATCATAAGGGATTTGATTTAGGTCATACCTGAATGATCTAGCGGTTTTCCCTACTTTCTTCAATTTAAGTCTGAATTTGGCAATAAGGAGTTCATGATCTGAGCCACAGTCAGCTCCTGGTCTTGTTTTTGCTGACTTCATAGAGGTTCTCCATCTTTGGCTGCAAAGAATATAATCAATCTGATTTCGGTGTTGACCATCTGGTGATGTCCATGTGTAGAGTCTTCTCTTGTGTTGTTGGAAGAGGGTGTTTGCTATGACCAGTGCATTTTCTTGGCAAAACTCTATTAGTCTTTGTCCTGCTTCATTCTGCATTCCAAGGCCAAATTCGCCTGTTACTCCAGGTGTTTCTTGACTTCCTACTTTTGCATTCCAGTCCCCTATAATGAAAAGGACATCTTTTCTGGGTGTTAGTTCTAAAAGGTCTTGTAAGTCTTCATAGAACAGTTCAACTTCAGTTTCTTCAGCGTTACTGGTTGGGGCATAGCCTTGGATAACTGTGATATTGAGTGGTTTGCCTTGGAGACGAACAGAGATCATTCTGTCATTTTTGAGATTGCATCCAAGTACTGCACTTCGGAATCTTTTTGTTGACCATGATGGCTACTCCATTTCTTCTGAGGGATTCCTGCCCGCAGTAGTAGATATAATGGTCATCTGAGTTAAATTCACCCATTCCAGTCCATTTTAGTTCGCTGATTCCTAAAATGTTGACATTCACTCTTGCCATCTCTTGTTTGACCGCTTCCAATTTGCCTTGATTCATGGACCTGACATTCCAGGTTCCTATGCAATATTGCTCTTCACAGCATTGGACCTTGCTTCTATCACCAGTCACATCCACGGCTGGGTATTGTTTTTGCTTTGGCCCCATCCCTTCATTCTTTCTAGAGTTATTTCTCCACTGATCTCCAGTAGCATATTGGGCACCTACTGGCCTGGGGAGTTCCTCTTTCAGTATCCTACCATTTTGTCTTTTCATACTGTTCATGGGATTCTCAAGGCAAGAATACTGAAGTGGTTTGCCATTCCCTTCTCCAGTGGACCACATTCTGTCATCAAATCCGTTGAGGGTAAGAACAGGTTTCCCTGAGGAAGAAGAGAGTTTGCTTGCCTCAAGGTTGCAGCCTCAGCTACTGCATGAGTCTTCAGCCTGCCGGCCTACCCCCTAAATTTCAGACTTGCCAGCCTTCACAACTGCACAATATATATGTTGTTGTTCAGTTGCTCAGTCGTGTCCGACTCTTTGTGACCCCATGGACTGCAGCACGGCAGGCCTCCCTGTCCTTCACCATCTCCCAGAGTTTGCCCAAACTCATGTCCATAGAGTCAGTGATGCCATCCAACCATCTCATCCTCTGTTGTCCCCTTCTCCTCCTGCCTTCAAGCTTTCCCAGCACCAGGGTCTTTTCCAATGAGTCGGCTCCTCTCATCAGGTGGCCAAAGTATTGGAGCTTCAATTTCACCATCAGTGCTTCCAATGAATATTCAGAGTTGGTTTCCTTTTGCATTGACTGTTTGGACCTTCTTGCTGTCCAAGGGACTCTCAAGAGTCTTCTCCATCACCACAATTCTAAAGCATCAGTTCTCTGGCACTCCCCCTTTTTTATGGTCCAACTATCTCATCTGTACATGACTCCTGGAAAAACCATAGCTTTGACTATAAAGATCTTTGTCTGTAAAGTAATGTCTCAGCTTTTTAATATGCTGTCTAGGTCTGTCATAGCTTTTCTTCCAAGGAGCAAGAATCTTTTAATTTCATGGCTGCATTCACCATCTGTAGTGATTTTGGAGTCCAAGAAAATAAAGTCTCTCACTGTGTCCATTGTTTCCCCATCTACTTGCTGTGAAGTGATCCGACTGGATGCCATGATCTTTGTTTTCTGAATGTTCAGTTTTAAGGCAGCCTTTTCACTCTCTTCTTGCACCTTCATCAAGAGGCTCTTTAGTTCCTCTTTGCTTTCTGCCATAAGGGTGGTGTCGTCTGCATATCTGAATTTATTGATATTTTTGAGATACACACACACACACACACACACACACATCTCCTACTAGTTCTATTTCTCTACAGATTCTTTTTTTTTTTTTCAATGTCACAACTCTACAGATTCTTACAGCCATGACTCTAGCCTTCCAGCTTCACCCTGCCATCTCCCATCTCACCAGATGATCACTGAACACCCCCAGTGACCCTGATTCCCTTTAGGCCCACTCCCATCCCTAGGAGTTTGGGGTTAGCTCCTGTGCTACTAACAAGTGAAGTTGCTTGATGTGTTCTAGTGATCAGGACTAGAACCCCTGGCTACTGGGCTCCCCCAGGGATGTAGCATAATGAACAAGAAAGAGCATTTTCATCCTGGCTCCACTCTTTATCAGCTTAGAATCCTTGAGCAACTTAATGAGTCCCTCTGAGCCTCAGTTTCCTCATTTATAAAAGCTAGGTAATAATAACAACAGACCTTACCTTACAGGGTGGTTGGGATAATTAAGTAAGACTCTAGTTGCTACACATCTGGCACAGTACCTGCCGCATGTGATTAATGAATTGTAACCATTATTATTATTATTACTATAACTATTATTTCTGTAATTAAGAGAAGCTGCCACTGGATGGGAGCATCTGGCCCATGGCCTCGATTAATAGACAATGATTCCCTCCATATGCAGTCATGGTAAACTTTCCCTATCTTATTGCTATGTCACATTGTAATGCAATTAAAAATGGACACACTTGTTTCCCCTAAAGCCTGTGAACAACTTGGGGGGTCATCCTGAGCCTTCCTGTGTGTGCCCTGATGACTTACACACAGTTGGAACTCATGAATGTTTGTGAGATGTAATCCCTAGAATCATTTATTTGCACACTCACACATATACACACACGCATGCATATGCATGGGCTTCCCAGGTGGCCCTAGTGGTGAAGCATCTGCCTGCCAGTACAGAAGACTCAGGTTTGATCCTTGGGTCAGGAAGATCTTCTGGAGTAGGAAATGGCACCCCACTCCAGTATTCTTGCCTGGAAAATTCTATGGGCAGAGGAGCCCGGTGGGCTACAGTCCATGGGGCCACAATCAATCAGACATAACTGAGCGACTGAATACACATGCACGCATGCACACACACACACACACACACACACACACACGCCTGGACTGAGGGGCTTTAAGTTAATGGATGCATTTCAAGCAATAAGTCAAGTGATACATATTAGGCCTACTGTGTGCCAAGCACTGCCCTGGTGAAGGTAATAAGGGCCCACCAAGGAACTGAATCTTGAAAACAAGCTCAGGTAATTGGAAGATCTGGGGCCCCCCATCCTCCCAGGTAGTGGCAATGGGAGAAGCAACAGTGCAGAATTCTGGGCCTGTGCTGTCGTCCCCTCACAGCCTAGCACAGCACAGACACGAGCCATCAGCCCCAGCGGGCCAGCCCAGTGGGCCAACTCACATTAGTCATCCCACTGACAGAAGAGGTTATGATCTTCACGGTGTCCATGGTGACCTTGTGGACCATCTTCTCCTCTAGGTCCCTCTGATAAAAGTTGTCCCTGCGGTTGGTCTGGAAGACAGAACCAAGGAGTGCCTGCTTGTGGGCCAGCAGGAGCTTGCCATGGGCTCAGCTGTGGTTTCCTCTCCCGCAAGAGGCTTGACACCCAGACACTGAGTCTCCCAGATGCCCAGAGCTGTGCACATGTTTCACTGTTTTCTAGACCCCTGGCAGCTTCCTGTGTGTGTCTGTGCGCATGTACACGCACCCAGGTTCATCGAACAGTGCTCTTTCCTCAATGCAGTGGAAACCATTTCCAAAGCCCAGCTGCTCCATCATCACTCACCAGTTTGTAGGTGGACAAGGTCAGCTGCACAGACACATACTTCAGGCCCCAACCTTTGATCCTGTCCTGGAAGCCGGACAGGGCCAGCTGCCCGATGATGCGGAGAATGGCCATCCTCACCTGAGAGGCCAGAGCACAGACATGCTGGGCGCTAGAGGTTCTGCCTCCTGCACCCAACCCCATGACACGAGACAGCTAGGGTCTGAGGGTGCTGTGGTCTGGAAGGGGTCTCCGGGGCTACCTAGCTGCTGCCCACTCTGTCCACCACCTCATCCAGGTAACTCTGCCTGCCTTATCCAGGGGACCCTGCTCAGCAGCAGGCCTACCCAGGAGCCTCATCTAAGCCCTTCAGAGACATGAGCACAGTGCTTTCTCTGTAGAGTTGCTCCCTCCTCAGGAAGCCCTAGCGAGAACCACCTGATTCTTCTCCCGGGCTCCCCAGAGCTCATACATGGGGATGACACAGAACAAGCCTATTCCCTCTACCCCTGACATCCTCCAGGTATTAAAGACAGCTCTGCCTCAGGCTCAAGGCCGAGTGCCCCTGTTCTCTCCCTGGTTTGTGCAAACCCTCACCGTCCTGAACTGCACCCCCAGGACATGAGGGGTCAGCCGCGGGGGCTGTGTCCAGAAGCCAAGCTATTGTCCAGGGGGCCGAGGCTGGAGTGGCCAAGACGGTGGGTTTTTTTAACCTTTATTTGCAGAGTTGCTTTTCTCAAATGTGGTAATGACCTTACAAAACACCTAGCTAGCCAAGCAGCTTGGGCTGACGCTTGGTGTGTTTGGCCCCTCCTCTGTTCAGGGTGGTGTCGGAGACCCTTTACAGGAAAAACTCCAGATTCTTGGTGACAGGGAGGGTCTTGGGGGAGGGGCCACAGCTTCAAGGAGCTTTATTCTTCTCTAGCCCCACTCAGGACTGGCTGGGAAGGTAGGTTTTCCATCAAAGGGCCTTCCTTGAGAAGGCAGCCCCACCTCCATGCACAGAGGGGAGGGGTGGGCAAGCAGGCTGCAGCTGATGAAGAAGGCGCTCTGACTTCCCTCCACTTGCCCTGCAGAGGCCCAGCACACACCCCCTTTCTAGGTCTCTCCACCCTGTTACCTTGGACCGGGTGTCGGAGAGAGTGTTCTTGACCACCCGGATGGCCAGGTAGATGGTCCTGAGGTTCATTTTGGGCTCTGAAAGAGGGAAACCCACCTGGAGGTCCACTGGCCTCAGGGCTGGGCTCTGAGGAGATGCCCAGAAGTGGTGAGGCCTCGCCTGCCCCCTTCCACGGGAGACAGGGGTTCGGGGACTCATCCATGCCATGCCTCCTGAGAACCTCTGTCTCCCCCCACAAGCTCCAGGCTGCTGCCCTCAGAAGCTGCCCAGTGCTCTCAGTGCCCGCCCACCCAGCCCAGGGGTCGTCGTCTTCATGCCTCACTCCCTTGGCCTTTGCATCGCATGGTTTTCTTTGGAAACTAGTGGACTCTCCTTGAGGGCAGGGTCTCCTCCTAAGAGCTCGGTGGTTCCCTCAGTGGGACACACAGGGCCAGACACACAGCGGACACATGGAGACCGCGGCGCCCAGCTGCAGAGGCTGGGGCTCCAGGGCCAGGCTGCTGCGCTCAGGCTCTGGCTCCACCACAGCCCGGCTGTGTGACCTCGGGGACTTACTCAGCCCCTCTGAGCCTCAGCTTCCTCCCCTGTAAAAGGTGGACACTAAGAGCACGTCCTCACTAAATCTCTGAGCAGTGACACAAGTTAAAACACACAGGGGCTGGTGTGCAAGAGTGCTGTGTGTGTGCTGGAGAGAGGGCTGATGGGGAAGATTAGGGAGGTGAGAAAGAGCCTGGAGAAGGCTCTCGAGAGGTTGGCTTGGACAGAACCACAGTCAGGCACTCAGGGTGTTGGTACACTCAAGTCTAGGTGTTACTAGACGTCACTGCAGGAGGAGGAATAAGAGGAAAGGAGGTCGGGGTGGAAGATGGCAGGAATTCAGGCACCAAGGGACGATGCCACACTTAAGAGTTTCTCATCTCTAAAATGGAAACCTTTTTTTCTGATTATAAAATTAGTCTGTGTTCACTGAGAAATTAAAAGACAAGCAGTCTTCACAGTTCAGGTGTATCCTTCTAAACTCATTTATGCATAAATGAGCACCTAGATTTCTTTCACATAACCGAGGTCATGGAGGTGGAGATGATGGAATTCCAGTTGAGCTATTTCAAATCCTAAAAGATGATGCTGTAAAAAGTGCTGCACTCAATATGTCAGCAAATTTGGAGAACTCAGCAGTGGCCACAGGACTGGAAAAAGGTCAGTTTTCATTCCAATCCCAAAGAAAAGCAATGCCAAAGAATGCTCAAACTACCACACAACTGCACTCATCTCACATGCTAGTAAAGTAATGCTCAAAATTCTCCAGGCCAGGCTTCAGAAATACATGAACAGTGAACTTCCAGATGTTCAAGCTGGTTTTAGAAAAGGCAGAGGAACCAGATATCAAATTGCCAACATGTGATGGGTCATTAAAAAAACAAGAGAGTTCCAGAAAAACATCTATTTCTGCTTTATTGACTATGCCAAAGCCTTTGACTGTGTGGAACACAATAAACTGTGGACAATTCTGGAAGAGATGGGAGTACCAGACCACCTGACCTGCCTCTTGAGAAACCTGTATGCAGGTCAGGAAGCAATAGTTATAATTCGACATGGAACAACAGACTGGTTCCAAATAGGAAAAGGAGTACGTTAAGGCTGTATATTGTCACCCTGCTTATTTAACTTATATGCAGAGTATATCATGAGAAACACTGGGCTGGAAGAAGCACAAGCTGGGATCAAGATTGCCAGGAGAAATATCAATAACCTCAGATATGCAGATGATACCACCCTTATGGCAGAAAGTGAAGAGGAACTAAAATGCCTCTTGATGAAAGTGAAAGAGGAGAGTGAAAAAGTTGGCTTAAAGCTCAACATTTAGAAAAAAAGATCATGACATCTGGTCCCAAAACTTCATGGCAAATAGATGGGGAAACAGTGGTTGACTTTATTTTTGGGGGCTCCAAAATCACTGCAGATGGTGACTGCAGCCATGAAACTAAAAGACGCTTACTCCTTGGAAGGGAAGTTATGACCAACCTAGATAGCATATTAAAAAGCAGAGACATTACTTTGTCAATAAATGTCCGTCTAGTCAAGGCTATGGTTTTCCAGTAGTCATGTGTGGATGTGAGAGTTGGACTATAAAGGAAGCTGGGCGCCGAAGAATTGATGCTTTTGATGTTTCCCCAACTGCGGTGTTGGAGAAGACTCTTGAGAGCCCCTTGGACTGCAAGGAGATCCAACCAGTCCATTCTAAAGGAGATCAGTCCTGGGTGTTCATTGGAAGGACTGATGTTGAAGCTGAAATTCCAATACTTTGGCCACCTGATTTGAAGAGATGACTCACCTGAAAAGACCCTGATGCTGGGAAAGATTGAGGGCAGGAGGAGAAGAGGATGACAGAGGATGAGATGGTTGGATGGCATCACCAACTCAATGGACATGAGTTTGGCTAACCTCCGGGAGTTGGTAATGGACAGAGGCCTGGCGTGCTGCAGTTCATGGGGTCACAAAGAGTTGGACATGACTGAGAGACTGAACGGAACTGAAACGAACGGAGGTCATGATATATATAACTGTCCCGCGCTGTACTGCTATACTTAATATACAAAGAGCGGCTTTTCCATGAAAAAGATGGTATAATATTCCACATGTGGCTATGCGTGCCTGTATGTGAAGTTGCGTCAGTCATTTCCAACTCTCTGTGACCCAGCGGACTGTAGCCCTCCAGGCTTATCTGTCCATGGGGATTCTCCAGGCAAGAATAGTGGAGTGGGTTGCCATGTCCTCGTCCAGGGAACCTTCCCAACCCAGGGACTGGACTTGCGTCTCTTATGTCTCCTGCATTAGCAGGCAGGCTCTTTACCACTAGTGCCACCTAGGAAGCCCATATAAGGCTATGAAGTGAAGTGAAGTGAAGTGAAGTGACTCAGTCGTGCCCGACTCTTTGCGACCCCGTGGACTGTAGCCTGGCAGGCTCCTCTGTCCATGGGATTTTCCAGGCAAGAATACTGGAGTGGGTTGCCATTTCCTTCTCCATATAAGGTTATACTATTATTAATTCCACAAATTTCTTGTAGAAAAACATGTAGATTGCTTTTGATGTTTTGCTTCTATGCACAGTGTTATAAGGAACATCTTTATCCAATTGCCTTTGGGCAATTAATTCCTTCAGACAGCTGATAAAATGTTAGATTTTGAGCCCAAGTTTTGGGCCTTATCCAAGTGAGCATCCAGAATGGTTTATCAGTTTACACCCTTGACAAGGAAGTATCGGCGGGTTGTTTCTTGTATTCTAGACCAGGGACTAGCAAAGTGCAGCCCTAAGTCTAATTCCAGCCCAAAGTCTGTGTTTGTAGATACAGCTTTATTGGAACACAACTGTGCTCTGAAGTTATAACTGCTTCTGCTCTACAATGGCAAATTTGCATAACTGTCACAGACTGTGAGGTCTGCAAAGCTGAAAATATTTTTGCTATCTGCCCTTCTGCAGAAAAATGGGTAGGCCAACTCTAGTCATTATCATCTCTGCCCATCAGATAGGTAAAAAGGAGTCTCACTGTGGCACTCCAGTATTTGGGCCTGGAGAATTCCATGGACTGTATAGTTAGTTCGTGGGGTCACAGTCAGACGTGACTGAACAACTTTCACTTTCACTGTTGCTTACATTTTCATTTCTGTAAGAGATGGGTTGACTGTCAGGAGAAGGTCTTTCACATACAGTTGCTCAGTTTGTGTACTGCACAAGGATATGCAGCTGAAGGGCTGAACTGAAGCCAGCCATGCACTTCTCAGGGCTTTCAAGGTTGCGCTAGTGGAAAAGAACTCGCCTGCCAATGCAGAAGACCTGAGAGATGTGAGTTTGATCCCTGGGTCAGGAAGATTCCCTGGAGGAGGAAATGGCAACCCACTCCAGTATTCTTGCCTGGAGAATCCCATGGACAGAGGAGCCTGGTGGGCAAACAATGGGACATGACTGAAGCAACTGAGCACAGCCCCTGTGGTTCTCAAATCATGCAAAAACAAATGCTGCCAGTAGAGGGCACCTTGTTCCAATTCAAGCGGATGCTCTGAGCCGGTGCTCTTGGGAACCGTGATTTCCTATGGATACCAAGGCCAGGTTTAGGGTTTGGGCTTAGGGATTCGGAAGCAGGGTTTCAGACTTAAGTTTTGGCACTGGGTCAATGGGGCTTTAGGGCTACATCTATACTGTGGATCTAGGCTTTATATTTAGCCTTTCATTTGGCTTTGGGAGTTATACTAGGATTTGGGCAAATGGTTCGAAATTCAGGCTCAGGTAGAAGCTGGGATTCAGGGTTGAAGAAGAGGGGCGAGGGTGTGCAGGGTGGGACCCAAGGCCGGTGTAGGTTCAAGGATAAGAAACACGAAGCTACGGAGAGCCCTGACTCCGTGACCCACCCAGCAGGGTCTATAAGAGAGGAAATGGTCCAGGGACTTCCCTGGAAGTCCAGTGCTTAAGATTCTGTGCTTCCAACGTAGGGGGCAAGGGTTCGATCTCCGGTCAGGGCACTAAGATCCCACATGCCGCCGCAGGGTGCGGCCAAAAATTTAAGGGAGAAAAAAAAAAAGGCCAGATATGAGTGAAACCTGCCACCCTAGCTCCCGCCCGGTCTTCTTGCGGGGTGAGTGCTCACCATCTGCGCTCACCACTGCCCTGATCAGGGCCAGGGTCCCCACGCGGACGGCCTCCTTGCTCATCTCCATCTGGCTGAGGAAGAACTTCATCAGCTCCTTGGGGTAGGAGCGGGCTGCAGGAGGTGGGGAGAAGGACGTCTTTAGTCGTGCCCTGAGTCAAGAGTAGCAGAGCGACAAGGCAGCCCCGGGGCCCGACGTTCAGAGGGGGCCGGCACTCCCGAGGGCTCCCGGGGGCCCCGGGGCGCCTCACCAAGGGCTATGAAGCAGTGCACGATCTCCGTCAGGTTCTGGCTGCTGTACTGCTGCTGGGCGGGGGCCCTGGAGCACACCTGGGGCGTGGGAGGCAGGGGGTGGAGAGGTCAGCTCCACAGAGGGGCACACAAGCAGGAGCTCCACCAGTGCCTCGCCCGCGGCAGGAGGCCTGTGGCATCGGGACGGGGGCCCCACCGCCACCCTGCCACCTGGAGCCCTGGTCCACACACCACCCGCCCCCAGCCCGCCTCCCCTGACCCGCCCCCAGCCCGCCTCCCTGACCCGCCCCCAGCCCGCCTCCCTGACCCGCCCCCAGAGCCCCTCCCCTGACCCGCCCCCAGCCCGCCTCCCCTGACTCGCCCCCAGCCCGCCTCCCCTGACCCGCCCTCAGCCCGCCTCCTCTGACCCACCTCCCCTGACCCGCCCCCACCCCGCCTCCCTGACCCGCCTCCCTGACCCGCCCTCAGCCCGCCTCCTCTGACCCGCCCCCAGCCCGCCTCCCTGGCCCGCCCCCAGCCCGCCTCCCTGACCCGCCCTCAGCCCGCCTCCTCTGACCCGCCTCCCCTGACCCGCCCCCACCCCGCCTCCCTGACCCGCCCCCAGAGCCCCTCCCCTGACCCGCCCCCAGCCCGCCTCCCTGACCCGCCCCGGAGAAGGCCCCGCCCAGGAGAAGGCCCCGCCCCGCGCGGCCCTGGCGCTCACCTGGACGTGCAGCTCCGTGAAGATGGTGTGCAGCTGCATCTGCGGGACGGGGCTGTTGGTGATGACAGACATCTCCAGGATCTGCCTCAAGACCTGCCGCGGGAAACGGTGGCAGATGACCTTCGACCGACTCAGGTCACACGCCAGACCTTTGCTCCTTGACGTGCTCCCTGCTCTGGAGGTATCAGTATCCCCTGGGAGTTGGGCAGAGAGGCCACCTCTCGAGCTCCGCCCAGACCCCTGAGTCCGACTCTGTTTCCAGCCGCCTCTGAGGATTGCCGTGGACACTACAGCTCGGCAGGGCTGCACTAGGGCCACTGAGCGTGGCGTTCAAGGCCTTCTTCCCCTCTCTCTTTTAGTCACCGGGAGGTGCATTCCAACTTTTAGACAGAAGATCCGCACGTGGCTCCCCAAATCTGGCAAGTTCATTTCTGTTCCCAGCTTTCACGAGGCGAAGGGTCTCGTCTCGTCTGTAAATGAGTGACCCCCTTCACAGTATACACCAGCCCAGGTCACAACTCAGCTCAGAATCTTGCAAAAACTCCATCTCACACACGTTCAAGGCTGGTAACAGGTGTTGAATGGTGCTCCCAGAATCCATGTCCACCCAGAACCTCAAAATGTGACCTCACTTGGAAATAGGGTCTTTGCAGACGTAATTAGTTACGGCTCTCAAGATGAGATCACCCTGACAACACCTTAGATCCAAGCACCGCTGTCCTTACGAGAAGAGAAGACACAGAGAGAGAGACTCAGAGACGGCCATGTGATGACGGAGGACACTGGAGTGACGCAGTGCCTGGGCCACCAGAAGCTGGAAGGGCAAGATTCTCCCCCAGAGCCTGCAGAAGGAGCACAGCCTGCCAACACCTTGACTTCAGAGTGCCGGCCTCCAGGACCATGATGGAACACATTTCTGTTGTTTTAAGCTACCTGCCTCCTGATTCTTTGTTACAACAGCCTTAGGAAACCGATATGAAAGTTGTGGCCTCACTGTGGGCCCCAGAACCCTTTGAGGTATCATCGTTTCTGCCTGGCTTCCCTGGTGGCTCAGAGAGTAAAGAATCTGCCTGCAACATGAGAGACCTGGCTTCGATTTCTGGGCCGGGAAGATCCCCTTGAGAAGGAACAGGCAACCGCTCTAGTATTCTTGCCTGGGAAATCCCGCAGACAGAGAATCCTGGTGGGATACAGTCCATGGGGTTGCGAAGAGTCAGACATGACTGAGTGACTAACATACGTGGAACAGCAGCATCTATCTCTTGGCAATCGGGCAAGTGCCAGGTCCCGTGGCTCCATCTCCCACCCAGACAACACCCCACAGGACACTCAGGAGCCCGAAATACCCTGAGCCCCCAGCCCAGGCCCCTCACCTGTGTGATGAAGAGCGCCTCCAGGCTGCCCTGGTACTCTGCCAGCAGCAGGGGGATGTAGTCGTACACCTGCTCCCGCAGGTCATCATTGGGCAGGAGGAGGCTCAGCATGGGCTTCAGGGACTTGATGACCCCCAGCTTCACCTAGCACAGGAGCCGGGTCTCTAGACCCCCTTGGCCAGGACCCCCTGTGGCATCGGCCCCAGCCTTGGAATCAAGGACAGGTGACAGAGGGGACCTTGGAGTAGGGTCCAGGCCTCCCCCCGGCCCCACAGGTGCGAGGCCTGTCCCCCGAGTCCTGATCCGTCACTCAGGGGACCTTGGGCAGGTACTCAACCTCTCTGTGTCTCCGTTTCCTCATTTGTGAAACAGTCCTGTGGCCCAGAGTTGGCGTGGAAGTGGCTCCCACAAGTGAACCGCTCGGAGAGGGCCCGGCACACGTGTAACAGGGACCCTGGTCCAGCAACTCCAGGGGCCTTTATCAAGACATCTCTCCAGGGCCCCTGTGGCTCTGCCATTAATCAGGTCTCCACCTCCTGGGACCCCATGGTGTCTCAGCTCCGCCAGCTGCACAGGCTGGAGAGCGATGCCCTGAGGACCATGGGCTCCCACCCCCACCCAGCAGGGCCTGTCTCACCTCCGGGTTGTTGTTCCGCAGCCACACCGTCACGAAGTAGCGATACATGGGGAACAGCTTCACCGCAAACTGGTCCTCAGTCATCACGGGGTACACGCTGTCCTCCAGGTGCCTCAGGTAAAACTGCACTGTCTCGCAGAAGGTCTCCATAGCTGCCGCGGGGGATGTGCAGTGAGCCCCAGGGGGCAGGATGCAGAACAAAGCCTTCCAGGGTTGCCTCCTCAGGAGGAGCCCTCACAATTCCCTAACCAGCAGGTTACTGAGATGGCCAAAGATGCTGCTAGAAAAATCTCCTGTGTTCCTCTCTGTCTGCCTTTCCAACCCCCCTCCCAGCTCCCTAAGTTTTGTCCTGCATGAAGCCCCTCCCTGTCTGAGGGTGAAAGACTCCCCAAGAGGGGTGGAACACACAGGTGTGACTGGGCCCCCAGCCTTGAGGTTCATGTGGCAAGGTCAAGGGTGAGACCTGGAAGAAGACTTTTTCACTCAGATCCTGGGGACTCCAAAGCAAAGAGTGGCAAACACGTTTTGTCTTACTTTTCTCAGGTATTGGGGATTTGGGCTCACAAAAACATGGCATAATTAAAACCTGGGGCCAGGTGATACATATAAATGGCCCACGTCAAGCCCAAGCTGGGACCGTTGGCCTGGTCTCCTTCTCCTGTGATTCCCACTGCCCTTTCGTCTCTACCTGTCTACCCACCGCCTCCCTTCTGCACCCTGATCGGGCCAGACCTGCAGGCCCAGGTGGGACACTTACCACCACAGATCACCTGGCGCATCTTGGCTTCATTGGCAAGCCTCAGCATGGTGAACATGGTGGCCAGGGTGATGCCCATGTATGGCATGAACTCAAACACTGCAGGGTGTGGGAAGAGGTCTCAGGGAGTCGGAGGAGGAGGGTCAGCAGAGAGGACAACACCACCGCCCACACCTCCAGTGCCCAGAACAGGGCCAGGGTACCCCTTTGCATGGGCTGGGCCACAGGAGCGGGTAGGAGGCAGGGGAGGTAAGAAGTGTGAGCTGGGAGCAGGTGAAGGGGAGGGGAGATGGGAGGTGGGGCAGGGGGGAGGAGGAGAGGGGAGAACGGGGAGGGGAGACCTCACTGCCCCCCCAACCCTCTCCCCGTCTCCTCTCCAGTCTCCCCGTCTTCCCTCCCCTCTCCCCTCCCCTCCCCACCCCTCCCTGGAGTCTGCCTCCCTCCCCCGCCCCTGTCTCCCCTTCCCTCTCCCCTCCCCTCCCCTCTCCCTGTCAACCCTGCCCTCCCTCCAGAGAAAGGGAAACTGGGAAAGTGGAGGAGAAGAGAGGGGAGGAGAGATGGGGGGGTGGGAGAGGGGAGGCATAAGGGAGAGGGGAGAGGGAAGGGGAGGGGAGACGGGGGAAGGGGAGACGGAGGAGGGGAGGGGAGATGGCGGAGGGGAAGGTAGACCTCCCCCAGTCTCCATCCCTCTCCCCATCTCCCCCCTCCTCTCCCCCTTCTCCCCTTCCCCCTCCCCCAACCCCTTCCCTTTCCCTGTCTCCCTCTCCTCTCCCTTCCATCTCCCAGGACAGGGAAGGAGACGAGGGGAGGGGGGAAGGGAAGGAAGAGGAGGGGGGAAAGGGAAGGGGAGAGGGGGGAAGAGGAGGAGGAGGGGGAGAGGGAGGGGGAATTGGGGGAGGGTGGATGGGGGAGGGGAGACGGAGGCTGAGGAGGGGAGACGAGGGGAGACAAGGGGAGACAGGGAGAGGGGAGGGGGATGAGAGGACGGGGTGGGGAGAGCGGAGGGAAGGGAGGGGAGGGGCAATGGGGGGAGGGGAGGGGCGGAGGAAAAGAAGGAAGAGCCCTGCCCTTCCTGGGGCCTCAGGGAACAGAGACAAGGCAGGGGGTGGGCCTCCCAAGCCGCCACTCTGTTGTCTCATAAACAGTTTTCATTTCAATCCCAAAGAAAGGCAATGCCAAAGAATGCTCAAACTACCACACAATTGCGCTCATCTCACACGCTAGTAAAGAAATGCTCAAAATTCTCCAAGCCAGGCTTCAGCAATACGTGAACCGTGAAATTCCAGATGTTCAAGCTGGTTTTAGAAAAGGCAGAGGAACCAGAGATCAAATTGCCAACATCCGCTGGATTATCGAAAAAGCAAGAGAGTTCCAGGAAAACATCTATCTCTGCTTTATTGACTATGCCAAAGCCTTTGACTGTGTGGATCACAATAAACTGTGGACAATTCTGGAAAAGATGGGAATACCGGACCACCTGACCTGCCTCTTGAGAAACTTATATGCAGGTCAGGAAGCAACAGTTAGAAATGGACATGAAACAACAGACTGGTTCCGATTAGGACAAGGAGTACGTCAAGGCTGTATATTGTCACCCTGCTTATTTAATTTATATGCAGAGTACATCATGAGAAACGCTGGGCTGGAAGAATCACAAGCTGGAATCAAGATTGCCAGGAGAAATATCAATAACCTCAGATATGCAGATGAAACCACTCTTATAGCAGAAAGTGAAGAGGAACTAAAGAGCCTCTTGATGAAAGTGAAAGAGGAGAGTGAAAAAGTTGGCTTAAAGCTCACATTCAGAAAACAAAGATCATGGCATCTGGTCCCATCACTTCATGGGAAATAGATGGGAAACAGTGGAAACAGTGTCAGACTTTACGTTTTGGGGCTCCAAAATCACTGCAGATGATGATTGCAGCCATGAAATTAAAAGATGCTTACTCCTTGGAAGGAAAGTTATGACCAACCTAGACAGCACATTAAAAAGCAGAGACATTACTTTTCCAACAAAGATCCATCTAGTCCAGTGGTCACGTATGGATGTGAGAGTTGGACTGTGAAGAAAGCTGAGTGCCGAAGAATGGATGCTTTCTAACTGTGGTGTTGGAGAAGACTCTTGAGAGTCCCTTGGACTGCAAGGAGATCCAACCAGTTCATTCTAAAGGAGATCAGCCCTGGGTGTTCTTTGGAAGGACTGATGCTGAAGCTGAAACTCCAATACTTTGGCCACCTCGTGTGAAGAGTTGACTCATTGGAAAAGACTCTGATGCTGGGAGGGATTGGGGGCAGGAGGAGAAGGGGACAACCGAGTATGAGATGGCTGGATGGCATCACCGACTTGATGGACTTGAGTTTGGGTGAACTCCAGGAGTTGGTGATGGACAGGGAGGCCTGGCGTGCTGTGATTCATGGGGTCGCAAAGAGTTGGACACGACTGAGTGACTGAACTGAACTGAACTAAACTGAAACATTCTAAAGTGACGACCCAGAGACTGAGTGCGATGGCGGTTAGGAGGAGGACAGCCGCATGCCCTCTCCCATTGTGACACTCCGTTTTCTCGTGAACTGGCTCCCAGTGCCTCACTCACCCACGGCCCACTGCCCACTGCGAGGCCTGCGCAGAGCAGACGCTCAGCATGTGTGCACGGACTGAAAGGGAAGAAGGGAGGGAGCGAATGGGGCCAGAGGTGGGGCGAGGAAAGAGAGGTGGGCGAGAAAAGGGCCGGCAGGAGAAAAGACACAGGATGGGAGGCACAGGGAGGGGATCTCAGCAGCTGAGAGGGACAGAGAGACACCAGAAGTGAAACAGAGGAACGCCAGAGGAAGGCACGAAGAGGGAGAAATGGGAGGGGGAGGAGCAGGAACCAGGGCAGAGGCACAGGGGTGGCCAGATGGGCAGACGCTGGGGCCCCGTCCTCACGAGCCCTACCATTGCCATTGGCCAGCTTGGCCAGGGTGACGATGACAAACTCTTCCGTGAGGTTGAGGGGTTTGAGATGGTGCTGCAGCTCGTACATGACCAAGCTGAAGTGGTTTCGGGACAGGGCCACCAGGGTGTCGCTGGCCACCTCTGCCCTCATGTAGCCCTCCATCTGCAGGGCACGGGAGGACACGTGGCCTCACCAGCAGTTCCTGCCCCTCACCTGCTCCAGCCCTGCTGGGGTCCCTTGGGCCCCCTCAGCCTACTGTTGTTCCCATGAGATAACCGGACAAGGGCCTCGGGCCTCCCAGGCCTCGCCCACCAGAGCCCAGCCCCCTGGGGCGGCGGCCAGGCGGGTTGGGCCAGGACATCCGCTACCTCCAGCATGTCCCTCATCTCCTTGGAGGCGATGGCGACCAGCCT
The DNA here is from genome assembly GCF_016772045.2 of Ovis aries. Lineage (NCBI taxonomy): Eukaryota > Metazoa > Chordata > Mammalia > Artiodactyla > Bovidae > Ovis > Ovis aries. The sequence goes on along the minus strand of NC_056054.1, from coordinate 7,195,093 downwards.
CTGGACGCAGCGCTCCTCCAGCTCTCCCTCCTGCTGGATGATCTCCTGGAGGATGTTGTAGATGTTGACTTTGCGCTGAGTGGAAATCTGGGGAACAAGTGTGGCGGGTGGGGAGGTCCGGGACCAGGCAGTGGGGCCTGGGAGCCCACAGATCCACCATGGTCTCCCTCCTGCTGGCCCTCCCCCCAATACCTAGGAGGTTGTGATTTATAATAAGACTTGTGTTTGGTCTTCACCCAAGCACAGAAGCCTGAAATCCTTGGAATTTCCTAAGTAATGAGAGTGACAAAGATGTCTTTTTTTATTGTATTAATGAGATGATTTTTTGTCCACACCTAAGGATGGGGAGGGTTTCCCTCGTGGTTCAACTGGTAAAGAATCCGCCTGCCATGTGGGAGACCTGGGCTCGATCCTTGGACTGGGAGGATCCCCTGGAGAAGTGAATGGCTACCCACTTCGGTATTCTGGCCTGGAGAATTCCGTGGACTGTAGTCCGTGGGGTTGCAAAGAGGGGGACAAGACTGAGTGACTTTCCCTTTCACTTGAAGGATGGGGAATGGTTGGCAGGAGAACCCATCATCCGATTAGAGGACTAACACTTTCAGTCCTAACCACTCGGACCCCCAGGGAGGGGAGTGGGGCTGGAAGTTGAATCAATCGCCAATGGCTAGTAATTTAATCAACCATGCCTAGATAGTGAAGCCTCCATAAAACTCCAAAGGGACAGGGTTCAGAGAGCTTTAGATTGGTGAACACATGAAGATTTAGAGGGGATGGGAGGCCCAGAGAGGACATAGAAACTTCATGCCCTTTCCCATACCCTTGCCCTATGCATCTCTTCCATCTGTCTGGTCCTGAGTTATAAGAAACTGGTAAGTAAAAGTTTTCTCTGGATTTTGTGAGCCCCTCTAGCAAATTCATTAAACTTGAGGAGGGGGTCATGGGAACCTCCGGTCTATAGCCAATTGGCCAAACTTACCACTGGCATCTGAAGCTCAGGCCTGGCTGGGGTCATCTTATGGGTGCACGTGTGATGTGAGTCACTTCAGTTGTGTCCACTTTTTGTGACCCTGTGGACTATATAGCCCGCCAGGCTCCTCTGTCCATGGGATTCTCCAAGCAAAAATCCTGGAGTGGGTCGCCGTGCCCTCCTCCAGGGGATCCTCCCAACCCAGGGATTGAACCCCCGTCTCTTATGGTCTCCTGCCTTGGTGGGCAGGATCTTTACCACTGATGCCACCTTAATGGGACTGAGCCCTTAACCCATGGAATCTGACATTATCTCCAGGAAGACAGTGTCAGAACTGAGTTAAATTGTAGGACCCCCACCCCCAGCTGGTGTCAGCAGATTGGCTTGAGGTGGGGAATCCATGCATTGGAATTGGATGCCATGTGATTAACACTCGAGCTGGTTGATGAACCCACAATCCTCAAACGGCCCCAAGCCTGCCTCCAACTCCAGCCTGTCTCACACCCCCCTCCCCTCCCCCATCAGACTCATCCAACCGGCCCTGCCCCCATGGCCTGGATCTGTCCTCGCTACTCAGCAAGACAGGGGTCAAACGGTCAGCATACAGGGTCCTCCCCAGACTTGGCACTGACCCTCTTGCAAAGTTCAAGACAACATGCTCTATTTTGCTTCCTACATAGCTCTGGTCACCACTTTAAATGACCCGAATGTGGATGGGATTGGACAAATAGGTTTTGCAACCTGACCACTCCTGGAGAGGCAGATTTGACAATGACTTTCATTCAATCAGGGATGGTACATCACCAAGAAAGAAAGAAGGTGGACTCCTCTCTCCATGGAGCCTCATTGGCAAAGCCCTCTGGGAAGATGGCCCCTCCCTCAGCTGGTAAAGTGGTCACTTCTCAACAGTCAGGACCGTAGCAAATTTAGGGACCTCATGAGGAGAGGAAGTCACCGAAATGTATACTTTTATCCAGTAGAGAGTCTTGGTACAGAAAGTAATGCTGTTTTTCAGTCGCTCAGTCATGTCCGATTCTTTTGTGACCCCATGGACTTCAGCCTGCCAGGCTCCTCTGTCCAGGGAATTCCACAGGCAAGAATACTGGAGTGGGTTGCCATTTCCTTCTCCAGGGGATCATCCCGATCCAGGGATCAAACCTGGGTCTCCTGCATTGCAGGCAGAGTCTTTACAGTCTGAGCCACCAGGGAAGCCTACAAGCCTCTAATACAGGAAGTAATAGAAGCTTATAGCTCAGCTGGTAAAGAATCCACCTGCAATGTAGGTAGACCCCATTTCGATTCCTGGGTGGGGGAGATCCCCCTTGGAGAAGGGAATGGCTGCCCACTCCAGTATTCTGGCCTGGCGAATTCCATGGACAGAGGAGCCTGGCAGGCTACAGTCCATGAGGTCACAAGGAGTTGGACGTGACTGAGCAACTTTCACTTACACTTTTCAGAGGCTTAAAAACTCCGGTGAGAGCCTCCTCATAAGAACTCCTGGACAGAAGGGAACTGTGTGGCCTTTACTGCGCAGTATTGATGGTCCTAGTTTTCTCAACCTCTTGTTTTTTTTAATTGTCCCCTAAACCTCCTTAAGCATGTTTTTCCCTAGTCACTCCCCACCATGAAAATGTAATACTACAAAGATATTATATATTTGATTATTCATATCAGTGCTTTGTACATCAAAAACTAAAATTTCCTTCACACACACCACATCCCACCCCACTGTGCAAGAATCAATATTACTTGTGTGGAACAGTCTCACCCTGTTGAAAATTCATGCTCTTAGTTTTCACAGCAAACTCAAGGAAACCTCGATGCACAGCTAACGCTACGGCTGCAGATATGTAAGCAGCCAAGTAAATTATAAATCCAGTCTTATCTGTGATCAAAATTAATCTTGGAGAATATTTATGGTCACAAGAGAAAAATTGTCCAACATTTTGAAAGTGTCATAAAACAGGCACCGAGTGGCCTCCTAGCAACAGGCTTAGGGATGTCCGGCCGCCTCTGAAGGATGATCTGGGCTATGGGAGTGTGTGTCTTTGATTGACTGTGAGGGTCTAGGCTATATCTCCACAGGGATAGAAGCTTAGTTTCAGGAAAGTGAATATTAAAATGATTCCTGTCTGTGACAAGGCAATGAAATTTTGACTGGTAAAGAATATAGATCTCTAGAAGTAAAATTCTCATTTTAACAGATTTTAACATCTTATTAGCTTCCCAGCTGGTGCTAGTGGTAAAGAATCCACCTTCCAATGCAGGAGACCCAGGAGATGTGAGTTCAATCCCTGGGTCAAAAAGATCCCCTGGAAGAGGGCATGGCAACCCACTCTGGTTTTCTTGCCTGGAGAATCCCATGGACAGAGGAGCCTGGTGGGCTACAGTCCATGGGGTCACAAAGAGTTGGACACGAGTGAGCGCCTGAGCACACAGGCAACATCTTACTGCTTCCTTCAATAATGAATAACTGAAAATTTTGACACAGATCACATTTTACAATGTGCCTGTTGTTTATCACCTGTTTATTGCCACTGGTCATTTATCAGGCCTGGGTATTGGTCACGTTTTTTTTAATTTTCTAAATTTCCCTATGCTTTGATTTCTTGGGGTCTTGTGGACCCGAAAGACTGCCCGGGGGTTAGTCAGTTCCCGGAGACAGCAAACAACTCCTCCACCAGCAAGCTTGTTAAACCAGTCCAGAGCCCACACCCAAGCACGTCCTCCCTCAGCCCCTCATGCTCTGGGCCACTATGCCGCTGCCGTTTAGTCGTGCAGCCGTGTATGGCTCTTTGCAATCCCATGGACTGAAGTCTACCAGGCTCCTCTGCCCATCGGATTCTCCAGGCAAAAATACGAGGGCACGTGGCCCTTTCCTCCTCCAGGGGATCTTCTCCACGCAGGAACTGAACTCGTGTCTCCTGCATTGGCAGGCGGATTCTTGACCGCTGAGCCACCTGGGAAGCCCTGGACCACTGTACACCTGCTCTAATCACCCTGGGGCCAGGGACCAGACCATTCAGGGAGTCCCAGCACCCCGGAGCTGACTAGCTAATCTAGAGCTTCTCCCCTAGAGAAGCCACACCTGCACACATTTCCCCCTTGGTCCCTCTGCCTCCTGCCCAAGCTGGTGCTTTCCTGTGGGACTGCATGGCATGGCATGCCTCTGTCTCTGTGCGTAACAGACTAGTTTTTCAGGGCGATCCTCTCCTGAGCTGTTGGGCTCACTATGAAAGTGAAAGTGAAAGTCGCTCAGTCCTGTCTGACTCTTTGTGACCCTGCCAGTCTCCTCTGTCCATGGAATTCTCCAGGCCAGGATACTGGAGTGGGTAGCTGTTCCCTTCTCCAGGGGATCTTTGATCCAGGAATTGAACCGGGGTCTCCTATGCCTGAGTAATAATAAAACCTAGATTTTAAAATCTGTTTTGCAAACCTCTTTCCAGTGCTCCTGAACCCTGGCATGCCTTCCTGACGGCTGCCACGTGTCTTTCTGTAAAACAAGCTTGCTATGGAGAACTCCTAGGGACTTCCCTGGCTGTCCAGTGATTAAGACTCTGAGTTTCCGATGGAAGGATCCAGGTTCAATCCTTGGCTGGGGAACTAAGCTCCCACGTGCTGCTCAGAGTGGCAAAAAAAAAAAAAAAAAAAAAGAGGAGGAGGCAGGAACTCCTAAAAGGAATTCCCTGGTGGCCTAGTGGCCTCACTACAGAGGCCCAGGTTCAGTCCCTGGTCAGGGAAACTTCCTGCACGACAGTGACATGATGCGGCTGAAATACACACACACACACACACACACACACACAAACACAAGAACTCCTATAAGGAACAAATCCTTTGCTACCCATCCTCAAAAGCTCAAGGATAGTCTAAAATCGAGTAACTCTCTAAGTGTGCTCTGCAGACCAGTAGACACATCACTTGAGAACTCGCTAAAAATGCTGAGTCTTGGGTTCCACCCCATACGTCCACTGAATCAGAAGCTCTCACGATGGGCCCCAGAAATCTGAGTTGTACCAAGCACTCAGAGGATGCTGATGCTCTGATGCTAATGCTCCTGTTGTACAAGGCCCAGCGTGATCTTGGCCACATTCTCCATTACTCCTGTCAACACCCTCTGCCCCACGAAACAACCTCTCCACTGGCAAACACCCGTGTGCCCTGCGTCTGCCACGTCTCTGCTCCCCCACACCTACCTGCTTCACTGCTACTCAATATCTTTGTTACTTGGCTCACCTGCTCTAAGACGACGAATCCCAAACGCACCGAATCAGAATACAGAGGAGCTTTGAAAAATTGTGCGCACCCCACAGCCCAGCTGGTCCTCAGGGGCCCCAGCACCTAGCCCCGCTCTGACAACAGTCAGTAAATGTGTGCTGAGCCATGGATGGACGTGTAAGCAGGTGACCAAGCTCAGAGAAGCGCCTAGGGGGAGGAGGCCCTACCTCTGGCACCTGCAGGCAGCGGATAAGAGCATTCATCACCACGGAAGGCTCGGTGGTGGCCTTCTCCGTGATGATCACCGAGGCCAGCCTCTTCCTCATGTCAAAACCTGCCCCTGCAGCGTCCGTTTTGGTTGACTCGCTCTCCATGATGTTGAGGAGGTTCGTGACTTGCTGGAAGGTACCTGAGACAAAGGTGGTTGACGTGATGGCAAGAGGACTGTTACAGGGGGTGCCCCTGGTGCCCCAGTCTCCCTGACACCACCCAGCCTTAGCTCCATCTGGGACATGGGTGGGACCTTTCTGCCCACTGTCCCGATGGGAAAACTGAGACCTTGGTTGGGGCTTACCCTCAAGGAGTTAGTAGAGAAAACGAGGCAGGAATGCAGGGAGGGGGTTGGTTTTCTTACCACTGTCATCTGGTTCCAGAGGCCCCAGGTCCTCTGTTTCCTCTGATGGGTCCTCATGTGACTCTGTTGCTGCTTCTGCCATCTCTTCTTCAAGTTCTTTCGAGGTAAGATTGATAATACTTGGCATGTATTCTAGGATGACCCCCCAGTGAGTCCCACCCTGCATAACCCCCTGCCCTAGAGTGTGGGAGGAACCTGTAACTTGGTTAGACCCATATTCTAGTGATGGCTCAGTGGGTAAAGAATCTGCCAGCAAGTCAAGAGATGCAGGAGACTTGTGTTCGATCCCCGGTTCAGGAAGATCCCCTGGAAGGGGAAATGGCAACCCACTCCAGTGTTCTTGCCTGAAAAATCCTAGGGACAAGGGAGCCTAGCGGGCTACAGTTCAAAGGGTTGCAAAGAGTCAGACATGATTGAACATATGCGTGCGTGCGTGCACACACACTTACACACACGCTAACCAATAGTACATGGCAAAGGTGAGGGGAACCTCCTGTGATGGTCTCACTCCCATGATTACATTATGTCTCACACAACTCCATCTTAGCAGACTGGAAATTCTCGTGCTGTCTTTGAAAAGTAAACAGCAGTGATATAAACTGCCTGCGTCACAAGGAACCAAGGGCCTCAGTCCTACAACCGAAAGGAACTGGATTCTGGCAACAACCACATGAGCCTGGAAGGACTGGGCTTCAGAAAGGTTGTAGCCCAGGTGACATCTTGAGTGCAGCCTGTGAGACCCCAGGCAAAGACCCTGCTGAGCCATGGACTCCCGACTAGAGACACTGTGAGATAATAGACGGTGTCATTTGAAGCCATTACATTTAGGTGGTTAGTCATGCAGTGACGGGCCACCACCCCTGCTTAGGAAGGGCCTTTGCTCCCTCTCTTCTGGACACAAAAAAACGAATGATTAGTGAGGAATCCCCCTGAGGTGCCCTCATTGCACCTCTCAAGGGGCTCCCTCCACACCAGCAGCTTCTGAATTGCTGACAAACACCAACACAGATGTCAACACGGAGGATGAAGACCTCCCTGATCCTTTTTCTTCCTGTCCCAAGTTTCTCAAACTCTGTCCCAGCGTCTTTCACTATCCTGTGCTCCCTTCCTCTTGGGAGTCCTTTAAGGAGTAAGCCTGGGACCTGTATACTGACCTTTTCTCTGAGTTCTTTCCTGGACAGAACAAAAATACACCACAAGAAAAGGCTCTGTTCTCTGCCCAATACACATCAACAGTAGTGTGGATGACGGCAGGATGGGCTGACAAAGGAGGAGCCCTTCGGGGTCCTCAGTCGTGACTCAATGGGGAGCAGGTCCCCTGGCAGGGTGGGGGGTGGGTTTCACTGGACTCATCACCGTTGGGTCCCAGACCCTTGGAACTCTCAGATCCAACTGCCTCTCTGAGCTCTGTGAACCCACTCTTGGAGGAGTGCCCAGGTCCCGATGATTAAAAACTCACATTACTTTGTCACTCAACGTTTCTGTCACCCGCATGAGTGGTGAGGTATGGTGGTCTTTTTGGGGAAAGGAAAATTGGCGGGGGTGGGGATTCACAGCCAAGACCCCTGAGGATATAGGCATAGGAGCCCAGGGTGGGGAGGTGTGGTCTGGGCAGTTGGAGGAAATGGGTGGACAGAGGGGTCCTGAGAAGAAGAGTCCTCTTCCCCAAGGACTGGACAGCTTGCAGGATGGGACAGGGTGGTCCCACTGATAGAATAAGTAGAATATAAAGAATTCCAAAGACAAGCGAAAGGACCCTGTTTCCCTGAACCAAAAGTCAGGCTCGAAGAATGTCCTTGTCATTTTTAGCAGAGAGAGAGCCCTGATCAGCAGTTTGAGCAATAAAATAATGAATTTCTATGCATTACAGATCAAACCAGTCAATCCTAAAGGAAATCAACCCTGAATCTTCATTGGAAGGACTGATGCTGAAGCTGAAGCTCCAATACTTTGGCCACCTAATGTAAAGAGCTGACTCACTGGAAAAGACCCTGATGCTGAGAATGATTGAAGGCAAAAGGAGAAGGGGACGACAGAGGATGAGATGGTTGGATGGTATCACCAACTCAATGGACATGAGGTTGGGTAAACTCCAGGAGTTGGTGATGGACAGGGAGGCTTGACATGCTGCAGTCCATGGGGTCGCAAAGAGTTGGACACGACTGAGTGACTGAACTGGATTGTTGTCGCTGAAAATACCCTTCTATCCACGTGCATCTTTTTCTCCACTTGTTCTTTAATTTTGTCCACACCTTTGTTGCGTTACACATAGAAGTTTCAAATATATGGGTTTCCATTTGGAGCTGGGGTCATACTAGCTAGGATTTTTCCTGACCTCAGCCTGCTTTAATCCTTCCCTAGGTGGCTTTGGGAACACAAGCTGTTCACACCAGTTATGTTCTCAAAATCTTGGCTCCTGGTCCACATATGCCAAATAGAAATATGTAGACAGAGTTTGGAAGAAATAGAAAAGAGTAAATTATTTTTTCCAAGTGAAAGGGAAACAGCAGGCTAACGCCTCAAGAGTTGTGCCCTTCCCTTGGCGATAGAAAGAAGTTTTATATCCTCTAGAAGGTCATGCTTTTTTTTCTTCCTCAGAGTTTCAGAATGGCCACAGCTGGTATCAGGCAACTCAGCCACTGGGTCTGGTGTCCCTAAAGTTATTGACCTGTGACCTTTCTGAAATACACAATGCTACAAGAGAGTGTGGGCTTCCAAGGTGGAGCAAGTGGTAAAGAACCTGCCTGCTAATGCAGGAGACATAAGAGATGTAGCTTTGATCCCTGGGTTGGGAAGATCCCCTGGAGAAGAAAATGGTAACTCACACCAGTATTCTTGCCTGGGGAATCCCGTGGACAGAGGAGCCTGGCGGGCTCCCGTCGGGTTACAAACAGTCAGACACAACTGAACAACAACCACCCATCTCCGTATCTACCACATGGAGAGCCATAGTTTCACACAGCAGGCGCACAGTCAGGGTCTTTGGGATGGAATTGCAATCATGTCACTTGAATAATCTTTGAAAGAAAAAGACAGAGGAGAGTGGAAGGTAGAGCAAATGTGGGCTGTGAAAGAAGGGGCATGTGATAAGCGCCTTCTGGGGTCTGCTCCATACTGGTTAACAGGTCCGCAGAAGGCAGACTGAGGAACAATGAGAGAATTTTGTGGGGATGAGTGTTGGGCACTACGTGGAGGATACTTGTGTTCTGACCACCTGGATTCAGTGAAGTAGAAACGGACTGCTGAGGGTCATGGGCTCCCTGGTGCGAGAGGCAGCACGCAGAGGCTGAGGCAGTGTGGACAGACATTGGGTGGGAATTTTAATCAAAAAGTCTTGGACTTGGTGCCTGTGGGTCTTGCTCTGTTGACCTGTAATGCATTTGTTATTGTTTCAGTAGCCAAGTTGTGTCCAGATCTTTGAGACTTCATGGACTGCAGCCTGCCAGGCTCCTCTGTCCATGGGATTCTTCAAGTAAAAATATTGGAGTGGGTTGCCATTCAAGGGAGGGCTGGTCAAAGAAGACGTGCTGGGTGCGGGGTTGGAGTGAGGCCAGCGGGCACAGCATTCAAGGGCCCAGGACTAGCTGACCCCCTCGGCCATGTCAGGTGGTTGCGGCTTAGATGGCCTTGGCAGAGATCCAGGCTGGGCAGCGGGCCGGGCAAGGCTGAGGTGGTCAGTCAGCGGGTCAGAGTGTGGTTCTGGAGTAGGTAGGCTGAGACAATGCTGTCTGGGCAGTCGGGGGGGCAGGGATCGACCATCTCATCACAAGGCTGTACACTGCCCAGGGTGGCTGATCCCCGTGCCCCCTTCCTCCTTGCCCCTCAGGGATTTTGGGTGAGGCTCCTGTCCTACATCATGGAGACGGATGCCTTGACCCCCATCTGCGCCAGCCTCACCAACCTGGCCGAACGCCAGCTGCACGCCGAGGACGAGGAGGCCAACGCAAGCAAGAGCAGGCTTCCTTCTCCAGGAAGCAGCCCGGAGCCCAGAGAGCCAGGCCTTGCCAAAGATGCCGCCCTTGCCAAAATCCGAGGAGGTTAAAATCGTACACTCTTCCTCTGGCAGCCCACTTCTCTTGTCCCCACCTCCCCCTACCCTGGCCCAGACCCCAGGGCAGGGGTCCTGGCTCAGGCTTCCCCCAAGTGTCAGCTCTCTGGCCCCCAAGAGCCCCCTGGAAGGACTGTATATCCCATCTGAGTCCTCTGGAACCACCCCCACCAGGCCCTCCCACTCGCCCCTGATGACGCACTTGTTAGCATCAGACCCTCAAGAAAGGGACTGGACCGACCTACTTACGGGGGACCCTGCCATCCAAGGGGGCTGCTGTCATGGTCCTGGGGCTTTGAGGATGGATGTGTCCACTTTCAGGAGGTGACTGGGAGCCTCACAGGACCCAGCAATGGTGAAGGGCAGAGCCAGCTCTGAGCATCCGGCTAGATCACCCCCTGGTCTACCTCCTGCCCCAACCCTGAGTCTGGGGCTGGCTCCTTCCTGGGTGCTGCCCCTCCCTGCAGCTTCTCAGCAGGCCTGCCCCTCCCTCGGCCGCTGGTCCAAGTGCTATGAGTTCCTGCTACTCCTGGGCTCCCAGGCTCCCAGAGCCTGCAGAGGGAGGGGAGGGGAAGGGGCGGGTGTCTAGTTACTGTTGGCTCAACAAGGCCAAGACTCACAGTAGGAGAGAAACACTCTCACGGCCAGCCTGGTGTGCACGCCCAAGAGGGCACATCCTGAAAAGAGCACAGTATGTTAACACATATATATGGAATTTAGAAAGATGGTAACATGACCCTATGTGAGAGACAGCAAAAGAGACCCAAATGTAAAGAACAGACTTTTGGACTCTGTGGGAGAAGGCGAGGGTGGGATGATTTGAGAGAATAGATCTGAAACATGTATATTACCATATGTGAAACAGATCGCCAGTCCAGATTCGATGCATGAGACAGGTTGCTCAGGGCTGGTGCACTGGGATGACCTTGAGGGATGGGATGGGGAGGGAGGTGGGAGGGAGGGTCAGGATGGGGAACGCACGTATACCCATGGCTGATTCATGTCAATGTATGGCAAAAACCACAACAATGTTGTGAAGACTCCAATTAAAATAAATAAATTAATTAAAAAAAAAAAGAGCATCTTCTCAGCCCTAGCCAGTAGCACCAGGCGCCTTCTTCCCAGGACGGCCAGTTGTATTGATGTTCTCTGTGGAAAATCCCCTGTCCTGACCCCTCCTGCATTCTGGGGGGTGCTGTGATGCTGTTGGGGCAGCACCTTGCAGAGAGAATCTCCCCCGGGGCACAGGAGAGGGGCAGCCTCAGTATCCTGTATCTTTCTCTCCCCAGTGGACCTGCCTGTGCCTGAGAAGCTGCTGGCCCGTCTCCTGGTGGGAGGCTCACGGGGTCTGTGCACTGGCCTGGCCCCGTCTGTGTCCTGCGGCGCCGCTCCCATGAGCTCCTAATCCCCAGGGCCTCCAGGGGGAGCATGGAGCTGGATGCTTGGCAGGAAGAGCTTTCCAGCCCCCCATCGTCCCTCTGGGGAGATGCGGCAAGGGCAGCAGGCTCCCAGATTTCTCTGCTGGGCCTTTGAATGGCCCCAAGCATCTGCAGGACACTGTCAGCAGCCTGCCCTTCCCTGGGGGTCAGCTCTGCCCTGCACCCATGCATCTTCGTCCTTGTGTTGACCCTGCTCCGAGCTCCGAGGAACCCTGGGTGGGGAGGGAGTCTGCGCTCTCGTTTCTCTTTTCCTCTCTTCAGCATCCTCTGCAGGGATGCTCTGTCCTGGGAATCCTCGGAGCTCTGCTTGAAAGGCCCCATCCTATCCAACTCTCCCTTTATGGGCTCAGACAGCGAGGCCTCAGGTTAGGGTGCACGGGGCCTGGGGCTGCCCAGCCCAGGAGGGGCCCCACTGGAGTCTCGGTGTTCCCCAGGTACTGATGTCATCCCCCTACAAGGGGGAGGGCCGCGGGATCACCAAGCTCAACCTTCTGAAGACCCTGAGCCAGAGCATCGCCCCCTCCATGGCTGACATGTGGGAGCTGGAGATCCCGCTGCTGGTGAAGTACCTGGAAGGTGAGATGTCCCGGGTGCGTGCGCAAGCCACCCCCTAAGTGCACATGCCGGGTACTAGACGTGTGGCCTGAGCAAAGGAGCCTGTGGTGCTTGTGTGAGTCCCGCCCGCCTTGCAGTGTACCCACTGGGTGCTAGTCTTGTAGCCTGAGCAAAGGAGCCCAGAGTGCCTGTGCGATACCCCACACACACCCCTAGTGTACACGCTGTGTACTAATCACCTGGCTCTGAGCAAAGGAGCCCAAGTTGCGTTTGCAAGCCAGCATCCCCTACCACATTGGTGTACTCGCTGGGTACTAAACATGTGGCCTGAGCAAAGGAGCCTGCGGTGCTTGTGTGAGTCACTCCCCACCCCCCGCCGCGTACCCGCTGGGTGCCAGTCATGTGGCCTGAGCAAAGAAGCTCAGAGTGCGTTTGTGATCTCCTCACACACACCCCTAGTGTACATGCAATGTACTAACCACCTGATCTGAGCAACGGAGCCTGGGGCGTGTGAGCCACCCTCCATCTGTGTACCTGCTGTGTACAAGTCACATGGCCTGAGCCAGGGCGCTGAGGCTCCCAGTGGCCAGCGCAGCCTACTCGGGTCCTTGGGAGGGTGGGGAGGGAAGTGGGGCGTGTGGGGAGCCCGTCCACGGAGGACCCCAGCTGCTGCATTTGGGAGGCGGCATGGAGGAGCGGCAGGAGGCAGGAGCGCGGGCGGCCTTCTCTCTGCAGAACACACTGAGTTTACGTGGAACCAGGAGACGTGGGAGGACAAGCTGATTCAGGTAGACGCGATCCCGCAGCCTGAGGCCGGGGTGGGGGGCGGTGGGGAGTTGAGGAGCCCCTAGGGAACACGTCCCCCTCCTGTCAGAAGGCTTGGGGAGCACGAGCAGCCACAGCACGAGACCCCAGCCTGGAAACCAGGAGCCCCGGAGGCGGCCCAGGGGAGCCCTCCCGGCAGCCCCCAAGCCCGCACAGCACTGGCTCTGGGTCGGGGCTGAGAGGGCGAAGCCATCCAGAGGCCGGGGAAGGCGCTAGAGAGGGACAGTCGCTGCTCAAGGTACACAGCCCTCTGAGCCCTGCGCACCTCTGCCTTCTCCCCCACCCCCAGTTTCTGAGAAACTCCCTCAAGAAGACTCGGGGTTCCAACTGGAGCCTGCGTCTGAGCAAAGAGCTGAACAACCAGATCGAGAGCTTCGACAGCCCCTCCCTGGAGAAGGTTGGTTCCCAGAGGCAGGGCTGTTCAGACAGGGAGGGGACTCCAGGGCCAGGCAGGAGAGCAGGCGCGCCTGAGGCTGTCCCCAGCGCCCCGGGACGGGAGGCGGCCGCCTGCTCCTGGCCCGAGGGCTGTAGTGTTTTGTTCTGTCTTGTTTTCCCTCAAGAGCCTGCTTTGTTGCAGCTGGGGGCATTTCCCCCCAGTCACCCACTTCCCCATTCCTCTCACCTCGCCCCCCACCTGCAGCGTCACCCTGCAGAGTCCCTGGCAAGGAGTGAGATGTCTGAGCGTGTTCTGGTAAATAGTGCAAAGGGGGAAGGTGACACCGAACCCCAGGATGCCAAAGCGGGAAGATGAGGCCTGGAGGGGAGCCAGAGCTGGGGCTGGGTGGGGGGCTCCGCCTGTGGCAGGCAGGGTAGAACAACAGCACCCCTTCTCTCAGACCCTGCCGCACACCCACCCCCATCCCTCCCACTAGTGTCTCCTCCCGCCTCATCCAGCTGCTGGCTCATGACCACCGCATGTTTGCATATCACCGTTAAGGGGTCTTTGCAAAACTATAAACATTGTTGACAATCAGAGAAGGTCTTGACCAAGGGAAAGCATGTTTAAGATGGTGACACTTGCCAATTTATCTATAGATTCAACACGACCCCCACTATAATCCCAGCTGGCTTCCTGCCCCCACCCCCAGAGACTGACAAGGTGATCCTAAAATTCCTGTGGAAATATAAGGGGCCCAGAATAGCCAACACAGTTATGTTTTAAAAACGAACAAAATTGGAAGACTCAGATTTTGTGATTTCAAGACTTCTTGCATCATTACAGTAAACAAGACAGGGTGATACTGGCATCAGGACAGGTAATGGATTGATGGAATTGAATTGAGGGTCTGGAAATAGACCTCACATTTACTGTCAATTGATTTTCAACAAGAGTGCCAAGACAATTCAGTGGGGAAGGAGTCATCTTTTCAACAAATGATGCTGGGAAGACGTGCATAGCCACTTACAAAAGAATGAAGTTGGGCCCCTTCCTCATACCATACACAAAAATTAACTCAAAATGGACCATATATGTAAATATGAAAGGTGAAAATATAAAATTCTTAGAGTGAAACAGAAATATAAATCTTCATGATCTTGGCATGAGCAAAGTCTTCTGAGACATAACACCCAAAACACAAGTGATGAAAGAGAAAATGGGTAAATGGGACATCATCAGAGCTAAAAGTTTTGTGCTGAAAAAGGTACCGTCAAGAAAGTGAAAAGTCAACCCACCAAATGAGAGACAATATTTGCAAATCTAGTCCCTGAGAAGGGAATTGTATCCAGAATATATAAAGAACCCTTATAATCAATAATACAATGACAAATAAGCCAATTTAAAAATGGGTGAAGGAAAGATATACAAATGGCAAGTAACCACATGAAAAAGTTTTCAAGATCATTGCCATTAAGGAAATGCAAATCAAAACCGCAAGGCATCACTCCACACTCACAAGGATGGCTGTAATCAAAAAGACAGATAGTAACAAATATTGACAAGAAGATAGAGAAATTGGGACTCTGATATATTGCTGGTATAATACAAAATGGTACAGTGTTTTTGAAAAGCAATTTGGCATTTCCTTGAAATGTTAAATATGGAGCTACCTATGACCTAGCAGTTATGCTCTTAATTATATATGCCCAGAAGAAATGAAAACATATGTCCACATAAGAGCTTGTACGTAAATATTCAGAGCAACATCATTCAGATAGCCAAAAAGCGGAAAAAACTCAAGTGTTCATCAGTGGATAAATGAGTAAACAAACTGTGCTATATCCATACAACAGAGTGTTATTCAGCCATGAAAAGGAGTGAAGTGCTTACATCTGCTACAGAAAGGATGATCCTTGAAAGCATTACACCAAGTGCAAGAAGCCAGATGCGAAGGCCCACGAATGATATGGCTCTACTTATTTGAAATATCCAGAACAGGCAAATCTAACGAGACAGAAAATTAGACGGGTGGTTGTCACGGACGAGGGGAATGTGGGGTGACTGCCAGTGTGTACAGCATTTCTTTTTGGGGGGTGATGAAAATGTCCTAACCTTGGCTGTGATGGCCACCACACAACTTGGTGAATGTGTGAGCTTAAAATTTATAAAACTTAATGGGCTCATTTAGCGGTATGTGACTTATAACTCAATACAAATGTTTAAAAAAGATTTTTAGAAGTGTCAATTTAGGTTTTCATTTGTTCAAATATGCACCCTTCATAATAGCATATGTAAAATAGACACAGCAATGTATGTCTTCTGTAAATGCTATAGATCTGTGGGTGTAAGATCTTATCAGATGTCAGTTCAGGGCCCGATGCCCATTTGAAAGAAACTTGTATGTAGTATTTAGTAAGCCAATGCATACAATTCAACCTTATTACAATAACTCACCTAGCTTAAAGCAAAGTAAACAAATAAATAGGGTTTCATTGGCTCAGATAGCTTAAAAAGTCGTGACTGGATACAGTGCCTGAAGGAATTTCATCAGGACTCTCCCAGACTCTTCATCACTCAGACAGGCATCTTCTGCGGGTAGGGGGAGCAAGGCTGCTGAAGCCTCCAGATTTGTAATTCTAGTAGATAGAATCATTCTTTCCCCAAAAGTAACCATCATCTCCCCTATAAACAAACAAAATAAAAATACGACATGATGAAAAGAGACCCTATTCAAAGCAGCAACACAATGTAAAATGTGCAACCAAATAAAACTAGGGAATACGTGAAAATGTGCAACCAAGGTGAAGAACCCCAAAGTACAAGAAGGGGCAGAAAGGCTGAAAGAAAGCCTGACCAAACATACACAACCTCTGCTTCTTGGACAGGAAGTCTCCGTGACTCAGGTGTCCTTTTTTCCTCAAGTTAATCTGCAGTACAGGGACGTCCCTGGCGGTCCCCTGGTTAGGACTCCGTGCCTCCACTGCAGCGGGGAAGGGTTTGATCCCTCGTCAGGGAACTAAGATCCTGCACAGCAAGTGATGCGGCCAAAAAAAAAAAAAAAAAAAAAAAAACTGCAATGCAATTTACTTCTAATTTCCCAAAAGGGAAATTTGTGGAAATCTGACAGTTTTATTTGACAAGATTATTTCCATGTTCGCCCTAATGAAAAAAATGTGAGAGAATAATAGCTAAGAACATATTTTTAAAAAGCTCATTAGAGGAGGATTTGTTCTCGCAGAACAAAGATGTAAGTGTATGAAATGAAATACAACCATGGAGTGACAGGAAGAATATACTGATGAATATTTTTATAGTCTTAACATGGAATAGAACAGACCTTCATATGCATGAAGAGAATCTTTTAGAAAGACAAAGGAAAAGAAAGAGACTGTACTCTGTGAAAATGAAACTTGTCTGCATGACCAAATGAAATCAGTATGAATAAAATCAAAAGTGAAATGGGACACTGGGGAAATGGACCACAGGAGTGATCACTTAAGAAGTGAGCCTCAGGCTATGCTTGGTTTTATTCTTTCCTTTAAGATTTTTTTTTTTTTTATGTGGACCACTTTTTAGAAGTCTCTTTTGAACTTGTGATGGTATTGTTTCTGTATTATGATTTGGCTTTTTGACTACTTGATTTTAAACCCCAGTTCTACAACTTCCTGCTAATTTGCTCATCTCAAAATACCTATTTGCATTTAAAGTTGATGTGCGGATGAAATGAGATAATATTGAAGAAGAACTAAAGTGCCTATTGATGAAAGTGAAAGAGGGGAGTGAAAAAGTAGGCCTAAAACTGAACATTCAGAAAACTAAGATCATGGCCTCCGCCCATCATTTCATGGCAAATAGATGGGGAAACAGTGGAAACAGTGGCTGACTTTGTTTTTCTGAGCTCCAATATCACTGCAGATGGTGATTGCAGTCATGAAATTAAAAGATCTTTACTCCTTGGAAGGAAAGTTATGACCAACTTAGACAGCATATTAAAAAGCAGAGACATTCCTTTTGTCTAGTCAAGTCTATGGTTTTTCCAGTAGTCACGTATGGATGTGAGAGTTGGGCTATAAGAAAGCTGAGCGCCAAAGAACTGATGCTTTTGAACTGCGGTGTTGGAGAAGACTCTTGAGTGTCCCTTGGATTGCAGGAGATCCAACCAGTCAATCCTAAAGGAAATCAGTCCTGAATAGTCATTGGAAGGACTGATGTTGAAGCTGAAACCCCAATACTTTGGCTACCTGATGCGAAAAGCGACACATTTGAAAAGACTCAGATGCTGGGAAAGATTGAGGGCAGACGGAGAAGGGAATGATGGAGGATGAGATGGTAGGATGGCATCACTGACTCGATGGATGTGAGTCTGAGTGAACTCTGGGAGTTGGTGATGGACAGGGAGGCCTGGCGTGCTGCGGTTCATGGAGTCACAGAGTCGGACATGACTGAGTGACTGAACAGAACTGATGTCTGTTCTCACTAATTTTTCCCAAATGTACACACAACACTTTGTAAACAAAAAATAAGAGAAATAATCCAACAATGGGGAAAGAATAGAGGCAGAAATATGAAAAATGGACCCTGAGAAGATGCAAAGATGACTACCCAAATGCAAACATTCCACCTCTCGTGGATAACATCCTAAGGCAGAGAGAAGGCAGGAGGACAAGTGCTCCTGGGTCTGTTGGTGGGAGTGTAGATTGATGCAGTTTATATAGGAGAGAAACTTGTCCCCCACTCTTGGCAACATGCCTGCCCTGCTACAGCCTAACCTCTCAGATTAGCCTGGATACTTGTTTTTAAAAATATACAAAAGGCATATTTTTAAATCTGGAGGGACGAGTAGAGACCGCCCCTTGGCAGTGACCCCAGAGGGCCGGGTTGGAGGCTTGAAGCTCCCTGTGTCCCTTCCGCCCCCCCCAGGGCTTTCTGTACCGGGCCTTGGGCTTCACCCTGGCCACGGGCCTGGAGGCCGACAAGGTGGAAGTGCTGCTGCTGTACAAGACGGACTACAGCAACGACTTCGACCGGGAGGTGCGGGTGCCCCGTGGTCCCCTCCGGGGCTTGGGAGGATGCGGTGTGTGCATGCCTGTGCGTGTGCGCGTGCCTGTGTGTCTATCCATGTGTGTGTGGCGGGGGGGCGCAGCGCACGGGGTGTCCCCAGCACCCCCGCCCTCAGCCTGCCCGCTGGGTCCTCCCGCAGGGCGTGATCCTGTGCTTTGGCCTGTGTGCCCGGGGCCAGGTGAAGACGGTGCTGGGCGTGCTCCATGACTTTGAAGAGAGGATCCAGGAGTTGGAGCAGTCCTGGCAGATTGGCGCCTGGCGGGTGAGGCGCCCTTGCTCCATCGTCAGCTCTCTGGAGGCCTCTTAGAATGGTGCTCTCAGCCCCCAACCAAGGCTCTTCAGTTCAGATCAGTCACTCAGTCATGTCCGACTCTTTGCGACCCCATGGACTGCAGCACGCCAGGCCTCCCTGTCCATCACCAACTCCCGGAGTTTACTCAGACTCATGTCCATTGAGTCGGTGATGCCATCCAACCATCTCATCCTCTGTCATCTCCTTCTCCTCCCGCCCTCAATCTTTCCCAGCATCAGGGTCTTTTCAGATGAGTCAGCTCTTCGCATCAGGTGGCCAAAGTATTGGAGTTTCAGCTTCAACATCAGTCCTTCCGATGAATATTCAGGACTGATCTCCTTTAGGATGCACCGGTTGGCTCTCCTTGCAGTCTTACTGGAGCTCAATAAGAAACTCCACTCTGTGTCTCCTTTGCCCAAGTGGAGTGGGGAATCAGATCAAGGAGGCCAAGGGCTGGGTCTGGAGGCTGTCCGTTCCGTCCTCAGGGCACAGTGCCCGGGGCTGCCTGAGCCCCCAAGGGGCCACCAGCTGAGACACCACTGATGCCTCAGGTTTTGGCCTTGAATTGGACCCTTGCCCTGGGGATCTGGTAGTTGAATATAGAAAATTGGGAGTGTCCCGGCCTCTCTCCCGGCTTCTCCACAAAGTGGAGCCTGAGACCTGGATTTCTAGTCAAAGCCTGGAGAATGTGGGCTCCCCTGCTCCTCCTTCCATGGTGGGATGGGTGGCCTCCAACACCTCCTCCCAGAAGAGCTAGGCTGAGGCTCTCTGTTCCCAGTGAATCACCAGCATCCCGGGAGCCCCTGGCCCAGAGCAGGTGCTCAGTAGGCGAAGGCATGAGGGCGTGCACAGCCACCTCTGGTCGGGGTGTCTGCACAAAGCCCCTGCGACCAGCAGTCACGGCCATGTCTGACCTGCTCACACACTACAGCCAGGGCACAGCGTAGAGCAGGAGCTCAGTAAAGGTGTGCCCGATGGACGAGTACACGACTGAGCACTTCCGGTGCCCAGGAAACACCTGAAGGGACAGACCCTCTCCCCGACGGCCACAGTGGCTTCTTCCCCTTCTCGTTGGCCTCACAGAAGGACCATCCCTGGAGGCGGGAGACGGTGAAGGGCGCGCTCATGGTGATGTACAGCTGCGTGGCCTCCTACTGCCACCCGCAGATGCTTCTCGTCCACGTGGACAACCCCATCACCACCAAGATCATCCACCACTACTCCAGCAGCTGCCAGGTAACCCCGGGATCCCACAGACACGCCGTGCCCTGATGACGCCCTCCTGAGCCCCAGACTGGGGCGGGGGGAGAGCCACCCTGCATCATTATCTGGGCACTGCCAGCCCCACGCAGGAGATTCGAGTCCTGGAGTCCTGCCTGTCACTCAGCATTTGGGAAGATCATTGCCCCAGTCTCTCTGCTGCAGGGGGGGTCAGCGGTGGGGAGCAGCCCTTCCCCCATTACTGAGTAGGGGTGATTGTGGGTTGCTGAAGTCATAGGACAAGCCCTTGCTGAGCCCTTTGCACATGCCTTCCCTAACCTCTGCCCCTATCCTGACACCTGACCCAAAGACCTTTCATAAGGGTCAAGAAAGGGGCTGTCTTCAGAGAGGCAAAGGGAATGGCTGCTTTCTTAGAAAGGCAAGGAGGAGAAGATCAGGTAATAAAGGAGAAACGACTTTATTATTACCGTTTTGAAAACTGTGGTGAAGTAAACACGATGTAAAATTTGTCATCATAACCACTTTTAAGCGTACAGTTCATTGGCCCTCAGTTCAGTTCAGTTCAGTTCATTCGCTCAGTCATGTCCGACTCTTTGCGACCCCATGGACTGCAGGACGCCAGGCCTCCCTGTTCATCACCAACTGTTGGAGTTTACCCAATCATGTCTATTGAGTTGGTGCTGCCATCAAACCATCTCATCCTCTGTCATCCTCTTCTCCTCCTGCCCTCGATCTTTCCCAGGATCAGGGTCTTTTCAAATGAGTCTGTCCTTCACACCAGGTGGCCAAAGTATTGGAGTTTCAGCTCAGCATCAGTCCTTCCAATGAACACCCAGGACTGATCTCCTTTAGGATGAACAGGTTGGATCTCCTTGCAGCCTAAGGGACTCTCAAGAGTCTTCTCCAACACCACAGTGCAAAAGCATCAATTCTTCAGTGCTCAGCTTTCTTCACAGTCCAACTCTCACATCCATAAATGACCACTGGAAAAACCATAGCCTTGGCTAGACCAACCTTTATTGACAAAGGAATGTGTCTGCTTTTTATATGCTGTCTAGGTTGGTCACAACTTTTCTTCCAAGGAGTAAACATCTTAATTTCACGGCTGCAATCACCTTCTGCAGTGATTTTGGAGCCCGAAAAAATAATCTGCCTTCAATTTAGGAGACTCATGTTCGATCCCTGGATTGAGAAGATCCCCTAGAGAAGGGAATGGCTACCCTCTCTAGTATTCTTGCCTGGAGAATCCCATGGACAGAGGAGCCTGGCAGGTTACAGTCCATGGAGTCTCCAAGAGTCGGATACAACTGAAGCAATTAACACTTTCATTATCCTCACTGCCTTCTATCAAAAGTTCACAGTCCTTTCACGTTTTAACAGCAACTGACCTGGAGGCAGGGCTTCAGGGAAGAAAGTGACCGCCTACCCCAAAAGGGGATGAGAGGCCTTAATGAAGGAGCCACAGAGAGGAGAGGCCAGCATGGCACAGGGGCCCCATGGGTGCTATTGCCCCTCCTTCTCCTGGGGGAGCAGACACCCCAAGCTCCTTCCCTGCCATCCATTCCAGTACCTTCCTGTGGCCCAACCCCAGCAGAGGCCAGAGACCAGTGGCCTGGTTACTGCAGGGGATGGGGCGAGGGAGATCTGGGGAGAGGGGATCTGGGGGGGTTGCAGCCAGGCCCCCAAACCCCAGGCTCCTGGAGGTGGTAGGTCCCAGCAGGGCTGCTGAGGGCACCCAGTGCTGGCTAATGGCTGAGGGGGCATGGGGCTGCATCTGCACCCATGGGGCTTCTCAGTAAACGTGCCCAAGGTGTCACATGGGCCAGGAGGGCTTGGGTCCCAGGCAGCCGCCTGGGGCTCATCAGCCCACCCTTCTTTGGCTCCCTGAGGCCTTTAGGGCGCTGCCCCCTAGCTTACTGATGGAGTGCCAGCCGCCAGCCCCGCCCCTCGCGTGGCGCCCGGGTCCGCCTGACGCCTCTCCTGCCATCCTGTCCTGTGTCCTCCAGGCCTGCGTGGCCACCATGTTCCAGTGTGTGCACTTCTGGGGCTGGAAGGCGCTGGAGAGCTCCGTGGACCACAGTGATGCCGCTGCCCCCAAGGAGATGACCAGTTTCCAGATGACCCTGTGCTCCGTCCTGGTGAGGAAGCTGAGGCAGGGGACAGCCCCAGGGGCTCGGGGCTTCATCCTGTGAGCCTGCTAGACATGAGGTGTTGAGACCAGCTCTGTCCAACAGAAAGGGAATGCAAACCACACACCCATCTTTAAGATTTCTTTTGAAAAAAAGTGAAAAGAGGTGAAACCAAATTTAATCATAGATTTTATTTAACCCAGTAATTCCAAATCATTGCCATTTCAACATGCAATCAATAGACAATTATTAATGGAATAGTTTACCTCTTTGGGATAATGTCTTCAGTATCCAGGAGGCACTTTACACTTAATTCAGACTAGCCACGTTGGATGGCATTATCGAATCCGTGGACATGAGTCTGAGCAAACTCCGGGAGATAGTGAAGGACAGGGAAGCCTGGCGTGCTGCAGTCCATGGGGTTCCAGGGAGTCGGACACAACTGAGCGAATGAACAACAGCAAGCCACGTTTGAGGTGCTCAGGGATCATGTGTGGCCAGTGACTACCCTCTCGGACAGTGCAGGTTGTGGGCGAGTGTGGTCTCTCTGGGCCGGAGAAGAGTAACAGAAACCTGAAGGTCCTGAGGTTGCCTACCTGCTACTCTGCTGTGTGACTTTGAGATGAGCACTTGCCCTCTCTGGGCAGACCCTGTAGCATCAGATGGATGGGCATCTGTGAGCAGATGACCGCCGTCTGTGAGCAGCCAGCCTGCGGGACCTCCTCTTCCATGGCACTGGGTGTCACTTGTTTTTTGCAGACTCAGAAGAAGCCTGCCGTTCTCTACAACTTCTTGCTAGAAACAATGAGCTATGTTAAAAGCAACTTGTCAAGGATCAGAATCGCGGCATGTAACTTGGCAGGTGAGCAGGCAGGTCTCCTGATGCAGGAGGGACCTTGAAGACCATCTGGTCAGACCCAGGTCTGGAGTGGGGACAGGTGTTGGGAGTCAGGCTCGGGCAGAAGTTCCCCGTGTGTGTCCCATGGCGCTTCATACCTGCCCGACGCTGAACTAGACGTCCCGAACTAAACCCTTTACAGAAACTCTCATCAGGAGAAACCACATCTCTCGCTGACCTGATATTCATGTGTTGGGCATTTCTGACTGTCATTTTAGGAATCATTATGAAGCAGATGTCTGCGCATTACTTGAGAAAGCTGGATTTTCCAGCATTACGGAATTGTAAGTAGTGGAGATTCAAGTGTGAATCAAAATGAGTCCACTCTGCTCATTTGGGAGTTTAGTGAAACCACCCAAGGGGAGAGTCAGCTGACCCTGGTTGTATTTGGGGTGTGGGGCAGGGGTGGCCAGGACACAGAGAGGTGGATGAACCTGCGGGGGGCTTTCTAAGAAGACAGCTCTGATGGTTTCCTGTGCTTTCTGCCGGTTCCCCATCATACACATTGATGCCTCTGGCCGGTCGACACAGCAACTGGGGCCTGGGGGTCATCTTCCTGTCCCTGTTGACGTGACGGAAGACCCCAGGAATGGGAGATGCATGTGGAGACACGACTGCACCGCCTTCTTCTGAATTCACACTCAGGGTGGGGATGAAGTTCAAAGCCCCGTGAGCCCCTTGCCCCGCAGTCAGCTCTCATCAGGATGCACCATCCAGGGTGGGCGGAGGATGAGGACCTGGCTGCAGGGGTCCTCATCCTCCTCATACACTCACTCTCAGCTCTCCAGGAGCTACAGCTGGACTCAGATCCTGGTGTTTGGAGGGCAGCTCTGGAGACGCTCAACATCTTGGATACGTGCAGTCAGCAGTGGCTTTTGGCTTCACCTGAAGGAATCTCCTAGGTGGTCCAAGTGTAAAACATACCTTTCTCCTGGGGGCCAAACCCCACTGTACCACCGTGAACCACTTTTAATTCCGTTTGTAAGAAAAAGTATTTTACTTAAATAATCAGTGCCCCTTTCTTTCCTCCCCTTGAAATAAACCTCCCTTGCTATTTGGAGAGCAGATTCCTGACCGCAAGGAGATGACACCCCAGAGCTGAGACAGTAATAATTTACCTCTTTGGGATAATGAGGTGAAGGGAAATTAAGTGAAGGGAAATTCCAGTTCTAGCGGGGATTAGATTCCTGTGTCCCCTGAGTGTGTGTGTGTGTGTGAGCGTGTGTGTGTGTGAGGCCAGAGGATCTGGGGTCCCCTTTGTGTCTTCTCTGCATTTCAGTTCCTCCCAAGTGGATGGTGTGTCCACTGCCAGGCTCTGTACTGGGGTCCCAGGGGAGCCCAGCTGCTGTCCAGCCCTGCTTCCAGGAGCCCCGCTATTAAAGGGAAGGGACACATCTCCCAGCACCCATGATGCACCCAGGGTGAGGGAGGGCGGCCACCAGTGGGGGCAGTCCTGGTGCCCATCTGCAGGGTGTAACTCAGGGGGGCCTCAGGGAGGAAGTGATACCACACCGTCCACCCTTGTCTCTTTCATATCAGGGTCCACTGGGCCAGGATGGGAAGGGACCCAGCGAGGCCTGGAGCAGAACCCATGAAGGGCCAAAGGGAGGAGTTACCTTCAAGTCCAAGAAACAGGCAGGGGGAGGAGGGCAGGGAAACTCTTCCTACACTCACGCTGCCAGCAGGACAGTCTCGGGTTGTCCCCAGAGCAGATGGAGGTGGGATTTCCAAACCAGTCCCACTGTGACAGCCCAAGGCAGTCACCACCCTGGGCCCATGGGTGGGAGGATTGCAAAGCAGTCCAGAAAACCAACCTGCACCGGAGGCTTCCCGGCAGACTGGTCTCACACTCTTGGTGGCGCCCACGGAACAGACAGTGGAGTTACTTCCTGCCGAGTGATGAAGATGGTGGCTGCTGGAAGACTCAAGTCCCAGTGACACAGCCGGAAAGGATGTGCCCTTCACTCTAGGCCCAGCGATTGCAGAGTCAGGTCTCTGATCAATTCCATTCATGCCTGTGCAAAACATCTCCAGATGGTTTATGGACCTGAACTCAGAAAGCAAAAATTTAAGACAATATAGGCATTCTGATCCTGAGACTAGGGTAGGATGTCCTTTAAGAGTAATAAGAGAAACCAGTTAAAAATAAAGGATTAACTTTTGTAAGTTACAATATATCTTCTGGGACTTCACTGGTGGTCCAGTGATTAAAATTCCATGCTTCCACTGCAGGGAGCTTAGGTTCTGTCCCTGGTTGGGGAACTAGGAGCCTCCTGCCATGCAGTGCAATAAAAAAAACCAAAAAGAAAATTTATTGAATAAAAATGAACATATAACTTATCAACATAAAAGTTAAAACTAAATTTATCTTCTGTACAATAAAATATTGTAAAGTTAAGTAAGTCACAGATGGAAGAAGTTACTTGCAATTGACATAAAACTAGGTTGGTTCGTGCAAGCAGATTGGCAAACAGAATATGCCCAAATCAGTAATAATGCAAATTGAAAAAACAGTGTCGCGAGAGGATGCTCGTAAAGCCAGTAGGAGGCTGGTTTGGGGGGTGGCTGTCTTGAATGAGGTCATGAGGGCGGGGCCCCTGTATAAAAGACACTAGGTAGCTCCTCCTCTCTCCGCGTGACCTGAGAAGGAAGCCACCTGCAGGCCGGGAAGTGGGTCCTCCCAGAGCCCCACTGTGCTGGCTCCTGGATCTCAGCCTTCACCTCCAGAAGCAAAGTTCTGTTGCGTAAGTACCCGATCTCTGGTGCTTGGTTATGGCAGCAAAGCTGGCTAAAACACTCAGGTGACGTTGCAGTGTAGAGCTGTGGGTGGAAAGGACACATCCATACAGGGAGAGCGTCACCTCAGGCAGGGGGATGGGAAGGAAAGTGTGCAACTTAATCTTTAATAACTTAAAAAACCATTACACACAGCAACGTATTAACAATCATTTACTCTGGATGTTGGTACATGGGTTTTGTCACTGCATTGTGAATATTTGCAATATTTTATTTAAAAGTTATTGTCCATTAAGTAAACTAAAGAGCTTTTGCACAACGAATGAAATGATAAACAAGAGGAAAAAATAACCTTCAGAATGGGAGAAAATAATAGCAAACAAAAGCACTGATGAAGGGTTAATCTCCAAAATATACAAGCAGCTACTTCAGCTCAATACCAGGAAACAACTCATCAAAAAGTGGGCAGAGGACCTAAACAGACATTTCTCCAAAGAAGACTTATTAATGACTAATAAACACATGAAAAGATGCTCAACATAGCTCATTATTAGGGAAAAGCAAATCAAAACTACAGTGAGGTATCACCACAGTCAGGTCAGAATGGCCATTATCAAAAAAATCCACAATTAATGCTGGACAGGGTGTGGAAAAAAGGGAACCCTCCTGCACTGTTAGTGGAAATGCAACTTGATATAGTCACTGTGGAGAACAGAATGGAGACTCCTTAAAATACTAGGAATAAAACTACCACATGACCCAACAATCCCACTAATGCACATATACCCTGAGGAAACCTTACCCGAAAAGGACACGTGTATCCCAGTGTTCACAGCAGCGCTACTCACAATAGCGAGGACACGGAAGCAATGTCCATTGACAGATGAATGGATGAAGAAGCTGTGGTACATACTCACAATGGAATATTACTCAGCTATAAAAAGGAAGGCATTTGAGTCCGTTCTAATGAGGTGGATGAACCTAGAGCCTGTTACACAGTGCGAAGTCAGTAAAAAAGAGAAAGACAAATATCACGTATTAACACATATACATGGAACCTAGAAAGACGGTACTTCTGAACTTATCTGCAGGGCAGCAATGGACATGCAAACATAGAGGACAAGCTTGTGGACCCAGAGGGAAGGAGTGGGCGGGGTGAACTGAGAGAGCAGCGTTGAAACCCACACATTACCATAGGTGGCCAGTGAAAATGTGTTGCGTGACATAGCTCAAACCCAACATTCTGTGACAACACAGAGTGGGTGGGACGGGGTAGGTGGTGGAAGGGAGGTTCAAGAGGGAGGGGACATACATATTCTTATGGCTGATTTCATGTTAATATAAGGCAGAAAACAGCACAGTATTTTAAAGCAATTATCCTCCAATTAAAAATAAATTTTAACTGTCTGTATCTTATGATGACCTAGATGAGAAACTGTCTTTACAACTGAAAAAGATCAAAACAAGAATTAAAACTTAAATGTTGGGACGTCTCTGGTGGTCCAGCAGCTAAGACTCTGTGTTCCTGACGCAGGGGGCTGGGGTCAGTGAACTAGATCCTACATACCACAAGGAAGACTGAAGACCCCACAGGCTGCAGCTAAGAACAGGTGCAGCCAAATAAATACATAAATATTTTAAAAGGGATATTTGCATTTATTAAATTTTTAAAAAATGCTATGTGTATCCAAAAAGTAAACAAAATTAAAGGGTATACAAGTAAAAAAAAAAAAAAAAAACCAACCAAAAAGTCACTGTGATACTCTATTATAAACAGCTCCAATAAAAATCATGAGATGTCACAGGTGTTAAGTGGCTGCAGGTGTTTTGGGACCGTCACAGAACTGTTTCCATTTTCATCTAAAAATATCAAGCTGTTTGGAATTGCTTTTATGGGTGAGTTGAACAGTGATTCAATTTGCTAACTTCTAATATTGGAAGGTCTGATGCTGAAGCTAAAGCTCTCTTACTTTGGCCACCTGATACAAAGAGTGGACTCATTGGAAAAGACCTTGATGCTGGAGAAAGATTGAAGGCAAGAGAAGTGGGTGGCAGAGGATGAGATGGTTAGATAGCATCACTGACTCAATGGATATGAATTTGAGCAAACTCTGGGAGACAGTATTCTGGCCTGGAGAATTCTATGGACTGTACAGACCATGGGGTCGCAAAGAGTTGGACTGAGTGACGTTCACTGGGAGACAGCGGAGGACAGGGAAGGCTGCTGTGCTGCAGTCCATTGGGTTGCAAAGAGTTGGGCATGACTTAGAGACTGAATAACAGTAACAAATATGGAAGACGCCAAGTCCTGCTGGCCTGAATTTAAAAGGCTAAGCAGCTGGACTTTCTTTCTAGGGCTTAAAACTAGGTTCAGAGCAAACAACTTCTCTAAATGAATAGGAAACGTAAAGGAGGATTTCTGGTCATGTCTAAATTTAACAAAGAAAATATGAGAAAAATAGGCCTGTAAAGGACAACATTAAAAATTTTAGTTGAGCAACTTTATTCAAATAATTTCCAAAAATCCAGAGTCACATCAATGGAACCAATTTCATTGAAATTTGCTTTGAAGGGCAGATAAGTGAAGCAAGTTCTCGGACTTTCTTGAGAATTAAAAAATACACAAAAATCAGTGCAAAGAGGGAATACTCCAAAACAACTTGGCAATAGATTTTCAGCTTTGAGTTTTTCTGACACGAAATCATTTCTCTTCCATCCTGAAAGATGCGTCATTCTTTCCTCTGGGGGGAAAAAAATTCAGTACAATTTCACTAGAATTCCCATGCCAGCCCCCCAAAGCTTAACTGTTATTTATTTGTGTTAGACATCCAGTCGTGTCCAACTTTGCAAACCATGGAACCCACCAGTCTCCTTTTCCCATGGGATTCTCCAGACAAGAATCCTGGAATGGGTAGCTATTCTCTTTTCCAGGGGAAGATATATTTACTCCATTGAATATACATGAATATTTGAGTCATTATAAATACCCTAAGGAATGTAAAGAAACAATAGTGACAGTAGTTTCTTAAGCAGGCAGTGCAAACTGGTAGTTAAGACCATGGGCTTTCAAATCCTGGCCCAGCCATGCATGCCTGTATGGACTCAGGAGTTAACACTGCATTTCCTTGGGGACTTCCTTGGCAGCCAATGGCCAAGACCCCACACTCCCAACGCTGGGGACCCAGACCAGGCACAGCTGGAACACACACACACACACACACACACACACACACACATAATTTCCTATAAAAAGACGAACTAGCACCGCCCATTGGACAGAACCTATCTAAACAAAGGGTTCAAGTGGGGCTTAAAGAAGGAAGGTGTAAAAAGGGGTCAACACAGCCTGGTACATGGAGTTTGGGTTCACGGCTCAGGAGGATTTGGTCCTTTTCCTCAAAAAATATATAATATTTAGCGGAGAATATTAAGCAGAGAGTCCCCTGGACTGCAAGCAGATCCAACCAGTCAATTGAAATCAGTCCTAAATATTCATTGGAAGGACTGATGCTGAAGTTGAACTAGAAGACTCTGGCCACCTGATGTGAAGAGCTGACTCACTGGAAAAGACCCTGATGTTGCGAAAGATTGAAGGCGGGAGGAGAAGGGGATGACAGAGGATGAGATGGTTGGATGGCATCACTGAGTCGATGGACATGAGTTTAAGCACGCTCCAGGAGTTGGTGGTAGACAGGGAAACCTGGTGTGCTGCAGTCCATGGGCGTCACAGAGTTGGACATGACTGACCAACTGAATTGAAATGAAAGAAGCAAAAAATACAGAAAACAGTTAAGCATGTTTGTATCGTAGTTCTGGAAGGAGCTGCCAAACCAAACCCAGTCGGATCCCATCAGCCTGCGGAGTGACACGGACTCAGATCCATTGTCAGGAGCCCCACATGTGGCGTGCTGAAATGCTCGCTGGGAAAGGTGGCGCCCACCTGAGGAAGTTTAGGAACTCACAGCAGCCTGTCCA
Organism: Ovis aries; assembly: GCF_016772045.2. NCBI lineage: Eukaryota > Metazoa > Chordata > Mammalia > Artiodactyla > Bovidae > Ovis > Ovis aries. The sequence continues at coordinate 7,165,713 of NC_056054.1, read as the reverse complement.
CCCCCTCCTCAGCTTGTCTCTGGAGAAAATGGTGCAGACAGCGTAAAGCTTCAGCTTAAGGGACACACACAAGCTAAACCGAGGCCGAGGTGGGGGCTCGGATGGGCTTTGATGTGGAGGGCAGGAGGCTGTGGGCTCTCTGCGGGCTGGCTCCTACTCTGTTCCCATGAAGCAGTGAGAAGTGAGCAGAGAGGAGTCAACTCCCAGATCAGTTTCACGCCCAACAGCAATTTTCTGAATGTGAGATAAAGAAGCTGGAAATGACAGTTTGCCGAGGACAGATAGTGTCTTAAGGGACGCTTGTTAGAAACACCCCCAAAGTGCATTCCAGTGGGAAACATGTAAAAATGCTGATGTTAGAGGAAGGAAAAGAATTTGGGAGAACATTTGGAAAATTAACACCTAAGAAGTGACAAACACCCACATTCAGCAAACGGAAACGCACCTTCTTCTCTTCCCACTTGAACTTTAAGAGTCGACCTCCTCCCCGGGCCTTGGCACGGCTCTGCCCACAGGTGAGAAACCCCAGGGTCCGGCCCCCTCTCCGCACACCTGAGGGTCTGATAATCGGCATCGCTTTGTGGGGACCTGATGGCCCGTCCCGGCAGCAAGAGCAACGTCTATAGATGGAGGGGCCCCAACTGTGTTGGAAGCCAGGGGGCTTTTTACGCTCTGCTGGGGTGAGAATGACAGGCTTGGGGGACCCCGACAGCCAGAGTCTGGGTTGAACTTTACTGAGAAGCCTTCTTTTTGATATCCAACTCTCGCACGTGCTTTATCTGAAGGTGCCTGTGTCTGCTGAGGCGACTTTTGGCAATACTGCTGATGAAGCTTGTTAAATTTTTCTTTAATATCATCGTAGCGATCCCTGGCAAAGCCTAGAGGTTGTACCCTGGGTACTGAAATGGCTTTGCTGAGTGATACCGATTTCTGAAACTCTCCCCAATCACTTCCTGGACAAACAAGGTCAATAGTCTGCTCTGGGCGGCCCACGCTGCAGGTGGGGTCGGTCTTTGAAAGTGAGGGGAAGGACCCACTCTTCGGCAGGCAGCTACCCACTCTGATGGATCTTCTGCCTAGGCCTTCAAAGGCCTCACTCAACCTCTTAGCTTTTGATTTGCAGAGAGGGCTGCTCAGCCTGTGGGCTTCTAAGCCCTGGGGGCTACCAGGGTTCGTGGGACCACCTCGGTACACATCCACGGCCGAGCTGGGCGGGTAAGTCAGGCTGGGCCATTTCCTAGGACTCAAGCAATACTCTTGATAAAGCTTGTCAAATTTGATCTCAATTTCCTTAAAACGACTCCCCGCCTGGCCCTGCAGGATTCTGGGTCTGGAAGCTATTTTTACAGGAGAAATCAACCACTTTAAGGTCACGAATCTGTTTTCCTGATCAAGAGGAGACACCGCTTTGGAGTCTAAGTAAGTAAATGATGAATGCTTCCGGGGCATTCCCTGAAGCTCCTTCCAAGGTGGACTGAATGTATGGATCTGGGGTTTGTTTACTTTGAGAAGAGCCCTTTCTGATTTTAAACCCGTCTTAGGGGCAGAAACATCGGGCAAGTTCCCACGATCTCTTAAGGTCCCTGCATCCTCCAGGGGCTTGGAGCAGGGTGGACGTCTCTCCCGGGGGCTCCGCCGAGAGCGCCCCCCTCCCTGGCAGCTCGTTCTGTTCATCCTGCCCTTATACCGGTGCCTCCGCCTGGAGCTCCAGTTCTGGCCGATGAGTGTCTTGGTGGAGATGATGCAGGAGGGCCTGGCACCCAGCAGCCGGCTCATGGAGTGCAGCATGCCCGCGTACAGGTCGCTGAGCGTCGCGTTGCACACATCCTCCGCCTCGGAGCAGGGGCTGCTTGAGAAGCTGCCGCCACTGGTCCCTTGTAAGGGGATGCCGTCACCCCTCAGCACCATGGCCTGGCCTGCTGAGCAGGAGTGAGAGGCGTCACCCTCCCTGGGTGATGGAGGCGGCTGGAGTGGACCACCAGGGCTGTCTTCAGAGACATCCTCGCAGTATCCTGGAGAAATACACACAGAAGGCAAAGCCGCGTGACCATTTACAGCCGTCCACACGCAGAGGTCAGTTTCCTTGGTGGCTCCCGTGACAAAGAACCTGCCTGCAATGCTGGATACCCAGGGTTCGAGCCTGGGGTCAGCAAGATCCTGTGGAGGAGGGCATGGCAACCTACTCTGGTATTCTTGCCTGGAGAATCTCATGGACAGAGGAGCTTGGCAGGCTACAGTCCATGGGGTCACAGAGAGCCGGCCACGACTGAGCGACTGACACTTTCACACACAGAGATCAGGGAAATGAAGGCTGGATCATGACCAGCATGGGTTTTTAAAAAAAAGTTATCAGTTTTAACTGAGATATAATTCACATATAACATTATGTTAGTTTCAGGAGTATAACATTGTGTGTGTTTTTTAAAGCAATACAAAAAAACAAAAGCAACAAAATTTCACACATATTTGGGAATAGACTCTTCTCAGAGATTTTTTTCTAGCTATCAAAACAATTCACTGTCCACTGACCTTCCTAAAAGGAGCCTTTCTTCCCTGTATGATGGTTTAGAAACGGTTACCTTGTCAAAGACTAATTAGAAACCAGATAATAATGACCCTGCCTGCCGACAGGAGTGTGTGGGGCAGGGATTTGTTGTTGCTTAGTCGCTCAGTTATGCCTGACTCTTTGTGGCCCCATGGACTGTAACCCACCAAACTCCTCTGTCCATGGGATTTTCTAGGCAAGAATACTGGCATGGGTAGCCATTTCCTTCTCCAGGCATCTTCCCGACCCAGGGACTGAACCCATATCTCCTGCATCGGCAGGCAGATTCTCTACAGCTGAGTCAGTGGGGAAGCTGGAGGAAGACACAGGACTCCTGAATACAGCTCTCTGCATACCTTTGACTTTTGCATCATGTTAAATGTTTTATATATTAAAAAAGTGAAATCAAACCAACAAAGATGAGGATAACTCTAAAGATGAATATATAGGAAGGAAAAATGGCCCCATCTCTATGTCAACCTGGCAACAATCAGAAGAGAAAATAGAATCCAAATAACGCTGAACATGGCCCCCTGCGGGACAAGGCCTGAGGATAAAAACACTGCTTGGAGACCCAGAACCTTCTTCGGCTCATTGTCGAGCAGAGTCGATACCAGGTGCTGTGATTCTGAAGCTACTTGGTGCTTTGTGACCAACCAAAGAAGCATCACCATCAAGGAGGAGGGAGGCCACTCTGGAGTCAGGGTCGGGGATGAAGGGCTCAGAAACCCCTGGGGACAGGTCAGAGGATCCAAAGCCAGAGTGGAAGGGGCTCCTCCAGGCTGAACGTGGGTTGAAAATGGACAACAGATTCCAACATGTGAGTTAAAAAAAAGTCCATGAGTTCTTACTGATTCTGGAAAAGGTAGAAGAAAAAGCATGTTGGGAAGGATAAAGCAAGGGGAAAAAAGGAAATGGAAGGGACAGCGTTCAGCCTGTTTTATAGAAGAATGCCAACAAAGGGGACGTCGTTTCTTAGTAACAATGCACCTATGTCGCGCACGTGTCTCTAACAGTTCATGGTGATGAAACATGCCCAGTGAACACGGGGGTGGGGTGGGGGACGGTGCCCAGCTAAGGTGCCATCAAGCTACTGAAAGTGAACGGTCTGCTTCCATGTCACTTACCCCGGGCAGGTCTGGCGGGCGAGGCCAATGATGGGGCCAGGGTGTCCCTTCCCTCTCTGTAACCAGCACACTGAAACCAAAGCAAATGACTTTAACAAAAAGAAAGGAGAAAAGTCGCTCAGTCATATCTGATTCTTTGCGACTCCACAGACTGTAGCCTACCAGGCTCCTCTGTCCATGGGATTTTTCCAGGCAAGAGTACTGGAGTGGGGTGCCATTTCCTCCTCCAGGGGATCTTCCTGACCCAGGGATCGAACCCAGGTCTCCCGTATTGGAGGCAGACGCTCTACCGTCTGAGCTACCAGGGAAGCCAAAGCAAATGACTTTAACAAAGGTGTTGCTAGTGTGTCAGCTCTGGCCACCCCATCCCCCAGTATCAAGCCCACAGGAACTGTTCCCCAACCACAGATAGAGCATGACTGAACCGGGATAAATTGTGCAGCTTCAAAACCTTCTGCCCAAGGGCTGGGGCCCTAGTGGACCCTGTGAGCAGCCCAGAACGTGGTGGGCAGCCGATTCCACTGCCTGAGGGGACCCAGAGTGTCTGCTCAGGAAGAGCAGGTGTCGGGGAGGCTGTGAGCCAAAGAGTTTGGAAACTGAGATGGTCTTTACAGGCTCTGGAGTGAATCAGACATAATCACACCTCACTGGGTCTCTAGCCTATGGTTTGCTCTGAGGACACACTCAGGGACACAGATTACCTCCAGATACCCTTCATCCTGCAGTAGGATATCCACTTGCGTTAAGTACTTCCTTCTCAGCTCATTTTTTGAAGGGCTCCAGGGCACTGCAGGCTGACATCGAGATAGAAGTCAGTATTTGTGAGCACTGTTGGGCACGGCTGAGCTCTGGGATTCAGGAACACACTGGCATAGTCATCAATGTATATGTGTTTACATGGAGTTCCTCAAAGTTACTTCTGCACTTTCTGCTGTTAGCAGTACAGAGTGTTCCAGCCCCTCTGAAAATCTACCTGATCTGCGATCCAACTTTAGGGAATTTACCCAGTGGGACTAACTCAAAAGGAAATACAAAGACAAAACATACCAGTTTGGAGAAGTTTATGACAATATGACCAGCATCAGAAAAAAAAAAAAGAATCGACACTCTTAGGTGAGTTTAGGACGCAACCACTAGGACCGATCCCAGTTGCTGTGTCTCCGAGACAAGGAGCTCAGCAGCTTCCCCGGCAGGCCAGCGGTTAAGACTTTGTGCTTCCACTGCAGGGCGTATGGGTTCAATCCCTGGTCAGGGGACTAAGATCCCATGTGCCACATCCAAAATATAAAATCAGAAAAGAAAAAAACAACAACGAAGAAAGAAGTTCACTGTCCAGCTCAGGGGACAGGGACAGGCCTCTCCTGCCCCTCGCCTGCTGTGCGTTGGAAATAGGCCTTGGTCTCCGCTTTGCACCAGGCGGGGGTAGGGGGGCGGTGGCGGGGGAGTCAGGGCCGGGGCTGCAGCTGGCGTGGGGGTAACATGAACACCCCAGGGAAAGGCTGGCACCTCGACTGCCTATTCCCCTTCACTCCCACTCCCACGAAATACCTCCAAAAGCAGCCCTCTCCTTGCCCAGGGCCACCCCCCGATTCTAGTTAGACGCGACAGGCCACACCTGGGTGCATGGGAAACCTCTGTAGGAAAGAAGTGAGTTTAGAGGAAAATCACAGGCCAGCTCTTCTAGCGTCTGACCCAGGGGGCAGGCTCGAGACTCAGGTGGATTCTGTCCCGTGCGTTCTTGTCCATCCCCAGGGCTGACCTGGAAACACTCCCCAGAGCACCGCCCCTGTGACAGCATCTCTACGGGGTACGACCGACCTAGAACCCAACTCTCCACCCAGCAAGGTTTGTCCAGGCCAAAGGTGCACTGGGAACCACAGCTGGGGTTGCCCTGTGTGCGGAGGCAGCAGCACCCAACGCTGACAAAGTAAGACAGGCTTGACCCTGGGCCTAAGTGCTAACCTGAGAAGGGGCAGCTTGCTGCCTTGGGGGATCTGAACGGGGGGCACTGAGACTTGAGGGGCGGCGTTAGCAAAGAGTGAGCCTCAGAAGCGGGCCGGTCACGAGTATGTTCACCTGTCCCCAAGCCCCAACTAAGTCCCTTTGTTATGAAAGACGGGGCTCACCATTAAGTTCCCAGCAATCACTTCTTCCTGGAAGAAAGCTGTATCAGTATCACTGCTTTTTGAATCTAAAAGCAAAAGAGGAAATTTCCATCAGAATGTCTTAAGAAAGCACGTATATTTTCTCCCAAGGATAGTTTTGGCATTACTTGAGTATATACTGCAGTGAAAACTCCTGTCGCTTCAAGCGGTCCCTTGTAACAGGGACGCAGTCATCTGTGGCCACGCAGAGAAGCCATCAGAACAGGAATATGCCCCAAGTCAGGGACACTAGGGAAAGCAGCCTTTTGTAAAACCTCTACCCTTTCGATGGCCTCTCATTCTGAAAGCTGAGTGCCTATAGCCCAGCACCGTATAATAGAACTTTCTGCAATGATGGAAAAGTCCCCCTTCCGCTGTCCAGTATGCCAGCCACGAGCCACACGTGGCAGCTGAACACTTGGAATATGGCTAGTGAGGCTGGGAACTGCATTTTAAATTTGACTTCATTTTAAATGAATTCAAATAGTCATGGGTGGCTAGTGGTTACCACACTGGACAGTTCAGCTCAAGAACCACTTCTAATTATTTTAAGGAGCCCAGGGAATTCATGGACCTAAGGCTTTACAGAGTTGAAATCTGGATTAATACTGGTAAACCAATGACACCCATGAGCAAACATCTCCGGGGTCCTTCTGTGTCCAGCAGCACGATGTAACTGTGAGTGAGATGGCTCTCTAGATGAGTTGAGAAGGAACCACCAAGGGACTGTTCAAAGGTTTTAGTTTTTCAAACACACTTGGAGAAAGTCATAGTGAGGAGCCTAGACTTGGAGTGTGGAGGCAGACAGAGACTCATCCCCTCATCAGCCCCTCCACCCCAACACAGCTTTCTAGCACCAGGACCACTCACCGTCGGCTGATGTGTTGTGAGAGGGAAGCTCGAGATCTCCTGCTGGGACTTGCACGGGCCCATCTGTCCTGCCATCTGTCTTCACTGGAGAGCCCTTGATAAGATAAGCTTGGTTCAGACATAAAGTATTTCAAAGCAACTGTCAAGCAAAACACCTCTGATCCCCACCTTTAGTGTATGAGAGAAAAGGCAGGTTTCTGGGGGCTTCTCTTCTAGAACATTCCAGCATCAAAGGCCTCAAGACTCTTAGCAGATAGTTGAGCTTCCCCTTGGAGAAGGAACGGAGCTGTCTTCCTCTGGTGGTGCCCAGGGCTGCTGTTTCAGAAACCACTTGGATGGTGACTGATGGGAGCAGGAAAGTGAGAGTGACCAGGTCCAGCTCGGCCCTGGCACGGCGGTGAGCTCAGGGCCAAAACCAAACAGGACAGCACGGTCCCCAGATCCTAAGGTAGAAGCTGGAAATTCCAGAGGCCCCTGGGGGACTTTCTGTGACTTTTTATCTTAACAGTGGCTTGATCTCCATGTCGTGAGACCTACAATTCATTTAAAAGCTTTATTGTGTGGTGGGACTCTTGGCGTGAGGAGCCGCCTTCCAGCTGAACTCCGGCTACAGGGCGGTCAGCTGTCCTGACCAGGACTCAGCCTGTGGGGTGGTCAGCGGGCCAGCCCCAAGGAGGTGGTACACTTCCCACCCGGCCCCGAGAGCCTGATCTGCCCACCAGCCTTGGTAGCTGTATTGCGTTGCATTAGCTGCTCAGTCGTGTCCAACTCTTTGTGAGCCCATGGACTGTAACCTGCCAGACTTCTCTGTCCATGGGATTTTCCAGGCAAGAATACTGGAGTGGATTGCCATTCCCTTCTCCAAGCCTTGCTAGTAACCATAACTAATGCCATGGATGGGCTCTTGTTAGGGAAATTTGAGAATTCAAGATGCTGGATTGGCTAAAATCTTTCAGGCCCACCTAGCCTTGCAAGGGGAGAAGGCAATGGCAACCCATTCCATTACTCTTGCCTAGAAAATCCTAGGGATGGAGGAGCCTGGTGGGCTGCAGTCCATGGGGTCGCTAAGAGTCGGGCACGGCTGAGCAACTTCACTTTCACTTTTCAATTTCATGCATTGGAGAAGGAAATGGCAACCCACTCCAGTGTTCTTGCCTGGAGAATCCCAGGGACAGAGGAGCCTAGTGGGCTGCCGTCTATGGGGTCATACAGAGTCGGACACGACTGAAGCGACTTAGCAGCAGCAGCCTTGCAAGGACAGGAGTGAGAACATGGCGAGGCCTGTCCCTTTAAGGGTGGCCCTGGGGCATCACTTCCTAGATGTCTGTGAACCCTGCCTGGGGATGTCACTGCCTTTGCCTCAGGAGAGGTGGGACCTGATGAAATTTCTGGAGCTGTCCTGTGTCTGGAAGCGTCACAGTTGCAGCAGAAGACATGCGTCTCAGTAAATCCTTACACACAAGAAATCAGGGCGGTTAACATGAGAAAGGGGCTTCTGTGGTGGTTCAGACCCTAAAAGAATCCACCGGCAATGCAGGAAATTCCAGTTTAGTTCCTGGGTTGGGAAGTTCCCCTGGAGAAGGGATAGGCTACCCACTCCAGTATTCTTGCCTGGAGAATCCCCATGGATGGAGGAGCCTGGTGGGCTACAGTCCACAGGGTTGCAAAGAGTCGGACACAACTGAGCGACTAAAAACACAAGGTGGGGAGACCATGGAAGAACGCTCCCCAGTGGCCCCTGGTGCAGCTTCAGCTCATCTCCACCTTTCTTCACATCAACTGTCCTCTCCAGCAAGGCATGCTGGCAATAAAATGTGACATTAAATACCTGCGTGGGTCCTGTGCTTCTTCTCTTCACTAGTCCTCCACCCCAAATTCGCAGTCCTTAAAAAAACAAATAGTAATTACCATTTAAGTCATCATGAACACTGAGCTTCAGCTTAATTTGTACTCAAAGAAAACCTAAGGGACAGGCAAAGGAAAGATCTAATAAGACCGAGATCTAACCAAGCCACATTACTGACATCCTCTTGTTTCTCATCTTCATGAGGTTGAAAGTCTCAAAGAGGAAAATCTCATCTCTGTGAGATTTCAAAAATCCACACCAGACAAATTTATCACGAACGAAAATCTCTCCTGCCTGTAGGGAGCAGCTCGTTGAACCCAGGATTAAGCCAGAAATGAAACAAGGAACACATGCATGCCAAGCGCTGTCCTCAGAACACATATGTTGAGAGCAATCTATATACTACAGAGAGAGAGATACTGAAGGCACTTTTCAAGGGCAAACTTTCTACTCCATGGATAGAATAAGTGCTTTCTTGGGGCAACCTACACATTGTAGAATAAGTCATAGGCACAGGAGTAAATGCTGAGTTTTGGAGCCCTGCACTCACTAGCCAGCAGAATCTGGGCAAAATACTCCCCAAACCTCCACTGGCTCCTAGGTAAATTCAAATTAATTAAGAATGGATCATTTAGTTGCGAGGCTTCAGATGGTTGTTGATAATAGCAACAAAAATTCACTTGGTGCTTACTGTTCCAGGCTCTAGTCTAAATCTTCTCCAAGTACACCCCATTAAGCATTCACAACTTACAGACACATGCCTTGTATGCTACTCCTAATTCCTTTGGATAGACGCTCATCAAGTTCACGGTATAGATGGAGACAGAGGCAAGGAGAAAGTGAAATAACCAGCCCAGGCTATTTGCCCGCATAGTGTGGCCAGGCTGGGAACCCGGGGGGAGTGACTCTCTACTATGCTTTTTGGCCTTTCCAGAACAGAGTGACCCCTGACAGAGATGCTTGGATTCAAATCAAATCTTTGCTACTTTGGCTGAGTGACACGGGCTGGTTCCTTGACCTCTCTAGTGGACTCTCTTCTATGAAACGATTCTAATAGTGCTTACCTTGCAGGGTTGTTGAGAATCAAGAACGTGTGACTATTAGAAGCCTACCCTACTGTGTAGATTGGAACTTGCTTTAAATTACAGGAATTCGCCCTGCAAGGGTGGTCAGATAGCACGTAATCAGGAAGACCACTCCCTGAGTACCTCTCCAGGGAAAGCTACAGGTCAGGGGACCTGTGCTCCCATCAGCAAGAAGGTTGTAGGAACACAGAACCACTGAATCCACATTTAGCATCACTGTCAGTGAATCTGTGTGTACAAGCTCTCCAGGAGGTCTTCCACATGCTAAAGTGCTTCCTGCTTTGGCTACCGTTCTTGTTCTTGTTCTTGTTCTTGTTCTTATCTAACTGGAGTCCGAAATGAGTTTTCACTGGTGAAATTAGTGATGTTCAAGATAAGTGGATTGACCAAAATATTCCAGACACTGCCCATCCTTCCATAAACAGGTCAAGAGAACACACTAAAGCCTACTGATAGCGCACTCAGGGATGATTTCTACTCACTCCTGTGTTCAGCCTTCACGTTGGACACAGGCTAGATGCACACAGCTCACCGTTGGAATACAGTAGCTTCTGTCTATGAAAACTTTTCACTTAGGGTGCGGCTGGTCCAGCTAAGAAAGCAGAAGCTAGGATTCCATTTCATTAGGAACTGATTTGTGTCTGTCTGTCCAGTGTACAACAGAACTGGCTCTCAGATTTGCTTTCATTAGTAGATAAAATTGAGTCAGTAATAAGGCTGAAGGGCTTCCTGGGTGGCTCAGCAGTAATGAATCTGCCTGCAATGCAGGGAACACAGGAGACGTGGGTTCAATCCCTGGGTCGGGAAGATCCCCTGGAGGAGGGCATGGCAACCCACTCCAGTATTCTTGCCTGGAGAATCCTATGGACAGAGAAGGACAGAGAAGTCTGGCGGGCTACAGGGTTGCAAAGAGTCGGACATGGCTGAAGCCACTCAGCACACACGCACAAGGCTGAATGATAGACACTGACCTCACCCAGTGCAAACTTTTCCCAGGTATCTACCCAAGAGAATCCATGATTTAAGTCTGTTTGCAACATCAAGCATTAAACAGGATGGCTCCTTCTCCTTAGATGCAGGTCAAATTCCAAAGTACTCAGAACCTCAAGTCAAACAGGTCAAATAACAGTCAATAGAGTGTTCACTAGTGCCAGGCTCCATCTCCTGTAAATGTCACAATATCTAGCCAAGCAGCCGTTACTGTCACCATCTTTCCACTTTACAGATGAAGAAACCAACTCACAACTTGGCTAAAGCAATAAGCTCAAGCTGAGATGGCTATTAAATGACCAGCCGGGATGTTAAACCTAGACAAGGGCATTTTTAATCAGGATGCATCTGTGTGTCATTGGAATTCTGTCTTCATAAATAACTGTTGGAAATAAGTAATTTAAGTGATTGATAGGTTCAAGGGAACTAGTGATGTATTAATGCTTATTAGGTGAACAGGTTTATTTTCAAAAGAGCAGGGACAGCATTTCAAACTCTATTAAGATACTATTCCAGTTACACTCTTAACCATAAATTATTCAGAAAGGCGGGGGGTGGGGGTGCTGATTCGTACCCTCGGGCGTCTTGTAGGTCAGCGTGGACATCTGAACCACCGGGCCGTCCTCGAAGGGCTGGTTGTACTGCGGGAGAGGAAGAAGGGGGATCCCATCAGATCGGACGGCGGAGAGGAACCCCTGACTCGGGCTAAGAAGGCGCCAGTGCGAGGCTGTAAGTCTACGGAGCCCCGAAGCACCTCCCCCGCCCCCCACCCCAACCCCTCGGTCCCCGACCCCGACCAGTCTTTCTGCCCCACGGTCCCCGCCTCCTCCTCCCGCCCCTCCTCCTTCCCCCTCCATCCCGCCAGCGGGAGGGGCCGCACCTTTTCTATCAGCTGCTGCATGCGCCTCTGGAAGCGGTAGCGGCTGTCCCTGAGATTCCGCAGCAGCTCGTCCTCCGCCAGGACCTCGCCCTCCATGGCGCGCAGACCAGAGCCCCACTCCGGCAGGAAGCTGAACAGGGAACATGGGACCGTGTAGCGATTCAAATAGCCCTTCCGACACGCCCCTCCAGTCTCCCATTGGCTGTCTCTTGAAAGACCGACCGCTGATTGGGCCTTTCAAACAGGTGGCGTCGCTCACTCCTGGCCAATCCGTGCCCTCGTTTCCGACCCCGCCCTACCCGGGGAGTGCCCCCGGAGCGGTTAGGTGAGGAGGAGGGGTGGGGGTGTGGGAAGAGGTCTGCAGCTGCGCGCTGGGAGTTTGGAGGCTTGGTGTTACCTGGGCGAGTCGTCTGCCTGTTCATCAGTATAGAGCCAGACGAGTAAGATGTCTGCCGTCGTGCACCGGCGATGTCCAAGCGACTTGCCCTGGGACTCGCCGCCTGTTGTGGGGGGCCAGCCCTTCACCTGAACGTGGCCGTGGACCCTGCCCGGTGAGCCGGCTTCCTCGCCCCTCCCGCCTCGGGTCCTCGTTAACAAGGGCTGAAAAAAACATCACGGGATTACGAACACGCAAGGAGGCAGGAGAGTGAACATGCCTTTAGAAAATAAACGTCCCACGATCCAGGAAACTCTCATACGGAATTTTTATTAAGCCCTGGTACATAGTTGTCGTACATGGTTTTTATTGCATACTCGACTCCGTTAATTTTGTAGTGTTTTCTCTAGAGAATGGATAATTCAGCGCTATCACAGAGCCCGTATTTGTGTGTTTGTGCTGATGTGATTATACCATGCTGCTGCTACTGCTAAGTCACTTCAGTCGTGTCTGACTTTGTGCGACCCCATAGACGGCAGCCCACCAGGCTCCCCCGTCCCTGGGATTCTCCAGGCAAGAACACTGGAGTGGGTTACCATCTCCTTCTCCAGTGCATGAAATTGAAAAGTGAAAGTGAAGTCGCTCAGTAGAGTCCGACTGCTAGCGACCCCATGGACTGCAGCCTACCAGGCTCCTCTGTCCATGGGATCTTCCGGGTGAGAGTACTGTAGTGGGTTGCCATTGCCTTCTCCGTGATTATACCATAATATGGGATAAAAATGTGTATAACTTGGAGCACTATCAGGACTCTTAGGTGGAGCTCTTCACCTCCTCTCAGCCTGCACCCCCATGCTATCATGGGATCCAGCAGATATTAGGGGAGAAGGGGGAGTGAGAACATCCGGGGCTCATGTAGGAAATATATTGGGATGGACGCAGAGATATGCTGCCTAATTCCCTCTGCCCCCTTCCGCGCCAGGCCTCAGCGGCCAGGAGGGTTTTTCTTGGGCACCTGCTTCTGTCTTCATAGATTGTCTCTGTTGTAGAGAGCCCTTCACCCACGATCCTGCAACTCCAAGGCGGCTTAAATCCAATCAGGGCTCCAGGTGGGAACCTAAAGGGCTCCAGGTTGGTCTTTTCAGCCCACAAAGAGCGATCTTATGGGCCATCCTGATTAGTTCGCCTGAGGCAATCGGCCTGATCTTTCCCTTCCTTCCACCGCAGCAATCTGGAGGATACTCCCTAGCAAACATCCTTCACCGTAACGCCTTCTCCCGGTCTGCTCCCAGGAGATTCCCACCTGTAACAAGCACTTTGCTGCAGGTGGCCACTGAATCTATGCATTCCGTTTGTAGCTTTCCCAATTTCCACAAATAGGATCAGTTTTCTGTCCCCTCCTCCCTTGGGAGTGCTCATAAATTTAGCGTGCTGTGTTTCCACGTAAATTCGTTTGGGACATTTACCTTATCACATTTAGAGACTTGAGAGGTCCAAACTGACCTCTCCTAGGACTTGGTCCTCACTCCTAGGAAACCACTCCCAGGGTACTGGGCTTCCCTCCCTCACTTCACGCACTTATACAAGGATCTGCTTCTACCCCAGGGGCTCCTGGACAGCGTCTCAATCTCAAATTGGTACCTTTAATGGAACATACCTACTTTGGCCACACCCCTCTGAGCCAGCTGAAGCACGCGCATTGACCCCGCTGGTCTCTGTCCTCTATGCCAGCTTCCCACGTTCCACAATCCAAAACAGTGGCTCAGCTAAGGAAGATGGACCCTCCCCTCACTACCCGCACCCCCACGATGCTCCTAAGTTGACACCATTCCTCCAGACAACAGGGCTTCCCTGGTAGCTCAGCTGGTAAAGAATCTGCCTGCAATTCAGGAGACCTGGGTTCGATCCCTGGGTTGGGAAGATCCCCTGGAGAAGGGAATGGCAACCTACTCCAGTATTCTGGCCCGGAGAATTGCATGGACTGTATAGTCCATGGGGGTCACAAAGAGTCGGGCACGACTGAGCGACTTTCACTTTCTCCGAACACCAGTACCACCCTAGTAACCTAAACGTGTGGCCTCAGGAAACAGACTGGTATGCAAACTCTTTCCCCACACTCTCCAACGCGCCGGACGGATAACAAGTCAGCCAGCGGAAGTGGCTGGTTGCCACACCCCCGCGTCTCCCCGGGGGTTTTTTGGTAGGTGGCAGAGTCGGCGGTGCTCAGCTCTGCCGCCGCATCTCCGCCTCAGGTTGCACTTGCACAGCGCCCTCTGCTGGTCGATCCAGAATTTTCACCCTCGAAGTGCTGTTAAAATGACATTTAGACAAAGGAAACAATTCTTATTTGAATGGTTGCACGTCAGCTTTCATAAAATGTGCCACAATTTTTAAAAAATGTATATAATAAACGGAAATTTATTCTTCGCAGAGCTTCCATGTTTTATGTTGGAAAGGGATGGAAATGTCACCACCTCTGTTCTTTCTGTGGTTGAGAGGTGCAGCTTTTGGCTGGTCCCTTTGTTGACACAGAAACTGCTATCTAACAGTGAAAACGTCGCCGGAGATAAATTTACCAACCAGAGCATCAAGCTGATGCCCTCGGCTGCCAAGAAAAGGGTATACTTTCCTTTGTTGTTACCAGAACTGTTGGAAGCAAAGAGACTGTAAATACTCAACAGCAAACTGATTTTCCAAAAGGTGTCAGTCGAAGTTCACAAGGGTGGTTTATTCTTTGATTTAATGAGCCTATTTTTGTCCCTTCTTTTTAATTTTTTTAAAAATTATGAGTGTATAATAACACATTTACAGAAGACTTGGAAATTATGGAACAAAATTACATATAGTTCCACCGTATATTACAATTATTTTTAAAGTAGATAAATTAAGATTTTTAGTTGGAATTTCAATATCAAACTCTCAAAAATTAATAGAATGAATAGACAGGAAAGCAGAAAGATAGAGTAGACCTGAAAAGCACTCTGAACTAATTCAACATAAACAGTTCAGTTCAGTTCAGTGCTCAGTCGTGTCTGACTCTTTGCGACTCCAGGAATCGCAGCACGCCAGGCCTCCCTGTCCATCACCAACTCCCAGAGTTCACTCAGACTCACGTCCATCGAGTCCGTGATGCCATCCAGCCATCTCATCCTCTGTCGTCCCCTTCTCCTCCTGCCCCCAATCCCTCCCAGCATCAGAGTCTTTTCCAATGAGTCAACTCTTCGCATGAGGTGGCCAAAGTACTGGAGTTTCAGCTCTAGCATCATTCCTTCCAAAGAAATCCCAGGGCTGATCTCCTTCAGAATGGACTGGTTGGATCTCCCTGCAGTCCAAGGGACTCTCAAGAGTCTTCTCCAACACCACAGTTCAAAAGCAGCAATTCTTTGGCGCTCAGCTTTCTTCACAGTCCAACTCTCACATCCATACACGACCTCAGGAAAAACCATAGTTTTGACTAGAAGGACCTTTGTTGGCAAAGTAATGTCATTGCTTTATAATATGCTATCTAGGTTGGTCATAACTTTCCTTCCAAGGAGTAAGCATCTTTTAATTTCATGGCTGCAATCACCATCTGCAGTGATTTTGGAGCCCCCCAAAATAAAGTCTCTCACTGTTTCTACTGTTTCCCCATCTATTTCCCATGAAGTGATGGGACCAGATGCCATGATCTTAGTTTTCTGAATGTTGAGCTTTAAGCCAACTTTTTCACTCTCCTCTTTCACTTTCACCAAGAGGCTCTTTACTTCCTCTTCACTTTCTGCCATAAGGGTGGTGTCATCTGCATATCTGAGGTTCTTGATATTTCTCCCGGCAATCTTGATTCCAGCTTGTGCTTCTTCCAGCCCAGCGTTTCTCATGATGTTCTCTGCATGTAAGTTAAATAAGCAGGGTGACAATATACAGCCTTGATGTACTCCTTTTCCTATTTGGAACCAATCTGTTGTTCCATGTCCAGTTCTAATTGTTGCTTCCTGACCTGCATACAGATTTCTCAAGAGGCAGGTCAGGTGGTCTGGTATTCCCATCTCTTTCAGAATTTTCCACAGTTTATTGTGATCCACACAGTCAAAGGCTTTGGCATAGTCAATAAAGCAGAAATAGATGTTTTTCTGGAACTCTCCTGCTTTTTCCATGATCCAGCAGATGTTGGCAATTTGATCTCTGGTTCCTCTGCCTTTTCTAAAACCAGCTTGAACATCTGGAAGTTCACGGTTCATGTATTGCTGAAGCCTGGCTTGGAGAATTTTGAGCATTACTTTACTAGAAGGTGAGATGAGTGCAATTGTGCGGTAGTTTGAGCATTCTTTGGCATTGCCTTTCTTTGGGATTGGAATGAAAACTGACCTTTTCCAGTCCTGTGGCCACTGCTGAGTTTTCCAAATTTGCTGGCGTATTGAGTGCAGCACTTTCACAGCATCATCTTTCAGGATTTGAAATAGCTCAACTGGAATTCCATCACCTCCACTAGCTTTGTTCGTAGTGATGCTTTTAAGGCCCACTTGACTTCACATTCCAAGATGTCTGGCTCTAGGTGAGTGATCACACCATCATGGTTATCTTGGTCGTGAAGATCTTTTTTTGTACAGTTCTTCTGTGTATTCTTGCCACCTCTTCTTAATATCTTCTGCTCCTGTTAGGTCCATACTATTTCTGTCCTTTATTGAGCCCATCTTTGCATGAAATGTTCCCTTGGTATCTGTAATTTTCTTGAAGAGATCTCTAGTCTTGCCCATTCTGTTCTTTTCCTCTATTTCTTTGCATTGATCGCTGAAGAAGGCTTTCTTATCTCTCCTTGCTATTCTTTGGAACTCTGCATTCAGATGCTTATATCTTTCCTTTTCTCCTTTGCTTTTTGCCTCTCTTCTTTTCACAGCTATTTGTAAGGCCTCCCCAGACAGCCATTTTGCTTTTTTGCATTTCTTTTCCATGGGGATGGTCTTGATCCCTGTCTCCTGTACAATGTCACGAACCTCATTCCATAGTTCATCAGGCACTCTATCTATCAGATCTAGGCCCTTAAATCTGTTTCTCACTTCCACTGTATAATCATAAGGGATTTGATTTGGGTCATACCTGAATGGTCTAGTGGTTTTCCCACTTTCTTCAATTTAAGTCTGAATTTGGTAATAAGGAGTTCATGATCTGAGCCACAGTCATCTCCTGGTCTTGTTTTTGTAGACTGTATAGAGTTTCTCCATCTTTGGCTGCAAAGAATATAATCAATCTGATTTCGGTGTTGACCATCTGGTGATGCCCATGTGTAGAGTCTTCTCTTGTGTTGTTGGAAGAGGGTGCTTGCTATGACCAGTGCGTTCTCTTGGCAAAACTCTATTAGCCTTTGCCCTGTTTCATTCTGTATTCCAAGGCCAAGTTTGCCTGTTACTCCAGGTGTTTCTTGACTTCCTGCTTTTGCATTCCAGTCCCCTATAGTGAATTGCAGCCATGAAATTAAAAAACACTTACTCCTTGGAAGAAAAGTTACAGCCAACCTAGATAGCATATTGAAAAGCAGAGACATTACTTTGCTGACTAAGGTCCATCTAGTCAAGGCTATGGTTTTTCCTGTGGTCATGTATGGATGTGACAGTTGGACTGTGAAGAAGGCTGGGAGCTGAAGAATTGATGCTTTTGGAACTGTGGTGTTGGAGAAAACTCTTGAGAGTCCGTTGGACTGCAAGGAGATCAGCCCTGGGATTTCTTTGGAAGGACTGATGCTAAAGCTGAAACTCCAGTACTTTGGCCACCTCATGCGAAGAGTTGACTCATTGGAAAAGACTCTGATGCTGGGAGGGATTGAGGGCAGGAGGAGAAGGGGAAGACAGAGGATGAGATGGTTGGATGGCATCACGGACTCGATGGATGTGAGTCTGAGTGAACTCCGGGAGTTGGTGATGGATAGAGAGGCCTGGGGTGCTGTGATTCATGGGGTCACAAGGAGTCGGACACGACTGAGCGACTGAGCTGAACTGAACTGAACTGAACTCAGGTGTTTCTTGACTTCCTACGTTTGCATTCCAGTCCCCTATAATGAGAAGGACATCTTTTTGGGTGTTAGTTCTAAAAGGTCTTGTACGTCTTCATAGAACCGTTCAACTTCAGCTTCTTCAGCGTTACTGGTTGGGGCATAGACTTGGATTACCGTGATATTGAATGGTTTGCCCTGGAAACGAACAGAGATCCTTCTGTCATTTTTGAGATTGCATCCAAGTACTGCATTTCAGACTCTTTTGTTGACCATGGTGGCTACTCCATTTCTTCTAAGGGATTCCGTCATCTGAGTTAAATTCACCCATTCCAGTCCATTTTAGTTCGCTGATTCCTAAGGTTTATACAATTTTCACACAACGGCAGGATACAAATTCTATTCAAGTTTCCATAGATTATGAGCCAGGAGACACTGGAATATATCCAGGAACATAAAACAAGGTGCAAAAATTTCATGGTCTAAAGGTATTGAGATCATACAGAGTCTGTTCTCTTTTCACTGTGGCATGATGTTAGAAATCAAAATCAAAAGATATTTGAAAATAACCCACATATTTTCAAGTCATAAGCCTACTTTTTGAGACCTAGTCTAAGTCATCCAAGGTTGTTGGCAAGGATTTAGCTGTAGGATCTTTAGTGAAGCACTGTTTATCAAGTCCAGTAACAGAAGGATAGTTGAGTGAAGGATGGTGATATTTACAGATACGTGACTATGCTCCATTTAACAATTTTGAAGAACTGTGTTTATTGGCACCTAAAATGTTACCTTTTGGACGTTACAAACGTATGTACTATATACTTGCGTTCAAAAATATGTATTAGGAGTTTGTGATTAACGTATACACACTGGACTGTGCTTAGTGGCTCAGTTGTGTGTGACTCTTTGCCAGGCGCCCCTGTCCATGTGGACTCTCCAGGCAAGAATACTGGAGTGGGCTGCTGAGTCCTTCTCCAGGGGATCTTCCCAACCCAGGGATCAAACCCAGGTCTCCCACATTGCAGGTCGATTCTTTACTACATATAAAATAACCAACAAGGACCTACTGTATAGTGTGGGGAACTATATTTAATGTTAAAGAGTCGGACACGACTGAGCAACTGAACTGAACTGAATAATTTATAAGGGAAAAGAATCTGAAAAGAATATATTATATATACACACACATATATATATAACTGAGTCACCTAAAACTAACACATTATAAATCAATTATACCTCAATAAAAATGGAAACAGGAACACTGAAAGTTCAAAAAATATTTCAAAAAGATAATTTTGTACTTCAAGAAAAGTAAAAAATATACATGACATATTACAAAAAATTTGAGCATGAGTATATCAAAATATTTTGTGTTATTTCTGGATGATGGTATTACAGATTCTTTTTAATACTACTTTTCCTTAGCTGCATTTTCTATATTGAACATTGCCTCTGCTATTATGAACATGATTACTCATGTGATTAAAAAAAACCCACAGCAGAACCATTGTATGTTTCTCTTGATTCTACAAAATTATTCACCCAGGTAAGACTTCAAACATTGTAAAACTGCTGTCCTGCAGCTGATACAATGCAGGGCTCACAGCAACACACTCCCCTTGGTTCAGCTGTTGAGGGTGGTCCTGTTCTATGACACCTCTGGAGTTTCTACTGAGATGGTTCCAAGGTTCCAATGTTTCCTCACTTGGAAACATTCTAGGGCATCCTTGGACCAATGTGGGCACTCACTGGACCCCATGAGCCCAAACTCCATTTGTTCTTCATCCCTGCGGGCAGGTGATGCTCCTCCGCAGTGATCTGAGTTCTAATTTCCTTGAGCTCTTGTTCCTGAATTTATCCTAGGTTGTTTGTTGTTCAGTCGCTACGTCGTGTCCAGCTCTTTGTGACGCCGTGAACTGCTGCATGCCAGGTTTCCTTGTCCTTCACTATCTCCTGGAGTTTGCTCAGACTCATGTCCTTTGAGTTAGTGATGCCATCCAACCATTTCATCCTTTGTTGCCCCTTCTCCTCTTGACTTCAATCTTTCCCAACACCAAGGTCTTTTCCAGTCAGTCAGCTTTTCACATCAGGAGGCCAAAGTATTTTTAGATTTAGCACCAGCCCTTTTAATGAATACCCTAGGGCTTCCCTGGGGGCTCAGACGGTAAAGCGTCTGTCTGCAATGCAGGAGACCCGGGTTTGATCCCTGGTTTGGGAAGATCCCCTGGAGAAGGAAATGGCAGCCGAATCCAGTATTCTTGCCTGGAAAAATCCCATGGACGGCGGAGCCTGGTAGGCTACCGTCCATGGGGTTGCAAAGAGTTGGACACGACTGAGTGACTTCACTTTCACTTTCTTTCACTTTCACTAAGGTTTTTAACCAAATAAGTCTTCGTTTAAAGTAATTAGATCTAGGTCTTTTATAAGATCTTTGGACCTTTTGGACCTTGGCTCTGTCTCTTTGTTTTGCATCCATATTGAGTGGTGGTCTCACAATCCTTTCAAAGTACTGATGTTTTCCTATTTTACCATGCTCAAGCCATAATGGGAACTTTTTCTCTAGTGTTCTTTCTGTTAAGATAGTTCAGTTCAGTTGCTCAGTCATGTCTGACTCTTTGTGACCCCATGGACTGCAGCACACCAGGCTTCCCTGTCCATCACCAACTCCCAGAGCTTGCTCATACTCATGTCTATCGAGTCGGTGAGGCCATCCAACCATCTCATCTTCTGTCACCCCTTTACCTCCAGCCTTCAGTCTTTCCCAGCATCAGGGTCTTTTCCAGTGAGTCAGTTCTTCACATCAGGTGGCCAAAGAATTGGAGTTTCAACTTCAGCATCAGTGCTTCCAATGAATATTCAGTACTTATTTCCTTTAGGGTTGATTGGTTTGATCTCCTGGCAGCCCAAGGGACCCTCAAGAGTCTTCTCCAACACCACAGTTCAAAAGCATTGATTCTTTGGTGCTCAGCTTTCTTTATAGTCCTATAAACTATAGGACTGCAGTTAAGATAGTTTCTTTATAGTTAAGATAGTAGAAAAGTCTGTGTCTTTTGTGTTTTCTCTTATTGTAGCAGAGACTAAAAAAGACTAAAGTCTATGCGGTTTAAAATATGCCTAAAGTATATCAATATATGATGTACAATGAATTTATAAGCTAGTTCTAACTATCATCCTTGGAATTGTCAGTTGCACAATCAGGAATACACACTTTTGGGGAGGAACCAGTTTATAGAATAAATATTTTTCCAAGTAATCATCCATGTTTTTGCAAATGAAAGATGTTTTTATTTTTTATATTTTTTAATTTAAATTTAAAAACTTACAGTGTTCTGTTGGTTCTGCCATACAACAGTGCAAATCAACCATAATCACAGAATTAGAACAAAAAATTTCACAATTTGTGTGAAAACACAAAAGACTCCAAATAGCCAAAGCAATCTTGACAAAGAAAAACAGAGCTGGAGGGATCAACCTTCCTGACTTCAGGCTATACAACCAAGCTATAGTCATCAAAACAGTATGGTACTGGCAAAAACAGAAATATAGAACAATGGAACAAGATAGAAAGCCCAGAAGTAAAATTATGCACCTGTGGACACCTTATTTTTGGCAAAGAAGGCAAGAATATACAATGGAGAAAAGATATCCCCTTCAATAAGTTGTGCTAGGAAAACTGGACAGCTACATGCAAAACAATGAAACTAGAACACTTTCTAACACCATACACAAAAAGAAACTCACAATGGACTAAAGACTTAGATGTAAGTTCAGTAACTACAAAGGTCTTACAGGAAAACATAGGCTGTGCACTCTTTGACATACATCACAGCAAGATCCTCTGTGACCTACCTCCTTCTAACTGCTGCTAAGTCGCTTCAGTCGTGTCCAACTCTGTGTGACCCCATAGACGGCAGCCCACCAGGCTCCCCTGTCCCTGGGATTCTCCAGGCAAGAACACTGGAGTGGGTTGCCATTTCCTTCTCCAATGCATGAAAGTGAAAAGTGGAAGTGAAGTCACTCAGTTGTGTCTGACTCTTAGCGACCCCATGGACTGCAGCCCACCAGGCTCCTCCATCCATGGGGTTTTCCAGGCAAGAGTACTGGAGTGGGTGCCATTGCCTTCTCCAGACCTACCTCTTAGAGTAACAGAAATTAAAAAAAGTGATCATCCATTTTGACAAGTTTATTGGTTGAAATGAGTACATAGCATTCTCTAGTTTTCTAATCTTTGAAACCCAGTGCTCCTAAAATTGAGTACCCCTGCTGAGTTTATGATGAAACTCTTTATACAATCCTTTATTCCCCTTCTTGCCCTTCTCCTGTTCCCCTCTGGATTGAGGAGGATCAAAGAGGATGAAAGAAAAATCCCCACTGAGAAGGACCCTGTGGGTCCCTCCTAGGTACAAAAGCTCCTCTGTGTACCCTGTTTCTTGTTTGTAAGAAAAGAAGTCTCCTAGGCCTTCCCTGATTTCCAAAGAATAGATTCAATCAGTTACTAATTAGGGAAATGAGGGTATGTGGAAACAAAGGAAAAGAAGTCAAGAAAAAAATAGTTCAGCATACAACAGAGGAATATTTTCTTATATTCTGAGAGAACATTAATTTGTACTGTATCTCACAAAGGCAGTTTGGTGGCATGTTTTTATGCCACTAGAAGGACCGTTTTTAGTAAATGGTGATGCTATGCTATGCTAAGTCACTTCAGTCATGTCCGACTCTGTGCGACCCCATAGATGGCAGCCAACCAGGCTCCCCCGTCCCTGGGGTTCTCCAGGCAAGAACACTGGAGTGGGTTGCCATTTCCTTCTCCAATGCATGAAAGTGAAAAGTAAAAGTGAAGTCGCTCGGTCGTGTCCTACTCTTAGCGACCCCATGGACTGTAGCCTACCAGGTTCCTCTGTCCATGGGATTTTCCAGACGAGAGTACTGGAGTGGGGTGCCATTGCTTTCTCCGAGTAAATGGTGATACACATACACATATCTATGTTCCATGAACTATAATTTTGGAGAAATGTTTTTATTGGCATCTAAAATGTATATGACTTTTAGTACAAAAGTTTACAAGCATGGATCATATATCTGCATTTAAAATATATGCATTATATATTTAAAAATTTTAAGTGTGTCAATGTCAAAATGTTCCCAGTGTTATCTCAGGATGATGGAATTGTGGATTATTTTAAGTATTCATTTTCCTTAGCTGCATTCTCTAGGCTAAACCTGTATTCTGGGACTGTGAGCATGCAGTGCTTATATAATAAAATCCCAGCAGAACTGATCATGTGTTTTCACCTTGGCTCTACAAAATGAGAGACCATTTATCCAAAGAAGACACACTTGGCTCCAGATCTTCTAAACCTGCTCTTGTACAGCTGGACAGTGTTTTATCATGATCATACCTCATGTCCCCAGAAATGATTTTCCTGGGAAAAGTAGGGCTCCAAGTCCTGTTTTGTGCTGGTCCTGCCTCAGTTTCATGTGGTGGGAAATTGCTTTTTATTCTTCACCTTAGGCTTTTTGAAGTACAAATACATTCTTAAGGTCATGATTAATGTGTTTTAATGGGCTATCCATTTTAAAAATCAATGAAAAGAACTTGCATTAAAAATAGAAGGCAATTAGATTGATTTGGATGACCTATTTTTAATCAACCTCATTATTTATGAAGACTCTCAGGACATCTTTCTCTGGAACATTCAAGGATCAGCTCCTTCTCTGATCCTCTGTGTGAATAACTTTAAAACGGGAGGCACCAGGATGGTCGACAATTTGCTAAATACTGTAGAAAGGTTACATTTTAGAAATGTGGAGGAACCTAGAGGCTGTCACCCAGAGTAAAGTAAGTCAGAAAAAGAAAAACAAATATCGTCTATTAAAGTATTTCTGTGCGTTCTAGAAAAATGGTATGCTGTTTCGTTGCTTAGTCCCTGAGTCATGTCTGGCAAATGGTATAGACAATCTTATTTGCAAAACAAAAACAGAGACACAGCGGTAGAGATCAAATATATAGACCGTAAGAGAGGGGAGGAAGGGTGGGATGTACTGGAATTGGGATTGACATACATACACTATTGATACTATGTATAAAACAGATAACTGATGAGAACTTGCTGAATGGCACAGGGAACTCTAGCCAGTGCTCTGCGGTGACTCTTAAATGGGAAGGAAATCCAAAAAGGATTAGACATATGTATACATGCAGCTGATTCATTTTGCTGTACACTATGCCAAAGCCTCTGACTGTGTGGATCACAATCAACTGTAGAAAATTCTGAAAGAGATGGGAATACAGACCACCTGACCTGCCTCTTGAGAAACCTATATGCAGGTCAGGAAGCAACAGTTAGAACTGGACATGGAACAACAGACTGGTTCCAAATAGGAAAAGGAGTACGTCAAGGCTGTATATTGTCACCCTGCTTATTTAACTTATATGCAGAGTACATCATGAGAAACGCTGGGCTGGAAGAAGTACAAGCTGGAATCAATATTGCCGGGAGAAATATCAATAACCTCAGATATGCAGATGACACCACTCTAACGGCAGAAAGTGAAGAGGAACTAAAAAACTTCTTGATGAAAGTGAAAGTGGAGAGTGAAAAAGTTGGCTTAAAGCTCAACATTCAGAAAACGAAGATCATGGCATCTGGTCCCATCACTTCATGGGAAATAGATGGAGAAACAGTAGAAACAGTGTCAGACTTTATTTTGGGGGGCTCCAAAATCACTGCAGATGGTGACTGCAGCCATGAAATTAAAAGACGCTTGCTTACTCCTTGGAAGAAAAGTTATGACCAACCTAGATAGCATATTCAAAAGTAGAGACATTACTTTGCTAACTAAGGTCTGTCTAGTCAAGGCTATGGTTTTTCCAGTGGTCATGTATGGATGTGAGAGTTGGACTGTGAAGAAAGCTGAGCGCCGAAGAATTGCTGCTTTTGAACTGTGGTGTTGGAGAAGACTCTTGAGAGTCCCTTGGACTGCAAGGAGATCCAACCAGTCCATTCTGAAGGAGATCAGCCCTGGGATTTCTTTGGAGGGAATGATGCTGAAGCTGAAACTCCAGTACTTTGTCCACCTCATGCGAAGAGTTGACTCATTGGATGCTGGGAGGGAGTGGGGGCAGGAGGAGAAGGGGACGACCAAGGATGAGATGGCTGGATGGCATCACTGACTCGATGGACGTGAGTCTGAGTGAACTCCGGGAGCTGGTGATGGACAGGGAGGCCTGGCGTGCTGCGATTCCTGGGGTCACAAAGAGTCGGACACGACTGAGCGCCTGAACTGAACTGAAGAGTGGAAACTAACACAACACTGTAAAGCAACTGTGTTCCAGCAAAAATTAATGTTAGAAACAGCAGGGGTTCCCCACCAAAAAAAAACCACCCAGAACAACAGCAACAAAAACTTACCATAGAAAGTCCCAGGATCGCCTCTCCTTTTGCTTATTGCATCACACTGTCAGTCCATCGCAGATGCTTCTTCCCGCCCGTGGTTTACTGGAGGGTGTCTGAAAGGCACAGGAGATGCTCTGTTCTGTTTTCCGAAAAGTTTTATAGCATCCAGTCCTTACTCGAAATGCCCTTTTTGATAATAGTGTTATCTCTTCTCTCAACCTTCTTTATCTTTTTCTATTCAACCACCGGCACCATTGCTTCTAAAGTTATTTCTTGCAATAACTTATTATCACAGTTATTTAACGTCATTGTAAAATGCACAGAATTTAGATTTTTAAAAAGACGTTATCTCATTTTATATCCTGCAAATTTTCTATATTCATTGATTAGCCCTAGTAATTTCCTGGTGGTGTCTTTAGGGTTTTCTATGTTCAGGATGGGGGACACATGTACACCCATGGCTGATTCATGTTGATATATGGCAAAACCCACAATATTGTAAAGCAATTAACCTCCAATTAAAATAAATTAATTTTTAAAAAGAAGGGTTGAGAAGCATTGCTCTGCTTTAAAATATTAAAAAATATGGAAAGAAAAGAAATTCTCCCTTGTTTTCTCATCTTCCGTGTTTTACATCTTTCTTATATCCCGTTTTTTTTTTTCTATTGCTGAATGAATTTCCTTAAGTCTATAATTTTGAAAGTATTCGACAAGGAAATATAACAACTTCCATTTCAATGCCTATTCCTTTCTATAGTCTCTGAGTAGTATTTTTTATTAAATTTATTATGAAAATGTTATGTGTTTTTATTTGAAGTGTTTTTCTGAAATTAGTAATATTATTTGTTAGTGTCAGAGGAGAAGAAACTACAGAAAACAATGTCTCCTTTATCTGGAATATCCTGTAATCATTTGCAATAAGTGCTATTGAACCTAATTGTTCACAAAGGAGCTGCTTGAATTCCTTGAACCCTGAAGGGTCCTCAGTTTAAGTTAGTATGCTAAACAATATGGGCATCCAGGGATTTCTCTGGAGGTTCAGAGGTTAAGATTCCGTGTTCCCAATGCAGGGCCACCAAGTTCAATCCCTGGTCAGGGCACTAGATCCCACATGCTGCAACTGGGAGTTCCCACCCTACAACGAAGATCAGAGATCATGTGTGCCACAGCTGAGACCTGGTGCAGATGAATAAATAATAAACATTAAAAAAAGAATATGGACGTCCAGATACAACTGAGATGATGTCATTATCAAGGCAGTGATGGCAAAAGCTTTCTCCTCCCATGTGGTCCCTGCTTATGTTTACTGTGCACTTTTTTTAAAAGCTATTTTATTTTTTAATTTTTTGGCTACACAGTGTGGCCTGTGGGATCTTAGTTCTGTGACCAGGGTTCAAACCCATGGCTCTTGCAATGGATGCTCGGAGTCCTAACCACTGGACGGCCAGGAATTCCCTATGGTGCGTTTTTGACTCACCAGACTCGGACCTTGTAATGGTTAATTCTACATGCCAGCTTGACTAGGCCACTGGATAGCCAGATATCTGGTTAAGCATTGTTTCTGTGTCTGTGAAGGTGTTTGCGGAAGAGATTAGTATCTGAACGGATAGAATAAAGGACCCAAATGTGGGTAGGCCCAGGACCTCCCCCATGGCTCAGTGGTAAAGAATCCACCTGCCAATGCAGGAGATGCAGGTTCGATCCCTGGGTTGGGAAGATCCCCTGGAGAAGGGCATGGCAACCCACTCCAGTGTTCTTGCCTGGGAAACCCCATGGACAGTGGAGCCAGGCGGGCTATGATCCATAGGGTCGCAGAGTCAGACACGACTGAAGCGACTTAGCATACATACAGGCATGGGTGGGCCTCGTCCAGTCTTTAGAGGGCCTAAAAAGAACAAAGAACAGAGGGGAAGTTTGCTCTCTGACTGCGTAAGCCAGGAAATGGGTCTTTTTTGTTCAGACTGGGGCATTGGTCCCATGGTTCTCAGATCTCCAGACTCAGACTGGAGCCTCACCACCAGCTCTCCTGGGTCTCCAGCTTACAGAAGGCAGATCATAGGGCTTCTCAGCCTCCATAATCCTGTGATGCCTAATTTTATATGTATATATCTATTTCCTATATATTGATAATTTATATTTTATTATGTAAAAGGTTGGTATCACACATACTCAAGTATGTTATACCATCTTCATTTCTCAAAAGCAGCATTTCAAAGTGTCACGTGCCTTGTGCTCAGGCGTGTCTGATTCTTTGTGACCCCAGGGGCTATAATCTGACAATGAGATCTTCCAGGCAAGAATACTTTGCCAATTTCCTTCTCCAGGGGATCGTCCCTACCCAGGGATCGAACCCAGATCTCCTGTGTCTCCTACATCACAGGCAGATTCCTTAACGACTGAGCCATCAGGGAAGCCCGATGCTGAGCATTGTTAACAAAGTGTTGAGCATCGTTAAACGTCATAAACGACAACTCTGTTTCACAATGTGGTATGGGCGAGAGTCTAGGTAGTCTGCCAACTGCAAAGAGTGTAAGCAAGTTTCAAACGTCTTTTTAAGCATATCAAAAGGAAAGCACATAGACGAGCATTTGTTACACCTTGTGTGTGTGTGTGTGTGTGTGTGTGTGTGCATGTGTGTGCTCCCTGGGGGTCTGTGTGCCACGTGGCAGTGGCTGAAGGCCTGATCCCCCCCCCACCCCCACAACATCTTGCTCTCTCGCAGCATGCTCTGCAGGACTGGCCCCTCCACATCAGAGCACGGTGCCTCCCCTGGTCCTTGGGGATGCCCCCGGTAGGATGACTCTGTTAGAAAATGTAAGGGGATGAGGAGATGGATCCTGGGGCAATCCCCTTCCTGCAGCGATAACATTAGAAATAGTAATTACACTATTCATTGAGTAGAGACTGTGCTCAGTGGTTTACATATATCATATCCATTGATCATCCCAACAAAGGAGAGAGGTCACCTGTCTTGAAGCCCCAGTCTTTCAATTTGTAACTTTGGGTAATTGACCTGAGCCTCAGTCATGTCATCTGTGAAATGGGAACAGTATCTAATCATGGAGTTCAGTTCAGTTCAGTTCAGTTGCTCAGTCGTGTCTGACTCTTTGCAACCCCATGAATCGCAGCACACCAGGCCTCCCTGTCCATCACCAACCCCTGGAGATTACTCAGACTCACGTCCATCGAGTCAGTGATGCTACCCAGCCATCTCAATCCTGTGTCGACCCCTTCTCCTCCTGCCCCCAATCCCTCCCAGCATCAAAGTATTTTCCAATGAGTCAACTCTTCGCATGAGGTGGCCAAAGTACTGAAGTTTCAGATTTAGCATCATTCCCTCCAAAGGAATTCCAGGGCTGATCTCCTTCAGAATGGACTGGTTGGATCTCCTTGCAGTCCAAGGGATTCTCAAGAGTCTTCTCCAACACCACAGTTAATGGAGGTTAAATAAAAGAAGCTAGGTAAGTGCAGACTTCCCAAGTGGCTCAAGGTGTAAAGAATCTGCCTGCAATGCAGGAGACTCAGGGTTGATACCTGGCTTGGGAAGATCCCTTGGAGAAGGGCATGGCAACCCACTCCAGTATTCTTGCCTGGAGAATCCCATGGACAGAGGAGCCTGACTGGCTACAATCCATAGGGTCAAAAAGAGTTGAACACAACTGAAGTGACTGAGCACGAAGGCCTGTTATAAAGTATCATGGTTACTTATAATGTCGTCTTCTAACTGTTGGTGTGGGGCTGGAGAACAGGCAGAAGAGAGAGGCAGGCTGCTTCCAAGTCACGTCACGATGCTGGGATCCGCAGTGAGAGGAGTGGGAATCCAAGGCACATAGTTAAAAACCAAAGCTGGTGGAGGTGCGGTTCTCCAGTTAACACCCTAAACCTCACTGTTTTACTGAACCCCAGAAAGAACTACCAACTTAGAGAATTACTCTTGGATCTAGCTTCTCAGTTTTAAAAAGCCTGATGGAAACCAAAGAAGTATTAGTGCAGGTAAGAGGGCAGAAGTTTCTAAATGGCTCCAGTACAGAGACTTTAGCTAAATGACTCTCCTTCTCCTTTTTTTGAAGGGCAACACTTCTGTGTTTTACAGGTGTCTGCTTTGTGCTTTCTTTCTTGGCTTTTACTGGACGCGTACTGTATTGCAGATGAAGCCTAATGGACCGTTTTGCCCGAGTGGTCTGAAACGATCACACTTCTTTGCCACGATTTTGAAAAGACTTCGAGCAGGGAATGTTGCCTCTCAGCCTGTGGCTTTCCTCCTTACCTGAGTGGAAGGCTTTTTACTAACCTTTCTGATGGCTTTGGGGTTTATGGTGAAGACATCTCTAGAAACGCCACCATGTGGCCTCAGGTTGCGTTCCATCCAGCAGCTTTTCTGTTGGAGAGGTGAGTTTCAGCTCCCGCCCATTGGCTGGAGATTGTTATATCCGTCTTGATGTCCACTTGTTCTCTGATTGAATAAAGTCTCAGGAAGGGGAGAGTGTCCTTTAATGTCATGGAGAGGGTCATTTGATGTGAAACTGACTTCCAGGAAGTCAGGGCAAGCATCCCATTGCTGGGAAGAGCAGGTCACAGGGGACCGACTTCATCATTCACAGAAGCACTTAGACCTGCCGCAGGTCAAGAGAAAGGTCACTCCGCCAGAGCACCCGAGAAGCCCTCATTGCTACCTACCTACACTGGCCTTGCCTGCAATTCCGTCCATCAGGAAAGGCGGGTGAGAATAGCTGGGGACACAGCTGCAAGGAGAACCATCCCTTCGTCCTGGTTATTGGAGAGGACAGAACAGTGCCCAGCGCTGCCGCTGAGATAATGATAGCGACAGTAGCAGTGACACTAAGGACTTCTCTCTCAGCGAGATCTTTTCTATTTGAATGTGAGATTTATTATCATAGAGGGCTGCATACAACATCCACGTACAGTTGAAAGAATGTTCACGAGCAAACACCCCTGCAACTCCACAGAGATCAAGAAGAGGGACGTTGCCAGCACCCCACTGTGTGCCCCTGCCCACTTAAGTGACCTCTGTTCTGGCTTTAAGATAATAACATCCTAACTCTCTAGTTTTGCCGTACGTGAATGCATCAGTTCAGTCCCTCAGTCGTGTCCAACTCTTTGCAACCCCATGAACTGCAGCACGCCAGGCCTCGTTGTCCATTATCAATTCCCGGAGTTTACCCAAACCCATGTCCATTGAGTCTGTGATGCCATCCAACCATCTCATTCTGTCATCCCCTTCTCCTCCTACCCTCAATCTTTCCCAGCATCAGGGTCTTTTCAAATGAGTCAGCTTTTCGCATCAGGTGGCCCAAGTATTGGAGTTTCAGTTTCAGCATCAGTCCTTCCAATGAACACCCAGGACTGATCTCCTTTAGGATGGACTGGTTGGGTCTCCTTGCAGTCCAAGGGACTCTCAAGAGTCTTTGCAACAAAAGCATCAATTCCTCAGCAAGTGTATCACTAAATGATAAATTTGTTTTGGCCCATTTTTTGAGTTGCATATAAATGGCAACCCACTCCAGTATTCTTGCCTAGGAAATTCCACGTACAGAGGAGTTTGGGAGGCTACAGTCCACAGGGTCACAAAGAGTCAGCCGTGACTGAGCCAAGTAAACAGCAACAACAGCGTACATGGATATGTGCTATTTGGTTTCCTTTGTAAAGTGCTGTCATCTCAGGTTGGTTTTCCAGGAAGAGGGCTCTGAGAGTCAGTTCAGTTCACTTGCATTGTTTCTTTTCCTGTGTCGTTCAGAGTTTTGGTTGTCTTAGCATTTCTTGCTTGGTAGAGTAAATTGGGACATTTTCCATCACATGTGCTTTGTGTGTATGTGTGCATATTTTGAAACTGTTAATAACATGAGAACTATTTATTTAGCAAATTGGTAAAACCTTCTGGTAAAGCCTCTGTGATATTTGAAACACTTTTAATAAGTAGCAAATGTCCTCTGCTTAGTTCTTTAAAGTCACACATTTACATTAGCATTGCCCAAACTGTGTTTCATGGGAAACTTATTCTGCAAGATCTTATAAAGAAAAGCTTCCTGGTTGGAACCCCAGGTTAAGCTAAGTTAAACCATTTTTTTTGGGGGGGGGAGGTATAAAATTCTCAGAACATTTGTATGCTAATTGCATCTTCAAGAGGGACTTACTTATCACTTCTCAAAATTGTAAGACCCTTGGGTTCTGCAGAACACAATCTAAGTAATATTTAAAATTTTTTTTAAAAAATTTAAATATTTAATTTTTTTTGGTCTCTTCCAAGATATTTTAATTTTTGCTTCTTGCTGTTAGCGAGTCAACTTCTGTCTCACATTTTTAATATACAACTTTCTTTTTTTTTTTTTTTTGATGGACTGGAAACCATATAACTCTGGACCACCAGGGAAGTCCCAGTCTGTAGCATATTTTAAAGAGATTTCCCACATGAATAACTAAGATAAAAGGGAAATCAGTAAAATGGAAATCAAGCATCATCCAGAAGCCCCCTCCCATAAAGCTGCAGGTAAACCAGCTGGAAATCGCACACAAAATAACAAGAATGGCCCTATCTTCTGAACAATATGTTATGTGTGTGCCTGGTCCTGTGATTTCCATCACTTAGCTTGGCAAGTCTCCATGCTGCCTGCCCATTAGAATCACTTGGGGAGCTTTTAAAATAGTGATGTCTGGATGGCCAGTTGCCACCCAGATACTCACGATCATTGGTCTGGAGTGGCCTGGGCATTAGTGTTTTTAAAAAGCCTCCCTGAGAGCTCCAATATGCAGCCCTGGTTGAGAATCACAGCATAACTCATTTTATATCTCACGATGACTCTAGAAAATTCAATCATCACTTTCATTGAACAGAGAGTCTATGAAACTGGGGTCACACAGCTAGTCTGTGATGAATGTGATTGGAACAAGGCAGTCTGGGTTTAAAGCAGACCCTCTTCAACAAAATCTATATGACCTATATATTATACTGACATGCTGGATACCTAAGCTTAATGTGATATAGTCTAGCATTTAACTGAAATATGGGTAACTAAAAAGACATGGTATAATTCTACTTTATAACTGATAAGGAACTATTTAAATATGAGAAGTTATTTCTGGTTTTATTAGTTCCCATTTACAGTCTTATTCTTTTACTGAATCAATTCTATGACCTAATCAATACCAGCCTCTTCATCTTTTGCTATGAATAAGGTCTACAAAGCCACTCTTCCTTCAGTGGGGTTTTTTTTTTAACAGACTATCTAAATCTGAAATGAAATTGCAATTTAGAATGTTTGTAGAAGGCATCTAGTGTGTGAATCATTCAGAAGAAGAGAATTCAAACCTTGGGGTTTGAAACTGATGAAGCATTTCTGAGCTTGTCAACAAGGAACACATCCTCCTAGGGAGGCTCTAGGGTTGGTCAGTTTGCCAGTTTTTTTACGAAGTTCATGAACTACACAGCACATACCAAGCACTCTCTTCCTGACTGCTCTGAGAATACAAGAATGTCCTGAGATTACCAGGATGCAAAAGGCACCATCTCCACCCTCTTAGAAGTCACCACACAGAGGTGTGCATACTAAGTTGCTTCAGGCGTGTCTGACTCTTTGTGACCCCATGGACTGTAATCCGCCAGGGTCCTCTGTCCATGGGGTCCTTCAGGCAAGAAAACTGGAGTGGGTTGCCATGCCCTCCTCCAGGGGATCTTCCCGATCCAGAGATCAAATCCACGTCTTTTAGTATCCTGCATTGGTAGGGGGGTTCTTTACCACTAGTGCCACCTGGAGAGCCCCATGACACAGAAGGAAGCCTGACAAATGAAGTGGCAATTATGGTCTCATGATGTAGGACTGGAGAAGGCACTGGTGACCCACTCCAGTACTCTTGCCTGGAAAGTCCCAAGGATGGAGGAGTCTGGTGGGCTGCAGTCCATGGGGTCACTAGGAGTCGGACACGACTGAGAGACTTCACTTTTACTTTTCACTTTCCTGCATTGGAGAAGGAAATGGCAACCCACTCCAGTGTTCTTGCCTGGAGAGTCCCAGGGACGGGGGAGCCTGGTGGGCTGCCGTCTCTGGGGTCGCACAGAGTCGGACACGACTGAAGCGACTCAGCAGCAGCAGATGTAAGACTTGGGGAAGCAAAAGACAGGAAGTGGCTGGTGCCACCTGAGAAAGTTCTTGAGACAGGAAGCGCTTGAGTTGGACCTTTGATGCTGAGCATAGGAGTTAGCCAGGCAAGGAAGGTGGAAGAGAAAACGTCTGGGTGCTAGAACAAAACAACAGGCAAAGCATGGAGGAGAGAAAGCATGTGAGGCAATGGGGCGCTGATGGCTGCCAGGAGCGGAGCATGAAACCACAGGCAGTTGTGAGTGAGAAAGAGAGGCATCCCCAGCTCGCCGCCATGGTGACAACTGCCAGGAGGCTGGCGGGAGTTTGTGAGCTGGGTTGGAATTCATTTATGTTGAAGTGATGGCATCACTGACTGGATGGATGTGAGTCTGAGTGAACTCCGGGAGTTGGTGATGGACAGGGAGGCCTGGCGTGCTGCGATTCATGGGGTCGCAAAGAGTTGGACACGACTGAGCGACTGAACTGAACTGAAATGGAATAGTCTGAGTCAATGGAGTGACTCCTTGCAATCGAGCTCATCTTGCAGTTAACACAATCTTCCCTAATGTCGCCAATGGTACTGCTTCTATCTTGGAGCCATCTTCACCATTTTTTTTTTTCCTAATTCTTCTTCCCTGATACTCAGAAAGTGTCTGTTCTGTATAGAGGAGGCACCTTTGTTATCATTAGAGACCCAGGAACCAAAAACAGCAGAAAAGCAAAAAGAAAAGAGAATAAAACAGCTGTGTGTGAAATATTATCAGCTGGACCTAAGTTCTGAGTTTTCATGCTGCCTAGGGCGTGTCGGCTCAGATGTGATAAAGAAGACCCGGGTTTGATCCCTGAGTTGGGAAGATCCTCTGGAGAAGGGAATGGCTACCCACTCCAGTATTCTTGTCTGGAAAATTCCATGGACAGGGGAACCTGGTGGGCTACAGTCCACAGCATAGCAAAGAGTCGGACACAACTGAGTGACTATCCCTTTCACACTTTCAGAGGGTTGACCAGATGTCGTATAGAAACCTGGACTAGTTCTGATCTTGTAATTATGTGCGTGGCCACAACACCAAACAAACCACCTAATCAGGAACATATCTACGCAAGGACAATTCCTAAGATGCCTGTCGTGTTGGACCACCAAGGATATTCTTAACAATAGCACTGTCTCTGTAATCAGAGAAGCTAATGGCAAAAAAAAAAAAAAAAAAAGTTGTAGAATTCTCACCTTAGTTTTAGGGGCAGTGGGTGCTTCATTGCAAGGACTCCCTTAATTTTGA
The DNA here is from genome assembly GCF_016772045.2 of Ovis aries. Classification (NCBI taxonomy): domain Eukaryota; kingdom Metazoa; phylum Chordata; class Mammalia; order Artiodactyla; family Bovidae; genus Ovis; species Ovis aries. The sequence goes on along the minus strand of NC_056054.1, from coordinate 7,131,121 downwards.
TCCTAACAGTGTACTTTTCCTTTCCATGTAAGTCATAGGGAAAAAAAAGAAACCTTGAAGTGAAATCTATAATCTGTCCCTTTAAAGAACACATTAAAGTAGCCAGTCCTAAGTGGTTTTCGGCACACAGCATCACAGGACTTGATAAATAATTGATTTAAATTAATGGCCAATGAAAGAAACATATCCGCACTGATCTATAATTACTGGAAGCAACCTCATATATTTTTCATGAAAGTGTCATTTCATTGCAGTTTTTTTCTCTGAAATCCCATGTATTTAGAATTTAAATTGCTTTCAATAATTGCTTTCAACTGTTACCAGTGGCGGGGTTTCTCTGTCAGTACGGGCATCAGAGAAGCCTGTGACTTGGGTGTTCCTTTCTTACCTTCTGATTCTGTCTGACTCTCTGACCAGGAGTGGTGACACCAAAGAGGGAGATTGGGAGGGTTGGGGACACCTGTGGACACCCTTAAGCACTGGTTGCTCTGAGGGTGGCTCTTCCAGAGCCTCAGGGGGAAAGCCATTGCTTCAGAAGTTGGTGGGAGCAGAAGCCAGGTCCGCAGTTGGCCTGAGAGCGAGTTTACAGCCCAGACAATTGAGGGTTCCATAGAGTCTGCTGTAGACATAAGATTCCACAATGAAGTGAACCTTTTAGGCAGTGATTGAGATTCCAGCTAGGGTTCTCAATTATCTTTGCCAAAGCAATCATTCAGACAAAACAACAACAATAAAAACCGTTCTGATTTGGTAACTGACTTTTGTTAGTGAGTCATTGGTGAAAGGGAGAAGGTGATGGCACCCCACTCCAGTACTCTTGCCTGGAAAATCCCATGGACAGAAGAGTCTGGTAGGCTGCAGTCCATGGGGTTGCTAAGAGTTGGACATGACTGAGCGACTTCACTTTCACTTTTCCTTTCACGCATTGGAGAAGGAAATGGCAGCCCACTCCAGTGTTCTTGCCTGGAGAATCCCAGGGACAGGGGAGCCTGGTGGGCTGCCGTCTCTGGGGTCGCACAGAGTCAGACACGACTGAAGCGACTTAGCAGCAGCAGCAGCATTGGTGAAAGAGAAAGTATAAAAGAAAGATGAGGAAAGACAGAGAAGGAAAGACAGAGGCAGACAGAGATACAGACAGGGAAAGAAGGAAATATTCTTCAAGGAAAAGAACCATGCTGAAACTCCAATACTTTGGCCACCTGATGCGAAGAACTGACTCATTGGAAAAGACCCTGATGCTGGGGAAGATTGAAAGTGGGAGGAGAAGCGGACGACAGAGGATGAGATGGTTGGATGGAATCACCAATGCAATGGACATGAGTCTGAGTAAGCTCCGGGAGTTGGTGATGAACAGGGAAGCCTGGCGTGCTGCAGTCCATGCTAAGAGTTGGACATGACTAAGAGACTGAACTGAGCTGTGAAGATAAGTACTCATGTGCATTTCCATTCCACCCTGCAGCATAAATAGGATGGTGCCTGCTGCCGTCTACCTTTGATGACTTTTTGTCACTTGACCCTGGAAAAAGAGTTGTTTGCAGACAGGAGTCTCCTGATAAAGGAGACGTCTTACCTTCAAGTGAAGGTAGAAAAGGGACTCAAATTCAACAGGAGGTGCTGTGTTCTCAGTGTCACGTCACAGCATGCATCATGGCCATCTGAAGGGACTGTGGTCGCATGCAGATGACTCAGTCCGTCCATCAGTCAATGAGCATTTCTCGGGTGCCAGCAGTGCCAGGAGCCACAGGGGGCACAGTTATTCTGCTGCCACCTCTCCAAGGCCCAAGGGGGCTGACGCCTGAGATATCATGTCACCCAGGAGCTAATTTTCCTTGTGTTTGTGGTTTATGAGAAAATAAACAAGCAGACAGTGACTGTATTTATGTCTGGTTTATTTATCCCGTTCCAGCATTAGGAAAAAGTTAGTCAGGGGTCAGAAAAGTTCAAAAATTCACACACCAGTGCACCGATAGTTCCTAGGATGCCACGTCTATGTGCGTTGAGTCTTGCTTGTAGTCAGAGCTGTAAGTTTTTAGGTAAAGGCTGAAGAGGTATACATTAGATCCTCAACCCACATTCTCCAATTAATCAAAGATTATATACTCCAAAGAAAGTACAAAGCTTTCTTCTGCTGTGTTTTGTGGCTCTAGGCTTCTCCGTCCTGAGGGGCCGTACAATGCAGATAATACCAGGCCCTTCCTCGGATCCTCTGATGCTTGCTGGGATAGCTGGCTGCTATGGCTTTAGCTGAGCCTAATTGAGCATCACCAGGAGCTGGGTGCTTTGTTACATGAACCCAGGCAACAGCATGACAACCTCAGGGAACAAAGAGAAACCAGGTGCAAATTGAGCTTTTCCGCATATGAAAACTTGCCTTCTGAGGCAGCCTCATCCAGGCAGGGAGGTGTTGCTCTGATGAGCAGAGCAGTGCAGTGACTTCCAGGGCGAGTGCCGAAGCTAGCGCTCAGGCACAGGCTTGTGACTCTTGTTCACTGGTGTTTCTGACACAGCCTGATCATTGCCAGCAAAACATGGTTCTGTCTGCCTGGACTTCTACCTTTTCCATCTTTCCCGTGTTATTGTGTGTGCTGTATGTGCGGTGCTCAGCTGTGTCTGATTCTTTGAGACCCTACAGCCTGGAGCCTGCCAGGATCCTCTGGCCATGGAGTTTTCCAGGCAGGTGTACTAGAGGGGGTTGCCATTTCCTCCTCCAGGGAATCTTCCCCACCCAGGGATCGAACCTGTGTCTGTTGCCTCTTCTGCATTGGCAGGCAGATTCTTCACTGCTGTGCCACCTGGGGAGCCCACTCTGTTATTGTAATTAATGTAATAAAGGCCAATAAAAGTAATAATAGCAATCAATAAATAGTACCAAGGAAGTGTTCTTAATTGGTCTCTGCTTAGCTGAGTCCTGAGTTGAAATTGCAACCCACTCCAGTATTCTTGTCTGGAGACTTCCATGGATATTCCATGGGGTAGCAAAAAGTCAGACACGACTGAGCGACTAACACTCTCACCTTTTTTCCACTTAGCTGAGTCACCAGATGTTAATGGTGCTGTTAATCTGCTCTGTAGAATCTTCTGGATTTGGTCCAGGTCACATCAAATCCTTGCTGCTACTCAGTCACTTTTTAAAAGAACTTTGAACCTCTCCTCCTACCACTGATGGAGAAAGAATAGCAACCCACTCCAGTATTCTTGTCTGGAGAACTCCGTGGACAGAGGAGCCTGATGGGCTGCAGACAATGAGTTGCAAAGAGCTGGACATGGCTAAGCGACTAACACACAGTTTCCACCAATAAAGGAAGCTGGTAAAACCAGCCTTGGTCCTTATAGCTCATAACTAGGATCATATCACTTCAGTTCTGTTCAGTCGCTCAGTCGTATCCGACTCTTTGCGACCCCATGGACTGCAGCATGCTAGGCCTCCCTGTCTGCCCATTGCCAACTCCTGGAGTTTACTCAAACTCACGTCCCCTGAGTCGGTGATGCCATCCAACCATCTCATCCTCTGTCATATCACTTAGGTTTGTGTTATTCTCCTCCAGTCTACCTAGCAACAGGCTCAGGGAGTTGAAAGAAGAAAATCCTAAGAGCACATGAATTGTGTGCTCTTGTAAAGAAGTGCTGGAGCCAGGAAGCAGCCAGAGGACTTCCAAGAAGGGGATTCTGACCCTGACTCCCTAGCTGGACATCTGCTTAGGCAACAGAGTGGTTGACATGCCCTGCATTTCAGGTGGTAGGATAAAGATAAGTCTGCTACAGGGCAGTTAGGATTCCCAAGGTTTAGCAGGACAAAGATGACAAGTGTCCCATGGGCAATGTGAACACCTCAGATGGAAGTTAACCTGGGCACTCTTCATAATTCACCCAAGAGGGTTGGTCATGTGCAAAGAAATCCCATCAAAAAAGTATAAAATAACAAATGAGAACCTATTGTATAGCACAGGGAACTCTACTCGATGATCTGTGGTGACCTAAATGGGAAGGAAATCTAAAAAAGCACATATATGTATATGTTGGTGTTGTTGTTTAGCTGCTCAGTTGTGCCCAACTCCTTGCGACCCCATGGACCCCAGCAAGCCAGGCGCCTTGTCCTTCACCATCTCCCAAAGTTGGCTCAAACTCCTGCCCACTGAGTCGATGGGGCCATCCAACCATCTCATCCTCTGTCGTCCCTTCTCCTCCTGCCTTCAATCTTCCCCAGCATAAGGGTCTTTTCCAATGACTGGGCTCTTTGCATCAGGTGGCCAAAGTATTGGAGTTTCACCTTCAGCATCAGTCCTTCCAATGAATATTCAGGACTGATTTCCTTTAGGATTGACTGGTTTGATCTCCTTGTAGTCCAAGGAACTCTCAAGAGTCTTCTCTAATACGACAGTTCAAAAGCATCAATTCTTCTGTGCTCAGCCTTCTTTATGGTCCAACTTTCACATCCATATATGACTACTGGGAAAACCATACCTTTGACTAGGTAGACCTTTGTCAGAAAACTAATGTCTCTGCTTTTTAATATGTTGAGACCCTGATGCTGGGAAAGACTGAAGGCAGGAGGAGAAGGGGATGCTTATAATTACCTTGGCCCCATTGGAGAATCCAGGAAAATCTTCTTCCTTAATTCCTCTTAGCCACGTGATCTAATGTGTTAGTAGGTTCTGTGGAAAATTCTTAAAGATATGGGAATACCAGACCACCTTACCTGCCTCCTGAGAAATCTGTATGCAGGTCAGGAAGCAATAGTTAGAACCGGACATGGACTGGTTCCAAATTGGGAAAGAAGTATGTCAAGGCTGTATATTGTCATCCTGCTTATTTAACTTATATGCAGAGTACATCATGTGAAATGCCAGGCTGGATGAAGCACAAGCTGGAATCAAGATTGCCGGGAGAAATATCAATAACCTCAGACATGCAGATGACACCACCCTTATGGAAGAAAGCAAAGAGGAATGAGAGAGCCTTTTGATGAAAGTGAAAGAAGAGAGTGAAAAAGCTGGCTTAAAACTCAATATTCAGAAAACTAAGATCATGGCATCCAGTCCCATCACTTTATGGCAAATAGAAGGAGAAAAAATGGAAATAGTGAGAGACTTTATTTTCTTAGGCTCCAAAATCACTGCAAATAGTGACTGCAGCCATAAAATTAAAAGACTCTTGCTCCTTGGAAAAAAGCAGTGACCAACCTAGACAGCATATTAAAAAGCACAGACATTACTTTGCCAACAAAGTTCTGTCTAGTCAAAGCTATGGGTTTTTCCAATAGTCATCTATGGATGGGAGACTGGACCATTAAGAAGGTAGAGTACTGAAGAATTGAGGCTTTTGAACTGTGGTGTTGGAAAAGACTCTTGAGAGTTCCTTGGACTGCAAGGAGATCCAATATTCAATCATAAAGGAAACCAGTCCTGAATATTCATTGGAGGGACTGATGGGGAAGCTGAAACTCCGATACTTTGGCCACCTGATGCAAAGAACTGAGTGTTTAGAAAATACCCTGATGCTGGGAAAGGTTGAAGGCAGGAGGAGAAGGGGACAACAGAGGATGAGATGGTTGGATGGCATCACCGACTTGACGGACAAGAGTTTGAGAAAGCTCCTGGAGTTGGTGATGGACAGGGAAGCCTGGAGTGCTGCAGTCCATGGGGTGGCAGAGTCAGATATGACTGAGCGACTGAACTGAACTGAGGTTCTTGGCTTTGGGCCATGGCCATCTTTGGGGGCTATGATTCAATTTACCATAGCATTTTCAATTGAATGCATCTCAGGAGTCTTTAAATTTTTGCTGCTCTTTAAAGAAACTACATCCTACCACCAGCTCTGATGCTGCTTGCATCAGAGGGTTTCTACTGCAGTTGCAAGGAGCACAGTGCAAGTGAATTAGAAACAATAGTGTATAAGCCTCCAAGCATGATCTGGACAGCTTGGTTGATCCCCCTTCTTTCTCATATCCTATATTCTAGAACTTTTATGATAATAAAAACCATCCCTCCTCTTCATCATCACTATCACTCTCCTCTTCTCTTATTGAGACAAAATTGTTTCTTCATTTTCCTTCTTAACTTGACCACTGGGAGGACTCAAGGATGATCTTCCTAAAACACAGCTCTGGAGATGACCCTGTGATAAAGCTCTTCAGTGCCTATGTGCTCCCAAGATACATTCCAAAATCCTCTCCCAGGTTCACACAAGGCCCCCTCCCACCTGCTCAATCTCCTGTCCCTCACTCCAGCTTCCACCCTTAAACTCTAGCCACACCCATCTATTTGCTGACAGGCATTCCATGTTTGGGCTTCACAGGTGGCTCAGACACTAAAGAATCTGCTTGATGGTGGGGAGACCCGGGTTGGATCCCTGGGTTGGGAAGATCCCCTGGTGAAAGGGAACGGCACCTACTCCAGTGTTCTTGCTTGGAGAATCCTATGGACAGAGGAGCCTGAAGGGCTGCAGTTCATAAGGTTGCAAAGAGTCAGACACGACTGAGCAACTAACACACACACACACAAATCTCGTGTTTGGTTCTTGGTCCTGTAGGAACATGATGGACGGGTAGTTTTTCTCATCCTCCTATTCTATGATGCGGCATCTTCATCCTCTGCTACGCTGCGATGCTTAAAGCAGGTACCAGGTCTTACCAGCCTTGGAGACTTGGGTGCCCAGCATCAGATCAGTTTGTGGTTGGTGCTCAGTTAGCGGCGGGTTGATGAATGAAACAAAGGATGGGTAAAGAAATAAATCAGTGAGTAAAGAGAGAGGGGAGAGAGGGAAATACCAGAAGGTGTGTCTGCACTTGGGCGCCAGGGTAGACTTGCTGTTGAACCACAGAGAGCACAGATTGGATGGCAGCACGTGAGAACCGCAGAACGTACAACACGATGTCAAGACCTCCCGTTAAGGTTTGAGGTGCAGCAATGACTGGACAGGAACTCGGGCAGCAGGGTAACAACCCCAGGGAACAAAGGACATTTCCATATGTGGAAAATTGAGTTCTGTGACTTATTTTGTTCATTTGGCTTTTACTAATCCCTGACAGCTCAAAATAGTAAAGAATCTGCCTACAATGGGGGAGACCTGGGTTTAATCCCTGGGTTGGGAAGATCCCCTGGAAAAGGAAGTAGCTACCTGCTCCAGTATTCTTGCCTGGAGAATTCCATGGACAGAGGAACCTGCGGGCTACAGGCTCCACACAAGTCTGAAACGACTGAGGAGCTAGTACAGCACCGTGTGCCAAGCACTGTTCCAGGCCCTGGGGAAACGCTTGTCAAGAAGACAACGCTGCTGTCTCCCTGGTGAAGCTGAGTAAAGGTTGGAGGGAGAGAGAGGTGGTCAGTAACATGGAGCAGCAGAATTGAACAGCTGGTGGTGATTGATGCAGGGATGGAAAACAGGACAAGGAGCCAGAACACAGAGCGATTGACTTGGGGGGTTGGGGAGGACTTCCTGAATGAGGGGATGGTTGAACAGAGACCTGGAGGAGAAGGCTATTAAGAATACAACAATGATGACAGTGAGCATTCCTGAATGCTTCCTAGCTGCCAAGTACTCTCTTTAGTGTGTGGCACAGATTAACGAATAAAATCCTCACAAAATATCTGTGAGGATGGTGTAATTATTATCTGCATGTGCAAACGAGAAAACTGAGCCCAGAGAAGTCAAGGAGCTTGTCCAAGGTCACACAGCCTGCAGTGAGTGGTGGTCTGACTCACAATTGATTTGATGATGATAGTAATAACTAACCACAGTGTCTGGGGAGGCCTTACAAATAGCTGTGAAAAGAAGAGAGGCGAAAAGCAAAGGAGAAAAGGAAAGATATAAGCATCTGAATGCAGAGTTCCAAAGAATAACAAGAAGAGATAAGAAAGCCTTCTTCAGCAATCAACGCAAAGAAATAGAGGAAAACAACAGAATGGGAAAGACTAGAGATCTCTTCAAGAAAATTAGAGATACCAAGGGAATATTTCATGCAAAGATGGGCTCGATAAAGGGCAGAAATGGTATGGACCTAACAGAAGCAGAAGATATTAAGAAGAGGTGGCAAGAATACATGGAAGAACTGTACAAAAAGACCTTCATGACCCAGATAATCATGATGATGTGATCACTAATCTAGAGCCAGACATCCTGGAATGTGAAGTCGAGTGGGCCTTAGAAAGCATCACTACGAACAAAGCTAGTGGAAGTGATGGAATTCCAGTGGAGCTGTTTCAAAATCCTGGAAGATGATGCTGTGAAAGTGCTGCACTCAATATGCCAGCAAGTTTGGAAAACTCAGCAGTGGCCACAGGACTGGAAAAGATCAGTTTTCATTCCAATCCCAAAGAAAGGCAATGCCAAAGAATGCTCAAACTACTGCACAATTCCACTCATCTCACACGTTAGTAAAGTAATGCTCAAAATTCTCCAAGCCAGGCTTCAGCAATACGTGAACCGTGAACTCCCTGATGTTCAAGCTGGTTTTAGAAAAGGCAGAGGAACCAGAGATCAAATTGCCAACATCCGCTGGATCATGGAAAAAGCAAGAGAGTTCCAGGAAAACATCTATTTCTGTTTTATTGACTATGCCAAAGCCTTTGACTGTGTGGATCACAATAAACTGTGGAAAATTCTGAAGGAGATGGGAATACCAGAGCACCTGACCTGCCTCTTGACAAATCTGTATGCAGGTCAGGAAGCAACAGTTAGAACTGGACATGGAACAACAGACTGGTTCCAAATAGGAAAAGGAGTACATCAAGGCTGTATATTGTCACCCTGCTTATTTAACTTCTATGCAGAGTACATCATGAGAAACACTGGGCTGGAAGAAACACAAGCTGGAATCAATATTGCCGGGAGAAATATCAATAACGTCAGATATGCAGATGACACCACCCTTATGGCAGAAAGTGAAGAGGAGCTAAAAAGCCTCTTGATGAAAGTGAAAGAGGAGAGCGAAAAAGTTGGCTTAAAGCTCAACATTCAGAAAACGAAGATCATGGCATCCGGTCCCATCACTTCATGGGAAATAGATGGGGAAACAGTAGAAACAGTGTCAGACTTTATTTTTTTGGACTCCAAAATCACTGCAGATGGTGAATGCAGCCATGAAATTAAAAGACGCTTACTCCTTGGAAGAAAAGTTATGACCAACCTAGATAGTATATTCAAAAGCAGAGACATTACTTTGCTGACTAAGGTCCGTCTAGTCAAGGCTATTGTTTTTCCTGAGGTCATGTATGGATGTGAGAGTTGGACTGTGAAGAAGGCTGAGCACAGAAGAATTGATGCTTTTGAACTGTGGTGTTGGAGAAGACTCTTGAGAGTCCCTTGGACTGCCAGGAGATCCAACCAGTCCATTCTGAAGGAGATCAGCCCTGGGATTTCTTTGGACGGAATGATGCTAAAGCTGAAGCTCCAGTACTTTGGCCACCTCATGCTAAGAGCTGACTCATTGGAAAAGACTCTGATGCTGGGAGGGATTGTGGGCAGGAGGAGAAGGGAATGACCAAGGATGAGATGGCTGGATGGCATCACGGGCTCGATGGACGTGAGTCTGAGTGAACTCCGGGAGCTGGTGATGGACAGGGAGGCCTGGCGTGCTGCGATTCATGGGGTCGCAGAGTTGGACACGACTGAGCAACTGAACTGACTGAAGTGCGCCCCAGTGCACATTGCGCAGGAGAGGCAGTGCTCTAAGCGCTTCACGCGGCTTAACTCACTAGTTCTCACAGGAGCCCTGGGCAGACACTATGATTATCTTCACTGTTTTCTAGGTGAAGAGCAGGCACAAAAGAGGTTAAGAAACCTGCCCAAGATCAGCCAGGGGCAGTGGAGGCAGTGCCCTCCTGGAGCCTGAGTTCTTAACCTCTACCCTCCGCATCCTCAAAGCAGCCACGTGCTGGAAGATCTGGGGAAGATGGGAAACACCAGGAGCTGGATGAGGACAAGAGGGGCAGGTTTTATCCTGACTTCAGCAGGAGGCCACCCGAAGAGTGTAAAGAGCAGGCTGATACAGTCTGATGAGGGCTTTGACTAGATGGCTTTGGAGAAGCGGGAGAGTGGATCGTGGGAGCAAAACTGGCAGATCAGCTTCCAGGAGAGAGGTGACGGAGCCTGAGCTGGAGGAGGGAACAGCAGGTATCAGAGAGGTGGCGGGCTTGGCGTTTGCAGGATTGGAACTGGAGGCAGAGACAACAGGGATTACGGGTGGGTTGGGTCACAGGGGAAAGAGAAGAACCAGGAATGACTCCAGGGTGGAGGATGATTCCAGGGGCCTGTGAGCTGCCCTGGAGAGGGTGCAGGTTAAGGGAGGGAGGAGATGGCTGGGACTCAGACACCGTGGATGGGACCTACTAAGTCTGGGATGTGCATATTGGACACATCAGTGAAGACGTCAAGGGCAGTCCTTGGAAATCCCTGAAAACATAACTTGTCTCAAAATAGGAAGGCTGGAAAGGACAGCTGAAACAGCCCTGACCTTTCTTTGCTTTTGATTTGGGCCACCTTGCCTCCCCGTGCCTCTGAGCTGAGTAACTCTGAGTGGGTGTGTGTGTGTGGGTATGTGTTTGTGTGTGTGCAGGTATCTATGATGAGTGTGTAGGTACATATTTGTGTGCGTGCATGTATCTATGTGTGTGTAGGCACGTGTTTGTATGTATCTATGTCTAAGCATGTATGTGTGTGTACGTGTATCCATGTGTGTGTAGGCACATGTTTGTGCATGTATCTCTGTGTGTGGGCACGTGTTTGTATGTATCTGTGTCTAAGCATGTATTTGTGTATGTGCGCGTGTATCTATGTGTGTGTAGGCATGTGTTTGTGTGTGCGCATCTGCACATGTGCCTGTATCAGAGAGGTCAGACAGAAGGGCTCCGGAACCACGCAGTCTGGATTGCAAAGCTGGTTCCGGCACTTGTTCACGATGTCACTTTTGGCAGGTCGTCTAAGCCGTCTGTGCCTCGGTTGCGTTCTGTGTAAAGTGGGGTTGCTGGCAGTGGTGGCACCCGCCTCCAGGTTTTCTGGGAGGTTCCATGACTCGGCACACGTCAAGAACCAAGAAGTGTGCCTGACCCGGAACAGGCTCTCCATAAATATTAGCTGTTGTCACAGGTGTACACATGCACAAAGTTGTAGAGCGAGTTTGCGACGGTAAATTTCAGAATTTAGATTTCTGGTAAAATCAGAAATTCATTACTGAGTGAGTGGTCCAGTGCTTTCCTACCTGAGATGTCGTTACAGAACGGATATAAGGAGGAAAGCCTAACAGAAAGACCAGCCTCGGCTGTTGGACGGACTGCCTCACCGAAACTGACAGAATCCCAGTTCAGATGCCAGTTTCTCCTGCAGGATTCTTCTTACTGGACTGAATGTGTCCAGTCTTTTCCTTCAATGTGTTTGAATTTGCAGCCCCTAGCAAATTCAGGGATCCTGGGCTTCCCTGTGGCTCAGCTGGTAAAGAATCTGCCTGCAATGTGGGAGACCTGGGTTCCATCACTGGGATGAGAAGATCCTCTGGAGAAAGGAAAACTCCACTCCAGTATTCTGGCCTGGAGAACTCCATGGACTGTATAGTCCATTGTGTCGCAAAGAGTTGGACACGACTGAGTGATTTTTACTTTCACTTTTCAGCCAGGATCCTGGCAGCCAGCCAGTGTTGGTTGGATGGATGGGACTTCCAGGGGTCAGCAAGCTGTAGTGGTTGCTCTCACCTTGGAAAATGTCTTTCCCATCAGGTTACTTTGGGGATAAATATTTAGTTATCATTTGGGGTCGCTCGGCTATTTTTGATTCTGACACTTGAACCCTTTTCCACTTAGGGACCACTCTGTGGGATGGTAATACTTCTAATAATCCTAATTGTCCACTGCTTGCATGCTCTTTTTTCCATTACACCTCATCACCCATAGCCATCACGCTTTTAAATAGGATTCAAGCATTCTTTCTGTCTTTGGATGGGTTTCCCCTCCCCCAAAGGAGAAAGAAGAAGAAGCAGTTCCGCTAATCCAAGTGGGCCTGGAATGCGTTTTTCTTCTCACACCATTACCACATAAAAGTGGTCAGAAATCACTCAGAGCGTCTTTTGTCTTCTCGAGCAAAGTTTCAGTAATTTGGGTAAAAGGGAAGAAATGGGTTCTTATTGCCCGAAGCTCTAAAATGGGATGGAGAAAGGTCATATAGGCCAAATGGACCACTGTCGTATTTTCAATATTCAAAGAGTTTCATTTCTTCTCATACTCGGGAGCTGGAGCACACTCAGGCTGGAGGCAGGCCAAAAGCATTTCCTCAAAAGACACTCTTCCATCTCACCACCCCATTTGCTTCGTCTATTGGAATTGCAGATTTCAAAGTACACTTTCCTCCGTGGCTCTTTGAGAGGATCTACTTGAAGTCTCATAACCCACTTTCTGAGTTCCGTCCATCAGCGTCATGGACAAGCGTGTCTGCCCGTCACGGAGTGTTTGTGTGTTGTTGTCAGCTCACTGCGGTGTGTAAGGAGCTTAATTCTCAACAGTGCTGGGTGTTCCCTGATTCTTCACCCTGTATCATGACCCCTGAGCTGAGAGCTTTACAGGGGGTGCTGGAGGGGAAGACACTGAGTCGGGGAAGTCAGGGGCCTTGTCCAAGGTTGCCCTGGAGCCTGGGCTTGAATCCAGACCTGTCTTCCAGAGGTGGAGTGCTTGGTGCTACAGTATTCTGTCTTATTCTGAGAGTTCTTATAAAAGCCTCAGGAACATTATCACAGTTTACATTCATGTTAGTGAATATCAAATGCTTGCTCTCTGAGTCTGAATTATTCTTGGTCTGCTTCACCTTGGTACCTCTCTCATCTTCATCTCCGTCTCTATCGTCTCTGTCTCTCTTCATCTTCATCCACACCTCCATCCTCATCTTCTCCATCTCTTTACCTGTCCCTGTCTCTATTTTTACCTCCATTTCCATGTCTATAAAAACTCCTGTTCATTCTTGCCTCTGGTCCCAGGGTTGCTTCTCACATGAAAAGTGACTTGGCTGACATAGCAAAACCATTGAAGAGCTTCATCGAGTCTCTTAGGTCTGGTGTAACGGAGGAGGGCTAGCCATGAGTGTAAGAGAGTTTCGAGCCCCTGCTTCTTATCAAATCACTCAGGAAAACTCTGATCTCTAAAGAGGTGTCAAGCCACACCGTTCCCTTGTCAGGTCACCTACAATGGAAGTGGGATGCAGTGAAATTTAAGTGGCGCAGGGCAAGTCAGGCTGAGGCCGCCCAGTGCTCAGACACTTGAACTCATGGCTAGAACAGGAGCCTCTCACTGGAGACCAGAGGAGAGACTGGTGCCTTAGTGAGCCGGCTACTTCTGATTCTGCCAGGGGAGCAGAATCTGAGGGGCTGGGGATGACGAGGAGCACAAAATCCAGAGGGGACCCCTTCTCCCCTAGGCAGAGATGGTTCCTAGGTTCACCTGAAGGACCATTTTCAGGTGGGCGGCACTTTATCCTGACCACTTTTCTGGTTCCTATCTTTCTCATGAATGCTGGTCTTGGAGCCGACTGTGGTCCTGGCAGAAATCTGGTTCATCCTGTTAGAGACGTAGCATCATTGATCCTGACTTCTATCTGCTGAACCAGGATCTGCCGTTAACAAGATCCTCAGGTGGTTCACGTGCACATGAAAATTTGAGGCAGGGCCAGGTCCGAGTTTAGGCAGATGGTCAGGGAAGGATGGTCTCATGAACTCATGGGAAGTTGCAAGTGCAGCCTTTCCCTGAAGGGTGGGCTCTTCATGTAATGCTCGCATGGGCCCTCCCACCCTGGGGCAGAGGCTGTGCCCTTGCAACCAGCTCCAGTGGAGCAGGCTCAGTTAGAGGGCGAGGCTGCCACGCATAGCTGTGCCTAGACTTTGTGGGGAAGGATGCGGGAGAGTTGGCCCAAGTGGCTGGAGAGGAGGCAGCCCCAGTGGATCTGGATGTTGGGAGTTTAGAGAGGGAGCAACTTGGGGAGATGGAAGGGAGCTAGGGCAGGGCCCTTGCACACCTGCTGGCATCTGGGCTCTGTTGCGTGGCCTCTGTACATCTCCTATAGGAGCCTCTGTACCAGGGGTGGGGACTGGGGAGGAGAGCAGGACAGCCCTGCTTTGAAGATGGGTTCTTCTGGGGACACAACTGGCCAAGACATCTCTCCCTTGACCCATGGGGTCTGCAGTAGCTCAGAGTCAGTATATAGTACATATTATATATATACTGCACATAGTACATTCGGGCTATTTACTATACTATACTGTATATATGGCACCTACTCCAGTACTCTTGCCTGGAGAATCCCATGGACAGAGGACCTTGGTAGGCTACAGTCCATGGGGTCGCCAAGAGTCGGACATGACTGAGCGGCTTCACTTCATTTCACTTCACTTCACTGTATATATGGGTTTCCCTGAGAGCTCAGTTGGTAAAGAATCTGCCTGCAATGCAGAAGACCCCAGTTTGATTTCTGGGTCAGGAAAATCCCCTGGAAAAGGGATAGGCTACCCACTCCAGCATTCTTGGGCTTTCCTTGTGGCTCAGCTGGTAAAGAATCCACCCACAATGTGGGAGACCTGGGTTCGATCCTTGGGTTGGGAAGATCCCTGGAGAAGAGAAAGGCTACCCACTCCAGTATTCTGGTCTAGAGAATTCCATGGACTAGTTCATGGGGTCACAAAGAGTTGAACACAACAGAGTGACTTTCACTCACTAATTCACTCACTCATACTGTGTATATAGTATTTACGTATGGTGGATACATATACATATATAGTATAGTGTAGCGCTTAATAAGGAGACAGCCGGATAGCAGAAAGAATCCTAGCTCTGGGTAAAAAGTGGGTATGTTGACCTTTTTCTACCCTTGCAGACAAGGAGCCTTGGGGGTGACGTCGGGGGTCCCCCAGGGAGTGTGACCACTCCTCTGTGTGGTGGCCCAGCTTCCTGTCCCCGGACAGCACATTCACCGACACCCACTGGCCATGCTCGGCCTCATTCAGCTGACTGCATTTCAATTGCTGGCGCTTGTTTCTTCAGAGCTGCGGTGGTCGAACTCCATCACACCTGAGAAACATCAGATTCCTGGCTCAGCAGGTCTCAGGGAGAGGGATGGGGCGTGGATGTCATTTCCAAGCTGAGCCCCTGAAAGGCTGATGCAGGAGGTCATGGGTCACAAAGGGGAACATGGGCGGAAACACGCTGGGGCTCGCCTTCCTGCCTCCGTGGGCTCTGGGAGACAGAAAAAGGCACCTGCCCGTTCTGCAAAGAGGAGCCCCAGACACAGGGCTGCCGAGCTGAGCGGACAAAAGAAGTCAGAGGAGGAAGGATGCTAACACGGTTGGTGCCTCCATCGCAGCCGTCCTCCCAGAATTCCCCCCAAATCCTGGCACAGCCTGAGATGCAAGTGCTAGAATCCCCCATGGCGGAGAAGGAGCTGGGAGTCAGGGGTTAAGCTGTTTTCTCGAGCCCCCACAGTTAGCAAAAGCTCAGAGCCAATTTCATTTAATATTGTGTGTGTGTGTGTGTGTGTGTGTGTGTGTGTGTGTGTGTGTGTGTGTGTATTCACCTGAATAGTCAGGGAACTTTCACCTATTTTATTTAGGTTTTCATTTATTGAAATTCCAACCAGAAGCTAAATACAATTGGAAATGGGTAAGCACTAAGTTTTACTCCAAAAGAGGAGGATCATTCAGATTTACTCCAATTAAAGTAGGCAATCCTTAAGCAAAGCTTTCCCTCATTTAAAAGAAAAATAAAACAAAGAAAAAACAAAACAAAAATTATACACTAGTCTTTCCATATGTTCATTGCACAAAATGAGTTCTGCTTTTAGAACTTTGACACTCAATGGTGTTTTTTTTCCCCTCCCTGCACAATTTAAGATCCCAACTTTAATAACTTTTCTACATTAAAAAAAAAAAAAACCTAAGTTTTCTTTTAGGATTGTGTAAAAACTAGTATTTCTGTACATTTTGCTGGAATTGTTTTTCTTTATAATAAAAATCTCTTCTTTTCAAAACCAAAAAGCAAAAACAAAAAGGAAAGTCCTCTGCCTGTTATGGTTCCTGCAGCTGTGAATATATTTCTCAGTTTCATAGCCACTTAGCTACTTGAGACTCCAGGTGTGTTTTAACATGTGTAATTGTATCCACACTTGGCAGAGTACTCTTTTGTAACAGCAACTTAGGGGAAAAGATCTGGAAATAAAATACATACATTTATGAGCAGCAGGAAACAAACATGACCCAGTAAGTAATAGATGAAGCAAGACTGCCTACAATGAGATACTTTTTCATTCAACATTTCTAAACATTATTTTTCATTGACGTATTAAATCATTTCATTGACTGACATGAAATCTGCCATCTTCCCCATTTTTAAGTGTCTAGTTCAGTGGGATTCATCGCATGCGTCCACACTATACCACTCAACATCACCAGCTCGTGGTAAAGAACCTGTCTGCCAATGCTGGAGACATAAGAGACACAGGTTCAGCCCTTGGCTTGAGAAGATCCCCTGAAGGATCTTCATGGCAACCCACTCCAGTATTGTTGTCTGGAGGAGTCTGGCAGGCTACAGTCCGTAGAGTCACAAAGCGTGGGACACGACTGAAGCGACTTGGCACACACCACCATCAGCTTCGAGTTTATTCAATTTTGACTTGTTTTCTCACAGTATAGAAAACAGGGAAGCGAGAGTGAGAATCTGGTCCACTCACTGAGCTGACGGACTCTGCTCACTGTTGTGGGGACGAAGAGGGCTCTGAGGGATTCATCAGGCCGATGCCATTTTTCACCTGTTTTGGGGATAAAGGGGATTGAAAATGTCTCTCCTGCTAGCCACTGAATTTGCTCAGAGAAGCCACCTGCTGGTACCGGAAGAGAGCGCAACCTTGTACAGTATTTTAAAATTCTCTAAAAAATCACGGTTGTCTCTGTAGAGGAATTTGGGCATTTCATTAAGGCCTGGATAAAATGACAAAGTTGTAGGCTATATGCCTATACCTCTATAGCTATGCATACAAATCTGTGCCTGTACTTCTATATCTTTATCTATATATCTGTATATATATATATACACACAGATATATACACACATATATACCTATACACTTCTGGGCTTCCCTGGTAGCTCAGATGGTAAAGAATATACCCACAATGCAAGAGATCTGGGTTCTATCCCTGGGTCAGGAATATCCCCTAGAGAAGGGAATGGCTACCCACTCTAGTATTCTTGCTTGGAGAACTGCATGGACAGACCACGGGATCACTAAGAGTTGGACACGACTGAGCAACTAACACACACACACACACACACACACGCGCACACACAGGGCTCTATCTCCATTTCCACCTCATCCCCATCTCCACCTCATCTCCGTCTTCACCTCCATCTTCATTTTCATCTCCATCCCTCCCACTGAATGACAGTGTTTACTTATGTCAAGGATCCATTCACTTAAGAATTTCAGGACGTACTGAAAACATTTGAAAATAACTTGTTTAGGCCAAGTGATACTTTATTTGCTATGGATATAAGTTTGGAATTGTGATGAAAATTGGGATAGAGCCAAGAACTTGATGGCTTAATAATCAGAAAATAAAGGAGAAAAGTCCTTTGTTGCTTCATTAATCTCACTCTGAGACCAAGACAGGGTTACTTGGGCCCCAGTATTTCTATCAGTTACAATAAAAGCCCATTTTACTTCTCCTCAGAAGGACACACATGCTGTACAATGCTGAAGATGGAGGCTGGAGGTGGGGGTGCCCCAAAGTCTCCCCTGGGAATTCTCTGGTCTTTCTATGGGTATCTGTGGTGGTCCTGGCTTTCCCCAGGGAAAGACTGACAAGTCCTCCTACATCTGGCCTGTATGAGTTTGCTGGGGCTGCCCGAATAAAATGCTACAGGCTGGGGGGCTTAAATAACATTTATTTCTTGAACTGTGAAGGCTGGAAGCCCAGGGTTAAGTCTGCAGGTTTGATGTCCTCTGAGGTCTCTCTTAGCATGTTTGTTTTTTTTTTTTTCCTGAGTCTTCACATGGCTTTCCCTCTGTGTCTGTATCTTCATCTCCCCTTCTTATAAGGACACCAGTTGATTAGGGTCCATCTTAACAACTTCATTTTAAAATGATTAATTCTGCAGAGATCCTATATCCAAATCAGTCACATTCTGAGGTCCTGGAGATGCTCAGTCATGTCCGGCTCTTTGTGACCCCATGGACTATACAGTCCATGAAATTCTCCAGGCCAGCATACTGGAGTGGGTAGCCTTTCCCTTCTCCAGGGGAATCTTTCCAACCCAGGAACTGAACTGGGGTCTCCTGCATTGCAGGTGGATTCTTGACCTGCTGAGCTATCAGGGAAGCCCCAAGGTCCTGGGAGGTAGGAGTTTAACATAGATTTGGAGGGAGACATGATTCAGCCCATAACAGGAGTAGGCAGCGTCCAGGCCTGTCTTGCCCTCTTCATGCTCAGAGAGCCCGGCTTGCCCGAGACCTCGGAGGGCCTGCATTTATTTGCCTGGGGACTCTCGTCTCCTCTGGTCTCGACCCCTCCAGCTCCTGCTTCTGTGACTCTCGCTATCACTGTCGAGGACCACAGGAGATTGCCCTGCAAACCTGGAAAACCCGTCTAAGCCCTGCAGCCTGGCACTCAAAGCCGGGTCACTCTTTGATTCCTCAGGACCATGACATTCCTGCAGTGTCAGCCCGGTTGGTTCTCCACAACACAGTCCCCCTCCTTCCAGCATCAAGGCAGCCTCCTTCTCCTTTGGTTCTTTCTCCCTCAGTTCAGTTCAGTTGCTCAGTCATGTCCAAATCTTTGCGACCAGACTGCAGCACGCCAGGCCTCCCTGTCCATCACCAACTCCCGGAGCTTACTCAAACTCATGTCCATCAAGTCAGTGATGCCATTCAACCGTCTTATCCTCTGTCATCCCCTTCTCCTCCTGCCTTCAATCTTTCCCCCTAGATGTAATTGTACACCCTGTTTTGTAACTCACACCAATTACTTGGCAGCATATATATATTTAGAGTTTTTTAATGTGGACCATTTTAAAAGTCTTTATTGAATTTGCTACAATATTGCTTTGTTATATGTTTTGGTTTTTTAATCTCAAGGCATGTGGGATCTTAGCTCTCCAACAAGGGATCCAACCAGCACTCCCTGTGCTGGAGGTGAAGTCTTAACTGGACCATCAGGGAAGTGCTGGCAACACATAGTTTGAACCTTTCCCTGCAAACAGAGCTCTACACCCCCACGTGCAGCGGCTCTAGACGGTTCAGCTGAGTTGCGCTTCCTCCTTCCCCCCATCGTTCTCACCTCCCCCCACACTGCGCTCATCCCCCTCTGCTCTCAGCCTTCCTTCTGCCAGCCTGGGGTCTCTGCTCCTCCACCTTTGACAAGGATTATTCCTCCACATCAGAGCAGTATGCAGTTGGTACTTCAGTCCCTGTAATTTCCTAGCTTTGTGGTCTTTTTCAGTTCATAGCTTGGTTTTCAAACTAAACGCTAGGCTCTGTTTTCCAATTCCTTTGCATCTCCAAAAACACCCGGAAGGATGCTGTGCAGATTGCAGTCTGAGGGCAGAGAGGAACAGATCCACGGCCTCGTCTGTATGTGTGTGTGTATGTGTGTGTACTTGTGTGTGTGCGTGGGCTGTGTGTCGGGAAGGAAATTGTAGGGGTTAAGGGTGTAAGAGTTCTTAGTCCTAGGGCCCACATTTGTGGCGATTTTGAGATTTCTCTGATTCTCTCTCTGCTTCTGGCTAGATCTCTTCTTACTTAGGTCCTCACTCAGATGCAACCCCAGTGTTTCCGGGCTTCCACAGTCCTCACCTCTCCCTATTGCTTCACACTAGGTCACATTATCCATTACCTGTCTGACCCTTGGAGTA
Source organism: Ovis aries (assembly GCF_016772045.2). Taxonomy (NCBI): domain Eukaryota; kingdom Metazoa; phylum Chordata; class Mammalia; order Artiodactyla; family Bovidae; genus Ovis; species Ovis aries. The sequence goes on along the minus strand of NC_056054.1, from coordinate 7,111,259 downwards.
TCTGTGGCCTTATCTTAAGCTTTTTCTTAAAGATTTTCTTTGTCAACAGGATTTCCTCCCCGAACTGAATAAGCTTTTTCTAGGAGTTACCACTATAATTAATTATGTCATAGCCCTCCTTTCACACCTTGATCAAACCCCTCTGTCTTTACAAAATTGCCCCATGACTTCCATTATATTTAATCTCTAGCCTCTTGGCATTCATTTGAACCTTTAATCAAATTTTAAATTATACCATCCTATTTCTACTTACCTGAAATGTATACTTCATATATGACTACATAACAGAATCTCTCAGTTGGTAAAGAATCCACCTGCAATGCAGGAGACCCCACAATGCAGGAGACCCCACAATGCAGGAGACCCCACAATGCAGGAGACCCCACAATGCAGGAGATTCCTGGGTTGGGAAGATCCGCTGGAGAAGGGATAGGCTACCCACTCCAGTATCCTTGGGCTTCCCTTGTGGCTCAGCTGGTAAAGAATCCGCCTGTATGCGGAAGACCTGGGTTCGAACCCTTGGTTGGGAATGTCCCCTGGAGAATGGAAAAGTAACCCACTCCAGTATTCTGGCCTAGAGAATTCCACGGACTGTACCCTATGGGGTTGCAAAGAGTTGGCCATGACTGAGCGGCTTTCACTTCACTTCTCAAGGAACATGATCTATAACAAACCTGTTTAAATTATGCTTGTGGTACATCATTTAAACAAAATGGCTGAAAATTGTCCACCATTGATTATTATTTCATTTCTCCCAGTGGAGTTGTCACAAAGACAAAGGATAGTTTAAAGAGGACATGGAAACAACTATGGATTAATAAAGCCAGCCTTGCTGAGTTTTAAAAAAATATTTATTTATTTATTTGACTGTTGCAGCATGCAAGTGTGGCATACGGGATCTAGTTCTGTGACCAGAGACTGAGCCCAGGCCCCCTGCATTGAGAGCAGGGAGTCTTAACCACGGGGCTGGCTGGGAAGCCCCCGGCCTTGCTGAGATCTCTTGTGACTTGCACCTCAGCCCTGCCAGCCATCCCAATACTGAGTATATGTCGGTGTGGAGAAAGTTAACAAAACCGACGAAGATACATGTGTTAAATTTCCTCTACTTAAGAAATTTTCTTAATCTTAATCATTAGCTTTTAATCTATTAATTAATCTTGTCATGACTTTCCATAATGAGCATTTCCTGTTTCATTTGTGGTTTTTAAAATGTGCCATAATTGTAGAAATTCAGCTTTAGTGTGTTTAATACTATGATACAATTGGCAAGCCAAGAGTGGGGATTTGGTATTTTGCTTTATGAGCATTTAAAATACTGTGTTCTGTGAATATCCGTTCTTTACTCAAAGTCAATGACTACACTTCCATTGTATTTGGTGCCTGGAGTTTTGTGTGTGTGTGTGGTTTTTTTTTTTGGTTCCTCCTCTTAAAAGAACTTCGGAGAAGAGGGCGGGGCTGAGAAGGCTCAAGTTATAAAAAGCCTCTTCCTTTTGCAAGTGTATCAGAGGAGCAGGATCCTTGGAGTAAAGCAGATCCTGTCTGATAAACTTCCACTCCTGTGTGATAAACTTCCACGGGTAAGTTACCAACTTTTGCTTTTCATCTTTCCGTAAGTGTTGCAATTGTGTAACTTGTACAATTGATGTGAGTTTAGTGTCTCTGAGGAGGATACCCTTTGTTTTTTCTAGGAAGGTAAGAAATTAAAGGAAGATGAAATTGGAAATTTCTCAAAGATCTGTATGGATAAGCAAAATGCTAGTGAACAGGTGTCTTTAGTCTCATTTGGATTTATTTAGAAATGTAACAATCTGTGCTGGATTTTTGAGTGATTTAAAATAAATCTGCAGTTTTTTCCCCTCTGATTGGCAGAGTCAGAAATGTCCTCAGATGAGTTTTACTAAAAAGTTGCCAGCTTCTTATGTCTGCAACTGACTATGTTAAACAATCCTATGTTTCCAAACCTATTGGGAGCTAAACAGCTTGTTCTTTTTTTTTTTTTTTTAATTTTTATGACTTTAATTTTTTAAAAACTTTTTATTTTGTATCGGAGTATAGCTTATTAACAATGTTGTGATAGTTTCAGTTGAACAGGGGAGGGACTCAGCCATATATATGCCTGTATCCATTCTACCCCAGACTCCCTTCCCATCCATCCTGGCTTATAACATTGAGCAGAATTCTCTGTGATATACGGTAGGTCCTTAAAACAGGTTGTTCTTAAATCTAGACTTGGTGACATATAAATGAACATTCAGAAAGTATGCATTCAGATGGTCAATGGTCTTGATAATAAAAGGAGAAAGGTATATTTGACTTACTTTTACACACTGTGGTTCCTTTAGTTCTTTTTTTTTTTTTAGCTTCTGAAATATACTCATTGCTTCTTTCATTTAGAAGCAAGAAAGAAACTCTGAGGAGTTGGATGAATAATTAAAGGTTTTATTTCTGTTTAATTTTGAAGCCATTATTGCTAGTGCTGACTTTTTCAGTGTAAAGATTCTTAAGCAGAAAGTAAGAGAATGGTTATTCCTCAGGTCTGTTCTATACGTATGCCTACAAATATGCTTATTATGGAGTTTTCGCTTGTCAGCATCATAGAGGATAAAGAAATTTCTTCTAAGGTTAGGGCTTTGGATGTACAATTCTTTAAAATTTGGAACAAAGTTGTTATCATCCATTATTAATTTTTTTTGGTTTTGCCTAAGAACTGATGTGATTCTTGGCATCACATCAGACAACAGAGTTCCAGGCACCACAGGGACCCTCTGCCTTTCTCCTTCAAGCATCATCTGCTGCCCTGTCCTGCCTCCTGTCTCTTTCCTATTATCTTTGGTTCAGGACACATGGGGGCTTCCCTGATGGCTCAGATGGTGAAGAATCTGCCTGCAATGCAGGAGATGTGGGTTCGGTCCCTGGGTGGGGAAGGTCCCCTGGAGAAGGGAATGGCTACCCACTCCAGTATTCTGGCCTGGAGAATCCCATGGACAGAGGAGCCTGGTGGGCTACAGTCCACGGGGTCGCATAACAGTCGGGCACACCTGAGCGACTAACACTGTTATTTCAGTTCACATGAGATTGATGACTTTAGGAGCCTCCATTGGCTTCTGGCATTTCCCCAGTTTTTAACTATCTATTCAAATCACACACAAAAAATATGGTCAACAGAGGCAATTAGAAAAGCAGGACAATTCCTGTAACCAAACAAATCTCAGTTCTTCTCTAAGGGTGAGTGAGGCGGGCAGACAAAGGTGTCGACAGACCTTGCAGGCCACTGTAGCTTTTGCAGGCATCGCTGTAGCACTGTAGCCAAAATGAGAGTTAAGATTTCTCTGGATGGTGTCATTTATATTTGAAGCCTCTGCAAGTGTCACACTCATCATTACAATGAATAATTGATGGGAGTGAAGAGTGGAGATAGCTGGGGTTTGGTTTGGGCCTTTTGGAACATTTTCAACAGAACATGAACAATTTACTTCCTCTCTCATTCCGGGTTAGTAAGGTGAACTTATTATTTATTCTTCTTCTTTTTTTTTTTCTGTTCTTTTAGAAATCAGAGAGAGACTTAGAACTTGAAAATGGCATCTTAGCACTGGTTTGAACATGGTGATAGGCAGGCTGAAACACAATTCTAAAAACATGCCAAAAGACACTCCAGTGTTAGAACAATAACATAGCAAGTTGATTTTTGTTTTTGTTTTCGGCTCACAGGATGAAAGAATATTCTCTTGTTGATGGGTGACCATTTGAAATTTCTAGACTATTTGAAATCATTGTGATTGTCAGTGAGAAAAGTAATGTCAGCCTACTCCCCTCAATCAGCAAAATAAAGTTTTTAATTCTTTAAATTTTGATAGTGTGTCGATACAGTAAATACACAAGGGCTTAGTAAAGTGGTAAAAGGAGCTTAAATTTTAAGGATTAGACTCCCAGGCCCGGCTGCTTTGGTGTGAATGTTGTATACCCGACTTATCAGCTGTCTGACTTTGGGGAAGTTACTTCACCTCTCTGTGCCTTGGTTTCCTCATTCATTTAAGAGGGAAAATAATAATCCGTATAATTCATGGGAGGATTAGAAAAGTTGACACACTCTTCACTTCACAAAGTGAGCAGTGCAGCACAGTGCCTGGCACATAACCAGCTTTACGTAAGACGAAGCTGTTATTCATTCCTAGCTTCATGAAGATATACGTGTCATGTGCTATCAGGACAAATCAATCGTGTTGTTTATAAACTCAACTTGCAACCACAAAAGAACACTCAGCCAAAGTTTTCTTGAGAAAAATTTGATTTTTTTCTAGTCAAAGATTCTTTTATTTTATAAAATTTCTGTACTATATTTCATTTAGTAATATCCCTGGAATATTTTCATTTTAACATGTAACCAATATAAATATTATAAATGCCATGGTTTACTTTTTTTTTTCATTTTAAATCTTCAAAATCCACTGTGTATTATACACTGACAGAGTATCTGCTGCACCAGCCACATGTCACATGCTCCCCAGGCACAAGTGGCTCAGGCCTGCTGGACTGAACAACTCAGGTCTGGAGCCTGTGCTTCTTAGCAATGTAGTGTTTAGTAGAGGCTTCCAGACAAAAATGCTAGGATTATTGTTTGTAAAAATGTTATAACTGACCATAGAACTTTAATGGATAGAGAAAACTTAACAAAATTAAGGGTTGAAACAGGATGAAGAGAGCAGGGTTATTGGATTTCTTAATTCCAGACTATTTCCAGAGAGGTAAAAATCTCTTTCTTAGGCTTCTCCACATTTTGCTTCAAATAGTCCCTCTCCCCCTTCCCAGGTCTCCTTGTTTGTTTTTTTTTTGTGTATGTGTGAATGAAAAGAGGTGGCAGAAAGTGGATGAATACTAATATTGATAACAGTGTTCACTTTTGTACCCAAGGCTTATGAATCTAGGGTTTCTCTAAATACAGACTGAGGGCTTTCCTGATGGTTCAGTGGTAAAGAATCCACCTCCCAATGCAGGAGATGTGGTTTGGTCTCTGGACTGGGAAGACCCTCTGGAGGAGGAAATGGCAACCCACTGCAATATTCTCACCGGGGGAATCCCATGGACAGAGGACTCTGGTTGGCTACAGTTCATAGGGTCACAAAAGATTCAGACATGACTGAGCGACTCAACAACAAAATACAGACTGAATACATGACAGGCGGCCTCCTCTGAAGTGTCCAGTCAATGCCATGCTTGTGCTTGAAAAAGATTCCAGTACAAGCTTTGAAAGAAATCGGATTGGTGTTACTGGTTGCCTCCTGCCTGAGCTGAGCGGTTCTGCAGCTGCAGCAGTCTCAGCAGCATCAGGAAACATGTTAGAGTTGCTGAATCTGCGTCCCACCCCAGATCTGTGGGGCCGCTGTGGATGGGGCCCACATGGGTGGGGCCCACAAGTCTGAGTTTGAGTGAGGCCCCCAGTGATTTCGCTGCATGTGTTTCCACGTGGGAAATTGGAGAAAGTGGGAAGTGGTTAGCACAGAGCTGCCGTCCTGATGTGGGTGGTAAGCAGTATCTTCACGATCTATGCTAAAGTTGGAAACCATGAAGGCTGGTTCAGAATCCACTGTGACTTTAATTGTCACTGAAATAATCTTCTTGGTGGGTATTAGGACTCCATTAATTTAATGAGTCATCTGCAATCCGAGAATAAGGACCATAAGTAAAAATAATTGAGATATTAATGAAAACAAGAAAGATTTTACATCATTCAACAAGTAAGGAGGAAATCAAACCAATCAATCCTAAAAGAAATCAACCCTGAATACTCATTGGAAGGACTGATGCTGGAGCTGAAGCTCCAGCACTTTTGCCACCTAATGCAAAGAGCCAACTCATTGGAAAAGACCCCGATGCTGGGAAAGACTGAAGGCTGGAGGAGAAGGGGACAACAGAGGATGGGACGGTTGGATGGCATCACCAACTCAGTGGACATGAGTTTGAGCAAGCTCAGGGAGATGGTGAAGGACAGGGAAGCCTGCCGTGCTGCAGTCCACGGGGTCACAAACAGTCACACATGGCTGAGCGACTGAACAAGAAGAAGTAAGTCCTAAATCTGGCCAAACTCTCAGACACTTCTATACTGGAGCCATCATTTGTCCCTACTACAGAATTGCCTGCACTGAATTTTACCTTAGTCAGGCATCTTCCACTGGCATTCAGCACTTTATACTAGGCAGCCACAGAGCTTGGTGCTGTAGGTATTACAGGGTTATGTCAAGATGTCTCCTATCGTGTGGCCCAGTGTTCTTTTTATACAGGTTTATTTCTTTTAACTTATTATTTTGAGATAATAACAGACTCAGAGTAGCCCACCAGTCAGAGTCAAATTGCTGCCTCTGAGGCCCTCTTAAATTGTAGTTTGGAAATTGTCACTGCTTTTGCACATGCTAAGATTCAAATTTCTGCCTTTCATACATACTCAAATATGTGTGAAACAGTCACATAGGATTATCCATTTGAAACTGAAAAAATAGTACAGAGAGATCCCGGGTCACCTTCACCTGGTTCCCCACAAAGGTAACATCACACATACAGAGTATAATATCAAAACCAGGAAACTGACCCTGGTATACTCCACAGCCTTTATTCATTCAGATTTTTCTCATTTGCACGTGCAGTGCGTGCCTGTGTGCTCAGTCATGTCTGACTCTTTGTGGCCCCATGGACTGTAGCCCGCCAGGCTCCTCTGTCCATGGGAAAAGCCAGGCAAGAATACTAGACTGGGTTGCCACTTCCTACTCCAGAGGATCTTCCCATCCCAGGGATCGAACCCTCACCTGCATTGGCAGGTGGATTCTTTGCCACTGCACCGCCTAGGAAGCAGGCATAGAGTTTTATGCAATTTTAGCATGAGTGGATCTGTGCAGCCACCACCACAATCACGCTGTGGAACTGTTCTACTGCTACTGCTAGAAAAATACCCCCCATGCTGCTCCTTCACAGTCTCACCATCTGCCCCATGCCACCCAAGCAGCAGGATCTGTTTGTATACTGGACTCTGGATCAGGGAATATGGGTTTGATCTTGCTTTATAGACTCTGTGAAACGTGAAATTGACCGTGTTCCTTTGCTTTCAGTTCAGTTCAGTTCAGTCGCTCAGTCGTGTCTAACTCTTTGCGACCCCATGGACCACAGCACGCCAGGCCTCCCTGTCCATCACCAACTCCTGGAGTTCACACAAACTCACGTCCATTGAGTTGGTGATGCCATCCAACCATCTCATCCTCGGTCGGTCGTCCCTCTCTCCTCCTGCCCTCAATCTTTCCCAGCATCAGGGTGTTCGCAAATGAGTCAGCTGTCTACATGAGGTGGCCAAAGTACTAGAGTTTCAGCTTCAATATCAGTCCTTCCAATGAACACTCAGGACTGATCTCCTTTAGGATAGACTGGCTGGATCTCCTTGCAGTCCAAGGGACTCTCAAGAGTCTTCCCAACACCACAGTTCAAAAGCATCAATTCCTCAGTGCTCAGCTTTCTTCACAGTCCAACTCTCACATCCATACATGACCACTGGAAAAATCATAGCCTTGACTAGACAGACCTTTGTTGGCAAAGTAATGTCTCTGCTTTTTAATACGCTGTCTAGGTTGGTCATAACTTTCCTTCCAAGGAGTAAGCATCTTTTAATTTCATGGCTGCAGTCACCATCTGCAGTGATTTTGGAGCCCAGAAAAATAAAGTCAGCCACTTTTCCCACTGTTTCCCCACCTGTTTGCCATGAAGCAATGGGACCGGATGGCATGATCTTAGTTTTCTGAATGTTGAGCTTTGAGCCAACACTTTCACTCTCCACTTTTACTTTCATCCAGAGGCTCTTTGCTTCTTCACTTTCTGCCATAAGGGTGGTGTCATCTGCATATCTGAGGGTATTGACATTTCTCCCGGCAATCTTGATTCCAGCTAGTGCTTCCTCCAGCCCAGCGTTTCTCATGATGTGCTCTGCATGTAAGTTAAATAAGCAGGGTGACAATGTCTCTTGCATTTAGGTTGCAGTTTCTAGCCATGCCCCACAAGCAGGCTTTCCATGCTCTGTAGGAGCCCTTCGCCTTACTAGTTTCTCTTTCATTTTAATCTCTGCTCACCTCTTTCTCTCTGGTTCCTTTGTTTTCAATAATATCTTAGTAAGTCTCTTCAAATATTTGTGCACCGAGATAGAATACAAAAAAAATTAAAGTGCAAAAAAAGTAAAGTTCCAATATCTTTTCCATTTATTCTTTAAACTCATCACTCCCTTCAAAACCCTCTTTTTGAACGGCTGCAAGTTGTGTGGTTTCCCTCTGACCTCCTCCTCCAGTTCCTGAGGGGGTTTCTGCTACATTCACATTTGTGTTGGCTGAGGATACAATTCCTACATCGCAATCTTTCCCCTTATATGCAATGCTTTCTGTTATCTTGAATGCTATAACCAGTAACACACTTCATTAGAGGGAGAGACAGAGGGAAATTTCAGATATGAGGTGGATTTCTGGGCAGATCTAAAACCTTTAAGAGTTGTCCACAATGTCTATTTTTAGATGTAGGGCTTTCCTCTCCCTGGGCAATTTTCGCTTAACAGTCCTTACATTGTGAAGTTCAACCAGAGTCTTATGCCTGTAAAGTTTCCAAGAACATCTGAGATTTAGTTTGTACATGTATCTGGGTCATTTTTAAAGCTACTGTAACCTTTAATTCAAGAAAATTCATTGTCTTAAACATTTTTAAAAGTCAAAAATCAAGACATCCTTAATAAAGTTTCAAATTTAGACATGAAAATGTATATGAAAGTACAAAGAACACAAGCTATTCCTAACATCCATACATACCAAAGAAATTTTCTGTTTTGCCTGCTTGTATAGCTTTATCTTTATTTTTATCCTTAAATAATTTCACTGGGTACCTTTAAGCCTATTAATTTCACCTGGCATGAGACTTTTTTTTTTTTTTTTTTTAAATATTGAAGACTCAGTTGGCAACCCACTCCAGTACTCTTGCCTGGAAAACTCCATGGACGGAGGAGCCTGGTGGGCTACAGTCCATGGGTTCACAAAGAGTCGGACACGACTGAGTGACTTCACTTTCAGTTCTTTCCCTACTCCAGGGAAGAAGATTTATCCTTTTGACTTTTGCTACGTCTGCTGTGTGGAACTTTTTCTTCTTTCCTTTTGTTAAATAACTGATTATCAATTTATTAAAAAGGTTGATTTAGACATTGGCAATGGCGGCTTCCACCCGACTTCTGGCTCAGTCTTGATGGAAGGGATCTGCTTGACAATCTCAGAAGGACTGTGTGGTCCATGAGTAGCTTGTGGATCCTCATCTGGAATCAATCTCAAGTCTTAGAACCATCACCACAAGGAGTTTTCCTTGTAGTTAGAGTCTTGGGAGGCATCCAAACAGGTCCTTTCACTTTGAGATTCTTTTCCTTCATGCTTCTGATCAGGTCAGCACATACCTTTTTCAGAGACTTCACATTGAAGCTGGTGAAGGTGGTCCTACAGGAATCAACGTCTGGGCTTCCTGGTGGCTCAGTGGTAAAGAAACCACCCACAATGTAGGAGATGTGAGTTCGGTCCCTCTTTGGGAAGATCCCCTGTAGAAGGGAATGGCAACCCTTTCCAGTATTCTTGCCAGAGAACTCCCATGGACAGAGGAGCCTGGTGGGCTCATGGAGTCCACGGAGTCACTAAGAGTCGGACACAGCTGAGCATGGACGCTTGGTGTGTTTATTTGAATTCCTCTTGACATTATATGTTTCATTATTGAAGAAAAGTACATTTTTCATTTTTTTGCCTGAAGTTTTGATAAAGAATCCGCCTGCAATTCAGGAGACCCCAGTTGAATTCCTGGGTTGGAAAGATCCGCTGGAGAAGGGAAAGGCTGCCCACTCCAGTATTCTTGGGCTTCCCTTGTGGCTCAGCTGGTAAGGAATCCGCCTGCAATGCGGGAGACCTGGGTTCGATCCCTGGCTTGGGAAGATCCCCTGGAGAAGGGAAAGGCTACTCACTCGAGTATTCTGGCCTGGAGAATCCCATGGACAAAGAGTCACATTTGATTTCACACTTTCACTTTTGAAATTCTGGCCTGTGTTAGGAAGCTAGTGCTTTCCTGATGCATTGGCCAACTCTACAAATTTTTAAGAAGCAGAATAATAGAGTAAACTGCATGTGTGAATTAATTACATGAAATCCGCCTTATCAGACACCATATCCGCATTGCAGTGTGTTTGGTGTTGTTTCACTGGTGGACTCTTGCTTGGGGAGGCCCCCTGGTGGGGTTAGTCTACATCTGGCGCTGTCATTTTCCTGACTCCGTGTTCCTACTCCTAAGTGAGAATTTCATTAGTTGAGAGAACTACACTCAGATAAAGCAAGAAGATGGTCCTAGTCTTGAAACTCATGCTTGACGACATCATACTCCACTGCCCTCCAAGTGGGTGGAATGTCTCTTTCATGCGGATACCAAATATCTCATTAAAAAAATTATTTATTTACTTTTGTTTTCGGTTGCTCTGGGTCTTCCCTGCTGCATGCAGGCCTTATTGCTGTGGGCAGGAGCTAGCCTTCCTTGCGGCGGGTGGGCTTATTGCAGTGGCTTCCCTTGTTGCTGAGCACACAGGCTTCAGTACTTGTGGCACACAGGCTCAGCAGTTGTGGTGCACGGGCTTAGCTGCTCCTTGGAACCAGGGATGGAACCCGTGTCCTCTCCATTAGCAGGAGAATTCTTAACCACTGGACGACCATACCTCATTTCTGAAGTCCCAAATGTCTCACTTCTGACCCAGAGAAAGCCATGTCCAAGAGAGAACTTTGGCCAGGCTTTAAGACCATAAGAGTTACGTATTAGGCTTAAGCCTTGTGCCGTTGTGTTGTGTTGCAGTTTGGGAGTTACCCGATCATGTATTCCAAGACGTATGTGAAACTCCGACCCCTAAGTGTTGGAGTTTTGGGGAGTCAGCCCATCACCTTTAACTTCTGGAGCTTGGCAAACCATTTACAAACTCACTTCTCCTCAAGTAAAGTAGTTCTTTCTTCTCCATTCCAAGAGACGGAAGCTGCAGACGTCTCTTGGTGGCCCATGCGGTTGGGTGACCAGGAGTGAGTGCACAGCCAAGCTCCAGAGCAGATGTGTGCAGATGCTTTTGGGCAGCACAAACCCTTCCCCAGAGGGAGCCTGTTAGGACCCTGAAGATACAAATCTGAAGGAGCAGCACTCTTCCCACGGGTGTGGGGAGGGGTCCTTGAGCCCCTCACAACCGGGAAGCCCTAAGCTCCACCTTTGAGACCACTACTCTAAACTTGGCTTTTTAAACGACTGCTCTAGAGTTTCATAGCGTGCAGTTTCACGTGCGTGCAGTGTCCCCAGCCAGCCTCCTGTCTGGGGCAGACGTGGCATTTCTTCTCTGCAGTACGTGTCAGACAGTCCAGTTGAGACCAAGGCCCTGGGGCCATAGGAGGTCAGTGTCATGTCCAGGACTAATTTCAAAGATCACAATGCGAGAGGGGAAAGAAAAAGATCCCCCAAATTGTCATCAGCATTTATTATGTTATTCTCAACTCTGTTTTCCTTTCATCTTTGATTTATCATTTATCCTCAGTTGATCAGTTTCATGTTGATAGTCTTACTGCTCCCAACTGCCCCACAAAGTCCTACTCTGTGCTCTATATTGTCATAACTGTTTCTCTCTCTCTGCTAGTTTTCATCCCCCAAGATTTAAACACAATTCCACAAGTTAACAAGTCAGCCTGTGACCCTCCCCTCCCCTATAGCTATCCCCACCCATGTGCTCTTGTGGATGGAGCGATCTGTCCTGTGGTCCTCAGTCTCTCACCTTTACTTACTGAAACGTTATCACTAAGGTCGTTGGTTATCTTTGCCTTACTCAGTCTCTAGAAACGTTTCCTGTTTATTAAATGTGTTTTCAGTACATAACGAATACATTTAATTTTGCCAAATATAACAAGTGAAAGGGTACAATTAAAGTCACTCAGTCCCACCCACACATATAGCAGTGGTTACCATCTTGGCGCATTTACTTCCATGTGCCTTGTACACGTTATATGTAATGACTGTACATGCTCTCCTTCGATTGCTGCCCTTCCTGAAGGTGCATTGTGTGTTGGCTCCTTCGTCGTTGCTGTTAGTCACTCAGTGGTGTCGGACTCTGCGACCCCATGGACTGCAGCACGCCAGGCTTCCCTGTCCTTCACTATCTCCCAGAGTTTGCGCAGACTCATGTCCTTTGAATCGGTGATGCCATCAACCTTCTCATCCTCTGTCATCCCCTTCTCCTCCCTCCTTCACGTTTATAGCAAAGCTGAGAGAGGGAAAGACCCACTGAAGGTCACAGGGTGAGTGGTTGAACCCAAGCTGACTGTCTTTCTAAGGTCTGAGCTCCTGACCACTGGCATTTCCTGCCTCCTGCTTTTCTTCTGCTCACAATAAATCTTATTAATTTTTCTGTGTCATTAAAACACGCCTCATTCATGGTACCATCTTCTTACTCCCTCTGCATGTAATGTTCTCCTATTGTTGGGACTTTAGGTCATTTCTAATTTTTTCTATGAAATGAAGATCTTCTCAGTATACCCTTCAATGTCTTTCTGATGACTTCTTGTATCTAGAATTCTCTAGAGCTCGAAAGATAACATTTGAACTTTGGCTACATTGTTGCCGCACTGGTTGGCAAGCTGGAAAATGATTTTTACCTCCCCTGGCCCCCCAGCCATATGAGAGAGTTTGCACTAAGCTCTTTTCAACATCCAATTCTGTCATCTGAGACTGTCTCCCCTGGATGCTTCACTGTCCCTGGAGGTTCACTGTTTGTATTACTAGGAAGGCATAGCATATGTCTGTGTTTATTAGTGACTTGAGCTTCCTTGTTTGATGGCTTGGGATTCTTTCACCCACTTTTCTACAGGGTTTTGTATTGTTCGACCTAGTGGCATGACTTTATGACTTTTCCTTAGTATTTGATGCATTAACTGGTTTCTCCCTGATGTGACTTTCACTTTCTCCTCCTCTTGGTTGTCATTTTGCTTTTCCAGTTCACCCCCTTTCAGGGGTGGATGACTCTCTTTCCAAGGATCCTGGGGGCCCCTGTAGACCCTCTCCTCTCCTCTCCAGACCTCCCTAGAAGCCCTTGGTCCTCGACCTTATGTCCCCTCTCCTAATACCCCTTTCAAACCCAAGCCTTAACTCCCAACTGTGTTTAGGAGATGGATGAAAGGTGTACCTGGCATACTTGGCATGTGAGGGAGTGTGATGGTGGTCCAGACCCATAATTAGTCAACTAGAATATCAGCTGACCTCAGAAAACCCATTAGAAACTAACATGGAATAAAGGCCCCTGAAATGTCAGAACAGGACTGCTTCCTGCCCTTTTTACACAGCCTTCCCATTTCTTATTTGAACTGTGATTAAAAAGCAAAAATAGACATTTTCTGCTGCAATGAAATAAGCAGTTTTTTCATTGTGAGCAAATGAAATCACTTGCTGACCGTTGGTGCCCTACTTAGAAGCCATTTGCTGCTGTATGGGAATCACAGTAAATCCCTGGCAGGATTGATTTGTGGTTTTACAATAATGTATGTAAAGTACCAATTAATACTCTGAGTCTCTCAGTGAAACGCCTAGAGAGAGAAGTAAAAGAAGCACTTGTTGTTTTAAACAGCCGGGCCTGAGGGTTCTCAGTGGGGTTTAAAGAGGCCTCCAATCTCTGTTGCCTGGAAGGGTTTTGAGGCTGGGACTGGCGATTTGGGAGGAGGTGCCAAGCTGAGAAGTCAGCAGCTGAGTGGCTGAGCCATGTGTCTCAGTCTTTCCACTTGCAGGGGGTGTGGAAGGCGAGGTGGAATTAATTTGCAAACTAAAGGAGGATTTTGGGGGTGAGGGGGAGTGTTATATAATCGCTTATGTATTCCATCAGTCTTGGTATTAATACATTCTGCTTTGGGCTCTGTGCCAGGCTCTGGGAATACAGTTGTTGTTCAATTGCTCAGTTGTGTCCATCTCTTTGCGACCCCATGGACTGCAGCATGCCAGACTCCTCTGTCCTTCAGTATCTCCTGGAGTTTGCCCAAATTCATGTCCACTGAGTCGGTGACACTGTTTAACTATCTCATCCTCTGTCCCCCCTTCTCCTCCTGCCTTCAATCTTTCCCAGCATCAAGATTTTTTCCAATGAGTGGGATCTTTGCATCCAGGGGCCAAAGTATTGGAGTTTCAGCTTCAGCATCAGTCCTTCCAATGAATATTCAGAGTTGATCTCCTTTAGGATTGACTGGTTTGATCTCCTTGCTGAACAGATAGATCTGGTTTTAGTCTTAAGTAGACAGACGGGGGGCCAAACAGATCATGAAACATATCAGGGTACTCATGTCTTGGTGGAGAGTAGACGGTGCTTCCAGAATAGGCCACTGGGCACCTGTGCCAGCCTGGGCATCACTGGTACCTCCCTGAAGAGATGGTGCATAAGATCAGGAGGGTGAGCAGGAGATAACCAGCTGGGTGTGGGGGGATTTGGGGAAGAGGGCTGCAGACAGATCGTGGGATTCACATGGCTAAGTTGGGGCCCAGTGAGGAGCCTGGCCCAGAAGGAGAGGGAGGTGAGTGAGGTCAGGCTGAGGTACCTGGGTCTGGGGGGCAGCTGTGGGCCACTGGAAGAGCTGGAGAGGGGCAAAGGGGTGGGACTACCCCTTGGATGTGGTGATGACAGAGGCGAGGGTGGTGGGTAGAGAGGTCACAGGCAGCGGGGGGAGCTTGGTCCCAGGAGCAGACAGAGGGTCAGAGGGGAGGGCAGAGGGGAGCGTAGGAGAAGGATGATGCCTTTGTTCTAGGAACCCCATGTTTGCTGTGTCTGCTCAACCACCCAGGGATGTGATGTAGCTGTTGGTGGATACAGGTCTGAGATAATGTTCGGGAGACAAGAGGGACAGGTTTCCTCCTGAAGCTGGGATGGGAGACTCGGATCCTCAGAAGAGCAGGGAGCATCCGGGGCATCTCCACGGCAACCGAGTCTTCTATGATACCTTCGGCTCATGGCCTGCTCCTGGAGCCTGGCAGGAAGTTGTCAGGAGCCCCTGGGACCCATGTGCTGGCTCCAAGTGTCCCGGTGACCCGGAGCTCACTGGTCCTCGGGTCCTACTGCCCCGGCGATAAAAGTCCTCCTCCCCCTTCCTATGACTGGATCAGGGCAGGAGTCCTCTCTCCTGCCTGTCAGCTGATCTTCTTGCTGCAAGCTGCTGGTTACAGCTCTCTCCAAAGCCATCAGCTGGAAAGGAGCCATCCTTTCCCCTCTTATATGGTGGTCAGGAATGATGGATCCCACCCCCCAGACAAGAGTGGCCCTGGAGTGGCCCTGCCCACGAGGGAAGGGCCAGGGAAAGCACACAGAGGGGCTGAACTCAGGCTGGGTCCCGGAGGACAGACGAAGTGAGGAGAGCGGAGGCGCAGGGACAGTTACCCCGTTAGGGGGGCCGGTGGCGGGGATCAGGTAGGGATGGGGCTCTGGGGGCAGCAGACGGCGAGACGGGAGGGGCTCGGGGAGGGCACTGCGGTAAAGCCTTCAGTGAAGCCTGTCCACGCTGCTGACCCCATTTCCCCCGCTCCGCTTTGTCCACAGGAGAAGAGATGTCCTTCAAGGGCGCACGGTTCAGCGTGAGGAAAAGGCGGAACGGCACGCCCGACAGCACCCGGACGCTGTACTCCAGCGCGTCCCGGAGCACCGACGTGTCCTACACCGAGAGCGTGAGTTAACCGCGCCCCCTTCCACACGCAGTTAAGGTTCTTTGGGGACCCGTACTCCTTTAAAAAGTTCATGTCTCATCTCACTCTTCTCTGTGGGTTATTTTTGTCGAATGCAGAGACGTTTTCTTCTCTGTGTTGTTAGTCAAGCATTCCCGTTTTAAAGATTGTAACTGTAACCTTAGGTTGTTAAAGAATGAGTTTGTTTTGCGCCTTTAAAAAATAGATTTTATTGAAGTGTAATTGATTGACAATGTGTTAATTTTTGCTGTACAGCAGAGTGATTCAGTTAACACGTACACACGCACACACACACACACCTGCACCTTTTCATATTTTTCATTATGGTTTATTACAGGATATGGCATATAGTTCTCTGTACTATACAGTAGGACCTTGCTTATCCATTCAAGAGTGCACCTATTAACTGACCTATATAACATTTTAAATACTTCACTTTAAAAAATATTTATTTTTAATTGGAGGATAATTGCTTTGCAATATTGTACGGTTTCTGCCGTACATCAACATGATTCAACCATAGGTATACATATGTCTCCTGGCTCTGGAACCTCCCTCCCACCTCCCGCCCCATCCCACCCCTCTAGGTTGTCACAGAGCACTGGTTTGAGCTCCCTGAGTCATACAGCAAATTCCCACTGGCTATTTTATATATGGTGTCTATTTTACACATGATGGTGGAATACCATACTATGAATATCTGTTTTTTACTACGTAATACTTGGTGTTCTTGCTTCCAGCCCTGTGGGTTCACCTTAGAAGTGAGTTTTGAAGTCCTTTTATTTAATTCCGTGGCTGGTGGCTCATTCTCGTCTGCATTTGTTGTGGCTGTAGCTCCTAGCCCTTCTCTTTGGTACTTGTCTCACTTCTCGCCGTTCTGTGTCCCTGCACACTGAGTTGCTTAGGACCCCGGGCGGGGAGGAGAGAGTGGGCAGAAGGCTCCTCCCTGCCTTCAGGCTCTCCCATCTGCCTGATGGGATAGGAGCACGCCCCTCCCATCCAGTCCCACCTGCACCTCCAGTGATGCCCGCAGGGTTTCTGCTCAGTCTCAGGTCCTAGCGAATACTCTCACTTGTCAGGAAATAAAGACAACATTCCAGGCTGATACCAAGGTCCCCCTCAGCACAGTGATGAAAGTCGGGGTGGTGGCTGACTCTGGAAAAGGGAAGGAGGAGGAGGGACTGGGCTGGGGCTTCTGAGGTGCTGGGCATGTCATGATTCTTTTTAAGCTATTTATTCATTTATTTTGGCCTAGCCCCTGGCCATGCACGATCTTACTTCCCTCCCCCAGGGATCGAACCTGTGCTCCTTGAAGTGGATGCTCCGAGCCTCAACCACAGGGCCGCCAGGAAGGTCCCCATGCCAGTATTTTGATCTGTGGGATGAGGTTCTCTGGGTACCCAGGCTCTTGCTATTCTCACCACCCAATGTCTACTTAGATTTTGTAACTGCCGCAGTCCCCCTGGCCCTGTGAGAATTGCACCATGGGCAGAGGACGCTGGTGGCTTCTCCAGTGCCCCCTCCTCTGGCCTCCAGCAGTGCGAGACCCCTGGGAGGGCAGAAAAGGTCTTTCCGGATCCCACGTGGAGGCAAGCGTGGGAGCTGCTGGCAGGCGGAGACTGACTCTTTCCTGTTCTGCTCCTGGGCTCCCCTGGAGTTTCTGGATGGATTTCCCACTCTGCTCAGAGATGCCAGCAGTCCTGTGGGTAGGATTTCTGAGACCACGCAAGTACATCCCAGTTCTGAGGGTCCTCTTTATCCCTGAGAACTTCTGCGAAGCGCATTTTGCAGAGGGAACTATTAGCAACAAGATAGTTTTTATCCCCACCCCTTCTCCATCACCATCATCGATTTCAAAAGCTTATACGTATAAGCTTATATATCCTGTGGAGCTTTCTTTATCTGTGTGAAGTAGACTTAAAACTAGTGAAGAGCTAGAAAAAGTTATGAGGAGGAAAGGACATCACAGGGCTTCAAAACTTATTCATTCAGAGGATATAAGATTTATTTTTGCTTTCTACATTTTTCTTATTAATATTGGTAGAAAAGAACCTACAAACCTGGATTCCCAGCCTAAGGAGAAACAATACAACTAACACTAACCCCACGCTCTCCTGAATTTTGTGTTCCTCATTCCTTGCTTTTATTCATAAGCTTATGGTGTGAATATATGTGTGTAAACAATGGATGGTTCCGTTTTGTCTGTTTTGACATTTGTGGAACCCTACCATCAGTGCTCCTCTGTGGGTTCGGTTTCTGGCTAGCGTCCTATGCACGTGGTTCTCCGAGTGACCATGTGTAGTGGCTGTAGATTCAATCCTGCTGGGCTGGGCTTTCTCTCATGCTCCTTCGTCCAGCTTAAGGGGGATGAACATTAGAGTTTCTGATTTCGCTATTAGGAGCAGGGCCATTCTGAACCTTCTTGGATGTGTGAGTTGGTCCCTGGAGAAGGTTCTCTGGGTTGAGGCTGGTGGGTGAAGGTGAGCACCTCTCCCTAATGGGAACTGGGGTTAAGACACAGGATTTATGGTGAAACATCATTTCAAAGGCCAGGTAAAGGGGGCATGTGGTTCCCATTCTCTGATGTCTCAGAACGTACAGTGGTGGGCGCCAGATGGCTGAGGAGACTGCTGAAGGCATGGTGGACCTTTTCCCAGGACAGGAACTGTCCCCTGCATTTTTGTGGTGGTCTTGTTGTAGGGGATGAGGAGTCAGGCTTGGCTTTGGTGCAAAGACAGGAGGAAAAACCACAGGACGTTGTCTGAGAACTGTGGGTGCCCAGTGACCTAACGGAAGTGGGTTTGGGCTGCCAACCCCACCTCCACGGGGCAAGACAGTCCCCTAAAGCTGACAGCCTTCTGCCAGGCATCTGAGCATGCAGGGCATTCCCAGGACACAGGGACTATTTCTAGGGGACAGTGGTGGCCAGTTTCCCAGAGTTGTGCCAATTTGCTCGCCACCCACAGTGGGTCTGAGGCCCCCTGCCTAGCCCTTCCCAGGCCTTTGATGCCAATGCTTTCTTAAATTTTCCAGCCTGGTGTGAGTGTCATGGGACGTCATCATGGTTTCCCTTCATGTTTGCCTCATTCCCGAGGAGGCTGAGCACCTTCTCACACATTTATGGGTTGTGTATCCTCTTTTATTTAATGCCTGTTCACGTCTCCTTCCATTCTCTTATGATGTTGTCTGTCTTATTAGTGGTGTCCCATCGTCCTTTATACATTCTATTTACCAAGCCTGTGGTGATCAATACATGTTGCAAATATCTTCTCCCACTCTGAGGAGTATACATATTTTCAAAGTAGTTTTCAACCTTTGCCAATAGGTTTGCTTCTGTCACCTAAAGGGAAGTTTTCCGTCATGTGTCAGACTTAGGTCCTGGATCTCTGTTCATTTCCAAGGCAAACCATTCAGTATCACAGTAATCCAGGTCTATGCCCCAACCAGTAATGCTGAAGAAGCTGATGTTGAACAGTTCTATGAAGACCTACAAGACCTTTTAGAACTAACACCCAAAAGAGATGTCCTTTTCATTATCAGTTCAGTTCGGTTCAGTTCAGTTGCTCAGTCATGCCCGACTCTTTGTGACCCCATGAATCGCAGCACGCCAGGCCTCCCTGTCCATCACCATCTCCTGGTGTTCACTCAGACTCACGTCCATCAAGTCCTTGATACCATCCAGCCATCTCATCCTTGGTCGTCCCCTTCTCCTCCTGCCCCCAATCCCTCCCAGTATCGGAGTCTTTTCCAATGAGTCAACTCTTCACATGAGGTGGCCAAAGTACTGGAGTTTCAGCTTTAGCATCATTCCTTCCAAAGAAATCCCAGGGTTGATCTTCAGAATGGACTGGTTGGATCTCCTTGCAGTCCAAGGGACTCTCAAGAGTCTTCTCCAACACCACAGTTCAAAAGCAGCAATTCTTCGGCGCTCAGCTTTCTTGACAGTCCAACTCTCACATCCACACATGACCACAGGAAACATCTTGGAATGTGAAGTCAAATGGGCCTTAGAAAGCATCCCTATGAACAAAGCTAGTGGAGGTGATGGAATTCCAGTTGAGCTCTTTCAAATCCTGAAAGATGATGCTGTGAAAGTGCTGCACTCAGTATGCCAGCAAACTTTGGAAAACTCAGCAGTGGCCACAGGACTGGAAAAGGTCAGTTTTCATTCCAATCCCAAAGAAAGGCAATGCCAAAGAATGCTCAAACTACCGCACAATTGCACTCATCTCACATGCTAGTAAAGTAATGCTCAAAATTCTCCAAGCCAGGCTTCAGCAATACGTGAACCGTGAACTCCCTGATGTTCAAGCTGGTTTTAGAAAAGGCAGAGGAACCAGAGATCAAATTGCCAACATCCGCTGCATCATGGAAAAAGCAAGAGAATTCCAGAAAAACATCTATTTCTGCCTTATTGACTATGCCAAAGTCTTTGACTGTGTGGATCCCAATAAACTGTGGAAAATTCTGAGAGAAATGGGAATACCAGACCACCTGACCTGCCTCTTGAGAAATCTGTATGCAGGTCAGGAAGCAACAGTTAGAACTGGACATGGAACAACAGACTGGTTCCAAATAGGAAAAGGAGTACGTCAAGGCTGTATACTGTCACCCTGCTTATTTAACTTCTATGCGGAGTACATCATGAGAAACACTGGGCTGGAAGAAGCACAGGCTGGAATCAAGATTGCCGGGAGAAATATCAATAACGTCAGATATGCAGATGACACCACCCTTATGGCAGAAAGTGAAAAGCAGCTAAAAAACCTCTTGATGAGAGTGAAAGAGGAGAGCGAAAAAGTTCGCTCAACGTTCAACATTCAGAAAATGAAGATCATGGCATCTGGTCCCATCGCTTCATGGGAAATAGATGGGAAACAGCAGAAACAGTGTCAGACTTTATTTTTGGGGGCTCCAAAATTACTGTGGATGGTGACTGCAGCCATGAAATTAAAAGATGCTTACTCCTTGGAAGGAAAGTTATGACCAACCTAGATCGCATATTGAAAAGCAGAGACATTACTTTGCCAACAAAGGTTCGTCTAGTCAAGGCTATGGTTTTCCAGTAGTCATGTATGGATGTGAGAGTTGGACTGTGAAGAAAGCTGAGCGCCGAAGAATTGATGCTTTTGAACTGTGGTGTTGGGAAGACTCTTGAGAGTCCCTTGGACTGCAAGGAGATCCAACCAGTCCATTCTAAAGGAGATCAGCCCTGGGATTTCTTTTGGAAGGAATGATGCTAAAGTTGGAACTCCAATACTTTGGCCACCTCATGTGAAGAGTTGACTCATTGGAAAAGACTCTGATGCTGGGAGGGATTGAGGCTAGGAGGAGAAGGGGACGACAGAAGATGAGATGGCTGGATGACATCACTGACTCGATGGACATGAGTTTGAGTGAACTCCAGGAGCTGGTGATGGACAGGGAGGCCTGGTGTGCTGCAATTCATGGCGTCGCAGAGTCAGACATGACTGAGCAACTGAACTGAACTGAACTGAACTATATCTGACCACCTGCCCTTGGAGGGACAAATGTAAGTCTGGAAAGAGTGTTTGCACTTTATCGTCTTTGGAAAAGCAAGCATTAGAAGAATGGGAATCTGCAGTAATACATTATTTATGTTAAGCTACCAACAGATCCTTAGTTTCTCCTGGTTGTTTTAGAGTGGAAAAAACGTACTTTGCATGTGTGACATTTGTTACAAGATAATGCCAAGTAACTGTTAGAAAAATTTACATTTAGGTATAAAAATTTAAACGTATGCCTCTTTTTTACAAGCTCTGTATGCTCTAAATGTGTGACGGGATACTGGGTGCCGCCGATCTGCAGTGAATCCTTAAACCCTTTGAAGTAGGTTCAGTTCACTCATGAAGAACAGCAGGGGTTAAGAGCAAATTAGTGATGTGTTGTTCCCATGTTCTCTCTCCAAAGGACTTGGTGAATTTCATCGAAGCAAATTTTAAGAAACGGGAGTGTGTCTTCTTTACCAAAGATTCCAAGGCCACGTAAGCACCTCTTTCGCCTCTGATGTTGCTAGTGTGTTCAAAGATAAATTATTAACAACCATGACAACAGGCTAGTTCATTATTCAAGTTATTTGCATCTTGCAGTTCTCAGAAATGGTGTGCGAGCAGGAAGAATTTGGCAAGCAGCTTGTCCCTAGAGAGGTGTCATTTCATATTTTAAGCTTTGGCTGGAGTGGGTGAAGGTTCCAAGACAGGCTCTCACTCTCTTGGTGTTCCCATGAGCCTGGGAGCCCGCCCGAGTAGCCGTGGCAATAAACCTTGTTATTTCATAGCCCTTGGCAGGCGACAGCAGGCATGCGCACACGTGGTAACCTGACCGCTCCTCTGTCTGGCTGTTGACTGTGGCTATACAGTAGGACTTTGTTGTTTACCCTTTCTATATACAGTAGTCTAGCTGTTAATTGATTGTTTAGTCGCTGCCATAGTTTATGTTTAAAGACTGACTCTCTGTTGACCAGAGGCAATTACAGCAAGATCAGGGGTGTTACAATCAGCCAACCTTGGCTTGGCTGCCTGTTCACTGCATGAACTTGAACTAATTATTATCTTCTGAACTGAATTTTCTTATCCTAGAAATCCAGCGAAGTATACATTCTGGGTTGTGGTAAGGATTCAGTGGGATGTTTCATAAAATTCCTACTATAGAAAGTTCTCAGTCAATGTGCTTTCTTTCTTTGTATAAATTAGAAAATGAACAGCAGAAAAAATAAGAGATTTCTATTTTGTCATTGGTATAAACTTAGTCATTATGAAGCATTTTGACAGAGTATAAATTCTGTGAGTCAGCCATCTATCCCCCATATTTCCCTGAAAGATTTTGTGTTAATTTGTTTGACTGGTAGAAAACAGCATTTGGATTCATTCATTCATTCAATCAATATTTATTGAGCGTCAACTGTATCAAGGGGACTTTACATTCTTGATCACGAATTCTACAACTGCCCTGCAAGGTAGCTGTTATCATTTGACTGACAAGTCAAGTGAGGCCTGGAGAAGCTCAGTATTTTACCCAGGGTCACATTGCTGGGCTTCCCTTGTGACTCAGATGGTTAAGAATCTGCCTGCAATGCAGGAGATGCGGGTTCGATCCCTGGGTCAGGGAGATCCCCTGGAGAAGGAAATGGCAATTCACTCCAGTATTCTTGCTTGGAGAATCCCATGGACAGAGGAGCCTGGCAGGCTATGGGGTGCCATGGGTGGCAAAGAGTCGGACACGACTGAGGGACTAACACTTTCACTTTCATATTGCTGGTAGGAGAGAAATAAAGGACTGAACCCGGCTTTCTGATTCTTCTTTATGCATTCTTTTTTTTAAATTATTTTTTAATTGGGAGAAAATTGATTTACCATGTGACGGTTTCTGTCATACAGCAATGCAAATCAGCCATAATTATACTTATATCACCTCCTTCTTGAGCCTCCCTCCCCTGCCTCCAGACCACCCCTCTAGATCAGCACTATTGACAATAGTTAGGACATGGAAGCAACCATGTGTGCATTCTTTTTGGGCCCAGCTCCTGCCCCTTCTAAGAACGACCCTGCCTTGGGCTGACTGTATTCATCAGTACCTTGTCATTTGCAGATATCCAATCTAATTGGCTTAAATGAGTGGTGGTTGTAATGGGACCTAGTGCTGGAAAGCACAGTCAGATCCAGGGCTTAGTATTACCAAGACCCTGCCTCTTTTTTTCATCTGTGAGGCTGTCCTTCTCTGGGTGTGAAGGCTCCTCCTTTGTAATGCAAAATGGACACCACAACTCTGACTGATACCATTACAGCTTACCAGTGAAGGGAAAGAGGGCCTGGTTCCTAGCAATTCTACCCAAAGTCCTGGAACCTTGATCTTGGAGTTCATGGCTTTTATTGGCCTGGCATGGGCCATGGACCCATTCTAATCCTTGAGAAGGTGATGGAATATGTAGTTGGCCAGTCTTGGGTCATTGGAAGGACTGATGCTGAAGCTGAAACTCCAATACTCTGGCCACCTCATGTGAAGAACTGACTCATTTGAAAAGACCCTGATGCTGGAAACGATTGAGGGCAGGAGGAGAAGGGAACAACAGAGGATGACATGGTTGGATGGCATCACCGACACAATGGATATGGGTTTGGGTAGACTCCGGGAGATGGTGATGGACAGGGAGGCCTGGCGTGCTGTGGTTCATGGGGTCGCAAAGAGTCGGACACAACTGAGTGACTGAACTGAACTGAACCCAATCATCAAGATGGAGCCAGACAAGCTTCTCATTGGAGGTCACCCAAAACACACCCCTATTCTTGAAAGGGAAAAGGGTTCGAGAGTCACTCTTCAGTTGTAGCAAAGACAGATGGGACAGGGACTTCCCTCCCCAATCCTGCAATGAACTCGAGTGGGTGTGGAAGGACCCCAAAGGATAGTGGGACAGAAACAGCTAAAGAGAGAGGGGAGGAAGCCAACTTGGACCACAATAGTGGGGAGGATCCTGAAACCACCAGGAGCAGCCTCAGCTCAGGAAGTGCCCCAGGGCTAGTCAGAGAAAAGACTAAAGCAGCAGCAGTCAAGTCCAGTTGACTTTTTAAAATTTTTCTCGGCCAAACCGAGTGATGCCTGAGACACCTGTTCCAAAAAAAGAGGCAAGGTTACTGGTGGAGGAATGATTTTGGATTCTAGGTTCTAGCTCAATTTTTATAACTCTAGAAAATATCGAATGTTTTGACATCAATACAGATAATTTCTATACCCTAAAGTAATTAAGATTTGGGTTTCCCTGGTGGCTCAGTCGTAAAGAATCCATCTGCAATGCAGGAGACATGGGTTTGATCCCTGGGTCGGGAAGCTCTTGGGGAGCAGGCAATGGCAACCCACTCCAGTATTGTTGCCTGGGAAATCCCATGGACCGAGGACCCTGGCAGGCTCCAGTCCACAGGGTTGCAAGAGTCGGATGTTAGTGAGCGACTGAACATACCTACACACACACACATACACAGTATTAGTAGTTAAGACTTTCAGTTACAAGGAACCCGAGTTATTTTAACCTAAATGAAGAAATTTACTCTAAAGAAAAGGAAGAGCCCTGCAGAAACTGATAAGTGGCTGGGAGTCTAGAATAGTTAGGGCTATGGCCAGAGCGTGTGAAGGCTCAAGGAGTCTTCTCTGTCTTTTATTCCCATGCCTCTCTGCATTCCTGCTTTCTTCTTTCTCAGTGGAGATGCAAGTGCAGTGTATTGCCTGAATCTTCCATGGCACAGGGATAAAAATCAAGATAGTTTTTAAACAACTGAGATGATGAGAACAGTCTGGACATTAGATGTGATACTAAAATCTCTTTTTGTGTTGATTTAAGCTAATCGTGTGTGGTCTAAGAGATGTGATGAAACATTTAGGTAGGTTCAATGAAATCTGTTCCTTCCTGTCAATATCCTCCTGCTCAGGGAGCATGTGTGCAAGTGTGGCTACGCCCAGAACCAACACATAGAAGGCACCCAGATCAACCAAAACGAGAAATGGAATTACAAGAAACACACAAAGGAACTTCCCACCGATGCTTTTGGAGATATTCAGTTTGAGACTCAGGGGAAGAAAGGGAAGGTAAGCAATGGTTTTCTACTTGAACTAGCTAATCCATGTGCTAACATGGTAGGCTACTGAAGTATCTCGAGTTACTTCAAATTGCCTGATAGTATGTATGAAAGCAGAAGAGATGGGTTGTCAACTCAAACATGATTGCAGAAAAAGATAAATCTTGTGAAAAATCAAGCGCTGTGATTAGATTACGTGCTTTGGCAACACTTCTCAGGTGATTGTTAAGGCAGTAGTGAGTAGCGAGGGAAGAACAGAATGAGTTCCATCTGTAAGGTGTTGGTAACGCCAAGGTGGCGGGTTCAGTTCCCATATGGGCCACCAAATGTTATGACTGTGGGCATGGGCTGGAAAAGCATTTCCAGACACAGAGTATTTTAGAAGAGAGGATTCACTGAGAACAAAGGACTGAGGTAGTGAGAGGTGCTGCAAGGACAGCAGGCTGACCTTCTGCCAGACCAGGGAGAGATGACCGCCAAAGGGAGAATAGAGCGGGAGATGCTACGGGAACAGCAGGCCGATCCTGAGGTGCTTTCAAGGGAGAGCTGATGCTTTGGTGGGCTTGCAGCCAATTTTTATAGCCTCAGGACAAAGAAAATTCCTAACGGAAGGGTTGGCATTAAGTCTTTGGTCCTATATGGTACGCATGTTACTTAACATAGAGATGGGAGCTGGCTGGTTAGGGACAGGCTGGCTCTTGACAAACAAGGTGGCCTTTGACAATGGTTGTCGTGGAGCTTGGCTCATTCTGGAAATATTGGCCCGTGACCCCAGGATGGCTGGCTTGCCACCCAGTGTCCTCTCTCCAGGCACAGCGCAGGCTCATGCGATATCCTCGTTGACCCTCCCTGCTACAGAATGCCCGACAAATGCATTTGTGGTTTAGTGTGGCATATGGCATTCTCGAGAGTACACCTGGCCTTGAATAAGGTGACATTTTCCTTTGCACACCGACACTGCAGGCTCTCACACAGCCTTTTACGAAGCTGTTTAATGGATTGTGTCGAATGGAAACAAAAAGGATAATGTCAGAGTTGTGAGTTAAGTTTCATTGGGGGCAAATGAGGACTATAGCCAAGGAGACAGCATCTCAGATAGCTCTGAGGAGCTGCTCCAAAGAGGTAGGAGGGCAAGGTCAGTGTTACATATGATTTTAGTGAAGGGGGTATGTGCAGTCAGGCTCCCACTTTGGTAGACGCTTGCTGCTAGTCATGACAAGCAGGTGTCTCCATGAACGATTTTAGTGCTTTTGTAGATATGAGAAGATGCAAGAATTTGGGCTCATATAATATGCTGAAAATACCTGTCTGAAGCCCTGTTCTGTGGGTTTTCCCCAGAGCACAGAGAGTTTCACTCTTGATCTCCACCCTGTACTCACTGCTGCAGCTGGGGTTTGATTCCCGATCAGGGAAGCCTTTCTTCTTCCTCTCCCCCTGGCGCCTACTGGCCTCCCTAGTGTGACCATACCACCCTTTAGGGCTTCCCTGGTGGCTCAGAGAGTAAAGAGTCTGCCTGCAACGCAGGAGACCTGGGTTCAGTCCCTGGGTTGGGAAGATCCTCTGCAGAAGGGAATGGCAACCCACTCCAATATTCTGGCCTGGAGAATTCCAAGAACAGAGGAGCCTGGCGGGCTATAGTCCATGGGGTCACAAAGAGTCGGACACGACACGACTAATATTTTCCCTTTCAGAGGCAGATGGCAGGTGCCCGTTTTCGGTTGGCCATTATTAACAGTTTCCTTAAATTCTCCTCTGTCCACTCTGTCTCTTCCCAAGGCCTCTGTCTCGGGATGGGCCACCACTGTCTTGCCTCCCCACCTGTCTTGGCTCACAGTCTGTAGTTAGCACTCCTGCCGGAGGGCTCCCTGAAATGTAAATCCCTCTGCTTAGAACACCGCCTTTAGGATGAAGTCTCCAGCTCTCCAGCTGGCTTGGGTGTCCCTGCAGGGGCACCCACATCCCCTTCCACTGCCCCAAGGGGACCTTCGTCACTGGCCGTGCGCTCTGTCCCAAAGGAACAGGTAGACCGGGCCACGCCCCCGCCATCAGGAGAGCACCTGCGGACCCTGATGCTTCTGTCCTTCCCCACAGTATATCCGACTGTCCTGCGACACGGACGCGGAGACGCTGTACGAGCTGCTGACCCAGCACTGGCACCTGAAAACACCCAACCTGGTCATTTCCGTGACTGGCGGCGCCAAAAACTTCGCCCTGAAGCCGCGCATGCGCAAGATCTTCAGCCGCCTGATCTACATCGCGCAGTCGAAAGGTGCGCGGGGTCCACGGTGGCCGAGGGGACCGTCCCGGGCGGGGACGTGGCGCCCGCGGGTTTGTCCGTCCAAGCTGCGCCGCGTCTTTAGAGACTGAACGAAATTGTCCTCTGCCATTCATGCGCAAGACTGCAGATACTCTAGAGCTGTATGATTAATCCTAATCTTAATTAGAAACAAGATCCTTAAATGAGGAAAGAGATCCGGAACTCCGGGGGGTGCGGTGGGGTGGGGGTGGGGGTGGGGGAGGGAGGGGGGATTTCCTTAATCAGAGCGCAGGAAATTGCATGTGGGTAATTACATGTTTCTCTTAACCTAACGTTTTCATTTAGTCGTTTTTACATAAAATACTCAGAGTATTCTGGCCAATCA
This sequence comes from Ovis aries, assembly GCF_016772045.2. Lineage (NCBI taxonomy): Eukaryota > Metazoa > Chordata > Mammalia > Artiodactyla > Bovidae > Ovis > Ovis aries. The sequence continues at coordinate 7,083,277 of NC_056054.1, read as the reverse complement.
AAAAAGAAAGTTTAATGTTTGCTGTTTCATTTGGGGACCAATAATATGCTTTGAAAAAAGTGACCCTGCCTGGCAGGTTGTGAGCACCAGGTGAGTGTCTGATGGGGATCAAAACACAGAACCCTGGCTTTGTTATTTGAAATATTTTGCTTATTTTTTCTTTTTTGATTTTTTGTTATGATAAATTTTAAACCTGCAGAAGAGTTGTAAGAATAATCCAGTGAATATCTACAGTCTTCACTTAAATTTACCAATTGTTAAAAACTTCTCATGTTTGTCTTCTCCCTCTCTCTAGATATTCATGTATTATGATTTTAAAAATCGTTTGAGGGATTCCCTGGTAGTCCAGTGGTTATTGTTGTTATTGTTTGGTTGCTAAGTCGTAGCCGACTCTTTGCAATCCCATGGACTGCAGCATGCCAGGCTTCCCTGTCCTCTGTTAGCTCCCGGAGTTTGCCCAGGTTCTTGTTAATCGAGTTTTGTTGTTGTTAAGTTGCTCAGTTGTGTCAGACTCTTTGGTGATGCTGTCTAACCATCTCATACAGTGGTTCAGTTCAGTTCAGTTCAGTCGCTCAGTCGTATCCAACTCTTTGCGACCCCATGAATCGCAGCACGCCAGGCCTCCCTGTCCATCACCAACTCCCAGAGTTCACTCAGACTCACGTCCATCGAGTCAGTGATGCCATCCACCCATCTCATCCTCGGTCGTCCCCTTCTCCTCCTGCCCCCAATCCCTCCCAGCATCAAAGTATTTTCCAATGAGTCAACTCTTCACATGAGGTGGCCAAAGTACTGAGGCTTCAGCTTTAGCATCATTCCTTCCAAAGAAATCCCAGGGCTGATCTCCTTCAGAATGGACTGGTTGGATCTCCTTGCAGTCCAAGGGATTCTCAAGAGTCTTCTCCAACACCACAGTTCAAAAGCATCAATTCTTCGGCACTCAGCCTTCTTCACAGTCTAACTCTCACATCCATACATGACCACAGGAAAAACCATAGCCTTGACTAGACGGACCTTAGTCGGCAAAGTAATGTCTCTGCTTTTGAATATGCTATCTAGGTTGGTCGTAACTTTTCTTCCAAGGAGTAAGAGTGGTTAGGACTCTGAATTTCTACTGTAGAGGGCACAGGTTCAACCTCTAGTCAGGGCATTAAGATCCCCAAACTGTGGGGTGCAATAGCCAAAAAAAAAAAAATCCTTTGAGAGTAAATTTTAAGTATCATGAGCTTTAGTCCTTAAGCACACACATTAACACATGTCTCTGAAGAACAAGCCTGTTTTCTCATGTAACTGGTATAACTTTCAAACCTGAGGAAGTTCACATTGACCAATACAGTTGTCTAACAAAATATTCTTGTTTTAATTTTGCTAATTATCCTAACAATGTTCTTCAGAGCAAAAAAAGTTTTTTGTTTTTTTTTCTCCACCTGGATTCAAATCCACTTAGCTTTTCATATCATAGAAAACTGAAAAGCTTTCTCTCCCCTGGAAATGTTCTTTAATCTTTTTGGCCTTTCAGGACATTTTTGAAGACTATAGGCAACTTTTTTTTTTTTTTTTTACAGAATTCCTTTCATTTGACCTTGACTAATATTTCCTTGAGATTTGATTCTGTTTATCAAAGTCTAATATTTATTTTATTAGTTTAGCTAATGCTAAGATTTTAAAAACTTAATTTTTTTTGTTCATCATGGATTTTTGGGGCATCAATTTTTACATTTATTTATTTATTGGCCATGCTGCATAGCATGCAGATCTTAGTTCCCCGCCTGATCAGGGATTGAACCCTTGCCCCCTGCAGTGGGGACTTGGAGACTTAACCCCTGGACCACCAGGGAAGTCCCTTGAAAACATTTTTATTAAGAATATTAGTTGACAGAACTAAGGTAGCATGTCTTATTCTAAATATGCTTTTTCTTAAAATCAAGAAGAAAGGGTGGTTTCTCCCCATATTTATTCTTAATTTCCTGATCAACCAGATGGGACCACAGTAGATACTTTGTTATGAAACCCAGCAGCTGACTTCCTCACCACTAAATCTGAACATGCATAATGCATTCCTTCAGCAAATACTTCTTATATGCCTGCCATGTGTCAGAAATTGTTTTAGGTACTGGGAATAAATAGAGTGGAGCAAAGCAGACAAAAGTCCCCAGGCCAGGATTCTTCTTAGATGAAGTGAATGGCTGGAGCTGGGGGTTCATTGTCTTCTTGTACTCTGGGTCAGCCATGTGGAGAGCTGCTTTGTTTCCCATTGCCTCATTTGAAACGGGGGTATTGACAACTGAAATCTGTCTGCAGGAAGGTGACTGGGTGCCAGGTGGTCTGGAATTCACATCTTGTGAGAACTGGCCAAAGGAATGGGATCTGAATGTTCTAGGGACTACATCACATTTACCGTAAAATATTGGAAGGACTTTTATGTGGGAGATGACTAAAGTAGCTCCCTGTCGGGAAGTCAGTAACAAAATTGGAGAATGGAGACAACAATGAACAAAGGGATTTTCTAACAGTTGGGGGAGGGGGCTGCCTCTCGACTCCTCAGAATTCCGGGAGACTGGTGGCCAAGCCTCAGGCTAGATTCCTGCCTGGGTGGCACACTGGCCTAGACACATTTTCAACTTTAGATTCCATTATTATGTGAAATCATATTTTTAGGTATTTTGTTTACTACAGTTTTGAAAACAAAGCTGTGAAAAACTCTTGGCCTTGCAAAAATCATCAAATAGAAACCTTCAAACACCAGTGTGCAAGCTTGTGCAATTTTAAAGTTAAATTGTAGGCACCAGGGTCATGCTAGAAGATCCCATGGACTGTAGCCCACCAGGCTCCTCTGTCCATGGGATTCTCCAGGCAAGAATACTGGAGTCGGTTGCCATTCTCTTCTCTTGGGAATTTTCCTGACCCATGGATCGAACCCAGGTCTCCCACATTGCAGGCAGATTACCATCTGAGCCACTAGGGAAGCTCAAAGTTAAATGGTAGGCACCAGGTCCTGCTAGGAAGATCACTCCAGATCCATGGGGGTGGGAGGTGTGGGAGCAGAGCGTTCCACTTTCCATGATGACATTGCTTAACTTGCTCAACAGCTAAGGGCAGGCGCTTATTAGGCATGGAAAGATTTACCCGAGAGGTGATTAAAGGGACAGATTCCTTGGCCCTGCCTCCCAGAGAGTCTGATGATGTGAGTCTAGGGTGGGGTCTAGAATCTCTACCTTTTTAAGCAGCATCTCTTAGACACTCGGACATCCTCTTCTCTCTCCTAAGTCCATGTCGTAGGTTGAACGTAGTCCGAAGTGTGGCTGGCGACGCTGGGTCCTGGTGCTCACAGGTGGGGCTTCTTTAGGGATTGAGTACAGGATGAGAAACTTATTCCGAGCCTCTGTTCTCCTCTCTTGTTGGCAGGTGCGTGGATTCTCACTGGAGGCACCCACTATGGGCTGATGAAGTTCATCGGGGAGGTGGTGAGAGATAATACCATCAGCAGGAATTCAGAGGAGAACATTGTGGCCATTGGCATCGCCGCTTGGGGCATGGTCTCCAACAGGGACACCCTCATCAGGAATTGTGATGTGGAGGTACGGGCAGGATATGAGGAGGTCTGCGGGGTCACAGCAGAGAGTGACCCTGGCACGGGGGTCTGGGATGCCATCAGCTCGTAGGAAGTTGGCCTTACAAGTTTCCTTTGGAACCTTAGGAATTAAAAATAAGGATGACATAATCAAAGGGGTTCTGTGAAGGAGTTACCGATAGATATGTTTTGTTCATGAAAATTTGTCCCCAGCAAATCCTGTTAGAGTCAGTTCTTTAGTTTTTTATTCTCTGGTACTAAGTCTTATGACAAAGTATATGTTTAATTACCTCTTTTCATAATCCTGTAACTATGTGCTCCTCAAGAGCTAAGACTCCATTTTATTCATTTTCTAATCCCTAGACCCTGGCATAGGTCTTAGCATATGATGGATTCTAGACAAATATGTGTATATCAATATCCACCTCTACCATATCCACATGCACACAAATATGTGTGTCTGGACACGCACACACTTACTTTCCCAAATGCTATCCATTTCAGTGAATTTATACAAAAGAGCACAGGGCGATGGAACAAGAACTGGATTGGGAATCTGATTCTTACACTGCCACCGGACATTTATGTGACATTAGGGAAGTGATCCAACTATTCTGAACCTTCATTTCCTCATATTTAAAATGATGGCCTGAACTATAAGACTTTTAAGACCCTTCTGCCTTTAGGAAATCTGGAAAGAGGCCTCAATATAGTTGAACCCAGAGAGTCAGCCTTTCGTGAACCCATAAAGATGTCATCAGGCATTTTGGCCAACAAGTAAGTCTCAAAGACAAGTTGCCGTGTGCTTTTCAGGGATATTTTTCAGCTCAGTACATTATGGATGACTTCAAGAGAGACCCTCTGTACATCCTGGACAACAACCACACCCACCTGCTGCTTGTGGACAACGGCTGCCATGGGCACCCCACAGTGGAGGCAAAGCTCCGGAATCAGCTGGAGAAGTACATCTCTGAGCGCACGATTCAAGGTCAGTGTTTACGAGATGGGACGTTAGAAAAACAGATGAACAGAAGCAGCAGCAGCATCAACAATCGCTCCTAATTATTGAGTGAAGCATGGTAAACCCATCCTATCAGATGCTCCACTGCCAAAGAAGAGCCGTTGTATCTCTTCTTTAATATGCTAGAAATGCTTCTGCTCCTATGATAGGTACCCTCCAATGTGTTAGAACATTGATGAATGCTGCCTTGTCCCACTCTGGCTTGGCAATAAAGAGACCTGCTCTCCATTCTGCTTGACAGCATTTAAGACCTGGTAAAATTCACAGTAGCAAACTGCACTGATGAAGCAATGGGATCTGCTAGAGTAGAAGTGATAAAAAACCAACCAACTAGCTGAACAGTTAGGTGATTTACTTCTTTGAATATTGGCTGCTTCTCTATACCATTGTTGTTTAGTTGATAAGTCCCATCCAACTCTTTCGTGACCCCATAGACTGTAGAATGCCAGTCTCCTCTTGCTCATGGAATTTTCCAGGCAAGAATACTGGAGTGAGTTGCCATTTCCATCTCTAAGTGATTTTCCTGACCCAGGGATTGAACTTGTGTCTCCTACTCTTTACCACTGAACCAACCAAAATTGCCTAAAACATTGGTTTCAGGGGGAGAATGCAACCATTGGGCGAAAGCCTTTATTTGCTATGGAAAGTGATAAATAATGTCTTCCTACTGCTGAGATGTTGGTGTTGAGATGTGTCCTGTTGTGGAACCAGATTACCACATGATCTAGTGACAGTCTCCATCACAGAGACTTGCTGGATATAATCTCAATCTTTTCTTTTCTCAATAGGAAGTCTGTGGAGAAAGACATTTATATATGCAGTCATCTCTCTGGAGAAAACACATAGTTATACAGATTTTTCATGCACATGAGAAAGCATAGATTATGCAAATGAGTGAAAGTGTAATTATTGTCAGGATAAATTTGAACCTGACTATATATATTCAGGTCAGTTCAGTTCAGTTACTCAGTTGTGTCTGACTCTTTGCAACCGTAGCATGCCAGGCCTCCCTGTCTATCACCAATTCCCAGAGTTTACTCAGATTCATGTCTATTGAGTCGGTAATGCCATCCAGCCATCTCATCCCCTGTCATCCCCTTTTCCTCCCGCCTTCAATCTTTCCCCAGCATCAGGGTCTTTTCTGTTGAGTCGGCTCTTCGCATCAGGTGGCCAAAGTACTGGAGCTACAGCTTCAGCATCAGTCCTGCTAATGAATATTCAGGACTGATTTCCTTTAGGATGGACTGGTTGGATCTCCTTGCAGTCCACAATATTTATTAGCAAAAGTCAAGCATTCACAGACGTTAGCATTTTAAATAAACATCATGCAGTGTGACTCCTGTCACGCTACTGCTGGTTTGGAGCCCAGAGATGATCCATTGTGATCAACTGATGGTCAGGTTCGTTAGGTCTGCAGCCAGCAGCCCCACCCTGGGCTCAAGGGGCAGAAGTTCCCTTGAGGAGGGTGAGTATTTCTGATGAGCCCAAAATATATTTTATGTTTTATATTTTACAGATTCCAACTACGGTGGCAAGATCCCCATTGTGTGTTTTGTCCAAGGAGGTGGGAAAGAGACTTTGAAGGTGAGTCTTGGTTTGGTTTTCTAAAAGATTGGCCAACAAGTTTGCTCAACCGGTTTGTATTTTCATGGCTTTGGGGGCTTTCATGGCTTTGGGGGCTCACCTAACCTAATCTGATTGCTTTCTTTTCTACAGCAAGTAAGTAGCATTTTTCCAATCACACAGTGTTGCCCTCACAGACTTATGTTGTCTCCTCAGCTGAGAAGATTTAGGAAGAGACTTTGTAGCAACACGAATAGTCTATGTACTTACTGTTGGCTTTGGCCATCAACCAGCCAAATAGAAGGGCTTGACCTGAACTCACAAGACTCAGGGATGGTAACCAACAGGTATGTTGGAAAACCATGGCCACCCTGTGACCACACACACTTGGAATTACATGAAATTCCTGGCAGAGTTAGTTAGAATCATAATCTAATGCTTCTCTTTGTTTATTATTTTCTGTAACAATGATCCATTCATTTATTCCTTCATCAGCAGGCATTTATTATGTACCTTCTAGGAGACGTACTGTTGAAAACATTATTAAATAAAGATTTTTCAGAGAAAGACTTTTCAGAGAAAAATTAGAGATTTTTTTCAGTGTGAAATAGTCAGTATGGAAATGCTTGAAGAGGCAGTCACATTAAAGAGGAAGAGAGATGGAGAAAAAGTAATTGAAGATGGTTGCCTCTATTATCACTCAGATTTTAGATTTGGAATTAAGGTTTCCAGCGAGGTGCTGCCAGTCTAGAGTATCGCATTTCTGCAGCATTTCCCTCAAAGTCTGTTTAGGCAATTCACAACCCACAGATGCTACAGGAGAGAGGAGAGAGGGAGGAGAAAGTGCCCACTGAGCTCTTCATCCTTCAGCTCACTCTCCTATCACCCTCACTCCCACCCCAGCACGGCCCTGACACCCACCTTTGGCACAGGTAGGGAGGTGAAGATGGATCCCAGCCTGATCTGATGAAGGCTCCACACTCTATGGGCAATGTCTTCTGTAAGGGAGGCAGCACTCCTGGCTAAAGGAAGGGGCTGTGCTCACATGTACATCACTTTGTCTTGTTGTCAAGTGGTTAAAATTCTGAAGACCTGATTCCCCTATGCTGGTCTCTGTGGTTTTTATCAAGGAAATAAAACTGTGGTACATGTTTATCCAGAAAACAAATATATTTTTCTTTTCTTTTCATAAAAGGAGAAAAGACAATTATTTGAGGAGGGAAATATGTGTGTCAAAAAAGTGTGCCAGCTTCTGGGAAGGTATTTTCATGCCTTAAAACTATGCATGTTATTCACATCTGTCAGATAAGCCATCGATGACAATGTTGAGGACCATCTTAAGAGTTGTCATTTAAATCTATGACGTCAATATTTGGAGTGATCAGTTTTATATAGAGGGACATTTTGAAGCACGTATTTATGGAAAACTTGCCAGCTGCACATGTCCTTACTATGGAATTTGATACTACCACAGGATGTAAGACAACTGGCTTACATTTCTGATTCTCAAAGCGGGTGCTGATTGAAAATGAACCTCCCCTGCCCCCGCAGAAGGATACAGTGCAGAGATGTGTCCATCTGATTTGTTCAGCAGCTTGATTAGAGCCTCGGTCCCGGGCCGGGTTCTGTTGATCCTCTGGTCCACTCTTACTTCCCTTCTTGCAGGCCATCAATACCTCTGTCAAAAGTAAAATCCCCTGCGTGGTGGTGGAAGGCTCGGGGCAGATCGCCGATGTGATCGCGAGCCTGGTGGAGGTGGAGGACGTCCTGACGTCATCCATCGTCAAGGAGAAGCTGGTGCGCTTCCTGCCGCGCACCGTGTCCCGGCTGCCTGAGGAGGAGACCGAGAGTTGGATCAGATGGGTGAGTTGCAGGGGGGCAAGTTCACGGGAAGGGAGGGGGCGAGCGCCTCCACTGCCAGCCTCTACTAGCAGCTCTGGCTGTTTATACTTTCTCAGGGACTTGGAAACTGCACTCCAGCCCAAACAGGTTTTTTTCTTGGAAACTGAAGCTCACATACATTAAATGACTTGCCTAGTCTCCATACCTCATAAGGTGTAGCAGTTCAGTTCAGTTCAGTCGCTCAGTCGTGTGCGACTCTGCGACCCCATGAATCGCAGCACGCCAGGCCTCCCTGTCCATCACCAGCCCCTGGAGTTCACTCAGACTCACGTCCATCGAGTCAGTGATGCCATCCACCCATCTCATCCTCTGCCGTCCCCTTCTCCTCCTGCCCCCAATCCCTCCCAGCATCAGAGTCTTTTCCAGTGAGTCAACTCTTCGCATGAGGTATCCAAAGTACTGGAGTTTCAGCTTTAGCATCAGTCCTTCCAAAGAACACCCAGGGCTGATCTCCTTTAGAATGGACTGGTTGGATCTCCTTGCAGTCCAAAGGACTCTCAAGAGTCTTCTCCAACACCACAGTTCAAAAGCATCAGTTCTCCGGCGCTCAGCCTTCTTCACAGTCCAACTCTCACATCTATACATGACCACAGGAAAAACCATAGCCTTGACTAGACGAACCTTTGTTGGCAAAGTAATGTCTCTGCTTTTCAATATGCTATCTAGGTTAGCAGATGGGGCTTAAATTCCAGTCCGGCTGTTTTCAAAGCTGATACTTCTTCTTTCATACCCTGCCAATAAGCGTTGAGCTTCTGTGTCTCCTATCAGCAGTTGGGGGTGAGGGGGTGGGGGGTGGGGGGTGAAATCCCTGTGATGATGTTTTAGAAATGCAGATTCTAAATTGAATCTGTATCTAGTGGAGAAGCTGTTACTACAGAAAGATTGCCTTTCTAAGTTAACTGGCCTGTGATTCATTCACAATCTCTCATCTTTCCTATTGGATCATGTGAGAAATGTATGCTGATTGAAATATCTCCGGCTTCTTATTGCTAAGCCTGTAAAGTATTTCACATAGTCCTGTGCTTTCTCACTTTTCTCTCTGAATCATGATTGGTGTTGACTTGAAATGACTTTCATCTTGTTGACTGTTCAGTTTGTGATAAGAGTTTACATTGATAGGAGTGGGGACGTTCCCATCAGCTCATTTGAAAATGGCCTTCGATGTTTGGGTATTGTTAGGAGTGTGGGCTGCCGCTTGGGAAGTTTTCCATAAAGGAAATAACAGGATGTAGACAGCAAGAGTTATTTTAATCATGGAACCCATTTCATCATTAGAGTGAAAGGTTGAATTTAGTATAAATAATTTTTATAAGTTCTTTAATTAACTTGGTATGTCAGCAGCATTTCATTGTGGAAGAACCTCAAAGTGTCAAATTTGGCAAACTGAAATCTTGGAGTAGTGAAGACAATCCTGCTCATGGTAGCGTTTGTCATCGTGTTTTTTCTTTTATTGAAGCACAGTTGATTTGCAATGTTGTGTTCATTTCAGGTATACAGCAAAGTGATTCATACACACACACACACACACACACACACACACATATATATATATATATATGCTGTGCCCATTTGCTCAGTCATGTCTGACTCTTTTGTGACCTCATGGACTGTAGCCCACCAGGCTCCTCTGTCCATGGGATTTTCCAAGCAAGAATACTGGAGTGGGTTGCCATTCTCTTTTCCAGGGGATCTTCTCAACCCACGGATCAAACCCTCATCTCCTACATTGGCAGGCAGATTCTTTACCACTGAGACACAGGGGAAGCCCATATATATATATATATATATATATATATATATATATATATATATACACACACATATACACACACACAAGTATATGTGTGTGCATGCATGCTAAGTCGCTTTAGTCATGTCCTCTTGGTGACCCTATGGAGCATAGCCTGCCAGGCTCTTCTATCCATGGGATTCTCCAGGCAAGAATACTGGAGTGGGTTTCCATGCCCTCCCCCAGGGGATCTACCTGACCCAGGGATCAAACTTGTGTCTCTAATGTCTCTTGCACTGGCAGGCATATATATATATATATGTAACATTCTTTTGCAGATTATTTTTCATTATAGATTATTACAAGATACTGAATGTAGTTCCCTGTCCTAAACAGTAAATCTTTGTTTATTTTGTATGGAACAGTGTGTATTGGTCTTTGTCATTATTTAAAGCAAGCATGAACAAATCAAATTCTTGTAAATAATGAGAAAAATCAAGCCCATCGTCTAGGCTACCGGGTATTCTGTATTAAAGAACAATGAGACCCTCTTGGCTTTACTTAATTTCACATGACTGGGAAGTTAGGTGATGATCCAGGGAAGGTACGGCAGGATCAAAGTGATCAGGACACAAGTTCTTTCTGGATTAAGCTTCACTACTAAGACTCAGAAGATGCAGCTGCATCTTCTTCCTACGCCCGAGTCTCTGTTGGTGCTGAATGATGCCCTGTCCAACAGACGCTTATGTGATGTTCCTACTTGAGGTGCCACGTTTTGCGGATTTTGCTAAAAAGGGCAAAGCTAGTGGTTTTCTGTGAAAGCTCTTGCTGGGATTTGCTTGTATCTTGTTCAAGTCCAGTTGAGGTGAATAGAGTGATACCAGCATCATTGATGATGAAGGCCAAGTTGAAAGATGTGGCTTAGGGGTGCAGCCCTCCTCATGCTGAGCCCCAGAATGAGACAGAGGAACCCACCCAGACAGAGGCAGCCCTGGAGGATTGCCAGCTGCTGTCAGGCGACACGTGGTGACAGCTGACACCAGAGCACTAGCCCCCTGCAAGGAGCAGATCCCAATGAAGGAGTGGGAAGGGGCTGGCTGGGCATGGCCAAAGTGGTCCATTGGCTGTGTCAGTCCCCAGCCCTGAGCCAATCGAGGTAGCGGTGAAGAATCCGCCTGCCAGTGGAGGAGACAGGACACATGTATTCGATCCCTGCGTTGGGAAGATACTGTGGAGAAGGAAACGGCAGCCCACTCCAGTATTCTTGCCCGGAGAATCCCTTGGACAGAGGAGCCTGGCGGGCTACAGTCCATGGGGTCGCAAAGAGTTGGACGTGGCTGAACATGCATACACACAAACACGCTGAATACCCAGGGGCCCGATTTGAATAGAGTGTCCTCCGGGTGAAAATATGTAGGTGAGAGAAATATGTATAACCCGCAGTGGTTATTTCCGGTTCCCCATATATTCAGACCTAAACTGCTGGAGTCATTCCAAACATATCAAGGGAGCAACCCCAAAGCACAGATAGAAACCTAAGGCTTTGTGTGTTGAGCAGTGTCGTCAAGGTAGTTTCCTGGGATGGATGGAAGGAATCCAGCGGTCAGTTCAAGGATGCTCTCAGAAAAGGAATAGACAACTCTTAACTCACCCGTCAAAGATGGCCCTGGGTCCGTTCCAGTGACTTTCCTCTTATTCTATATGTACATTGCTTGTAGAGTCCAGACAAGGTCATGTCCAAAGGGCCATGCCCCCGTATGGATCCCCATACCCTTTATAAAGGACATTAAAAAAAAATTTTTTTTTTTGATGTGGGCCCTATTTTAAAAAGTCTTTATTGAATTTGTTATAATACTGTTTCTGTTTTCTGTTTTGTTTTTTTTTTTTTTTGGCTGTGAGGCATGTGGGATCTTAGCTACCCAACCAGGGATTGAATTGGCTCCCCTTACATTGGAGACTTCCCTGGTGGTTCAGACAGTAAAGCGTCTGTCTACAATGTGGGAGACCTGGGTTCGATCCCTGGCTTGGGAAGATCCCCTGGAGAAGGAAATGGCTATCCACTCCAGGACTATTGCCTGGATAATCCCATGGACAGAGGAGCCTGGTCGGCTACAATCCATGGGGTCGCAAAGAGTCAGACACGATTGAGTGACTTCACTTTCACTACGTTGGAAGGTGAAGTCTTAACTGCTGGACCACCAGGGAAGTCCCTTTATGAAGGGTTTTGATTTTCTGCTTCAAGAAAACTGCTACAGGAAAGTCACGTGAAGCAGGCTAAATGTCAGACACATTTCACTTTCTATGATTATATTGCCCTTTCTGGGGTGCATATCTAATTCATATGTATATGCTAATGATTTACCATAATTATAATCATGTCAATCAGAAGACATACATCAATAATAAAAATTAGCCTGGCATTTTAATTATGCACTTATATGGGGTCTGGCAGTTGGCAGAGCTTTCCCAAAAGACAAAGCTCAAGAGTGGAATTATTAATGGATGAATGTGTATATTCAGTCAGACATTCGTCGAGCAAGCTCTTGGGGTAATTGTGGGTGGCCTCACTGGCCATGTGGACAAGCAGCCCCTAAGCCTGGCGTCAGTCTCTCAGCCTCCTCCAGAGACCCCATATGCTTGCCCACTGGGCCCAGGCCCTCCTCCCCACCAGGGCTCTCATAGTTCCCCACTCTGCCTACTCCCACCTTCTCAAGAGCTTGACCCTTCAGCGTCTCCCAGCCTGCCAGCCAACCCGGTATCATTCATTTCCAACACTTGCATTTATTCAGTAGTAATTTATTGAGCACGTACTGATGCCTGAACCTGCAACAGACATTTCAGAGAGTACAGAACAGAGACTTCTTGTCTTCAGAAAGAAAATGGAAATTAAAACAATTCTGTGGAGTGATCACAGTACAGGGCAGTGTTTAATTTCCTACTGAAAGTTTGTTGTTGAATCACGATGCTGGGATTCTTGGCCCCCGGAGGAGAAGAATTGAATCCGGGGCCAGAGACGAGGCTTGATCGCTCAGAGCTTTTGTGTAATAAAGTTTTATTAAAGTATAAAGGAGATAGAGAAAGCTTCTGACATAGGCATCAGAAGGGGGCAGAAAGAGTGCCCGCTTGTTAGTGTTAGCAGTGAAGTTATATACTCTCCAGTGAATCCAAAGAATGTCTGGAGGTTGTAAAGACTTGACCAGACCTACTCCCATAATTTGCATTTTAAGATAACAGTATTAGCCAGAAGGTTTAATCCAGAGACTGTCCTCAGGCAGAATACATTATTGTTATATAATCCTAATGAATGTAGAGAAGGAAAAAAAAAAAGTTTGTCCTTTCTTCCTCCTTGAGAATTCCAGACCCCTCTCTCCTTGGGGACCCCTAGACTTCTTATCAACCTGCCTGGGAAATGACTCTCTCACTAGCAGAAAAGGGAGTTTTGAAGACAATTAGTAGCGTGGATACACTGGGCTTGAGCCAAGGGAGCCCGGCCTGGTGTGGAAGGGCCTTTCAGCGGAGGGCTTCTCAGAGGAGGTGACATGGGAGCTGAGATCTGAGTGATGGGTGAGGGTAAAGGGTGAGGGCTGGGCTTGTTTGGGGCACAGCTCCTGAGACTGGAGATAAGGCCAGATCCCCAAGGGACTGAAAGATGGCGGTGAGGGTGGACGCTTTGGGGTGGAGACTGTGGGATTTAGGAGGGGCCAGGCCAGGGAGCTCCGTGAACACTGTCTGGAGCTTTAGGTCTTGTTCAGGTGTGTCAGGAAGTCGCCGAGGAGTTTGAGGCAGGGTGAGGTGTGATCTGAGACTGTTTTAGTTGAGCTCACATGGGCTGCAGTTGGGGGTCAGGATCCTAGGGGGATGGAGTATGAGTGGGCGCCCCTGCAGAGTCTCTGGGTTCCATCCATTTGCTCTGTATCCATGCTCATCTTCTTCTTCCTTTTCATTCCAAAGGAAAACTTGTCTTGGCCTTTCTGTGCTGCCCACCCCCAGCTGGCCCCCAAATCTTGGGACCTGGACCCCTCCTCACCTGTCATTTCTGGCCAGACCCCTTTCCTTTGCATGAACAAAGGCTGCCAGCGTGGTGAGAGGACCCTTCCCTTCCTGCCGTTAGCCCCTCTCCCTCTCTGTCAAACTCACTGTGGTCTGTGCTTTCCTGCAGTTTTCATCTATTTCGTCACCCTCAGACGCCTTTTGAATGAAGCCCTTGGACACCACCTTTCCCAGGAAACTGCAACCTTAAGGTCACCTCCTAAAGTCAAAATTCAAGGGCTCTCCTTGAATTTTTTCCTTTTTAAAAAATTGAACTCAAGTTATAATACTGTGTTCTATCAGGCGTACAGCCAAGTGATTCAAATATATATATGCATATATAAATTAATGTACTTATTGTTGTTCAGTCGCCCAGTTGTGTCTGACTCTTTGTAGCCCCATGTACTGTGGCACACCAGGCCTCTCTGTCCCTCACCATCTTCTGGAGTTTGCCCAAGTTCATGTTCATTTCATCAGTGATGCTGTCGAGTCATCTCATCTTCTGACCCCCCTTTTTCTTTCTGCGCTCCATCTTTCCTAGCATCGGGTACTTTTCCAGTGAGTGGCCTTTTTGCATCAGATGACCAAAATACTGGAGCTTCAGCTCCAGCATCAGTCCTTCCAGGGAATATTCAGGGTTGATCTCCCTTAAGATCGACTGGTTTGATCCCCTTGCTGTCCAAGGGACTCTCAAGGGTCTGCTCCAGCAACATGATTTGAAGGCATCAATTCTTCGATATTCTGCCTTCTTTGTGGTCCAGCTCTCACAACCATGCATGACCACTGGGAAGACCATAGCCTTGACTCTGTGGACCTTTGTCAGCAGAGCAGTGTCTCTGCCTGTCTAGGTTTGTCATCGCTTTCCCGCCAAGAAGCCATCGTCTTCTGATTTCACGGTTGCAGTCACTGTCCTCAGTGACTTTGGAGCCCAGGAAGAGGAAATCTGTCACTGTTTCCACCTTCTCCCCTTCTATTTGCCATGTGGTGATGGGGCCGGATGCCATGATCTTAGATTTTTTAATATTTAGTCTTGAGCTGGCTCTTTCACTCTCCTCCTTCACCCTCAGCAGGAGGCTCTTTAGTTCCTCTTTGATTGCTGCGGTTGGAGTGCTATATCTGAAGTTGTTGATGTTTTCCCACCTGTCTTGATTCCGGCTTGTAACTCACCCAGCCCGGCATTTCTCGTGATGTGCTCAGCATATAGGTTAAACAAACGGGGGGACAGCAGACAGCCCTGCCCTACTCCTTTCTCGATCTTGAACCAGTCAGTTGTTCCATACGGGGCTCTAACGGTTGCTTCTTGACCCACATATGGGTTTCTCAGGAGACAGGTAAGATGGTCTGTATTCCCGTCTCTCAGCTTTCCATAGTTGTCATGATTTACATGGTCAAAAGCTTTAGCATAGTTGATGAACAGAGACAGATATTTTTCTGTACGTATATATAAGTGTGTCTATATATAAGAATAAGAATACATATACACACATATTTTTACGTAAAGAATATGTATATATTATTTTCAGATTCTTTTCCATTATAAGACATTAATGGTGGTCCAGTGGCTAAGACTCTGTACTCCCAATGCAGGGGGCCTGAGTTCAATCCCTGGTCAGGGAACTAAATCCCACATGCCACATGCCACCACTAAGACCAAGAACAGCCAAATAAATAAAAATATGTTAAAAAAAAAGACATTGCATATAGTTCCCTGTGCTATACAGTAAACCCTTATCCTTTGGACAATCCTTGTTTTATATTTAGCAGCATGTATCAGCTAATCCCATACTATTAATTTATCCGTCCCCTCCCCTTCCCCCTTTGGTAATCATGAGTTTGTTTTCTACGTCTGTGAGTCTGTCTCTGTTTTCTAAATAAGCTTATTTGTATTCTTTTTAGATCCCACATGTAAGTGATATGTACTTTGTCTTCCTCTGTCTTATTTCGCTTAGGTCCATCCATGCTGCTGCAAATGGCATTATTTCATTCTTTTTTTATGACTAATATTCCAGTGTGTGTGTGTGTGTGTGTGTGTGTGTGTGTGTGCGTGCGTGCGTGCGTGTTCACCGCATCTTCTTTGTCCTTTTGTCTGCTGATGGTTGCTTATGACCTGACTATTCTAAGTAGTGCCACTCTCAACATTGGAGTGCGTGTATCTTTTCAAATCAGGGTTTTCATCTTTTCTGAATATATGCAAGAATGCATGTATAGCCAGCCTGACCTGAGGCTTCCCTCTCTGCCCAGCCAAGACTCTGTAGTTCCAGATCTTCAGGGCCAAATGTTGCCGGGAAAACCTGCCACCACCTTGAACTCCGTGGGACCACAGCCAGGCTCGCTTCCTCCTCTAGAGGGAGCTCTTCACTTTCAAGCTCCCTCCAAGCTGGCCTGAAACCGTAGAATCAGGAGGGGCTCTGCCTCTCTCCAGGCTCTTTTTTTTAAGTCTTTTATTGAATTTGTTATAATATAGCTTCTGCTTTATGTTTTTTAGGTTTTCTTTTGTTTTTGGCTGCAAGGTATGTGGGATCTTACCCCCCTGACCAGGGATCGAACCTGCATCCCACTACTGGACTGCCAGGGAAGTCCCTTCCCCAGCTCGTGAATCTTACAAAATGTCTTAAAATTAAACATTACATAAAATCACAAAGGAAAATATAGAGAATCCCTCATCTCTCTATTTAATCACCACGTTGTCTTGGCTTTTATTCGCATTGAATTTTTCTTTCTATTGTCTAAGCCCTTAGGACCACACTAGGACAATGTCTGTGGTTTTTCTGTTGTCTTTTCCTGATTTATTTACTCGTTCAATGATTGAGTACCTACCATGTGTCACATACACACACTCACACTCACCCCTAGTCATTTTATCTGGGAGCTTTCTAATAGGTTCTTTTTAATATACGTGTCCTTATAGAAGCAGTGCTTTATGCTCATCGTGGTCAAGGACTCACTATTTCAATTTAGAAGTTAGAAGCTATGAGTATGGGCACTGTAGAAGAGGGAAGGACATCTGAAACATTCCTACAGGTGGTCTTTAAAAAAAATGCAACAAGACATTCCTCACCAAAAGAGAGAGAAGTTTATACTCCTCGGGCCTGGAATCAGTTGGTTGACAATCCTGCTCTTTAAATCTTGCCAGCTCAAAGAAATCGTCGAAAGTTCTCACCTATTAACAGTTATTAAAATGGAAGAAGCAGGGGACGAAATTGTGAGCAATGCGATCTCCTATGCATTGTATAAAGGTGAGTAAAAATAGCTCTTCTAGAAATGTGACTTTCTGTGGCTTTTAATGGCTGGCATTTATTTTTTAAACAGCCTTACTGGAAATATAATCTTGCATTTAATTTTGATTATCATAGGTTGAAAGTCAGAATAACTATTATTGACCTCCTTGGATGTTTGTATTGAATAGAACAAGAATTTTTATGTCATTAAAATACTGGTTAAATATGATCACAGTGCTTTCCAAAGAATTGTCGCCAGTAGTGGTTGAAAATCTTTTTCTGAGCCTCAGACGTCTGGGAGAAGGTGATAAAAGCTATGGGCCTTTGTCCCAGTGTTCCACATCTGTGTACACATGAGCACACACACTCCACACACAGCTGCTTCTGCATTCAGTTTCAGGGGCCAAGGCGTCTCCTGAAGCTTGTGAATGAGCCTCAGTTTTAAATCCTCATGTGTGAACTTTGCTTCCTGAGAATCCCATCCAGGTGGAATTACCTTAAGTAAACAGATCCTTGACAAAGACCGTTTGGAGTTGAGCCGCCTGATTAATATCTGTAAGGTATGCAGAGCAGGGCAAGGCACCTCGGAAGTGCATTTTAAGCATTAACTATTTATTAGAAACATTCTTGTCATACTTGTCAGAAATTTGGTTGTAAGGATATTCGTTGAAATGGGGCTACATCTGTAGAGATACATAGATACAGAAAATAATAGCTCTGGAAATGACAAGTAGAACATTGTTATAATATAGCTCTTTATTTCGTAGATTTAGATATAATATAAGTCAGATGTGGCCCTGGAAATGTAATATTTATGGAATCTGAATCTATAGGAATAGACCAATATACCATAGTTACGCTGTTAGGATATGGAATGGAAAGATATTATCATCTAAACTGATCCTCATCATATACTTTGGGACATAGAGAATGTGGATAAGAATCAGTGAAAATGAAGTGTCAGTGAAATGACAGCTCTGAACATCTGATTCCTTTTTTTTTTAAGATTTTTTTTTTTTTTTTGGGTCTGGACCATTTTTTAAAAACCTTTAATGAATATGTCATAATATTGCTTCTGCTTTTTATGTTTTGGTTTTTTGGCTGCAAAGCATGTGGGAATCTTGGCTTCTTGTCCAGGGATTGAACCCACACCCCCTGCACTGGAAGATAAAGTCTGAACCACTGGACCACCAGTGAAGTCCCTCTAAGTGTTTGATCCTAAAAGAACATGTCTGGAATCTCCTTTGACAAATGGCTCTGATAATTGGCCATATGGAGTGGTTCTGATGCTCTTGTTTCTGGGTGTTTGGTAAGTTGACTTTTTCCCTGTTCTCTTACAGCCTTTAGCACCAATGAACAAGATAAGGATAACTGGAATGGGCAGCTTAAGCTTCTGCTGGAGTGGAACCAGCTGGACATAGCCAATGACGAGATTTTCACCAATGACCGCCGATGGGAGGTAAATAAGAAGCCCTCCTTGGTGATTTCAGTGCAGGTCTAGTCCATTTCTAAGAAGGCCTTTGATACTGAATCTTGAATGGACGTTCTGTCTGGTGCATCTGTATTGCTAGGCCTCACTTGCTTCATCTGTTTTTGCTGTTGTTCAGTCGCTGAGTTGTGTCCGACTCTTTTTAACCCCACGGACTGCAGCACGCCAAGCTTCCCTGTCCATCACCATCTCCTGGAGTTTGCCCAAACTCATGTCTATTGAGTCAGTGATGCTATCCAACCATCTCATCCTCTGTCACCCCCTTCTTCTTCTGCCCTCAATCTTTCCTGGCATCAGGGTCTTTTCCAATGAGTTGGCTCTTCACATCAGGTGGCCAAAGTGTTGGAGCTTCATCTTCAGTATCAGTCTTTCCAATGAAAGTTCAGGATTGATTTCCTTTAGGATCGGCTGGTTTGATCTCCTTGCTGTCCAAGGAACTCTCAAGAGTCTTCTCCAGCACTTCTTCATCTGTAGTATGGGATAATAATATTGACTTCGTAGGTTGGTTGTAAAGAGATAATAAAACTAAATACACTAATGTTAGGTAACATCAAGCCATCAATGTTATCTAAAGTTTACAGCTTTTCAGCTATGACGTGAGAGGCAATTCTCCATCTGGGTGTAGAGGTGAAGGTTTCCTCTTGGGGGAAATGTATGCTTGACAGCGGTTCTCATTTTGTGCCCTACTCCACCTTCCTAGCCAAATTCTAATGAGAAAACTGTCAGACGTGAGATGCATAAGAGACAAATAGAACAAGTTGATTGAAGACATACAATGAATATCATAGAAAATCGGGCCTCCCCCAGGCAAACCTGCGCCTCCAATATGGAAGTTGTATGTCCAGGAAATCTGTATTTTTTCCCCAGTAAGCTGACTTTTCTCATTTAGAATTAATTTTTTCACATTTATTCAGTTGCACTGAGTCTTAGTTGCAGTATGCGGGATCTTTCATTTCAGCATGGGAACTCTTAGTTGCAGGATCTAGGTCCCTGACCAGGGATTGAACTCAGGCCCCCTGCATTGGGAACACAGAATCTTAGCCACTGGACTGGACTAGGGAAGTCCCTCTCACTTTGAATTTGATGACAGCTCTAAGGCTACACTTTCCAGCAGTATCCTCTTGTATACAACTCAACTGAGATCCACTTCAGGAATTCTGATTCATAGGAACAATTATAAAATGTCGCACTTGGATCCACATAGCAGGGGCTTCTTTGTTTTCAGCTCTTCAGTCATTGGCGGGCAGTGAGAGTTTCATTTTATATGTGTGTAACAGTATAAGGCATGTATATTTCATAACTTTGTATCCTTCCCAGTCAGACTCAGAAAACACTTTTAGGCCCATTGTCATATAATCAAAGATAAAGAATTCATTTATATGAACGTGATCAATTTTAATAATAGAATACAAATAAAGTCATGGCTTATGGACATTTAAATTATTCATTTCTTTAGCAAACACTATCTTTGTTTGGTTTTTGCAGTATAATGAGTCCTATCTCATATGGCAAGCCTTGAGTTAGTTGAGGGAAAGTAGAATTGCAAGGAGATTTAGTTAATTGATTCATAAATGAACCCATGTATGTGAACTGCCCTATTTAAGTGAGGTTAGTTGGTACAAATAAACATAAATTTGGGCACATATTGAATTGATCATTTAATTTTACTAACTTAGATAAAGATAGTTAAGCATGAAGAGTCTAATGGTTGAGAGAATGGACTCTGGAGCCAGCCCCTCTGCATGACTTAACCTCTGCAAGTTACCTAACCTTCCCATACCTCCATTTCCTTGCACAGTGGTGAGTTGGGGTCAGCTCATACTGTTTTTAGCAAAAATCAAAGTTGACTGCTAAAATTTGTAGGGCTTTTTGAGTCAGTTGTTAAATATAGTCATTAAAAATAAAATGATATAAACTTAGAACTAAATAAATTTTATTAAAAACAAAAGCAATACTGAATCAGACTCATCCCTTTCTAACTATTTTACTACATTTGCTATGACCTAGCCTCTGGAAGTTATGTCTGTTGTATCTGTGTGCTGGAAACACCGTACCTGGTACTCTCTGTCGAGGCCCAATTGAGCATTCAGTGATACCACATGATAGCTGAAGGCTGGCCGTGGTGGGAACATTTACACCATAGTAATGGGCAAATGCCACAAATCTGGGTTTATTTTCTTCTAGAGAGTTGGTTGTGACATGTTTACCAGCATACCACTGCTCATTTAAAAATGGAGATGGTAATAGTAGTATCTACCTCACTGAATTGATACAATCAGATGTTTCTAAAGAGCTTGAGACATAGGCACCTGTTAAGTCCAGTGTAAGTCTTTGTTTAAAAATAAATACAGATCTTTGCAGTAATGGTAATATTTGTGTAATCTCTTATACAGCACAAAGCAGTTTCACTGTGCTTGTTCACTTGGCCCTCATGTCAGCATCCCAGGGATTATCTCATTTTGATGGTTAATAAGCCAGGGCTCCATGGGTACTATGGTGGGGGTGGCATTCTGATGGCACTTTGGGAGCCTGTTCTGAACTTGAATCTCTAAAGGCATCTTTACCTGTGTTACCTCATTTCATCCCCACAAACACTTATTTTACAGATGAGAAAAATGAGTTTCAGAGACACAGTCTCATTCAAGGTTGCATATAAGGTAGTTCAGTTCAGTTCAGTCGCTCAGTCGTGTCTGACTCTTTGCGACCCCAGGAATCGCAGCACGCCAGGCCTCCCTGTCCATCACCAACTCCCGGAGTTCACTCAGATTCACGTCCATTGAGTCCATGATGCCATCCAGCCATCTCATCCTCGGTCGTCCCCTTCTCCTCCTGCCCCAAATCCCTCCCAGCATCAAAGTCTTTTCCAATGAGTCAACTCTTCACATGAGGTGGCCAAAGTACTGGAGTTTCAGCTTTAGCATCATTCCTTCCAAAGAAATCCCAGGACTGATCTTCAGAATGGACTGATTGGATCTCCTTGCAGTCCAAGGGACTCTCAAGAGTCTTCTCCAACACCACAGTTCAAAAGCATCATCTTCTGTGCTCAGCCTTCTTCACAGTCCAACTCTCACATCCATACATGACTACTGGAAAAACCATAGCCAAATAGGAAAAGGAGTATGTCAAGGCTGTATATTGTCACCCTGCTTATTTAACTTCTATGCAGAGTACATCATGAGAAATGCTGGACTGGAAGAAACACAAGCTGGAACCAAGATTGCCAGGAGAAATATCAATAACCTCAGATATGCAGATGACACCACCCTTATGGCAGAAAGTGAAGCGGAGCTAAAAAGCCTCTTGATGAAAATGAAAGTGGAGAGTGAAAAAGTTGGCTTAAAGCTCAACATTCAGAAAACGAAGATCATGGCATCTGGTCCCATCACTTCATGGGAAATAAACAGTAGAAACAGTGTCAGACTTTATTTTGGGGGGCTCCAAAATCACTGCAGATGGTAACTGCAGCCATGAAATTAAAAGACGCTCACTCCTTGGAAGAAAAGTTATGACCAACCTAGATAGTATATTCAAAAGCAGAGACATTACTTTGCTGACTAAGGTCTGCCTAGTCAAGGCTATGGTTTTTCCTGTGGTCATGTATGGGTGTGAGAGTTGGACTGTGAAGAAGGCTGAGTGCCAAAGAATTGATGCGTTTGAACTGTGGTGTTGGAGAAGACTCTTGAGAGTCCCTTGGACTGCAAGGAGATCCAACCAGTCCATTCTGAAGGAGATCAACCCTGGGATTTCTTTGGAAGGAATGATGCTAAAGCTGAAACTCCAGTACTTTGGCCACCTCATGTGAAGAGTTGACTCATTGGAAAAGACTCTGATGCTGGGAGGGATTGAGGGCAGGAGGAGAAGGGGACGACTCAGGATGAGGTGGCTGGGTGGCATCACGGACTCGGACGTGAGTCTGAGTGAACTCTGGGAGATGGTGATGGACAGGGAGGCCTGGCATGCTGCAATTCCTGGGGTCGCAAAGAGTCGGACATGACTGAGCGACTGAACTGAACTGAACTGACTAGATGGACCTTAGTTGGCAAAGTAATGTCTCTGCTTTTGAATATGCTATCTAGGTTGATCGTAACTTTTCTCCCAAGGAGTAAGCGTCTTTTAATTTCATGGCTGCAGTTACCATCTGCAGTGATTTTGGAGCCCCCCAAAATAAAGTCTGACACTGTTTCTACTGTTTCCCCATTTATTTCCCATGAAGTGATGGGACCAGATGCCATTATCTTCGTTTTCTGAATGTTGAGCTTAAAGACAACTTTTTCACTCTCCTCTTTCACTTTCATCAAGAGGCTTTTTAGCTCCTCCTCACTTTCTGCCATAAGGGTGGTGTCATCTGCATATCTGAGGTTTTTGATATTTCTCCTGGCAATCTTGGTTCCAGCTTGTGATTCTTCCAGTCCAGCATTTCTCATGATGTACTCTGCATAGAAGTTAAATAAGCAGGGTGACAATATACAGCCTTGACGTACTCTTTTTCCTATTTGGAATCAGTCTGTTGTTCCATGTCCAGGTCTAACTGTTGCTTCCTGACCTGCATACAGATTTCTCAAGAGGCAGGTCAGGTGGTCTGGTATTCCCATCTCTCTCAGAATTTTCCACAGTTTATTGTGATCCACACAGTCAAAGACTTTGGCATAGTCAATAAAACAGAAATAGATGTTTTTCTGGAACTCTCTTGCTTTTTCCATGATCCAGTGGATGTTGGCAATTTGATCTCTGGTTCCTCTGTCTTTTCTAAAACCAGCTTGAACATCAGGGAGTTCACAGTTCACGTATTGCTGAAGCCTGTCTTGGAGAATTTTGAGCATTACTTTACTAGCGTGTGAGATGAGTGCAATTGTGTGGTAGTTTGAGGATTCTTTGGCATTGCCTTTCTTTGGGATTGGAATGAAAACTGACCTTTTCCAGTCCTGTGGCCACTGCTGAGTTTTCCAAATTTGCTGGCACATAAGGTAAGGTAATGGTAAAACCAAGATGTGGAAACAAAGGTGTGTCTGACTTTGAAGCTGTTCTCTTTCCCTGTGTGCCAGGGTTTCTCAAAGAGTGATCCCTGGACTGGGGGTAGCACGGGCTTAACTTGGGAGCTGGTTAGCAGTGCAGATCATCAGGGCAGCCACTGCTTTCTGCCTCTGTCCCACTGGGAGCCACAGCGTGAGGATTCAAGGGCCCCTTGGCAGTTCCCTCTGCAGGCAACATGTGATCCTCCTGAGACCAACATCAGACAGAAACAGAAACTGCTAATGCTGCCCTTGGCGAGGGATATTCCTCTGAACTGGGCTCAGACACATCCAGTGAAGAGAGTGGATTGGATGGGCAGTGAGGAGACGTGAGTGGGTTCGGTGCTACAGAGCCCAGGCTCCTGGAACTGCCCCCACTGGCTCCAGCTGATGGTTCTCCATAGTGTCAGATCTTTTGGTGTTTACTCATGACTATTAGTCGCTCCATCATGTCTGACTCTTTGCGACCCCATGGACTGTATGCAGCCTGCCAGGCTCCTCTGTCCATGGGATTCTCCAGGCAAGAATAGTGGAGCGGGTTGCCCTTCCTTGTTCCAGGGGATCTTCCTGACCCAGGGATTGAACCCAGGTCTCCTGCATTGCAGGTGGATTCTTTACTGTCTGAAGCATCTGGATTTTAATGCTGGAATTTGTGGATTTTTATGAACCATCTAATTTTTTATTAATTAATTTTTATTGCAGTATAGTTGCTTTATAGGACTTTATAGTGGTTTTGTAGGACTTCCCTGTAGCTCAAATGGTAAAGAATCTGCCTGTAATGCAGGAGACCAGGGTTCAGTCCCTGGGTCGGGAAGATCCTCTGGAGAAGGGAATGGCAGTCCACTCCAGCATTCTTGCCTGGAGAATCCCATGGGAAGAGGAGCCTGGTGGGCTACAGTCCATGGGGTTGAAAAGAGTGGGACATGACTGAGCGACTGACACACACACATAGTTGTGTTCCAGTGTTGTGGTGTGCTAGCTTCTGCTGCATGGCAAAGTCAGTCGGCCGTGCGCATGCATATGGCCCCTCCCTTCCGGATTTCCTTCCCATTTAGGACACCACGGTGCACTGAGTTCCCTGTGTTATACAGTATATTCCTATCAGTTTTCTATGTTATACATAGTCTAGTTGTTAATGTTGGCAACTGAATCAAACTAAAAAATATCGGGTTGGCCAAAATATCCATTCAGGTTTTGAAACACACAAACGAACTTTTGGCCAACCCAGTACTAAGGAGGACACTGGGAAACAGTGGTGTGATCTGTGGACCACTGTTTTGTGCCTGAAGAATGTATTAATTATCTTTATTAAGATTTTCAATAAGCTTTTATGGGATAAGACTTATCAGAGCCCAGACAGTAGAGATAAAGGGAAATAATAACTGGGGATCATTGTCAGGTGTTCCAGTAACTCATGGCTTTTTGACATGGCCAGGCGTTGGCCTCATGGTGTGTGAAGGGTGGCAGGGTGACCCCACGGCACAGACGGAGGAGTTGGTTGGTGGTTGGCTCATAATGGTGTCTACTGTAGATCTCAGAGAAATGGTGTGAGCTGGATGGCAAGTTCCCTGTCCCCTAACAGAGCCAGTGCTTCTGTGCAAGACATTGGGATCATTCTTGATCAATG
Source organism: Ovis aries (assembly GCF_016772045.2). Classification (NCBI taxonomy): domain Eukaryota; kingdom Metazoa; phylum Chordata; class Mammalia; order Artiodactyla; family Bovidae; genus Ovis; species Ovis aries. Next base: position 7,058,119 of record NC_056054.1, on the reverse strand, counting down.
TCATCCCTACATGGTGTCATCGTCTCCACTTTACCATAGCACAAGGCCAAGTCCCATCCAAGCCCACGTCTGGCTGATTTCAGATCCCACCATACTGCTTCCTTCTCCTGCCTCAGTACTTGAGCTAAAATCCAACATTGTGTTACAACTGAAAATATAAATTTTATTTCCAAAGCAGAACTGAAAGAGAAACTGGTGATCCTGTTACTTTGTGGGTGAAAGTGCGATGTAAGCTGAGAAAGAAAATGCCTTGCTTCTTTAGTTGGATTTAGGGTGTGCATTCTCTCTCTGCTCTTTCTCCTCAGTCTGCTGACCTTCAGGAAGTCATGTTTACAGCTCTTATAAAGGACAGACCCAAGTTTGTCCGCCTCTTTCTGGAGAATGGCTTGAACCTGCGGAAGTTCCTCACCAATGACGTCCTCACCGAGCTCTTCTCCAATCACTTCAGCTCCCTGGTGTATCAAAACCTGCAGATCGCCAAAAATTCCTATAATGATGCCCTCCTTACCTTTGTCTGGAAACTGGTTGCTAACTTCCGAAGAGGCTTCCGGAAGGAAGACAGGAATAGCAGAGATGAAATAGACCTAGAGCTCCATGTATGTATTGGGATGGTTGTCTGCCTGAATCCTCTGATCTCTTGAGTCTTCCTTCAGAAAAATCTCTCTACCTCTCTAGATTCCTACTCCCTACCTCATCACCATCGTGTAGTCAACATATTGGGTTTGTTAAATTTTTTGCCCTACTTCATTTATTTAAGCCAGCAAATCCTATTGAGATAACAAGTGGTGTATTTTCTTGCCTTATTCTTGTGCTATATTAACAACTAGTTATTGCGGTGTTTATTAATTGCAAAGGTTGGTGTGATACACTTTCTGAAGGCATCTAACAGAGAAGAGGGGCAAACAAATGGCAACCTGTTCATGCCTTAGCCTTTTGGATGCGATCTGCCTAAAATAGTTCTGTGCTATCCATGCAAAGGACTGGAGAACTGCCAACTTTTCCTTTGTGAATGAGAAGGGAAGTGAATCTTTCCAAAAGGACAACCCTGGTTTCCATTTGAGAGGATGTTATGGATGTATATAACTTATATTTTTTCAAGATTTTCTACTTAAAGGACAGGCAGGGCCAGTTTCCTGCACCTGTGACTCTTTGCTGAAGGCTTGCTCTGGTCAGAGCCCACTGAGGGTCAAATTGGTGTATAAATACCCCAGCAACCTTCCTGCTCAGAGGGGATACTTCTGAGGCCTGTGTCCTTCGCTGGCCCCTAGAGTTAGTTGCCTAGTGGGACTGTTGTTGTTTAGTTGCTAAGTCGTGTCTGACTCTTTGCAGCCCCATGGACTATAGCCCACCAGTGTCCTCTGTCCATGGGATTCTCCAGGCAAGAATACTGGAGTGGGTTGCCATTTCCTTCTCCAGGGGCTCCTCCTGACCCAGGGACTGAACCCACATCTCCTGCACTGGCGGGCAGATTCCCACTGAGCCACCAGGGAAGCCCCACCTAGTGGGATTAGCTTCTGGTTATTTACCGTGATAACCTGTCGGTCCTTTCTTTTCTAATCTCATTTCCTCAATCTCCGAGTGGTTTTCCTGGAATCGCTTCTCAAAATCCTTGTCTCAGATCCTTTTACTTCTGGGAAAACTCAAGCTAGGTCATTATCTTTTATAGTTCTAGAATTTTAATATATGTGTATGTTGCAAAAATCTGAATGAGCTAGGTGTTTGAAGAAGTTGGAAGTGTTTAAAAAGCTGTTTGATTCTATTTATAGTGAAACTCTCCACAGTGTCCATAACTGTGCCAGAAACATTTTGTATCTTGGTAAAACTTGTAGGAAAGATTAAGACGAATCTATACATAGAGTTGTTTTTCTGTCTGAAAAAGAGTCCCTTGGAAGATATGGGTGGCTAAATGAAGCTGGGATTCTAGCTGAAACATTAGGAATTGAAACTTTGAATAACACTCCAGAGAAATGAATATAGTTTTACACTGTGATTGAACTTTAACTATCGGAAAGTCGGAATTTAGACTGAGCGTTTTTCTAGATGAGAAGGAGATTTATATGGTGAATTAAAGGAATTGCTTTCTCTTCCGGCTTCTAGAGTCATTCAGCTTTTAAACTGCTGTCAGCACGTTTTTTTCACCCTTTATACTTTTCCATCTACTTGTACATTGCCTTTTATGGCAGATCAAAGGTTCTGTGTCAGATTATACCACCTGGTGCATTGAGGAGATGAAACGCTCATCCCTATTCTGTGAAAATGGATTCAGGCACCAAGTCACAGAGCCCTCCAAACACGGGGTGCTCCCTAGGGCATCCCGACCCCATTTTCATTCTCATCCTAGTGTGTCTGCTAAAGTGATGTTCCAGCCGTTAAGTGCTGACTCCCTGCTCTAACCCTCCCAGGATGTGTCTCCTATCACTCGGCATCCCCTGCAAGCGCTCTTCATCTGGGCCATTCTTCAGAACAAGAAGGAGCTCTCCAAAGTCATTTGGGAGCAGGTAAATGCCCAAGTCCTTGGCAGATGTGCGCTGTGCTGTGGTTGCTCTGACCCTCTCAGAACTCACACGTGTGTGTGCATGCATGTCCACGCTCAGTCGTGTCTGACTCTTTGCTGCCCCAGAGAGTGTAGGCCACCAGGCTCCTCTGTCCTTGAAATTTTTGCCATCTCCTTCTCCAGGGGGCCTTCCTGATCCAGGGTTTGAAGCTCTGCCTCTTGCATCTCCTGGACTGGCAGATGGATTCTTTACCACTGCACGCCCTGGGGAGCCTAACCTTAAAGCATCACTAATGGAATGAAATATTTGATGTAACGAAAATGGCTGTGGCTTGTGTTTAATGTGAACAGAGGTGTGTTTGGGAGGGGAGGTCTCTGGAAAGTCCTGGGCTTTGTGGGCAATCCAGGAAGCGCTTACTTCTTAGGTGTGTGTGGATGTGCGACTGTTTTCCAAGTGGATGAGGTTTTTGAGTTTAGTTTAAAAATTAATTTCTGGCTTTATCACATTATAGACAGGAAGGTAGGGCCTGTACAAAATCTGCTCTGGGAAATGATTGATATTTCTCTCTGTGATTCCTTACATAATGATTTTCCTAAGTGATTTATGAGCAGTTGAAAAGCAGTTACCTTCTCTACTTTTAGAGCCTACAATTAGGTACTAAATATTAATTCACACACAGTCTCACTAACTACGCTGTCAGATCTTCGTGCCCTTGGCTCCTTTCCCACCTGAGCTCTTACAGCATGGGGGTGGGTCTTCAGACCTCCCACTGCCCCATCTAACTGTCAGCTTGTCCTGCATTGATCTTGATGCTGTCTTTTTGTCTAATTCCGTGCTCACGACTGTGAGTATACTCAGGTTCAGGACTCTTGGTGCGCACTGCACATCTTGCTGGGAATCCATTTCCTGCTTTTGCCACAATTTTTTTCCTTGACTGACTTTGACGTTGGCTTGACCACAAGGGATTTAGAATTAACGGCAGCACGCTCACTTCTCTGAAAGACCAGGGGCTGCACTCTGGCCGCCCTGGGGGCCAGCAAACTTCTGAAGACTCTGGCTAAGGTGAAGAATGACATCAACGCTGCAGGGGAGTCGGAGGAGCTGGCAAACGAGTACGAGAGCCGAGCAGTGGGTGAGCCTCCTGGAACGGGACCCGGGGCTGGCACAGGCACGCTAGGGGGCATTTGCTGACTTTCCTAAGACTGAAGGCGGGGAAAATGCGGGCTTCCTCACTCCACAGCCTCCCAGAGCCATGTCCAGGTCAAGTCTAAGCAACTCAGCACCGTAGGGGAGCCTTGGAGAGTTGCTTTTCAGAAACTGTGACAGGTTTGAGGTTTCACCTGATGTGTGAGCTAACGGGTTAGCCTGCCAGTCTCTCATACCCATACCTAGGGAGGACCCCAGAGCCCTAGTTGGGGACACAGATAGTTTATTACTATGGGAAAGGCAGCATTCAGAACAGCATCCAGGGTTGTTCCTCGTGCCTCGATTCCCCACGGGGTGATGTGAGCAAGAGCTGGTGTTGACAGCCCCACAGCTCCCCAAAATCAGGAGACTCAGGGCCTCTATAATACAAGATGACAGGCGAGCTGCCCAGCTCCCCTCCAGGGGGTGGTTTCTCATCACCTGGAACAGAAGAGGGCAGAGGCCTTGCTGAGTTTGATGTTCCCGGAACATCTGTCCTCTGTTTGCGTCACTTGCCCTTGAACAAAGCTTATCAGTGCCCCTGCTCAGAAGGTCCGGGCCGTGCGAGGTGTGAGAAATCCAGGACCAAGTTGCCTCCCAGCAGCACAGAACGTTAGGCCAATTCAATTTTTTTTTTTCTTTTCCCCCACTTGGGAGTTTTAAGTTTGCACTATGGCACATTGCCAGCTGCAGGGGTGTTTATCTGTTGTCTTATGTAATGAGTTGAGCTTCTCTGCGTTGGAAAAAAAAGGTGTCTGATTTTTTTCTTCTAATATATTTAAAACTTGAAGATATCATGTTGATTTCGGATTGACTTAGCTAGTCAATGACTCCTAACATTTTGACTTTTAAAATAGTTCCTCTGAGGATCAACACACCAATCTCTTTGTCATAAGAGCACAAAATATGAACTTTTACATGTCAGAATATGAGCACATCCTCAGTGCAATTGGTCAGTGTTTTTTTATTACCTCATTTTGGCTTTTTCTTTTGGCACTGTGCCTTAACTGCAAAGACCCTCACCAGGAGGGCACAAGAGGTAAATGAGATAGCCGAGGGTCTGCATCCTCCCCGCAGTGGCTGAGCCCCATCAAAGCGGGAGCTCCTGGTGTTCACTGCAGCTCAACGGGCATTTCTGCCACCTGCCGCCAGGAGGTGCTGTAATGGGCATGCGGTGCCCAAAGAAGACCCCTCGCCCTGTAGAGAATTCTCATGTGTTGGCCTTCTCTCTGTCTTTTATAAGCCAGGATAGTCACAGCCAGGATTTTGTGGAAGTCGGGGCTTGGCTGGGGGAGAGGGGGCAGGGTGAGAAAGTTCTATGTATTGGCCAGCCCTGCCTCCCTCTTCCCTCTCTCTGGGGATGCTGTCGCTTAGAGCTGTTCACAGAGTGTTACAGCAGCGACGAGGACTTGGCGGAACAACTCCTGGTCTATTCCTGTGAAGCCTGGGGTGGAAGCAGCTGTTTGGAGCTGGCGGTGGAGGCAACCGACCAGCATTTCATTGCCCAGCCCGGGGTCCAGGTAAGCAGCACGCCGTCACCAAACAGCACGCCTAGACACGAGCCTTTCCCATCAGCTGGGTCTCTGGATCCAGTGTTACCTCTAGCTCGGTGCAGGGATGGGCCAGGTTACACAAGCTCCCCGAGCCTTAGTTTCCTTATCTGTAAAATGGGCAGAGTAGGGGGTAAAGAAAGGGTTGCTGTGAAGATTCAATGAGGCAGTATGCGAGGGGAGCCAGCCCTTTATGGTAGCAGTTACTGTTACCGCCATTGTCAGTAGTCATGGGAGCAGAGATAGTATGGAGCGGGTTCAGCCACTGTAGATGCTTTCTGCCTTGACTTACACTCACAGCAATTTGTGTCTTGTGTCTCAGCTTTGGGAGGGGAGATATTTCACCCACCATCCCAGCTGGAGGAAAGGGAGGAAGGTAGGGAAGAGGACAGACGGACACTCATCTACACACTGCTTGTACGTGCAATCACGCTTTATCTTCACAGCATGCGTGCAGGTCAGCATCATCCTGTTTTACTGATGAAGCCTTGCACAATAAGAATTACAGTTTGTTAGGGTTCATAGGTTTAGTGAATTTGGACTCATACAACCTCTGTTTTAAAGTCCACAGAACTCAACATAGGACAGAACTGAAAATCAAGCAGAAGTTTTAGTGGTTTAATCATAGCCCCTTAGAATCCAGGTAACCAATATAAAAGAATAAGGATCTCAATTCAGAGAGTGAGGGGGGGTTTGAGGGCTGGGAAGAAAGGTCGCACACCATCCGGCAAGTCATTGCACTGATAAGGACCTGTTCCTTTGTCTGTTTCCTCTAGAATTTTCTTTCCAAGCAGTGGTATGGAGAGATTTCCCGAGACACCAAGAACTGGAAGATTATCCTGTGTCTGTTTATTATACCCTTGGTTGGCTGTGGCTTGGTATCGTTTAGGTATGAAACCAAGGCACCCAATAGTGTGTGTGCGTGCATCTGTGAACGTGTGAGCACGTGTGTGTGTGCATGCATCTGTGAGCGTGTGAGCACGTGTGTGGGTACATGCATCCGTGTGTGTGCAAGCATCTCTGTGTGTGTGTATGCATCTATGTGTGTAGGCGTACTTGCCTGTGTACAAGCAGGCGTGTGTGTGCACACGCGCCTGTGGGTGTATAAGCGTCTGTGTGTAAACATATATCTGCTTGTGTAGATGTACTTGTGTGTGTACAAGCATCTGTGTGTGTACAGACCTTTCTCTGTGTGTACATACATCTGGGTATAGATGTACTTGTGTGTTACAAGCATGTCTGTACAAATGTGTGTGTGTGTAGATGTACTTGTGTGTTTGTAAGCATCTATGTATGTACATGCGCCTGTGGGTGCACGAGCGTCTGTGTGTACATATGTGTGTGTACATTCTTCTGTGCGTGTGCAAGCATCTGTGTCTGTACAAGTGTCTGTGTCTGTGCACACATCTCTGTGTGTGTGCTCTTGTGTAAAGAAAGCATTGTAAGGCCTGGAATTTATGATGTCCACTCTAGTGCCTGCACGCATTAGGTCTGGGATCTCCGTGGGTTTTCCCTGGGTTTGAAACAGGTAGAAGTGGGGTCATGTTCTTATAGCCAAGGCAGAATTTGGATCAGTTAACCAAGAAATGCCAAGGCTGAATTCTGGCTGCCTGGCCCCGGCCTGGCTGTGGGTCTGTGTTCATCTGTGTTCAGAAGGAGAGGTGAGGCCTGCACAGCGACGCTGGCTGGGATGGTGACAGGGCTTTCCCCTCCCGGTCCAGGAAGAAGCCCCTGGACAAGCACAGGAAGCTCCTGTGGTACTACGTGGCCTTCTTCACCTCCCCGTTCGTGGTCTTCTCCTGGAACGTGGTCTTCTACATCGCCTTCCTCCTGCTCTTCGCCTACGTGCTGCTCATGGATTTCCACTCTGTGCCCCACGCCCCGGAGCTGGTCCTCTACGCGCTAGTCTTCGTCCTGTTCTGTGATGAAGTGAGACAGGTAGGTCAGTCCTCACGTGGGCGCCCCCTCCTTTCCTCAGTGGGCGGTGTCTCCCTAATGCCACGGAGGAACAGAAGTTGCTCCTGAAGTTCCAAAGTCACTGTTTCCCCCAAACAAACGTTCTCCCTAAGTGATCACCCATGAACATGAAGACGCACTTCCATGAGATCTCTTAGCCCCAGGCCCGTGCTTTGCTCTGTGATTAATTACTTGGGATCAGGAATGTGTTCAAACAGTAGGTTGACCGTGGACTCTGAACCCACTCCTGTGTTTAGGGTTTAGGAGCTATTTGTGGTCCTGTCGGTGCCATCACCGGGGGAGGCAGCAGCGCGAGCGGCAGGGGGGCTGGAAGTGGAGAGCATCCACTAAGAGCATCTCAGTGCGCAGCGTGTCAGATTGACAACGTTGGGAATTCATATTCATTCTTGTGAATTTCAGGGCGTCCGTTTCAATTATTCATGGTGCTTTTCTGTAGTTTCTTGGGATCTGCATTGTTTGACATCCTCTTCCCACCCTTGAATCCAAACTTGGCCCAGGCTGGGCACGTAGCACCGCTCAGTTAATAGTCGTTGAATAAATAAATGTTGATGGCGAAAGTCAGTGCTGTCCCTAAACCATCATGAAAGGTCATTCAGAAAAGCCTTTAAAAATGTAATTTACAAAGTGTATGAGAATTGCTCTTGCCGTCACTCTCATCCCATATGAGCCCCAATGCAAGAACATATCCATTCAAGTATGGCCTAGGCGCCTGTAGTTTATGAGGTGCTGTGCCAAGTGATACAAGATGTTTGGAGGGGCCAAGGATACTGGTCTTGACCTCACAGAGTCACTGCTTCGAATGACAATCCTAAATTGGTTTCAACTATCGTGCCAATTCTAATAGATTCTTCTAGGTGGCTTCTAGGATCCCTGGATTGAGAAAGACTCTGAGGCTCTGTTTTCAGCAGAACCACATCTTGATGAATTAGAAGCATCAGCCATGGGCACAAGAGATGGCAGAAGTCCTGGCACCAATGCCCTGAATCTGCCTTTGCTTGTCCAGTAGGTGGGAGTTGTAGGTGTGGACTGCAGATGGGGTACAGGTGGAAGTGTGTTGAGCATGATCAGATTATCAGGCTTCCAGTCTGATAATCTCCCCCAGCAGGTGTCCCCTGGAACCTGGTCCTGCTAATGTGCAAAAGGCTTCTATGATTTTGGATCAGCCTCACAGGAGCCCCAGCACTGGCTCAGGAGGTCACAGTTCAGCCCAGGGCCCTTCTGTATGAGTCCATGAGGGCTAGGGCTGCGACGATGAAGCACCACCAGGTGGCTGAAACAACGCAAGTTCATCATCTCATTGTTCTGAAGGTCAGAAGTCTGAGACCAGGTTGTGGGCAAGGCTGGTTCCTTCTGAGAACGCGAGGGAGAGCCTGTTCGAGGCCCCTCCCTGGTTCCTGGAGACTTGCTGGCCATCTTTGCTGCTCCTCGGCTGGAGATGTGTTGTTCGATCCCTGTCCTCATGCCCACACCACCTTCTCCCCACGTGCGTGTCTCTGTCCCAGCCTCCCTTTGTCATGAGGACACTAATCATTGGGTTAGGGGCCCATCCTGCTCCAGTATGACCTCATTTTAACTAATCCACACCTGCAAGGACTCTACTTCCAAACAAGGTCCTGGGGGGTATTCCTTGGAAGTATCAATTTGGAGGGGACACGGTTCGACCCACAGCTCCTTCCATGCAGTCTGTCAGTACTGTCTTTACTTGCTAGTTCTCTCTCTCTCTCTCTCTCTTTTTTTTTTTGGACTTAACTGCATATCAACAGCCAAGATAGAAAAATACCTGCATGAGAGAATCAGAGAAAGATGGAAGGAGAGTCAACAATTAAAACAGAAATGGGCCATCGTGAGGGTTAACCAAGTTAAACTAGCACCTCTTGAGTTATGTTGTCATGAGAGTTGGCACTGCCCAGGGTCACACATGCGTCCTCCTAGACCAGTGGGGTCGGGGGCTGGGGCCCTGCCTCCCTCCCTTTGCTCCGCTCCCGGGCGTGGTTGATTACCTTTCAAAGCCACATCAAAGAGAAAGCTTTGCTACTGCAGAGAAAGAGGATGAAAGGGCGAGTTTGAGGAGCTTTGTCTGGCTGCGGGGGGAAAGCCTTGAGTCTCACACCATCTTGGAGGCTAGCAGACCTCTTGTCCTCTGTGGATGGGGGATGCCCAGCAGGGAAATAAGTCATGAGCCCAAAGAAGTGGAGAGGGAGAGAGAAAGAGAAAACCAGCAGGAATTGCAAACAGCGTGGTTGTTGTTCAGGTGCTCAGTTGTGTCTGATTCTCTGTGACCCCATGGACTGCAGCATGCTAGGCTTCCCTGTCCTTCACTCTCTCCCAGAGTCTGCTCAAACTCATGTCCATTGGATCGGTGATGCCATCCAACCATCTCATCCTCTGTCGTCCCCTTCTCCTCTTGCCCTCAATCTTTCTCAGCATCAAGGTCTTTTCCAGTGAGTCAGCTCTTTGCATCAGGTGCCCAAAGTACTGGAGTTTCAGCTTCAACACCAGTCCTTCCAATGACTATTCAGGGTTGATTTCCTTTAGGATGGACTGGTTGGATCTTCTTGCAGTCCAAGGGACTCTCAATAGCATGGTAGTAATGGAATTTCTTTGATCTTCTGGTTTCCTGTCCTTAAGCGAGCATCTTTCCTACTGTAAGCAGTCATTTTTTTCCGTTTTATTGAGATGTTGTTGACATAGCCCTGTATCCATTCCAGGTATGTAATATAATGACTTAACTTACATAGAACTGTGAAATGATAGCCACAGGAAGTCCCAGAGAGGAGCAACAGGACTGGATACCTTGTGAGGCAACCTCGCCCATCTCATCTGCATCAACTCTACTGGGGAGTTCCAGCTCCTCGCCCAAACTCTGCTCCTGACCAGAAGTGGGTGGCAGGGGAATGGCTGCATTCAGACATTTGGTTTTTATTCACATTTAACCCTTGAGTACTAGCATAGGAGCTGGTGCTATTGTGTTTCTGGCAAGCATGTGTATCTTTTTAAAAAATAAATTGACAAGGCAGGGTCTTCCTGACTGAACCCCAGAGCTGTGCTGTGACCGAGAATAAGTGGGGAGCCCTGAGGCCAGAGCCAGGCTTTGGGAAGGAAGCTCGCAGGAAAGGCTCAGGGGTAGCTTTTTGGCTAGTGGGTGCTGTTGGCAGCTGCTTCTTGGAACAAGTGATAAAAAGTTCTTTTCCTGCCCTTGACTGCCCCTTACACTCCCAACGTTTCTCCCCTGGTCTCACTCCTGATCCTGCCTCCTGGCTGCATTTCATCACAGAGCCTGCGATGTGACTCCCAAGGTCATCTGTATCCTCCAGGCACCTAAAGGAGCATCAGGTCCAGAGACAGGGCTTCTCCTGGGCTGCTTCAGGGGCAGAGCTGGGCCTGAATGGAGGACGCAGGGAGAGTCATCCTGGCTCAAGTCAACACACTTCATCCACACCCTCCTTCTTTGAACAGATATTTATTGGGCACCTACTAGGTGTCAAGCAGTGTTTAGACCCCAGGGATGAACCAAGCAGGCAAACATCTCTGTCCTCATAGACTTTTTACCAGTTAGAGATGACCGTCAGGGTCACTTCTGAGAGCTTTCAAGGAGAGGAGGTGAGCGTGCCAGGTAGTGTAGAATGAGTGAGTTTTGAGTTGATGGGGAGGTTGGCGGAGAGGACCCAAGAGAGTGAAGTCCTCTCAGCACAAGCGTGTCCCTTCAGATTTGGATGCATATCAACTGCTCGTCACTGATTCGGGTCATGCAGGAAGGAGCCTGAGGACAGGTGTGTTTAGCTTGGAGCGGGGCCCTGGGCAGGTGGAGTGCGTGGAGAGTTGCGCAGGAGAGACACAGCGGGGACTCTGCGTGTGAGCAGACAGTGGGCTAGCTTGCTACCCAGTTACTCCCCAGGCCTGACGTGACGCCCGCAGTGTCCAACTGGGTCCCAGCTGTCCTGCCTTCCAAATGGGTGATATTTGACGGTATGTAGCTCTGTCCCATGGACAGAGGAGCCTGGTGGGCTGCAGTCCATGAGGTCGCTAAGAGTCGGGCATGACTGAGCGACTTCACTTTCACTTTTCACTTTCAGGTATTGGAGAAGGAAATGGCAACCCACTCCAGTGTTTTGCCTGGAGAATCCCAGGGGCGGAGGAGCCTAGTGGGCTTTCGTCCATGGGGTCGCACAGAGTCGGACACGACTGAAGCGACTTAGCAGCAGCAGCTCTGTCCAAGTTTGTCCTCTTTCTCTGTAAAAAGTTATTCTTTTAAATTTATTTTTAATCGGAGGATAATTGCTTTCCAACGTCGTGTTGGTCTCTGCCGTACAACAAAGTGAATCAGCCATCAGTATAAATACATTCCCTCCCTTTCGAGCCTCCCTCCTACCCGCCCATCCCACCCCTCTAGGTCGTCACAGAGCACCGAGCTGGCCTCCCCGTGTTACACGGCAGCTTCCCGCTAGCTGTCTATTTCCCGTGTGCTCGTGTGTGCCTGTCAACGCTGTCCTCTCAGTTTGTACCCTGTCCTTTCCCAGCTGTGCCCACAAGTCTGTTCTCTATGTCTGAGTCTCCATTTCTGTCCTGCGATTAGATTCATCAGTATCAGATCTCTAGGTTCCACATATATGCATTGTACGCGTGCATGTTCAGTCACGTCATGTCTGACTCTGCGACCCCATGGACTGTAGCCTGCCAGGCTCCTCTGTCCATGGGATTCTCCAGGCAAGAATACTGGAGTGGGTTGCCATTTCCTCCTCCAGAGGATCCTCCTGACCCTGGGATCGAACTCACACCCCCTGCGTCTCCTTCATTGCAGGCAGATTCTCTTACTACTGAACCATCGGGGAAGGCCTATATATATGCATTAATATACAATACTTTGTTTTTATCTTTCTGACTTACTTCATTCTGTATAACAGGCTCTAGGTTCATCCTGTAAAAATTCTTCTTGTAGGGGCAGTTTGAATCCAGCAACCCTGCGTATTAAGGCAATGGTGAAGGACATGCTTAGGGCCAGGAGCGTGGGGCCTAGGCCAGCCCTGCCAGGCAAGAGCCGCTCTGATTGTGTGGTCTGTGAACCAGTCTGCGATGCTAGCCAGCCTTGCTGATTCTTGTCATTACAGGACTCTGACACTAGAGGTCGCTGTTTTCCCTCAGGTCTGCAGTCTCAGGCCTTTGGAATCCTCCATGCGGTTGGTTTCCTCAAACCATCAGTTCTGCCAGCCTGGTACTGTCTTAATTAACCCAATTCACACTTGTTAGCGAAAATCAAAACCAGGCGGGATGCTACCTGTTTCAGATTGTGTCTGGGTGTCAAACTCATGCTCCAGTGTCTGCCTGGGTCCCCTGCCCGTGAGGGGATGATGCTGGCAGAGGTTGCTCTGTTAGTTGGAATTTTTAACCAAGGCAATCAATAAGTGCAAACAGAGTTAGTTGCTAAATAACTCTTAGGTCTATTAAGCAGTCTGTGAATGTTTATTTAAAATGAGGCAAGACCCAGCATCCCTTCATGGAGAGCACACTCATTCTTCAGGCCCTCGAATCCCCCAGTCCTGAGAAAGATGGTGAAATATGGTATTTTATGAATGTAGCCTGACCCTGGCATTCCATTCAGAAAAGAGACTGCTGTTCCTTTTTAAAAATGTCTTCTTACTGTAACAGTGTCTCCCAGCCGCAGAATTGATCTACTTACTGTTCCTCCCATCACGAGTTCAGAGGCTGAGCCAGGCTGGCGCTGTCCTGTTGCCCTGTGCCTACCTGCCTCGCAGGCCAAGTTCTCAGAAGAGGGAAGTAGGTGGCGGGAGAGCCTGTCCCAGCCGCCCTCATCTTGCCCTGGGTGGGTGGTGACCCGCATCACTGGGGTCACCCAATGGACCAACGGAGAGATCTGAGCCCACGAGATCCGCCACCCCACAGGGGAACAGGATCAGATAAGGCTGCTTACATTTGGGGGATTTTTTTTTAGTGGTTTTTTTTTTAAATTAAAATTTTTATTTTGTATTGGGGTATAGCCAATTAAGGGCTTCCCTCGTGTCTCAGTGGTAAAGAAACCAGCAGCCCAATGCAGGAGATGTAGGAGACTCGGGTTCGATCCCTGGGTTGGGAAGATCCCCTGGAGAAGAGAGGGCAACCCACTCCACTGTTGTTGCCTGAAGAATCCCATGGACAGAGGAGCCTGGCGGGCTACAGTCCATGAGGTCACAGAGTCAGACACGACTGAGCACGCACGCACATAGCCGACTAACAATGTCGTGATAGTTTCAGCTGAGCAGTGAAGGGACTCAGCCATACATATACATGTATCCATTCTCACCCAAACTCCCTCCCATCCAGGCTGCCACACAACGTTGAGCAGAGTTCCATGAGCTATATGGTAGGTCCTTGTTGGTTATCCATTTTAAATATAGCAGTGTGTACCTGTCCATCCCAAACTCCCTAACCACCCCTTCCCCCGGTACACCTGGGGGATTGTAATACTTTCTTGATTTCATAATGTTCTCACCCTCTTGCCCACTAAAGTTGCCATTTGCATTTATCAAAGAGTGAAGAGAAGGGCTTCTTGAGAAACTGATGCTGTTTCTTGAATCTCTTCCAAGTCTAAGACTGGGGCATCCCTGTGGAGTATAAAGAAGCAGGGTGATGCTGGAGAGAGGAAACCGGATTTCAGAACCCCGGGACCCACCACTTGCTGCTTCGCTGTCTTTGGGCGAGTTTCTTTGCTTCTTTTTCTTAGGCCTTGGTTTCAGGTGCAGAATAGGAAAGGAGATACCTGGATAGCGGGTGGCCCATGGTGGTGAGTTCATGTAGTAGATTTGCAAAGTGCCATGTTCCTTTGATGACGCATCTCTGTTGTTTATTTTCCTCTTCCTTCAGTAAGGCAGGTACATGGTTTCCTTATCTGAGCTCACTGGGACCTTTGGTCTTACCTCCCCTCCGACCCTTATCATGGTTCATTTTAAACATGTTTAACATCTACCTTTCCTATGGGCCAGTGGAGTCCTTGAGAGTCCACGTTGCACCCGATCTGATGTCTTTGTGTCTCAGGAGTCCAGCGCAGGTGTTTGCAATCCTGTGGGCTCTCATTAAATATGTTCTGACTGGATGAGCAAATGACCAGGTGAGATGACCTCCCTGGAATCACCCAAATCTAGTGGACGGATTGCCAGAGAGGCTGTCCAGATGCAGCCTCTTCTAATGGATAATCTTATCCCTCTTTCAGTGTTTTCCTGACATGCTTTCTTCTGAGAAATCATGACTGATATATACACATCATGACAAAAAGATCCTTGAGACACATTGTTCCTGTCAGTCATTTCTGTGACCACATCTGTTCTCTCAGGTGCCATGTATAGCACCTGCGTGCAAAAAAGGGTTTTTTTTTTAAACTTCTAAAAAAATAAATGTTCCCCTTTTCAAGACATTTTATTGTCATGTGTCAGAAAATATTTATAGTAAACACACAAATCTGTGATGACAGCAGTGTGGGTAACACCCTTGGAGAATTGTCCAGTGCGCAGCCTACACCACTGTACATGGCGGTTGGGGGAGGGTTCCAACTTGGCCCACACAGGCTCTGCAGGTTCCTTTTTAAAGAACAGTAAGGATCCATGTGCCTTTTTTCCCTTGACTTTGTTAGCAACATATGAACAACAGAACAGCAAGCATGCGACCTTACTTTCCAATCCCCCGGGAATCACAGGGGTCAGTTGCAGGGTGTACTTGGTACATCACGGACTCAGAATGGATCTGGAGAGAAATGTGTGAGCGGGAATCAACCTGGACGCAGCTGATGTTCCAGCTGCGTGTCCTTTCTGTCCCTCTGCTCTGCAGTGGTGCGTGAACGGCGTGAATTACTTTACCGACCTGTGGAATGTCATGGATTCCCTCGGGCTTTTCTACTTCATAGCGGGAATCGTGTTTCGGTAAGTAGTCCTCGCCACGTCTTCACGTGTCAGGAGTTTGCCGATTCTCTCAGGTGGAAAGGAGGAGGAGAGACATTTCAAGCCCAAGATAAGTGAGATAGGGTGAAATATGGTCCTGGTATTTAATGAATACAGGGCTTCCCTGGTGGCTCAGTGCTAAAGAATCCACCTGCCAATGCAGGAGACAGGGGTTCGATCCCTGGGTCGGGAAGATCCCCTGGAGGAGGAAATGGCAATCCACTCCAGTATTCTTGTCTGGGAAATTCCACGGACAGAGGAGCCTGTGGACTACGGTCCATGGGGTCACAAAGCGTCGAATACGACTTAGCGACTATACAACAGCGACAACAACATTATGAGTGTGGTGGTGGTGGTTTAGTCACTAAGTCATGTCCGACTCTTGCGATCCCGTGGACTGTGGCCTGCAAGGCTCCTCTGTCCATGGGGTTCTCCAGGAAAGAATACCTGAGTGGGTTGCCAGTTCCTTCTCCAGGGGATCTTCCACCCACTTAGATCCAGGAATCGAACTCAGGTCTCCTGCATTGCAGGCAGATGATTTACCAACTGAGCTAGGAGGGAACAGACTATCTCCAGAACACCATTCAGAAAAGCGGTTGCTATTCCTTTTAAAAAAGTTTTCTTACTACAGCAGTCTCTCTGCACCCCAGAATTGGTTTGCTTACAGTTCTTCCCATCACATGGCTGGAGGGTGAGCTGGTCTGGGGCTGCCCAGTTGCCATATACCCTCCCTGCCCTCCCCCCCCACCCCCCACCCATTTAGAGATTATTACAAATGCCTGTTGTCTCTGCCTCTTGGAGCCACAGCCTGGTTGATACAAGTTGTGTCTCCTCTCATCCCCCACCTCTTGGTGATCTGTAATTGGAAAGAGGTTCTTTGTGGTTTTTCTCTTTGTGCTTGCAGAATTTGGGGAGAGGAAATTAGAAATTGAGGGCCCTAGAGAATGACGAGGGTGTAAATATCACACAGCATTTTGCTGTGAGGCCATAGAATCTAACGTGCATTTAACTTCAACTCAAATGTTGGTTCTGGAGCCTGCCCTCCCGGGTACAAGGTTTCCTCAATCTCAGAGCTCGTGATCAGAAAAGCCAGTTGGAAATTGTGTTTGGAGGGGAAAAGCAACATGACTGCACCTGATAGGGATATTGGGGTGCACCCAAACAGTGAACCCCCTTGCCCAGTCCTGCTCCTTCCAGACCTGCCTCCCCGGTAGCTTCAAGGTGAAGCTCGTGGTTCTGATGGAGCAGAGAAGCTTGACCATTCGTATTTACACCCACTCAGAATGAGAAGCTTTACAGTGAGTGCTCATGCTATGATGTGAACTGAGTAAAGGTCAATTTTCTCCTTCAAAACCTCCCTTTCTGCTTGGGTTAAAGGCTCAGCTTTTGGATCATGGTTGGACGTGATTTCCAGATCATTCCAGTTAGAAAGCACATAAGGTTTTCAATGAACACGTTAGCAGATGGTTAGTTAATCAAATGATCTGGTGCAAATGAGGTAAGTTTCATTGGGGGGAACCTGGCAGGCTCAGGTGCCAAGTGGTTGGCATCACTGTGGAAGCCTTGTGAGCCGGGAAGTTAGCGACGATGGGATTGGGTCCTACGGTAGTACAACAAATCCCCTACGTTCGAACGTGTTATGTTAGGGGAGTGTGTTCATTAAGTCTGACAAGGTTAGCCTAGGGACGCATGTAACACAATCTGCTGTATAGTACTGTACTGTAATAGATTGATAGTACTTTTCATACAAATAATACATTAAAAACAAACACAAACAATGAAACATTTTTGATCTTACAATATGGTACCTTGAAAAGTACAGTAGAACCAGCTGTATCGCTGCTGCTTTTACGCTTGCTTCTGGACAGCCTAGGCCTGAAATAAAGTTACAGTCCTACTGTACTCGACACTGTGGTTTGGTCACTAAGTCGTGTCTGACTCTTGTCAGCCCCGTGGACTGTAGCCCACCAGGCTCCTCTGTCCACGAGATTTCCCAGGCAAGAATACCAGAGCGGGCTGCCATTTCCTTTTCCGGGGAATCTTCCCGACCCAGGGATCGAACCTGCATCTCCTGCGTTGGCAGGCGGATTCTTTACTGCTGAGCTGCTTGGGAAGCCCACGCTACATAGAATATACAGTGAAGCACACAAAGCCCAATTCTAGAGGATGCATGCTCTCGGCAGTGCACACCAGGCAGCTGAACTCATGTAATCGGATGTGGGAACCTACATTCGCATCTTTGAAAGTTCACATCTTGAAGGTTCATGTGTGGGGGACTGACAGTATTTAGGTTGAAGGGCTGAACTGTTGGGAGTCTTGAGAGCTCTGCTGTGTGTGATGTCCTCGTGTCTCCTGGAGTCACGAGGGCGGTGCACGTGGCCTTTGGTGTTCAGTGACTGAAGGGCAGGTGCAGACCCTGGTCTATTTCCACTTTCGGTTCCCAGGCTTTTGGCGGTTTCTTCACGTTTGGTTATTTTTAAAACTAAAACTTTGATTATAAATCAACCACACTTCAGTAACATTAAAAAAAAAATACTAGCAAATAAAATCCAGAAATAAATAAAAGTGAGACAAGAGCACAGCTTTGAAATGTTTGGTCCGCATCTCACAAAGTCTTTCCCTTCTTTCCACAGGCTCCACCCTTCTAACAAAACCTCACTGTACTCGGGACGAGTGATTTTTTGCCTGGATTACATTATATTCACCCTGAGGTTGATTCACATTTTCACGGTCAGCAGAAATTTAGGACCCAAGATTATAATGTTGCAGAGGATGGTAAGACTAAGGCGTGTTTGTGGTTAGTTGTCCTTCTTCTGACTATACCCAGAGTTCTTTTTGTTGCCGAGAGGAACTTTTTCTCCACAGAGGGATGGTTGCATTTCATAATCAGTAGCATCTGTTTTTTTTTTTTGATCTGTTTTCCTCAGGGGCCCCTTCCAGGTTAAAATTTAATGAAAGATGACTGTTGGGAGCAAACTGCATAACTCAGCACATTACTAGTAAAGATCTCTGTTTAGACTGTCCATGTTACCAAGTGCTCTCACTTGAGTCTTAAGTATTCACTAGGGGTGGCACAGTGGTAAAGAATCTACCTGCCAATGCAGGAGATGCAAGAAACTCAGATTCAATCCCTGTGTGGAAAAGATCCCCTGGAATAGAAAATGGCAACCCACTCCAGGATTCCTGCCTGGAGAATCCCGCGGACAGAGGAGGCTGGTGGGCTACAGTCCATGGGGTCACAAAGTCGGACCTGATTGAGCACGCGTGCGCAGGCAGGATAGGGACTTTCACACCCACTTCACAGATGTGGACAATTGGGTTCAGGAGGTTCACATGTTTGTCTGGAGACAGGCAGTGAGTTAGAAGCACAGCGAGGTCTGGAACTTTAATCTTATAACCACGTAATACAGACCTCAGGGAAGCACCACCAGGCCCATTTCATGGGGCCAGAGAACAGAAAGATAATTGCACACTGACCATGTTGCTTCTCCCAGCTTGTTTCCCACGTGACCCAAACCTCCGTGTTTTTGTCTTTAAATCAGATGGGCGTTTGAATGAGCTCATCTTGAGGTTCCTTTCCGGCGCTGAGCTCCTTTGAGTTTGTGGTTTTAATTCAAAGCATATCTGGGGCATCGAGTCACCATGAAGTCATGCTATGTGTGCAGAACATTAAAAACAATAAAACGATGCATTGTTGTCTAAAAAGGAAAGCTTCTATTTTCCTTAAAAAAAAAAAAGCAACAGCTCAGGGGTCGGCTGGAGAGGAGGGGGGCACTGCGGAGTTGAGGCCCTCTTCTGCTCCCAGGCTGGTCTCATTCAGAAAGTCTCTGCTGCTGAGATGGCCTGGGGACCTGCAAGCAAAGGTGCATCCGTCCGTGGATGCCCCGAGACCCAGGGGTGATGATGGCCATGTTTAAAAATTGGTGAGCGGATGACGCTGGCTGCCTTAGGTCCCTGGGGCCCCTCTGCCCTTCTCCGTGGTCAGCGGAGCGGTCGAGCCGCCCTGGTGCAGTCCTGACTCTGCCCTCCTGTCCTCCTCCCTCGACAGCTGATCGACGTGTTCTTCTTCCTGTTCCTCTTTGCCGTGTGGATGGTGGCCTTCGGTGTGGCCAGGCAGGGGATCCTTAGACAGAACGAGCATCGCTGGAGGTGGATCTTCCGCTCAGTCATCTATGAGCCCTACCTGGCCATGTTTGGCCAAGTGCCCAGCGATGTGGACGGTGAGCCTGACATGGTTTGGGTGGGGACAGCTGGGAGGCGGAAGATGCTTCCAGAACCAGCTCCCAGGGAGCCTCCAGGGCTTTCCGGTTTGATCCTGAGACCTGTCCTAGGAACAGGCTGCTGGAGTCCGGCCAACATCAGGCAGTGGACACTAACCCTCAAAGTCTTTTCCTTCTCCTGAGCAGGATCTTATGTACCCTGGCAATCTTGTACCCAGCATCTCAGCCTGCAAATTTTAAACCTTTTTAAAAAGAGTGTCTCTCAAATTTCTGACAGTGGCATGGCCAATGACAGCCAGAATCCTCACTGGTGTAGAAAAGAGTGTTGTGGGTCTGTCCAGAGTGACAGGGTACCCATTTATTTCAAAAAGTGCAATAGTGAAAAGTTTTGCCCTGGAACCTGGAATTTAAGCTTCTGGTATGAGCTCACTGCCAACTATCTGGAGGCAGGTTAATGGCAGCAGAGATGGCATTAATTTGATCACAGCCAGTTGGCATAAGGAAAGCATGGGGCGTGTGTTTTGGATAAACTGTAGAGCATCTTTGTGATGCTGGCGGTAGCTTGGGCTCAGCGCGTTCTGTCCTGCCACAAGAAAAGCCCCGCGATGTTCACCCGGCCGAGGCTTGTGTTTCCCAGCTCCTTGGTGTTTTCTTAATTGTCCCCATGGCCTCACGTGGTCTTTCTGCTGTCTGCTACTGCAGTCTCTTCCGAGACCTTAAGAATAGCTCTTTCCCATGCGCCAATGGAAAGGCACCTTGCTGTTACTGTTCCCCAGTCTGCACTTGCCGTTTTACATAAGCGGGTGTGTTTCGTCCTCCTGACAGTCCTACAGGTTGGTGGCCTTAGTCCCACGGGAGGCGGGTCACGGTGACCTAAAGAGTCAGTGACCGGCAGTGTTTGAGTCCTGGTTCCGTCACTCGTGTGCTGTGTGACCTGGGATGCAGTTGGCATCTCAGCCTCTAAGTTCTGCTGCTGGTAACGTGGGAGCAGCACCAGCTTCTCTGACTGGCGTCTCACCAGCCAGCAGGGCCAGACTAGCATGCTCAGAGGAGGCTCTCCAGTCCAGAGTGACTCCTGGAGCGCCAGACACTTACATCCACTGCCTTCTCTAAGATTCCCAGGCAAAACTCCTCATCTTCCCTTCCGGACCCAGACTTTCTCCAAGGCCCCCATTCTAGGCTGTTAACACCTGTCACACAGATGTGTATCAGCCTCCCAGTTTACCACGCACCCTTCCCCCGCACTATTTCCTCCCTGGTAGCCATGTTCATTTTCTACACCTGTGACTATTTCTGTTTTGTAGATAAGTTCTTTTTTTTTTTTTTTTACCATTTTTTAGATTCCACATATAAGTGATAGGGCTTCCCTTGTGGCTCAGTTGGTAAAGAGTCTGCCTGCAATGTGGGAGACCTGGATTTGATCCCTGGGTTGGGAAGATCCCCCTGGAGAAGGGAAAGGCTCCCCACTCCAGTATTCTGGCCTGGAGAGTTCCATGGACTGTATAGTCCACGGGATCGCAAAGAATCAGACACGACTGAGCGACTTTCACTATAAGTGATAGATGATATTTGTCTTTTTCTGACTTATTTCACTTAGTGTGATAATCTCTAGGTCCATCCATGTTGCTACAAATGGCCTTGTTTCAGGGGAATATTAGTCAATGAATGAAGCGTGATTCTGAGGCTTACGCCCGGTTGGGTAGAGTGCCTTGGAACAGTGCCCAGCACAGCGCACGATCCCCACCTCATGTCCCGCTGGGGTGCCTTAGTGCTGCCCTGCCAGGCGTCCTCACCTGCCGGTTGGTTGCTGCATCCTCAGGCACCACGTACGACTTCTCCCACTGCACCTTCACCGGGAACGAGTCCAAGCCCCTGTGCGTGGAGCTGGACGAGCACAACCTGCCCCGCTTCCCCGAGTGGATCACCATCCCCCTGGTGTGCATCTACATGCTGTCCACCAACATCCTGCTGGTCAACCTGCTGGTCGCCATGTTCGGGTATGTGCTCAGAGACGCGCTGGACGTGCTCAGAGACGCGCTGGACGTGCTCAGAGACGCGCTGGACGTGCTCAGAGACGCAGTGGATGTGCTCGGTGACTCGCTGGAAGTGCTCGGAGACGCGCTGGACGTGCTTGGAGACGCGCTGGACGTGTTCAGTGACGTACCGCACGTGCTCAGAGATGCACTGGCTGGGTGCCCACACCGTGCCGGGCCCCATGCTGGGCCAGGCTGGAGGCACTGGGAGGGAGGCAGCAAAGATCCCCCTTGAGGAGCACATGATAGAGGTCTCTGGGGCACTGGCGGTCTAGAGTAGGGAGGGGCCTTGAAGGGACTAAATATAGTGTGTCCCTGTAAGCTATAACCTGAGTTTATTTGACCCCAGAGACAGATGACTGTGACCCCTCCCAGCATGTTCAGACTGTATGTTAGATATCCTCTTAGCAACCTCCCCTGAGCATCGTGATGCTGGCCTGCCGGTGACTGCATCTCAGCTCAGCTCAAGGTCCTCACTTTCTGTGGACTCGGATGGTTTCCAGGGCTTAAGGGACTCAGCTGTTAGGTAGTCGCTGCTTTGAAATGTTAAGTTTAAGTACAATTCAAGAGCACAGGGTCAGGAGAGTGATTCTCTTTGGGGCTTGTGTCTAATGAGGTTGGCGTGAGAACTCGATGAGACTCTGGAACATTTTTATTGCCTTTGGCCATTCTCTTTAATACATTTAGAAAATCATGTTTATCTCACCCCTTATTTCTTAAGAGGGTTTCGAAGAACCCCATGTGTCGGTTACAGTGGAGGTACCTTGGTGTTTTATGCTGTTCCTGTGAAGTAGCTGGTTGTTTTGAGTACATGAATCCTGGCACACAGAGAGACACGTAGTTTAGAAACAAAATACAAATTAAAACATTATTTGTTAAACCTTGGAGTGAACGAAAACTATAGTTGAACCCCGAGACTGGGAAACTGTGACAGACAAGAAATACGTTTGATTTCATGAAACAAATGTTTTAGGTACAGGGGACCACAGATAGAGTCACGTGATAAATGATACACTGGGGGCAATCTTTGCCTGAATGTGAGCAAAGGCTTCTAATTCTTAAGATAGAATGGGCTCCTGCGCACTGGTGAAAGAAAGATGAGCCAGTAGAAAACGGGCAAGGGGAATGCAATTCAGAGAAATTTAAATGGTCCCTAATCATATGTCGCGGGAAAGGTCAGATGGAACCAAGAGTGAGGTGCTGGTTTAGGATCCGTCAGGTAAACAGACATCAGGAGAAGGGTTCAGGGTGGCTCTGGGAGTCTGAATTGGCTCCAGCTTTTGGGAGAGTGACCTGAAAATAGCTATTAAAGATACACAAACCTTTGGCCCAACTCCTTCACGTCTGGGAATCTTTACTAAAGGTCCATATGGAAGAACATTTGTTGGATCATCATTTGATGCCTGTCAATAAGGTGATGACAGGACAAAACATGTTCTAGCCACGCCACGGAATATCATGCAGCCCTTACATGTTCTAGCCACACCACGGAATATCATGCAGCCCTTACATGTTCTAGCCACACCACGGAATATCATGCAGCCCTTAAAAAGAAAAGGCGGGGTCTCTGTTTATTGACTTGGAAGGATATTTTGTTAAATATAAAAAGCAAAGTGCAGACTTATTTTAGGGTATAATCTTATTTTCTGACAATAAAAAAAAGACATTTAAAAAAATCAAGTCTATATTTCCCTCATCACAATGATCACATATTACTTCTATAATTTAAAAAAAAAAGAAATCAGTCAGTTGTCACACAGAGCCGTGAGGGGCGCCAGGATTGTAATCGAGGGTCATCTTTCTCTGTTGGTCGGTGGCCCGCCCTGGAGTGAGGCTGGGTGGGGTACACGTGCCTCTGGGGACATCACGCATCCGTGGCACTGAGCAGCGAGTGGTCACCTGGCCTTCAGGTGCACAGAGACATCCGCCTCTAGTCCAGGTGCTTCCAAAATGTCACTGCTTTGCTTAAAATTCTGGAAGTGTTTTAGTATTTCCCCACAGTGTTCAGGGTAAATTTCAGCCTCCTCCAAGGCCGTCTGTGACCTGAACTTTGAAGACACCTTCAGGATTCTGTCCACAGGCATCCCACCTGTTCATCCCTGAACAAGGTGATCTGTCCCGCCTGACACTTTCGCAGATGTCACTGCTGTGTCGGCATCACCTGTTCCATCTTGATGGCTCCCTCCCCCTTCCTCCTTGTCCTCTAAGGAGCCCAGCAGCATCCTTGGCCTGAGTGGTCCACGTGCCCTCCCTACTGTGCATAGCAACCCCATGAGCCCCCTTCACAACCACAGCCTCCTCTCCTTCCAGACTGTAGCCTCTGGAGGGCAGAGACTGTGTCTGTCTCAGCGCCTGGCCCTTCCTGGGTTTTGTTCCATGGATGAAAAGAACAGAATTCATTCTGCTTTTAGTTCATTATTTGGTCACCAGTGAGGAGCTTAGCTTCCTGTTCTGTTAGTCAGGGTGAAATGTTAAATAGTGAAGTCACTCAGTTGTGTCCAACTCTGCGACCCCATGGACTGTAGCCCACCAGGCTCCTCTGTCCATGGGATTTTCCAGGCAAGGGTACTGGAGTGGGTTGCCATGTCCTTCTCCAGGGGATCTTCCCGACCCAGGGATCGAACCCAGGTCTCCTGCATTGCAAGCAAATGCTTTACCGACTGAGCCTCTAGGGAAGCCACTAGGGAACTGTTAATGGTGAATGTCAAACTAGTGATGGGTTTATCACAGAGATAACATCTGTTCTGTGTCGGCCACAGAGGTCACGTGGCCATTGGTCCCACTTGGCCTTAAAGAGGGAATGTGCAACCACTCTCCTCCCTCAACCATCACTGGCTCTAACGGGGTCCTGAAGAGGACTTAGAGATTCAGACACCTGTATTGCTTAAGGGAAGCTGGACCATGTCAGGCT
This sequence comes from Ovis aries, assembly GCF_016772045.2. NCBI lineage: Eukaryota > Metazoa > Chordata > Mammalia > Artiodactyla > Bovidae > Ovis > Ovis aries. Next base: position 7,033,826 of record NC_056054.1, on the reverse strand, counting down.
GCTGAAAGTCCCCAAGTCTGAGCTTGCAGAGAGAGATGGCAAGAAGAGTGACTATGTATCCATGTGAGGGCAGAGAAGGGAGGACCAACTCCCAGACTTGAAGCAAGACTGGGGAGGAAATGAGATGACTGGGATTCTATTTGACAGTGATAGCCTCTCCTATCAACCTTTATGTTGAACACTGGGCAGCCCCTGTAAAAAAACCGACCACTGAAATAACATCTACAACGATTCAACGAAAAGGCTGACAGCTTCCAGGGCTGTGGACTCTGAGTGACGTGAATTCAGTAGATCTCAAGAGGCAAAGTGGAATAGTGCTTAGGGCTAGCCTGAGTCTGTGTGCTGTGACTGTGAGTGTGTGTGTACGCGTGTCCAGCTGTGTCCACCTCTTTATGACCCCATGGACTGTAGCCTATGCCGGATGACTCTGTGACCAGGCTCCTCTGGCCATGGGATTCTCCAGGCAAGAGCACCAGAGTGGGTTGCCATTTCTTCCTCTAGGTGTTCTCCAAAGCCGTTCTTCAGGACTGTATCAGTTTGTAATTCATTATGCCCTTGACAATCATAAAATGATAGAATTTGGAGCTGAGAGGGACAGGAGTCTGGCCTGGTTTTTTTGGGTCAAGGAAGTGGAAGTTGGGCAGCTCAGCATCCATGGTGCTGGCCACACTGCCATCCAGCTTGCCGTGTCCATTCGAGACTTGAACCTGAGTGTTTTCCCCATGAGGCCTGAGCTGTTGGGCCAGGCTTCAGCCCACTGTTGCCTCATTCAGTGCTTAAGTGTAAAAGCTGGAGGAGTTCCCTTCCCAGGGGGGCTTCCTGGATTCCTCTTGGGCTCAAGCAGAGGCCTTTTCTTTGTTAATCCCTGTCTGGGCACTTGAGAAGAACCCCTGTGCTATCCTTAGGCTAACTGATCAGAACACTGTCTTGGGAGATGGTTGTAATGGTTGTTCTCTGCTTTCCTGATAGCTCAGCTGGTAAAGAATCAGCCTGCAATGCAGGAGACTCTATTTCGATTCCTGGATCGGGAAGATCCCCTGGAGAAGGCATACGCTACCCACTCCAATATTCTGGTCTGGAGAATTCCATGGACTGCATAGTCCATGGGGTCGCAAAGAATCAAACACGACTGAGTGACTTTCACTTTTTGAGCTCACAGCTCTGGGCTGTGACCCCCCATCTGGCTTCACATCAAAATATTCCTGTAACAGCTTAACTATACACAATGGCAGCCTTTTGAACTCAAAGTAAATGAACACTTGGGATTTTAAAGCGATATTGGAGTGTTCTCTAGATGGTATTCAGCGGGGAAAGGAAATGGATGTGAACATCTGTGATTATTCCACATTAAAATTATTGATCACAGGCCGTGTGAGGCTTATCAGAGCATGGAGTGAACTTAATTGTCAGTAGGTGACTCGGGGGCACGTTAACACACAGCTAAGGCGCTTGCAGGTGCCGCTTCCTGAAGATTAATCCACCAGGGCTTTTCTGCTGAAAGGGACCCATCAGACATGCCCCGTCTTCTAAGAATGATTTTTTAGTCTTAGGACTAATGTGTGTTCATTACAAATATGGAGCAGAATAGGAAAAAAAAAATCATGTGATACAGACTTAATTAGTCCCCGGCAGGCTATTGAATCAGGATGAAAAGCGAGCAGATAATGGTAACGATAATAATAGCTAATATTTATTGACACTTTATTGGGCTAGGCACATCCAAGTGCTTGACATGTGTGGCCTTATTTAAATTATCCATCATTTTTGTGTAGGCGTGGTTTTATAACCATTTATGAATGAGGAGCTGGAGGCAGAGAGAGGTTAAAATCTCTGCTGTTTGAGACGTAGAGAATGCACATGTGGAGACGGGGGTGTGCGGTGGAAGGGGAGGGTGGGACAGATTGATAGAGTGGCGCTGACATATATGCCCTGCCACGTGTATAACAGCTAGCTGGTGGGAAGCTGCTGTCTAGCACAAAGAGCTCAGTTTGCTGTGCTCTGATGACCTAAGGGAGCAGGGAGATGGGGACCGAGTAGGGAGGGAAGCTTGAGGGAAGGGATGTATGCTTACCTATGGCTGAGTCGTGTTGTTCAGCAGAAGCCATCACAACACTGGAAAGCAATTATATTCCAAAAAAAAAAAAAAGAATGAAATCCCTGCTGTTTGAGGGTGATGGGCACGAGGCATAGTGATACAAGATGACGTGATGTGATACAAACAATAGAAACAGCACGAAAAGGCTCTTGACAAAGGATCGTGGTGCTGAGTCGGGGGTCATAACTTGTGACAGATCCTGGGGGTGGGCAGCAGTGAATGGATGAGACCTTTGCCCTTTGAGGTTTGGTTGAAAATTCTGAAAGAGATGGGAATACCAGACCACCTAACCAGCCTCTTGAGAAATCTGTATGCAGGTCAGGAAGCAACAGTTAGAACTGGACATGGAACAACAGACTGGTTCCAAATAGGAAAAGGAGTACGTCAAGGCTGTATATTGTCACCCTGCTTATTTAACTTCTATGCAGAGTACATCATGAGAAAACACTGGGCTGGAAGAAACACAAGCTGAAATCAAGATTGCTGGGAGAAATATCAATAACGTCAGATATGCAGATGACACTACCTTTATGGCAGAAAGTGAAGAGGAGCTAAAAAGCCCCTTGATGAAAGTGAAAGAGGAGAGTGAAAAAGTTGGCTTAAAGCTCAACATTCAGAAAACGAAGATCATGGCATCTGGTCCCATCGCTTCATGGGAAATAGGTGGGGAAACAGCGGAAACAGTGTCAGACTTTATTTCTGGGGGCTCCAAAATCACTTCAGATGGTGACTGCAGCCATGAAATTAAAAGACGCTTACTCCTTGGAAAAAAAGTTATGACCAACCTAGATAGTATATTCAAGAGCAGAGACATTACTTTGCCGACTAAGGTCCATCTAGTCAAGGCTATGGTTTTTCCTGTGGTCATGTATGGATGTGAGAGTTGGACTGTGAAGAAGGCTGAGCACCGAAGAATTGATGCGTTTGAAGTGTGGTGTTGGAGAAGACTCTTGAGAGTCCCTTGGATTGCAAGGAGATCCAACCAGTCCATTCTGAAGGAGATCAGCCCTGGGATTTCTTTGGAAGGAATGATGCTAAAGCTGAAGCCTCAGTACTTTGGCCACCTCATGTGCAGAGTTGACTCATTGGGAAAGAGTCTATGCTGGGAGGGATTGAGGGCAGGAGGAGAAGGGGACGACAGAGGATGAGGTGGCTGGATGGCATCACGGACTCGATGGACGTGAGTCTGAGTGAACTCTGGGAGATGGTGATGGACAGGGAGGCCTGGCGTGCTGCAATTCATGGGGTCGCAAAGAGTTGCACACGACTGAGCGACTGAAATGAACTGAACTGAACTGGAGAGGGAGAGGCAGAGGAGATAAAGCGGTCTGGGGAGGACCAGCAACTACAGAGGGGAGAAGTTGAAGCGGTAGGTTATGGAGTCTTTCTGCCGTGGCAAAGAATTTGGAGTTTTTCCTGCAGGTGAAGGAAGATTTTCATGGGTCTCTACACAGGCAAGCAGCATAATCTTAGTTGTGTTACTTTGACGAAAACATACTTGACATTTAGCATCACAAAACCCAGCGCCATGAAATCGCTGACTGTCTCTTACTGTTCCCTGTGATGCATGTTTGGTGCTGCAGAGTCAGAGGGGAGCCTGGATGTGCGGAAACATTTTAACACACCCGCTGGGGCACCGCACGGGTGCAGAACATCAGGGTGATCCAGGGTCCTTGGATATCGCTAGTGTGTCAGGCCAAGAAGGGCAGATGGAAAAATGCCTGAAATCTGTGAAAAGCTTGGCAGAGAGGCCGATCTGCTTGCGGTCTAGCTGGCAAGTTTCTTGTAGTACAGGTTTTTCTAGATTCTGGCGTCATTTTAGTGTCTCCTTTTTCTTTGTGAATTTTTTGCCGACTTTCCATTCTGCTCTGTGGATTGGTCTTTCTGTTTTTGTTTTTACTACCAAACGGCTTTAATTACTGATGTTTAAAAATCATTTTAACATCTGTTGTATGAAGGCCCTTCATTAGTCTTACTCAGACTTTGCCTGGCTTTTCTTGTATGTTTAATCAGATGGAGGGCCTAAGGCTCATCTTCTGAAATCCGTTTTTCTTTCCTATTCCAAAAATTTTGTTAATCAATTTTATTGTGCTGATGTTAACTTTGTAGATTCATTTAGGGGAAGCTGAGATCTAAAAGAAGTGCCAGAAAAAAATAGGTTTTTCTCCACTTAATCAAACACATATAGTTCCTCAGTTTTCTGGACTTTTTTTTCACATGGATATGGTCAATGTTTTGTACATTTTTTTCTAGCCATTTGTGTTGTGAGTGACATAGTTTTTCTATTATGTTTTTTCAATAACAGTTTTTTGATATGTAGGGAGGTTATGAAATATAACTTATTTTGGAATAAGTCTCTTCTGCTATTGTTGTTCAGCTGCTAAGTCATGTCTGGCTCTTTGCGACCCCATGGACTGCAGCATGCCAGGCTTCCCTGTCCTGCACTATCTCCTGGAGTTTGCCAAACTCATGGCCACTGAGTTGGTGATGCCATCCAACCATCTCATCCTCTGTCGCCCTCTTCTCCTCCTGCCCTCAATCTTTCCCAGCATCAAGGTCTTTTCCAATGAGTTCAATAAATAAGAAATAGGAGGAAACTTCCATGATGTGATGAAAAGAAAAGAGAGAGAAAAAAAATAATTCCATGTCTCCTTACTGAATTCTTTTTTTCCTCTCTCTTTTCTTTTTATCATGTCATGGAAGTTTCTTCCTATTTCATATTTATTAAGCTACTTCTTTCTTCTTCTTCTTTTTTTCCCCTCCTAATCAGAAATGGATGTTGCATGTCACCAGAAGACTTTCTAGCAATAATGGAAATGGCATTTTTTTCTTTTGATCTATGATGCATTACGAAAATGATGAATTACATAAGTGACCTTAATATTTAGTTATCCTTTTGTTCTTTGGTCAGGCACACTACTCTTTTAACGTAATGCTGAATTTCAGCCATGTGTGTTACAAGGCTATCTGAATCCTAAACATTTATCTCTCAGTGACATTTCCGCTGTCAAGTGATGTCTGAGAGTTCGTCTCTCCTGTCTCTTCACCCTCTCATACTCAGCTAGCGGACAGAGATCCCACCGGCTGGGTAGCTGAGGGCACAAGATATCACCAGAGATGCTTAGTCAAAGGGGACCATGCTTAGATTTCCCTGGAGGTCCAGTTGTTAAGATTCTGTGCTCCCAATGCAGGGGGCATGAGTTCCATCCCTGGCTGGGGATCTAAGATCCCACATGCTGCGTGATGCAGCTAAATGTTTTTTTTAAAAGGTGGAGACCTTGCAGAATTTCTCCCAAGGAAGACACTAGATGGCCAGTGCTTGGCAGGGACAGTGAGGACCATCAGAGTTGGGTGGATGAGAGCCTAAACCTGAGGGAGGGGCCCTGAGCTGCTCTGGACATTTGGGTTTGCTGAGAGGCTTGAGATGTATCGGCAGTAGAACTTAGCCCCTCCTCTATGGAAATGGAAAACCATGTCTAAAGAATATCAAAATCATTCGAGCAAAGCACTCTGGAGCAGTGCCCAGTTATTAGCCTCCCCTGGGGAGTCCTCATGTCTTTTTGGCAGAGTCTGGGGCTGACTCAGGAGAAGAAGAGCAATCTGGAAGTTCTGGGGTGGGCTTGGCTCTGGTCACATTTGTCCTTTTCTGCTGCTCTCTGGAGGAAGGTGGGCCTGAGTAAAGGTGGGCCTCAGCATGGTCAGCCTTGGAAATGTGTGATTTCTGCAAAGCGGCCTTTGGGTATTTATGTCCAGTAATCAGCCAGCTCATCCACAACCCCTGGGATGCGGATGAGGGCTTTTACTGCTTGCCCAGGAGAGGAACCCCGCTCACTGGATCCGCCTGGACCCTGAAGTGCAGAGGAAGCAGTGGTTCCAGCTAGGGCTCCATGGAGCCTGCTGGGTTGTCCTGAGGAGCACGTGGGGCAGAGATGGGAGGCAGAGTTCTTCAAGGTGAAGCGGCTACCAGTACCAGTCTCTGTTGTGGGCACTGGTCTAAGTGCATTTCAGACCAGGATTTGGCAGCCTTTTCTGTACGTGCCAGCCAGGGTCTGGCTTCGACCAGATATGCGGAAGGTAGCCATGCCTCATGACCCTGCAACATCCCCTCCTCTCATGGCCCCTTACAGAGCAGTTTTGGCCCCTAGGTCACATTGCCAATTCCTTTTCTAGATGACCTGGGAGGCTTAAGATGTTTTCTGTTGCCTCTGAGTGACTGGCGAAGCTAAGATGCCAATCTCTTCCCACTAGGAAGGACCCTTCTCGGCCATAGTTCCACTCAAAGCTTTTCAGGAAGAGAGAGAGGGTTCACGTTCTCCAGCTCTAGGCATCCTGAGTGTTCCTCCCTTCAGTAGGAATGAGTAATTCCTTTTGGATAAAACTTCAGAAGACAACATTTGATGCATGACAATGGATGCAATTTTTTTTTTTTTTTAAATTTGGGGCATTGCAGTAGCAATTGGCAGAAACCATTTTTGGGTGCATAGGTAAGAATTTAAGATGCTCCTCCTAGGGCATCACCATTCGAATGATGATACTGGTTCTGGCACAAAGAATAGAGTAAAACGTGATTCCTGGCAGGCTGCCTGCCTGGACTTCGTTAACCCGGGCGTGCCTGCCGTCCTCTCTCATTGCAGCAACAAAAGCCAGCGGTGTCCTTTGCAGACGCAGAATCAGCAGGGACTGGCCAGGACAGATAATGATGCTGGGTGTTCGTCTCCGAGCAACCTGACCTACATTTGGAAGAAGCGGCAGCTTCCCTGCTGGGTTCAGTTTGCTGCACGCTCACGCATCACAGTCCTGTCTGCTTTTCACTTAGAGAGTCTACCATGTAGAGATGACACATGGTCAATCAAGAAACCATTTTACGTGCCTAGTCTGAGAGGTTATGGATAGTAGATACTCAGTAAATGTGAATTCCCTCCACTTTAAAAACCATCCCCTATTGAAGAGGCATTCCCTGCAAAAGCCTGCCCTGCGCAGACCCCAAGACCTGGAGGAGTCTGATTCATCAGTCAATGCCAAGATAGGCAGAGCTGAACCTACAGGCAAAGCCACAGCCATGCTCCATGTAGGTGAGGGCTTTGCTTGTGTGTATGACCATCACTTGCCTGAAGATATGTAAGTCTTAGGTGGGGTAGTGTGGCAGAGAGCAAGAGTGAGGTCTCACAACAAATGTATCCCATTTGGTCTGCCTGAGAAGTTTGGCCTCTGAAGTTTTTACCCAGAGTTTGGAGAATTTAATCTATCTGCAATCAGGATTTGCTTGGAGGTGATTTCTAAGCATTCACTGCTACTTCTTTGGCTCTTAAAGGGGTGATTTGGTGTTAGCAGTAAAACTGTCTTGGATGATTGGACTTCAGTGAATGGTAGAATGCTTCACAGTAATCTTTTACTAAGTAGTCCAAGCAGATCAGCGATTTAATGAACGTGAACTTGGGCAAACTCCGGGAGATGGTGAGGGACAGGGAAGTCTGGTGTGCTGCAGTCCATGGGGTCGCAAAGAGTCGGACACGACTTGGTGACTAAACAACAAAAACCAAGCAGGTACTTTTGAAACGAGCATAACTCAGAACATTCATTCGCCACGTCATGCAATGGTATCAGGCAGTGACAGGGCAAACAGGCTCTGGAGTGGGTCGTAAAGTCCAAATTTTGGCTTCATCACTTCCCAGTTGGGGGACTCAGACAATTTACCTACCCTGCTTCTGCCTCAGTTTCCTGATCTGTTAGACATAGGTGATGGTAGCACTTATATACTACAGAGTTGTTTGCAGATTAAATCAACTAATATAAGTAGACCGCTGACAACAGGGTCTGGTCGATACACAGTCTTGGTTTAATTCGTAACCGATAAATCAGTAGTATAATCAGACATTTTCCCAATAAACAGACATCCTAATTTTCCTTATGGGGATCTCTTTCTCCCTATGAACAGTGATTTACACAGTGGGATGGTATTGTAAGTAAAAATTCAAGCCTTATTATTTTCACTCACATATAAGCAAGCATTTTCCCAAAGTATAAAAGTTAGTTATAAACGTAAATTTTAATGACTGCATAATGTAATCATATGGATTAGCCATAATTTGTGATAAATTTTCCTAGTGTTGAACATTTTGGTTGTTCCATGCTGCTGGGTGGATGGTGGGGGCACCAGACGCCCATGAGTGTATAACCATTTCTATATTCTCTTTTCTCAGTGTCTCCTTATTCTTAGGTTAGATTTCCAGAAATAAAATCAATGGGTCAAAGGGATAAATATTTTTAAGGCCCTTGATAAATATTAACAAACGGCTCTCCCAGATCGTTTATAATTAAACTCCCACAATGACGTAGGCAAGTTATTCCTATGAGAGTCATCCCCTTGGGCCTCTCAATATGAAACACGATACCCGACTAACGGACAAAGAGAACCCTTGAGAGGTCTTGAAATAGGAATCATTTTAAAGTTCATTGGACAATCTTTTGTGATTAGCAACAACAACAAGACAAAAGCCAGATCTAATTTTGACCCAGCATGCACGAAAGAGTGCCTGAGTTGTTCAGGCTCTGATACCAGCATGAATTTTTCTCTCCTGTGTCAGTGAGAGCTTGATACCAACGTTGCTGTATTCGGCACTGAAATGGCCAGGCCTGTGGAAGGCTGAGTCTTGACCCTCTCTCCCCTCCCACCAGTTACACCGTGGGCACAGTCCAGGAAAACAACGACCAGGTCTGGAAGTTCCAGAGGTACTTCCTGGTGCAGGAATACTGCAGCCGCCTCAACATCCCCTTCCCCTTCGTGGTCTTCGCCTACTTCTACAAGGTGGTCAAGAAGTGCTTCCGGTGCTGCTGCAGAGAGAGGAACACGGAGCCCTCCGCCTGCTGTGAGTGGCTCAACCCTTGCGCTGGGGCCCAGAGGCGGGGGTTCGTTTCTGGGAGGGTGTCTTGTCCACATCTCAACAGGGGGGGTTAGTCACAGTTATTTCAGCACTCACAGTGGTGTGTCCTGAGACTTCTCTGATGGCCCAGTGGTTGAGACTGAGCTCCCAAGGCAGGGGGCGGGGGCTGAGTTTGATCCCTAATCAGAGAACTAAGTGAGATCCCATGTGCCACACAACCAAAAAAAAAAAAACAACAAAAAAACAAACCCAAGTGTAGGTCAGGCAGAGAGTCCCCCAGTGACTTAATTCAGGAGGAAGAATAGATTAAGAAAGACATCCAGATCTGCTGGGACAGTCTTGTTCCAGGGGCTCGCTTTTGGATGGACATCATAATGGTGTAAGCAGGATGTTGAACAAACACGACGGGTGGGATAGTGTCAAAATGTGACTTGGTTCTTGCTCTCTGTTGCTTCTGTGACATTTATTCTCTGGGAAACCTTAGGTCTGATTCTGGCAAGGCTCATGGTTGCAGAAACCAGTACTCGAGAAACCAGGCCCCACACTCGGAGAGTTGGAGAACTCAGGTTAATTACAGCGGCGGGCCCAGAGGAGTTAACACTCCAACCTCTGAGCCCCGAACAAAGGGATTACAGAGATTTTATAGGCAAACTGTAGTGGGCAACACTAGCTGTTAATAGGCTGGTTTAAGCTAAGGGGTTTCATGCGTGCAGGAACAGCAGTCAGGATGGGGAGGGGGATGCCTGGCCTGGACGGGCATGATTAAGCAGGTTTGCAGGGGCTGGGCGATTGCAAAGAGCAGGACAAGGGTGAGTGAGATAAACTCCAGTTCCAGTATTGCAAGTCTCCACTTTCTGAGACTACGTGACCTCCGTGATCTAGTCTTTGCAAGGGGCAAGCTGAGTTACAGAGGCAGAAGGGGAAGGAGGTCATGCCAAATTTTAACGTTCCCTCTTCATTCATGCCTTTTCTGGTGGTTCTTAGAGAAAATCTTCCAAAGACCTTACTTGGTTAAAGACTCTCAGTTTAGGAATTGGGACCCGCTGTCCAATAGATTAACCTGCCTGTTCGCCGTCTTCCAGAGGGGAGACTCCCCTTAGCACCCTTCTCAGCTAGTGGACTCGAAGGAAGGGTGGGCCACTGGCCTTCCTCTCTCCCTGCTTCCTGCCCACTCACTCACCAGCTGCCCTAACTGACCTTCTGTGGGTAGGAGTGCAGCAGAAGGGAGAGGAAAGAGCGGAAACCCTCTGTGGAAACAGTGGCGCTGCCCTGGGCTGGCTCCGTGCCCCCTGGCCTGTGCGTGTTTCCAGCTGTCCCGCGATCGCATGGTGCATGGTGGGTCCGTCAGCTGAACCCTGCCCAACCCCTTCACACCACACACTGTTCCTGGGGTCTGGCAATGCTTTCTCCGGGGGCTGCTCCTCGACCTGAGCCTCTGGTCTCCAGGGGTGTCTTCTGCACACTCCCCCGCACTGCCTTCTGGAAGGCAAGAGTCCACTCGGCCGTGCGGCTTGCTCTGTCTCTCTTGCATGTTTGCCCACCTCCTCAGCCCTGTTAGACTCTAGGCAGGCAGTTCCCCACCAGCCCATCTGCTCGCCCCGCCTATGGGAGCTGGACTCTCTGACCGTTGACCCTCGGTCACACCTGGTTCCACCATCTTTTTGGCTGCAGAGAACCCACATCCGGCTCTCTCCCCTGAGACCCTAGAGTTTCCTAACGCCCCTTCCTTGAGCCACTAAGCTGGGCAATTCTTCCTCACCCACAAGTGTGTTTCCACTAGATTCAACCCAAGGGAGAGAGAGGCCTATTTTCATTCCTCCGGATGTTTGGATGCAAAGAAAGAGTTGGAAAGAGCACTGCCGGCTCCTGTAGCTTGCTCTTTAGCCTCAGGCTTAAGCCGGGGGCTCCATCTCAGGGTGAGAGTGGGGCACAGCTGCAGGGCAGGCGTCTGCACATTGACGGGGCCCAGACCCTTTGGGGTCCACATGGATGTTTCCATTTTTTTTTTAACAGTCAGAAGGAAAAGAAATAATTTTTAGGTGACAGAAAATCTATTGGTACGTGTGTGGGAAGCCACCACTTCCCTGGTGACTCAGACGGTAAAGTTCTGCCAACTGTGCGGGAGACCCAGGTTCAGTCCCTGGATCGGGAAGATTCCCCTGGAGAAGGAAATGGCAACCCACTCTAGTACTTTTGCCTGGAAGATCCCGTGGTCTGAGGAGCCTGGTAGGCTACAGTCCATGGGGTCGCCAAGAGTTGGACACGAGTTCACTTTTGCTTTCATATATGTGGGTGCGTGTTCAGTTATGTCCAACTCTTTGTGACTCCATGGACTGTAGCCTGCCAGGCTCCTCTGTCTTCATGGAATTTTCCAGGCAAGAATGCTGGAGTGAGCTGCCTTTTCCTTCTCCATGGGATCTTCCTGACCCAGGGATCCAACCTGTGTCTCCCATGCCTCCTGCATTGGCAGGTAGATTCTTTACCACTGAGCTGTCCGGGAAACCCCTATTGGTATATACTTGTCTTTATACCAACCCAGTCATATAATCTTTTTAATATTTTCTTCATCCAGGAAGGGGCCCATGATGGCAGAAGTGCCAGTGCTGAGGGCCTGGGGTGACTGACTTATCTCAGTTGCCACGGACCAGCCCTACAGTAAAATTAGAAGTCCTGTATCCCAGGGACTCCATCAGTTCAGGGACTCACAGAGGTCATCAGTGGTTCTGTGTGCTGCTTAGGGATGCACAGCTGATGACCCAGATTGGACTCAGCCCTAGAACCTGCGAGATTTCCATTCTCTCTCTCTTTTTTTTTTTGAGGAAAAACCAAGAAGGGTCTCACTGAGTCTCTAAGAAGATCTCTTGTATCTTATCTAACAACTCCATGAGACCTGGTTGCTTGAAAAGCTGCTATTTATCTGCTCACTGACTGGGCTTCCCCGGTGGCTTGGACAGTAAAGAATTTGCCTGCAATGTGGGAGACCTAGGTTTGATCCTTGGGTTGGGAAGATCCCCTGGAGGAGGGCATGGCAACCCACTCCAGTATTCTTGCCTGGAGAATCCCTGTGGACAGAGGAGCCTGGCGGGCTGCAGGCCATGGGGCTGCAAAGAGTCGGACACGACTGAGTGTCTAAGAATGCACGACTACCATCATGGGTTCATGTTCCATTTTGGGCCAATCATTCCTGTCTTTCTAGTATATCCCAAATATTTTGATGATTCAGAAAGTAAAAACATGAATTTTACTAACCTAGATATGATAATTGGCTGTAATTGAGAAAAATTTAATTTGTCAGGAACCATCATTTTTTTTTTTTGTTTGATTCCTGCAAAGAAAAATAGGGGAAAGGCACTCAGGAATATGACCTTCAATATTGTTCATAATTTGCTTCTGTGTTACCCCTGCAGCCGTGATCCCCTAAAGTCTGGCTTTCAGAATGTAAACGTACAACGACCCCCATCTCATGTCACAGTTTAAAGAATCCTCATTGTCGACTCTTTTAACAGCATTATTTCAAGATGTTAAATGTCACTTTGGGGATGTCATTAGCTATCGCATGTATGTAATGAGGAAAGGTGTTTTGACAATTTGGATAAGTTACTGTCTTTCTCCTCATTGTTTTGCTGTGGAAGACAGTGAGTCGTTTCTAACCAAAAGAATGAGAAGTCTTTATATCAGGGATGGGAATTGAAAGCTGAGACCTGGAATTTGTACTCAAAGACTACACCCAAGGATCAGAGGCCTGTCATGAAGCATCTCAGAACTACCCTTGAGTCTGTTTTGAAGCCATGTCATGGATGAATGTCTGTAGAACCTGTGGGAAGGCTCAGGGGAGCAAACCAAGCCTGCATACTTGGAGGCAAATGCAAAGTAAATTTAGGAAATGTGTTGCCAATGAGAGTCTTTGGCAACAAGTTTCATACTTCTTCCTGAATGGTTACAGAGAAAAAACAAATGATGGAGAAAGGTTGTGGGGAGGAAGGTTTGACGAAGTATAAAGGAAAGTGAAAGTGGCTCAGTTGTGTTAGAGTTTTTGTGACCCCCCTGGACTAAACAGTCCATGGAATTCTCCAGGCCAGAATACTGGGTAGCCTTTCCCTTCTCCAGGGGATCTTCCCAACCCAGGGATCGAACCCAGGTCTCCTGCATTTATTCTTTGCCAGTTGAGCCACAGGGGAAGCCCAAGAATACTGGAGTGTGTAATCTATCCCTTCTCAGGGGATCTTCCCCACCCAGAAATCGAACCAGGGTCTCCTGCATTGCAGGCAAATTCTTTGCCAACTGTGCTATAAAAGCCATGTCTGACAGTTAGTGCCGTCTGGAAATAATGTAGTGCCTTGTGAGGTAGGGAATTCCTCATCACCCGTGGAATTCCAGCTGGGGATGGGGAGGTAGAGGGGTCCATGGGACAAAGGTCTGCTCTCCAGCCCAGAATCAGTAGAATCAGGAGACGTGATGTATGGGTGAGGACAAATCAGTCCTTTGGATTCAGGATGGGCTGAGAAGGCAGGATAAGATGCAGATATCCTCCCCATATTTATTTGTGATTAAGCATAATAAGAACATAAATGTAGAAAACAGGCATGTGGACGCCGGGGGCTGAGGAAGGTGAGGGTGGGGGGAATTGGGAGATGACCTGTCTGGTGGTCTCCCATTCCCGTTCCATTTTTGTATCCTTCCTGAGACTAAGAACTGTCTGGAGAGAGCATCGTTGGCTCTCTGTTTCTCTGATTGTGGTGAGCCCTTCCAGGAGACAGATAGAGAACAACACGGCTCATTCTGACATGTTTGCTTTCTCTAGTTGGAGCCCCTGTCCACTTGCTGGCCAGGTTTGGGGATATGTTTTCTTTCATTCATTTGTTTTTATTGGAGTATAATTGCTTTACAATGCTGTGTTGGTTTCTTGGTGAGCACACACACTACCATGTGTAAAATAGAAAACTCTACACTGTGACGACCTAGAGGGGTTGGGAGGGAGGTCCAAGAGGAAGGGGATATGTGTATGCGTATGGCTGATTCACTTTGTTGTACAGCAGAAACCAGCGCAACATTGTAAAGCAACAAAGCAACATGTGTTGGGCAGTCGCTCAGTCGTGTTTGACTGTTGGTGACCCCATGTGAGCCCTGCAGCACGCCAGGCTTCCCTGTCCTTCACCGTCTCCCAGAGCTTGCTCAAGCTCATGTCCATCAAGTCGGTGATGCCATCCAACCATGTCATCCTCTGTCATCCCCTTCTCCTCCTGCCTTCTGTTTTTCCCAGCATCAGGGTCTTTTCCAATAAGTTGGCTCTTCGCATCAGGTGGCCAAAGTATTGGAGTTTCAGCTTCAGCATCAGTCCTTCCAATGAATAGTCAGGGTTGATTTCCTTTAGGATAGACTAGTTTGATCTCCCTGCAGTCCAAGGGACTCTCCAGAGTCTTCTCCAATTAAAATAGATAAATAAATAAAGTGAAAACAAATCCCCCAACCTGGCCAGCAAGTGGACAGGAACTTCAACTAGGGAAAGCAAAGAAGGCAGAAATCAGCTGTGTTCGTCTGTACCTATCTCCTTGAAGGGCTCACCACAATCAGAGAAACAATGAGCCAACGATGCTCTCTCCAGACAGTTCTTAGTCTCAGGAAGGAATAAAGACATAATGGGGATGGGGGTGGAGGACAGGATCCTCCAGTCACTGTGCAATGATGACAGAAGACAGGGAGCCAAGAGCCTCTTTACTCCCTGGAGATTCTGGGGCATCTGGTCACCACCTGCCCTTTTGTCTTTCTTTCGGGATGGCTAATTCCTGAACCACAGCATTCTGTGGCCGTTGACTCCTAGCACGGTAACTCATTTCCTACATTTACTTTGCATTTGCCTCCAGTGATATGAGAATCATGGGGTTTAAGCTTCACATGGCTCTTCTTTAGAGAAAAATGCAAGATTTTTCAAATAACTTTTCAGAAAAGGTAGAATCCAAGCTTCCCTGTTTAGTATGTTTTGGGCGATACTTTCAAGTGATGGTAAAATGTATGCTATCCAGTGATTACAGTTTTATAAAACCCATCACTTTTCATGAATGAAAAAGTATTTATTTATAGAACATTTGCAAAATACAGAAAAGCTCACTAAGGGTAAGAGCAGCTGGGCTTCAGACGGTGAAGAATCCACCTGCAATGCGGGAGACCTGGGTTCGATCCCTGGGTTGGGAAGATCCCCTGGAGGAGGACATGACAACCTACTCCAGTATTCTTGCCTGGAGGATCCCCATGGACAGAGGGGCCTGGCAGGCTGCAGTCCATGGGGTCACACACAGGTGGACATGACTGAGTAACTAAGCACGTCAGCACAGCACATCTAGAGATAAATATTGATAGCACATTGGTATTGATTCTGTTATTCTTAGGTGGGTGTGTGATAATTTGATTGCTCTGTGCATACATATTCAAAATCTAATTTGCTCATTTAACTAATAAGCTCCCATAGAACATCTCCCATCACCATAAATATATACCTTTATGACAGTTTTTAGCTGTGGACTATTCCAGCCTGTGGATATACCATACTTCGTTAAACCAATCCCTTGTTAAGCATGTGTAAAAGATGGTTTCTCCTCTTTGGTTACTATGTCACACAATGATAAGCAGTTTTATATATTCATTTTTGAGTGCATCAGGGACTTTTTTTTCCTTTGAATTGTTTCCAGAGGAGAAATTTCTAGATACAGTGTATGTACATGTTGAAGTCTTTTGATATGTCTGTTTCCATCCCATCCCTCGTTCCCTAAGGCTGTAACAGTTCACAGATTTTTCCCAGTATATGGGAAACCTGTTTATTCACCTCTTTGCCAACACACGGTACAGTCATTATTGTAGACCCTGCTCAGTTTCCAGTTTGATTGTGAAAATGCTATGTTATTGTCTCAGTCAACATTACCTTGACTCTGAGAGAGGTTGGCCATTTAGTCATTGGCCATTTTTGCTGTCTAGCCACCTAGTTCAGGAACATCTATTCTTTTCCGGTTGATTATTAAGTTCTCTTATTGGGCTTCCACATACATTTAATTTGAGGAAAACAAATTGAGAATGACTTTGCTCGGAAAAGTCTAGTTTAGAGAAATTCAGTTAGGAATTATTTTTTAAAGTGAATGACCACCATGGAAAAATAAATCTGGATTTGCTGTCTGGGATCTGCTTCAGTTCTGCCCCTTGCATATTGGTTCTGCCTTGACTCCCAATTAATTCTGTTTACACCTAGGAAAATCTTATAACAGTTCCTAAGCTCTAACATCTTGAAGAACAAATTTAAAACTAAACACTGCTGCTAATGCTAAGTCGCTTCAGTCGTGTCCGACTCTGTGCGACCTCATAGACGGCAGCCCACCAGGCTTCCCCGTCCCTGGGCTTCTCCAGGCAAGAACACTGGAGTGGGTTGCCATTTCCTTCTCCAATGCATGAAAGTGAAAAGTGAAAAGTGAAAGTGAAGTCTCTCAGTCGTGTCCGACTCTTAGTGAACCCATGGACTGCAGCCTACCAGGCTCCTCCGTCCATATCCTGGATTTTCCAGGCAAGAGTGCTGGAGTGGGTGCTAGTGCCGTCTCCGAAACTAAACACTAGGTAAACTTATTCCGAGTGGACCTCTGCGTGAACGCATGCACTTTTCTATCCCCACGAATTTGTGTAGAGGATCGCTGTCCATTGCTAGTCCTGGAAACAGAGGTGACACGTTGATCTGTTCTTTCGTTTGTGTGCCGTCTGAAAAGCTAAGTCACTGTAAAAAGTGTTAGTTGCTCAGTTGTGTCTGACTCTTTGCAACCCCATGGACTGTAGCCCACCAGACTCCTCAGTCCATGGAATTCTCCAGGCAAGAATACTGGAGTGGGTTGCCATTTCCTTCTCCAGGGGAACTTCCCAACCCAGGGATCGACCCTGGGTCTGCTGCACTGCAGGCAGACTGTTTACTATCTGAGCCACCAGGGAAGCCCTACTGTAAAAAAAAAAAAAGAACTAAAAATCTTGCTGGAACATTCCCAGGCCAATTTTGCAGCACACCTGGCTTAGGTGAGAGGAAAAGACTTAACATAAGATTTTCCTTGAGGTCTACACCCAGACTGCATATTTCAAGAGGGTAGGAATGAAGTCCAGGGATGATTCTCCCCTCCTCCAAAGTTTCTACCCCAGCGTTAGGTTGAGAATAGACAATTCATCAGTAATTATCTAACTGAATAATCAGTGTAGCATTCTGATGTCATCAAAATGGAACATAGGAAATGTGAGAACCAAATTGACTAGTGAAATGATTTTGTTAAGTCACAAAACACACAGACGGGCTATGGCTGGATCTCTATTTGGAATGAAAATTACATTCCTGTTTCATGCAAGCACCAACTCCTCATTGTTACCAAGAAATTCATTCCTATCCATTGCTCTGCTGCAGTCACTAGTGAGTAACATTAGTCAGGTCAGCTTGGGCAGGACGAATCCAGTTCCTTTGGTTCCAGAGTATGGCAAAATGCCTAGCAGGTGTTGATTTGGGAGGGAAAGGGGTAAGTGAAACAATTTGAATGGTTTTCTTTGTCTCATTCAAGGTTTCAGAAATGAAGACAACATGACTCTGGCTTGGGAGGGTGTCATGAAAGAAAATTACCTCGTCAAGATCAACACAAAAGCCAGCGACTCATCAGAGGAGTATGTCAGCCACTTATTCCTGCTTTGTGAGGCTCCCCTTGTGTACGGAAGCTAGCAGATCACAGGCAGTTTACTTGAACAAACTCTGGGTAAAGACAAATTGCAGCAGAGAGCAGCAGCGTAAGGCTCAGCCAGCCAAAGGTGACAAACACAGAAGGCCGTGTCAGCCTTCCAGGAAGGGCCAAACCTTCCCACCTGCTGTCTGATGGCCCTCCTGATTGCAGGGAAGAAAGAGGTGTTGATATTTGGAACCTGCAAGGCAATGCCATGGACCAGGTGACCAGAGCACAGGTCCCTGTGGCATAGCTGCAGAGGTGAATTCTGGGAAGATCCGCACATCATGGGCAGCAGTCATTACTTCACAGGGTCCACACATGTATCTGTGCGAGGAAGAAACAGAGACATTAGAAGATGGCAAAGCCCTTGGGTTGATCTGTCACAGACTGTTGTTGTCCCTGGGAAGTCCTGAGCATCCTCTGTGAGGCACATGGAGTTGCTGTAAACATCCCATAGACCTAGCCACATCACTCCCTCCATAGATGGTCCACGAAGAATGTGGGCTGCAGGGTCTCCAGGAGCATGCCCTTTGAGCTTAAAATGGGGTTAACAGGGTTAATAGTCAAATGTAATTCTAACGGAGAGCTCCAAACACACGTCAGAATTTGTCTAAGGAAGGGTAGATCTAAGAACGACTACTCCCTTTGTTAGGCTTAACACAGCTGTTGCACAGCTATCGGGAGCACGGGACGTGCTTTTTCTCTTCGAGCAATGAGGCAGAGGCCTCTCTCCTCCTCTGTCTCTGGACTCAGAGATCTTAGTTTTGGAAGGAAGGAATGGACATTACGTGTCATCTTCCACTTCCCACCCACATCAACAAAGGTTACATCAATTTGCTGTCTTTCCAAATGGGACAAGAATGCAATTCTGCTTTGGTTGGGTATTTGGAAGAAAGTAAAAATGATAAAAGCAGCTGATGTTAATTTAGTTGGAGATGAAAATGATCTGTATTTTGTTCTTTAAAATGGAGCTTAATAACCCTTCTCTCTCTCTCTCTCTGTTCTCTCTCTTTTTCAACATCTTTGAAGAATAAAGCATCGTTTTAGACAGCTGGATACAAAGGTAGGGTCCTGTTTATAGTTTGGGAAATATTTTTTAAACTCTTATTATCTTTGAGCTTTCAGCTAGAGGCCAGTGTCCAAAAATAAATGAAGTTAATTGTTTCGAAAAATGGATATGACCCTGTTCTGTGTTCAGTTGTCTTCGTTCACTGCGTAAAGTCTGACTGCTGGAACAGAATTGCTTCTCAGATGTTCCTAGCCCACGTGGGAGTAGTCCTGAGTCCCATTTCTACAGTGTCTGAAACTTCTCCTGCTTCTGTCTAACTCAGGACCCCATTTCTCTTTTTCTCTCAAGAGAAACATTCTTGCAATGACAAGGAACACCAGGCAGGCTCAGAAAAGCAGCTTGGGAGCCTGGGAGCCTCTATGCCAGTCTTTGTTGCCACTCTAATTTGTCACCTGCTGAATTTAAATTATGAATGCATGAATACACACATAAAAGTCAAGCCTAGAGAGAGAATGCCCACCTCCATCCTGAGCTGGGCAGCTGGAAATTATGATTTGGTTCAGGAGAAGTGGCAATCGATTCATAAGTACTGGCTCCCTGTTAGACTCTGAGGAGGAGGTGGTATCTCTCTTATGGTGGCATTTTGAGGATGGGCCCTGGGTACTGCAGTCACATGTCGCACTCAGTGCTGCCCCCCCTTGCCGCCCCCAGGGTGTACCTTTTCACTGACAATACCCCATCAGGGGTGGCAGGGTCTCCAGTACCCAAATCCCCACCTGTAGGAGGGTCTCAAGGAACATTGAATAAATGAGCCCAAAGTGCTCTTTTCAGAGCTCTAACTGATGATTTATCCAGTCCACAAGTCCTTGCGTGTGTATGTCTGTGTTAGTTATCAGCAGCATGTGAAACATCTGAGGCTGTGAGTCCAGGGGTCTCCCTTCCTGCGCTCTGGTCCTGTGCAGGATGCTGAACTGATGCCTGGAACCTTCCTACCTGTACCCCCTGCCCCCATAGCTTGTCTCTTCCTTCATCTCCTTCCCTCCCCTGGAGCCACCTGCTCCATACATTGGTATCAGCCACTCAGGATGATGGTACATTCTGTGTAGAATGTTTCTGTCACAATCAGCTTTAGTTCCCTACACTTTAGGGACTTCAAAAGACCATCTTATTTCCCTCTTGCTTTTCTGGATCAGGAGTTTGGGAAGGGACCAGCTAGGCAATTCTGCTTCTTATCATCTCAGCTGGGTTTACAGGGCTGGATTCAACTGGCAGTAAGGCCAGGACTTGGCACCTTGGTGTTCCTCCTCATTGCTTTTCTCCCCACATGACCTCTGATCCATGTGGCTTGGGCATCTCAGGTTAGTTCCCTTTGTTCAATAGGGGCTGGCTTCCAAGACTGAGGAAGCGCTCCCCAAGGTGGGACCTGGACCTGGCATGATGTTGAGTAAAGAAGCCCCAGGTGAGATCTAGCTGGGGGAGGAGTTAATGCCGCACGTCCACCCTCTACCCCTTGAGGTGGGAGTGACACGTAGACACGGAGAAGCGTGACAGCTCTCTTTGGAACCACACCATCACACAAGAGTATATCCTGTTTCAACTGCTCTCCTTCTGATCTCGTACTATTGCTGGGTTTTAATTGAGTGACTAAGAAGACCCCTAGTATGCTAAGGCTGTATATTGTCACCCTGCTTATTTAACTTCTATGCAGAGTACATTATGAGAAATGCCAGACTGGATGAAGCACAAGCTAGAATCAAGATTGCCGGGAGAAATATCAATAACCTCAGGTATGCAGATGACACCACCCTTATGGCAGAAAGTGAAGAGGAACTAAAAGCCTCTTGATGAAGGTGAAAGAGGAGAGTGAAAAAGCTGGCTTAAAACTCAGCATTCAGAAAACTAAGATCATGGCATCCAGTCTCATCACTTTATGGCAAATAGATGGGGAAACAATGGAAACAGTGACAGCTTTTATTTTCTTGGGCTCCAAAATTACTCCAGATGGTGAAGCAGTCATGAAATTAAAAGATTGCTTGCTCCTCAGAAGAAAAGCTATGACAAACCTAGACAGCATATTAAAAAGCAGAGCACTGCTTTGCCAATAAAGGTCTGTCTAGTCAAAGCTATGGCTTTTCCGGTAGTCATGTATGGATGTGAGAAATGGACTGTAAAGAAAGCCAAGGGCCAAAGAATTGATGCTTTTGAACTGTGGTGTTGGAGAAGACTCTTGAGAGTCCCTTGGACTGCAAGGAGATCCAATCAGTCCAACCTAAGGGAAATCAATCCTGAATATTCACTGGAAGGACTGATGCTGAAGCCGAAACTCGAATCCTTTTGGCCACC
The DNA here is from genome assembly GCF_016772045.2 of Ovis aries. Lineage (NCBI taxonomy): Eukaryota > Metazoa > Chordata > Mammalia > Artiodactyla > Bovidae > Ovis > Ovis aries. The sequence continues at coordinate 7,012,778 of NC_056054.1, read as the reverse complement.
TGATGTGGAGAGCTGACTCATTTGAAAAGTCCCTGATGCCGGGAAAGATTGAAGGTGGGAGGAGAAGGGGATGACAGAGGATGAGATGGCTGGATGGCATCACTGACTCAATGGACATGAGTTTGAGCAAACTCCGAGAGATGGTGAGGGACAGGGAGGCCTGCTGTGCTGTGGTCTGTGGGATTGCAAAGAGTCAGAGACAAGTGAGCAACTGAACAAGGAAGATACCACTGGACTAAGTGCCATCAAAGCAGACATGGCCCCCAAACTTCATGAATGGACCCCTTGTTGAATGTTTGGATGTGGGAGCATTTTCAAGCCCAGTTACGTAGGATTAAGTAGGAATAACACTTCGCAGCATCAGGCGTGTTTCCAGATTGCCTGAGTCTGCATCATCCGGGAACAAGGTCAGCAGCTGTGAAGACCCTAAGTCCAGAGAGGCATGGAATGTTCTAGACTAGAGAGGGACAGTGTGGATGAGGGGGAACCCCGAGTGGGAAGAAGGGGGAAGCTATGTCATCCTGTGAGGGAACTTGTTGGCCTCTTTAGGGATGGGTTTTTATTCCCCCACAAACCTTTGGGGGCATATCTGGGGACACTCCCTTGAAGAGCCCTCTGAGCAGTCAGAGTGGCCACATAAGAGGGGCTTAAGCAGTTTGGCTTGGGAATAGAGGTACGAGGGATGTGTCTAGAGGCGTGTGTCTGTGTGTAGAGAAAACAGGCTATTTTGGGTTATTCTATTGCTTTACTTGTGAGTCTACTTGAGGTGGCTTTGGAGGGAGTCAATGGAAAGTGGACTTTGGGTTGAACTCAACCTTCTGTGTGCCTTGCTGGGGGCACGCAGAGCCTGGGAAGGATGGCAACACGGGGATGGAGCAGAGTGGGACTGGGGTCAGAGGTCAGCTGGACATCCGGGCACTGGACCAGCTGAACTGATTTCCAGGGTTCAGGGTGGCCTCCTAGTCAGTGAGGTTCTGGGAGGGTTGATCCGGTGGTGGGGGCTGTGGGCCTGAGCAGTGGGGGATGTGGGGGCTGCTGAGGGGGTCCCAGATGGTTGCAGTCACAGTTGGGGGCTGTCCACACATACGTGTGAGCCTGGGTTCTGTGGGGCCTTCAGGGGAGGGCCTTGGGTCCAGCCCCCTTGGTGTTGCTCTGGCTGTGGAGCTCAGCCTCTTTGTGGGTTCCTATAAGAAGCCCCCCACAGGCTGCATTTTGCAGGTTTTGGTAGAATTTAGGCAGATCCCTGGGAAACCATAAACCACACAACACAGAGCCCTCGGGGCCCACCCACGGATTTCGCTGCCTCTCTCCCCTCTCTAGTCCCGCCTCAGCCCTCTCTCCTTTTTATCTCCTCCCCTATCCTCTGTGCCTTCTTCTCTGAACAACAAAAAGTTTCTCCTTCGTATCCAAAGAGAATTTTAGGGCTGGCCGCTTGTTTCTCGAGCAAGCTCTTGATGTCTTAAACCACACTAAACAGTGTATTGAAGTCCTTTTACCGCAAGAAATATAGAGATTTCCCCAAAGCCCTCCAGTAAAAAAAAAAAAAAAAAACAAAAAACAACAAAAAACTCCATCTCATTCTTACACCAGAAAACAGTCATTCCTTGACCTTAAATCTGTAAGTAGGAATCGTACTATGCCTCCTTTATTTTAGGCAGCCCTCCTGGTTTCTTTTTGTCCTTTTCCAAGAAATGGCAACCCACTCCAGTGTTCTTGCCTGGAGAATCCCAGGGACGGGGGAGCCTGGTGGGCTGCTGTCTATGGGGGTCTCACAGAGTCGGACACGACTGAAGCGACTTAGCAGCAGCAGCAAGAACAGTTAAATGATGAGGTTAATACTGGAAAGAAGCCATAGTTAAACTGAGAGTTTTCCTTGAGTGAGTGATTTAGCAAGTTGGAAACCAACTGTACAGAGATTGCTTTATGTCTATAGCTTTTATCAAGTGTAACAATATGGCTTGTAATTTGAAGTGATCTTTATCATCTTCATGTATCTTGCGTAAAAACTTGTGAAATATGCATGTATTGAAAATAATTTTATCATGGCTTTTACCTAAATTTGTTTTGCTATTTATACTGTGTGTTTGGTGAGGGGAGACACTTTATTTGCAAAAACTTGATTAATATTATATTATTTTCATTAGTGTTATACTTTTATCAAAGCAAAGCTTTATTGATATCATTTATTGTTATTAGTTACATATAACATTATGATTTATATGTGTAAATTATATATCTATATATAGGTTATATATTATTTCTGTGCTGTTAAAAAAAATCTATCATTTCTATGTGGGAATCACTAGTGATTAAGATTTGTGCTTCCCTGATGACTTTGCAGTAAAGAATCTGCCTGTAATGCAGGAGACACAGGTTTGATCCCTGGTTGGGAAGATCCCCCGGAGAAAGGAACGGCAACCCACTCCAGTATTCTTGCCTGGAAAATCCCACAGACAGAGAAGCCTGGTGGGCTGCAGGCCATGGGGTCGCAAAGGAGTCGGGTGTGACTTAGTGACTGAACAACAGTAGCAAAAACGAATCCTGATTGGTGCTAATGCTTATTTGTTAGTGATTTGATTTCAGAAAGTCTGTAGTGAACAAGCTCTGAAATACCACCTGTCTGATATTCTGCCGTACTCCAGGCATGGGCCATACATACTTCTTATTTCATGTATAGTCAATCTATTTCATGGAAAAGCCTTAGAGTCATGATTTAAAATTTAAGTTGGAAAATTTATCTTAAGACCAGTTCTGTTTTTCCCCTTTCCAAGCTTAATGACCTCAAAGGTATTCTGAAAGAGATTGCTAATAAAATCAAATAAAAGCGCATGGACTCTGATGGAGAAAAATTTATTCTAGCAAGGTAAGTCATTTTAATAGCTTTCTTCTTTGTTTGCTCTGAAAATTTACATATTTTGAGACCAATTCAAAATCATGATATTTTCTCAGTTATTTTATTTTCACATGTGATCAGATTTGCAAAATAACGCTGGTGTAAAAAAATCAAACAATCAAGGGATATAGAAAGGATACAGGTGGAAACCCACCTCCCATAACTCCCCCTCATGCCCTCACTCCAAGACTGTTCCCTGGTCCAAGGTGAGCACTGATAGCATCCTTTTGAAACTTTTTTAAAAAACTTTCAAATTGTACAGCTATTTTGACATTAATTGAATCAAGATCAGACTATTCTAAGAGTTGGCCTTTTGTTTTTTTTAACTTAGCTCTAGCTCATGTGTCTTTACAGATCTGTGCTTCAAATATGTACCTCATTCTCATGGTGCTTCGTTGATGATTATTGCTGTGGGGGATACACAGATGTCTGGGTCTTTTTATTTTCTCTCAACAAATGCATGTTGATTACATCTTACTACCAAAAATGTTTTAGTAAAGCTTTTAAGATTTGGGGGGCTTCCCTGATAATTCGGACAGGTGAAGAATCTCCCTGCAATGTTAGGAGACCCCTGGGTCAGGAAGATGCCCTGGAGAAGGGAATGGATACCCACTCCAGGATTCTTTCCTGGAGAATTCCATGGATAGAGGAGCCGGGCAGGTTACAGTCCATGGGATCACAAAGAGTCGATTGAGCCACTAACGCTTTCATTCACTTTCAAGGTTTTTAGCGATAGCTCATTTGCACAATAAAAAATGTAATTCAGTTAACTGGCAAAATTGAGCCCAAGGCTTTGCACCATGATCTGAGCCTTTACTTTAATTAAGTTTTCTCATTACTTGTCCAAATGCCGAAACCAAATGTTAACAATGTTGTTAGGGAGTTGTAGAGCTCGGAGGAAACAGCTATAAGCATTCTATTTGATTGGAATTTTTTGAGAAAGTGAATTGCACGGAATTGAAACACAATTAAGGCTCCCTTCCGCCTTCCCTCTTTCCCTTCGTGTTTACTGAGCACCTTCTAAGTGCTGAGGCTCAGACTCTGATTTCTATCTTTGCATAAAGCCTCTCACAGCAGAATTTCTGTTCACAGAGTGGCTGTCTTATAACGGTAACTGTGTTAGGACCCATTTGGTTTATCTGGTCACTCAACACTTTTCCTTGGGTTCTGACAATTACAGATCATGTTCTAAGCCTTCTAGCCTGGAAGATTTCATAAGGGCAAGATTGGCGCATATTTATTTTGTGTGAAGGCAGGCATAGCCTCACAAGTTGCTCAAGAAAACAAACCTTGTATATTTAGGAAGAATGCGTTTCAACTCTTCCATCATGGTGTTTCATGAACACAGTATTATACTTTACAATAAATTATAATTCAAGTTTTGAAGCATTTGGTATTTTGTTTATGAGCTGAGCCGTAGAAGAAGCAATTAGGACGTGATGAAACAATTCAAAATGATTAAAAAATCCATAGAGGTGTAATAATCAGGAAAGATATACTCATCCACCTCTTAAAGCTCTAATCTCATCTCTCTCTCTCTTTTTTTTTCCCCCAAAAATGTTGACTATGAGGAAAATGAGCACACAGACTGGTTTCTTAGCAACCTGCTCTTTGCTTAGACTTAATTTTTTTTAAGGTAGGGAGAGTTAATTCATTGGTGAATGAAGATGAATTGGGAGAAGGGCATTACTTCACGTCCATGTGGGCATCTGTGAGCTGGGGATGAGAAGAGCGTGAGAACACAGAAGCCCAAGATAGTCTTAACCACAGATATCTTTAGAAACAGTGTGCTTGGCACGTCCAGTTTGTTGGTATACTTTTACTTCTGGGTAGAAGATCCATTTTCTTTTTTTGATGTCGTCTGTCTGGCATGTCCTTAAGAAGTTCGCAGAAAATGTAATTTTATAGGCAACCACCTACATGCTGCTAAAATATATATTTTTGATTTTTTAAATTGAAATATTGTTGCTGTAAAATATTATATGTTATAAGTGTACAGTATAGTGATTTGCAGTTTTAAAGGTTAATTCTTTAAAGGTTAACTCTATTTATAGCTATTATAAAATGTTGGCTACATTCCCATGTTGTATAATATATCCATGTAGGTTACTTTCTACCAATAGTTTGTACCTCTTACTCCCCTCCCCATATCCTGCCCCTCCCTCTCCCCACTGGTACATGGGCCTGGAATATTATTGTAGTGTCTCTCTGATACTGCTTTCTCTAGAGAGGTGAGGATATCTTTCCTAGGAGTAGGGGCAAGGGAGTGACTGCCAACTCAAGCAGGTGTAAGCTGGGCACCAGTGAAGGCAGGGAAGAAGAGGACATCTGGGGACAAGTCTTTATCAATTTGCCCATCGGGGCTCTCCATCTTGAATCAGCCTTGGATCCAATAACTTGGGATGAGATGTTTGGGTATAAATATTTCTTCCTCCCATGCTAAAATGGAAAGGAAGTAAGAACCAGGGTAAGAGAAAGCTGTTTGTTTTCTCACACCCTTACACCTTCCCTGAGGACGGGATGGAGCAAAGGTGGGGTGGGGAGTACTTCCTTTGGGTTCCAGAAATTGTTTGATCCCTCCATAATCATCCAGCCATTCTGGTGTTGACTGCACTTCAACTCCAGCTCATCTCTTCAGTACATTATTGCAGTTCTTAATGTTATTATCAACTCATCCTTGTGCAGAAATCACTCAGCAAATAGGGCACTTGGAAGCTTTCTGGGTCTTATCTTTGAGTGAAGTCTTAACTATAGTCATTTTGTTTACATTGGCAAAGTGGTCAGAACTCACCCCTTTAAGGGAAAAAAAATGGGCGTGTGATCACTTCAGTACGGAAAGGCAGCGTTTCAATGCCTGGCTTAGGCATTAGGCCCTCTGTCAGCATGTCACCGGTGTGTTTCGAAGCCGACAGTGTCCAGAGAACAGAAGAAGGAGACGGCTCTTCACGCAGTCCTCTTCCTTTGTTTTCACAGGTCGCATCAGACGTCTACATGGCGAAGATTCAAGGGATCCTGCTGAACAGTTGCATCTTGACAACAGCTGTGTTCCTGACTAAGCGAGAATTGTTCAGGCCCCTGGGTGCACCGTGATGGCTTTAATCGCTCCAGTGTGCTCAGTCTGAGGATAAAATATGTCCCCGATTTCACTCAAGAAGACGAATGTAAAGGAAGAACGTTTCCTGCCCGTGCTTACCCCCAGGCCGCCCTGTTGTTCTCCGCGGCATCTCCGGGGCCAGAACCTCTGTGGATGGTCTGAGCTGCCCGGTGTTCTCCCGTTTCCTCCTCTTGTCCTCCTTGGACCCATGCATGTTAGGGAACATCTCTCCTAGGAATAGCAGCCTGGTCCTGCTTTCTCTCCTGGATCCTCACTTTGTCTTCAACTGATTCTCTTTTGTTTCCTTTTTTTTTTTTGTATTATGTGACTAATCAGCTGTCATAGTGTTAAACGTTTCTGCAGTCAGGTCAGATTCTAAGAAGTGCTACAGCTAGAGGAATCTACTTTTTTTCAGGAGAAACTCTTATCATTGTTCTCTATGATTTTACTCATTAAAGCAGATGATAAAGCATCGTCTTCCTGCATGTGCCCCAGGAACCCCACTTGACGGAAGTACCCCCTTCCCAGCGGTGCGAAAAGGCACCTGAAGATGACCTCCCCAGAGGCGCATCTGATTTTGTTTTCACTGAGTGTCCCTCTTGCTTATTGTTTTCCCATTATAAATAATTCATGGGTGTGATCGGAAATTCCTGGGTATTATACAAAAGGTAGACTACGAGGAAAGTAGAAAATACAAACATTATATCTCACTATCTGAAGATAATCACTGCTAACAAGTCAGGGTGTTTTTCCAGGTCTGTTTTTTTTTTTTTCTCTATGCACGTTTTATGTCTTTTTAAAATTTTATATAAAGTCAGCATACCACATATACATTTTACATAAGCTTTTTCACTTACTATTTTATCCAAGATGTAGTCTTTATATACAGCCTTAAACTTTACATTAGCACTTGCATGCTAATCAGTCTCTAATGATTTCCACTATGTTGGTCACAGAAGGTCGTTTCTTGTTGGCCAGTGGGGTGAGCATCTATGTGTATGAATCTTTTTCCACAGTTGGGAAAATTTCCCATGGCTAGATTCCCAGGAATATGTACTTCTTGTCAAACTATTTCTGAGGTTATTTTCAGAAATGTTTAGCAAATAGGAATTGTTAGCTTGAAATCAGTTCAGTTCAGTTGCTCAGTTGTATCCAACTCTTTGCGGCCCCATGGACTGCAGCATGCCAGGCCTCCCTGTCCATCACCAATTCCCAGAGTTTACTCAAATTCATTCGTCATCCCCTTCTCCTCCCGCCTTTAATATAAGTCTTATCAAACTATTTATAAGGCTTTTTCAAAAATGTTTAGCAAATGGGAATTATTAATGCAATACAGAACCTAGAACTCCTAAGATAAAATATTGCATCTAATCCTTAGTTTAGGAAGAAACCAGTATACTTATTTCAGTATTATAGAGGGTGAGGGCATTGGTATAGAATTCAAGGTATTATCTTATTGAATGCTTGTAGTCCCAGCTTTTTCTGGAAGTGGTGTTATCTTTGCACAAAAGAAGTACATGAAGTTATTTAAACATCCATGATTAGTTTTTCCACTTTGAATAGAATGTACTCCGTGGCTAAAGAAGAAAATCTTAGAAGGAAGCTATTAAATGATTATCTCATTAGAAAAACTACAAAAGCATGAACCAAAAAAACAGTTTTCTGTTTTGTCTGGGCAGTAGTTAAAATGACTCCTCACAACATTCATGATGTTTGTAGGAATGAGCACAAATGAAAAGTGTCTTTTACCTAAACCTCTTTAATGACTTGACAAGGAATCTTCATGGTGGGGATGATCAATTCATGGTTTTGGATTCTGAAAGGTGGAATAAAATTTTTACTTGACAAAAATTGTCAATGAGTGGAATTTTGAAGTTTTCTTTGTTAGTGAGAGAATTTCATTTTCACCATGGCAACTAGAAGAACTGCTTTTCTGAATCCACCAAGAAGAGGCTTGTGTTATCGCCATAGTGACTGGAAAAAAACCATTTAGCTCTGTCCACAAGACCACGTAGAGAATGACAACCATCCTAACCTTTTATCCTCAATTCAAATGGTGAATGTGAATAAAATCAGTAACTTGAAAACGTCCTAGACGATGAGACTTAGCATAACTCTTGGCCGATCTCCTTAAATGTGCTTGTCTCTATGCTCACGTTTTCACAGACTGTGCTTTTGTTAGTGTAAGAAATAGGCCGCGTGCACATCAACATCGTGAGTAAAAGCAACTGCCCCGTTGACGCTGATGGCAGAGAGCTTGCTTGACGCTCGGAGTTCACTTGGAGGAGCTGCCCAGTGTCTCCAGCGCCGCTTGTCTGGCGGAGGTTTTTGCATGGTTCTTCTCCGTGATCTCTGTCTAGGACAAGCCCTTGTTTTAGGTGTAGCTCATAAAAGCAGCGCGTCTTGGCTGTACCTGTAATCAAAGGTGCTGTCATTGTATGTGATCCTGAAATTGTCCTGGGTGTGTGTACATGGCTGCTGTTAGCCTTGCGGCTTGGTTCAAATGACTGTGTTGAATTAAATGAGGAGGAAATGTCATGGGTTGCCTTTGTCATTCTTTTGAGAGTGGAAAAAAATACAATCCCTCCCTTCAGATTGATTTCTATGGGGATCTGACTCTCAGAGTTACACGAGCTGACTTTGATAAGCAGATAACTCGAGCATTTGGACCGCATGCAAGCAGAAGGCTGTCCCCATGGTTCTGATTCTTGCCCTCAGGGTCAGGGTTGGGTCCATGGTCGCTTTTGGTGCCCCCGGTTGGGCACCCATCTGCACCCCCAGGGTGTCCAGCTTCTGTGACTTGGAGACACCCTGCTAGGTCACCACCCTTCAGATATGTGTGGCTGTTTCTGAGCTTCCAGGGTCTCCTGTGGGCTCAGGATCTGTCCTGGGGCCAAGATGGTGCCTTATGTCCACAACCCCACATGCTGATGGAGGCTGGGGCCCAGACCCGGTGTCCTTGCTGAAGGCAGAGTCCTCCAAAGCCACCTTGGTTCCAGACACAACTGGGGAAGTGTGTCTCCCTCCTGCCGCCCCTCCACCTTCATGGTCCATGTGGTGGACTGAACTTGGTGGCTGTCATGGACACAGCCTCTGCCCACAGCCTCCAACTCAAAAAGAAAAGCCTTAGGAGTTGGGCCCTCTGTTAAGCTGGGGTCGGATTTTGGACACAAACATCCCATTGCCTTCCCTGACCACCCCACCCCAGCCCAGGCACATGTGGACTGGACAGGTCTCCATTCTCCTGAAGGTGGATAACATGAGGGACAAAACAGCCTTCAGTGGCCTGTCCCATTCATCCATCAAACCTCGGTGGATGTTTCTGAACCATAGTTTAGGATCAAGCTGGGGCTTTGGGACTCCATGGGCTCATTTATAGCCTCAAATTTTTGATCAATGTTTTCCCCCTGCAGAAGTCTTGTTTGACTAGGAGCAGTTTCCCTTATTTTTCTCATAATGTGCAATGTGTTGTCAGTAAGTGGCCACTGTGAATACTTCCTAGGGATTAAGAATAAAATAAAAAATAAAAATAAATCAAAATAAGAAAGGAACAGGAGGCCCTGCTCTCTACCATCTTACAATCCATTAGAGGCGATAAAAGTGAAAGTGAAGTCGTTCAGTCATGTCAGACTCTTTGAGATCCCAAGGAATGTAGCCCACCAGGCTCCTCTGCCCATGGAATTTTCCAGGCAAGAGTACTGGAGTGGATCGTCATTTTCTTCTCCAGGGGATCTTCCCAACCCAGGGATTGAACCCAGGTCTCCTGCATTGCAAACAGACACTTTACTGTCTGAGCCACCAGGGAGACAAGATTGATTTATGATAAACAGGGACTTGATGCCTCCTTGTGCTGCTGCTGCTGCTAAGTCACTTCAGTTGTGTCCGACTCTGTGCAACCCCATAGATGGCAGCCCACCAGGCTCCGCTGTCCCTGGGATTCTCCAGGCAAGAACACTGGAGTGGGTTGCCATTTCCTTCTCCAATGCATGACAGTGAAAAGTGGCTCAGTGGTAAAGAATCCACCTGCCAAGGCAGGAGACCTGGGTTTGATCCTTGGGTCGGGAAGGTCCCCTGGAGTAGGAAATGACTACCCACTCCAGTATTCTTGCCTGGAGAATCCCATGGACAGAGGAGCCTGGTGGGCTACAGTCCATGGGGTTGCAAAGAGTCGGACAGGACTGAATGACTAAGCATGTATGCATGATGCTGCGGGCAGTAAGCCGAGTGCAAAGGCCATGAGTGTGGACCCAGGAGGGACTGTGTGGGGTGAAGGGTCCAGGAGACACCGGATCTTGCGGCAGATGGAGGAGCCTGGCTTCCCCCGAATCCCTCTGTGTTTGTATCAAAGAAATGCCTTGAGAAGCTCCCTGGGGTAGACAGCAAGACCCAGGTAGCTAAAGCCAGTCACTGACTGCTGTTTACCAGCAGGGCTGAGGTGTTTGCAGTTGCTGGAGAGGGGTGGTGGATTGTGGCAAGTTTATTGAGATGGGGACAGAGTAGAAAGGTGCAGGCCAGGAAGGGTGGGTTAAGGGGTGTGTAGGGCGCTGTTCTTGGGAGCGCCTCTTTGTGTTGGTACTAATCATCAGGAAAGAAATACCAACCAGGATGGAATCATGGCAGCAGACAGAGAATACGTGCAGGGACCACATCGCACCTGGAGCCACCACGGGCTCGCGTCACACTGGACCACTGCAACATCATTTTATGTGTCTCCATCACAGCACCCCCTCCTCCTGATCCTTGGCCCTGCCTGAGAGTCATCTTCCTGACACTCCCCACTGATCATCCCGTGCCCCGCTCATGAGTCTTCGATGGTTCCCCACTGAATTCCTGCCCAAATTCCAAAAGACGGAGCTTATGACTTGGGCAGCCTGACCCCCACCCACCTCTGCAGACACACGATGTGACTTCCTGGCCTAGTTCCCAACCTCTAGGAACATGTGCCTCTCCTGGTCTGAGTCAAATGCTGTCTCTTCCTCCCAGCCTGTTTCTTACCACTGACCATCCAGCATCCTGTATCCCAGGAAAGCCACACTGCTTCTGCGGTTTTGCTATGTGCCTCAATGGATCGTTTACTAGGGAACAGAAATCTGGGACACATTTACCTTTCTGTGAATCCTAGCTTCACTGCTTTCTGGCTGTGTGACTTTGGGAAGGTTACTTAAACTTTCTGTGCCTCAATTTCAGTTCAGTGCAGTCACTCAGTCGTGTCCGACTCTTTGCGACCCCATGAACTGTAGCACACCAGGTGTCCCTGTCCATCACCAACTGCCGGAGTCTACCCAAACCCATGTCCATTGAGTTGGTGATCCATCCAACCATCTTATCCTCTGTCGTCCCCTTCTCCTCCTGCCCTCAATCTATCCCAGCATCAGGGTCTTTTCAAATCCATCAGCTCTTTGCATCAGGTGGCTAAAGTATTGGAGTTTCGGTTTCAACATCAGTCCTGCCAATGAACATCCAGGACTGATTTCCTTTAGGATGGATTAGTGGGATCTCCTTGAAGTCCAAGGGAGTCTCAGGAGTCTTCTCCAACACCACAGTTCAAAAGCATCAATTCCTCTGCACTCAGCATTCCTTATAGTCCACCTCTCACATCCATACATGACCACTTGAAAAACCATAGCCTTGACTAGATGGATCTTTGTTGACAAAGTAATGTCCCTGCTTTTTAATTTGCTGTCTAGGTTGGTCATAACTTTCCCTCCAAGGAGTAAGCATATTTTAATTTCATGGCTGCAGTCGCCATCTGCAGTGATCTTGGAGCCTAAAAAACTAAAGTCAGCCACTGTTTCCACTGTTTCCCCATCTATTTGCCATGAAGTGATGGGACCGTTTGCCATGATCTTAGTTTTCTGAATGTTGAGCTTTAAGTCAGCTTTTTCACTCTCCACTTTCACTTTCATCAAGAGGCTCTTTAGTTCTTCTTCACTTTCTGCCATAAGGGTGGTGTCATCTGCATGTCTGAGGTTATTGATATTTCTCCCGGCAATCTTGATTCCAGCTTGTGCTTCTTCCAGCCCAGCGTTTCTCATGATGTACTCTGCATATAAGTTAAATAAGCAGGGTGACAATATATAGCCTTACGTACTCCTTTTCCTATTTGGAACCAGTCTGTCGTTCCATGTCCAGTTCTAACTGTTGTGACCTGCATACAGGTTTCTCAAGAGGCAGGTCAGGTGGTCTAGTATTCCCATCTCCGTCAGAATTTTCCAGTTTATTGTGATCCACACAGTTAACGGCTTTGGCATAGTCAATAAAGCAGAAATAAATGTTTTTTCTGGAACTCTCTTGCTTTTTCAATGGCCCAGTTCCTCAATTTACTCATGTGTAAAATGACCTCTTTCCCTTCAGAGAGGTGGAAGGGTTAAATGAGGTAAGTTTAGGCATGCTTAGGTCCAGGCTGGTGCTTCTTTACTGCTCTGTGAAGGCTTGTTGTTTTCCAGTTGCTAAGTCATGTCCAACTCTTTGTGACCCCACGAACTGCAGCATGCCAGGATTCCCTGTATTTCTCTATCTCCCAGAGTTTGCTAAACTCATGCCCATTGAGTCAGTGATGGTATCCAATCACCTCATCTTCTCCCACCCCCTTCTCCTTTGACCTTCAATAATTCCCTGCAACAGAGTCTTTTCCAATGAGTTGGCTCTTTGCGTCAGGTGGCCAAAGTATCGGAGCTTCAGCTTCAGCATCCGTCCTTCCAATGAATGTTCAGGGCTGATTTTCTTTAGAAGTGACTTTCCCCCTTCTGTTTACCGTGGAGCGATTCAGTGAAGATCAGCACTCTTTCCTGTCACCACTCTTGGTTTGTTCCTTTGTTCAAAATCTCCCCACCTCTCCTACTCTATCGTTGGGAATCGCCTCCTCCAGAAAGTCTGCCTTGACCCCACACTCCCTGAGAAGCTCTGTCCTGAGAGAGTCTCCCAGCTTCTCTACCTCCTGGCCGTGTGGACGATATGAGTACCTATGGGTCACCAGAGTGCTGGAGGGAACGTCTCGAGGCCACAGGCCCTGGCCACGTCCCCACCCAGACACCCAGGAGCTGGAGGGCGAGCACCTCACTCGCTGACCCCCTGCTTGGATGGGCATCCTGGCCAGGAACCTGTGGTTAACAGTATCCACCATGGTGCACTGTGGGTCTCACTCCCTCTCTCGCTGTGGCCTTCCAGAGGCAAGGGCTTTGTGTCCCCCCTGTGTTCGGCTCACTGCATCTGGACGACGCCCGATCTATTGTGGGAGCTCAATCAGACACTTGTGCTGTTGGACTAAACTAGTCACCATTTTCCATGTGCCCTGTGGTCTCCTTATCAGTCCGTTCCTCCTCCCTTCTTGGCTGGTTAGAATGACTCATCCCTTCTCAGGTGGCTCAGTGGTAAATAATCTGCCTACTAACGCAGGAGATGCAAGAGACGTGGGTTTGATCCCTGGGTTAGGAAGATCCTATGAAGTAGGAAATGGTAAACTGTCCCAGTATTCTTGCCTGGGAGATCCCATGGACGGAGGACCCTGGTGGTCCATGGGGTTGCAAAAGAGCCAGACGGGACTGGGCAACTGAGCACATACACACGCTTCCCTGATTAAGTGCCATCCTGCCCTTTCCTTGCACCGCAGGCAGAGGTCTCCAGTCCTTCCCGTGTGAGTTTGGAACCTGACTTGTAAACTTGACTGCAGCCCTCCCAGCCTGTCCCTGAGGTGGCATGGCCATCGTGTAGAAATCTGTCCTCCCACGGGTTTAGGAGCTCTTGTAGGACAAAGAGCTGGTCTTTTTAAGGATTTCATCCATTTGTCCTTGCACACACACACACCGTGTGCCTCGCCATGTCTGGATATTACAGAAACCCTGTCCCCAGGGATCTTCCTGTCTGCAGGGAGTCCTGAGACTTGGGGGCTGGTGGGGGCTGCAGTACAAGGATCCAGGGGGCAGGTATGAGGGCCTCTCAACCTAGCTCTGGGGGGAGAGGCAGGAGGGATTCCTCAGAACCAGCAAAGTGATAGGGAGGGTTAATCCAGGACAGGAGGGGAGCTCCTAAAGCGGAGGGAAGACCCACAGCAGCAGGGACGTGGTGGAAAGCAGGAGCTTGAACCAACTCGAGTATGCGCGCTGAGTTGCTTCGGGTGCATCTGACCGTATGTGACCCCATGGACTGTAGCCCACCAGTCTCCTCTGTTCATGGGGATTCTTCGGACAAGAACACTGGAGTGGGCTGCCACTTCCTTCTCAAGGGGAATCTTCCCGACCCAGGGAAGCTGGGATTGAAGCCGCGCCTTTTCTGTGTACTGCATCGGCAGGCAGGGAAGCCTGAGAAGCGCCGCCTGGGAAGCCCTTAAACCAGCTCACCTGGGCCCAAATCCTGTCCCTGGAGAACACTTAGACCTGACCTGGCAAGAAGCCCCGACCCACAGGACGTTAGCCTTGAACCTGTGGGTCCCTTATTAATTGCCTTTAAACTCTGGCTTCTGTGTTCTCCGCCAAATGCTTCACCGTGTGGCGATCATGTGAAATTCGCCCTTACATGTCGGGAAGTTTAGCCGGGGAGACAGCAGCTAGCAGATACCTCCAGGGAGCCATGCTCATGCAGGCAAAGAGGAGGGGGGCTTCCTGCAGGGCACAGGGGACCGGCGCGGGGGAACACTGTGACACGTCTCCTTCCCACCCTCAAGCCGGAGTGCGTTTTTCATACAGACACAGAAAGGAGCACTTGCTTTTATTTCGTGTGTTCATTTGCTCAGTCTTTGTGACCCTACGGACTGTAGCCCACCAGGCTCCTCTGTCCATGGGATTCTCTAGGCAAGAATACCGCAGTGGGTTGCCATTTCCTACTCCAGGGGGGTTTATTTTAAAAATAAGCCAAAAAGGATGCAGCTCCCAAATTGAGATTTAATATATGTGTATACACACACACACACACACACACACACACACACATAGTTCTGAGGTAGGAGAATAGTGTTTGCATTGATTTTGTGCGCGTGAATGTAAAACCTCATGTGCTCCTTTGCCTTTCTGCTGTTGTGTCAGTGTTAGTCGCTTAAACGTGTCTGACTCTTTGCGACCCCATGGACTGTAGCCTACTAGGCTCCTCTGTCCATGGGGTTTCACAGGCAAGGATACTGGAATAGGGAGCCATTCCCTTCTCCAGGAGATCTTCTTGACCCAGGGATCGAACTCGGATCCCCAGGTATATTCTTTACCATCTGCTGCTGCTGCTGCTGTTGCTGCTAAGCCACGTCAGTCGTGTCCGACTCTGTGTGACCCCATAGACGGCAGCCCACTAGGCTCCCCTGTCCCTGGGATTCTCCATCTGAGCTGAGTACAAATGAACAAACTGTGTTCCAGCGCTGCAGTGACCCCAGCTGAAGAGATGTGAAGCAGCAATGGTCTCTGTCCCGTGTTTCCTGTCCCCCTGCCTCCTCCCCCTGCACCCCCGCCCTAGCCTTCTCCTGC
The DNA here is from genome assembly GCF_016772045.2 of Ovis aries. NCBI lineage: Eukaryota > Metazoa > Chordata > Mammalia > Artiodactyla > Bovidae > Ovis > Ovis aries. The sequence continues at coordinate 6,997,348 of NC_056054.1, read as the reverse complement.
CCTTCCCTTCCTCATTGTCTCTCTCCTTCCAGCTCAGCGCTGGCAGATGACTCTGATGTCTACTTAATTTTTCTTGGAGATGGGTGAAGAACAAGAGTGAAGCTGCCCTTCCACGCTGACAGAGAGGCTTTTCGCCTCCAATTTCACCTCTCACGTCCCCTGGTTCAACCTCCGGGCACAGACAACCCCCACTCCCCACCCCTTGCAAAGTGAAAATCCCCCGGGCGCCCTCAGCTTTGCCTTGAATCTGCTCGCAGAAGCTGCCAAGCTCTCTTATTATTCCAGAAATGGATTTTCTTTCAAGCTCCACTGTCAGTTTCTTTCAGGCAGATCAGGCGATTTATGGATGCTTAAGGAGCCGTGTGCCGTCAGTGACCCAGAACGGAAGACACTCAGGAGTCCTGGCTCTGGTGGCAGAAGGGCGGGGGTCATCAGCACACTCACAGGGTTTCCCTAACAGCCCACCTCCTCGGGGAGACCCTAGGCACAACCTGCATTCTCTCTCCCTGCAGGCCCCACGCTGTCTACCCACCAAAGCCCCAGCCTCTGACCCCCGCTGTCCTTGGAGAGTCTGGAAACAAGAGACTTTCACGGCAAATGAGGGTTGTTTCCAGGTCAGGAGAGTCATTTCCTTTCCACTCCGGAGAGCACTCAGTGTTCCGGCTCCAGAAACCTGGGCCATGTTCCTTCCTCTTGAGCTTCCCTCTGATCCGCCTGAAATGAGGCGACACCATTTCTCCCCTGATTAAGCAAATAGAGGCTTTCATTTTCAGACTTGTGGTGCATTTGACTTGGAGGGAAGCATTTGGAGGTTTGGCAAGGGGGAGATAAATTCACTTTCGTCAAGCACTCACTGCCTGCCTCTGGATGCAGTGTGCCCAGATTAATTCTCAAAGAACGAGGACACCTGTGGGTGAGCAGCTGCCTTGAAACCTCTCTGGGCTTTGGGCTTCTCATTAGAGGGAGAAGAAGTTGAGCTTCATTGCTCCCCAGGCCCTCCCCTCTCTGAAACACCAGCCCCCAGGGTAGATGAGCAGAGCTTGGCTTTGGCCAGAATGATGATGGATTTTCTCTTCTGGGTCATTTCGATGGCTTTGAGCTTATTTCTGTAAATGTGTCTGATGAGGGGGTGGATATGAACTGAGGAGCGCTGGCAATGATCTGCCCTCTCACCAGCCGCCCAGGCTTCGGAGGCTTCTTCAGGCCACCTCTTGTAGGAAGGCTTACGGTGACAGGACTATGCAGGGATGGACACAGGCAGGCTAGTGGGAGGGAGGAGGGAGCCCTGATGTGAGCTGGTGTTTACAGAGTCTGAGAGAGACTGAGGTCCTGGCCTGTGTGTATGTGTTTGTGTGTTTGACTGTGTGTGAAGCATGTGAATGCATATGTATGCACATGTGTGTGCATGTGAACACATGTATATGTGAGTGTGCTTGTGTGTATGCCTGCATATGTGTGTGCATGTATGTGTGTGCATGCGCACATATGTGTGCCTGTATGTGGGTACCATTTGCATGTGTATGCATGCAATGTGTGCACGCATGTGTGAACACACATGTACACACATGTATGTGTGACTGTGCGACAGCACATGCATGTGGGAACATTCATTCACATGTGTGCACATGTGTATGTGAACATGTGTGTGCACACATATACATATGTGCACATGTGCGTGCATGTGTGGACATGTGCTTGTGCATACACACATTGTAGGTATGTGTGCCTGTGCATGTGTGTGGACACACACGTGTGTTCATGTGTGTGCATGTGTCTGTGCGTGCACACAGAAACCAGCTGGCACCCTCCTTGTTTTCCTCTGTCCCACTTGTTCTCTGCAGTGGCTGCCTCCAGACACACTCTCCTGGAAACGTCTGGCTCCCCTTGACTCCATCTCCTTTGCCCTTGGTCAATAGCCTTCCTTCCTCCTCCCACCCCCATTCCCGTGGGCTCACTCGCCACCCTCTTCCAGATTTGCGGACACCCTGACACCCACCGAGGGGCCTTCCTTCCCGCCGCCCTTTGTCTTCTCCAAGTCAGTTCCCTCCTCCTGTGCTTTGGACTCCATCCCGTGCTTGCGCTTCTCAGGAACCTTCTAGGGCTGGTTACTCTTCCTCCTCACTTTCCTTTTACCCCTTCTTTTCTCAAGGGGATTCTCCCCACTGGAAGTGTTTCTGCTTGCTTCCATGTTTCCCGTCCTCAGAATCAAGCCCTGCTGCCCTCCACCTTCCGCGGCCCTTCTGTTTCCTCCCTCTCACCGCCTGAAACCTCACAGAGGTGCCGGGACTCTTGGGCTCTGTTCCCCACCCCTCACACGTGACTGAGTCTCCTCCAGCCGCCTCCACACCCCTCCGCTTGCGTGGACCACCAGTGGGCTCCAGTCTTCCATCCACAGACGTTTGCCAGTCTTCCTGTGACCTCGCTCCTCCAGGCTTTCTGGAACCCCAGTCCAGGCTTCTCCCTGACTCAATAAGCACCCTCGCAGTTGCCTTTAAGACTTGTTCTGCTCTGCTCATCTGTCCACTCTGGCTTTCCCAGGCTCCATCCTTAGCTCTCTCCTCCTGTACTTGGGTTCCCTCCACACCCCGGCTTCAGTTAGCGTCCAGATGATATCAGTGCCCAGGTGTATGGCTCCAGCCTGTATTTCCTACCTGAGCTCATACCTGCTCATCCCACTGCCTAGCTAGCCTTTCTCCTTACCTTCACTAATATTTCCTGTGATAGTGCCGGACAGAAATTCTAGCATCATCACTGATGATCTATTTACTCCCAAGTCATAGCCTGTCCTTTGTACTCTCTAAGTATCTGGAGTCTAACCATGTCCCTTCTTCTCCACTGAAATCCAGCTTCTTCTCGCTTTACCATTCTCATCCAAGCCACTGTTTTCTCTCCTGAACCACAGTCATAGATTCTGATGACCTGATCATTTCCTCTAAATCCTTCTCTGCATCGACACCGAAGTGATCTCTTCAGAATGAAAACCTGCTCATGTGATGCTGTTGTTCAAAACCCTCATATAGCGCCCCATTGCTCTTGGGATAATGACCCAAGTTGTTAGCAGTGCCTGCAAAGCTCAGCCTGCTCTGGGCCCATTTATCTTGGTAGAGCATCATCTGAAACACGCTGCCCTCTCCCTGAACTATGAACCTCTCAAATCCTCAGATGGCACTATTAAAAAAAATTGCTGGAGTATAGCTGCTTTACAATGTTTTGCTATTTTCTACTCTACCACAAGTGAATCAGCCATGCGTATACACATATCCCTTCTATTTTGGGTTTCCTTCCCATCAGGTCACCACAGAGCACTGAGCAGAGCTCCTTGTGCTGTGCAGTAGGCTCTTACTACTTATCGAGTTTATACACAGTAGTGTGCAGAGGTCAGTCCCTCATCCCCCCTTTCCACCCTCGGTGCTCACACATTTGTTCTCTATATCTGTGCCTCTATTTCTGCTTTGCAGACAGGTTCACCTGTAGCATTTTTCTAGAGGGAAAGGGAAAGTGAAAGTGAAGTCACTCAGTCGTGTCCGACTCTTTGTGACCCCATAGACTGTAGCCCACCAGGCTCCTCTGTCCATGGGATTTTCCAGGCAATAGTACTGGAGTGGATTGCCATTTCCTTCTCCAGGGGATCTTCCCAACCCAGGGATTGAACCCTGGTCTCCAGCATTGTAGTCAGACGCTTTACCGTCTGAGCCACCAGGGAAGTCAATTTCTAGAGGGAAGTGGGATGCAATTAATGATCAGTCTGCAGCAACTGGCTTGAAAGAGACAACAGTCATGGGAAAACTGTACTCTTCATCCACTCACAGGGGACATCTGCCCTCTGACTCCGGGGCCTTTGCTCACTCTGTCTCATCTGTCTGGGAGTCTCTTTCTTGCCACATCACACTTTTGTAGTATCCACTATGATATGTCTCTGTGGTGGCACTGAACCCTCCTCAAAGGGTCTTCATCATTGTTGCCATTTTGCATGCCTTTATGTGATCCTGAGTGTATGATTATCTTCCTGGCTAAAAGTGTAAGCTCCCTGCAGTCAGGAACCATGTCAAGATTTGCTCCCAGATGTATATCCAGCAAGCAGCTCAGTGCCTGGCATATAATTGCTAAGTGATGTCCAGTGTGTGAGCGAATGGATAAATCAGGTAATTTCTGGGAGACAGCAATGGATACATTGGTTTCTCATGAGTCTGCACTTTTGCCTCTGTTTCTATTTGTTCAAGGATTTTCATATGAGGAACAGCCTTGGAGATAGAAGTAATTTCTCCCTTTAGAAAAAAGAACAGGCCCACTAACACTCTGTATAATAAAGATAATATCTTCCTCTGGAAAAAAGTGGCAGGCACGCTCACTGCCCCTTAGAAAAGCCTCGGGTTCCCTAAGATCTTCTGTAATGTGGTTGACCATGTGTGCAGGTATCACCTGGCTCTTTTTCATGTTGCCTTTGGGAATCAGGTCTCAGGTAACAGAAGCAACAGATGCAGATACCCTGGCTACTGCTGTGAGTGACGTAGCCTCACCTCTGACGCAGGAGTATTGGGTCTTCTCTCAGCGTCCATCTCAGCTACATGCTGGGAAAAACTTCAGACTTTTCCCAGGGCCTGACATTAACTAGAGTCCCAGGTGGTGCAGTAGTAAAGAATCTGCCTGTCAGTGCAGGAGATGCAGGAGACACAGGTTTGAGCCCTGGGTTGGGAAGATTTCCTGGAGTAAGAAATGGCAACCCACTCCAGTATTCTTGCCTGGGAAATCCTGGGGACAGAGGATCCTGACAGGATACAGTCCATGGGGTCACAAAAGAGTTGGATACAACTGAGCATACCCTATTCTAGGCATAATGAACATGAAAAGCAATTCTATTTTATCCATTTTGCATGTTTCTTGGATTTCAGTATCAAGATGTGAAGAAATGAAATGTGAATGCTTTGAGGACCATCTGTTTATTCCTTCCACACAAATAATATCCTTGAAATACCCTCTGAGCCAACAAAGGTCCATCTAGTCAAAGCTATGGTTTTTCCAGTAATCATGTATGGATGTGAGAGTTGGACTATAAGGAAAGCAGAGCGCCAACGAATTGATGCTTTTGAACTGTGGTGTTGGAGAAGAATCTTGAGAGTCCCTTGGACTGCAAGGAGACCCAACCAGTCAATCCTAAAGGAAGTCAGTCCTGAATATTCATTGAAAGGACTGATGCTGAAGCTGAAACTCGAATACTCTGGCCACCTGATGCAAAGAACTGACTTATTGGAAAAGACCCTGATGCTGGGAAAGGTTGAAGGCAGGAAGAGAAGGGGATGACAGAGGATGAGATGGTTGGATGGCATCCCCAACTCAATGGACATGAGTTTGGGTGAATCTGGGAGCTGGGGATGGACAGGGAGGCCTGGCATGCCGCAGTCCATGGGGTCGCAAAGAGTCAAACACGACTGAGTGACTGAACTGAACTGAACTTAATTGAGACCCTCTGAAGCTAGCAATGGTTTTCATCTCTTTCTTGCATGTTCTCTTTTTCTCCTTCTAATCTTGCAATTTTTTCCCACCTAGATCTTTAGTCTCTATTCTCTTCCAAGTGGTTAAACTAATTTCTCCCACACTGCTATCCAGATTTTATAGAGGACTCTGAAAGAGGACATACAATCAGGGTTTAGTAAAGCATCAGAGAAAAAGCTCTGGGCCAGAAGTTAGGAGACAGCTTTGACATGCATTAGGAGTAATTGGTTATGGACAACTGGGCAGGTTGCAAAGCTTGTTTCCTCATCTGAACTCCCTCCCTCACTCAACAAGTCACTTATCGAATTATTTGCAATCAATGACTTCGTTGCTGCCTTCATAGGACTTGCCCTCTAATGAGGGAGGCAGACAAGAGAACTCAAGATCTTCCCCCGGTGAACAGTATGACATCATAGGAAATCCTGGAGAGCCACTGCGGAACCCTGCAGTGGGCAGAGGAAGGTGATCTGCCAGGGTGAGCCGGGGCCTGAGCCCAGTCTGCTCAGGCGACTGGCCATGCAGAAGGCCAGGACAGGGGTTTTAGCCAAAGGAAGCAGTCCCTATAATTTCTACTGAGTCTTTCCCTTACTATCCTTGCTTGCCACGCTCTGCCTCTATGATCAAACCTCTAGTGCTAGTCTCCTTCCCAGGGGAGAATGTTTATCACCCCTAGGGCCACGTGTACCTTGTGGACAGCAGTGTGAGGCTACTGTGAAGGGCCCAGCCCCACTCTGCCTTAAGCCTACTGTCTGGACCCAGCCTTCTTGTCTGCCTAAAGGGGATCCTATTAGCATCCCCCATGGGGTGGTCATGCTTCCCTGATGGCTCAGCTGTAAAGAATTCGCCTGCAATACAGGAGATGCAGGTTTGATCCCTGGTCTGGGAAGATGCTCTGGAGGTGGAAATGGCAACCCGCTCCAATATTCTTGCCATGAACCGAGGAAGCTGGTGGGATACAGTTCATGGGGTCAAGAAAGTCGGATGTGACTGTGAGACTGAGCACGCACACGACAGGTGGTTGTGGGACGTGAGGGCTTGACACAGACCCTGGAGAAAGGCAAGCGTCCGAGTGCCTGCATCCAGATGGAGGGGGGGGGGAAACTTGGAAGTTATTCATGGCCTCTAGTCCTGTCACTTCATGGCAAATAGAAGGAATAGTGGAAGCAGTGACAGATTTACTTGTCTTGGGCTCCAAAGTCACTGCAGATGGTGACTGCAGCTGTGAAACTAAAAGGCGCTTGCTCCTTGGAAGGAAAGTTATGACCAACCTAGACAGCATATTAAAAAGCACAGATATCACTTTACCAACAGGGGTCTGTGTAGTCAAAGCTAAGGTTTTTCCAGTAGTCATATATGGATGTGAGATTTGGACCATAAAGAGGACTGAGCATTGAAGAATTGATGCTTTTGAACTGTGGTGTTGGAGAAGATTCTTGAGAGTCCCTTCGACTGCAAGGAGATCCAACCAGTCCATCCTAAAGAAAAACAACCCTGAATATTCATTGGAAGGACTGATGCTGAAGTTGAAGCTCCAGTACTTTGCCGCCTGATGCAAAGAGCTGACTCATTGGAAAAGACCCTGATGCTGGGAAAAATAGAGGGGAGGAAGAGAAGGGAGAGACGGAGGATGAGATGGTCAGATAGCATCACCGACTCAATGGACATGAATTTGTGCAACCTCTGGGAGATAGTGGAGGACAGAGGGGTTGCAGTGCAGTCCATGGGGTTGCAAAGAGCTGGACAGGACTTAGCCACTGAACAAAAACAACTTTCTTTTTTGCCTTTTTGAGAACACAAGCATTTCCCCAGTTGGCCTAGCATTTCCATCTGCCTGGGGTGGGAAGAGGGAGCCCAGATCAGAAACATATCAGCATCCTGCAAGGAGGCAGAGATAATTCCCAGTTTCTAACATGCATAATAGGATTAGGGAGTAAGCAGTTAGCCTTGGAAGGCAGAATACTGTCTAGAGGTGGAATTTACAAATTCTATTATTCTCCTGTCTTGACTCTTCACCCCACCAGTCTTTAGAAGGAAGACAAGAGTGATTCAGGGCATCTGGTGAGAATAAGCAAGACTGTCAGTATTATTTACATCTATGTGAGTCAATAGGAAGAGTTTAACAGCCTCAGTCACCTGGTGTTGGCTGACCTGCCAGGAACCAGCAGGGAGACAGAGCCGTGCTGGCCCCAAATAGGTCCCATTCCTTCTGTCCTTCAAACAAGCATATGCTCGGAAAATGCTTGTCATGAAAATAGCCATATCGCATCAGGTAGAAAAAATTAATATTTCTGATTCATTTCAGAGAGGTACAAACAATCTCAAGAATTTGGAAAAATCACAGAAGCTTTTAAATAAATCTTTGGAGTGCATTCAGTGATTGAGCCTGTAAACAGGTCCTCTGATTTACATTTTTAAAATAGAAGTGTGTTGTTTTAAAATTAGCTTTATTCCAGTCTCATAGAAGTGGCATTATGCTTCCCAGGGGTTGGCACATGGCTAGATATGGTTAATGGAAGGGTAAAAGCTTGCAAATCATTCTTTTTGGGGCTTACTGAGTTCTTTAGTTTTCTTTGCTCTTAAGTGATGCTTATGTGTTGGTTGTGAAAATGGAAACAGACTCAGGATTTGCTCCAGGGCTGAGCACTTGGAGTTGTGTGGCAAAGATGCCAGTAATGCAAATCATGTCTCTCCTCCCTTTCTGCAGAGAAAGATGACATGGAAGAGGGCATGGCAACCCACTCTGGTATTCTTGCCTGGAGAATCCCATGGACGGAGGAGCCTGGAGGGCTTCAGTCCATGGGGTCGCCAAGAGTCAGACACGACTGAGAGGCTTCTCTTTGTTTCACTTTCTGTTTGGGACTCTCCATTAAAGGGTTGCCCTCCAGCACACCCCACTGCCAACACACACAGAATTGTCATCCTGGAGATGCCCTTTATCTCAAAACTTTGGAACATTAAACCCTGGTTCCTGCAACTCAACTTGGTAAAGATTATTATCCCTACCTCTGTAACTATTCTCCTAATTAGCGGATTGTATTTCCTAGGCTCCTTTGCAATAGGTGCTCTCTATAACTTACTTTTGGCCAATGAGATACAAACAATAATGTATGTTAACTTTGGAAAGTGTCCTTAAAGAGTAGAGGCTCACCCTTTTCTGTCTTTGTCTTCATCAGACTGCGTGTAATACAATGTGATGGCCGGAGCTTCTGGGGGCATTTTGGATCATAATGACAAGGATATTTTGAAGAGGTCTAGGCCCCTAATAATCACAGCACCACAAACCAAGCACCATTCTGTTCATTGCCACATCTTTATTTTTTCGGTGTGAGAAATATACTTTCATCTGGCATTCAATCTAGTATTAAACTTTTGGTCACATGAGGTTGAAGCTGGTTCAAACTGGTCTTTTTACTCAGTTAATTCCTTTGTTTTGGTGAAGCGCATCCTCTTAGCTGTGGCTTGGTCAGGAAATAGAAGCAATTCATATTCATGTATGCAGACTTTTAATACAGTAAAGAAACTGCCAAAACGTCACAACCTTTATGAAAATTAATTCCAAATGGATTAACTAATTAAGTATAAATAAGGAAATCTAACACATGGGTAAACATGGATGTGATTCTAAGCTGGAGGAAGGCCTGCTAAAGATGATGTTTAAAATAAAAATAGGAAATGAAAAGTAAAATCATTTGTGATACATGGAACACCAAAATAAAATAATAAATGAAAATAAATAGGAAATATTAAAACTCAGAGTTGCTCATTCGAGTTCTTTCCTTTCACCACGATTTCTCAGCCTTGGAGCTATCGACATTTTGGACTTGGATTCTCTGTTATGGGAATCTGTCCTGTGCCTTGTAGGGTGTTCAACAGAATCTTTTGCTTCTGTCCACTAGAGGCCCACTACAACCTCTCCCCTAGTTGTTGACAACTAAAATTGTCTCCAGATGCTGTGAAATGCCCTGGGGGTAGGGGGCAAGCTGACCCCCAACTGAGAACCACTTGAGTGTTCATCAGAATCCCCTGGAGGATTTGTGGAACACTGATGGCTGGTTCTTTTCTCTAGGGTGGCTGACATAGTAGGTCTGGGTTGGGGTTTTGAGAATTTACATTTTCAGTAAGTTGCCATGTGATGCTGAAACTGCTGGCCCAGGGAACACCCTTTGAGAACTGATTTCTGCCACTTTGCTTGCAAATAAACATGCCATCCCCTATAAAACAAAAGTAACAATAATATTGACGTTTTCAGAACATGGAAAAAGACAGCGGAGTTCAGGAGTTTAGAAACCAGGCTATTAGAAGAAATTGGAAGACAGCTGCAAAATTTGTGGTTTATGGATTGGATGAAAATATGGTTTATGCTTGGTCTTCCCAGGTGGTGCTAGTGGTAAGAACCCACCTGCCAATGCAGGAGACGTAAGAGACATGGGTTCAATTCCTGGGTCAGGAAGATCCCCTGGAGTAGGGCATGGCAACACACTCCAAAATTCTTGCTTGGAGAATCCCACGGACAGAGAAGCCTGGTGAGCTATAGTCCATGGGGTCACAAGCAGTTGAACATGATTGAAGCAACTTAGCATGTACACACATGGTTTATGCTCACTCTAAATTTAGTGATTTTTCTCAAATAATATTACTGTAAGGATGACCACAATGAAAAGAAACTGTCTCAAGAGAAACGATAAAGGTAATAGCAATGAATCTTATTAGTCTATGATGGATGTCATACATCTTTATTCAACTTTTCCAAATTGCTCATTAAGCTTTGATGATAAGTTTTATATAAATTTCCAGAGGCCACATATAGAGCTACCTTATGACCCAGAAATCCCACTGCTCGGCATACACGCCGAGGAAACCAGAATTGAAAGAGACACATTTACCCCAATGTTCATTGCAGCACTGTTTATAATAGCCAGGACATGGAAGCAACCTAGATGTCCATCAGCAGATGAATGGATAAGAAAGCTGTGGTACATATACACAATGGAGTATTACTCAGCCACTAAAAAGAATACATTTGAATCAGTTCTAATGAGGTGGATGAAACTGGAGACGATTATACAGAGTGAAGTAAGCCAGAAAGGAAAACACCAATACAGTATACTAACACATATATATGGAATTTAGAAAGATGGTAACGGTAACCCTGTATGTGAGACAGCAAAAGAGACACAGATGTATAGAACAGACTTTTGGACTCTGTGGGAGAGGGCGAGGGTGGGATGGTTCGGGAGAATGGCATTGAAACATGCATAATATCATGTAAGAAACGAATCGCCAGTCTAGGTTTGCTGCAGGATACAGGATGCTTGGGGCTGGTGCACTGGGATGACCCAGAGAGATGGTATGGGGAGGGAGGTGGGAGGGGGGTTCAGGATTGAGAACACGTGTACACCAGTGGCGGATTCATGTTGATGTATGGCAAAACCAATACAGTATTGTAAAGTAAAATAAAGTAAAATTTAAAAAAAAGTTACACTGCACAGAACTTTTAATACCTTAACTAAATAATTTTTGTTGGAACAACAGGAAACTGCTGGAATTACTGCTGTGTACATTTCTGGCAATCAGAAAAAGAACAATGAAAGAAATCATTACGGCCTGAGTTTCAGTGGTTGGTTTCTATTTAATCTTCTAGGTTTAGCAGACATGATGGAACTCTGCAGAGACATTTCTAGTAGTGATCGCTCTTTAGCACTAATCAGTGGCTACCCTGCATGCCTGGGGTCAATGTTCATTGTAACCAAATGAATCTGAGAAATAAAATGATTTATCCTCCGCACCAGCGGTCTACAAACAAAATCAATAGCCCTGTGCTGGCAACGTTATTTTATTGTTGTCTCCTTAATCTCCTCTACTCTTTTGCAATTACTTTTATTATTACTGCTCGTTTAATGAGACCCTGGAGTTTGGAGCCAGATGGTGCAGTCAGTTAAATCTGGAAGGCCATAATAGAGTTGAGTTCAAACCAGGTTAAGAGTAACAGAATCACAAACCTTAGCGGTCATCATCTCATAGGGCATTGTTTTGTGTACATTTTTACGCACCAGAAATGTGCAGGCTTCAAACAGAAAGACTGGGATTGAGGTTCAGAGAGACCAAGGGGCTCACTCACTCATTCATTTATTCACGCAATAACATCAGTTCTTCAGTGCTCAGCTTTCTTTAGAGTCCAACTCTCACATCCATACATGACTACTGGAAAAGTCTTTTACATAGCAGATTCTAAAAATATATTTACCAAATTAAATTCTTGCCGGCAGTTCCTATTTATTGAGCAATTAATTTGCAGAGCATTCTCTCTAGGGTTTGATATTTAATTTTTATGTGATGATTGATTTCACGTGTCACCTTGGCCATGGTGCCCAGATATTTGGTCAAGCATTATTACGGATGTTTCTGTGATAATTTTTAGTGAGATTAACGCTTAAATCAGTGGACTCTGAAGAAGTCAGATTGCTCTCTGTATTGTGTGGGGCTTCATCCAATCAGTTGAAGGCCTGAATAAACAAAGACTGTTCTCCCCATGAACAGAAAGGAATTGCTGCAATAGATGGCTTTTGGAGTCAAGCTGTAACTTTCCTAGGTCTTTAGCCTGCCACCCATCCTGCAGATTTTGAATGTGCAACACTCCCACCATTGCATGAGCCAACTCCTTAAAATCAATCTCCCTCGGTGCCTTCCTGAATAATAACACGCCTTTACATCTAAACATTTATGCCCATTTTATGGATGAAGGAGCTGAGGTTCAGAGGTGCTGAGTTCATGCCTGAGGATGCATATCTGACAAGCATGGAACCAGGATTCTGGTCCAGGTATTTCTGAGCCCCAGAACAGTACAGCTTCTAAAGCATGAATTCAAGTACTGAGAATACCATGAATTACAAGTAACACAACATGTATTTACTGTAAAAAGTCTATTCTCTTTAATGATCCACAAACTGCCTTGGAATCTTATAGTGCATGAGACTCATCAGCATGCAAATACCTTGTCATCCAGGTGAGATGCGAAAACAACCGTTAGAGGAGAAGTTCAGTGGACATGAAGGCACGCCACTGCTTTTTCCTGCATGTGAACTTGCTTGGCATGTTTAAATTCTGCAGGTTAAGTTCTCTCCTTTAAAGTCATAATTTCCAGTGAGATTGTGAAATAACCACACATTTTTTACGAACAGTTATCTTTAGGAATATGAGAGGGAGGGAATGAAACAGATAACATTTTAAAATTAACCACTTTGTGGAGATGCAAACATGGAGAACAGACTTATGGACATGGTGGGGGAAGGAGAGGGTGGGGTGATGGGCGGAGCAGCATGGAAACACGTATGCTGCCATATTAAAACAGACGACCAATGGGAGTTTGCTGTATGACTCAGGGAACACAAACTGGGGCTCTGTAACAACCTAGAGGTGTGGGAGGGAATGGGAAGTGGGCGGGAGTTTCAAGAGGGAGAGTTTCATATGCATACCTATGGCTGATTTACAGTGATGTATGGCAGGAACCAACACAATATTGTAAAACTATTATCCTTCTATTACAAATAAATAAATTTTAAAAATTAACCATTTTGTTGAAAGTAAGATTACATCTCTCCCTCTAAAAATGAAATGAAATAAAGAGAAATAGACAGTCCATCTGGGTGAAATTAAATAGAGAAAAACAAAAGCTGCATGCAGAGTCCCCGCCTCTCGATGGCTTTAGCTGTGGGCTGAAGTCCCATGTTGAGGTCCAAACTTCAAAAGTGGCCTCCATCTGGACCTTGTCCATTGGAAAAGCCAGAAGTAAATATTGATCCCAGGATCAATTAGAGTCTTTGTTGAAGCCGCTGTCTGCTCCAGTTGGAGAGACCAAGCCAGGTCACACTGATAAATAGCTGCTTTCAGGACAACTGGTCAACCCCAAAGGCACAGAGACAATCTCCCTGTCTCTGCACTGAAATTGTTCTTCCCATAATGGAGAAGATGGTGATGAAGATGTTGGTGATATTTGTCCTTGGAATGAACCACTGGACCTGTACAGGTAAGGAGCTTGGGGACCAGGGCTCCTGCCCTTGATGATATAGCTGTTTGGACCCTGGGTCCTGACTCACCGTATCCCTGTGTGCTTGTGTGCCCAGGTTTCCCGGTGTATGACTATGACCCGGCTTCCCTGAAGGAGGCTCTCAGCGCCTCTGTGGCAAAAGTGAATTCCCAGTCACTGAGCCCCTATCTGTTTCGAGCGTTCAGAAGCTCAATTAAAAGAGTAAGTGCCTGTTACATCTTCTCTATACTATTTTGTTTTTTTTTTCCTCTTGTCATTTTTTGAGGTACACATTAAAAATTTTCCAGTTTAAAAAGATAACAGCCACTCATCGCTTTCACATTCTTTTTTTTGAGAGAGAAAGGATTTAATTACAATTGTCAGAAAGCTCTCAAAGCTACCTCAGATTCCTGATTCTTCTTTCAGTTTTCTTCCCTCTGGCCTCATTTCCTGTTTCCAGATGTTACCCTCTGCTTCTAGACTGAAAGTGCCCATGGTTCTTTCTGAGACGTTTATTAAAAACTGCTTGTTTATTAGAAACGAGGCCTTTTCAAGTTCAGCAGTTCTGCTCCTAATACTTATAGGAAATAAATTCTGGCTTTTGAGCCAAAGAAATCCACTTTCCTTTGTCAATTTGGTAATCGTCTGTTTCCTGTTAGCTTGGGGAAATGGGGAAAAGATGAATTTTCATGGGCTTCCAATGACTAAGAGCATGATTGGCAAAGAAAGAAACAGAATTATCCTTCAAAGGGAATGAGAAACTAGACAGCAGTCGTCTACCCCCTCGCTGGGCCCCGGGTGATTCCACTGCCTGCACGTTGTCTTCAGCAAGGGGGAGCAGAAATAGCCTCCAGCAGAGTTAAGATTAAGATAAGAGGTGGGGAACTTCTACAAGGTTCCAGGTCTTAAGAGTGAGAACTCGTTGCAGCCAGGCCACCCGGGAAATTGGGAACCAAGGAGAAATGACCAGGGGTCCAAGCAATGCCTCCTTCCTCACACAGGTCAGAGGGCCACTGTGTCCTCTCCACCTTCGTGCTCACGTCTCCCATCCCTGCGGGGTGCCGCCTGTATGCATGATTGCTGGGTCGTGTTCAACTCTTTGTGACTCTTTGGGCTATAGCCTACGAGGTACCTGTGTCCATAGGATTTTTCAGGCAAGAGTACTGGAGTGGTTTGCCATTTCCGCCTCCAGGGGATCTTCCCAATCTAGGGATCCAACCAGCTTCTCTTGTGCCTCCTGCCTTGCAGGCAGATTCTTTACCTCTGAGCTAGTGGGGAAGCCCTGGGTACTGCCTTAGCTCTCATCATGTTTGCCCCTCTCCTCCTGTGAAGGGCACACAGCTGCTGGCTCCACGGCTCCAGTCTCCAAATAAAACATCAATACCTTCATCTTGACCCTGCTTCTTCAGAAGATGGCTCAGTTTCTCATTCCGTATTCCCTGGAAATGTATCAAATTGTCCCAGTTGTCTTTTCTAATTGGGTCATAGGTCATGAAGATGATGCTTCAGCAAGGCACCCTGCCCGGAACTGGGCTGCTGTAGACAGAGTCAGTCACCTGGCCTGGCTGTTGCAGTGCAGAGACCCTGGAAGATACATGTGGTCAGCTGCCAGGCCAAAGGGAGAGTTCCTTCTGGAGGGGTACCAGACGGAATAAAGAACCTCTCCCTCCCACCCTGGCTGTACTGGCTTCCATCTTTCGCATTTAATGAAATCCATGTGTGTGGCAGGATGGGTATCCATGGCCTTTTGCCAAGCGTGCAAATAGACAGTTTAGATTTACTTGTAATTTAGCTAGTGCTTGCTACAGAAGAAAGTTAGTAGTTAATTAAGTGAATAAGAGCCTGAGGACAGCTCCCGAGAGAACCAGTTACTGACACCATGGAAATCTGGCCAGCAGAGATGAGCTAGCCTGAGGTGTAGTCACCCAGAGCACATTCCAGCACATGGGGCCATCTTAGTATCAGACATCTGAGCCCAGACACACAGGCACCTGCAAATAAGCATACCTGTGTGTGGGATCCTTGATGAGAACACAAGCAGGAGATGCCCCTTCACTTCCAGTAAGCTGCCTTCTCTCTGGAATTCTGCCTAATTTTGTTTCTTTCCAGCCTTTTCTCATTATTCAAATTCACTGGCCAAGTTCCATCACCATGTCTCTGCCATGAAAACTTCCCTTCTTCTCCCAATGGAAGGAAAACTCTCCCTGTTTGATCTGTCCTGGTGATGCTTCTTGCTTTTTAGAAGTGGTTCACATTTTGCTTTTTATTGTACATGTTCAGTTCAGTTGTGTCTTTGTGACCCCATGAACTACAGCACGCCAGCCCTCCCTGTCCATCACCAACTTCCAGAGTTTACTCAAACTCATGTCCATTGAGTCAGTGATGCCATCCAACCATCTCATCCTCTGTCGTCCCTTTCCCCTCCCACCTTCAATCTTTCCCAGCATCAGGGTCTTTTCCAATAAGTCATTTCTTTGCATAGACAAAGTATTGGAATTTCAGCTTTAGCATCAGTCCTTCCAATGAATATTCAGGATTGCTTTTCTTTAAGATGGACTGGTTGGATCTCCTTGCAGTCCAAGGGACTCTCAAGAGTCTTCTCCAACACCAGAGTTCAAAAGCATCAATTCTTTGGTGCTCAGCTTTCTTTATAAAGTCCAACTCTCATATCCATACAACTGCTGGAAAAACTATAGCCTTGACTAGATGGACCTTTGTTGGTAAAGTAATGGCTCTGCTTTTTAATATGCTGTCTAGGTTGGTCATAAATTTTCTTCCAAGGAGTAAGTGGTTTTTAATTTCATGGCTGCAGTCACCATCTGCAGTGATTTTGAGCTCCCTCCCCTCAAAAGTCTGCCACTGTTTCCCCATCTATTTGCCATGAAGTGATGGGAAGGGATGCCATGATCTAAGTTTTCTGAATGTTGAGCTTTAAGCCAACTTTTTAGCTCTCCTCTTTCACTTTCATCAAGAGGCTCTTTAGTTCTTCTTTGCTTTCTGCCATAAGGGTAGTGTCATCTGCATGTCCGGTTTCAAACAGGGAAAGGAGCATGTGTTAGTCATGCCATCTACAAATGACCTAAAGGTGGCCCCAAATATGCCAGTTCCCCCACCCCCCATAACAGTAGACCCAGGAGATCCCATCAGAGTCAAGCAAAGAGCGCAGGAAAGAGGTGAAGGAAGAGATCTCTGGCACTGAAGGTACAAAGCAACTCACAAAAGAAGGAATACAGACGCACCAGAAGCATTGGAGAAAGTACATCACGTCTCTAACAGCCAACAGAATCAGAACTGAAACACCAAGGTGAAAAGGAAGGGGAAGAGAAAATGGGAAACCTCAAACATTGCTAGAGAGAGGGTAATTTGGTAAGATTGTCTTTGGGAAGCAATTTGGAAATAAGTGTTAAGAATGTTTATAAGCACATTAAACATTGAAAATAGCCAATATAATGTTTGATCTTATAGTTTCATTTCTAGGACTACGTCTAAAGGAAATAAGTGGGAAGCAATTTGGAAATGTGCATTAAGCATATTTATAAACGTGTTAAACATTAAAAATAGCAAATATAACTTTTGATCTCATAGCTTCATTTCTAGGAATATGTCCAAAGGAAATAACTGGTTTTGTCATGTTTGTGTATATGTGGGAGGTTTGGGATAGAGTTCAGTGGACTTAGGGAGAGGGGTCAGGCCTCAATATTTATCCCTGAGTTTGCTTCATAAGTCCAGTGCTTCATGAGATTTCCCTGGTGGTCCAGTGGTTAAGACGCCACACCTTTAATGCATGGGGCACTGGTTTGATCCCTGGTGGGGGGACTAATCCTGCTTGCCACATGGTGTGGCTTAAAAACAAAATATCTCAAAAACCCAGTGATTCTTGACCTGGCTACATGTCAGCATCACCTGAGAGACAAATATTCCTGATGCCCCATAGCTTATATGGGAAAAGAATCTAAATTTAAAAAAAAGAAAGAAATGTACTTGACTTCCAAGAGGGAAGGTGACTAATTAAGCCCCAGTTTCTGAGGGTGGAGCTCACATTCTCACATGCTTCCTGGTCATTCTGATGTGTAGTCAGGGTTAAGAACCACTGGGTTTTCCCAGCAGACCTGGATTAAATACTTGGAATTGATTTTGAATAACTTATGCCTTGGACTCCAAGTTTAGAAAAGAATGGGGAAATGTGGGCAAATGGGACTTCAGTCATGAAGGTTTCCTTGCTCCCCGACACCAGGTTCATTCAGACTGTTCCCTCATGGACACAAGCCGAGAAAGACAAGGTGGACATGGACCCTGTACTGGGGACGAGGAAGACAGCATGGGCCAGACTGGGCTTGTGTTGACTTTAAAAGATGCACAGCGTGAGAGTTGTGAGCTAAGTTTTATTTGGGGCAAAAAGAGGACTGCAGCCTTGGAGACAGTACCTCGAAAGCTTTGAGAAACTGCTCCAAAGAAATAGCAGGGAGGGACAGTATATATGTGATTTTGGTAAAGGGGGAATACATGCAGTCAAGCACATTTATTTTCTAGAAAGTTTCTGCTGGTCTCATGAAGCTTCTTCTAGTCAGGAGAAACAGGATTTTCTCATGAAAATCATGAAGAATTTTAGTGCTTTTCTAGAAATGAGGAGATATAAGAATTGGGCTCGTAAAATCAGCTCCTGAGAATATCCAACTGTCTGAAGACGTGTCCTGCCAGTTTTATCCTGAGTAGAGAGTGCCTCCTTTCTGCTCTCCACCCTGAACTCTTTCAAGAGGTGTTGAAGCTCAGCAGCTGCAGCAGCACTTGATTTAATCTTTGTAGAGGTCGGCAATGGGCTTCCCAGGTGGCGCTAGAGGCAAAGAACCTGCCTGCCGATGCAGGAGACTTAAGAGACGCGGGTTCAGTCCTTGGGTTGGGAAGATCCCCTGCTGAAGGGCATGGCAACTCACTCCAGTATTCTTGCCTGGAGAATCCCATGGACAGAGGAGCCTGGTGGCCTACAGTCCACAGGTAGATGGCAAGTGCCAAGTTGTAGTTGACGTTTCCATGGAGCTCAGAGTCCATTGCAGAGAGAGAGGAAGAGAAAGGGGAGGGAGAGGGAAGAAGGTGATGATGGAGAATGGGGTGACATTACATAAAAAAGTGAAAGAAGTCTCAGAGAGTGGAGAGTCCTGTAGAGAAAATAAAACAGGAGGATGGATGGATGGATCTGGGCTGGGGTAGCTGTCAGATGGGCAGATATATCCACAGAGACACCATATTTGAGCTAAGACTCAGGGAGGAGAAACTCCAGCTGTGGAACTACCCCTGGAGGGGGTAGGGGTGGGGCTTTAAATAAAGTGAGAGAAGACCTTCAAAGATCTCTGAAGTGGAACGCAAGGGAGGAGGCCCAGACAGCGACTGCGGGAAGCAGGCAATGACCAGTGATGGCACTGAGCCCCCAGCACCAGGAGGGTGGGGAGTGGATGAATTCTGGGACATTCGGGGCAAAGCCACAGAAGCTTTGGGATCCTTTCTGTGTCTGTGCCCGTTCCTGTCCACTTTTACTTTTCCTTTACTTTGCATTTTTTGCTTTTTGTCTTCATTGCATTATTCTAGGCAGATATACCCGAGATTTACTCTTTGTCCAATCTTAAGGGCTTAGTTTGAAAAACCCAAGTGATCTCTGTGTTAGTTGGGCTTCTCCAGAGAAACAGAACTGAGAGAGAGACAGACAGACAGGGAGATTGATTTTAAAGAATTGGCCCACACTGTTGTGGAGGGTTGGTGCAGCCAAAGTCTGCAGGGTGGGCTAGCAGGCTGGAGACCCAGGGAAAAACTGGCATCGCAGGTAAAGTCTGAAGGCCATCAGCTGGCAGAAATCCTTCCTGCTGAGGAAAAGGTCAGTCTTTGTTCTATTTGGGCCTTCAACTGATTGGGCGAGGCCCACCCACAGGAAGAAGGGTAATCCGCTTTTCTCAAAGCCCACCACTTTAATTTCATCCAAAAACACCTTCACAGAAACATCCAGACCAATATTTGACCACAGATCTGGACACTGTGGCCCAGCTAAGTGGGAGCATAACATTAAACATCAGAATCTCAAAAAGGAATTGTTATGGGCCTTTTATGGCTTATATATTTTTATTCCTTTTTGAAGAGTAAAAAAATCAGAATATACTTAGTATAAAGAGTCACAAGACTCAACAAGAAAGAAAAAACTAAAAGTAACATCTACTATTCAGTCCTCTGAGACGCCCACTACAGACATGTGGCAGATGTCTTTGGATCTTTTTCTCTTCATATGTGGGTATAAAATACATTTTTAAAGAAAAACAGGACCACACTGTAACACTGATTATAAAGTACTGCATTTTAATTTCAGCCATAATGCTGGGTTTGGGATTTTCTCCAGTTGATTTCTTACTGTTGAGTATTTGGGTTGTCCTACCTTTTTCAAAAAACACAGAGAAGAAATTGGCTGAAAGTGAATTCAAATGAAAAAGCAGAGCTATTAAGCTCTTCTCCATATTCTGGAGTTGTGCTTAGAGATGCAAAAAAGGTTGCAAAATAATCTCACAGTTCAACAAAATGATCAGTATTCAGACCCCCACATTTGCATCTTTTGAACTATGCCTTTGTCCTGCCACTTTGCTTTCATCAGACTGCATTAAGGAAAATTGTGGAAGCATAATGGAGGCGGGGACGATGTGGGGAGCAGGGGGCAGGAAGGGGCAGAGGGGGCAGAGGAACTGGACAGTGCGCTCCGGCCGATAGACGAGGTTTTACTTGTTTAATGAGACTCATATTTAGTATCTAATATTTAAAAATTATCAATAAACAAGGTGGGAAATAACGGCAAGACTGAGTTTTTAGTCCTACTTGTTTTCAGAGAACTCTACTTGTAGCCTTCCTCATTCTGTGTCAGAAACAGACACGAGGACTGCCAGCCCCACCCCAAGCTTGGGGCCTGTTGCCTGCTTCCAAAGCAAAGCATCCTTTTATTCTCCCTCTGCAAGTGGTCTGTAGGGGCTACCCAGGTGGCATTAGTGGTAAAGACTCTGCCTGCCAATGCAAGAGCTGCAGGTTCAGTTCCTGAGTTGGGAAGATCCCCTGGAGGAGGAAATGGCAACCCACTCCAGTATTCTTGCCTGGGAAATTCCATGGACAGAGGAGCCTGGCGGGCTATAGTCCATGGGGTTGCAAAAAGTAGGACATGACTGAGCTCAGGTGCGTGCGCTCACACACACACACACACACACACACACACACACACACACACACTGTAACAGCGCTGTAGTTGGGGCCTGAACGGAGCTCAGTTAACACATGTATTTTCTCCGGCAGGCACATCACAGCCTTTCTGCACTTGGGAAACTAGACAGCTTGTCAGCACTAGGCTTGGGGGCCAGTTTCAATAGCAAGATCACCCAGGAAAAGCACAAAAATGAGAAAAACATGCCACAAAATGGACAATAAAAATGACTTGCGTACAGTCTGGGAGCCAGGACAAGGAGGAGAGCATCACCTTGTCTGCCCCTGGGCAGGAGCGTGTGCATCGGGGCGCTCAAGTTCTTCGCTGCTCAGCGTATGTCCATGAGTGGCTGCGACAGCACCCAGGAATGACTTGGGGTTGAATACACATTTAAGGAAATTTGCAAGTATGGAATTGGTAAATAATGAGGATCCGCTGTAAAGAGAAGTCATTAGAATAAGCTTGGAGTCAGGACACCCACGTCCAGGTTCTGCTGTCTCAGTGAAGTCCCGTGAAACTTCGTAGAGCACTTCCTCCCCTGGTCTTCAGAATGAGGGTGACAATCGAAAGCTTTAGTGGTGGGAGATTCTGGCACCTTTTCTTCTTGTGCAGGGAGAAACATTTCTAGCATGTGACCTTCAGGAACACATCTGTAGCAAGCTGCCACTTTGTTTGTGTGAAGGTCAACGCCCTGGACGAGGACAGCTTGACCATGGACTTGGAGTTCAGGATTCAAGAGACGACGTGCAGGAGGGAATCTGAGGCAGACCCCGCCACCTGTGACTTCCAGAGGGGCTACCACGTGGTGAGTGTGGGGCAAAGGCCACAAGCCTGGAAACAAACGCGAGAGAGCTCTGCCTTCCTCCGTCACCTGGAGCTGATTCAAAGTCGCACCGAGGTCTTGGCCGTGTCTCGTGTCCGGCCACCCTCGGAGGCACCATTACCTGTGTCCATGATGTTCCCTGGGTGGGGGTGGTGTGACTCTGTGGTCAAGGACTTAAGCTCTGGAGTCTGGAATCCTGAGTAATCCTGGAAAGTCATTTAACCCCTGTCGCCTCAGTTTTCTGCTGTTTAAAATGGGCATAATGATGGTGGCAGGCAAAGTGAATACCAAGGGGCTAAGAACAAAGAAAAGCCTCTGAGACATTTCAAATTCTATCTTAAGTGAATTCAAAATGCCAGCTGTGTTCCTGGGGTGAGGTGCACGTCTTATAGTTGACTGTCATGCAAAATTCTGTCTCCCCCACCAGCTTGCGGTCCACGGGGGTCAGGACTATAGCCTGGTCGGTTCTGCTTCTCCAGTGACCAGCACATGGCCCCATGCCTGGTTAACCCCAGGGGTAGGAGCCCACTTGCACAGGCCAGCACCACCACCCCAGACTCACTCTCTGAGGTGTTGTTCCACGGGTGTCATTTTACTGGTGTGATGACGTCTGTGTTGCTACATAGCAATATCAATTCTGAAAAGAAGAGCCTTTGTTTTGTTGTTCCGTGGAAATTTTCGCCATGATTGTTTCACAAACACCCCAAACCCCAATGTCACTAGCATCTGAAGGAAATCTGAGACCAAGGGAGAGCAGAGCAGAGGCCTTGGGGATCTTCCCAATTCTTGTTCTCATGGAAAACCATGCAAGGTGACCAACTCAGTGCTCAGGAAGGGAATGTTTGCTTTCTAGGGGACGTGAAATGTAGCAAATGCTCAAGAGATGCCTTAGCCATCCTTTGCTTTGGCTTAGGTTTTGAGAAATGAAAATGAAATTGACCAAATTCTTCCTTTCTGTTTGTACCATTGTGCCAAGCCCTGTGATGTTGCCTGATTTCTTGGGGAGGTCCTAGCTGTTTACCCAAGCTGCTGGGCGTAGAACTCACCATTTCTTCTTTTCCAGCCTGTGGCCGTTTGCAGAAGCACCGTGCGGATGTCTGCTGAACGCGTGCAGGACGTGTGGGTTCGCTGCCACTGGTCCTCCAGCTCTGGGTCCAGCAGCAGTGAAGAGGTATGCACAGGGGCTTGGCATCCTTTGAGGTGTGATAGAGTAGCTGGACCATCAGGTGCCTGGGCAAGAGTCTGTGTACCTGCAAACTCACATTCACTGTCCCTTACATCTTCCAATCCCACCTCTCTAAGATTTTGAATATGAGCTTAAGAAAACAATGAGCAAAAGTTCTGGATTTAAGTGTGAAGTTCACTGCCTCTCTCGTTTAGTGGAATGAAGGGGCCGTTTCGGATAGATCAGTGTTCATTTACCAGCTCTGCAACTTAGGTCAGGATATTTAATCTCTATAAATCTGAGGCTTCTCCATCTGTTACATACCAGTAATAAAGACCACCCAATAGGATGCTGAGGAAACCAAGAAAGTTCATGGATGTAAAAGATCTGGTACAGAGTCTAGCACATAACAGATGCTCAGTAAATGACAGAACACATCTTTTCCCCGCAATGGCATTGATAGTCGTCTGCAATAATCCTGAGAAATCAATAACATGTAAAATTCTGACTTGGAATTAAATTACTTACTGTCTGATTTTCTTACCGAAATATATATCTCATGAGAGCAGGGAATGTTTGTTTTATTGTCTAGGCCAATGTTTGATACAGGGTAGAAGTTTAGTTAATAATTAAACACATACAATAAAACTGAGGATGAAATTATAGCAGTATGATACGTAGTATCATACCGCTATACATACACAGTACGTATGATACATACATAGTATGAGGAATAAAAGCATAACTGGTATATGTTTGTTTATTCATAAGGGGATAATCTGTCCTTCACTGCTATTTAAAAGTGTTTCTACCATTACAAAGCCAAATCTGAACAACAACGTCTTTCTCTGCTTATACTTTTATTCATTTTTTCAAGGTTTAAATCTGTAGTGAAAATTACGTGAGAAGAGTATAAAATTTCAACTTCAAGAATTATACATAAAAGTAATGTTCCTATATTATGAACATACCCAGGCCCTACATATTTGTTTATTTATTGCCTCATAGTTTGGCACGTGGGATCTTAATTCCCAGACCAGAAAATGAACTCATGACCCCAGCATTGGGAGCGTGGAGTCTTAGCCACTGGACTGCCAGGGAGGACCTGGGCCTTACATATTTTATATGAAGTCCATTTTAGAGTTAGGAGTGACGCTCATGACTGAGGAGCTCCTGTTACAGTCCAGTTCAGTCGCTCAGTCATGTCCGACTCTTTGCAACCCCACGGACTGCAGCACACCAGGCCTCCCTGTCCATCACCCACTCCTGGAGCTTGCTCAAACTCATGTCCATCGAGTCAGTGATGCCATCCAACCATCTGATCCGTTGTCATCCTCTTGTCCTCCTGCCCTCAATCTTTCCCAGCATCAGGATCTTTTCAAATGAGTCAGTTCTTCGCATCAGGTGGCCAAAGGATTGGCTGATCACTTCAGCATCAGTTCTTCCAACGAATATTCAGGACTGATTTCCTTTTGGATGGACTGGTTGAATCTCCTTGCAGTCCAAGGGACTCTCAAGAGTCTTCTCCAACACCGCAGGGGTGCCTTTACTGTTAAAAGGAAAATTGTGCAAAAATGTTCAGTTGAGCATAGCCTTGTTGATCGATCTTGTTCTCACTGGCAGTGTTTGGGGTCAATCTCCAGGTGATTTCTGGGTGATTTCTTGTCTCCCTGCTGCTAGTTCAGGTACCCAGGGCCTCCTGTTTGACTCCAGTAAAGAATTCAGGGAGTGAGGTCAGCTTCACAGCTGACACATTGGTGCACGCCTGGCCAAGCTAAGCCAGAAGTGACAAGGACCAAGCATCATGTCACAAGCATTTTGTGTTGACTTTGTGGTTTATGTGGGTGAAGCCAGGAGACAGCCAAGAGTAAGAAAGACACATCTCTGGCCCTTGTAGAGTCTGTAGACCAGTCTGGGGTATCCGTTATGCAGGGGTTACCCTGACTACCAGACAGACTTTTGGGAACACAGAGTGGGAGGATGGGTGCACGTGGGGCAGAGCAGGCTTTCCAGGGAAACTAGAGGGTGGGTGGCCTCAGGATGAAGGGCACAGAGTGTGGAGGGGAGATTTCAAGCACAGGGGAGAGCACGACGGGATTCCCTGAGTATGAGAGAAGCTAAGCTGATGGGTTGAAATGGACAGAAATCCATTGTAACTGGGAGCAGAATGTGAGAAGAGAGGCAGAAGGTGGGGCTGGAGAGGACCTGAGCCTGGTCAAGGTGGACCTCACGGGTCTTGCCAGGATCCTTGGCTTGGGGCTGCTTGAGAATTACAAGTAGGGAGGTGACAGAATAGATGGAGAAGAGATTGGAGCTAGGTAAGAATGGAGCGATGGGAGGCTGGCAGGGCAGGT
The DNA here is from genome assembly GCF_016772045.2 of Ovis aries. Taxonomy (NCBI): domain Eukaryota; kingdom Metazoa; phylum Chordata; class Mammalia; order Artiodactyla; family Bovidae; genus Ovis; species Ovis aries. Next base: position 6,972,277 of record NC_056054.1, on the reverse strand, counting down.
GAGACAGATGCTAAGGAGAGCTGGGAGTTAGTGGTGAATGTCCCGAGAAAGGGATGCCAATTCTTCTGTGGCCTTTAACACAGTAGAGATTGACAAGCGGGCCCCGGTTTAATCCCTCTTCCATCTCTGATTTGAGAAGTTGATTCTTGCGCAGCCCGCAAACCTGTTGCAACTTTCTCATCGCAGACTGAAAGCTACTCACTTTTCTTCCAATCCCAACTTTTGTGTGAAGGCTCTGCTACAAAGTTAGTCCCTGAAACAAACACAATTTTAAAAATAAACTCCCGGGTTGCTTTCCCTCAAAGATTAGGAAACTGTAAAAAATTATGAGGAAGTAAAAAATTCCTTAAATGAAAGGATTCTGCAACTTGAAAGAAAGAGGAGAAAGCAGATGGAGGTTTAAAGTAATTCCTGGAAACTCTAAAATAGGTTTCTTATATGAAACAGGAAGAAAAATTAGATGACAGCTGTTAACCATTTCCAGTGAAATAAATGGTGGTACTACAAACACGAAAGACAATCGACTGGGATGAATTTAGACAAAGAACAAATAAATCATCGTTGGAAGCAGGGAATAAAAGAAAACTGAAAAAAAAAAAACCCTCAGAGTAATGAATATAAAGACCACTTGAAAAACATATGTAGATAGTAAGAGAATTTCCAGAGAAAGGAATATAATGTAAAGAACAATGGAAGCCAAAAATAGAGACTAAGACCAAAAATCCCAATTATTATGAAATATTGTTATGAAATGTCTTATTTATATAAGTAGATAACTTATTTTATGTAATAAATAAGTTTTTATTATGAAATAAGACAGTTCAAATGGAAATTATCTGGCAAGAATACAGTAAGAGAAAGTGTCTCTAATATAGTAAACGTGGGTTTTTCACGACATAGCTATAATAAGTATAAAAGCTTTGTTAAAAGGTTTGAAAAAATAAATTTCTGAAATTGCTAATATTCTCTCTTAACCAAATAAATATTTAAATTATGGGTAGTTTAAATTATTTTTATAGTTTTAGTATTTTAGAAAATATTTAAATATATTTTATATTGTTATATTTTAATATTTAAAATAAGTATTTAAATTATGGGTGGTTTAATTATTTAAAAATATTTCAATATTATTTTATATTTAAATATATTTTATATATTTTATAGTTTTTAAATTTGTAAGAGAAGTATGTAGAGGGTAAACAATTTCTATATGGCATGTCAGTCAACCACACAATTGCAATGCTAACATCTGTAACTTGGTGAATGGACTTGACTTTGGGCAAATCTTTCTGATTTGGAGTGGGGGATGAAGTTTGACTAGAGTTCAGCCTTGAGACCCAAAACAGTCCAAAAAGAGAAACTGAGAAAGAATGAACAGGAATTCTGAACTTGGGGGAGGAGAGTTACAAGTATTTCATTTATTTACTCTCTTCCATTTCAAATGATAGAACTTCAGCTGGAAGTGGGCTAAGCCAAAATGAGAGGATTCCCTGGTTCACATTCCCAGAACAAATGGGAGGAGCTGTGCTCGCGGATGACTCAGTTTAGGGCCCATCAACAATACTGGTGCCACTTTCATCTCTTCCTTCTCCCCCCTCCTCTTACTGCTTGTGAGTTTTCTTCTTGCAGCAGAAGGCAAGACCACAAGCCACTCCAGATTCATATCCTCCAAACTGAGGAGGAAACTGAGCCTTTCTCTCTAACCTCTTGATATCCCTACCATTAGCCTGGCTTGAGGCATGTGTCTCATTAAAAAGAAATAGTGCTGTTACTGAAATATAGTTCACAGACCATACAATTCACCCATTTAATGTGTACAATTCACCCAGTGGTTTTGAGTATATTCAAAAGATTGCACAGCTGTCGCTGCTATCTAAATCCTGAACGTTTCATCATCTCCAAAAGAAATTCCAATACCCCTTCCTCTTACCCTATTCTTTCCAACACTCAGTAACCACTAATCTATTGATATTTTCTTTGTCTATGAAGTTACTTTTCTGGCCATTTAATATAAATAGAAGCATGCAATATGTGTTCTTTTGTGACTGGTTTATCTCAGCATGTTTGGAGGTTCATACATGTTGTAGCATGAATCAGTACTTCTTCTGTGGTGGAATAACAATCCATTGTATGGATAAACCACATTTGATTTAGCCATTCGTTAGCTGATCAAAATTGAGGTTGTTTCTACACTTTGGCTGTTTTAAATAATGATTCTGTGAGCATTCATGTACAAGTTTTTGTGCAGGCATGTATTTTTATCTATCTTGGCTACTCACCTATAAGTGAAATTTCTGGAGCATAAACTCACTTTTTGTGTTAATTTTTGAGAAACTGCCAAGCAGTTTTCCATAATAGCTATACCATGTTATATTTCCACCAGCAATATATGAGAGTTCCAGTTTCTATACATCCTATCAACACTTGTTATTGTCTGTCTTTTTTTTTTTTGAGTCATTCTAGTGGATGTGAAGTGGTATCTCTTTAAGATTTTGATTTGCATTATCCTAATGAGTAATACCCTGGAGAAGGAAATGGCCACCTGCTCCAGTACTCTTGCCTGGAAAATTCCATGAATGGAGGAGCCTGGTGGGCTACAGTCCATGGGGTTGCAAATAGTCGAACATGACTGAGTGACTTCACTTCACTAATAAGTAATGATCAGCTATTTGTGTATCTTTTTTGGAGAAATGTCTACTTGAATCCTTTTTCAATTTTAAATTGGGTTATTTGTCTTCTTGTTGTTGAGTAGGAAGAGTTCTTTGTATATTTTGTATATAAGTTCCAAAAAATTGCCAATGTTTTCTCCCATCTGTAAGGTTTTTTTCTTTCTTGATGGTGCCCTTTGAAGAACAAAAGTTTTAAAGTTTAATGAAGTCAAATTGATCTACTTTTTTCTCTTGTTGTTTGTATGTGTCTTTCATTGAGATTCATGGCCCACTTTGATTAGGAAGGGATTCAGCTTCATCCTTTTGCTTGTGGATATCCAGTTGTCTCAGCACCATTTATTGAAAACTTATTCTTTCTCCCACTGAACTTTGCCACCTCCTAGACCAGTCACTCCGACAAAGGTCAGCAGGCTTACTGGCTGTTAAGAATGGAGAGGGTGACAGGTAGGCAGCCCAGACAACTGGAAGAAAAGTTGTGAGCCAAACAGCCACCTTACTTTGAGACTCTGGGCTTTCAAGGGCTTCCCTTGTGGCTCAGCTGGAAAGAATCCACCTGCAGTACAGGAGACCTGGGATACCCATTCCAGTACCTGGGATACCCATTCCAGTATTCTGGCCTGGAGAATTCCATGGACTAAGCCCATGGGATTGCAAAGAGTCAGACATGACTGAGCAACTTTCACTTCACTGGGCTTTCAGTGGCTTCATGAAGAATTTTCGTGCACACTGTTTCCTATTGAACCCATATGGGGACTACATAGAAAGAAAACTCCCAGATTTGACTTGAACACAGTCTATCAGCAAGTCCATGTAACAGAGTTCCTTCTTTCTGGTCTGCATCTGGGAGTCATTTTGAGTCTAGTGGAAATCTTTTCAGATGACTTAAACTTCATATAAGTTGCTCTTCCCCATGTACTCTTTTAGACACACATGGCTTTCCTGGTGGCTCAAGGGTAAAGAACCTGCCTGCCAATGCAGGAGGTTTGGGGTGGAGTTCAGTGGAGTTAGGGAGAGGGGGACAGGCCTCTATTTGTATCCCTGAGTTTGCTTCATAAGCCCAGTGGTTCATCAGACCTCCCTGGTGGCCCAGTGTAGCTAAGACTCAGCACTCCCAAATCAGGAGACTTGGGTTCAACCCCTGGATGGGAAGATCGCCCTGGATAAGGAAATGGCAACCCAGTCCAGTGTTCTTGTCTGGGGAATCCCAAGGACAGAGGATCCTGGACGCCTACCATTCGTGGGGTCACAGAGGGTCAGATACGATTCAGTGACTAAACACCAATACGTTCAAAACCATACATTAATTAAAGTGATTTAATATAGCTTATTGCCTTATTTCATTAAAAGTTGTGTGAGTCTTCCAGTTAATAGTTGAGTATTTTGCAGTGCCTTTCCTTTTTTCTCTTTCATGTGCTGATATATACCAATGCCTGAATTAGATGTTTTTTGGGGATATCTTGGGATCCTCTACATCAAGAAACAGTCACCTGCTTGGTAAGTTGAGACCTTTTTAATATTTAGATCTTTTAAATATATTTTTTTCATGAATTAACTTCAGATTAAAGCTCTCGATCAGGGAATCATTTAAAACTGGAAATAGCTCTATATAAGCTTTGTACAATGACAGAAATTTTGGAAAATAAACATTTGCTTTTGCTCCTTTCTTAATAGTAGGCAAAAATGACACAGCTCTTCATTTAAGCAACTCTTCATTTATGCAGAGACTTTCCAGACATATTTCCATTTCACGGCTCTAACATCTCTGCCAGTTAGGCAGGACAGTTGCTGGTTTTCACCCTAAGAGGGTCTCCCAACTTGAACATGCTTGTTACTTCCTGGGTGCAAGGCCAGTTTTAGGACTCAGGTTTCCCAGATGGCTTAGTGGTAAAGAATCCGCCTGCCAATATGGGAGGCAAGAAATGCAGATTTGATCCTTGGTTGGGGAAGATCCCTTGAAGGAGGAAATGGCAACCCACGCCAGTGTTCTTGCCTGGAAAATCCCATGGACAGAGGAGCCTGGTGGGCTACACTGTGTGGAGTCACAAACAGTTGGACACGACTGAGCACGTACGCACATGCAAGAATGCACACGTGGAAAGCTGTGGACTAGGCCTCATCTGGCTGGCGGGGGCTGCAACCCTCCAGCCATGTCACCAGAGTTGACCATCCCTTTCAGAATCTTGCTTGGGAACAGGAGGGTGGTCCACTTCCCCTTCATAAGCAGTCTCTCGTTTGAAGGCGGGCCAGGTGAGTGTTCTATGGCTTAGGAAGCATTTTTGCACGTGTGCTCAGTTGCGTCCAACTCTTTGTGACCCTGTGGGCTGTAACCTGCCCAGTAACTCTGTCCATGGAATTTTCCAGGCAAGAATACTGGGGTGGGCTGCCATTTCTTTCTCCAGAGGAGCTTCCTGACCCAGGGATCTACCCAGAGCCTCCTAAATCTCCGGCATCTCTTGCATTGCAGGCAGATTCTTTACTGCTGAGCCATCAGGGAAGCAGAAACCATTTTTACCTATTTATAAAATAGGTAAATAGGAGGATTTTCCCTATTGGAGCTGATGGCAGTGAGTCTTTGGTGATCTTCCACCACTTCCTTGTGGGAAAGGTGTATTTGTGGCATCAGTAACAAAATCATGGAACATTCCAGAAGTGGGCAGTCATAATTGCCTTATGACTATTACTGTATTACAGGCCTCACTCCTGACAGATCCAGAGGTGAACCGCTTTATGAACGATCACGTGGTAAGTGGTCCCGTTTTCTTTTGCCAGATACCAACACATCCTCTTCTGATCAAGCCAGAATGCACTGAAGCCATGTCATAGGAGATAAACCCCTGAAATACAAAATATTTTAAAGGCAAATGAGAAGAACAGTCCTGCATAAACTTGTTTTGCACATCACTGAAAAGCTGACTTTGAGGCATTGAAACTCACTTGAAATTTATCAGGATTCAAAGTATCAAATCTGGCTGAGAAAATTAGCACTGACCTCCCTCCTGTCCCAGTGTGCAACATTTTCTAAAAATCCCAAGCTCTTATGAGCTCCTCTTTACCCTCCACCTTCAACTGTACTTTTCAGCAAGCAGACAGAGCTATCAGTTATTTAGTTTCTCCCTTTTATAATAAGTTTTCTATTTAACCATCATGATGGCTCTATAAACCAGGAGTATTATCTGTTTACACAGAAGAGGTGAGTAACAACTCATGATGTTTGTTGTGACACAAAATGCTCACCCTCTACTGATTGACAGTTTCCTCCTTCAGCTTCGCAACCATCTCGACAGGGAGTGCTACTTTCCTTCCCATTTTGCAGATGAGCAAACTGAGGCTTAGTGAGCTTCTGTAACTTGTTCAAGGCTTCACGGCCAATGTAGAACTTTGATTCCGGTGGGGAGTGGCAGACACAGGACCTAGAGAGAGATCTGTCAGACTCTGAAGCTTCTGTTTTTCCCAGGCCACTTGCCAGAAAAATTGTGAAATTTACTCTCTGATCAGAGTTCTCTATTACAAGAACACAGGTATCAATGTTTCATCGCACTCAGTGTCTGACCATCCTTCAGCTTACTCCCAATTTGTCTGAAGTACTAAAGCTTACAGTACGAGGCTTGCTTACAAGAAGGGCCTAAGTTTAGACCTCCTTCAGTGTGCCATTTTGAAATAAATGCAGTTATTCTAACAACGTGACCACTACTGAGAACAGTTTTGAACACTTGTTTTTGGAATCACCTGCAGATTCTAGGGCCCATTCTTTTCAGCATCAATAGTGTTGGAAAGCATGTGCTCTTGGATTTACTTCTGGAAATAAATTCAGTTGATTAGATTAATGACCAACTTCGGTGCCTTAGCCGTCTGTTGTTATTGTTCAGTTGCTAAGTCATGTCCAGCTCTTCGTGACACCGTGGACTGCAACACACCAGGCTCCTCTGTCCTCCACTAACTCCTGGAGTTTGGCTCAAACCATGTCCATCTATTGCGGTGTGTCAAATGACCACACAGCCTAGCAGCTTAAAACAGCAACCATTTACTGTCTGATAGTTTCTGGGTCAGGAACCCAGCAGTAGCTTGGCTGGGTGTTTCTGGCTCAGAGTCTCTAGAAGGTGCAGGGAAAACATTGACCATGGCTGAGACCTCATCTGAAGGCTTGACTGGGCCTGAGGGACCCACTGCCCAGGTTACTCAGGTGGTGGTTGGCAGGGCTCAGTTCTTTGGGGCTACTGGACAGAAGGCTTTGGTTTCTTAGCATACCGGCCTTTCCCCAGGGCTGTCTGAGTGTCCTCAAAGCATGAAAACTGACTTCTGCCAGAGAACATGATGAGAAAGAGATGGAGAGAGAGGAATGAACAAGCCACAGAGCATCCAAGACACACAGTCTTATATTTCCTGATTTTGCAAGTGATATAGCATCACTTCTGCGTAGTTTATTAACCACACACACTGACCCTGGGCCAATGTGGAATAATACTCAAGACTGTGAATTCCACCACGTGTCCATCTTGGGGGTGGCTACCACACTGGGATAAATGTCATTTGGGACAAATATATATATATATATATGGATATAAATTAATGTGACGGATCCTTTTTATATTCCTTGGAAGATAATCCCAGAGCTGAATTCTAAAAATATTTTGGGCTTTGGGACCATCATTGACTCGGATGTGCAGCCATCTCGGAGATTGCTTTGAACATGACAATTCAATTTAATTCAACAAATGTGTGTGACAGGCCCTGGGCAGATCCCACGGAGAACGGAGGGATCAATGTGACAGTCCATGCCCTCGAGGGCTTACAGAGACGCGTTCAGCTGTAACACCAGGCGGGCGAGAGCGAGGGAGGCTTGACAAGGAAGATGAGGTCATCGTGTTCCTGGGGAGCCTCTTGGCAGTAGGGACTCAGATGGTGCTGGTCACAGTCCTTCTCATTAACGCATAGTCACGCAGTCTGCGTTGTCTGAGGTCTAGATGTGAATGACAGAGCCCCTATATTCCCTTTCTGTCTTCAGAGATGAGAAGAAACTTTCCTCTTGGAAATAGGAGGTACTCGAACCCGTGGCCCAGAGCAAGAGTAAACCCTGGCTTTGAGTGACAGCCTTGAGGTAAGGGAACACGCCTAAAAACACGTGTAATTAGAAGTAGAAGCTACTGGAAAGAATGCCTTATAGCCGCTGCCCCTGCACCTCCAGATGTCTGCAGTCCACTCATCAGCTCGCATCTCACCTCCCACCTCTCTTCTCTCCTCCCGGATCCTGATCCTCAACTGTCCCTTCACTCTTTGCCCTGTGGCTTTTGCATGTGCTGCGGTCAATGTGTTCATATTTCTCCACTTTCAGAGCAAAAATTAAACAACGAAGAAACAGAACAGCCCCTTTCTTGACTCAGCTTCTTCACCCTAACAGCTGCCTCCTTGTCTCCCTCCTTCCTTGTCAGATAACTTTTTCAATGATGTGTGTGTATTTGTACTTGGTCACTCAGTTGTATCAGGCTCTTTGCGACCCCCACCATGGACTGTGGCCCACCAGGCTCCTGTGCCCATGGGATTTCCCGGGCAGGAATACAGGAGTGGGTTGCCGTTTCCTTCTCCGTGGGATTTTCCTGACCCAGGGATGGAACCTGTGGGATGTCTCCTCTGTCTTCTGCATTGCAGGCGGGTTCTTTACCCGCTGAGCCATTGGGGAAGCCCTAAGCTTCTTGACAAAATTGTAGTCCAAGGCTGCTGCCGTTACCTGCCCACCTACCATCACTTTTTGGCTTTTTGCCAACTAAATATTAGCCCTTCGAATCTCTGATGTCTCATCTGCCTTCCTTTTCTTGATCAGTCGTTTAAATCCTGACGCCCGTTCTTGCGATCTCCTTCACCCAGTTCTTCCCTCCTCTATTACCTCTTCCACATGCCTGCTTTCCAAACACACATTGCTCCCCTCGCTGCATCCTGAGATCCAGGCTCTAAAATCAGCTGCCCACTGCATGCAGGTGCGGTGAGCATCCTGGAGCCCTTGACACTCAAATGGCCTCCTCTTCAGCCTTACTAGAGGCATCACCACCCACTGCATCTTCTCCTGTTCAAAAATTTATAGTGTAATTTGCTCTTTAAAATTTTTGTTGAAGTATAGTTAGTTTACAGTGTGTGTTATTATAGTTTCAGATGTATAGCAAAGTAATTCAATTATATACATATGTATCTATTTTTAAAAAAATTCTTTCCCATCATAGGTTATACAATCTTGGCTCTTCTTTACCCTTCATCTTCTCCCAACATCCACAGGGGTCTGATCCTATGGATTTTGCCCACATGTTTTCTCTGGCTTTAGCCCATCACCACTCACATCATGCCATCTTGCCTCAGCTCCTGATTCCACACTGTCCACCTTTCACGTGGCCCTCAGGTTTATCTGGAAGTGCAGAGACTCTGACCCTTCTCCATGCAAACCTCATGCACTCAATTCACTTATAAGACAAAGTAGAGACAGACCATGAGCCGAGAGGAAGGACAGCCCACTTACCCTTGTGCTGGAGGCTGAGCCCTGGTTCTGCAAACCCACACTGGGCACCGCTGGGCCTCATGTGTGTGTATAATAAACTCCCAGCTACCAGGGCCTGGAGCAAAGGCAGTTTTGTCTTTTTAAAGCCTCCCAAGTACTAAAGGAATGTGACGAAGGCACCCAAGAGGGATTTTTGGATAAAATTATACTTATAGACTCAGAGAACATTCATTCTCACACACAGACACACATAAGTTAATCATGAAGCTTGCGCTGTCACAGGTTTTAAGTTTGCATAACACTGTATGCTTTCAGGATAAAGTCCAAATTCCCTAGTGCGGCCCGCAAAGGCCCTTGTGGTCCGTCCCTTGCCCACTTCTTCAGCCTCATCGCTGCCAAGTCCGCCAGCCCCGAAGCTCCGGTGACACGGAAATACCTGCGGTTTCTTCTGCTGAAACCTCTATCTGGAACATGAAAAAGTGAAGTGAAAGTATTAGGTGCTCAGTCATGTCCTACTCTTCTGCAACCCCATGGACTGTAGCCCACCAGGCTCCTCTGTCCACGAGATTCTCCAGGCAAGAATATTAGAGTGGGTTGCCATTCCCTTCTCCAGGGGACCTTCCCAAACCAAGGATCAAACCTGGGTCTCATGCACTGCACGCAGATTCTTTACCATCTGAGCCGCCAGGGAAGACCTACCTGGAACATCCACCTGGCTAATTCCTTCTCCTCACTTATATCTCAGCTCAGCTCAGCATTACTTCCTCTTAAGGGTCTCCCCAGGTCAGAGTATTGTCCATTTATGGACTCCACTATTGCTGGGAGAATTACCAATAACCCCAGATACACAGATGACACCAGCCTTATGGCAGAAAGTGAACAGGAACTAAAGAGCCTCTTGATGAAAGTGAAAGAGGAGAGTGCAAAAGCTGGCTGGAAACTCAGTATTCAAAAAAGAAAGATCATGGCATCCCACCCCATCACATCATGGGAAATAGATGGGGAAACAATAGAAACAGTGAGAGACTTTATTTTCTTGGGTTCCAAAATCACTGCAGATGGTGACTGCAGCCATGAAATTATAAGATGCTTGCTCCTTGGAAGAAAAGCCATAGCTTGCTCATAAGCAACCTAGACAGCATATTAAAAAGCAGAGACATCACTTTGCCAACAAAGGTCCATCTAGTCAAGGCTATGGTTTTTCCAGTGGTCATGTATGGATGTGAGAGTTGGACTATAAAGAAAGCTGAGTGCCGTAGAACTGATGATTTTGAACCGTGGTGTTGGAGAAGACTCTTGAGAGTCCCTTGGACTGCAAGGAGATCCAACCAGTCCATCCTAAAGGAGATCAGTCCTGAATGTTCATTGGAAGGACTGATGCTAAAGCTGAAGCTCCAATACTTTGGCCACCTAATGCGAAGAACTGACTCATTTGAAAAGACCCCGATGCTGGGAAAGATTGAAAGTGGAAGAAGGGGACAACAGAGGATGAGATGGTTGGATGGCATCACCGACTCGATGGACATGAGTCTGAGTAATCTCCAGGAGTTGGTGGTGGACAGGGAAGCCTGGGCTTGCTGCAGTCCATGGGTTTGCAAAGAGTTGGACACGACTGAGCAACTGAAGTGAACTGAAGTCCCCATGACAGGTCGCTGCAATTACCCATTTCTCCTCTGCTTCATCTGACTTCCCCAGGTCCTCCAGGGAAGGGCTGAGATAACTTCTGTTGCCAGTATCTCCCAGGGCCTCACACAGAGCCAGGCACCCAGCAAGCAACAGAAAGTACTTTTTTTTTTTTTTTAAGTGGATGACAGAATCTTTCATTTTGGATATTGAGCTTCTGTTATCAAAAAAGTCAGCTGAGCTTAGTGTGATTAATTTTTAACAGCCGGAATTTGAAAGAGGTCAACTGACATTTTAACTAAAATCGAAGAGAAATTTACCAGCAAAGCTGTATAGGATGAAAGATGCAAATGGTAGATTTTCTTTTGAATCTATGAGCACCCTAAAAATAACAGCTAACTTCAGGCTGAGATCAAGAGAGTACTCATTACAAAGAAACAGACTCATCAGATTCCTTTTTTATAAACTTAAATCATATCATTTGCTTTACAGAACATTTTCAAGGGGAGAAAATACAATTCTCAATGGATTGACTGTATGTTATTTATTAATAATTATTCTGCATGTATATATATTTATATTTAATGATTATATTATATATTATACATATTATATAATATATATAATGATTATATTATATATATAATGATTAATAATGATTATACTGGACGTGTGTGTGTGTGCATGCCTAGTTACGTCCAATTCTTTGAACGACCCCATGGACTGCAGTCCACCAGGCTCTTCTGTCCATGGGATTCTCCAGGCAAGAATACCGGAGAGGGTTGACATTTTCTACTCCTGGGGATCTTCCCTACCCAGGGATTAAACCCAGGTCTCTTACATCTCCTGCACTGACAGGCAGACTGTTTACCACTGTGCCACCTGGGAGCCATATATATAATGATTTGATTTCTGTAAAGAAGTTGATCACTTAAGATGTCTCTTTAAAGGCAATACACACCAAAGGGCAAATGCTGCTGTCCTGGCCTGGACGTTGACCTTGCCTATCCTCCCAGTTATAACCCTGCACTCCCATGACCCTCAGCAGGGCAGGATCCCTACAGTCCTAAGATAAGGGCTGCATAGGGGGCCCAGTGAGGAGGCCAGTCCACCGTGTCTGGAGTCTGGTTCCAAGCTTTCTCTGCCGCTTTAGGAGGGGTGAGGATGACGCAGTTCTTCAACCCCTCAGGCTCAGTTTTTCAAAGATTTACGATGATTATTTTTACTTTTGTCCCTGCTAGACCATGAACTCTTTGAGGATGTGTTCCTTGTTGTCCTTATTATTTTAGTTTAGTAACAAGAAAATATGATTAATAATATGCCTGTACTGTTATTAATAACAATATATTAGATCCTAATGCTAAAAATAATGTCTGTAATACAGTGAGTTCCCTCAGGTTGAAAGAAAGGAATGAACCAATGCAGGATCAAATACAGGACTCTTTTCAAATTGTGAATGACATGCTTCTGGTGGGGAAAGGTCTCCAGAGGCAGAGCCTTTGGTTCATCTAGAATCAGAATCCTCAGAGCCTGGCTTAGTTTCTGGAACAAATGAGGAGCTGAGGAAGTATTTTTGTAATTTAATAACCACTGTTCTAGGGTTCTTTCAGACCGCTAGAAGATTTATTTAATATGTGGGAGTGGGTCGTGAAAGAGAGTGTTTCAACAAAGAGGTCTGAGATTCTTTTTCTTATTTGCTACTTTGAAATAGGAATCGGGGAAAGCAGGTCCCAGCTCTCATGTTGAAAGGAATCTGTTTGAGAGGCTCACACTGTCTTGATCTCCACAGCTGGCCTAGTTCTGATTTCTGTACAGGGCAGTGGTCCAAAGACTACAAACCACACTGCCTGCACCCAAACCATGGTCACGCGAGCTATACGCGTTCCCTAAGGCTGCAATGTGGATTAGCGTGGAATTCCTACCCTATGGCTTCCTTCGTAGCTCAGAGGTAAAAGAATCCTCCTGCAATGGAGGAGTCCTGGGTTCAATCCCTGGGTCAGGAGTATCCCCTGGAGGAGGAAATGGCAACCCACTCCAGTATTCTTGCCTGGGAAATCCCGTGGACAGAGGAGCCCGGTGGGCTACAACTTGTGAGAGTGTAAAGAGATGGACATGACTAAGTGACTAACCCACTACCACCACCTATCCTGTATGGCCAAGAGCAGCGGAGGAGGCAGTTACTGGTGGGATCTGTTGTCAATAACCGGTGAGAAGGAATCAGTCTCCTGACTTTTGTCCAACAAATATTCATCAAATGCCTGCCTTTTGCCTGGCCCTACACCAACGATCAGAACTCTCAAGGGTGCCTGGGTCTGTGTTTGTACCTTTCCACCATGCTGCCTTATTTAAATCCTGCAACTGTCCAAGTGAAGTATCATTATTATTACCTCCATTTTGTAGATGACAAAACTGAGGCCTTGGAGGCCCCTCCTCTCAGAGCTGGTGCTGAATTGAGATTTAGTTCCCGATGTCTGTCTGTCTGTCTGTCTCCAAAGTACCTCTTTTCCTTCCTGCAGTACTCGACCTCATGTCAATATCTCCACACTTAGAAAATAGCATGAGGGAGCAACACCTCAAGGATCATTTGTTTAAGAAATATTTGTAATGTGCTGGGTGAAGCGCATATGGAGGATGACCCAAACACCCAAGCCACCACGGTGAGCCTGCTGAGTGATTTCAATGTTCAGAAGTCAGGATTATTAGTCATAACCTCTTGTCATGATTTCCAAGATAGCCTACCCATCGGGAGAGACAGACTCCCATGCAAGATAGAAGAGCCCAGTCAGTGTCTGGAGGTGGAAAACTAGATTTCCTCACCCTCTGCTACGACACTCATCCCCTGCACGTGCTTACTGACTGCCCCACCAAGCACAGTGCGTTCTCACTACTTGCAGTAGTGATGTGCTACAGAGATGCTGCAAAAGTTGAATCAGTGAACACTGAACCCCCTCTCCTGCGGGAAATACAGGGTTAAGTTCCTATGAGCCTTTGGTCACATTTTGTCCAGTAATCTGTATGCATCCTTCACGTGTGTTTCTGTTGAAAGATGTCTTATTTAATACATATGGTTGATTTATTAATATGGGACTCACAGCCACGGCCCTGTTACTCCTGCCTGAAGGAGGCTTGTCTCATGGATGTATGTTTTCCATCAGGCACAGCATGGTCTTCTCATGCTCAGGGCACTAGACAGCACTTGAGGACTATATGTGGGGGGCATTTTAAATAGCAAAATCACCAACAAAAATCACAGAAAAACAAAAAACGTGGCACCAAATAGACCCAAGAGGACCTTGTTTACAGCATGAGAGCCAAAACCGAGCAAATGGCCTCGTATGAGCTCACTTGGGAATGTGTGCAGTTTTTCTTACTCTGAACATTCTAGAATGACTAAAAAAGTGGCCCAGAAGGTAAAGAATCTACCTGTAATTCAGGAGACCTGGGTTCGATCCCTGGGTCAGAAAGATCCCCTGGAGAAGGGAATAGTTACCCACTCCAGAATCCTCGCCTGGAGAATCCCATGGACAGGGGAGCCTGGTGGGCTACAGTCCGTGGGGTCGCAAAGAGTCAGGCACGACTGAGAAACTAACACTTTCAGTTTCCAAGTAAAGAGCAGCCAGAAGACAAATCTCTGTGCGTAACGAGGACCTGCTCTACAGTGGGCTCCCCACGCGCTTATCCCTAGTTTCTCTGGAATCTCTCTTGTTCCTTCCCACCTGCTGTCTGCACCTGCTGTCCCCAGCACCTCTTTCAGGCATTGGCTCTGTATCCACCCTTTGGCTCCATCTGGCTGTTGTCCATCCATTTCCTGCTGAGCCTCGCAGCTGAATTTCATGCTGACGAGCACTCCCTTCTTCCCTGAAATCCTCTGGCTCCTGAGACGTGGCCTCCTTGGCCCTCCTCTCGGCCACAACCCCCAGTGGATACTCAGTGCATACACGTTTATCGAATAGATGAATGGCAGATGAATGAATGAGTAGTCCCGCCTCAGATGACCCCGGTCCTCCCATGGCCAGGCTCCCGCCAGTCTACTCCTTACCTGACTTGACTGGTTCCCTCCCTCTCTCATCACCGGCACCTCCTTAGTTCAGACTGAGTCCAGGATCTGGTTGAGCCTTTCCTCGGGGACACTTCCTTCTCTGAGACTTGGCCTTCCTTCCTGGGACTGCATTTCTGTTGCGTGGACTCCATGATCTCGTCTTCTCCCAGCAGGTGTCTCTCACGCCCCCCTTTTTTTTGTTCGGGGGACTGGCTGCTTTGCATAGTTTCTCTAGCCTCTGGTCCCTCTTGGGTCCCTTTTCAAGCAGCGCCCAGGAACGCTGGGTCCTGTGCCTCCACAGTAAGAGTGTGAAGCGTGTGCCACAGGGTCTAACCCTCCCCTTCTTCTCTCTTTTAACAGCAAAATGCATTGGAAGGAATAGAAGTTCCAATGAAGAAAGATACCTCATGGATTGTGTAATTTTCTTTTGATCAATTTCAGTCCCTAATAAATGGCTTACTCTTCCTCTTTCATTGCTTTTTTTTTCCCCCAAGTAACTGGCATGTATTTGCTTCCCTGGCAGCTCAGATGGTAAAGGATCTGCCTGCAACGCGAGAGAACCAGGTTTGATCCCTGGGTTGGGAAGATTCCCTGGAGAAGAGAATGGCAAACCACTCTAGCATTCTTGCCTGCCTGGAGAATCCCAAGGACAGAGGAGCCTAGTGAGCTACAGTCCATGGGATCACAAAGGGTGGGACATGACTGAGCAGCTAACACTATCTATCATCATGTGTTTAGAGGAGAAGCTAATGTCATGAGGACAGTTCACTCAGTATGTGTCTTTTCCCACGGGCTTGCTGACCCCCAAAGGAAGGTGACACTTGGAGACCACCTGGGCTGAGCTAGCATGTGCAGCTGTGCTCAAACAGGGGGATGGCTGGAATCATTCCCACGTGCATGCTGATAGCACAAATCAGAGTGTTTTTGGTGCCGGAGACATGACCTGACAGACTCCCACCTCAGGGTCCGAGACTACTGCTAGGCAAGGACTGGACATTTCCGGTGTAGTGTTTGTTTAAAACTATAGCACGCTGGTTGCAAAGAAGCCTGCCTCCAGGAAGGGCACCAATCTGGGGCCTGTTTCTAAGTAAGCAGCTTGTGGGACAAAGACCTCAGTCCCTTGGGTTCTTTCTTGGTGATTCCTGTGTTGGCAGAAAGCTCACTTTGCTCAGCGGGCAAGAGGGCTCACTAGTTCTTGGCAGTGATCGGGACTTCATGAAAGATGGGGGTTGAGTGTGGGACCCACGTGCTCCACTTGCTCACCAAGGCTATTCCTGAGAACAAAGTGACCGTGACCCCATGGCTTTCCTTTGGCATGGCCCTGTCCTCAACCGTGGGTGGAAGGATGTGGCCACCACTAGCCTCCCTCCCAGCTCTGACCTCTGCGGGAACCTGGTACAAGACCAACCTGTCAGTCAAAATATCATTGTGCCACTACCGCACACATTGTGAAATGGATATTTCGGGATATCCCCATCTCGAGATCTTAACAAAATCACATCTGTGTGTGTGAGATCAGTTGCTCAGTCGTGTCTGACTCTTTGAAACCCCATGGACTGCAGACCTCCAAGCTCCTCTGTCCAGGGAGTTTTCTAGGCAAGAATTCTGGAGTATTCTTGGCAATCTCAGGATACACAGGTTCGACTCCTGGGTCTGGAAGATCCCCTGAAAAAGGAAATGGCAACTCACTCCAGTATTATTGCCTGGGAAATCCCATGGACAGAGGAGCCTGGTGGGCTACAGTCCATGGCCTCGCAAAGAGTTGGACACTACTGAGTACGGACATGCACACAGACACACACAGACACAGACACAGATACACACACACACACACACACACACACACACACACACACAGAGTTTGATGAATAAAGTAGTTGCTCAGTCGTGTCTACATCTTTGCAGCTCCATGAACTATACAGTCCATGGAATACTCCAGGCCAGAATACTGGAGTGGGTAGCCTTTCCCTTCTCCAGGAGATCTTCCCAACCCAGGGGTCAAGCCCAGGCCTCCTGCAATGGGGGCAGATTCTTTACCAGCTGAGCCGCAAGAGAAGCCCGAATAAAGCAGAGGAAAAAGGAAAGAAAAACAAGCCATCTCTCTAGGCTCCCCGAAGCACTAGGTGGCAGAATTTGCTCAGCACAGCTCTGCGGGCTACCAGCTGGGACTGGCTTGGTGTTGTTGCCCGGGCCCCGTAACTAGGTCACAGTTAAATTGGGAAACGTGTGTTGTCCTGTGGACAGAAGCTCAGGGGCTGTTGCTGCTTCTTCAAAGGCAGGGCTGTGCACGGCCGGCAGCTACTGCAGGCGGCCTGCTGTCCCCCTCCCTTCCTATTTTCTCTGCTCTGCTGTGTCATGAGGGTTCTCGTTCTCTCTCCATCTCCTGCTGGGCCAGGACCTGCTGGGACGTCACCCAGTTCAACACTGGTGGCTCAGATGGTGTGGTTCCTACCTCCAATTCCAGGCTATGCACACTCTGCTTTAAAATAGCTTTTGTGGTAGCAGAATTCCCATTTTCAAGAAAGTGCAGAGCTTTGTTAAAAGAAGCATCATGTTAAAAAATAAAACAAGAATGAAGTAACGCCACTTGCAGCAACATAGATGGATCTAGAGGTTGTCATACAGACAATAAGTAAGTCAGACAGAGGAGAAATACTGTATGGCATCCCTTATACAGGGAATCTAAAAGAAATGATGCGAGCGAACTTACAAAACAGAAACAGACTCACAGACTTAGAGAAGGAACCAAATGAGGCCTGGGCCAGCTGTGCTGGATTGAAATCGTGTCCCCCGAAAATACATGTCCACCCACAGCCTCAGAGTGGATTCTACTCTGACACAAGAGAACCTCAGAATGGATTCTACTCTGACACAAGGTCTTTGCAGACGTAAACAGTTAAGATGAAGTTATGCTGGATTTGCTGTTTTTCAGTTGCTAAGTCGTGTCCAACTCTTTGTAAAACAACCAACTGCAACACGCCAGGCTTCTCTGTCCTTTGCTGTCTCCGAGAGTTAGCTCAAACTCATGTTCATTGTGTCTGTTATGCTATCCAACCATCTCATCTTCTGTCTTCCCCTTCTCCTCCTGCCTTCAATCTTTCCCAGCATCAGGGTCTTTTCCAATGAGTTGGCTCTTTGCATCAGGTGGCCATAGTATTGGAGCTTCAGCTTCTGCATCAGTCCTTCCTATGAATGTTCGGGGTTAGGGTAGTCTCTTGTAACCAGGAAGGGTTAATTTTGAATTTATGATGGATCAGCTTCTGTATATATATAAAGAAAACTGAGTGTCGAAGAATTGATGCTTTTGAACTGTGGTGTTGGAGAAGACTCTTGAGAGTCCCTTGGACTGCAAGGAGATCCAACCAGTCCATTCTAGAGATCAGTCCTGGGTGTTCATTGGAAGCACTGATGTTGAAGCTGAAGCTCCAATCCTTGGGCCACCTAATGCAAAGAGCTGACTCATTTGAAAAGACCCTGATCCTGGGAAAAATTAAAGGCAGGAAGAGAAGGGGACGACAGAGGACGGGATGGTTGGATGGCATCACCGACTCAATGGAGATGAGTTTGAGTAGACTCCAGGAGTTGGTGATGGAAAGGAGGGCCTGGGGTGTTGTGGTCCATGGGGTAGTGAAGAGGTGGACATGACTGAGAGACTGAACTGAACTGAGCTTCTGTGACTTTAACTCATTTTTGTTATTATAAATATACATAATGGCCTGCCTCAGGGAGTTAACCTGAGCCCACCTGTGAAGGACAGTAAGGAAGTGAAACTAACACATCCCTTGCCTGAGGCCTGCCATTCTCTAGGGGACATTTGCAAGAATTAGATAGCCTTTTTACTTTGTTTCCGCACTTCCTCCCATCTCTAATCCATAAAAGAACCTGGCAACCAGGCCCCCTACAAGAGGGTTATTTTGAGGCGCTAGCCTGCCATCTTCTTGATAGTTGGCTCCAGAATAAAGTCCCTTCCTGATCCCAGCACCTTGTCTTGGATTCATTGACTTATCTTGCGGTGAGCAGACTGAACTGTTACTCGATAACAGTCCTAGTCCAGTGACTGGTGTCCTTATAAGAAGAGGAGACACGGAGACAGAGGGGAGACATCCGCGTGATGATGCAGCGGAGATTGCAGCGATCTGTCCACAAGGATCTCCCAGGATCGCTGGAGTCCAGGAGTCAGGAGGGAGGATGGACAGCGTCCCCTTCAGAGGCTGCAGAGGGAACCGCCCTGCAGACGCTTCCAGACTGTGAGCGAGTAAGCCTCTGCTGTATGAAGCCACCAGTGTGTGGAGCTTTGTTGCGGCAGCCCGGCCTCCCCCCTTAGTCTATATCGAGTCCCAGGAAACAGCCACACATTGTCCCCATCAACACTGCAGGGCAGAATGGCCCCCAGGGCAGCCCTCCCTGACCCTGCCCCCAAAGCCTTGGGTCAGCTTTTCTGCTCTCTTCACCTCCTGGGGGCAATAGGACCCAGTCCAAAGTCTGCTTCCTTCTCTTCATTTCGGGCCTCAGCTTGATTCTCTCCCTGGGCTCTGGGCTGAGAATTAGCATCCTCTCTCCACTCACCCAAGGGTGGGTGCCCATAGCAAGGCCACCCTTCTCTCCAAAGAGACCTTTCCACCAGTGTCCTCCACAAGGCCTCTCTCTGATGCGTAAAAAACCCCGCCTTGCTAAAAGACCCAGGTGTTGGGCCACAGCTTCCTTCAATCCCTTTGAAGTCGTGCATCTGGGGGCAGTTTGGGGGTTTTTCATGGTCACTTTGGTCCCCCAGTTCCCTTCTAACATCCTACTACAGGTGTATATATATATATATATATATCAGTTCACTTCAGTTCAGTTGCTCAGCCGTGTCCAACTCTTTGTGACCCCAAGAATCGCAGCACTCCAGGCCTCCCTGTCCATCACCACCTCCTGGAGTTCACTCAGATTCACGTCCAACGAGTCAGTGATGCCATCCAACCATCTCATCCTCGGTCATCCCCTTCTCCTCCTGCCCCCAATCCCTCCCAGCATCAGAATCTTTTCCAATGAGTCAACTCTTCGCATGAGGTGGCCAAAGTACTGGAGTTTCAGATTCAGCATCATTCCTTCCAAAGAAATCCCAGGGCTGATCTCCTTCAGAATGGACTGGTTGGATCTCCTTGCAGTCCAAGGGACTCTCAAGAGTCTTCTACAACACCACAGTTCAAAAGCATCAATTCTTCGGCGCTCAGCCTTCTTCACAGTCCAACTCTCACATCCATACATGACCACAGGAAAAACCATAGCCTTGACTAGACGGACCTTTGTTGGCAAAGTAATGTCTCTGCTTTTCAATATGCTGTCTAGGTTGGTCATTACTTTTCATCCAAGGAGTAAGCGTCTTTTAATTTCATGGCTACAATCACCATCTGCAGTGATTTTGGAGCCCCAAAAATAAAACCTGTCACTGTTTCCACTGTTTCCTCATCTATTCGCCATGAAGTGATGGGACCAGATGCCATGATCTTAGTTTTCTGAATGTTGAGCTTTAAGCCAACTTTTTCACTCTCCTCTTTCACTTTCATCAAGAGGTTCTTTAGTTCCTCTTCACTTTCTGCCATAAGGGTGGTGTCATCTGCATATCTGAGGTTATTGATATTTCTCCCGGCAATCTTGATTCCAGCTTGTGTTTCTTCCAGTCCAGCGTTTCTCATGATGTACTCTGCATATAAGTTAAATAAGCAGGGTGACAATATACAGCCTTGACGTACTCCTTTTCCTATTTGGAACCAGCCTGTTGTTCCATATCCAGGTCTAACTGTTGCTTTTTGACTTGCATACAGATTTCTCAAGGGGCAGGTCAGGTGGTCTGGTATTCCCATCTCTTTCAGAATTGTCCGCAGTTTATTGTGATCCGCACAGTCAAAGGCTTTGGCATAGTCGATAAAGCAGAAATAGATGTTTTTCTGGAACTCTCTTGCTTTTTCGATGATCCAGCAGATGCTGGCAATTTGATCTCTTGTTCCTCTGCCTTTTCTAAAGCTAGCTTGAACATTGGGAAGTTCACGGTTCATGTATTGCTGAAGCCTGGCTTGGAGAATTTTGAGCATTACTTTACTAGCATGTGAGATGAGTGCAATTGTGTGGTAGTTTGAGCATTCTTTGGCATTGCCTGTCTTTGGGATTGGAATGAAAACTGACCTTTTCCAGTCCTGCGGCCACTGCTGAGTTTTCCAAATTTGCTGGATATACATATGTATACAATATATACATATACATATGTATGTATATAAATATTTTTATGTTGTTTTGTTGGGACTGTATAAAGTTTATATTTGTTGTTGTTGTTTAGTTGTTCAGTTGTGTTCAACTCTGCAACCCAATGGACTGTAACCCACTCTGTCCATGGGATTTCCCAGACAAGAATACTGGTATGGATTGCCATTTCCTTCTCCAGAGGATCTTCCAGACCCAGGGATCAAACCAGCATCTTCTGCATTAGCAGATGGATTCTTTACCCCTGAGCCACAGGGGAAGCCTATACACTGCTTTTATATAGTATTCCACAGGGGAAGCTTATATACTGCTTTTCTAATTGTAATAGTTTGAATTATGCTCCTATCCACCCTGCAAAAGACATGTCTTCCCAGAACCCATGAATATAATCTTATTTGGAAAAAATATCTTTGCTGGCATTATTCATTTAAGTTTCTCAAAATGAGATCACCATAAATTGAGGATGGGGCCTAAACCCGGTGGACTACAAGGAGATCAAACCAGTCAATCCTAAAGGAAATCAACCCTGAATATTCATTGGAAGGACTGATGCTGAAGCTGACGCTCCAATACTTTGGCCACCTGATGGGAAGAGCTGACTTATTGGAGAAGACCCTGATGCTGGGAAAGATTGAGGGAAGGAGGGGAAGGGGGCGGCAGAGGATGAGATGGTTAGATAGCATCACTGACTCAATGGACATGAATTTGAACAAGCTCTGGGAGATAGTGGAGGACAGGGAAGCCTGGGGTGCTGCAGTACATGGGGCTGCAAAGAGTTGAATATGACTTAGTGACTAAACAACAACTAATCCTGGTGACAGGTGGCCTTATAAGAAGGATGAGGTGAAACAGAGGTGCAGGTGATGTGGAGAGAAGGCTGAGATTGGAGCCATATCGTCCCAAGCCAGCAAATGCATTGAACCTCCAGCTGCTGGGAGTGGTTCTCCCTTAGAGCCTTGGGTGGGAGCCGACCCTGCCAACGGATTGGATGACCCCCTTCTTTCTAGCCTCCACAAGTGTGCGAGGATAAGTGTCTGTGGTTTTAAGCCGCCCAGTTGGGGTAATTTGTTACAACAGCCTGAGAAAACTGACACTAATTATATTATAAACATTCCCCCACTCTATTAGATCTTGTGATGATTGTTTTTAATGACAGCGCACTATTCTATAGTATAAGGAAGCCACTCAATTCTCTGTTGTAAAATATTTAATATTTGAAAATTGAGCTAACTAAACAAAAAGGATTACATGCACGTGACATTCGTTTTAAGTGTGTGATCATTTCTGTAGGAGGGTTTCCTAGGGATGGGACTACAGGGGGGTGGGACTTCTGGGGGTTGGACTGTGTACATCTTTCAGTCTGCATAAGCCTATTTTGCAGGAAGCCTGTCACTCAAGGCCTGTAATTTCTGCAAATATTATTTTATGCTAGTTGGTACAAAACTTGCAATAACCGTGTGACTCACTTATATAACAATACTCACAAATGCTATCCTTGTGAGCTTGAAACACAGCCTTCTATAAACAAGGCACCGCCTAGTACGTACCTCTCTGGGTCATCCATCTGATATATTTTAGTCATAATTAGTACACATCCCTCAGCTTTGGCACCAGATATATATCAAAATGTGTTTCTTTGTGCCTTGTCTTTTATTGGTCTCAACTCTAAAAACAAACCCCGAAACATAGCAAGTCATCCTTAAGCATCCAGAACAAATGTGCCTTGGGTCAGGTTCCTGCTCTGTCCTGAATGCTTAAAAACATCAACGTAACAGAGGATGGAAGTAATGTTAGCACAAAAAGTCTATGGGCATCTCTGCCGTGAGGAGATGGTAGAAAAAAAAATCACTGAAAACTGTATTTATCTAGATTCAAAGGATCTGGGATTCAACTTGCATTTTGCCAGCATGTAATTATTATTATTTTTTGGTTGCTTCCCTGGTGGTAGAGTGATAAAGAACACACCTGCCAATGCAGGAGACTCAGGTTTGATCCCTGGGTGGGGAAGATCCCCTGGGGAAGAAATTGGCAACTCACTCCAGTATTCTTGCCTGGAGAATCCCATGGACAGAGGAGCCTGGCGGGCTACAGTCATGGGGTCGCAAGAGTCAGACATGACTTAGTGACTAAACAACAGCAATAATTATTTTTACTTTAAGAATGTTTGTATCACTTAACCTTGGTGACACATTCTGCATCATGAGGGTAGTGGGCTAAACAAACTCTAAGATTGCCAAGACTCTACCTCATGTTATTGTTTAAATGACCCATTTGAAATGCATTTGCACGTTTATTTCTAAGGATTGAGGCAGATGTGTCTGAACCACATGAAGTCCCCATGCATCATTTGGAGATGGTCTTTGGAGTCAAGACCTTGCCAGAATAACAACCACAAAGATGACAACCGAATTTAACTGATGCAATCATACCAGCAGTCTCATAGTTTTTT
The DNA here is from genome assembly GCF_016772045.2 of Ovis aries. NCBI lineage: Eukaryota > Metazoa > Chordata > Mammalia > Artiodactyla > Bovidae > Ovis > Ovis aries. The sequence continues at coordinate 6,948,782 of NC_056054.1, read as the reverse complement.
CAGTTGACTAAAACATTTGATTTTTATTTGAACTGCTATCTTGATACACAGATTATAATTAGAGACAATAAAATAAACCGTGGAATCATTACCCGACTAGCTGTGGTGTGTCATTTGTGAGTTTATAAGAGACTGTGGCCTGCCATAAGCTTACAAAACATGTCTATATAATTCTGACTTGGGATCTGAAAATGACTTGAAAACTTAATGTAGAAAGAAACTGATCAGTGCAATCAAATAGGAGATCCGTTAGAAGTCTGTTATCAGCTTGTTATTAGCTACTGAATAATTAGAACATGAAAGAGATGGGAATACCAGACCACCTGACCTGCCTCTTGAGAAACCTGTATGCAGGTCAGGAAGCAAAAGTTAGAACTGAACATGGAACAACAGACTGGTTCCAAATAGGAAAAGGAGTACGTCAAGGCTGTATATTGTCACCCTGCTTATTTAATTTATATGCAGAGTATATCATGAGAAATGCTGGGCTGGAAGAAGCACAAGCTGGAATCAAGATTGCCGGGAGAAATATCAATAACCTCAGATATGCAGATGACACCACCCTTATGGCAGAAAGTGAAGAGGAACTAAAGAACCTCTTGATGAAAGTGAAAGAGGAGAGTGAAAAAGTTGGCTTAAAGCTCAACATTCAGAAAATGAAGATCATGGCATCTGGTCCCATCACTTCATGGCGAATAGATGAGGAAACAGTGGAAACAGTGACAGGCTTTATTTTTTTTGGGGCTCCAAAATCACTGCAGATGGTGATTGCAGTCATGAAATTAAAAGACGCTTACTCCTTGGAAGGAAAGTTATGACCAACTTAGACAGCATATTCAAAAGCAGAGACATCACATTGCCAACAAAGGTCCGTCTAGTCAAGGCTGTGGTTTTTCCAATGGTCATGTATAGATGTGAGAGTTGGACTATAAAGAAAGCTGAGCACTGAAGAATTGATGCTTTTGACCTGTGGTGTTGGAGAAGACTCTTGAGAGTCCCTTGGACTGCAAGGAGATCCAACCAGTCCATCCTAAGGGAAATCGATCTTGGGTGTTCATTGGCAGGACTGATGGTGAAGCTGAAACTCCAATACTTTGGCCACCTAACGTGAAGAGTTGACTCATTTGAAAAGACCCTGATGTCGGGAAAAGTTGAAGGCAGGAGGAGAAGGGGATGACCGAGGATGAGATGGTTGGATGGCATCACTGACTCAATGGACATGAGTTTCGGTAAACTCTGGGAGTTGGTGATTAACAGGGAGGCCTGGCGTGCTGCGGTTCATGGGGTCGCAAAGAGACACGACTGAGCGACTGAACTGAACTGATACACAAATGTACAACACAATGCATAAGCACTCAAAGGCACGCACACCAAAAACTATGATGGATGCAGAGTCACAGTCCCGCTTGCTTTTTCTTGGCATCTTTGTGCCACCGTCCCCTTTTTGGGAAAAATTAACAGCACTGTATATCGGGAGGAAAGGTCCGATGCAGTAAAACTATCATCAATAAAGATGACATTTCCACATAACATCCTTTTGAAGTTAATGAACAGCCAGTACACATTGGTCCTCAAGCTGCCAACTGTAATCCTAAGACCCAGGGACAATTTACCTAAATTACTTAAATTTATTTTTCCTTAATATTATGTTACTATTTTGTCATTTAGTCACTAAGTCTTGTCCTACTCTTTGCGACCCCATGAACTGGAGCCCACCAGGCTCCTCTGTCCATGGGATTTCCCAGTCAAGAGCACTGGAGTGGGTTGCCATTTCCTCCTCCAGGGGATCTTTCCAACCCAGGGATCAGACCTACATCTCCTGCACTGGGAAGCAGTTTCTTTACCACTAGTGATACTTGGGAAGCCCATCCTGTGCATTATAGGGAAGAAAGTAAAGAGATAAGAGAAAGCTGTAGTCTCTCCCCTCCCCTCCCTGCCACATGCCTAGACTTTTCTCCAAGAGTGTAGACTCACTCTTCGCCTCACTTTCAGGGAGCCCGCGATTCCTTCCTAAATCAACACACCTCTTTTTGTTGTTGTTCTGGACATTAAAGAACAAAGTTACTAAGTCATGAATCAGACAACCTGGTTTTAACACCTGGAAATAATCCTGAGCAGGTCATTTCTATTTTTTTTTTCTTAATTTTATTGTAGGGTTGATTTACAATGTTGTGTTAATTTCTGCTGTACAGCAAAGTATTTCAGTTATAAATGTATATATTCTTTTTCGTATTGTTTTCCACTATGATTTATCACAGTATATTGAATAGAGCTTCCTATACTATACAGTAGAACTTTGTTGTTTATCCATAGGATCTATACTAGTTTGAACAGGTCATTTCAATGTCACTCTGAAAAACTTAGTGTCCCCAGGCCTTTGCTCACTCATCTGAAAATGAAGGTAATAACCCTCATCCAGGACATTTTCTGCCTGAGCTGCACCCCAGCTTGTTATGGGGGACCAGTTAGATTAGTTGAGTGCCCACTATGTAAAAGGCACAGTGCCAGGGGGGAGATACAAATGTAAATTGTAGGGCATTATCTAAATGTCAGGTCTTGGTACCATTATAAAAACACTCATCTGGAAACTACATCAAACATTTTATTTCTTCTTCAACTACTGTCATCTTCCACATCCATAAACCCTCCAGCTCTTCTATTACCCACATTAGTGGTAAAGACAAAATGCCGTCCTTTCATGCCCTGTCACCTTCCTCACTGAGCAATAACCGTGTCAACCGGAAATTTTAGAAAGGTCACTGGCTGAAAGCCCTGCATCATTGGGTTTTTTTTTTTTTTTGAGTGTCACTAAATATTATAAGGGATTGATGTCCCCATAATCTCAAGTTTTGTTTTCTATTTAATAAGTCAGACACAGATCAGAAAAAACGCAAACCTTTACTTTCTGTGTAAGGTAGTAGTCAGTCAAAAGAGATTAAGCTGCTTCTGAGTTGTTTACCTCTGAAAATGGCATCACGCTAGTTAGAAACATCCTTTTCTAGGTTATGGGCTGAATTTTGTCTGCTTCCCCCTCTCCAGAAGAAAGATACATGAGGTCTGAAGCCCTGGTGACTCAGAATGCAGTGTGGTTTGGGAAAGAGGGTCACAGCAGATGTGATCAGTTAAGATGAGGTGAGGTCATCGAGGGGAAGAGCGGGCTCAAGTCCAGTGTGATCGGGGTCCTTATAAGAAGATTCCCATGTGAAGGCAGACACACGCAGAGAGGAAGCCACGCGGCCACGGAAGCCCAGACTGGGTCACGCAGCTTCAAGCGAGAGAACACGGAGCCTGGCGGCAACTTCCAGGAGGCAGGCAGAAGGAAAGAAGGGTTTCCTTACACATTTCAGAGGCCCTGGCCCTACTGGCACGCTGGCCTCTGACTTCCAGCCCCCAGAACTGTGAGAGGATGGGCTTTTGCTGTTTGCAGCCATCCAGTTTGTGGAACGTTGTGAGGACAATCTTAGAAAATGAATACAGTGTGTAAGACATTTGGGGAAAAGAGAGCTTCCAAATGATGCTGTATTGTTATGTATTTCTGGGTAACGAACTACTTAAGCTTGGCAACTTAAAATGATACACCTTTGTCATCTCATAGTTTCTATGGGTCAGGAACCCGAGTGTGGCTTGACTTGCCCCGCGCAGGCTGCGCTAGGGTATCGGCCGGGGCTGGGGTCTCACCTGAGGCAGGGTCCATCACCAGCTGATGGTGGTTCAAGGTCCCGGCTGCAGGTAGAGTGTGGGCAGCAGACGGGTCTCAGGTAAGCTCCGGAGACCAGTGATGCTGGCCTCGGGTACTCATGAAGGAGAGTGAGCTCATCACGATAAAACAAGTGAATTTTTCAGAGACAAACAATGAAAAGTGTATTTTTATTTTTTTTCGACTACAGGTATTGACCTTTATTTGGTAAAGGAAAACAGTTTTGACAATTGAGTTACCAGAGTCTTAAAAATACAATTATATATAAAGAATTCTTATTTTCTTAAAAGAACTACTGTTTTGAACCAAATATGGGCTGGGTATAGTTTATTTACATAATGAAACTGCCCTTGAACACAGCTTAAAATGTCCTCATCTCAGTCAGTTTTTCTCTTCTTAGAGTTAAATGCCTCATATCATCATCGTGCTGAATTCCTCAGTATATTCCATATCATTTCCTTGGGAAGCAGGGAATGCCTGTCTTCCCTCAGAAAGACACTGATAACATGGAATTTTTCTTACTACGTTGTGTGAATATTCTCACAACTCCTACCTTCTGCTCTTTTGAGATGTGCATTTTGCCACAACAGGAAAAAGCACACCACTAGGACCTTGAAAACCTGTTTTTTGATACCAACCGTTACCTCCGTTAAGACTACGTGTTTGGTACAATGGAATATTAGTCAGTAATTTAAAAAGAATGAAAAAAATGCTATTTGCTGCAATATGAATGGACCTGGAGATTGTCATACTGAGTGAAGTAAGTCAGACAGAAAAGGAGAAATATCATATGACTTCCTTTATATGTAGAATCTAAGAAGAAATGATACAGATGAACTTACAAAACAGAAAGAGACTCACAGACTTAGAGAACAAATTCATGGTTGCCGGGGGAAAGATGAGGGCAAGAGATAGTTTGGGAGTTTGGGAGGGGCATGTACACACTGCTGTATTTAAAATGGATAGCTGACAAGGACCTACTGTATAGCACATGGAACTCAGCTCAATGCTGTGCAGCAGCTTGGATGGGAGGGGAGTTTGGGGCAGAATGGATACATGTATATGTATGTCTGAGTCCTTTTGCTGTTCACCTGAAATTATCACAACATTGTTAGTTGGCTATACCCCAATACAAAATAAGAAGTTATACATATTAAAAAAAGACTACATGTTTGGTTATCTTTTTCTGGAGCACTTGTATTTTTGGAAATATGATATTTTTAACTATGCCAAAATAGGTTTGATGAAAGATTAAAGAAATTAAGCTATCTTATGACTTCCTTTTGTGGTATCTTGGGGAAATCAGTGGTGAAATCTCTGTCCTCTCAAATCCTGGAACTGAAGGGAAATTGAAAATAACAGCAGACCTGACATTTAGGGCAAATTTATTGAATGACTGACCTGTGTGACCTATTCCATTACTTTTCCAGAGGAAGCTTATTCATGCATATATTTAAACAGCCTTTAAAATACCTATTGGACCTCTACTATATGTCAGGTGCCATGCATGGCACTGGGGATACAAAGATAGTGAGAAACCAGTTTTCAATTGAGCTTTAAATGGCATGAATGATTCAGAGCCCTGTACTCTGATTTCGGAAGTTTCACTTAGAAACACAAGTATCAACTAGGAGTCTTGTTACCGATGGATTGGAAAAATTATCTTCCAGGTTGTCCACCAAACTGTAGTAGAGACCCTGGTGAACATTTCTGCCCAGGTCTGCAACAGATAGGAGAATCTCTGTGGTCTATGTGCAGGAGAAGGAAGGGAGAGGGAGGGGGAAGAAGGAGAGAGACAGAGAGAGATAGAGAGAGAATGTGTTACTTGAAGACTATGCCTTCCTACCTTCCAGGGGGCCAATGAGGTGGGCAGGGCTCAGCTGGGTGGTTGTTGCAGGTTTGGCTCCTGGTTAATACTGCATCAGAGCTGTGGGTCTCTGTGGGGCACATTGGAGGAGAGAGCCTCCTGCTTGGTTCATCGATGGGGACATTTCTCTTATCTGAATGGCCTGTCTGTATGGCAGGGCAACATCTAATTACATCTGCTCCTCTCCTCTCCTGTGAATGGCCTTCCTCCCCTTCGGAGCCCCAGGCCCGGATCCCATTCCTTACTGTAACCGAAAGTGGGGTTTGGCTGCTCGCTGCCCAAAAGCCAATAGAGAGGCTGGAAAGGAAAGTTTGCTTAATTTTGGATGCTGGTGACTGCAGGGAGGAGGCAGGAGTGGACTCCTGTCCAAAGGCTGACACCCCTCCCTGCAACCGGCAATCAGTGGGAAAGAACTTCTATAGACAGAGGGAGGGGGCCATATGGAGAAACAGCAAAGTCAGCTCTGACAGTCATCTTGAAATTGATCACTGGTGGTCTGACCAACATCATCTTGATTGCGTTAAGTACAATCAATCTTCAGTTCCAGACTTGGTTTGTTCCCGTTTCTGTGAGGCCAGTTCTCGGAATTGTGGCAGCTTCTATTATGGCTACGGAGAAGGCAGTGGCACCCCACTCCAGTACTCTTGCCTGGAACATCCATGGATGGAGGAGGCTGCAGTCCATGGGGTCGCTAAGAGCCGCTGAGCGACTTCACTTTCACTTTTCACTTTCATGCATTGGAGAAGGAAATGGCAACCCACTCCAGTGTTCTTGCCTGGAGAATCCCAGGGATGGGGGAGCCTGGTGGGCTGCCGTCTCTGGGGTCGCACAGAGTCGGACACTACTGAAGTGACTTAGCAGCAGCTTTATGGCTACAGTCTGGTCATTACGTAGTTAACTTCTTTCATCTGGTGGGGGTTTCAGTACCTACAGGCGAGCTCACAGAATATGGCTCAGAAGGTTATCTGTAGTCCTTGAGGAGGTCCTTGACTATACTTAAAGACTAAGCTGTTATTATCTGGTCTCCTTTGACTGTTTTCCTTTGTTTCTGCATTTTCTCACTTCTCTGATCAAACTTACTCTTTGGTGAAAGTTTCTCCACAAAGGTAGGCTGAGGACATGGGATAGCCGGTGGGGGAAGGACCACAGGCTCTGTTCTGTTTCATTAGCTCAGGATGGCACATTGCCTTGGTCCTTATATTTTCAGAACCTGTATGTATGAAATTAAATTTGCTTTTTCTCCCATTACTTTGTCTCACATCAATTTAATTATTAGACCAGCCAAAGAACCTAAAAGAAAAGAAAGGAAAGCTTTTCCACCTGACAATAGAAAAGAAAAGCAAACTGGGAGCCTTGCAGAAAGAAAGCATTGCTGATGAAAGCAGACCAAAGCTTATGGAGACAGGACTGAGAAAGACAGGAGAAATGAGACCAACATGAGCCGAGAGTTGTAAAGAATTGGAGAGAAGTGAGAAATAAGCAAGACAGACAAAGGACATCAAACACACACGTAACTGATGCCTCAAAAGAAGATAACAAAATAATGGACAAGAAGGATATTTAAAGTTGCAATTCAAGCCCAATTTCCAGAATTAAAGAAAGAAGTGGCTCTTCAGGTCAAAAGATCACAGCATTTGTCCTAGAGGAAAACATTTACATTGGACCATCAATGTGGAGGCTCATCTTAGTGAAGTTACTGAACTTTAGAAAGAAAGAACCCTTTGGACACTTAGACCAAGAGATCAAATGACCTCTTGGTGGGGAAAATCAGTCTTGCTCAGAGAACTCACAGCCTCAATCAATCCTTGAAGTGACAGAGCAAAGCCTACAAAGTCGTAAAGAAAAACCCCATGACACAAGAATTTATAGCCTCCTGTGCCTTATGTCACAAATGAAAGCAGCAGAAAAGCATCTTTGAACTGCAAGAGCTTAGAGAATAGCGTTCCCATGAGTTGCTTTTAAAGAAACTACTAGATGACATTCAGCTACTTGAAAGGTCAATGGGAAAAAATACAGCAAAAAGACCACCCGTGAAGGCTGAATTCATTACACTCTGGGGTTAAGACCAAAGCACTTGGTTATGGGCATTAAAAACTATAGAATCAATGAAAACCAGGAGACAAAGATGGGAACTGTGTAGCTGGAGAAAATGAAGGCGGGATCTACTCTTTATTATTTAACAATTTTCTGTTTTTCTTTTAATTTCATCCCAGGTGCATTGACATACACAAAAAATAAATAATGCATTTTTAAAAATAGCATGAAATAAGATGGGCCAACATTTTAGACTTTACTATTCTGTCAACTAGAAGCCAAAGGATGAGACAGAGTTTTGTACCATCTCTGCTGCAACCGATAGGGGTGGAGAGAAGCCATCTAATTGCTCACAAAACCAGAAAAGAAGGCAGAGAAGGAAAAGCAAAGGAAGTGTAAAATTTTGTATTGGGCTTAACTATTAGCCTGGTACTTTTCTTGTGGCAAACATTCAAAGGATCCTTTCACAAGTTCAGCATACTATGTTGATGTGTAGTTTTTTTTTTTTTTTTAAGAGGAAGTGGTGGCTGAGGACCACTTCAGGCCCAAGTGACATCTACTATGGACATGTGGTTTTTACCCCTGTCTCCTGTGTATCCTCATGGCCGGTGAAGGGGAGCAGAGTTTGTCTCCCCAAAATGTGGTCATTTTTTCAGAAACAACAGACAGAGCAAAAGCTCTGAAAACCAAGTAGAAGTTGTTGTTGCTCAGTCACTCTGGTGTGTGCAGCCTTCTGTGACCCCATGGACTGCAGCCTGCCAGCCTTCCTTGCCCATTTTCTGATAGTTCTGCCCTAATCCTGGTTCTGGGGTATTTCAGATGGCATCTGAAAATCCCATGGACGGAGGAGCCTGGTAGGCTGCAGTCCATGGGGTTGCTAAGAGTTGGGCAAGACTGAGCAACTTCACTTTCACTTTTCACTTTCATGCATTGGAGAAGGAAATGGCAACCCACTCCAGTGTTCTTGTTTGGAGAATCCCAGGGACAGAGGAGCCTAGCGGGCTGCCGTCTATGGGGTCGCACAAAGTCAGACGTGACTGAAGTGACTTAGAAGAAGAAGCCTCATGGAGGACCTGCAGTGACTCTGCCCTAGACTCCTTCTCCGCCCTTGGAGTCTGCCATGTCCTGTGCTGCAGCCTTGACTATGTCTGTGCCCTCAGCTCCCTGCCTGGGGCTTCTGTGTTGGTTTGCTTTGCTCTGACTCCTTCCATCCCCTCAACCAAGAAATCACGGCCTCCTCCTAGAATCCCAGCCTGGAGGTCAAGACCTTTGGAAGAGATGATGTCTTGCCCCTCATTGGGTCAAAATCCCCTACTGGGACACCTCAATCTTCTTTTACAATTTTTGTGCTATTTTCACATTGTGCTTCTGGTTAATACTGTTTGAAAACTCCCTTGACCACCCAAAGCTCCTCCATGAGCCAAGTTAACCTTATAGCCTTCTGACTTGAATGAATAGGTTTTCTGTCTCTGAAATTCCCCTCTTCCCTTGCTTTCTGTTGGAACAAGAAATCACCAATTCTTATGCCTCATTAAATGGGTTATTCATAGAGTTGTTGACTGAAAAATGCCCAACCTAAAAGTGGAGAACTATCTATTATTTGGCACACAAAACTGAGGGCTTAAGCCTGGACCTAGCATCTCAGCTCTTAGAGACTGTTACGAAGAGGTAAGTGAGGAGCCAGGATACATAGGAGTTTTGCAACAAAGACCAGGCAGTTGGAACATCAAAAGGTTACTATTAATTAAGGAAAACCAGACATCTCAGGTTAAGGTACTCAGTGCTTTGCTGTGTATGTAAAGATGCAAGAGTCTGATCTCTTTGAAATCATTTCATTGATATGTACCTCAGCTATCTGGGGCCAGCATGCTGTGTTTTCTCATCCTGAATTTCTTCAGATGCACCAAAGGAGGGGTGTGCATGGCAGCAACTGCTAATTGCAAGATGGAGGGAGGCATACTGCCTGCATCCTGAGTTCCCTTAGGGCTCACCATTGGGGTGGCTATAATGGGATGACTTGGCCTACAACATCCTATGTTTACTGATGTGGCATGCAATATTTTTCATTCACAGGGTGCATCTCAAACTTTGATGTGCATACAAACCACCCCAAGGTTCTTATTAAAATGCAAAACCTGTTTCATTTAGGTCTGAGCTTGCACTTGAGATTCTTTCATGGGGAGGAAAATGTTGACCCTCTTGGGGTTCTTGATTGGGACTGAAAAGATGGATGATCAGGAGGAAAGCACACAAATATATTTATTATAAATTTAATGTAACATGGGAAATTTCATGAGGAAGCAAAGACCTGAAGAGGCAGTTAAACTTGAATCTTTATTTTTTTTTCTGGGTTTGGTGAAGAGTGGACAGTCGTGTAGAAATAAATATAAATCAAAAAGTGTGAGGCAAGTGTACAAACTGTGGTGTCCCAAGGACGAAAGAACAAGGTGAATGAGAAGGGTCTTGGAATGTAGGAACAGAGAAAACCAGATTCTATCGCTCTCCCCTGCCCCCATGCCACGCTGTAACTATTGAGGAGTTTTGGGACCCTCCTGAGTAGTATGGCCTGTCTCCCCTTCTACCCCAGATCCCCATATAAGGGAGAGGTATTTGCCTTACTCTTTTCCTGCCCAATGCACATAGCTCCTCCAATCAGCAAATGACTCGCAAGACCCCTACCCCACTCCTTATCCCCTGGCTATAGAAACAAACCAAGAACCCACATCCAAGGTCGGTTCTCCCTGACTGTCAGGAAGCTGGCCCACTATACTGGCAGCGACTGTCCCCTCCTCCACTCTAATAAGCCTTATTCTCCTTTCATTCTATCTCATCTGGAAATTCTTTTCCAAGCCGCACACAGACCATGACACAAACTAGGAGAAACTTGGCCAAGTCTGTTGGTTCAGATTCTTCTCAGTGTTTCTGTGTCTTTGGAGACAAGTAACGCTCTTTGCTCCAGGCATAGGGAAATCATCTCTCACATGAGGGTTCTGTGTCCAGGGCAGATGGGTGAGAGGGAAGGTCAAAGTGACCTTGCCATTTCTGCTGCTTTCTCAAGCTCCTCCGGCTAAAAAAACCTCAATATGCCAAGGTTCCATATTTTAGGGTAGTGCGTCCTTCACCCCATCAATCTGCACTTTTGACAAGTTTCCAAATGATGATTCCAGGTACTCCTGGGAGGAAAACCACATTTTGAGTGGCAGGAATCTCTACCATTCCACCAGGTGGCACTTGTGGTAAAGAATCCACCTGCCTGCCAGTGCAGGGGACACAAGAGAGGCAGTTTCAATCCCTGGGTCAGGAAGACGCCCTGGAGAAGGAAATGGCAGCGCACTCCAGTATTCTTGCCTGGAGAATCCCATGGACAGAGGAGCCTGGTGGGCTGCAGTCCATGGGGTCGCACAGAGTTGGACACGAGAGAAGGACTAACCTACTACAACTGTAGCAAAAACCTCATTAAATGACCTCACCTAGAGCAAAACTGGAGAAGGAAATGGCAACCCACTCCAGTGTTCTTGCCTGGAGAATCCCAGGGATGGGGGAGCCGTCTGTGGGGTCGCACAGAGTCAGACACGACTGAAGCGACTTAGCAGCAGCAGCAGACCAAAACAGACCTCTGCTTCTTAGTATTTAAGACACCGGTTCGTATTGCTCTGGTCTTCTGCCCCTCCTTTGGGTCAGTGGATGAATCTGCAATTTAGATTGATGGTGACTTTGAGTCCTGTTTACTCAAACCTAATGGTAAGCTGTTACGCATCTGGTTACAAGTTACCGATGTACCATGCACAATCTAACATATGGTTTCCCCATTCCTTCAGTGAAGTTGTATCAGGCTTGGTTTCTTCATTAGACAATAGAGGGCATAGGGCATGCGACACTTTAGGGACCCAGGAAAATGTTTACATTTCTGTTAAAATCAGAAGAAAAAAATATTTAAAAAGAACTTTTAGTGTTGGATAAAATGTTTTAGCTTTTAATTCAGCCAGGATTGTGTTAACAGCTGTCTTTATTTTAGTGGCAAGTCCCTCTTTCTCTGAGACTGACCACGTGTCTTACTTGTGTGGAGTCAGTGCTGGGCTGGGTGAGAGGGACCCCTGTGGCCTTGAGACCGGGGCACTGCTTCTCTGGGTCACTGTCTGGAGCCAGACTCTGGAGTGGCTCTGCCCAGCCCTGTTCAGAGATGCTCTCAGGGGAGCCCTTTAGTGATGCACATGGTGCCTTCATGTGGGAACCTCAGGAGACATTTGCCTTCCAGCTGCTTGGGCTCTCATGTGGGAGGCCTTGCTATAGTCAGTGGTGTGGCCAGACCTCAGGGTCCCGCTCCTCCTGGGCGCATCCTGCCTCTCGTCCTTCACAGTTACCAGACTGTTCAGTTACATTAAAGTAAAGGTATTTGAGAGAGAGAGAAAAAACCCAGAAACCTCATTATTTCCAAGGACGGCTTAATTGCAATGCCTTTTCCTTTCACATCCTTCTGTCCCCTAGGGTGAATTTCCAGCATTAAATAAACACTTCAAATATATCGGGGACTTCCCTGGTAGCTCAGATGGTAAAGAACCTACCTGAGATGCAGGAGGCCTGGGTTTGCTCCTTGGGTTGGGAAGATCCCCTGGAGGAGGGCATGACAATCCACTCTAGTATTCTTGCCTGGAAGAAACCCCAAGGACAGAGGAGCCTTGCGGACTACAGTCCATGGGGTCAGAGTCAGACACAACTGAGTGACTAACACATTTAAGTGGAGCTGTAAAATATGAATTTTAATACTTTAATGGAGTAAAGGCCAATAAAAATCATAATGTGGCCTTGGTCACATTCTAAAGGTCATGAATTAGTAGGTGACATCATGGAAAGCAAAATGATGGTACTTTTTGTGAGATTTAAAACTTCGTTCGTTGACAGAGTTGGTGTTGGGCTTCCTGGGGGCTCAGTAGTAAAGAAACTGCCTGCTGATGCTGAAGATGTGGTGTGATCCCTGGGTTGGGGAGATCCCCTGGAGAAGGAAATGGCACTTCACTCCAGCATTCTGGCCTGGAGAATCTCATGGACAGAGGAGGCTGGTGGGCTACAGTCTGTGGGGTCTCAAAGAGTCTGACAAGACTTGGTGACTAAGCCACAGCAAAGACTTGGTTTGCCAATCCTCCTCCTCCAGTGTTGCTCGTAACCCTGATAGGCATCTTATGCAGCCTGGATGGACTTAGGAACAGCCCACGGGCTGTCAACACTGATGGTCAGCACCACAGTCAGCAACTCCGGCCTCACGTCTGCCCCATGGAGCAAGTTAGAAGGCTTGCTGTTCCTGAGAGTGGCCTGGGAGCCAGAACAAGTCCTGATGCCCAGACCACACCCATGCCCGGGCAACCAGGACTCGTGGGCATCAGCCGGGTGTTGAAAATTCCCTTCGTGATTCCAAGGTGCAGCCAAGTTTGAGACCCAACAATTCAGTTTCCCCCAGGGAGTGACTGTAGGGCCTTGTTTCACAGGGTTCACTCCACAGAGCCCTGATTGTTCACAACTTTGACCCTGCCAAGGCTCGTTGAAAGATCTGCCTTAGAAAAAAGGGATTCTGGAGTCAAATATATTTGGGAAACATAAAAAAGTAAAAGTTGCCTTTATTGTGGGATGCCTGGGAGAATTGGTATCTGTTGAAACAAATTTCTAGGTCCAAGATGCAGCCACTCCAGTCCCGGGCGCCACATCAGCAAACTGAAATTTCTATAAGTTTAGTGTCTCTATAAGTGCCCCCACTGGACTGGAGAGCAATGTGTCTGGTCAGTCAGCCCCCAAAGCCAAGCACATTCTTAGCTCTAATTTTCTTGTACCTTCTTACCTCAAACAAGGTTACTATATGGTCTCCATCAATCAGATATTATCTAATTTCCTCTTTCTTGTTCTTTATCATTTATCCCATAAAAGCATCCTGCCTTCTGCTCATTTTGCAGTTCTCCAAAGGAAACTGTCCACATCATGAATAAAGTTTGCTGGTATCACATAACTGTCTTCTTTAATCACTTTTTACCACTTACTAATATGAACTGAAATTTCCTAAGAGAGGGTATGCAGCATTTTGAAGAGTAGCAAATATTCTACCCCAAAATATTCCTCTTTGGGATGAGGATTATTTTGAGTTGAGTATTTTGAGAAAGAGCAGATACAGCAGAAGTTCTGAAAATGGAATGGAAGTTATCCTTTTGAAAGGGAAATTTCCATGTATAAAGGAAATTGCTATTTATAAATTTGTCTTGCTTTCTCTACCAGGAAGAGAAAGATGGTTTTAAATCTTTCACAGGAAACTTCTATCAGTGGAGAAGGCTCTGAGCTGAATATTCAAAATAACTAGGACCTTCTCTGTAACTAGCCTTCCCCACCCTACATACCATTTTTTTTAGCTACAGATGGTATTCAAGCTGGTGGGTTAGGCCACCTTAAGAAATTACTTACTTTTCCCTGGGTGTGTATATGTAACATGTATATCTCATATTCCTAAATGAAATCAACCCTGAATATTCATTGGAAGGACTGATGCTGAAGCTGAAGCTCCAATATTTGGCAACCTGATGTGAACAGCTGACTTATTCCCTGATGCTGAGAAAGATTGAGGGCAGAGGGGGAAGAAGGTGGCAGAGGATGAGATGGTTAGATAGCGTCACTGACTCAATGAACATTGAGCAAACTCCAGGAGATAGTGAGGGACAAGGAGGCCTGGTGTAGTACATGGGGCTGCAGAGAGCCGGACACGACTTTGAGATAAACAACAACAGCAACTATCTCACCAATGAGGCTTCCCAGGTGGCTCAGAGGTGAAGAACCCACCTGCCAGTGCAGAAGACACAGGAGATTCGGGTTTGATCCCTGGTTTGGGAAGATCCCCTGGAGGAGGAAACAGCAACCTACTCCAGTATTCTTGCCTGAAAAATCTCATGAACAGAGGAGCCTGGTGGGCTAGAGTCCATGGGGTTGCAAAGAGTTAGACACAGCTGAGCAACCAATCACACTCACATCTCATATATACATCTATATTTCTGCAACAGCTTATGCTGTTAAAGTGCTGAACTCAATATGCCAGCAAATTTGGAAAACAGCAGTGGCCACAGGACTGGAAAAGGTCAGTTTTCATTCCAGTCTCAAAGAAAGGCAATGCCAAAGAATGTTCAACCTACCACACAATGACACTCATCTCACACACTAGCAAAGTAATGCTCAAAATTCTCCAAACGAGGCTTCAACAGTACATGAACTGAGAACTTGAAGATGTTCAAGCTGGATTTAGAAAAAGCAGAGGAACCAGAGATCAAATTGCCAACATCTGTTGGATCATGGACAAGCAAGAGAATTCCAGAAAAACATCTACTTCTGCTTCATTGACTATACTAAAGTCTTTGACTGTGTGGATCACAACAAACAGGAAAATTCTTAAAGAGATAGGAATACCAGACCACCTTACCTGGCTCCTGAGAAATCTGTATGCAGGTCAAGAAGCAACGGCTAGAACTGGACATGGAACAACAGACTGGTTCCAAATTGGGAAAGGAGTATGTTGAGGCTGTATATTGTCATCCTGCTTATTTAACTTATATGCGGAGTACATCATGAGAAACGCTGGGCTGGAAGAAGCACAAGCTGGAATCAAGATTGCCGGGAAAAATATCAATAACCTCAGATAAGCAGATGACACCACCCCCATGGCAGAAAGTAAAGAGGAACTAAAGGGCCTCTTGATGAAAGTGAAAGAGGAGAGTGAAAAAGCTGACTTAAAACTCCACATTCAGAAACAAAGATCATGGCATCCGATCCGATCACTTCATGGCAAATAGATGGGGGAAACAATGGAAACAGTGAAAGACTTTATTTTCTTGGGCTCCAAAATCACTGCAGATGGTGACTACAGCCATGAAATTAAAAGACACTTGCACCTTGGAAGAAGTTATGACTAACCCAGATAGCATGTTAAAAAGCAGAGACATTACTTTGCTGACAAAGGTCCATCTAGTCAAAGCTGTGGTTTTTCTTGTAGTCATGTATGGATGGGAGAGTTGGATTCTAAAGAAAGCTGAGTGCCGAAGAATTGATGCTTTTGAACTGTGGTGTTGGAGAAGACTCTTGAGAGTCCCTTGGACTGCAAGGAGATCCAACCAATCCATCCTAAAGGAAATCAGTCTTGAATATTCATTGGAAGGACTGATGCTGGAGCTCTAATACTTTGGTCACCTGATATGAAGAACTGACTCATTTGAAAAGACCCTGATGCTGGGAAAGATTGAAGGCAGGAGGAGAAGGGGATGACAGAGGATGAGATGGTTGGATGGCATCACCAACTCAATGGACCTGAGTTTGAGCAAGCTCTGGTAGTTGGTGATGGACAGGGAAGCCAGGTGTGCTGCAGTCCTTGGGGTCACAAAGCGTCAGACACGACTGAGTGAGTGAACTGAACTGATGGAAAAACCCCAACATTTTGGCCAACCCAATATATATGAGATGTATATGTTAATGGACTTCAGTTTGTTCTTCCCTTGTTGATCTGTCTTTTATTACAGGGGTCTCAACTCAGATGAGTAGGGGGAAAATGATTTTTCCTTCTCTGCAATTTCTCAAGTTAATCTGGTCAGTCTTCACCTTCCCCCACTCATTTGGGAGGCTTTACAGAGGAAGCTTTGGGAAGTGCTAACCTAGAATTATATTTTACTAAGTAAAATTTAAACCCTCTGTGGTTGCCTGTTTGGCTTTTGGGTTTGGGGAAGATGTGTTCTTGGCATCAAACTTGGAATTCAGAATTCACTTTCTGCAAAACAACACAGCTAAATGTAGTTGAAACAATATGATTACAGCTGTAATTTGGATGTTTGGGGTAAAACAAGCTTTTGTGATCTATTCCGGAAACCACACCACCAGGGATAGAGGAGAGGATCATTAGGGGAGAATCCACTCGGGTGCACGCAGATTAGATGCACATGCGTGGAGTTCAACCCAGGCTTAACTGAAGAGCTGATTCTGCTGTCATTCTCAAAGTAAAGTTTTTAATCAGATATAACACATGCACCCACTTTTTGGATGACTGAATGTAACATGAATGTGTCTTACTTATTGCCACCTCGGGTGCCTCCAAACTCTGAGACATTCTTTCATGCTGTATTTTTCTTAAGAATAACAACCACCACCACCAAGTAAATGTCTTACAATTATAACCAACTTTAATTACTTGTTGCTATGAAGTTTTGCTTGCTTATAAATTCTTCATCTGCTGCTCTTAATTCAGCTAAAGTTTCAGTGGCTGAAGGGATATTCTGACTTTACTGAGAGACAGGCGACCACGCGAAAAGGTTTTTGATGGTTTTAATCTTCACTATAGCAGGGCCTACCCAAGGAGTGCCAAGAGATGAAAACAAAACTGGAAACAGAGCTATCTCGTAAGTGCACCAACACAGATCTTTAAGAAGAATGATTTGGAATGCTTTCTCTGTAAGAGATGGAAATTTTTCTCGTAACAGCTTGAGAGTGAAAGAAAAAGCCATTTGTCAATGGACTCATTTTAAAACTCAAGCTGTTAGCTGGGCAGCAGTCTCCCCATTAGAAATTTTATGTTAACTTTTTTTTTTTTTTTTTTTCCCTGAAGAAAAAAGGTTAGCTGTTGTCAAAATGGTCCTGATAATATTAATCTCTGTTTGGTGGAGCAAAATAAAAATCAGCGCTAGACTCGGCCAGATAAATTGAACAAACTCTTTCTTTTAAAGCACATATTTTATTAAATAAGAGTAAAATCAGACTGCATCAGGTCATGGGGGCTTGTTTCAGACATTTAAGTTCATATGACACAGGGAAGCTGGGCATTTGTCATGATAATTCCTCATACGGCTGTTTTCTCTTACCATTTAGGAATGGGATTTGGGATAAAAGTTGAAGTATTTAGAGGTAAAAAGGTAAAAATTTAAAAACGATTTGGAACCGGGGCTTTGTAATGGGTCAGCTTGGCTGGGTTGATCTATATTTCCCAGAATTCCCTTTCCTACAGGTTTCTGATTAGGGAGGACCACAGAGGAGGTTCCTGGGAGGCTCTGAAGGCGGAAGGGTGCAGCAGCCATCCTGTAGGTCCTGTGTGTCCTCCCTGAGCAGCAGGCTCACCGCTCAATCTGTCCGCATGAGGGATGCTGGGCTGCAAGCCCCTCACCTTCCCTGAGATCTCCTTCAGCTTCTCCGACCCCTTGGCTGGGTGTGTGTTCAGTTAGGTAGGGCTCCGGTTTTTGCAGGATTCCTGCTTCTACCAAGGTTGGCGGCCTCAAGAATGTTGTGAGTCTAGGACTTGCAGACTTCCGCTGCTCTCTGAAGACTCCCATCTGTCTGCCTTTGTGGGGTTGCAGCCTCGATCACCTCCATTTTAAGTCAGCCTACCTTTCTGACTCAGCCTGCAGTATCAAACACAAAGATAGCACCCTTAGAAATACATGGAAACAAATACACACATGCAGATATACAGACTTGCAGTAGTTCTCCCTTTCTGATGAACTCTGATACACATGCCTACTCTCTTATGTAAAAATATATATGTATACATTTATACCGGAGAAGGCAATGGCACCCCACTCCAGTACTCTTGCCTGGAAAATCCCATGGACGAAGGAGCCTGGTAGGCTGCAGTCCATGGGGTCGCGAATAGTTGGGCACGACTGAGTGACTTTACTTTCACTTTTCACTTTCATGCATTGGAGAAGAAAATGGCAACCCACTCCAGTGTTCTTGCCTGGAGAATCCCAGGCACGGGGGAGCCTGGTGGGCTGCCGTCTATGGGGTCACAGAGAGTCGGACACGACTGAAGCGACTTAGCAGCAGCAGCAGCATACATTTATACACATATAAAGATATGTAATATTGGTAAATATGTGTAATATTATACCTCTTTACATGTGAGGCTTCCCAGGTGGCGCTAGTGTTAAAGAACCTGCCTGTCAATGTGGGAGACCTGGGTTCTATCCCTGGGTCGGGAATATCCCCTGGAGGAGGGCATGACAACCCATTCCACTATCTTGCTGGGAGAATCCCCATGGACAGAGGAGCCTGATGGGCTACAGTCCATGGGGTCGCAGAATCGGACTCGACTGAAGCTACTTAGCATGCACTCAGGCTCTTTACATATAATGCAAGAACTTACAACAGTATATTTCCATTGTCTCTTGAACTTTATTTTTTCATTTAAGAATACGGATTTATGTGGCTGCGTCCGGTCTGAGCTGCGGCGTGAGGGCTCTCCGCGCGTCGTGTGAAGCCGTCTGTTTTGCTGCGATGCTCTTGTTGCGGGGCCTGGGCCTCTCCGGTTGCGGCGCGCAGGCTTCTGGGTAGTTGCGGGGCACGGGCTTAGTTGCCCAATGGGACGTGGGATCCTAGTTCCCTATCCAGGGGTAGAACTCTTGTCCCCTACATGAGAAGATGGATTCTTAACCATTGGACCACCAGGGAAGTTCCTCTCTTGCATTTTGTGTTGTCATTATCATCCATTTTACTTTCAGATACGCTATCTAGCCAACAGCATGGTATTAATTTTAATGAATGGGTAATTATATTTTAAAGATAGAAAATTGCCCTTTATGCTTACTCAAGTAATGATCATATTCAGTGCTCTGTCCTTTTGATAAAACCAAGTGTTCACCTGGTACCTTCTGCACAAACAGCTTCCTTTAATATTTCTTGCAATAGAATTCTGATAGAAATATATTCACTTAGCAGTTGTTTTTCTGAAAATATCTTTATTTATTTATCTTTTTACTGAGTGAAAAATTCTGGATTGAGAGTTTTTTTCTTGCAGTGCTTTATAAAAATACTGCCTCACTGTCATCTGGCTTACATAACTTCAGATGGGAAGTTTGATGTCATTATTATCTGTTTCTCTCTGATAATAAAATATCTTTCCACTTGGTGGTAGAGCTCAGTTGCTCACTTGTGTCTGACTCTCTGTGACCCCATGGTCTGTAGCCTGCCAGGCTCTGCTGTCCATGGAATTTTATAGGCAAGAATACTGGAGTGGGTTGCCATTTCCTCCTCCAGAGGATCTTCCTGACCCAGGGATTGAACCTGCGTCTCCTGCATCGGTAGGCACATTCTTTAACACTTGGGCCCCCTGGGAAGCCC
Organism: Ovis aries; assembly: GCF_016772045.2. NCBI lineage: Eukaryota > Metazoa > Chordata > Mammalia > Artiodactyla > Bovidae > Ovis > Ovis aries. The sequence goes on along the minus strand of NC_056054.1, from coordinate 6,929,073 downwards.
TATCTTTTCTCTTAGCCAGTTTTTTAAATATGTAATTTCCTTTGTCATTAGAAATTATATTATTATGTACCTTGTTATGGTTTTCTTCAAGTTAATTTTGCTTGGCTTTTATCAATTTGAAAGTTTATAATATTCATCAGATTTGGAAAACATTATAGATAGCCACTTTTTCTTCAAATATCTTTTCTGTCCTCTGCCATTTTCTATTGGGATTCCATGCCTGTGTATTAAACCAAGCTAAGTTTGTTCCATAGTAAATGATGGCCTGAACTTTTTTTCCTGCCCCTTTTCTTTTTGTTTCAGGTTGAATAGTTTCTGTTGCTTTGCATTCACGTCCATTTATCCTTTCTTCTGTAGCACCTATTTATATTAATTCTGTCTAGTGCGTTTTTTGTTCCAGATATTCTATTTTTCACCTCCAGATGTTCTGTTTGGGTCTTTTGATATGTTATAGTTCTTGCCTCATCACGCTCTTGTTTTCTAATACCTTCATAGACATTTTATCACCCTCTTTGCTAGTATTAATATGGCTCTCATTTCTGGCTCACTTTCTGCTGACTGCATTTTCTCATGCTCTGTGTTTATTAGCTTCTGATGGACACAGGGCATTATCATTTTTTTGTTCTTGAGTACCAGATTTTTTTTCTGTATTCCATTATTAGTGCTGCATTTTATTCTATCAGTTGGTTAGATTACTTGGGATTGGTTAGATATTTCTAAGCCTGCTTTTAAGCTTTGTTAAGGGTCATCCAGAAAACTTTAAATCTGGAGCTAATGCCCAGACTAGTAGCCCCAATATTAAAGCAAGACTCTGAGAATTTTACCCAAGGCCCCATACGTCACAAGGTCGTTCCATCCTGCATGGGGCGGGTGTCGGGGGGGACCAAAGCTAGTCCCAACTCTGTGGACTTGGAGAATCCTCCTGCCTCCACTTTGGTGATTCTTGCCCTAGACTCAGTTTCTTCTCACATATTCACAGGTCAATGTGTGTGCATGCCAAGTCATTTCAGTCGTGTTCAACTCTTTGCACCTCTATGGACTGTAGCCCACCAGGCTCCTCTGTCCATGGGATTCTCCAGGCAAGAATACTGGAGTGGGTTTCCATGCCCTCCTCCAGGGGACCTTGCCAACCCAGGGATCAAACCCACGTCTTTTACATCTCCCACATCAGGCAGGTTCTTTACCACTAGCGCCACCTAGGAAGCCCCCACTGGTCAACATTCAGCCCAAGATTTGAAGGCTCTTCCCTGGCAGTCTCCAGAATTCTCTTTCCCTCAGTAGCTCTTTCCCTTCTAGTGTTTTACCAGGAAAATTCTAGCCACTTTTGCCTTTCCAAGCTTTGCTGTCGTTTTCCTCAACTCAGGGAGACCACTGGACTCCATTGGGATTCCCCCTTTGATCCTGCTGGTAGCTCAGCCGAAAAAGAATCTGCCTGTAATGCAAGAGACCCTAGTTCGATTCCTGGGTCAGGAAGATCCCCTGGAGAAGGGATAAGCTACCCACTCCAGTATTCTTGGGCTCCCCTGGTGGCTCAGCTGGTAAAGAATCCGCCTGCAATGCAGGAGACCCTGGTTTAATCCCTGGGTTGGGAAGATCCCCTGGAGAAGGGAGTGGCTACCCACTCCAGTATTCTGGCCTGGAGAATTCCGTGGACTGTATAGTCCATGGGGTTGCAAAGAGTCGGACACGACTGAGCAACTTTCACTTCTGTCCTGCAGCCTAGAAACTGTTTCCAGCTCATAAATTGGGATGATCTTAGGGCTTATTTTATTTGTTTTCTTCCTCTCAGGGAAACTGTGTTTTCAATTACCTACTCTCTAAAGGTACATTATGTCATATATTTTGACCATCCATTAGCTGTTTAAGGCAGGAAGGTCTCTGTTAATCCATCTTGGCTAGAGATGTCCAGTAATTGTTCTGGATAGTATAAAAATATTTCATAAAATGAATTTTTAATTTTTAAAATTTTACTTCAAAGGAATAAAGACATAATTACAACTACAAGAGTAATCTTAGGATTCTAGTTTACATTTCTAACTTTAACTCACAGTAACTGAAATATAAAGCTCTCATGGGGAAATTAAGTTAAACCATCACCTTTTCTCAGTTTTGTACACCAACAGTGAATCCTTCAAGCTCCATGAACTTGGTTATAATTTCCACTCCATAGGAATCTGTCAGATCAGTAAGCTTCTAGCTTCTGTTCCTCCCTGAGCTGTGTAAATTTATTTTTAGGAAGTAGAATTGAAAATGAGCCCTTTGTCCTTACTGTAGTGATGGACTAGGTCAACCCCAAATTTAATAGTGCTGACAACCCAGTAACTTTCTTTCAAAGACCATATAACAAACAGCTAGTATTATTAATACTTAGATAACAACAGAGAAGTGGTTAGAGAATTCTATGTATATTGAACTTCTGGCATTGTATTTCACAATGAATTTGTAAAATTTTTGCACATACGTATTTTATGCCTCGTCTATTGGCTGCTTTTGTTTAAATATAATTCTAAATGTTTTTCTTTTTTCAGAAAGTTACCTTAAAATGTAAATTTTAGTTTTACAGTAAGTATCCAAACAGTGGTACTGATTGTATTGAAATGTGTACTGATTTCGAATGTTTTGAGTTGCCTCCACTATCTGGGTGCAACCCTCTCCATGAACGTTTTCCGTTTTCTCTTACCCTTCTGACTTGGCTGCACTGAGAACTCAAAAGGCCCTGTGTCTAAAGCCGTGCAAATGGAAGCTAGAGAGGACTTGGTAAAATTTCCTGAGGCTTCCCTGCTGGCTCAGATGGTAGAGTCTCCTGAGAGAGCTTCCCTGGTGGCTCAGATGGTAAAGAGTCTGCCTGCAATGCAGGAGACCTGGGTTCTATCCCTGGGTCAGGAAGATCCCCTGGAGGAGGGCATGGCAACCCACTCCAGTATTCTTGCCTGGAAAATCCCATGGACAGAAGAGCCTGGTGAGCCCCAGTCCATGGGGTGGCAAAGAGTCGGACACTAATTTCATGCTGTTCTCTTAATCCACTAACCACATTATACTATAATCCTCATTCATCCTTCCCCAATATTTCATCCCTTTTAAAGAAAAGGCTTTTATGACTTCAAAATCCTTTAGAAATTAACTTTTGTGTAACTCTTTTATTCTCCCCAAGTTACTTGGAAACTTTTATTATCTCTCTCAAATCATAAACACAGCATTTCTTTTCTTTTCAAAAGCAATAAAAATATATATTATCTATTATTTCTCTTTCAATCGTATTTTCAAAGTTTAAAACAGTGTTTGGTAAAAACATGACAATCTAAATTTATACCAATGTTTATAAACCACTTCACTCAATGGCCACCTGTATCATTGAAAACTTATTTGATAAGCTCAAATATTTCAACTATTAAAAAGTTTCCTTTTTAATAAGGACTTTTAATCAGTCCTTATCCTAAACAAACCAACACGTTTGGGAATATTATGTAGTCCTAGTATGATATATTTTTGCTTTTTTGATATTTTTAATTTGCCAGTCTTTTTTGTAAGTGCATACATCATGCCTTATAAAGATTGCCAATTGTGGTAGAGACTGCTATATTCCTGAGCAATATCTATTCTACTGCCTTTCTTTAGAAAATCAGAGAAATAACCCTGATTTTAGTCACTTGGGATAAATATTACATTTCCCAACTCTTTTGGAAGGTAGACGCAGCTATGGGACTAAGCCCTGGTCAATGTGTTATAAGCAGAAGCATCGCTGGGGACTTACAAGATGCTCCACGGGGAGATACGCTGCCTTTTTTTGCTTCTGCTTGTCCTTCTTCATGATAGCCTGGAACTGAGACCGACGGAGCTCTGGTAGTTGTCCATCTCAGACTGTGAAGCAAAAATAAAATGGAAGCCAGGGATTAGGGAGGCAGAACAAGAAGAGAGAAGGGGCCTGGGTCCTCGAACATCACGAAGCTGCGACACCAGCCCGGATGGCTGACCCTTGGCCTCCTAAGGAAGAGAGAGAAAGCCTCCTCTTTTCTCACCATGGAAACATCCCCTCTGGAAGGGCTCTGGGTAAGAGGGGGCAGAGCTGGACTTGCTCAGCTAGCCTTGAAGAGAGGCACCTTGTTCTGCATAGGAAAGTGCCTCCAGGTAGGAGGAGGAGGGCTGATGTCTCCCACGTTAGGCATTACTGACAGGCTGACATCACAGGAGTTGCACAGTGCCCTGGCCTGCACAGGCGTTGGTACCTGTTTGCATGGGCAGAGAGACCAGCTGACTTTGGAGTTAGATGGGCCTGGGACTTGACCCTGATCCACCAACTATATGACCCTTTGGACAAACTGACTCAAAGTCATTATATCTCAGCCTTCTCATCCGCAAAGTCAGGACAATAAAACTTCCCACAAAGAGTTGTTATCAGGACCAAATGGAGGAGTGGAAGTCCAGAGCTTCACTCAGTGCTGGATGAGCACTGAGAATCCGCCAGCAGATACTCCAGCCACCCAGAGCAGAGCGGCGAGCATCTGGACTGTGGCAGGGAGATGGCTCAATCAGCTCAGGTTATTATATGAGTCACCACACACAAGGGGGCTTACACACCAACGTTTCCTTCTCACGGTTCTGGAGCCTGGAAGTCCAAGTTCAAGGCTCCAGATCTGGGGGCTGGTGAGGAACCACTTCCTGGTTTGTAGATGGCCATCTTCTCATGGTTTCCTCACATAGCAGAGAGCAGAGAGAGAGACCCCAAATTTCCTCCTCTTTATATAAGAGCACTAGTCCCATTCATGAGGGCTCCATTCTTATGACCTATCACCCCTGCAAAGGCATCACCTTCAAATACCATGACATTGGAGATTTAAGCTTCAACATATGATTTAGAGGGCAGGACACAGACATTCCATCCGCAGCACACTGGACTCTTAATCCTGTCCTCTGCTATTTCTCTAGCACCCCGGCCACCCCAGTCTACACCAAGATGAGAGACAGACTCAAAGAAACCTCTGGAGAGAGTAACCTGGGCACAAACCCACAGGGTTTTTGTAGAACCAGCGTAACACTTTGAGGACTAGAAAGGTCAGCTGGGGGAGTGGAAGATGCTGGAAAGGGGTGGAAAGAGGAGGAAGGGACAGAGTCTTCCCAGTGCGGAGGAAGGAGGACCAGTGGGCATCCTGAGGGCAGAGTGGAAGGGATGCAGTGGCCAGGTAGCCTTCTTTAGTACAGACCCCACTGACACATCTTCTGGTCCCACAGGCAGGGCCCTCTGAATCCCACCTCTGAGTAGAGGGTGGAATCCATCCACCTGGCCCCAGGAATGGCCTGTGAAGTGCAAACCTTACCCTCTGACCAGGCCACGATGGAGAAGGACTGGCTGAGAACAGCCCAGAGGCCAGGGCAGTGGTGGGCATCTCCCCCTGGCCCTGTCCAGGTCCTGACTCCACCCTTCCTCTGCCAGCATGTGATAGAGGCAGATGCTGGATGGGGCTCTCACAGACCCTTGGAGGACGTGGTTCACAATGGCTTATCAACATGTATTTGGGAGACCATATATGTTGACAGATTTTTATTTTTTTAATGACATTAAAAGAAACAAACCACCTTGTCTTAGCACCATCAGTTGACCAAATAGAGGACATTTTAATATAAAGGACAATTTCAGAAGGGCACTATTAGACTAAAAAGACATTAAGTGGAAGACGTTTGGTTTTCTTCAAAATTAGCAGCTTCAAGACACACTCCTGAGTCAGTGGAGCCAGCCTGTGCCCCATTCTGGAGTGGGAACCCCTCTGATGATCTGTTAGCCACGAGCCGCCTTCCCTGTGGGCCCTGGCCCAAGGGTCCCACAGTCCTGCCTGGCCTCTGTGCTTTGGTGCTGGTGTCTGTGTGACCTCAGGAAAGCTTGGGCGGTTTCTCTGGGTCACAGTTTCCTCCTGGGCAGCACAGAGTGTAAATGTCCACTGAATAGAGAATAAATTAGGTTAATAGCTGCAAAGCATTCAGCATAGTGTCCAGAATGAGGAAGGGGCTTAGGAATGGCAGCAGTGGCTATCTTTCATTATTTTAGTTTTAGACCATCAGCAACTGCTAGGAATTACTGTTTGCTACTAAGTCAATGAGTGAAAAAAAAACTGGCTTAAAACTAAACATTCAGAAAACTAAGATCGTGGCATCCAGTCCCATCACTTCATGGCAAATAGATGGGGAAACAATGGAAACAGTGACAGACTTTATTTTTTTGGGCTCTAAAATCACTGCAGATGGTGACTGCAGCCATGAAATTAAAAGATGCTTGCTTCTTGGAAGAAAAGCTATGACCAAATGAGAGAGCTTATTAAAAGCAGCGACATTACTGTGCTGACAGAAGTCCGTGGGGTCAAAGCTATGGTTTTTCCAGTAGTCATGTATGAATGTGAGAGTTGGACTGTAAAGAAAGCCCCTCAACAAAGGACGACCAAAGCAGCAAATTCTGCTCTATTGCTCACTCTTATCCTTCTTTCGCTTTTATCCCGACTTTTGGCTTAAATCTTAAAGTGGAAAAGTGCCCATGGGAAGCTTGTTTTGAATATTAAAAAGATGGACATATGAATTATTTTCTGTAACATCCATATGAAATGCTGAAGGCATGGGTACTCTCTAATGAATTGCTCAAATAATGTTATGAAATAAAAGATCAGATATACCTTCCTCTTAGCTTATGCCCGTGAGCACATCCCCATGATTTTAAAGTCAGGAAACAAAAGATCACAATTCAGAGCTCTGATGGAAGACGTTCCTCAGAGACACCCCTCCCTGTGATGTTCAGTAATGTGAATGTTGTAAAGAGATCCTGGAATTATATAAACAATCAGGGAATCCCTGGAGAAAGGGAGCGATGGAAAACCAGGCAGCTTAAAAATGGGAAAAAGAATCAAGCTGTAGCTGAGAAACCTCATCTTTTGTCATGATGGAGAGCTGGCTGTGATTGGTGTAGAAAACACAGCATCCATGCTTCATCATACGGGATTCTTTCTAATACTATTTGGTTCATTGTATCCAACTGCTAAACACACACATACACACACATGCCCCAATAAACAGCAAGAGCCTGGGAAAAGCTGGAACCAGAAAAGAAGAAGGAGGAAAAAAAAATCTGAAGCACCCCTCTGAGTCCTATTCCAGTCTCATTTCTTTCGTTTCCTGATTGGAGTAGGCAGCTTTCTGTAGTCAAATATGATTAATTTAAAGCCTATAAAGAGGTAATTTGTGCTAGCTGGATTTTATGTTTTTAGTTGCAAGCTGGGAGTTTTGTTAAATCCCTCATTTATCCATTGAACAAGTATTTGCCAAGGACCCATATTCCTCTGAGTGAGAAGTAGAAAGGAGCAAAGACCACCTTTTTTGATTGAGTTAGTAGGGGGAAGGAAATTAATAATAAAATTTAAAAGCCTTTTGTCAACTGAAAAAAAAAATTCACCCCCTAAATGCTGACAGTTGTGTTTTATTTGGGGGACACTCTTAGGACTTCAAGCATGAGAGATGGCATCTCAAATAAGGCTGAGAGATTGCTCTGAAGAGAGGGCAGGAAGCCAGGATACATAGGCGTTTTTGCAACAAAGGCCAAGTAGTTGAAACATCAAAAGATTACTGTTAATAGAAAAAACACAGGTATCTCAAGATAAGGAGTGCAGTGCTTCTCTGTGCATGTCTGGGCTCACTGAAATCTTTCCTCTGATATGTACCTCACGTATCTGGGGCCCGTGTCCTCTTTTCTCACCCGAGTTTCCTCAGGTTCACTGTTGGGAGTAGCTGCAGTGGCTATAATGTGATGGCTTAATGGCTGCACATCCTTTGTTTACTGATACAGCAGGAGTATTTTAATTCTCACTTTACATAACAGCATATATTAGATTGTTCTATAAAACAAAGATCTCAGGACTCAAAACTAACTCTTCTGTACCTGAAGGCTTATCTTTTTGAAACTACAAGTAATTAGTAAGAAGGGAGGGCACTGGTTTTTCAGCTGCACCCATCAGAAGTAATACTTTGGGAAAATCCCATCAATAGCGATGGGCTTCCCAGGTGGCTCAGTGGTGAACAAACCAGTTGCCTGCCAATGCAGGAGACTCAGGAGACGCGGATTTGAGCCCTGGTCCAGGAAGATCCTCTGCAGGAGGAAATGGCAACCCACTCCAGGATTCCAGTATTCTTGCCTGAGAATCCCATGGACAGAGGAGCCTGGTGGGTGATAGTCCACAGGGTCCCAAAGAGCTGGACACGACCGAGCGACCGAGCACGCAGGCACTCATTAATTGCTACACTCTGAACCCCCACCTGCTGGATTAGCAGTCTCTTTGTGATATTTCCTTGCTCAATCACTCCTCCTTGGAGTCCGTGGTAGGAACAGAAAGTGGGTCTCACGTGGTCCTGCTGCGGCTTTTAGAGCCTTGGGCGGGCGTCCACCACCTTGCGCATCCCCGTCTGTGTTTGGGGTCCCTGGCTCAGGAAGGAAGGCTCTTCACACTGCCGCCCACTTGCTGGCTCCCCCAGGTCCCTCCTCCAGCCTCCGCACCGGCCTATGTGACCAGGTTTTCAGGACATTCCCTTCATCATATTGTCCATTTGTTTCGGTTGTAGACGATAGGAAGATACTATACATAACAAGCTAGTGTCTCCCTTCTACTTGCTTATTTAAAAGAAACATTATAATAAAAGCATGTGATTTAGTTTTCCCTTTGGAAGGGATAGCATTTAGACAAAATTAAGAGACAGAATTTTCTAAAATGATTGTGATATAAACTAGACAGTGTCTTCACAGAGAAAGAAATGTGTTCAGAGAGAACGTGACTTGTACCAAATAATTCAACTGGCCTCTGAATCAAAGTTGTATCCCCTTTTCGCTTCTCCAGTTGTTGCCCAGGCATGTTCTGCAAGGCTCCAGAACTAGGATTCCAGGGCCTGAATTACTGTGAGTGCAGTGGAAGGGCACCATTAATAATCGAAAGGAAAAGGGTCCTAACACCCAGAACTGTTCTCTGGGTCATTCAGGAATCGAGGAACATGTTGGCTGCAGAGATGGGGTAGAGATTCCCTGACCCCAGAGATGATGCGGGCAAGAGAAGACATGCCCTGTTACCAGAGGGTCTCCTGGCAGGTCTCCCAGGCCCTTCCTGGGGAGAGGCTGTGAGGTCTTGGATGCAAAGGTGAAATTTGGAAATCACACAATGGGGAGAGCCACAGGAGGATGTGGACGGATGCTAATGAAGGTGTGAAGAGTGACAGGGAGATGTCTTTGTCCTCATCAGTGGAAGTCATCTCCAAAGAGCAATGAGCTGATTCCTGAATATCCTGTGTGGTGTAAATAAATAAATAAATGGCCCAGAAATGAATTTCTAATAGACTTGATGGGAAGTAATTTGCGAACAAATCTTTCTGCTGCTCTGGATGCGAACTGCGTCTCTGGGAGAGGTCGTCAGTATCTCCAACACATTTTCTAATTACTGATGCTAATTACTTGCATCACCATTTGCATTCCATTATGAGGCAGACACTGCAGAGGGCTGAGGCTGTTGGGTGTTGTTCTCTCTTGTTCATTCGGGGATGAGGAGACTGCCATACAGGCTACGCGTTTGCCAATAGACAGGATGGCTGGAGCAGGCTTTGCCCCTCTCCCAGTTCTTTGGGAGGCTGGCAGCTTCTAGCTCTCAGATCTCAACATAAAGGCAGCTTTATTTATGTCTATGTCTGTTTATCTATCTATTGATCATCTATCTATCAATCTACCCATCTGTTCATCCATCTATTCATCTGTCCCTTTATGAATTTATCTATTATCTATCTGAGTATCTGTCTATCCCCATGGCCAATTTGCAAAGCCTTCTAGGTACTTCCAGTTCTTTGAGCCCCCAGGTTAGGTGTCCAGGCTGTGGAATCAGACTGTGACTTAGCCGGATGGGCATAGCTCCAGGTCCAGAGCAGTGGTAAAGAACACGCCTGCCAACGCAAGAGACACAGGAGACTTGGGTTCGATCCCTGTGTCAGGAAGATCCCCTGGAGGAGGAAATGGCAACCCACTTCAACATTCTTGCCTGGACAATCCCATGGACAGAGGGCCCTGACGGGTCACAATCCATGGGGTTGCAGAGAGTCGGACACGACTGAGCACGCACCACTACCAGGTCAGAATAAGCTTCAGTAAAGACAAGTTCCTGTCGCTGCTAGGGCAGGACTAAGGTTGACTCCTGTCCTGCTCCATCAGGACTCTTTCTCTCCTACGTACATTGGTGGTGAGTTGAAGTTCTTTGACGAGTTCAGTGGATGTCAGCCTTGGCTTCTTCTGCTTGGAGCTACCCCTTCCTCACAGGTTGGGGCCTCCCAGGCCACAGCAGCCTCAGCACATCCCCTCTCTGGCCGTCCCTGCTGTCTGCTGAGAGCTCCAGGTTCTGAGACCGGAGGTGGAGAGAGTAAGTGATGTGGTGAAGACTTGGTGGGGAGTGATGGGATCTGGACCTATCTGGTCCAGGAGGCAGTTTCTCCTGAGCTGGCTATGCCTCTCTGACTTTTTGGCTTCTCTTTGTTTTTCTGGTTAAAAAAAAAAAGCAGCAGGAAATTGTAGAGAATCTTTTCTTTCTTTCTTTTTTGAGTTCAGAAGATGGAGCGTGTCTTTCTAATTCATCTACATGTCTGTGTGCGCTCTCAGTCACTCAGTCATATCTGACTGTCTGTGGCCCCATGGACTGTAACCCTTCAGGTTCCTCTGTCTATGGGGTTTCCCAGGCAAGGATACTAGACTTGGCTGCCATTCCCTCCCCCAGGGGAACTTCCCGACCCAGGGATCGGCCATGCATCTCCTGCCTCTATTGCGCTGGCATATGAATTCTTTACCACTGAGCCACCAGGGAGAGCCCCATACTACACTTGCCCTTAGCCAAGATACTGAGAAGTGATCCATGTACACAGTCTATCCTATGGCAGAAACTTCTCCTTGAAATTGATCTGTGGCTTTTTGTCTCTATTTTTGACTACCTTTGTGAGTTTTTAAAATGAGAATCACTGAGGATGGTGACTGCAGCCATGAAATAACAAGACTTTTGCTTCTTGGCAGGAAAGCTGTGACAATCCTCAACAGTGTGTTGTAAAGCAGAGACATTACTCTGCCAACAAAGGTCTGTATAGTCAAGGCTATGGTCTTCCCAGTGGTCACATACGGTTGTGAGTGTTGGACCTTAAAGAAGGCAGAATGCCAAAGAATTGATATCTTCACACTGTGGCACTGGAGAAGACTCATGAGAGTCCCTGGGACAGTAAGGAGATCAAACCAGTCAATCTTACGGGAAATCAACCCTGAATACTCATTGGAAAGACTGATACTGTAGCTGAAACTCCAGTATTTTGCTCATCTGATGCAAATAGCTGACTCATTGGAAAAGTCCCTGATGCTGAGAAAGACTGAGGGCAGAAGGAGAAGAGGGTGTCAGAGGGTGAGATGGCTGGATGGCATCACCAATGCAGTTTGGGCAAACTCCGGGAGATGGAGAAGAACAGGGAGGCCTGAGATGCTGCAGTCCATGGGGTCACAAAGAGTCAGACACGACTGGGCAAACGAACAAGGACAAAGCCATTTAAAATACAGCCAATTTACCTTTGTTATTCCAACCCTCAGGTTTAAGAATTAGTTCTTTTAAAAGTTTCACTGAGCTTCCCAGGTGGGGCTGATGATGAAGAATCCACCTGTCAATGCAGGAGACCCGGGTTTGATCCCTGGGTTGGGAAGATCCCTTGAAGAAGGAAATGACAACTCACTCCAGTATTCGTGCCTGGAAAATCCCATGGACAGAGGAGCCTGGTAGGCTGTAGCCCACGGGGTTGCAGAGTCAGACACGACTGAGCGACTAAGCACAAAAGGGCCATACAGGTAAAAGGGCCATACAGAACTAAAGAGAGAGGGTATGCATAACGTACATCATAGAGAAAGCGTCTGAGATATTTAGCTGTTTGTATTATTTCCAAAAGGAAAGGTGAGAATACAGGTACAGATTTCAAGGAAACATGTCTATTAAACATTTAGGGCCCACACGTGTGCTTTCCTTCACATCTAAAATACTTATGCAAGCTCTCCAGGCAGTGGTTTCAGCTTGGTTTTGATATGCGTGGTAATGGGTTCCTGTTGGAACACTGCCTCTTTCAGTGTTGCCCTTGGATCAAAAGTCCTGCAATGAGATGGGCTGCTCTTCCCGGGCAACCTAAAGCCAGAGGTCCAAACCCAGCTTCCCTGGGTACCAGGGGCACATCTTTGAAGTCCTTAGCCACTTGCTCTTGTTCGTTTTTGAAACAAATCAGTCTAGGCGTCCTGGGTTTCCTTCAGTTCTGCGGCTCACTCATCACCCGGAGCAGTAAATTACAGCTCAGATCACGGCAGCCTCCTTCATTAGAAGGTGTGCGTGTATGTGGAGGACAGCAGGCGGGCTCACAAGGGAGAAGGAATGTAAATACTTACCTAGTGCGTTTTATTTTATCCCTGTTCCATTATGAATGACCTTGTAATCCATGGTGTAGAATTTGAATTTTACTCTAGGCAGTGAGAGTCGTTAAAATGTTTTAAGCAGAGGAACATTGTGATCAGATTTGCATTTTGGAAACCTTTGGCTGGGTGGAGGATGGATCTTGAGGGAAGAAGGGAGGCGGGAGGAGGGATTATTGAGCTGGGGGAGTTATCCAGGAGAAAGAAAATGGGACCCTGAGTTAATGCAGTGATCATGGAGTGGGTAAAGAGAGGAGAAAAATACTCTAGAGATCTGAAGAGCAGACCCAAAGGGATTCAGCAATTGGCTGAACTGAAGGGCAAGACAAGAGTCATGGATGGGCTGTGGGTCTGTGCTTGGCAACTGGATTGATTGGTGGTAAGTCATTCATGAGATGAGGAGGAACAGGTTTGAGAGTGAGAATATGAGTTAAGGTCGCCCATGGTGAGTCAGGGGCTTCCTTGGTAGCTCAGCTAGTAAAGAATCCACCTGCAATGCAGGAGACCCTAGTTTGAGTCCTGGGTTGGGAAGATCCCTTGGAGAAAGGAGTGGCTACCCACTCCAGCATTCTTGCTTGGAGAGTTCCATGGACGGAGGAGCCTGGTGGGCTGCAGTCCATGGAGTTGCAAAGTGTCAGACATGACTAAATGATTAAGCACAGCACAGAGAGGTATAAGGGTCCTCACTGAAGTGAACAGCTCAGCAATGAGTTTTTCTGGTCCCCCTTTGTTATTTCTCAGACCAGCCCAATAGGTAAAGGGTTGTATGTTTCTTTTGTGCTCATTAGAGAGCTTCATCACAAGGCAGGCTAAGGGCACCGTTTGTAGACTGCTCATGAATGTGCCCAAAGCTTGGATTCATTTTCCTCATCTTCTGCAAGGCTCTTTGTAAGCCTCTCCACCATGTCTCAGCCATCAACTACCACATTCTCAGTTACCAATCCTATCTCTTTCTAATTAAGTCCAATGTAAATGACTTTTGATTCATGGGGACTTAAACCATAGGAACAAATGACTGGTTCAAAGTTAGGAAAGGAGTATGACAAGGCAGTATACTGTCACCCTGCTTATTTAACTTATATGCAGAGTACATCATGTGAAATGCCTGGCTGGATGAAGCACAAGCTAGAATTGCTGGGAGAAATATCAATAACCTCAGATATGCAGATGACACCACCTTAGTGGCAGAAAGTGAAGAGGAGCTAAAACGCCTCTTGATGAATGTAAAAGAGGAGAGTGCAAAAGCTGGCTTAACATTCAACATTCAAAAAACTAAGATCATGGCTTCCTGTCCCATTACTTCATGGCAAATGGATGTGGAAACAGTGGAAACAGTGACAGACTTTATTTTGGGGGTTCCAAAATCACCGCAGGTGGTGACTACAGCCATGAAATTAAAAGATGCTTGCTCCTTGGAAGAAAAGCTATGACCAACCTAGACAGCTTATTAAAAAGCAGAGACATTACTGAGAGCCAAAGAATTGATGCATTTGAACTGTGGTGTTAGAGAAGTCTCTTGAGCGTCCGTTGGACTGCAAGGAGATCAAACAGTGAATCCTAAAGGAAATCAGTCCTGAATACTCATTGGAAGGACTGATGTTGAAACTGAAGCTCCAATACTTGGGCCACTTGATGCGAAGAGCTGACTCATTGGAGCAGACTCTGATGCTGGGAAAGAAAGATTGAGGGGCAGGAGGAGAAGGGGACAACAGAGGATGAGATGGTTGGATGACATCACCAACTCAATGGACATGAGTTTGAGCAAACTCCAGAAGCTGGTGATGGACAGGGAGGCCTGGCATGCTGCAGTCCACCTGGTCAAATAGTCAAACATGACTGAGCGACTGAACTGAACTGAACTTCCTGACAGAAACCTCAAGGTCTGCTTTGGGGAATAAAAGATGAATCTCTATCTCAGAGCTGGTGTGAAGGTCAAGTGACACAGCTTGCGTAAGCTGGGGCCAGCATCTAGCTCAGCTTCCTTGCACCTCAGATATAGGCTCAGACTACCAGCCTCTTTCCTGGGAATTCTTGGGTGGGGGCCTAGGAATCGGTGTTTAAACAAGTGCCCTCCATGAGTCTTCTCTTTGGGGAGTGGAGAAACACAGGTGGTCACAGGCAGTGGGCTCAGCCTTGGCTGCCTGGGCGAATGAAATAAAGAAAGCCTCTGTTGGTGACATTTGGTCACTGACCACCTTTGGACACCATCCACTCCTTCCTCCTCTGCCAACATCTGGGCAGGCTGGCAAGAAGGCTGAGCCCTCCACCTCCCCTTGGCACAGTGAAAGTGAAAGTCACTCAGTCATGTCTGACTATTTGCAACCCCATGGACTATATAGTCCAGGGAATTCTCCAGGCCAGGATACTGGAGTGGGTAGCTTTACCTTCTCCAGAGGATCTTCCCAACCCAGCGATTGAACCCAGGTCTCCTGTATTGCAAGCAGATTCTTTACCAGCTGAGCCACAAGGAAAGCCCATGAATACTGAAGTGGGTAGCCTATCCCTTCATGAGCGAATCTTCCCGACCCAGGAATCAAACTGGGGTCTCTTGCATTGCAGGTGGATTCTTTACCTGATTCTAACTGAGCTATGAGGGAAACCCCCTGGGCACAGTGGGGATGTTCAAATCCTAGCCCATGTGTGGAACCCCAGTCTGCTGACTCCCTCAACCAAAGCCACCGCCAATATCCTCCCGGCCCCTAGGCTGGCTTGCAACCGACCCAGTCTCCCCAAAGTCTTATGATGTGAGCAATACACTCTTCCCTGTCCTCTTGGACCCCAGTCTTATCATCCTAACCAACTTAGAATGGGAGTTGAGCCCACCTTCCATAGGGCAACCAAGCACCAAAGACCTTTAAAGCACTGTCTGGGAGAGTGAAATGTGAGCGTCTGTGGCCGCCTGGCTGTGAGTTTCCAGGCCTCCCAGGCAATGGTGATTGGCAGCAGGGATGAGGACCCCGGTCCAAGCCCTCCTCACCTCCTGTCCAGTGAGTGCACTTGGCTCCTAGCCAGACTTGCCTCAACCCCATGAGGGCAGAGGCTGTGCGTATTTTGTTACTTTCTCTTCCTAGACCTTAGTATCACGTAGAGAACAATCATTTGGTCAGTAAATCATGTTCGACTCATTTGCAACCCCATGGACTATGGCCCAGGCTTCCCAGGCGGTGCTAGTGGTAAAGAATCTGCCTGGCAATTCAGAAGACACAGGTCCAATCCCTGAGTCTGGAAGGTCCCCTGGAGGAGGGCGTGGCAACCCACTCTAGTATTCTTGCCTGGAGAATCCCATGGACAAAGGAGCCTGGTAGGCTACTGTTCACAGGGTTGCAAAGATTCGGGCACAGCTTAGTAGGCACGCACGGACTGTGGCCCGCTAGGCTCCTATGTCCATGCGATTCCCCAGGCAAGAATACCGGAGTGGGTTAACATTTCCTTCTCCAAGGGATCTTTAGGACCCAGGGATCGAACTGGCATTTCCTGAATTAGCAGGCAGATTCTTTACCACTGAGGCATCCTGGAAGCTTTATAGGGAACAGTTAAAGTGCTTAATAACCAGAGGAAAGAAATGAAAATAAAATGGAAGCTTGGAAACAGGGATATATATATTAAGAGGCAGGTTCAGCTCAATCTTATGCTTTCTACCTCCTACTCCTATTCATTTTTGGAACTTTGGGGTCAAGGAGCAAGTTTAAAAATGTAAAGAATGGGACAATTGTGCAATATTTGCTCAAAAAAATGCACCAGGAGTCCCTTGGAGGCTGGATCTGGAGAAGGGATTCCTACAGTGAGTGGCCCCTGGAAGGACAGTTTTCGTGGAATCTTCCAGACCTTCATTCCAGGGTCCCGAGGCTCCTGTGACCAGAGCTGTTGGGTCCCTCAGTTCCTCTTCTGGACACTAGATGGCGGCCAGGCAACAATTAGGGCCCAGCAATAAAGACTTGGGATCTACAGCCTCGGTTTGGCTGGGGCCGCCCCCACGATGACCCCGGAGAGGTCATCCTGACCGTGGGCAGGAGGCCACAGAAGGTCAGCGGGGTCGCACGAGGACCTCATGGCTCTAAGCCCGCATCCAACCCGCGAGCAGGGCTGGGAAGCAGGCAAGGGTAGGGGCTCTGCCTGTTGCCGGGAATGGAGGAGCGGGCTGAATCCGTCTCTGCAGCCATCAGCGTCGGTCTCGCTAGCCTGGGAGATGAAGGGCTTGCGAACCCTGATGAGGCACTGAGCTCCCAATGGGCCACCCTGCATCCCCCAGACGGTTTTTAAGGATGCTTTAATGATTTGGTGTTGTTCAATCTCGCAGTTGTGTCTGGCTCTTTGTCACCCTGTGGACTGCAGCCTGCCGGGCTCCTCTGTCCATGGCATTCTCCAGGCAAGGATACTGGAGTGGGTTGCCATTTCCTTCTCCAGCGGAACTTCCTGACCCAGGGACCCATCTTTTGGGTCTTCTGCATTGGCAGGCAGATTCTTTCCCCCTGAGCCACCAGGGAGGCCCTTGCATTAATAGTGATGACACCTATTAAAGCTCTTACCACCGACTAAGCGTGGTTTTGAGTTCATTCCATATGTCGACGTCTTTAATCCTCACAGTAACGCTATGGGGGCAGTGTCATCCTTGTCGTTTTACAGATGAGGAAACGGAGGCTGAGGAATTAGGAAGCTTGTCCAAGGTCACACTGTTAGTAGATGGCAGAGCTGGGACTCAGACCCGGGGCTCCTGGCCTGGAATCATTACCCTATGTCATTTGGTGCTGATTTTGACATGACCGGTATGGACAGATTTGTTTAGTTCCGGTCATTTATGGACCGGAGGGTTCTCTCCATGGCCTTGGAGTTACAGCATCAGAGTGGACCCACCTGGCGAGTGGGGACAGGACCTGTGGCCAGGCCACTGAGGTGCCTGCTAGTGGGGTGCACACAGCTGCTCCCCAGGCTCGGCCGCCTTGCACGAGTCCCTCAGACCGATTTCTGGAAGCAGAGTACCGCAGCCGTTTCTGAACAGCCTTAGTTAAGATCAGCAAGATTGTCTTTTGTGAACAATGTGAAGGCAGAAGATAAAGTTACCATGAGGAAGGACTCCTTTTTTGCGAAGACTTCACCTCTGGCATCACTTTTAAGGTCAAAATAACTCTTCAGACCTCCAGGGGACGAAGCAACTGATCCCCTCTCACAGGAAGTTTCTATGACTTTGAACAAAGCTGTCAAATTGCCATGCTTTTGTTCTCGAGAAATTAGACCCACCTTAACCCCAAATGCCTGAAGGTTACGTTTGCAGCGGTGCTTCATTTCATTAAGGTGAGTTATTTCTTAGGTAATGATGCCAAGTTTTGGACATGAGTTGGGTCTTGGTGCAATTATTGAAAGGAAACTAAAATGAATTCCACAGCCCAGTACTTCAGGTCAAGCCACTTAAAGCCCTTTAATTCTGGTGAAACGTTACCTGGTGACAGGCTGAATGTGTCTCCACAGCCCCATCAGGCCAACTCAGGACAAAGTCCTACCAACCAGAGGCACTGCCCACGGACCGGGGCATTCTGGGCTCAGTCTGGTCCCCCTCCCCAAAGGCCCCTGGCTGACAGGGATGGAATTTTCTGCCCTCTCAGTTCTTTCTAAGAATGACAAGCAATCGGAAGGCAGCTTGGGGACACCTTCTTATGCTGGCCTTTGCCTAGAGACTTGAACTAAGGAGAATTTAAACTCACTTTTCCTTTGCTGTTGGTGCTATAACTCAAACTATTTTCTCTTTCAAATTGTTTTGTAAGCATCAAATTTAAACTCCTAGCAAGATGATGCGAGACCAGCGATTCAGGATGTTTGAAACGGTCCTCAGATTTTAGCTCAATTGTCACGTTCTTAGGAAAGCCTCCCATGACCAAGCCCTCCCACCCCCTCCATCATGCATCATGTTCTTCTGTGATCCCCTCCCTGTGCCGTGTTCTTTTCCTTTAATAACATTTTAGCTTGTTAGCATTACCGGCGTTTGTGGTTATTTGATCATGCTTTACCCCCTCCCCACCAAGGACAGTACACCAAGCACCACGCTTATTTTTGGAGAGTGGTTAGGAAATGCTGTTGAACCTCCAAACATCAAGTGCTTGAATCACTAAAAGGAGAATAAAAATAAATGAGACATTTCATTAGAGAAGAAGAAAAAATTATCCACACAATTCTGGCCCTGGTCACATGATAGGCTGATTAATTACATAATGGCATTGATATCCAGTGGGAATTTTGTAGTCATTAAATTAGTAGCAGTTTATAAAGCAATCCACGAGTCCATTAAAAATTACAAGAATATGGGACTTCCCTAGTGGTCCAATGGTTAAGAATCCATCTTCCAATGCAGGGAATGTGGGTTCCATCCCTGATTGGAGAACTAAGATTCCACATGCCACAGAGCAACTGAGCCTGGCAACACGCTGCAACTAGAGAGAAGCCAGCACACAGCAACGAAAGACCCGCGTGCCACCGCTAAGACACGATGCAGCCAAAAATAAATACAAAAATGCATTGACATTTCACAAAATTGTGTGTACGAGATAATGTGTGAAAGCAGAGACTCTAGAACATTAGGAGCTCTTCAAGGCACCAAACACAAACAACGGCCTAACCCCCTCCCCCCAGACAGTGTCTACAGGACGTTTTAAGTGAGGTTGGACCCCGGGGATGGATTCAGATGGAGGGAGAGATCTTGGAGACGGCTGGGAAGAGCTCGTCTCTGGAGGCCTCTCCCTGAGCAGTGTAGTGACGGGCGTATTCCCTCCATGGGAGCTGGCTGGACCTGGGCTCTGTCCAGCCGCATCTGTCTTTCCTACCAGGGAGCAGGCTCCCACCCCACAACCTCAGGTGGATTTCACAACCTTCCAGGCTCTCTTCCTACTGAAGAAGTCTCATTCTGTTATTAAGATCCAGTCCTGCTCACTAGTTTGAATCTCACATTTGATTTTAAAGTTCTGAGCAGACTCCAGTGGCTTCAAATGGGCATTCAGTCTGGCCTCCTCTCTTCCTGGTCTGGGGTTGGGGCATTAGGGAGGGAAAGGGAAAAAACCTGTCCCCTTCTCTACATGAATGTGTGGACTGACTGTCCCGTCCTGGTTTGCTGGAATCATTGCTCCTTTTTATGGCAAGCCCCTCTCTCTGGAAGCAAGGTTCTGGCCTTGACCACATGGTCTTCTGTCTGTGTGGAGAGTCATGAGTCCCATTTCTGACCCAGGCACCCACGTGCTGGCTCTCACATGTCCAGGTATGAGAGGCCCAGCTAAGACTTGATACGCTCGTCTACCCCCCCACTCCCACCACTCTGATCCCTCTCATGACCTCCTGCTTCTGGATCTCTTGGTGGAGCCATTTTCAATGGCAGGAGTCTCTAACCAGTTTTGGCTTCTCTTTCCATGGGGGCAACAGAGAGTTTCATCCTAAGCTCATCTCTGATGGCGGCCCTGGAGAGGCGAAGCCTGGAGAGGTGTCTTCATGACAAGTGCCGCACTCCTGAGCAGCTTCAGAGGGCAAGGAAAGATCTCGTCTGCATCTCACACCCATTTCCTTCTCCAGACGATCTTTCTGACCCAGGGATTGAATCTGTGTCTCTTACGTCTCCTGCATTGGCAGGTGGGTTCTTTACTGCTGACCACCACCTGGGAAACTCCTATCTCTCACCATCCTGTTTAATTCACAGAATGGTCCAATCTGTGGCTTCCATGTCCCAGATCTAATTCGCAGAAAGTCCTTCTATGAACTGAGTTGAAGACTGTCATCTTTTAACTTCTCCCCAGTGACTCTGGGGCAAAATGAATTATTTGATTAAGTGAAGAATACAGAACTCCCTTAAGACTAAGAGCATTTCCTTGGAAGCATTAGACATTATATTAAAAAAAAAAAGACCCAGAAATAAACATAACTAGGGTCCATTTATGTCGATTCAACTGTCTTAAGAAAAGATCCCATACAGTCAGTGTTTATCTACAGAGCAGCACAAGCAGCCAACACTGCAGTTAATTATTTAAGCAATAGCATCTCTGAGTTGCTTAAGTGATATTTATGGTACTTTGCCATGGCAACTACTCTTGTTTTGAATATTATTAAAAGTCTATCATGCTGTGGTAGTGGACTCCTGGTTTAAAACTGTAATGGGCTAGCAGTCCCTGAGTCTTTGCCAGCTTGCTGTTAAAATTCCTGTTGAAGATGGAGAAACTAGGATTATAGCAATTTGGCTGTGGGCTGGCTGGTCGCGGGGACCCTTGGGCAGAATGATCCTGTCTCCAAAGGGGGCAGCTGTCCCTGCTCAGGGCCAGATGGGATGCCGTTTCTTACACATGCATTGGTTTCCTGTGGCTGCTGTAACACATCACCACAGACTGAGTGGCTTTAGAGAACCCACACAGTTATTGCATTACAGCTCTGGAGGGGCATCGTAAAGTAGGTTAGCAGGACTGTGATCCTTCTGGAGGCTCTAGAAGGGACTCTGCTTCTTTGCCGTTCCAGTTTCTAGAGGCCACCGGCATTTCTTGGCTCACGGCCCCCTCCTCCATTTTCCCAGCAGCATAGAATCTTCAAATTCCCCTCGCTCTCTTTTATCCTCCCTTTCTCTTTCTCTCTCAGCTTTGCTTCTGTTTCTACGCATCTCCTCCTCGGACTCCCCTGTCTCCTTCCCATAAGGAGGCCTGTGTTTACGTTGACTCTGCCCAATAATCCAGGTTAATGTTTCCATCTCAAAACCTTCGACTTAATCACACCTGCAAAGTTCTCTTTTGCCATTTACATTTGGGAGATCAGATCACAAACATCTTTTCCTTTGGCGGCGGAGGCGGTTTGTTATTATTCAGCCCACTACACATGGGGTCACATTTCCTGTTCTGGAAATGTCAGGATCTCCTGGGAATGGACTCTGAGAAGCTTATCCCCATGGAAACCTTAACAGCCCCCTAGGACCAGTCTAGCCCCTTCTGCCTTTGAGCCCTCTCTCCTCTTGTGCCTCAACTCTCCTGCACCCACTTGCCTGCCTTGCGTGTGCTAGCCTGTTTTGTGCCTCTCTGTTCTTATAGATACTTCCCGCGGCCGGCATGTCCACCCCCTTCTACCCTGGGTGGGCCCATACTTCACGGCAGAATCTTCTTGCTTTGAGCCACAGACCTGTCCAAGCCCTGCGCAACTGGGGGACAATGTCAATGTATTAATAATAAAAGAGCTCAAGTGGCTTCTTGATCTAATAAATAACCTTCCAGTCTTATTGAAGCCACGCATAAAATTTGTATAATTGCATCGTGGTAAATGAAATGTTCTCTGTGATCTCTTTTAAGTCATTTCCACCTCTGGAATCCTATTTTGATTTCAAATGCATCTGTGAGTTTAATCAAGGGGCATGAGAGACTGCCCACTGCTGGGGTGCAGTCACCTAGGGGTGACGTTGTTCTGACTGTGAATCGTTACCTGAGGCCTCGTTACTGATTATTAAATTGGTGTTTATCAAGGTGCTTCTAAATTGCTTCACCCCTCAAAGATTCTTGGGGAAGGCTGGATTATGAACTGGCAAAGCTCATTGATCCCAGCGGCCTGGCTTGGGCTCATAATAAAATGTAAGCTGATGTGCAGAGAGCCCTGGGAGAAACCCAGCATCAGTGGGAAACCCAGCTTCAGCGAAGAGTGGTCCAGGTGCCCTGGATAACGGCAGGGCTGGCTTCTCCATCAGGCACAAGGGGAGCCTTGCTCAAAGCTCGCCATACTTCAGGGGGCCCACAAAAATGGTGCAATTCCTCTTAAACTCAGAAGAAAATAAGCTTTTAGAGTCAAAGATATTTTAAGTTTTTTTTTTTTTTCCACATCAGAAAAAGAGTGAGTTTTTTTAGTGCCTGTATTAGTTTGCCTGGGATGTCATAACAAAATATCATAGTCTGGGTGGCTGACTTGGCTGACATATATTTTCTCACAGTTCTGGGGCTGGGAGTCCAAGAACAAGGAGTCAGCAGGGTCGGTGTCCCCTGAGGCCTCTCTCCTCGGCTTGCAGATGGCCACGCTCTTGCTGACGCTTCACAGGATCTTTCCTCTGTGAGCACGAACTCCCCTGAGGTCTGTGTGTCCTAATGTCTTCTTACAAGGACACTGACCAGATAGGATTAGAGTCACCCTCGTGGCCTCATTTCACTTTAATTACTTTACTAAAGGCTCTATCTCCAGGGACTTCCCTTGTAGTCCAGGGGTTGAGAGTCTGCCTGTCAATGCAGGGGTTCGGCCCCGGGTCTGGGAAGATTCCACGCGCTGTAGGGCAGCTAAGCCCAGGCACCACAACTACTGAGCCCACACGCTCTGCCTGGAGCCCTGGCTCTACAACAAGAGAAGCCACTGAAATGAGAAGCCAGCACACTGTGACTAGAGAAAGCCCACGTGTAGCAATGGAGGCCCAGCACGGCCAAAACATATATATATATATATATTTCTCTCTCCAAATACAGTCACAGTCTGAGGTCCTGGGGATTAAGGCTTCAGCACGTGAATTTGTAGGAGTGAAGGTGGGCCATACAATTCACCCCATAATCAGGGCCACAAAAATCCTCTTAGGACGGGATGGGCCATAGACGTTGTGGTTTGGCTCCTGTGATAGCAGACTGCCTTGGTTTCCGCAAGGAGGCGGGTGGAGCAGGAAGGTATCTGGGCAGAAGAGACACTCGAGAATGATCAGCGGCCCTACAGCAAAGGTTTCAATGCATTTACCAGCAGCATCCTTAGCTACTTTGTTGGCTCAAGCTCAAAAGAACACAGGATCAGAAAAGCATGTTGCAGTTCATATTTCACCTTCTCCTTAAAGGCTCTCACTGTTTGCTGGACTGTCTATAAAAAGAGAAATTTAATACCCTGGACTCACTACACATTGAAGTCTTTTCTACTAAACTGTGGAGAGCTGAGCCAGGGCCTCTGCTGAGCTCAGGAAAGGAAACCATCAATGTGTTTCACAGGCCCCGGAGCTGATGAGAACACAGCAGGGAGCGGCCTGGTGACTCAGGATGAGGCGCCCGGCCCAGAGCGTGTTTCACTCCGGCCAGGGACGACCACATCCTTCCTCCCGTTTCTGCTTCTCGTTATAACAGCTGTCGCGTGTGTTCAGAGTTCTGCAGACGTTCATCACCTGCACAGACATCAAAGGAGACTTTCTAACGTGGAGGAGTGTGTGCCGTCCCCGAGGTCGGCAAAAGCCAGCCAGAAGGTCAATGCAAAGGGAAGAGACAGCCGTGCTGCCCAGGGGAAGGTGGGCACCGAGGGGCTTACGTCACCCCCTTTACCAAAGAGCACATGGGCTGGGTTTCCTCATGCGGCCGCGGAGGCCCCACTGATTCTCTCATAGGAATGTTGGGAAGAGGGAGGACTCTTGGGAGAGAAGGTTCTAGCAAAATACCCAGTGTGGTGCTTGTGAGCCATGTGCGATGCTGCCTGTCCGTGTTCTCTCTTTCTTCTGCTGGCTGTGCCCGGTCTGTGCTGATGCATGGGCTCTTCTCTAGCTGCTGTGGGGGCTGCTCCCCACAGCAGGGGTGGCGGCTTCTCATTGGGGTGGCTTCTCTTGTTGAGGAGCCGCGGGCTCTGGGGTGTGTGGGCTTCAGTAGTTGCAGCTCCCAGGCTCTAGAGCAGAGGTTCAATAGATGTGGAGCACCGGCTTAGCTGGGGATGACATGTGGGATCTTCCCAGTTGGGGACCAAACTCATGCCTCCTGCATCGGCAGGCAGTTTCTTTTCCACTGAGCCCCCAGGGAAGCCCTTGATCGTGTTCTAGCATGCTTCCTTCCATCTAGGGGCAGGGCTCAGGCCGAGTGGCCGCTGTATACAACAGATGGGATGTGACCGGATGACCCACCATAAGACTCACTGAGTTGCTTCCAGGAAGAAATCGGGGGTTGACTTGCCTCTGCTGCTGGAGAAGAGGTGAGGGCCTTCTGCCGCCAGTTCAGGGGCCAGACAAACGAGACAAAGCCAAAGGCCTTCGGGGATGTTGGCAAGGCTTGGTGGTTCCTTCTTCCCAGGTGAGCCTCTGTGGGAACAAGCGCCTCAACCCAGACCCAGGGCTGAGCCAGCAATGATCTCTAACAAGTAAACTGTAACAGAAACCTATTAAGACTAGTAAATAATTAACAGAGTTCATGGACATGCTCAGTGGAGCATTTCCAGGGCATCTAACTATTCCCGGTAAATGTTCGTCCACATCTTTAGATTATAGACTCAGATAATGAGATCAAATGGACTGTCAAAACTCCCAATATTGCTTTCCCAACCAGTTAAGTCAGAATAAAGTCTTAAACTCTTCAGAAGTGCTTTTTAAAAAAATAATTGGTTTTCTTTTGATTTTTGTTTTTTTACTGGAGGCTAATTGCTTTACAGAATTTTGTTGTGTTCTGTCAAACCTCAACACGATTCAGCCAGAGCGTTTCTGCTCTGACAGGTGGGAAAAATTATTTATAGAGTGGCAGGAGTGAAGGTGGAATTTGCCCTCCATCACCAAGCGTGGAAAATTCTTTGTGATGAATCTGTGTTTAGCATAAGGCTGGCTAAACAGCTCCCTCTGGAAGTTTAAGTACAACTCTGCTGCCAGATTAATGATTAAATGAAGCAATTTTCAGATTAATTCAGTAGGATAGCCTGAGTTTGGGTGCACAGACAGGAAGCTGCACCTATGAAGGGGTAGCCCCGTGGTTTCCTGGATACTGAAACTCAAGCCCAAGCACCCTGAGTTACAGTGAGTGTTGGGTTGCCTGCCATCAGCCTCGGACACTCTCCCCAGGCCTTCCCACTTTCTCTAGGTGTCAGAGGAACTTCTTCAAGAGGGTCCCAGACATGTAGACTCCACCCTCAAGAGAGCGATTTCACACAGAGGGAGGCATGGCCAGACACAACAATGCTGAGCCTCACTTGCCTTTCTGAACCTCACTTGCCCTCAATTCTGGGGTTCCCTCCCAGATGTGTGATGCTGGGAGGCCAAGCTGTGGAAGGGAGGAGAGGCTAATCGGACCCAACTCAAGAGATCTGGTCGTTGCTACCTTGACCTTCCGAGCATCTTTGTGCCTTTAGAGTCAGTAGGATTGGTCTGACCCTTTCCCCAAACTTGCAGCACAACCTCCGTCTCAGCCCGTTCTCCCCACAGCTGGGGCTGCCCCTTCCCTCATGCCATGCAGCTTCCCTGGGGTCCTAGGGTGACTTCCTAGGAGATGAAAACCACATCAAATACAGGGAGATGAAGGGAAACCTGCTCCCTGCCTATCCTGAGCCCTAGAATGCTGGACAGGAGCCCAGTGGGCCTTCATCTGTCCATCTGTCCATCTGTCCATCTGTCCATCCGTCCATTTGCTCACTGCAGGCTGCCACACTGTTTTGCAGGGAGGGGTAGGAAGTGGACGTGATCTAGCTGGATGTGGACAGGTGGCCTCTCCTTCCTCTCTCCTGAAAGCTGATTTCCAGAGCTTGTGGGTAGCAAATGGCCGGAATAAGTCCAGCAGGAGGCTCTGGTCATGAACTTCACCTGGGCCAGGCAAAGAGCCTGCCTCAGTGTTTCAGGCGGAGAAGGCAATGGCAACCCACTGCAGTGTTCTTGCTTGGAGAATCCCAGGGATGGGGGAGCCTGGTGGGCTGCCGTCTACAGGGTCGCACAGAGTCAGACACGACTGAAGCGACTTAGCAGCAGCAGCAGCAGCAGCAGTGTTTCAGGAGCCAGAACCACTTATGGGCAGGGGGTTTTCTGATAGCTTATTTATAACAGTCTCCTCTTTTCCTGCCTCAGTGAGACCTGCTAAGCTTCCTCGAGGCTCCAAGAGTTTCTTGCAGTCGGGCGAGTCCTACCAGATTAAGAGTGCAGGCAGAGAGCCCGGGGCGTTGGAAGGACTTCCAAGCAGAGCCTCTTTGCAATTAAAATATTAGTTTTAATAGAGGAAGGAACTGTGTGGCATGGGTAAAGACAGATGAACATCGTCCATGGGCCAACACATGGTTTAGGAACAGATTAATGGTGCTGGCAGCAGCAACTCTATGAGGGGAGAAAATTCAAGCCAAGAATAAGGCCACTCGGCCTGGCGTGGAGCTGGCGGGAAGCTGCTGTGTGGCACAGAGAGCTCAGCTCGGTGCTCTGTGACGACCTAGAGGGTGGGATGGGGGCGGTTGGGGGAGGTTCAAGAGGCAGGGGATATATGTATACATATGGCCGATTCACTTCTTGGTACAGCAGGAAATTAACGCAACCCTGTAAAGCAATTATACTAAAATAATTTTTAAAAATGGAAAAAAAAATAATAAAGGCAAATTTCCCTCCTCTCATTTAGGGCTGCGATGCGGAATCCCTGAGCATGGCGAGACTGGCAGATAACCCCGCAGCTGCACTGCTGTGTGTCTGTGTGCGGACTCAGATCCGTGCCCTCCTGCCCCAGATTTGAGGGAGTGGTGACCAGGGTTCCTAGGAGGAAGGGTGGCCCCTGAGATCACAGCAGGAAACACTGACGCAGAGAGATGAGTTCCAGGAATGTGGGTCCGGCTGAGATTCAAATCCAGCCAACAGTGATTCTACCACAAATCGCTTGTCTGCTTTTGTCTCTCTGGATTTCCATATTCTGGACATTTCATATTACTGTTCACACATAGGAGGTCTTCAGTGTCTGCCTTTCTCACTGAGCATAAGTCTCCAAATTCTTTGTCAGAGCATGATCAGGCCTTGGGCTGGGGGTGTTGATCCCTGGAACAGTAAATGCAGCTACTAGTCAGCTTTCATTACTCCCATCTCTCTCCCATTGTCAGGGGTTTGGTAGTTTCTTAAGGGCAAAATAGACTTAACTGGTGGCTTAGATGGTAAAGCTGCTACCTACTATGTGGGAGACCTGGGTTCAAACCCTGGGTCGGGAAGATCTCCTGGAAAAGGAAATGGCAACCCATTCCAGTATTCTTGCCTGGAAAATCCCATGGACAGAGGAGCCTGGTAGGCTACATGGGGTCACAAAGAGTCAGACAGGACTGAGCAACTTCACTTTCTTTCACTTTAAGGGCAAAATGATTTAATAGCTGGAGGTTTGCACATACAAGTCCAATTTTTTCCTTCCTGTGGTTTAGCTTCGATTTTCACATTTCCAGCTGCACAATAATTACTGCAGCTGCTGCTAAGTCACTTCAGTCGTGTCCGACTCTGTGCGACCCCATAGACGGCAGCCCACCAGGCTCCCCCATCCCTGGGATTCTCCAGGCAAGAACGCTGGAGTGGGTTGCCATTTCCTTCTCTGATGCATGAGAGTGAAAAGTGAAAGTGAAGTCAGAGGGTTGTATATAAACAAACCACAAACAAAAACACTAAGCCTGAGTCTTCTGTACTTGTAGCTCACCTGATAAAGAATCCACCTGCAATGCGGGAGACCTGGGTTCCATCCTGCATTGGGAAGACCCCCTGGAGAAGGGATATGCTACCCACTCCAGTATTCTTGGGCTTCTCTTGTGGCTCAGCTGGTAAAAAATCTGCCTGCATTGCGGGAGACCTGGGTTCGATCCCTGGGTTGAGAAGATCCCCTGGAGAAGGAAAAGGCTACCCACTAGAGTATTCTGGCCTGGAGAATTCCATGGACTGTATAGTCCATGGGTTTGCAAAGAGTAAGACATGACTGAGTGACTTTCACTTTCACTTAAAGTCTGTCAAATGTAACCTGGATGTCAACCAGTTTTCTGACTGGGGCCAAACTGCCCAGAGCCAGCTAGGGGTGGAGTGATGCTGCCTTGCATTGTGTATAGTTGTTGTAGACAGAATGTGCGTGGTTCTCCTCCATTCGTGGTCAGGAGCCTTCCCTGAGCTCAGGTCTGCAGCCCGTCTTGATCCTCTTTTTGAAGAACATTGACAGGACAAGACTGATTCTTCCAGACTGTGACCCTAGCAGCATCTCTGCAGCTCCAGAACCTGTTCTTTAACTTGCACGATTTAGACATTTCATATTTTCAATTGTCCCAAGATTGATGAGGCCTTGGAAAACTGATTTATACTAACTACACTTAGAGGATATTGACTTACAGCCAGAAATTTGGTTAATTTACTGTTGGGATTTGTACCAGAAAAAGACTTGGCAATGCTGCTGTGATGTCTCCAAGACTCGGGGCTTCAAAGCAACAGAGCTGTTGTTCTTGTTTCTGCAAAGGCCACTGCAGGGCCTTCCTTTGCAAGGTGGCTTGGGGTCGCCTCCACAGTCACTGCCTTGCTTTGACTGTGGGGACAGGGGAACACCCTCCTGAAGTAACACATGCCACCTCCACTCACAGCTCTGCCAAAGCAAGTCATGCAGCCACAACTAGACTGCGAGGAGCAGGAAACAGTTCTCGGACTGTCTGGAAGGAAAGCAACTGCAAATACTGGAGAGGAGCATTGATGCCTTCAGAGGAAACCGCCCATCTAACAGCTAGAATCCCCACACCTACATTCCCTCCAAATATTATAGTAAAGCATCTAAGAAATGGGACTTACAGGGCAGAGGTCAGTGGGCCGAAACTGCGTGACAGGATCATCAGTAAACAATACCATCTTCAATTTCAGTGACATTTCTTCTTATTTTTTTGAGATTTTTGTAAGCACGCTGGTTTCCTTGATTATATTTGAGAGATACACTAGTTTTACTAGAAAAACTCTTCTCTTACCCCCAAGGTATGTAGTGGACCTCAGAGCAGCTCTTCATAAACTAATGCAATTCCAAATTTTGATGATCTCATGTTCCCAAGTAAAAAAGTAATGATTGTATATATCTCAGGATATTCTGTGACTCAGTTTGGGTTCGTCCTCTAATTAGAGGACAAAGTATTTTTGACTTATTTATCTAGCTTAATATTAAATACCTCAACAGATGGTGCCCATGAAAATTTCTTCATTGATAATTTTATAGTTGAAGAAAGAGCATCTCCTCTTCCTTTTTAGTTAGCTTAAATTACCATTTATCTTCCTGCATTGTATTTAATTACTCTGTTTTATGCCTCATCATACTACAATGGATTATTCATCCTCCCTTTGATATTTAAACATTTTTAAAGGTTTTGATGCTTGTCCACTCTCCTTGAGGTCTTTCCTTTGCCACACAGAGCACAATTAAGGGTAAATTAAAATGCATGACTCACCAAAACAACACAGTGAAAGAAAGAAAGTGAAAGTGAAGTTGCTCAGTCGTGTCTGACTCTTTGCGACCCCATGGACTGCAGCCTACCAGGTTTCTCTGTCCATGGGATTTTCCAGGCAAGAGTACTGGAGTGGGGTGCCATTTCCTTCTCCAAGCATTTCCAAATACCCGTCTTTTCTTTCCTTTTTTTAAATTTATTTTTAATTTGAGGAAAATTGCTTTACAGAGTTGTGTTGCTTTCTGCCACACAACGACACAAATCAGTCGTATACATATGTGTGTGTATATGTATACATATGTATATATATATCCCTTTTCTCCCTCTTGAGCCTCCTTCCCCTCCCGCATCCCATCCCTCTAGGTCATCACAGAGCACCGGGCTGGACTCCCTGTGTTATATAGCAGCTTCCCACTAGTTACCTATTTTACGCATGATAACTGGTCTTTTCTTTGAAAAGATTTACATCAGATGCAAGCTTCCTATCCATGAGCAAACCTTTATAAACTATGTTCTGGCCACAATCTTCACTGAGATTTCTAAGGCTGCTTACAGTTCAAACCTCAGTAACTGATCTGAGCCTTCACCTTAAAATATGAGGATCATCAAACTCAACAGAATTCCTTGGCAAATTGTTCATCTTTTTTTTTTTTTTTTCAGAATGAAAATTATCATAAAAGAACATTTTCTTGGGACTTCCCTGATGGCTCAGTGGATAGGAATCCACCTGGCAGTGCAGGAGACGTGGGTTCAATCCCTTGTCCGGGAAGATTCCACGTGCAACTAATTCTGTGGGCCACAGCTACTGAGTCTGTGCTCTGCAACAAGAGAAGCCACCACAATGAGAAGCTCATGCCCCGCAACAGAGTAGCCCCTGCTTACTGCAACTAAAAAAGCCCACACACCAACGAAGATCCAACACAGCCAAAAATAAACACATAAATAAATATATTTTAGAAAGAACATTTTCTTGCTTCCCTGGGTGCCATTTTCCACTGGCTCACAGTGTGATGGGGCTGGGGAGCAGGGCACATCTTCCCAGGTGAACTCTCTCTCTCCTGCTGGTGGTGGTTTCCTTCAGCAATGGCTAAAGATGGTAGCTTTTCAAGGTGCACCTTAAGAACATAGCCTCTTTTCAGACCAGCTCATGTGTGTTTTATAGTCAAACCATTGTTAATTGAAGATCAGTCTTGCTCCAGCCACATCAGCAGCTGCTTAACCTGACCAGCAGCCCAGATCCAGTGATGCCATGCAAGAGCAAAGAGACACCAGCAACTTGTTCCCAGAGCAATTGTAGCTGTTCCCAGTGATGCACGGTAGCTCTTGACCTCAGCACCCTTCACTGTGTCCGTGAGCTTCAGTACTGTTGCCATGTCTGCATTTAAAACAATACAAATGTGTTTCTAGTGTCTCCATTCCTGTTGCTCTGTCAGTTCAGTTCAGTTGCGCAGTTGTGTCCGACTCTGTGACCCCATGGACCACAGCACGCTAGGCCTCCCTGTCCATGACCAACTCTCAGAGTTTGCTCAAACTCATGTCCATCAAGTCAGTGATGCCATCCAACCATCTCATCCTCTGTCATCCCCTTCTCCTCCCACCTTCAATCTTTCCCAGCATCAGGGGCTTTTCCAATGAGTCAGTTCTTTGCATCCGGTGGCCAAAGTATTGGAGCTTCAGCTTCAGCATCAGTCCTTCCAGTGAACACCCAGGACTGATCTCCTTTAGGATGGACTGGTTGGATCTCCTTGCAGTCCAAGGGACTCTCAAGAGTCTTCTCCAACACCACAGTTCAAAAGCATCAATTCTTCGGTGCTTAGCTTTCTTTATAGTCCAACTCTCACATCCATACATGACTACTGGAAAAACCATAGCCTTGACTAGATGGATCTTTGTTGGCAAAGTAATGTCTCTGCTTTTTAATATGCTGTCTAGGTTGGTCATACGACTGAGCGACTGAACTGACTGAGGTTGGTCACAGCTTTTCTTCCAAGGATTATTCTGTCAGCTCCTGTTTAAGACCCGATCACTGGGATCTCTGAAATGTTGCCTTTTGAAGAGCAGGTGCTAGGTCTTTCTCAAGCCTCTGAACCCCACAGCAGAGTCCTGAGCATAGTAAGTGCTCAAAAAAATGTTTGGTGAAAAATTCAGCTTCTAGCAAGAGCCATTTGAAACTGTCAATATATAACTTTTTTCTTTATCTACAAAAATAGCAATTTGATATGATTTAATTTATAGATATAGCAATTTTCACCCATTAAAATTTTAATGTATATTATTCTTAATACCTCTCAAAATTGTTCCTAAGATAAAATATGGTTTTCTGAAAATTTCAGGCTTAGCCTCTTCTTCAGTTCAGTTCAGTTCAGTCGCTCAGTTTTGTCCGACTCTTTGCGACCCCATGAATTGCAGCGCGCCAGCCCTCCCTGTCCATCACCAACTGCCAGAGTTCACTGAAACTCATGTCCATCGAGTCGGTGATGCCATCCAGCCATCTCATCCTCTGTCATCCCCTTCTCCTCCTGCCCCTAATCCCTCCCAGCATCAGAGTCTTTTCCAATGAGTCAACTCTTCACATGAGGTGGCCAAAGTACTGGAGTTTCAGCTTTAGCATCAGTCCTTCCAAAGAACACCCAGGACTGATCTCCTTCAGAATGGACTGGTTGAATCTCCTTGCAATCCAAGGGACTCTCAAGAGTCTTCTCCAACACCACAGTTCAAAAACATCAATTCTTTGGCGCTTCTTAGAGACATTTTATTCTCTTTCTGAGGGCTTCCTAGGTGGCTCAGTGGTAAACAATCTGTCTGCCAACACAGGAGACGCAGATTTGATCATTGGATTGGGAAGATCCGCTGAAGGAGGGAATGGCAACCTGCTGCAGTATTCTTGCCTGGAGAATACTATGGACAGAAGAATCTGGTGGGCTACAGTTTGTACAGTCGCTAAGAGTTGGACACTACTCAGCCAGTGAGTGATTCTTTTCCTGAATAATCTATGTTTTGTATAATTTTAAGGTGTGGAAAGACCCTACTATATGAATTTTTACACTGTGTAATATCTGTTGGTGCAACACTTGGTATCTTTCTTGTTCTAAATCTAAAACAACTCAAATAATCACAGAAATCTGGTCCAGTTTCCAATCTGAAATCATGTAGCCCCTCCTGTAACTTCTCACTAACAGCCATAAAAACAGCAAAACACTGAAACTCATTGCAACATGACACCCTTGCAACTAGCAGACATCTTAATATCCTGATCTTGGAGGAACTGACATCAGTTTTAACACAAAACAGAGCTGGGTAAAATTGAACAGGCAAATAAACACAAGCAATTTTAGAGAGTCAATGATGATACTCCCAGGCTTCGCTGGAACAAAATCAGGACAATTTTTTTTTTTTTTTAATCACTCTATCTCCTAATTTAGGGATGTAGGACTGTCAAGGAAGTTGTGTGATCAGCTACTTCTCCCCACTGGGGCCTGGATTTTCCTTTCCCAATCAGCTCTCATATCTCCTTTCCCAGAAGGGCAATGAATAGGCAGGGAGGCTGAATGGAAGAAGAGCAGTGCATTTTGGGAACTGTAGGCAGACAAGAAGAGAAATGGTACACTTTGGGAATTGTAGTCCTGAGAAATGTATTATGATAATAATCACTGACAATATCTATGGAATGTTGCCTATCCATTAGGCATTATATAGATTGTTTGGCTTAAATTATTCAGGAAAGTATTAACAAATTTCCACTTTCCATTTTCTAGCAGTAGCTGCTGTTAATTAATTTTATTGCTTTACTCTTGGAAGTTATCTGGATTCTTTCCTTCCCAGCCATTCCAAACAGTTCTTGTGCATCTTTCGGATAAACCTAGAAGTCCTTGAAAATTACAGGTCAATAGCAAGCCCCAGCAAATTCATGCTGCTCTCTGAAAGAATTCTTTCCATTCTGGGATGATTCTAGAACTGACCACTCTAAGATGTGCTCAGGTGAAAATGTACCTGTGGACATTTATAATTGCTCCAAAGGGTATTCACATAAATCATGATCTATATTATAAAATTTTAAACTGCTTTTTTTGGGTATCATCTTGTATATTTAGCTTTTAACCCAGTTCTGCAAGGTCAGATCTGCAAAGCTGTCATTACCTGTATAATTAAGGTAAAATAGATTATTAAAATATTCTAATTTTTGTTTAAAAATATTCTTTATAACTTTTGTAAAAATTATGTATGCTTACTGTGAAGAATTCACACGAGGCAGAAAGAGTTCAAAGAGGAAATTTAAAGAGAAAATCACCCACATTTCTGCCCCTGAGACGTAGACATTGCCTTTGAGGAGAATGCAAGTCCCAACGAAAGTGTCTTAATAACTGAAGACATATTTAGGCAAAAGGATTTCCGGAACATACTTCATGTGAATTATATTTAGAGTTTGCATTTTGATTAGAACTGCCTGTGGGGTGTGATTTAAGGCTAAAGCATAATTCTTCCGGGCTGTCAGGCATTTGTGAAATCCTCCACCCTGCCTCTCCCCTTCCCCGCTTCTCACTTTCCCTGGTCCCTTCCCCATCCTACTTTCCCTACCCCTCACCCTCCTGCTGAAATTTCCCTCCATCTTCCAAGATTCTGCTGACTTTGGGCTAGTCACCTCACATCTTTGATCTTCAGACTTCCCAGCCTCAAGGTGAGGGGGTTGGGCCAAGTTGTCTCTAATGTCCCTCCCTCCACCCCCCACTCTCTCCCCCATACCTCACCTTCTTTGAGCTATTTTCCTAACGGAAAGGCTCTTAGGAGGTTCTTGGGTGGTTAGGGTAGCAGGAGAGAGAGGAGGGAGTGTGGGGCAGGATGGCAGCTGGGAAACCCTGAGCTTCCTGAGTGTACTATGAAGGAAACTCAGATACTTGGGCTGAGATGATAGGGGAGAGAGAGGAACCACATTTAGGAAATCTCATTTGTTCCACAATTCAATCCAAGGTTGATGTAAATTTTACTGTGTGTCTTTGATTGGCAGTTCATTAAAAAAATGATAATTATACAGGTGATTAAAGCCTGAAATAAAACACACACACACACACGTTAGTGATAGGTCTTCAAATTACACCAAGGCTGCCTGAAGTTCCAGTTCTGATGATTTTCAAATCATTAACCAATTGACAAAGAAGTGAAGGGTCAGACGAGCTTTCAATGTAAGTGTCGGGAAGCAAAAAGAACAGCCCCCAAGTGAGTGCTGAGCTTCACTGGATGGAAAATCTGAGTCGGAGCCCACGCATGCCTCAGTTTATGAGAATCTGATGATCCAACACATTTTCCTTCCAGGGTGATGCATGTATCGAGGGCTGTGGTTTGCACAGTCAGGGAGTATGTGGTAAGTAATAGATTGCACCGTCAGAAATAACTGAAACGCTCTGCAGTGACTCTCCAGTGGTAACGATTTTGGATCCAATGACAAGCATGAGGTGAGTCGAGTTTGGGCCAGAGGCAGTCTCTGTTCAGAGAGCTTGACCCACTCTGGATTAGTGTCTCCACCGTTCAGACACGGCTTGAATCCCAGCTTTCCACATGCCTCGTTGTAGCAGGACCAGGTCACAGCTGCTTGAAGAATCAGTTCCTTGGGTCTGAAGAATTTCTGCTTATTGGACCTTCAAGACAGTAGGGTCAGACTGGGTTTCAGGGTCAGAACCAAGCAGATGGAGAAACGGAGTATGGGAGTATGTTACATCCTGGGGCATGCCAAGGATGACGATGTGTATGTGTGTGGTGTGTCTTGTATGTGTTGTGTGTATGTTGTGGATGTGTGTGTGCGCACACACGTAAGTCTGTTTGTGTGAGGTGGGTATAGAAGCAGATTTGGCAAACTGAGTCCAAGTTCAGTAGGACTGGCGGTCCAGAGAGTGTGCCTGGCCAGGTGGTTCTAGAGGGACTTGGGAAGCACATCAAGGTAAATAGCGGAGCTCAGAG
This sequence comes from Ovis aries, assembly GCF_016772045.2. Classification (NCBI taxonomy): domain Eukaryota; kingdom Metazoa; phylum Chordata; class Mammalia; order Artiodactyla; family Bovidae; genus Ovis; species Ovis aries. The sequence continues at coordinate 6,893,573 of NC_056054.1, read as the reverse complement.
GATCAGCCACATCTGTCCCGGTGAGGGCCATATGGACAGGCTTCATGGGATGACTGACAAGTGCACGGTTATTTCAAGATCAACATAGAAGTGACCTGAAGTTGAGGCTGGTCAAGAGGAAGCTAAAGACCAGGGTAAGAGACATAAAGTCATACTTTCCGTCTCTTTCCTAGTGAGGAGCAGAGTAAAAGACAATTACATGCAATATGATATATCTTATCTGATCTTCCTGGATCTGAGCTATGATTTTCCCCTGAAACCTTCTATGCCTTATGTGTCTGGCATATCCATTTGTTGCAGAGTGACTATTTCATTTGCATCTGCTCATTTCTAAATTCTTCCTCTTTCTTTTTCCTTGACATCTTAAACTCTTTGTCTCTCAAATGACAACCACATACACAAAAGAAACGCCTGACTTTGCACCCTCATTGCCTTTATTATGGATTCTGCTCTGTAACCATATTTATCTATCCCATGGTTCTAACTAAAACTGGATTTCATTAGAATTAAAGGAAGAAATGTGCATATTTTTATGTAAATAACACAAATGACAGTGGCCAAAGCCTGGTGGAGCCCATTTCTTTTCCTGTTTCATTAAAAACCTCCTGTTTATGATCTCAGTGATCACTTTACCTGGGAATCTACCTCAGAAACCCCAAAATCACAGAAAAAAGGGGAGAAGCCTGAGGGAAACAAGAGAGAGGAACACAGAGGCCAGAATAGAAGCCGTGGGGGCAGAGGCTGCCCGTCTCCTGGGGAACCTACCTCCACTCAGGAATGACATCAGCTAGGGGCCAGATCTTGGTTTCCAGTGAGGAATGCATTGAGGCTCCACATGGTGAACTTCTTATGACCTTGGCCAAGTCCATTTGAGTTGTTTTTTTTTTTTTTTTTTTTTGTGGAGGTGACTGTAAGTGCAAAGGAGCCCAGGAACCTTGAAAGCCTCTGGGGCTTTGATTACTTGAAGGAAAGATGGTCCTGGGCAAGACCTCTAGCTTCTCAGATGCCAAGCAGAGGCATCATCATGGCAGGTCCCTGTTTGATGGTATAGTGCAAGTGTTGGCTTGATTTTTGAATCTTGACTCTGCTACTTTTGAACATGATGGTTTTAGTCAAGGCATGTGACTTTTCTGAGCCTTTGTGTTTATGCTACCAACCAGGATTCTTGGCCTTCCCCAATCAATAGAAATTGACTAGAGACTGGACAGGAAATTCGGGCAAGAATTTAGTGGGGCCACTGTATATTGTCACCCTGCTTATTTAACTTCTATGCAGAGTACATCATGAGAAACACTGGGCTGGAAGAAGCGCAAGCTGGAATCAACATTGCCAGGAGAAATATCAATAACCTCAGATATGCAGATGACACCACCCTTATGGCAGAAAGTGAAGAGGAACTAAAATGCCTCTTGATGAGAGTGAAAGAGGAGAGCGAAAAAGTTGGCTTTAAGCTCAACATTCAGAAAACAAAGATCATGGCATCCGGTCCCATCACTTCATGGGAAATAGATGGGGAAACAGTGGAAAGAGTGTCAGACTTTATTTTGGGGGGCTCCAAAATCACTGCAGATGGTGATTGCAGCCATGAAATTAAAAGACACTTACTCCTTGGAAGGAAAGTGATGACCAACCTAGATAGCATATTGAAAAGCAGAGACATTACTTTGCCAAAAAAGGTCCATCTAATCAAGGTTATGGTTTTTCCTGTGGTCATGTATGGATGTGAAAGTTGGACTGTTAAGAAAGCTGAGTGCCGAAGAATTGATGCTTTTGAAGTGTGGTGTTGGAGAAGACTCTTGAGAGTCCCTTGGACTGCAAGGAGATCCAACCAGTCCATTCTAAAGGAGATCAGTCCTGGGTGTTCTTTGGAAGGACTGATGCTAAAGCTGAAACTCCAATACTTTGGCCACCTCATGCGAAGAGTTGACTCATTGGAAAAGACCCTGATGCTGGGAGGGATTGCAGGCAGGAGGAGAAGGGGATGACAGAGGATGAGATGGCTGGATGGATGGCATCACCGACTCGATAGACGTGAGTTTGAGTGAACTCCGGGAGTTGGTGATGGACAGGGAGGCCTGGTGTGCTGCAATTCATGGGGTCGCGAAGAGTCGGACATGACTGAGCGACTGAACTGAACTGAACTGAACTTGTACCAGAGGGGGAGCAAGAACAAACAGCAGGTTCCCTTTTGTGTTTGCTGCTTATATGGAGTGTGTCCAGGGGATGGGCCGGAAGAGTGGTTTAGGAGTTTTGCCCACCCCTTAGGTGGTGCAGTGGACAGGGAGGATGAGCAATACCCTGCTTTTACTCCCAACCTCCTGCTTTTTGCTCCAGGATCTTCAAAAGTGGCAGTTGTGTTTTTTAGTCTCTTTGTATCTTTTGGGTCCAGAATTTGTCCCAACTGGGCATACACACTGATATTTTCAGTCCCGGACAGTTTCTTTGTATTTCGTTGCTCAAGAAGAGGTGTGTCCAGGTGCAAGCATGGCGGCACCGCAGTAAAGGGTCCCAGGTCCCAGGCCAGTTTCATCTGCATCTGTAAAATGGGCTGATGGCACTCCTCTCCGAGGCTGATACTAAGCTAAAGGGGACACTGAGTAGCGACAGCTTCAGAATGACAACTGGCAGAAGGAACATACCCAGCACAAGGGGTCCCTCCTTCCGGAAGGCAGTGCCAGTTCTGTAGGCATGCTGTCGTGCAGAGTCTGGGTATGAGAGGAAGAGAAAAGGTTAAACCTCCCTTAAGATTTACATCATCTCTTTCTTGTTCCTCAATTTTTACTTATGTTGCTCTTGTGACTCTCCCTGTGGTCCCCCTGAACCAGAAGCCACAAGTCAGAAGCTCAGGAAAGCCTGGGAATGAGGCGTTGACAATCCTATTGCCAACTCTGCATGATGGATGAATACACATAGGCGACTCTGAGAACCACGGAGAGGGCAGACCAGGGCACGAGGCTCTGCATCCCTTTGGGCATGCTCCCGAAGGGAGTTAAACCCACCCTGTTAAACCCAGCTCTTCCCACCTCTCTTCTGTCCTGGAGGTGCCCTTTCACTCCAGGACAGGCCCCCGGGAGCAGCGGACACAATTCTCAGCTCCTGCTTTGGGGATGTGCCCGTGGTGATGTGCAGGGCTTCATGGAGCCTTCCTAGCCCTGTGCAGTGGGATTCTGTCTCCCAACATCCCTCACCTCTGCAGCAGCTTCCTAGCTCTTCTCCCTGTTTTCACACTTGCCTCCCTCAGTACAACCTCCTCACCCGGCCCGGTAACATCCCTGATGCCTGCATCTGCCTCAAATCCTGCAGGGATGGGCTGATGCTGGCAGGGCAGCCAAGGCCACTCCTGGCAGGTGACGTTAGAGCCCCAGAGGACCACTGCCAGTGCTTCTGTGCTTCCGACGCTGCCTCCAAAACCATCCTAGCATAACCCACCGGGCTCTTCTCGAATTTCTAATCACTCATTTCTGCCTGCAAAGCTTATTTTGTCCCTCAGAATGCAGCTTAAATGTCATTTTGAAAAACAATTTTGTTATAATCTGCAAGGCAAGTTTCTGCCATCATCTTGGCAGCTAGGATAAATATCTGCTAAGAACTTTCTATGCGGTTTGTTCCCTCAGACCCCATGTAGACAAAGGTGAATAAGAAATTCTGCTCACCAAAATCTTTCCAACGGGGGACTGAGATGGAAAGTTAACAGCCAAATAAAATACAATGTGATCAGAGCTAGAAGACGAGAAGTGATTGAATTATTGAAAGTTACCGTTTACTCCTGCCAGGCCGTGTTTTGGTTGCTTCACAAAGCTAAACTCATGTAACTGGCATTCCGACAATAAATAGAGATTTTTAACATTTCCGATTTTATAGATGGGAACCCTGAAGCACAGAGATGTTCAGAGACCTGCTGATGGTCATACAGCCAGAGTGTGAAAAAGCCAGGATTTGAGAACCGCTGTTCTCAACCATGACGTCATGCTGCTCTCACTGGCTCTCATCAGCTCTCATCAATCTCTTCACATTGATCCAGTCCTAATGTCTGCAGCCACAATCCAAGGGCCAGGAAGGAGCCATCGTGGGCCTCTGCCAGCCAAGATCCAGCCGCACAGCCACGTTCCCATGGTAGTCCCAGCCTCCCACAACCCCAGTGAAGACATGCACACTTGCAAAGTGTTAGTCACTCAGTTGTGTCTGAATCTTTGTGATCCCATGAACACAGCCCACTAGGTTCCTCTGTCCATGGAATTCTCCAGGCAAGAATACCGGAGTGGGTTGCCATTTCCTTCCCCAGGGGATCTTCCCAATCCAGGGATCAAACCTGGGTCTCCCACATTGCACAGACTCTTTACCAACTGGGCCACCAGGGAAGCCACTTGGGGGGGGGGTCACAAGCAAAGTCACAGAAAGCACAGTAGCCACTCGATCACCCAGGAACTGCCCTGTTGCTAGTTCCCAGAGCCCTTTGGGCTCTGAGAAGTCCACTGAGATAGTTTAGCAGAGATCTGGAAATGGATCAACGTTATTTTCTATCTGTTGCAAATCTGGAGATGAAAATGTGCACATGTAAGAGACCCTAGAAATAATTGAGCACCTAAGGGACACCGGGTCCAGTGGGCTCGAGGGTTGGTGGGCTCACGATGGGGCCAGAGGGTGAGGAAGAGTGGGAAACAGCAGAATAAGACAGATCACCATGGACCTTAGCCCAGACTGAGGGTTTGTCCTGAGAGCAAGAGGCAGCTAATGGAGTATTCAAGGTAAGGCAGCTAAGGTGCCCCTCCCATGGCTGAGCACACTGAAAACAGACTTGCCAGATTAGCAAATAAAAATGCAGAATACCTAGTTACCACTAGCTTCCCAGGTAAAGAATCCACCTGCCAAAGCAGGAGACACAAGAATCGGGCTCAGTCCCTCAGTGGGGAAGATCCCCTGGAGGGGGAAATGGCAACCCACTCCGGAATTCTTGCCCAGAAGATCCTGCGGACAGAGGAGCTTGGTGGGATACAGTCCATGGGGTAGCAAAGAGTTGGGCATGACTGAGTATGTGAGCACAGTATAGTTACACTTGAATTTTATACAATCAATAATTATTTTTATAAGTATGTCCCATATGATATGTGGGACGTATTTATACTAAGCAATTGTTCGCTCTATGTGAGATTGCACAGATGCCTGGCAAACAATTTTTTAGTATAAGTGTGTCCTGTGCAATAGTATAGACAATAATTTTTTGTGTAAGTATGTCAGAGGATGAGATGGCTGGACAGCATCACTAAGGCGATGAACATGAGCTTGGGCAAATTCTGGGAGATGGTGAGGGACAGGGAAGCCTGGCATGCTGCAGTCCATGGTGTCAGAAAGAGCTGGACACAGCTGGGCAACTGAACAACAACATCTCAAATATCTCACAGAATTTATACTAAAAAATATTCACCTTGGTTGATATAAAAGTCAAATGTAACTGGGTTATCTACTGCTGTGCAGCAAACTATCCTAAAATTTAGCGGCTTTAACAGCCACCATTTGATAGATTTGCTCAGGATTCTGCAATCTGTGCAGGGTTTGGTAAGGAGAGTTCATGGAGTGCCATCTGGGGGTCACAAAAGATCCACTCTGAAGGTGACCTCACTCAGGGCTGGCAGGCTGGTTTTGTCGTCAGCTAGAAGCACAGCTGGGGCTGTTGGCTGCAGGCCTCTGTTCTCCTCTGTGTGGCTGCTACACAGGGCTAGGTTGGCATCTCCCAGAAGAGTGGTCACAGGGTAGTCAGACTTCTTACCTCTTGGCTGGCTCCATCCAGACAAAAGAGAAGTTCAGGTTTAGGCCTAGAGCTGGCCCAGCGTCACTTTCTCCATCTTCTGTGGTTTGGAGCCAGGCACTGGGCCAGAGCAAACTCAAGAGGAGGGAACTCCTGTAAGGCTGTGCACACACTAATGGAGGCACCAAAGTCATGTTCTATCACGATGCCCAGCTGGCTTTACTGTAGAGAAGACTCATTCTCTGGGTAGGACGTTGAATTGAATGACCACTGATTCTTCTTTAAACTCTAGAATTCTCTGCTTCAATTTATTTTCCACCTCCAGTTTCCTAGTACAATAATGAGCATACCGTGAGCATTCACATGGGACTTAAGAGTTTCCGCTGAACAGAGCCTCGGTCATCATTTCATGGGAACACAGCTCTCTCTAAGACTCAGGCCTGCTCAAGCCCACCTATGATTATTCTTCATTGCTGCAGAGACCATCTTGTTCCCAAGCAATTCATTTTGTAAATGGTGTTACCAGACACAAGCACGCATTATTCTAGTTTGCAAAATCTGTGCTTCAGTGAAAGCAATAGTGGATAATTACATACTATAACATATATATATATATATCTATATATATATATCAACCTAAGATTTTTAAATGTAAAGTTTCTTTTATCATAAAATGTAATAAACACTATAGCAAATGTATATAGAAAAGAAATGTACAGAAAAGAAAACAAAATCAGCTACAGGGACCCATAGATAACTACTCCAGCTTTTTAATATATATTTTAATATAAACTAACATAGTTAGATTATTTTCATTTCACCAAAACATTTTCTATGATACTAAAAATTTTATAAGATCAAAATAATACATTTTATGTTACAATAATTGTCAATAATAATAAAATCTTTATGAATGTTTTAAATTACTACATATAATTCTGCCATATGGGTATACCATAATTTGCTTAAATATTATGCAAATCTTGAACTTTAAATTAAAAAAAATTTTAACATTAAATACCATACTAGTATAAATATTTTTCTGCATAAAGCTTTTTAAAATTTAGAATTATATTCTTAAAATACACTTCAAAGTGATGTTTTAACATTTACTCATTTTATTCTGCAAGCATTCATTGAGCACCTATTATGTTTTAGACACATTGCTAGCTATTGAAAAAAGCAGTGTGTTTATTGTGTGATGAATATTTTCCAGGTTCTATGCTAAGGGTGTCTATATTAGTTTGCTAAGGCGTCCATGACAAATTAATACAAAAGGTTGGGAGGGGCAGCGGTGAGGAGATACCCCTCGTCCAAGGTAAGGAGCTGCGGCTGCACTTTGCTGGAGCAGCCATGAGGAGATACCCCATGTCCAAGGTAAGAGAAACCCAAGTAAGACAGTAGGTGTTGCAAGAGGGCATCAGAGGCACTGAAACCATAATCACAGAAAACTAGTCAAACTAATCACACTAGGCCCACAGCCTGGTCTAACTCAATGAAACTAAGCCATGCCCTGTGGGGCCACCCAAGATGGGCGGGCATGATGGAGAGGTCTGACAGAATGTGGTCCACTGGAGAAAAGAATGGCAAACCACTTCAGTATTCTTGCCTTGAGAACCCCATGAACAGTATGAAAAGGCAAAATGATAGGATACTGAAAGAGGAACTCCCCAGGTTATTAGGTGCCCAATATGCTACTGGAGATCAGTGGAGAAATAACTCCAGAAAGAATGAAGGGATGGAGCCAAAGCAAAAACAATACCCAGCTGTGGATGGGACTGGTGGTAGAAGCAAGGTCCGATGCTGTAAAGAGCAATATTGCATAGGAACCTGGAATGTCAGGTCCATGAGTCAAGGCAAATTGGAAGTGGTCAAACAAGAGATGGCAAGAGTAAATGTCGACATTCTAGGAATCAGTGAACTAAAATGGACTGGAACGGATGAATTTAACTCAGATGACCATTATATCTACTACTGCAGGCAGGAATCCCTCAGAAGAAATGGAGTAGCCATCATGGTCAACAAAAGAGTCCAAAATGCAGTACTTGGATGCAATCTCAAAAATGACAGAATGATCTCTGTTCGTCTCCAAGGCAAACCATTCAATATCACAGTAATCCAAGTCTATGCCCCAACCAGTAATGCTGAAGAAGCTGAAGTTGAACAGTTCTATGAAGACCTACAAGACCTTTTAGAACTAACACCCTAAAAAGATGTCCTTTTCCTTATAGGGGACTGGAATGCAAAAGTAGGAAGTCAAGAAACACCTGGAGTAACAGGCAAATTTGGCCTTGGAGCACGGAATGAAGCAGGGCAAAGACTAATAGTTTTGCCAGGAAAATGCACTGGTCATATCAAACACCCTCTTCCAACAACACAAGAGAAGACTCTACATATGGACATCACCAGATGGTCAACACCGAAATCAGATTGATTATATTCTTTGCAGCCAAAGATGGAGAAGTTCTATCCAGTCAACAAAAACAAGACCAGGAGCTGACTGTGGCTCAGATCATGAACTCCTTATTGCCAAATTCAGACTCAAATGGAAGAAAGTGGGGAAAACCACTAGACCATTCAGGTATGACCTAAATCAATCCCTTATGATTGTACAGTGGAAGTGAAAAATAGTCTTAAGGGACTAGATCTGATAGAGTGCCTGATGAACTATGGAATGAGGTTCATGACATTGTACAGGAGACAGGGATTAAGACCATCCCCATGGAAAAGAAATGCAAAAAAGCAAACTGGCTGTCTGAGGAAGCCTTACAAATAGCTGTGAAAAGAAGAGAAGTGAAAAGCAAAGGAGAAAAGGAAAGATACAAGCATCTGAATGCAGAGTTCCAAAGAATAGCAAGAAGAGATAAGAAAGCCTTACTCGGTGATCAATGCAAAGAAATAGAGGAAAAGAACAGAATGGGAAAGACTAGAGATCTCTTCAAGAAAATTAGAGATACCAAGGGAACATTTCGTGCAAAGATGGGCTCGATAAAGGGCAGAAATGGTATGGACCTAACAGAAGCAAAAGATATTAAGAAGAGGTGGCAAGAATACACAGAAGAACTATACAAAAAAGATCTTCACGACCAAGATAATCATGATGGTGTCATCACTCACCTAGAGCCAGACATCCTGGAACGTGAAGTCAAGTGGGCCTTAGAAAGAAAGCATCACTATGAACAAAGCTAGTGGAGGTGATGGAATTCCAGTTGAACTATTTCAAATTCTGAAAGATGATGCTGTGAAAGTGCTGCACTCAATATGACAGCAAATTTGGAAAACTCAGCAGTGGCCACAGGACTGGAAAAGGTCAGTTTTCATTTTAATCCCAAAGAAAGGCAATGCCAAAGAATGCTCAAACTACCACACAATTGCACTCATCTCACATGCTAGTAAAGTAATGCTCAAAATTCTCCAAGCCAGGCTTCAGCAATACATGAACCATGAACTTCCAGATGTTCAAGCTGGCTTTAGAAAAGGCAGAGGAACCAGAGATCAAATTGCCAACATCCACTGGATCATGGAAAAAGCAAGAGAGTTCAAGAAAAACATCTATTTCTGCTTTATTGACTATGCCAAAGTCTTTGACTGTGCAGATCACAATAAACTGTGGAAAATTCTTCAAGAGATGGGAATACCAGAACACCTAACCTGCCTCTTGAGAAACCTGTATGCAGGTCAGGAAGAAACAGTTAGAACTGGACATGGAACAACAGACTGGTTCCAAATAGGAAAAGGAGTATGTCAAGGCTGTATATTGTCACCCTGCTTATTTAACTTCTATGCAGAGTACATCATGAGAAAGGCTGGACTGGAAGAAACACAAGCTGGAATCAAGATTGCCGGGAGAAATATCAATAAACTCAGATATACAGGTGACACCACCCTTATGGCAGAAAGTGAAGAGGAGCTAAAAAGCCTCTTGATGAAAGTGAAAGAGGAGAGCGAAAAAGTTGGCTTAAAGCTCAACAATTAGAAAACGAAGATCATGGCATCTGGTCCCATCACTTCATTGGAAATAGATGGGGAAACAGTGGAAACAGTGTCAGACTTTTTTTTTGGGGGGGGGCTTCAAAATCACTGCAGATGGTGACTGCAGCCATGAAATTAAAAGACGCTTACTCCTTGGAGGAAAATTTATGACCAACCTAGATAGTACATTCAAAAGCAGAGACGTTACTTTGCCGACTAAGGTCCGTCTAGTCAAGGCTATGGTTTTCCTGTGGCCATGTATGGATGTGAGAGTTGGACTGTGAAGAAGGCTGAGCGCTGAAGAATTGATGCTTTTGAAGTGTGGTGTTGGAGAAGACTCTTAAGAGTCCCTTGGACTGCAGGGAGATCCAACCAGTCCATTCTGAAGGAGATCAGCCCTGGGTGTTCTTTGGAGGGAATGATGCTAAAACTGAAACTCCAGTACTTTGGCCACCTCATGTGAAGAGTTGACTAATTGGAAAAGACTCTGATGCTGGGAGGGATTGGGGGCAGGAGGAGAAGGGGACAACAGAGGATGAGATGGCTGAATGGCATCACTGACTCGATGAACTTGAGTCTGAGTGAACTCTGGGAGGTGGTAATGGACAGGGAGGCCTGGCATGCTGCGATTCATGGAGTCACAAGGAGTCGGACAGGACTGAGCAATTGAACTGAACTGAACGGAGTGGCTTGACCGACAGAATTTATTCTCTCACAGTTCTGAAGACTAGAAATCTGAGACCAATGTGCCAGCAGGGCTCCGCTCCTTCCAAAGGACCCAGGAAGACCTCCCTTGTCTGTTCTTAGTTTCTATGCGGTCAGCAGTCCTTGGCATTCCTTGGCTTGAACCTACAGCGACCCTGATCACTCCAATCTCGGTCTGCATCATCTCATGGCTTCCTTCCCTCTGTGTCCAAACTCCCTGCTTCTTGCAAGGATACCAGTCACTGAGTTTTGGCTCACCCTAATGCAGTGTGACCTCCTCTGCACTTGATTGCACCTGCCAAGCCCTTGTTTCCAAACAAGGCTGTGTTCCCAGATTCCGGGTAGACATGAATCTTTGGAGGGCACTTTCCAGTGGTTCATGAACAGTGCTTTGATTCTCACAATTGCCCTTTGGGTAAGTGTGTCTACCATTCTGAAGACAGTTATCCTTTTGAGGGTCATTCAGAGAGGAAGCTGTGAACTAGATGCTCGAAGCTGTGCATTCCAACTCCGAGACTGTTGCCTGCTAACACCAGCAACGCTGCTGGAGGGGCTATTTGTGCCAGAGGCCAACAGGTTAGGAGAAGGAGCAAAAACTAAGGGCCTTCCCATCCAGAGGATGTCAAATCTCCAGCCCTGTGAGTTACCATGACCTCACTCCTTATTTTCTCCTTCAAAAGAGGAAGAGGAGCCGGGGGATGGGGAGAGAAGAGAAGGGCACTGAGCAGGGGTCCCTGGGAGCTCCAGGTAGGAAGGCCAGGAGTGGCTCAGCAGGGGTTCAGCAGTCCTTACAGCTGCAGTCAAGATCCAGCTGTGGGGCCACAGGAGTCCTGGGGCAGGTAGGTCACCGAGTGGCTCTGGGAAGTGCCGATGCTATGGCGACAGAAGGAGAAGCTTTCAGCCAATGCCACCTCCCTTTCCTGATGAGTTTTGCATCCCCCCTGATGAGGACACATGGGCTGGCTTAAAAATAGCATCAATGGAGTCTCTCTTGGCTTCATCATTTCCACTCTCACATCCTGAATGAGCGCCTCTAAATTTGGAACTGACAAAAGCCTGCCAAAAGATTTCCTTTCAGAAAATAATGGGCTTAATGGGCCTTTTAACAAATGGCTGAGGTTTCATTTTCTGCTACCCCTGAGTTCAAACTATTTTCCCCTTTTTTAAAAAAGGAGGTGCCATGTGCATCTTTGTTTCCAATAGTCGGATCAGAGTGGAGGGGAAAAGTCTCTGTGGAGTGACTTCCCTGTGAAACCAGACCTCGGTCTTCTGAAATACTAGGAGGACTCTGTCTGGTTTAAGGAGTCTAGTTGTGAGAAAACGGTCTTCCCACCGACTGCCGTTAGAAAGGTAGGAGGAAGGCTCGGGAGACTGAGGAGGCAGCTCCATGTCTCAGAGGGGCGGGCCCATCTGTCCTTGGTCTCTGACAACTCCAGATGCCGCTTCTCTGGGATGGTGGCTGGGGGCTTTTCTGATCTTGCTCCTTTATAAGCACATTTGTGCCATATCAACCTGGTTTTGTTCAACTTCTAGCAAGAGAGAAATGCCCCTTTTAGTAGAATGCGATCAACTTTTCAGTGAAAACACTGGATGGAGCCTATGCATGGAACACGGCTTTTCCCCCTTCCATCCTCAATTTTAAATCAAAAAAGTCATCCAAAAGAGAAGAAGGTGCATTAGCCCTGGAACCAGGAATTGTGCATTTCAGAAGCATGCCACCAACCTCATAGGGTCTCGGTAAAGATCATGCAGTGAAAATCAGATGGAGGGTGTGGGCCAGGTTGCTGGACATGTGGGTCCCATCCTTCCTGGGAGGGCAACAGCCGGGCTCCAGCTACCCCTATGGCTCGTGCTGCAGAGAAGAGAGGCAAGGCGGGAGCGGGGGGATGGTGGCGGGGAGGAGTGGCGTGGGCAGGGGTGAGGAGCCACCCTTATGCAGCAGAGAAACTCTTTGGGGCAGCCCTGAAGCCCCTTAGGGAATGCAACCTCTGACCTATGTGAAAAGTAGGGTAAGTCATAGGTTTGCTTTCTCCCTTGTCTTGGCTTAGACACTTTCAGCAGGATCCTGTACAGAGGGTCCTCATCTCTTCTAGAAACCACCACCAGTGCTTCCAGGCATAGCCAGAACCCCCACCCCTACATAATAAGCAAGCTGAGAAATACAGCTGGAGATTCCAAAGATGATGCTGGTTCCAACAGAACTCAGTCTAGGGACGCAGAGCAAACACCTCCTCATAGTGCTCCCTAACTTCTGGGTGTGCAATACACTATTGAGCCAGAAAGAGAGCTTTAGAGAGTCCCTAATTTGTGTTCTTAGTGGATACTCGCTCTGTGAATATTAATAGAACGGTATGAGAACAGGAAATGAGGTTTTCTGATGACAAGTACAGCCCTTGAATTAAAAAAAAAAAAATCACTGAAAGTAGGAAAGTTTAGATCAGGTGCTCCAAAATTCTCAGAGGAAGAGTCTGCAGAGCTTAATGAGAAAAGCAAAATTAACTAGATAAATAAATAAATGATATATAGAGATAAATAAAGGACACAGAGGAACAAATTCAGGAGGTTGAAAATAGCTGTCTTCAGGATGGGCTTCCCAGGTGGCATTAATGGTAAAAAACCCACTTGCCAATGCAGGTAACTTAAGAAATGCTGGTTCGATCCTTGGGTCAGGTAGATCCCCTGGAGGAGGTCACGGAAACCCACTCCAGTATCTTGCCTGGAGAATCCCATGGACAGAAGAACCTGGTGGGTTACAGTCCATAGGGTAGCACAGAGTTGGACATGACTGAAGCGACTTAGCATGGCGGGGCACTTCACTTTTCTTGATTACTATGTTTTCCATTCCTAAGAACTGCCCATTTATGAGGATTACCTGCAGTCCTTGCTAAGAATACAGATTTCAGGATCTTTCCTCAAATGTTTTACATTTGGCTTTGAGGAGGTAGAAGGACCTGGAAATTTAATTTATCCAGCACCAGACATTATCTTCAGTTCAGTTCAGTTCAGTTGCTCAGTCGTGTCCGACTCTGTGACCCCATGAATTGCAGCACACCAGGCCTCCCTGTCCATCACCAACTCCCGGAGTTCACTGAAACTCACGACCGTTGAGTTGGTGATGCCATCCAACCATCTCATCCTCTGTTGTCCCCTTCTCCTGCCCGCAATCCTTCCCAGCATCAGTCTTTTCCAATGAGTCAACTCTTCGCATGAGGTGGCCAAAGTACTGGAGTTTCAGCTTTAGGATCAGTCCTTCCAATGAACAGCCAGGACTGATCTCCTTTAGAATGGACTGGTTGAATCTCCTTGCAATCCAAGGGACCCTTAAGAGTCTTATCCAACACCACACTTCAAAAGCATCAATTCTTCAGCACTCAGCTTTCTTCACAGTCCAACTCCCACATCCATACATGACCACTGGAAAAACCATAGCCTTGACTAGATGGACCTTTGTTGGCAAAGTAATGTCTCTGCTTTGGAATATGCTGTCTAGGTTGGTCATAACTTTCCTTCCAAGGAGTAAGCATCTTTTAATTTCATGGCTGCAGTCACCATCTGCAGTGATTATCTTAGGATCATCTAAATCTGGGTGTCTGGTATATTACCATGTCCTTTTCAAAAAACTAATTTTTGATTTACTTAGCACATTTGCTGTCTTTGTAATTAATTTATTTCTGGTTTTGTATTCATCATTTTTTCCCTGAGTTTTGCTTTCCCCTCCCTCATCCTTTTCTAGATTTTTCAGATAAATCCTGATAGTTTTCTTTTTTTCTCAAGTGATAAGATCTTTTAAAATATAGACTTTTCATCTGGGGAAATTTTGTCCAAATTACATATCTTTTGATTAACAGAATTTGCATGGGTATTATTTTCTAAGTAAGTTGTAACTATGATTGATCCTTTTTATTAAACAGCATTGTTTAAAATTTTTTCACTTGATTTTTAACTTCTAAAATTTTTTTAAAATTTCATTGTCAGGAAAGGCCTTCAATTCTATAACCAATTAGAAGAAATATAGTCAACTAACATCTAAGCAAAATTATAAAGTTATTAGGATGGGTATATAAATTTGTAGATAAGAGACATTGCTAAATAGAATGAACAGAATTAAATACTAGACTACATCAATTCAGAGCAGGGTTTCTTCACCTTAACACTGTCGACAGTTTAGACTAAGTTAATTCTTTGTGATGGGGGCTGCTCTGTGCGTGTAGGAGGTTTAGCAACATCCCTGGTCTCCACCCACTGGATACCTCTATTAGTGCGTGCTCAGTCACTTCAGTCGTGTCCAACTCTTTGCAACCCTATGGGCCATAGCTCACCAGGCTCCTCTGTCCATGGGATTCTCCAGGCAAGAATGCTGGAGTGGGTTGCCAAGCCCTCCTCCAGGGGATCCTCCGACCCAGGGGTTAGACCTGAGCCTCTTACATCTCCCTCACTGGCAGGCGAGTTCTTTGCCACTAGCACCACCTGTGATAGTATTAACCCCCAAACCCATCTTCTAGGAGGTAAAAACACCCCAACTGAAAGCCACTGAGTTAGAGAAAATGACTTCTATCTTTTTTCTGGGATGAATTTGGACACCTGCAGGTTTTAAACCCACCATCCTTTTCCCTTTCAAAATCCTTTCTCCAGCACAGGCTCACTCCACTGGGCTTCAGTAGGGGCAGGGAGCGGGGAGGAAGAAGGAGGTTGCTTTGAAAAGCTCACAGTAATGTGCTTTAATCAATTTATTGATTTCTTTTTCTGTCTGGGAGAGCTCACAATCCCTTTTCCTCTCCATCAATGGCAGCAGTGTCTTAAGCCATTATTATTAAAATAACAACAAAAGTAGCTGAAACAATTCCCATAAGACAGTTATACAGCAGGTCCACAATGCATGCTAATAGTTTCTCCAAAGTATTTATTTTACATCCCTGAATGGTGGGCATTTTTAAAATTAACTTTTAATAGGCTATTTCATTCACTTAATTTTTTATACAGTTTTGAAAGATTACTTTCCATTTACAGTTGTTACAAAATATTGGCTATATTCCCTCAGTTGTGCAATAAATACATTCTTGAGCCTCCTCGATAGTTTGTATAGCCTAGTCCCTGGTCCCTGGTCCCTGTATTGCTCCTTCCCTCACCTCCAACGGTAATCATTAGCTTGTTCTCTAAATCTGAGTCTGTTTCTTTTTTGTTGGATTCACTAGCTTGTTGTATTTTTCAGATTCCACATATAAGTGATATCACACAGTATTTCTCTTTGTCTGATTTACTTCACTTGGTGTAATGCCCTCCAAGTCCATCCGTGTTGCTGCAAATTGCAAAGTTTCATTCTTTTTTATGGCTGAGTAGCATTCCATTAAATACATACATACATACATACATATGTATATGTATAATATATGTATGGACCGTAGCCTGCCAAGTTCCTCTTTTCATGGGGTTCTCCAGGCGAGAATACTAGAGTGGGTAACCATGCCCTCCTCCAGGGGATCTTCCCTACCAGGAATTGAACCTATGTCTCTTATGTCTCCTGCATTGGCATGTGGGTTCCTTACCCCTAACACCACCTGGGAAGTCACATATATATCACATCTTCCTTATCCATTCACCTCTCACCTCTTGAGAGACAATAAGTTATAGACATTTTAGGCCTCCTCTTGTATTAAATTAATTGAAGCCCCAGTAGATTAAAAGATTGGTCCCAGGATACATAAATATTTAAGAGGCGGTAGACTGGAGATAGGACCTCAGGGTGGTCTGATTTCCACATGAATGCTATGACTTCTTAGCTAAGATGGAAATATGTTTACTGTGTCTTATTTGCCCCTTCCCCAGTTCTCATAAAATTGCACATAAAGGTCATAAAACTACACTGCTTTTTCCTTCTATTTTACAAAGTTTATATTCTGTTGGATGAAAGATAAGGCTAAAAAGAAAGTCAGAAAATGTTCATGTTGTTTGATCCACTAATTCTGCTGATGGCAATCCATCCTAATGAAATGCAATGAAGTTACCTTGCAATAAAATATTTTTCATATGTATGCCAGTAAAACCTTTGGAAAGTACAAATGTCCAAGATAAGATAATCGGTTACTAATTATGATTCAGCCACACAATGGAGTCTTACAAAATATTTAAATTATTCTTATGAAGCTATTTTACTACATTTTTTGTTTTAAGATAGATGTTAATTGTTCTTTAATTTAGGTTTATTTTTATTTATTTAATATAAATTTATGTATTTTAATTGGAGGTTAATTACTTTACAATATTGTATTGGTTTTGCCATACATCAACATGAATCCACCACAAGTGTACACATAAAAATAGCAGAGCATAAAACAATGCAAATATGAAAGTAAAAATTCTGTTAAGTATTCCAATGTGCAGTGTAGTAATCATTAGGGCTATTGATACATTCACTGGCTTCCCTCATTCTGAATGTAGATTGAACTTGCCCACCCACTTCAAATTAGACGTGGTCATGTGACTCATTTTGGCCAATGAAATGTGACCATCCATGAGCCTGCCCTTTTCCAGCAGACTTGTCACCACTGTCATCAACCATCCATGATCTGGCTTTCCTGATGGTTCAACGTGTAAAGAATCTGCCTGCAATACAGGAGACGCAGGAGATCCAGATTCCACCTTTGGGTTCGGAAGATCCTCCTGAAGGAGAAAATGGCAGCCCACTCCAGTATTCTTGCCTGGAGAATCCCATGGACAGAGGAGCCTGGCGGGCTACAGTCCAAAGGGTTGCAAAGAGTCAGACACAACTGAGCAACTAAGCATGAAACATTTACATGTTTTTGGTTGCCTTTCTTTGATTTTTTAATAAAGTTAAATCACTTCATGTTGAAAGTTTATAGTTATCCTTTTGTGAACTAATTCCTCAAGTCACTTAACTAATTTCTATTGTCAGTATACTTTGCATCTTGACCCATTCGCTGCCAGGTAGGTTGCAAAGATTTTATTTCTCTCATGTTTTCTTTCAACTTTCTCATGGTTTCGTCACAAAGTAGTTAGTGTTTACATAGTCAAATTTTATTCTTTATTTAAAAATTTTGGTCTTACGGCATGCTTAGAAAATGCTTCCTCACTTCAAAATTATGAATAGTCATCTAATGCTGTATTCTAGTGCTTTACTGTTTTTAATTTTTGATATTTAATTTTTGTATAGTCTAGAATTTCCTTTGGATTAAGGAGAGAATTCTAGTGATTGAATTTTATTTTCCTTTTCGACTACATAATGTATTGTTCCAATGTCATTTCTTCCTTTGTTTGTTTTGTTAGGTTCTGTTGTGTGTCTTTGTGGTCCCATGGACTGCAGCCCGCCAGGCTTCTCTGTCCATAGAATTCTCCAGGCAGCAGTACTGGAGGGGGTTGCCGTTTCCTCCTCTGGGGGGTCTTCCTGACCCAGGGATCGAATCAGTGTCTCCTGCGTCTCCTGCCTTAGCAGGCAGACCCTTCACCACTAGCACCACTCGGGAAGTCCCCAGTGTCATTTTTTCTAAGTTGATATGTTGTATTTTCATTTTGATTCATTTCAAGGAATTTTCTTGTCCTTTTTTTTGCCCCTTGGCAAGGGGGCTATTAATTCCCTGACCAGGGATCAAACTTCCATCCCTTGCAGTGGAAGCACAGTCTTAACCATTGGACCACTAGGAAAGTTCCCCAATGTCATGTATTAAAGCATCTCTCTTACCCCCATTGACTTAAAATTATGCAGAGTGTTTGATGACATGGGAACATACTTCTCACAGCGCCATGTGTGAAGAGCCGAGTGAAACAAGGCTGTAACTGACAGAATGCCTCCTGTCTCAGACAAATGTATTTATAGAAAAGTTTTGGAAGGAATTATACAATGCTATTTGGGGGAGAGAATTTTTACTTTAATATTTTATATATTTTCTAAAATTCCCACAAAGCATTATTTTGTTTCATAATCAGGAAAAAACATATATCATTTTAAACTACTATGCTCTTAAATAAAGGAAGGAAAGGGGCCTATAAATTCAGCTTGTTTTCCTCTTAGAATTATTTTCCATGCCTCAGCAATATTGTTCAAAGTTCTCTGAATTCTGGCAAACATTGCTAGTTAATTTTCTACTCTAGAGTGCTTCCATATCTCAAATTCATCACCCCATAAACTTTCCAAGCAGTCGGGATAAATGTGAGTTTTCTCAAGTGAAGAATTATAGTGCATCTTTAGTAAAAATGCAGAATCTTAGGGATGCAATTGGATTGTGCAAAGAAAGATAAAGTGGAGATTTGCGGTGATGAAACTCAACTCACTCTCCTGCTGTTTAATGTTTCTTTCCTTTTACTTCCTGTTACAATAGATTTTGGAAATAGCTTGGCTTTACTTTTCTGTTTTCTTATTAATGCTTTGAGAAGTCAAGCCACTTGCCTTTATGAGCATCATGATAAATATCAGCTCTTACAATTCACAGTGAGATTTTATACAGCAGTGAAAACAACTATATCTGGCCCTTAGAAATATGTTCATATGAATATGTGCATATATATTCATATATTTATGATGGATTTCATAAATGTGCAAAATAAGCAAATCACTGATTAGCAAGATATTTTTATCATAAGTGTAAAACATATAAAAAAGTGCTCTCTATTGTTTAGGGATGATGTAGGAATGATATAAAGAAATGCATGAGGTGAATGATAACTGTCTTTTCAGGCCAGTGGTTAGCTCTGATGGGGAGTACACCAGGGAAGGCCATGTGGGAGGTGGAAGAAATCCTGAGAACCTTGACTTTTTGTGAGAAAACTGAATCTGCACTCAGAAAAGGAGAAGGTTGGTGATGGCGAACCAATGCACCAAGGTCCAGAATGCAGGAGAAGCCTGGTTCCCTCTCCATTCTTTCCTTTTCCAGTCTGGAGCTGGGCTCCATCACCCTGTGACTTCTGATTGGGTTTGGCTTTGGGGCAGCACCAGCAGAGATTGGAATGTGGGAATAGGGGTTGGTGAAGGTTTTATTATTATTGATATTCCCTGGACCCCTCCCTTCCAGGCTGCAGGCCGACACTGGCTGCAGGCCCTTTCCTGCTGAGTGCCTGGAACAACCTCTTGCCTCTTCAGTCTAGCAGGGCGATGACTCTCTGATGTTGCTCATCCGAGGGCATATCACCCTTCCTTGTTGATCTTCTATGTTGTCGTTGTTCAGCCCCTCAGTCGTGTCTGACTCTGCGACCCATGGACTGCAGCAAGCCAGGCTCTTCTGTCCTCTACTATCTCCCAGAGTTTGCTCAAACTCATGTCCTTTGAGTCCGTGATGCCATCTAAACATCTCATCCTTTGCCGCC
Source organism: Ovis aries (assembly GCF_016772045.2). Taxonomy (NCBI): domain Eukaryota; kingdom Metazoa; phylum Chordata; class Mammalia; order Artiodactyla; family Bovidae; genus Ovis; species Ovis aries. The sequence goes on along the minus strand of NC_056054.1, from coordinate 6,873,841 downwards.
CCCTTCTCCTTTTGCCTTCCATCTTTGCCAGCATCAGGGTCTTTTCACATGAGTTGGCCCTTCACCAGAGTATTGGAGCTTCAGTTTCAGCATCAGTTCTTCCAATGAATATTCAGGGTTGATTTCCTTTAGGATTGACTGGTTTGATCTTCTTGCAGTCCAGGTGACTCTCAAGAGTCTCCTCCAACACCACAATTCTAAAACATCAGTTCTTCAGCGTTCAGCATTATGGTCCAGCACTCACATCCGCACATGACTACTGGAAAACCATATATATGATCTTCTACAACTGTGCATGCACAGATCTTGAAAATGGATCATTTATTAAGCTGTCCTCAATTACCTTTTTTGAATGAGTCATGAGGCCTGCAGCTTTTCTGACTCATAAAGAATATGACAGATTAGCTTCCTATGGCTGCTGTAACAAACTATCACAAATTCAGTGGTTTAAAGTCACTTATATTTGTTTTCTTGTGGTTCTGGATCACGTCACATTCTTATATTGAAGCCAATATAAAAGGAAGACATAGCTTGACTTCTCATATTTGGTTTTGCTAAATCCTATAAAGGAAGCCATCTTATTCATCTTATTCAACACTTATAATAAGCCATCGTATTCGATAAGCCACCTTATTCAACACTACTTACTCAGGTGGTCTTAAAGGCACTCCCGTTCCTCCCTGAGTCTGCCTTTTCTATCTCACTAATATGAAAAAGTGAAGTGAAAGTGTGTCAGTTGCTCAGTCCTGTCTGACTCTTCGTGACCCCATGGACTGTAGCTTGCCAACCTCCTCTGTCCATGGAATTCTCCAGGCAAGGATACTGGAGTGGGTAGCCATTCCCTTCTTCAGGGCATCTTCCCAATTCAGGGATTGAACCCTAGTCTCCTTCATTGTAGGCAGATTCTTTATCATCTGAGCTACCAGGGAAGCCCCTTACTATATAGACCCTCTCAATCTTATAGTCTCATAATTTCAGGCAATGGTTAAATAGAACCAAAGTGAATTACAGCACATTTCAGATAGAGTGACCTCACATGATTGTTTTTAAGAGTTGCAGATACTGTGTTCAATCAGTAGAGGTACATTGGTTTTAAGTTAGGATTAGCAGGACTTAGAAAACTGAGCATTTTTACATCTTAACAATAGCTTTTACAAGCTTAGATTATTAATTAGTTTAAATGTTACTTCTTTCTTCTATTTTCTAGGTGTCTTTGAACTTACATTTTGTTTGCCTTATTTTGCTTATTTATGACACAGTGATGGAATAATCTATCAGGCTGTTGTCAGCGTAAAGATGGTAAAGATTCAAAAGTCTATTAGGGTCCTTACAACATAGAAAGTACATGAAAGCATTAGTTCCCAGGCTGTTTTTTCCAGTTGACTTCATGCACTACAGTAATACACCACTAGCAGAATGCTCATTCTTAGTAAAATTCAATTCAGTAATCACTTACTGAACATATGCATTAAGGAATTCTAGGCACTGAAGGGGATACAGAAATGTATGGGCTACATCTTCTTCTCTTATGAAGTTTAGTCAGATGAGTAAAGCAAACGGAGCAGAGACAACCCTAACAGAGCATAGAAATATAAATGTATCTCTTTGCATACATTAACAGCGATGGTTTTAGACTGATCTTCACAGCCTTCCCATCTGATATTCACTATTATACATGACTGCCATTTGGTGACAGCTGGTTGGAATCAGGGGTGTAGTTTGTGGCCATGGAACAGTGGGCTAGTTCTAACCAGGGTCATGGTCCTGCTAACATAGTATTCTAACCAGCTGAGCTCATCAGACAGAGATATACAAATTTGCCCCGAAAATGGTACTTGTGATAACCTTGAAAATAAAAGAATTTTATTGAAAGGAGAGAATCAATAAGGATTACTGGGTTCCTTAAAAGACTGTTTCAAAATCCAATTCGATGTATAATTAATACCTTTTATGAGTAAGTCACTGTGTTTGGCTATGGGGAAGATTGTACAGTGAGTAAGTCAAGGAAAGCACAGTCTTACTCTCAAGAAACTGACAAACTATTTGTGGGGAGTAGCCTTGAGGGCGACTAAGGCAGGATATGACAAGGGCTTTGGCGGACGTGCTGGGCTATGGGGCCTGAAGCAGAGAGGATAGATTTGGTTGAATGGGTTAACAGAGAGGTCAAGGAAGTGGGGCATTTGAAATAGAAGTTGAAGAATGTGAATTTACTTGAATATAACGCCTTCACATCTATTTATTCAGTTTTGCTTACAACTTGCTTGATTTTCTGAAGCTATTTTAAAAATTAACCAAGTGGTACAAATTACATTATCATAAAATGCAAACACAGAGTCAAATACCAAAGTCTCCATCACCATGACTCTTATTTCAACTCCTTTCTCCTCAGATTGATTTATGTATTATTCAGAACATCTCCTATTTACTTACATTAATTTGCACTTACACAAATATATGGAAAAGCATTGACTATGTACAAACTTGTTCAGCCTGTGGCTTTTTAAACAATTTAACAATATGTTTTGCCTTTTCTCATGTCAGCTCTTTTTTCGTGTCTGAATGGTTATCTCTAGACCCATGTCATCCACCATGACTTCCACTAGCCACTTCAGATCTATTTCAACTTAAATTTAAGGTAATTAGAATAAAATAAAGTTTAATATTCAGTTATTCAACTGCACCTACCATATTTCAAGTGTCCAATAACCACATAGATACTGTGCCAGACAGAACAGATACAGAAAATTTCCATCATTGCTAAGAAGCATGGTGCTTCTCTTGTGGCTCAGACAGTAAAGAATCTACCTGCCAACACAGGAGATGTGGGTTCAATCCCTGGGTTGGGAAGATACCTTGGAAAAGAGAATGGCTACCTACTCTAGTTTTCTTGCTTGAAAAATTGAATGGACGAAGGAGCCTGGTGGGCTACAGCCTATGGTGTCACAAAGAGTTGGACACAACTGAGCAACTGAGCACACACACACACTACTCACTGCATGGAACTGCACCACACTACAAATGCACCAACAGTCACTTACACATTCAGTCTCTGCTGAAGAACATTTAGTGTCTTTCCCACTTTTCACTATAATAAAAATGCTGCAGGGAACACTTTGAATACCCGTGTTCTATACATGGGGGAAGTTTTGTGTGGAAAAATTTCTAGCATAGAGTTGTCAGGGTGGCTTACAAGGATGCTTCAATTTGGATTGCTAGTGGCGAATTTCCTCTTAAAAGTTTGCACTAGTTACATCACTTTAGAACTTCCTTGAATGCTATTTTTCAAGTGTTTACCAGCCACGGAGATTGCAAATCCCTACAATGTTGCCACTCTGATGGACAAAGAGAAAAAATCCTGCTGTCTTTTTAATTTGAATTTTCTGATTTTTCAGTGAGATTGGGCATTGAAAAATAATTTTTAATTGCCTAAAGAAATGCATGAAATTATTTTTTTAATAAAACATTGCAATTTCTTACCTGACTGGTTAACAGTGTTCCAGAAAAATAATTTATCTCTACTGACAAAGATTACAGATATCCTGACCTAGACAAATCATACAGTAAGAAACACGACCAGGCAATAAGCACAAGAAAAAATCCAAGTTTCTACTAGCACCAGTAGAAATGCAAAGTGTAATACAATGTAAAAGAAAGAAGTGAAAAGTTAAGTGTGTATGCATTGAAATGTAAAGTTCATATATGCATATATTCAAGTTTTATTGACTATGATCGTTCCAGGCACTAAAAATCAAGCACCTTTGGAGTTTAATATAAAGCATTAAATTTGCTGTTGTTTTCAATCACTAAGTCATGTCCGATTCTTTGTGACCCCATGGACTGTAGCATGCCAGGCCTTCCCGTCCTTCACCATCTCCTGGAGTTTGCTCAAACGCATGTCCTTTGAGTCGATGATGTCATCCAACCATCTCATCCTCTGTTGCCCCTTCTCCTCCTGCCCTCAATCTTTCCCAGCATCAGGGTCTTTTCCAATGAACTGGCTCTTCTCATCAGGTAGACAAAGTACTAGAGCTTCAGCTTCAGCATCAGTCCTTCCACTGAATATTTGGGGTTGATTTCCTTTAAGATTGACATTAAACAATATTGATGAATTCTCTAAATCAGTAATACAACTAGGACAGTCTTACAACATGTTCTTTTGGTTAGTTGGTTTTTATTGGGTGGGGGCAGGGATGGGAAGAACTTGTTAGTTTCAGCTTATCTGTAATGACATGTCTTGCCAATGATTAGTTTGAAAAACCTGAGCTGAGAGCAGCAGGCAGAGAATCGATTGACAGGCAACAGGGCAAACAATCCATTGTTGCTAAGAAACGCCATCCTTAGAAGAACAGCAACCCATTCACCCCCATATGAAAGCCGAGCCCAGATTCACTCCAGGGAACCTGCTCCGTGCGGAAGATGTCAGGCAGCCACGGTCCTCCTGGCCGTGGATGCTACAGAAGCAGAAAGGAAGATTCTGCAGCAAAGGTGCATAAGAGGAATAAATAAAAACCAACTTTGGAAACCTGTTGAATAAAATCAGTATAATTCATAGACTGTCTAAAGAGGAAGCGACCTGTCATTGTTAAGCCACAACCACTAGAAACAGTGAGATTGTTGAGATAACTCTATGGCCTTGATTAAGACATAATTAAGCCATAATGCTCATTGGCTTTGGTGGCTGGCTGAACAGGTATTTAGTGGTGTTAAGCAGGGAGTGTAGTGGCTATCGTCATCTTCGCTGAGCCTCTAGCAAAAGCTGAAGCACCCCTTCCAAGAAAAGGACGTTGTCCCCAATAGGGAAGCAAGAGCTGGGAGAGGATACAGAGATGGGGCCTCTAGTTGGGGTCAGAAGGATAACATAGCATGTGGTTAAGTTCACTGAGACTGCCAGGAGCTCGTCTTATACTGCTGCTTAGTCACTAAGTCATGTACTATTCTTGGTGACCCTGTGGACTGTAGCCCACCAGGCTCCTCTGTCCACGGGATTTTTCAGGCAAGTGGAGTGGGTAGCCATTTCCTTCTCCAGGGGATCTTCCCGACCCAGGGATTGAACCTGCATCTCCTGCATTTACGGAAGGGTTCTTCAACACTGAGCCACCGAAGGAGCCCCTTTCTTATACATCAGCTAATTAAAATTCAGACCGAACACTTAGGATTTGCACAGACATGGGAGAAGATGTTAGGACTTAACAGAAAGCAATCAGACATCTGTGAAATGAGAGAGTGGGCTAGAGCATGCTGGGCCCCACAGGAGAGAATTCTAGAGGAGGAGAGGAAGGCAGCTCAAGTGAACGGTGCCCTCAACCCTGGCTCAGAATACTTCCTCCGGGTCAGGACGGCAGAGCCACAAAAGGACACACACGAGGGCCACAGCATCTTGATGGATGCGTCCCTGTCTCTGCACACGGGTGAAATGTAAATTAACTATGCTTCAATAAGAAAAATAACCTATTTCAAAAATAATTCCAGGAGCATGTCATATCAGCATGGGTTCCATTATTCTTTAAAGGGTCTTTTTCATCTTTGTAAAGATATATAGATTTCCCAGGTGGCTCAGTGGTAAAGAATCCCCCTGCCAATTTAGGATAAGCAGGAAGCGAAGGTTCAGGTCGGGAAGATACCCTGGAAGAGGAAATGGCAGCCCACTCCAGTATTTCTTGCTTGGAAAATTCCATGGACAGAGGAGCCTGTTGGGCTCCATAGGGAGCCCTTGAGATCAGTCCATGGGGTTATAGAGAGTTGGATACAACTTAGCAACTGAGCATGCATGCAAAGATATATAAACGTTTTTAAAACAGCTGTAGGATAGTTCTTATCTATAGGTAGGTGGATTGGGTGGACTCTACCTCCTAGCAATCATCACCATTCCCTGGTGCCCCAGGTGTGCAAAGCCAGTAAATAGCCTCTTCAGTTCAGTTCAGTCACTCAGTCATGTCCAACTCTATGCCACCCTGTGGACTGCAGCATGACAGGCTTCCCAACTCCTGGAGTTTACTCAAACTCATGTCCATTGAGTTAGTGATGCCATCCAACCATTTCTCCCTCTGTCGTCCCCTTCTCCTCCCACCTTCAATCTTTTCCAGCATCAGGGTCTTTTCAAATAAGTCAGCTCTTCGCATCTGGTGGCCAGAGTACTGGAGTTTCAGCTTCAGCATCAGTCCTTCCAATGAACAACTAGGACTGATCTCCTTTAGGATGAACTGGTTGGATCTCCTTGCAGTCCAAGGGACTCTCAAGAGTCTTCTCCAATACCACAGTTCAAAAGCATCCATTCTTCAGCACTCAGCTTTCTTTATAGTCACATCCATACATGACTACTGGAAAACCATAGCCTTGACTAGACAGACCTTTGCTGGCAAAGTGTTGTCTCTGCTTTTTAATATTCTGTTTAGGTTTGTCATAGCTTTTCTTCCAAGGAGCAAGCACCTTTTAATTTCATGGCTGCACTCACCATCTGAAGTGATTTTGGAGCCCCCCAAAATAAAGTCTCTCACTGTTTCCACATCTATTTGCCATGAAGTGATGGGACTTGATGCCATGATCTTAGTTTAATAGCCTCTAGGTGCTGTTTGGAAGAAAGAAAAGAAGGAGGGAGGAAGGAAGGAAATAGGGAATGGAGGGAGGGAAGAGGAAGAAAGAAGCCAAGAATGAACAGCTTATTAACTTCTAAAATCTCTGTGTGTGTGTGTGTGTGTGCTCTCACGTGCACACGTGTGCTCACTCATGACTATGTTTGAATGTCATTCTTACGATTATCAGTAAGACCTCACTGGGGTCCTTTCCCCATCGTTGATCAAATTGATCCTAGGAAACACCTTTATGATAGAGTAGGGTGGAGCTGGGTCAGAGAACTATAAAAGAAATCTATGTTAATTTCCCTTTGCCTTAAATATGGAATGCACTGGCTGTGGTTAATTTCCTTCAGCTTTCAGTTTCATTTATCAGAAAAGCTTTTTAACTGTTCTTGACATTTAAACAGATATATCCCTAACAATCACCATCAGAATACTAAATTTACAAATGTAGAAAGCTAAGTTCTCTGATGTGAGGTCATTGTTACCGAACACTGTGTGTGTGTGTGTGTGTGTGTGTGTGTGTGTGTGTGTGTGTGTGTGTCTATGCGTCTCACGTCTCAGAGCCTAGTATCTTCCATGTACTTTACCCCCCACAGTTTTGAGTCCAAGAACCACCTCCTGCCAGGTCCCTGTCCCCTATCCTCCTACCTCATCCCGAGCAATTTTCCAGGCCTCACCTGCTATTTCTCCTGTGGGCTGCACCTGTTCAGTTTTCTGAGCTTCCACTGTGTTCCATCTATAATTCTACTCAATCTGGGCACATCCATGACTATGTCCAAAACACAGTGGCTTTCAAGTAAATATTTTATCTCCTGTGTTTCTTCTATATCCCAATTATTGCAGCCAACTGTCTACCTGAACATCCCCAATTCACCTTGTGCACCAAAGAAGATGCAGTCAGCTTGAAACTGGAAGTCACTGCCTTTGCCGTACTGTAAAATCTCTTCTGCCTAAGTTGTCTGCCTTAGCTGATGGAACCTCCATAACCAGTGTTCACGAGAGCCCAGGGAGTCATAACAGAACCTCTGCTCTCCCCATCTCCTCCCTACAATCCTATCAGTGTTTCCTCCTGAATCTCTTTAATCCACACTTCTCCTCTCTCAACCCTATCAGCTGAGACCATGCCAGCCCCCTCTCTCTTCAGGAATAACCTAAAGACATTGTTACGCTTGAGGTCTCTCAACCCCATTCCCCTCCCCTGTGAGCTATCCTCCCCATAGCTATTTCCACAAGTGCATTTTAAAAAATTAGGGTGTTTTGTTTTAATCCCTTGCATAAAGCACTACCATCACCTACAAACTGAAGCCCTACCCTCATCTGTCCTCTTGTTTTTGATCATCTTCACAGACTCATCTCTTCCTGCTCCAGACACTCCGGACTCTCTGGTCAATGTGAAACAGGTGTAGCTCCTCAGATAAGAACGTTCTTTTACTTCTCTGTGACTTTGCACGGGCTGGTCCCGCTGCCCCGAGTTTCTTACTCATTGTCAGTTCCACCTCATCCTTGCTAAGCTTCACCACCCATACAGCCTTTTCTCACCTGGCCAGACTTCCTTCCCTGTACCCCTTATATTAGCATTTATTTCAATCTATTGCAATCATTTTTGTTTGTTTGTTTATACGTTCCTCCCCCTCTTTGCAGTATGAACTCCTCAACTTCCTCTTTAGCACAGTCCCTGGCACGTGGCGCATGCCTAATAAATGTTTATCGAACGTCCACATTCACAAATGTCTGTTGATTTAGTGTAATGCACCATGGTTTCATTGGGGAAAGCATCTGAAGCACGTAAGAGTTAGATGTGTTCCTAATAATTTAGAAAAATCCAAAGTCAGTCTTACCTAAAATTAAGCCAACCAAGTGTACCTGCACTAGGCTAAACAATGCTGCCCCCCAATTCATGTCCTTCTTGGAACCTCATGATGTTACCTTGTTTGGAAATAGGGTTATTGCAGATGGAATTAGCTAAGTCACTTCAGTCATGTCTGACTCTTTGCGACCCTACAGACTGTAGCCTGCCAGGCTTCTCTGTCCATGAAATTCTCTAGGCAAGAATACTGGAGTGGGTTGCCCTGACCTTCTCCAGGGGATCTTCCCAACCCAGGGATGGAACCCAGCTCTCTCACACTGGCAGGTGGGCTCTTTACCACTAGCGCCCCCTGGGAAACCCCCATATTGGTGTAGGGATGGCCATTAATCCAATATGACTGGTGTGTCTAAAGAGAAGAGACAGACACGAAGGGACACCGCAGTGTAACAACTGAGGCGGAAATGGAGTGATTCAACAAGCCAGCAACACCAAGGACCGCCAGCAACACCGGAAGTTGGCCGAGACCTGGAACAGACTCTCTCCTAGAGCCCTCAGCAAGAGTCTGGCTCTGCTGAGACCTTGATTTCAGACTGGCAGCCTCCAGAACTGAAAGAGAATAAATGTCCATTGTTTTAAGCCACCCAGCATGTGGCACCTCATTTCACCGCCCTGGACAACTAGTACAGCACCTAGCCTACGAGGAAGGAGGTAGGGAGTGTCAGTGAGTTAAGGGAATTTCTTCCAACGGCAGTTGATCAATATGAGATGTAAGATGCTAGTTAAAGCTCCCTTCCTCTTTCTGCGAATGCCCTCAGTGTAATGGCAATGACTGAGAAAAAACACCCAGCAGAAAAGCCAAGGCTGATTGAATGACAGCAAATAAAAGTGGTGGAAAGATTGTGGGTAAAGGCCAGAGCTCCTTCCTATCTCCTCTGCTTTTGACTGATCTTCACACAATTTGGTCCTTTAAACAATCATGAGATTCTAAGTCATCTATGGGACCACTTTGGCACTAAACTCAAGCATTCTCAGAGAGGGCAGTGGTCAGAGAAAAGGCAAATGGTCATGTTCAAAAAGGGGGTGGGGAGCACGGCTGGGGAGAAAGAGGGCACGAATCTGGGGGCCTTTGAATGTCCTGCTTTTGGGGGGGGTGTGGTGTCACAGTGAGGAAGCTTCTAGGAGGATGTCCCTCTCAGCTCTCTGATGTTTTCTGTTAACCTGTTTGTCTGTTCTTGAACGAATGTCAGACTGGTTGTTTTAAAGTTATTATTTTGACGTTGTAATATGTATTCAGATGTGCTAGGGCAAGATCCTCCTTTTATATTCTGTTTCCAAAAGTGACGAGGGTGAGCTGAAAATCTTCAAAATGGGAAAATAGCCGGTCGGATTTGTTTCTGAGTCAGAAAACTTCAGAGATGGCTTGTCTATTTTCATGTAATTTTATTCTCAAGTCTATATTTTTAGTAATTTTTTTTTTTTTTGGAGAAAATCCACTTGCAATTTTGGTTGGTATTGCTTTGAGTAGATAAATTTGGTGGAAAATGTTATCTTTATAGAGTTAAACTATCCTGTGAAAGAGTATAGAATTTCTCTCCATTTATCTAGATTATTTTCTATGACCTTTGTTAACTTTTGGTTCTTTTACATATTCAGAGTGTTCTCGGTTAAGTTAAACTCTACGTATGTATAAATGTTTTCATGCTTTTGTGAATGCTTATTTTATGTTTTAGCTGGCTATTGCTAATGTTGATAAATTACATTGACTTTTAAACTAATCTCTAATATGGCGTATCTATAAAACTAGCTTATTAATTCTAATATTTAATCTGTTAAATCTGTTGCTTTTGTTTTCTAGGTACAAGATGACATCACCCTCAAAGAATGACAGCTTTGTGTTTTGTCTACCAATTAATCTTTTATGGCTCTTTCTTCAGTTTGGGCCAGGACTTCCAGTTTTATACAGAGGTTTGCATTAATAATTTACATTTTTGTGTTGTTCACAAACGTAAAGAGAATGAAGCCAGAGGTTTCCAGCAAGCCTATTTGCCATGGATAGATTTGAACAATGTTTGTGTTTACCCAGTAGGATAGTCCTTTCTCTTCCAGGTTTGTGAGCTGTCAAATCTTACCAAATACTTTTTCAGCATGTTTGGAGACAACTGTGTGATTTCCTCCTGTGTCTATGAATGTGGTGAATTACACTGATTCATTTTTTTAACTTACAATTTTATTTATGCTGACTATCTTCAAAGTTGAAATAAAGAAAAATATAGAGAAAATCAGATTTTTAAGTTACAGTAAAAAGATCCTACATATACCTATTTAATTTCTAGAATTATTTCTTTAAGGACATACGTAAATGTATAGGTCTGTGGAACAGCAGTCCATTAAATTAATTACTACAGTGCTGTACATTATAGTCTCAATTTGCCTTCTTAAACTGAGATCAAGAATATTCCATTACATAAGAGTTCTGCCATTTTAAAGCCTTTAACACGAATTCATTGTCTTTATTCAAACAGCCTTTTATCCAGAGTCAGTTCACTTTGATGAATTAGTTTTAATGCACTGCTGCATTTGGGCACCGAGCATTTTAGTTGGAGATTTTGCTCCTATGTTTGTAACTGAAATGGGCCTATGGTTTTCTCTTCTGGTGTCATCCTTATCTGATTTTGGAATAAAGAGTACAGATGACTTTTAAAAGCATCTTACTCCTTCTTTTGCTTTCTGGAACAACTTGTGTAACAGTTGTATATACGGAAAAGGAAATTAACTATTTCTATTTCTATTAACTAGCTTCTCTGATAGCTCAATTTGTAAAGAATCTGCCTGCAATTCAGGAGACCCTGGTTCAATTCCTGGGTCAGGAGGATTTGCTGGAGAAGGGATAGGCTACCCACTCCAGTATTCTTGGGCTTCCCTTGTGACTCAGCTGGTAAAGAATCTGCCTGCAATGTGGGAGACCCTGGTTCAATTCTATTAACTAGCTGTGTCAATAGAAATAAAAATTAACTATTTCTTGAAAGTTAGGTAGAACTCATCAAAGGAACTATCTGGAGCTGGGTTTAGGGGAGAGGTTCAGATGGTAAAGAATCTACCTGCAATGCAGGGGAACTGGGTTCAATCCCTGGGTCAGGAAGAGTTCCTGGAGAAGGGAATGGCAATTCACTCCAGTATTCACGCTTGGAGAATTCTATGGACAGAGCAGCCTGGCAGGCTATAGTCCACAGGGTTGCAAAGAGTAGACATGACTGAGCAATTTTCAAGGTCTTTAAGGACAATTTCAGTGTATTTAATATTATCATTCTATACATGTTTTATTTCTTCTTGCTCCAATTTGACATTTTCTTGCCTCCCCTTATCCCTGGGAACATATCCACCCAGGTTTCCACATATTAAATTGTGTATATGCTTACAAGATGCTTTTTATTGTTTTTAAACCTGTTAGACTGTAGTTATTTTTCATTCTTTATTTTGACTATTCGCATCTTTTCCCTCTTTCTTTCTTTTTTGCTTGATCAGCCTTGCTGGAGGTTGTTTATTTTAACAATCTTTTAGAAAAGTCAGCTTTTCGTTTTGTGAATCTTCTCTGTTGTTGGATTATTCTCCATTTGATTGACATCTGCCACTACCTGCATTATTTTCTTCTATTGTTATTATTTCAGTTTGTTCTGTTGTTTTTTTTCCTCAACTTCCTGAGTTGATAACTTCATCAATTTACTTTTAACTTGCTTATTTCCCGATGGTGGTGGTGAGTTAGTTGCTCAGTTGTGTCTGACTCTTTGCCACTTCTCAGACTATAGCCCTCCAGGATTCTCTGTCCACGGGATTCTCCAGGCAAGAATACTGACCTGGGTTCCCATTCCCTTTTCCTGGGGATTTTCCTGACCCAGGGATCGAACCACACCTCCTGCATTGCAGGGGAATTATTACTGACTGAGCCACCAGCGAAACCTTATTTCCTGATAATGGTATTTAAAGTGATGAATGTCTCTTAAGATACTATTTTAGGTCTGTCTCATATTTTTGAGATGAAGTGTTTTCACCTTCATTTAGTTTAACATGTCTTAATTTATAATTTCCTTAACTCTAGACTTTAATTGTTATTTTTTAATTGTGTTGCACTGTGGCTGGAGAACACATTATGTAACCATTAAGTTGAATTCAGCTCAGCTGCTCAGTCCTGTCCTACATTTGTGAACCCATGGACTGCAGCATGCCAGGCCTCCCTGTCCATCACCAACCCCCCGGAGTTTACTCAAAGTCATGTCCACTGAGTCCGAGATGCCACCCAACCATCTCATTGTCTGCTGTCCCCTTCTCCTCCTGCCTTCAATTTTTCCCAGCATCAGGGTCTTTTCCAAAAAGTCAGTTCTTCTCATCAGGTGGCCAAAGTATTGGAGTTTCAGCTTCAGCATCAGTCCTTCCAATGAATATTCAGGACTGATTCAGGATTTCCTTTGGGATGGACTGGTTGGAACTCCTTGTAGTCCAAGGGACTCTCAAGAGTCTTCTCCAACACCACATTTCAAAAGCATCGAACAGTATGAAATTAATGTATGTAAACATTAATTTCTTATTACATCTTTTATGATAAATGCATGTATATTTTTGTGTTTTAGATTTGGTTGAAAAGAACATGTACTATTTATTTGGTACTGCATTCTGCGTATATCTAGTAGTTCAAGTTTACTAATGGTACTGTGAATGTCTTTGGTATCTATGATTTTTATTTTTAATTTAAAAATTTTGCCTACTATGTCTATCATTTTCAGGAACAGATGTGTTAAACTCTCCATTACTGTTGGTTTGCTGATTTTTCTGCCCTTCTGTCATTTGCTGCATCTCAGATTTTGAGGCTGGATTATTTGATGCATATATGTTTGTGAGAGATATACCTTTTTATTCTATAGTGCCTTTTACTAATATGCAGCTTATCAAACATCCTTCTTTGCTCCTTATAACACTATTTTCTTTAAGTTCTTTTTCATCAGATATTGTATTTTGTATCTTTGCCTTCTCCTGGTATTTAATTGGCTTATCTTTTCCCATCCTTTCATTTTCAAGCTCCATGTAGCGTTTTCCTCAAGTGTCTCTTGCAAACAGCACACTGTTACAAATGTCAAAGCCCAGGCCCTCGGGTGTGTGGACCCGAGTACTTTGGGAAGTCAAGGCGAAGTTCAGAGTGGAGACTTGTATCATAGGCCGTGAGTACCACTCCTCCTGCTCCCACGACTTTGTCTCCTCCTCTGCTTGTGGAGAAGCAGCCCTGGAAAGGGCAGTCGCTTGGGTTGACATCAGCACTGGTGGCTTGGAGGTGGAAATGGAGAAGTGATTGCTTGAGAGAGGCTGGCCAGTCTGTACACCTCTTCCCATCAACCCCCACCTAGCAGGCTTTCGCCTTGTCCTGCTGATACCCTAGTGTTGCATAAAATGAACCAAAGATGGTCTCTGTGTGTTTTTTATTTTTTTTTAGTTTTTTATTTTTTAAATTTTAAAATCTTTAATTCTTACATGCATTCCCAAACATGAACCCCCCTCCCACCTCCCTCCCCATAACATCTTTCTGGGTCATCCCCATGCACCAGCCCCAAGCATGCTGCATCCTACGTCGGACATAGACTGGCGATTCAATTCACATGATAGTATACATGTTAGAATGTCATTCTCCCAAATCATCCCACCCTCTCCCTCTCCCTCTGAGTCCAAAAAGTCCGTTATACACATCTGTGTCTCTTTCCCTGTCTTGCATATAGGGTCGTCATTGCCATCTTCCTGTGTGTTTTTGTCGTTCACTCGCTAAGTCATGTCCAACTCTTTGCAACACCATGGACTGCAGCATGCCAGGCTCCTCTGTCCTCTGCTATCTCTTGAAGTTTGCTCAAACTCATGTCCATTGAGTCAGTGACGTCATCCAACCATTTCATCCTCTGTTGCCCCCTTCTCCTCCTGCCCTCAGTCTTTCCCAGCATCATGGTCTTTTCCAATAAGTCAGTTCTTTGCATCAGGTGGCCAAAGTATTGGAGTTTCAGCTTCAGCAACAGACCTTCCAATGAATATTCAGTGTTGATTTCCTTTAGTATTGATTGGTTTGGCCTCTGTGTACCAGCCTCTAGAATGTTTATTTCTTCACTGCACTATGAGACACACATTAGTGCCAAAACTCACTCCCAGACTCAATTTTTAAAAAGTTTTTTCCTGTGGTAGAAGTCACATAATATAAAATATGCTTTTTAAAACATATTTAATTGTTCAGCTTAGTGGCCCTAAGTACATTCACATTGTGCAACTCTCACCATCATCCATCTCCTGAATTTTTCACCTTCCTAAACTGAAGCTCTATCTTACATATCCAATTATTTTTTAAAAATAGCCCCAATAAGCAAAATTTTATTAATTTAAAACCTACCTCTTTGAGAATCCTATGAAACCTCACCTGAGAGCTCTTACCTCTTGATAAGATAGGGCCCGTATCAATAGTTATTAACATAATGCCCTAAATCCCCACTGGCTTTCAGAACTCTCTGATGCAGAGCCTCTCTGTTCTCACCTAGACATGTATGCTCCCTCTCTCCCTGAGTTCCCTGCCTCCTCCTACTGAGGAGGGCTCAGACTAGCTCCTGCCTGAGGGACTTTCCCTGCTGTCAAAGCATCACAAGACAAGGCTTGTGTGTGTACCTGCCACATTGTGGCCATATCTTTTCCTGGTATGTGTGTGCACTCAGGCTTGTCTGGCTCTTTGCAGCTCCCTGGGGTTTCCAGGACTTTGGGGGGCACCAGGCTACCGAGGGATCTTGGCAGGTTTATCTTTCTAACTCCCCATCCAAAACATAATGCACAATTACGAGGAGTTGCCTTTAAAATGACCATTTGGGGGCAGTCAACAAAAGACATTCAACTACTCTTTGTGACCTCACCAGGCTCCTCTGTCCATGGGGATCTCCAGGCAAGAATACTGGCATGGGTTGCCATGTCCTCCTCCAGAGGATCTTCTTGACCCAGGGATCAAACCCTTATCTCTTGCACCTTCTGCATTGATAGGCAAGTTCTTTTCTGCTAGTGCTAGGATCAGCCTCCAAGTCCCTCCAACTCCTACCTATGCTTGTGGACCCTGTAACCAATGGAACAGGCAGCAGCGACTGATTTCTGCATTAAAGGGGCAGGTAGTGACTGTCAGGACGATGTTGGCAGAACTCAAAGAACTAATTTCTAAGTGGTCTTCTTGCTCCACCTCTGACCATCTCCTACCCTAGAGGGGACCCTGCCCTGGACCACAGACGTGAGTTCAAGACAGTCTCCAGTCCCCATGGCTTCTCGGTCTTTTACTGGTGGTGTTGGAAACAACACATGGTTCACTTCTTTGCTTGTTCTCTTGCTTTTGCAAGTTAAATAAATTTTTTTCTTCCATTATCAAAGTAATGCTTAGATTTTTTTTTAAAACCTTGAAACAAGAGTAGAAAAATTGTAAAAATGTTTATCACCAAAGATAAGCATAGTTAACGGTTGAGTGCATTTCCTTCAAATCTTTTTTTTAGTTCAGTTTTTGTCTTATAGTTATTAAGACCATGTGGTACATTCAGAATTGTGCATCGTGACATTTAAATCTATTTTTTCCTGTTTGTAAAGGAATTGCATGCTCATCACAGAAACTGCTTCTTGGTAGTTTGTTGACTGTTCTCATCTGAAAAATATCCAAAGATTTAGGCCCATCATTATGAGTTTTGAAGATGCAGAAAATCCCTGCTCTAGTTTTTGGCACTGAAAATGGCCATTTTGTTGTTCTGTGAATCTATGCTCTTCGTACAGGGAGAAGAAAAATCTTTTTATTTAGCTATTCTTACATCAAAACTGCATAGAACTTGGGTGCTATTAGCGAGTGCCAGAACATATTTGTTGCCAGAACAACTTGTTCATTGTCCAGGCGCTAAGTCATGTCCAGCTCTTTGCCACCCTGTGGACTGCAGCATGCCAGGCTTCCATGCCATTCAGTCCTTCACTATCTCCCAGAATTTGCTTGAACTCATGTCCATTGAATCGGTGATGCTATCCAACCTTATCATCCTCTGTCTTCCCCTTCTCTTCCTGCCTTCAATCTTTCCCAGCATTACAGTCATTTCCAATGAGTAGAGAGGAGAAGGGCTGAAGGTGGAGTTAATTATGAATGGTCAATGATTTGATCAGCCGGGCCTCCATCAAATAGCTCATGTGATGGGGTTGGGAGGGCTTCCAGGTTGGTGAACACATGGAGGTGCTGGGAGGGGGCCTCATCCAGAGAGAGTCTGAAAGCTCTGCCCCACCCCCATGCCTGCCCCTACCCCTTGTTTCTATCTGGCTGCTCCTAAGGTACACCCTTCATAATAAATGGGTATAGGAAGTAAAGCAATTTCCTGGGTTTTGTAAGCCATTTCTCCAACAAATTACTAAACCCAGAAGGGGATGATGGGAGCCCCTGATTTATAGCCATTTGGTCAGAAGTGCAGGTAATATTCTGGGACTTGTGACCAACATCTGCTGTGTGGGCAGACTTGTGGGGCTGACCCCTTAACTTGTAGGGGATGCAGTAATACCAGGCAGCTTATGTCAGAACTGAATTATAGGGTCCTATACCCCATCGGTATCTGGAGAGCTGCAGAATTGATCAGTGTGTAGAAAAAAACCACCACACATTTGTTGGCAGAAGTGCTGTGAAAGTGAAAGTGCTCAATCGTGTCCAACTCTTGTGACCCCATGAACTGTACTGTCCATGGTATTCTCCAGTCCAGAACACTGGAGCGGGTAGCTGTTCCCTGCTCCAGGGGATCTTCCCAACCCAGGCATCGAACCCAGGTCTCCCTCATTGCAGGCGGATTCCTTACCAACTGAGTTATCATGGAAGAAGTGCTGTGAGTAAAAGAAAATGGATTTTTTTCTTTACTTGGCATCTTGGATGGCAAAGAGATCAAACCAGTCAATCTTAAGGAAATCAACCCTGAATATTCATTGGAAAGACTTATGCTGAAGCCGAAGCTTCAATACCTTGCCCACCTGATGTGAAGAGCCGACTCTGATGTCTGGAAAGATTGAAGGCAGAAGGCGAAGAGGGCAGCAGAGGATGAGATGGTTAGATAGCATCACTGATTCAATGGACATGGACTTGGGCAAACTCCTGGAGATGGTGAGGAACAGAGAAGCCTGGTGTGCTGCAGTCCACTGGGTCACAAAGAGTCGGGCATGACTTGGTGACTGAACAAACAAACATTTGATATCTGGCCACCCTGAACATCTGATCAAATCCCTCCTACACCCCAGTTTAGATATCTTAATCACCCTGGCTTGCCTCCAGCAAAAATTTTATCAAGTCTATTTGACCAGAATCTCTTACTTCTGATGCTTTCTCTTAGTAATTTTCCATCCACTGATCCCACCCTGCTCCTTGCCTCCTAAATAGTCTGCCTCGCTGTTCTTTAACAAATGTCATGAATAATTTTACTTTAACATAACCTGCCATGCCTTTATAATTAGAGCATATTTAAAGAGCTGGTTAGAATTCCTCTGCCCAACTGATTATGAATTTTCTATATATAAAACAGTAGATCTATTTTTTCTACCTTCTCTGGAAAGGCAAATCATTCCATAATATAGAGGCTGCAATCAATGTGAAACAAATCCTTGTTTAATTAATACAGTCTTTAATTTGGATCAACTCTTTATTGTAACTGCCTCATATGACCCACAGGAAGTTTCCATGTTCCTCGCTTTGCGGTGAAGTGAAATTATATGCAAATCTAGCTGGAACCATGTTGAAACTTGTACTTGCCATCCAATGAAAGCCCATTGAAAAAGATCTCTATCTCTTTCTGAGAAACATATGTCTGAAATTTACATCCTGCTTCAGTGAACCCTTTTGGTCAGTTGACCAACTTAGTATGAGCTTAAAACTAAAACACTCCATCTGTCAAAAGCTTTGAAGGATGACTTTCCCTGCCACTAGCTAAAAAGAAAAATGGTACAAGAGTTTCTTTATATAGTTGTTCTTGATATAAATTAGACTTACATGAGAAAAGGATGCTTAAATCTATATTCCAAATAATACAGCAGAGGATTACAAGGCAGACTGTGCAGGCTGGAACAGAATCCACAGCTATTTTTACTACTGATAAGTGAATTGCTTGAGAGAAAATGTCTTCCTGTTCCCTTTCTCTCTCTTTCTCAATATATCTCCCTCACTCCCTGCCTTCTGCCCCCAGCCTCTCTCCTTCCGACATATTCACAAAACTGCATGTACACACAGAAAAACACATTGTAGCTTCAAGTTCAAGGAATCCATCCCTTGAACTTGAGCATTTCAGTAAAAGTTTTTCAGGCTTATTTTCCTTCCATTTAATGCATTTTTTCTAGAGCAAAAAGACTCACAGAAATAAAGACCATAGGACCAAAGCTTGCTTCCAGGTGTACTCTTTCCATTTCTAAAAGGACCATTGGAATATATGTGTGCTTAGTTACTCAGTCATGTCCAGTTTTTTGCGACCCTATGGACTGTAGCCCACCAAGCTCCTCTGGACATAGAGATTCTCCAAGCAAGAATACTAGAGTAGGTTGCCATGCCCTCTTCCAGGAGATCTTCCCAATCCAGAGATCAAATTCAGGTCTTCTGCATTGTAGGCGGATTTTTTTTTTTTTTTCCACCATCTGAACGACCAGGGAAGCTTGGTTTATATATAAACAGGGCAAATCTGTGTGCTTGTTGGAAGTCAAGAGGAAGGGCCTACTTGGAGATCCAGATTACACAGAACTGGTCTTCATGTTGCCTCAGTGTTCCTTCCTGTTTGGCCGCTCTAACAAGGTACTGTGAGTTGGGTGGCTTATAGCATCAGGTAAGAGTCTTCTCTCACAGATCTGGAGGCTTTGTGGGGCGATCCATTCCAAGTCTATCTTTCATCTTCTGGTGGCTTCCAGGAATCCTCAACATTCCTTGGCTTGTGGCTACATCATCCCCTTCTCTGCATCCAATCATCACGTGGTATCCTCCCTGAGAATCTGTCTCCAAACTTCCTTCCTATAAGGACATCAGTCACTGGATTAGCACCCACTTAGCCCAGTATAACCTTATCAACTTGGGTATATCTGCTAAGATGCTATTTCCAAATAAGGTCATGGGTTCTGGATTAGACATGGTGAGGTGATATACAACCCAGAACATAGCGCACAGAAGGAGAATTTAAGAGGAATGGTCATGGTGTCCTCTCAAACATCCATCCCACCACTGGGAGGAGCTGCCTGGTTTAGCTGATACCATTTCTACATTCATGGATTAAGACAGTCTTATAGTCTCTCATCCTACTTGCCACAGTGATTGTTCAGGAGTCAGCTCCTCAGTCTGTAATTAGACCTAGGGGCAGATGCATGACCCACAGCGGTCCCTTGAAAGGGAAGCCAGGACTTATATTTGATGGTTGAGGACAAAGAAGTCTTTTTCTCTCCCTGCCTATTTTTCTTCTTTTGGTATTTCAGTAATGTTTTTGATGTTAAAAAATACACTTTGACTATAGAAAATAGAGAAAAGTACCAGAGTTATCAGAACTACTCTTAGTTTTGCCAGCATTATAATCAACATTATGAAATACTCTTTTTCATAACATTCACACTATGTTTTATTTTCCAGCTTTATTGAGATATATTTGACATAAAATATTGCGTAAGTTTAAGATGCACAATGTGATGATTTCATATGTGTGTATATTGTGACATGATTACCATGATAGGGCTAGTTACCCCTCCATCACCTTATTACCATTTTGTGTGTGTGGTGAGACCATTTAAGAATTATTCTCTTAGCAACTTTCAAGTGTATAATACAGAATTGTTAGCTATACTCACCATTGTAACCATTACAGTCTCAGAACATATTCACCTTGTGCGTTTAGTCACTAAGCCCTGTCCAGCTCTTTTGTGAGCCCATGGACTGTAGCCTGCCAGGCTCCTCTGTCCATGGGATTTCCTGGGCAAGAATACTGGAGTGGGTTGCCATTTCCTACTCCAGGGGTTCTTCCCAAGCCAGGGACCAAACTGAGTCTTCTGCTTGGCAGGCTGATGCTTTACCACTGAGCCATCTTCATCTTATAACTGGATGTGTGTACCTTTCAACTGGCATTTCTCCTTTCCCCCGACTCCTCAGCCCTGGTAACCACTTGTCTACTCTTTGTTTCTATGAGTTCAGCGTTTTTAGATTCTACACATAAGTGACAACACAGTATTCATCTCTCTCTGACTTATTTCTCTTCTCATAATGCCCTCAGGGTGCACCCATGTTGTCACAAGTAATAGGGTTTCTTTCCTTCCCACAGTGCAAGGATATTCCATTGTGTTTATACACCTTATCTTCTTTACCCATTCATCTGTTCATGAACACTTGAGTTGACTTTTATGAAAATCCTCAGTGGACAAGGGGTGTAGATGGCTTTTTGAGACCCTGATTTCATTTCCTTTGGATGTATATCCAGAAGCGGAATTGCTGGATTGTATGCTGGTTGTATTTTTTAAATATGTAATCTTATTTACTTATTGTCAGTGCCGGATTTTCACTGCTGCTCAGGCGTTTCTCCAGCTGTGTAGTGAGAGGCTGCTCTCCAGTTGAGGTACTCAGGTCTCATTGCAGTGGCTTCTCGTTGCGGACCACGGGTCCTAGGGCATACGGGCTGCAGTAGTTGCGAGTTCTGGCTGCAATAGTTGTGACTTCCAGGCTCTAGAGCACAGGCTCAGTAGCTGCGATGCACGGACTTTGTTGCTCTGCGGCATGTGGGATTTTCCCGGACCAGGGATAGAACCCCTGTCCCCTGCATTGGCTGGTGGATTCTTTACCACTGAGCCACCAGGGAAGCCTTGGCAGCTGTCCTTTTCATTTTTTGAGGAACCTCCATGTTTGATTTGCTTTGGCCAGTGGAAATCAAGTGGACTGGGTGCAGCAGGTGCCCGGCATGTGCATTTCTGCTCACACCTCTGTGCTTCTGCACCACCCAAGGAATCTTATGACTCAGCTGACCTGCGGCTTCTGGGAGGAGGATGAGACCCACGCTGGGCAGTGCCACCCCAGAGCCTATTCAGCGGAGCCTGGACCAGCTAACTCCCGGCCGACCTGCGGACTCTCTGGTTGTTTGTTATTCAGAATTATGGACACAGTCAACTGATACATAGCAAATGTGGCCTTGAGTGGGGCTAATGTTGAACGTCAGTGTACTTCATGCCACACATGAGAGTTTTGTACTTGTTTCCAGAGAGTTCCAACACTGGGCAGAAGCCCAGACACTGGCTTGGGGCAAAGTGTCAGTGGAAATCTAGGAAAAAGGAACTGGTAAGGTATAGAAAGGCCATCAGGATCCAGCCAAGTGTAACGGAACTGATAAAAACCAATGTAACAAAGAGACTGGGGAGTGGACCTGGGGACCACATGGGAAGCCTGTTGCATTAACTGGACTAGCACAGAAGGCACTGTGGGGAGACCAGAATCTCGTGGCCTGTATGTCTGAGGGAGAGCCTGACACCCTGGAGGGAAGTTTGTTTGCAGGAACAACATGGATGCAGATGACATCATGCTCTGGGACAGGTATATGCCCAGCACTGCTAAGGATGGATGAGGACTTCCGGAGGATGCAGCCTCCAGGTGAGATTTTCAGCCCTGAGAAGAGGCAGCAGGCAGACCAGAGTGTGAACGGTCATGTCTGCAGAGTTATCATAACATGGTCTCCTTAATCTTCCCAATATCCTACTTCCCAACAAATAGGTATGCAGATCGGGAACCCATGTCACATACTGCAGTGGCCCCCAACCTTTTTGGCACCAGGGACTAGTTTTGTGGAAGACAGTTTTTCCACAGACCGGGGTAGGGACAGAGGGGAAATGGTTTCCAGATGATTCAAGCACATTACATTTATTGTGTACTTTTTTTTTTTTTTTAAATATCAGCTCCACCTCAGATGATCAGGCATTAGATCCTGGAGGTTGGGACCCTGATGTAGACTAAATGATTTACTCAAGGTCAAGCAAACAGAAAAGGCAAAACCAAAATTCACTTTTGAATTTTGCCTTGTGTAGAGGAGAGCCTGACTCACACCATATGTACCTGAATTCTGTTCTCCAGCCTGTTCCAGGTTCTTACTTTAGTCATTAAGAGTATCTAATGGCAACCCACTCCAGTGTTCTTGCCTGCAGAATCCCAGGGATGGGGGAGCCTAGTGGGCTGCCGTCTATGGGGTCGCACAGAGTCGAACACGACTGAAGTGACTTTGCAGCAGCAGCAGTGAGTTCCTTTGGTTGGGATTTCATGCTCACAAAGTAACTTTCTATTTATATTTTTCTTTCTCATCTAGATTTTTGGGTAGGATGGCCATAAATGCATTCAACATTACGAGGTTCATTCCATGTTCCTTTTTACACTTATAGGTTGGCATTTTTCAAACAGACTCCAGGTTTTGCTGAATTTATTTGGGATGGAATGAGTTGCTCTGGGTGCACAGACCAACTAAGATTTTGGACACGGAGTGAACCCCAAACTATGGGAACCCACCCAACTACTGCTCTTCAGTAAGACTTGTTAGGTACCCTTCTCGGGCCAAGTTTCCGAGTCTTCCTCTCCTTCAACTGCAGAACATAATGGCAAGACGGAGGGAGGACTTGTTTTTAGAGACTGTTCTTAAACTCCACTTTGTTGCTTTTTCAGGTTAACGGGTCACCATGCCTTTGTGACAAATAGTTACTTTCTGCCGTCGTTAGCTACCAATGCTAAAGGTAAGAGTCAGACTACAGGAGACTAATAGGATTTTTAAAGAAGTAATCCATGCAACGCCACATCTCAAGACCGAAATGCCTAGCTTTGTACATGTGGCAGCCTGGTGGCGTCTGGGAAGCTGTGGTGGCCTTGGGGCCCTCGTGCGCATGCCCTGTGGACCGCCTGCTCCATGTGGCAGGATGACACACTTGTTTTGTCTGGAACACACATATCTGAAGCATAAATTTTCTGCTCAAAAGCATGTTTTAATAGGCTTTGTTTTATTTTGTTGGCTACTAATTCAAACACTTGTACAGCTTTAATAGTCAATGATTAATTCCAGGTTCCTCTTCATGTGGGAATTACTCAAAGCTCCTCTCAAAACCAGGTTGCATTAATCAGCGTGACTCACCTTTTCACTATTCCAGAGCTAATAACGGGGATTATCCAGCTGGTACTCCAGGAAATGAGTGAGAGTGAGATAAGCTGGCAAGTTATTTCTGCTGGACTTCTTTTCACTTTGAAAAGTTTTCTCATACGTGTTTTTTCTTCCAGTGCAGGATGATAGTATTTCCACTTCTTTTTTAAAGAAACCATTAGTTTTTTTATAGGAAAAAAACCTGCAAATAATAAGTGTACAGCCTGATAGATTTTAGCATTGAGAATCGCTTGATGTATCCATTACCTGGAGCAGGAATCAGAACACCATCAGCACCCTACAAGCCCCTTCTGCCCCTAATTTCTTTTTTATCAGCTTTATTGAGTTATAATCAGCAAAAATTACACATATTTATGGCATACAATGTGATGTTTTGATATGTGCGCATGCTCAAGTCGCTCGGTCCCATCTAACTCTTTAAGATTCTTTGGACTGTAACCCACCAGTCTCCTCTATCCATGGGATTTTCCAGGCAAGAATACTGGAGTGAGCAGCCATTTCCTCCTCCAGGGGATCTTCCCAACCCAGAGATTGAACCTACGTCTCATGCATCTCTTGCTTTGCAAGCAGGCAGGTTCTTTACCACTGAGCCATCAGAGAAGCCCCTATGTTTTATGTATACATTGTGAAATATTGACTGCAATCAAGCTAATTAACATATCCATCACCTCATATAGTTACCTCTCTTCTTTTGTGTGAGAACATTTAAGATCTGTTCTCTTAGCAGATTTCAAATATACAATACTGTATTATTAACATTAGTCACCATGCTGTACTTTAGATCTCCAGACTTACTTATCCTATGTAACACGAAACTTAGGGCCCTTCATCCAGCAACTCCCCTATCCGCCCCCCCTCCTCTTCTCCAGTCCCTGACAACCACCATTCTAAACTCTGCTTCTATGAATTAGACTTTTTAAGATTCTACATGTAAATGAGATCGCACTGTTTTTGCCTTTCTGTGCCTGCCTTATTTCACTTAGCCTAATGCCTGGAGAATCCCAGGGACAGAGGAGCCTGGCGGGCTGCCGTCTATGGGGTCGCACAGAGTTGGACACGACTGAAGCAACTTAGCAGCAGCAGCAGCAGCAGCAGCAATGTCTTCTAGGATTTTCTATGTTGTCACAAACGACAGGATTTTGTTCTTTTTAAAGGTCAAATAATATTCTGCTGTGTATATATCAGTATATACCATATCTTCTTCATCCATTCATCCCTGATGGACACACGTTTCCATGCCTTGGCTGTTGTGAATAATGATTCATTAAACATGGGTGTGCAGACATCTCTTTGAGATACTGATTTCATTCCTTAGGATATGTACCCAAACCACTACAGTATTCTTGTCTGTGAAATCCCATGGACAGAGAGGAGCCTGGCAGGCTACAGTCCCTGGGGACACAAAAGAGACAGATACAACTCAGAGACCAAGCAGCAACCACAACACATACCTAGAAGTAGATTGCTGAATCCCATGCCCTCTAATTTCTGACTCCATAAATGAGTTTTGCCTATATTTAAAGTTTATATAAGTGAAACAATAGACTATATATGCTTTAGTCTGCTTTTACTCTTTTCTTCATTGTTAGGTTTGGGAGTTTCACCCATATTGTTATAATTAGCAATTGTTTATTCATTTTCATTGATGTATAATATTCCACAAAAGCCACTGTTTGTGTTTCATTAATTCTGTCCCTAATGACTAATTACATGGACTCATCTTTCAAGTAGTTATCAGCCATTTATCCAGTAACTTTTGTCCAATTGTCTATATTTTTTTGTTTTTTAAGAATGCATTTTGCTTAAAAAATTTAATATTTTATTAAACAAGCTGTTTAATCTGTAAAAAAAGAGTTGCAATAAGTATCTAATAGATACCCATATATCTCCTCATCTTGATTCATCAGTTGTTAGCAATTTGCCACATTTGTTCTAT
This sequence comes from Ovis aries, assembly GCF_016772045.2. Taxonomy (NCBI): domain Eukaryota; kingdom Metazoa; phylum Chordata; class Mammalia; order Artiodactyla; family Bovidae; genus Ovis; species Ovis aries. Next base: position 6,848,344 of record NC_056054.1, on the reverse strand, counting down.
CTATAATATCTATGACCTTTTTGTATATCATTTGAGAGTAAGTCTCTTCATCTCTAAATACTTCAAGTCTAAACACATCTCTAAATACTTAAGTATGAATGCCTAAGCAAAAGCATTTTCTTTCAAAATCACAATATTATTAAATGCAAGGAATTTAACATTTTTTATTGCTATTATATGACATATAGCTCAACTGGAATTCCATCACCTCCATTAGCTTTGTTCATAGTGATGCTTCCTAAGGCCCACTTGACTTCACATTCCAGGATGTCTGGCTCTAGGTGAGTGATCACACCATCATGATTATCTGGATCATGAAGATCTTTTTTATGCAGTTCTTCTGTGTATTCTTACCACCTCTTCTTAATATCTTCTGCTTCTGTTAGGTCTATACCATTTCTGTCCTCTAATGAGCTGATCTTTGCATGAAATTTTCCCTTGGGTTCTCTAGTTTTCTTGAAGAGATCTCTAGTCTTTCCCATTCTATTGTTTTCCTCTATTTCTTTGCCTTGGTCACTGAGGAAGGCTTTCTTATCTCTCCTTGCTATTCTTTGAAACTCTGTGTTCAAATGGGTATATCTTTCCTTTTCTCCTTTGCTTTTTGCTTCTCTTCTTTTTACAGCTATTTGTAAGGCCTCATCAGACAGCCAGTTTGCTTTTTTGCATTTCTTTTTCTTGGGGATGGTCTTGATTCCTGTCTCCTGTACAATGTCACGAACCTCCATCCATAGTTCATCAGGCACTCTGTCTATCAGATCTAGTCCCTTAAATCTATTTCTCACTTCCACTGTATAGTCATAAGGAATTTGATTTAGGTCATACCTGAATGGTCCAGTGGTTTTCTCCACCTTCTTCAATTTCAGTCTGAGTTTGGTAATAAGGAGTTCATGATCTGAGCCACAGTCAGCTCCCGGTCTTGTTTTTGCGGACTGTATAGAGCTTCTCCATCTTTGGCTGCAAGGAATATAATTAATCTGATTTTGGTGTTGACCATCTGGTGATGTCCATGTGTAGAGTCTTCTCCTGTGCTGTTGGAAGAGGGTGTTTGCTATGACCAGTTCTCTTGGCAGAACTCTGTTAGCCTTTGCCCTTCTTCATTGTGTACTCCAAGGCCACATTTGCCTGTTACTCCAGGTGTTTCTTGACTTCCTACTTTTGCATTCTAGTCCCCTATAATGAAAAGGACATGTTTTTTTGGGTGTTAGTTCTAAAAGGTCTTGTAGGCCTTCATAGAACCATTCAACTTCAGCTTTTTCAGCGTTATTGGTCAGGGCATGGACTTGGATAACTGTGATATTGAATGGCTTGCCTTGGAAACAAACAGAGATCATTCTGTCATTTTTGAGATTACATCCAAGTACTGCATTTTGGACTCTTTTGTTGACTATGATGGCTACTCCATTTCTTCTAAGAGATTCCTGCCCGCAGTAGTAGATATAATGGTCATCTGAGTTAAATTCCCCCATTCCAGTCCAGTAAAGGATGATGCTGTGAAAGTTCTGGACTTAATATGTTAGCAAATTTGGAAAACTCAGCAGTGGCCACAGGACTGGAAAAGGTCAGTTTTCATTCCAATCCCAAAGAAAGGCAATACCAAAGAATGCTCAAACTGCCACACAATTACACTCATCTCACACGCTAGTAAAGTAATGCTCAAAATTCTCCAAACCAGGCTTCAGCAGTACGTGAACTGTGAACTTTCAGATGTTCAAGCTGGTTTTAGAAAAGGCAGAGGAACCAGAGATCAAATTGCCAACATTCACTGGATCATGGAAAAGCAAGAGTTCCAGAAAAACATCTATTTCTGCTTTATTGACTATGCCAAAGTCTTTGACTGTGTGGATCACAATAAACTGTGGAAAATTCTGAGAGAGATGGGAATACAGACCACCTGACCTGCCTCTTGAGAAATCTGTATGCAGGTCAGGAAGCAACACTTAGAACTGGACATGGAACAACAGACTGGTTCCAAATAGGAAAAGGAGTACGTCAAGGCTGTATATTGTCACCCTGCTTATTTAACTTCTATGCAGAGTACATCATGAGAAATGCTGGACTGGAAGAAACACAAGCTGGAATCAAGATTGCCGGGAGAAATATCAATAACCTCAGATATGAAGATGACACCACCCCTATGGCAAAAAGTGAATAAGAACTAAAAAGCCTCTTGATGAAAGTGAAAGAGGAGAGTGAAAAAGTTGGCTTTAAAGGTCAACATTCAGAAAACGAAGATCATGGCATGTGGTCCCATTACTTCATGGCAAATAGATGGGGAAACAGTGGAAACAGTGGCTAATTTTATTTTTCTGGGCTCCAAAATCACTGCAGATGGTTATTGCAGCCATGAAATTACAAGACACTTACTCTTGGAAGGAAAGTTATGACTAACCTCGACAGCATATTAAAAAGCAGAGACATTACTTTGTCAACAAAGGTCCATCTAGTTAAGGGTATGTTTTTTCCAGTAGTCATGCATGGATGTGAGAGTTGGACTGTAAAGAAAGTGAGTGCCAAAAAATTGATGCTTTTGAACTGTGTTGTTGGAGAAGACTCTTGAGAGTCCCTTGGACTGCAAGAAGATCCAACCAGTCCATCCCAAAGGAGATCAGTCCCGGGTGTTCATTGGAAGGACTGATGTTGAAGCTGAAACTCCAATACGTTGGCCACCTAATGTGAGGAACTGACTCATTGGAAAAGACCCTGATGCTGGGAAAGATTGAGGGCAGGAGGAGAAGGGGACGACGGAGGGTGAGATGGTTGGATGGCATCGCCGACTAATGGACATGGGTTTGGGTGGACTCTGGGAGTTGGTGATGGACAGGGAGGCCTGGTATTCTGCGGTTCATGGTGTTGCAGAGTCGGACATGACTGAGCGACTGAACTGGTATGACATATAATCCATATTAAAATTTCACCAGTTGTCCAAGTAATGCCTCTGTAAAAGCATTTTCCCCTCATCTAGGATCACATATGGCATTTAGTTGTTGTGTATCTTTAGTCTCCTTTAATCTGAATAAATCTTTTATTATCTTTATAATAATAAAGATATCCTTATTATATAATATATATGCCTTTATTATCTATCATTATGTAATAATAATATCTTTATTATAATAAATAATCTGAATCTTCATTTTTGTTTTGCATGGTACTGTTTTGAAGAATACACACTAGTTGTTTTGTAGAATATGTTCTAAATGTAGATATTTCTAGCTGCTTCTTTAGGGTTGAGTTCAAGGTGTTTCTTCTTCTCAGACTATTTCAGAATTGAAGCCCTCTCCTAAAATGGAAAAATTAGTAGCCACGGTCACAGTTCTCGTTTTATCCTGATGTCACTGAGTGCCTCAAGTGAATCACCAACTGTGATCATGACCATTGTCTTAAAATGATTGTTCTTAATCTGTGAGGCAAGAATCTGCTCAGTCCTGGTTTCCAAAGAGTTAGATCTGAAAAGGGAACTGAAATGTATCAAATGCATTTCAATACCTTTTGAAAGGGCTTTATATATTTTTTCTTTAAAAACTATTAATATAATGCATAATTTACATTTTATCCCATTCCCAGAATAAATTCTGTATAATCTATGTGTATGTGTGTGTGTTCAGATTTAGAACACAGGTGTGCAGCAGGATTTTTACTTAGAATCTTTATATTCTTGCCAAATATGAAGCTGCTTTATAGTTGCCATACTTGCTTGTCAAATGTTGAAATCAAGTTTAGTTACCATTTCACAGATTTTCCATTTATTATCATTGCAATTTGCTTTAAAGGATGACTAAAACCACAGCCTGTAAGGAACAATTTGTTCAAACTTCTACAATATTCTTTGATTACTAGTCTTGTTATTTAAAAATTTGCCCAAGATATTTCTTTTCATATTTTCAAGTTTATCACTGCACAACTTCGCTAAGTAGACTCATATTTAAGAAAGTGTCATATATTTTTTATAACAACTTACAAATTTCTATTTTATTTCTTTATATTTTGGATTTTTAAAAATTAGATTTGATAAAGTTTTGACTATTTTGTTAATTTATAAAAGGAAGCATCTCTTGGTTATATTTATGGATTCCATCTTTTTTCCAATTAATTAATTTTTTCTGTATTTTTTTTCTTCTCTAGGTGTCCTTAGGACTAATTTTGTTTAAAAACAAAAAAGAAAACCTGAAGTGAATTTTTAGAAAATGTGCCTTTTTTTCTGATTATCTCAGTGGCAATGACATGTGCTATTTTGAAATGATGTGTTCTCAGTTTCGTTCTCCTCTAAGTAGCTCACCATTGTATATTTTTATTTATTTCTTACTCCTACAGGTTTCTAGGCAAGTGACTTTCACCTTTATGTATTTATTCAAACTTTTTATTTTGTATTGGGGTATAACCGATTAACAATGGGTGACAGTTTCAGATGAACATTGAGGGGACTCAGCCATACATATACATGTATCCATTCTCTCCCAAACTCCCCTCCCCTCCAGGCTGCCACATAACTTGAGCAGAGTTCCCTGTGCTCTACAGGAGGTCCTTGCTGGTTATCCATTTTAAAAAGATATCCAGGGTGTACAGGCAACTGTAACTGCTTTCTCTAATTAGATTGCTGAGTGACTTGGTACTTTCTTTTGAGCCCATATTATTAGTTTGTAGGTTTTCTGTGTCGTGGTAAAAAAAAAAAAAAGTGCTAGTACACTCCTTTGGGGAATATATGAGCTCTGCCGAAGGAAGCATGTACTAAAGTTTTTAAATTCATGGATATTAAAAACAGGAAATAAAGCCAATTATTTATTTGTAAAAAAAATTATGACATGTCTATAAATTTCTTATTAATTACATTGAGCAAATCTCTTATGTCAATATTTGTGTTTGATCTCTTCTGAGCTGACAATATTGCTTTAAAATCTTACAATTGCTCTTCTGTTCAATGTCCTTTGCAATTACAATAATTTTTGCTTTATTTGGCTTAGGCCAGCGTGTAAAGCTCTACTATCATTATCTTCTCATATCGGATTGGGTTTTATGTCCATTAAAAATGGCCCTATTTGCCCCATTACATAGTAGTTACTTAGAATTCAATTTCTTGGAAATTCTATTTCCGTTTCTTCTCTTTATGTGCTAACATTTGCACGTTGTGCATTTGTTCATCTTTTTCTTGTTTCCTGTCCTTGTTTTTCCCCTTTGGGTATTTTTGTAAGCAGCTCACCAGGGAGAATCTTGATATTTTAATAAGTGGGTTTAGTCCATTTCTTGTCCCTCTGTGCTGTCATGCTTTGTGCTCTCAGCTTTAATGCCCCTTGCTGCTCTCTTTCTCATCTGCCCTTTGCCTTAGAGAAATACGTTTCGCCTGCTCTTATTTTCTGAAATGGTTTTGAACTTTGACATTCTAAATGTAATCCTATCAGAGCGGTGCTTTCCAGAGCGCCTGGCAGAACACCAGCTCTTGAGATGCTCTGTAGAAAAAAGACATCTGAGGTCAAACATCATGAACAAGGAGGCATTCTGTGTGTCCACCCCTTAAAGAGTCTTCAAGCACAACAGCATAGCCAAGGCTCTGACAAGTCCTGCAGTGGTGCAGAGGGGACCTGTCTTTGCTTATTTTTCTCAAGTGACTTTTTAGGAGAGCTTAAAGAGTCAGAACTACTGAGCAACTCAGCACATCACATATTCCACTGTCGTAGCCTGAAGTCCTAAAGAAGATACTTCCCCAAATCTTAGTCAAATATGAATTTCTGATCCTATGTTGGTATAGCAAGGAAGATTCCAGTGTAGGTAAGCTTCTTGCTCAGTAAACCCATCTATCCTTAAGACTCAGGACTGTGGCTTGGTGCCCCCAGAAGAAGAGGGTGAGAGGGGCTCACCAGGGAGCCAAGGGGACGATTTGAGCTAGAGGAGAGGAGGTCCCCAGGGATGCTTGAAGGTGGGAGGAGGGCCTGCAGAGTGGGATGGAGGAAGAGGCAAGAAGTGGAGGGCCAGGAGGGGAAAAGTCAGATTCCTGCCTCCCCCTCGGGCTGAGCTCTCGTTGGGGACTGAAAAAGGATGGAGACCCTCAAAAAGCCAGAGTCAAAGTGGAAGCAGGGGGCTTTCATCCCACTTCCTGTTTGGGGTTTGCACAGACCAGCTGGCCCATTTCCCCATACCAGCAGGGGGCAGTCTGCCACATCCGGGCTGAGACCACTCTGAAGTCCAAAGGGATGCAGAAGAGGGGGGCTGGGAGTCTGGAAGTTCCCACAGGCAGGGGTGGGCAAGACCCACAGCCTAGGCTGAGACCTTGAAGACCAGTGAGGACCAGTGGGGGACCCCAGGGTGCCTGGCCAGGAGTGGGAGTGGACCCTGGACCTGGGGACAAAGAAGGCTGCCTCCCAGGAGCTGAGACCTTAAGTCTAGGGACCAGGCAGCCCCTAGGGACCCCATGGAGAAAGAAGCAGGGAAATCGATTCCCTGGTCACACTTTCCTCCCCCTTCCATCTCCTGCCAGCATCCCCACTTACTAAACACAAGCAGTAGCTACAGGACAAGGAGACAAAGAAGGGGACACATAGGTCAGCTCTGCAGGATCCGGAGCGGAATGGGGAGCAGGAGCCCCTGCAAGGCTCGTAGGTCTCCTGGCCTTGCAGTTGCTGGTTGGGTCCAAGGACAACCCAGGGCAGCACAGGAGTCAGTCGTGGGTTCAAGACCCTCTCCCCCATGCTGTGAGGTCCACTCTGCTCTCTACCCAGAGGTCAGCTTGCTGGGAGAGGGGAGCAACAGTCACTGAGAAAGAGCCCAGGACACCCTCTCTAGGAAACTGGTATGGTGGCCCACCTCCTTCCTGTCCTGCCCCCTTTCCAGTCCCAGAGGATGGATTCAGATCAACCAGAGAACAACACCTACCGGGGTCCAGCCCTGGTGGATCCGGGGTAATTCAAAGCGGGGACAGAGTCAGCGTCCTAGGAATTAATTGCTTAATTAAAGATATAGAGGGAGATTAGAAAGAAATAGTGTAGTAGGAAAATTAGTGGAGAAAAAGAGGCTGAACAACTTGGTTTACGTGGGATACCAATAAAGCTTCGAGACAAGAAGCTAGCACCACCTACGTAGGCCACGGGCGCCCACTTGAATATCGGAGGGTGCCCCGCCCTGGGCTCCCTCTCATGTGGAACTTAAAAGCCAGGGCAAAATTAGCAGGCTTGGCGAGCACCCATGCTCCAGATGGGAATTCAGCCAGAAAAACGGAGAACAAGAAAGAATGATACAGGGGAATCAGTCTTTCCAGAAACTGATCCGTTTTCTTTATTTTCAGGTTTGCTTATGTATTTTTGTTACACATAGGGATGAATGCAGAGTCATGTGGGGTCAGCAGACCTGACCTTTATCAAAATCAGGTGCTTCATATAAAAGTATAAAAAGGTCTTAGGGGTTTTACATCATCTTCTGGCCATGAGGTCTGCTGACATTTTATGATCCTCTCTTTTCTGATAATGGTCAGTCAACCAAAAAACTTATTTTCCAGGGGTGATTTTTCTTAAACCAGGCACCATCCTCAGAAGGTACCAGATAAAGTTGCATTCCTATAGGGTGAGGGTGTAGTGGGTTACAATTAAGAAAGGAATTTACTTAGCCTAAGGTTAACATGATTCATCTTAAAGGTTAATACTTATTTTTCCTATATGCTAGTTATATTCATTATAAGGGCAGGGAATATGGAGACTTAGCAGCAAATATTGGCCCAACAAATGAAAAACCCTTCACCAACATGATTCCTAATCAACCCACTATACTATGCTAATAATTTTCAAACTTCTCAAAAGAATCTGTATTTAAAAAGTTTACAGCATCTCATGCCTCTCACAGTTGGGAGGCTGTAAACAATCACATGTGGCTGGACGAACCTGCTCAGGCAGGCTAGAGAACCTTCAGAGGAGTTCGTAAGTTGAAACACTCTTGTCACACCCAGGAATTTTTGTTGACTGGAGCTGTAGGTTAACTCCTTCTCTGATAGAGGTGATGGGGGAGAACCCCCCAGTAAAGTCAGAGGTGTAGGTGAGAGCATAAAACAGTAAAGTAGGCAGACTCTGGTTTTGGGGATAGATGCTTGGAAACAGGGGGTTTCCTGAGGCTCGATGCCAAAGCCTCCTTCCTCATGACCTTTGCCATGGGCGGAGTTCCTCACGCTGGCTCCCGGCAAGCACCGAAAGACAGCAGGTGAGCAAAGCCATAATTGTTAACCCTGATCCCCAAGGACATGGACATTTCGTATGAATCAGTTTCAAAAAGACGTGCCTATTTGGCGGTAGCAAGTCATCCTGATGAAGAGAATTTGTTAACGTTAATGCCTTCCAGTGATTCCCATCTCCCTCGCGCAAATCAGCACCCACTATTTACAGCCCACATGTTGTCAAACAGTGATGTCTTTGCATTTACTTCCCTTTAATTGAAACTATGTGATTAGAGCCTTCTGTGAACAGTCTCCACGAGCCTGTGTGGATCCGCGGAACTCTGCAGCTGTTGGAGACAGTGCCTGCCTTCCTTTCTGTTCAGCGTGCCAGTGGCAGGGGTCAGGCGTGCTGGACTTGTTGACATTATCTGGACTTTAATGAGTTGGGAAAATACTCATATTCCAGATGTTGTTCCTGTGAACTTCTGTTACCCTGGCTTGCCGGAGACCATGGGTTGGTATGGTCAGGATGGCTGATGTGGAGGTCACTGGCCTGTTTTGTAGAAGGTTCAGAACATGGATGGCCTTGGTTGGATCATCCTTGGATGGCAGGAAGTGCAGATATGGGAGGCCTGGGGAGTCATCACGAGGACCACCTGGTAATACATTTCAGCAAGTCCCCCATCCAGTCTGTGGCTCCAGGTCCCCACACCTGAGGCTTCCTCACAGGTGGGTTTCAGCTTGAACAGGGAGGGGTCACACAGCAGAATCACCTGGGGAGGAGGGACTGAAAAGGCTGGTGCCTGGCTTCCACCTCCACCCATCCATTGATTGTGTGTGGGCATCTGTGTTTGAAGGAGCCTAGGTAGGCTAGGACTGAGAATTGCCAAGTCAGGCTAAGCCTCTTTCTCTTCACCTGTCATTCACATCTTCCCTGGGAGGAAGAGGATCAGGGGCTCATTGGTGATGATTGGAGAGTGGTCTGGGCCCTTCTCACTTCCTTTCAGGAACCTGCCTACAGAGAGGTGTCCTTTGGCCCATGGTCCTTCCCTGCACTTAGGACCAGCCCCTAAGGGCAAAGTCCTGGGGTGTCTAGCTTTGCTCATGGTTAGGTGGGCATTTGCTACTTATGTGACGAAGCACCATGAACTCACCTGGCCGAGACTCTCAAGCCATGTCTCCAGGAAGCTTCTGCCAGTGATAAAGCTGCTAGTCTCGTCTTTGGCCTGGCAGCTCTTTCTGTATCTAATTGATTCAAATCACAGATGGTGAAGGACAGGGGGTCCTATTGACACTGCTCAAACACCCCCCCCACCCACACCTGAGGTTAAATCTGTCTTATTGGCATATGCTCCCTCCACTATTGGCTTTCCCAGGTGGCACTTGTGGTAGAGAAACTGCCTGCAATGTAGGAGATGACAGTACGGAGAATGTGTGTGGAGTACTCTGAGTGTGTTTCAGGAATGTCTCTGTTAAGAACTATGTGTAATTGGAAGCAAATTAAATCCATCTTCATTATAATAAACACTTATTTATGAATTCCTTATGAATTCTTACTTATGAAGAAGCTGAACGGTTCTATGAAGACCTACAAGACCTTCTGGAACTAACACCCCCAAAAGATGACTGGAATGCAAAAGTAGGAAGTCAAGAAACACCTGGAGTAACAGGCAAATTTGGCCTTGGAGCACAGAATGAAGCAAGGCAAAGGCTAATAGAGTTCTGCCAGGAGAACTGGTCATAGCAAACACCCTCTTCTAACAACACAAGAGATGACTCTACACATGGACATCACCAGATGGTCAACACTGAAATCAGACTGATTATATTCTTTGAAGTTAAACATGGAGAAGCTCTATATACTCAGCAAAAAACAAGACCAGGAGTTGACTGTGGCTCAGATCATGAACTCCTTATTGCCAAATTCAGACTTAAATTGAAGAAAGTAGGGAAAACCACTAGACCACTCAGGTATGACCTAAATCAAATCCCTTATGATTATACAGTGGGAGTGACAAATAGATTCAAGGGACTAGATGTGATAGACAGAGTGCCTGAAGAACTATGGACAGAGGTTTGTGACATTGTACAGGACGAAGTGATCAAGACCATCCCCAAGAAAAAGAAATGCAAAAGGGCAAAATGGTTGTCTGAGGAGGCCTTACAAATAGCTGTGAAAAGAAAAGAAGTGAAAGGCAAAGGAGAAAGGGAAAGATACACCACCCATTTGAATGCAGAGTTCCAAAGAATAGCAAAGAGAGATGAGAAAACCTTCCTCAGTGATCAGTGCAAAGAAATTAAAAAAAAAAAAAAAGAATGGAAAAGACTAGAGATCTCTTCAAGAAAATTAGAAATACCAAGGGAACGTTCATGCAAAGATGGGCTCAATAAAGGACAGAAATGGTATGGACCTAACAGAAGCAGAAGAAATTAGGAAAAGGAGGCAAAAATACACAGAAGAACTATACAAAAAAGATCCTCATGACCCAGATAATCACGATGGTATAATCACTCACCTAGAGCCAGACATCCTGGAATGCAAAGTCAAGTGAGCCTTAAGAAAAAAAAAATAATAATAATAAAAGAAAAAAAAAGAAGCATCAGTATGAACGAAGCTAGTGGAGGTGATGGAATTCCAGTTGAGCTATTTCAAATCCTAAAATATGATGCTGTGAAATTCCTGCACTCAATATGTCAGCAAATTTGGAAAACTCAGCAGTGGCCACAGGACTGGAAAAGGTCAGTTTTCATCCCAATCCCAAAGAAAGGCAATGCCAAAGAATGCTCAAACTACCACGCAATTGCACTCATCTCACATGCTAGTAAAGTAATGCTCAAAATTCTCCAAGCCAGGCTTTAGCAATACATGAACCGTGAACTTCCAGATGTTCAAGCTGGTTTTAGAAAAGGCAGAGGAACCAGAAATCAAATTCCCAGCATCCGCTGGATCATGGGAAAAAGGAAGAGAGTTCCAGAAAAACATCTGCTTTATTGACTATGCCAAAGCCTTTGACTGTGTGGATCACAATAAACTGTGGAAAATTCTGAAAGAGATGGGAATACCAGACCACTTGACCTGCCTCTCGAGAAACCTGTACACAGGTCAGGAAGCAGTGGTTAGAAATGGACGTGGAACAACAGACTGGTTCCAAATAGGAAAAGGAGTATGTCAGGGCTGTATATTGTCACCCTGCTTATTTAACTTATATGCAGAGTATATAATGAGAAACGCTGGGCTGGAAGAAGCACAAGCTGGAATCAAGATTACTGGGAGAAATATCAATAACGTCAGATATGCAGATGACACCACCCTTATGGCAGAAAGCGAAGAGGAGCTAAAAAGCCTCTTGAAGAGAATGAAAGAGGAGAGCGAAAAAGTTGGCTTTAAGCTCAACATTCAGAAAACGAAGATCATGGCATCTGGTCCCATCACTTCATGGGAAATAGATGGGGAAACAGTGGAAAGAGTGTCAGACTTTATTTTTGGGGGCTCCGAAATCACTGCAGATAGTGAATGCAGCCATGAAATTAAAAGATGCTTACTCCTTGGAAGAAAAGTTATGACCAACATAGATAGCATATTCAAAAGCAGAGACATTACTTTGCCAACAAATGTCCGTCAAATCAAAGCTATGGTTTTTCCAATAGTCATGTATGCATGTGAGAGTTGGACTATAAGAAAGCTGAGTGCCAAAGAATTGATGCTTTTGAACTGTGATGTTGGAGAAGATTCTTGAGAGTCCCTTGGACTACAAGGAGATCCAACCCATCCATCCTAAAGGAAATCAGTCCTGAATTCATTGGAAGGACTGATGCTGAAGTGGAACCTCCAATACTTTGGCCACCTGATGAGAAGAACTGACTCATTTGAAAAGACTCTGATGCTGGTAAAGATCGAAGGTGGGAGCAGAAAGGGACGATAAAGGATGAGATGGCTGGATGGCATCATAACTCAATGGACATGAGTTTGAGTAAGCTCCAGGAGTTGGTGATGGACAGGGAAGTCTGACATACTGCAGTCCATGGGGTCACAAAGAGTGGGACACAACTGAGTGACTGAACTGATATGTTCCTTTGTTTGTATTCTACTTTCTAAATTAACCTACTGGAGATGAGAAACAAATAACATATCTGGGGGAGTAGAAGATGATGACTACAGAAAGCCAAATTAGGATGGTGCCCTTAGACATGATCCTTGGTGTGGACCAGCCCCTTATGTGGTCCACTGGAATTTGCTCCAAGAGCCTGGCCTGGCCACACTTCAGCGCAGACCGAGTTGGAAGGACACCCGTCACTGTGTCATAATCCTTGAGGCAGCTCTCCGCAACCAGACAGCACCGGGGGCAGAGCCTGACCTGGAACGCTGCCCTTATCCTAAGCCAGACACCACTCCTCAGATAGCATGCATCATGTTTCGGCTTCTTGATTCATGTAGGAAAAAATGCATTTTAGGAAATGTATCAAATTATATTCCTGGAAGAAAACTATGAAAAATTTCTAGTCTGTGCCTACATGAAATATGATTATATTTTATCCTTAAACTTAGAGATGGAAAAAAAATAATATCACAGTTATTTAAATCTTCACTTTGTTAATTAATGCTGAAATGTACATATGTTGCTTCTTTTTTAATTAAACACCTTTATTTTCCTCTGAGATATTTCTGGCTAACTGATTCTTAAGAGTTCTTTATGAGAGCAAAGGTCATGTGAGTTGAAATGATTTTCCTGAGATTGTCATTAATCTTAGGGTTGTTTTTGGTGGCTTTTCATGGAAGCTTTATACTTTTTTATGCTTTCTGTAATAGTATATACATATCACTTTTCTCTGTTTGATCTTGAAATATTTGTTTATACCGTCACATTATCTCTGACTAAACAAGTCTCAACATCCAATATTAACAAACAACTCCATCCAGAAAAACAAATGGCCAGCGCAGAAAAGTCATCAACATATCCACTGAAACACAGGGGGCCAAGAGAGGGGAATAATGTGAAAAAATAGAACAAAGGTGTCTGTATTGCAAGAATAAAAAAAATTAAAAATGTACCAAGTTTTGCATTTCCCAAAAGGAGACCCTCTCTAAACAGAGAAGAGACAGATTCCAGTTAGACTTCCAGCTCTGGCCACATACGTTGTGATGTCCAGGATATTCACTGGTTGTAAAATGATGGACTAATACATTAAAACTCCTGTCTTGGTTCAACTGAAACTTGAAGACAACAGATGCAACAGTCCACTGAAACCTCCACGCAGAGATTTGAACATAGATTAAGAAACCCAGTTGTACAATTTTTAAGACCTTCACCCACATTAAATAAAGATGGGATGTGGCAACTGAGACAGTGTTTTACAAACAGCATGAAGGGTATCTGCTCTCACCTTGAGCGTGGTTTGAGGATTTTCACCAGGACGCCCTGGAGAGTTTGAGATATGAAGTCCCTTGCAGTTTGGGGACACAGAGATCTGGCACTTGACTCCCTCAGATTGATGTAAGAGGCAGAGAAGAGCTGGTCAGCTACTGATGAGTAAGCTGCAGGAGGTGGGCATCCTGTGACTGACCCGCAAGCCCAGAATATGCCAGGGCAAAGAATCCACGAGCATTTGCTCAGGTGGGTCCACACAGATGAGCCCACTGTGGAAGGCGTCAGGTCCAGCAATATCCTTCATCAGAGAGAAACTCAAGGTACTGTGCCGGGAGCCAGCGTGAGGAACTCCGCCCATGGCAAAGGTCATGAGGAAGGAGGCTTCAGCATACGCAAAGGCGGGATCAAGCCTCAGGAAACCCCGTGTTCCCGAGCATCTACCCCCAAAACCAGAGTTTGCCTACTTTATTGTTTTATGCTCTCACGTATACCTCTGACTTTACGGGGGGCTGTTCCCCCACCACCTCTCTTGGAGAAGGAGTTAACTTGCAGCTTCAGTTAACAAAAATTCCTGGGTGTGACAAGAGTGTTTCAACTTACGAACTCCTCTGAAGGTTCTCTAGCCTGCCTGAGCAGGTTCATCCAGCCACATGTGATTGTTTACAGCCTCCCAACCGTGAGAGGCACGAGATGCTTTAAAACTTTCTAAATACAGACTCTTTTGAGAAGTTAGAAAATTATTAGTATAGTATAGTGGGTTGATTAGAAATTATATTGGTGAAGGGTTTTTCATTTGTTGAGCCAATATTTGCTGCTAAATCTCTATATTCCCTGCCTTTATAATGAATATAACTAGCATATAGGAAAAATAAGTATTAACCTTTAAGATTAATCATCTTAAACCTTAGGCTAAGTAAATTCCTTTCTTAATTGTAACCCATTACACTCTCATCCTATAGGAATGTAATTTTATCTAGTACCTTCAGAGGGTGGTGCCTGGTTTAAGGAAAAAATCACCCCTGGAAAAAAATAAGTTTTCTGGTTGACTGACAATTATCAGAAAGGGCCATAAAATGTCAGCAGACCTCATGGCCTGAAGATGATGTAAAACCCCTAAGACCTTTGTATAATTTTATATGAAGCACCTGATTTTGACAAGGGCCAGGTCTGCTGACCCCGCGTGACTCTGTATTCATCCCTATGTATAACAAAAAGTATATAAGCAAACCTGAAAATAAAGAAAATGGATCAGTTTCTGGAAAGACTGATTCCCCCATGTCTTTCTTTCTTGTTCTCCATTTTTCTGGCTGAATTCCTATCTGGAGCATGCGTACTCACCAAGCCTGCTAATTTTGCCTGGGCTTCTAAGATCTGACCGGAGAGACCTCAGTGCCTCCTTTCCTTCGGGAGAATGGAAAGACACCTGTGGCCTACGTAGGTGGTGCAAGCTTCTTGTCTCGAAGCTTTATTGGTATTCCACATAAACCAAGTTATTCAGCCTCTTTTTCTCCACTAATACTCCTACTACACTATTCTTTTCTAATCTCTCTTTATACTTCTAATTAAATAAGTTTTTTCCTAGGATGCCAATTCTGTCTCCCCTTTGAATTACCCTGGATCCACTGGGGCTGGACCCCGGCAGTACTGCTGGGTCCCGTGATGGCACTGGGATGGGAGACAGGGGATGTGGAAGCAGGAAGTGGTTAGAGACCTGTCTATATTATGGAGCAACAGGAAAGTAGTATTCAGGGATGGGAACAGAGTTTCTCCCAAGAACCTAGAAACTGCCCCCATGTGTAACAGAGTCAGTATAAGCCTCAGCCCATCAACTCAGAACATCATGGCTCAGATGACTGCCTCTTGCCTGTGGCTCTTTAATGTCTGTGCATGTGTGCAGGGAATGATTAAGGGGGAACAGGAAGGAGGGGGATAAAGAAGAAACAGCCATACCCCCAGCCCCAGTGTGGCTTACTGCCTTCATGGGCATGGGAAGAGAGGGAGGGGCTGTATCTGAAAGAAGCCTTAAGCTTCAGCTCACCATGGACTGGACATTCCGGTGACCAGCGAGGGACTGTGTATTCCCTAAGAATGGCTAGGAAAAAAACAAGACACTTCCCAAGTCTTCATTGGAACAGGGGAAATCAGAATTCATTTAAAGAGACATAAAAGACAAAATTGCTGGATCCTTCTGTCCCATGGGTCCCCTGGTTCACTGTGCTGGTTACATCCAGAATTCCATGACAGCACCTAGCAGGAAGTTAATTCAGTTCAGTCCAGTCACTCAGTCACGTCCAACTCGGCAAGCCCATAGACTGCGGCACGCCAGGCCTCCCTGTCCATCACCAACTCCTGGAGTTTACTCAGACTCATGTTCAGTGAGTCGGTGATGCCATCCAACCATCTCATCCTCTGTCATCCCCTTCTCCTCCTGCCTTCAATCTTTCCCAGCATCAGGGTCTTTTCAAATGAGTCAGTTCTTCGCATCTGGGGTAAATTAAAATTCTTCATGTGGGAATTCCCTGGTGGTCCAGTGGTTAAGGCTCGGCCCTTTCACTGGTGGGCCCCAGGTTTTCTCCTTGCTTGGGGAATTAAGATTCTGCAAGCCTACCACCATGGCCAAAAGGGAAAAAAAATATTCAGGAAACCCAGTTTCAGAGGGAAATTTTGGGGATAGATGAACAAGATGGGCCAGGAACAGATAACTTGAAGACTGGAGGCAGCAGCTAGGGTTCACTATACTATTCTGCCTACTTTTTTGTGTTTCAAAATTCCCACAATGAAAGGTTAAAAAGTGTAACTAACATGTGCTTTGAAGACATCACTGAACAATGAAAATGCTGCAGATAACTTCAGGCCCCCACCCACTATGTTCTAGCTGAGGACCAGCCCTCATGCAGTGGGGACTCAAAGTCACCAGTTAGCCTCCAATGTTGGGCCCTTGTCCCCTACACTTATTGCCTGCCTTGCTGAAATGGCCAGAGGGAATCTTGATCTGAGGACAGACCTTTTCTTGTCCCATGTATTACATAATCCCCTGGGACTCTCCCCTTTCTCCTTCTAGCATGGTTGGTATATTAAGGCATCAGAGAAGTTGACCATTTGTGGGGTAGAAAGGACTTGACCATTGGGAAAATCAGATTTGCCCCAGAAGAGTTAAATTCCCTGCACGATCTCAGAGGAGAGATTTGCAAAACCACACTGCAGAGGCAGACTGGGTTTTGAGCCATTAATGAAGGAATCAGACGTTCATTTCCCTAATTAACAGGTTTCAAGGTCATGCTTCTTTCTCCTCCATGAATGCATAACCCTTTTACAAGTCATTATAATAATATTACGTGGAGAGGGCTTTGATCATGAATACTGAGCATCTTATAATCGGTGGTTTTCACTAATGTGTCATTATAGTGGCTCTAACGGTAGCTGAGGCACCACAGTTTGTGAGTTTCATTTTTACTGTTAAGAAGTAGAATGTATTCCAGATTATCCTTGTAATATTGTCTCAATCATTCTCTTGCATTCTGACACATGTTCCTCAATGTGATTGAAAGATATGGAATTGGTATTGTCTTAGGGCACTTGGGGGAAGGTTTTGTAGGTATGAACACCATCCATTGTTTGTCTGGCAGTGGGGAGTAAAAAAGTTAAGATCCACTCTTTAGATGCCCAATTAGTGATCGTCAAGTTGAGTTGAACTTTGAATCTTGCAGTTTCTATTCTGCAAAAATGTGTAGAATAGACAGATTCCCTTCAATTCCTTTGAATGAAAGTGCAGAATAAGACAGATTCCCTTCAATTCCTTTAAACAAAAACCTCACCAAGAGGGGACAGCTTGTGTGAACAGAGGAATACATTATTCTCTTGGCTAATACACTTTTTCAGAAAAATCACCATGAAAAATCCTCATCAAATGCTTGTTTTATTAAAAGGTATGGATAATGATAAATCGGCCTTGGAGGAAAGGTTTATGGTTAGAGGTAATTTTATCGATTTGAGCCTGGTTGGTCTCTTGGAAGCACAGCATTATTTTCAGTAAATCGATTGTGTCTGGTTTGTAAAGGCTTTGCACTACGTTTGTCTTAAGTGATATTTAAATAATTGATCACAGTTTGTGTTTGTTAATGACCTTTCACTGAACTGTCATTGACCTGCATTGGGCCACAGAGATCAGTTTTGTGGACAGCTTGTTCATCTTTGTGACTTTTCTTAAATAGCTGGTGTTTTTCTACATTCAAACCCTCTATTAGGTGTTTAAATCAGAAAGAATTATGAGTCTAGCTTATTTTTAGAAATTAAAAAGGGGTCTGGATGAGAAATTCCTATACCTTTATAGGTACAGAAAGCCCACACGCATGCTCAGCATCCCCCACTGGGATCAGATATTGAAATTCTAGGATGGAGGAGGAAAATTAGCACCATGGATCCCAAATGGAACCCACCCCCTTTCCTCTCAAATCTGGGTTTCTGATTTAACTCATTGGAAAAGACAGAAGGCAAAAGTGGAAGGGGGCAACAGAGGATGAGATGGTTAGATAGTACTATTGACTCAATGCACATGAATTTGAGCAAACTCTGGGAGCAAGTGGAGGATGCTATCTCCCAGAGTTCACGCTGACATGCTGCGGTCCATGGGGTGGCAAAGAGTCGGACATGACTTAGCAACTCAACAACAACTTCACTAAGGATGTCTGTTATTACACTGCTTCCCCCATCACCAGTACAGGTGACCCGGGTAGAGGAAGGCATGATAATAGTGTTGATGGACGGGTCTCTGAGAAGTTAGTGACCACAGAGGGGTCCAGCCCAGGGACTTCGAACTCCAGAGATCTCCATGACACAGGCAGTGGAGGCTGTGGCTCCAGGGTTCCTTGAGTGTTAGTGGCCTTCTGGTGGGCAGAGATCCAGGTCCCCAGTGCCAACTTCATCCAGAGCTTCTGGGCTTAATCTCTTTGAATTGATTTGCTCGCATCTGCTTCCTCCTTGTAGGAAAATGACCAAAATTTATCACTGGGGTAAATAACTTTTTGCTTTGGGAGAGCCAGCCATGAAATTAAAAGACGCTTACTCCTTGGAAGAACAGTTATGACCAACCTAGATAGCATATTGAAAAGCAGAGACATTACATTGCCTACAAAGGTCTGTCTAGTCAAGGCTATGGTTTTTCCAGTGGTCATGTATGGATGTGAGAGTTGGACTGTGAAGAAGGCTGAGCGCCGAAGAATTGATGCTTTTGAACTGTGGTGTTGGAGAAGATTCTTGAGAGTCCCTTGGACTACAAGGAGATCCAACCAGTCCTTTCTGAAAGAGATCAATCCTGGGATTTCTTTGGAAGGAATGATGCTAAAGCTGAAACTCCAGTACTTTGGCCACCTCATGTGAACAGCTGACTCATTTGAAAAGACTCTGATGCTGGGAGGGACTGGGGGCAGGAGGAGAGGGGACAACAGAGGATGAGATGGCTGGATGGCATCACCGACTCAATGGATGTGAGTTTGAGTGAACTCCGGGAGTTGGTGATGGACAGGGAGGCCTGGCGTGCTTTGACTCATGGGGTCGCAAAGAGTTGGACACGACTGAGCGACTGAACTGAACTGAACTGAAGGAGATCAGGCTATAGGAGATTGAAGTGAGCCGTTTCTGTCTTACGTGGTGAAATCTAGAAGGCTTGGGTTTTCTGCAGACAGCCGTTGGATGGGGAGGTGGAGTTTGGACCTCAGTAGTGGGGGTGGATCAGTTTCCTTGGGCTGCTATAAAAAAGCACCGCAATCCCGGTGACTCGAAACAACGGATTTGCATTGTCTCATTGCTCTGGAGGCTGAAGTCCAAGATCAAGGAGTCGGCAGGGCCTCACTTCCTCTGGAACCTATGGGGAAAATGCTTTTTTGCCTCTTCCTGGCTTCTGATTAAAGGCAGGCAGTCTTGGGTGTTCTTTGCTTTGCGGATGTATTGCTCTAATTCTCTGTTTTCCTCCAGCCTTCCTGTGCATCTTTGCATCATCTTCCCTCTGTGCACATCAGCCCAATGTCTCTCTTCTTATAAGGACACAAGTCATTCTGGATTGGAGTCCACCCTAAGGATCTCATTCAACTTGATGACCCATGAAAAGCTCTCATTTTAAATAAGATCGGGGCTTCCCTGGAGGCTCAGGCAGTAAAGTGTCTGCCTGTAGTGTGGAAAACTTGGGTTTGATCCCTGGGTCAGGAAGATCCCCTGGAGAAGGAAATGGCAATCCACTCCAGTACTCTTGCCTGGAAAATTCCATGAATGGAGGAGCCTGGTAGGCTACAGCCCATGGGGTCACAAAGAGTCAGAGCAACTTCACTGGTTCACTGGTTAAATAAGATCACACTCTGAGGTCCTGAGTATGAGGACTTCAATGTTCTATCTTCTGAGGGAGGGTTGGGGGTGCACAATTTAACCCATAAAAAGGGGGAGATTGAAGAAAATGGTTAAGGGGTGGGAGGTCCAGAGGCTGGATCTCAGGAAAGCAAGCCTGGTGGTGTGGGATGACCAGAAAATGTTTAGTATTGGTAAAGTCTAACACTCAGTTTGAAGGCATTCTTTGTTCTAATCTAGAATCCCTCTGGGTTTTGCACTGTTGCTGCTGCTGCTGCTAAGTCGCTTCAGTCGTGTCTGACTCTGTGCAACCCCATAGACGGCCTCCTACCAGGCTTCCTGGTCCCTGGGATTCTCCAGGCAAGAACACTGGAGTGGGCTGCCATTTCCTTCTCCAATGCATGAAAGTAAAAAGTGAAAGTGAAGCTGCTCAGTCGTGTCCAACTGTTAGCGACCCCATGGACTGCAGCTAACCAGGCTCCTCCATCCATGGGATTTTCCAGGCAAGAGTACGAGCCTCTACTAAAATCATGTGCACAAGAGCCTCAAGCTTGTGAGAACGAAAGAGGAGCAGATGAATCCATGTTTTGGATGAAGAGAGAATAGCTTTTACTGTATAAATAGTTGTGGATTAGTTGTCTGGATCTTGCGCTTGATTATAACGAGATTGTCACAAGAGCAGGGTGCCTTTGCTCATCTCACAGAATGTTGCCTGGGAACTAGTAGGAACCCAGTTAACATTTGATGAGCAGGTACATGAATGAAGCTGCAAGAGGAAAGGGAATCTTGGGGGTCTGAACTCTAACAATCACCTTCGAGCACATGACTTTGTGGGTATATATGCATATTCCTTTAAAATAAATGCCTAGCAAAGGAATCGTAGTGTCAAATGGATTTCATATTTAGGACTTGAAATATATATTGTCAAATTCCCACCTGTCAATATGTTATGAATATAAAAGTCCATCTAGAACGGCATGAAAGCATTTGGTTTCTTACAATAGCTTAAAACCTAATAAAACATTTCAAAGTTATAATTTTTCAAAAACAAATGACTGGTTTTTTTCCATATGCATTGAAAACATTCAGAAAATAGAGCATGAATAGAAAAATAGTTAAAAGAAAATTGAGTTTGAGAACTGGGCTGATAATATATATTTGTATGGTAACAGGGCACTGTCTGATGTGTGTTAGCCCTCTAATACTCAATTGCCAGTAGAACGCTGGATTTCCCTTTGTTAGTGGGGCTCAAGCAGTTTGAAGTATAGCAGAAAGGGCCTCCAGAAGATTGGAGAACCCAGGCACAATCCATTTCCACATTTTTAATAATTATCTTCCACACTAGCCTTCTTGCCATCCAGGAGATGGACAATGGCCATCTGACAGAAAGCCTTTCCCTTAGTGGGTACTTGGCAAATACTAACTGAATCAAAATGAGTAATGTGAAGGAAATGTTTGCGAAGAACAAAAAGAAAGGAAGTATAATGGCCAAGTTTCTAACTTTCACTGAAACGGAGATTCAGACAAGCCAGTTAAACCTCAGAGACCCTGACATTCTCAGCAAATAGCCCAGCATCCTCCGTTATAATCCTCAGGTCCTCCTCATTGGTATTCTGTCTGGGGAACTGGATCTGAGGTCCAGATTGATATCCTGACATTTAAATCTTACCTCGTGACATTTTCTCGATGCTCTGTGTGGCTATAAGGTCGTCTCAAGGGTGCTGAGTGGCTGGGGTGGGGCGGAGCACCGATCCTGTGGTCCTGGCCCTGATTGAGCGTATCTGCTGCTGGTCTGTGGATTCAGAGGATATTAGTACGAGGGACTATTGAAGAAAGTGCGTCTTCAGCTCTGACGTGAACTACAGCTCGGCCTGGTGGGAAAGAACACCGAGTCAGTGTCAGATCTGTGTTCTGACTTCTTCCCTGAGAAGGTTGCATGGCCTTGAACTGGTCAGCACGTCGTTTTGAGAACCGATGAGAAATACATAGAAAAGCACTTTAATATTTGAGGTCACCGAGGCCACTTAATTATTTCTCATTGATATATTGTTGTTCATTCTCTCAGTAGTGCTTAACTCTTTGTGACCCCAGGGGCTGCAGCACGCCAGGCTTCCCTGTCCTTCATTGTCTCCCAGAGCTTGCTCAGACTCACGTCCATTGAGTCGGTGATGCCATCCAACCCTCTCATCCTCTGTCGCCCCCTTCTTCTCCTACCCTTAATCTTTCCCAGTATTAGGGTCTTTCCCAATGAGTCAGCTCTTCACCTCAGGTTATTGATGTGCACATAGTTGATTTATAATGTTGTGTTAATTTCTGCTGTACAGCAAAGTGACTCAGTTATACACATACATGCATTCTTTTTCAAAAATACTCTTGTTTCCATTGTGGTTGCTTGTAGGATACTGAAGATGGCCACCTGTGCTATACAGGAGGATCTTGATGTGTTTCCATTCCACATATAGTAGCTTGCACCTGCTAACTCCAAGCTCCCTCTCCACCCCTCCCCCACCGCCCTCCTCTTGGCAACCACAAATCTGGTCTCTATGTTGTGAATCCAAAGCCCTTTAAATGATCACAGTGGAAACAGTTCACCTGCTCGCACACCACCTGCCCTAAGCTTTGGAGCTGTGCCTCCGTCAGAATTGCTTCTCCTGACTGATTCACTTTGGTGAAACTGGAGGCATCAGAATTACCCCTCTGGCCTTCTATAGAAACTGGTCCTGGATTCTCAGCCCCTGCCTCTGTCCATCTATAACACTGATTCATCCCTGAGGACAGGTGATCTGATGGTTGGTCTCCACCCAGGGCCTTCTCTCGAAGGACCTGCAGTTCATGGAGTGGACGTATCACAGAGGGCTCTCTCTGATTGCAATTCCCTTCTGTGGAGGCTTGAAGGGCCCTGCGGTGGTCTTCTGATCATCAAAGTCCAGGCTAGGATTGGACACTCCTTGATTCCAGGACCACATCTCCTATAACTCTGCATCTCAAGTGTGTGAGTCGGGGCTGGCCTTAGCATAATAGAAGCTCTTCTCTGGTTTACCTAACAGTCCCAGGGAGGTTGGTGGGGTCTCTTAGGAGCCCAGGCTGAATGAAGCAGGATCTATCATCCTTACCACACGGCCACAGCTGCCGTGGTTTTTCCCATTCCAGCCAACTAGAAGGGAGAAAGGGCAGGAGGAGGGCACTTAGGGGCCCTTAAATGGCAAGGCCTGAGAGAGGCACACCCTCATCTTCACACCCCATGGGCTAGAGCCAGGCCTGAGGCCTCGGTTCCAGGAGGGAGGCTGGGGAATGCAGCCCACTGGTGTGCACAGGAGGGAGACGCAGTGTGTCCTGGGGAGCAGCTGTTTGCTATGTCTGGGGTCTAGTGGAGAGTAGGTCCCCAACAGATGCTGCTGAATGAATGGTTCCAGTTAAGAATTTAAGAAGTTTCTCTTTTTTGTAAATAATTTTTTAGATATTTATTTAGCTGCAGTGGGCCTTAATTGCAGCACAAAGGATCTTTAGTTGCAGCATGCAAGATTTAGTTCCTTAATTAGAGATTGAACTTGGGCCTCTGCATTGGGAATGCAGTCTTAGCTGGTCTTAGGCCTGGACCACCAGGAAAGTCTTAAGAACTTGAGTAGTTTCTGCAGTGTCTGTAGGAATATGATATTCAAGATATCCATCCAATGTTGTTGGTTTTCTGCCCACAGATTCTGTGTATATCACTAGCCACAAAAGCATTTCATTTAACCCTTATTGTGTTTGGGGCACTGAGCTACACATTAGAGGTCTCTTGCAAATAACACCAGGTCCCTGCCTTCAAGGGCGCTTACAGCCTATGTTACTTAGTGTATCTGGTGTCTTTATACTAAAGTAGCTACATGGTCAGGGGCTTCCCAGGGGGCACTAGTGGTAAAGAACCCTCCTGCCAATACAGAAAACAGAAAAAAGATTTGGGTTTGATCCCTGGGTCAGATCCCTTGGAAGAGGGCATGGCAACCCACTCCAGAATTCTTGTCTGAAGAATCCTGTGACAGAGGAACCTGGCAGGCTACAGTCCATGGGGTCACAAAGAGTCAGACATGACTGAAGTGACTTAGCACACACACATTCAGCTGCCTTGTCATGAAACAGCAGATGCTCTTATAAACAGGGTTGCATCTTCCTCAATGAATTGATTCATCTAAAATCCTTTAAACAAAGAACCATATGTTGAAGCCCTCAATGGAATATCAATCAACAGTTTTTTTCTGAGCTCTGCACCCCTGATTGAAAATGCATATGCACAAGTGGCCTTTTTAGAAAATTACGTATCTTGCAAAATAAGCAATCCAATCTTTCCCACCCCTTCACAATGGAAAAGCAGAGAGGACGGCTTATCCAAGTGAAAAATAGGAGGATTTTAGTCTAATGAGAATGCCGAGCTGGATCAATTACAGACAAGTGAGCAAAGTTAGTTCTTGGGGTTTTCTTATTTCTATTTTGGGAAATAGACTATCCTAATGTTTTCTTGCTGCCTTGTGAGAATCAGAAATGGCTCTTAATGCACTTGAACGTAATTGTGAGCCCATCTTACAGGATGTTTCCACTTAAAAAAAGATCTATTCTCAGGAACAGTGAAGACTTGAAATTTGAGAGTCCCGCAGAGAAGCAATACCCAGAGGTGGAAACCCAGATGATAGAGATGGTATAGGATGAGGTCACTCAGAACATCGCCTCTCTGCACAGACACCCCTTCAGGTTGTTGTTGCTGTTCAGTCGTCAGTCGTGTCTGACTCTTTGTGACCCCATGGACTGCAGCACACCAGGACTTCCTGTCCTTCACTATCTCCCAGAGTTTGCTCAGGCTCATGTCCATCAAGTCCGTGATGCCATCCAACCATCTCATCCTCTGTCGTCCCCTTCTCCTCCTGCCTTCAATCTTTTCCAGCATCAGGGTCTTTTCCAATGAGTCAGCTCTTCACATCAGGTGGCCAAAGGATTAGAGCTTCAGGTTTAGCACCAGTCCTTCCAGTGAATATTCGGGTTTGATTTCCTTTAAGATTGGCTGGTTTGATCTCCTTTCTGTCCAAGAGGCTCTCAAGAGTTTTCTCTGGTACTACAGTTTAGCACAAAGCTTAATTTAGCCAAGAACTTGAAGGCTGATGGAAGAGAATTCCACAGTCTCAGCTATTCTTGCTAAGCTTTATTAAGAATAAAGCTGATTCACATTCACACCTTCGTTGGCATCCATCTTAGAATATACAACTGCCCATCCAGCTGGTCAGTTGTAGGAACTGGTTTAGAACTTCCCCTTTTAACTTTGGCCTGTACAAGACAATACAAGACAGGGCAGACACCTAAAATTTCTGTATCTCCTCCTCACCAAAATAGTTTTTTCTCTTTGCTTTTTAATCAGGGAGCCAGTTCAGCTTTGCCCGAGGATTATAAATTGTTACACCTCATTTTCATAACAAATTTACTTCCTTGGCTGGAGGAGAGGGACAGTAAGTAAGGGAAGAGTATTTCGCGTATAAACTGCATAATATTCTAGAATCCGAGAAATGTCTTGGCCAGAACTGAGTGTGAAGCCAAGTATAATAAACTATTTCAGGACCCTGGTGCAAAGGAAGTCCTGAATAAAAGTTGTTGAGTGACTGAATAATTTGAAGATCTTTGGAAATTTAAGTAATTTTTCCTTAGAATGCTGGGTAGAAGCTTGTAAGACATTCAGAACTTCTCATTCTCTTAAAAAAAAAAGATATTTCAGCATTTTGCATGTTTTCTGATGATACCCTAAGTGGTTAAGCATTGATGATAGATGCTATTCATCAAGGTTTATTTACTCATAAGTTGTTGCCATAGAAACAACTAAATTAGATACTGAAGTCTTCTATTGCCAGAAATTCATCATCCCTTAGAAGTTTTAGAAACAACCCATCTAAATAATATCAGTGTTAGTTATATTCAGGCAAATTGCACTACTCACTCCCCACAGTTCCATTTTCTTGACAATTCATGCGTTTACATGTAGAATTCTGCATAAAGAAGGGTACCTCTTTTCTTCATTGCTTTCATAAATAACCTATGTACTAAAGCTCTGTCATTTCCCTCTCATGACCATTCAAAGACATCACATGAAGGTCAGCAAATAAATGTGAGTCATTAATTCGTACTTTTCTCTATGGTTATGTCATTGTTGAATGTCCCATATCTTTGATGAGCATATAAATTACACAAAATATAAAATTCGTATCTTTCCATTTGAAGCATTCCTAGAACAGAATCATTAGCAACATGTGTGCAAATACCTTGCCTATCAAATTAGGTAAAGTGTTTAGGAGCTGTTGGGCTGCACCGCAGCCTCAGAAAGAGTCCGGAGTCAGCCCCAGAGACATCAACAGTTTAATGGGTGGGGGATCTGAAGCAAGGATACTCATCTGAAGCAAGGTCCTGGAGCGATGCCCCACCCTGTGTGGCAGACAGCAGGCAGGACATGGCAGAGGTCTTCCTTCCCAGAGGGAGAGGGAGGTTACAAGTTATACAGGGAGTAGGTTGGCTCACAGGTTGCCAGGGAAACCAGGAGAGAAGTCCTCCCCATTTGATAAACTATCATAGTAAAGATACTTCTGATCTAAAGATTAGAACAATCTCTAGCTGTGGTCACGGGCAAGTGTATAGGCATTTACTGATTAGGCTTTATGATGAAGAGGGATCAGCCAGGTGAGTGGAGTACAGAAGACACAGGGACTGGTCCAGCAGGGGCTGTACAGAGAGCAAGAGAACAGCCATCTTGCGTGGCCTGGTCATACAGGAGTGTACATCTTTACAGATCTTCAGAAAATGACTTAGTAAAAAAAAAAACAAAAAAACAAAACTTTGAAGCATGTAAATTTGGGAGAATTTTACTTCTAGGAATTATCCTATATGAGGAACCATGAATCTGCACACAGATTTTAGCTGATTTCTACAAAATAGTGAAAAATGAAAAAGACATAACATTTAACATTTGGGAGGGAAACCTTAGGTGTCATTTTCAGGGACTCTGAAGAACTCTATTCTTATATCTCAGCACAGAAAAGAATTCTGCGAGAGGCAAAGTGATAGATAGAAAGAGACTTACTAGACGAGGACACTTGAGGTTTACAAGCAGATGGGTGAGAAATGCCATGCCCTGCCCTGAGAACGTAGCGGGCTACAGCTTTATAATCAGAGCAGAGAAGGGGAGAAGACCTTCTTTGTCTTTCTTGAGTAGACATCATTCTTCCATCATCAGCTCCTCCTCCAGGTTGAGCAGTTTTCCTGTCCCTACATGGTCAAGCTAGGTCCACAAGTTATTTTTCATGTTTTCATGTGTGCAGAGTACACATCCTAAGGATCTTTAACTACTGAGCGCACAGGGCAGGGTGCGGGGCCCACGCAACCGCTGTTTTATGGTTCTGGGGCATGTCTTGCGCTTCTGTTGCCTGGTTTTGTTGCTAAGCAGCCTGCTTGGTTTTGTGGTTAAGGAAACCTGTTCTCTTAGTAATCATTAACTTATAGGGGTCTCTCATATTTTTTATACTTACAGTCCCCTACGGGGATTATCTATTTAATCACCTACTTTGTCCCTTTACTCTGTCCCTATCAGAGGGTTAAGATAAAATGTAGCAATCCACAGAATGGAACAATTTAAAAATATGCATCAATTAAAAAACAATTCTAAATACACAATCTCATGGAAAATTTCTTCAAATATTCATTGCAAAACATAGGTCTCAAACAGTATGATTCTATTTCCGAGAAAAAGTTTTCTCTATCTAAGACTAAGATATTCAATAAAATGTTAATAGTCCTTGATCTTGTAGGATTCTCAAGGATTTTGATTACTTGCTTTTCTCCTGAATTTTCTATGATAAAATGGAATTTGCATGTAATTCACACAACTCTTAATTAAACAATTTAATTTAAAAATGCATTCCCAATGGAAGTGCAAAGTTGAATGGAAGACAGTGCTGTGGGTCTGACTGCTGGTGAGAGATACCCTGGGGACAAGAGGGGCAGAGGTGGACTGGACTGGAGTCTCCTGAAGTCTCAGACTTTGAATCGCTACATATGGCTCTGTTGGGTCTATTTGAAGTTTAAATGCTGTTAGTGAAAAATGCTTACTGATTTTTTGGAGGAGACAGTTTATATCTGTACCTGTGAATGTGCATGCCCCAGAGTTAGTGTTAATATTTTAATAATGTAAAGGATTAATTTATTGAAATGTATTTTCTGCCCTTGGTGTGTGCTGGCTTAGCAGCAGCTAATTCATTTTTTAAGACGCCAAGACTAAATTTTCCCAGGGGAGGATGGGTCTGCATCTTCAAAGGTGTCAACTTCTAACTACAGACATTTTAAAAGAAAAAGAGCTGTGATGCTTTTAGTGTTTATCTAAACACTAAAACACTTTTAGTGTTTATCTAAAAGCATTTGTTTTGCATTTCAAGTAACCAAGAGATTCATGCTGCCTCTTCCCACCCCTTTTTTCCTATTGATGGCTAAGGAACATGAATTCCAGAATATTCCAGAGAGGGCGAGAGGAGTGGAAGTTATTTGCCATAAACCTTTCAAATGCAGAGGAAAAAGCTGTTTGGGGGGACAAAACAAGAGCAGAGACTGCCCATGTGGTCACGCCTCACCAAACCAGGCAAAGATCACAGAGTTGGGTGCATTTTGCCTGTCCACACTCATTTCGACTCATTGGAAAAGACCCCGGTGCTGGAAAAGATTGAAGGCAAAAGGAGAAGGGATGGCAGAGGAGGAGACAGGTAGCATCACCAACTCAATGGACATGAATTTGAGCAAACCCCAGGAGACAGTGAAGGACAGGGGAGCCTGGTGTGCTGCAGTCCATGGGGTCCCAAAAAGAGTCGGACATGACTGAGGGACTGAACAACGGCAACAGCATTCCTGCCTCCATGACTGCCCACCCCAGTCCCTGAATCTGCAATAGTGAAGCCTGAATTAAAGAGACCTGCTGGGCCAGTGCAGATGATGGAGTCCCACAGGGGCCAGGGAAGGAGGGCGCTTGTCTGTGAACAAGGTTCCCACCATCCCGGAGAGAGGAGCCCTTGGGGGGCTGCCTAACCCACCCTAGTTTACTGAGACATTACTCCAGCCACCTGGGGAAGACTTGCATGTGCTGCTACAGACTTTGCAAACTTGAAATTCTGGTACATGTTGTAAAGTTGCCTGTGGAAGGTGTGGACCAACTGAAATTTCTCACACCAAAACAAAGCTTTATTATTAAAAAAAAAAAAAATTGGTTCATACAATAGGTAAGCCAGAGGAGCCTGGTGTGCTGCAACCCATGGGGTCACAAACAGTTGGACACAGCTTAGTGACTAAACAATAACAAAAGCTCCCTTCGTGTTTATGGTTTTATCCAGCTATTTCCCCAAAGTGTCTGTTTATGTCCCTTGTCGGTTTACTCTTGTGGTGATTGTCTCTTGATTACTGATTTGTAGACTTTTTCTTATGTAAGAAGAATATTAACTTTTGTCATTTTTGTTATAAATAATGTACCATTGATCTTTCAACCATTAACTCTGAGACAGTTTGGTCAGATAGAAATGATTATTATTTAGCTGTTTATGTCTACAAACATATCCAGCAGGGGTTTTCTTTAAGAGTTTTTGGTTTGGTAGTTATACTGAAAAATTTATCTTACTCTAAAATTATAGAATTATTCACTTAAACTTTCCCCTGATGGTTTCATGGTTTTATCTTTTTGAATACCTATGTTCAATTTGTTACTGTCAATGGGCATGAGTTAGTTTAGTATCTAAACTTTTTTTTCTTAAATGATTTGTTAATTTTCTTAATACTGGATTTCATTCTCATTTTCTTGTTGATTTAAATTCATATGGATGTTTGGGCCTATTAGAGGTCCTTCTGTCTGTTCCAGTATTAATAGTGTGTGTACTAAGTCGCCTTCAGTTCAGTTCAGTCGCGCAGTCGTGTCTGACTCTTTGCGACCCCATGAACCGCAGCACGCCAGGCCTCCCTGTCCATCATCAACTCCCGGAGTTTACCCAAACTCATGTCCATTGAGTTGATGATGCCATCCAGCCATCTCATCCTCTGTCGTCGCCTTCTCCTCCTGCCCTCAATCTTTCCCAGCATCAGGGTCTTTTCAAATGAGTCAGCTCTTTGCATGAGGTGGCCAAAGTATTGGAGTTTTAGCTTCAACATCAGTCCTTCCAATGAACACCCAGGACTGATCTCCTTTAGGATGGACTGGATGGATCTCCTTGCAGTCCAAGGGACTCTCAAGAGTCTTCTCCAACACCACACTTCAAAAGCATCAATTCTTTGGCACTCAGCTTTATTTATAGTCCAACTCTCACATCCATACATGACTACTGGAAAAACCATAGCCTTGACTAGATGGATCTTTGTTGGCAAAGTGGTAATAACTTTTCTTCCAAGGAGTAAGTCGTGCCCAACTCTTTGTGACCCTGTGGCTGTAGTCCACCAGGCTCCTCTGTCCATGGGATTTTCCAGGTAAGACTACTGGAGTGGGTTGCCCTGCCCTCCTCCAGGGCATCTTCCAGACCCAGGGATCGAACCCACATCTCTTTATGTGTCCTGCATTGGCAGGTAGGTTCTTTACCACTAGCACCACCTGGGAAACCCCATTAATAGTACTGTAGCTCTCCAATTATTTTAGAGATTGTTACAGCATGCCTCAATCACTGCTTTTCTGTTTTGAAATTTGTTTGACTGTTCTTATGTTTTCTTCCAACTTAAATTTAAATTTATATGATCTTTACTTGTTTTCAAGAAGGGCTCTGCTTAGTATAAAATAGGTGTGAAACAGAATAATGCCCCCTCAACTCCAAAAAATGTCCATGTAAATCTTCAGAACCTGTGAACACAGTAACTTACATGGCAAAAGGGTTTTTGTAGATGTCATCAAGTTAAAATCTAGACATAGAGAGATTATGGATTGTTTTGGGGTAGGCAATGTAATCACAGGGTCTTTTTAGATGGAAAAGAGGCAGAAAAGGAGAGCCCGGAACTGTAATGACAAAAGATGATCAGAGAGATATAACTTTGCTGGTTTTGAGGGGGGATTGGAGTGCAGATGAGTTCAAGGAACTTGAAAAGGCAAGGAAAAGGAATCTTCTCTAGACGCTCCAGAAGGAATGCAGCCCTGCTGACACCTTGATTTTAGGGCTTGTGATTTACAGGCTGGAAAAGAGGAAATCTGTATTGTTTTGGCCACTGAGTTTGTAGTAACTTGTTAAAGCAGCAATAGGAAGCTAAAACAATATACCTTCTTGCTGTTCAGTCCCTAAGTCGTGTCCGACTCGTTGTGACCCCATGGACTGCAGCACACCAGGCCTCCCTGTCCTTCACTATCTCCCGGAGTTCACTCAAACTCATGTCCATTGAGTCGGTGATGCCATCCAACCATCTCATCCTCTGTCATCCCCTTTTCCTCCTGCCCTCAATCTTTCCCAGGATCAGAGTCTTTTCCAATGAGTCAGCTCTTCACTTCAGGTGGCCGAAGTATTGGAGCTTCAGCTTTAGCATCAGTCCTTCCAATGAAGGACTGCAGTTTAAGAGATATTAGGCTATTCTCTTACTTTTATACCATCTAAAATTCACTTCATATTTGTGTTATTTTGTAGGAATTTGCATCTTATATTTAATTAATGTGATTACTAGAAAACTAATTTCATTCTTTATAACTTCTTCTGTGTCTGAGAATTTATATGTTACTCTCAAAAATAAGCAATAGCTTAAGTTATAGAATACTTGGGTTGCAATACTTTGCTTATATTTTGCTTTCAAAATTGTAGCTATCGATGTGTTGGTTTTTAGCGCTTTGTAGCACAGAAGGTAAGTTTGATGCTAATCTGACTATGTGATCACTTGTCAAATGTTTTTCTGGATGCACAAAATAAATGCTCTTTACTCTTGAAATACATCATCACTGGGTGTAGATCTCCTTTCATTTATTTTTCTTGGTGTTAGTGGGCCTTACAATTTGAGGATTTGCAACTATCTTTAGCTAAGAGATTTCTTATATTACTTCTATGAGAATTGCTTCTATGCTCTCAACATTTTCTGCTTCTAAGAATTTCTTTTATGTTTAGAGTTGATTACTTATCTCTGTTGTCTAAATTTTATTTTATAATGAACTGCTCTAATATAGTATTTTATTACAGTTTAGCTCTGATTAACCATGTCTTCTTATACTTTTCAGGGAAAAATGAAGCAAGATACCATAGAAATAAGAAGCACAAGAGATTACAGTTCATGAATTCATGGTACAGATGCTGCAATTTAAGAGATATTAAGCCATTCTCTTACTTTTATATCATCTAAAATTCACTTCATATTTGTGTTATTTTGTATGAACTTGTTTCTTATATTTAATTAATGTGATTACTAGAAAACTAATTTCATAATTTGCATTTAATAGCTAAGTGGAAACAAAGATAAGTACAATAAAGCTGATTGAGCTATTTTTGCTTTGTGCTTTGGGAACTTCCACCTAAAGGCATTTATAATAAATCATATGTTCAAGTGAAAAGTGAAAGTGTTAGTCATTTTCAGTTACGTTCGACTCTTTGTGACCCCATCGACTGTATCCCACCAGATTTTTCTGTCCATGAGGTACCTCAGGCAAGAATACTGGAGTTGGTTGCCGTTCCCTCCTCCGGGGGATCTTCCTGACCCAAGGATGGAACACAGGTATCCTGCACTGAACCACAAAGGAAGCCATGTTTAAATACACAGCCAAATGAAGGGAGATAATTAGAAATGAAGACCAATAAAGGTATCAGGACTTCCACAGAAATGACTCACAAAAGGCTTCTTTGTATTACAAAGGTCTTCATTACAAACACAGTTTTTATAATGACTCGTGACTTCCCAGGTGGCGCTAGTGGTAAAGAAACTGCCTGCCAAAGCAGGAGACCTAAGAGACAGGTTCAATCCCTGGGTCGGGAAGATCCCCTGGAGAAGGAAACGGCAGCCCACTCCAGTATTCTTGCCTGGAGAATCCCATGGACAGAGGAGCCTGTTGGGCTACAGTCCACAGGGTCGCAAAGAGGTGGACACTACTGAAGTGACTTAGCACACAGCACACCAGCAAGAACAACCAGCCCACGGCTAAGCTTGTTCTGAACCAGACTTAAACACTTACATGATCAGCAGTGTGACTTCCTCAATTCAAATGGTTGCGATTTCTCATCTGGTTTATTATGAGAGACCACTACATTAAAAGTTGGCAAATGATTTCAATGGACATTTCACCAAAGAAGACAGACTATGACCATTAAGCTCATGAAAAGATGCTCAACGTCATTAGTGTTCAAGAAAATGAAAATTGAAACCACATGGAACCACTTTAGACTCAAAAATGAAAAATACTGATAGCACTCAATGCTGACCAGTCTGTGAAGGAACTGGAATTCTGACATGCCACTGGTGAGAGTGTAAATCAATACAATCACTTTGTAGAACTGTGCAGTTTCTTACAATGTTGAACATAAACTTGCCCTGTTTCATCGAATCCTCTCCTAGGTATTTAGCCAAGAGAAATGAAAACATATGTCTCCAAGAATCCTTGCACAAGGATCTTCATAGCAACTTTATTTATTACAGCCCAAACCTGGAAAAAATCCAAATGTTCATTAGCAACAGAAATGACAAACAGATTGTTGTTTATTCATACAATGGAATATGTCTCAGCAATGGAAAGAAATAAGCCACTGATGAATTGTGAAGACATATGGTAAGCAGAAGAAGCCAGACAGTTACTTACTGTATAGTCCCATTTAGATGAAGTTCAAGTACAGACAAAATTAATTTATGATGAGAGTAATCAGGATGGTTTCCTCTGGAGCAGGGATTGACTAGCAAGGAATACAAAAGAATTTACTAGGGTTTTGGAATTCTTTTCTATCCATTTGTAGGTCAAAACTTATAGACCCCCAAACTAAGATCTGTGCATTTCCTTGCCGTTCAGTAAAAATAAAGATATTTATACAGAACACACTGTTTAATTTATTGTTTATATTTTTTGGCAATTTTACTCTGTACTTAGCAAAACTTTTCAAGGTGCAGACTCAGATTTTTCTGAAATATGAATTTTTCTCTCATATATTATTACTTCTTTCCGATGGATTCGGATCTCTTCCACAGAAAATCCAATTTCCCATATAACTTTCACAGTCTCCAGTGTTTGATTTTTTTTTTTTTTTTGGTCCTTCTCATTTGCATTCCATGAGAACTTCTTAGCTGGTTCTTTACATCACAGATGCTGATTCTTTTTACTGCTTCCATGTACAGATCTTAATTCTGAAATTTTATCTAGAGTCTCTAACAAAATTCTCTCAGTGTAGGCAGCTCCCATTCTATTTCTCTTGCTGAGACAGAAGCTAAAAGTACAGGCTTTGAAATCTGACTGATCTTGTTTGTCAATATGGGCTTCAGACTGTATGCATAACTTTGGGCAAGTTAATTTAATTTAATAAGCCTCTTTTTTTTCTCATTTGCAAAATGAGGACCTTAGTTGTAACAGCTTCATAGTGTCATTGTAACAATTTGGCAGATGATTCTTGTACAACACTACAACTCGAGGCACAGAACACTGAATAGCTAATAGCCTTCACCATTATCTGAAGCATCACTTACTAGGGTTTTGGAATTCTTTTCTATCCATTTGTAGGTCAAAACTTATAGACCCCCAAACACTAAAGATCTGTATGTTTCCTTGCAGTTCAGTAAAAATAAAGACATTTATACAGAACACACTGTTTAATTTAACCTTTCTACTGGCAACCACGTTTTGGTCCCAAGCTATTAACTACTCACTTTATATGTGTTTAACACATTGGTTGACACATGATAGCTGTCCAGTGAACATCTGTTGAAAAAAATAGATAAATTTGCTCCTTCGCTTTACCATATACCCTGATATTATACTGTAGAGTTACCAAGTTTGGTTGTCAGTGAAACTCAATAAATTAATGCAAAATCTATTCCTGAAACAAGCTTCACAATAATGAATCAATTTCTTTACCCAGGAAAATATAGTGATAATGTTAACTTGACAGTGCTTGAATAATTAACCCATCAGGAATGGAAAACAAATTCCATGTTAAAAAAATTTTTTAGACACATACACATTTCAACAGTACCACATTAGAATTAATTGTCATGAGATTGGGTGGTGGGAAGCTTTGTGTCAATAAGTTATTAACATTTTATTTATTTATTTAAGATGTTTAAAACTTATTTTCCAGCTCATTTCATTTAAAAAAAATTAAATCTCAAAATAAATGGTTGAAGAGATAATAAAGGCCCCTCATATCATAAAGTTTAAGTAAATCCCAATCTCAAAAGGACAGGTACATCTCAGGTTTTAATTTTCAAATTCCAATTCAAATATCCAGTTGCGAGCTTTCATCTCTGTGGGAAGGAGAAATCAGGATCTCTCCCCATAGACTGATCCATCAGCTGAAGCCCAGGGCATTGACTGGCCAGCACCTTCACAGGCTCCCATCTTCGCATTGTCGTTGCCAATAACCCCAGCACTTGGTCTTCTTGGTGATGTCTACTGAAGGCTAAGCTTTGGCGGGGCCCACTGGGGACATTCCAGTTCCTGCTGACTATCATATGTACCGACACCAGCCAGCCAAATCTAACACTGGCACTCAGGACTGTCCACACCTGCATCACACCAGGGTCTTTCTCTCCTGGAGTGGAGGAGACCATCCTCAGGGACACCTTTACCAGCACCACCTTCAACTCCAACATCTTACCAACTCCATTGCTGTGTCCACGTGGTCAGGATCATACCTTCTGTCTGCCTTCAGTAGAGTCCTGAGCAGCAGAGACCATTCCTATAACTTGAAAGCATCTCTCTATCCTTGGCACGTCCCCAGTGATTCAGCCATCTGATGATAAGAATTTCCTTTCCCCACCAGCCCAGTACAGTGCCAGAAGATACGGATTGCTGTGGAATAGATATGGATTACCAGGGGTGATTTTGTCATGGCTTCCCTATGCCCTAGGCAGCTCTGATCACAGGGTATACCAGTTATCTATTGCTGCATATGGAATGTTCCCCAAATTTATTAACTCAGTTTCTGAGGGTCAGAAAGGCAGGAAGAGCTTGGCTGGGTGGTTCTGGCTCAGGATCTTTCATGAGGTTGAATTCAAGCTGTTAACAGGGAATTGAGTTTCTGAAAGTTTAACTAGGGCTAGAGGCTTCCCTTTTAAGCATCCCTCCACTTCTCTTGCCATGTGGCTATGCAGGAGGATTCAACTTCTTCCCGTGTGGACCTCTTCTTGGGATTCTTATGACATAGCTTCCCCCAAAGGAAGAGATGTAAGAGATAGGTGAGCACATTCAAGATGGGAGCCACAGAGTCTTCTATATCTCATCTCCGAAATTACATCCCATGACTTTTGCCATATTCTGTTCATTAGGTATGAGTTGTTGATTCCAACCCATACTCACAGGAAGGAGAATTAAGCTCCATTTTGTGAAGGGAGGAATATCTTGAATTTTTGGACACATTTTAAAAGTCACCATCTTGGGTTAACACATGTATCTCCTCAGGTGTATGAAAATACTGTCACGTGAACTCATAACGTGTGCCTGCTAAGTTGCTTCGGTCGTGTCCAACTCTTTGCGGCCCTATGGACTGTAGTCTGCCAAGTTCCTCTGTCCATGGACTTCTTCAAGCAAGAATACTGGAAAGGGTTGCCATGCCCTCCTCTAGGAGATCTTCCCAACCCAGGGATCGAACTCACCTCTTCTGCAGCTTCTGCATCACAGGTGGATTCTTTCCCGCTGGGCCACCGAGGAAGCCCCACAATGTGTGAGCTTATGTCATACCCTAGGATGTGAGATTCCTGCATGGAAAAGCCCACTCCTCAGAGCTTGCCCTTCTCAGAGGGGATTCACTGCTTTTCCAGCCCGTGATCCACTTGGGGTCCTCTTTAACATTATACTGATGGGTCCCTGATAGTAGAATTAAATAATTATTTCAGTGCAAAAGGGAGAGACCATGAAAAAGACCAAGAACCAGGCAAAAATAGTGTATTGCTCCAGCGACATAATGGATTCGTTCTTGGTCTACAGAGTGATTCATTGCCCTGTCACGGCCTCACTGATCTGGAAAGAAAGTCAGTCTCTAAACTGTCTAGAAAGTGAGCTGTTTTGGATGCGGGTCAAGCCCAGAAGAGACAGGCTGTCCTGACAAGTCTGAGGAGCAGTTGAAGGAATTGTACAGCAGGTCTCAGAGCTTTGATGGGGACTAGAGCAGCAGGAGTGCTTTTGAAAAATGAAGACAGTTTAAAGTATTCTTCGAATGTCTTCTTCCTGTTGAATGATTCTTTCCTGGTGGTCATAAAGTGGTGTATGGAGTCTTGCTCCTCTCCTCAGGAGCATCAGTTCATGATTTTATTAGATACATCCTGGGAGACGTCCTAATCTGCCTTGCAGTTGCTAGGATTAAGTAAGTAGGGTTAATAAAACAAACGGTTTATATGAAGTATGTCTGGGCTTCCCTGGTGGCTCAGTGGTAAAGAATCCACCTGCAATGCGGAAGTCGCTGGAGATGCAGGTTCTATCTTTGGGTTGGGAAGATCCCCTGGAGGAGGGCATGGCAACCCACCCCACTATTCTTGCCTGGAGAATTCCATGGACAGAGGAGCCTGGTGGGCTACAGTCCATGAGATCATAGACACGACTGAAGTGACTTAGCAGGCACAGACGCACATGAAGTATGTCCAGGGGTTGCTGTGGAGAAATGTTTCTTAAGCATGTTCCACAGAACACTGGTCCCATGCATTACTCCATGAGTGGAAAATCGTTTGATACAATAAGCATATGAAATATTGCATAACGTATCTTCACTTAGAAATGTTTGATCGCATTACAATATTAAGGCATATGGTTACTCTAACAGCAAAAAAATCTCCTTCTCCTCTTCTTCATTACTGTTATTACTATCATTAAATTTTGTTTTAACCCAATATTTCTCAATTTTTTTTCCAATGGAACCATCTTATCTGTGGAATGCATGGAATTGTACATTTAAAAAATATGTATGTTTAAATTCATTTCGAACTGATTACATTGTTGTCAGAAAACGTGCTCTGTCAGATGTGGAATGTTTGTGTTTTGAGATTTTCTTTTTGGTCTACAACATGCTCAATTTTTGTAGCTATTCCATCTGCACGTGAGAAGAATGTCTATTTCCTCATTGTTGAATTCTGGGAAAAATGTAAATTTCCCCAATGCTGAATGCTTTTGAGCTGCGTTTGTTAACCAGAGTTGAACAGATCTTGTACACCTGTACTAATGTTTCTGCCTTTCTGACATATCAGTAATTGAGAAAGATATGTTGAAATCTTCCACCCTGGTGTAGAGTGTGTCCATTTCTTCTGGTAGTTCTACCTATTATTGCCTTATAGATTTTGTAACTATTTAGGGTAATACAAATTTAGAATTGTTACACCAATATACAGTCACCATTCTTATTCCTAACAATAGCTTATGTTGTCTGATGTTTTACCAGCTTCTCCAGATAGCTCTAGTATTTGCCTGTATCTTTAATTCATTTGTTTCTAATTTACAGAATCCTCATGCTTTAGGTAAGTCTCATTTAAATAGGCAATTGTAGATTTTGTTTACTTACTGAAACACTCTGTATTTTCAATGGAAAGTTTATTTTTATCTACTGTGATTATTATGTATGAAGGTTTCTTTTTCCTCTCTCCTCTTCCTCTTCTCCTTCTTCTCCCCTCGCTCACCTTCTTCTTTCATTTTTTCCCTCTTCCAGTTTGAAAGTGCTACTCCTTATTATGTTTTTAGCAGTAATATTTTAAACTCAGGCTTATGAACTTCACATCTGGAGAATTTATTCTGTAGTTTGTTGCTTGGTACTTTCACTCATGGTGGCTTATTTCTTTGCCTTTATGCAACTGATTTTGAATTTATTTTCATCAGCACATAATCTGAGGCAATCCCAGGGATTTCTGTTGGAGATATTTTTGTCCAAAGAGGACCCACTTTGGCTGAGAGCTAAGGGCATCACCACTTGGGACCTTGTACCTTCCCACTCACCACTCCTCCCTGAGTCCCAGGCTTGCTCTGCCTCCCTCCCCAATCTTGCAGAATGAATTTCACTGAAAAGAAGCTGAGAACATGATGGGGAGGTGGGGGGCGGTCGGTTGTTTCATTAACCAAATCTCCCCCAGGGTGTTCAGTGGTTATATTAGGTTTTCCAAGACTTTGATGGATTTGGTGCTCAGATGACTTTGCATCTTGGCTAAGGCATGATGAGTGAATTACTGTTTTCCTAAGAAAGTCACACTTTCAAGAGGAGCCTGAAAGAATGGGGGAAGAAAAGCTATATGTATGGTGAAACCTTCTTTATATGTGATGAGGTATTAACAGGATGACTCACAAACTACGTTTTTTTCCAGGAATGTTCCTCAAAGAAGCCAATATTCAGTGGAAAGTCTCAACAGTTTCAATGTTGATTTAAAATAAAGATGTTAAACTAAACATTATCTAACCACTCAAGAGGATCTCAAAAATTTATTATAAATCACTTTAATCTGGGAGACAATGTTATGCTCAATGCATATTTAAATTCAATCACAACAGATTTAACAATATGACAAAAGATGAAATAACTTGATGTAATTTCTGTTTATGCTGAGTAGCTTGATCAGTTCAGTTCAGTTCCTCAGTCATGTCTGACTCTTTGCGATCCCATGAATTGCAGCATGCCAGGCCTCCTTGTCCATCACCAACTCCCAGAGTTCACTCAAATTCACCTCCATCGAGTCGGTGATGCCATCCAGCCATCTCACCCTCTGTCGTCCCCATCTTCTCCTGCCCCCAATCCCTCCCAGCATCAGAGTCTTTTCCAATGAGTCAACTCTTTGCATGAGGTGGCCAAAGTACTGGAGTTTCAGCTATAGCATCATTCCTTCCAAAGAACACCCAGGGCTGATCTCCTTTAGAATGCACGGTTTGGATCTCCTTGCAGTCCAAGGGACTCTGAAGAGTCTTCTCCAGCATCACAGTTCAAAAGCATCAATTCTTTGCTGCTCAGCTTTCTTCACAGTCCAACTCTCATATCCATACATGACTACTGAAAAAACCATAGCCTTGACTAGATGGACTTTGTTGGCAAAGTAATGTTTCTGCTTTTGAATATGCTATCTAGGTTGGTCATAACTTTCCTTCCAAGGAGTAAGCATCTTTTAATTTCATGGTTGCAATCACCATCTGCAGTGATTTTGGAGCCCAGAAAAATAAAGTCTGACACTGTTTCCCCTGTTTCCCTATCTGTTTCCCATGAAGTGATGAGACCACATGCCATGATCTTAGTTTTCTGAATGTTGAGTTTTAAGCCAACTTTTTCACTCTCCTCTTTCACTCTCATCAAGAGGCTTTTTCGTTCCTCCTCAGGACCTCTGAGGTTTTTCTGGACCTCTCTTGCTTTTTCCATGATCCAGTGGATGTTGGCAATTTGATCTCTGGTTCCTCTGCCTTTTCTAAAACCAGCTTGAACATCTGGAAGTTCACGGTTCACGTACTGCTGAAGCCTGGCTTGGAGAATTTTGAGCATTACTTTACTAGCGTGTGAGATGAGTGCAATTGTGCAGTAGTCTGAGCATTCTTGTGCATTGCCTTTCTTTGGAATTGGAATGAAATCTGACCTTTTCCAGTCCTGTGACTACTGCCGAGTTTTCCAAATTTGCTGGCATATTGAGTGCAGCACTTTCACAGCATCATCTTTCAGGATTTGAAAGAGCTCAACTGGAATTCCTTCACCTCCACTAGCTTTGTTTGTAGTGATGCTTCCTAAGGCCCACTTGACTTCACATTCCAAGATGTCTGGCTCTAGGTGAGTGATCACACCATCGTGATTATGTGGGTTGTGAAGATCTTTTTTGTACAGTTCTTCTGTATATTATTGCCACCTCTTCTTAATATCTTCTGCTTCTGTTAGGTGAATACCATTTCTGTCCATTATTGAGCCCATCTTTACATGAAATGTTCCCTTGGTACCTCTAATTTTCAGGAAGATATCTCTAGTCTTTCCCATTCAGTTGTTTTCCTCTATTTCTTTGCATTGATCACTGAAGGTTTTCTTATCTCTTTATGCTATTCTTTGGAACTCTGCATTCAGATGCTTATATCTTTCCTTTTCTCCTTTGCTTTTCACCTCTCTTCTTTTCACAGCTATTTGTAAGGCCTCCCCAGACAGCCAGTTTGCTTTTTTGCATTTCTTTTCCATGGGGATGGTCTTGATCCCTGTCTCCTAATGCCATGATCCTCTGTCCATATATCATCAGGCACTCTATCTATCAGGTCTAGTCTCTTAAATCTATTTATCACTTCCACTGTATAATCATAAGGGATTTGATTTAGGTCATACCTGAATGGTCTAGTGGTTTTCCCTACTTTCTTCAATTTAAGTCTGAAATTGGCAATAAGGAGTTCATGATCTGAGCCACAATCAGCTCCTGGTCTTGTTTTTGTTGACTGTATAGAAATTCTCCATCTTTGGCTGCAAAGAATATAATCAATCAGATTTCGGTGTTGACCATCTGGTGATGTCCAAGTCTAGAGTCTTGTCTTGTGTTGTTGGAAGAGGGTGTTTGCTATGACCAGTGCATTCTCTTCTCTATTAGTCTTTGCCCTGCTTCATTCTGCATTCCAAGGCTAAATTTGCCTGTTACTCCAGGTGTTTCTTGACTTCCTACTTTTGCATTCCAGTCTCCTATAATGAAAAGGACATCTTTTTTGGGTGTTAGTTCTAAAAGGTCTTGTAGGTCTTCATAAAACCATTCAACTTCAGCTTCTTCAGCGTTACTGGTTGGGCATAGACTTGGATAACTGTGATATTGAATGGTTTGCCTTGGAGACGAACAGAGATCATTCTGTCATTTTTGAGACTGCATCCAAGTACTGCATTTTGGACTCTTTTGTTGACCACGATGGCTACTCCATTTCTTCTGAGGGATTCCTGCCTGCAGTAGTAGATATAATAGTTATCTGAGTTAAATTCACCCATTCTGGTACATTTTAGTTTGCTGATTGCTAGAATGTCGACATTCACTCTTGCCATCTCCTGTTTGACCACTTCCAATTTGCCTTGATTCATGGACCTAACATTCCAGGTTCCTATGCAGTATTGCTCTTTACAGCATCGGATCTTGCTTCTATTACCAGTCACATCCACAACTGGGTATTGTTTTGCTTTGGCTCCATCCCTTCATTCTTTCTGGAGTTATTTCTCCATTGATCTCCAGTAGCATATTGGGCACCTACCAACCTGGGGAGTTCCTCTTTCAGTATCCTATAATTTTGCATTTTCATACTGTTCATGGAGTTCTCAAGGCAAGAATACTGAAATGGTTTGCCATTCCCTTCTCCAGTGGACCACATTCTGTCAGATCTCTCCACCATGGCATGCCTGACTTGGGTGGCCCCACATGGCATGGCTTAGTTTCACTGAGTTAGACAAGCTGTGGTCCATGTGATCAAATTGGCTAGTTTTCTGTAATTATGATTTCAGTGTGTCTGCCCTCTGATGCTCTCTCGCAACACCTACTGTCTTACTTGGGTTTCTCTTACCTTGGACGTGGGATATCTCTTCAGGGCTGCTCCAGTAAAGTGCAGCCACAGCTCCTTACCTTGGACGAGGGGTATCTCTCACTGCGGCCCCTCCTGACTTTGATAATGGATAAGAAGGATCATTTTTTTCCCCTATTTGAATAATGAACACAGGAGAGATGAGAAATTGAAAAGCAACCTTAACTTTGTCATTCTTGTTAAATTCAAGTGTGTGTTTCTTAATGAATCAAATTCAGACATGATAGTGGCAAAATCAAATAAACCCACACCACGGATTGAAACCTGTAATCTGATCTCAGCTCTGCCACAGACTTCTCATGTCACTTAGGAAAGTGGCCTCTGTTTCTGGATCCCAGCCTAAGAATGGCAAGATTTTTATGATAAATATGCATTGATTATTACACATATGGAGTGATCAAGATTGATCCAAAACCTTTAATTTTATACCTGATGAAATCCAGACTTTAAAAAGTACAGAGAGTGATTTGTTCAAAGTTTCTCAGCTAGTGTTAACCAAATCATGCAGTGGTTGAAGATATTTTGTTGAAAGAAAGAAAGGGAGAATGAGCAGAGAGAGGGAAGCACAGCAGCCATCTTGTGATCATGAGACTGAAAGGTAGAGGCTGATGATGACAAAGCATGAAAATAAAAATAGCTTGGATTCTCTGAAGCAGCCTTAATATTCTTGGATGTCTTAGCCTCCATCTTTTCATTACCTGAAACAAATTCACCCAAACCTCTACTAAACAGATTTCATTTATCGTATCTAAACAGAATTTCTAACGGATATCTAAAGTCTGCCTTGTGTAGACATGTGTTTGTTATACTGTTTTAAAGATCAGTATATGTGGTCAATTAGTATTTTATTTATAGTGTGGAATAACGGTTAGGAGAAAATTGGCATTCCCATGGTGGTACAGTGAATGATCTCAAAATCTTGTTCTCATTTTAACTCTGCTTGAGAATTTTTCCAAGAAAAAAATCTTATCACAGTTAAAACTTATGTATAAATATGTTTATTGCAAAACTGCCTAAGTCACTAAATTTTTGGAAACAGTTTAATATGTAAAGATAAGATTGTATGGCGCCTCAGTAGAGTGGAATGGGCTATAGTCATTAAGAATTATGCTTTTCAAAAGAGATTCTTAATGGCAAAGAAAGACGCATGTGTTACATTATTAAGTCAAACATACACAATGCAAACTATAGTTTTAATATGATGACACCTGTTACTAAGCAAACTTGGGTCCGCTCACCCATGCCCTGTAGAACCAATCTGCTGACACAGGGTTGTGGTGAAGGGAAGTGCAGGGCTTACTGCAGGTGCCAAGCAAGGAGTCCAGAGCTTCAAAGGCCCAAACTCCCTGAAGGCTTTCAGGGACAGATTTTCAAAGACAGGGAGGGAGTTGTATTATGCATCAGTTCGGTTCTGTCGCTTAGTCGTGTCCAACTCTTCGCGACCTCATGGGCTGCAGCACACCAGGCTTTCCTGTCCATCACCAACTCCCCAGAGTTTGCTCAAACTCATGTCCATTGGGTCAGTGATGCCATTCAACCATCGTGCCCTCTTTCGTTCCCTTATGTATTATGCATAATCAGCTCATAGACATTCTTCTGATTGGTTGCTGGTGAGGTAATTAGGAGTCAACTTTGTCAGCCTTCTAGCCCCAACCAGCCTGGGGTCTAGGTCCTGGCAATCAGCATACGGTTAACTTCTTTCATAGGGTAGGGAGTTCCAGTATCTGCAAAACAGCTCAGAGGATAATGTTCAGAATATTACCAAGAGCCCTAGAGGAGGAGCCAAAGTCCTTGACTTTGTTTAATGGCTCAGCTACTATGATTTTGTCTTGCTTAACTTTTTCTTTCTTTCTGCATTTTCTCACTTCTCTGATTAAATGTACTCTTTGGAACTTGAAGAGGGCTTAGGAGGCTGAAATTTTTCTACAGACAAGA
This sequence comes from Ovis aries, assembly GCF_016772045.2. Taxonomy (NCBI): domain Eukaryota; kingdom Metazoa; phylum Chordata; class Mammalia; order Artiodactyla; family Bovidae; genus Ovis; species Ovis aries. The sequence goes on along the minus strand of NC_056054.1, from coordinate 6,803,943 downwards.
GACAGGCAGGGAATATGATGGGGCGGGGGGTGGTCTGTTCTCGCAAGGCCCCATAGGATTCTGCTCAATTACACAACCACGTTAAAATTCACTAGACAAATCCTGAAAAATATAAAATTCATTGTTATCAGTTGGTGTATATGTGCTTGCTTTATATTTCATCTTTATGTTTTCCTATATTTTGCAAATTGTCTACAATGAGCACAATTAGAAGGAAAAAGATCATTTTGTCTTTAATATCATTTCAATTTCTTCTTCATTTTTTTTCCCCCCTCCGGAAATGCATCTTTAACAAAAACTTTCTAAATTGGTCTTAAACAGGGTAAAATGGGCTGTTTTACAACACATTCAGGACTTCAGAAGGGCACAAACTCTAAGAAGGGCACTAGTTAAGTCCTACAAAACACTCACTATCCAGCCTTGCCTAAATAAGCAAATGTCTTACTAGAGATTACAGCCAGTTTAAGCGCCTGAGCCCAGGTCCCTGTGTAGCTCCCTGAGACGTCAGCATCCCATCTAGTCCCGTCTGCATCCATCTCCCTTGCCTTCTGGTCTTCAGCAGAGCAGCTCTTTAGCATCCATCGCCCTGGGCCTCTATCATGGATCTTGCTCCAGCAAGTTCCACCTCCTGACTGTGTAAATAATGATGCTCTCCTTCCTGGTGCCAACTTCTTGGTGAATTGCTTCAAGTAACCCCAGCCTCTCTTACTCTCTCCCTGGGGCATATACTAGCTGTTTCATGCATTTTTCACCAGCACAGAGGGCTTGGGGATGCTCATGGCTCTTGCTGGGATCATATCTAGAAGGCAATTTCACATAAATGCACAGAGAAGCAGCAGGGACTGGATGGTCCCTGTGGTAGTGATGGTGGGGGAAGGGTTTACTGCAGAGCAGAGTCAACCTCAGGGCACTGACATATGGACTTGGACTTGAACTTGACATATGAACTGGGTGTGATGAGAGCTCACCTGCTCTACGTTATGTCTGCCTGGTTTATACATGGAAACTATCTCAGATTTTTCTTCCTCCCTTTGACCTGAAGACAAGAGATGCCACCGCATTTAAAAATACGAAGCCAGGCAATGGTACTTTTACTCCTTAATCGTTTTTGAACTGACAGCTCATCCCTCACTTATTTAAAAGGTTTGGCCCTGACAAGTAAAAGACATTCAATAGTGAGAAACATTTCTAATAACAGGAAATGGAGAGTGACTCATATACCAGGGCCCCTAGGCTGGTTGGCCATAGAAGCCTTAGAAGTATGTTTCAACTTTGTTATTCATTCAAACTGCCACTATTCATCCCTTTTATACCAATTCCAACTCTTATGTTTCAGGTTGATTGTTCTGATGCAGAAGGCTGACCAGAACCAATAAGAGGCCTGACTTTGGATTCAGAAGCCTGCTAAGGCTGGCCCTAAACACCATACTTTTGAGGCTTATTCACAAGTGAAACATACTTGGGGAAGCGGCTTATGGAGAAGCGCATTTCAGTGAAGATTAGGATTAGGGTTAGACTTTGTAGATGTATCATTCTCAATATTTACGAAAAACAGAAGGGTGATGCAAGCATGTTCACTTACCGCAGAGTCTGCCTTTGGCCATGGTTCCTCATCCTGGAAAAGCTGTGGTGAAAAGGTTTCCACAGGGGTTGGAAGTGGGAAATGTGAGGACTCTGAGAGGTCACGGGGTCTCAGAGTCACCAATCCAAACGGTTCATCAGAGTGCGTACCGCCTCCAGTGGGAGCTGTGATTCTTTCCTGTGAATCCTCTCTACCTCTTGGCCTCCAAGTCTTCCCAGGAGCCTATCTTCTGATCTAAGGCTGGGTAGCACATGCCTGTAACCAAGGAAATAAAGCAAAATTAATTAAACCGCCACTAGAGGAAGTCTTTGTCAAGTGTGAGTCCATGGTTAACAAAACACTACACTCAGTATGGTCCAGCTTGGCTTAGAAAACACTACACATCAAAATCCTGAGTGATTAGTTCTGGGTGGTGATTTCTATGATTTTATATTTATTTATTTGTTTATTTTGATGTAGACCATTTCTAGGGCTTCTCGGTTTGCACTAGTGGTAAAGAATCTGCCTGTAATGAGGGCGGTTTGATCCCTGGGTTGGGGAGATCCTCTGGATAAGGAAATGGCAACCCACTCCAGTATTCTTGCCTTGAGAACCCCATGGAAAGAGGAGCCTGGTGGTCTCAAAGAGTCCATGGGGTCTCAAAGAGTCAGACACAATTTAGCAACTTAGCAGGCACACACACAGATCATTCTTAAAGCCTTTATTGAATTAGTCACAATATTGCTTCTGTTTTGGTTTTTTGACTGCAAGGCATGTGGGGCCTTAGCTTCCCGACCAGGGATCCCAGCATTGGCAGGTGAATTCCTAACCACTGGACTGTCTGGAAAGTCCCTCTATGATTTTGAAAATTAATGTGTTTGTTAACTATGTACAATACAAGTAAAGCAGCAAGTTCTTTAAAAAGGAGAAAATCTTATGGAAACTCATATTACCATATGTAAAATAGATAGCCAAAGGGAATTTGCTGTGTGGCTCAGGCAACTCAAACAGGGGCTCTGTATCAACCTAGAGGTGGTGGGATGGGGAGGGAGATGGGGGGAGGTTCAAAAGGGAGGGGATATATGTATACCTATGGCTGATGTGTGTTGAGGTTTGACAGAGAACAACAAAATTCTGTAACGCAATTATCCTTCAATTAGAAAATAAGTGAATTTTTTTTAAAAGGAGAAAACCAGGGCTTCCCTGGTGACTCAGTGGTAAAGAATCTCCCTTCCAGTGCAGGGGACATGAGTTCTATCCCTGGTCCAGAAGATCCCACAAGCTGCAGAGAAACTAAGCCTGCGCCACAGCTATTGCCCCTGTGCCCCAGAGCCCACGCTCTGCAGCAAGGGAAGCCCCTGCAACGAGAAGCCCGTGCACTGCGGCTAGAGAGGAGCCCCTGACCCTCGCAACTAGAGAGAAGCCCGCGCAGCAACGAAGACCCAGCACAGCCACAGATGAGTAAATACATGAAGTCGTAGAAAAGGGGACAACCAAAAGGGAAGAGAATGCTTCCAGACCGCCACTATCGACTTCTGTGCCAGAGCACACGCACCTCCCAAGCAGCTGGCTGGATGCCCTGAATGATCAAAGCTCTCCCAGCTCCAGAACTGCATTTGTTCAGAAGGACAAAGGTGGCTCTCATCCCATCTGCAATGATCTGCCTCGGCTTGGCTTCAGTTCCGCCTCAGGGCAATAGTGGGGAAAGCAGAGGTTTACAGCAGAGAGGAGGAGGAAAGAGGGAAACACCAGAGGTCCTGGGGGGGGGGGGTCCAGCGACCATCTGACACTCCTAAGTGATCACGGAGATGTGAGAGCTGCCATGTCACAGGTGAAGGGGTGATGCCAGCTTGGTGGCCATGAGCCTGCCACCTCTCACGCCGACAGGCAGCTCTGCACTGCCACGGCCAGTGTGTGCCCCAGGGGTGGCCCATCAGACCGTGCAGAGAAATGGGCACCATGGGGAAGCTTTCTGTGAAATCCTGGCTCCATCAAAGAGCCAAGGATGAAGCTCTGAGTCCAGGGTCACCCCCAGCTTTCCAGGCCCTGAGCTGACTGGCAATGTCCACTTTTTCTTCATCCCCGCTGCCTGCCCCCTCCGTCTTCCTTGGACTGACCTGCAGCTCTTTCTGGAAGGACTTTGTCAGCAATCTCTGGCAGAGTCTAGCTGAGTGCCTACCAGTCTGTAGGTCGAGGCTGGTCAGCCAAAGAACTTGGTCTGACTAATTGGGTAAGGATCCTCAAGCCAAGATAACTCAGTGCCACATCAGAAAGAGAGACTAGTAGGTCCTGGCAGACCCAGGAGGCCTGCCTTCCTCTGAAGTAATATTTCTTCAAAAGGAAGAAAAAGAACAAGCATAGAAAAACCATGATTTGTGCCGTCAATCAGATTCAAGAAACATAACACTTAATAAATTAGAAGAAATCTCTCTTAAAAGTGCTAAAACACAAAACAAGGAAAGATGGTGTGAAATGGGCAGCCTGATTCCGAATCGGAGCTTGAGCATCGCCGTGGAAAGTGAACTGGACTGGCTCCCTTGCGAGGTGAGGCACTGTGGCAATTACAGTCCACTTACTTCACGGTAATCCGTGATACACAAATGTCTGCTTGCTTTTGAAAGGAGAGCACAGTGTGCAGTGATGAGCAAGGTAACTTCTGTTTGGTACTTCTGAACTTCAGAGAAGCCCCTCCCAGCCCTCATCTCTCAATCAGTGGTTCCCCCCAGGAAAATGTCGATATGTGACTACCTTATTTCCTTTGATTCCTTCCTGTGCCCATCACCCACCTAGCACACCCCCTGCGCAGGAAGAGGTTGGATGAAGAAATCGCTGTGGGGTGAGTGGATCCCGTGTTGCTTCTGCTCATCCCCTACTCACCGGCATCACTCAGGTGGACTTCCACCCTCCTTTCAACATCACCTTGCCCTTGACACTCATTATTCTCTTTTGAACACACATCTGTATTCCAGGGGGGCATCCCAGGTGGCACTAGTGGTAAGAACCCACCTGCTAATGCAGGAGACCTAAGAGAGCCTGGGTCAGGAAGACCCCCTGGAGGAGGGCCTGGCAACCCACTCCAGTATTCTTTTCTGGAGAATCCCATGGACAGAGGAACCTGGAGGGCTACAGTCCACGGGATCGCAAAGAGTTGGACACGACTGAAACGGCTTAGCACTCACTTACGCAATGTTCTGGGAGGAGAGAGGGCGGGGAGGGAGCAGTAGAATTCCTAAGTCACACATTCAGAGAGTTGAAATGAACTTGCAATAGGATCTGTATTCCCAAGGGATGGCCAGGTGTGGACAGACAGACCAGCCTGGTCATAGCACTGGGTTAGGGAAGACAAGCAGCCCTCCCCTAGCGCCTCCAACCTCCCCTCCTCTCCCAGCCCTAGGGAACCACATCCTGCCGAGAAAAAAAAAAAAAAAATCCCATTGTTTTAGTCTAGCCTCATTCTTGGCAGACAAACATGTGAAAATAGACGTGTCAGTCATTTTCACGATTTCCAGGGTGGCTGCCAAGTTAGCAGCAGGACCACGTGTGGGAACGGCGCGGCAAGCAAGCACCTGCTAGCCCCATTAACGTCCTGTGTGGGGGCTGCAGCTCTGCCAACGCATCGGAAGGCTTTATCTGTTTGTATTATAATGCGTGAAATTCATGTTTGCGTTGTGAAAGGAAAAAAAGAACACAGATAAGCCCCCTCGATTTTATGGTTTCTGTATTCTTCTGAATGTGCATGTCTAATGGCAGGAATATATGGTGACACATTTCAGCCTCACAGTTCAAGCCTGTGCTCATCAATCTTCACCAAAGCAGACACCTCGGCCAATCTGATAGTCATCCTCCTCTCTGCCCATCAGGTTTTGAATCAGTAAAAAGCTTGGGTGGGGATTTGCTACTATCATCTCCATTTTACAGATGAAAACTCTGAGGCCCCAAGAGGATTTTGCTGGGGTTTTGAAGCCTGTAAGTAGTGGGGTCAGAGTTAGAGCGCAGGCAGTTTGTACCAGGGGCCTGTACTGTTAACTCTGCCTTGCTGAGATGGTTCACATGCCATCCCAGGCGTTCAAGGGTAAAGTGATTAGCAGAAATGAAGAAACAAACAAAAGAAACAGGATGCCCATTTAAATTTGAGTTTCACACGGACAACTAATTTTTTTGGTTATAACCATGTCCTATGAAATCTTGTGGACATATTTTTGCTTTAACATTGTGGTTGTTTATCTGAAGTTCAGATTTAACTGGGCATCCTATATTTTGTCCAGCAGCCCTAAGAGAGAGGGTTGGTAGTGGATTGTCAGCTTCGGGGCCCAGAAGTCTGGTGGTTCGGCTTGCCAGAGTGGGAGATGGGGCTCAGCCAGGAGGTTCATCTCATCCTGACCCTGGTTTGGACCCCTAGAGAGACACTGGTGGGAGGGAAAGTGCTCATGGCCACTACATAGGTGGGCTTGCACGCGTGCACACACACACACACACACACACACACACACACACACATATCCTGGGTCCTCTGCCTGGGATTCCAATGCACCAGTAGCAAGCTCCATGACTGGTAGGGTTTCAGCCCTCTACTGTGGACAAAGGAATCAAAGTCAAGTTCGGGGACTTTGGAGAACCCAGGCTGCTTATATAGCCCATCCTCGAAGATCATATGTTATGCTTTAATTTAATTTAATTTTTTTTTAATTTTCTTTTTTTGGCTGCACTGCACGGTATGTGTGATCTTAGTATCCCAACCAGGGATCAAACCCATGCCCCTGCTGGGGAAGCACAGTCTTAACCACTGGGCCACCAGGAAACTCCCCTAGAGTCTACGCCTTAAATTGGGACCTAGCATACTTCCTTCACAGGCATATTTATCTCCTAACATGAAGCATTCCTCAGAAGTCAGTGGTTTGTTCTCTCTTGTCCTGTCAACACTGTATTTGCAGAAATGCCCCACAGATTTTGGGAGGTGGCTAATTTTTAACTCCATTCTGCAATCAGGGCATGTAGTGTCTGCATGTTGGAGAAGACTCTTGAGAGTCCCTTGGACTGCAAGGAGATCCAACCAGTCCATTCTGAAGGAGATCAGCCCTGGGATTTCTTTGGAAGGAATGATGCTAAAGCTGAAACTCCAATACTTTGGCCACCTCATGCGAAGAGTTGACTCATTGGAAAAGACTCTGATGCTGGGAGGTGTTGAGGGCAGGAGGAGAAGGGGACGACAGAGGATGAGATGGCTGGATGGCATCACGGACTCGATGGACGTGAGTCTGAGTGAACTCTGCGTGATGGTGATGGACAGGGAGGTCTAGCGTGCTGTGATTCGTGGGGTCGCAAAGAGTCAGACACGACTGAGTGACTGAACTGAACTGAACTGATGGACACACAGACAAAGGGATACAGAAGGATGCTTGTTTCAAAAACAACTCAAGGCAACTTGTGTAGTGGTGGTTAAGTGAGAATCAGGGCCTGCCATCTTGCTCAGAAAAGTCATGTCATGTGTCATCAACTAGACTGTAAGATTCTTAAACACAAGGACAGATGTCAGTCATCTAATGCCCAGTTTAGAGCCTTGTATGCATTTATTTATTTTTCCATTAGTTGATTTGTGAAATCTGATTAAGCAAATACTGTTGGGTCAAAATAATTTATACTGCCCTAGGCAATGGTATTCCTCAGCCAATTAGCTAGATGATTAATAACTATAACACGTAATTGAATCCGAAGTCCCTTTTCACCATTCCCCAAACAGATGAGGTTTCATTGTTTATTGTTATCGATGGAAAAAAATTGAGTTACCTTGGCTAAATAAAAGAGGCTACAGATGGCATTGCCCCGTAACTACACAAAGGAGCCTGTTATATATGTTCACTGCAAGCCAATTGTTCTCTTTCGTATATGGTGGAGAAACATTTATTGAAAACATTAAAGTAAACATCCACAAACTAGTAATTTATACTTAACAGTAAAATTTGGTTTGGAGCACAGTCAGGATCCTGGGTCTGCTTGGGGCTTGGTAGAAATGTATTTGAGGCTAACATATGTACTTCTAGAACTTTCAAAGATACACTGAGTGAAAGAAAGATTAGGACATGACTATCAAACAGCTGCAAAGTCAAAATGATTAGATTTGCCAGAGTGTACAATATAAAGAAAAAATATATATAACAAATGTAAACCAGGATTGTCTTCATGGTTAAATGTTAACAATTTTTCTGAGAGAGCTTTGGACTTAACCGGTTTAGCAGTTAATTATTGATACTCAGAAGAAAGACTTGTTTGAACAAAGAATCCAGAGTCACTCATTCAAAACAGAAGCATTGATAGGAATTGCATTAGCAGTGCTGGAGCTGCTCAAGTAGGGTGGCCTGGTGACCCCGGCCAAAGTCAAAGGGGAAACTGGGTCCACAGCATTTGGTGCCAAACACCACCAGGAGTGGCCCTTACAGGGCAAATCAGAGACACCTCTCTATGCCAGGCTATTCGGACGGACACTTGAGAAGCCATGATGTTTCCTGCTGAGGTGAGGAGACTCTGAAAGCAAAGCAAACGTCCCTGTTAGAAGCAATGCCAGCCCACCAGCCATAGACCACGTGGGGATCGGAGGAGAGGAACGTTGGTCCAGGTGCTGAGGTTTGTTCCTAGTCTGGTTGTACCGTATGTGGATATTGCTGACCTTCAGTTATACTGGGCAAAGAACTCTAGGTTCAGTAGGGGTTCGTGTGTGTGTATATAATATCATATACATACACACATACATATTTAGGCTAGATAGGGACAGATATTCATCTGTGATAAAATTCACTTGGAAAAAGTCATCTTTATCTGAGTCGAGCCAAGAGACACAGAAATTACCAACTTGAAGTTCAGAAGACCAAACGGGATGGGGTGCGGGGCACACTTACTCTCACCTGGGGCAGGTTGGGGTCTGGGCAGAGGAATCCCATGACTCCTGAGATGGCTGCACATCAGTGATGGAGAGAACAGTCTGTGTTCCCATCGAAGTGAAGATCTGGTTCTCTGCGACCTGATTTCCTGGATAACTGCTTTTCCGTAGAGTCCTGGTCACGTCCTGTGAGACTGGGGGCCTCTCTATGATACTGGGGGGCTGTGTGGCTTAGACTGGCTGCCCTCATGGGTTTCTTTGTCATTGACTCAATGTCCCAGCAATCTTGAGGTGATACCCCTGCATTCTGCCCTGCTGAAACTTGAATGAAACGTCACTTCTCTCTGGTCACACGTGTGTTAGTTGCTCAGCCGTGTCCAACTCTTTGTTACCCCAGGGACTGTAGCCCACCAGGCTCCTCTGTCCATGGGATTCTCCAGGCAAGAATGCTGCAGTGGTTTGCCATTTCCTTCTCCACTTGGGTCACATAAAGGTGATTAATTTGACCTGTAGACACATACCTGGGGATGGATACAGCCTCTGCAGTCAGCAGGACCTGGGTTCAAATCCCTGCTCGTCCACTTATAGGCTGGAGAGCCCAGAATCTTAGTTTCATTGGTGGTGAAGATGCAAATAATAGCAATGCCAACACCATAGAGTTTTACATGGATTCAATGAGATGCTCCTATATGAAATGCGTGACACTGTGTCTGGCACGTAAAACATTGCCACTGTTATCCTGCAGTGACTCTGTGGGTGACTCACTTGGGGAAGAAAACAGAGAAGGTCCATTACCTCCCTGAGCTCAGAACATTCTGACATCAATTTTGAAAAATCAGTCAATAAACCAAATATCTGTTGAGCTCAGCATACACCAAGCATGATTCAAGGAGTTGGGCCAGATAGTCAGCACCCCACTTTCTAAAAGCTTGTATGCTAATACAGAAGAGAAAAGGAAAGAAAAAAAGAGAAAAAGAAGGAAGGGAAAGGAAGAGAAATTTAATCTATGTAGAGGTACCAATTCTTGGGCACTGTAACAAGAATATTTTCTGCAAATATGCTCTATTAACCAAGGAACTTATAGTTTCTCTGGTGGCTCAGACAGTAAAGAATCTGCCTGAAATGCAAAGACCCGGGCTCCATTCCTGGGTAGGGACGATCCCTTGGAGAAGGAAATGGCAACCCACTTCAGTATTCTTGCCTGGAGAATCCATGGACAGAGGAACCTGGCAGGCTACAGTCCATGTGGTCACAAAGAGGCAGACAGAACTTAGCGACTGAACAGAGCACACTCAACCAAGCAACTTAGGTTCCAATCTGTCAGACATCATCAGCTTGTGAGGGTCTGTGAGATTTCTCACCATTGCAGCTGGACACACGGAGGCAGTGTCTTCAGACCCTGACCAAGTAAGGGGGGACACCAAGAAGGGTTTGCTGTGTTTGAAAAACAATCTAACACCCATAAGAGTTTTTCAACTGCAGGAAGTTCCGACTGCCTTCAGCTAGGGGGGTTGATGTAAGGATGTCTCTCAATGGGGAAGAGAGAGCTTGAGCAAGGAGAGAGCAGCTCTGAGGTCTGTCTCTTCCCAAGGCTTGCTGGGGCACGTCGTGAGGAGTGTGTGTTGGAGGCGCCTCCTGACAAGAAGGGTACCTGGCCCTGGCCAAGCACACTCACTCAGGGGATCTCAGTGACTCACCTGCAGGTCCGTGAGTCACAGGATGTGAAACAGAGGGGAGATGGAGGGCAGGAGTCTGGAGAGGCAGAGGGAGGGAGCAAAGAGAGAGAGGGTTACATTTTTTCTTTCCATTTTTATCAGGCAACTTTCCAGTGACCAGGATGGGGTACCAAGTGGCTTTCCCTAGAGTTCTGAAGGCACTGAGATAGAAATTCACATGACAAGGCACATTTCAGCCTGTCATTTGCAACTTGTGGTAAGTGGTCTTGGTCATTGATTCATGGCAGAAAGTGTCTACACATCAGGGAAGTTGTAGTTTCCAGCAAAAGGAAAGGAACTGTTTGGCAAAAACTTCACGCTCTTCAGAAAGATGTAATTCACCCAGAACCGTCCTTACTAGCAGCCAGTGCAATGTGTCGAAACAAGTCCTGGGCCCGGAGTCCGAACATGCAGAGGTTGGACCTACCTCAAAGCTTTATCTGGAACAGGAGCAAGTCGCACATCCCTTCCCTTCTGGAAATACCCCGAGGACCAGCTGACAGAGGTTCTCTGAAATCCACAGGGCACAATAGGAGGGTGAAGGGACCATTGTGTCCGAGATGTTGTAACCTCCGCTGTTGGCACTTTGGTAGGAGCACCTGAGTAGCTCCATAACAGGGACCACAACACCATGGCTATTTGGGGCTGACTCAGTGTTAGGGCTTAATTTATGTCCCAAATGACAGGTTCAGATAAAAAGGTAAAGCTGGGCCTTTTGATCAGAATAAAATGAATATATTTGACTGCTAATTACATCTTCTGCATTACATAAGGTGCTGGGCTGTGTCCTCTGGGGGAGCAGAAACAGGTCTGGTGGTCAAGGAACTCAGGACTTTGTAAGGACTGTAATTTACACATACAAATGTCTCTAACAAAGAAATGTGACCCTGTTCACTCAGGGCATCACAATAAGGGGATAAAAACTATCACAAGTGGGGTACCTCTAAGTTGTGAGATCTCTGCCCTTGCAACTGTCTCCCACTTGGCTCCGGTAGCCTCCTGGGTTCAGGAAACATGGACCCTGGTCTTCTTGTGGAGATCCACCACCATTCTCCTCTCCCAGTGGGGTCCCAGGGATGTCTCCACTGCAGCTCTCCTCCCAGTGCCCCTGAGACATCTCCATAGACCCCTGCCTGCCTTGGGTAGTCAGATCGTCATTTCCTATGGGAAACACTTCCTTCTCTGCTGCAACCAGCTCACTGCCATGTGACTACCCATTTATATTCCTGGTCCATTCCACTGGCCTCTTTGATTAGTCTGTGGGTGGGCTCAGGGATTCTCCCCAAGGCCAATCTCCTTACAGGTACTGAAGTGTGCTCCAGGTAACCAAGCTGGGATGATAGCAGGCAATGCCAACATTGGCCAGGTCTATGGCTGTGTAAGCGTGAACCCACTTCACATGAAGGGAACAAGCTCAGAGCAGAGAAGGAAGAGGTAGGGAGCAAAGTCACACCTGAGGGTGTCATCTCCACCCTGGGATCTGGGTTCCCAGAGGCCAACTCTGCCCTGGCCTTCCAGATGTCAGTCAGTTCAGTTCAGTTGCTCAATTGTGCTCAACTCTTTGTGACCCCATGGACTGCAGCACACCAGGCCTTTCTGTCCATGACCAACTCCCAGAGCTTGCTCAAACTCATGTCCATTGAGTTGGTGATGCCATCCAATCAACTCATCCTCTGTCATCCCCTTCTCCTCCTGCCTTCAGTCTTTCCAGGATGTGTGAGCCAATATATCCTCCTTCCTGACTTAGGTGGATTCAAGGTCACATTCTTCCATTTGCCAGCGTGGTCCCTGCTGCTGTCAGATGGCCTGCACATACTCCCTGGAGCTGCCAACACTGATGCCCAGGCCTCTGAGATCTTATCCAGTCCCTGGGGCTGGTCTTCCCCCACAAGGTCAACACCAGTGCTGATATTTCTATGGATTCTGGTGCCCAGATGGCTGGTGTCTTCAAGTTCATTGTCACTAACCTCCTGCTGGCCTTGGTTTTGTTCCCTCTGGATAAGTTCTTGTCAAGAGGTGCATGATCTCCCAGGTAAACTGATCCCTGAAAATTTCATCCCAGGCATCCTACGGATGTGTCCAGGCTTGGCTGAGTTCCAAATGAAGTGATTTAGGCTCAAGATGGGGATCCTGGTGTTGAAAGAGGACACAAAGGAAGGGTGATGGCAGTTAGAGGTAAACAAAGGTAATTTCTGTGTACGGGAATCCAGATCGTGCTTTGTGGAGAAAGTGGCTTTTGCAGTAAATCTGAAGGAAAGAAAGGATCCTACATTTAAGGCATGAACAAAGGAAGTGAGGGCAATATTCTAGCCCCCTAGAGAAAAAGCGTGATGGATGATCCAGAAGTGTTACCTACAGCTCTGCGGCAGAAGCCCTGGAAAGCCACTGGGAGGGATTGGGTGTGCTGCATAGGCACACAGAGGCTTTAGGGGAGGATGAGACTATCAGAGCTCTGTTTCAAGCGGGCGTGTGAGGTTTCTGGTTGCAACTTGACCTGAGTCTACTTCCAGCTGGACTCCTTTCCTCCATTGCTGGTCTGTGCACCCCAAGCCAGCCAGCTCAGCCCAAGCCAAGTCCGGAGAGCAGCCCAGCAAAGATGATTTACACATGGGAACTCAACATTGCTCCACTTCCTCCTGTAGCACTGGCTGGATTCAGAACATGAGTCAACTTTGGCTGGGTGATGGGGATGGGCAGATGCAGAGGAGTGGGGCCCAGAGCTGGCATGTTTCTTTTTTTTTAGTTGGAGGACAATTGCTTTGCAATGTTGAGGTGGTCTCTGCCATACATCAATGTGCATCAGTATAATTATATATATATATATATATATATATATGTATATGTGTATATGTATGTATGTATATCCCTTCCGTCTTAAGCCACCCTCCCTACCGTTCCTTCTCTCTAATTCATCGCAGAGCACCAGACTGGGATCCCTGTGTTAATCAGCAGCTTTCTGCTAGTTATCTATTTCACCCACTGTGTTTAGTCGCTCAGTCGTGTCCAGCTCTCATAGGGTATATATGGGCTTCCTTGATGGCTCAGCAGTAAAGAATCCGCTTGCAATGCAAGAGATGCATGTTCAATTGTTGGGTCTGGAAGAGCCCCTGGAGAAGGAAATGACAACCCACACTCCAGTATTCTTGCTTGGGAAATCCCACGGACAGAGGAGCCTGGAGGGCTACAGTCCCTGGGGTCACAGCGCTGGACCTGACTTAGCAACCAAGCCAGCCAACCAGTGTGCGCATGTCACACTACTTTCTCAGCTCGCCCCAGCCTCTTCTTCCCCGCTCTGTCCACAAGCCCATCCTCTACCTCTGAGCCTCTCTGCTCAGCGGAGGCAACATGCTCAGAGCGACCGCGCATTTGAAAGGAGCCATCAGCGACAGTGCTCAAAATTCCCGCCCTCAGGGCCTGACTCTACTGGCGGCTCTTCCCACTTCTGTCCTGTCCGTCAGTGTTCCCCTCACTGGCTCTTCCCAATCTGCATTTACATGTGCTTAATCCTTTCTAGTCTCAAGGAGACTCCCCTGCTGACTGCACACTCCTCTCCATCTGCTTCCGCCATGCTCCTTCCCTTTCTGTCTTAAAAGGGTCATCTATACCCGTTGACTCTACTTCCTCACCATCCTATTATTTAGAAAATGGTCATAAGAATACTACCTATCAAAATAATGTAATTCAGCCAAAGTCATCCCTAGAGATAAATCCATCATCTTCCACATGTTGATTTATTTAAAAATGCATTAAACGCTACGCGTGCAACTTAAGAAGTGAGAGCCTGGTAACAGCAGAACAGAGAGGTTAATATAGAAAATAAAAAGGTAGAATTGGGGAATATCTCTAAATGGTGCTTCTTTAAAAAAAATCAACAGAGTAGGAAAACCATTATTCATTATAACAAAGAATAAATGAAAGAAGAATGTCTGGTGGTTATTAAGCTTTTTTGTCATTCTTTTTTTTTTAATTAAATAATTTATTCTTTTGGAGGCTAATTACTTTACAATATTGTATTGGTTTTGCCATACATTGACATGAACACATACATGTGTTCCCCATTCTGAACCTCCCCTCCCACCTCCCTCCCCATCCCATCCCTTTGGGTCATCCCAGTGCACCAGCCCCGAGCATCCTGTCTCATGCATTGAACCTGGACTGGCGATCCATTTCACATATGATAATATACATGTTTCTGTGCCATTCTCCCAAACCATCCCACCCTCACCCTCTCCCACAGAGTCCAAAAGACTGTTCTATACATCTGTGTCTCTTTTGCTGTCTCTCATACAGGATTGTTGTTACCATCTTTCTAAATTCCATATATAAGCTTTAGTATACTGTATTGGTGTTTTTCTTTCTGACTTGCTTCACTCTGTATAATAGGCTCCAGTTTCATCCACCTCATTAGAACTGATTCAAATGTATTCTTTTCAATGGCTGAGTAATACTCCATTGTGTATATGTACCACAGCTTTCTTATCCATTTGTCTGCTGATGGACATCTAGGTTGCTTCCATGTCCTGGCTATTATAAACAGTGCTGTGATGAACATTGGGGTACACGTGTCTCTTTCAATTCTGGTTTCCTCAGTGCGTATGCCCAACAGTGGGATTGCTGGGTCATATGGCAGTTCTATTTCCAGAATAAATGAAAGGAAAATATCTGGTGGTTATGAATCTTTCTTGTCATTCTTAATTATTTTCTAAAATATTACTTAAGTCTTGCATGATACTGCTTCATCAGGAATGCAATGTTTATTTTAAAAATGTATTCATCCATCCTTTCTATCCGAGAACAAACAGTGAATGGGGCTTGCACAAAGTTGGAGCTTGGAAATCAAGATTTCAAGCAAAGGAGCACCTCCAGCTACTATAGAGGGTGTCTGTGTGTTTCGTTGCTCAGTCATGTCTGACTCTCGACCCTGTGGACTGTAGCCTCCCAGGCTCCTCTGTCCATGGGATTCTCCAGGCAAGACTCTGGAATGGGTTGCCATGCCTTCCTCCAGAGGATCTTCCCAATCCAGGGAATGAACCCAGGTCTCCCACATTGCAAGTGGATCCTTTACTGTCTGAGCCACCAGGGAAGTCCAAGAGTACTGGAGTGGGTAGCCTATTCCTTCTCCAGGGGATCTTCCTGACCCAGGAATTGAACCAGGGTCTCCTCCATTGCAGGTGAATCCTTTACCAGCTGAGCTATCAAAGAAGCCCACTATGGGGTGCCATTGCCTTCTCCGACTACAGAGGGTAGTAAGTCTTAAATAAAGACATTTTGCTTGAATGAGATGAGCACAGGTAGACAGTCTGTCTGTGCAGGGTGACCCCCTCTATGATATCAAGACATAGGTATCTACCAACCCCTTAGAGCAAGCAGAGGTACTCAAATTGCAGCTCTCCCTAAGAGCCTAGAATGGGGCTAGAGTCCCAGGGAAAGTCATTTCATCAAGAAGAAGACTAGTGAATGTAATATTTAAATAAAATCTGCAAAATTATTTTCTAAAGAACACAAATTTAAACCTCAGTTAAGAATGTATAAGAATAACCATTTGTACAAGGTTTTACCACTACTGGCTATTATCAGTTTTTAATTTTTTTTAATATAAGGTAGAAAAATAATTCCTTCCCGATTTTTAAATTTTCATTTTCCTCATTAGCAGAGTTGAGCATCTTTTTCTATTGCGTTACCTCTCTGTACAATTTCTGTTAATTATTTTTTTGTATTCTTTTGGTTGAGCTGTTTATCTTTGTCTAATAGGAAATCTTTACCTATTGAAAACATTTGCTTTTCAGTTCAGTCACTCAGTCATGTCCGACTCTTTGTGATCTCATGAACCACAGCACACCAGGCCTCCCTGTCCATCACCAACTCCCAGAGTCCACCCAAACCCATGTCCATCGAGTCGATGATGCCATCCAACCATCTCATCCTCTGTCGTCCCTTTCTCCTCCTCCCTTCAATCTTTCCCAGCCTCACAGTCTTTTCCAATGAGTCAGCTCTTTGCATCAGGTGACCAAAGTATTGGAGTTTCAACTTCAACATCAGTCCTTCCAATGAACACCCAGGAGTGATCTCCTTTAGGATGGACTGGTTGGATCTCCTTGCAATCCAAGGGATTCTCAAGAGTCCTCCAACATCACAGTTCAAAAGTATCAATTCTTCAGCACTCAGCTTTCTTTATAGCCCAATTCTCACATCCATAGATGACTACTGGAAAAACCATAGCCTTGACTAGACAAACCTTTGTTGACAAAGTAATGTCTCTGCTTTTTAATATGCTGTCTAGGTTGGTCATAACTTTCCTTCCAAGGAGCAAGCATCTTTTAATTTCATGGCTGCAGTCACCATCTGCAGTGATTTTGGAGCTCAGAAAAATAAAGTCAGTCTCTGTTTCCACTGTTTCCCCATCTATTTGCCATGAAGTAATGGGACCACATGCCATGATCTTCGTTTTCTGAATGTTGACCTTTAAGCCAACTTTTTCATTCTCTCTTTCACTTTCATCAAGAGGCTCTTTAGTTTTTTTTCACTTTCTGCCATAAGGGTGGTGTCATTTGCATATTTGAAGTTATTGATATTTCTCCCAGTAACCTTGATTCCAGCTTGTGCTTCTTCCAGCCCAGCGTTTCTCATGATATACTCTGCATATAAGTTAAATAAGCAGGGTGACAATATACTGACGTACTCCTTTTCCTATTTGGAACCAGTCTGTTGTTCCATGTCCAGTTCTAGCTGTTGCTTCCTGACCTGCATACAGGTTTCTCAAGAGGCAGGTTAGGTGGTCTGGTATTCCCATCTCTTTCAGAATTTTCCACAGTTTATTGTGATCCACACAGTCAAAGGCTTTGGCATAGTCGATAAAGCAGAAATATTGCATTTGCTCTTAAATGTACTGAAATGATCGGTTTGTCATTTGCCTTTCACTTTGTATGTTTGTACGTATGATATGCACAGAATTAATTTTCATGAAATCAAGTATGTTCTTATTACTATGTGTGGTTTATAAGCTTTCTCCTTGTAAAGGCTGGCTTTCCACCCTGTTCCTATCTTTACCCCTCACTCCTCCTTGGTTAGGAAAAGACAATTTTTATATTTTCTGATAATATTTAAATAGTTTTTATGTCATTTGGATCTCTAATCCACATGGAAATTACTTTGTATGTTGTCTGAGGAGGATATCAAGTATATTTTTGCAAATAGTTAATTACAATGATATTTATTTGAATTTATACTTCCATTAGTATTTAGAAAATCTACATTTTCTTGATATTAAATTCCTATATATTAGATTTTTTATGTATTCTCTTCCATTTAATGTCTATTCTTAGGGTATCAACCACACTATTTTGAATAGGCTAATGGAAGACCATATGCTTTGACTCCATAATGACACTGCAGAGCATCCATACTATGGAAATAATAGTGCAAATAATGTTCCAGGATGTTCAGTTGGTATTGCTAGAAAATAATTGGTGAAAATAGGGGGAAAGCTGGAAAAACACTTTCATTGTAGCAAAATAGAATGATGGAATAAGTCACTGTACAGTTGAATAGAGGAACTCTTGGAAGCCATTGGAGAAGGCAATGGCACCCCACTCCAGTACTCTTGCCTGGAAAATCCCATGGATGGAGGAGCCTGGTAGGCTGCAGTCCTTAGGGTCGCAAAGAGTCGGACATGACTGAGCGACTTCACTTTCCCTTTTCACTTTCATGCATTGGAGAAGGAAATGGCAACCTACTCCAGTTTTCTTGCCTGGAGAATCCCAGGGAAAGTGGAGCCTGGTGGGCTGCCATCTATGGGGTTGCACAGAGTCAGACACGACTGAAGTGACTTAGCAGCAGCAGCAGCAGCAGCAGCAGCAGCAGCAGCAGCAGGAAGCCATTAAAAATGAGGCAGATATATATACTAATCTAGAAATATGTCCATGAGAGTGTTGTTTGAAAAATTATATTTGTATACATAACAGTTCACACACACACACACACACACACACACACACACATACTGTTTTATATGAATTTGTCTGCCAATGAATGTAAGTAGCTCTAAATCAGTTAGGAGGAATTCAGGAAGGCTATCCTTGTAAGAATAGCTATGTACTAGATGACAGACTGGAGGAGCTGAGTGGTTTTTCTTATATTTCTTACTTCTATAACTAAATATGAAAGCAAGAAGGGGTAAAATTGGTGATCTTCAAAATAAAGGAATAAACCAGAAGTAGATGAAGATGGAGTCGGGCTGGGTGAACAGAGCCAAAAGGGTAAATGCTGCTAAACCCTATGACAGTCTTAGGGGCCACCATCCCTCTTCCCACCCCATCGGAGGTGTAGCACTCATAACACTCACCACCCTGGGCTCTCAGGAATCAAGCATGGTTTCCCAAGTTGGCCTGGAATATGAGCCACTATAGACCCTCAGTCACAGCCGAGTCCAGAAGGGCCTCAGCTTGTCATCAGCAAAATGGAGGGACCCCCACGGGCAGTGGCACGTAGAGCGGGCACCACGTGAAACAGAACCTGTTCCCTCCTTAAGCTGCACATGCACATCCCCGCCCCCCAAGATCCCGAAGCTTCCTTCCAGCTCCTGCTTTCAAGTCTCCGAGCATCCTGAACTCTAAGCGTAAGCAGATTTGGATTGTTGGTGAATGTCCACAATTCTGGGCCTGAAACCACACATATTTTCTTGGAGGAATTAAAAAACTGAAAATTTTAAAAGAATCCTTTTTTCTTATATGCTTTCATGTCACATATTATCACATGAAAAACCTAGAGTTTTCAACAACAGAAGGTTCTTTCTTGGAATTTTTTTTTTTTCCCCTCTCAAAGACTATCTTTAAAATATGTCATAGCAGCACAAAAACAGAAAAATAAACCCACACACTCAGCAATGATGGCTCTCCATCTTCCGGAAGAAAATGAAAATAAAACAATAGATGAAGCCGTGTCTTCCCCAGTAGAGCCCAGATGAGAGAGGTGTTGAGTGTTATCGTCATAGCAGTGAACATTTTGCTTCTCAAAGAATCAGGCTTGCTGGCTGTCTTATGAGCAGGGAGCACCGCTAGGTCAGGGGTTCTGTCTGTTCAGGGCAACACCGTTACCCCAGCTTCCCTGGAGGCTCCGACTATAAAGACTCTGCCTGCGATGCAGGAGATTCTGGTTCAGTCCCTGGGTCGGGATGATCCCCTGGAGAAGGGCATGGCTATGCACTCCAGAATTCTTACCCGGAAAATCCCACGGACAATTCCATGGACAGAGGAGCCTGATGGGCTACAGTCCATGGGATCGCAGAGTTGGACACGACTGAGAGGCTAACACTGTACCCCAGCATGATATGTGATCATGACATATTTCAATCTCCTCAGTGTATTTATGTATCTTTGATTCTTTCGCAATAAGAATGTATTCATATATTGCATGGAGAAAGCAATGGCAACCCACTCCAGTGTTCTTGCCTGGAGAATCCCAGGGACGGCAGAGCCTGGTGGGCTGCCGTCTATGGGGTTGCACAGAGTCGGACACGACTGAAGCGACTTAGCATGTATTGCATGCGTGCATGCTCAGTTATGTCCAACTTTTTGCAACCCTATGGACTGTAGCCCGTCAGGCTCCTGTCTCCATGGGGACTCTCCAGGCAAGAATACTGGAGTGGGTTCCATGCCCTCCTCCAAGGGGTCTCCCCGACCCAGGGATTGAACCTGAGTCTCCCGCATCTCCTGCACTGCAGGCGGATTCTTTATGCACTGAGACACCTGGGAAGCCCATTCATGTATTACTCGTGTATAATTTAAAAAGTAGTTTCTTCCTCCTAAATCAAAATCTATTTTCAACACACCCAGGCCAACTGGGCTCTTCGACATTGATGGGTAAAACACATTGTCACCCCAAGGTCAAATATACATCGGCCCAGTAAAGAGCGGTTGATTATGTAAGTGGTTAAAGAGATGGTAATTACACTAGCAGAGAAGATTGAAATATGCCTCTAGACAGGTTACAAATACAGCTACTGAAATTTAATACAGAGCCCTCCAGGCCCCAGCGGCCTCTACTCTGTGTGATCAAAGATCCCTACATGGTTGGTGCCATGTGCCTGAGAAATGAAGGAATGGTGACTGAACAGGGACACTGGGGGTAAACCCCAGAAAAGGGCAACTATCAGAGAAACTGCATGGTTAATTAGCCCAAGGAGAATCAGACTTTGTTTTCCCATGGCGCTTTGCTTGAATCTCATGTTCAAAAGTTCAGTGCTTACAAAACTACTGTTAACTTTGTGAAGCCATCTAGAGCACCAGGCACAGACTATATCTATTATTCCCCTCATCTTTTTTATGGTTAAGTTTCATTTCCATAGCATGATGACAGCAATTCAGAGTAGTGCTGAGGTCTCCTACTCACTCAGTTATGACAGAAATTTACCAGTTTTATTTTTCTGAATTTTCACATTAAGTTGCATGCTTAGTTGCTTCAGTCATGTCCAACTCTCTGCGACCCTACAGACCGTGGCCTGCCAGGCTCCTCTGTCTATGGGATTCTCCAGGCAAGAATACTGGAGTGGGTTGCCTCTTCTTTCTCCATCCACATTAAGCTATTATTAATCACATAAATATATTTTATGAAGTAGCCTAGCCATGGATTTTATCTGAATATAAAAATGATCTGGGGACTTGCTTGGTGGTGCAGTGGATAAGAGTCTGCCTGCCAGAGCAGAGGACATGGGCTCAATCCCTGGTCCAGGAAGATTCCACTTGTCTCAGAGCAGCTAAGCCCACATGCCACAGCTACTAAAGTCCACGAGCAACAGCTTCCACTGAAGCCCACGGGTCTAGAGTTTGTTCTCCAAAACAAGAGGAGCCACCACAAGGCGAAGCCCGTGAACTGCAAGGAAGAGTAGCCCCTTCTTGCCGCAACTAGAGAAAGCTCTCTTGCACCAGTGAAGATCCAGTGCGACCAAAAATAATAATAAATAAATAAAATAACTTTGGGTCCTGCTTTGTGTTTATTTCCTAAAATTGTTTGATATTAATTTTGCCATACTTATATACATATTTTTAAACTGCTGTTATTGTTGTTTTGGGTCCAGAGTTTATTTTATATTTAATCATCTATTTCTCTTGCATAGATTTCTTATAGAAATCTAGTTAATGAATTTTTCAAAATATAATACAGATCATGCTTTTTTGATAAGGGAACTGAAATACTTTTATTGGCATAGTATTTTGCTAGATCTTATATATCTTCTTGTTTCACCCTCTCATTTCTTTCTCTCTTTTGTTATAAACACTGGGTTTTATTTCCTTTAACTTCTTCAGAAATTGGAGGTTTAAAATCTGAGTTCAGCTTTTACTAGTTTTAATGCTACAATTTCTTGAAAAGTCTTGAACCTATGTTTAATTATTTTTATGCTAAAAAAAATCAAGTGTGTTTTATTTTTTATTGGAGATGAAGATTACCAGTTGATTTATTATTCCAACATCATCCAATCTTCTGCAATTTTATCTGAGATTGTAAATCATATTCCATCATTATTTTTTATTATTAGTTTTCATATCAGTTTCATTTATCATTTGTTATGATTTCAAATTCATGTGCAAATTTAAATTATTGTGATTATTTGTAGGTTTAACTAATTTTAATCCTTATCACCTACTCAATTTCTTTCAACAAAACTTAATCATTCTTAAATATGGTTCTGTATATGAAATCTCAAGAATATTTATAAATTATTATGTTAGAAGGAGTTATGATCTTGTATTACAAGGGAAGTTATGCATTAAAAATGTTTTTCAGCTTCTTGCTTGCAAATATCAATTATAAATTCTTTAAATAAAAAATTGCTTGGGGCTACATTTTATTGCCTTTTTTCAAAGCAAATTAATTTTCTTAGGTTGAACTTCTAAAGAAGTCTGTGATCAATCTGGTTTTCAATTCTTTGAAGGTAACACATTACACATTTGGAGTTATTTTTTATCTTCTGGAAAACTTATCTTTATAGAGTATGACTATTTTAAAACTGTAATTCAGGAGATTCACTGGTGGCCCAGTGGTTAGGACTCCATGTGTTAGCTGCAGAGGGCATGGGTTGAATCCCTGGGGGTGGGGGACTAAGATCCCAAGAGCTGCACGGCTCAGCCAAACAGGGGAAATGCAATTCAGATCAGGGTCAATATGGCCAGATTTTAATTATGTTTGCTAAAAGTTTGGCCACATTTTTTTTTTTACATTGAAGTCTCCATTTCCCTGCAGAAGGAAATGGTAACCCACTCCAGTATACTTGCCTGGAAAATCCCATGGACAGAGGAGGAGCCTGGCAGGTTACAGTCCATGGGGTCACAAAGAGTTGGACATAACTGAGCGACTGAGCACTGATTAGATCCGAAAGTTGTTTTTTTTTCAAAATTCTTTCCTATGTTCAGACATTGTTTCCGCATTATTTTCCCTTTTGGGAGAATATTGTTAGATAGTTGGATTTTTTTTCCATTAAATTCTTTCTCATTTGTTATCTATCATCTTTTAACTTCCCTGCCCCTCATTCTATG
Source organism: Ovis aries (assembly GCF_016772045.2). Lineage (NCBI taxonomy): Eukaryota > Metazoa > Chordata > Mammalia > Artiodactyla > Bovidae > Ovis > Ovis aries. The sequence goes on along the minus strand of NC_056054.1, from coordinate 6,781,269 downwards.
TTCTGAGGCTATGTCTCAAGATTTTGCTTCATGTGAATAGATATGATTTTTTATAGGGAAATCTGCTCATTGTCTTTGAAGTAAGTTTTTGTTTAGCTACCAAGCTTTGATTCACATGCAGGTCCAATACCTATCTTTTTATCATCATTGTACAGGATTAACGTAAAAGTCAAATTTTCTTTAAGTTTCTTTTAAATAAACATATGTATGCTAAGAGGATGTCCTTTCCTTTGAGAGCTTTGCAGGTGCTACACAGTCACTGTGACTCAGCTTTATCCCAGGCCCCTGATTAAATCACTCCCCACATTCATACCTGCAGGCGAACTACAGAATGGCGGCACCAGACCCTCCTGGTCTATGGTCACGGCCCCAGTCCTAAATGATGTGGTGATTGCAGGTTCTCAGTTCCATGTTTCACAATTAATACTTAAAGTGCAGGATTCACAGACTGTGTTTCCTCCAGCTATTTGTGCTTCTATTTTCGCCTGTGCACATGAAAAGGACGCTGGAATGCGGATGGGGAAATACTTGTATGACTCCTACCTGCACTCACAGCTCCCGTGAAGGGGGCTGGCACACTGTTCAATTCTTCCAGCTCTTTCCTCCTTTACTTAGAAAGCATTTTTCTGTTGTCCAGGCACTAGAAACATCTTGCTGTCCCCACCTGCTATATCGAGGGTTAAAACCCTTTGCCCTTCAGCACTGATTCCAGAGAAATGAAAATGTAACTGAATATGCGTGAAGGTGAGACAGTTGGATGGCATCACCAATTCAATGGTCATGAGTTTGAGCCAACTCCGGGAGACAGTGAAGGACAGGGAAGCCTGGCTTGCTGCAGTCTATGGGGCCGCAGAGTCAGACACGACTTAGTGACGGAACAACAGCAACTGCACGTAAGTGTCCACAGCAGCGTTATTCAAAATAGCAAGAGACTGCACAACCCAAATGCCCTTTGAAGAGCAGATGAGAAAACATCCCAAGACACCCACACAGTGGAACACTGCTCAGCCATGGAGAGGAAAGAACAACTGATACATTGGACTTCTCAGGTGGCTCAGATGGTAAAGAGTCCACTTGCTGAAACGAGGGTTCAATCCCTGGGTCAGGAAGATCCCCTGGAGAAGAGAATGTCAGACTCACTGCAGTATTCTTGCCTGGAGAATTTCATGCACAGACTAGTCTGGCAGGCTGCAGTCCATGGGGTCTCAAGAGTCGGACACACACGACTGAGTAACGTAACAACAACTGATACATTAACAACCTGGATAAGTCTCCAGAGAATGTAGCTGAGTATCTTTTTATGACATAAAATGCTCATTTTGCTTACTTGGTTCCTGGTGGAAGGTTGCTGACCACAGGCCTCCTCGAGGCCACTGACCAGCGAGCCAGGGACAGTACAAGTCCCGGCGCTCTCAGTGGCCCTGTCTCAGGAGGTGACCTGGGCTCGTGTTCACAATGTGCAGGTTCCTTCTTGCTGCTGCCTTGGCCTCGGGACTAGGGTAGGGTGAGCGAGGTGCCAGATTTAGGGAGGCAGTCAGTCCCTGGCCCAAGAGCAAGCACCTTCTTAAAAGTGGTGCCCCAGGGGCCTCACGCCCCCTCCCCGGTCCCAGCCCCATTTGTTAGCACGTGTTCCCGTGCCCAGAGACACAGTGAAGTCAAACAAGCTGAATTGTCTGAGTCTGGAGCAGAGAAAGGTTTACTGCAGGACCCTGCAAGAGACAGGAGACTCCTGCCCCTCAAACCTCAAACTCCCCTAAGGGTTTCGGCAAAGCCTTTTAAAAGACAGCTGGGGAGGAGCAGGGGTCATGGGGTAGGTGACTAGCTGGTGCACGGTTCTTTGACTGACCGATGGTGAGGCAACAGGGCAGGGTCACAGGGGTGAACATTATGAGTCCTTAGGCGCCAGGAAGCCTGGGGCTACGTGCTCAGGGTCATCAAGGAGTTAACACTTGCCATTGGGGTGGGTGCGTCACTCAGTCGTGTCCGACTCTTTGTGACCCCCTGGACTGTAGCCTGCCAGGCAGCTCTGTCCATGGGATTTCCCAGGTAAGGATACTGGAGTGGGTTGCCATGTCTTTCTCCAGGGGCTCTTCCCAACCAGGGATCAAACCCAGGTCTCCTGCATTGCAGGGGGATTCTTTACCACTGAGCCACCAGGGAAGCTCCCCCACCCCAGCAACAGACAGACACCCCAAAGGCGGCTGTGACCATCTGCCTCTGCTGGGCTCTGCTAGACCCAGTCCCCTCCACAGTCCTGGGGAGCCTTATCTCCTCTGTGAGTCTGGCTGGGTGTGTGATTCACAGACTTCACTCAAAGTGGTGCATGACTTGGAGGTCAAGTCTGGACAGAGAATGCAAGTTCTTTCTTGCTCACTGGACCACCCCTCAGAGCCCAGGTGGGGGAGGTCTAGACTGTCCTTGGCTCTAGGGTCACACAGTTACCTGGTCAGGAGCAGGTGTCTTCCCAATTGCCCTGCAGGGAGACAGAGAGACTGAGGAGCCTCTCATGGGTGTTTCCTGTTTCTATGTGGAGGCACCCACATCTCACGGCACCTTGGTCAGGTCAGGTGATGCTCAAAATATTTGTAGAATGAATAAATGAATTTTCACTTCATTCGTGTTAATTTATGACAAGACTTACTCTTTGATAGTTTTTCTTTTTCAGAAATGACCAGCTATTCTACAGGTATTTTCCTACAACTAAAGCCTAGAATTATCTGATCACATTTCAAAAATTCTGTTGGGCTACAGATTGGATCCCATCTAACATAAATGAGTATGAGAATAATAAACAACTTTTATAATGATGGGTTTGGTCTGGATCTCTTCCCAGGTGGCTCAGTGGTAAAGAATCCACCTGCCAATGCAGAAGCTGCCGGTTCGATCCCTGGGTCAGGAAGATCCCCTGGAGGAGGGCATGGCAACCCACTCCAGTACTCTTGCCTGGGAAATCCCAGAGACAGAGGAGACAGGTGGGCTACAGTCCATGGGGTCGTAAAAGAGTTGGGCATGACTTGGTGACTAGACAACAACAAAACAATGGGTTTTGTCTGTATCTCTTTGTATCGTATTTTTCTTTTTAATACTCATCAGCAGAATTTATATGCGGTTGTTTTCACATGTCTTGCACATTTTTCTGATTTATCTTATTCCTAATTATTCTGCTTCTTTTGCTACTGTGCCTACAATTATCTTCTTAATATTTTCTGCTGAGATTCTGAGCTCAGTATAAGCTATTGACTTTTGTGCCTATAACTGTTGCTTGAAATAAGCACATCCAGGAGCTGTAATTACAACACACCTTTATTCTTGTCTCTCCTTGCCCTTTAATATCCATTTAGTGGGGGAAGTTTTTCCTTTGCCTGTGAATAACAACCTGCATGTTACATGCTCACTCTTCTGTGAAGACAGCCCTGTGGCTGCCTTTAGTCACAAAACATAGTATTAATCCAGAATTTAAAGCAACCAGTCACCTGGAATAGCCAAATCAACTTGACTTAGAGGTAATATCCCCTCGTGTAAGCAGGATGAACTCTGGGTGGGTTTTCTGTTCTGCCATGGGCTGGCTTTGTTCTCTGCCTTGTGGGCATTTAAGGTTGGCCTTCTCCTGACTATTTTTCCTGAGCTCCCTTGACCAGGGCAACTCTACTGTCGACTTAAAAAATAGTCACAGTCTAAAAATTGAGAGCTATGTTTTATTTGGTGGGAATCTTTTGGACTTCAAGCCCAAGAGATCACATCTCAGTAGCCCTGAGAGAGCTGCTCTGAGGAAGTGAGTGGAGGAGCCAGGTTATATACAAGTTTTACCAAAAAAGAGCAGGGAGTCTTAACACCAAAAGATTATTGTTTAAAGAAATCCAGATATTCCAAGTTGAAGAATTTAGTGCTTTTCTATGTATGAGAAGATGCAAGAGTCTGGGTTCACTGAATGCATCTCAGCTATCCTGGGTCAGTATCCTGCATTTTTTCACAGCCTGAGCTCCCTTGGGGCTCACCGTAGAGAGTGGCTGCAATCTTATGGGTTCTAGACGGGCAGGTATTTTTCTCCTTCCTCTTGGGGCTCACCAGCTCACATTGGAGGGCTGAAGACACTGATGACTCTGGCATTCTTGTTTTCTGACGTAGCAGCAAATACTCTATTTCTCTCTCCTCTCTTGCTGGTAGTCACTTGTATCTGTTGTTCAGTTGCTAAGTCGTGCTCAATTCCTTGCAACCCCATGGACTGCAGCACACCAGGTGTCCCTGTTCCTCACCATCTCTTGGAGTTCACCCCAAGTTCACGCTCATTGAGTTGGTTCATGTCCACTTGTATCTAGCAAGCCGGTATCTTCCCAGCTTCCTGCTGCTGGGGTCCTTGCACCCCTCTGTGTACCCTGTCAGGCAGGACTCACGCTAACTCTCACTCACAGCCAAGTGAGGCCATTTCTCATGCATAGACATACCTACGCATTCTTGGCTTCTCCACAGCCTAGAAGTGAAGTTGAATGCACTGCAGCAGCAACTCTTAGAGCAGAGAGGCAGCCTGTGTCTTACCATTCAGTCCACAGTCCCATGGGTCCCCCAGCTGCAGTGGTCTCATAAATAGAGCCTGTGGATAGTCTGGATGAAACCCCCCTCTCTGCTTGAGGTGAGGGCTCGGGCCCTCCTCCACCTCCTCTCTCTTGGTGAGGGAGGGAGAAGCAAAGCACACAGTAGGGTTTTCTCCAAAACCTTCACACATAGCCTGACCCCCTCCAGACTCTCACCACTCCTTCATTTGGATACTGGTCCCAGAAATCATGGAGTTCTTTCTCAAGATCGACTATTATGGATTATTATGTGTTTTTTGTTTGTTTGTTTGTTTGTTTTTTTGGCACTGAGCTTGCCTGGTGGCTCAGTCCATAAAGAATCCAAACAAATGGCAACCCACTCCAATATTCTTGCCTGGGAAATCCCAAGGACAGAGGAGCCTCGGGGGCTGTAGCAAATGAGGTTGCAAAGAGTCAGACATGACTTAGCAACTAAACCACCACCACCATATACTGTTTCTTGGTGACTCTGTCATAATTTCAGTTTTCACATCCTTTGCTTGTTCTAGTTTTGCGTTTTGCATAATTTTTATAACCAGTAGTGGACTTGGAAGTGAGGCAGGCAGCATATCTAATGACTGAGGTACAAGAAACACCAATTTGGCCTCAGAACTCAGAAGGATCCAGAGAATAACATCTGAGTGGGCATCAGAAAGACATTAGATAAGCCCAAAAATACTGTATGCCACTGTCATAAGCTCGGGGACATACAGTCACACCTCCAGATTTTGAAATCATGCTTCAAAGGGGACAGCTCTCTGGAAAAGACATCATAAACAAGATTAATAACCACACATGGATGAGAAGAAAATGTTCACAAGACATATGGCAGATAAGTTAATAGCTCACATAGAAAGAATGCTTTCTTTAATGAATAGAAATGAAAATAAACTCAACTCTGAAAATGGGGCAAATTATATACATGAAGTTTCAGGCAGGGTGCAATCAGAAACTATTCTAGATATTTCAGGCCTAGGGAATGTAAGGTGGCTGCAAAGGTTTTGGAAGGGCTGGGAGAACAAAGAAGAAGGGGGAAGGAAATGATGAGAAAAGGAAGGCGGGGTGAAGACCAGAGGTCAGAGGCTGAAGCCTGCCTGCTGCTCCTAATCCAGGGCTGTTTGAAACTCTGATGGGTGGATCCTGGACCCACCAGAGATGCTGCCCGGACTAAAGATGGAGATGTCCAAGGCCCCTGCCTGGATCAGTGGAATGTGGAATCACCCACTTTTCCACCAGCTCAGCAGCAAAAGCATCTGTCAACTCTGGGTCTTTCTCTACAGTCAGCTGCAGAGACCTTCCCTCCCCCATTCTCCTCATCTGCTTCCAGCATCTCCCAGTGGCTGAATCCAACAGAAAACTGGTCAGCGAGGAGCTGGAAAGCAGATTTTCCAAAATCCCAGAGCAGACGGGAGAAGAGCAAACGTCAGGCTGCACAGTGCAGGTGAACAACCAGCACAAGGAAAAGTGGGTGTGAAAAGTGGGCGTGAAAAGTGGGTATGTGAAGATGTTCCCCTCCCCACTGGCTCTGAAAGTGAAATGAAAATGTTAGTCATTCAGTCGTGTTCAATTCTTTGTGATCCCATGGACTGTAGCCCACCAGGCTCCTCTGTGCATGGAATTCTCCAGGCAAGAATACTGGAGTGGGTTGCCATTCCCTTCTCCAGGGGATCTTCCTGACCCAGGGATGGAACCAAGGTCTTTCGAACTGCAGGTAGATTCTCTACCATCTGAGCCAATGGTACAAATAAAAACAACACAACAGCCAAATTCTCAACCATAGACCTGCAAAATCTGAAAATATTGATAGCAGCCAGTGCTGATGAGTTCTTCCCTGGCGGCTCAGATGGTAAAGAATCTGCCTGCACTGCAGGAGACCCGGGTTCAATTCCTGGGTTGGGAAGATGCCGTGGAGAAGGGAAAGGCGACCCATGCCAGGGTTCTGATAAGGATGTGAGGAGATGCAAAGCCATTTTTACATACTCACTTAGTGGGATTGTGTCTGTTTTTGTGAAATAAATGAGAGTTTAGTTGTTTGCCTTTTTCTCTGGATCTCAGGTGAGCAGCTTTGGACTAATAATAGTCTATTATTCAGACGATGAGATGTTTTCATCATTGGTTTAAGAATAGTCTATTTGTAATTAGTTATTTTACTATCTCAATTTATTACTATCTTTTTTGTTATACAGACTGGCTAGGGACACAGTGTTAAATAGAAATGATGACAGAGCATCCTTGATTCATATTTTTCAATTTAAAAAATGCTTTTAACATTCCTCCATCAAGGAAGATGTTTGTCCTACTTTTCTTATAGATACAGGAAATTCTGTTCCCAAATTTTGAACTTTTTCAAAATTGTGATTGGGCATTTCCTTTTATCACATGTTTTTATTTTTCTGAATTTGCTGAGCTTATTATACTGTTTTTCTCTTTTGACCGATTAATGTAGTAAATTTTATATCATCAAACAATCCTTGCACAACTGGCACAATTGCAAAATGTGTCACACCATCTTTACATATACTCTGGGCTCTGTTTTCTAACATTTTATATCTATATGCGTGAATTACATAGGACCAAACAGTTCCTTTCTGTGATGTCATGGCATTGTATTATATCAAGGTTATGAGTTCATATAATGAGTTCGAAAGTAATCCCTCTTTTCTCTTGTCTGACAGAATTTGTTTAAAATTAAAAAGATTTGTTCCTTAAAAGCCTGGTAGAAACAGCTTACGGCCACATGAGACTAATGTGTTAAAGTTTTAAATATGCAAGGCTTTTGACACAGCAATTCCAATGTTAGTCATCTAGTCTTTTGATGTAAAAAGCACATTATACGAAGTTTTGTGTGTAAGGATACATATTTTAGCATTTATTTCAAGAGAAAACAAATGGAAACAGCCTATGAGTGATGAAGGGGTTAAACACAGAGTATTCAATCACATGTTGTAAGACAGCTACTATAAAAGATCCACTCAGTTCTCTGCTTACATCTGATATGATACCCAAGTATCTTCTCAAGGAAAACAAGTGACTTTGCTACAAAGAAAAGAGGAAAAGAAAGACAAGTGGTTATCTGACCTACATAATGTTCCTCTGTGTTTATCTAAGCAAAGAATATTAACATATGTATCATTTTTGCCCAGGATGGACAGAGTAGAGTAGCTAAGACTGTGGCCTCTGGAGCCAAATATTAATGTGGAAGCCCAGCTCTGGCTGTGGGACCTTGTGTAACTTACTAAGCTCTCTGAACCTCAGTTTCTTTGCCTGTGAAACAGGAATAAGGGTAGCATCTAACTCGGATGGTAGGGTAGCATTTACTCATTCTGCTGAGTAAATGAACGATGCTATATTCCTGGTAGAAAAGAAGCATTCCATGAGTGATAGTACTCATTATTATTGAATTATTAATTATTTAAGTAATATGATTCCAGTTATTTATTATTCAAGAATTTATTATCATTTAAGCATTATTATTTTCAAAGGTTGATAGAGGAGATAGTGGGCAATTAACTATTTTTAGATACCTTACCGCAGTTTTTGAATAATTTCAATGAATATAATTTATGCATATAAATGAAAAAAATGGAAAGAAAGGGGCCACCAACTGTATGAAGTCTGAGACAAGTATGAAAGGATGAGCTTTCCGGGAGCAGCTGTGTTTCCAGGCAGACAGATAAATCTGCGGTAGCTTTGATGTTTCTCAAAACACAGTATTAAAATGAGTCACAGCCTCTCCCGGTCTTTTATCATTCCTACACTGGAATCTGTATCATCCCTACCGAAAATTATCCGTGAAGACAGGCCCACTTCCTGGCATAGGAATTAGGAGCCCTAATGAAAATGAGCATTTTCATTTCCCAAAAGCTCGACTGTGGAATTTGAGCCCTGAGCCACCGTGCCTAACTCCAGGTCGACCTGGCCTTTATGGACACAGCAACTGGAGTCAGATCCTCCTGGTCCTACCACCCCCACGTTTCACCTGGCAAACCTCGGTTTGGAGAATCGCTTCTTCCCCACAGGGGCTGCTGTGAAGATTTCAGATGAATATATGCACAGGTCTGAGCAGAATGCCTGCACAGAGGACTCTCCCAAATGTGGTAGAGATGGGGGTGGCCGATTCCTCAGATGCAAATGATAGATCTGGCTAAATAATAACGTAAAACTTTCATAGCTCGAAAACACTTTACTTCAGAGGAAAAGACAAAGTAGAAAAAATGACTCAACAAGGCACTGGTACAGGTCAGCCCACATGGAAATATGTTGACAAATAGATACTAATGGGAGAAAACACCATTGGCAGATAAAAGCGAAAGAGAAAGGGCTCATTGCCACTTTCCAAACATCCCAACTGGGGGACTTTCCCCCAAACTGACTGATCTCCCTGCAGCCTCTTCCTTCACTTTCTCCTAAGAGGAGTGTGCATATGTGCTCAGGCCACTCAATCGGGTCCAACTCCAGGACTCTTCTGTCCGTGGGATTCCCCAGGCAAGAATACTGGAGTGGCTTGCCATTTCCTTTTCCAGGGGATCTTCCCAACCCAGGGATTGAACCCCAGTCTGGGGCTCCTGCACTGGCAGGTGGATTCTTTACCACTGAGTCACTTGTGGAGCCTCTCCTAAGAGAAGAGGCCTTTTCAGAAAAGTAAGTAGGGATGCTCACTCATCGATTCCATTTCCCTTCCAAGAGCCAGATGCCTGCAAGGGTGACCCTCCTCTGCTCCCCTCAGCTGAGACTCATGAGAAAGTACCCACATCAGGGAGGGTCTGTCCTTGCCAACTGTCCACCCTGCACCACTCCAGATGCAGCGGAAGGGTACAAAGAAAAGATTCAGAGAAAGGATGATGCTGAATTCTTACTTTAGTTCATAGGCATTTTGGCGCTCACATGAAGCTGCGTCCTCTGTCTTCATCTTTATTAGGAACAGCGTGATGTTTCAGCCCCTCCGTCCCTCTTTGGTCTGACTTCTGAAATTCTTGGACCAAAGGCAGGGGAAAGAACTGTCATCCCCTTCAGAGATTTCAGCCCTCCCCGTGGTGAAGATGCTAACTTGACTGATAATCAGACAAGTGTACGTTGAAACAGAAGTGAAAGGCCACAGCCACGTGGCCGCTTGATCCAGAGTGAGCGGGAGAAGTGGGAGAGGTCACACCTGCAGAAGTGAGGGTTCAGCTGGGCTGGACTGTCAGGAGCCTTCAAGCTGTTGGGACCCTGTGGTTGGTGCTTTCACTTTGGGGATTCTACCCCAAGGACAGAAATTCACTGACAAGCTATTATCTATAGCATTGTCCCCAAAAGTAAACTTCAAAGCAATCAGGATATCCAGCAAGGGAGATTTGCTGTTCAGTTGCCAAGTTGAGACTCCACAGACTGCAGCACACCAGGCTTCCCCGTCCCTCACCATCTTCCGGAATTTGCCCAAGTTCGTATTCATTGCATTGGTGACACTCTCCAGCCATCACATCCTCTGTCGCCCTCTTCTCCTTCTGCCTTCAATCTTTTCCAGCATCAGGGTTGATTTTTTTCCAGTGAGTCGGTTGTTCACAACAGGCGGCCAAAGTATTGGAGCTTCAACTTCAGTATCAGTCTATCCAAAGAATATTCAGGGTTGATTTCCTTTAGGATTGACTGATTTGATCTCCTTGCAGTCCAAGGGACTCTCAAGAGTCTTCTCCAGCACCACAGTACAATATACATCATGGACCAGTCACAGAATGGAATGTGGTAAAGCCATAAAATGTTTTGTAACACACCTGCAGTGTAATGCTAAGCGACAAAATAAATTACAAGATGATTTGTAAAGTGTCAATCTAATTATATACTTAAGATTTGGAAGAAAATAATGCAAGCTATCAGGCTTCCCTGGTGGCTCAGAAGGTAAAGAATCTGCCTGCAATGCAAGAGACCCCGGTTTAATCCCTGGGTTGTGAAGATCCCCCGGAGAAGGGAATGGCAATCCACATCAGTATCCTTGCTTGCAGAATCCCATGGACAGAGGAGCCTGGAGGGCTAGAGTCCACGGGGTCACAAAGAGTCAGACACAACTGAGCAACTAAGCACACACACAATATAAACTATAATGGGATTTATATCGTGGGGGCTGGATTACAGGTGATGTTTATTTTTGCTTCTGTGTTTTTCTACATTCTCTGCATTCTCCATAAACATACTCTTTTAATAAAAAAGGAAAATCATGAGGTGGTCTAAAATTAGTCTGGTATGGAGTGTAGGATAATGAAGGGCTGAAGAAACACAGAAGATAGAACAGCTGGCCAGGGTTGGTGGCCAGGGAGAAAGACATGTGAACACAAAAAGAGGCAAGTGTTCCAAAAAGGAACTGGTTCAGAAAAAACACACAGAGATGCCCACGGAGCAGCTGTGTGGGAGGACTTGAGCTCTGGCACCTTTGGGGACAGAACGGTGCCCAGAGGTTCAGACACTAGTGCCCTGTCGCTGTGATCAGGGTCCGCGGGTTAGAATGTCTCTTTCACTTTCACCCCACTTCTCTCCCACATGGGCTGAGTCAGGTGCCCATCCTGACCTGCTCCTTTCATCCTTCTGGGAGCCGAAGAATTGATGCTTTTGAACTGTGGTGTTGGAGAAGACTCTTGAGAGTCTCTTGGACTGCAAGGAGATCCAACCAATCCATCCTAAAGGAAATCAGTCCTGAATATTCATTGGAAGGACTGATGCTAAAGCTGAAACTCCAATACTTTGGCCACCTGATGCAAAGAGCTGCCTCATTGGAAAAGACCCTGATGCTGGGAAAGATCGAAGGCGAGAGGAGAAGGGGACGACAGAGGATGAGATGGCTGGATGGCATCACCGACTCGACAGCCATGAGTCTGAGTAAGCTCTGGGAGTTGGTGATGGACAGAGAGGCCTGACGTGCTGCAGTCCATGGAAAGAGTTGGACACCACTGAGCGACTGAACTGAACTGAACTGAGCCCCAGAACGGAAGTTTCCAGTCTGGCCAGAAGGGAGCGCTGTGGTGCAGGCCGGGCACCTGGAACCAGACTCTCCTGTCCAAGTTCTTCGTCTGTCGCTGCCTGTAACTTGCGAAATACACTTGGAGCATGGGGGGACCATGAGCCCCGCCGTCTCAGAGATTAAGTAAAACAGGTATCCACAAATGTCTGTAACCTGAAAAAGGTCTGCGAATCTGAGGGTCACTAATCCTTTGGAGCTTACTTTCTACATTTAAACGCCTCGCAGCGGCTCTGACTTTCCCCAGGCTTGCACCACCGGCAGAGGTGTTGCCATCCGCCTGCGAGTGTGCACCGCAACCTCTGCCCGTGTGCTCCTTCTGGGCGCCGGGCCTGTTAGTGCAAAGGGCTGCTGGACGTTGCTCCTGACGTGGTGTGACCCCCTGGGTGGGACCCTGGATCCCCAGCCCAGTGTGCATGGGCTCAGTGGTTATCATCTTGGACCCATCAAAGCTCCCACCAAGACTAAATGCCCAAGGAGCCCTCTCTCTCCGGGAAGGGCCTTGCTGTCAGCTGGCTGCACTCCACCTGCTTTCATTCTCACTGCCGACCCAACCAAGTGACGGGGCCTCGTGTTGCTCCCGATCTTCACCCTGACTCTGGCTCACAGCCTCTCTGTACAGTTGTGCAGTCTGTGCACTGCACACGCCTAGGTGGTGCTGCTTATACTACAGTCTGTAAGGAACAAGCCTAGGCCTGAACAGTTAACGAACAGCAGGCCAGCCCCGTTGTAGTGATTAAGCTGTGATTCAGGCCTGCTGGCCCTGGCTGGTTCACAAAGGTTCCTGCCTGTTCTAGCTGCAAGAGGGGCAGGCCTCAGAATCTCTGAACCTCAGTTTCCTCAGTTGTAAAGGGAGGAGCTGGATTGGCTGATGTCCAGGCTCATTTAGCTAGACATGCCAAACTGTACTACTTACTGTTCTTGGTAGCTCAGCTGGTAAAAAGTCCGCCTGCGATGCAGGAGACCCCGGTTCAATTCCTGGGTCAGGAAGATCCGCTGGAAAAGGGATAGGCTACCCCTCCAGTATTCCTGGGCTTCCCTGGTGGCTCAGCTGGTAAAGAATCTGTCTGCAACACAGGAGACCTGGATCGGGAAGATCCCCTGGAGGAGGCCATGGCAACCCACTCCAGTATTCTTGCCTGGAGAATCCCTATGGACAGAGGAACCTGTCGGGCTACAGTCCATGGGGTTGCAAAGAGACACAACTGAGCGACTAAGCACAGCACAACACAGTACCCCAGTAGGTATGGATTCTGGGCAGTGCCCGTGATGTTACCAGACATGTCTGTGCTCAGGCTTGGGATCCAACATCCTGGTTCTGTTCTCGTCCAGATGCAATATTTTCTTTTCTTTTTTCTTTCTTTCTTTTTTATTTTTCATTTTTTGACTGCACCCCAAGGCACATGGGATCTTAGTTCCTTGACCAGGGGTTGAACCCACCCTCCATCCCTCTGCCGTGCATTGGAAGCTTGGAGTCTTAACTGTTGGACCACCAGCGAAGTCCCAAATGCAGTCTCCATCCTGCTGTTGCTCTCTGTCCCGCTCCAGCACTGCCCTTCCCACCCACAGGAAGAGGGAGGCTTTGAGGATGACTGAGGAGGTTCTAGAATGCCCAACCAGACTGAATCAGAAAACCCATGAAGAGGATTAGTGGGTGTTACAGCTAGAAATCTGTGTTAGGACCACAGAGTGGCTGTTTGCTCTTGTCAAGGTGCTTTCTGGGCTCATAGGTCAGAAGGTGAAGCTCTCTGGGGCAGGTGGCCTATTGCTGCCCTGCAGTCACACATGGGACCGGCCTCGCCAGCCCCACCAAGATGCTGACTATCTAAGGTCAACTGTGAAGCCAGGCACACTGCCGTCTAGCAGATACTAAGCCCCAGACAGTTTAGGAGGAAGTGGAGTCAGAGTGTGGACACTCTTCAAAGTCATGGGACTCTGGTTGGGACCCCAAACCCAGCCACTCCCAGTTAGGAGCCCGTGGGCTCCTAGGTGCCCATAGTTGCTTTGTGGGGCCCTTTAGGTAGGGCCACCCTTCAGTGCCTTGCACATAGAGCTGGAGGGTGGCCCGCAGAGCTGGGTGGGCGAGCATAGTTAGGTCAGGGAAGTCCGTGTGCACCATATTTCATTTTTACCCAGAGCTGCTCTGGACGGCAGGGACATTAAGCAAGAGAGTAATATTTTAGAGAGAGTTCTGGCTGACCACAGAGTTGGACAAGGGCCAAATGGGCACTCAGGGAGCACAGTCTGGGAGGCTGTGCAGTGGTTCCAAAGATGGATGGGTGACTAATAGAGACAAAAGACAGGTCATGGGGCAACAAGAACCGATCCAGCCAGCCAGCATGTGCGAGCGCCTCCCTTGGATCAAATGCCTGGGGATGGAAAAAGGCTGGGGCTACAAGAGCCTTGAGACCAGAGACATCCTGAGAGTCAGGAAGAGGAGAGTGAGGGGAGGACAAGCCTGGGTGAGGCTTCTCTCTGTCCCCCAACTCTGCCATCTGCCACCCCTCAGCTCACCACACACACACAGTCAGCCAGGGCTGCGCCTCTGCAGGTGTTGACTGCCATCAGGGGACCACGTTGATTGAACCAGGGCCCTCTTCATGGGGTCTGGACAGAACCATCTCGAGATAAGCAAAGCGGTGCCACGCCAGAGATTAGAGCACTCAAAAATCATTCATTTTTGCTCCTTTGAAATGGTGGCAAGGCTTCTACAGAACAAACCACATCCGGAGTGGAAGTGATAAAGCTCAGAAGAGCGGCAAGGATAACCATGGTGACACTCTCACAGTTTGGGGGCTGTAAATAAGAGGTGTGTTTACTCGGGAATTGCCACCAAAAACAGAAAAGCTGCAAATACCACAGCCAAACAACACTCTTCTCTTCTGGGCTCATAGACAGAGAAAGTACAGATAACTCACATTTTCCAAAGGCTGTACGCAAATCTAAGCTTTTCTTTTGGCATTACTGTGGAAACTTTCCTCAGAGAGGAAGATGAGCCTTTCAAGGATGAGTTTTTTTTTTTTAATTTTAAAATAAAATATTCTCTTGCAGTTGTAAGAAAGAGTATAGAACAGACTTTTGGACTCTGTGGGAGAGGGAGAGGGTGGAATGATTTGGGAGAATGGCATTAAAACATGTATAGTATCATATATGAAATGAATCGCCAGCCCAGGTTCGATGCAGGATACAGGATGCTTGGGGCTGCTGCACTGGGATGACCCAGAGGGATGGTACGGGGAGGGAGGAGGGAGGCGGGTTCAGGATGGGGAACACGTGTACACACACCCGTGGAGGATTCATGTTGATGTATGGCAAAACCAATACAATATTGTAAAGTAATTAGCCTCCAATTAAAATAAATAAATTTAAATTAAAAAAAGAAAATGAAAAAAAAAGAAAGAACAGAGAGATCCCCCTAAACTCTTCACCCACTTTCTCCCCATGGATACATTTTGCATAACTGTAGCAGAATATCACAACTAGGAAACTGGCACCGACACCAGTGATTCTGTTCTGGGGAACTCTCAGAGTGACATCTTGTACTTTTCAAAATATAAAAATGCGAAATTTCTGTATTAAAAAAAAACTAAAATTAAATTATAAGACAAAGAGGCCAGGAGAAAATGTTTTTCTGTTAATCCTAGCAAAGGGCTTATGTCCACAGAATGGGTCTGATCCCTTTTAGAAGAAAAACAGTTAAGTGGCCCTTGAAAAAATTTTGATGGTCTGTAGAATTATAACTAAAATTACTATAATACAATAATATCTCAGGAAGCCTATAAGGCAACATTGGATGAATTTGCTTCTTGACATGATTGTTTGGAGGAATTACTGTTTGATTTTAACCTTTCCTAAAGTTCTCTACCATTATTTCTTACATCCGGGAATTCACCAGTTCTCTCTAGTATTATATTCTAAATATCTTGTGTCTTTTTACTGATTCACTTATACATTCAACAAACATTTATTGATTGTCTGCTATTGGCCAATTATTTTTCTAAGGGGAGGAAACCAGGAGTAATCACAAAAGTCCTTTGAGGAGCTGTCATTCCAAACAGTGCCCCCCCCCCACCCCAGCAACATTTCAACTTAACTATGACTGTTCTTGTTTAGGATCCCATCGTCTTCCAGAAGGAAGGTTCTAGAAGCTTCTGAATCCATCACCCTCTGTACAGTATCTCCCCTGACCCCTGTTTATTCTCTGCACTGCTGATCTTTCCCACAGACACACCTGATTATGTGACTTTCATGTACGAAATCCATCCAGTGGCCCCATCACTCCTGTCTCCCTCTATACAGCACAAGTTCAAGGTGTTCTTAACGGTGCAGTCTCTCTCTTCCCGATAGTATCCATCATTCATCACTTATCATCCTGCCCACACTTCCGGCTTCAGTGGGGTCCAACTCCGTGCAACCCTATGGACTGTACTCTGCCAGGCTCCTCTGTCTTGGAATTCTCCAGGCAAGAATACTGGAGTTACTGAAATGGGTTGCCATGCCCTCCTCCACGGGATCTCCCTGACCCACGGGTCGAACTCGAGTCTCCTGTGTTTCCTGCATTGAAGGAGGATTCTTTACTGCTGAGTCGCTGGGGAAGCCCAGTTTATATGTACATACACACACACACACACATATATATACACATATATACATACACGCACAATTCAAACCTTTGTGGTTTTTCCACTTAAAGTATATTAGAATGTTTTCAGCTTTTGACACAAACTGCTAAACTGATTTTTAGAAGATTGTAAACATTTATTCTCCCATCAGTAGACATGAAAATGCACAGCTTATCTAACACACCTTCACAAATGCTAGTGAAAGCAAAACTTGGTCCTTTCCTTCAACTTTGCTTTTCTTCATTCTTACCAAGATTGACTATATTGTCATTTGTTTATAAAGTTCTTCCATTTCATCTTTCTTGAATTTTTTAAGCTTTTTCTTTGCCTGTTTCATTAATAGAATGTTTCAGTTTTTCTCACTGATGCTTTGGAACTACCTATTGACATTTAAATTCTTTCTCAATCTTCTTTATCAGAAAATTTTTTTTCAGCCTATACTTTGACTTTCATGTTTTTTGTGATATTTGACATAAAAATGTTATATGAATGCTAATATGCTATTTCCCTCTTACTGCCTTCCATTGGTTTTAAACTTAGAAGTCCTGTCTCCATACAGAAGCCAAGGAGTTTTTTCCTCTCTCTTTTTCCTTTTTTTTAAAATGACTGTGCTCTGATCAATGTACAGTTTATTCTTGTGTGCAGTAAAGTTCGAAGCAGGTATTTTCCTCAAATATCTTGTCAATTACTGGGTCATCCTTGATTGAGAAATCTTTCATTTCCTGTTAATGAGCAATGCCTCATTTAACTTATGTTAGATGCAGGTCTGGTTCTGGCTGATCTCTGGTCACTGACCTGCAGCTGCTTCTTGTGTCCGCGATGCTCAGAAGCACTTGGTGAAGACTGACACACCGTACCACCCTGGGGAAGCCCCTACTCCCTCACTTCTTGTGGGGACAATTTTCTTCAGTGTTTCTACTTACTTACTCCGTCAGTTTCATTTGGGAAGGCTATTCACTTTCAAATAAAGCATTTTCCGTTCTGACACAGAGCTGCTCTGTGTCAGATATATATGTCAAAAATAACTGTTTTTAGACATAGTTTTAATTCTGTTTTAAAAACAAAGTTATTTTCAGCTTAATTTTTTTTCTTTTAGTTATTCGCCCCCTCACATTTATTAGGAAGGATATCTTTAGCTCTTCTATTTGTGGGTGCTATTATAAACAGGATTTAAAACATTTTATTTTTAACTGATTCTGCTCCCTCAAGCATGCTAAGTCATGTCTGAGTCTTGCGACTCCATGGACTGTAGCCCACCAAGCTCACCTGTCCATGGGATTTCCCAGGCAGGAACACTGGAGGGGGTTGCCATTTCCTCCTCCATTTAACTGGTTGCTGTTGCTGCTGCTGCTGCTAAGTCGCTTCAGTCGTGTCCGACTCTGTGCGACCCCATAGACGGCAGCCCACCAGGCTCCCCTTGGGATTCTCCAGGCAAGAACACTGAGTGGGTTGCCATTTCCTTCTCCAATGCATGAAAGTGAAAAGTGAAAGGGAAGTTGCTCACTTACACGTCTCTAAATAAAGAAGTGACTCACCTTGGTGGACTTACAGCAAGTTTGGTCATTTGATCGACTCCTTCCCTCGTTTCTTCTGCTATCAGGTGGCTCTCTTGAGCTTCTAGGTGCACTGCCAGGAGGAACTTGGACAGCAGAGCAGGTGTTCTCCCCAGCGCTGGGCACACAGCGCTCTGTCTACGTGAAGTTCAAATGCGAGCAGGGTCAGTGCGGTGACGGAGCTCAGAATGGAGACCGACTCGGGGAGAAGGAAGGGGCTGGCGGCGAGGAGGTGTCGGGGGGTCTCTGCACTGCTGGTGTCATTCTAGGCGGTTGTCACATGGGAGTGTTCAGTGTATAAAAGTTCATTGAATTGTCCACTTATGGTCTGTGGACTTTTATATTTGGATGTCTATACTGGGGTAAATGGTGATCCTCCAAAAGATTTATCTGAGTCCTAACCCCAGGTAGCTATGAATGTGACCTTTATTTGAAAAATGGGTCTTTGCTGATTTACTTAAGTTAAAGATCTTGAGGTGAGATCTTTCTGGATTCGTTGTTTAATTGCTAAGCCATATCTGACTCTTTATGACCCATGGACTGCAGCGCACCAGGCTTCCCTATCCTCCACTATCTCCCAGAGGAGATAGTGATTTGCTCAAATTCATATCCATTAAGTCAGTGATGCCATCCAACCATCTTACCCTCTGTCGTCTCCTTCTTCTCCTGCCCTCAATCTTTCCCAGCTTCAGAGTCTTTTCCAGTGAGTCAGCTCTTTGTATCAGGTGGCCAAAGGATTAGAGCTTTAGCTTTAGCAGGAGTTCTTCCAATGAATATTCAGGGTTGATTTCTTTTAGGATTGACTGATTTGATCTCCTTGCTGTCCAAGGGACTCTCAAGAGTCTTCTCCAGCACCACAGTTTGAAAGCATCAATTCTTCAGCGTTCAGCTTTCTTTATAGTCCAACTCTCACATCTGTACATGACCACTGGAAAACCATAGCCTTGACTAGACGGACCTTTGTCGGCAAAGTAAGGTCTCTGCTTTTTAATATGCTGTCTAGGTTGGTCATAGCTTTTCTTCCAAGGAGCAAGAGTCTCTTAATTTCATGGCTGTAGTCACCATCTGCAGTGATTTTGGAGCCCAAGAAAAGAAAATCTGTCACCATTTTCACTTTATCCCCACCTATTTGCATGAAGTGATGGGACCAGATGCCATGATCTTAGTTTTTCGAATGTTGAGTTATTAAGTGTGGGCTCTAAATCCAGTAACAAGTGTCCCTATAAAAACATGGAAAATGCAGACACAGAAGAGAGGGTAATGTGATGATACAGAAGTTGGAGTGATGTGTCCACAGGCCCGGGGACCCCAGGAATGACAACAGCAGAGCTGGAAAGAGGCAGAGCTGCGGCAGGGAGCAGTATGGGCCACCCCAAAATGTGTCTCTTTGGCGTGGGGATTATTTTAGGCTGATTATTTTTAAGAACTGAATGACTCAGGAAGTCTTACTTTTTACCTTTCCCTTGGCTGTCTAAAGAACTTAGACAAAGGGTCTTTTTTGCAGAAGAGAGCTATCACCAACGATGCTTGCAAAGAATATGGGCCAGGTGAGGTGGGGACACTGGCAGGGCCTGGAGATCAGAGTCCATCTGTATCCATTGTCCCTGCAGGCCCAGCAAACACTTGTCTACCAGACATTTGCTTTTCTATCTCTGCGAGAATCACCTTCTTCCACTTTGAAAGCCCATCCACTTCCCCTACTTCCTCTCTTGTCCTTAGCTGAAGATAGTGTTTAAGGGAAGGACTTCAGCCATTTCAGTGAGTTACTCAGTTTTCCAGGGTCTCTCCCATGGGGATATTATTAAACTTTTGTTTGCTTTCTCTTGTTAATCTGTCTCATGTCAATTTAATTCTTAAACCAGTCAGAAGAACCTAGCAGAGGAAAATGTCTTCCTCCACAGCAGAAAGGTCTGCCCCCATCACAGTGGTCCCCAAGCTTTTTGACATCAGGGTCTGTCTGGCTTTGTGGAAGACAACTCTGCCATGGTCTGGGCAGGAGTGGGTGAGGGGTTGGGGATGATCCAAGTGCATCAGATTTATTGTGCACTTTATTTCTAATATAGTAAATCAGCTCCACCTCAGATCATCAGGCATTGGATCCTGGAGGTTGGGGGACCCTGCCCCAGAGCTCTTGGAGGGAGCACGACTCTGCCAAAGTCTTTGCTTCAGGCCTCCAGAACTGAGAGAGAACACACATCTGCTTGGAGCAAATAACAGCATTCCTAGGAAACTAACACCATGCCATATTTTAATACGCATTTTACTTAAACAAACACAGACAGACAAAAAGTCAGCTGAAACTCATGTTGGCAGGAGTGTGTGATCTTCTCATGGTGACTGAGAGCTCTTTTGGAAAGCTATGAAGTTACTGATCTAAATCATTAAACACATACTTTTGTTTTACCCCATTCACAGAGCTATTACCTAAGGAGTAATTACAGGTGTCCATGACAATGTTCACTCCAACACAGATTATTCCCGGGCCTCTAAGGATACCCGTCTGACACCATCTTTCGCTTGTCAACAAAACAAAATGATAAAAGTCATTGCTGGTGAAGGTATGGTGCATGCGTACTCAGCTGTGTCTGACTATTTGTGACCTCGTGGACTGTAGCACACCAGGCTCCTTTGTCCCTAGGATTCTCCAGGCAAGAATACTGGAGTGGCTTGCCATTTCTTACTCCAAGGGATCTTCCTGACCTAGGGATTGAACCTCAGTTCAATTGGCAGGTGGATTCTTTGCCAATGAGCCACCTGGGGAGCCCAAAGATAGAGTAGTTAGAGCAATTTCTCTCCCCTGTAGGAGAGCAAGTATCAGTGCAGCTGCTGCAGGCTGCTTCAGTGAGATATTAACGTGTGTTCTTCCCTTCTGAATTTTCCCTTTCTCCTTCAAAGAAAGTAGCCAGGCTATATGAGTGTCATGCTGCTGCTGCTGCTAAGTCGCTTCAGTCATGTCCAACTCTGTGCGACCCCATAGACTGCAGCCCACCAGGCTCCGCTGTCCCTGGGATTCCCCAGGCAAGAACACTGGAGTGAGTTGCCATTTCCTTCTCCAATGCACGAAAGTGAAAAATGAAAGCGAGGTCGCTCACTTATGTCCAACTCTTCGTGACCCCATGGACTGCAGCCTACCCGGCCCCTCCGTCCATGGGATTTTCCAGGCAAGAGTACCGGAGTGGGCTATGAGTGTCCTACTGCTATGTAATAAATACCACCAACTTAGTGACTTGAGACAAAATCTATTTATAGCTTACGGTTCTGGATTATCCAGGCAGGCCTCAACTCATTTCTGTGCTCAAGGTTTCACAAGATTTAAATCACAGCGGTCAGCAGCCTATTTTCATTGCTGGTGGCTCTAGGGGCAAATCTACTTGCAAGCTCATTCTGATTGGTGGTGGAGTTCAGTTTCTTGGGACTGAAGTCCCTGTTTCTTGAGGACCATCAGCTACAGGTCATTCTCCACCCATGGAGACCCTCACTTTCCTTGTCTTGTGGACCCTCCATTGCCAAAGCCAGCATTTGGCCTCTTTCCAATCCAGCCCATTTCCCACTGTCTCCAGGAAGGCCCCAGCCCCTTGTGAGGACTTGTCTTATTGGGTCAGACCCAATTGCTGAAAATAAATACACTAATTTAATTAAAAAAATGCGGACTGATAAGTAAAGCACCCAGTCTGGACATGATTTTTTCACTGTGTTTCTGTGGCAGAGGAGAGCAGATACAGCAGTCTCCCTATAAGGGAGGAGAAGACAACCTGGCCCCCAAACTCTTGACCTAAATGAAAAGCTCACATAGATGGTGGCAGGAGGACTTTCAGTAACGTGATGGTATGGAATTGTTGTCTGGTTGTCGTTTCTTCATCCTGCTGCCTGTCTCCTGAAAGGTAATCCCATATTTCTCCCCCTTCTCCACACACACACGTGCACACACTCTTGCCCAGACAGGACACCGAGGACCAACAACAGTCCCAAGGTTTCAGCTCCTTCTGCAAATCCTGAGGTCGTGAGCAACAAGCCAGAGGCCTAGCATGCGTCAGCACACTCTGGTCACAGAGGTTAAACTCTTAGATCAGAAAGACGCAGGGACTTTGGGGAAAGGGGAAGTATGGGGACTGAGGCCTCGAATGGGGAGCTCAGACAGGAAGTTATTTAGGAAAGGAGCTCAGAGCTAAACCTGCACCTGCTCTCACTTCCTCATGAGGAAAAGAACCACACTGACCACGCGGCACTGGAGCCTGGGCTGTGGTTCCAGCAAATGTCACAGCAAGAAAATGAAGACATGTTTCACTTTGGAATCTAGCATTTTCCTCCTGGAGCGCCTTGCTCTGATGTTTACTTCTGACGTGAGCCTTTTGAATGGTGAACTTCTTTATGGTTCTGTTTTTGCTTCTGCCCACACCCTGCATGCCACGCACCCACCCCCAGGACACGTCTGCCTCTACAGGGGCACACAGAGATATACACTTTATTACACACACATACAAAGTCAGATACACACACAAACACATAGACACTCTCATATACATACCTACTCACAGGCACACATATTCATATAAAGCTAAGCATGCTCAGTGGCTCTGTCATGTCTGACTATTTGCGACCCTATGGACTGTAGTCCACAAAGCTCCTCTGTCCATGGGATTCTCCAAGCAATAATACTGGAGTGGGTTGCCATTTCCTCATTCAGGGGATCTCCCCGACCCAGGGATCGAATCTGTGTCTCCCAGATTTCTGCACTTGCAGGTGGATTCCTTACCACTGAGCCACCTGGGAAGCCCTCAAAGGTAAGCACTACTCTCAAACACAAATGCACACACATGAACACATGCAGTGTTCAAATGTACACACAAGCACAGGACTTTTGGGCAGAAATTTTGCCTAGAATCTGGAAAGCTTCTTTGGAGTGTTTGCTCCCTCAACAAACATCTACTGGGCATCTAGTTAATCATCGTGTTGGACATCAGAGGGTAAGCTGCTGGAATACAGAGGCCTGGCTCGTGGACCCAGAACAGAGGGCAGATAAGGAGTCACAGGGTTGCAGCTCTGAAGGCTGCAGCAGAAGACTGCTGCCACGGAGTTGAGCACAGGGATGGAGGTCTACCCCAGCCTGTGACGGTGGCCTTCCTGGAAGAGGAGGCTGCGTCTTTAAGCGGAGAGGAAACAGTGCAACCTGAAGCTGAAGCATTTCATTCACCTGGGCTGCCTGGTCTGTGTGACTCACCTTTATATTCCTACCTCCTGGCATCTTCAGAATCACGGGGCGCACCTCCCATTTGCAAGGCTACACAGGCAGATTGACAGAGCCGCTAGCATGAACCATCAAGGAACCAGACATGTTTTGTTTTGGGATTCTACACACTCAGAGCCAGATATAATGAAACTGAGGATAAGTGCTTAAAGGAACCAGAATGAGAATTTAAGCCTAGGAAGGCAAGGACTAGAGAGAACTGAGCAAGAGTGGGCATGCTGTGACATATAAAAGGAATCATCCCTTTGCTCAGTGGGACAATTCAGCCAATCTTTCCAACCTGCTGCTGTCAAATGTAAAATCAAGCAACCACAACAAGCTTAATGCATAAATCCATTCTCCACCCTCTCCTCTCCTGACTCTGACTGCAGTGCTCATAGACATGGGAGGATTTCTTGATGTATTAAGGTCTCCTTTGCTTCATTGGCCCCATGGACCACTAGGGCAGTCAACCATGGGCTAGTGGTGACTTGGAAACTTCTGGATCAGTGATTCTCAAACTTGAACACGCATCACAATCGCCTGGAGGGCTTGTGAAACCACAGGGCTGGACCCCATTTGCAGAGTTTCTGATTCAGTAGGTGTGGGGCGGAGCTCAAGTAATGGAGTGATGCTGATGCTCTGGGGATCTCACTTTGAGAACTGTTATAGCAACTCCTGAGGGTACAGGTGATCCACCTTCACAATCTCCCTGACACCCCACATAGTTAGAACAGGTGTTTAGATGTAAAGGAAGTCAAGACCAACAGAATCCCTAAATGCATCCACTGATATGTGATTCACTCCTCTCTATGATGTCACATCCACAGCCAGTAGTTTTGGGGAGTCTTTTATTAACCATTAGAGGAGTCAGGAGATAGGGAAAAGAACTCTAAATCAGACTCCAGAGACTGGTTTTAATCTGGGCTCTGCTGTTTGCTTGTTGGTTGGAGTGATTTGTTAAACAGCAATAGCTGACTAATACAAGTGGCTGCTATGTCAGATTTGGGAACTCTAAGATGAATTTAGAAAAATATCTATCTGCCAGGAATTTGCAATCTAGTAGAAGAGGCAGTTACAGTAGGATGTGCTGAGTAACATGGAAGGAAGCAAAGTGGTATTGTAAGAACTCTAAGGCACAGGGACCTCAATCAACTTTGGAGGTTTTGGGGAGAAAACTTTCTTAGAAATAACTTGTGAGCCAAGCAGTGGGAGGGAAGGAAGATGGACAGCCCTGAGCGTGCCCTACACTGAACACAAGCAGATGTTCACAGGCAGAAGAGCAAAGGGCTGAGATCAAATCCAAAGATGGACTCACATATGAATGAGTTGACTTGCAGGGCTTCAGGGCCACAGAATGCTGCCTTGACTCCAATCCATCACCTTATAGATGGGGGTCTTCCCTTGTGGTCCAGTGGTTAAGACTTCACTTTCCAATGCAGGGGGTGCAGGTTCAATCCCTGGTCAGGGAGATACAATCCCACATGTCTCATGGCCAAAAAACCAGGGCATAAACAACAGTAGCAGTATTGTAACAAATTCAATAGACTTTAAAAACAGTTCAGTTCAGTTCAGTTCATTCGCTCAGTCGTGTCTGACTCTTTGCGACCCCATGAATCACAGCATGCCAGGCCTCCCTGTCCATCACCAACTCCCGGAGTTTACTCAGACTCACGTCCATTGAGTCAGTGATGCCATCCAGCCATCTCATCCTCTGTAGGCCCCTTCTCCTCCTGCCCCCAATCCCTCCCAGCATCAAAGTCTTTTCCAATGAGTCAACTCTTCACATCAGGTGGCCAAAGTACTGGAGCTTCAGCTTTAGCATCATTCCTTCCAAAGAAATCCCAGAGCTGATCTCCTTCAGAATGGACTGATTGGATCTCATCGCAATCCAAGGGACTCTGAAGAGTCTTCTCCAACACCACAGTTGAAAAGCATCAATTCTTTGGTGCTCAGCCTTCTTCACAGTCCAACTCTCACATCCATACTGGAAAAACCATAGCCTTGACTAGACGGACCTTAGTCAGCAAAGTAATGTCTCTGCTTTTGAATATGCTATCTAGGTTGCTCATAACTTTTCTTCCAAGGAGTAAGCGTCTTTTAATTTCATGGCTGCAATCACCATCTGCAGTGATTTTGGAGCCCAGAAAAACAAAGTCTGACACTGTTTCCACTGTTTCCCCATCTATTTCCCATGAAGTGATAGGACCTGATGCCATGATCTTCGTTTTCTGAATGTTGAGCTTTAAGCCAACTTTTTCACTCTCCACTTTCACTTTCATCAAGAGGCTTTTTAGCTCCTCTTCACTTTCTGCTATAAGAGTGGTATCATCTGCATATCTGAGGTTATTGATATTTCTCCCGGCAATCTTGATTCCAGCTTGTGTTTCTTCCAGCCCAGTGTTTCTCATGATGTACTCTGCATATAAGTTAAACAAACAGGGTGACAATATACAGCCTTGACGTACTTCTTTTCCTATTTGGAACCAGTCTGTTGTTCCATGTCCAGTTCTAACTGTTGTTTCCTGACCTGCATACAGATTTCTCAGAGCAAAACAAAACAAACAAAGAAAACAGCAACTTACGAGCAGATGTCCTGATTCCTCTACAAGTGTGGATGAATTGGTCCACATCCACCCACCACTCTCCTGCTCATGCCAAGATCCCAAACTTCATCCCTGAGCGGGTATCTCCTTGCCCAATTACCAGGACTGACATCACTAAGACCCACTGTACTTTGTAACAGTAAAACAATTTTTCTCTAGAGAAATGATTAAGTTCTGATCCATTTTTCCAATAGTCCTTTACAAGTCCTCTGTACATGTTAAATTGGACATAAGTCAATCTTTGTTTGACAATAATTATATCTGACATGGGCTTCCCAGGTAGACTTGTGGTAAAGAATCTGCTTGACTATACAGGAGGCACAAGAGATGCAGGTTTGATCCCTGTATTGGGAAGATTTTCTGGGGGAGAAAAATGGCAACCCACTCCAGTATTCTTGCCAGGAGAATCCCATGGACAGAGGAGCCTGGTGGGCTGCAGTCCATGGCGTTGCAAAGAGTCAGACATGACTGAGTGAGCAACTGAGCCCTCACTGAGCATATCTGACACAGGACTAGTGACAGAAGCAGTAATCTGGAAACTGAAGCAAAGGAGAAGAGCCTGCCATTTCCAAGTAACTGACATCTCTTGGCAATTTTATTTGAGCCCCCCAAAGTAGAGGATTTTTGGCATAAGCATCAAAATCAAGCCACTGCTGTGCTCAGCCTGCCATCTTGGGAAGCAGCCAACTATGTTATGTGCAAGCTTATTGTCCCAACAGTTTCCTGGGTTAAGTTACAGCTTCTTAGCCAGAAGGGCAGGAGGAACTCGTGCAGATAAACCAGGACTGTGGGTGGAACCCTGAGTTCGGCGCCCCGTCGGGAATCATGGATGTGCTGGCGTGTCCTCACCCCCTGGTCCATCTGCAAGTTCAGCTCCCAATCTGAAGAGCTCATAGACAGATCTCCCCAGAAAACTGATGCTGTTTTACAAAATCCTTTACTAGAAGGAGACACACCAAACTGCTTAATTTTACCCAGTATTGCTTTGAACCCTGTAACTTTTACAGACATTTCTCAGGGAGTTACTACCGGTCACAATAATTTGACTCAGGGGACAGCTGGTTTCCCTTTTTTTTAAAAAAAAAAAAAAAAAAAGGAAAAACCACAACCCAGACGAACAAGGCAGCTTCCCCTAGTGCCATGTGGAATCGTCTGCATCAGAGGCTGCTCAAGGTCGCTTAGGGTCCTAAGCAGAAATGGGAACCTCTCCACAAAGCCTGACATAGTCAAAACCCCTGAGGAAGCACAAGAGCTTCAAGGCTCTCACTAGGGATCCAGTGTCACAGAAGTCCTGGAGTTGGCAGCATCACAGAGAAGGAGCCTGTATTGTCTGCTAAAAGATAAAGCAGTAGGTGACACGGCTTTTATAAAAGTGTGGCGCCTTTCCCTTCACTGGTTCACAAGTTTCGTAGTAATTAACCAGAATAAAGTCATAAGATGCCCTTCCTGGGGAGTCTCCAAATGCCAGCGTCATGTGACAGCTTCTAGATATTCTGGCCTCCATTTTGCAGAGGAAAGTGTGGAACGTGATAGGATTCTGATATATATATTTAAGGCAAAGCAGACAGCATTGAAAGACTAGAGATCTCTTCAAGAAAATTAGAGAAACCAAGGGAAAATTTCATGCAAAGATGGGTACAGTAAAGGACAGAAAAGGTATGGCCCTAACAGAAGCAGAAGATATTAAGAAGGGGTGGCAAGAATACACATAAGAACTATACAAAAAAGATCTTCATGACCCAGATAACCATGATGGTGTGGTCACTCATCTAGAGCCCGACAACCTGGAGTGCAAAGTCAAGTGGGCCTCAGGAAGTGTCACTACGGACAAAGCTAGTGGAGGTGCTAGAATTCCAGTTGAACTATTTTAAATCCTAAAAGATGATGCTTTGAAAGTGCTGCACTCAATATGCCAGCAAATAAGGAAAACTCAGTAGTGGCCACAGGACTGGAAAAGGTCAGTTTTCATTCCAATCACAAAGAAGGGCAATGACAAAGAATGTTTAAACTACTGCGTAATTGCACTCATCTCACGTGCTAGCAAAGTAAAGCTCAAAATTCTCCAAGAGAGGTTTCAACAGTCTGTGAAAAGACAACTTCCAGGTGTTCAAGCTGTATTTAGCAGAGGAACCAGAGATCAAATTGCCAATATCCTTTGGATCATAGGAAAAGCAAGAGAATTATCTTGCTTTGAAAAATATCTACTTCCGCTTCATTTGACTATGCCAAAGCCTTTGACTGTGTGGATCACAACAAACAGGAAATTTCTTAAAGAGATGAGAATACCAGACCACCTGATCTGCCTCTTGAGAAATCTGTATGCAGATCAGGAAGCAACAGTTGAAACTGGACATGGAACAACAGACTGGTTGCAAATCGGGAAAGGAGTACATCAAGGATGTATATTGTAACCTTGCTCATTTAACTTCTATGCAGAGTACATCATGAGAAATACTGGACTGGATGAAGCACAAGCTGGAATCAAGATTACTGGGAGAAATGTCAATAACCTCAGATATGCAGATGACACCACCCTTATGGCAGAAGGTGAAGATGAACTAAAGAGCCTCTTGAAGAAAGTGAAAGAGGAGAGTGAAAAAGTAGGCTTAAAGCTCAACGTTCAGAAAACAAAGATCATGGCATCCAGTCCCATCACTTCATGGCAAATAGATGAGGAAACAGTGGAAACAGTGAAAACAGTGATGGCTTTATTTTTGGGGTCTCCAAAATCACTGCAGATGGTGACTGCAGCCATGAAATTAAAAGACGCTTTCTCCTTGGAAGGAAAGTTATGACCAACCTAGACAGCATATTGAAAAGCAGAGACATTACTTTGCCAACAAAGGTCCATCTAGTCAAAACTATGGTTTTTCCTGTGGTCATGTATGGATGTGAGTTGGACTATAAAGAAAGCTGAGCACCAAAGAATTGATGCTTTTAAACTGTGATGTTGGAAAAGACTCTTGAGAGTCCCTTGGACTGCAAGGAGATCCAACCAGTCCATCCTAAAGGAAATCAGTCCTGAATATTCACTGGAAGGACTGATGTTGAAGCTGAAACTCCAATACTTTGGCCACCTGATGCAAAGAGCTGATTCATTTGAAAAGATCCTGATGCTAGGAAAGATTGAGGGCAGGAGGAGAAGGGGACAACAAAGGATGAGATGGTTGGATGGCATCAACGACTCAATGGACATGAGTTTGAGTAAACTCTGGGAGTTGGTGATGGACAGGGAGGCCTGGTTAGTGGCAGTCCATGGGGTTGCAAAGAATTGGACATGACTGAGTGACTGAACTGACTGAAATGGAATGAGAATAAGACCGTCCTTGCCACAGCCATACATACCCTAGACAGGAACACAGGTCCCCTGAAAGACAGTGCTGGGAGCAGGAGTTTAGGGATTGTGGAGCAATCCCAGGGAGAGGGCTGCTGTTGACTGCGGAGAGACAGATTGAGGGGATGTGAGGAGGATATTGTGGTGGGAAATGCCTGTGAAAGAAAGCCAGGCAGCCGTGGAAGCAAGATGATACTGCTGAGTCACACGTAGAGGGTGGAGCCAACACCATAGCCTCTCTCTCCCCACATGCCAACATTGGCAGCTGAACAGTAGAGAGGCTAGCCCATCAAAAGCCTGACGCTCTGAACTACAGAGTAAGACTCCACCCAGGGTGCCCCTTTAAGTGCCTGGTGCCCCGATCTACAGAGTAGGACCCCAGCCAGGGGGGCCCCTCTATGTGCCTGATGTGCTGAACAACAGAGAAGGACCCTAGGCAAGGGAGCCCTGTAAGTGCCTGAACGGGAGGGACTATGGAGAAAGACTGGCCAGAGACCTGATTGCCAGCTACAAAAGGCTTGAAAAAAGACTGATAGGGCCTTAAGTCTTGCAGCAGAGGCAGTCCTTATCCCTGCACAGTTGGCGCCTCCAGGGTTCCCGCAAGCCAAGCATCTGCACCATCTTCACACTCAACTCTCACTGGGGCAGGGATGCCACAGACAAAAGAAGGTCGATTTTATTGCCACTATGAAATCTAGTTAAGCTATTGAGCATTTACTTTTTCTCAGTCACATTTTTTATTGTTATAAACCTCTGCCACTACATTGGGCTTTTGTAGTTCTATGGAGTTTTCTTTTCTCTTTTTTTTTAATTTTAGTTTTTAATTTTTTAAACCTGTTATTATTTTTTCCACATTTATTCCTTTGTTTGCCTTTCCTACTGTCCTTCTCCCCTTGCATTTAATCTTCAATGTATATAAAGCTTCTTTATCTCTATTTAACTTTGCATATCTAGCCTTTCTTTTCTTTCTTTCCTTTCCTAGGAACATATTTGTCAGTTTTATTTTCATTGCTTTCTTCCCCAGTTTGCACCGTGCTCTAGCTTTGTTTTTCAGTTTGTGGTTTATTTAGTTTTGTTCTTAACTGGCAGATATAAGTTTTGGTTTCCTTTGTTTGCTGGATCCAATCTACTGTACATTATTTTTGTTGGACTGTTTTGATTTTGCTTATGGGTATGTGTGTGTGTGTGTGTGTGTGTGTGTGTGTGTGTATTCAGTCACACATTTTATTTTTGTCATAAACCTCTGCCTCTATGTTGGGTCTCTGCAATTCTGTGGAGTTTTCCTTTTTTTTTTCTTTCTGTTTTTCTTTCTTCTTCCTTTCTTCATTTTTACTTCTTTTCTCCTCTTAGTAATTTTAATTTCTAAATTTTTAAGCCTATTATATTTTCTCTACATTTATTCCTTTGTTTGCCTTTCCAACTGTACTTTTCTCCCTGCAGATAATCTTTAATGTAGATATCTTCATCTACCTCTATTTAACTTTGCATGTCTATTCTTTCTTTCTTTTCTTTCTTTCCTTTCCTTTCAAAATATTTGTTAGTTTTGTTTTGATTGCTTTATCCCCACTTAGCACCTTGCTTTAGTTGTGTTTTCCAGTTGGTGCTTTAGTTAGCATTGTTCTTAACTGGTAAATATAATTTTTTATTTCCTTTGTACACCAGGTCAATCTACTGTACTTTATTTTTGTTGGACTGTTGACTTTGCTTATAGGTGTATATGTATATGTGTATATTCCATTATTTTAATTACTAGTTGCCTGATTTTTTAACTGCCCTTTGCCTGGGGTTCATCTTTGGTTTCTCGTTTTGTGGTATTTGTTTTGATCTAACTTAGTTCAATTCAGTTCAGTCGCTCAGTCGTGTCTGATTCTTTGCGACCCCATGAATCAAGTACGCCAGGCCTCCCTGTCCATCACCAACTCCCGGAGTTCACTCAGACTCACGTCCATTGAATCAGTGATACCATCCAGCCATCTCATCCTCTGTCGTCCCCTTCTCCTCCTGCCCCAAATCCCTCCCAGCATCAGAGTCTTTTCCAATAAAATCAACTCTTCGCATGAAGTGGCCAAAGTACTGGAGTTTCAGCTTTAGCATCATTCCTTCCAAAGAAATCCCAGGGCTGATCTCCTTCAGAATGGACTGGTTGGATCTCCTTGCAGTCCAAGGGACTCTCAAGAGTCTTCTCCAACATCACAGTTGAAAAGCATCAACTCTTCGGCGCTCAGCCTTCTTCACAGTCCAACTCTCACATCCATACATGACCACAGGAAAAACCATAGCCTTGACTAGACGGACCTTAGTCGGCAAAGTAATGTCTCTGCTTTTGAATATACTATCTAGGTTGGTCATAACTTTTCTTCCAAGGAGTAAGTGTCTTTTAATTTCATGGCTGCAATAACCATCTGCAGTGATTTTGGAGCCCCAAAAAATAAAGTCTGACACTGTTTCCACTGTTTCCCTATCTATTTCCCATGAAGTGATGGGACCGGATGCCATGATCTTCGTTTTCTGAATGTTGAGCTTTAAGCCAACTTTTTCACTCTCCTCTTTCACTTTCATCAAGAGGCTTTTGAGTTCCTCTTCACTGTCTGCCATAAGGGTGGTGTCATCTGCATATCTGAGGTTATTGATATTTCTCCCGGCAATCTTGATTCCAGCTTGAGTTTCTTCCAGTCCAGCATTTCTCATGATGTACTCTGCATATAAGTTAAAGAAGCAGGGTGACAATATACAGCCTTGACGTACTCCTTTTCCTATTTGGAACCAGTCTGTTGCTCCATGTCCAGTTCTAACTGTTGTTTCCTGACCTACATACAGATTTCTCAAGAGGAAGGTCAGATGATCTGGTATTCTCATCTCTTCAGAATTTTCCACAGTTTATTGTGATCCACACAGTCAAAGGCTTTGGCATAGTCAATAAAGCAGAAATAGATGTTTTTCTGGACCTCTCTTGCTTTTTCCATCATCCAGCGGATGTTGGCAATTTGATCTCTGGTTCCTCTGCCTTTTCTAAAACCAGCTTGAACATCTGGAAGTTCATGGTTCATGTATTGCTGAAGCCTGGCTTGGAGAAATTTTGAGCCTTGTTTTATTAGCATGTGAGATGAGTGCAATTGTGCAGTAGTTTGAGCATTCTTTGGCATTGCCTTTCTTTGGGATTGGAATGAAAACAGACATTTCCCAGTCCTGTGGCCACTGCTGAATTTTCCAAATTTGCTGGAATATTGAGTGTAACACTTTCACAGCATCATCTTTCAGGATTTGAAAGAGCTCAACTGGAATTCCATCACCGCCACTAGCTTTTTTCGTAGTGATGCTTTCTAAGGCTCGCTTGACTTCACATTCCAGGATGTCTGGCTCTAGATGAGTGATCACACCATCGTGAATCTGGGTCATGAAGATCTTTTTGTACAGTTCTTCTGTGTATTCTTGCCACCTCTTCTTAATATCTTCTGCTTTTGTTAGATGCATACCATTTCTGTCCTTTATCGAGCCCATTTTGCATGAAATGTTCCCTTGGTAGCTCTGATTTTCTTGAAGAGATCTCTAGTCTTTCCCATTCTTTTCTTTTCCTCTATTTCTTTGCATTGATCGCTGAAGAAGGCTTTCTTATCTCTTCTTGCTATTCTTTGGAACTCTGCATTCAGATGCTTATATCTTTCCTTTTCTCCTTTGCTTTTAACTTCTCTTCTTTTCACAGCTATTTGTAAGGCCTCCCCAGACAGCCATTTTGCTTTTTGCATTTCTTTTCCATGGGGATGGTCTTGATCCCTGTCTCCTGTACAATGTCACGAACCTCATTCCATAGTTCATCAGGCACTCTATCTATCAGATCTAGGCCCTTAAATCTATTTCTCACTTCCACTGTATAATCATGAGGGATTTGATTTTGGTCATACCTTAATGGTCTAGTGGTTTCCCCTACTTTCTTCAATTTAAGTCTGAATTTGGCAATAAGAAGTTCATGATCTGAGCCACAGTCAGCTCCCAGTCTTGTTTTTGTTGACTGGATAGAGCTTCTCCATCTTTGGCTGCAAAGACTATAATCAATCTGATTTCGGTGTTGACCATCTGGTGATGTCCATGTGTAAAGTCTTCTCTTATGTTGTTGGAAGAGGGTGTTTGCTATGACCAGTGCATTTTCTTGGCAAAACTCTATTAGTCTTTGCCCTGCTTCATTCCGTATTCCAAGGCCAAATTTGCCTGTTACTCTAGGTGTTTCTTGACTTCCTACTTTTGCATTCCAGTCTCCTATAATGAAAGGCACATCTTTTTTGGGTGTTAATTCTAAAAGGTCTTGTAGGTTTTCATAAAACCGTTCAACTTCAGCTTCTTCAGCGTTACTGGTTGGGGCATAGACTTGGATAATTGATATTGAATGGTTTGCCTTGGAAACGAACAGAGATCATTCTGTCATGTTTGAGATTGCATCCAAGTACTGCATTTCGGACTCTTTTGTTGACCATGATGGCTACTCCATTTCTTCTGAGGGATTCCTGCCCACAGTAGTAGATATAATGATCATCTGAGTTAAATTCGCACATTCCAGTTCATTTTAGTTCGTTGATTCCTAGAATGTCAACGTTCACTCTTGCCATCTCTTGTTTGATCACTTCCAATTTGCCTTGATTCATGGACCTGACATTCCAGGTTCCTATACAATATTGCTCTTTACAGCATCAGACCTTGCTTCTATCACCAGTCACATCCACAACTGGGTATTGTTTTTGCTTTGGCTCCATCCCTTCATTCTTTCTGGAGTTATTTCTCCACTGATCTCCAGTAGCATATTGGGCACCTAGTGACCTGGGGAGTTGCTCTTTCAGTATCCTATCATTTTGCCTTTCATACTGTTCATGGGGTTCTCAAGGCAAGAATGCCATAGCAATTCAATTGTGGAATCTTCATTCCTGACCAGAGATAAAGCCCTGAGCCTTTGGAGTGGGAGCACTGACTCTAAAACCCTAGACTACCAGAGAACTAACCCTAAGGACTATCAGATAGTGAGAATTCACACAAAGGAAACCACTTGAATACAAGACTGGGCATCACCCAATGACCAGTAGCACCCTGTGCAGGATGCCTCATCTGAACAACAAACAAAATGGACAATCATCAGCAAACAGGATTACCACCTCACTCAGACTTGCCCATCAGAGGAAAAAGAAGCAAACAAGCAACAAACAAACAAACAAACAAAAAACTCAGCACACATCTTACACAAACCACTGGGCCAACCTTAGGAGGGCAGAAACCAAAAGGAAGAAAGAATTCAACCTTGAAGCCTAGGGAAAGGCGATCTCAAACACCATAAGTTTAAAAATGATAATGAAAAGGAAGGGAAATGCTAGACAAATGAAGGGACAAACTAGAAACACAGATGTCCAAATAAATGAAAAGGAAATAGGCATACTACCTGAAAAAGAATTCAGAATAATAATAGGAGAGATGATCAAAAACCTTGAAAACAAAAAGGAGAAAATGCAAGAATCAATTAACAAAGACCTAGAAGAATTAAAGCACAAACATACAGAGACAAACAACACATTTACTGAAATTAAAAATACTCTAGAAGGAATAAATAGCAGAATATCGGCAATAGGAGGATGAATCAGTGAGCTAGAAGATAGATGGTGGAAATAATTTCTGAAGAGCAGAATAAGAATGAAAAGAACTGAGGATAGTCTCAGAGACCTCTGCGACAATATCAAACACACCATCATTTGAATTATAGGGGTCCCAGAAGAAGAAGAGAAAAAGAAAGGGTATGAGAAAATTTTTGAAGAGATTATAACTTAAAATTTCCCCATCGTGGAAAAGGAAATAGTCAAGTCCAAGAGGCACAAAGAATCCCATACAGGATAAACCCAAGGAGAAACATGCCAAGACACACGCTAATCAAACTAACAAAGACTAAACACAAAGAAAGAATATTAAAAGCAGCAAGGGAGAAGCAACAAGTAATATACAAGGGAAAGCCCATATGCTTAACAGCTGATCTTTCAGCAGAAACTCTGCAGGCCAGAAGGGAATGGCAGGATATATTTAAAGTACTGACAAGAAAAACTCTACAACCAAGATTACTGTATCCAGCAAGGATGTCATTCAAAATTGATGGACAAATCAAAAGTTTTTCAGACAACAAAAGTTAAGAGAATTCATTACCACTAAGCCAGGTTTACCACAAATTTAAAGGGACTTATATAGTCAAGAAATGCAAGAGAAGAAAAAAGATCTACATAATCAATCCCAAACAATTAAGGAAATGGAAATAGGAACATATATATTAATAATTACTTTAAATGTAAATGGATTAAATGTTGCAATCAAAAGACACAGACTGGCTGAATGGATACAAAAATAAGACCCAGATATAAGCTGTCTACAAGAAACCTACTTCGGACCTAAAGACACATATAGACTGAAAGTGAGAGGATAGAAAAATTTATTCCATGCAAATGGGAAGCAAAAGAAAGCTGGAGTAGCAATGCTCATAGAAGACAAAATAGACCTTAAAATAAAGAAGATGGCAAGAGATAAGGAAAGACACTACATAATGATCAAGGGATCAATCCAAGAGGAAGACACAACAATTCTAAATATCTATTCACCCAACACAGGAGCACCTTGATACATAAGACAAACATTAACAGACATTAAAAGGAGAAATAACACAATGTTGACAGCAACACGATAATAATAGGAGACTTTAACACCCCACTCACACCAATGGACACATCGTCAAAACAGAAAATTAATAAGGAAGCACAAGTCTTAAATGATACATGAGATGAGATGAATCTCATTGATATCTTCAGGACATCCCATCCAAATGCAGAAATATACACCTTCTTCTCAAGTGCACATGGAGCATTCTCCAGGATAGACCACAATACTGGGTCACAAATCAAACCTCAGTAAATTTAAGGAAATTGAAATCATATCAAGCATCTTCTCTGACCACAACGCTAGGAGACTAGATATTAATTACAAGGAAAAAAAACTGTAAGAAACACAAACACACGGAGATTAAACAGCACGTTTCTAAATAACCAACAGGTTACTGAAGAAATAAAAAAGGAAATCAAAAAAATTCTTGAAACAAATGGCAATGAAAACACGACAACTCAAAACCTATGGGATGCAGCAAAAGCAGTTCTAAGAGGGAGGTTTACAGCAATACAATCCTGCCTCGAGAAACAAGAAAAACATCAAACAGACAACCTAACTTTACACCTAAAACAACTGGAGAAAGAGGAATTTAAAAAACCTAAATAAAGATCAAAGCAAAAATAAGTGAAAAAGAAAAATAGTAAAGATTAATAAAGCTAAAAGTTGGTTCTTTGAGAGGATAAACAGAACTGACAAACCTTTAGCCAGATTCATCGAGTAAAAAAGAGAGAAGACTCAAATTAACAAAATTAGAAATGAAGAAGGAGGGGTTACAATAGATAATGCAGAAATACAAAGGATATAAGAGACTATTATAGACAACTATATGGCAATAAAATGGATAACCTGGAAGAGAAATGGATAGATTCTTAGAAAAGTTCAATCTTCCAAGACTGAACCAGGAAGAAATAGAAATTATGAAGAACCCAATTACAAGCACTGAAATTGAAGCTGTGATCAAAAAGCTCCCAAAAAACAAAAGCCCAGGACCAGATGGCTCTTCACAGGAGAATTCTATCAAACATTTAGAGAAGAGCTAATGCCTATCCCTCTAAAACTCTTTCAAAAAGTTGCAGAGGAAGGAACACTTCCAAACTCATTCTACAAGGCCACCATCACCCTGATACCAAAAGCAGACAATGAAAACCCAAAAAAGAAAACTACAGTCCAATATCACTGATGCAAACATCCTCAACAAAATTTTAGCAAATAGAATTCAGCAGCACATCAAAAAGCTCATACACCACAATCAAACTGGATTTATTCCAGGGATGCAAGGATTCTTCAATATACACAAATCAATCAAAGTGATACACCATATTAACAAATTAAAAGATAAAAACTATATGATAATCTCAATAGATGCAGGAAAAGCCTTTGACAAAATTCAGCACCCATTTATAATTAAAACTCTTCAAAAATGGGCATAGAAGGAACCTACCTCCACACAGCAAAGGCCATATATGATAAGCCTACAGCAAATATTATTCTCAGTGGTGAAAAACTGAAAGCATTCCCCCTAAGATCAGGAACAAGACAAGGATGTCCACTTTCACCACTATTATTCAACATAGTTCTGGAAGTCCTAGCTACAGTAATCAGAGAAGAAAAAGAAATAAAAGAAGTAAAGCTCTCACTGTTTGCAGATGCCATGACACTGTGCATAGAAAACCCTAAATATAGTATCAGAAAGTTACTAGAGCTAATCAGTGAATTTAGCAAAGTTTCAGGATACAAAATCAATACACAGAAATCACTTACATTTCTATATACTAACAATTAAAAATCAAAAAAAAAGAAATTAAGGAATAAATCCATTCACCATTGCAACAAAAATAATTAAATGTCTAGGAATAAGCTTACCTAAGGAGACAAAAGAACTGTACACAGAAAATTATAAGACACTGATGAAAGAAATCAAAGATGACATAAACATATGGAGAGATATCCCATGTTTCTGGGTAGGAAGAATCAATATTGTGAAAATGACTATATTACTGAACTCGGTCTGCAGATTCAATGTGATCTCTATCAAATTACCAATGACAATTTTTCACAGAACTAGAACAAAAAATTTCACAATTGATATGGAAACACAAAAACCCCAAATACCCAAAGCAGTCTTGAGAAAGAAGAATGAAACTGGAGGAATCAACCTTCCTAATTTCAGATTATACTACAAAGCTGCAGTCATCAAGACAGTATGGTACTGGTGCAAAAACAGAAATACAGACCAATGGAACAAGATAGAAAGCCCAGAAATAAACCCATGCACCTATGGGTTCCTTATTTTTGACAAAGGAGGCAAGAATATACAATGGGGCAAAGATAGCCTCTTCAATAAATGATGCTGGGAAAACTGGACAGCTACATGTAAAAGAATAAAATTAGAACACTTCCTAACATGAAGATAATACACAAAGATAAACTCAAAATGGATTAAAGACCTATGTAAGACCAGAAACTATAAAACTCTTAGAGGAAAACATAGGCTGAACACTCGATGACATAAACCAAAGCAAGATCTTCTATGACCTACCTCCTAGAGTAATGGAAATAAAAACCAAAGTAAGCAAGTGGGACCTGATCAAATTTAAAAGCTTTTGCACAGCAAAGGAGACTCTAAGCAAGGTGAAACGAGAACCCTCAGAGTGGGAGAAAATAACAGCCAATGAAATAATTGACAAAGGATTAATTTCCAAAATATACAAGCAGCTCATACAACTCAATACCAGAAAAACAAACCAATCAAAAAGCAAGAAAAAGACATAAATAGACATTTCTCCAAAGAAAACATACAGATGGCTAACACATGAAAAGATGCTCAACATCACTCATTATTAGAGAAATGCAAATCAAAACTATAATGAGATATCACCTCACACCTGTCAGAATAGCCATCATCATAAAGTTTATAAACAATAAATGCTGGAGAGGGTGTGGGGAAAAGGGAATGCTCTTGCACTGTTGGTGGGAATGTAAATTGATACAGCCACTATGGAAGATGGTATGGAGATTCCTTTAAAAACTAGGAATAAAACCACTATAGGACCCAGAAATCCCACTCCTAGGCATATGCCCTGAGGAAACCAAAATTGAAAAAGACACATGTATCCCATTGTTCATTGCAGCACTGTTTACAACGGCTGGAACATGGAATCAACCTACATGTCCATCGACAGATGAATGGATAAAGAAGTTATGGTACATATACACAATGGAATACTTCTCAGCCATAAAAAGGACACACCTGAGTCATTTCTAATGAGGTAGATGAACCTAGAACCTATAATACAGAGTGAAGTAAGTCAGAAAGAGAAAGATAAATATCATATTCTAATGCATATATACAGAATCTAGAAAGATGGTACTGAAGAATTTATTTACAGGGCAGCAATGAAGAAACAGACAATGGAGAAACATTGAGTTTCATTTTTTAAATGATGCTGCTCAACACCCACCAAAAAGATTCTCTATCCTCTACTAGATCATGGCCCACAGTTTTGACAGTCGCTCTTTCAGACAACAGTGGACCAGAATAGTTTTCCTGCCTGAAACCAAGAAAGCAATACCCTGCTTCCCACCCCAGCCATGTCATTGTTCCTCTGATGCTTGGACAGGGGGAGCAGGACCAGCATCATATTGCCTCCTGTAGGAGAAGCTCATCTCAGGACGTTACTGAGCTTGCCTAGAGCCAGGCAGGAGGAATGCTCAGGTCATCTCCTGGACTCTTCTCCTGCTGAGCCACTGGGACCAGCCCTTGGCCTCAGGCATCACCCCCAACCCTCTGCAGTGGCCTTCCACTCAGGGGGGCCACACAAAATGCTTTTTGGGATTAGTGTTCTGGGTGCCAAGCAAGACACTTCTTGCCTTGGTCTCTTCTTGGGGTGGCCAGACAATTTTCTTTTCTTTTAGAGGAGATCATTTCTATGGAGCCACAGACAGAGAGCAACAAAACAGCCAACAGAGAGAAAGGTTTCAAATTATGACCAAGGTTTCAACTGTTAGAGGTCATACTGTCTTGGGCTCAGAGCTTCCCTGGTGGCTCAGCTGGTAAACAACCAACCTGCCAATGCAGGAGATGCAAGAAACATGGGTTTAATCCCTGGATCAGGAAGATCCCATGGAGAGGGAAATGGCAATCCACTCCACTATTCTTGCCTGGGAAATGCCATGGATAGAGGAACCTGGCAGGCTGCAGTCCTGGTGGGCTCAAGGCCATCATGAAGTGACAATTTCAAGCTGCCACCCTCCCACAGTCCATCCTGTTCATAGAGGTCCAGCAAGACCGTACTCTAAACCTTGTTCATAAGCCACCCATAACCTTGAGAATCTTCAATTTAGGCTGCTTTTGTAAGTCAGACTTAATGTATTTTATAATCATTGATTTTGTCTTCATTGTTGAAATCCAGCCTTTTTATGGGCTTTCCTATTAGTTGTGATAGTTTAAAATTTGTGGCTGATGAGTGTTCTAAGTAAGCGATAATATCTCAAAGATAATTTTGTCCTCTGCGATCTTTTTAATAAAAGCTATGCCTCGTATTATAGCTAGATTTTCTTGAGCACCGTTAGGTAGTAGAACATGATAGAATTCCGTTTTAGATTTTATTGGAGATGCTTCTGGTTCTTCAGACTTAAAGCATGGGATTGTCTATTTGGTATAAGATATAGTCTTCTAGCACTGAGTTACTTGAGAGGTTTTCTCCCCAGTAAGAATGATTGTTGAACTTTATTAAATGTCCCTCCAGCACCAATTGATAGTTTCCTGCTTTTATCTTTTAATCTGAAATTTGTGTTAACAGATTTTCTACCATTATGTTGCCTCTGACTCTCTGGAATAAGGTTTCCCTGACAAACTGAAATATTGTATGTATCTATGAATTTATTTGCAGGTACTTTAGGATATATGAAACTCTATTAGTAACACGCAAAAGCCTTCTTCAGCGATCAATGCAAAGAAATAGAGGAAAAGAACAGAATGGGAAAGACTAGAGATCTCTTCAAGAAAATTAGAGATACCAAGGGAACATTTCATGCAAAGATGGGCTCGATAAAGGACAGAAATGCTATGCATCTAACAGAAGCAGAAGATATTAAGAAGAGGTGGCAAGAATACACAGAAGAACTGTACAAAAAAGATCTTCATGACCAAGAAAATCACGATGGTGTGTGTGATCACTCACCTAGAGCCAAACATCCTGGAATGTGAAGTCAAGTGGACCTTAGAAAGCATCACTACGAAAAAAGCTAGTGGAGGTGATGGAATTCCAGTTGAGCTGTTTCAAATCCTGAAAGATGATGCTGTGAAAGTGTTGCACTCAATATGCCAGCAAATTTGGAAAACTCAGCAGTGGCCACAGGACTGGAAAATGTCAGTTTTCATTTCAATCCCAAAGAAAGGCAATGTCAAAAAATGCTCAAATTACCGTATAATTGCACTCATCTCACATGATAGTAAAGTAATGCTCAAAATTCTCCAAGCCAGGCTTCAGCAATACATGAACCGTGAACTCCCTGATGTTCAAGCTGGTTTTAGAAAAGGCAGAGGAACCAGAGATCAAATTGCCAACATCCGCTGGATCATTGAAACAGCAAGAGAGTTCCAGAAAAACATCTATTTCTGCTTTATTGACTATGCCAAAGCCTTTGACTGTGTGGATTACAATAAACTGTGGAAAATTCTGAAAGAGATGGGAATACCAGACCACCTAACCTGCCTCTTGAGAAATCTGTATGCAGGTCAGGAAGCAACAGTTAGAACTGGACATGGAACAACAGACTGGTTCCAAATAGGAAAAGGAGTACGTCAAGGCTGTATATTGTCACCCTGCTTATTGAACTTCTATGCAGAGTACATCATGAGAAACACTGGACTGGAAGAAACACAAGCTGGAATCAAGATTGCTGGAAGAAATATCAATAACCTCAGATATGCAGATGACACCACCCTTATGGCAGAAAGTGCAGAGGAACTAAAAAGCCTCTTGATGAAAGTGAAAGAGGAGAGTGAAAAAGTTGGCTTAAAGGTCAACATTCAGAAAATGAAGATCATGGCATCCGGTCCCATCACTTCATGGGAAATAGATGGGGAAACAGTAGAAAGAGTGTCAGACTGTATTTTGGGGGGCTCCAAAATCACTGCAGATGGTGATTGCAGCCATGAAATTAAAAGACGCTTACTCCTTGGAAGAAATGTTATGACCAACCTAGACAGCATATTAAGAAGCAGAGACGTTACTTTGTCGACTAAGGTCCATCTAGTCAAGGCCATGGTTTTTGCTGTGGTCATGTATGGATGTGAGAGTTGGACTGTGAAGAAGGCTGAGCGCCAAAGAATTGATGCTTTTGAACTGTGGTGTTGGAGAAGACTCCTGAGAGTCCCTTGGACTGCAAGGAGATCCAACCAGTCCATTCTGAAAGAGACCAACCCTGGGATTTCTTTGGAAGGACTGATGCTAAAGCTGAAACTCCAATCCTTTGGCCACCTTATGCGAAGAGTTGACTCATTGGAAAAGACTCTGATGCTGGGAGGGATTGGGGGCAGGAGGAGAAGGGGACGAACGAGGATAAGATGGCTGGATGGCATCACGGACTCGATGGACGTGAGTCTGAGTGAACTCCGGGAGTTGGTGATGGGCAGGGAGGCCTGGCGTGCTGTGATTCATGGGGTCGCAAAGCATCGGACACGACTGAGCGACTGAACTGAACTGAACCTTTGACAAAAGTATTAATATTAGAAAATAGCTTATTTACATAAAAAGATATGTGTCATTTTCTTTGTCCGGAAAAATTTATGGAGGAAGACTCATTTCCTTGAAAATTTAAATGAATTCCCCAGTGAATCTGGGGGCGAGGCAATACTTAAAAAAATATTTTTCTACTGTTTGATTTTGTTTAAAATTGTTTTATTTTTAAAAACCTATTCATGTTTTTCTTTGAATTAACATTTTTCATTTAACACACGTGCGAGAATGAGATGCCTCTTTTTTGACACTTGAAAGTTTATTGGCCT
The DNA here is from genome assembly GCF_016772045.2 of Ovis aries. Lineage (NCBI taxonomy): Eukaryota > Metazoa > Chordata > Mammalia > Artiodactyla > Bovidae > Ovis > Ovis aries. The sequence goes on along the minus strand of NC_056054.1, from coordinate 6,738,693 downwards.
GTGATTGTGCCCAGTCTTCTCATGTAGTGTAATATCCACAAAATTTTTTTTCATTTCTGGTTTTCATGTATAACTTTTATTGATGAAGTTACTAGAGCTTTCTCCAGCCCATCCTTAGAGAACCAGCTTTGAGTTTTGTGTATTCATTCTCTTTTAGTCTCTTTATCTTTTTTGTCTTTAAAAAAAATACATGGATGGAAACATTCTTGTTGGAAAATACTGAAAGACTCAGGAGTATTCTGAACAGGAAGGGGCCATCCCTCTCCACTGTTCCCACCACTCCACCCAACCTGATCCTCCTCTTCTTCCAGGGCGGGAGGTGGGGGTGCCTCCCTCCCGCCCTCTTCTGAGATAGCAACCCACTCTAGTATTCTTGTCTGAGAAATCCCTTGGACAGAGGAGCCTGGCAGGCTACAGTCCATGGGGTCACAAAAGGGTCAGACATGACTTAGCAACCAAACAATAACAACAACCTCACGGATGGTATCTGGATTCCCCCAAGGTTTTTACTGGCACACACAAGACTCCAGTGACTATCCTAGAGACATACATCCTGCTGAATGGGCAAATATTTCTGAAGGTTGGTGACTCAGAAACAAATATGTTGGAATGAACACAATACTGTAAATCAACTATATTTCAAAAATAAATATTTTAAAAAAGAAACCAATTTGCTGAGTATAGTGTCAGTGTATTGTTAATTTTGATAAAGATTCAAAAACTGCTATTTAGGAGACTTTAAAAAAATTCCAAATAGTCAGGATGTTTTTTAATGTTATTAATTTTTGACTTAAGGCCCTGGGGTAGAGAACTCTGCCTTCCTGTGTCAGTTTGTTTCTTTGTAAAAGAAATGTCTAAGGTTCTTGGCTGAATGAGTAATAAGCTATTCGTTCTCTGAGGTATCCCCCCACCCTCACACCCTTCAGGTGGGAGGAGATTGCTATGGACTGTAGCCCTCCAGGTTCCTCTATCCATGGGATTTCCCAAACAAGAACACTGGAATGGGTTTCCATGCCCTCCTCCAGGGAGTCTTCCCAAACCAGGGACCCAACCCGTGTCTCCTGCGGCTCCTGCATTGCAGGTGGATTCTTTATCTCTGAGCCACCAGGGGAGGAGCTTACGTTCTGCAACTGTTTCTATCTTTCTGATGCTTCCATCAGCATCTATGGATTGCCTTTGACCTGTCCACTGCGGGGGCAGGGAGGGTCTTTCCTCTCCCCCATCAGCGGAGAAAGGATGATGGAGAACTCTCTTCCATTTGCATCTGTCTGGAGACAAGCAGTCGACTGCATTTTCCTTTGTTTTGTTACTGTTTTTCTCTATTTGGTTGCTTGGGATCAATGTCTTCTCCCTCAGAAATAGTAAATAGCCTTATGCTTCTCTTTCAAACCTTTACCACACAGCATTTTCTGGTAATTTTGGAAACAGTTTCACAGATTTTCACAGGGTTGTGTTTTCTTTTGATGGAATCTAAAGTTCTCAGCTATAAATGCTACAAAATTACATTTTACTACCTGTCTCCTGGTATCGCCATGGTCTTCTGTGATCTGTTACTGTAATTTGTTGGTGGCACTAGTTGTAAAGAACCAGCCTGCCAACGCAGGAGTCATAAGAGGCCTGGGTTCGATCCCTGGGTCGGGAAGATCCTCTGGAGGAGGGCACGGCAACCCACTCTGGTATTCTTGCCTGGAGAGCCCCGGACAGAAGAGCCTGGCGGGCTCCAGTCCATAGGGTCACAGAGTCAGACATGACTGTAGTGACTTAGCCCTTCTAGAAGTGCTCATAGAAGCCTTAATGGCAAGTATCAAGATTTCTGGGGTCTGATTGCTTGAATTTAAACCTTGATCCACCACTCACTACTTAGTTCTTGATTTGATTCAACACTGGTGAATGTTGGTTGCGTGCTTACCACGTGACATGCATCATTGTAGGTATTGAGACTAGAGTAATAAGCAGAAGGTGCAAGGTACCTGCTTTACTGAGCTCACACTGGGGGCCCAGGATGAACTGGAAGAGGGAGTCACTGGGGAACAATAAAGTGCTCGTGGCAGTGAGAATGGCCATCACCGACAAGTCTGCAAATAACACCTGCTGGAGAGAGCACGGAGAGAAGGGGCCCTCCTACACTGTTGGTGGGGATGTAAGCTGGCGCAGCCACTGTGGAGAATCATCCTGAAAACAGAGCTTCTAGATGACCCAGCAATCCCTCTCCTGGCATATATCTGAACTGACGAAAACTCTAATTTGAAAAGATACATGCATGCCATGTTCACTACAATACTGTTTAAATAGTCAAGACGTAGAAACAAGCTAAGTGTCTATTAACAGATGAACGGGTAAAGAAGTTGTGGTATATATACAATGGACCATTACTCAGCCATAACAGAGAATGAAGTAATGCCATTTGCAGCAACATGGAAGGACCTAGAGAGTATCATACCAAGTGAGTAAGTCAGAGAAAAGCACACACCCCATTATATCACTTATATGTAGAATCTAAAAAATGATACAAACGAACTTATTTACAAAACAGAAATAGACTCACAGATATAGAAAACAAAGTTATGGCTATCAAAGGGGAAAAGGAAGGGAAGGAAAAATTTGAAGTTTGAGGTTAATAGATACACATTACTATATATAAGATAGATATAACAATAAGGGTCTACTGTACAACACAGGAAACTATATTCAATGTCTTATAACAACCTATAATGGAAATGAATCTGAAAAAAAAATACACGTGTATAATTGAACTGATTGATTGATTATATTCTTGGCAGCCAAAGGTGGAGAAGCTCTATACAGTCAGCAAAAACAAGACCAGGAGCTGACTGTGGCTCAGATCATGAACTCCTTATTGCCAAATTCAGACTTATATTGAAGAAAGCAGGGAAAGCCACTAGACCATTCAGGTGTGACCTAAATCAAATCCCTTATGATCATACAGTGGAAGTGAGAAATAGATTCAAGGGATTAGATCTGGTCGACAGAGTGCCTGAAGAACTATGGACATAGGTTCATGACATTGTATAGGAGGCAGTGATTGTGACCATCCCCAAGAAAAAGAAATGCAAAAAGGCAAAATGGTTATCCTAGGAGGACTTACAAACAGCTGAGAAAAGAAAAGATGTGAAAAGTAAAGGAGAAAAAGAAAGATATACCCATTTGCATGCAGAGTTCCAAAGAATAGCAAAGAGAGACAATAAGATGGATTGAGGATGAGATGGTTGGATGGCATCACTGACTCAATGGACATGAGTGTGAGCAAGCTCCAGGAGTTGGTGATGGACAGGGAGGCCTGGAATGCTGCAGTCCATGGGGTTGCAAAGAGTCAGACATGACTGAGTTACTGAACTGAACTGAACTGAATTGAATTATTTCAAGGCGCACCTAAGACTAACATAATATTTTAAATCAACTATACTTAAATTAAAAAAAAAAGTTCTAGTAGGTCAGATGGTGAGAAATTGTATAGAGAGATGGAAAGGAGAACATGGGAAATAAGAGGTATGGGAGCTGCAGTTTTAGGCAGGGTGGTCAGAATTGTACTTGAGCAAAGATCTGAAGAAAGTGATGCTATCAAGTCATATAAATAGCTTAGGCAAAGTGTTCCAAGCCAGTTCAGTTCAGTCACTCAATCGTGTCCGACTCTTTGCGACCCCATGGACCACAGCATGCCAGGCCTCCCTGTCCATCACCAACTCCCGGAGTTTACTCAAACTCATGTCTATCGAGTCGGTGATGCCATCCAGCCATCTCATCCTCTGTCGTCCCCTTCTCCTCCTGACCCCAATCCCTCCCAGCATCAGAGTCTTTTCCAATGAGTCAACTCTTCACGTGAGGTGGCCAAAGTATTGGAGTTTCAGCTTTAGCATCAAGGTAACCCCAAATGCAAAGCCACTCCTATCCCAAACTCAATGGAAAGCACAGAAGGAAAACTGTAAGATTAACATGATCAAGTTTATGTTTATTTAAAAAATCAAATAGTTTGTTAGGTTTAGATAAGTAAGGAAGGTCTGAAAAGCCCACTAGGAGACAATAATAGTAATTTTGCTGAGACATGAACATGGGTGGTGCCTTGAGTCAGAAAAATGTGGAGCAGGTTTGAGAATGTCCCAGAGGCAGACCAAAGGTTTGATCCCATGGAAGGCAGAGCCTTGAAGAAGTGGAAACTGAAAAAGGTGACCCCCCTGTCCTCATGTTCCTGGTTTGAGAAGCTGAGCGATGAGGGTGCTGTTGTAGAAAGACACTTGGAGAACAATTCAGAACACCAGTGATGGCCAGTGAGCTTCTGAGTCTCAGGCCTGGGAGGCCGGTTAATTCTAATCTCACCTCAATATAACAAGGGACATGTGATTGGGCATCTCGGCAAGTGTTCTGCCTCTCACAGAATTCAGTACTAGGGCACGGCCAATTCTGCAGATGCGGGTTATTAGCAGTCCCAGATACACGGAGTTGGAATAACAGAGGTAAAATGCAAACACATCAGGGACAGGGGATGGGTGAGCTTCCTAGTCTCTCTCTTTCCGAATAGATGCCGAATTTACTTTGGCTTAAGGCTTAACTTGCAGAAGGCAATGGCACCCCACTCCAGTACTCCTGCCTGGAAAATCCCATGGACAGAGGAGCCTGGTAGGCTGCAGTCCATGGGGTTGCTAAGAGTCAGACATGACTGAGCGACTTCACTTTCACTTTTCACTTTCATGCATTGGAGAAGGAAATGGCAACCCACTCCAGTGTTCTTGCCTGGAGAATCGCAGGGACAGGGGAGCCTGGTGGTTTGCCATCTATGCGGTTGCACAGAGTTGGCACGACTGAAGCGACTTAGCAGCAGCAGCAGCAAGGCTTAACTGTGGAGCTGGTAGTGACAAAATGAACTGTAAAAAACAGGGAGGAAGCAGAGGGCTTTGTTACTCACAACTCTAAAGGCCTCCAGGACAATGCTCCTGACAAACAGAAAACAGGTGAGCTGAGCCCCCGGACCTGCTTGGATGCACAGGTTCAGAGATGGAGCAGGGATGAGGGAGAGAAGCCTCCGTCTCCACTGGATGGAGAAGGGAAGAAGGACCAGAAAGGAAGGACCAGAAAGATGGCCATGTGTGGGTCACCAGTGGGTCCTCCCAGGGCCATTGCAACCCTGGGAATATCTCCGACACTCCCAGGCTTAGAGAGACAGAGGGTTCTTGAAGGAAGGGTCTGAGTTTCAAGACTGGGTGACACGTAGTAGGTAGATCAGGCCTGGAGGTAGAGAGGGCTGGAAGAATGCAAAAACAGGGACTTCCCTGGTGGTCCACTGCCTAAAACTCCACGTTCCCAGTTCCAGGGCCCCAGGTTAGATTATTCCTGGTCAGAGAACTAGATCCCACATGCCACAACTAAGATCCGGTGCAGCCAAAAAAATAAAAACAAATATTTTAAAAAAAAAAAGATTGCAAAAATGCTTTGGTTTGAATGCCAGGTTTGTGGGATTCTTGATTTTTTTCACCCAAAACTCTGCAAAAATTTCACATGCTATGATTTTAGCAGTAGCCAAGAGGGTTATGCTTGAGGCAATATTTTCACTTTTCCTAGAGGTGACCACTCCTCACTGTTTCTTGCTTTCTTTTTTTTTTTTTTTTTTGGTTTTGCCTTTTTATTTTCTGCTTCTGCGCTTTAGTACTAATACCTCTAATCCATGTCTGGTAGTAAAACACTTCCTTCTGGAACCACATACCTGCCTCTGCCCAGAACCACATCGAGAGCCGTGATTTTAGGAGTGATGTAACCTCCACACTCCTTCTGTCTGCCTGTGTGCTAAGTCTCTTTAGTCGTGTCCGACTGCGGTCCCATGGACTGTAGCCCCCCAGGCTCCTCTGTCCATGGGATTCTCCAGGCAAGAACACTGGAGTGGGTTGCCATGCCCTCCTCCAGGGGATCTTCCCAACCCAGGAATCGAACTCACTTGTCTTACGCCTCCTGCGTTGGCAGGCAGGTTCTTGACCACTAGCAGAAGCCCCCACCCCTCTCTCTACAGACGAAGAAGCCCAGGAAGCTGAACCCGAGAGATTTCTTCTTCCTCTCTCTCTCTTTTTTTTTAAACCATGATGTAAGCCTTGAAAATATCCTCTGCTGTTTCATCAGTTGATTCTTCTATAGTTTTTCACAGAAATATTGGATCTAAGAACATCTGCTACTTACTGTTGAGAACATATTTCTTTCCTTCGTGCTTGGCTTTGCACTTCCCAGAGCTGTCAGATAAGCGTCTTCTCGCAGATTCTGTGACAGGGCTCGGTTTTCCCGCACAAACATCAGGGACACTGCGGCTGGAAGCGCGTCAATCTGAACACACAATGTGCCAGCTGTGTGCCTCGCTCAGACTTCTTAACGATGCTGGCTCAGTTATGCTGATACTGCAAGTAATACAGTTCGTCGCCGCTTTGGAAATCAAAACGATGTCGTGAGATGACGTCTAAGGCTTTTTCTCATTGCTCAAGCTTTGGCAGATTCAAAATATTAAGGTGCAAGAATTCTGAGCCCCTCCCCCACAGGGCCCCACTCCAGTACTCTTGCCTGGAAAATCCCATGGACAGAGGAGCCTGGTGGGCTGCAGTCCATGGGGTCGCTAAGAGTCAGACATGACTGAGCGACTTCACTTTCACTTTTCACTTTCATACACTGGAGAAGGAAATGGCAACCCACTCCAGTGTTCTTGCCTGGAGAATCCCAGGGGCGGGGGAGCCTGGTGGGCTGCTGTCTATGGGGTCGCACAGGGTCGGACACGACAAGCGACTCAGCAGCAGCAGCAGCCCCCACAGGGTACCGCTGTTCCAAGTCCAGTGGTCTCCCTACATCCGACCTCATCTCTGGGAGCTTCAGTCAGCAGGTCCGTCCCAGCTGAACTGTTGGCTTGATTAATTCTGTTGTCAAGGTTCCTTTTGTTAAAACAGGGTTATGGAGCTATGTCTGAGAGGTTGCATTTGAAGAACTCGGTGTGCGACAAAATTGTTTTCAGTGTTTCTCTCTGTAATGTCTGTATTGCTGCTGTTTAAAACCTCTGTGACTGGTGTTTAAAAATGGCTTCATCTGAGCCTTGTATTTATGTTTGCCTCCTGGTGGTTAGTATCACTGTTTTGATAAACAATATCTCTCTTTCCTCTTCTTTATCTCTTTCTAAAAAATGTTTAATTCAAGATTGATTTCAGTTCAGTTCAGTTCAGTTCAGTCGCTCAGTCGTGTCCGACTCTTTGCGACGCCATGAATCGCAGCATGCCAGGCCTCCCTGTCCATCACCAACTCCCGGAGTTCCCCCAGACTCTCATCCATCAAGTCAGTGATGCCATCCAGCCATCTCATCCTCTGTCATCCCCTTTTTCTCCTGCCGCAATCCCTCCCAGCATCAGAGTCTTTTCCAATGAGTCAACTCTTCGCATGAGGTGGCCAAAGTATTGGAGTTTCAGCTTTAGCATCATTCCTTCCAAAGAAATCCCAGGGCTGATCTCCTTCAGAATGGACTGGTTGGCTCTCCTTGCAGTCCAAGGGAGTCTCAAGAGTCTTCTCCAACATACTGAATACTTTAAGGTGATGAAGGGATTTGAGGAAACAGCAGATTCAGGAAGAATTCTGGGGCCATCCCCAAGAGCCGATCATGGACCCTCATGAGAGGGGTGACCTTCCTCTACCTGGAGGAGAAGAGCATCATTACTGCCAAGATTGAAGGACACCAAGAAGATTCCATGCACACAGCCCTTGCTGTTTCTCCCACTTACCTACCCTTAGCTTGTACCCTTTGTCCTAGCATGTTTCCCTGCTGCCCATTCTTCACTAAACCCAGCATAGAAACACTCAAGTTAAACCTTTCTTTTGGGCCTTAATTTCCTTATGAAGGTTGCCAAGTTGTGTAAAACTTACATTAAATAAATTGGTATGCTTTGCTTCTACTAATCTGTCTTTGTCAATTTGATCTTCACATTCAATCAGGGACTCTAAGGAGGGCCAGGAAAGCTTCTTCCTCCCCTATGCTTGTGTGGTACAATATTTAGGCTAAAAAGGAAACTGCTTTGTGATGTTTTCTGTAGCATTTGAAACGAGTCACATCATCAAAGAGAATGCTTTCACATCCTTACATGTCTCATTCCAGACTATAGAAAGTCACGATATGTAAGAATATCTCCACCATAACAACTGAATGCAGAGTGTAGACCTTATAGGGGACCCTGATTTGAACAAACTGGCTGTAAAAAGAGATTTTTATGAAAACTAGAGACATTTGACTATGGCATGACTATTGTTGTTGTTCGCTTGTGTCTGACTCTTTGCCATCCAATGGATGGCAGCACATCAGATTTCCTTGTCCTTCACTGTCTCCCTGAGTTTGTTCAAACTCGTGTCCATTGAGTCAACGATGCTAACTAACCATCTCATTCTCTGTTACCCCTTTCTTCTCCTGCCCTCAGTCTTTCCCAGCCTCAGTGTCTTTTCCAATAAGATGATACTAAAAAATATTGTTAATTTTTAAAGATGTGCTAATGGCATGGTGGTTATGCTAAAAATATATGTAAGTATGTTAAAAATATGATTTAGAAATTCACTTTAAACTGTTTTTAAATGTGTGGAGAAGACTCTTGAGAGTCCCCTAGACAGCAAGAAGACCAAGCTAATCACTCCTAAAGAAAATCAATCCTGAATATTCATTGGAAAGACATGCCGAAGCTCCAATCCTTTGGTCACCTGATGTGAAGAGTTGACTCATTAGAAAAGATCCTGATGCTGGGAAAGATTGAAGACAGGACGAGAAGGGGGTGACAGAGGATGAGATGGCTGGATGGCATCACCCACTCAGTGGACATGAGTTTGAGCAAAGTGTGGGAGATGGTGAAGAGCAGGGAAGCTTGGCGTGCTGCAGTCCATGGGGTTGCAAAGAGTCAGACATGACTGAGCAATTGAACAACAAAAACCGACATGAAATATGACACAATGTTAGGAAAATGCTGATGATTTGAACTTTAAGCTGGCAAATGGGCCCAGGGAGTTTTTCAACTTTGGGTATGTCTGAGACTTTCATAGTAAAAAGAAAAACTCAAACTGGCTATAGTTATGGAAATGAACATCAGAATAATCTTGGGGCTTTAAGTATTAAATCAGAATAATTCAAGATTTTGTTGACACTGAAACATAGACCTATTAGATTCTTTTTCTTTGTTGACATTACTGTTTGTGCTCTTGATTCGTGAGTTCCTGACACTTGTTTCTAGTGTCTGGACTGGGAAATGGTAGATTTATCTTGACTTCCTTTTCACAGAGAATACATGAAGATAGAGAATGTGACTACTTCTTGGTTCTAAAGGGATTCTGAATGGTATAAGAAATAGTCAGAAAGTGAAACAGGAGAATTGAGGATTTTAAAGTTCAGAGGCTACAAATTCATAGAAACCTGGGGTGGCGTGATAACGGCCAGGGGCAGGGGTAGGTGGGAATTGAGTGAAGGTGGCCGGAGAGTACCGATCTCCAGTTAGAAGACTGCTAAGCTCCGGGGATCTAAAGCATGCACGTGACTGTAGCTAACGGTACTGTCTCGTACACTTGAAAGTTGCCAGGAGACTAGACCTTAAAGCTCCCATCACACGCAAATACAAAAGTGGTTACTACGGGAGGTGACGACACGCTAATCTTATCGTGGTCATCTTTTCACACTACGTCAAATCATCATGTTGTACAACTTAGGCTAACACAATATGATATGTCAGTTACATATTAATAAAGCTGGGGGGAAAAATCAGAGATTATGCCAAATGAACAGAAAAATCCAGTATTTCCAGACAACAGTGAGAAAGTTACTCAGAGAAAGAACACTGTATTTGTTTGAGTTTCCTGGTAACCAAGGCCAAGGGAAAAAACACAGATGACCCTCAATAGCTGAAAAGGGAATGAGACACATTTATCTGTGTTTATGATGAAACTGTACTTGTGATGAAATATACCTCTAAAGATTATATTTGTCTATTGAGTAACATAGAAGTCAGCATTTTCAGTTGCTGTTTGAAAACATATTGTTAATTACAAGTCAGTAACATTGGTTCTGTGGAAGGTTAAGAAAACATGCTCTAGGTTCAGTAACATTGGTTCTGTGGAAGGTTAAGAAAACATGCTCTAGGTATGTTGGTGTCTGGAGCGCTAACGAATTTGAAAAATTTAAAAGCATCAACAAGCCATGTGCTAGGCTCTCAGACCAGAGCTTTGATGAAAATGGGCAGTGGCTAGAGGAGACGGGCTGCCTTCCCACCTTGGGCAGACTCTCTCATGCCCACGCTGACCACAGATCCCCACATGTATTCTGGAAATCAACAGTTGTTTTTTTTTTTTTCAAAGTAATTTTTATCTTTTAAATTGAAGTATAGCTGATTTGGGCTTCCCAGGTGGCTCAGAGGTAAAGAATTTGCCTGCCAGTGCAGGAGCTGCTGGAAATGTGGGTTCAGTCCCTGGGTCAGGAAGATCCCCTGGAGGTGGAAATGGTAACCCACTCCAGTATTCTTGCCTGGAGAATCCCAGGGACAGAGGAGCCTGGCAGCTGCCATCTGTGGGGTCACAAGCAGTCAGAAATGACTGAGCACGGACAGGCATTGGACATAGTTGATTTACAGTGTTAGTTTCTGTGCACAGAAAAGAGTTCCAGTGTATATATGTAAATATACATATTCTCCTTCAGATTATTTCCCCTTATAGGTTATTGCAATGTATTGACTCTACTTCCCTGTGCTATACAGTAGATCCTTGTTGCTTATCTATTTTATATACAGTAGTATGTATCTGATAATCCCAGACTCCTGATTTATCCCTTTCCCCTTTGGTAGCCATAAGTTTGTTTTCCATGTCTGTGGGTATATTTCCGTTTTGCATATCAACTCATTCGTATCTTTCTTTTTGTAGATTTCACATATAAACGATATCATATGATATTTGTATTTCTCCACCTGGCTTATTTTACTTAATGTGATAATCTCTAGGTCCGTCCATGTTGCTGTAAATGACATTTTCATTCTGTTTTAGGACTAGGTAATATCCCATTGTGTATATGTATCGCATATTCTACATCCTTTCTTTCATGGATGGGCATTTAAGTTACTTTTGTGCTTTGGCCATTGTAAATAGTACTGCAATAAACATTGGAAAAAAACACCAGTCCTGTTAGACATTACCAGGTGCCCTACCAAAAAAGTTTCAAAGCCTAAACTTGTGATGTGCTGGTCTCGATAAAGTGAAATCAGTTTGCTGCAGAATAGCATTAGCCTTTAAGACACTGAGGTGTATCTCGAACGTCCAAGGGACTTAGACTGTACTGATTCCCCAGTAAGGTTGACCGTGGAAACTCTCTCCCTCCCCTGCTTTAATTCTTTTCCAAATGCAGCGTGCTTTATTATCTCTTCCCCTCAACATGTACTTTGGGAAACACTGAACTGCGGTATCTGCTGAAATGAGCACCGTTAGCTTTTGGAGCAAACATTTACAGCATCATGGCTCCTCTGTCACTCAGAGCCAAACCTGCAGACTCCTGGTTGATACGGGAGTTCAGAGCAGCATCCTGATTGCCTGATTCACCCTCTCCCATCCTCCCACCAAAAGACGCATGAAGCCACGTGCAAAATCGCAACTGCACCACAAGCTAAGAATATCCATGAAGCTTGGCCCCAGTCGAGGAGGGATTCCTGCCAATGGTGGTGCAGATGAGGACAGATTGAGGAATGCTCATTAGCTGATGCACAGTGAGGCTTCTGAAGCAGAGCTCTGAGTCAGACCAGAGGGAGCCAGGCCCCTCCCAGACATTGCCTCCCCAGGTGAAGGTGGTCACTTCCTTCTCTCAACCACCAACAGTTCTGCCAGTTTGTAAATTTTAAATTCACCCACCAATGAGGCCACCTGAAACTCCTGGTTCTCTGGAAATACTTCTGTTCCAGGTGGGAAGGGCCTCATCAAACACCTACTGACCCCAGAATTGTGGTTGATGGCCTTCCCTTCCCCTGAGGCTCCAAGAAGTTTCTGTCAGCCCCAGGGCAGTCAGGAAGAGGTCATGGGGGTGGATCCTCAGCTTCCACAACCTGGTTCTAAATGCAGGCAAAGAATGTCATTTTAGTAGATATGAAGTCAGCAAAGAGATGTCAGCTTTGGGCAAAAGGTGAAGCATCTCACAACTTAGAGGTAAAGTTAGTAGAATTTAAAATGGGGACACGAGGTGTTAGCTAAAGCTATTGTTGTCATCATCTTGTGATGTATAACTAGATCACCTCAAACTTACACAGATAATGTATCAATTATCTCTCAGTTTTAAGGAAGCCTCTGGGGCAAGAAGGATAGGATATATATCTTCCAAATTATAGTAAGAAAAAAAAAAAGATACTCCATAGAGCAAAAGACAGAAAAGGGATATTAAGTGTGCATTTTTATAAAAGCAAAAACCGTAGAAATAAGATGGCAAATATAAGAGCAAATATCCTTTTTGAGACAATTAACAAAATAAAGTTTCCTTTTAAGAGACTCTAAGACTGGATCAAAAACAAAATTTAAATGTGTTTTATTATGAGACTCCCCCAAAACAAAAGGACAGAACAGATTTTTTTTTTAAGGTGGACAAAGATATATTAGGCACACATATATACAATGAAGCAGAATTTTCAAATCTTTTATCAGATAAAATGGGATGCAGGGGAAATTATTAAACAAAAAAGGTTATTTCAGGTTGCTAAAGATATAATTATGATGAAACTAGTGACCTTGAATCCCTATGTGCCAGATAAAACAGCACCGACATTTAAAGAAACTTAAAAATTTAAGACGAAATTCAATACAAAAAAATTTGTAACTGAAAATTTTAACAAACCAAGGTAAGATTTCATTTGCAAGTCATGGAATGAATAGAAAAATTTAAGAAGCATAGAAATTTTGGATAATAAAATAATATAATTGATTAAAGGGTAATTATTTAAAAGATTTACATGCAAAAAAATGTAACTTCTTTCAAACAAGATATTTTGGATATTTACAAAAGTGACTATTAAATAGCATACAGGAAAACTGTGAATCGCAAAAGTGGCTCTTTTGTATGAACTTAGCAATTAAACTGAAATTAGTAACTAAAATTTGAAAACACAACAAAAGTAATCAGGAAACTTTAAACACATTTTTAATCAACTCTGTCTAGAAAGAAACGATTAATTCCTTGAAAATGCCAAGATCTGTAAATTGTTGTTAGTGATTTCAATGCTCTGAGACCATTCATTGCCATCTCCAAGGTAGGACGCTATGTTCATGAAAATCACATTTTCAGAGACTCTAAAATGGCACTGGGAAATGTGAAATTTACAACTTAGGTGCAAAAACAGGCTACAGAAAAACATGGAGCAAATACTTCTATTTTTAAGGTAACAGTTAAAACAATGACATGAACCAATTGGCAGGGACTGTGAGGTGAAATTATAAGTGATTTAAATTTGCTTATTTCTATTCTGTATGTTTCTCAAAATTTGGGCAACAAATACATAGTTATACAGTAAACAAATAAGAAACAATTTTTCAAGAAAAATGTTTAAAATTACAATTAAGCCCAGGATGTGCTCACTTTGATCTGGATTCTAGGTGCCTGCCCAGGTGGGATCTGCCCAGGCATGACCTGCTCAGGTGTCCATTTGCTCAACTCTCATCTCCAGGGACCACCTTCTGCTCATTGGTTACCGATTACTTCATCCGTCACTGACATGGAAGACTCCTCCCTACTTAGCAAGTCAGACAGAATTAATGTTTCTTTCCTTCCAAAACTGTATCTGGACTGAAACCAAATTAATGCATGAGGATTCACGAACAATAGCCTTCTCTTTGGTATACGCCCCAGGCGAACTTTTGAACATTTCCAAGGCTCTTCGTTGGAGAACCTGCCTCCTGCCTCTGCCTTCCCTCCATCCATGAACATGCAAGAAACCAGGGGCTTCTCTCAATGGGGTGGAGCACAGGTATGCGAATAAGCACAATGCTGGAAAACCAGCTCAGATAATAAGTGAGGGAGAGAGGAGCCTGAATGGAAGAGAAGTCAGAGTTGTAAGACTGTCTGAAACTGAAAGACCAGCGCAGCTGTAATGAAGAGTGTAAGGCAAGATGGGGCTGCGGATACACATGCACTTCACGAATAGTGATTTGTGGGCCTTGTGGAAGATTTGGGGCTTTGTCTTAAGAGCAACAGAACCACTGACATATTTTCAGCAGACGGTGACATGACCGGACCTCTGTTGAGAAAATCTCAACATTGCTGCAGTAGGAATAACAAAATGCAGACAGGCTAGACAGCAAACGTAGTGACCATCGGGGAGACCAGACTGCGTGACAAAGGCAGAGACAAAGGGAAGTGGGCAGATTAAGCGGAGAAGAACAATGCAGTGCTTCCCAACTAGGGACAGTTTAGACCCTCAAAGGATGGCTGACAAATTCTGGAGAGGTTTTTAGTTATCACAACTTGGAGGGAGGTGCTGACTGGTATCTTAGTGGCCAAGGATATTACTCAATATCCTACCTGCTCAGGATGGCCCCTCCACAAAAAGTGATGCAAAAGGTCAATAGTGCTGCCGTGGAGAAGCCTGGATGAGCAGCACTGAGGTGGGAGAGGCTGCAGGGGAGTCCCCTTTCCTGAAAAGGACCGCCGGTGGTGCTGGCCCCTGAGCGAGCGGACCAGGATGCAGGGAAGGCAGCGAGGGCCCCTGTGCCCTCCCAGTGGACCCACTGCTGTCAGGAGCCCCCACTGACACGGTGCACTGGCACACCCTCCTCCTGCAGGCTTGGCTCTGAGAAAGCGCTTCTCTGCCTCTTTGGGCCTAGCCCAGCACAGTGTCCCGTCCCATTCATCCGGAGTATATGGCTGAGTGGGTTTACCTGTGCCTGCTGGGATTCGTGAGAAACCAGTGCTGTGTTCACACTGGGGAGGGACAGGACCAGACAGCCAGGGCCCCATCAATAGTCTTACCTTTTTACACTGCTCAGGTCTCCCCTGCCCCTGCTACACTGTTCAGTTTTGATGGACTTTTTAGAACCACAGTCCTCAACCTTTTTGGCACCAGGGACCAGTTTTGCGGGAGACAACTCTTCCAAAGGCTGGGGTGGGGAGGAGTTGGTGGAAGGGTGGAGAGGGGCAGGGGTTGATGGGAGGCTGGGGGGGAGGGGGGAGGGGAACGGGAGGGGGAAGGGGGAATGGGGGGAGCTTGGCGATGGTGGGTAGGCGGGTAGGGGTGTGGTTTTGGTCTCACCTGCTGTTCACCTCCTGCTCTGCTGCCTGGTCACTAACAGACCACGGACCCATGCTGGTCAGGGGCCCAGGGGTTGGGGACCCCTGTTTTAGAACACACTTTCATTCCTTTTTCAAATCTATACATCAAAAGATCAAACTGAAAAATAAAGGCTTCATATTCTGGCTCCAAACCTACCACTAAAATTTGGGACAACTCAAATCGGTCTCTGATGTGAGAGCTCAGGCACCTGGCCAGGGTCTCCATGTGAACCGAAGCCACGTGCGTGGAGCTGGTCACCCACAAAATTCATGCTTATGGTGCCAGCCATGCAGGTCTGGTGAATAATGATGGGATTGAAAGTGTATGATAGCTGACATTTAACAAAAGCCTTGAGGTCAGTGACATGGAGAAAAGAGATGGAACTCCTAACACTGGGCTTTCTTGCACCCGTTTTATGGTTTGGCGCTGGGTGTATCATAAAGAGCATTCTGGGACAAAAGGGTGTTTGGGACCCTCCGAGAGCTAGACTGGACTTGGGGTCCATCCCATCAGGGGAAAGACCTGGGGATTCTAGGAGCTCCTGAGGGGAGGCCAGCTAGGCTGATCACACAATGAACTAACAGCCCCTTGGAAGGCTCAGGAGGTGGGACAGCCCTTTAATCCACAGACCTGAGGGGAAGGGCTGTTTTGAGCATGATCTGCCCCATAACTCCGGCTCAGCCCCTTCCTAAGGAAGGACGAGGGAGGGGCAGGGAGCCCTCGTAGCTGGCTTTCTGTAGGGGGGCTGGAAGCAGCGTGCTGAGGTCTCGATGAACCCAGTACAAAGGTGGGTCCCCCTGCCTGAACACCCCATTTCCTATCTGCCTCTCACCCAGATCACTCATCACCCATGCTCACGTTCCAGACTCTCTTCTGGGCAGCTTGGAACCCCAAAGCTGCTGTGGACACTCTTCTGATTGATTCTATCAAACCACTGACGCCACCACATGGGAAATGTGCCTGGGTCCTGAGAGGCCCTTGAGGGTGGGGCTGTGCTTAGAGCTCCACATGGGGCAGTGCCTGCACTCGGGAGTGGCTGGATAACCCGGAGGCACAGAGCCCTGCCTGCAGCTCATCTGGTGCCCGAGAGTGATGGAGGACTTTGCCCCCAGGGTCCTCAGGCAGCCCAGGGCACCCAGCACCGGTGCTGGCAGCCTCGATTCAGGCGTGTAGGGGAGCCCTGGAGAAGAGTAGCCCCCATGCTTTCAGGTTCTCAGCCCCAGTGATGGCTCATAGTTTAGGACCTGGCAGGGAGGGGAACCCCCACAATTGCTGACAGCAGCAGTCTAGAGAACCCTGGGGTCCTCTTGAAAGAGCTGGGAAGGAAGACTTCTAGAATGTGGGAATGACATTCCCAGAACAGCAAGTGTCAGCAGCGCCCTAGGAAGACTGCCCATGACCACTATCCTGACCTTGGTTTTCCCCTGGTCACATGGAAAGCAGGGATCACACCCAAATCGCCTATTAGTCATGTTTCTAGGAAAGAGGCCCTCCATGAGATAAATTGCCTGTTGATCTTAAGACTGGGATGTTTCCTATATCTCAGCAAGAAGTTAAGTGTCAATCAATAAAAGTAGGTGATGATCAGACATGTTTTTGATTTTAAAGCTTGGACAAGTTCTTTGTTTTGTGTTTGCATTTTTTTTTTTTTTTTTTTTTGCTTTGTCATTTTATCTTACACAGCTGGTTTGTGACAGATTCAGAAGTCAGCACTCAAGAGAAGGTCAGAACAACGGCCTCCGACCTACCGTGGATCAAGACAACAGTGTCAGGGGCTCTGTCCTCCCCAGCAACCTGGTAAGTTCTTCCTTTCTGAAAGATGTGGGAGCCGGTTTGCTGAGCTGCCAGCCTGGTGGGCCAGACCCCTTGGCAGGCTTTGCTGTGGGCTTCATCAATTCTCTCTGCACCAGGAATTATACTAGGCCTCCTATGGGATGTGTTTGTAGCTTCAGGGTCTGCTTATTCAAGCCCCACCCATCTGTTCTGGAAGCCAGAAGCTGCATGAGTAGAGACCCCACTAGTGGAGGTTTGTGGGGACCCCTTCCGGGGTCAGCATCATGGAAGGGAGTGAGGGTGGCGGGGGCAAAGCTGGGGCTTTGATTCTCAGGCAAGCCTCAATGGACTCCATGGAGAGGACTGAAGATGAGATGATTTCCGGAACATTCCATAGACAAAATAGAGTCCTGCTTACGCGGGATGGAGAAGAGAACTGCAGAGACACGAGGAGCCATGCAGACAGGAACAGACCGTCTCAGGAAAGTGAACTGACAAGGGCTCTGGGCAGCAAGGTCTGGAGGAGGTTGAAGTCTGTGCCATCACAGGCCCCCTAAAGCTGCCCACCTCTGGCTCTCCAGTTCATTTAATGGTTCCTCTGGGCACCTTTGTACTTGTGGTCAAGACCACTAACAGCCTTTGCCTTCCCCTCCTCCCCCAGATCCAATCTTCTGGTCAGTCTCGTTGGCTCTAACTTTTAAAACGATTTTTAATCTCAAAAGGTCAAGGGCCAGTTACTTTAAAATGTACAGTCATTTTGTCCCCAGTCACCCCACTGATACAGGCATCATCGTCCCCACTTTGGGAGATGCAGTTTCAAGGACTCTGATGGGTCCAGGGCTGGCCCGGGCTCCTGGAGGAGAGTAGCCAACAGGGCCTGGACATGGCCTGGGGTCTCTGAAGCCACTTCCGCATCCTCTTTGAATTACCTGCTCAAGATGTGTGACGTCAGAGTGGGACCACCCTGCATTCACATGATGAAGTGAGGGAGCTCAGTCTTGTCTGACTCTTTGCGACCCCATGGACTGCAGCACACCTGGCTTCCCTGCCCATCACCAACTCCCAGAGTTTACTCAAACTCATGTCCATTGAGTCAGTGATGTCATCCAACCATCTCATCCCCTGTGGTCCCCTTCTCCTGCCTTCAATCTTTCCCAGTGTCAGGGTCTTTTCCAGTGAGTCAGTTCTTCCCATCAGGTGGCCAAAGGATTGGAGTTTCAGCTTCAACATCTGTTCTTTCAATGAACATTCAGGACTGATTTCCTTTAGGATGGCTGGTTGGATCTCTTACAGTCCAAGGGACTCTCAAGAGTCTTCTCCAACACCACAGTTGAAAAACATCAATTCTTCAGTGCTCAGCTTTCTTTATAGTCCAACTCTCACATCCACACATGACCACTGGAAAAACCATAGCCTTGACTAGATGGTCTTTTGCTGCAGGTTTACTCCAGGGAATCCCCTCCCCGTGTGACATTCCTCCAGGACACTCAGCACCTTCTGTTCCCCCTCCTCTCCTTCACCACTGCACCAAGCTGTGCCCTTCATCCACCAAGCATGCAAAACAGGTTACCCCCTGTTGTGTGGGGTGAGTGTCCTGGGCTGGGAGTGGGGGGTTTCGGGTCCCGGATCGATATCTCCACATCAGTGGTCTCCGTGTTCTGCTTGTTCCTGTCCTGCTTATGCTCTAGAAATGTGGAGGTGAGGGAGGAATTTGCCATCAACAGCTTTGGCTGAGTAAACATGCTTCCTGCTTCGTTCCAAGCTCATTCACTTATAAATCAGATTAATGAAAAATCGGGGAGCATGAGCTGTATGCCAGACACAGTGCATAAGCAATGTCTTCAAGGAACGCCAGTCTAAATGGTGAGAAGGAGGAAAGTGTGATTGGAGAGCAGCCTTCCTCATGAAAGCTTATGTGCTGTAAACCCTGGGGTGTTAACAGAGGGGGAGAATCCAAAATGAGCCTTGAATGACGAAGTCTTGCTCCACCCAATCTCAGAACCACCAGCACTGCGTCCATGCAGTGTCATCATATGGGATGTTTCCTGGAAGCCACTTTTCCATGGCCAAGAGGAGCACACCCTCACCCTGGCGTTCAGTAGCACGTGACAGTGGCTTGGAAATCTGAGAACTAAGCGGGGCCAGAAGGACCAGTGTTACTGGGCATGTTACTGGGCTGCATCTCAGCATCTTCTGTAAAGATGAGGGAACAAGCAGAGGCAGGAGAATCAAGCTAGGCATGGCCACAGAACCAGGATATGCCATCTGCAGTCTGACAGCAGTGCCTGAGGCTCACTAACTATCCAGAACTGGTCCCCAAATTGCTCTCCTCTGGGGGAGGCAGCACTTCCAGTAGTGAGAATGCTTGCGTCACTGACTCCCTAAGTCAAGGCTTCTAAGGCCTCAAACCCAGGCAGTTGGAGAGGAAAGGAGCTTGCATAGGTTTCTCCAGACTGATGGCGGTTTGGTTGCCCTATTTCTTCGAAAGGAAGAAAGGCAGGATGCTTTGAAGGAAACGTGGAGGAAAAAGTCACTGGTAGACAAGGAGGGGTTGGGGAGGGCAGATTCCCAAGAAGAGAAGCTCTTCTCCAGCAATGCCTCTGGAGCTGAGGTCAAAGCACCTGCAGACTTACCAGGGAAACTGGATGGTCTCTGCAGCAGGACACCCAGAGTGACATCGTAAGAGGGTCACCAAAGCCCTGAGCTGCTCCTTAATGTTCAGGTCAGAATCTCAGTCATGCAGGGATTCTGAATTGGTCCTCCTTGGGGGAATTATTAGCACTGGCTGAGCTCTCAGCAGAGTGTGTGTGTGTGTGTGTGTGTGTGTGTGTGCATGTGTATGAAATAAATACAAACATTGAAAGCCAGTAATAAAACAAACACCCGTGCATCCACCTTCATGATAAAAAATAAGGCATTAGCAGTCCGGCCAGGCTGCCTGGTGCCTCTCACCAAGAACTTCCTTCCTGTACTTTCAGGCTAGACACACCCTTGCTTTCTTTATTGTTTTACCACCTATGTATATATTTCTGAGCAATGTGTAGTTTGGTTTAGAGAAATGAGGTAATAAGCACAAATTTAGTGCTTATGACATAAAGAAAAGATTGTAACCCTGCTTGGAACTGAAAGCTCCCAGGAGAGCAAATGGAACCATCTGTATTGTAGAGCCTGGCTTCCACTTTCCTGAGAGTTTACAAGAGCCCCTTCTGGGGGAGCCATAAGCAAGATCTTGAGTGGGTTCTGGGAGCCACAAGGACCATCCTAGCTGGGGCATCAGGCAGATGGGAGGGGTGGACTGGGGACCACAGCAGGAACAAGGTCAGGGAGCTGTTCACGCTTTCTAAGCTTCTAAGCTTGCTGGCTCACCTCCAGCTGTCAAGGAGGCCACGTGTGAACACTTTCATAGGGTAAAATTAAGGATCTCAGGTGGACCAGGGGCCAGTATGTTGAGGGGAGAATAGAAACCTCATCAACACACAAAGAAGTCAAGCCCAGATGGGTCAGGCTGACCCAGGAGTTCCGTCCTTGAGTAAAAGACAGACCATCCATCAGTGACTCCAGGACGCAGACCTCACCCGGTGGGCCTCCAGAGTCACAGGGTTCCATTCTGAAAGTACTGTCCTCCGTCAGCACACACAGGCTGTCCTGGGTTCACCCCCAGCTCCACAGGTACCTAGAGCTGATTCTTCCCAGGGCGTTTCAGAGTCAGATTGTTCTCAGCTTCTTTCCTGAAAGTGAAGTCAACTTTTTAAGCTCTTCAGTCATCACTGCACCCATCTTCTTTCCAGTTTTCCCAAAGTTGTGTGGCCATGTTTTCATCTTTGCTCCTGCTCACCTGGGGCCCTGTCTCCATCTCCCCCCGCTAATTCCTCCCCAGTCTTTCACTGATCTAGCAAAATGAGACTGGGTGTTGTTTGGAGAGAACAAAACTAGACTCTGATGGTCAGTCTGCCATCCTAGCCTGGAGCCTCTTTGATTATTCTTTTTGACTACGGTTCCTGATTCAGGTTTTCAGCAGCCCTGTTGACCAGAGGTCTTCAGCCAGGGGACCACAAACCCACAGAAATGAGAAGAGTTTCCAGTGGGGATCAGGCAGGAGGAATTGAGTCATCTGGAGAGTTTCAGTGTCCTCAACAGGTGATGAAGTTGGGGTTCCCCTCTTGCACTCCCTGTTTGGTATATTTCAAAAAGGAACTGCCTCCTACTCACCTACAGGATTCTTTGCAAAAAGACATTTTAATGTTGGTTGTTGTTTAGTTGCTAAGTCATATCTGACTCTTTGTGACCCCAGGGAGTGTAGCCCACCAGGCTCTTTTGTCCATAGGATTTTCCAGTCAAAAATTATTGGAGTGAGTTGCCATTTCCTTCTCCATTTAATGTCAGTGATGGTCTTGAAAACGTTGAAAGGCTTTAATGGCTAGATAAAAATCCTTTCACACACCAGGTGGCAGTTTCTATGTTTGCTTTCCAAAAAGTCAACAGTTGATTATTATTAAAATTATTCTCTTTCTTGATGAAAAAGCAGTGCATGATTTTGGCACATAACTCAGAAAATTCAGAGTTGAGTGACACTGACTGATTAAAAAAATTAAATTTAAAAATTTGAAAAACCAACTTCTGCATGCAAGAGAAAAATCCTTAGTGCTGATAGTTGTAAAAGTGAAAAACATAGAAGTAGTTTCATTGTGAATTCTAACTCATTCTAGAAAGAGAATACTCCTACTCATGAAACAATTGGAAACTGAGATAGCATCATTCATCTCGTGAAGAGAGAAATTTCTGGTAACATTTCCCCTTTAATATTTATTCATCAAAATATGAAATCTACTTGTATTTTGGTCAGTTCTTTGCTACTAATAATTGTAATGGTAATGTGACCCAGAGGTAATTTTTAGCATCACAATGCATATGGACACGGGATATTAAAAGCATATTTTAGCTCCTGCTCATGGGCACGTTCGTTTTTGATTCAGAGACATGTAATCAATGGAATACTTTCAAACAAAAAATGTTTCACATCAGATTAAATTCTATAGGAATGGAAATACGAATTCAAAGAGAAAGGGAAGCATGCAAAATTTTCAATGGCTAAAGAAGAATTTTTTCTTGCTGGTTGTGTTTTAATGGATGATCAGTTCAGTTCAGTCGCTCAGTCCTGTCTGACTCTTTGCGACCCCATGAATCGCAGCATGCCAGGCCTCCCTGTCCATCACCAACTCCCGAAGTTTACCCAAACTCATGTCCATTGAATCGGTGATGCCATCCAACCATCTCATCTTTTGTCATCCACTTCTCTTGCCCCCAATCCCTCCCAGCATCAGAGTCTTTTCCAGTAAGTCAACTCTTCACATGAGGTGGCCAAAATATTGGAGTTTCAGCTTCAGCATCAGTCCTTCCAATGAACACCAAGGACAGATCTCCTTTAGGATGGACTGGTTGGACTTCCTTGCCATCCAAGGGTCTCTCAAGAGTCTTCTCCAACACCACAGTTCAAAAGCATCAACTCTTCGGCGCTCAGCCTTCTTCACAGTACAACTCTCACATCCAAACGTGACCACTGGAAAAACCATAGCCTTGACTAGATGGACCTTTGTTGGCAAAGTAATGGCTCTGCTTTTTAATATGCTGTCTAGGCTGGTCATAACTTTCCTTCCAAGGAGTAAGAGTCTTTTAATTTCATGGTTACAATCACCATCTACAGTGATTTTGGAGCCCCCCCCCCCAAAAAAAAGTCTGACACCGTTTCCACTGTTTTCCCATCTATTTGCCATGAAGTGATGGGACCAGATGCCATGACCTTCATTTTCTGAATGTTGAACTTTAAGCCAACTTTTTCACTCTCCTCTTTCACTTTCATCAAGAGGCTTTTTAGTTCCTCTGCACTTTCTGCCATAAGGGTGGTGTCATCTGCATATCTGAGGTTATTGATATTTCTCCTGGCAATCTTGATTCCAGCTTGTGCTTCCTCCAGCCCAGTGTTTCTCATGATGTACTCTTCATATAAGTTAAATAAGCAGGGAGACAATATTCAGCCTTGACGTACTCCTTTTCCTATTTGGAACCAGTCTGTTGTTCCATGTCCAATTCTAACTGTTGCTTCCTGACCTGCATATAGGTTTCTCAAGAGGCAGGTCAGGTGGTCTGTATTCCCATCTCTTTCAGAATTTTCCACAGTTTATTGTGATCCACACAGTCAAAGGCTTTGGCATAGTCAATAAAGCAGAAATAGATGTTTTTCTGGACCTCTCTTGCTTTTTCCATGATCCAGCAGATGTTAGCAATTTGATCTCTGGTTCCTCTGTTTTTTCTAAAACCAGCTTGAACATCTGGAGGTTCACTCTGAAGTCTGGCTTGGAGAATTTTGAGTGTTACTTTACTAGCATGTGAGATGAGTGCAATTGTATGGTAGTTTGAGCATTCTTTGGCATTGCCTGTCTTTGGGATTGGAATGAAAACTGACATTTTCCAGGCCTGTGGTCACTGATGAGTTTTCCAAATTTGATGGCATATTGAGTGCAGCACTTTCACTGTTTTCAGGATTTGAAATAGCTCAACTGGAATTCCATCACCTCCACTAGCTTTGTTCATGGTGATGCTTTCTAAGGCCCACTTGACTTCACATTCCAGGATGTCTGGCTCTAGGTGAGTGATCACACCATTGTGATTATCTGGGTCATGAAGATCTTTTTGTACAGTTCTTCTGTGTATTCTTGCCACCTCTTCTTAATAGCTTCTGCTTCTGTTAGCTCCATACCATTTCTTTCTTTTATCGAGCCCATCTTTGCATGAGATGTTCCTTTGCTATCTTTAATTTTCTTGAAGAGATCTCTAGTTTTTCCCATGCTGTTGGTTTCCTCTATTTCATTGCATTGATTGCTGAGGAAGGCTTTCTTATCTCTCCTTGCTATTCTTTGCAACTCTGCATTCAGATGCTTATATATTTCTTTTTCTCCTTTGCTTTTCACTTCTCTTCTTTTCACAGCTATTTGTAAGGCCTCCTCAGACAGCCATTTGGCTTTTTTGCATTTCTTTTCCATGGGGATGGTCTTGATTCCTGTCTCTTGTACAATGTCACGAAGCTCCATCCATAGTTCATCAGGCTCTCTGTCTATCAGCTCTAGTCCCTTAAATCTATTTCTCACTTCCACTATATAATCACACGGGATTTTATTTAGATCATACCTCAATGGTCTAGTGGTTTTCTCTACTCTCTTCAATTTAAGTCTGAGTTTGGTAATAAGGAGTTCATGATCTGAGCCACAGTCCACTCCTGGTCTTGTTTTTGCTGACTGTATAGAGCTTCTCCATCTTTGGCTGCAAAGAGTACAATCAATCTGATTGCAGTGTTGACCGTCTGGTGATGTTCATGTGTAGAGTCTTCTCTTGTGTTGTTGGAAGAGGGTGTTTGGATGATAGTGTATATTAACTCATTCTGATATTTAAAGTCTATTGAATAGTTTAAAGGACTTCCTAGGCGGCTCAGTAGTAAAGAATTCACCTGCCAATTCAGGAGAGGCAGGAGACGCAGTTTCACTTCTTGAATCAGGAAGATCCCCTGGAGAAAGAAATGGCAACCAACTCCAGTACTCTTGCCTGGGAAATCCCATGGACAGAGGAGCCTGGCAGGCTACAGTCCATAGAGTTGCAGAGTTGGATATGATTGAAATGACTTAGCGTACATGCATGGATATTAATAATTTAAAGGAATGATGCTACTACTTTATTTTAAAATAAAAATATTTTTGTTGAGGAAGCTGGGTATTTCCTGAAACAAACTTCTAGTGTACTTCTTAGCATCCCCCAAATCTTTTTCCTGTGGTTTTGTCCTCAAAACCATTCTCTGCTCTGTTCTGAGAATTAGAGACCAACATTTGATACAGTCTGCAGATTATTGTTGTAGGAAGAAGGCGGATATGCTCAGTCATTTGCTAACCAGCCTAAGTTACTGATCCAACCTTGGGGTTTGCACGAACCATGTAATTTCTAAGATCCATCTCTAGGATCCTAACATGGTAGAGACCATGTGGACCAGACCTCCAGAGACCTGGGCTCAGTCCAAGCTCCTGCTCAATTAGCCCAAGGGCTTCAAGTATGTTCCATAACTTACCTGAAATATTTATCATTTTTAAAGCTTTGTAATGGGCATTATAATCTTACCACAAGAGATTTTCTGAGAATTAAATGAGAGAATGAAATTGAAAACACTTTGAAGCATTTATATCAACAAAATATCAGACATGGTTCCATATTTTTGAGTAATGCTAAAATGAACATCTTTGGTGCAACCTGGGTATACTCTGCTTATCCCAACAAGATATTACATATTGGATAAAAAGCATTATTCCAAAAAGTGGGGTTTAGGAGTTGATAGGTTTGAATATTTTTAAGACTTTTGAGGCATATTGCCAAATCATCCTCTACAGAAGTTACTCAAATTTACCTCCAACTAGCCTTATATGTGAATACTATTTCCTACAACCCTGGTCAAAACTGGGTATTATCTTTTCTTTTCATGTTTGCAAATTTGATCTTGTTTAATATTTTTAAGCCCCTAATGCTGCTGATATTTAAACAATGTTTATAATCTATTTGTATCTCTTCTTTTGTTGCATATATTTGCTTAGTGAGAGAACATACAGGGTCAGGAATATACTTTCCTTTCTCTAATTATCTCTTGGAGTGACCAGTATTTTTCCAAGTCTGTTACTTTGCTCATCATTCCTTATGACATTTCTTGACATATAAAAATATTTAAAATGTTTTGATAGCCAAAACATTTTAAGCATGAGATGCGAGATGGCTAATATTTATAATATTATAAATACGTCCTTCCTCAGTTTATAGCTTGAGTTGTCCTTCCCTTCCTTCTTGCCTCCACACACACTTTTAAAAACTAAAGTTCGGAACAGTTCACACTGCATGAATATTGTCGGTTTTTCTGATTTTAAAGTAATAGTCACAGATTGAATTGGCTGGCCTTAGATTCTTATTTGGAGATATTTTAAACAAGTTTCTCATGGATTTTACTTTAGGATTTTTTTTTTCTTGTTGGCTTCATTTTGATAAACAGTGTTTTCTATTTCATAGAGATTTTTAAATTTATGGAAATATTTAAATTTTCAACTTCCCTATCATGCTATCTCCACATTTTTCTTAATTTTATGATTGTTTTCTGTCACCTTTTCACTATACTTTTAAGTTGTATGTCTATTTTTATTCTTTCAAAGGTGGTTTTTGTTGGCTTACTAAATTATAGGCAATCTTTTCTGTGTTGAGGATCCCAAGGTCAATGAAATGTGTAGGATTCCTATCCTCATGATGCAAGCAGTCTAATGTCATCTGTTTTGTTAATTGTTTCTTAAAGAAGGATTTATTTGTCCAAAGCTGCCTTTAGCTTATTTATGTGTATTTGTTTCATTATTTTCTTTTTACTATTTTCTCAAATTAGTTTTTTTCTGAATTTTGTTATAATTTCCTTTCCTGAATGTTTAGTGTCTGTATTTCAATTTTTTCTTAATTATAATAGAACTTAAGGCTATAAATGTGACCCTGACTATAACATTAGTTCTCATCTATAAGTCTAATTTGTAACATTCTCATTATCAAAAATTATATGTTTAAAATTTTCTGATTCTAGAAGTATTGATCTTTAAATTTGTAAATCCTTGCATTGCACTTGTTTCTAGAAAGTTTCTCCTAATGCACACCAAGAAAGCAGATGCTTTTCATTTTTATTTTTAAAATTCTTTAACTTGTTACTTTAGTTTTTAGACTACATTAGGTAAGGATTGAATTTCATTTGTTTATTCTTAAGATGCTAACCATGTTCTCAGCACAATTGAGTGATTCTTCTTTTTCCACTAATTTATTATGTCACTGTTTTCACATTAAGTTGTGACTGAGCTGTCTCCTGTATTTAGATGTATTTATATTTTAAGTACTTTATGTTTATAATATGTTTTAAGGCCTTTATCATTACTCATGTTTAAAAGAAATTACTAGGTCTTCCACCTGTTTATTTTTTCAGATTATCTTTAGGATCACTTTGTCATTATATTAAAAAGAAAAATGGAAGCTCACTGGCCTCTCATTGAACCTATAGCCAATTTGGGGTAAAGCATTATATTTACAACACTGAAGAGATTTTCCATCCAAGAACCCGGTAGGTTTCTCCAAGCCTCTTCAGTTATTTATTGTTAGATGTCTTTTATAGTTGTCTTTTCTCCTTGAATGGATTCTTACACTTTTATGCTAAGTTTATTCCTGGATATACATAAGGCATGTTTGTACATGTATGCATAATCTACAAGGTTGTATACAGTTTCAAGACCTCTGTGGATACCAAGTCTGACAATGCTCAAGTTCCGTATATAAAGTGACATAGTATTTACATACAACCTGTGCACATCCTCTTGAATAAATTAAATGATCTCTGCTGCTGCTGCAGCTAGGTCGCTTCAGTTGTGTCCGACTCTGTGCGACCCCATAGACAGCAGCCCACCAGGCTCCTCTGTCCCTGGGATTCTCCAGGCAAGAACACTGGAGTGGGTTGCCATTTCCTTCTTCAGTGCATGAAAGTGAAAAGTGAAAGTCAAGTCACTCAGTCGTGCCCGACTCTTCATGACCCCCATGGACTGTGGCCTACCAGGCTCCTCCATCCATGGGATTTTCCAGGCAAGAGTACTGGAATGGGTTGCCATGTCCTTCTCCAAAATGATCTCTAGACTACTTAAATACCTAATACAATGTAAAAGCTATATAAATAGTTATAAACACAATGTAAATACTATGTTAACAGTTCTCAGTGCATAGCAAACTGAAGTTTTGCTTTTTGAAAGCCTCCAGCAATTCTTTTCAACCCTCAGTTTGTTGAATACATAGATACAGTGAATTTTTCTTCCTTCTAGATATTGCCATTCATAAGGAGGTTCCCATTTATTTAGGTACATCTCACAAGCTATTGAGTTCTTTTTAAAATATAGAGCTTATTTTTTAGAGCAGTTTCAGGCTCATGGCAATATCGAGCAGAAAGTCAAGAAAAATGTCTTAAATTCTCCCTGCTCCAACACATGCACAGCCAGCCCTATTGTCAATATCCCAGCCCAGTGCTGTATTTGTTACAAATGAACCTACACCGACACAGTATGATCAGCCAAAGTCCATAGTTTACATTAGAGATCATTCTCAGTGTTGTCTATTTTATGGGTTTGGATAAATTTATAGTGATGTGTGAAACTGAGCAACTTCATTTTCACTTTTCACTGTCATGCGTTGGAGAAGGAAACGGAAACCCACTCCAGTGTTCTTGCCTGGAGAATCCCAGGGACGGCGGAGCCTGGTGGACCGCCGTCTAGGTGGTCGCACAGAGTCAGACACGACTGAAGCGACTTAGCAGCAGCAGCATAGTGATGTGTATCCACAGTATCACATAGAATTGTCTCACTGCCTTAAAAACACTCTGTACTTTTTCTGTTCTTTTGTCCCTCACCCCTCCCCAACAACCACCCTGACAGTCTCTGATCTTTTTATTGCTTCCATAGTTTTTACTTTCCCAGAATATCATATAGTTTTAGTCGTATAGCATTCAGACTTTTCCAGTTGGCTTCCTTCTCTTTGTAATATATATTTAAGTTTCCTCCATGTCTCTTCAAGCCTTGATAGCTCATATCTTTTCAGTGCTGAATAATATTCTGTTTCCTGAATATACCATAGTTTATTCATTCTTTACCTACTGAAGAAACTCTTTGTTGCTTCCAAATTTTGACAGTTATAAATAATGCTACTACAAACGTCCTTGTGAGTTTCCTTGGTGTCTCAGTGGTATTAATAAAGAATCCGCCTGCCAATGCAGGAGATGAGGATTCGATTCCTGAGTCAGGAAGATCCCCTAGAGAAGGAAATGGCAACCCACTCCAGTATTCTTGCCTGGAAAGTCCCATGGACAGAGGAGCCTGGCAGGCTACAGTCCTTGGGGTCGTGAGAGTTGGACACGACTTAGCAACTAAACAACTTCCCTACATAGGCTTTTGTGTGAACACAGCTTTTCAACTCCTTCAGATAAATACCAAAGTGTGGGATTGCTGGATTATATGGTGAGAATATGCTTAGTTTTATTTAAAAAAAAAAAAGTCAGACTTTCAAAGTGGCTGTATCATTCTTCATTCCAGCATACATTCAGCACTTGGTGTTGTTGATGTTCTAAATTTGGGCCATTCGAATAGGTGTGTAGTCCTATCTCATTGTTTTAATTTGCATTTTCCTGTTGGTATACAATATGGAGTATCTTTCTATGTTTGCCATCTGCAATTCATTTTTGGTGGGGTGTTAAAACATTCAGCCCATTTCTAAAATCAGATTGTTTTCTTATTGTTGAATTTTAAGAGTCATTAGTATGTTTTGAATAACAATCATTAACATATATGTCTTTCTAAGTTCTATTTTTTTTAGTTATAATTCTACTTTTTTGATGTTGGCTATTTTTGTTGGTTATTTTGGGATTTCTAGGTAGACAATTATGTAGTCTTCTGACAGTAGGCATTTTTCTCTCTCTGAGAAAGCTATTTTTCTCACATGTCTTATTGCATTGGCTATAATTTCTAGAATAAAGTTAAAGAGGAGTGGTGATAATGAGCACCATTTCCTGTCTTATCTTAAACAGATCTTTCTGGAGCATTTCAGCTTTAAATATGATTCTAGTTGTTTCTTTGAGATTTATATTGTGTTCTTTAAAGAAAGTAGCCTTTCTCCCTTACAGTAAAATTATCATTCCCTATTTAAGACCTCCAAGTTGTTGAAGTCCCAGTATGTGCTGACATTATACTGTAAAGGAAAGAACCGAGGTACAGAAAAATGAAGCTACTGGCCTATTTCAAGCTAGAGCTAATACTCTCATTTCCTGGTAAAATGAGGTCTACACTTTTCTTTTTTTCTCTAAGTTGAAGCTCACTTTGCTGTAATTTTGCCTTCCTTAAAGCTGTCTTCTCTTAATTTTATCTTTACTCAATTTGCAAAATTTAGCATTGCTCTAATGATCCTTATTTATCACATTTCATTGACCAAGATTCTGAATTTGCCAAATCATTGCCTATAGAAAGGAAAGAAAAATGGAAAAGAAGGAAAACAGAAAGTACAAGGTATTCTTGTCTGTGTCCATTTTGTCTCTCTTCTCCGACCTCCCTGGACACTGCCCACCACCCCAGGCTGCTGCTGTTGTGGGTGAAGTAGAGCAGACTGTGCTCTCCTGAGAAGGGGCTGCCTTGCTCTGTGGGGTCCGATTGCTGATGGCATGACTGTGTCTGATTCCTTGAGGCCCGTCAGAATTTGGACGTCACAGAGGGCCACTGCATTTATTTGTCCTTCAGTGAGACTTGCCATTTACTAAATGGGGGTCCTTTCTTCTCTTGCAGCAGTGTGATTTCTTTTTGTAATGTGTACACTACAAATGCACCTGAGTAGCTTTTCATTTCGAGTCTTGAGGACACACACTAGCGATTTTCTTTTCTACTTGATATGCTCTCTGGAGAGGCAATTATTTTGTGAGCAGTATGTATGGATTTTTTTACGTTGAGTGTTTCATTTTGTGTGCTAGCTGCCTGCAGGGTTTTGGACAGCCATCTCTCTTCCTGCTGCTCTCACAGCAGCATCTGTGGGCTTTCCCATGTCTCACTTCTCTGTGGGCTGCGGGTTGTAAGAGCTGGAGGAGACACTTGGAGCTGTGTGGTCCAGCATTTCCCAGAACCAGTCCAGGAGATACTAATTTTGAAAGATGATCTTTGCCAAAGGGGTCTAGCGGTCAAACCCACAGATCTGCAATGAATAGAGAGAAGTTTTGCCATAAAAAAACAAAATCATATTCCATTTATTTTAACCCAGAGTCTTCTGAACATTTTATCCTATAGCCCTTTCCTTGCCTAGTAACAGTATCAGGTCTGCAAAATACTTTGAAAACACTCTGACCCCTCCCCACTTCTCACAGAAGAGTCTCACCCCTTCCCTGGTGAGTAGTGAACTGCACAATATCTCAAAGCCTCAAGCTGACTACTTGAAGTTATTTATAACTGTGAATCCGTTTAGGTTTATGGTGCCATCTCTGTGTAAATACGACCTTATAGACCTCATAATATCTATAGAGATGTATCTCTTTCCTTAGTGGGATTTCAGCCCACCTTGGCTTTTGTTGTTCTCATAAACCGTGAATCTTTCCAGTTCCTCTTGTATCTTTGAACTCACATTGCCTGTGGACACCTGTGCTGTGTGCACCTTACTTGACTCCTCAGGCCAGGTGGGGGGCCCTATCAGAGGCCGTTCTGTAAGGCTGTTTGCATCTGGGGGTGGGTTAAACACTGCCCAGGGACCCTGCGGCCACTGTCCTGAGCAACTTTCTATGTGGACTGATTCCATTTCCTCCTTCCCAATATCCCAGGCCTCAACCCAGCCGGTCAATCTGCCAAAGTGCTTGGAGCTATTTTTCCAGGAAGGATGAAAAGCTTCTGCTCCTCTTTTATCCTCCTTGGTGCAATCTTCGTTGGTAGAGTCCCCAAAGACCTCAGGGGGTGAGGAATCCAGAGCAAAGTAATCATCGCACACAATGAAGTTACCAGCTGTCTGTGAACTTTTGTGTTGTGTTAAGTGAGCATTCTTAAGGTACCTTGCTCCAGCCTTCCAGGGGCCTAGGTTAAAATGCATACTTCTACAGGTGCACAGAATGAGCAGTTCCCCTTGGGATGGGCCTTGTGAATCAACTGTGTTTTACATTTAAATATATATATATATATTTGACTGTGCCGGTCTTGGCTGAGGCATGTGAGTTCCTAGTTCCCTGACCAAGAATTGAACCCAGGCCCATACCCCCTGCATTGGGAGTGTGGAGTCTTTACCACTGAACCGCCAGGGAAGCCTTGTGAATCAACTTTTTAAAGAAACTCATCCAGGTGATTGCTTCATCTGAAAAAGTGTGAGATGATTTATTCCCAGAGGTACAAACCATCTTTTTCTTTACCAAGGTTTTGAATTCAAGTGTCAGTTATATCTCTTACCATAATAAATACAATACCAATTATTTTTTTTTATCTCCTCTCTCTTCACTGTTTCTCAAAAAGCAACATTGTCCACTCACCAACTTCATCCTCCTTTGAATTGTTTAGTACTCTGCTAACCTCATCTTCTGTTCCCAAGAAAGACATTCCAGCTTTGAAGCAATTGGAGCAAACAAAACAAAGAAACAATAAAGAGCCCCTTGAAGCTATTTAAAATAAACCATAATAAAGGGACAATTCCTTTACCCTTAATGTCTCCCCTATCCCCGCAGAGAGCCCCAAACAACAACCACAAAACAGAGACAGCAGGCTCTTCTCTCTGCCTCTGAAAAAGCCAGCCAACCAGAGATCTAGCCTTGCCTCTCTCTGGCTGTGTTCGCAGGGCGGACAGATCCCCAGGCTCTACTGTGCTGATGCAGCTGGACACTGGGCAATGCACTCCTCAGTCATTCAAGGGGTCATATAAACAATAGAATAAGTAAGCATAACATTAAGTTCAATGCTGGCTTCCTAAGGGAAAAAGGAGAAAGGATCATTTCATCCATTCATAAGCTAGAAAAACAGAAATATCTCCCTGAAACAAACAGACCTTCTTCATGTTTAAACTTATTGGTAAGATGGCTGGGAGAGGGTTTTGGCTCCTGGTATCTTTCTAAAGGGCTTCCCTGGGGGCTCAGTGGTAAAGAACCCGCAGTCCAATGCAGGAGACAGCAGTTCAATCCCTGGGTCAGGAAGACCCCCTGGAGAAGGAAATGGCAACCCACTCCAGGGTTCCTGCCTGGAGAATCCCATGAACAAAAGAGCCTGGTGGGCTACAGTCCATGGGATCACAAGAGAGCTGGACACAACTTAGCAACTAAATAATAACAACAATCTTTCTAAAAGAGTATGAGCATTATTTCACTTACAAACACATAGAAATGAGCATTTGTTGAAGACCTACTCTGTGTCCAATATTTTGACCACCTGATGTGAAGAGCTGACTCATTTGAAAAGACCCTGATGTTGGGAAAGATTGAAGGCAGGAGGAGAAGGGGCCGACAGAGGGTGAAATGGTTGGATGGCATCACTGACTCAATGGACATGAGTTTGGGTAAACTCGGAGTTGGTGATGGACAGGGAGACCCGGCATGCTGCAGTCCATGGTATCACAAGGAGTCGGAAACGACTGAGGGACTGAACTGAACTGAGCTGTGTCATATTCATAGTATTTCTGCAACACTTTCACAATAGTTTACATTTAGTAACACTTATTAGGGGACAAGCACATCTTACTGTAAAATAGTTTATTTGTTTGTCTCACTTAATTCTTAAAACAAGCAGAAGAGAAACAAGTGTAAGAGAATATCCCTTAAAAAAAAAAAACAGAAATAGAGTCACAGATGTAGAAAAACTTATGGTTATAGGGGAGAAAGCAGGGATGGGAGGGCAGGGATAAACTGGGAGATGGGGGCTGACATATAAACACTACTATATATGAAACAGACAACTAATAAGGATTTGCTTCATAGCACAGGGCACTCTATTCAACAATCAGTAAAGACCTATGCTGCTGCTGCTAAGTCACTGCAGTCGTGTCTGACTCTGTGTGACCCCACAGACGTCAGCCCATCAGGCTCCACTGTCCCTGGGATTCTCCAGGCAAGAATGCTGGAGTGGGTTGCCATTTCCTTCTCCAATAGATGAACGTGGAAAGTGAAAGTGAAGTTGCTCAGTCTAGTCCGACTCTTAGCGACCCCATGGACCGCAGCCTCCCAGGCTCCTCCATCCATGGGATTTTCCTGGCAAGAGTACTGGAGTGGGGTGCCATTGTAAAGACCTCTATGGGAAAAGAATCTAAAAAGAGTGGATATGTGCATACATAGAACTACCACATTGTAAATCAACTGTACTCCAATAAAAAACTGTTTTAAGAGAAGAATACTCATCTTAAAGCTGAGAAAACTGAAGCTTACAGTGTTTTGAAGTCACAGATTTATAAACTCTGAATTGGAAATAAAAATCAAGCCTAAATCAAGACTCTATTTTTTAAATCCTGTTTATTATAAATGATTTCTTATAATTTTCCTAAGTAGGGCCTGTTTTCATAACTAAGACATTCTGTGGCCCTCGACAGGGGAAGCAGCCTCCAGGAAACCCTGTCCTGGATGTTCCCAACAGAGCTGGGGCTTCTGTCTATCCGTCAGAACAGCTCCTGCTCAGACAAGGCCCCCGGAGAAGAGCCCAGTAACTCAATTCCAGGGAGACAAGGAGGTGTCCCAGCCCTGGTGGCCTCTATCTGCCTGGGGCTTTGAAAGTGAAGTTGGATTGACTCTTCTATAAATTTCACCTCTGCTTAATTTTTTTCTTCCCCGGGAGGATCCCCAATAACACCTACTTTCAAATTTAAGGGTCACCACGTGTGGCCAGACAGTGCTAATCCAGAAACCACCTAAGTCTATTTTCATGAGATCACAGAATGCCTCTGTGGAGACGGTAGCTTTGAGGAATTTGCTGTTACTCCAAACAGGCAGAGGGATGATAAACCTTAGCATCTGGACACGGGCAGCCTGCTCCGCAGTGAGAAAGGCATGAGTAGTTAGTAGTTGACAGTAGTTAGTAGTGAGTAGTTGACAGAGTTTTGATCAAGGATCCCTGGTCTGTGCTTATGGAAGGAAGTGCAAATAGAAATAGGCAAGTCTTGATGAACAGAGAGTTTCTTCCTCCATCCACTTCCAAAAGCCTTCCCCCACAAACTCCCTCTTCATTCTGAGAACCGTTAAACAAAAATAATTGCTTTAATCTTTTTCTTTTAATTCTGAGCTCAGATCAAGTGTAGAAACCTTCATAAAGATCCATAGTAAAATATTTTCATCATTGCTCGGAACTGATTAGTCTTTCATACACACACACACACACACACACACACACACACTCACTCCATCAGTAAGTCCTCAGTTACCCACTGTCGCCTTTACACACAGGCAGGCACACACACACACACACACACACACACACACACACACACACTCCTTATTGTTTTAAATTATCCTTTTGCTTCTCAGAACTATAGAGATCATGGATTAGGGACACCAAGAGATCTTTTGATGCTCAGATTTGGCTGTTTTCATCATCGACAATTGCTTTAATCTTTATGCAAAGAATCATCTTCTCATCCTAGGGCATATTAGCAATCCCATCGCTGTGTCCATTTCTGCCCCCTGGGAACCCTCCTCTTTTGGATCTACCAGGCGCAGAAGGCATCAAGCTGCCCAAGCCCCTGGGTTGCCTTTATCTGTCTGAGGGGGAGCTCTACTTAACTGCTCTTCCCCCCTGCTGACCATTCTAAATCACACTGCCTTTCCAACCTGTGGGGCTGGAAACTTCAAAGGCCTGGGTCATCGCCCTACTTAGCATCTGTGAATGTCCAGCAACCCGGAAACTTGAAAGAGAATGTCATCAGCTCCCTTGAGAAATCACCGTTAATTTTGTAGCTGATGGTCCTGCCTGCAAAGCCTGGGGCGGTGTGCTCGTGCGTGTGTGTGTGTGTGTGTGTGGGCGTGCGTGTGTGCTGTTCCTCTTCACTTCTGCTTAGGTTCTAGCAAACACTGGAAACAGCGCTGAGGTTGACAATCTGGAGAGGCTGCAGTGAATGTCGCATTTTGTCCTTGGGGTCAATCTATATAGAGTTTGGAAAGGCTACAGTGAATGTTGCATTTTATCCTTGGGGTCAATCTATATAGAGTTAAGGAAGGAATCTAGTCCCAAAGGGTGGGAGTGGGGAGCAACTCAGGAAAGACCACCACGGAAAAGAATCAGTGGGAACTCACTCAGAATCCCAGGTGAAAATTGTATTTCTTTTATTGTCTAGGCAACACAGCAGAAATCTTCAGCAGGTTTAAATACACAGTTTTGGGTGAAAAGTTCAATGGACAAATCCTCAGGTTTTCTGCGTGATGGAAAACTTTGTTTTAAGCTCTGTTTCAGTGTGGAAGGGGCTTTTCCTTTCACAAGAATGCAGCCCCATCAGATATCCCATTCCCTAAGGAAGCTGAGATGAGAGCTCCATGCTTGCAGAATAGAAACCTCTGAGCTGCACATACTGCATGGAGGAGACCAGCTTCTCTAGCACGGCTGGTGAGGCTCTGCTCTTTGAAGTCTCTGTTGCTGAAAAGCTGACGTCTGGGCAACGGCAGGTCAGGATGGAGCACAGTGAGAAAGACCAGCCATCAGTGATAAGGCCTGGATCTTGAGAAGGTCCAGACCAATGCTGCCTGCCCAGCCCACACTGGGCGCAGGTGAGGAACCCTGGTGTTTATCTTTCAAGTCTCTT
This sequence comes from Ovis aries, assembly GCF_016772045.2. Lineage (NCBI taxonomy): Eukaryota > Metazoa > Chordata > Mammalia > Artiodactyla > Bovidae > Ovis > Ovis aries. Next base: position 6,702,298 of record NC_056054.1, on the reverse strand, counting down.
GACGCAAATTCTTGTCTCGGTGTGAAGATGATCCATCAAGGGGGAGAAGGGGCTTTGACTGCTTTAGGGCACTCTCAAGGACTTTATCTCAAGAAGTGTGGCCGGAGGGTGGGCGCAGGGAGAAATAGGCATGGGTTCTTCCAGCTCACCTCCCCATCCTGGAGGGGTCAGAGCCCTTATTGGTGCAGGGAGTGAAACTCACAGGGTATTCACAGAGTTCCCAGAGCTGAACCCAGGGAGCATTTACACCAGAGTTTAGGATATCCACTCAGGCCTTTCTTAACTTCTCATGTTAACCCTCACTTATAGGTGCAGGTTTTCTTTCAGCTTTATTGAGATAATAATTGACTATACAGTACTGTATAAAGTATAAAGCATAATGATTTTTTAATCTTTATTGAAGTGTAGTTGATTTACAAAGCTGTGTTAGTTTTTGCTGTACAGCAAAGTGAATCAGATTTTTAAGATTCTTTTTAAGATTCTTTTGGTTATTACAGAATACTGAATAGTGTTCCCTGTGCTATGCAGCAGGTTCTTATTAATTAACTATTTTATATATAGCAGTGTTGCTGATAAAGGTCCATGTAGTCAAAGCTGTAGTTTTCCAGTAATCATGTACAGATATGAGAGCTAGACTATAAAGAAGGCTGATCACTGAAGAACTGATGCTTTCAAACTGTGTCTTCTCTCAAGAGAAGACTCTTGAGAGTCCCTTGGACTGCAAGGAGATAAAACCAGTCAGTCCCAAAGGAAATCAGTCCTGAATATTCTTTGGAAAGAACTGATGCTGAAGCTGAAGCTCCAATCCTTTGGCTACCTGATGCAAAGAACTGACTCATTTGAAAAGACCCTGCTGCTGGAAAAGATTGAAGGCAAAAGCAGAAGGGGGCAACAGAGGATGAAATGGTTGGATGGCATCACTGGCTCAATGGACATGAGTTTGAGCAAATTCTGGGAGGTAGTGAAGGACAGGGAAGCCTGGTGTGCTGCAGTCCTTGGGGTCTCATAGAGCTGGGCACTACTGAGCAACTGAACAATGATACAGTAGTATATGCATGTCAATCCCAATCTCCCAACTTATTCTTCCCCCTTTTTTCCCTCCTGGTAACCGTAAGTTTGTTTTCTACATTTGTGACTCTGTTTGTAAATAAGTTCATTTGTACCATTTTTTAACTTACATACATTATGAAATAATTATCATAATAATTTCAGTGGAAATCCATCATCTGATATAACATTACATAAATTGATTAGAAGGTATTTTTCTTTTGTGATAAGAACTCTCAGCATTCACTCTTTTAACTTTCCTATGTAACATACAGCAGTGCTATTATCCTCATCGAGTTGTACATTACTTTTGTTCAGTTCAGTTCAGTCGCTCAGTCATGTCCGACTCTTTGCGACCCCATGAATCGCAGCACGCCAGGCCTCCCTGTCCATCGCTAACTCCCGGAGTTCACTCAGAGTTGCGTCCATCGAGTCCGTGATGCCATCCAGCCATCTCATCCTCTGTTGTTGCCTTCTCCTCCTGCCCCCAATCCCTTCCAGCATCAAAGTCTTCTCCAATGAGTCAACTCTTCTCATGAGGTGGCCAAAGTACTGGAGTTTCAGCTTTAGCATCATTCTCCTTCCAAAGAAATCCCAGGGTTGATCTCCTCCGTCAGAATGGACTGGTTGGATCGCCTTGCAGTCCAAGGAACTCTCAAGAGTCTTCTCCAACACCACAGTTCAAAAACATCAATTCTTTGGTGCTCAGCCTTCTTCACAGTCCAACTCTCACATCCATACATGACCACAGGAGAAACCATAGCCTTGACTAGACTGACCTTAGTGAGCAAAGTAATGTCTCTGCTTTTGAATATGCTATCTAGCTTGGTCATAACTTTCCTTCCAAGGAGTAAGCGTCTTTTAATTTCATGGCTGCAATCACCATCTGCAGTGATTTTGGAGCCCCAAAAATAAAGTCTGACACTGTTTCCACTGTTTCCCCATCTATTTACCATGAAGTGATTGGACCGGATGCCATGATCTTTGTTTTCTGAATGTTGAGCTTTAAGCCAACTTTTTCGCTCTCCTCTTTCACTTTCATCAAGAGGCTTTTGAGTTCCTCTTCACTTTCTGCCATAAGGGTGGTGTCATCTGCATATCTGAGGTTATTGATATTTCTCCCGGCAATCCTGATTCCAGCTTCTGTTTCTTCCAGTCCAGCATTTCTCATGATGTACTCTGCATAGAAGTTAAATAAGCAGGGTGACAATATACAGCCTTGATATACTCCTTTTCCTATTTGGAACCAGTCTGTTGTTCCATGTCCAGTTCTAACTGTTGCTTCCTGACCTGCATACAGATTTCTCAAGAGGCAGGTCAGGGTCTGGTATTCCCATCTCTTTCAGAATTTTCCACAGCTTATTGTGATCCACACAGTCAAAGGCTCTGGCATAGTCAATAAAGCAGAAATAGATGTTTTTCTGGAACTCTCTTGCTTTTCCATGATCCAGCGAATGTTACTTTTGTAGTACTTGCTTATTTGATGACTAGAAGTTTGTACTCTTAGACTGCTTTCATCCATTTCCCCCTCCCTGTAACCCCTGCTTCTGGTGACCACAAATCTCATCTCTTTTCCTATGAGTTTGTTAGTTTGTTTTGAAGTATAATTGATTTACAACACTGTGTATGCGACATAGGGGTTTGATCTTTCAAAATGATCACCACGATAAGTCTAATTGTCACGTGTCACCATATAAAAATATTACCTAATTATTGACTACATCCCCCACACTGTGCCTTTTATACCTGTGACTCATTTCTTTTGTTACCGAGCGTTTGTGCCTCCTAATTTTTCCCTCTATTTCTCTCCTCTCCCAAACCCCCTCCACTCTGGCAGCCTCCTCTCCGAGCTCTGTATCTATGATTCTCCCTGTTTGTTCATTTGCTTCATATTTTAGGCCTCACGTATAAGGGAAACCACACAGTATTTGTCTTTCCCTGACTTATTTCACTTAGCATAATACCCTGTAGGTCCACCCATGGTGTTGCAAATGGCAAGATTCCATTCTTTTTTATGGCTGAGTACTAGTCCACCATGTGTATGTATATATATATACACCACATTGTCTTCAACTATTCGTCTATTGGTGGGCACTTCGGTTGCTTCCGTATCCTGGTCATTGTAAATAATGCTGCAATGAACCCAGGAGTGCATACGTCTTTTCTGATTCATGCTCTTGTTTTCTTCAGATAAACACCCAGGATTGAAATTGCTATGTCATACAGCAGTTGTATTATTAATTTTTGGAGGAATCTCCTTACTGTTTTCCATAATGGCTGTAGCAATTTACATTCACACCAACAGTGCACCAGGTTCCCTTTTCTCTACACCTATTTGCTGTCTTTTTATAGCCATTCTGACAGGTGCAGGGTGACATCTCACTGTAGCTTTGATTTGCATTTCCCCCATAATTAATGATGCTGAGCATATTTTCACGTACATGTTGGCCTACATGTCTTCTTTGGAAAACAGTCTATTCAGACACAATTTTTTTAATTGAGAGTTTTAAGTATATGATTTTATTTTCTAAGAAGTTTTTATTTTTTCATTGAGTCCTTTTATAAACAACCCTGTAAAAATATCCCACTTAAACAGTTCCAGTCATGAATTTTTATTATTGTTATTCTAGCCCAGGACTACAATGTTTTATTTAGTATTATAAAATGCAAGACCATACAAATCAGAAAAAGAATGTTTCTGAATTTCATCCTTCTGAGATAACCACCATTAATCACTGGTAGATAGACCTCATTCCAAACAGTCTTTCTATGCCTATGGAATCTTTTCTGTTTGTGAAAACAATCTAGGCAAAGTACATTAGAACTGACTTTGGGTAAGTAAACAACACACACGTATTAATACACTCACAGTCAAACTAGTCAGTTTTAAGGGAAATCAACCCTGACTACTCATTGGAAGGACTGATGCTGAAGCTGAAGCTCCAGTATTTTTGACCATCTGATTCGAACAGCTGACTCATTGGAAAAGTTCCCGGTGCTGGGAAAGACTGAGGGCATAAGAGAAAAGGGCATCAGAGGATGAGATGGCTGGATGGCAACACCAATGCAGCGTACATGAACGTGGGCAAACTGCGGGAGACGGCGAGGGACGGGGAGGCCTGGCGTGCTGCAGGCCATGGGGCCGCAAAGAGTCAGACATGACTAGGCGACCGAACAACAACAACAACACACACACACATTCAGTACTGCAGATGGAGCCACACTATACACTCCAAAATGCAGTTTGTCTTCTTGTTGACAACTTCATAGGCATCTCACTGATGTCTGACTTAACTAATCCCCAGCTGATGGACCTTTAGGTGGCTTCCAATTGTTAAAAACAAAGCACTGCAAAAAGCACCAATAAATTTATTATAGAATAAGGATTACTATGAGCAGTTGTTGTTGTTCAGTTGCTCAGTGGCAACTGACTTTTTGAGATCCCATGGACTGCAACACACCAGGCTTCCTTGTCCTTCACTATCTCCCTGAGTTTTCTCAGACTCATGTCCATTGAGTTGGTGATTCCATCCAACCTTAATCCTCTGTCATCCCCTTCTCCTCCTGCCTTCAATCTTTCCAATGAATATTCAGGACTGATTTCCTTTGGGATGGACTGGTTTGATCTCCTTACTGTCCAAGGGACTCTCAAGTGTCTTCTCCAACACCACAGTGTGAAGGCATCAATTCTTTGGCCCTCAACCTTCTTTATGGTTAACTGTCACATCCATACATGACTACTACTGGAAAAACCATAGCTTTGACTATACAGAACTTTGTTGTCAAAGTAATGTCTCTGCTTCTTAATACACTGTCTAGGCTTGTCATAGCTTTTCTTTTAAGGAGTAAGTGTTTTCAGTTTCATGGCTGCAGTCACCATCTGCAGTGATTTTGGAGCCCAAGAAAATCAAGTCTGTCACTGTGTCCTTTTTTTTTTTTTTGTCATCTACTTGCCATGAAGTGATGGGACAGGATGCCATGATCTTGGTTTTTTGAATGTTGAGCTTTTAATTTCTTAACTTAAAAAAAAAAATGGAGGGTACCCTGACCTTGAAATTCCCAGTCTCAAGGGCTGTGAGACATCAACTTCTGTTTGCTTATAAACTGTCCAGTTGATGGCACTTTTTTTTATAGTGGCTTGAGTGACTAAAGACAAACATCTTTTAGTACAATTTAGAATATTGATGATATTTCCATTTTTGGGGCAATTAAAAATAATGATGCAATGAGATTTCTCCAACCAGTACCTTTGCATATTTATGCCACTATTTCTGTAGGATAAATTCTGAGGAGCAGGGTTGCTAGGTCAAAGAATATGGGTATCTTTCAATTTTGATTTCTTTAAATTTTTTGCTTCCTTGTCACCTTCCAACGTGCCATTTACCCAATGAACAAATCCAACTCCTCGGTAGTTTTTACTTCTTAGCTTTCATGCATGTGTGCAAAGTCCCTTCAGTCATGTGCGACTCATCACCCTGACCCTTGTCTTCATCTTCACGTGGAGTTCTCCCTATCTGTGTATCTGCCTCCAAATTTCCTCCTTTGTGAAAACACCCATCAGACTGGGTTTGGATTCCCTCTCATGACCTCATTTTCACTTGATGACCTCTATAAAGACCCTTTCTTCAAATATGGTCACATTCTGAGGGTCTGGGGGCTAGGGCTTCAGTGTATCCATGGGGTGCGTGTGTGTGTGCTAAGTTGCTTCAGTCGTGTCCAACTCTTTGTGACCCCATGGACTGTAGCCCACCAGACTCCTCTGTCCATGGAACTCTCCAGGCAAGAATACTGGAGTGGGTTGCCATATCCTTCTCCAATGCATGAAAGTGAAAACTGAAAGTGAAGTCACTCAGTCGTGTCTGACTCTTAGCAACATACTCCTTTCCAGATGATTCCGTATTTTCAAGGTTACTGAAAGGAAATGGCAACCCACTTCAGTATTCTTGCCTGAGAAATCCCACAGACAGAGGAGGCTTGTGGGCTCCAATCCACGGAGTCACAAAAGTGTCCCACTCGAGTTAGCAATGGAACAATAAGGACAGTGTGAAATGTTATCAACTGAGGGGAGCCAGGTGAACCTTTACACAGAATGTCTCGATTATTGTTAAAATTTCCTCCGAGGTTACAATTACTTAAAACTGAATTAAAAAATACATGTCCCTCATGGAAATAGAGAATAATAAATAGAGAATAGAGCATTGTTTTTAGTCCTTATCAATTATTTGGGGAAAATTCACTAAATGATCACAGTGATTGTCCCCTGAGGGGCAGTTATGTTTCTGAATTTTCATTTTTTCCACAATTTCTTTAAATATCCAGATTTTCTACTTTGATTGTGAATAATCTTATAATTTATTATTATACTAAAGGTGAAGTGTTAAATTAGCTTTCGTGGCTGAGAGAAATCACCTATGATTAGAGACTAGAAGAGGTTTAGGAAAATTGCAGTGTAGGAAAAGGCCTGGCTCCTAATGAATGGGTAGAATTTCTGATTGAGCAGGAAGGCTGGAGAGAACTGTGGAGACTCAGGAAAGGAGGTGGAGGTGTTGATAGACAATAGGGAGCAAGGATTTTCAGCCGAGGAAGACTGGTGGGGTGGGGTTTAGGAAGAAGACTCTAGTCATGGCCTTTAGGAGAAACGGCGCCTGGGGAAGGACCAGCCCACAAGCAGTTTCCCAAGCCCAGGTAGGAGGTAATGAAGGGGTACATTCAAGTCCTGGGAGACGCTGGAGAGGGAGACCACGGCAGCTCACGCTGGACTGAAGTGTCAGTCTTTCCAGGGTCAGCCTCTCCCCCAAAGCAGCAGAGAAAGCTCTCGTTGCCTTTCTCAGCAGCAGCTGCAGGTGAAATGAGCAGGGCCCTCTCAGCCTTCCCCCCCCCCACGCCCTCCACCTGCCTTTTGTCTGTAGAAAAAATTCAAAGAATAACTTTAATCAGAGAAATGAGAAAATACAGATGCAAAGGAAAACTGTCAAACAGCACCAGATAATCATAGTTTAGTCATTAAGCAAAGTCAAGGACATTCACTTCTTCCTCGACTTCCCTAGCGGCTCAGACGGTAAAGCATCTGCCTACAATGTGGGAGACCCGGCTTGGATCCCTGGACCGGGAAGATCCTCTGGAGAAGGAAATGGCAACACAGTTCAGTATTCTTGCCTGGAAAATCCTATGGACAGAGGAGCCTGGTAAGCTACAGTCCGTGGGGTCGCAAGGAGTCGGACACGACTGAGCGACCTCACTTCTTCACTTCGAGGGTTATCGATAATATTCTGAGTCATTTCCCTTGAGCTGTGCTGTTGATGCTAAAACCTCCACCAGGTGGAAGACATTAACTACATGGTGACCAGACTAACCATGACATGTTGCTGTTTGTTGTTTTAGTCATTAAACCATATCCGCCTCTTTTGTGACCCCGTGGACTATAGCTAGCCAGGTTCTTTGGTCCATGGCATTTTCCAGGCAAGAATAATGGAGTGGATTGCCATTTCCTTCTCCAGGGGATCTTCCCAACCAGGGGTTGAACCTGGGTCTCCTTCACTGGCAGGCAGATTCTTTACCACTGAGCCACCAGGGAAGCCTGTGGCCACAGTGCCAAGAGTTGGCCTCAAAGAAATGGGAACAAACTGACCCTGGAACTGAAGAATAAGTGTACTTAAAACAATCAAGAGGACCCTGATCAGACCACGGCAAGACCAATTTCGAGGTGATTGTCAGAGCTGACTTTGCTGCTCTGTAGGTAGCCCCCTCCCTCCATTCTATACATCCCTAAAATTCCCCTTGAAAAACTCTTGCCCCTGATTGTCAGGAGGGCTTGGCCTTTGGACACCAGTCCACCCCTTATCTTGGTTGCTGATTTCCAAAATAAAACTAACTTTCCTTTCCATCATCCTTGCCTCTCCATTATTGGCTTTAGAGCAGTGAGCAGTCTGATCCCACTTTCAGTAACATAGGGACATAAGCAGGTTTTTCTAGCTCAGCTATTTGAGAAAAATAAATCTGAGTTTAGAGGCCTGGAAGCATTTTGCAATTTCTCATTCACAAGAGGTCATGCTCAGGCTAGCAAAAAGAGGGTAATTTCAACCACAATGAATGTCTTTTCCCTTGAGAACGCTGCATTTCTCCAAAACATCAAAAAGAAAAAAAAAAAAAGCATGTGTTTGACCAGTTTCATTTTTAGATCAATATTTTTCAAGGCACAAAAGAAATTTCAGTTCACGGGGAAACAATAACAGGAGTCGTGGAGACTCTTGCCACTGACCCCTCTTTCAATCACCAGAACAGTGTGTCCAGGAGAAGGCACGGTTCTTATTTCTCCTTCATTTCTTTGTTTTAAATGCAGTCCCACCATTCCCCTGTTCATCTTCCAAAGAGCCATAGAAAATAGTCCCATAACATGCACTGTCAGGGATTAAGTAACTGGCTTATGGGGATTGAATCTTAAAGGTAACTCTTTGGCAAAAATAATAGTAATAATAATAACTCCCCAATCCCTTACAACCACAAAGTGGGCTTCCCAGGTGGCACTAGTCGTAAAGAACCCACCTACTAACGCAGGAGACATAAGAGACGTTGATTTAATCTCTGGGTTGGGAAGATCCCCGGAGGAGGGCATGGCAACCCACTCCAGTATTCTAGCCTGAAGGAACCCTTGGACAGAGGAGCCTGGCGGGCAGCAGTCCGTAGGATCACAAAGAGTCAGACACCACTGAAGCAACTTAGCCTACATGCACACAACCACAAAGCTTTGTTTCTCGCATAAGTTACACTTTGGCAGAAGGTTGGCTCTGTCCTCCCTTGTCCAGAGACACATCCAAGGAGCAGCTGATCTGGGGGCCAAGGTCTCCTTCTCATGGTGAAGGGAAATAGCCAGAAAGCTTAAACAAAACAAAAGAAAAGCAAGCAACAGCAACAGCAACAACCCTGACAATGGATCTTAAAATACCACCTGGTCAGCTGGGGACAGGCAGGCTATGTCACTTTTGCTCACATTTCATTGGCCAAAGCAAGTCCCACCCCCAAACTCACCCAGTAGGATAGGAAGTAGACTCCACCCAACAAAGGCACCACAGTCACAGGCCAGCTGGGCCACCATATAAGCTCCTAGCAGGGAGGGGAAACAGGGCAGGCTGTGCCACGGCCGGTGGTTGAGGGGCTGGCATTAGACACCACCTGGTGGGCCCTAATGCTTTGACTCTCCCTACTACTCTGCGCTTCCTCTCAATATGCTTCATGGGCTCACTGGTTGGAGCTCTGCTCCCAGACCTGTGCCTTGGATTCTCAGCCTTTGGTGAGGATTCTGTTTCATGTTGTAAAGGGACCGTTTGTATGTGTGCATGCTCAGTCACTCAGTTGTGTCCGACTCTTTGCGACCCCATGGACCATAACCCACCAGGCTCTTCTGTTCATGGACAGTGACAAATTAGCAAAAGTGACATAGCCTGTCTGTCCCCAGCTGACCAGATGGTATTTTAAGAATACTGGAGTGGGTAGCCATTCCCTACTCCAGGAGATCTTCCCAACCCAAGGATCAATCCACATCTCTTGTATTGGCAGGTTGATTCTTTACCACTGCGCCATCTGGGAAGTCCAAAGAACCGCTTAGGACCACCAAATTTCCACCCAAACCATGACCTCTGGACTGTGCCCCAGTGGTGTAAAGGATGATTCAAGTCCAGTTCAAGCTCAACTTTCTTTCATGATGCATGAGTTTGAGTTGTTGACTTTCATCCTTCCTGGGGACCTACACCAGTCTAGTCTCTCCTACTGTGGTCCTCACTCTTCCCAGCTTCTTCTAATGCTCCATCGGCCCACTGTGAGGTTCCAACAAACTATGCTGCCAAATAGCAAAGACAGGAAAGAAAAGAGGGCAGGTCACTGCCACTAAGAGTATCTACCTCCCCAGAGTCTTATATAAAGGGATGTGTGCTGGAGGAGAAATCGCCCTCCTCATCCCTGGAGGACCTGCGGGTGTGAGAGATCATTTTCAATCCTGCTCCATTTGGGCTGGTGCTTTTTCCAGGTCAAATTAGCAAGAGTCAGTTTTACGAGCTGCAATAGGGAGTTTTGTGCAAACAAATTTTCTAAGTGATGATAACCAGCCTAGTTTACAGAAGAACAAACAGTGCTTTGCAAATGATAAAATCAGTCAAGCTTGCAGCAGGCTTTGTGTGGGTGAGTAGAAGTCTGGGCTGGCTGTCAGGGACCTGGTCATTTAACTCTTTGACCCAACAGCGGAGATGAGCAAAACAAACAAACCAAACTGGGATTACTTAAAACAAGCAAAGCAATTTAGACAAGTCAGAAGCTAAGGTCAGGAAGAGGAAAAGCAGCCACCACTATTATTATTTTAACCATTTTCTCCAGTTTTTTTTCATATGCATATAAAATCTCAGTGCCAGTCTCCATAAACTTTGGTATCCAGGTTTTAAAAGTTAACATCAATAAATGTTCTTCACGGTTGTTTCTCTTGATGGCTGAATAATTTTCTATTACTGAGTGGGTGCTTTGTATTTTCTGTAGTTTTCTCTTGATTTCAATTTTTCCATTTTTATTGAATCTTAATAATCAATATATTCAATTATCTGCTCTTGCATGCTTGCTCAGTCATGTCTGACTCTTTGTGACCCCGTAAACTGTAGCCCACCAGGCCCCTCTGTTCATGGGATTATCCATCAAGAATCCTGGAGTGGGTGCCATTTCCTTCTCCAGGGGATCTTCCTGACCCAGGGACTGAACCCAGGTTTCCTGTGGCTCCTGCAATGGCAGGTAGATTTCTTTACCACTGAGCCACCTTAGCCAACCTGCTTAATGCCGAGCTGTGGGGTGACTTTTATTTGTATACAATGGCAATTAATAAAGGACATTTCTGTAGAAATATCTATACATTTGCATTTGTGTGCTTTTAAAAGATAAACTGAGAGTTTGAGTAAAAATTGATTCGCGTGGGGTAACCCCAAACCAGAAGTGCTTGGAAACACTCCACTCCTAGGAGCTGGGAAGAAAATTCTATAGAGAGAAGGCAGAAGCAAAGTGGGACAATGATTGACTGGCTCTGGCTTACCGCCTAGCTGGCTGTTGTGATTGGCCAGCTGTTGTGATGGGGTCATCCTCAGTGTTTAGACTTTGGAACCTTGGGGCATTTATAGGTCCAGATTCTGTTTGCATACATTGCGGCACTGGCATCAGAACCGCATCATTCTGATGGCTTCCTGTTAAATTAACAGCATCACTATGAGCTGGTGACTATCTGATCTTTTAGGCACAGAAGCTGGACTTCCATGAGTAAGGACAAAAAGGGGTTCTGAATATTTACAAGAAACCTAGGAAAAGTGATGCCCATTTCCTCATATGTTTTGGCAACTGTAGGAAAAGTTCACTTCAAGAGCTTATGATACAGCCTACAATGGGGGAGTTATAAGAACAAAACTTGGATGAAAGTGTCTTCCTAGCCTTCTGAGAATGCTGAGTGCTTAGCCGCTTCAGTAGTGTCCTCTTTGTGACCTTATGGACTGTGGCTGCCAGGCTCCTCCATCCATGGGGTTCTCCAGCCAAGAATACTGGAGTGGGTTACCATGCCCTGCCCCAAGGGATCTTCGCAACCAGGGACCGATCTCTTGAGGCTCCTGCATTGGCAGGCGGGTTCTTTTGCCACCAGAACTACCTAGGAAGCCCTCCTATCCTGTGTACACAAGCTTAATTGTAGGATAAGCAGATCCTCCCTCAAAGGACTCCTGAAGGAAATTCTCCCTGGGGTGTCAGTATGGTCCTGGTCCGAAGAGCATGTTATGTTTTATTTAATGATCATTGTGGATCCTGCAAACTTGTACAGCTTACTTTTTTGACTTCGCACATTTGAGGCTCACCTCTGGCAAGTATTTAGGATCCTTCATTACACAATTCTCTGCTAAGCTCACCTTCACTTTCACTTCCAGTATGCTGTTGCTATTTAAGGTGATGTTTAGAGTTCCTAACGATGTGCAAAGAAAAAAAAAGTGTACACTATACAAAATAGCATTTTTAAAAAACCAAAAAGAAATGTATCTGAGGTTAAAAGTGTTTGGCAGAGTAGGATTATGTGCAATATTTTCCAAGCTAGTTTTTGTAAGGTTTTTTTTTTTTTTTCCTTTTCAACATTCAACGTTTTCAATAAAGAACGTACATGACTCTTATAAAGTGGATAGGAAGACCCATCAGCTTTGGAAATCACGAAAGAAATGCAAGCGAAAATCCCTCTGCACCATTTAATGACATCAGGAAATTGGAAACAGAAGCCTGAGAGCTCCAACAACTTACTAATTTGCCGATTCCTGTCACACACCGGACTTTAACACTTTTGTCCACAAAACATTAGCACTCCTTGATGTTGTTAATGCAGCCACATTAAACATTTATATAGCATCTATATTCCCAGGGATGATTTGTTTTCGTTTTTCACTTGAGGAGCTGACATGGTCCAAGTCCCTCATGTGATGGTTAGGCAAAAAAAAAAAAAAGAGAGAGAGAGAGAGAGAGAAAGCCTGCTTTGGTCAGAGAAGGTAGGTGCCAAGAGGTGACAAAACTTCAGACAGAAAAGTCTACCCATTTAGTTTTTTTCCATTTCCTTTACCATCGCCTCTGACTTTGAAGGGCATTTCCTAGGTACTGGGCTCTCTTCTCATTGTGATGGATGCTAATAGCATCATTAAACTGCAGTTTCCCTAAGCTTACTTAAAAGAATGCTTGGATGTTGTGATGGCAGTGTTTCCAATTAGTGCAACACTTTTCACTCGATATTTTCAGTACTTCTCAAATGGAATGGTTAATTCATGGAAAATAAATTTAAAAGATTTAAGAAACCACTCCCTCCCAAACAGTTGTGCATTGAAACACCATCCAATTCTAAGCTTCTAAATCCACCATTCATGGAAAATAGCTCCAGGAAACTTAATGGCCCCTCTCGTGCCAGGCTTCAGCAATACGTGAACCGTGAACTCCCTGATGTTCAAGCTGGTTTTAGAAAAGGCAGAGGAACCAGAGATCAAATTGCCAACATCCGCTGGATCATGGAAAAAGCAAGAGAGGTCCAGAAAAACATCTATTTCTGCATTATTGACTATGCCAAAGCCTTTGACTGTGTGCATCACAATAAACTGTGGAAAATTCTGAAAGAGATGGGAATACCAGATCATCTAACCTGCCTCTTGAGAAATCTGTATGCAGGTCAGGAAGCAACAGTTAGAACTGGACATGGAACAACAGATTGGTTCCAAATAGGAAAAGGAGTCCGTCAAGGCTGTATATTGTCACCCTGCTTATTTAACTTCTATGCAGAGTACATCATGAGAAAGGCTGGACTGGAAGAAACACAAACTGGAATCAAGATTGCCGGAAGAAATATCAATAACCTCAGATATGCAGATGACACCACCCTTATGGCAGAAAGTGAAGAGGAACTCAAAAGCCTCTTGATGAAAGTGAAAGAGGAGAGCGAAAAGTTGGCTTAAAGCTCAACATTCAGAAAACGAAGATCATGGCATCTGGTCCCATCACTTCATTGGAAATAGATGGGAAACAGTGGAAACAGTGTCAGACTTTATTTTGGGGGGCTCCAAAATCACTGCAGATGGTGACTCCAGCCATGAAATTAAAAGACGCTTACTCCTTGGAAGAAAAGTTATGACCAAGCTAGATAGCATATTCAAAAGCAGAGACATTACTTTGCCAACTAAGGTCCATCTAGTCAAGGCTATGGTTTTTCCTGTGGTCATGTATGAATGTGAGTGGACTGTGAAGAAGGCTGAGCACCAAAGAATTGATGCTTTTGAGCTGTGGTTTTGGAGAAGACTCTTGAGAGTCCTTTGGACTGCAAGGAGATCCAACCAGTCCATTCTGAAGGAGATCAGCCCTGGGATTTCTTTGGAAGGAATGATGCTAAAGCTGAAACTCCAGTACTTTGGCCACCTCATGCGAAGAGTTGGCTCATTGGAAAAGACTCTGATGCTGGGGAGGGATTAGGGGCAGGAGGAGAAGGGGATGACAGAGGATGAGATGGCTGAATGGCATCATGGACTCGATGGACATGAGTCTGAGTGAACTCTGGGAGCTGGTGATGGACAGGGAGGCCTGGCGTGCTGCGATTCATGGGGTCGCAAAGAGTCGGACACGACTGAGTGACTGAACTGAACTGAACTCGTGCCTCCCTTTTAGAACTGCCAGATAAAATAGAAGATGCCCAGTTAAATGTGAATTTTAGATAAACACAATTTATTTAGTATAAGAATATCCCAAATATTACACACTGATTTCTCCACCAGATGAAGCAATCCTTCACCTCCAGTTAGAACAGTCTCCAGAAACGAAGCTTAGTCAGTGTCTTATCACTGAAGTGGTTGTTATAGATGAGAAGAGATTTGGCAGTCTGAACAAATAGCCAGTTAGATGCTTCTTCTGAAAAGACAGGATGCTGTTCACTCTTTTGAGGCTGTCTGGGACTCACAGAGAGATGGCAATCCTGTATCCCACGGCTCATCTTTCTCCACTGGCAAGCATGGAAAAGGGGTCTGAAGAAGAAGCCTGGTGGCTGAGCAGCAGGAGGATCGGGGGAAAGAGGGAGAGAGAGAAAACGAGCTGAGACCCTAAATCTGATTTAGCTCATGACCCTAAATCTGCCTGCTAGTCACCTAACTAAATCCACAAAATGCTTGGTGTGAAGAGATGTCGTACCTAACTGGAATGGCTGTTTCTCGGTGTTTCTGGGTGATGGAACGGAAGCAGCTCACACGGACTCAGAGGCACTTAGGCAGCAGAGACAATGAAGAGGGAACCCCCTGGGAACTGCAGGAGTGGTGGAAATCCGGAAGGTCCTCTGACATGTGGGGGACACGTTAAGAGCAGAAGGAGCTTTGATTTTGGTATTCAGTTGCCTCAGTTCAAATCCTGTATCTACAACCTACCAGCTGTGTGATCTTAGATAAATAACCTAACCTCTCTAATCCTTAGATTCCACATCTTTTAAAAAAAGAGTGGTAACAACTGCATCTGGAGGCTGGTCAGTGAAAATAATCTAGAGTAAGAGTTTGTTGTTCGGTTGCTCAGTCGTGTCTGACTCTTTGCAACCCCATGAACTGCAGCACACCAGGCTTCCCTGTCCTTCACCATCTCCCAGAGTTTGCTCAAACTCATGTCCATTGAGTTGGTGATACCATCCAACCATCTCATTCGCTGCCACCTTCTCCTCCTGCTCGCAATCTTTCCCAGCGTCAAGGTCTTTTCCAATGAGTCAGCTCTTTGCATTAGGTGGCCAATGTATTTGAGCTTCAGCTTTAGCATCAATCTTTCCAATGAATATTCAGGGTTGATTTCTTTTAGGATTGACTGGTTTTATACCCTTGCAGGCCAAGGGACTCTCAAGAGTCTTCTCCAGCACCACAGTTTGAAAATATAAAATTTTTCAGTGCTCAACTTTCTTTATGGTCTAGCTCTCACATCCATACCTGGCTACTGGAAAGACCATAGCTTTGACTGCCCAGAAAAGTTTTATTTGAGCTAAACTGAGGATCACAGCCCAGAAGACAGCCTCTCAGGTCACTCAGGAACTGCTCCATTGAAGTGTGGTTTTCAGCATAGCTTTTTATCTCGTCAGAACAAAGAACATTAAACCAAGGTCAGGGATGCATTCCTTCAGGATTTTATTGAGTCAGTATGGCTTTGGCACCTAGGAAGGGAGTCTTACGAAAGGAGGACAAGCATTCAGGTCCCAGGGAGGCATTCAGTGTTTATTTTTATTTTTTTAATTTAAATTTATTTATCTTAATTAGAGGCTAATTACTTTACAATATTGTATTGGTTTTGCCACATATCAACATGAATCTACCACGGGTGTACACGTGTTCCCAATCCTGAACGCACCTCCCACCTCCCTCCCCATACCATCCCTCTGGATCATCCCAGTGCACCAGCCCCGAGCATCCTGTATCGATGCAGGATACAGTGTTTATTTTTAACATGGGCATTCTTTACTTCTGTGGCTTCCCAGGGGGCACAAATGGTGAAGAACCTGCCTGCCAGTGCAGGAGACACGTGAGACATGAGTTTGATCCCTGGGTCAAGAAGATCTCCTGGAGGAGAAAATCGCAACCCTCTCCAGTTATTCTTGCCTGGAAAATTCCATGGACAGAAGACCCTGGTGGACTACAGTCTATGGGTCCTCAAAGAGTTGGACACGACTGAGCGACCAGGCATACAGTCTTTATTTCTGGTCATGGTGCCCTTTTCTTTAACAAAGCAGATGTGCAGTGTCTGTTTGAGAAGCCACAGACAGGCTGCTGTAGTTAGCAGAAAATTTAACTCGTGGATAAACCAGAATGGCCTCCCATAGTCAATGTGTGAACATGTCTTTTATCAGGCTCTTTGAGAGTTAAATAAGACTCACTCAGTGTAAAGTAGGTATTCCCAAAAGTGTGTTCTCCTTTTCTCTTATGTCCTTTATTGCTAGGAGATAAATATGTAGACAAAATGTTTACAGAATTGGAGAACAAATGGCACCCTTGTCCTGCAGTGAGCCACCATTGCTGGCTTCTTCACGACATTCAGGTTACACACAGGAGAGAAGAGAGGGCAAGACGACGTCACGAGGGCAGGTTTAGATACACGGGCAACTGAGGCCATTTTTTTTTTTTCCTGCACAGCAAAACTGCCTATACACACACACACACACACACACACACACACACACACACAGACACCCAATTCAATCATCTTACAGACAACGGTAAAAAAAAAAAAGCAGTAATTGAGTTGTTTGGAGTTATTCATAACAAGTCTTTTCTACATTTCTGGCATAATTGAATAATTCAACTACTTAATAAAGATCTAGTATTTTCGACTTCCTCAGGACTACAGCAAGGAGAAGGGCCCCTTCTATCCTTTGGGCTTCCCTGGTGGCTCAGAGGGTAAAGCGTCTGCCCGCAATGCAGGAGACCTGGGTTCGATCCCTGGGTTGGGAAGATCTCTTGGAAAAGGGAATGGCCACCCACTGCCGTATTCTTGCCTGGGAAATCCCATGGACAGAGGACCCTGGTAGGCTACAGCCCATGGGATTACAAAGTGTTGGACATGACCGAATGACTTCACTTCATTTCTATCCTTTGAGGTTCTGTAGTTAACCAAAGAATTAAATTGATTAAGACAGATGAACAGGAGAAAATAAACGACTTTAAATATGTGTCTAAACATGGGAGTTTACAAAAATATGAGAGTCGGGGTGATTCTCAGATGACTGAGGCTTATATAGCATCCCGAGTTGAGGAAAGAGACAGAGAAGGTGGCGTCGGGACTTGGGGTCGTGGGGGGAGGAGCCCTAGTTAGGGGGCAGGTGAGGACAGGATATGGACATAAATACTGGTAGGGTGCTGATCACAGGCGCACATGGACATGTTCTCTCTGGAAGCAGATCTTTTCTGGGCACGCTTGCTAGTGGGAATTTCCATCTAGCTGTCTACTTCCTCGCCCCACTCTCCCCTCTCCCACCTCTTACGGGAAGGTGAAGACTTTTTCCTGTGTCTGCTTCTTCTCCCACTGCTTTTAACTTGAAATAATCCATAATCCAAAGTGGCATACTTGGGAGCGGCAAATTCAGAACTCTTCAAATCCTTCAAAGTAAAGCAATACAAGGGGATAACTGTAACCAAACTTTACCCAGAAATAGCAGCAGGCTTGAAATAAAGACTTCCTCACAAATCCAAAAAAGAGGGGATATGCGTAAACATATAGCTGATTCACTTTGCTGTACAGAAGAACTGGCCCAACATTGTAAAGCACCCGTCGTCGTCATTCAGTGGCTCATTCGTGTCCGACTCTTGCGACCCCATGGACGGGAGCACACCAGGCTTTCCTGTCCATCACCATCTCCCGGAGCTTGCTCAAACTCCTGTCCACTGAGTCAATGATACCATCCAACCATCTCATCCTCTGTCATCCCCTTCTCCTTCTGCCTTCAAACTTTCTCAGCATCAGGATGTTTTCAGCCAGACTCCAATAAAAAGAAGAAAGAAAGAAAAAAGACTTCCTCAGGATGATCTGTTATGTTCACAGCCTCTTCAGACCCCGCAGGGAGACCCGAGAACAGCGTTTCAGTCTACTGTGAATGTCAGGACAGCAGGAGAGGCTGGAAGAAAATGCCATTCAACCTGCTTTAATCTGAGAGCCAAAAAGCCAGAACATCTCTGACCTCTCACCCTGGTGAGGTGCTGCCTTGAGAACAGGCCTGACAAGGAAGACCAGTGCGCCTGTCCATCTCAGCACCCATGGGTGATGTCCACTGGGAGTCGTCTGCATCGCCGGATGCCGAGAGATGGGGAGAACTCGGCGGGGGCCGGATGTGTATACACAGCAAACCCTCCCTCTCCAGAGACCAGGGTGTGGCAGTGGGCACAGTGGACAGGGCAGGTTGGACCCGTCTCCCCATCCCCAGAGAACTAGGAACCTGTAGGAATGCATTGTCATCCCCTAAAGGGAAAAAGAGGGCTTCCCTGGGGGTCCAGTGGTTAAGAATCCACCTTGTAATGCAGGGGACATGAGTTCGATTCCTGGTCTCGGAAGATCCCACTGCAGAGCAAATAAGCCAGTGCCCCGTGACTACTGAGCCTGTGCTCTGGAGCCTTAGAGCCGAAACTACTGAGTCCACGTGCCACAACTACTAAGGCTGGTGCTCCGCAAATACCGAGCCAGCACTCTGGAGCCCAGGGGTCACAACCACTGAGCCCATGCACCCTAGACCCCATGCTCTGTAACAAGGAAAGCCAATGCAGTGAGAAGCCCCCACACCACAAGAAGAGTAGCTCTGCTTTCTGCAGCTGGAGAAAAGCCATGTGCAGCAACAAAGACCCAGCACAGCAAAGTAAATAAATAATACCAAGAAATGTTTAAAAAACAAACAAGGAAAGAGGAGCGGATGGTGGATCTCAGGTCTGGCCATGGCTGGGTGATCTGGGTAGCTGATCGGGACATTTGGATTCTAAGAGCAACTCTCCGAGCCCGCTGCAGACAAGAGCACTCCACGAGCAGATTCCACCCAGAAATTAGGACTGCAGATGACTCTTTGTGTTCTCAGCAGTTCCGGCCAGAAGCGATTACCCACTTGGCTCATTTAAACAAGTAACAAATGCTAATTGTCCCCACAATTAGCCAAGGACTGTTATAGCGACTTGTGCCTACCAGCTCAGAAATGAGAAGCGTGGTGGGCAGGGACAGAAAAGGAGTGAAAATTCAGTCTCAATGGGTAGTCCATCCCTTCATCCTGCATTTCTTTCCTTTCCATGTGAAGTGAGCGGTGCGAGGTGTAAAAAGAGGGAGATTGGGCAAGGTGAAAGAAAAGAAAGTGAAGTTGCTCAGTCATGTCTGACTCTTTGTGACCCCATGAACTGTAGCCCACCAGGCTCTTCTGTCTATGGGATTCTATAGGTAAGAATACTGGAGTGGGTTGCCATTTTCTTCTCCAGGGGATCTTCCTGACCCAGGGACCATGGAACCTGCATGCTGAACTGTAAATGCACAGAATCCTAGGGGACCTGTGGTCCATTTCCAATCCTTATTATCATGCAATGCCCTGGAGGGGAGAGGGGAGGGGAGTAAAGGAGGAGGAGGGAGACAAGGAGGGGAGAGGCACTCCTTACACAATGCAACATTCCCCCCAGTTCTGGAAGTCTCCCAAGGCCCTGCCTGGCTTCTCTGAGGGGTAGATGAGACCCCTGGGAAGACAGCCAGCCTTGCAGAGTAAAGCTCCATCTTTGAACACTCCAACAGAGGGAAGGAGCGGGGGTGTGGACTGGTTCACACTGTCCTTCTGAAGTTGTTCACATGAGGAACTGGAGCCCTGTCTGAGCATCACTCTTCTTATCTGTGTTCTTCTGTGTTTGTATCTAGCTTTATGCTTTATTTTCCCCAGATTTTCTGAGGCCCTTGTGCAGCTTTTGCTCCAAAAGGATAGTGTTTATCCTCCACTAGGGACAGCAGGTGGACTCAAGCCCTCTGTCTTTTGGAGTGATGTTAATAAAAAAAAAAAAAAACAAAGCAAGGAATAATAAAGCTTTAAAGGAGTTTAGGATTAATACCTACACACAACTATATATAAAATAGACAATCGACAAGAACCTACTGTATAGCACAGGGAACTCCGCTTGATATTCCGTAATGGCCTATAAAGGGAAAGAGCCTGAGAAAGAATGGGTATGCATGTGTGTGTAACGGAACCACTTTGCTGGACATCTGAAACTAACAAAATGCTGTAAACCAACTATACTCCAATATAAAATAAAAATAAATCTTAAAACTTCATAAAGAAATAGGACAGACAGAAAGAAAGGAGACTGCAGGATGTTGCTCTGTGAAGTCTTCCTGCAGGCAAACACCCCCCATTTACTTTTCTCCATTGCCAATTTCCCACATTCCAACAGATCTGATTGACAAATGTATTCTGCTATCCCAGTGATTGATGAAAGTTGAAATATTCATCTGCCCCAAGGCATTTATATTACAAAAATCGATACTTGAAAAGTTTCCCGATTATTCTCCCCAAAGAAATTCACAGTAGCAGGCATTTTAGACAATTCAGGGCTTGTTAGTGTCTGCACATCAGTAACACAGGAACAATATAAATATCGAATTCGTGCATATATATTACTGATGAGTTTTATGTTATTTTTATCAGGAAATGTATTGGGTGAAACGCACATTTTCGGTTCATATACATCTTAAAACTTTTCGTGGGCAAATTTTTGCCACTCACATTTGTTTGAAGAATCCAGATTTATCTGTAACTGTTTAAGGTTCTTCAGATCTCGGTTAACTGAGAAACCCATTAGGGTTATCAAGAGATCCCTCCCCTGCTATCCGTGAATTCTTGAACGACACTTGAACTCTGGAGAAGACGGATGGTCTTAGTGCTAGAGTGCTTGTGTATGGTGAGGGTCCACTCAAAAGAAATGACAGCGGACATACGGGCAAGGAGGAGATGTGAAATGAAAATAGCTCCTGCCATATCAATAAACAAGAAATGCCACAGCCATCAATGATTTCTGGCCTCCAAATGGGAATGAGGGCTCCCCAAACTGCGATCCAGTGGATGCTGCCAACTCCTGCGGTGATTGCTGAGAAGCTGGGGGAATGCAAGGAGCCGGCGGAACACGAAACCAGGATTGGCCCCAGATAGCTGAGGTGCTTATGGAAGGAATGGATTCAATGGGCTCAGAGGCCTGCACCTTCCCAAATATAGAACGTTAAATTCCTTAACTTGATACCTGATCTTTGATGTTCAGACCATCTGCTCCCTTTGTTGCAATCTTGTATATAGCCTGACTTCCCTTCCTCTTTGGAGCAGCTTTCTCAGAGCTGCTGAGATGCTGTCGCCCGGGCTAAGAGTCCTAAACTTTCCCACCAAGTAAAATCACTCTCTACGTTCAGGTTGTGACTATATGGTTTCAGTCGACAGAGGAAAAGTCAGCGGTATGTCAGAAAATGCGTGTCATCTGAGGTTTTAGGACGGGAATGTTATATGTTCGAATGTGGGTGTTTTGCCGATGCTAACACTGTCAAATCCACACACGCAGAAGCCCTGAACTCTGCTGGGCTTTTAATCCTAGCAATGCGCAGCAGCACAGACATTTCACAGGCTTTCTCAACAATGATTAACAGGGCTCAGACTGACCCTCTTTGGAGGGTCCCCTGGTGGGATGCTACATGGAACAGCGGCCCTCCCAGGCCATGAGCAAGGGTGAGCAAATGTGGCCAGCTTACTTGGCTTCTCTCCTGGAGCAGGAGAGAAAATTCTGGGATGAGTTGAGATAAGGCAGGATAAGCATGCACTTTTTTGCAGTACCTTTTCCAGGGAGTACATCCACCTCCCCCGCACTCAGGGCACTAGAATTTGACAACATTCCATTCTGATTTCTCCCTGGAGGTCAGCATTCTTAAGTCGCAGCTCCTTAGGACTTGTGAAGGTGAGAAGCCATCCTCAATTTCTTGGGAGGAATTTCGAAGACTGAAAGTCAAACAGCCTCGAACCAATGCATGTTCTGGAGCACCTGCCTTTTTTTTTTTTTTTTTTCTGAAGGCGGCACCTCTCCTGGATCAGGGCAGAGCCCATCTGCTGTGATATCCTGGGATTTGTAAAATAACAGGTCTTGTCAAAGGATGCAGTCAGCGACAGAGCTGTTCCTTACTTTAGCTGCAATGTGGAGAAGTAAGTCTTCTTATCGGATGTACTCAGGGGAATAGCTGATGGTGAAACAAAGTTTGTTAAGGAATCACAG
Organism: Ovis aries; assembly: GCF_016772045.2. NCBI lineage: Eukaryota > Metazoa > Chordata > Mammalia > Artiodactyla > Bovidae > Ovis > Ovis aries. The sequence continues at coordinate 6,679,967 of NC_056054.1, read as the reverse complement.
ATACAGAATATTTTACTTTAACTTAGAAGATATAAAAATATAATTTCTTGGCCACTCTTGGTTTGAGAGCCAAGTTCTGTCCTTTGAGTGAGGCCTACTGATTGGGGTTCTCCATCATTTTTCTTGCAAAACCACGTCTTTATTGCCTCATGTGAAATTTCCAGATATGATTTCTCATGGAGCATAAACTTTAGAATACTTAGCACTGGGAGGGTCAAATCCTAGATTTGTACAATTGCCATTCCACCCCCAAATTGTTCATCCTTCTCTTGGCCACACTTTTCCAAAAACATTTTAAGAGACTCATTCTTATCCAGTCTTTCCAGAATATTTGTCTTAGTTTTCATCGAAAACATATCTTTTTCTTAGGCATGCATATTTCATAGATTTCATGTAGCATTTATTTAAATTACGTAATTACAGAGATGAATGTACCTGAGCTTATCAGAGGACAGCCCACTGGCTTCAGGCTACAGGCCACTTTGAACCTGAGGATCTGCAAATATTGGTTAATCCTGCAAAGGAGCATCTGCTGTAGAAGCCAGCAAGCGAGCTGGGTCACTTCAGTCGTGTCCGACTCTTTGCAACCCTCTGGACTGTAGCCCACCAGGTCCATCTGTACATGGGATTCTTCAGGCAAGAATACTGGAATGGGTTGCCATTTCCTCCTCCAAGGGATCTTCCTGACCAAAGGATCAAACCTGTCCCTCCTGTATTACAGGCAGATTCTTTACCCACTGAGCCATCAGAAAAGGCCTCGCTGTAGAAAATACAGTGCACTATAGGATTCTCCAGCTCCTTACCTCCTGAATATGTAGAGTATGCAAGCTTCCCCAGGGCTTACCATAGGCTGCAGGCAGACAGGTGGGTGCAATAATATCAATACTTACACTGTACTGCTCAAAAGTGGCTGAGCAGGCAAGACAGTGGCCCAGTTTCTCTCTTTTGCACATGGCGGTCCAGTTTTCCCAGCACCACTTATTGAAGTCACCGTCCTGCGCGCACTGTGTATTCTTGGTTCCTTTGTCATCCACACGGAACTGCTCCTTCACAGATGCCGCGGTGGACAGTCTCACGAGCGAGATATGGTCTGAGTGCTGACAGCATCCCCGTGCTTGCCCAGAGGCTGCTGAAGGACTTGGTTGGCCCTGGCAGGTCAGTCTCGGTAGTGTCAGATCCCAGTTATTTCAGGCAATGGTGTAGCTCCCCTCTTCCCAAACCTGTCATCTCCTCATGACAGGTACAAGATGCTTCCCCAGAAGACAGATGGAAACCTGCCTACGGACAGGGCCCTCCAGCTCAGCTAGCCCACCCGGCACAGCGTCAAGATGGAGACTGCCTCTAATGCAGCCCCAGCTGTGTGCGCATGCTCAGCCGTGCCCAACGCTTTTCCACGCCATGGACTGTAGCCCGCCAGGCTCCTCTGTCCACGGAATTTTCCAGGCAAGAATACTGGGGCCAGTTGCCCTTTCCTCCTCCAGGGAATCTTCTTGACCCAGTGATTGAACCCGTGCCTTCACCTCTCCTGCACTGCAGGTGGATTCGTTACCACTGAGCCACTTGGGAAGCCCGCTCCCATCCCAGCGACCCATTAACTAATGATGAAACTGAAACGAACCCAAACTAGAAATAAACTCGTAACAGCCTGAAAACTAACAGCAATGATCACCCAGTTGGTAGAGTTTGGAGGGTGGAGGATTGTTCTCACTTACCATTCCAGGTTCAAAAACTGAACTCATCAGTGGCTTGTATGCCAGAGTACAATACCATTATACTCTGCAGTCCTCATGCTCCTGATCTAGGAAAGGCTTAGATGAGGAAAAAGCCTGAGTTAAACTAACGTCAGAGAAAGTGTCAAAATGTCTGGATGGGAAGGGTCATCACAAAAGTCCTATGATTGGTTTGAATTTTAAAAACAGAATAAAAGGCTAAAAACCAAACAAAAATTCTGAGGAAAATGCTTACTATAGAAAAATGGGGATGAAATATTAAAACTCTTCATATCTCTCAAATCCTTATAAAAAAGGATGTTAATCACAGCATTATTGAGAATATTAAAGGTGTGGAAAAGTAAAAGGGTTAGTCACTTAGTTGTGTCTGACTCTCTGCGACCCTATGGACGGACTGGAGCCCACCAGGCTCCTCTGTCCATGGGACTCTCCAGGCAAGAATACTGGAGTGGGTTGCCATGCCCTTCTCCAGGGAATCTTTCCGACCCAGGCATAGAACCTGGTCTCCTGCATTGCAGGCAGATTCTTTACTCTCTGAGCCACCCAGGAAGCCCATAAAGGTGTAGAAATAATCTAAATGTCCAACACTAAGGAAATGCTGATAGATTTTTCTACATGCATAAAATGGTATGTTGGAGTATAAAGACATATTTATCAAGAATTTTAATGACATTAAAAATGCTCAGAATGGAAAATAGGAAAGGGGAAGCGCATATGTATCACATGCTCTGGTGTGTACATGCACGCTGTGCCTGTGTGTGCATGGTATGTTTGTAGGCATGTGTGTGGGTGTGCATGCAGATAGACATGCACTTGTGAGCCCGTGTGTGTGCACACCTGTGCTTGTGCATCTTTATTTCACCAAAGCAAAATCTCAAGAAAACTTCCCAGAATAAATAGAGCAGTTATCCCTGAGGGATGAGGTTATAGAGTGACTTATATTCTCTTTAATTTTCTACGATAAGCATGTACTGCTGTTAAAATCAGGAAAAAAAAAAAACAATAAAAAGATGTTAACATTGGAAGATAACAAAAAATCTATAGTTCTCAGAGATATATGGGAAAATAACCCAAAGAGGAGACATTCCAGAGATAATAAAATATTGAAAATGTTCCCCAAATAAAGAGGAGTAATGTAATGCAGCTTGGCATGCATGTTTCCTGAACTGCATTAGTGACTGTATTCATTAAAGGATCTCTGAAGCTGGGCTGAGTGCAGTAAAGGTCAATCTCATTCCCCCGGCGGGGAGAACAGAACTTTTCAAACCTAATTCAGCAACACAGGTCAAGAGGCTTATTAAACGTATTCACAGCTTCTCGTACAGAGGAATTCACTTTAAAGAAATGCTCTGAAATTCAAAAACAGATTCCTGCACCAAAATGCAAATCACATCGTTATTTATAGTAGCGGAAAACTAAGAGTGAAGTGAGTGCCCAGTAATTTCCAAAATTAATAAAGTGTTGGTGAAACGACTGAAGAGTATTCAACTGATAAATGCTATTCAGCCTTAAAAAACTGTGCTAAGTTAAAAAAAAAAATGTCTGTAGTGGTATAAGGTGCTCTTGAATGTACTAATTTGAATGATATGCATAGTTAAATACTGGCAAGCTCATTCAGGTTGATGCTCATAGAGGTGATTCTTAATGGTTTGCAATATGCATAGAAAGAAGAAAATGCAAGTGAATATTAAGAGTGGTCCCTGAGTTGTCTCTGTGTTAATATCATGGTGATTTTCATCCTCTTCTCTGTGGATTTTCAGTAAAATATTGTACAGTAAACAGTATAATTTTGTACTTACAAGAAATAATAAAATGACTACCATTATCCACCTTGCCCCCCACAAACACTCTGTTCCTTAAAAAATTAAGAACTGATTGTAAAATTTTCTTTGTGAGCTATTTTTCAGATTATGAAGAAAACTAGAGCAATTAGTCTATCTCCTATAAGTCTTGATTTAACAATTGTTGACATTTTGCCATTAAAAAAGCTCTTCTTTTTGCTGAAGTATTTCAAAGTCAGATGTTATGCTATTTTTCACCCAAATATTTACTTGAGCATGCATTTTGAAAAGATGCCAAAATTTTTCTTCACTTCTGCTATCTTACCTAATAAAATAATACCATGTACACATTTAAAATCTCAAAGTTATCTCACCCTCTTGCCATAATTTCGGGCATAGTTAACCATGATACTAATATAGTTGAAGTTCCTTTTCGTTTCTCTTTAATTCTGGAGACACCTGGTAAAAGTGAGATGGAAGACCACAAGAGAGTGTGTTCCTGGCATTGTTCATGGGAGCTGACGCCTCAATTCCATCTCAGCAGTAGGCAGTTCACAAAACACTGAATTTGAAGGTCACATCTCTGTGGTGGCTCCATGTGGGAACCCAGACCTCCAGCTGCTCAGTACAGGGATGGTTCAGCATCTGCATATAAATAAATTCAGTGCAAACGTGGTGCTTTCTGGATAGGGGCAAGGAACCAGCATAGATGATGGCAGCATAGCATACAATGGGTGGGAGAGGCGAGATTTGGGGTCACGTGTTGACCCACTCTTGAGTGGGGCACAATTCTTTCATGGAATATTATGTCCAGTGTATATTAGGAGCAGAAGTAAATTAGTGATACCCTAGCCTCTCACACAGCTTAGCAATGGCATGGGAGACGTGGGCAAGAGGAAGGGAGGTCAGCGTCCTAACCTTGTAGTCGAAAACCTTTTATATCATCCTGTTGATCTTGGGGGCTGGTGGAAATACTCTCCAGTCTCTCTTCTTTCACTTTCTCCAGCCCTTTCCAATAGTCTGGAAAGGTTTAACCTATCCAGTTAGAGAATCATCTGTCAAATAAAAGATATTTGGCTACTACTAGACTGGAACCAGGGCTTCAATCCCTGTCGGGAAGATCCCCTGGAGGAGGGCATGGCAACCCACTCCCGTATTCATGCCTAGAGAATCCCATGGACAGAAGAGCCTGATGGTCTACGGTCCATAGGGTTGCAAAGAGTCTGACACGACTCAAGCGACTTAGCATGCACGCACACAAGCTGGAACCACTGAGTGTACCCCTCTCTCCCCCATACACGCTCTCCAGACTCTTGGAAAGTGAAGAACTGGACCACTGTGTGTAGTGCCCAAAAGGGCCAGCCTACAGGCTGTAACAGATTGTCCAAGGGTTGGGACCATTCGGCCTTCACTGAAATTAGCATCATCCTCTGGCTTATTTTCAGCTGTTGCGGACTTCCCCTAGACTGGCCAAGTCCCTAAATAGACCAGTTAGAGCCGTTGGAGGGCTGATCTCTTGAGTCAGGGTGGGGCATTTCCTCCACTGACAATAAGTTTTGCATGTGTTTCCACACGCATGGAGGAAGGCAAGCCAAGTTCATGGAATGAGGAGGCAGTTCTCTTGGCCCCAGGGGAAAGGAAGCAGCTTTTATGACCCACTGGGGAGAGAGAGGTCACCCTGCCATCTCTCACACCATCAAAGGAGGTCTAATCAGGCAGCAGGAGGTTCAGGAAGCGGCTGGATTCGATGCCAGGCACGTGGAGGTGTTTGGGATTCCAAGCTGGCCAGTAGCCAGGGTCCCCAGAGCAGCCTCGTGTGGAGAGATGGGCTAGCTAGAACTGTTCAGTGCCAGGCCTGTGCAAGCTCGCTCTGTGAGCAGAGCATCTGGTTCCCACTGGAGTTTCAAAGGGGCTGAGACACCATCCTGGCTGAGAGGCCAGTACAAGACACCAGGGAAGAAGGGCATGGGTGGTCCAGCCTCACCCCAAGCACAGCAGGGCTGAGTCATAGCTACCAGACCTATCTGAGCCTAAGAGCCTGGAGGTGGTGGGGCTCTGCTCTGTCCCCTGTGCCAACTGTGATGAAAGCAGGTGTCCAGCAAGGCTAAGCCTGCCATTTCCAGAATATCTTGGTGGCCACAACCATGCAGGCATGAGACCCTTTCCATTATTAGGGCATTGCAAACAGCCAAGGCTGGTGACCCCCACTAGGTGCTTGTCCTATACCTGCCTCCAGCCTTGATCCTAACAGGTCTGTCCCTTGTAGTAAGATAGTCATTGACCCCTTTAGAACAGTGACATAAATAAACATACAGTTCTGGAGCCAGACCTCCCGAGTGCAAGGTCTAACTCTATTACATACTCACTGTGTATAAACTTATTATATCAGCTATCTATGGCTGTTTGTAACATAGGAAAAAAAGTGAAAGTTAGTCACACAGTCGTGTCCGACTCTTTTCGATCCCATGGACTGTATGTAGCCCGCCAGGCTCCTCTGTCCATGGAATTCTCCAGGCAAGAATAATGGTGTAACATGTATCTCCTTATTAAAAAAATAAACACACACACACACACACACACAAAATACCGAAGAGTTGTTCAGAAGCAACTGGGAATACTATTTAATGCTCACATAGCACTGATTTACCAAAATATTTCTTATCTCTAAAATATTCGCCTTTAATCATGTGAACCCGCATATCACTGTTACTGAGCATTGTTTTCACGCTTAGAGGGCCAACTAGGAGCATCGGCACCGCTCTGCCCCAGGGCACCAGCTCACCACTGAGCTGAACCCATTCCTCCACTTGCTAGGTTTGTGGCCTTTTGTTTATAAGCAATAGGAGAGCAAAACCCTCTCTGTCTGCCAGAGTGAGCCAACGGACCAAACTAAGATAGGGGTGAATGAAATGACTTAAAGTGTTTAATTTCTTCATTGCTATTCACTGGCCAACACAAATTTATTTTTTGCTATTTGAGACAGGCTTACTATTTAAACCTTTATCAGGCTGGTCTGTTAGCAAAATCTACGAGTATGAAGTAACTTAGCTCTTAGGAGTATGGTGACGGGTTAGTCACTCAGTCATGTCTGACTCTTTGCAACTCCACGGACTGTCGCCCACCAGGCTTCTCTGTCCATGGAATTCTCCAGGCAAGAATACTGGTGTGGGTTGCCATTTCCTTCTCCAAGGAGTATAATAAATAAGGAAAATATGCACATACGTAAATACATAAAATGAATATGGATAACTCTGCCCATTAGTACTCACATTTGAAGAATGTTGTTTGAGAGAGCAGTGTTTGCCCAAAATAATAACTCTTCAGTAGTAAGGTTTAAACCACATGTCACTGTAAAGGCAAGACATTTTTAAGCTGAGACTTCGTGTGTGTGTGTGTGCATGCTAAGTCACTTCAGCTGTGTCCAACTCTTTGTGACCCTATGGACTGTAGCCCACCAGGCTCTGTCCATGGAATTCCTCAGGCAAGAATACTGGGGTGGGTTGCCATGCCCTCCTCCAGGGGATCGTCCCAACCCAGAGATCAAATCCATATCTTTTCTGGCTCCTGCATTGCAGGCGGATTCTTTACTGCTGAGCCACTGGGGAAGCCCAAAAACGTTTCTAGTGGCCCCAAAATAATCTCCACCGGCTGAACACTTTCAAGAGAAAACCCTTCACTGAATCAGTCTCTAAGTTGGGAGCCGCAAGCAGTAGGGCACAAAGCCCTGGTTGTCTCTGATGAGATGCATTTAGTAAGTGGATGAAGGCACAGGGGGAAGTTGGCCAGAGCTCAGCCATGCCTGTGGGTTCCTGCTCGCTTTATGTTAATAGAGCTCCACCAGATTGAAGGCTCCTGGGGCAGAGACTCCGGCGTCCCTATTCTCAGTCCTCCAGGAGACACAGCGCCACGCTCAAGGTAGGCTCCAAGACGCGCCGCAGGAGTTCATTAGCTCAGCGGGTGAAGGTCTAAGCAGGTGGGATCACTGCAGACCTCCTCTGAATCTGGTCCTGTGAGCACACGTCTGCTGTTAACATACTAACGATTCCAAGGGGCTTTTCCAAGCTTCCCCAGGAATCTACATCTTACAGGGTGTCAGTCTCTCTCAGTTAGTGTAAGGCTTTGGTGCTGTTTCTTACATTACAGGTAGGTCTGGCAAATGGAGTTCATAGGCCAAAGGATCACAATATCCCAGAATGCTAATGGCTTAAAGAAAGAGAGGTTCCTCTGGTGGCTCAGATGGTAAAGAACGTGCCCGCAGTGCAGGAGACCCAGGTTCAACCTCTGAGTTAGGAAGATCCCCTGGAGAAGGGAATGGCAACCCACTGCAGTATTCTTGCCTGGAGAATCCCCTAGACAGAGGAGCCTGGCAGGCTACAGTCCATGGGGTCGCAAAAGAGTCAGACACGACTGAGTGACAAACACAACACCACCAAGAAAGAGAGATGTTACACTTAAAATCCAACATTCCCAAGAAATACGAGGCTCACTGCTTCATCACTCATTTCCAGACTTTCCTGATAGCTCCTTGGCTGTCCTTTAGGAACCCATGGCAAAGCTGCCTTATCTTGTCCCTAAAGGGTGATTCGCCCAGGGTTTCACCTCCCCCCTTTTCTTTGGCTCTGGGGTTTTGTATGCAACCCTTGTAAGGATATGGGGTGGCTCTGGCCACAGAGAAGCTGCTCAACAGATTCCCTGGGTCAGCATCTGGCTGAGCCCAAGCAATCCACCCTCCCCCAGGCCACGTGGCCAGAAGGCCAGCTCTCTAATCACGGCTTGGCCTCACCATCAAAGGGTCTGGACCAACCCATCTTGCGTCCTTCAAAGTCCAAAACTTGAGTATAATTAGTAGATGATTTCCCTGTGGAAAAGGGTTGGAAATCCTGCTTTGTGTCACCGTGGCCACGAGCAGGCGGGGCGTGGCTTCCTCTGCGAGGACTCCTGTGTGTGGTCCAGATGCCAGGCTGCTGCCAAAGGCATGGACCCCAGAAACCAGCCCCAGCGTGTCGTGTTCAGCACCACATTCCCCGCAAAGCACCCACACCCGTGGCATCACACAGGGGCCACGGCAAACCTGGGGACAAGGCGATGAACATCCAAAATGCGATGTGGGTGCTCATGGAGCTTGTCACAAAGCCCCTGAGGTATGACTGGGCACAAAGGGCCCCAGAGATGGCTCACTAGCAGAGTGGTTCTGGACACGCGTCCACCAAAAGACAGGGCACAAGTGAGGCGAGGAGATGAATTTGAAAACCGTGGGACCTGAGGGAGGCAAGGTGGCGGCAGGCAATGCCAGCTCTGGACACAGACCTTATGGGTCCAAAACCCCCATGCACCAAGGGTAGGATTGCAGGGGCATGTGCTGAGAACTTGGCAGGACCTCAGCCTCCTTTTCTGAGCCAGGATAGGGTCACCAGAACAGTTCTTGTCATGATGACAAAACCCATGTCATCATGGTTAACATGGATAACCCATCAATCAGGGTTTTCCCTGATGGCTAAATGAGGGGTTTAACCATTTAAGGTTAAATGCTTAAATGAGACCATTTAACCTGAGGGTTAAATGAGACCACGTGTCGAAAGCCCCACTTAGCCAGAGCAGGCCCCCAGCACAGGCTCAGGAATGCAAGTGACGTGAATCCCAAGGCCATTTGCCTACAGCCAGGCCACGGATGCCATGTGGTTTCAATCCTCAAGGGCCGTGTTTTCCAAGTGGGCTCAGAATTACTGGTGTGCTGGTTAAATGCAGACTCAGGGTTCCACCTCCGACCGTCTCAGTAGGAATCTCTGCAGTGAGACAGAAGGATACACATTCTCAAAAATCTCCCTAAGAGATTCTGATTAACACCAGCCCTATATGTGAGAATTGATGCTTTTGAACTGTGGCGTTGGAGAAGACTCTTGAGAGTCCCTTGGACAGCAAGGGGATCCAACCAGTCCATCCTAAAGGAGATCAGTCCTGAATATTCATTGGAAGGATGGATGCTGAAGCTGAAACTCCAAAACTTTGGCCACCTGATGTGAAGAACTGACTCATTTGAAAAGACTCTGATGCTGGGAAAGATTGAAGGTGGGAAGTAAAGGGGACCACAGAGGATGTGATGGTTGGATGGCATCACTGACTCAATGGTCATGAGTTTGAATAAGCTCTGGGAGTTGGTGATGGACAGGGAAGCCTGGTGTGCTTCAGTCCATGGGATCTCAAAGAGTCGGACTCAACTGAGCAGCTTAACTGAATGTGTGAGAACCACAGTCTAGGTCCCCAACCCCACATCCAAAGTCAAGATAGAAAAACAAGCACGCCAGCACATGTTCTTACACAGAAGTGGTGCAGAAATGCTGGTCCCAGTGTCTCCAGGGGTGGGAGTGGGGGTCGGGGCAGTAGGGAGGAGGGGCAGGTGGGAGAGGGAGTCAGTGCCCCCTGAAGTAACCAGAGCTGGTCCCTTCTCCCCCTCAACCTCATGGTCAAAACAAAACACCCTCTGAAATGTTGCTTGAAACTTACCTATAGGCAACAGTAGCAAAAATTGAAATAATAAACTCAGGTTGTTTATTGTTTCCTAAGAGTTGGACTTAGAGTCTCAATTTATCCCATTAGATGGGCCCCCTGGCTTTCTCATTCTGGTTTTGCAGAGCCTGAAGTTGTAACTGGTTCAAGGGCACCCTAGACAGCCTTTGATGAATGAAAGGGGGTGGGGACCAATTGCTAAAAAACAAACAGCATTGCTTTATGGCTCCCAAAACATTTTAGCCACTGCTGAGCAAACAAAGCCTACCTAGTAAAGTTCAGAGGCAGCCCATCAACAGGACAGGGGGTGTGTTCCAGGGGGTGTGTTCCAGACATTTTCCTTCTTGTGTTGTGTGTGTGTGTGTGTGTGTGTGTGTGGTTGTGCCTGACTCTTTGTGACTCCGTGGACTGGAGCCCTCCAGGCTCCTCTGTCCGTGGAATTCTCCAGGCAAGAATACTGGAGTGGGTTGCCATTTCCTCCTCCAGAGGATATTCCCAACTCCAGGGATCAAACCCATGTCTCCTAAATCTCCTGCACTGGCAGGCAGGTTCTTACCACTAGCACCACCTGGGACTTGTGCGGAAACAGGTGACTTCCTCACTTAGGGAGTCTGTCTGTGATGCCCCGGTCAGAAGTTGTTTCTTTCAGCCCCAAAAAGGGAGGTTCCACAGTCCCGCCCACTTCACAGATGCGGGAACTGAGGTGCAGAGCACGTGCAGCTAGTGAGCAATGGGTGGGGACGGGGACTCGGGCTTAGCCTGGGGTCCACTCTCAGCCTCTCTCCTGCCTTCTCTGGACACCTGCCCATTGGTGGGACCACAGTGCCCATCACAGAGCGTGGTCATAAGTTTGGCGTGTTTCTCTCAGGACCACAGTATCTGTTCCTTGTCCTCAACTTCTCAGTGACGCCAAATGGACACAGATTCAACAAGCATTCCTGAAATGAACTCCTTCGCTCTTCTTTCTGGCCTCATGCATGTCTGCATGCCCTGGGGAGCTAGGTGGTCAGGGAAGAGGAATTCAAGTCTCTCAAGCTCTGATCTGGGTCTGGAAGGGTCACTGGAAGGCCACCAGGCTCACCCCAGTCCCTCTGTGTTTGCATGGCCTCCGGGGAAAGAGCAAGTGGTAGGTGGGGCTTGTCTAGATGCCACACAGTGGAGTAAATGATGGCTTTTGCTTCCCTGGCAACCTTCTGGCTAGTGACCTATGTCAGGATCTCTCCTTAAACGGCCACTCTCCCATGGGGGCAGTTACTGGAAGTTACTCTGGAGATGCAGAGTAAAGTAAGGTTAGGCATCCGGGCTGTGAAGTCGGCCAGGCTGAGTTCAAATTCCAGGTCTTCTGTCGATGCTGTGTGGCCTGAGGCTGGCTCTAACCCTATTCTTCACCCTCATCTATAAAACTGTGGGAGGGTGGTAATAAAAATAAAGCCCTTTGATGTCGTGAGTATGGTGTGAGGTTGCAGTCAGTGCCTAGTGTATTAAGAGAGCGCTCTGTAATCTTGCCTTTGTTGCTGGGGATAGGGTTAGGAGAAACTGGCTGCAAGAAGCTGTGTGATGTCATTTCTTAGAAGGAGTTCACGAAGAGGATCTTCTCAATGGAAGCTACAAATACCTAGAGCAGGATCCGACCCATGTCCTCAGGCTTTCGACGTTCTTGGGGCTTAACATCGGTGTGGGCAATCTGACTGCAGAGTAAGAAATGCCAGACCTTGGATACGATTTCAGCCACCGAAGCTGCAAGCCAAGGAGATCATTAGAGGTGGACCCATCTTGGGATTCTCACGAGAGCTTTGGGAACTGGGTGGCCGGAGGTTTCCCGAGCTTCATTATTTTGTTTGATGAATGGCAATTAGGAAAGCATGTTAATACGTCGGCATGTTTTTGCACGCAAAACAATTCCAGCCAGGAAGCAGATGTTCGGGGGTCATTCTATTGCTCTGAAACACACCTCAGTGATTGATCTCATAATGATGGAATTGAAGTTTATACTAAAATCGAAACACCATATGGAGACTATTCAATACGTCGAGAATGGCCTCCTTACCTGACATGGTTAATATCTTCCTCTTTTGTGCTTGACATTCACTGCTTCCTTCTGAGATTTGAAATACACAGAACTCACAAATCGGCTTCCATCTATAGAAACAAAATCCACTTGAATGCATATGCATTTGTTGAGAAATGGGCCTAGAAATAGATGTTTTTCCCTTGTTACCAACACGGCACAGAATCAAGTATGCCCGTTTGAAAGAGTGACTGTAAGGCAGTCCAAACATTCCAGAGTTCTGCGTGGACATCGGTCGAGGTAAATTCACTCACAGCAGAGGGCCTGCCCTACTGACAGCCGCCCGCAGTGTGAGCTCAGCATGTGCAGGCGATAAGGGCCAGCCAGGAGGCACAGGGACCAAGGAAGCAGTGGAGGGAGTGTCCTCCCTTCCCAGAGGGTCTGAAAAACGTGCTTCTTTCAGTCTCCTGCATCAATCACCCAGTGTCAATCCTTGGAAATGAGTGAGAACTGGGCAACCTGGTTTTCCCCTCTGTCTCTCTCTCTGTCTCTATCACCTTGCCCATCTCTTTCATCCTACAGCATTTCTCTGATCTTTCAGATCCATAACATTGCCCTCAGATATGCAGATGACACCACCCTTATGGCAGAAAGTGAAGAAGAACTAAAGAGCCTCTTGATGAAAGTGAAAGAGGAGAGTGAAAAAGTTGGCTTAAAGCTCAACATTCAGAAAACTAAGATCATGGCATCTGCTCCCATCACTTCATGGGAAATAGAGGGGGAAGCAGTGGAAACAGTGTCAGACTTTATTTTGGGGGGCTCCAAAATCACTGCAGATGGTGACTGCAGCTGTCACGCGAGTGTATGTTCCTCGGTTCTTCGTCTCATCACAACCAAGATTTGGAGCGACGGACATTAAAGCCCTTGGTGCATCGCAGCTCTTGGGTCTTGGACAAACCGTGTTATAGCTCTTAGGCAAATCAGTGTTATAGCTCTATTTTATTTAGAAGATAGCAGGAGAATCCATCCTCGAAGTGTGAGGGCATGCCGACCCAAAGACGTGAAGGGAAGAGAGTGGAGGAGCGTGTGGGGGAGGCGGGAGGGAGAGAGAGGGAGAGAGAGAGAGAGAGAGCACACGCAGGTGGGAGAGAAGGAGAGAAAGCACTTTGGCTCCTCCTTTTATACGTTTTTCCCTCCATCTGGGCCTGCCTTATGCAAATTGGGCTTAGCCAGGAGTGCTCTTTGTTCTACCTGAAGTCTTCACTCTGGTCCTCGGAACTTCCTTGTTTTTTTAGCCACCGCCATTTTGGATTCCTTTTCCATATTCTACCTACCTAACAGCCATGAAATTAAAAGACGCTTACCCCTTGGAAGGAAAGTTATGACCAACCTAGGCAGCATATTAAAATGCAGAGACATTACTTTGCCAACAAAGGTCCGTCTAGTCAAGGCTATGGTTTTTCCAGCAGTCATGTGTGGATGTGAGAGTTGGACTATGAAGAAAGCTGAGCACCGAAGAATCGATGCTTTTGAACTGTGGTGTTAGGGAAGACACTTGAGAGCGCCTTGAACTGCAAGGAGATCCAACCAGTCCATCCTAAAGGAAATCAGTCCTGAGTGTTCATCGGAAGGACTGATGGTGAAGCTGAAACTCGCATACTTTGGCCACCTGATGCGAAGAACTGACTCATTTGAAAAGACCCTGATTGAAGGTGGGAGGAGAAGGGGACGACAGAGGATGAGATGGTTGGATGAGATCACCAACTCAATGGACATGAGTTTGGGTAAACTCCGGGCGTTGGTTATGGACAGGGAGGCCTGGAGTGCTGCAGTCCATGGGGTTGCAAAGAATCGGACATGACTGAGCGACTGAACTGAACTGAACTGAACTTTGCCCAACTTTGCCCAGTCTTAGGAGCCTGTGATGGTTAATTTTATGTGTCAGTTTGACTGGGCTAAGGAATGACCAGTAAAACATGATTTCTGGGTGTGTCAGTGAGCCTGTTTCCAGAAGAGATTAGTGTTTGAATCTGTAGACTGAGTAAAGAAGCTCTCGCCCACAATGTGTGTAGGCATCATCTTATCCCCTGAGGGCCTGAATACAATTTAAAAAGTGGAGGAAAGATGAACTCACTTTCTATTTGAGCTGAGCTATGTGTTTTCTCCCGCCTTGGGACATAGGCGCTCCTGGTTCTCAGGCCTTCAGGCACAGACTGAATCATAGCATCTGCTTTCTGGTTCTCTCTTATCTGTCTATCTATTTGTTTGACTATTATCTACCTTTCAAAACTCTATACCACTGTCTGTCTACAAATTTGAAGAGATCTCTAGTGTTTCTCATTCTGGAGTTTTCCTCTATTTCTTTGCATTGATGGCTGAGGAAGTCTTTCTTATCTCCTTGCTATTCTTTGGAACTCTGCATTAAAATGGGAATGTTTTTCCTTTTCTCTTCTTTTCACAGCTATCTGTAAGGCCTCTCCAGACAGCCATTTTGCTTTTTTTGCATTTCTTTTCCATGGGGATGGTCTTGATCCCTGTCTCCTCTACAAGGTCATGAACCTCCGTCCATAGTTTATCAGGTACTCTATCAGACCTAGTCCTTTAAATCTATTTCTCACTTAAACTGTATAATCATAAGAGATTTGATTTAGGTTATACCTGAATGGTCTAGTGGTTTTCCCCGCTTTCTTCAATTTAAGTCTGAATTTGGCAATAAGGAGTTCATGACCTGAGCCACAGTCAGCTCCTGGTCTTGTTTTTGCTGACTGTATCGAGCTTCTCCATCTTTGGCTGCAAAGAATATAATCAATCTGATTTTGATGTTGACAATCTGGTGATGTCCATGTGTACAGTCTTCTCTTGTGTTGTTGGAAGAGGGTGTTTGCTATGACCAGTGCATTCTCTTGGCAAAACTCTATTAGCCTTTGCCCTGCTTCATTCCATATTCCAAGGCCAAACTTGCCTGTTACTCCAGGTGTTTCTTGACTTCCTACTTTTGTATTCCAGTCCCTATAATGAAAAGGACATCTTTTGTGGGCGTTAGTTCTAAAAGGTCTTGTAGGTCTTCATAGAACCGTTCAACTTCAGCTTCTTCATCCTTACTGGTTGGGGCATAGGCTTGGATCACTGTGATATTGAACGGTTTGCCTTGGAAACGAACAGAGGTCATTCTGTTGGTTTTGAGATTGCATCCAAGTACTGCATTTCAGACTCTTTTGTTGATCATAATGGCTACTCCATTTCTTCTGAGGGATTCCTGCCCGCAGTAGTAGATATAATGGTCATTTGAGGTAAATTCACCCAATTCCAGTCCATTTTAGTTCGCTGATTCCTAGAATGTCAATGTTCATTCTTGCCATTTCCTGTTTGATCACTTGCAATTTGCCTTGATTCATGGACTTAACATTCCAGGCTGCTATGCAATATTGCTCTTTACAGCATCGGACCTTTCTTCTATTACCAGTCACATCCACAGCTGGGTATTGTTTTTGCTTTGGCTCAATCCCTTCCTTCTTTCTGGAGTTATTTCTCCACTGATCTCCTGTAGCATACTGGGCACCTACTGACCCAGGAAGTTCCTTTTTCAGTGTCCTGTCATTTTGCCTTTTCTTACTGTTCATGGGGTTCTCAAGGCAAGAATACTGAAGTGGTTTGCCATTCCCTTCTCCAGTGGACCACATTCTGTCCGACCTCTCCACCATGACCCATCCATCTTGGGTGGCCCCACATGGCATGGCTTAGTTTCATTGAGTTAGACAAGGGTGTGGTCCATGTGATCAGATTGGCTAGTTGTCTGTGATTGTGGTTTCAGTCTGTCTGCCCTCTGATGCCCTCTCTCAGTGCCCACCGTCTTACTTGGGTTTCTCTTATCTTGGACGTGGGGTATCTCTCCACGGCTGCTCCAGCAAAGTGCAGCCACTGCTTGTTACCTTGGATGAAGTTTCCCCTCCCTAACTTGAATGGGGAGTATCTCCTCTCGGTCCTCCTGCACCCGCACAGCTGCCACTCCTTGGACATGGGATTGCTCCTCTCAGCCACTGCCCCTGACCTCGGAAGTGAGGTAGCTCCTCTCAGCCGCCGCTGCCCTTGGAAGAGGTCGCCCCTCTTGACCTTGAATGTTGGATAGCTCCTCTCGGCCACTCCTGCGCCTTCTCAGCCTGGTGCTCTCGGTCACCGCCCCTGTTCTTGGGCATGGTGTAGCTCCTCTCCGTCGCAGCCACCGCACTTCTGAACACCAGAATGGGGAAGACAAGAGATCTCTTCAAGAAAATTAGAGATACCAAGGGAACATTTCATGCAAAGATGGGCTCGATAAAGGACAGAAATGGTATGGATCTAACAGAAGCAGAAGATATTAAGAAGAGGTGGCAAGAATACACAGAAAAACTGTACAAAAAAAGATCTTTGTGACCTAGATAATCATAATGGTGTGATCACTCACCTAGAGCCAGACATCCTGGAATGTGAAGTCAAGTGGGCCTTAGAAAGCATCACTACAAACAAAGCTAGAGGAGGTGATGGAATTCCAGTTGAGCTATTTCAAATCCTGAAAGATGATGCTGTGAAAGTGCTGCACTCAATATGCCAGCAAATTTGGAAAACTCAGCAGTGACCACAGGACTGGAAAAGTCAGTTTTCATTCCAATCCCAAAGAAAGGCAATGCCAAAGAATGCTTAAACTACCGCACAATTGCACTCATTTCACATGTTACATCTTCCCTGGTGGCTCAGACGGTAATATGTCTGCCTACACTGCTGGAGACCCGGGTTCAATCCCTGGGTGGGGAAGACCCTCTGGAGAAGGAAATCGCAACCCATTCCAGCACTCTTGCCTGGAAAATCCCGTGGACAGAGGAGCCTGGTAGGCTACAGTCCATGGGGTCACAGAGTCAGACATGACTGAGTGACGTCACCTCATCTTCACCTCACACGCTGGTAAAGTAATGCTCAAAATTCCCCAAGCCAGGCTTCAGCAGTACGTGAACCGTGAACTTCCAGCCTGGGGCAGCACTGCCCACTCGCCATGTGACTTTAGACAATCAGCTTAACCTCTCTGTGTTTCCGTTTCCTCACATGCAAAATGGAAGTGAGAACAGAAGTATGTAATTTACAGGATGATTGTAGGTTACATGGAATAAGACACAAGCTGCACCAGACAATGAATGTTTGAGAAATACCAGCTGCTGCAGCTCTGGGCTGAAAATTCAAGAGAACAGACCTCTTTCTCTCTCCTCTCTTGCCGGAGTACACAAGTCTCTTTTCCTCTGTTCAGTCTGTGAAGCAACATGGGCATGTTACAGAAAGTATAACTTGGATCCAATTTCTGCAGACTACTAATGGGTGACTTAATCCTTTCTAAATCCCAGTGTCCACAACTGAACAATGGGAAAAATAGTCCTTCTCTCTCAGTTGTTGTCAGGATAGAATGAAGTAACACTCATGTTATGACTACCTACCAAGGACTTTATTTCTTATATTATAAGACACATCAAGTCTGATAGTATCAGATTAATATTTGGTGGATTTGGTGAAGTGGAGCTATCAATTCACTTGTTTTGGAAAAAGTAAACTTTCCCTTTTTAAGTAAAACTAGATATTATGTGACATTTCCATGAAGCTCTTAAAAATGTTGAGAAGCCCACTTATATCTCTGTAAAATTCGAGTTCCATGTTTTCCTCCTCTGCATCTGAAATGGTTTTGTATTTAATTCCCTGTGATATGTTTGTAAGATTGCATAATTACTGGTGATGAAAATGTTTTGTTTACTACATTTTTTCCCACTAAAATGGTTTGTTATTTGAGGTTACATTAGATAAACTTCTAATGGCACCTAACAATTATTATGCCACTGTTTTGATTTAAAAAGAGCCTTCTGATTTCCAGATAGATCAATTAGCAAGTGTACTTTTGGAACACTGCCCTTCTGAACACTTGCCTGTTTGAAGAAGACAAATTATATTTCTTCTCAATCTTTCTAGTCAGCTGGCTGGTTTGGGGTGGCCTCTCATGAGAAAATGACCAGCGGTGGTCCTTCTGAATGCTCTGGTAGCTTCTAGAAGATGCTACCAGAATGGAGACACTGCCCTCAGCCCTGGAGTTCCTTCAACTGCATGTCTTTGTCCTTCACGGAAAGTTCTGTGCAGCTCCAGGGCTCAGCAATGATGGATGTGGGAACGTCTCCTGGTATTCACACTGAACGTTTAAACAGCAACGGAGGGAAGGAAAAATTAAGAACTTGACCGGAAATAGGGGAATCCTTACACAAAAGAAGGAAGTTGGAACACAATGCGAAATGAATGGAGTTCCAAGGAGAGGAAACAGGGGGCTCTGCTGTGTTGATACACAGCCTAGAAAAGAAACAGATCTGTGTTCGCCCCTAACAGTAGAAGTGTGTGCAGCCCCCTGCCAGCTGGGGGGACAATGGGGACTGCCCTGCCCCCAGGGAGACCAGACAGTGAATGACCTGTAAACCCGCTGGCCCAAACAATGTGTGTGCTCTGTTGTCGTGCAAGGAGGCGGGATGCCCCACAGGCCCAAACTGAGAGCACTGGGGTGCAGCCTCCCCCAAGAACACCTCTGTGACCTGGATCTGTGACTTTCATCACAGCAGCTGTTGGTGTTGGAGCTAGAATGACAGCAGAGCTAAGAAGTGGTCAAGCCAGGAAAGAATTCTGGGATTCTACAAACAGGAGAAGGGGACAACAGAGGATGAGATGGTTGGATGGCATCACTGACTCAGTGGATATGAGTGTGAGCAAACTCCAGGAGACGGTGAAGGACAGGGAAGCCTGGCGTGCTGCAGTCCCTGGGGTCACAAACAGTCGAACACGATTTAGAGACTGAACAACAACAAGTGCCTACTGAGTACAGAGCTTTTGATGAAGAGATCAGGTATAGTATATGGTGTGTAGAGCCCTGCTCAGTGTCAGCATAGTTGTGATGGAGACCGCTGGTTGCACACCCATCCATTCATTAATTTGCAGAAGGCCTGGAGCAGATGGGAAGGGCAGCTCAAAGGCTTGAGTGCCTCACTGAAACCACAAGCCAATTCCTGTGCGCCAAGCGACAGAGGGGCCTGCCACACTCTTGGTGACACCGCAGAGGGAGAGTGAATATTTGGAGAAAGGGGGTGAGGGTTTAACCTGGAAAATGGGCTAGAAGGTTTTGAAGGGAGACAAGCAGGAGAAATAGCAGAGATGAGCACTTATTTGATGACAAGCATGGCCCTCGAGAGCAGTGAGAAGGGGTGGTCTTTACGGGTAAGTCATTCCAGAACAGTTGGATATTTATGTAAAATATATTAAGATGGGACATAGGGAATTCCCTGACAGCCCAGTGGCTAGTACTCAGTGCTCTCACTGCAGAGAGCCAGGTTTGATCCCTGGTGGGAGAGCTAAGACACCACAAGCTTCACAGCACAGACAAAAATAAATAAATAAATAAAAATGGGACACAATCCACCATGTAAACTTAGATTATGTGGATGAAAAGGGAATTTATGGTCATGCTACTCAAAATTTCACTTTTAGGCATATGCCCCCCAAAATACTAGTATAAATTCATGATAGCCCACAACCAGAAGTAACACATATGCCCACCAACCACACAGTGAAGGAATAAATCGTGTGAATAAATTCACATGGCAGAAGACTAAAAGCATTGTTTCAGCTGCAGAAGCTCCATGCTAAATCTGGTCATCCAGTAACATTAAGCTCTCCACCCTTATTCAGGATCCAGATTGTCT
Organism: Ovis aries; assembly: GCF_016772045.2. Classification (NCBI taxonomy): domain Eukaryota; kingdom Metazoa; phylum Chordata; class Mammalia; order Artiodactyla; family Bovidae; genus Ovis; species Ovis aries. The sequence continues at coordinate 6,660,199 of NC_056054.1, read as the reverse complement.
TAGCCATTCTTGGTCCTTCAGTTATCATAACATGTTTTATAATGACCTTTCCAGTTTCTAAGAAAACTAAGAAAGAATACAAAAAAGGATCCTGTGTGACTCTACGTACCTGAAGGCCCCCCCAAACAGGCAGAATTAAGCTATTGAGAACAGAGATAAAAGTCTGGAGAAATAACCATAAAGAAAGGTGAGGATTGACATAAGAGTCAGAAGGGCATGAGTTATCTTTAGGGAAGCAGGAGAAGCTGGTACCTGCCAGAGCTTTAGATGGTGATGTTTTTCTTAACATCAGTGGTGGCGCAACAGTGCTCACTTTGTGATAATTCACTGAGCTGCACGTTTTTACTGTCTTTTCCTCTAAATATGTTTTCATTAATAATAATGTTTTTAATCTGTCCACAGAAAGTTTTAAAGTTCTGTCCCAAAGGAGGAACCATGATAAAGTGATGGTTTGATGAGATAGTTGGATGGCATCATTGACTCAATGGACACGAGTTTGAGCAAACTCTGGGGAGCTGATTATGGACAGGGAAGCCTGGCATGCTGCAGCCCATAGGACTGCAGAGTCAAACACAACTTAGCATCTGAAAATCCACATTAAATAAACTGTAAAATGGGAAGATATTTGTAAAACAAATAACCAACAAATGATTACTGTGCAGAATAAAAAGTGAACTGGGGGGACCGAAGCCTGAGCTTTCCCTGCTGGGGTCCTTAACAACAGTCCTGATGGGCACATGGTGACTTGCTGCCATCTCCCACCCCCCTCAGCTTCAGTATCCTCTCCCCTGCCTCAATTCCTGTCCCTCAGAAAGAAAAGCCTGGTCTTTGATTTATCCCCACAGGAGACACTTCAGGAAAATGAATCTTCTGAAGGAGGAGGAGGAAGTGAAAGTCACTCAGTCATGTCTGACTCTTTGCGACGCCATGGATTATACAGTCCATGGAATTCTCCAGGCCAGAATATTGGAGTGGGTAGCCTTTCCCTTCTCCAGGGGATCTTCCCAACCCAGGGATTGCACCCAGGTCTCCCACATTGCAGGTGGATTCTTTACCAGCTGAGCCACCAGGGACGCTCAAGAATACTGGAGTGGGTAGCCTATCCCCTTTCCAGTGTATCTTCTGGACCCAGGAATCGAAGCTGGGTCTCCTGCATTGCAGGCAGATTTTTCGCCAACTGAGCTATCAGGAATCTTCTGAAAGGTCTCTCAATTACTCTTAGGTTTCAAGATGACCAGTTAAAGCATTTTTAGTGGAAGACTGAGGAAGTCAGACAGGCTAGCTCCTGCTAAACCACCAGCTGGCTCCCCAGCTCCGCATCTTGAGTTGGCACTTCTGCCTCTAACAGTCAGTATCCACTGGGATGAAAATCTGAGCGAATGCTTGCTATGGGCCCAGGAATGTGGAGCTCAGGACAGCCTCCGACTAAGAGCCATGAGCACCCGCCCTCCCAGGGTACTGGCCAGCTGCTCGGCCAGGATCTGGCCCTTGTTCTCTTTAAAGTTCACAGATATCCATCATGTTTATCATCTGCTTTCAAGGTTCCACTAGCAGCGGTGTCTCCGTCTGACCTGCAGGTCAGGGCTTCAAGAGGTGAACACATTCTTCACTGCTTCTCTGCATAATTGGCATTCTTCCCCTGGAGCCCTGCTCTGAAGGAATATCATTGCCTCCAGAGGCAACCCCAGAAGAGGGCCCAACACAGCTTGATTTTTAAAATATTTGACTCTACATCACTTTGTCACCATAGCTGGTGCATAAGGACAAGGATTAAATCCACATAACCTTAAAAGTGTTCTAAACATTCAGTTTTTACTTTCTGATTAAGGCTGAGTATCTAGTTCACAGTTGTTTCAAATCTTATATCTGCATGGTTATATATAGTTCTGACTTAATAAGAGATAAGAATCTAATTTAAACAACATGAGAAATTCACAGGTGGCAAATCATGGTTGAAATTATTTTCTCAAAACATCAAAATGCCTTCTAAAAATAACTGAGCATCACCCACAATAAACACATATGATTCAATCGCCCAGTAGAATAAAAACAAAGAGACCATCCTTTCCCCTCTTAAAGAAATGACTTTCCAATTAGCCAGTGAACATTCAGCCAGTGTTCAGTGTGTGCTGAAGCTCTCACTAGAATCATCAGCTTAGCGAGCCCGTTTTCTCACAGTGAAAGTGGAAAGTCACTCAGTCATGTCTGACTCTTCGTGATGCCACGGACTGTAGTCTGCCGGACTCCTCTGTCCAGGGAATTCTCCAGGCAAGAATACTGGAGTGGGCAGCTATACCCTTCTCCAGGGATCTTCCCAATCCAGGGATCAAACCCCGGTCTCCTGCCCTGCAGGCAAATTCTTTCCTGTCCGAGCCACTGGTGAATCCCAAGACTTGGTGTTGTGTTTCAGATAGATTTCAAATAGAGCAACTAGAAAATTTGATAGATTTATTCCTAGGTGTTTTACTCTTTCTGATGTGATGGTAAACGGGATTGTTTCCTTAATTTCTCTTTCTGAGATAGTTCACTGTTAGTGTATAGAAATGCAGCAGATTTACGTATATTACTTTTGTATCCTGCAAGTTTACCACATTCAGTGATGAGCTCTAGTAGTTTTCTGGGCACATCTTTGGAATTTTCAATGGATAGCATCATGTTATCTACACACAGTGATAGTTTTACTTCTTTCTTTCCAATTTGCATTCATTTTTCTTTTCAGATTACTGTGACTAAAACTTCCAGAACTATGTTGAATAAAATAGGCAAGAGTGGGCTTCCTTGTCCTATTCTTAATCTTAGAAGAAATGCTTTCAGCTTTTCATCATATAAAATAAGCTACAAGGATATGTAGTACAACATAGGGGATATAGCCAATATTTTATAATAGCTATAAGTAGAATATAAGCTTTAAACATTGTGAATCACTACACATAGTACACCTATAATTTATATAATACTGTATAGCAACTGTAATTTAAAAAAAAGAAATTAGAAACTGTGAGCCATATTGATGCAAAATTTCTCTAAGAAATAATAGAAAAGTTCCTTTCTTTTATTTACTTTTTAAAAATTTTGGCCATGCTGCATGGTATGTAGGATCCTAGCTCCCTGACCAGGGATCAACCGTATGCCCTGTGTACGGCAAGCATGGAATCTTAACCACTGGATCGCCAGGGAAGTTTTCCCTCCTGGAAAGCCAGGGACTTTCTTAAATGAGTGTGCTGGACATAATTGAACCATTCTTCACGTGTTTTAGCAAAACCATTGCCGAGCTATGTGATCTTGGGCCTGTTTTTCTTCGGAGACTTGAACTAGCTAATCCCTAAGGCATTTACAGATCTAAGATGCAGAAATTCTCTGAGGTTCTTCAATATGACTGATGATCAAGACACCCCAGGAGCTTTCAGGAAAAGATAAGTTTCTGGACTTGACAGCAACCTACTGACTTCAGCTTTCTGGGTGGAGGGTGGGCTCTCTGTGTCTATAGGATGTTCCCAGGCGCTGATGAAGGCAGAAGTGTGGATACCAGTCATTCTGCCCCAGACCTCCTGACCACTAAATCCTGAACCGATTCAGATTCTGAATGGATGGATGGCTATAAACAGGCCGAGAGGAAATGTGTTAGATGGAGACAATATACAGTTCTTTCTCCTTGCAGACAGACTGGCCTCTGTCTGGAGGCAGAGATGTCTGAAGCCCTCTGCTGATTCAAGTTCCTGGTAATGATTCCTGAACAAAGCTGATGGGAAATTTTTCCATCATCACCATGTGTTTGCATAGATTCAATGCCTGGTACTTTCACAATAAGAAGGAAAAGCAGAGAAAAAATAATGCCATATGAAAATAATAGCTCTAAAAACTTCTTCTCTGTAAGGAGTAGGGAAGAGGTAGGGAGGAGGGGCACATTCCAGGAAACTCTAGGAAGGAAACCAGTTCATGAAAATCTGTTGAGAAGGGGTCTTAACCTGGAAGGGAGGTGCACCCCAAACCCTAGATCCTGGCCAGAGAAGTCACTGGGTGTGAACACTGCCTAAATTGCTGGCTTCCTGTCATGTCGTTAGATTTAGATCTTATGCCAAGGGCAAGAGTAACTTCCTAGACATATCCTCTGGTGTCATGTGCAGATATGAGTAGTTTGGAGAGAGAAATGTGAGACTGGCCCTCAGGTGGCTCAGTGGTAAAGAATCTGCCTGCCAACACAGGAGACTCAGGAGATGCAGGTTCGATCCCTGGGTTGGGAAGATGCCGTGGAGGAGGGAATGGCAACCTGCTCCAGTATTCTTGCCTGGGAAATCCTGTGGACAGAGGAGCCTGGAGGGCTACAGTCTATGGGGTTGAAAGAGCTGGACACAACTCACGGACTAAATCACTACCGCCACCCCTCCCCCCTGAGCCCAGCACTTTCTAGGAAGAAGAATTCTCTGGACCTCCTCCCCACTTCCTATTTCTGCCTCTGGCCCTAATACTGGGAAAGATTGAGGGCAAGAGGAGAAGGGGGGTGACAGAGGATGAGATGGTTGGATGGTATCACCGACTCTATGGACATGAATTTGAGCAAGCTCCAGGAGTTGGTGATGGACAGGTGACCCTGGAGTGCTGCAGTCCATGGGGTCCCAAAAAGTCAGACACGACTGTGCACACAAGGTGATAAGGACCCGTAGGGAGAGACTCCAGTTTGTCCACAGGCAGCCGGAGGCACACCCAACTCGGCAAGTTAAGAAGCCTTCGAATAAAGGCCGATGAGGAGCTATGTAACATGAGCCTTTGACAGGGTCTTCTGCCTCGGAGAACTAGTGTCAGCACATGAGGCGGACGGGAAATGCCCAGCATCATCTATGGGTTAACTAGTCATGCGCTCTGGACCCCAGTCAAGTGGGGCCCCGCCGAGATGTCACAGCAAAATTGTGTTAATGCAACGAAGCGTTTTAAGCAGTCCGCCAAGCGTGCTAACACAGATATGAGTGGCCAGCTTGCCCCATCTTTGTCCACCTATCCCTGGAAAGATTTAATTTAGCCTCAGAATAAAAGAAAAAAGAGACTCAGTCAAAGAATCACAATGCTCAGCATGTTACAAGGAGGACAAATTCAAAGTCTCAAGATAATTGGTAATTTTTGCAACCGACTGAAACCTTGTACAAGCAACTAAGCTGTCTTCTGTTGGTGAAACCCTTTCAGGTGTGCAAGAACTCAAGTCACAGATCTCCAGATGGTCTTTGCAGTGAAAGATCAAAGAGAAAGCAAAAAAAAAAAAAAAGCAGCAGCAGCAGAACGTCTTTGGCAAAAAGATATAGTTTAAGACTGATAATGTGCATAGTTACAAAATAAACATCTATAATTATTTTACCTTGATTACAACACAAGAGTCTTTGGCAGAGATCTTCTGTATTATTAAAAAATAAATCTCAAAACAAGAAAAACAAAACAAAAGACAATTTTACAAAACAGGCTATACTCTCAGATCATAAGAGCGGAGTGGGTGTGTCAATCTCTTGTATTCCATAAAGAAGAGTCAATTTATTATTTTCTTCATGACCTAGATAAGTGAAATTGTATGGGTTCAAGAGTCGCTTTGAAAGGTTTTATTTTACTTCTGGTAGAATTGAAACTGTTGTACAGATTTGTCTCCATCACTGAAGAGAGTAATGGCAAAGAAAACCCAGTGTCTATCGTAATGGTGGAGAGAGGGCTATTAAAGCTTAGAGAAACAGACCAAACAGCGCTGTATGGAAAGCACCCAGTAACACTAAGTCCTGACATTTTATAAATCCGGAGTGTTATAACAACTCTTCTAAATCAGTGCAGACCTATGCATGCTTTATGATAAGATCTCCACCTGATACGCTTTACTGAAACTGCCCACAACCCTCACCCATCTGACCTACCTTAGAGCCCACAGGAAATAAGACACCACTTTCCCTTTGTCTCAGATACATCCTTTAACGGAGAAAAAGATAAGAGCTGCCTAACATAGCACACATTATGGCCATTTCTGTAAGTGATGGAACAAGAGTATTTATGGTTACCAAATCTTTCGGTAATTGGTTAATTTCACTATTACTTTTTGGGGATTTCTAGGAGACTGCTCCATTTGAAAAAGCACCTTTTGTTGTAAGACAGCCAATAAATTAGCTGAGTGGCGGAGGAGAAATTTTGCCCAAATAGCATTTAGCCAAATTCTAAAGAACAGGTGCAAGCCAGGTAAAGATGCAGGGGACAGCACTCTAGGCAGAGAGAAGAGCTAAAGCCAGGGTTCCAGGGAGGGAAAGAGCTTGGCATAGAGGAGGAAGAGCCTTGGAAAGCCAGAGAGACTACAGCTTTGAGCATGACTGCAGAGGAAAATAAACTGAGCTCAGAGGGCAGGCAGAAGGCAAGTCAGGTCCAGGTTTTGTGAGCTGCCTGGAAGTTTGGATTTTGTTCATGTTATGTAGATACATAAGAAAGGTTTAAGTAGGGGAATAACTGACTCATTGGGAAAGACCCTGATGCTGGGAAAGATTGAAAGCAGGAAGAGAAGGGGACAACAGAGGATGAGATAGTCGGGTGGCATCACCAACTCAATGGACATGAGTTTAAGCAAGCTCTGGGAGTTGATGATGGACAGGAAAGCCTGGCATGCTGCAGTCCATGGGGTCACAAAGAGTCAGACACGACTGAGCAACTGAACTGATCTGTCATGATCCAATTCCGATATTTGGAGAACTCTATAAAATTAGGAGACAATATTTTAATGGGCCATGAAAGGCAAGAATAGAATCAAATAGGACAGGTAAGAAACCACTTCTGTAGGCCAGGTATGATGAACCAAGCCTCAGACCAGGATGGCAGTAACAAAGATAAAAGGAGGTCAGTTTGGATAAGTTCTGGAGACAAAGACAGCAGAATTTGCTGATGGACAGGATATGGGGGGCGAGAAAAGAGAAGCGACTGAATACAGGAAAGGAAGAGGTTTGCTGGGGCGGGAGTCAGAAGCTGGATTGTGGCCATATTGAGTTTGAGCTTGTTGTTGGGCATCCAAGGGAGACGTCAAGTATGTGGTCAGACATGTGGATCTGGGCTTGTGGGGAGAGGTGGAGGTGGAGGTGGAGGTGCAGCATCTGGAAGCCACTGGCTGGTGGGAGCTTTTCAAAGTCCTGTTAAAAGACAAGCGCAAAGAGAGACCTAAGTCCAGAATAGAACTAGACTGGAGAAGAGCTCTGAGAGTGAGTGGAGGAGGTGAGACCCAGTGTGGAGACCCAGGAGGAAGAGTCAGTGAGGGAAGGGGGGACCAGGAGAACCTATGAGAAAGAAGCCTTGACAAGGAAGCTTTTCAAGGAGTGAGGTGGTTCTTCCACTGTCACCTGCGGAGGGGCCAAACTGATGACAAAATAAATTTACAATAGCACTGCTCATTTGAATGAAGTAAAAATTGTGATGCTGGAGAAGACCCTTGGGAGTCCCTTGGACTGCAAGGAGATCAAACCAATCAGTCCTAAAGGAAATCAGTCCTGAATATTCACCAGAAGTACTGATGCTGAGTCTGAAGCTCCGATAATTTGGCCACCTGATGCGAAGAACTGACTCATTGGAAAAGATCCTGATGCTGGGAAAGGTTGAGGACAGGAGGAGAAGAGGGTGACAGAGGATGAAATGGTTGGATGGCATCAGCATCTGACTCAACGGGCATGACTTTGAGCAAACTCTGGGAGATGGTGGAGGACAGGGAAGCCTGATGTGCTGCAGTCCACGGGGTTACAAAGAGCTGGAAATGACTGAGCAACTGAATAGCAATAACAAAAATCTGTGACGTCTATACTTTGCAATTTAACCGTAGCATGACGTTGATATCCACCCACTTAGTCTATGAAAGAACATATTTCTACCTGTTTCCTTTATTCATTTTACCTGCTGAGTGAGGATTTGGAAAAACAGGAAAAGCATCCCAAATTGAAAAAAAAGAAAGCAAAAAACTTCCTTTAAAAGTTCACTTTAAAAAGTTGGATAAGCCAAACTGTTTTGCTGCTGCAATTAACACTCACACACACATGCACACACGTACACATACCCCTTTAAACAGGTGTTATCATTACTCATATGTTCATAACATACTTCATATCTTGACAAAATCTACACTTGGTGGATTATCTATGTGCAAATTTGAAGAGTGTGATAGAAAAACCTGAGTAGACCCCACACAAACTTGTCGCCATGTCCCACACAGAAACACCACCTCTAGGTTAAAATGGCAAGTGAACAGCTGGGGTGGCTGCTCCTGGATCGGCCCCCAGAGCAACACCCGCAGACCATCACACCTCCACTGCCCATTCTGTGTCAGGAGCTAAGCACAACCCCCAGTGGGGGCTAGAACTGAGGTTTCACTGGGAGTTTTTTCTTACCGATCTGACCTGCCTCAGACAACTGGCTAGCTCAGCAGGAATTTCTCATGTTTCCACATGAAGCAGAGCATCAGTCACAGTATTCATGTCAAATGTAAAATAATGCTGGCACTGCTGACATCCCCCTGGGCTGACCAAGCCATCGACCCTTGTCTCTGCCTGCCCTGTCTGCTTCCCATTCGCCATCACCTGCCCAGCAACATTGACTTAAAAATGAATCATGCTGGCTGAATATTTGAGTTCATTTACAAATATCGGAGGTACCAAAATGACAAAACTGTTTCTTCCTAAGTGAGATAGGAAAATGAGAAGGAGAGAAATGGCATCATTAAGAGTCAGGATAATAGAAAGGAAGACAGTGATGAGTAAGCTTGGGGCATTTTTCTTCTGTGGAAAATGTTAATGTCTTTCGCAAGTGTTAAATAGAGTATATTTGCAATGGTTAGAGCATTCACGCAGTAATTATGCTCCTGGCCACGTGAAAATCACTCTCAGGGGCTTTGCTATGGCTGTGTGTCCGCAACGTCAAGAAAGGAGATTTGGGGCCAAACAAGAAACTGGTCCAGTTGGCAGGGACTGTTTAATAGCACATTGCATTTCTCATTGAAAAGCCTCTTTCCAGAATTCCATCAAGCAGAGCTAACAGTGACCGTTGTGAAGAGAGTACAGGGAGAACAGGGCTTCCCTGATGGTTCAGACACTGAAGAGTCTGCCTACAAAGGAGGAGACCTGGGTTCAGTCCCTGGGTTGGAAAGATACCCTAGAGGAGGTCATGGCTCCAGTATTCTTGCCTTGAGAATCCCCATGGACAGAGGAACCTGGCGGGCTACAGCCCATGGTGTTGCAAAGAGCTGGACATGACTGAGCAACTAAGTATAATACATAGGTAGAACCGCTTCACATACAAGAAGGGCTTGTAAGGTAAGGGAGTTAGAGAAGGGGAGGTTCAGAAAAAAAAATGAGACCAGCACTTTACAGGAACCGATCACTTTTAATGAGGCAAGAAGGGTCAGGCAGCAGTCAGTTTAGCGAGCTGCTGCACTTACCCGAGAAAAGAGTAAGTATATATAGGCATGTATGTGGAAAGTTATTGTCTTAAGGGGGCCTGTTCTTCTCCAAGGTTGTTCGGAGAAGTTATCTCTTAAACAGCTGGGGCAAGGAATTTTGGAGATTGGCCAGAGGCTGGACCAGCTGGGAGCTGGGCATAATCAACCTTAATGTCCATTTTTTTTCTCCCGGTGTGAGAGTTCTTTGTTTTGCATAGAATGATGGGAAGGACCTGGAGGGAGTTTTAACTCCAGGCTATTTTGAGCCCTGTAGCTTTCCTTCAGTGATGCCATTTATAACAGTGAAAACAAAAGAAAACAATAAAATAGGGGGAAAGCTAAATAAATTGTGGCCTAGCTGTGTGTTAGGATACTACACTGACAAGTGATTTTGTAAACTCTTTTCAGTGATGGGAAAACATTATACAATACCTAAAGTTTTTAAACAAATGAGTGAGAAAACAACTGAATAGAAAGATGGCAGGAAATATACCAATATATCAATATAGAAAGACCATAGACAATGTTTTTCTCTTTATCCTTTTCTGTATTTTCCAAAGTTTCAATAGTGACTCTATATTTTATAAGGTAAATCAGATCATCACCCTAGGCTGGGTTCCTCTTGCAGGTGAAAACACACTCCGAGCTCCGAAAGGTAAAGCACAAATCCCATCTCACCTGCTTTTTCTCTTCCTCTTTGAACCCTGCCCCTTCCCCACCGGCCACAGGGGACCCTGTGCTGTTTCTCCAATAACCCAAGCTCTGTCTTGCGAAGAGGCCACATGCAAGCTGTTCCCTGTGCCTGGACCAGGCTTCCTGCTCCTTCCCCGACTCCTGCTCCCAGCATGTTTGGCTGGCTACGAGTGAGAATGAAACAGCTTCTCTTCTCAAAGAAACTAGCCCCTCCAGCTGTTTTTCACATATTGGAATGCACAGGAATCTCTCTGAATGGTGGGTTAAAAAGCAGATCCTGGCCATGCCTTGCTTACCCTTAAACTCCTTCCAGAAACGTTCTGGGCCCCCTAATATAAAAGAGCACCTGCCCTTTGCCTCCGAGGCTCCCTCGCACATCGTAGTCACGTTATTATTCATTTTCCTCATCACTCTAGGCAACACATGGTGATTTGCCTGGTACACAGCAAACGTTCAAGCCACAGCTTTTGGATGAATTACACATATGAAAAGGAAAGTAATAGATGTACTTTTCATTACACTTTTTTAATTTTAACATAGTCTTAGACTTACAGAGAAGTTGCAGAGAAGAACAGAGAATGCTCGTCTACTCCACACCGTCTTCTCTAATATCTTATGTTACTATGATTTATTTATCACAGTGAATGAAGCAATGTTGATATATGACTATTAAATCAATCCCATAGTTTATTTATTTTTCCTTAGTTTACCTAATCTAAGATAAAGATCTTACACTGTATCCAGTCATCAAACTGTCTTAGGCTCCTCTTGGGTGTGATGGTGTCTCAGACTTATTCCTCACGCCTTGTTTTTGATGACGTTGACAATTTTGAGTGCTGGTCAGCCTTTTTATAGAATGTCTTTCCGTTGGAGTTTGCCTGATGTTATTCTCATTGTTGCGTGTGTGTGTGCCAAGTCGCTTCAGTCTTGTCTGACGCTTTATGTCACTGTGGACTGTAGCCCACCAGCTTCTCTGTTCATGGGATTCTCCAGGCAAGAATACTGGTGTAGGTTGCCATGCCCTCCTCCAGGGGATCTTCCTGACCCAGGGATTGAACCCAGGTCTCCTGCATCTCTTGCATTGGCAAGAAGGTTCTTTACCACTAGCTGCACCTGGGAAGCCCATTCTCATGGTTAGCTAGGGTTAAATGCATTTAGAGGAAGGAAAATGTCCTTGCATAGTGTAACAGTCAGAATTCTGCAGAGAAACAGAATCAGCTGAATGTGCCTGTCTAGATACACAGTGAGATTTACTTTAAGGAATCGACTGACTTGATGATGCGGGCCATGAGTCTGTAATCTGCCGTGGAGGCTCGCAGGCTGGAGGCTCAAGGAAACATGGATCTTGCGCCAGGAGTCTGGAGACAGGCTACCTTCTTTTTGGCGGCACCTTCAACAGACTGGACAAAGCTCACTCACGATATAGAGGATCACCTGCTGGTTTAAATGCTGGGCTTCCCCAGTGGTTCAGACAGTTAAGAATCTGCCTGCAGTGCGGGAGACCCAGGTTTGATCCCTGGGTTGGGAAGATTTCCTGGAGAATGGAATGGCTGCCCACTCCACTATTCTTGCCTGGAGAATCCCATACCTTGACTGAGACAGCAGGACCAGCTTGACCAAACATCTGGCCACCAGATCCTAACCAAGTCAACACAGAAAGTTAACAGCTAGAAATGCTCAATCACATTGGATGGGATCCCCAGACACTTGGCTCCCAAACCAGGAAGCAGGGGTAGTGGGCTGGAAAGAAGCGGAGCGGTAGCAGCAGTTACCCAGCTGTTAACCTCTGAGCTCCACGCCTACGGGTCTCCATCGAAACTGCTCTTTACTAATTCCAAAGCAAACAGGACGTCAGCCTGCCTACGAGGCAGGGGATTCAAAGGAGATCATATTTATAGGAAATAATTTCCCCCTGGGAAAATATCAGAATCTGAGTTGATGGGAATATAACTTGAGAATACATAGACTGAAGGGGAGACATGCAAAGGTTCAGTATGAAGCTGAACAGTACCCTGGGGTCTGTCCTATAAGTGGTCTTCAATTTTGTAGGAAGTGACCCTCCACACTTCTCATTTCCTAGGTGGTCCCTCAGGCTTCCACAGTTTACTGTGATCCACACAGTCAAACAGTGTCAGACTTTATTTTTGGGGGGCTCCAAAATCACTGCAGATGATGATTGCAGCCATGAAATTAAAAGACGCTTACTCCTTGGAAGAAAAGTTTTGACCAACCTAGATAGCATATTCAAAAGCAGAGACATTATTTTGCCGACTAAGGTCCGTCTAGTCAAGGCTATGGTTTTTCCAGTAGTCATGTATGGATGTGAGAGTTGGACTGTGAAGAAGGCTGAGCACCAAAGAATTGATGCTTTTGAACTGTGGTGTTGGAAAAGACTCTTGAGAGTCCCTTGGACTGCAAGGAGATCCAACCAGTCCATTCTGAAGGAGATCAACCCTGGGATTTCTTTGGAAGGAATGATGCTAAAGCTGAAACTCCAGTACTTTGGCCACCTCATGAGAAGAGTTGACTCATTGGAAAAGACTCTGATGCTGGGAGGGATCTGGGGCAGGAGGAGAAGGGGACGACAGAGGATGAGATGGCTCAATGGCATCACTGACTCAATGGACGTGAATCTGAGTGAACTCCAGGAGATGGTATTGGACAGGGAGGCCTGGTGTGCTGCGATTCATGTGGTCTCAAAAGAGTCGGACACGACTGAGTGACTGAAATGAACTGAACTGAACACAGTCAAAGGCTTTGGCATAGTCAATAAAGCAGAAATAGATGTTTTCTGGAACTCTCTTGCTTTTTCAATGATCCAGCGGATGTTAGCAATTTGATCTCTGGTTCCTCTGCCTTTTCTAAAACCAACTTGAAAATCTGAAAGTTCACGGTTCACATATTGTTGAAGCCTGGCTTGGAGAATTTTGAGCATTACTTTACTAGAGTGTGAGATGAGTGCAATTGTGCAGTAGTTTGAGCATTCTTTGGCATTACCTTTCCCTCAAGCTTCTCTCCCTCTGGGGATGCTGGGTCATGATCATTGACCAGCTTTGCATTAACTCTGAACAAGCAAGCTTTCAAATGGCTTTTACAAGCTCAGTTTCACTCTACTTTTTACACAAGCACTTTAGAGATACTCACACACAGGTGATCCTGAATAGGGAAGATTAACTATGAAACATATTGTATCTGATTGTTAATAAGAGCAAACCCCAGCTTGAAATGGCAAAGGCAATAAGAACAGTAATCTTCTCTCATGAAATGAAGTCCAGAGACAGAGAGGGCCAGAAGGTTCCAGCAGGGCTAGTCTCCCGGTCCAGGAGCCTATGCTAAGTCCTGGCAAGAAAGTTCTGCCCAGCATGGACGCGATGACGTGGATGATGACCTATGGGACCACTTGGCTGTTCTTCAGGACAAACTCCAACTTGAGATGTTTGGATCTATTCTGTCACTAGTGCCCGAGAGCAGAGAAACCACATGAAAAGAGCCGTGAGCAGAAGGCATGAGGTAGAGAACTCAGACAGCATTTAATAGGAACTAAGATGCACAGGTTAGAGAAGGAAATGGCAATCCACTCCAGTGTTCTTGCCTGGAGAAGCCCAGGGACGGGGGAACCTGGTGGGCTGCCGTCTATGGGATGGCACAGAGTCGGACATGACTGAAGCGACTCAGCAGCAGCAGCAGGATGCACAGGAGGGCAGACGGGAGAGACCCCAGTAATCAGCACGGAGGTGCATTCAGGGAGCAAGCAGGAGATGTGGACCCGTGGCTGGTGATTCTAACTGCCTAACGATAATAACTAGGGTTGTGCTATGCTGAGTCGCTTCCGTCATGTCCGACTCTCTGTGACCCCATGGACTATAGCCTGCCAGACTCCTCCATCCGTGGGATTCTCCAGGAAGGAACACTGGAGTGGGCTGCCATGCTCTCCTCCAGAGGCTCTTCCCAATCCAGGGATCCAACCCAGGTCTCCTGCATTGCAGGCAGATTCTTTACTGTCCGAGCCCCCAGGGAAGCCCTAGCAAAGGCTAACTTCAAGCTTTTTCCTAGGCAGGACTTTTTAACAAGCTAGCTCTTTTTCATTGCATATGCAAAAGGAACCGGTTTTGCAGTTTCAAAGGAGAAAACAAAGTTCATTTTAACTAGTTTTCTCCAGATCTAAAGAATATCATGGCTATCCTGTGTCAAAAAGTCACTTTTCCTTTCTGTAGACATAATTTTACAGCTAAAATATAGACCAAATAGTGTTCAAACTGACTGTGATAACATGGGCAGATGGGCTGATAGAAACCTTGGATTGTGTCCCTCTGGGGAGGCGGGGGTCTTTGTTTGATCAGAAGAATCTGAAAGGGTAAAGAAACTTGTGTGGGCAGGAGTGGGGAAGCTGAGCTCCTCCTCTCCACTGAGAAATAGGGAAAGTTAGAAAGGGAATCAGTCCTGAATATGCAGTGGCAGGACTGATGCTGAAGCTGAAACTCCAATACTTCGGCCACCTGATGTGAAGAGCTGACTCATTGGAAAAGATCCTGGTGCTGGGAAAGATTGAAGGCGGGAGGAGAAGGGGCAGAAGGGGACCCCTGCTGCAGTCCATGGGGTCGCAAAGTCAGACATGACTGAATGACTGAACTGAACTGAGAAAGGGACTAGCTGATGGAGAGGGAGACAGAGTGTGTTGGAGGGTCATGCAAGGCCTCAACAGGGCAAAGAAAGGGGAGAGAAAGAGCAGTGGGGCACACTGTTAGAGCTGTGGGCTGGCTCAAGGGAGAGTCAACATAAAACTAGGTTTTTATAACTCAGAGCCAATTTTAAGCCTATATGTCAATCAGTAGTTTTTAGGCCTGATTTTAGCTGGGTGAAGCCTCTACAGAGGTATTTACCCTGGTTTCCTTTTTTCTCCCTACCTGTAGATGTGTTTAGATAAACAAGTTGAATACCATTAACTATGACAACCTATACTTTGCTGTCTCTGTTCCCTGAAATTAGAAAGAACCCAGTCAACACATCAGCACAAGGTCTTGATGGTAGTTGGTGGTTGGTGGTTTTATCTCTAAATTGTGTCTGACTCTTTGTGACCCTGTGGACTATAGCCCACAAGGCTCCTCTGTCCATGGGATTTCCCAGGTAAGAATACGGGAGTGGGTTGTCATTTCCATGGGTTGCCATTTTCTCCTCCAGGGGGTCTTCCTGACCCAGGGTTTGAACCTGTGTCTCCTGCTTACCTGCTGGATTCTTTACCGCTATGCCTCGTGGTCTTGATACTAGCATACAAACATATCAGCAGCATACACTAGGATTTTTGGAATGGACGAGTAAGTCACTAATGTATTTTCCTAAGCTTTGGCTCGCTGTGCTTTTGATGTGATTGTTACTCATGAGGTATAAGGGCCAAGTATGTTGGGAAGGGAATATTTTTGTCATCTATGTGTACAACAGCCAGGTATGCTTTTCCTAAGCTTCAGCAGAGCATGGCTTTCGTGTGACCATCGCCAAAGCTAAAATTACTCATGAATGTTGATCTGACAGCCACAGAGAGCTCACATATGTGAACTGCATACGTCTGAGCTCCTGCTAAATCTTTGTGAATCTGAGTTTAGGAATTCTGCAACATGGGACTCCAAGCAGGTCACTGATTTTGAGTTTACCATAATGTGTAAAAATATTTTTAAGATTTGTCATTGCTTCTGTTTGTTCATTTAAAGAATCTGATGTGTATTTGAACGCTTTACTTTTGCAAAATTCTGAAGTTCCAAGAAGTATAAGAATGGCTAAGTAGTAGCAAGAATTTTAGAAACAGTGGATAAAAATCCAGCAAAACATTGAGGAAGAAAGTAAGTAGATTGCAGAGGTAAAAATGAGTTTGATGTTGACAATATTCCAGAGATTCCCAAGGAGAGGAAAGAGTTGTTGGAATAGGAAGAGCAGTGACTGTGGGACTCATCAAAGAGTAGGGCTGGAAGATTTGATCGATGGAGATAGATGTTTTCAGTGGTATGTGCTGCCCTGCAGGGCATGAACCTGGGACCAGAAGTCAACTTGTCAAATACTTACAATATTATTGTGGTCAGCAGAATAATGTTCCCCCAGTGATGACCATGTTCTAATCCGTTGGTGAAGGGGAATTAAGGTTGCTAATCAGTTGATGTTAAAATAGGAAGAATATCTTGGATTCTCCAGGTGTGCCCAATATAATAATGTATGCTTGTGTTAGTCGCTCATTTGTGTCCTGCTCTTTGTGACCTTGCTAACTGTAGCCCACCAGGCTCCTCCATGGAATTCTCCAGGCAAGAACACTGGAGTGGGTTGCCGCTCCCTTCTCCAGGAGATCTTTCACACCCAGGGATCAAACCTGGGTCTCCTGCATTGCAGGTGGATTGTTTACCATCTAAGCCACCAGGGAGATCCCTGATATAATGATAAGGGTCCTTAAACATGGAAGAGGGAGACTGAAAGAGTTATGAAATGGTAAAAGGAACCCACCAAGCCATTCTTGCTGGCTTTGAAGGAAGAAGGAGAGGCCTAGGGAAGCTGGATGTGAGGAATGGACAGTCGCCCCATGAGTCTCCAGAAATGACAGCAAGCCCGTGACTCCCTGGTTCTGGCCCCTAAAGACCCAAGACAGACTTCTGAACTTCAGATCCTGTGAGATAATAAACTTGTGTTGTTTCTAACTACCCCACTGGTGGCAATTTGCTGTAGCCATGATAGAAACCCAATACGATTATACCAATCATGCTGAAGATGGCTTGCTTTGTCAGATACAGCTAATCCTTAATTTTTAGACTCTAAAGGGGATTCTAATGAATGGTTTCAGAACCTCCTTCCCAAGACCTTGAATCTAGAAGGAAACTCTTTTTGGGAAATGGTTCAGCTAAAAACTGAAACATGAATATGCCTGGGTCTTTCAACTTCCCTGGTGGCTCAGACGGTAAAAGTGTCTGCCTACAATTCAGGAGACCCAAGTTCATTCCCTGGATGGGGAAGATCCCCTGGAGAAGGAAATGGCAACCCACTCTTTTACTCTTGCCTGGAAAATCCATCCCATGGATGGAGAAGCCTGGTGGGCTACAGTCCATGGGGCCACAAAGAGTTGGAGATGACTGAGCGACTTCACTTTATATTCACTTCATGGTCTTTGAAGATCTTTCCTAGGACAGGAGTCTGCTGATTCACAGCTCATTCTTCACACTTTGGAATCAGTATAATTAGAGGGCCATGCCTTGACCCCTTAAAGGAGGCAGGTCTCCCTGTTGAGATACTTCAATTATATGCCGAATTTGCTCAGGTGATGGTCGCAACTGTCTTGCCCTGGAGTATTAACTCCTTTATGACAGAGAGTACTTCGGTCACATTTTAATAATTGTCAAATGAATATTTCCAGCATCATTAATTTAACATTCTAAACAGTAGAAAGATCAAATATGGAAAGAAGAGAGGTTGCGTGGAAGGTATATGAATGGTCTTTTAATTTTTTAAAGGGCCAAAAATTTGGATAGAGCAAGTTCAGTTCTCCTCTACGTAGCTGTGTTTCACATCTGTAGAAATGGGCTTTTGTGCTCAACTTGGTGACAACTCTGTGGCTCAGACTGAGGTCACATATTTTCAAGTCATGTTTCCACTCATGGTAATCGCTGCTCTAGATTAACTAAGTACTGGTTTAAAGTTGAATTACATGTAAGTCTCTATTTATACAAGTGGAGTTTAAGTAAAGAATGAAATCCATGGACAGACGTTTAGCATCGCACCTCTGCTTAAAACATTTAAAACAATCAAAAGGAAGTATTGCTCCTGGGAGAAATACGCATTCCAAATCTGTATAAAATGAGACCCCTCAAGATGAGGAAGTGGAATCCAGTCTTGATGTGGACACGAGAGACGTTAAGCACCAAACACGGTGACTGACAGGAATCCCAGAGTCCAGGTCCTAGACATCCTGGGAGCTGACCTCAATTTCCCTGCTCCGTGCTCTGGTGCCCTGAGACGCCTGGGCCACAGGCCCTGTTATAACAGGAAGACAGGATTCCCTGTGACAGGGAAGTGGGCTCCTGGGGTGATGGGGCGGCTGGTGGTGGAAAGGACCCTGGGCACAACTGGCCTAAGTCTCACTGGTGAGGTGGGGGAGGGATAGGTGATTCCAGCTTAGATTCTTGAAAGAGCTGGTGGGGGAGGGGGAAGGGGGAACTTCCAGATGGGAGGGAGTTTGGGGAGCTCAAGACCTTGGCTCCAAGCTCAGAGCACAGCCCAGGGAGGGTGTGGTGGAGGGTTGTCTAGCTGCCCAGGAAGACTCAAATTTCCCTTTATATCAAGGGTCCATCCCCTCAGGCCCTGACTCCCTGGGGTTGTGTTTCCAGAGCTCTGCTCCTCCTCTGGAACCTTCCCTGGTTTCCTGGGCCTTTAGCCTTTCCACCTCAAGGAGAATGTGGACTAGAGGGCCTGCTTGTTCCCACGGAAGGAGAAGGCCACCCTGTGCCAGGGTCTATCGGGTCTGTTCTCATCAGGCAGGAAAGCTCACCCCCCAAGAAGTTTATGGCTCAGGCAGTGACATGAAAGTGAGGATGTGAAAGCAATAAACACAGGGCGGGACCAAGATGCAGAGAGCGGATGAGCCCAGGGCCGTCTCCGCAGGACAGGGTCATCTCCCCTCTTCACAGCCTCTCATGCCTCACCCGCTTCTGTGGGTACCACCCAACTTCTCGCCTTTTTGGAACCTAGCAACCACCCACCCGCAGAACCCACTTCCTCAGGAAGTGCTGGGAGGGGCTGGTACCCCAAGGGGTGGGGAGTGGGGGCGGGGGGGGGGCACAGAGCTTGGGCAGAGGAAGAGGGAGACACACCCACCCAGCCCCGAGGTTTCTTTTAATCCGTCAGAAACCGGTCTTTTGAGGGGGTCCAAAGGCTGCTGAAAACATGAGAAGGATAACGATTTAGAAGATGAGGTGATACATTATTAATGAATGGAGCAGAGGGCCTCTGTGTCTATTTAAAAAGTCACAGAAACCAGCACAGTACTGTAAAGCAATTATCTTCAAAAAAAAAATAAATAAATAAATAATAAGAAGAAAAAACTAATGAAGGAAAGCTGCTGAAAAACAATCACACACGTGAAAAAGGAAGCGCTTTGTTTTGCTGTGTGTGGGAGCCCCACCGCCCTCAAGGAAGCTGAGTTCTCTCTTCAGTCACGGCTGCTGTGACAGAGTTCAGGGCACAACGTTGCACTGGAGATGGAAGTTTCCCTTCTAATTCCCGAGAGGCGGGGATACAGAGGCCAAGTTGGGACCCTCCACCCAGAGAGCCACCTGCCGCCTGGGGCCCCGGGGCCAGAGAAGCGGCAGCACCACCCCCTGTGGCCCTTCGCCCTGCTCAGGGCTGCCGCCACCCGTCCCCAGAACTTGGTTTCTACCACCCTGACTCTAGGAAGCAGCAGCCTTGTGGTTGCCCAAGGCCGATTTCAAAAGAGAATACCCAGAAAAAGCTTTCGAGACTAGCGTCATTCGTACCTGGGGGGAACCCAGGTCAGTGAACACCCGTCCTTAAACAGTTGAAATAAATCCAGAAGTGATCATCTCCCTCCATAACAGAGCAGGCATGATTCTTTTCTCATCTTTTTTAATTGACATATAGTTGCTGTACAATAGTAGATAAATTACAGGTGTCCAATACAGTGATTGACAATTTGTAAAGGTCCTACTCCTTTCACAGTGATTGTGAGCTATTGGCTGTATCCCCCATGTTGCTCAATATATCCTTGTATCTTATTTGATACATCACACTTTGTACCTCGTACTCCCCCACCCAAGCCTTGCCCCTCCCCCTTCCCTCTCCTCTCTGGCTGGTGACCCCTGGTTTCTTCTCCGTATCTGTGTGTCTGCTTCTTTTTCATTCTATTCAACTAGTTGGTTGTAGTTTTTAGATTTTGCCTGTAAGTGACAACATACAATATTTGTTTTTCTTGGAAGTCTGACTGATTTCACTTAGCGTGATGCCCTCCAGGTTCATCCATGTTACAGCAAATGGCAAAATTTTGTTCGTTTTGGGGACTGAGTAATGGGAATGATTCTTGACTAGAATGAGCATAGATATTGAACAAACTCCACAAGAACCAAAAGGATTATGAAGTCCCTTTCAATAATCCAAGACTTGATGTTTAAAATGTGGCAGAGCTTGTCCGAAGAATTGGTGCTTTTGAGCTGTGGTGTTGGAGAAGACTCTTGACAGTCCCTTGACTGCAAGGAGAGCCAACCAGTCCATCCTAAAGGAGATCAGTCCTGGGGGCTCATTGGAAGGACTGATGCTGAAGCTGAAGCTCCAATACTATGGCCACCTGATGCGAAGAACTGACTCATTTGAAAAGACCCTGATGCTGGGAAAGATTGAAGGCAGGAGGAGAAGGGGACAGTAGAGGATGAGATGGTTGGATGGCATCACTGACTCAATGGACATGTGTTTGATTAAACCTTGAGAGTTGGTGATGGACAGGGAGGCCTGGCATGCTGCAGTCCATGGGGTCGCAAAGAGTCGGACATGACTGAGCGACTGAACTGAACTGAACCTAACGTTCATGGCATTAGTATAATAATTATTATTTCTCAATGGACGGCCAAGCCTCCCTGCCCTGGGCTCTCTCCTAGTTCCTCTCAGTCTTCCCTATTTATCTCACCAGCTTTAGGAGGGAGGCGAGCTGCTCTGCACCCCCTCAGTCAAGGGAAGGGATGGGCAGAACCCTGTGTGATAACATCCCCTGCTCCATTTGGTCTTCTGAATGCTCCCTGGGATGTCACAGGAAGAGCCTCTCGCCTGCCCCACCCTCCTCCCAGGGCATTTTCTTTTTCATATTCTTTTCCCTCACGGTTTCTCATAGGATATTGAATATAGTTCCCTGTGCTATACAGCAGACCTTGTTATTTATCCATTCTGCATATATTATAATTGCCACCTGCTCATCCCAAACTCCCACCCTCCCCTCCCGCATCCATCCTCCTTAACCCCTGGCAACCACAGGTCTGTTCTCTAAACTCTGTGAGTCTGTTCGTCTCTTGTATATAAGTCCATTTTTGTCATACTTTAGA
This sequence comes from Ovis aries, assembly GCF_016772045.2. NCBI lineage: Eukaryota > Metazoa > Chordata > Mammalia > Artiodactyla > Bovidae > Ovis > Ovis aries. Next base: position 6,639,022 of record NC_056054.1, on the reverse strand, counting down.
TTCCACATTTAAGTGATGTCATCTGCCATTTGTCTTTCTTTTTCCAACTTACTTCACTTAGTACGATAATCTCCAGGTCCACCCATGTTGCTGCAAATGGCATCATTTCACTCTTTTTAATGGCTGAGTAGTACTCCATTGTATGTCTCGGCTATTGTGAATAGTGCTGCTATGAACACAGGTGCATGTATCTTTTTGAATTATAATTTTGTCTGGATATATGCCCAGGAGTGGGATTGCTGGATCATATGGCAACTTTATTTTTAGTTTTCTGAGGAGCCTCTGTACTGTTCTCCATAGAGAATTTTTTTTTTTTTTTTAATCAGAGCCTGGGTCTTTCTTCTCACACTGAAAAGTCCCAGTGCCCCTCTCCACTGCCTTTAGGGCTCATCTTCATTATTTACCGTGGTGACATACTGGCTGGCACCCTGTGCCACTTTCTGCCTCTTTCTCACAGGCAGTTAGAGACGCGGTGTTTTTAAACCATAGAACTCAGACAAGAGTTATATAACCTGAAACTTCTCAGGAGAACATGGGTCTGTGGTCAAGCTGCCACCTTTATGTAAACCCTCATCTGCGGCTCTCCCCATCACACCACAGTTATGTCCTATATCTGTGATTCCCACAAAACCGTGCCTCTTTTAGGCCTGTGTGGTGGCTGGCATAAGATACATGTCCTAAAGAAGGGAATATGTATGATAATTCTTATTAAGGAAGGTGCAAATTTAACTGTTGTGATGCATGTTAAAAATTCTACCACCCTTATTGATTATTTCTACCTCAGGGTGATTTTTTTTCAAGTACTCTTCAATTTTGTTTTATTTTGGCTCATCTGCCCATCCACAGAGATAGAGGGATGACATCTTTAGCCATCGTTGCAGAACTTCGCTGACTGTGTATTTTACAACAATGCCCTTTGCATCATTTTCTGGTCCCACATGCTCTTCCAAGACCGTGTCCAGAGGTACAGTCTGTTTCACCATCCTTTGAAGCCAGGGGGCTTGTGACAATTTCAACCAAAAGAAGATGATGAAAGTGATGCTATGTGACTTCTGGGCCCAGGTCATAGAAGGTACAGCTGCTACCTATCTCTCTTGGGATGCCCATCCTTGGATCCCAGCCGTCAGACTGTGGAAAAGCTCACACCAGCCCTGGGGAGAGACTCCAGGGGAAGGTACATAGAGAGAAACTGAAGTCCTCAGCCAACAGCCACCAAGAGCCCCAGTGAGTGAATGAGTCCTCAGGGCATTCCAGCCTCCAGACTTTCAGTTTTACAGCTGAGACCCCAAAAGATATGAAATAGAGCCAAACCATCTCTGTTCTAATCTGTCCTCGTTGCTGACCCATAGAACTCCTGAACACATTAGGTTATTGCTTTTTATCACTAAGGTCTGGGGTAACCTGTTTTGCAGACATATAACTAGGACACTGGTGTATAGTCAAGATGCAAAGAAATAGTGAATCTGAAAATAAAATGTGCTTCCTAGTCACAGTGGTCCTTGTTCTCTTTATACTAATAAATCATGTTTTTAGGGATAAAAAAATAATTGCTTCATTCTGTATCATCTGCCTCTTCTGCTGACACTAATGTGCTGCGTAAAAACTCATTTTCCACATTACCTAATTCTGAAAGGAGTGACTACACCAATGAAAGCCGACGACAGTGTTTCTTCCTGAGCTGTGACCCAGATCCGAGCACCACTCATTCAGTTCACTGAAAACAAGCTTCCCTTCCTGAACTCCTTTGCTTCTCTTTGATAAATGCTCTATTGATGCAAAGAACCAACTCATCGGAAAAGATCCTGATGCTGGGAAAGACTGAAGGCAGGAGGAGAACAGGACGACAGAGGATGAGATGGTTGGATGGCATCATAAACTCAATGGAAGTGAGTTTGAGCAAACTCCGGGAGATAGTGAAGGACAGAGAAGCCTGGCATGCTGCAGTCCTTTGGGTTGAAAAAGAATCAGATATGACTTAGTGACTGAACAACAACTGCAAGCATTGAAAAAATATTTAAGTTGACTTTTAAAACAAACATTCAATTAATAGGTCAATCTTTGGTGAATCTATCAATAAAAAGGCTTCCCTAGTAGCTCAGCTGGTAAAGAATCTGCCTGCAAAGTAGGAGACCCCGGTTTGATTCCTGGGTAGGGAAGATTCCCTGAAGAAGGGATAAACTACCCATTCCAGTCTTCTTGGGCTTCCCTGGTGGCTCAGCTGATAAAGAATCTTCCTGCAATGAGGGAGACCTGAGTTCGATCCCTGGGTTGGGAAGATACCCTGGAGAAGGGAAAGGCTACCCATTCCAGTGTCTGGCCTGGAGGATTCCATGGACTGTATAGTCCATGGGGCCACATGTGAAAGATGTATAATATGTGATTAAAACTTTTTTTAAGGTGGTGGCATTGAAACTTTTAGACTTTTAAATAAATAAAGAATTTCGTTTCCTTAGGATGTTAACAACAAAAGTGCTCAAGAAAAAGTAGAGGCTCCTCTGTCCATGGAATTCTCCAGGCAAGAATACTGGACTGGGTGGTTCCCACTCTAGGGGATCTTCCCAATCCAGAGATTGAACCCAGGTCTCCTGAATTGCAGGCAGATTCTTTACCATCTGAGCCAGGGAAGGGAAGTGATAGGAAACCTCAATAGATCACAGTCATGTAAAAATGCAAAAGGTTAAAAAAGAATTATTGCCCCAAAATTTCCTGGCCTTGAGTTCTTTCAGTGAGTTTCTTAAGCTTTCAAAGAGAATTTACAGCTATATAAACCCATCCAGAAGATGAAAAAGTACTAAAAGTTAGCTTTCATATATTGGATGAAATTTGCTTAATATAAGACCCAAACTTGATAAAGCTAGAATGAGAAAGGAAACTATATAGACTTTTCCATGTATAACTTTAAAAATTGCTGGAATATACATTAAATTACAGCTTTTAAAACATAACATTAAAATTAAATTGAATTCATATTAGAGGAACAAGGATAATTTAATATTAGGAAATTATATATATGTATGATGTATACATTCAGTTCAGTTCAGTTCAGTCGCTCAGTCGTGTCCGACTCTTTGTGACCCCATGAATCACAGCACGCCAGGCCACCCTGTCCATTACCAACTCCCAGAGTTCACACAAACTCATATGTATACATTACATCTAATATATACAATATGTAATTATGTATATAGTATGCCTGGAGAATCCCAGGGACAGAGGAGCCTGGTGGGCTGCCGCCTATGGGGTCACACAGAGTCGGACACGACTGAAGTGACTTAGCAGTAGCAGTATGTATATATATATATGGCATAGTGACTTTAATATAAAAACCAAACGCATATGCATAAATGCTAAAAAAGCATTGTTTTCCCCCTTTCCCATCATCATTATTTAAAATTGCCCTGGAAGTTCTAAACAAAAATCCAATGATTAATAACTATCAGATTTAAAAACACAAAATAATCATTATTGGCCTATGTATAATACTGTGCCCAGGAAACTTCACCAAATCAAGTGAAAACCTTTTTGAACTATGAATTAATGGAGACATAACCAACACAACATAAACTTTCAAAATAATAGTAGGTTGTATTATACCAGCAAAACAATTAGAATAACAGCTAGAGCAGGAATACCATCCTCAATAGCATATATATATATATAATTAATAAAATAAAATTAATAAACTAATAAAATCAATAAAATTAATAAGATACATGTTGGAGAAATTTTTTAATATGCATTTTAATGAGACACAAAAAATAAAACCTGAATAAGTTAACTAGTCTGTCATGTTTCTGATGGGATACCAAATATAAAGACATAAATTCAAGTTAACCTATGCATCTCACACAACCCAATCACAGTTTTAAAGCAATATTTTTAATCTTGGGTTTCCCTGGTAGGTCAGTGGTAAAGAATCTGTCTGCCAATACAGGAAACAGGGGTTCGATCCCTGATCCAGGAAGATCCCGCATGCCAGAGAGCAGATAAGCCCATAAGTCCATGTGCCACCAACCCACTGAGGCCCAGGAGCCACAGCTACTGAGCCCACGTGCGGGGAGTACTGAGGCCTGAGCACCCTCGAGCCCACGCCTCACAAGAGAGGCCACCACAAGGAGAAGCCACTCTCCACAACCAGAGGAAAAGCCAGCGCAGCAACCAAGACCCGGCACAGCCAAACACAAACAAATAAAAAATACTTTTAAAATTTAACCTGGATAAAATCAGATTAACTTGTCTTTAAAAACACACACACACACACACACAAAAGTCGTCCAAATAGCTCTTTTAGAACAATGCAAAAAAATGCTACTCAATTCTAAATGTAATAAAAATGGAAAAAAATCATGTTTCTCACACAAAAGAAGGCAGGTCAACAGAACTAAAGACATAAACCTGAACTAGGCCAAATACACGTAAGAACTTATTATCTGATTTAATAAAAAAAGAAGAAAAAAAGGAAATCGCCAGAAATCAATGGGCAAAGACTAGATTATTCTATATATAGAGTGTGAAAACTGAAATTTGGGGAAAAAAATTAATCCTCAATTCATACTATAAAAAAAATAAATCCTAAGTGTAATTTTGAAAGATGAAAACCACAGAAAACTAAAAATATGTTCTAGCTTAAATTTAAAAGTCCAGATACTTAATTAAACATTTACAACAAAAATTTTCTCTGCACCAGGAATTGAAAGTAAGGAAATATTGGTAATAAATATGAAAGACAAGAGGTTAATATCACTAATTAATAAAGAATAAGTGTTAGCTGAATAAGAATAATACAATATACTCAATCAGTGGGCAAACAGCCTTGACGGCTACGTTGATGAGGCTTCTTGGATTCAGAAACTGCTGATGTGAAGATGACCTGTCCCACTTTTCTGGAGAGAAACCTAACAGATGGTATCCAAAGCATTAAACAAAGTCACGCCTTTGGCTCTAGTTATTTCATCTTGGAATTGTATCCTAAGGAAAGCTGAAACAAGAACAGAGACTTATGTGCCCATGTTTCTGATCTCCACGTGATTTATAATGTGGAAACAGCAACCAAACTAAGCAGCCTTCCAAGGGAATATATAAGAGTGAGGCATCCAGTAGAAGGAATATCTTTTATAAAGTCACTGGATATTTTATCTGAAGAATTTTGGTAAAAATCCTCATGATACAATTTTAAGTAAAACAAGACACAGAACTTTGTATCAGGGAGATTATGGGAATGTGCGGAAATGGCCTGGCAGGCCAACAGGTGCTGGGCCTAAAGCGGTGGTCGGAACGTGTGCTTTTTTTTCTTCTCCTTTAGTTTCTACTTTCAAATTGTTCAAAACTACGTATGTGCATTTCAGTTCAGTTCAGTCGCTCAGTCGTGTCCGACTCTCTGCGACCCCATGAATCACAGCACGCCAGGCCTCCCTGTCCATCACCAACTCTCAGAGTTCACTCAGACTCACGTCCATCGAGTCTGTGATGTCATCCAGCCATCTCATCTTCTGTCATCCCCTTCTCCTCCTGCTCCCAATCCCTCCCAGCATCAGGGTCTTTTCCAATGAGTCAGCTCTTTGCATAAAGTGGCCAAAGTACTGGAGTTTCAACTTCAGCATCAGTCCTTCCAAAGAACACCCAGGACTGGTCTCCTTTAGAATGGACTGGTTGGATCTCCTTGCAGTCCAAGGGACTCTCAAGAGTCTTTTCCAACACCACAGTTCAAAAGCATCAATTCTTTGACGCTCAGCCTCCTTCACAGTCCAACTCTCACATCCAAACATGACCACTGGAAAAACCACAGCCTTAACTAGACGGGCCTTAGTTGGCAAAGTAATGTCTCTGCTTTTGAATATGCTATCTAGGTTGGTCATCACTTTCCTTCCAAGGAGTAAGCGTCTTTTAATTTCATGGCTGCAGTCACCATCCACAGTGATTTTGGAGCCCCAAAATCCCCATCTGTTTCCCATGAAGTAATGGGACCAGATGCCATGATCTTCATTTTCTGAATATTGAGCTTTAAGCCAATTTGTTCACTCTTCTCTTTCACTTTCATAAAGAGGCTTTTGAGTTCCTCTTTACTTTCTGCCATAAGGGTGGTGTCATCTGCGTATCTGAGGTTATTGATATTTCTCCCGGCAATCTTGATTGCAGCTTGTGCTTCTTCCAGCCCAGCGTTTCTCATGATGTACTCTGCATATAAGTTAAATAAGCAGGATGACAATGTACAGCCTTGCCATACTCCTTTCCTATTTGGAACCAGTCTGTTGTTCCATGTCCAGTTCTAACTGTTGCTTCCTGACCTGCATATAGGTTTCTCAAGAGGCAGGTCAGGTGGCCTGGTATTCCCATCTCTTTCAGAATTTTCCACAGTTTATTGTGATCCACACACTCAAAGGCTTTGGCATAGTCAATAAAGCAGAAATAGATGTTTTTCTGGAACTCTCTTGCTTTTCCCATGATCCAGTGGATATTGGCAATTTGATCTCTGGTTCCTCTGCCTTTTCTAAAACCAGCTTGAACATCTGGAAGTTCACGTTTCACATACTGCTGAAGCCTGGCTTGGAGAATTTTGAGCATTACTTTGCTAGCTTGTGAGATGAGGATGATAGAAATATAAGCATGCTTGTCAGAAGCGAGCAAGACTCCATGGGGGGCTGGGGAAAGAGATTATATTGACACATATATGTGGAATCTAGAAAAATGGTACAGATGAACCTGTTTTCAGGGAAAGAATAGAGATGCTGACATAAAGAATGGACGTGTGGACACAGTGGGGAAAAGAGAGGTGAACAGACTGGGAGATCAGGATGGACAGATAAACACCACCTTGTGTGAAATAGATAGCCGGCGGGAAGCTGCTGTACAGCACAGGGAACTCGGCTCGGTGCTCTGCAATCATCTAGAGGGAGGGGAGTGTGGGGTGGAAGGGAAGGAACATATGTATACACAGAGCTGATGCACTTCATTGTACAACAGAGACTAACATAGCATTGTAAAGCAATTATACTCCGATTTTAAAAACTGGGTAATAAGGGGAAGTAATAATGGGGGCCTGTCCTGCAGGACAGGAGAAATGGGACCCACGGTTCATGAGGAGGTGCTGGCCGCTGCATGGTACCCGTGAAACAGGAAGCAAGTGTCTTCCCCAGTTCAGTTCAGCCCCTCAGTCATGTCCGACTCTTTGTGACCCCATGGACTGCAGCACTCCAGGCCTCCCCGTCCATCACCAACTCCTGGAGTTTACTCAGACTCATGTCCATTGAGTCGGTGATGCCATGCAACCATCTCATCCTCTGTCGTCCTCTTCTTCCCCCGCCTTCAATCTTTCCCAGCATCAGGGTCTTTTCCAATGAATCAGTTCTTCGCATCAGGTGGCCAAAGTATTGGAGTTTCAGCTTCAGCATCAGTACTTCCAATGAATATTCAGGACTGATTTCCAGGACTGACTGGCTGGATCTCCTTGCAGTCCAAGGGACTCTCAAGAGTCTTCTCCAGCACCACTTCGGTCTTCCCCAGAGACCGAAGGAAAAGAGAAGGGCATGTAGGTGGCATTTCAGGGCAGCAGCAGGAAGTGGATGGAATTCATGTTTCTTTCTCAGATTGCCTCAAGACTGTTGGTAACCTTCAAAAATGGGGTGGGGCTATGGAAGGGCTAGAAGGCCTGAGACTATAATGTGGAATCAGGTAAACTGGTGCTGGCAGAGGATGAGAGGAGACCACGCCCATTGCAGATCCACGTGAAATGGAGACCACAGTTCATACTGGGCACCGTTAGCACAGCCGTGTGATTTCCAAGGAACCCCAAATGGTACAGGAGGTACATAGAGCCATTGAGTGAACTGTGCCTGGGTCCACACCCTCCTGCCCTGTAGCTAAGGCTCCTGAGCTTTGTTGGGGACTCAGGTTCTAGTGTTGCTAAACCTTCTCCGTCTTTGCGTCTCTCCCAGGCTCCAAGCCAGCAGATCAAAAGAAGCATTGAATAAAAGAGGACTGATCTGAAATGCGGGCATCATTCTGGGTAAAGGAGATGAATTGCTTTTGAATCTCATGGAAATACCAAAGAAATATCAGAGTCAATAAAACTATCATCCTGGAATTCGAATAGATATGCCAGCTGTATGTCTGGAACTTCGCGGTCATTCTGTATACCACTCAGGAACTCGTGGGTATCATGTGATTTCTCCTCCAAATGTTCTTTCTCAAGCTAGTAAGTGAAGGTCAGGTTCAGTTGCAGTTTCCTTAAGCATCAGGCCTGGGCATTTATGGGAAGAACCCAAATGGCCCAGTGAAAGACAATGAAACAACAGGCCTGTCTCACTAAGGGTTTCCTCTGTTAACTCACAGGGGAGACTGTGGGCTGATTTTCTGGGATGGGCTGAGGAGGGCTGCCCTTCCACATGTTGCTCTCTGCATATCGACAGCCCAGGTGCTTGGTGGGTTCCCCTCCCAGATTTCTGAGCTGCTATAATCTCTGTTCCCTGCAAGCCCATTTCCCCTTCCTGACCCACTCCCCTCTCTCGGCGCCCCACTCTGTTACATACCCAGATGCAAAAAATCCACTTCCTCTGCCCATCTGTGTTTTTCAAGTCTCTCCAGGCTTCACTCTTTGGTCTTAAAAAGTCCTCTGCAGTCACTATAAATGTGCCTGTCTTTGGTGAAATATCATACTAATGGCTCTAGCGTGCATTGTGAAAATGGTATCTAATGCTTCCAGAATATAAAAGCATGAAAGACCAAGGGGAATCATCTCAGTAGGGAGCGGGCAGCAGTCCCAAGAGGATATTTTTAAACTCTGTCTTGTGTTTGGGGAGCGGCCAGTCTCCTGGGCTTCCTGCTGAACGCCAGTGCCACTGCTGAAGGACATCTCTGCACTCAGGTTTGGGGTCGGTGGGGCCAGGATGCTGAAGCCAGATGCTTGCCCAAAGAAGGAAGCTGGTGAGCAGAGATGGAGGGGGGTGACGAGGGGATAGAGGTACTTAGCTGGATGCGGAGCCCCTCCGAGATGCTGCCTGGGTTGTGGGAGCAGCAAGGGGTAGGCAGGCTGCAGGATCGGCTCCCTGCAGGCAGTGAGGTCTGGAGAGAGTGGGTTTCCTCGGGACAGCCGTGTCACCCCTAACAATTCTCTCTTCCTCTTCTCTCTGTAGAGAGGAGCCCTGGATGTTGGGTCAGGCCACAGCGGTCACCTTGGGCTGCTGCTCAAGCCCCCTGAATCACATCCAATGAGTAAGGGAGGTATGGAGTTACCCGCCCCGAAGAAGAGTTAGCTGTCCCACACCAGGATGGGAAGATGGGCACCAGGTGAACTGACCAAAGCCTCTGCTGTCCCTCAGTAGGGAAGCTGCCCACAGTATGTTCCTCCCACTCCCTCCATGCCTTGACTTACTTCATTTTTCTTTATTTAACACTCTCTGAGACTCTAACACACATTTATTTGATTTGTGACCTGTCTCCTCCTATCAGAATCTGAGTTCCACAAGGGCAAGGATTTGCTTTTTGATCATAACTTGAGTGCCTCCCTGGCATGTATTGCTGCTACTGCTGTTGCTAAGTTGCTTCAGTCGTGTCTGACTCTGTGCAACCCCATAGATGGCAGCTCACCAGGCTCCCCTGTCCCTGGGATTCTCCAGGCAAGAACACTGGAGTGGGTTGCCATTTCCTTCTCCAATGCATAAAAGTGAAAAGTGAAAGCGAAGTCGTTCAGTCGTGTCTGACTCTTAGCAACCCCATGGACTGCAGCCCACCAGGCTCCTCCGCCCATGGGATTTTCCAGGCAAGAGTACTGGAGTGGGGTGCCGTGGCCTTCTCCTCTGGCATGTATTAGGTGCTCAATAAATATTTGTGGTAGAAAAAGGGGAAGGGTAGAGGGAAGGAGGACTTCTCCTTCCACCTGAGGACAGCTGAAAGACTGCTGCTGTGTCATCTCCGCTGGGCACCATCGCAGCTCTGACCAGCTCCATCTCCAACTGCCGGCCTTGCTCGGGAACTTTGTCCTCTGCTCTCTGCTCATCCAGGTGATGCCCTGGTTGAGGTCTCCTTTGAACAGTGGGACTAAGAACATCCCAGATGAGGGAAAACAACCCCAGAGCTGCAAGAAGCAAAGCATCTTAGGATCCTGGAGCAGAGGCGTGGGGAGAGCCGTCCCTCTATGTTAAATTCTCCGGGCACATCTGCTCCGACAGGCTCAGGAAAGGACCCCAGCCATGCAGCTCTGTCCTTGCCACAGCTCCAGGCTGTCCTTCTGAGTCAGGCTCTTCTCTCCTGTGCCCTGAGCATCTCCCACCCCGAGGACGGAGCCTGTCTGGTCTGGACCACTTGCTGCGCCTCTCAGGACCTTCCCTCCCTCCCTACACGGGTGGAAGGGGTGGTGTTCTTTGGATGTGTGTTGGCTCTTTGTGGGTTGAAGAAGCTGGGACAGAAGACCCCCATCTCCACGCAGAAAGCCTTACACTCATCTTCCTAACTGACTGGGGGGCAGGGGGCGGAGACTGAGGGATGGTGAGGGAATCGTTTCTCATACTCCATCCTTTCAAATGCAAGTATCCAAACCTAAGCAGCTACCCCTTTGGGGTTCTCTTTAGGACAATGAGAAGTTTCTCCCATTCCTGGCATCCCTCCACCTTTGGAGAATTAAGGCTCTCCCGAAGCCAGATTCCTGCGGCCTGAATGGGGCTTGCTCTGTTACTGTGTGTGCATGTCCACAGCAAGTGGGCACCTGCGTTTCTGGGATGCTTGCCATCTGGAATCGTGTGACTTCCTCACTGCGCGCCTATTTCTGGACTCAGAGGGGAACTGGATCAGAAGCAGGCATCCTCTGCCACGTCCCCCAGCTGTCCGGCAGACACAGGTCAGATGTCCCGCTCCTGCTCAGCTGGTTCCCTTGGCCACTGGGAGCCGGGAAGGCATGGGATTCAGCCCCGCTTCCTGCTCAACAGCATCAAGTGGTCAGACCCATGGGCCAGGCACAGAGAACGTCCTGGAAGGCAGCCTCACCCCTCTCCCCTCCTCTGTGTGTTCTCTGTCTTGGGCTGGCATGTCTCCTGGCAGCTCAGCAGCTGCAGTGAGTCCAGAGCTTCCACTTGTCACCAGACCACTCAGCGTGGAAGTCACCAGGAGCCCTCAGGGGCCACAGGGAGATTATCCTAGTGGCCAAGGCCAGCAAGTCTCATGTCTTGGTGACTCCCACCTGGCTGCAAGCTTCTCCCTGGACAGCAGGTGGGGGACAAGCCTGGAGGAGTCTCCTGGAGATGGAGACCAGAAGCCCTTTCTCCAGTGCACTTGGGAAAGGTTTGTCTCTTACGTCCCTTTCATGTATTTTATTCTAATGAGGAGTGGAAAAGTAAAATTTAAAACACACCCGTGAGGAGCAAGATGCTCTAAATTTAGATCTGACCAGGTGTTACCTCCTAAGGCTGATTTAGGAATGGGAGGAAAATGGGCTGGGGGCTGCCCTGCAGACGCCAGTGCCTGCCAAGAGGTGGGGAGGGCAGGGAGGCGGCAGGGAAGGCGGGATGGTATTGAAATAAAGCCCTGGGGAGAAAGCCCACCCCAAGCCGTGATGTGGGAAACGTGGGCTCATTTGTTTCACACATAAAACACACCTGGGGAAGCACAACGTTTCTAACCATAAATATTTAAGAGACAGTACGTTTCCGTTCTGTTCAGAACCTTGTTTTCCTACGATAATACAATATTTCCATGGAAGGCATTGATTTGGAGGGATTAGTTTAAAAATATCAAATTCTCTTCTATTTATAATTTGTTTCTGAGAGTAATTGTAAGAAATGGTGCTATGTTTTGAACAATTCAAGATTTAAACACAAAGAAAATTTAATGAAATTAGAGAGGATAGGAAGTTATGCAAGGGTCTGAAGTGTTTCCATGAAACCAACATTTTTTAGTTGAATACCCTTTTGGTAAACAGGTGCTATTACCCTTGAGAGGAAATCAATGGGTAGAAATAAGCAAATGTGCAGGCCCTGTATGTATATATACACACATATTTATATATATATAAAGGAATATATATATATGTATATAAAGGAACCAATAATATATATAATACATATTTTATATATAATATACATTTATATGCATTATATAAATATGTATTTTTTGTATAATAAAATTGAAAGACACTTGCTCCTTGGAAGAAAAGCTATGACAAACCTTGACAGCATATTAATAAGCAGAGACATCACTTTGCTGACAAAAGTTCATGTAGTCAAAGCTATGGTTTTTTCAGCAGTCATGTATAGATATGGGAGTTGGACCATTAAAGAAGGTTGAGCACTGAAGAATTGATACTTTTGAACTGTGGTGCAGGAGAAGACTCTTGAGAGTCCCTTGGACTGCAAGGAGACCAAACCAGTCATTCCTAAAGGAAATCAACCCTGAATATTCATTGGAAGGACTGATGCTAAAGTTGAAGCTACAATACTTTGGCCACCTGATGCGAAGAGCTGACTCATTGGGAAAGACCCTGATGCTGGGAAAGATTGAGGGCAAAAGGAGAAAGGGCCAACAGAGGATGAGAAGCTTGGATGGCATCACTGACTCAATGGGCATGAGTCTTAGCATTATTTGGAAGGTAGTGAAAGACAGGAAAGTCTGGCGTGCTGCAGTTCATGGGGTTGCAAAGAGTCTGACATGACTTAGCAGCTGAACAACTATATATAAATATATTTTATGGTATGTGTATTATGGTATATATATGATTATACATATAGTATATATTATGAAATATTTTGGTATATAATATGTTTGGTATATAATGGATATATATCATGAATATGCATAATGGATATTTACCATGGTATATATGGTACACCTTAAATATATATATATAATATATTATATATGTATACAATGGTACATATATTATCATGTATATATATATACATGGTGCACACATATGTAAAACACAGCCCAATATACATCAAGAAGATAATCATTGAATAGAGAAAAGCTGTAAATACTGATATATAAATATTATATATACATGATATATATAAAAAGATAATCTAAACCTAATCCAAAGAAAAATGATAAACTGGAAAAGTATATTTAGCACACATACCCACCAAAAAGTTAATATGACTACAAAGAGATGCTGAAAATTGATTAAAAAGAAAAAAAAGGACAGTTAAATAGAATCTTGGTCAAGAGCAAAACTGTTGACTCTTCGCTTAATATGGCAACTGCTTCCTAAAAGGGTAACCATTCAGAAACGTCACCTTCATGGAGACACTTCAGCCCTTGTTGGTAGCATGAGGGGCCTGGCCTGCTACACGGAGGAGGCCCTGGTGGGAGTGGGGACTGTGAATGATGGAAGACGGAAGCTGTCAGAGACCGGGCAGTGGGATCTGGGCTGAGTTCCCTGCTCTGCCTGGGATTGCAGCATAAGAGAAATATTTCCACCAGTAAAGTCACACCAGGCGGGATCAGGTACCTTTTGGGAGAACGTGGCTGTGCACAAAACAAGTGTATATTCTGGAGCAATAGTATGGATAGAAGGAAGCAGAGATCTCTGTTCTTACTCCCTGACCTTGGGCAATAAGATTCTCTGTCTCCTCTTCTCCTTATTTTCTGAGCCTGAATGTACTGGAGCTCTGTGCCCACCTCCGACTTGCTTTCCACCATCGGCATGGTTGGATGGCCAGGAGAAGTATGGCTACAGTCACCAGGGGGCCTCAGTGACGATGTGACACTGTGGGGCCAGCAAGACCACCCCAAGGTGGTGGATGGTACATGTCTTCACTGACACTGGCAGACAGCAATTGCTCAGTTGACAGGTAAATGACAAAGCCATTAAGCCCACAGAAGTGTCTCGCTTAATTCCCAGTGGAATCAGTCCTGACATTACAACCTAGAGAACCATGATTTTCTCGCACTCACTCTCTCAGGCAGCCATCCTCCAGCTGCACAAGCCAGAGACTCAGAATTCATTCTTGACACCACCCTCAGAGGTAGCATGACCACATAATTCATTGTTCAAACCGAGTCGCTTAGGGGAGTAAAGGGAGGAGCCACTCAAGGTCATGATGAATGAGCAGACATAACCCAGGACTGTCCCAGTGAATCGAAACCTTCATCCACCCAACTCAGAACCAACCCACCACCTGATTCTGTCAACTCATAAATATCTCTCAAATCTGTCCTCTTCCTCCACCCAAACCACCTTGATTCCAATTACCATCTTCTCTTCTCTGGAATTCCCTGGTGGCTCAGATGGTAAAGAATCCACCTGAAATGTGGGAGACCTAGGTTCGATCCCTGGGTTAGGAAGACCCCCTGGAGAAAGAAATAGCTACCCACTCCTGTATTCTTGCTTGGAGAATTCCATGGACAGAGGAGCCTGGCAGATTACAGTCCATGGGGTCACAAATAGTCGGACATGACTCAGAGACTTTCAGTTCTCTAGGCTGAGGTCCGCTCACATGCATACTGGTTTCCAGCCAGGTGATCATTTCACACAGTCCCTGCTGTGATGGAAAAGGCTGCCTGATTACTGAGTACACATGTAACACTGTGTGATTTAAAATTTCGCTTATCTAGAGCTCCAATTTCGTTTCCACAATGGCAACCCACTCCAGTGTTCTTGCCTGGAGAATCCCAGGGGCGGGGGAGCCTGGTGGGCTGCTGTCTATGGGGTCGTACAGAGTCGGACACGACTGAAGCAACTTAGCAGCAGCAATATGTGCTCTCACATGTCTACTGTGTTTCAGTGTCCACTGAGCTTCCAGTCTGAATTTGATATTTATCACTCCCTACCCCTCCTCACCCCCACCCCCAACCAAATTCGCTACTTATTTCCATAGCTCTGGGGGATTCTTCGAATTCAACAACTCCTACTTCATGTCTCATTCTTTGAAAAACAAATTCTAGATTTCACTGAAAATTAATTTTTTTCTTCCAGATAATCTTTTTAAGGGGAAAGCTAGCAAGAAGCAGAGGAGCTGTGAATTACCAACATTTTTCCATTTTTATTTAGGAAATGTTACATAGAAATAGTAGTGTTTCAACAGATTGAAACAAACTACACTATTACTTATCGAAGGTTAACAATGAAAGACATTGTTACCAGAAATCTGCCTAATATCTAAGAGAAGTAACAACTATGTTATAGCTCAGAAGCATATACTTTGATATTAGTATCATTTTACAGAGCAAGTAAGACACATGCTCCTGTGGTTAAAGGATCCACCAAACACATTCTCAACATATAGGGTGGGGAGGGATGGAATTCAACAAAAACACATACCTAAGTAATGCATGATAGTGACTCCTAGGTAAAATATGCTGTTGTCAAAATTTGTTTCAGAATAACTTAAATGCTTTAGAGAGGAAATTTTGAAGCATTATTTCTTAACAGATTGTCTTCAATCTAGCTATGGAAGAAAACTACACATCCACAGGGGTGTTTCCCCTCCTGAGGGCCAGAAGTTATTCCTATCCTAAGGTTTGTGATGTTGCTGAGGACCGCTAGATATAGCTCGGGGTGGAGGGGCAAGAATCCCAAAACAAAGGTGGAGAAAAGCAGAAAAAAAATGTCTGTAACTCCAGGTCCCTGGCCATCTCTTGATGTTGCTACTTATCTCCTGCCCAGATGTTGTGGCCATTAGTATATACAGGTCCTACCAAATCAAAGCAATGAACATTTTCAGCTTCATCATCAAAAACAAGACCCACCAAAAAACAAATCTCATGGATGACAACTGTAGCAGGCTGAATGGTGGCCCCTGGAGACATCAGGTCCTAGTTCCTGTTAACTGTGACTGTGACTTTATTTGGGAGATTCAGCTAAGGATTTTGAGATGGTTATGGATTATCCAGGTGGGCCTTAAGCATAATCATTAGACTCCTAACAAGAAGGAGACAGAGGGAGGTTTTCCTCACATGGACGAGGAGAAGGCCATGCAAGACAGAAGCAGTGATGTGGCCATAAGCCAAGCAATACTGGCTGCATCAGGAGCTGAAGGGGCCGAGACACAGATTCTACCCTGGAGCTCTGGGAGGGAGCACAGCACCGTCAACCCTCTGATTTCCCCTGGAGAAACTGACTTTAGACTTCTGAGCTCCAGAATGTGAGAGAACACATTTCTGTGGTTCTAAGCCTCCAAATCTGTGGCAAAATTGTCACAAAAGCCACAGGAAAGAAATCTGACTGTTTCAGACAGCCTTCTAGGGTCTCAAGCAAAGAAAATTCTTGCCTGCTACTAAGAAGGCAGCTCATGGGATGTTTACAAGAGCCCCAAGAATCAGGTGTATTAAGAAGGCAGATCTAAGCATCTGGACAGAGGTCCCGTGATGCATTGTTACAAGCGCACAGTGGAATGACGGAGCTCTGGCAGCAGGTTTCCTCCTCATCAGATATGCTCTAGATACTAGGGACTGCGCACTCTTTACCCACCTTTCAATCTGCACAAAAACCTAGGGCAACCTAGCTGAGCCCCTCATCTAAGGTAACAGAGTTAGTGGCTAGGACTCTGATTCTTACTGTGTTACACCTTTTTCCATTGCATCAACCTGGCTTATTTTAGAAGTTCAAATAAGACCTGTTAAACACTGAACTTTGAGACTCAGAGAACAGTGACCCAAGAGTTCATGGAATTTCCTAAAGCCCAGTTCTCCATATTAAGATGTCCCCAAAGCACAGAAGATAACTCTAAGCTGAGCGACGTCCAGTACTGCGTGAGTCATTCAGTCAGTGTCTTATGACGTTTGCCTTTCTGCACGTCAGGGCTCCGAGAGCACCCTGGAGAAGGTCTGGGCAGCACCTCTGACGTCCAGCTTCATCTCTAACTCAGTTCTTCACCTGCATGCGCTTTCTGTTTTCTCCATCTCCCTCTTCTGTCAACAATCATAAAATACATTGTTCTAGAAAAGCCAACTCTATATGAAAGGCTGATTTTGAAGGTTTGTATTCTGATGTATCCGCTTCAAGCTGATAATATCACAAAAATTGGAAGAGGATATATATATATCTGTTCACTTTGTTGTACAGCAGAAACACAGCACTGTAAAACAATTGTATTCCAATTAAAAAATCCACAGCGAGGTCCCCCAGCTCACATTCCTGGTCCCACCCCCGTGCGAGTCATCAGCCTAGGGTGTCTGAATCACCCCACCAATGGTTTATGCCACTTCACCACTGCAAACTAAACAAATTCTTTCCACATTAGCCGGAGGGTTAAAAAAAGACGTTGTGCTCCCGAGGAAAGAGAGACAATTTTGAAATGAGCACTAGAAAGAAAATTAAAAGGAAATAAGACTTCAGCGGACCCTGGGCTGATGGCCCTCACCGACTTCCTTCCTTTCCGGGTGCTGCTGCGGCAGCCTCCGCACTGGGACTTTCCGCGGAAAGCTGGGGGTCCTGGCAGCCTCCCC
The DNA here is from genome assembly GCF_016772045.2 of Ovis aries. Taxonomy (NCBI): domain Eukaryota; kingdom Metazoa; phylum Chordata; class Mammalia; order Artiodactyla; family Bovidae; genus Ovis; species Ovis aries. Next base: position 6,621,652 of record NC_056054.1, on the reverse strand, counting down.
ACTGGGGCTTTCCGCGGAAAGCTGGGGGTCCTGGCCGGGGCGCAGGAGGGGCAGGACCCGCCGGCCTGCGGCCAAGGACAGAAGTTCCCTGGAACAAAGCCGCGTCCAAGAGGGATCCTGTACTAAAACGCCCCGTGAAGGGGGCGCAGCTGGGGAAGGGCTTCCTCCGTCTTCCTTCCGAAGGCGCACGCCCACCCCTCTCCCCTGCCTCCTCAGGTTTCAGCTGCTATTTCATTAGGCTTCTAGGGTGCCTCAAGGTAGCTGAGGAGCCAAGCAGGACGCATGGGGGACCCTCAAAGGCTAACACGAACCATCCAGATCGAGGTTTGGCTAGGAGAGAGCCCCGGCCCTCCTGCTGGAGGTGGAGGGAAACAGTGGCTGGGGTCTCTGCTGCCGTGTCCAGGGGCTCCTCTCTGCATCCAGACTTGCTCACCCACCCAGCAGAAAGCAAGCCCTGTCCTCCTGGGAAGTAGGAGCTGTCAGCCCCGAGTCCTGGGGGGCGGGGGTGGGGGGTCAGTCTCCTGGGTGATGGTTTGATCTCGGTCCTTCCTCCCAGAGGCCTCATGCTGCCTCTGTCTCCTCACCCCAGGCCTGCCTGGTCCCTCCTGGCCCCAGCTTCCTCTCGCCTCTTCCCCTTCCCCCTCCTCCCTCTCCCCTCCGCTCTCCTCCCCTTCTCTTCCCTTCCCCCTCCTCCCCTTCCTCTCAGAGAATTCAGAGGTCAGTTGTCTCTTCCCTCTGCGTCACTTGCTCAGTCCCACCCTGCAGACAACTTCCCCTTCTCTTCTGGGTTTGTCTGTGTCAGAGGCAAAGCCTATGAAACGCCCCATGGAGTTTCATGGGAAACCTTTTCCTTGTCAAGGTGACATTGCAGTGGTGAAAACATCAATTAGACGGTGGAGGAAATTCCATCGTGGAGTAGAAGAATTATGATTTACTGAACTAACACGCACCCCTCCCCAAATACCTATGCACTGCACTTGGGACCTCTGAACGTGAGCTTACTGGGAAATAGGGCATCTTTGTGGGTGTCGTTAGTTAAGATGAGGTCACTTATGGAACGTAACATGGTCCCTGAATGTGATGACTGATATTCTTATAAATGATCAGGAGAAGACACAGGGAAGGCCATATGGCAATGGAGATGGAGGTGGAAGGGATGCATGTATAGCTGCCAGAAGCCAGAAGAGGCTCAGAACAGATCCTCCCTCAGATGATCTGGAAGGAACCGATTCTCCAGACTCCCCAGAACTATAAGAGAATCATTTCTGTTGTTTCAAGACATCGGTTTTTAGTACTTTGTTATGGAAGCCCTAGGAGAATGAATACATTGGGTGATCATGTTAAGGGAAACGCATTGACCAAAACCGCCAGCCCTGGCCAGGCACCATAGCAACCATCTGTATGAGTTATTTTAAGACAGGAGTTCCTAGTAAGGAAGTAAGGAACATGGAACTGATAAGCCACCATCAACCAGAAGAGTTCACGAACGGTAAAAAAAAAAAAAAACAAAAACCAGAGAGACACCACGTGTCCTACCACCTCCCAGAAACCTTCTCGGTGGCATTCATCTCGGATGAGCAAGGTGAGCACCACCAAGAAGGACCCTGAGTCAGAATGATTGGCCAGAGAAAACCCGGAAACTAATCCCATCACCATAAAACCCAAGACTGCAAGCCATGTGGCAGAGCAGTCCTCCTGAGTTCCCCTACCCACCTGCTCTTCACCCGGGCACCCCTTCCCAATAACGTCTCTTGCTTTGTCAGCTTATGTGTCTCCTTGGACAATTCATTTCTGAGTGAAAGACAAGAGTGCACTCTCAGGCCTTGGAAGGGGGCCCCCTTCCTACAATCAGATGCCTGGACTCTGCCCCAGAGGAAAAAGGACCTCTCAGTTTACCTCGTATCACAGCAAAGCCCACAGCCATGGAAAAGGCCCTCCACAATGACTCTCACTCCCAAGCATCAAGAAAGCTATGCTGAAGTCAGCATCCTTGACCCAAAGTGAAGCGAAGTGAAGTGAAGTCACTCAGTCGTGTCTGACTCTTTGCGATCCCATAGACTGCAGCCTGCCAGGCTCCTCTGTCCATGGGATTTTCTAAGCAATAGTACTGGAATGGATTGCCATTTCCTTCTCCAGGGGATCTTCCCTACCCAGGGCTCAAACCCGGGTCTCCCGCATTGTAGACAGAGGCTTTACCATCTGAGCCACCAGGGAAGTCCTTGACCCAAACTGGATACCTAAGGAATCTTCCAGTTGGAATAAGACACAGCAGGCATTTCCATGTCAGGGATTACAGGGTAGTGGAGATCTTTTTCCCCTTAACTCAACCATTCAGTGGTGGAACATTCTTCTACAGCAGAAATTTAAGGGATAGCTTGAGGGTTTAAATTTTTCACCTACTGAGTTGAACAGTAACACAAAACCAAATGGGGGAACAGCAATAGATTGTTCCGAAATACCTTCCACTGGCTGCAAGGAAAGCAGGGTGGGGAAAAAGTGAGCTTTCCTACAACTAACTAGGCTCTTAGTCAGCTTGGGACTTCCTCTGTTCCTTTCTAACTCATTCATCTCTTTGCAAATCAGACGTGTGTGTGTGTGTGTGTGTGTGTGTGTGTGTGTGTGTGTGTGTGTGGTTCTTCCCACTGCATAGACCAGAGGCTGGGAGTCAGTGGGTTGAAATACTTCCTTTCAACAACCTGATAAGCTTCTTTGGAATGACAGCCCCAGCCCCCGGAAGCTTCTCAGCTCAGTCTGTTAATCCTCTATTGAGAGCTGATAATGAGGCTTTGCATTTTTTCTCCTTTAGATGGGTAAAAGGAGCATGAGGTTTTTTTTCTTTTTTTCTTTTTTTTTGATCGGCAGTGTCTATGCAGGTTATTCTTTGGCCCATTAACGTATCACTGCTTAGCACGCTGGTATTCACTTTTCACAAAATGATTAACAACTGACTTTGTCAAAAAAAAGGGGAAGCATCTCCCCTCAGACAATGAGTGCGTTCTGAAGATAAGCCTGACTCAAAGCTCCACACATTTCTTTCTTTTCTCTCATGTGTTTGCTTTTCCAGCTTACAGCTTCCAAAGCAAACTCTGCGGCTGCTGCTGAATCGCTTGCGTGTAACTGCATCAGCTAAGGCAAATGACGGCGACGGGTTTTGTTTTAATCATGGCAGCCATGGATGGGAGGAGGATGGGCTTGGAACTGGACCTCTGGTGTCTCTTTTTCTTCCCAAAAGTCTTTTCCAAATTTCCTCGAGGCAAGTAAGGGTAAACATTTTCACTCTCAACTCACAGAGGAAAATAAACACAGTTGAAGAGGATTAGTGAAGAAGGGCAGGGGAGGGAAGCCTCTGGAACCCTTTCTGTGCTTCATCAAAAGGTCACAAAGCCTTCTGTGTTCTTCCCCTCCTGAGGATCTAAACCTGAATGTCTTTCCACGAGTCACCGCTCTGCCCCGGCCACTAGCAGCATGTGGCCACCGAGCCCCTGAGAAGTGGCTGCTGGGGATAAGGGTATTCTCTATACAGGGGCTTGATGCTAGGTTTCAAAGACACAGTACCGAACAAAAAATTCAAATATGTCATTAATATACTTTTGGAACGGGCCATCCCCTGACACACAATGTATTTGCCTTTGCTTGTTTGTGGATTGTCTCACTTGCAGACCCCTTGAAAGCAGATCTCCCCCAGTACTGCAAGGAATGCAAGTTCCATGAGATTCCACCTGACATAAAAGAGGTCGGGGTCAAGCACTTCTGGGAAAAGCTGCAGCCAAACTCACTTGGGAGCTTGAAAGGAGGTGAGCAAATAAAAGACTCCCACGGTCTTGCAACAAAGAAATACCACCAACTATGTTAAGATGGCATTTCAGAAATGCATGCCCACATGACCCCTTCCCCATCCCTTTTCAACGTCTGCCTAATACCAATTAATATGTCGAGCACCCACTCTTCAGCAAACTCAGTTAAGTGAGTATGTAAGGGCTTGAACAGCTGCCCTGGACAGAAGAGCAATTGAGAAAAAAATGGGGCAAAGCTAGGGACTAACAGTCCAAAGGCAAGCACTCTGTTTAATGGGTGATTTATTTAGGAACATGCTGGGGACTCAGGTCTGGGGACCACAAGGGCCTTTTCTTCCTACAAACTTATCCTGTGTCCAGGAAGCTAGCAGCAGGGACTGACACTCTAACAGGACCCAGTTGCCTTATCTGTGCAGCTGTGTAGTAGTTTGGACAACCTCTCTTTACAGCAGCTTAAAATCAATGAAACAAGCAACAAAGAATGAAGACGAATTTTGAGTTTCGTGTTAACAAGATCATTTTGTTTGCTTAATGTCTTTCTCAGCAGCAACCAGTAGATCCTGTAAGTAGCTATAAACATCTCCACGTCTCAGAATGAGTCTTAAGCCCAAATCTCTGTGTGCTTGAATGACAGCACCTGAAGAATGGGGCTGTTTGGATCTTAAATGCAGAGGGAGGGAGGGTGGACAAGAAAGCAGCTAAGAAGAATGGGCCCGCTCGAGCCAGGTCAGGAGAGTGATTTATTAGTCATGGGATGGGTGCTCTGCAGGCATTTCAAACATCTCCAGAGATGACCTCATGGCTGTTTTTCTCTTTTCAGTGTCAAGTTCAGAGGGAGGTGGGTCAGGGAGAAATTCAGTGCAAAGTTGGGTTGTTGTTGTTCAGTCGCTCAGTCGCGTCTGACTCTTTGCGACCCCAGGTACTGCACACACCAGGCTTCCCTGTCCATCACCAACTCCTGGAGCCTGCTCACACTCATGTCCATCAAGTCAGTGATGCCATCCAGCCAGCTCATCCTCTGTCATCCCCTTCTCCTCCTGCCCTCAATCTTTCCCAGCATAAGGTCTTTCCCAATGAGCATCAGGTCGCCAAAGTATCAGAGCTTCAGCTTCAGCATCAGTCCTTCCAGACCCCTGAATATTCAGGACTGATTTCCTTTAGGATGGACTGGTTTGGCCTCCTTGCTGTTCAAGGGATCCAACACCATAGGGTGGGGAAATGGAAAAGCACTCTGACAAGATTCTTTCCTTACATCCAGATGTTTGCTGTATTTGGGGCGGGGGGTGGGGAAGAACTGTAAAAAGTCTTGGTTTTGGTTTTATATTTAGTAAGTGTTGTTAAGCTTTTCAAATGTTTGTGTTTGATAATTGTTAAAATAGGATGAATAAAGATTATATTGAGGATGTACATTTTTGCTTTTCTAATCTATACATGCTTTTGAAAAGCTCTCTAGCTGACTTTTTATTTTCACAACCTCTGAAAAGAATTGAAAGATAAAAGATCACAGTGCTATCTGATCATCAGCCAAGCTTCTCTCTGAGAAAGGTGAAGATATCTGAGCTGGATGTTCCTTCCTCTCTGATTTATTATGCTAATTGGCTCTGGGGCAACCATACACAAACCTGTTGGTATAGAAGGGATTCTCAGTCTCCTAGCTACATAGACTCCTTTGGGGTGGAATAAAACAGGGAATGCCTTCTCCCCCCTCCAAGCTGAACTGCCTCCTAAGCTTTCCAGCTTTCCCGCAATGCTGTGGGCTGGATCCTTTACCTCGATGGCGCTCACATCTACGAGTACTTTCATAGCATCCAAGACCCAGGCACCGTGCAGGCATCTGACAGCCTTCCTTCCCTCCCCACGTCTCCCCAGGCAGCAGCCCTGTAGGTGACCCGGCAGCACAGACTCTGACGCTAACTTTGTTTGACTCTGTGTCATTTCAGCCACTCACATTCAAGGTCAGACCAGGAAACTCACGACGTTGAAATGTACTAGCTCCAATGCCTTGCTCACTCTGCATAGAGGATACCAACCGTGGGGGAAGGGAGGCGGAGGGGTCAACAGTGCCATCAACAGCAAGATGGCAGAGCCCTGGTGGTCCCTGTGCTGAATAACACCTATGCCCTCACTCACAGGGAAGATGGGGTTGCAATCGTTCAGTTGGTTCATGATATCTTCTTTAAGTACACTGAGTTCTGGTAACTCCCTGGAGAGCAGGGTCCCTGTCCTGGGCTGGTTTCCTTTGCACTTAATTGAGGGCCCTGCATGGGTTTGGGTATCCAGGTGTGTAGTGGGCTGCTGGGACTAGATCGGGAGCCCAGAAGAAAGTCTTGGCTCCTCCTTGCTGGGTTCTTTTTCTGCTCCCAGATAAACAGAGATGGGTGCAGGGCCGGGGGACTGAGCAGTCTCTTTAGTGGCGCCTCTTTCTGCCCTGTTTTTCAGCTACCTGGGGACAAGTGTGTCTGTTCCAAAGGGACAGATTGGGAAATTTAATTAGAGGGTTTACAATAAAAACAAAGGCAAAACAAGGATGTACATGTCTTAAGGAAACTAGTTCCTTAAATTCACAACAAAATTATCTGAATCAGGACAAGGATTAATTTTTCCACCATGGTTGATAAGAATTTTCCTAAGAACTGAAGAAGCCTCTCAGCTGGATGTCAAACACTGAATTACAGATTGGAGCTTGTTGAGTGATTCTATAGGATCCAGGCATATGGTCCTGAATGTTCCTAAGGGTTATTGTAATTCCCTATAATAGATCAATTGCTCTCATTTTCCTAGGGGGATTTTTCAACATATATAACCAGGTCTGCTCCATCACTTGGAAGCAGAATGTTTCCACCCTCTGGCAAAGTTGCCAAGGCTTAGCATTTTTAAACAGTTATTTATTTCTAAGTCAGCAAATGTGTATTCAGCCGCTCCATCATGTCAGACTCGTTGTAACCCCATGGACTGTAGCCCGGGGGGCTTCTCTGTCCATGGGATTTTCCAGGCATGAATACTGGAATGGGTTGCCATTTCCTTCTCCAGGGGGTTATTCCCAACTCAGGGACTGAACCCACATCTTCTGCACTGCAGGCAGATGCTTTACCACTGAACCACCAGGGAAGTCAGCAAATACATACATATGTGTGTGTGTGTGTGTGTGTGTGTGTGTGTGTTGTGGATGCATATACACAGTTTTTTTGATGTATAATTTATGTATCATAAAGTAGTCAATATTTTACATATACACAAGTATACAATTTAACAGTATTTAGAAAATGTATTGAATTGTCCAATCACCACAATTCAGTTTCAAAGCAGTTCAACTGCCCACCCCTGCCCCCCAAATTCCTTTTACCTTCTTTCACTTTCCATTCTCACCCCCACCCCAAGGAAACCACTAAACTGGTTCCTCTTCCTATATATATTTGACTTTCCCAGACATTCCACATAAATGCAATAATGCAATTTATAGTTTTTCATGTCTTCTTTCACTCAGCATAATGATTTTGAGGTTCATCCAACCTGTAGCATGATCATTCTTTTCTATTGCTGAATAGTATTCCATTGTATGGATGTACTACATTTCTTAAAAAAAAAAAACACCTATATTTTGAATAGAAGCTATATGACACTGGGATAAATGTGTTAGGAGTTCAGAGAAAATTCAAGATATGATGCTTACTCTAAAAGTCCTTAGAATTTAATTGGAGGGGCAAATTAAGACACATGCAACAATAAACAAGTCTGTAACTATGTGTGGTGATGGATGTTAGCTAGGCTTATTGTAGTGATCATGATAGAGTATTTACAAGAGATTGGGTACATAATACCCAATCATTATGTTGTATACCTAAAACTAGGATACAGTCAAACAACACAGATTTAAGCTGCATGGGTAGACTTAGATACAGATATTTTTTTTCAATAATAAATTCTACAGTATTACCCAATGCAAGGAGGTCCAACCAGTCCATTCTGAAGGAGATCAGCCCTGGGATTTCTTTGGAGGGAATGATGCTGAAGCTGAAACTCCAGTACTTTGGCCACCTCATGCGAAGAGTTGACTCATTGGAAAAGACTCTGATGCTGGGAGGGATTGGGGGCAGGAGGAGAAGGGGACGACAGAGCATGACATGGCTGGATGGTATCCCTGACTCGATGGACATGAGTCTGAGTGAACTCTGGGAGTTGGTGATGGACAGGGAGGCCTGGCATGCTGTGATTCATGGGGTTGCAAAGAGTCAGACATGACTGAGCGACTGAACTGAACTGAAGGTTAGTTGATTCTGTGTATGTGGAACTGTGGAGTCAGAAGAACCCCATAAACGGAGGGCCAGCTGTAAGTTTTCTGCAGATTTTCAACCATGTAGAGGGTCAGTGTCCCTAACACTTGCGTTATTGAAGGGTCCGCTCTAATGTTTTGTATCAGTGATGGCTCAATGAAAAAAAGTGCCTGAAGGAGAAAAGTAACATTAATTTTTAAATTTATTTTTGAAGTATAGTTTATTTGCAATGTTGTGCTAATTTTTACTGTATAGCAAGCTGAATATACATACATACATTTATATATATATATGTGTATATGTATATACGCACACACATTTTTTTTCATATTCTTTTCCATTATGGTTTATCCCGGGATATATTGAGTACAGTTGCCTGTGTTATACAGAAGGAACTTGGAACTTGTGTTTTATCCATCCTATGTATAATGGACATAAACTTGGGCAAACTCCGGGAGATGGTGAGAGACAGGGAGGCCTGGCGTGCTGCAGTCCGTGGGCTCATGAAGAGTTGGACACGACTTGGTGACTGAACAACAATAACAACAATGTACGGTAGTTTGTTTCTGCTAATCCCAGACTCCCAGTCCTCCCTCGGCAGTTCTCTTCTCTATGTTGTGAATCTGTCTCTGTTTCACAGAGAAGTTCACTTGTGCCATAGTTTAGATTCCCCATATAAATGGTATCATGTGGTATTTGTCTTTCTGTTTCACTTAGCCTGATAATCCCTAGATCCATCCATGTTGCCGCAAATGGCATTACTTCCCTCCTTCTGCATGGCTGAGGAGTATTCCACTGGGTATATGTATCACAGCTTCTTTATCCGTTCATCTATTGGTGGACATCTAGGTTGCTTCCATATCCTGGCTATCGTGAATAGTGCTGCTATGAACATCGAGGTGCGTCTTCTGAGAAAAGTAACATAAAAAATAGTGTTTAAGAAAGATAAACTGGTAGAGCTATGTAAGATGAATTGCAGTGGAGGAATCCTGAGATCGGAGGCATTAGCTGGATGATTCTAGAACAGATTCTGGCAAGGGACTAAACAGAGTTGACTACAGTGGATAGAGAGGGGCTGTCTAGATGGACTCTCCCCCAGCCTCCTCTCCTTCCCACCCACGCCCCCCCCCCACCAGGGAGGGGGACCAGGAGGTAAGGGCTCTCAATTCCAGAGACACGCCAGACTCTTCCCCGGCTCCAAGTTCACATTTGCTGCTGGAACGCCTTCATTTTCTCAGATCTGCTCTTTCAGAAAGGCCTCCTGAGTAGCCTGGCCCATCATCCACCCTGTCATTCATTGCCTCATCCCCCTACTGATTTTCTTCCAGCATGCTTATCACAGAGCACGGACCATGATTATCTTGTTTACCATCTTCTTTTCCATGGCGGGGGTCTGCCTTCCTTATTCTTGACTTTATCTAACACAGTGTCTGCTGTAACTTAAAAGCTATTCACTGAATGTATGCAACTTGCATGTGAGACATTTCACAGGAAAAGCGGCTAGGACATGGAAGTGAGCTCTCGCTAAGAAGCAGTAGTGGAGAGAAGGGGGTTTCTGCAGGAACACAAAGCCTCTGCTATGGGTGTGTGGTGTCTCTGCCCATGCAGCAGACAGCCACCAGAAACAGCCCTGTAAGAGGCCGTGGGTGAGAACGAGGGGAGGCAGTCAGGGTGGAGACAGTGTTGGCTATAGTCATGAGAGCGCGTGTGTTTCACAGGGACTAAAGCAAACGATAGACGGGGAGACAGTGGAAACAGTGTCAGGCTTTATTTTGGGGGGCTCCACAATCACTGCAGATGGTGACTGCAGTCATGAAATTAAAAGACGCTTACTCCTCGGAAGAAAAGTTGTGACCAACCTAGACAGCACATTCAAAAGCAGAGACATTACTTTGCCAACAAAGGTCCATCTAGTCAAGGCTATGGTTTTTCCAGTAGTCATGTATGGATGTGAGAGTTGGACTGTGAAGAAGGCTGAGTGCCGAAGAATTGATGCTTTTGAACTGTGGTGTTGGAGAAGACTCTTGAGAGCCCCTTGGACTGCAAGGGGATCCAACCAGTCCATTCTGAAGGAGATCAGCCCTGGGATTTCTTTGGAAGGAATGATGCTGAGGCTGAAACTCCAATACTTTGGCCACCTCATGCGAAGAGTTGACTCATTGGAAAAGACTTTGATGCTGGGAGGGATTAGGGGCAGGAGAAGAAGGGGACGACCGAGCATGAGATGGCTGGATGGCATCACTGACTTGATGGACCTGAGTCTGAGTGAACTCTGGGAGTTGGTGATGGACAGGGAGGCCTGGTGTGCTGCAATTCATGGGGTCGCAAAAAGTTGGACACGACTGAGTGACTGAACTGAACTGAACAGAAAACAAACAAACAACCAAGAAGGTAGCTGCTGCTGCTAAGTCGCTTCAGTCGTATCTGACTCTGTACGACCCCATAGACGGCAGCCCATCAGGCTCCCCCGTCCCTGGGATTCTCCAGGCAAGAACACTGGAATGAGCTGCCATTTACTTCTCCAGTGCATGAAAGTGAAAAGTGAAAGTGAAGTCGCTCAGTCATGTCCAACTCTTAGCCCACCAGGCTCCTCCGTCCATGGGATTTTCCAGGCAAGAGTACTGGAGTGCGTTGCCATTGCCTTCTCCCCCAAGAAGGTAGATGAGTCCCCAAAAGAGCCAGAAAAGAAAAAGACAAGGACCAAGTCCTGGGAGATGTAGTGTGTTCCCCTGGCGCCTTGTGCCTCAGCAACTTCAGCCCATTAGAGCTTCTGCATGACTTCCGGGCTGCATAGACTTTTTCAGAATAGTTTTATTTACTTTCTCGGCTGCGCTGGGTCTTCAGTGCTGCCTGGCTTTTGTCTAGTCACTGTGAGTGGGAGTTACTCTCTAGCTGCAGGGCATGGGCTTCGCATTGCGGTGGCTCCTCTTGCTGCAGAGCACAGGCCCTTGGGCACGTGGACGTCAGTAGCTGAGACACGTGGGTTCAGTGGCTGTGGCTCCCAGGCTTGAGAGCACAGGCTCAACAGTTGTGGTGCACGGGTTTAGTTGCCCCATGGCATGTGGGATCTCCCTGGACCAGGGATAGAACTCATGTCTCCTGCATTGGCAGGCAAATTCTTTACCACTGAGCCACCAGGGAGGCCCAAACTGCATAGACTTTTGAGCCCCTTTCCCCAGCTTACTCCCACTCCAAATCTTTACACACCGTATCAGAGCCAGAAGGGGCTCATCATGCATTTTGTTAATGTCCCTTGCAGATGAAAAACTCTAAGAGAGAACTGCTTACCCAGCTAGTGGCAGGGGAGGGCCTATGATCTGCTTCTCTGATACGAGATACCTGGTTAGAGGTGGGTCTGTCTACAATCTGGCTCCCTGTCTTCTCAGCACAGTCTCTTCTCCACGTCCCCACATTTCTTAAACTTTGAAATAAAGCCACCACATTCTGAATAGGCCGAATATTTGTCTATTGTCTATAGAATTCATTCCCCTCTGGTTTCCTGGCAATCCTTGGGGGAGAGAAAACAGTGGAAACAGAATGACATGCAATTATTTCAATATAGGAACCATGTTTTGAGGAATCTACTAAGGTAACTGAAGAACCTAAGCTGATCCAGAAACTATAATTAGACATCACACATGAAAAACAGGACCTTTTCTGCATGATTGACACAGAATCCAACTTTGACAGCGTGCTAACGTCCAGGAGAGCTAATTATCCTGGTTTTAACAACCCCCGAGACTGGGCTTTCAGTATTGGCTTCTTGGCAGAGTCAACTCATGTGAAGTGCCCCCAGGTACGGATATCAAAAAATGTTAGATAAAATGCGACAGGGCTTATTTAAAATATGCAACTACATTAGCAAGAAAGAGAGACCCTCAGATGCTAGAAGCAAAAAGGGACTAAAAGCCAGAGCCATATAGTGCGGTGAGATTCACAGCTGTAGTCACCAGGGCTACGAGGAGGGTGTTATTTGACCCAGAAATTTACCCTACTGTGAGCATCCTTGTCAACACCCTACAAAGACAGGAGCTGAGGTCTTGGGTAAACAGTTGGAATTGAGACCACTGCATAAAACTGAGATTCTTGAAACTCAGCCCCATTAGTAAAGAGGATACAAAAAATCTATACCCACCGTCATGCCTCTGTTCAAATGCCTGAAAGAAAAAATGATACCTCTGAATTTATAGTTACTTGGGGCAGCAAACCCTAAACTAAACTTGCTACATATAAATTGGTCCTGTGTTGGTAATACACCTATAGTAATTCAAGTCCTTAAGATAATAGAATCATCTGAAGAGACAAAGAATTTAGTATGTTCAAGCTATATTTAAGGGGAAAAAAGGACTTTTAAAGAAGAAATGGGTGGGCTTCCTTGGTGGCTCAGTGGTAAAGAATCCGCCTGTCAATGCACACGCTGCAGGTTTGATCCCTGGGTCAGGAAGATCCCCTGGAAATGGCAGCCCACTCCAGCATTCTCACCTGGGTAATCACACAGACAGAGTGGGCCACAGTTCATGGGGCTGCAAAAGGGTCGAGCATGGCTTATTGACTAAACAGCAACAAAAGTAGAAATAAAAATGCTAAGAGGAATACAGCATGATGAAAATAGAGCAAGCAGAGGGACTTCCTGGGGATTCAGTGGTTAAAAATCTGCCTTGCAGTGAAGGAGACGTGGATTCTAGCCCTGGCCAGGGAACTAAGATCCCACATGGCATGGAGCAACCAAGCCCTTTAGCCACAATCCACGTGCTACAAAGAAAGATCCCTAATGGTGTAACTAGGATTCCGCATGCAACAATTAAGACCCGACACAGTCAAATAAATAAATTTAATATTTAAAAAAACCAGAACAAGCAGGTTGATAAAGGAAACAAAAACAAGAAGGAGAGTTTAAATTAAAGATAGGGTGTAAATTTAAAGAATAAATTTGGTTAAGCATTCTATTCTTAATTTATGGCTACATCTTCCTTTGATCGTTAAGTTTCATAAAAAAAAAACTTTCATTTAAAATAATTACTCAAATGTTCAACAAGGCACCTGATTGAATAATGAGCCTCAAAATTCAGAGAATCAACCCTGAATATTCATTGGAAGGACTGATGCTGAAGGTGAAGTTACAATACTTTGACCACCTGATGCAAAATGGCAACTGATTAGAAAAGACTCTGGTGCTGGGAAAGATTGAGGGCAGGAGGAGAAGGGGGTGACAGAGGATGAGATGGTTGGATGGCATCACCGACTCAATGGGCATGAGTTTGAGCAGGCTTCAGGAGATAGTGAAGGTCAGGGAAGCCTGGTATGCTGCAGTCCATGAGGTCGCAAAGAGTCAGACATGACTTAGTGACTGATCAACAGCAAATTCATGTTTTTACCTGAAACCTTAGAATGTGGCCTTATTAGAAAATAGAGTCTTTACAAATTTAATCAGCTAAAGTGGTTTCATATGAATGTGAATAGACCCTCATTCAGCGTCTGGGGTCCTCATAGGAAAGGCTTAGGATGACATAAAGATGTTAAGTTGTAGACACAGGGAGTAAGGGCTTCCCTGCTACCTCAGTGGTAACGAATTCACCTGCCAATCAATGCAGGCGATTTGGGTTCAATCCCTAGGTCAGGAAAACCCCCTGGAGAAGGAATTGGCAACTCATTCCAATATTCTCGCCTGGGAAATCCCATGGACAGAGAGGGCTGGTGGGCTACAGTCCATAGGGTCGCAAAGAGTCAGACACAACAGCGGCTAAACAACAACACAGGAAATAAGGTCATGTGATCACAGAGGCAGAGGTTGGAGTGATGTGAGCAAGCCAGGGATTGCCTACAACTGCCAGAAGGATCCTGAGGCCAAGATGGATCCAGAGGCCAGGAAGGATCCTTCCCCAGAAATTTCAGAAGGAACCTAGCCCTACAGATTTCAGAGTTTCTGCTTCCAGAGCTGTAAGAGAATAAGTTTCTGTTGTGGGATGTTTTTACGAAAGCCCTGCAAAACTAATATAAACATAGATTCGATAAGAATTCGGAAGTAAGAAATAGAGAAGTTAGAAGGAGGCCAGTATTTGAAAAGCTTACAACTAAGAATTTTCCAGATTGATGGCATACAAGAATTCTCAAATTTCACATTGCCAGATTTGGCAAATAACATACGAGATTCCTGGTTACATTTGACTTTTAGATAAGGAGAAATAATTTGTTTTAGTAGAAGCACTGGGTCATTGTTGTTCATTCACTCAGTCATGTTTGAATCTTTGTGACCCCATGGACTGCAGCACACCAGGCCTCCCTGTCCTTCACCATCTCCTGGAACTTGCTCAAACTCATGTCCATTGAGTCAGTGATGCCATCCAACCATCTCATCCTCTGTCACTCCCTTCCCCTCCTGTCCTCAATCTTTCCCAGCATCAGGGTCTTTTCCAAACAGTTGGCTTAGCTAACATTAAAATTCAACTAGCCTTCCTGCATTTTATCTGGTAATTCTACTCAAATTGGAAATTCAGAGAACATCTTGAATGGATCAATAGAAATGAACGTAGGCCTAGATGAATCTCAGTGAAACTGCTGAGCACCAATAACAAAGAAAACATTTTAAAACAGCCATAAAATCAGAACAGTGGGATAGCAACAGATTTCTCTGCAGCTAAAACAGAAGTCCAAGATAATGGAATTTGATATTCAAAAGGCTAAGGAAGAACTCTCAGCTTAAATAAAATTAGATGAAGTATCATTCAGGAGTGAGGACCAAATAAAGATAGTTTATGGCAAAGAGAAAGTATTTTCTATCCACAGACCTTTACTGAGTGAGTATCAATTGATGTACTGAAATGTAATGTTGAGGATTGGATTTCTAAGCAAGTGTTTTTATTTACATATTGAACTGGGTGGCCTTTGGCACACCCCCCTCATGATATCAGCTTTGTGATATTCATACCCATGTATGATCGTCTTTCTTTGAGTGTTGAGGGAACATTTGCTATGTGACAGTAAATAACTAATACAAGTATCATCTGGAAATAGCAATAGCAATGACTAACTGTGGAGCAACAGAAATAAGATTCCACTAAGACTCTCTTTAACAAAAATAAGGGATAAATTGGGAGTTTGGGACTGACTTTTACAATTCCTATATTTAAAATGAAACACCTTTCCATGAACAGAAAAAGAAAGATACTAACAAGCGACTAGAGTTCATGTGTTCTAAGTTTCTTGTATCATTTATGAGCGTCAAGATAATGATTTATTTCACAATTTGTGAAGTTAGAATGCACATTTAAACATTGAGCATATCCCCTCTATTGGCAGGTGGATTCTTAAAGGAACACTACTGGGTATAAGGGGAGAGTGAAAAAGCTGGCTTAAACCTCAACATTCAAAAGACGAAGATCATGGCACCTGGTCCCATCACTTCATGGGAAATAGATGGGAAAACAGTGGAAACAGTGTCAGACTTTATTTTGGGGGGCTCCAAAATCATTGCAGATGGTGATTGCAGCCATGAAATTAAAAGATGCTTACTCCTTGGAAGGAAAGTGATGACCACCCTAGATAGCATATTGAAAAGCAGAGATATTACTTTGCCAGCAAAGGTCCATCTAGTCAAGGCTATGGTTTTCCAGTGGTCATGTATGGATGTGAGAGTTGGACTGTGAAGAAAGCTGAGCACCAAAGAACTGATGCTTTTGAACTGTGGTGTTGGAGAAAACTCTTGAGAGTCCCTTGGACTGCAAAGAGATCCAACCAGTCCATCCTAAAGGAGACCAGTCCTGGGTGTTCATTGGAAGGACTGATGCTAAAGCTGAAACTCCAATACTTTGACCACCTGATGTGAAGAGTTGACTCATTGGAAAAGACTCTGATGCTGGCAGGGATTGGGGACAGGAGGAGAAGGGGACGACAGAGGATGAGATGGCTGGATGGCATCACCGACTCAATGCACATGAGTTTGGGTGAACTCCGGGAGTTGGACAGGGAGGCCTGGTGTGCTGCAATTCATGGGGTCGCAAAGAGTCGGACACGACTGAGTGACAGAACTGAACCAGGTATAAAACAGATGAGTAATGAGAACCTACAGTATAGCACAGGGAACTCTGCTCAGTGCTCTGCGGTGACCTAAATGAGAAGAAAATCCAAAAAAGAATAAACGTTTGTAAACATATAGCTGAATCCCGGATGCACTAGTGAAAGAATCCGCCTACCAATGCAGGAGATGCAGGTTCAATCCCTGCGTCGGGAAGATGCCCTGGAGGAGGAAATGGCAACACACTCCAGTATTCTTGCCTGGAGAATTCCATGGACAGAGGAGCCTGGAGGACTGCAGTCCATGGGGTCGAAAAGAGTCACACATGGCTGAGCATCTGCGCACCTATTGCTGATTCACTTTGCTGTACCGCAGAGACTACCACAGCATAATAAGGCAGCTATAGATCAACCATATTTGAGCTGTGGTGTGGGAGAAGACTCTTGAGAGTCCCCTGGACTGCAAGGAGATCAAACGAGTCAATTCTAAAGGAACTCAGTCCTGAATACTCATTGGAAGGACTGATGCTGAATCTGAAACTGCAGTACCTTGGCCACCTGATGCGAAAAACTGAGTCATAGGAAAATACCCTGATGCTGGGAAAGATTGAAGGCAGGAGGAGAAGGGGATGACAGAGGACGAGATGGTTGGAAGGCACCACTAACTCGATGGACTTGAGTTTGAGTAAGCTCTGAGAGTTGGTGATGGACAGGGAGGCCTGGTGTGCTGCAGTCCCTGGGGTCACAAAGAGTCAGACACGACAAGTGACTGAACGGAACTGAATTTTTATATCAATAAAAATTTTAGAAAGTATACATGAATGTCAAATCAGAGGGAAGAGGGGAGAAAGGAGATAAAACCATCCTTTCAAGGGAAGGCAAAAAAGGGGAAGATAGAGAAAAAGGCGTGTTAAATCAAAAGTGCAAATAAACTGTTAGAAATGAATACAAATAAATCAGTAATCATGAGAAATGTGAACAAAGATATCTCAATACTTAAAAACCACAGTCAGTTCAGTTCAGTCGCTCAGTCATGTCCGACTCTTTTGACCCCATGAATCAGAGCACACTAGGCCTCCCTGTCCATCACCAGCTCCCAGAGTTTACCCAGACTCATGTCCATCGAGTCGATGATGCCACCCAGCCATCTCATCCTCTGTCGTCCCCTCCTCCTCCTGCCCCCAATCCCTCCCAGCATCAGGGTCTTTTCCAATAAGTCAACTCTTCGCATGAGGTGGCCAAAGTATTGGAGTTTCAGCCTCAGCATCAGTCCTTCCAATGAACACTCAGGACTGATCTCCTTTAGGATGGACTGGGTGGATCTCCTTGCAGTCCAAGGGACTCTCAAGAGTCTTCTCCAACACCATAGTTCAAAAGCATCAGTTCTTCAGTGCTCAGCTTTCTTCACAGTCCAACTCTCACATCCATACATGACCGCTGGAAAAACCATAGCCTTGACTAGATGGACCTTTGTTGGCAAAGTAATATCCCTGCTTTTCAATATGCTATCTAGGTTGTCCATAAGTTTCCTTCCAAGGAGCAAGTGTCTTTAATTTCATGGCTGCAATCACCATCTGCAGTGATTTTCAGATTAAAAAGTATAAATTCCAGAGCGCATGGTTTTCTCTCCTTTACATCATGCAGAGGAGCTTCTGAAATGCAAGCTGTTGATGCACTAGATCGTATCGAGGAGAGAGCACTCTGCAAGCCACATATCTGGCACAATTCCATTTGCTTTGGCCCATTCGAAGCTCATAATAACGGAGAGCAAAGAATTTTCTAGCTTTGTCACCTTGGGCAAGCATCTTAGCTACTCTTTAGCAAAGCTGAAGGGAATTCTTTTTTTTTTTTTTTTCCTAAATAATTTTAGCTGTACTGGGTCTTTGTTGCTGTGGGCAGGCTTCTCACCGCAGTGACTTCTCTTGTTCCAGAGAATGGGCTTTGGGCATGCTCATTTCAGTACTTGTGGTGCGTGGGCTAAGTTACCCTGCAGCATGTGGACTCTTCCCAGACCAGGGGTCGAACCCATGTCCCCTGCATTGGCAGGTGGATTCTTAACCACTGGACCATGAGGGAAGTCCGAGGGGAATTCTTGTCTTGAATGTCTGCACTTGATATTTGTGACCTATGTTGAAAGAACGTGGTAAAGTTCTATACAGAAATCTAAGTTATTTGGTCTGGACTATGATCTAGTTTATCGCTAAGGGCTAAAGATTAATCTTGGATACTTTTCAGTCTTGGTTTTATCAGCAATTGAAAACCACCCTGGCCAGATCAAGTTTCCTTAAAACCGGTTTTGAGTCAAATGCCTCTTTCATCTCTTAGCATCAAAAAGCAACAGAAATCTGCAGTACAGTACTCTGGTCTGCTACCCCCTGGGTGATTTGTTTTCATCTTTTACTAATCCATGACCCCTGGGTGGGGTGGACAAAGCCGCAGTCATCCCATGCATGGACCACTTTCCCCCAGGACCGGTCCTTCCACTGAGGGGCCTGACGTGGGGGTTGTGGGGTCCTCTCACTCACGAACTCTTGTGCTCCCCCCGCCAAGTCTAAGAGTTTCAGGCCGTGCAAAAGATCCTCAGAGACGCTGGAAACTTGATGATCCTGTTTGTCCACAAGCATGAGCCCCAGAACATGCTAAACCCTTTCAGACTTTCTTCTTCCCTCTAATCCGCTGGGTTCCTCTGAGAATTCACCCAAACCAACCTGTTGGGCAGCTCCCCTCCCACACAGCCTGAAGCAGCCTGCACCTCCACCTCTGCACTCTGGTTTTATTATAAATAAATCAAATCTGCCTCTTGAATTGCATCAGTGAGCAGAGTCCCCACTGTCTCTTCTTGCAGCAGGATCCTTTTTGTAGCTGGGAAGGCCTTTCTAGGAGCTTCCCTGGTGGCTTAGAGGGTAAAGCATTTGCCTGCAATGCAGGAGACCCAGGTTCTCCTTGGGTCGGGAAGATTCCCTGGAGAAGGAAATGGCAACCCACTCCAGTATTCTTGCCTGGAAAATCCCATGGACAGAGGAGCCTGGTAGGCTACAGTCCATGGGGCCTCAAAGAGTCGGACACGACTGAGTTACTTCACTTCACTTCAGGCCTTTCTAGAAGGAACTCAAAGTGAATGAATCTCTAAAAGCTCAGATATTGATTTAGGTTTTTTGTTGTTGTTCAATAACTAGGTCATATCCAACTCTTTGCAACCCCATGGACTGCAGCACGCCAGGCCTCCCTGTCCTTCACCATCTCCTGGAGTTCGCGCAGACTCATACCCATTGAGTTGGTGATGCCATTCAACCATCTCATCCTCTGTCGTCCCCTTCTCCTCCTGCCTTCAATCTTTCCTGGCATCAGAGTCTTTTCCAATGAGTCAGCTCTTCGCATCAGGTGGTCAAAGTATTGGAACTTCACGTTCAGCATCAGTTCTTCCAATGAATATTCAGAGTTGACTTCCTTTAGGATTGGTTTGATCTCCTTGCAGTCCGATTGACTTTCAAGAGTCTTCTCCAGCACCACAGGGTAGGGAATCTCAAAATTCAGATGCTATCTCACTCTGATCCATATCTTTTTCATCTGCAAAGACTCTGATGCTGGGAGGGATTGGGGGCAGGAGGAGAAGGGGACGACCGAGGATGAGGTGGCTGGATGGCATCACAGACTCGATGGACGTGAGTCTGAGTGAACTCCGGGAGATGGTGATGGACAGGGAGGCCTGGGGTGCTGCGATTCATGGGGTCGCAAAGAGTTGGACACGACTGAGTGACTGAACTGACTGACTGACTGACCACCAGATACCTTACCTAAGGGTCTAATGGTCCAGGAACCCTTTAGTGAAGAAGATAAAGGAAAAAGTTTTAGCTATTTCAACTTCAAAAAAGTTCACTCTTAAGAGGTAGGTTTATGTTTCTGCAAAGTTTAAACACATCATTATAAGATACCAGTGCCAGCCATAGATGTATGATGAACTAGCCACTTACAAATGTTTCCTCCAGCCATTGTGTATATGAAACCATACACACACATTTGAACTTTCCTTTTTATTTTGGTTTTAATCAAATTTGCAACTTGTTTCAAAATCCCAAATTCTTATCAGATTTTTAAGGAAAGTCTATATTTTAGAAAAGATTTGGACTTTATACAAAAAGAAATCAATTTAAACTGGTTAGTTATAGGGCATAATCTTTGATAGTGATTTTATAATACCAGAAGTAGCAGAAATGTAACCACCCCTCCTACAAAAGTCATATATGAGTTTATATGTTAGAGCTAATAGTCACAGGTTGAATTCCCCTACTGGGCTCCTTTAGAACTTAAAAAAAAAAAAAATTTTTTTTTTTTTCTATTTTAAACTTGAAAATCAATACTGAGGAGTCAAAGCAGAAACACAGTGACCTCAAGGGACAAGCCAGTAAAAAGTCAGTATGCCTTCAAAGAGGGATTAATGTTTCTGAGGGACAAGTCCAGAGAGCAGTCTGCTTAGATTGCTTCCTCCCTAAGCAATACAGGGAAAATTCACTAGTGAGGCTCATGTGAGTTACCAATTCACTTGATGGCTGTGACTTTGCCTACAAATGAGTCCATTGGCATCATGGTTTCCTCAGTTCTGGGTTCTTGAAGGGACTGAGCTCCTGAGCCTGCAGGGTTGAAGGCTGGATTCTTGACTCTGGTTAATTCACCCTGTAGCCCAGGCTTGGCTACTCCTGCTGCGGCTGTTTAGTTGCTAAGTCACATCTGACTCTTTGAGACCCCCTGGTCTGTAGCCTGCCTGGCTCCTCTGTCCATGAGCTTTCCCAGGCAAGGATGCCTGAGTGGGCTGCCATTTCCTTCTCCAGGGGGATCTTCTCGACCTAGGAATTGAACCTTCATCTCTTGCCCTGGCAGGTAGATTCTTTACCACTGAGTCACTTGGGAAGCGCTCCCAGGCTTGGCTACCAGCCGGCTTCTCCAAGATCCCGTTGTACAGCCTGGAGCAAGAAGGCCTGCTTCAGACAGACCCCAGACTTGCTCCAGTCATCTTCACAAAGAGGCCATTGGACCACAAGCCTATGATCCTACGTCTTCCCCCAAATTGGTGGTTAGAAAGTTTGCGGCTTCAGCCCTTCACCTTGACTACCTTGGACTGTGCTATGGACTGAACTGTGTCCCCTGAAATTCATATGCAGAAGCCCTCACCCCCCCACCACCACGTGATGAGAGCTGAGCTAGGATATCTGGGAGGTGATTCATTGTAGATGAAGTTATGAGGGTGGGCCCCCTGATGGGATTCGTGCCCTTATAAAAAGAGACATCAGAGAGCTTGCGGTCTCTCCCCACCTTATGAGGATGCAGGGAGAAGTCGGTAGCCCAGGAGCCTCTGTCCAGGATCTCACCAAGCCAGCACCCCAATCTAGGACTTTAGCCTCCAGGACAGTGAGAAATAAGTTCTGCTATTTAAGCCCCCTGTTTTCAAGTCACGGCAGTCTGAGACTAGGACAGACTGTGATATCCTTAGGGCCTTAGTAAAAATCCTCCTGCCAATGCAGGAGACACAAGAGACCTGGGTTCAGTCGCTGGGTCGGGAAGATCCCTTGGAGAAGGAAATGGCAACCCACTCCAGTCTTCTTCCCTGGAAAGTTCCCTGGGCAAAGGAGCCTGGCAGCTGTGTGCGTGTGTTAGTCGCTCAGTCGTGTCTGACTCTTTTTGCAACCCCATGTAACCTGCCAGATTCTTCTGTCCATGGGATTCCCCAGGCAAGAATACTGGAGTGGGTTGCCATTCCCTCTCCAGAGGGTCTTCCCATTTCACACAGCGAACCCAGGTTTCCACATTGCAGGCAGACTCATTATGGTTTGGAAATGGAAATCGCAGAATTGGACATGATTGCACACATACACATAGGGATGAGCTTTAGCTGGATGTGTGACCACAGTAAGACCCTCACCTACAGCCCCCACAAAAGAAAGGTCTTTTAACAGTGGCCTTCTCATAGACCATGGAGCCCTCTTCTTCTGCTTGGTTGGCCCCTTCCCAGCCCCCACCCCCCGACCCCCTGCAGGCAGCCTTCCAGGGAGTCCACCACTTCTCCGCTGCCTGGTTCCCACCTCTGGATGGTTGCCATTTCCAACTGGTCCTTCTGGTCCTATCTCTGAGACCACTGCCTGACTCAACCTAACCTTCCTCCCTGAGAACACTGCCCAGCTATCACCCTGGATCCCCAAAGGTGGGACATGAGAGCTTCATTGACAGATCACCTGTAGCCCATTGACCCAGAGAAGATGAAAGGGAGACTCATTGCCCAAGGCAAAATGAGAAACAGGCTTCAAGAATGGAACAGAGTGAATATTAGAGGGAAGAGATGCATGACAGAGGTGGGCATGCCAGCTAGAAAACAGCTGTGGATGGGTGGTTCTCACCAGCCAGAGATTCCAGGGGCACTGCTGCAGAGAGCTTTCCAGGGTACCCAAATCTTGCAAGGCTGTTCTCTGAATTCTTTCTACACCTCTGTCCATGGTCAGAGGCTGCTCTTCGGACATCATCTTTTTTCTGTCTGTAGTTTCTTCCTGGTCATCAGGGCACCAGGGCTTGTGCCTGGTTCATTCTTCAATTTTGTCTAGAAAACAGTGGTTGGTCATTCCAGTTCTACTGAATTGAATGGCATTCATTTCTTTTTTAACGTTTTATTTTATATTGGAGTAGTTGATTAAACTGTTGTGTTAATTTCAGGTGTACAACAAAGTGACTCCATCAAACACATGTGCTTAATCGCTCAGTCGTGTCTGACTCTTTGCGACCCTTTGGACTGTCGCCCGCCGGGCTCCTCTGTCCATGGGATTTC
This sequence comes from Ovis aries, assembly GCF_016772045.2. Lineage (NCBI taxonomy): Eukaryota > Metazoa > Chordata > Mammalia > Artiodactyla > Bovidae > Ovis > Ovis aries. The sequence goes on along the minus strand of NC_056054.1, from coordinate 6,598,769 downwards.
CCAGGCAAGAACACTGGAGTGTGTTGCCACTTCCTTCCCCAGGAGATCTACCCCCAGGGATCAAACCCAAGTCTCCTGTGTCTGCTGCGCTGCAGGCAGATTCCTCACCCACTGAGCCATCCGGGAATCATCAGACACAGACATGGGTCTATTCTTTGCAAATTCCTCTCCCAACTAGGTCATCACAGAGTGTGGAGCAGAGTTCCCTGCACGATGCACTAGCTCCTTGTTGGCCGTCCTGGTGGCTTGCAGGATCTGAGTTCCCCAACCTGGAATCCAACCCATGCTCTCGGCAGTGGGAGCAAAGACTCCTAATCACGGGGCTGCTGGGGAACTCCCCCATCCTTTGAAAATACAGCAGTGTGTACAGGTCTGTCCAAAACTCCATAACTACCCCCCCCACCGACCCTTGAAAGAAATTCATTTCTAAGCCTCACACCCCAGTGAGACTCTTCCACTCTTCCCTTTAGACTCTCTCTCATCCCATTCTCTATATGACACTTGCGTCTAACCACCTCTGACTTCCCTTCCTCCTGGGAGGAGCTCAGAGAGGGAGATTCAATGCATTCTCACTTGTCTCAGCTTCATGAAACTAGTGGCCTAAATATACCACCCAAGGGTTTCCCTGTGAAGACACCCCTGGGCTCATCCTCTGTGCTCTAATTTTCCTTAAGGTCCATCTTGCAGGTAAGTGGTTCTCCACATGGATTAAATTCCTAACATTTACCACTCAAAAGACGTCATCACTTTTCGGGTCCCCAAATGATTAGGCAACCACATGTTCCCATTAGCCACTGTCGTCCAGGAAAGAGTCCTGCTAAGTAGGATTGAAAATCTGTGCTTTCATCAGGAGTCACTTGCTTTTTCTCTCCCCTGCTCATAATTGTTTACTGCACCCTGAATGTCTGCCAGAGGCCCAGTTGGGAGCCTTTCCCCAGCACAGAAGACTCATGGTTTACAAGCGTTTTCACCTTGCAGTTGAGATCTGATGCTATCAGGGCAGCGACGTCTCTGTCTCTGTGGTTTCCATGACAGTGTACAGAGCAGACAGAAGTGATACAGAAAACTCGCCCAACCAGATCCATGCAAATTCAGCCCTCAGGTGACCACACACAGCTCTCCTCCACCTGTATCTGCAAAATGTCCCAGGGCCTGGCTTGGAAACATGTAAATGTTCAAGGTGCATGCTTTCAGGACAGAATTAGTCCACCCAGTGCCACATACATCTTCAAGGCTTTCTGTGATGGGATTCATATGTTGCTTTTGTTGTTCAGTCACTCCGTTGTGACCAGCTCTATGCAAACCGTGGACGGCAGCCCGCCAGGCTCCTCAGACCACGGGACTCTCCAGGCAAGAATACTGGAGTGAGTTTCCAGTTCCTTCTCCAGAAGATCTTCCTGATTCAGGGATCGAGCCTGGGTCTCCCACATTGAAGGCAGATGGTTGATGGTCTTTTCATTACTGTGACATAACAATTGGGCTTCCCTGGTGGCTCAGTAGTAAAGAATCTACCTGCAATGCAGGAGACTCAGGTTCAAGCCCTGGGTTGGAAAGATCCCCTGGAGGAGGGAATGGCAACCCACTCCAGCATTCTTGCCTGAGAAATCCCATGGATGGGCTGCAGTCCATGGGGTCACAAAGAGCTGGTCACAACTGAGCAACTAATACACACACAATAATAAAAAGAAACCTGAACCTTATCCATAAAGCACGAGGATGAGGGACTAACTTCTTTAAGTGCTTGTATTAGATTCCCACCGCCGCTGTAAATCACCTCAACCATAGTGACTTAAACAACACACATCAGTTACCTTACAGTTCTGTAGGTTAAGTCAGACCTCACTGGGCCAGAGACCAGGTGGTGGCTTGGCTGAGTTCCTTTCTGGAGGCTCCAAGGGAGAGCATCTGTTTTCTTGTCTTTTTCAGCTCTTAGACACCACCCACACTCTTCAGCTGACGGCCCCCTCCTCCATTTTTGAAGCCAGCGATACTAACCTCTCTGGCTCTACCTGACTCTCCTCTCCTGCCTTCTTCTCCCTTTTAGAAGGTCCCTGTGACTATCTTGGGCCACCACGGATACACTCTCCATTTTAAAGTCAGTCGGGAACTTCCCCAGTGACCCAGGGGTTAAGAATCTGTCTTGCAGTCTCAAGGGATGGGGGTTCACACCCTGGTCCAGGAACTAAGATCTTACACGCTGTGTAGCAACTGAGCTCAAGCCCACGTGCCTTGAGGAGAGAGCCTGCGTTCTGCACGGCAAGATCCTGTGTGCCACAACTAGGACCTGACATAGCCACTTAAATAAATATTCAAAAGAAAAAGAAAGTCAGGCGATTAGTAACTTTAAGTCCCCACCCCTTCCCCAACATAATACAACAGAGTCACAGGACTTGGGGATAGTGGCAAGGACATCTTCCAGGGGACATTATCCCATCGACCAGAGGTGACCTTCTATCTCAAGGATGTGGTACCATCACTGCCCAGCAGAGCTGAAGCCAGCTGGTGGGTGTGACGAGGAAGATCCTGGATCCTGACGCTAGTCACACACTCACTCACTGTGTGACCTTGGGCGAGCTACTGCTCTCCTTTCTCTGGGCTACTTTGGATTCTCAAGGTTATGAGTATGAGTAGTTTATTTTAGGTGTGATTCTAGGAAGCCCTCTGAATGGGAGGGGGGTGGACATTGGCCAGGGAGGAAGGGTCAGAGGGGAAGGGCGGTGAGCAGGCTGGCCCCTGTGCTCAGTCTTGGCACGGGCCTGGGAAAGGCCGTGTGGCTCATCCCTTGATTCCCAGAGCTGCCACTTGGTGACAGTGGCTCCTTTCCCCCATCCCCCGCTAATGCTCAGCCTTCTGTCCTGCCAGCACGCGGCCGAGCCTGCCCTCAGGGCAGGAGGACGCCTGTCATGGCTGAGAGAGACACAGGGAGCTGTCCTGGCTGGGCCGGTGGCTCTCATTCTCTGAGCCTCAGTTTCCTCCCCTGTAACTGGAAGATGGTAACGATGGTACTTACATTTACGTCGGGGCGAGGGTTAAATTGGGCAATGTTCTAAATTAATCAGCATGTGTCTGGCACCCCAGAAGCCAACTTGTGCTCATTATCCTACTGACCTCCTGGCTCTGTGGCCCAAGACAAAACACTGCGTTCTTTACCACTTGGACTCAGGTTCCCTGCGGAAAAAGCAGTGGCACCCCACTCCAGGACTCTTGCCTGGAAAATCCCATGGATGGAGGAGCCTGGTGGGCTGCAGTCCACGGGGTCACTGGGAGTCAGACATGACTGAGCGACTTCACTTTCACTTTTCACTTCCATGTGCTGGAGGAAATGGCAACCCACTCCAGGCAAGTGTTCTTGCCTGGAGAATCCCAGGGACGGGGGAGCCCGGTGGGCTGCCGTCTATACAGTCTGCAGAGTCGGACATGACTGAAGTGACTCAGCAGCAGCAGCAGGAGGTTTCCTCACCTGCTGCCTGAGGGACCTTCAGTTCAGTTCAGTTCAGTTCAGCTCAGCTCAGTCATGTCCGACTCTTGGCAACCCCATGAATCACAGCATGCCAGGCCTCCCTGTCCATCACCAACTCCTGGAGTTTACTCAAACTCATGTTCATGGAGTCGGTGATGCCATCCAGCCATCTCATCCTCTGTTGTCCCCTTCTCCTCCTGCCCCCAATCCCTCCCAGCATCAGGGTCTTTTCCAATGAGTCAACTCTTTGCATGAGGTTAGGAGAGTTAGGATCAGCCGGGAAGCTAAGGGGATGAGAGGATAAAGCAGTGTTCCCATCATGTGGCTCTCCCTGGTCTGCAAGAGAGACACCAGCCAAACGGCCCCACCAGCAGCAGGAGATTGCGGCTGAATTCAGTGCTGAGAAACAGGGTACCAGCGTCATGAGGGCACTTGAGTCTTGACCATCAGGAAGCCTTCTATGGGTCAAGGTTGCCAGAGAGCTGGAGAGACACGCGGAGAAGGAAGAAGAGCTAGGTGGACAGGGGTGACAACATGCGCAAAGGCCCTGGGGAAGGAGGGAGCCAGGAATTCAAGACACTACGCCAAGAGCAGGTTGTGTGATGAGCAGAGATTAAGGAGCAGGTGCAGAGTGGGCAAGGCTGGGCGCCTCCAGGCCCTGAGGGTCAAGTTCAGTCTTTATCCCAGGAGGACTGGGAAGTCACCAATACCAGCTTCAAACTGTGGTGGGAAACGCCCATCTAATCATCTACCTATAGCACACGGAGGGAGGTAACTCTGAGTGCGCTCTGGTTCATTCCGTGTTTAACCTGTCATCACCAAGGCAAGCATCCTGATCATTTCTTATCTTCTCTGAAGCCCTGGGAACTGTCTGCTGTCAACCAACCAACTGTGTGAAAGATACAAGAAAGCAAAAAGCTGAGTCCCCTCATTTCTCACCCCCAGGTCACCATTTGATGGGCAGCAACTCACATGGGGACATTCACGTCATCCGGGGTTTGGGGAGACATCAGGCTCCAGGACCATCCTCAGACATGTGCCGTCTCACTCTGCTGTCTCACCTGGGCTATAACCTGCTGTGCCCTTGTCTTTGTCCCAGTTCAATTCAAGTCCACTGCCTTTCACTGTCTACTCCTGGAGGTCCTCCCAGACCAACTGTGAGGACCTGCTAATCTGTAAGTTTAACAAGCATCCAAGAAGATCCATAGTGGGAAAGTTTTGCAGACACTGACCTGGAGCATGCCTCTATACCCACCTTTCCATGTTTGAGCTACACATCTCTTTTAAAACTTCCGTGATTCTGAACTCCATCTGAGAGCAATTAAATGGAGTCAGTGCCTCCACTTTGCCAAACTCCGAGGTTATATAGGGGCTACAGAAACAAGGAGAATGTGCCCATGAGGGACCCTGGGCTTGCAGGGAGGGAGAGTAGGACAGAGGACCTTTGTGAGATGTGGGCAGGGGGTGATGGCTGGTGGGGGAGCGCGGTGCATGAACAAGGCTCTGGGCATCCTGAAGGGGCTGCACCAAAGATCTGTCTGTCTTGGCTCCTCCCTGAAGTTGTTGTTCAGTTGCTCAGTCATGTCCAACTCTTTGCAACTTCATGGACTGCAGCACACCAGGCCTCCTTGTCCTTCACCACCTCTTGGAGCTTGCTCAAACTCATGTCCATTGAGGCAGTGGTGCCATCCAACCATCTCGTCCTCTGTCACTCCCTTCTCCTCCTGCCCTCAACATTTCCCAGCATCAGGATCATTTTGTTCCTTTAGGGAAAAAAATTAAAAAAAACACTGGTCACTCGCCACCCTGGCTCCCCTCAGAACATGAGCTGGTTCCTGTGCCTAAGGTAGATGTTGGAGAAATTCATGTTAAAAAGACACATACCTGAGACAGTTAAAAATGAACCATGGGGATAGAATGTGCATATCTGCACATGAATTTTAAATGCTAGTTTTGAAGTAACTCTCTCAGGCTTCTTGAAACATAGATTCTGCAAGTTGTACGCAAAACAGATTAGCTTTAGATTCAAGCCATTGCTGGTAGGCGGTAAAAGAGTGATGAGAGAGAATAGTTAGAACAGGTTTGTCAGGTCATAAATACTTTACTCGCTAGGTCCAGCGGGCTGCGGGCAGACACTTGCCCTAATAAGTATTGATTACATTCTGGGAGCAGGGCGCATAATTGATGGTTTGGAGACTGAGGAATCCTCTGCTCCACACGAGGTAGAAGTCATTCGGGTGCCAACATTAGAGGGTATGCTTATTTTATTTTTACAACTCACGGGTAAGCTGGGTTGCCATGGAAGTTAGAACCCAAAGTCCTGCGTTGATCAATTTGCCCCAAGGTGGACAGGCTGACTTAATGAGTCTCTATGACTGCACAGAGGTGGAATTTCAGAGCTGGAAGACTCCTAATGCAGTCTAGCTTTATCCTAAGACATCATTCTCTGACACCAACTTTCATTGTTCGTGAACACTCCCACTCTTCAGATGTTTATGTCTGTACAGGACAACAGAGACTCTGAATTCAGGATGACAGCTTTCAGTCCAGGGGTCTCTGCAGGTCTTTACTTCAGAAACCGTCTCATGGAGTCACTGCTGCGCCCACCTGAGTGGCCCAGCCTTTGAAAAGTGTTCCATTACCCACCCACTCCCACCCCCCTGGAAAGATGTTAACCCAGGAGACTTCGTGACTAGCCATGAAGTCATGGGCCCAGAGGAAAATATTTCATCTTCTGCTTCTCCTTTAGCTTTGGGTTTCGCAAGAGTACAGTTTTGCAGAAGAAACCCAGTACAGCGCCCACATGGCACCACGGTCATCTGAGTTTCCCCAGGCTGCCTGGCTTGTGGTTGGGGTGGGTGGTTCTCTGTGTGGCTGCCTTGACACGCACAGGGGATCAGATGGACTAAATCGGACCTCCCAGGTTGGGCCAGGTACCACATACCTGTGACTCCCAGGTTGCCTGGCATTTCTCTGGAGGACAGTACAGCTTCACCTCAACCTCCACATGTGACCGAGGCAGGCAGAGTTGGAGGTGTCAGTTTTCAAAACAAAGATCACTGCTCATGGCCTTTCCCTGGATGGAACTGAGGACAAGCCACCACACTCTGGAACCCAGTTCAAATGAGCGGAAGAGTGGTCATTTTGAAGACTCGTATAGAAATTTTCTAGTGCTCTCACAGGAAGCGAATAGAGCATTTGTCCCTTTTATGTAAACAACAACATCAACAATAAACACCATAAGATAACACTTCTTTGGCCTCTTAGGAGGAACAGCATGTGCCCAGGAGACCCTAGAAGCTCAGCACACAGCCCAGTGCAGGCTGCCTCCCTCAGCCTTGGGCAATGGGTCTGGAGGGCAGAGACAAAGGCCATCTCCCCATGGTGCTCTGTGTGTGCAGCTCAGCCTGGTGAACCATCAGAAACCAGGACAGCCGTGGTCTCCTCCAGATGACCCCCGGGGCAGACACTCAGACGGCTCCAAGGAACGAAAACCTGAATTAAGACACAACGCAGGTTAAACCCCTGGGTCAGAAAGATCCCCTGGAGGAGGGCACGGCAACCCACTCCAGGATTCTTGCCTGGAGAATCCCATGGACAGAGGAGCCTGGTGGGCAACAGTCCATGGGGTTGCAAAGAGTCGACTGAAGTGACTTAGCACACATGCACTCCTCCTGCTTGGAAGAGTGTAAAAGGGTTTCGGGTCTGTTGAGCTGAGGCAGGTTATCGAAGGCCCGCCCAGATGCCTGGAGACGCTTCACTGCCAGGAAGAGATCCTGATGAGCAGGTTTGGGGCAGGGGTAGTGTGATTGCTGATGGAGGAAACCTCAGCCCAGGGCCAGTTATTTCATCTGCGGGACCTAGAGCAAGTGAACACGTGGAGTCCTGGTTCCAATGCAGTAGGAGCTTCGAGGCAGTAATCCCTGGGAACACCGGGGCGGCGTGGGGCCTGCATTAGTCTCCAATGGCGGATGTCACAAATGGCCACAAACCAAGGGGTGGAAAACATCAGAAACTGGGTGCCCTCAGAGCTCTGGGGGCCAGAAGTCACCTGAAATCAAAGTGTCAGTAGTGCGGTTGGTCTCGTCGGTCCACGCTTCTCTCCTGGCTCCTCGTGTTGGCTGGTCCTCAGCTTGGGACTGCATCACTCCAGGCTCCATCTCCATTCTCACGTGGCCTCCTTCTCTATCTGTCTCTGCATCTCAGTCTCCCTCCCCTGTGTCTTATAAGGACCTCAGTCCTAAATCAAGGATGGTTTCATCGCAAGATCTCTAACTTAGTCACCTCTGCAAAAACTCTGCTTCTATATAAGGTCACAGTCATGGGTCCTGGGGATGAGGACATGGATCTTTGGGGGACACTACTGGATGCACTCTTGGGCCCTTCTAAACATGAGGCCTGTGTGGCTGCAAGGATTGTCCGCCTGTGTGGCAGGCTCTGCCTCAGTACCTGGACCTCAGACCCATAGCGGGGTGGCCAGGGAGAGGTGCCCAGCCCAAGCCTTCAGTAGAATCAGTCCCTGCTCACAGTCCCAGCCTGAGCCTCTCCTGGCAGCTGCCGACCGGCTGCCCTGGGGACAGGCTGTTGTTAACTGGATGGATCTCAGTGGGTCTGACCGGCCGGCGGATGGATGCAGGGTCACTATCAACTTCCTTCCAGAAGCTGCTCATTCTCAGAACATTTTTCACTGGTCTGTTTTTCACTCGTGGGCCCCTCTGTTCATTAAGTAACTAAGCTGCCTTGGCCTCATGAGTCCCGGTCTTGAAAGGCCCCCAAAGGTCTGGAGAGTGGGCCCCTCTCCCATCTAGACCCGCCTTGCTCTCAGCTCCCTCTCCCATGCCCCTCACCCAGACCTGGCCACCTGGACTGAACCTGAACCGCGACTGGCCTCATCTAACCTCCTCCCCCTGAGTCCTGGGGTAGGCTGGTCTGGTCTCCCCCGCTTCCAGGGGAAGCAGTGTCAAGCTTGCCCCAGACTCAGCACCACCCTCCTTCCTGAAGATTCTAGGGCTCCCCCTTGTAGCCACCCTGCCCCCAACCACCTGCCAGCTGGTGTATGTGGCTGTATTCCACAGACATCCCTACAACTCGGCTGTCACTCAGGCTGACCCTCAGTGGTCTCAGCATGCTACCCCATACCGCTAAATATTGCATTGGCCAAAATGGTCATTCATTTGGCCTATAACATCTTATGAAAAACCTGACCGAACTTTTTGGCCAACCCAGTACTGCCATGCCGGTTGCCCAAAAGCCACTGGCCAAAGCTCCCTGTCCTCCTTGCTGAACCACTGCCCCCAGACCTCCTCAGGACACAACAAGGCCAAGGATCCAGGGAGCATCCTGCCTAGCAGAGGCTCCCAATCCACGCCCCCGCAGCAAAGACGTCCTCTGATTGGTCAGTGCCTGTGGTGGGCGGAATAATGGCCCCAAAGACGGCTGCTTCGTAATCCCCAGAACCGTGACTATGCCACCCTCCATGGAGAGGACTCTGCACTAACATGGTGGCCCCATTTAGTCATAAACAGGAAGGGTGGCGTTAGAGAAGGAGGGATGAGGACCAAAGCAGGCATCAGACTGATTGGAGGAAATAGCCACGCGCCAAGGCACGTGGGTGTCCTCCAGGAGCCAGAAAGGGGGCAGAGTCCACAGAGAAGTCCAACAGAAGAGGCCAGCTTCTGGAGTCTGCGGAAGGAAGGCAGTCCTGGGCCAATCCCCTGGCCGGTCACCCATCTAGGACATGCGTCCACTAATGAAAGTGAGGCTGTTGGTGCAAGAAGTAGAGGGAGGTACTTCAGCGCAGCCAGACCAATTCGAGGATATCTGATCTCTGAAACCATTAGATAATAAGTTTGTGTTGTTTAAAGCCAATAAGGTGGGGCGATTTATTGCAGAAGCGCTAGACAATGAGTGCAACTCCAAAGCCATACCAGTTGCTTACTGTTTTAAACATCACTCCCATGCTCATCCATTCGTTTCCAAACAGGCTTTCCCAGGAGCCCGTGTCTGGGAGACAGTAGCAAGCATTGACCAAAGACCAGCGTGGTGGGGTGAGAGCTAAGGTGTGGAGTCAGGCACACCTGCGTTCACGTTCCTGTGCAAGCCACGTGCCCCCTCCAAGGCTCGGTGCCTCATCTCCCCAGGGTGGTGGTGATACCGACCTGTGCTGTGTATTTCTGCAGTGCCTCCCTCTACTTCTTGCACCAACAGCCTCACTGTCATTAGTGGACGCATGTCCTAGATGGGTGACTGGCCAGGGGATCGGCCCAGGACTGAGCCCCAAATGCAAGTAGGGCAACAGAGTATCTTTCTCCAAAATCGACTCTTAAAGGGCAATTGGAGAAACTTTGCGATGGAATCCAAAGTTGCCTGCTTTTTCGCTGCATGTAAGAACTCTCCGCTCTGAAAGAGAAGAAAGTCGACAGGCAGCGGGAGCAGAAATGGGGGTGTGTGTTGACGGGGACTCAGTCCTTTCTGGCCCCCGGGCTCTAGGGCATTCCCTAGTTTCCGTGGTTCCTCCTCCAGTTCTCTGGTAGCAGCCGTACCTGAACTTGACCTACTTTGTTTCTCATCATAGAGAGAGGCCTGACTAAGATACCAGCTCCGGAGCTGCTGCCAAGATGAAGCGAAATAAAAGCACAAAGTGTTTAGTGAGTTCCTGACATAATAAGGCCATAATAAGAGGTGGCTGTTGTTACTACCCCAGATTTCCCTGCACCTGAGGGGGCTGGGATGTCAGCAGACTTCAGAGGGTGCTCAGCATCTGTTCTTCTTTCGCCTTCATGATACTGGGCTCTGGAGCCTGCCGGCATCAGCGATGCATTGGTGGCCCATCCTAACCTCAAGCCATCAGCAGAAACTTCCTGCCCACACGACTGCTCTCCCTTCCCTCTCTGGCCCCCATCTTCAAGCAAGATGCACACTCTGGTTGATCCCAGCCACTTGGACCGTGGAGATGGCCTCAGCCCAGCTGTTGGGGTAGCAGCTGATGCTTCTATGACCAGCTAAGGGGCCTTAAGTCACCAGCAGCAGCTCCCCTCTGCCCTGAACTCACCATTGTGAGGACTGAATGAGTTACCAATACAGCAAGAGGCTCAGATGGTCAGAAATCCACAGGACATGGGTATTTATTAACTAGGACGGTGAACAGGGAAGTCCCTGCCTGACATTCAAATGTTAGAAGAGCATCAGATTCAGTCAAGAGAATATGGCTGCCTGCTCCTTCTGTTCTTTTGTAAGCATCGCAGTGCCTCAACGGCATCTCGTAGGTTTACATAGAATTCCATTAGCAAAACTGACAATGAGACCTTGAGGTCCACTCCTTTTCAGTTTCCATGGGGAACTGAGAGCCAGCACCACAAAGCATACAGAGTGTGGGTCCCACGTGCCTTCTGCACTTGGGGGTTTAGCTGTGTGTGTGCTCAGTCACGCAGTCGTGTCCAACTCTTTGAGACCTCCTGGAACTGTGGCCTGCCAGGCTCCTCTGTCCGTGGAATTTTTCAGGCAAGAATACAGGAGCAGGGTTGCTATTTCCTCCTCCATGGGATCGTCCTGACCCAGGGATTGAACACGTGTCCCTTTCGTCTCCTGCACTGGCAGGCAGGTTCTTTACCACTAGTGCAATCTGTTTGGCCAAAAAGCTTCTTAACAAAAGTCCCAGGTGTTTGGCAGTCCCAAGGGTCAGGGTGGCCGGCCCTCCTCCTCCCACTAGGGAAATACATTGTCTGCCTTTCCTTCAAACAACGGCACTCTGCATCAGGCCCTGTGGGGCTTCCCTGATGGCTAGCGGTAAAGAACCGGCCTGCACAGTAGGAGATGTGGGTTTGATCCCTGGGTAGGGAAGATCCCCTGGAGTAGGAAATGGAAACCCACTCCAGTATTCTTGCCTGGAGAATCCCATGGGCACAGGAGCCTGGCGGGCTACAGTCCATGCAGTCACAAAAGAGTCAGACTGAGAGACTGAACAGCAACAATTAGGCTCCTTTAAACCCAGAGACAGACCGTCTCAGCCGTGCGCTGGGCTGAGCATCCCTCAAGACAGGTGAGGCCCTGCCAGAGCCTTACAGGAGGGTGACTGCCCTGGCCACAGTGAGTCAGTGTAACCTGAGCAGGAGATGCTTTCATGAAATGGACAGGAGTCACCTGAAGTCCCCCCGGTGTAGGGAACTCTGAAAGTGAAGTCGCTCAATTGTGTCTGACTCTTTGCAGTCCCACGGACTGTAGCATACCAGGCTCCTCCGTCCATGGAATTCTCCAGGCAAGGGTACTGGAGTGGGTTGCCATTTCCTTCTCCAGAGGATCTTCCCAACCCAGGGATTGAATCCGGGTCTCTCACATTGCAGGCAGATGCTTTCCCGCCTGAGCCCCCAGGGAAGCCAGGGAGCTCTGAGGTCAGGCAATAGTCCCATAATTCCTCTGGGAATATGCTTCTCTCACTGCCTCCTCTTACAGGGTCCAATGGTGGCCCTCTACAAGAGATGTCCACCCAGGAGCTGTGACTGGGAACTTATTTGGAAAAAGGGTCTTTCGGATGTCATCACAGATCTTGAGATGAGATCATCCTGATTAGGCTAGACCTTAAGTGCCATGGCAAGTGTCCTTATTAGGGAAGCGAAGGCGAGAAGACACACAGAGGAGACGGCCGGGTGAAGACGGAGGGAAAGACTAGAGCAATGCACCTACTAGTCCAGGAATGCCGAGGGTGGCTGGCAGCCCCCAGGAGCTGGGAGAAGGCATGGAACAGATCCTTCCTCAGACCTTCCAGAAGGAACTAATGTTCACAATGCCGTGATCTCAGACTTCTGGCCTCCGGAACTGTGGGAGGCAAGTTTCTATCGCTTTCAACCACGCAAATTGTGGCCACTGGTTACAGCAGTCTCAGGATCCTAAACCACCTCCCCAAACAGTTACCGTGCACTGACCCCCAGCCCACCCTTTAATCTTTGCCTCATTTTGCAGCTGGGGTATAATTATACACACCTTCCAGGGACACTTAGACTTTAAATAAACTTGACGCTTACCTGATGCTGACCTTGCAGAGGCACTGCTCTTGCTGCCAAAAGATCAGGACGACTGCAGGCAGATGCACTCTGTGAAACAGAGTCAGAAAGAGAAGGGGCCTGAAAAGACCCCCGAGAACCAAGCCCCCAAATCTAGAGGGACTCGTGCACGTTGCAGGCTCATGGTCCAACTTCCCTGACAACCAGCTGCATGCACTGTGGCTTCTCGAGGTGGTGGTCGGTGGGGGATGGTGGTATTGCTGCTGTTTAGTCGCTAAATTGTGTCCGACTCTTTGTGACCCCATGGACTGCAGCCCACCAGGCTCCTCTGTCCATGGGATTTCTCAGGTAAGAATGCTGCAGTGGGTTGCCATTTTTCCTTCTCCAGGGGATCTTCCTGACCATGGGATGGACCTGTGTCTCCTGCAATGGCAGGTGGATTCTTTACCACCGAGGCACCAGGGAAGCTTGGGGATGGTATACAGGACTCATGATAGCCAGCTTTCAGTCAGTAAATCAGCTCTAGAATCTCGGTGGCCCAACACAGCAGAGGTTTCTATGTAGCTCATGTCACAGCTGGTACCAGCATGACTTTCTTGGAAGAGGTAACTCTACTCTCTCTCCAGCTGTTCGTGTCTTGGAATCAGAGCGGGGTAAGGTCGTGAAGAAGGGCCAGGCTCTCAGAATGGCCCCCTTTTCCCTCAAGTCACTTTGGGGAGGATCTGTGGCAGGGCACCCCTCAATCCAAGCTTGGGAGCACACAGAGAGCACGGAGGTTCTGCCCTGTGGGGATGTGAGGAAGCAGGAGGGATCACTCAGTAAGGAGTAGGCATGAGCTGTGAGCTGCACCCTGGGACGCTGCATCGTTCCTGCCATGCAGGTATCCACGGACCCATCAACTGTCTTAATATTCTGTGATTTATATGGATCCTCTTGGACATCAGGGAGGTCATGGCTCCTGAAAGCTGTCCTGAAATGTGACAGATTGAACCCCACGCTGCACTTAGGCCTCAGGTACACCTGGGGTCACACTGCAACCAGTCAGTGTGGCTGTGCTCCTCCTGGCACCAGGTGCTGGCAGAGCACCAGAGATATTCATTTCATGGGGCAGATGGCTACATTTTCTGAAATGTAACAGGTGCCCTAGGTAAGTGGTGTGTGCATTACCTTTGAGAGGCACTGGTTTGGGGAGGCTTCACCCCATCTTTCTGAGCCGCCATAGTGGGGACCCTCCAGCAATTATGAGCTCTTTGATTTCGAAGATATTCTGGAACAGCTGCCAAGGTCGAAGCCCCATCTCTGGGCTCTGCTGGACTACCTCGGGGTAGGCACACGGGTTCTGCAGTCAGCCTGCCTGGATTCAGTTCTCATTCTGCTTCATGGTTGTCACCCTGGCCAGATACCCAGCATCTCCAGCCAGTTTCCACATCTGTGAGATGAGGGGGATGACACAGATGGTCCCTATCCCGTAATATTTATTGTGAGATGCAAATAGGACATCTGCCTAACGTGTTTAGTTCAGGACTTAGCCCTCCATTGGTGGCCACTGTTACTGTGATTATCCATCTATCCGTCTGTCTGTCTGTCCGTCTGTCTATTGAAGGCAGGCAGCAGTGCCGGCAAGATGAACCTCATAGTCTTCCAGAGATAATTAAAGGAAATGACTCTGTAAAGTGCTTAATTCATTGTCTAGCATAAAACAAACATTCCATGAATGGTAGCAGTTAATATTATGCTAATCACTTCTTTTGAATGAGTGCTGGTAAAGGGCTTAATGTGTGATGATGTTCTCAGCTCTTACTCCAAACTACTTTCAAGGTGTGCCACACTCTGGAATGTCCTTGGCTCCCTGGTGGTATTTGTTAAACCAGGAGCTGAGCCAAGCTGGTCATCCTTCCATTCCCCCAGCCAGGGCCAATCCAGACAGGTTTCAATCTGCTTGCAATCTATTGGCACAAAAGTGATGGAGCAGTTTCTCTCACAGAGCAGCTCTTGTGGGTAGCCCTAGATATTTTGTGCCATCAAAGCCTGGTTATGTTATCTGATGGAGCTTATCAGTTGAGGCTTTGTAGCTGCAGGTAGTTGGAATCTCAAGTGAAGGGTGATTTTTTTGCTTACAGAACTATAAGTCCTGGAGTTGGGCAGACCCAGAGTTGGTTATCTCAGCAGTTCAGTGACATCATCTACGACCCAGATTCCTTGTATATTTCCCTTCTGACATCTTCAGTGTATGGGCTGGCTGTCCTCATGGTGTCAAGATGGCTGCAGCCATTCCAGGCATTGGATCTTTATTCACTGACGTTCAGAAGCAGCAAAGTAGAACTACCTGTGTTTAATTTTAAAACATAAGATAAAATTCCCAAAGCCCATTGATTTACTCCTCTCCAAAAAGACTTTTCTTCTAGTCTCATTGGTCAGAATCATGTCACATGACCCTTTCTAAGCAAATCATGGACCAGAAGAATTGATAAAGTTCACGGTTCAAAACAATCTCCCCTTAAACTGGGTGTAGGGTCACCTTCTCTGAGCACATAACCACGAGGCAGAAGATGTCTCCCAGGGAAAATTGAGGTCTGCCAGCAAGAAAGAGGACAGAGGCATGGATGTGTGTGGGTAACCTACAGTGTTGGCTTCAGAAGCCTTTACCTTAAATCAGACTCTTAAACCCTTCACCTCATCATCCTGACTACTCAAACAGATGCAGAAAAAGTAGAATTGACTTAAAGTGAATTTCAGAAAGAAGTGGTCATTTTCAAAACTTCTGCAGGAAATTCCAATTTTATAGGAGCAACCTGATTCCAAGACAGATCACCCATTTGTTTCTAGGTTCCTGGGGGTCCACACTAGGATTCACACTTTCCCAGGATTTCTAGCCAGTTGTGGTGTCTCCTGGGAAGAACTAGAGTGGAGGGGACTAGAGGGCTGAGATACCCAAGAGAGGTCAGTGCCAGGCAAGGGGGATTCTGAGACTGCCCAGGGCCAGCAACTAAGTCCCCAGGCTCTCCCATGTCCGAGTCACTTATACGTGGGAGTAGACCCTAAGGAAGAATGCATTGAAATGTCTGTTGGACACAGAGAATGGGGCCACTTAAGTGGAGTCAGCAGTCATGGGGCCACCTTGCTGATCCTTGATTCCAGAAGGTCTATGAAACAGGCAAGAGATTGGGGCAGGAAAGGAGAAACTGGAGGAGGCAGTGGTCATGAGCACAGTGCCCACCTGCCCCTTCTTCCCCAAGGGAATCACAGGAAGAGCTGGAGAAGGATACTGTGGGAAACTGAAGGTCTTCAAATTATGTGCATCAGAGCACAGAGTAATGGGTTCTTATTTCCAGCTTTACTTCAAGGCTCGTGTGGCATGAAAAACGTGACCACAGTTGAATTGATGACTTTGGTAAGACTGAAGGATGTCTCACACTGGAGTCAAACACCTCACTTGATAGTTTAGCCCCAATTCACCATCTAGAATGTCAGTCCTCTGAGAACAAGAACCGTATAACAAGTCTCCCTGGTACCTAGAGTGGAGTGTCCTTCACACAATGGACATCACAGTTGTTGGTGGATGTTGTTTTTAACAGCATTTTTTGCATGATGAATATGGCATACAGCACATTTCAAATTACACAGCAATGCAACATCTCATCTATGTAATAATGGATCCACACATATACTTGTGAAGTATACTGTTGTAGTTGTCAGTGCTTATCATGATGACTTTTAAATTATACACTGAAATTACTTTGGCTTTTATGAGACATGGGCATTGAAGTGAATTGCACAGGGAGTTGGTGTTTCAGGAAATAAAAATAATCAGGAATGGTGAGAATTCTGATGAGTGGAATGATGAGACTTCTGCCAACGAGAGCTGTAAGGAGGTTTACGGTTCCTCAGAGTCACTTAATGGAAACTGCCACTAAAAGTTCGATGTCCGTAATCCCCCAGGGAGAGACGCTTTCCTTCTTGAAGTCTCCTTTGGCTGACTCTGTGTGGTGGAAGTTCTCTTATCAGTGGGAATGAAGAGGGAGTCAGTGATACTGGGCTTGTACAGAGCAGCAGGCACAAAGCCAACCGTGGGAGCCAGGCTGGAGAGGAGGGGACCCCATCCAAGCAGAACAGGCAACCTTTGCTGGTGTCTCAACTTGCCTTGCAGGTTGGACAGTGCTTTCTATTATCTCATTTTCTCTTTAGAATCACCCTGAAGGCTGGGCAGGGCAGATATTCCCAGCCTTGTTGGGTAGTGGAGGCTGGGTGGGGGTGAGGGGGATGGGGAAATCTAGGTTGAGAGGTTAGCTGACTCAGACCCCAGCGCCGGAACGCCAACACCCCCTGCCCAGGGTCCTTCCCCTGTGGTATATAAATGCCCCTCCTGGTGTAAAGCAGGGAGTCATTGCCCCCAACACAGGTTCCTGAAAGTAATACCAGAAAGTTCTGCAACACAGTTTCCAGTTTCTTGAAAGTAATACTGGAAAGAAAGTTCTTTAAGGATGGAGAGCCTGGTACAAGAGGGATTGTGTTTATTCTAGACACTGGGCTGTGAAGTCTAAGATGGGAAGACAAGGCACTGAGCTTGGGGCCAGCCCTGTCACTGTGAGTTCTGGGGATTCTGGGGAGGGGGTGGGATGTGGTGGACCCCCACCCCATGACAGGAGGATACAGGTGGGTGATGCTGCAGGCGATGATACCAGCCTCCACTCTCTTCTCCCCGGATGCAGGGTCCCAGCTTCCTTATGCTCCACAAGTGGCAGGCTGGGGAGCTTCTGAGGGCTCGGCGTCAGGGTATCAGGGACCCTGGAACTCCAACCTGGGCTCCACCCTGGACAGCCAGTGACATCAGGGAAGGGGATCTAATTCTCTTTCACCTCACTATCTTCATCTACAAATGCAGATACTGTTGATTAATGAATTTGATGCATGAATTGATCTCTTAGGGCTCTTCGGAGGAAAACATGAAGCAGAGAAAACACTCAGAATGGGGAAGGCGCCCAGCACATATTAAGCATTCGGTAGAGACTGACAGTGCCTTTCACCATGATCTATTGTTGTTTAGCTGCTCTGTTGTATCTGGCTCTTTGTGACACCTAGACTGTAGCCCACCAGGCTCCTCTGTCCATGGGATTTTCCAAGCAAGAATACTGAGGTGGCTTGCCATTTTCTTCTCCAGGGGATCTTCCCAATCCAGGGGTCAAACCTGTGTCTCTTGCATCTCTTTCATTGGCGGGCAGATTCCTCACCACTGAGTCACCTGGGAAGCCCCTTTACCATGATCACACAAGACTAACGGGAACAGAAACAGAGCTGTCCTTAACATAACTATGTGAGAACAATTTTCAGTAAAGAATGCAAAAGGGATGCTTGCCTTCCCAAACCCATGCTATAGATGAGTTCAACAATGACTTGTTTCGGTTATTGCATTCATGCTTTGCTGTCAACACAATGAGAAGATCACAGCACAGAAGTTCAGATCATTCAAAGAAACACCACTGCATGTTCTGAAAACTTAGGTGTGGTTAAACCACACAGCTTTCATTCTCATTTTTCACTTCTCATCTTGGGGAAGAAGCAACACGACCGTTTCTCAGATACCCTCAGTTTGCACTTTCCTTTTAGCAGCCAGAGCTGCTCCATTCTGAAGTTCAGAAACCATGCAAAACAAATGTATAAAGGGCTCTAATGTTTTGTGCAAATTCCATTTTAAAAAGATTTCAACTGAGCCAGGAGAACCTGAAGGAGAAGGCTGTTTTCAAGATAAGACAGACATATGAAGACAGAAATGGCTTCCGTCAGGCCAAGGCCAAAGCTTGGCCATCTGATATGCACGAGGCCACAGAGGAGGAAAGAGCAGAGGTTAGCTGGATGGGTCGAGAGCTGGGAAATCAAAGGCAATCAAGTTTTGCAGTGTCCTGACTTTTTTGGATCATTTCAGGCCTTTCATCTTCTGCTTTTTGCACACAATTTGTACTTCTTTACTACCATACAAATGTGACAAAATGTGATGTCAAAACAGCCTATGCTGTTGGTGCAGAATCATCCCAAGAGCACAGGACCTGGAGACAAAAGTAGAGGCAGAAAAACGATGACTTGAGACACCCACTGTCTACCCCACATGCAAGCGAAGAACTGAAACTCTGGGGGAAAAGTCAAATCAAGGAAAACAAGGCAGTTGCTTAGGGCTAAAATTTGCCTTCTCAGGTGTTAGGGGCCAGTGTGCGTGTGCTTACTTCCCTGGAAAACATAAAATAAACAATGTCATCTAAGCACCAAGAGTCACCTGGCTCCCCAGAGATTTCTCTTGAATCAAGTTTGCACCAAAACGAAAGGCGGGGCAGGGAGGGGGGTGGTTCAAAGTTTGCTTCTTTTGACTTTTAATATTTTTACTTCTAGAAGCACTTTTCAAGTTTCAGTATTTAGAAATGGCACATGTAATTTGGTGTAATTTGGCTCCTAAACTTTACCTTCTATTGCAAAGTGAACGATAAACATCAAGCCTTGCTTAGGTACTTTACAAGCATGTCACTATTATCATATTTCATCCTCCCAACAGTCATTATAAGCCCATTTAACAGATGGGGAAAAATTGAGGCCCAAAGGCTAGGAACTTCGACAAATCATGGGACCTTGAGCATGGGTCAAAATTTGAAACTGGATCTTTTAGGTTCCAAAACCAATGAGTTTTGTTGCTTAGTACCTGCCAATGGCCTCTATGAGCTATACTTAGAAACTGTCAGAAAGTCTACTGATGCTGGCCCAACCATTTTTTCTTTAGAAAGTGGACCTTTTCTCGCTGCTATATACAGAGCGTGGGGGTCTCACTACACTGACGATTTAAGAGGACTCACATCTTGGAGTTTCTCTGATGGGTTCAAGGGTGATGGACTCAGCCTAGATACCAAGAGAGTACCCAAGACATTGAGCAGAGTGGTGACTAGTATGCTGTTATAATAACACATAGATATTTCCAATTTCACATAATCAGAGCGTATCTTTGAAGCAATTAAGAATCACAAACTTTTTTAATAACAGAGAGGCTTGGGGCGGGCTAGGTGTTGAGGTGATTTTCTGAAAACAATGTGTGAGGACCACTGACAGGCATCGTAAGGGGGACAGGTACACAGGCTCCTGCATCTGAGCCTCTAAATCCTCCACCCAGGGCAGAGCTAGACATATAAACCAAAAGAGCAAAGACGATTCATCCAGCCCTGGACCCCATTAGATAGCAGAGACCATCTTGTGATCCATCCCTCCACTCAGGCCTAGAAATAAACAGAGGCAACTTGAAAAACCATCCACAGACGATTTCCCCAAACGTTTGATTGTATAAATAATTTATTTCTGTTCACAGCATCATATACGCATATAAAAGGAAACGGGAACCCAAAGAGCGGGATGATCAGGACAAAGAATTACAGCAGTAGGGATGGAAACAAACCAGGAGACATAGTCCCAACACCACGACAGAGAATCTGCGAAGAGAACTGTTGTGAAACGAAGCTGGCCTCCCTGCGTCTATCAGAAAACATCTGAAAAGCTCCCGTGGGGAGGCCAAGGTCCTCTATGTGGACCCCATTCGTTCTCCAAAGAGCAGGAGGCATAATAAATCACTGACAGCTACACTGGAGGGATCTCCCAGGTGACCACTCCAAGGTAATTTAGCCTGTGCTTCCTCCCCCATTGACCAGAGACGAAATGGGCTATTATTAGGGCAGACACTACAGATATCAACTGAGACTCTTAACTATTGGTTGATGCACCACAGAGCTTTACTGCACAATTACTAACAGTTGACCGCACCCTTAAGTACTGATAATGCAAAAAAAAAAAAAAAAATCATTTTGCATCATTGGTAAAGCATGACAGGATCTGAACAGTGATCTTGGACCAAAATATTGTCAGCACGAGAAGGTTACAGTATTTGGCATCTGCAATGTCACAAAATAAATATATTATTCTCTCAATAGTGTGGAACTACCAAAATGTCAAAGTGCTTAAGAAATTGTTGCATGTGAAGAAAATAAAGAAAGATGGATTTTTTTTTTCTTTTATTAATTCTATACAGGATCTTCAGATGACGGGACCAGCCCATTTAGAAATCAGTGACTACGCTGTCGATATGTAAACTGAAACCTTGCAGGCGTTTCAACGCTGCTCAGCTATATTTCCTCTACTGAGTTTCTACAAAAAGACCAGGTTGGAGGGGTACCAAATACACTGACAAAAGAGAAAAGGAAGATGGACTGCTAGGTTTCTTCTTTTAAAATACTTCATAGGGGAACTGGATCAAGCAGGAAGCCAGGACTACTACCTCTGGTTCTTAAATTCACTTTGAGTGCAGGGATTTATTTATAGGCATGGATTTATAATTTGACTAACTCACATGCTCACGCATGACCATGCCCAATTTCTAAAGGCCTCTTTCACACAAGAAATTTATCATTATTCGTGGATGGGGGGAACATAATCCTACCTGTAAACATGGATTTAAAGAAGAAATCAAAATCATACAGTAAGTATAAGTTTCCCTTTTGATACTGTGTTTGGGGGTGAATGACAGCTTCTGCAAACCAAGACTCAGTCCTGATTATAAAGGATTTTTTAAATTACATTATTAAAAATAGGTATTTCTTCTTCTTTCACTTTATTTCCAAAGCCTCTTTCAAGTAAACTGTGAGGAGCCTGAGGACAGGTGACGATTACGTCACATGCTTTCTTTCATCCCAAGCGCTCACTGTGTCTGCATTTGCTCTGCAACCAGTTTCCACAAGCAGGAATCAGGAAGGACCTCCTTGTGCTTTTCCCTCGCCTTGAAATCCATGCAATGAGGTGGGCTTTTGCAACAAGGTGGGCTTTTGTCTGTCGGTGCATAACATCAAATACTCTAATGAGACATTTGCAATGAAAATACTTAAACCAGATAGGCCACAATGAACCAAATTAGAAATTTGAACATGTCGCCACTTGCAGCGTAAAGGAATCTAAAAAGGCAGTCTTTTTTCCCCCTAAATTGAGTATTTCTATGGGGAGTATTCATTCGTAGCATATTATTTTTAAGGAAAAAAAATGTCTGAAAACCATAACTCATCATCAAGCGGTTAGGATTACAAGACACATCCCTTGCCAAAACCCGCTTGTCATTCAGCACACATCTGCAGCTGGTGTGCTCACACAAACCAATCAGCAGGCTAAAAAAAAAAATTGAAGATTCCACACATATGGGTCTAGAAATGTATGCCGATTACACAGCACTGTATCTACACACACCCCATCCAGCACTGACGTCAGGAGCCTTACCCTTTAAACACCTTTAACTATTCTGCAAAGAGTAAATGCATCATTTGCCACCACCTCCAACAGTTTCTTGTTTGTAATTTTTTTATTGGTCTCTTTGTGTGATAATGACCTACACATGGACAGGGTCCAAACCATCTGGAAGATGTCTGATTCCAGGCTGAAAAGCAGTTCTCAACAAAACTGGTCTTCTGAAGCTACCACAAAGCACCAGGAAAGGGGCGTTCTTCGCGGCCATCCCCCAGCCCAGGCCAGCACAGCGCCCCGCGCCTTCCAGCTGCGGTACTGTTCCACGCAGTCCTCTGATGGCCCAAACCACCACCTCGTTTGGGCCCAGAGCAGGGCAAATGGATTTTCACAGGGTCCTGCCCTGTGACATAAAATTATCCAGCTTTCATAGCCCAAGGAGAGGCTGTTCCCCCAGCACCTCCCACTGCCACCGTGCCCCCAGTTGGGAACTCCCGGGGTTCTGGGAGCCGCATACCTCAGGTAGCTCACAGGTGCGATCCCCAGTGAGGGCGGGGGAGCCTGAACTTCTGGCCCTGCTGGAGTAGGAGGAAATTGCTTTTGTCTCGGATATCTGAGCCTTCCAACCTGGGCCAGCAGGGCGGACGGTGGGACCTGCACGTCCACTCCCCAGCCGGGTCCCCCACCCCCTGAGTAGCTCCGGCTTTCAGACAAAAGGACCCCTGAGCTGCGGGTGGGGGGGGGGGGGCAGGTCGAGCGCAGGCTGGCCAGCTTGCCTACATACCCAGGTTAAGTCACCAGTCCTGCATGTGGGTGCAGAGACTCCGCTTTAAAAATTCGAAGCGTCGCTTTGGTTCGCTGTCTTTGTTCGCGGGCGCGCGGGCCACACAGCCTTTCATTCATTCATTCCGGACTCGCTCGCTCCCCGCGCCTAGCCCCGTAACGTCGCCGCCCGGAGCATTACCGCTTCTTCTTCTGCTTGAGGGACTTCCTGCGTTTCAGGATCATCTCGTACAGCTTGTCCATGCCCTCGGTGAGACCCTCGCCGATGATGGCGCACGCCGGCTGGACGTGGTAGGTGGTGGCCGGGATGAGCTCGTGCAGCGCCAGCTGCTTCTCGATCTCCGCCACGGGCAGCGACTTGGGCAGGTCCTGCTTGTTGGCGATGACCAGCAGCGGCGTGCCCTGGTTCTCGGCGAACTTGGTCACTTTGTGCAGCTCTGTCTTGGCCTCCTCCAGCCGGTCCACGTCCACCGAGTCCACCACGTAGATGATGCCGTCCGTGCAGCGGCTGTAGGACTTCCACAGCGGCCGAAGCTTCTCCTGGCCGCCCACGTCCCAGAAGTGGCAGCTGATGCCCTTGGCCGTGCCGTTGCTCAGCTTGATCTTCTCCGTGTTGAAGCCGATGGTGGGCACGGTGTTCACGAACTCGTTGAACTTGAGCCGGTAGAGCACCGTGGTCTTGCCGGCCGAGTCCAAGCCCAGCATGACGATGTGCAGAGACTGGAAGGCCGAGATGTTGGAGGAGATGTTGCCCATGGCTCCTCGCTGCGGCGCCGGCCACTGCGGCTGCGGCGGGAGGGCGCCGCCCCCCGCCCTCCGGAGCAGTTACGGGCCCGACGCGGGCGGGCGCACCTGGGCCCCGCCTGCCGCCCTCAGCCGCCGGCACCGGCCTGGGCTTGGAGTACCCGGGGCGCACGGCTCGGCGCGCTCAGACACCGCGGCCCCCGCGCCCGCGCCGGCCGGGCATCGCGTCTCTCTCGATGGGCTTTGTCTCCCGCGCAGTCTCCTCCGCTGCGGCGCCGCGGGCTGCTCGCGCCCGTCGCCCTCCCCCGCCGGCCCCGGCTCTCTCTCTGCTGCTTCCTCGGGCCGCGCCCCCGCGCTCCAGCCGCTGCCCTGGCTCTCCGCGGCTGCGGGTTCCGGGCTCCGAGCGCCGAGGGCTCGCCTCTGCCTGGGCGGCGCCGCCGGGGGGCCAATCCCACTCCCAGGGCGAGCCTCGGAGGCGCAGGCGGGGCGTGGGCTTCCCCGGGCTTCGCTGCCTGCGCGGTCGCCTGGCTGTCCCCGCAGTCCCCGCGCCGCCACCGCCGCCGCGGGCAGCCTGCTGCGGCAGGAGGGCGCCCGGCCCCGCCCCTAGGAGGCCCCGCCCCTCATCCCGCCCCTATGGCCCCGCCCCTTCGTGGTGCCCTCGTACCGACGGCCCCGCCCCTCGCCCGCCCCGCCCCCCGCGCCCCGCCCCAGGTCGGGCGTGGACCTCCCAGCCCGGCGGGCCGCTTTCGCGCCTTTCAGTGCTTTCGAAATCGCCCTGGTCGTCTCCTCCCGCGCCGCACCCAGATAATGGGTTCCCGAGCTGCCGGCTCTTCCCGCCTCGGCCCTCTGACGCATCTTGTAAAAATAGCTCCCGGAACTCCACGCCCAGCCAGCCCCAGGCCGGACCGACTGTCCGGCGGGACTGCAGCGTGGGAGGCGCAGCCGGCCTCCAGGAGCGAGGGCTGGGGATCCAGAGTCCAGGGCAAGGCGGGCCGGGGCAGCCCTGCCCGAGGGACTGGGGACCATCCAAGGTAGAAGTGGGGTGAGAGTGCCCCCTCTGGGGAGAGAGGGCTGTGGATCAGGGCCCCGACCCCCAGACTCCCCCACCCAGTAGAGGGGAAAGGAGGGCGTGGGCCGCAGGGAGCCAGCCCGGGCACGTGGCCTTTGCGGTGCCCAGGACACTGACCCTCGCTGGTACGCTGGCTCACTTCCCTGCCAGAACTCCGGGGGGATGGGGTGGGGTCTCCACGGGATCCCCGCTGCCCTGGGGCGCAGACCTGCGCGCATTTCGCCCCGGAGGCCTGGCTTCATTTAAGGAGACTTGTCTGTCCCCAGATAGCTCCGGCGACTCACCAGCCCCAGACAGCCCCTTTGCTACCTCCAGCGTCTGCGCGGACATCCCAGGTCAAGCGTGAGCATCTCAGGAGAGCACCCTCTACCACCCATGGCACTTAGAGAACTGAGAACCTCCTGCCCACAGGTGAGCCAATCCTCCAGCGACTGGTGCTCCAGGGGCATTTAGGCCTGAAACAAAAATGTGTCAGCAGCTCCGAGTAGGTTACACCGTAGGTCACAGGCACCAGTGCCCAGCCCCTGGCTGGCTTCTCCCATCACTCCGATTCAGTGCTCTCATTCTAGTTGGTAAGCATGTAACCAAGGCTTATCCTCTGCAGGTACAGAGGAAACTGAGTGGAGGAGGAGAAGCAGAGGCAGTATGCACAAGGGCTTCTTCCCAATGCCAGCTTATGAGGCAGGAAGAGGGAAATGGGGTCTGGGGGATGGAAATGAGTCTGATAACCATTGATGGCTGAAAACCAAATTATTGTAGAAAAGCTTTCCTTTACCACCTTCCTTTCACAAGCTGTGATAAAATAGGTGATTTTGTTTGTACTGAACCATATGAGAAGACTTCGTGTCGATGGCAGGACCAACCGTCCCTCCTGGGGACTCCTCTGGTGGCAGCAACCACTCAGACCGGGTCCAGGGCTGGAGAAGTCCTAGTGAATCATTCTGTCCAACGTGCCGGCCGAGGAAGCCAAGGCTCAGGCACTTGACTTGGCCAGGGTGGAACCTACCTGCAGACGGCCCTCTTGTATTCATGCCAGGAGCTGAGGGCTTGCTGCTCTCTCCTACTCCCCACCTTTCCCACACACTAAGTTAACAGGGAGTGAAGGTGTAAGGAACCTGAAGTCAGTTGTGAAAGACAGAAATTCCACTCAAATTGCCAATATCCGTTGGATCATAGAAAAAGCAAGAGAATTCCAGGAAAACATCTACTTCTGCTTCATTGACTACAAAGCCTTTGACTCTGTGGATCACAACAAACTGGAAAATTCTTAAAGGCCTGCGAATACCAGACCACCTGAGCTGTTTCCTGAGAAACCTGTATGCAGGACAAGAAGCAACAGTTAGAATGAGACATGGAACAACATACTGGTTCAAAATTGGGAAAGGAGTACGTGAAGGGTGTATATTGTCACCCTGCTTATTTAAGTCTTATGCAGAGTACATCATGTGGAATGCCAGACTGGATGAAGCACAAGCTGGAATCAAGATTGCCAGGAGAAATATAAATAACCTCAGATATGCAGATGACACCACCTTTATGGCAGAAAGCGAACAGGAACTAATGAGTCTCTTGATGAAAGTGAAAGAGGAGAGTGAAAAATCTGGCTTAAAACTCAACATTCAGAAAACAAAGATCACGGCATCCAGTCCCACCACTTCATGGCAAGTAGATGGGGAAACAATGGAAACAGTGGTGGATTTTATTTTTTTGGGCTCCAAAATCACTGCAGCCATGAAATTAAAAGACGTTTGCTCCTTGAAAGAAAATCTATGGCAAATCTAGATGGTGCATTAAAAAACAGAGATATTACTTTGCCTACAAAGGTCCATCTAGTCAAAGCTATGGTTTTTCCAACAGTCATATATGGATGTGAGAGAGGGACCATAAAGAAGGCTGAGCACTGAAGAATTTTATGCTTTCAAACTGTTGTGCTGGAGAGGACTCTTGAGATTCCCTTGGACTGCAAGGAGATCAAACCAGTCAATCTTAAAGGAAATCAACCCTGAATATTCATTGGAAGGACTGATGCTGAAGCTGAAGCTCCAGTCTTTGGCCACTTGATGCAAAGAGCTGACTCACTGGAAAAGACCCTGATGCTGGAAAAGATTGAGGGCAGGAGGAAAAGGGTACAACAGAGGATGAGATTATTGGATAGCATCACTGATTCAATGGACATGAGTTTGAGCAAACTCTGGCAGATGGTGAAGGACAGGGAAGCCTGGTGTGATGCAGTCCATGGGACTGCAAAGAGTCGAACACGACTGAGCGACTGAATAATAGATTCACTGATACAATAGAAAAGTTCATGATTACAATGCTGTTCAGGCATGTCTGGAAGCCATGGATCTCAGAAGTCCTTAGATCAGTCTCTCTGTCTCTTGTTTTCCTCTGCATTGATCCATTTTTCCTGCTGGCAAGTCTGGGCTCACATCCTTGGTGTGGATCCTAGAAAGAAAAAGGTGGATCTCTTTCCCAGTATCTGGGACTAAAGCCTGGAGGACATATCCCTCTGGCCTGTCTGGCCCAGCAATGTATCAGGTACTACTGTCCAGAGGATGGAGCATGCCGATGGATGGGGCCCAGAGGCTAAACCTGGGGAGGGGTGGTTCCCAAAGAAGAATCACCCTTCTATCTGCTCCCCAAAGGGCCAATAAGAGTGAGTAAGCAAAAATAACAGATGTCAGTGTGATTTATAATGATTTCATTTCAGTTATTGGGAACCCTGGGAAGACAGGATTTTGTTTTCCAAGTGATTTTCCTGGCTCTCTTCAAAGCCTAATTCCTAGACAGCCACCTTCTCAAGAGACTGATTTCTCTCCTTCCTCTTTGCTACAGACAGGGCCTAGGTTGGGTGCCAGCCCGAGACCGGACTTAGATTAGTAGCCTGGGACCTAGGCCTCTTGGATAAAGACAGATCAGACTAGAACCTTCTCTATCTGGCTCTCACAAATGACCTTCCTGTAGACTCCTTTTTCTTATTTGCATCTCTCCCTGTCATGTCTAGCATTTATTTTAAGGATAGTAGGAGGGCAGTATTTGAATAAAACATCCGGTGTGTTTTCTTGGTTTTGTGCTAATTACAGCTAGTGTGATTTTGACTGCAGCCCCCATACTTTGCACCTCCCATTGTGGGGTTTAGTAATAAAGGGCTGTCTGTTGTCCAGTAGAAAAAGTAGATTAATAGACATTAATAGAGCCTTCCAGAGCAGGCCATTAAACAGCAACTCACCATAATTGAATAGCAACCGTACTACAGTCTAATTTCACTCACCAGGTGATAAGTTGAATTTACAGTGGATACTTTAACTTCTAACACATAAAAATGCCATTTAGCTGAGTCAACTTTCCTTCCAATACAAATTTCAATGGAAAAACCTTGGAATTATGAGACGGAAAGTAACCTTTACCACAATGTCAGAAATGCAAGGCCCACTTTGAATATAGTGACACGGCTATGGTCTGGGCTGTGTGGACAGATTGAGTGGGTGCTAGACATGTCCCACCACGTTCCAGCCACATGGTAATACCTAGGTCACCATTTCTTGAGCTCCCCATTTCTAAAATCTACCTAACACGTGCTAGTTGTGAATGTGAAATGAAGTAATACATGTCAAGTGTTTGGCACGGTACTTGGCACACCATGTGGGTTTCCCCTGTGACTCAATGGTAAAGAATCCACCTGCAATGCAGGAGACATGCATTCAGTTCCTGGGTCAGGAAGATCTCCTGGAGAAGAAAATGGTAGTAGCGGTATTGTTAGTTGCTTAGCAGCAGTGTTATGCCGATGGATCGGGCCCAGAGGCTAAACCTGTAGTAGTGTTAAGTATTAAGTAGTAGTGTTAGTCTGACTGTTTGTGATCCCTAGGACTGTAGCCCGCCAGGCTTCTCTGTCCATGGAATTCTCCAGGTAAGAATCCTGAAATGAGAAGCCATTCCCTTCTCCAAGGGGATCTTCCCAACCCAGGGATTGAACCTGGGTCTCCCACATCACAGGCAGATTCTTTACTGTCTGAGTCACCAGGAAAGCCCAAAGTAAATGGCAAACACTCCAGTGTTTTTGCCTGGGAACATCCCATGGACAGAGGAGCCTGGTAGGCTATAGTCCATGGGGTTGCAAAAGAGTTGGACATGACTTAGCGACTAAGCACACACACGCTGGCACACAGTGAGTAAATAAGCTTTATAAAGGCTACCTGTGATACCTGCAAAAAAAGAGGAAAGAAAGAAAACCAGTTTTATAACGGGCATAGCTGTTGGAATCTCAGTGGTTGCCAAAATACTGGCTGCAGTGTGCCACTCTCTCCATTTTAATTAATCACAGAATGATGTGCACTTGTGATCTTGCCTGAGATGAGTTTCACATCCAGCAGCAGCAACATTTCCTTTTCATTTTCATCTGCATCAAAATGCTTCTACATCCAGAAAAGGATTCAGTTCCAGTAAACAGAATGCAATCACTTTGCAGTGATTCTGAAATTAAAAACTATTCTCTCTTTTTTCTTCTTGAAGGGCTTAGAAATCAAGTGTGCCACCAATTAAAACAATTTTTGAGTCTATCCAGTGAAAAGAGCAATATATTTCATCATTATTATTTTTGGCTTAGGAAAGTTCATGACATAAGATTCAAAGGTAAGCATCCCATCCACAGCTGAGTGTGGCTACTGTAGCTCAGATGGTAAAAGAATCCACCCGCAATGCAGGAGACCTGGGTTGGATCCCTGGGTTAGGAAGATCCCCTGGAGAAGGGAATGGCAACCCATTCCAGCATTCTTGCCTGGAGAATTCCTTGGACAGAGGAGCCTGACGGTCTACAGTCCATGGTATTGCAAAGAGTCGGATATGACTGAGTGACTCACACTTCCACACTTTCGCAGGGATAAATATCAGAACAGGATGTGTGTGTCCACAAGCATAGAATGTGTGTGATTATTTGCCTTTTCTGATTAGATCCTGGGGTTCAGGTTCATGGCCTCCTGTTCTTAACTATCATAATACAGGAGTGCCCTCTACTGAGCTTCTTGTATATGAGATGGATGCCTCCAGAGGCTGATTTGCCTCTTGCCTCATGCCTAGTAAATGTTCCATCCGTATGTATCGAATACATGAATGGATACTTGAACCTGATTCTCTGGGGCTGTGTGACTAGATCTCTTAAAGCCCTGTGTGTTAAACTGAGAAAGTGCTTCTCTTTGAGGCTCAGAGCTTAAAGGTGTTGATTCTCAGATGCAGATTCGGGTCTTGTCTCTAGAGCAGAGTAGGAGGGGTTATTGTTGACCAAGACTGGGGACCAGGAGCCTGGCAGAGTCTGCAGGGATGTCACCAGGAAAGCTGTTCAAAGAATCACAAATTAATGGAAGAGAGAGGAGATCAGCATGCAGGAAATCCAGCTGAGATGAGAGATTGGAAGAAATCAATTTTTGCATTTAATTCAGAGGGCAGGCAGCCATAAAGGGAGAGGGGACCAGAAGTTGAAAATAAAGGAGGCCAGTTGGGCAGAGAAAGAACAAGCCTTGAAGCAGCTAAAGCCAGATGGTCCAGGATGGAAGCTCTTTGGTGGGAGTGTTTCCTTAGTGGAGGCCCCTGCTAAGGGATCACACCCTCAGAGTCCTGGAGTGGGTTGGACCCAGAGAGGTTCATCTTTGGAGGAGTGCCTGCATCAGGGGACACATGGAAGGGACTAAGACACATTGGTTCTCAGGGGGGGGTTGCGGGAAGGGCAATAGATTTTGGTGGAGTTAAATATGAGTCTGTGATGCTTGCAGACTTTTGTTTCATGCAAGAGGTCAGATGCCTGGAAATAAAAAGGATCTAGACTTCCCTCGTGGCTCAGATGGTAAAGTGTCTGTCTACAATGTGGGAGACCTGGGTTCGATCCCTGGGTCAGGAAGAATCCCTGGAGAAGGAAATGGCAAGCCACTCCAGTACTCTTGCCTAGAAAATCCCATGCACGGAGGAGCCTGGTGTCCATGGGGTCTCAAAGAGTCAGACACAACTGAGCGACTTCACTTCACTCACTCTTAATTTAGGGCTTCTCAGGTGGTTCAGTGGTAAAAGAATCTTCCTGCCAATGCGGGAGATACAGGAGTCTTGGGTCGGGGAGATCCTCTGGAGGAGGAAATGCCAACCCGCTCCAGTACTCTTGCCTGGAGAATCCCATGAGAAGCCTGGAGGGCTACAGTCCAGTGGGTCACAGAGTGGGACACGACTGAGCATACGCTCTTCATTTATCCCCACCCTCCTACTTTCCCCTTCGGTAACCATAAGTCTGTTTTCTATGTCTGTGAGCCTGTTTCTGTTTCATAAGCAAATTCATTGTATTATTTTTTAGATTCTATATATAAGTGATATCATATTTTTCTTTGTCTGACTTCCTTCAGACAAAGGAAGTACATATATATGTACATATATTTTAAACTGAATCACTTTGCTGTACACCTGAAACTAACACAACATTGTAAATTAATCATATTTCAGTTAAAAAGGAAACGATCTCTCCATTCAAGTTCATGGTTTTCATGATGCTGCTGCTGCGAAGTCGCTTGAGTCATGTCCAACTCTGTGTGACTCCATAGACGGCAGCCCACCAGGCTCCCCATCCCTGGGATTCTCGAGGCAAGAACACTGGAGTGGGTTGCCATTTCCTTCTCCAATGCATGAAAGTGAAAAGCGAAAGTGAAGTCGTTCAGTCATTTCCGACTCTTAGTGACCCCATGGGCTGCAGCCCACCAGGCTCCTCGGTCCATGGGAGTTTCCAGGCAAGAGTACTGGAGTGGGGTGCCATTGCCTCTCTGATGGTTTTCATGAGAAACAAACAAACCAAAATTCCAGTTCAGGTTGCCTCATTTCTGCTTTCTGTGAAGCAACACGGCTGAAATAATTCAGGTTCTCATTTTCCCAACAGTCACAACTATGAACATTTAGTGGTTGTTTCTGTTTGGGGCAAAAAAAAAAAAAAAAAAAGCTAAAAGTTTTGTTTGTTTTTTCTCCCATTCCTGTCTTCATTATCAATAGTCAGTCTCTATTATATGACTGAAATATGAAAATTTAGAAGTCATTATCTTTCCTGTCAATATTATTTTCAGAAAAGATTCTTCTATAAGATAATTTTCAATCTTTCCTTAAATTTCATCTCTCAAGTGAACTTTAATCAAGGACATCAAGACCAGACACATTGCAACTAGAACTTAGGGCTGCTAAAATGACAGAAAATCCTCACGTTAGTGCCAGTCTTTTCAGCTGAAGGGGAGGAAAAAGCTTGGTATGCAAAAGTTATTTCTGAGTTCTTTAATAATTCAATCACCATAATTAAATTTTGACTCTCATAGCCACAGTGATGAAAGAGGAGGGGGGAAAAAAGCAGGTAACAATGACTCCCAGTGATTAGAGTTCTACCCCATGAACCGAATAGTGTTTGATGGAAACTTGGATTCCTTCGCATTGCCTCCCTCTTCCTCCCCAGGTGAATGGAGATGCCTATTATTTTCATTTAATTAAAACCTAGTTGGCTGGACCCAAGAGAGAAGGGAACAATCATGCTTTTGTGCCTTCATTAAGCCCTGGCGGCTCTTAGCCGCGGTGGAGGAGGACGGGGTGGTGCCCGCTCTGGCTTTCTCTACGGTGCGGTCACTCAGGAGGTCTCTTCCCTTCCAGCATGACAGCTGGCTCCATGTGGCTCCGTCCTCTCTGTGAAAATAGCTCAAGCATTGTAACAGAGTTCTTTGGCTCCTGCTGCGTCTGTTAGAGACATAACCACTCAAGATGATTATTTCTCCTTATGAACTACACTGGGCTTATGTAACCTGAAGCTCTGCTCCATCAATCATAGAAAATCCCTTTCACTTTCTTGCTCCTGCCCTCTGCTATGTCCTAAATCCACTCTCCTAAGGGCACTGGTGATCACAGGAAACACCCAAGGCCTTTGTGTTTCCTGCTTACCTGGCCTTTCACCAGATCCTGCTGATCGCTCCATCCTTCTTAAAGCATTTCTCTAAGAAAACCATTCTTTTCATACTGTTCATGGGGTTCTCGAGGCAAGAATACTGAAGTGGTTTGCCATTCAGAAACCTGTATACAGGTCAGGAAGCAACAGTTAGAACTGGACATGGAACAACAGACTGGTTCCAAATAGGAAAAGGAGTACGTCAAGGCTGTATACTGTATATTGCTTATTTAACTTGTATGCAGAATACATCATGAGAAACGCTGGGCTGGAGGGAAGCACAAGCTGGAATCAAGATTGCCGGGAGAAATATCAATAACCTCAGATATGCAGATGACACCACCCTTATGGCAGAAAGTGAAGAAGAACTAAAGAGCCTTTTGATGAAAGTGAAAGAGGAGAGTGAAAAAGTTGGCTTAAAGCTGAACATTCAGAAAACGAAGATCATGGCATCTGGTCCCATCACTTCATGGCAAACAGATGGGGAAAGAGTGGAAACAGTGGCTGACTTTATTTTTTTGGGCTCCACAATCACTGCAGATGGTGACTGAGCCATGAAATTAAAAGACCCTTACTCTTTGGAAGAAAAGTTGTGAGCAACCTAGATAGCATATTCAAAAGCAGAGACATTACTTTGCCAACAAAGATCCATCTAGTCAAGGCTATGGTTTTTCCAGTGGTCATGTATGGATGTGAGAGCTGAACTATAAAGAAAGCTGAGCGCAGAAGAGTTGATGCTTTTGAACTGTGGTGTTGGAGAAGACTCTTGTGAGCCCCTTGGACTGCAAGGAAATCCAACCAGTCCATCCTAAAGGAGATCAGTCCTGGGCGTTCATTGGAGAGACTAATGTTGAAGCTGAAACTCCAATACTTTGGCCACCTGATGTGGAGAGCTGACTCATTTGAAAAGATCCTGATGCTGGGAAAGAATCAGGGAAGGAGGAGAAGGGGATGACAGAAGATGAGATGGTTGGATGGCATCACTGACACAAGGGGCATGGGTTTGGGTGGACTCCAGGAGTTGGTGATGGACAGGGAGGCCTGGCATACTGTTCACGGGGTCGCAGAGTCGGACACGACTGAGTGACTGAACTGAACTGAGGAAAACCACCTGGCCTGGCTAACTGACAGTACTTGCTACACACACTGCCCTGATAAGGCAGGACTGATTTGTTCTGATAACCGTCTGGGATAGAGGTACAACACCAATGAGGACCTCCAAACAGGAAGCTACAAAGCCATGCTTCCTCCTCTCTCCAGTCACAGCCTAGACTTGTCCTTCTTATCTACAGAGGGCTGGTGGCCCCCAGCGATTCATTTTGGACCCTCTCATCCTCCTGTCTCTGGGGACTTAATCACAGCTACTTCTCATGATTTCTCAGTCTCTATCACTGCAAAGAGTCAGACACGACTGAGCAACTGAACTGAACTGAACTGAACTAATCACTGCCAAAAGCCAGAAGCTACCAACATAGAGTACTGAACTCAAACCTCTGTCTATATATGTCTCCGCCAGGCTTATTGAGCAAGTACAGCCAACAAGCAGTAGATAATAGACATACTTGTCTTTCCCTTCTGTTTGTTCACTCCCTACATGGAGTCAACCAGAATCCAGATAATTCTATTTTGAAGTAGCTCTTGGAATTAAAACTATGAGACCTTTTAAATCACATTTATTAATTTTTTACTTGCATTCAAGACAATTGTGGACAAGATCCTGATGCTGGGAAAGACGGAGGGCAGGAGGAGAAGGGGACAACAGAAGATGAAATGGTTGGCTGGCATTACTGACTCCATGAACAGGAGTTTGGGCAAACTCTGGGAGATGGTGAAGGACAGGGAAGTCTGGGGGGCTGCAGTCCCTGGGATCTCAACTTAGGGACTGAACAACAGCAACTGGTAGTGCAATGCATAAAAAATCTGCCTACCAATGCAGGGGACACAAGTTTGATCCTTGACCCAGGTAGATTCCACCTGCCACAGAGCAACTTAGCCCATGTGCCACACAACTGCGGAAACCCGTGTGTCCTGGGATCCTCGAGCAGCAGCTACTAAACCTGGGGGTCACAGCTACTGACCCTGTGCCTAGAGCCTGCGCTCTGCAACAAGAGAAGCCACCAGAAAGAGAGGCCCGAGTACCCAGGGAAGAGCAGCCCCCACTCCCTATAACTAGGAACCCCGAGCAGCACATCAAAGGCCTAACACAACCAAAGAGAAGATAAGTAAATTTCAAAGGGCGATCACCTCTATTTATGTCTATGATGAAGGTGGCCTTTCCTTCTGTTTCTGCAGGAGCATACTTCATCCAGGCTCATGCCTCCGTCTACCCTGCCTGCATCACTGGGAAAGGGGGTAGCTAATCTGATTGGCTGGAGACTAACTTCACTGGGTTACATCTCACTAGTGACCAGTGGCAGGAAGTGCCTCCAGGAGTAGGTATGCTATCTGTCTCCACCTGTCAGGGGGTAGATAAGCTCTGTGGGACTGGCCTTCTTGTATTCAGAAGCAGAGAAGGGCAAGCCTCACTTTATCCCTTGCCTAAGCTGCTTTCTCCAACCTAGCTTTCACCACAGAGTTCTTTCACCCACGTTTAGTAGCAAAAGATGAGAATGGGTCAGCAGTGTTTGCCCAGCTTCAGAAAGCAATGCTACCTGGTACATACAGGGAGGTGCTAAGCAAAGGGATTCAGGGCTCAAAACCTAATTCTCAACCCCTAACATGGCCCAGGAGGACATTCCAGGAAACTGTCATCCGAAAGAATGTGAGGAGACATGGCCTCTCCACAACACAGAGAAAGTTCCAAGGAGAGAGAAGACCCAGATAAAAAGTTTCCAAGATGAGACGAAAGGGCTATCGGAGCAACAATTAAAGGCAAAGGGAAATTTAGTCCCACCTTTTTCTTCTTTTTGATACTTTCATTCTGGTCAAAGACATCCCAATATTTATGAGGGTCCAGTCTTTATTTGTTCAAAGAAGAGCCAGGGTGTCTCTCCTGAAAAACTCATGTGCAAGAGAATTAAGGTGGAAATGACCAGATGGTCATACTTTAGTGTCAGGTAAAACATACCATGTAATATTTTGGAAAGTACTAAGGTGTGGAAAAGAAGTGCCTCACCCCCCTAGACCCCCATCTCCCGCAACTTCTCTCCTTTGAGGGGACTGCAGTTATCAGTGACCAGAATCCCCTTGCAGATATTGAATTATCCTTTTTCAGAGCTACATCTTAGATCCCCTTGCAGATACTGAATTATCCTTTTTCAGAGCTACATCTTAGAGAAAACGCAATTATGTTTCTCAAAACTCCTAAGCAAAGGAGGCAAAAGAGAGAGAGAGTGGGGCTATAATTTATGTATTCTGATAGTGGGTCGCCTGGAAGAGCTAAAATATGGCCACGGAATATCAGGGTAAAATTCTCCAGAGAGAAACTAGGAGTTTATTGGAGAAAGAAACACGCTCTCAGATCTTTCCTACAGTCCAGACCTGAAGCCCAGCGGGGCTTTGGATCCCAAGAGCAGCTGGCTGCCCTTCGAGGGCACCCACATCTTGGACCTCAGCCTTTCCACGCTGCCACTGGACACGTGACATCCAGGACACTGGGCTTCACTCCAGCCATCTCTCTTGCTGTCATGACAACAGGCCAGCCATTCAGTAGGCCCTCTCCCTGTCCCCTGCACCTGGACCACAGCTGCTGGCCACGTCTTGTTAGATCCAGGGGCGGCCCTGGTTTGCCTGCTTTCTGATGGACTAGTGAGGTCTAGGAGGAGGGAGAGGCTTGCTGGAAACGGTAAGACCAGAAAACAAGCCAGCAGTTTTCCCGTCTGTTATGGCTTATGGTGGAAAGATAAAGCAAAACAAATGCAAAGAGAATAAATTTAATATATGTGATGGAAGAAATTTACTATCTCTTATTGCAGTCTAGCTTATTTATCTAGTATCGCTTAACTTGATTTTCAGCCTGCTGTTCACAGACCATGTCTTTGTGATGATTTTATCTAGTGCTAAGTGGGCAAAAGAACTGAATAAAAACAGCCCTACATTTTTTTCTTTGCCAAAGAGGTCATAAATTCAGATATGAAAATTAGACTTCAGGGCAGAGCGATGATTCAAGAAAGCAGGATTAATATCATACGTAGCCATAGAGATTGAAAGTTGACTGTAGACAGAAGTCTTCCGTGAAAAATTGTTTATACTAGTCAGAAACTGAAATGTCCATCCATAGAAAAATTATTAAATAATCTAAGCTACTTCCATGTGATCAAAAACTTCAGAGCTATAACAGGAGATGAATCTGTGTGTTGATGAGGTTAAGATCACCCAGATATTGATAACTAAAAGAAACCTAGTTGACAAATGCCTCCAGCTCCATGAAAAGTTGTGTGTGTTTGTATATACAGGCTTCTCAGGGGGCACAGTGGTGAGGAATCCACCTTCCATTGCAAGAGACTCAAAGAATATAAGTTCAATCCCTGGGTAGGGAAGATTCCCTGGAGAAGTGTGTTAGTAACTCAGTCGTGTCCAACTCTTTGCGACCCCATGGACATAGCCCACTAAGCTCCTCTGTCCATGGAATTTTCCTGGCAAGAATACTGAAGTGAGTTGCCTTTTCCTTCTCCAGAGGATCTTACAGATCCAGGGACTGATCCTGGGTCTCCTGCACTGTAGGCAGAAGGAAATGGCTATCCTCTCCAGTACCCCTGTCCGGGAAATCCCATGGACTTCAAAAGAGTCAGACATGACTGAGAAACTGAACAACAACAAAAATATACAGGTGTATGCATGTGGATGTTAGATAAAAATTCAGATGTATGATATGTGTGGAGATTTTCCAAAAACACACACAAGAACACGAGAAACTATCACAGTGGTTATCTCCAACCATGGAGGATGTGAGACAGAAGAGACTCACATTTCACTGCATTCTTTCTGTGCTATTTGAATCCTCTTTCCACGTGCATGAAAACACTATTTTCATCATAACAAAGTCCCCAAACCCCACTTAGCTAATGGATGCATGCACAAGAAGAAAAACTGCCTGCATACACGTGCAGATTTAAAAAGCACTAAGTTCTCTGCTGGATTCTGGAAAGAATTACAATAAATATAACAAATGTCCAGAGAGTGAGTTGCCACACCAGCAAATGTCAAATATCCATAAATAAGTGATTCATGTTCATCTGCATGAGGTCCATAAAAGTTGCCTTCAAGCATGACCAAGACACCGCTCTTCGAAAGTGCTTGCAGAGACAAATTTATGGAAAGCATCATTCTCATCTAGTGTGCTATTCTGCTACCTCAAGGTCAGGCTACCAAGGTTAAATGTAGCATTAACATTTAGAAGTGCTCTCCCGTGCAGCAGGAGTACAAGAGACAGTTAGCTCTTCTGAAACCTCTAACCTTTTGGGAAGAAGTCACATGGCCCGCATCCCAAGTTCTTTCCAGGTTTTTAAATGATTCTGTGCAGCTCTGACTCCGAATATGAAACAATGGACAGAAACATGTTCAAGATGCTGGAAACATTTTGTGCTATTACTTAAAGATTAAGAAAATCTTCCCTTCTGCTGTGTGTGTGGATGTAAATTATCTTTCATATGATATTTCATCTACACTTCATTAACACTTCATCTCATGAAACTGACGGAGAAGTAGCTCACCAGCAGTTTCCGCAGGTAGCAGCGATGCTCCACGAGGCTTTTTCAGACGTTCTGAGATCGTCTGGGCCAAACGAAGTCCAGCTGTGTGAGACGAAAAGCGGACACAGAGGAAAGGTGGGGCTTATAGTTTGCACGAGATTCGAGATTATGCAGGCAGTTTTCTGGGTAGAAAAGGACACCCTCTTCTATAAAGAGGGCTTTGTGTGTATCACTCCTGATTGCTCTAGATGGCTCAGCGGTGAAGAACCCTCCTGCTGTGCAGGAGACGCAGGTTCAATCCCTGGGTCGGGAAGATCCCCCCAGAGAAGGCAATGGCTACCCACTCCAGTAGTCTTGTCTGGGAAATCCCATGGACAGAGGAGCCTGACCGGCTACAGTCCAGGCGGTAGCAAAGTGTGGGACACGACGACTCAACAACCACCACCTGATCAGCCATGGCACAGGCACTAAGGTGCTAGACGTGTACACTAGCAATGGACACTCAGTGCCCCTCGTGGAATTGACATTTTCCTGAAGATCACAAGATCACAAGTGTGATGGGGGAGGTTGTAGGCACCTCCAGAGACCACAGGTCCAGCCCCGCAGATGCCTGGAGTGGGGGTCATCCCAGCGCATTCCCTCTTCACTGCCATCAAGATGCCCATCTTCCTTGTGTGTTCATCAGGTACTGGATTTCCACTGTGCACAGAGGACTCCCTTAGCCAGATTTACAGTCCCTCTCAAAATACAGCCTTGTTCAAGTTGCATCTGCCTCAAAGCAACTCTCTACCCTTCTTCCTCTCTTTTTCTCTCTGCTTCTTTGTCTCTGTTCCCATCTTTTTCTGTTTCTCTGTCTCCTTCTAGCTCCCTATCCCTTTGGTTCCTTCTGTTTGGCTTCTCTGGTGGATCAGGTGGTAAAGAATCTGCTTGAAATGTGGGAGACCTGAGCTGAATCTATGGGTTGAGGAGATCCCTTAGAGGAGGGCATGGGCTCCCACTCCAGTCTTCCTGCCTGGAGAATCCCATGGACAGAGGAGCCTGGCGGGCTGCAGTCCATAAGGTGGCAAAGAGTCAGACACGGCTGAGCAACTAAACACAGCCTCCTTCTGTCTTTCTTTCCCATCCTCTCCCATCTCTGTGTCTATGTCTCTGTCTGTCTGTCTCTCTCTTTGATGGCAAACTCTTTGTTTCTCTGTATCTCTTTCTTTCTGGTCTATCTCTGTCTCTATCTCTGGCAGACTCTGTGTCTCTGTCTCTCTCTGTGTCTGTCTTTCTCTGTGTCTCTATCTCCCTTGTCTCTCTGGGTCTCTGTCTCTCTGTGTCTCTGTCTCTGTGTCTCTGTCTCTCTCTGTGTCTCTGTCTCTCTCTGTGTCTCTGTCTCTGTGTCTCTGTCTCTCTCTGTGTCTCTGTCTCTCTCTGTGTCTCTGTCTCTCTGCATCTCTGTCTCTCTCTGCGTCTCTGTCTCTCTCTGTGTCTCTGTCTCTGTGTCTCTGTCTCTCTCTGTGTCTCTGTCTCTCTCTGTGTCTCTGTCTCTCTGCGTCTCTGTCTCTCTCTGTGTCTCTGTCTCTGTGTCTCTGTCTCTCTGTGTCTCTGTCTCTCTCTGTCTCTGTGTCTCTGTCTCTCTGTGTCTCTGTCTCTTTCTGTGTCTCTGTCTCTGTGTCTCTGTCTCTCTCTGTGTCTCTGTCTCTCTCTGGGTCTCTGTCTCTATCTCAGGCAGACGCTTCGTTTCTCTGTATCTTTATTTCCGCTCTGTTCTTCTGTCTCTCTGTGTCTCTACCTCTGGGAGACTCTGTCTTTGCTGCTCTGTCTCTTTCTGCTCTGTGTCTCTGTCTCCATCTCTGGCAGACTCTGTCTCTGTCCCTCTGTCTCTCTGTGTCTCTCTGCATGGCCCTCTAGCTCTCGCCCTTGCAGTTTTACCCCTTCCCCTCCTGGAGGAGTCTCTGCTTCTCCCCACCATCCTACCCTAGTTGGCCAAAATCTGCTATGCCTTCCCCTTTCCTGTGTCTCTGAACCTGCCCTGGGAAAGGGCACCTCCTCACTGCTGCACAAACAGCACCTCTCTCGGTCCTTATCTCACTTGCTCCTGCAGCGTCTGGTGCTCTTGATCGCTTTCTTTTCCCCTCAGACTCGCTGCCTCTGTTTTGATGGTTCTTCCTGACAACCCTGGCTCCCAGCTCCTTGGCGCACCCCTGTCCCAGGTCCCCTTGCAGTGTCCTTTCCTTCCACCTACCGTGGATGGTGAGTGTTTTCTGGGCCCTCTGCTTGGCCCTCTTCCCACCCCGCACCACATCAGCTTCAAGAGCTAGTCTCACTGCTCCAGAGAATTCTTTCCTTCATGTACTGAGGACTCAGATATCATCACAGCCCAGATGTCTGCCTCTGCCTCGCTCTGCGCTGAGCTCAAACCCTGCTTGTGGTAGCCGCTGGGGCGGCCCTGGGGTAACCCTGGAAGATCCCAGCAGACCTCAGTGTCACCCTGTCCATGTTCCTCTTCTTTCTCTGCCGTTGGCTCATCTCATAGCCAGAACCCAGCATGCTGGATGCTGGCAAAGCTCTCGCACATGCTTGGATGAACCATCTCAAGACAGGCCCTACCGCATCAAGAGGGAGTGACCATGTCTCTGAATCTTGCTTTGGGGTGAGCTTGGTGTGTGAGTAACTATGTCCTGGTGATGGGGAAGCAGCACAAGCGAGCAGGGAGGGTGGGTCTTGGACTGTGATTACAGTGATGAGTCTTCCATAGGAAACCCTCTTGAGAGCCTTTCCTGCCCCCAAATAGCGCCAGGCCCTGAGCAAGGAAAGACCTCCAAGCGGACAACCTATGTGATGTTTTTGAGTGATGCTTTATCAAATAAAAACCTTGTTCCTGAAAAACCCCAATATTCTATTTGCTGCAACTGTGTTGCAGGCATTTTTCTGGGAAGGCACAGAAGTAGGGCATACTTACTGTGACTCATGCTTTTCTGGAACGGATGTTTGGTTTAGTTTTTAATAGCATGGCTTGGGAGTCGGTGAGATCTGGGCTTCAGTTCTGTGCAGGGAGACGATGCGGGCCAAGCTCTCTCTAGCTGTTCTTTCTTCATCTGCGAGATGAAGAGAGTAAGGACACCTGTCCCCTAAGGACCCCACAGGACCGTCAGAGGAGCCTGGGTAGTGAAGGACCCAGGGCTTGGAGAACAGTAAACCCAAAGCAGTGTCAGCCGTCATGTCTTATCTTCTATTACAGCATGTTATATTATTCATCTTATTGCTATACATACTCACTTCGTGGTGTGCCTGAAAGTCACTGAAATACCACCTAACGC
This sequence comes from Ovis aries, assembly GCF_016772045.2. Taxonomy (NCBI): domain Eukaryota; kingdom Metazoa; phylum Chordata; class Mammalia; order Artiodactyla; family Bovidae; genus Ovis; species Ovis aries. Next base: position 6,557,597 of record NC_056054.1, on the reverse strand, counting down.
GTGTAGTGTAGGTTTTCCAGTCTATAATTATTTCAGTAAATGGTTGTCTATAGACTTAATACGAAAATGTGTCTGTTCAGTGTAGATAAGAGTACGAGGCTTGGGACTTCACTGGTAGTCCAGTGGTTAAGATTCCAGGCTTCTACTGCAGATGGTGAGGGGTTCGATCCCTGGTTGGGGAACTAAGATCCCTCATGCTGCAAGGCGTGGCCTAAATGAAAAAAGAAAGAAGAGAAAAAGTCTTTATTCTCCACTTTCAATTAGAAAGCAAGCATCACATACATGCTGTCTCTTGCATTCTGCACACACGTGAAATGACCACGTCAATGACTTTATACATTCAAGCTCTGTCCTTGTCAGACCCCTGGTTCTGTCTACCACTAAAACTGGCAAAAGTCATCTCCATCTGAAGTCCTGGCTGTGATTAAATGATTCTAAGATGATGACTTTGTGACAGCAATTTAAACTCAGCATTTTACAATGCTAAATGATGTTTCGTCTTTTCTCCTGCTTTTAGCTTGTATGCCAGGGTATGAGGTGGGGTGTGTGTGTGGTATGTGCAGAGTGTGGGGTGTGTTTCTGGTGTGTGTGCGTGATGTATGTGGTTTGCATGTGTTTTGTGTGTGGTGTCTGATACGTGTGCTTCTAGCATGTGTGTGTGGTGTGTGTGTGTGTATGTATCATGCATGTGGGGCGTGTGTGTGGTACATAGAGGACACGCTGTTGAACGCGGCATGGCTATTGGCTATACCCCCAGATCAGGGCAGCCTTCTCTAAGGCCCCAGTTGGCGGGAGTAGGGACTGTTTCCATCTCCCCCAGCAAGGCCCTGCCTTGTGGGAGGCGCAGGTGTGGGCTGTCCAGACCCTCCATGGGGTTCTCACTGGCCCAGGTCTTGGTGGGGAACCAAGGAGGCTGTGACCATTGGGCAGACGAAACTCCCCATGCCGACCTGGCTCTTGTGCTTGGAAAGTCTGCATTTGAGAAGGCCCTTGGCTGGTCTGGGAACTTGAATTTCCGGGGGAGGTTTCCTACATTCCCTAGACTGATCGGATCACCTGCACTGTTCGTGTGACCAGGACGGTTTGTGCTGAGCCCCTGCTCTCCTCCAGGGAGTCTGGAATTTGGGTCCCTGCCAGGCAGAGGATGCAGAGAGACCAGCCCCCAGTAAAAGCCCTGGGGCTAGGTTCTGGGAGTTCTAGCGTGTCATCGACTAGGGGGTGGTCTTGGAGACCCCCCAAACAATCTTCCTCCTTGAGGATGAACAGGGATGAAATGAAAGTCTTGGCGGTTTTGAGGGGCTCAGGGTCCCTTGAACACCACCCTCCTCAAACACACACTAGTAAAAGGTCTCTTCAAGCAAAAAAGCTCTGAGTTAGACCACTTCAGAGTCTGAGCAGATAAGAGAAGATAAAAAGATCCCCCTCCATCTTAATTTATCCTGCTCACTAGCTTCAGTTACAGCTCTGCTAGAAAAATTGTGTCACTTTGTACATGAAAAGACTTATTCTCTAGGCAGGAAAATGGAGAGGGCAGAGAAAGATTCTGAATGATGACAGACAGGCTGCCAAGGGGCCATTAAAACCCCAAGGAGCTCATCTTTCCAATATTTTAATATACAGCAGTGTTTTATCATTTATCTTTTAATTTTCAAAAAACTAAAAGTTCTTGTAATGATAACTTATTAAGTGTTATAGTTAAAGCCCTGAAATGTGAAAAGTTGAAGCATTCACTTTTGCAGGAAAAAAAAATTCAGCCTTAATGTTGGAACTCATACTATTTCGCAATTGTACAAAACCTCCACCTGTTCCTCAAGAACTACAATCTCGGCACAAAACCAATCCGAACATTCAAGAAGAGACAGGGCAGGTTTATTTATTTACTTATTTTTAATGGATTAAACCTTTGTAGGTCAGCAAACCGGATCAGTGATTGAATCCCAGGGAGCCAGAATGCTATGATTAGCAAGCAGGGGAAAAGCATGCCTGATGCGTCCCCAGGCGCATGCCTGCAGGTCACAGGTTATTGATGACTGGAAACTGCACCAATTCTTAGCATAGGCCTATAATTATAAATTGTACAACTTACACACATGCACACGTGTCAACCCCAGGGCCGAGTGGTCAGGAGCACAGACTCCGAGACATACACTGGAGTTGGAATCCTGTATTCTTTTTCTACCTTTTGGCTCTGTGATCATGGAGAGCTTTTCCAACCACTCTCAACCTCATCTTTCTCATCTGTAAAGTGGGCACAATTGGTCCTACATCCTGTTGGTGAAGACTTGATGCACAAAGTATCCAGAAGGTGCTGCAGCCACAGGACAGGGCAGGGTGCTGAGTGGCCTATGGGGGCCTGTGAGCTTCCCAGGTAGACTCTGCTGCAGGTCTGTAGGGAGGGGCTTGCTCCGCCCTGGGTGGGACTGACTTCCTTTACTTCTCTCTGCTCAGTTTCCTCCTCTGTAACCGTGATGTCTCCTGCACGTGGCCGCTTTGAGAATCACATGATTTATTAATAATCCCTATCCAGCACCGAGAAGAGGGCATGGCCCAGGCCCGGGACTCACTCGGGTTCCTACTATCATTACTACCATCCCAAAATATCCCCGAGCCACACTCCTCTAACATCTTGCTTTACACAGTGCTTTGCACCCAATCTGTTTCCTTTATACCCAACAGATTGAAAAATAAAAATAAATTAAGAGAGTGTAATAGTCTAGAGAAGAAGGGAGAGTTCTGACTGGCGTGCAGAAGAGAAGTGATGCCCTGAAGAAGTGAGGGGACCCCGGTGGGCAGGGAGCATGCAGAGGCTTGGAAACGAGAAGTCAGGAAACGCAAAAGGCTGAGAGAGGAAGTGTCTGCCCAGGGGTGAGAAGCATCATTCTGAAAAGTCTGGCAGATTATTGTTTTAAGATTCCACATATAAGCAATATCATATGATATTTGTCTTTGTCTGGCTTACTTCACTAAAAAAAAAAAGATACAAATGAACTTATTTACGAAACAGAAATAGACCCACAGAGGTAAATGACAATCTTATGGTGACCAAAGGGGAAGAGGTGGGAAAGGGATAAATTAGGAGTTTGGGATTGTCATAAACGCACTAATATACACAAAATAGATAGCTAACAGGGACCTACTGTATAGCATGAGCTTCCCTGGTGGCTTAGTGGTGAAGAATCTGCCTGCCAGTGCAGGAGATGTGGGTTTGATCCCTGGGTCAGGGAGATCCCCTGGAGAAGGAAATGGCACCTCACTCCAGTATTTGTGCCTGGAGAATCCCATGGACAGAGGAGCCTGGCCGGCTACAGTCCAGGGGGCCACAGAGAGTCAGACATGACTTAGTGACTAAACAACAGCTGTACGGCATAGGGAACTATATTCAATATTTTGTAATAACCTTTAAGGAAAAATAATCTGAAAAACGACATATATAGGAATCACTGTGCTGTATACCCAAAGCTAACACAACACTGCAAATCAACTATGCTTCAATAAAAAAGTAAATAAAATAAAAACTGTAAAGACTGAAGGAGAGAACAATCTTCTGTTATCATAAATACATAGCTGATATTCTTTAAGCATCTCAGGTTTCTTGTTAGAGTAGTCTCACTTACCAAGCTGTAAATGCCACGAAAATAAAGACCCTACATCATTTCACCTAAAATCCCTCCCCCAGGTACTTCACAAAAGAATCACATTGAATGAGCAACTGACAATTGTTTACTGGTATCAAAAGAAAGTACAGATGAGCAATATTAGCTGCTTTCCTTTATATTAGCGAGCAGGATCCAAGGCGAAGGACTCTTAAGAATTCATCAAGGAATTTCCTGTATCACTAGAAACATGTTTAATGAACGAATCAGCAGCAGCCATCCTGCATTTAGCATCTTCTAGTCCCTGTTAAGGAAAAGAGGTCACCTTTATAGAAATTCATCATGTAAGTGAAGAATGTAGCTTATCGGTGACAAAATGTTAATAGATTGCACGACTGAGTTGCTCGGGCAGTTACAATGTGAGGGAACAGACGGTGATGACTGTCCATGCTATGAGTGGAATAAGTTGGATTCTGTGCCAGGAAGAACCAAAGCTTCGTTGAGCACTGGCATCGTCAGCGTTTCCGGCTAGATCGTCTTAAAACAAATCATGCGGAAGCGCAGGATAACGGAAGTCAGCGGCCAAATGGTTGCAAAGTGAATTCAAATAAGCAGTGACACGTGCATCCGTGTTGCTATCCGTGGCAAAGTGTCCACTGAGCGCTTCCTATGCGTCTGGCTCAATTCTCAATGGAGAGAAAAGGAGCAGAGGTACTGGGCTTTGTTCAGGCCAGTATTTGGATGCCAGCAAATATAGAAGTACATGGGTAAATAGCAGAAATATAAAGGATATAAGGTCAGATTTCTTAAAACAGAGGTGTGCTGAGCAGTATATAAAGTCTAAATAAATGTGAAACACTTTCACGGAGAAATTTTGCTTGAAACTTTGGGAGGAAATCGTGACTTTTAATACAGATAAGTTATCCTGAGTCATGCAAAAATTTCAACAATTTTTATGGTGAAATGCAATACTTGAAAGAAATTCTCCGCTTGTATTGGCACCTTTAGATCTCACACCCCTGGGGTGTGTGTTTATTCTCCTTTGCTATCCTTTGTAGTTTCACAGGATAAAATCTGAAGAGTCCTGCTTGTGCGTTTCCTCTGTGCGTAAATATTTTGTTTAAAATTTTCACTTGAAGTAAAATATAAATACTACTGTTTGCAGTAGAATGAGTGTGGTTTAGAAAATGATAGTATTTGATACTAACCATGATGTAACTGAGGTCTTCATGGCTCTGCAATGTTAATGGAATTTAATTATTAATATTTTTTAAGCTATTGTAGCTCAAATATAAAAGCTTGCTCCAAGAAAAGCTGTCCAAATGATGTTACCTTTCAGGAGCCAAAACCTCATACATGAGAGCTGACATTAAAATACACTAATGTCATTGATTTGGAGAATAATGAAAATAAGAGTTTGGATGATCCAAGTTCTCCATGTATAGTAATCAAGCTAAGGGTGTATTGACTGTAAAACATGGTTATTGGCCCGGAGGGCTCAGTTCAATGTAAAGTAACCCGAATAGTTTTGGAAAGAAGCAGACTAGTTCAGGGATCTGCGCATGGATGGGATCCTAACAACACTTCTCAAAGTTCACTGCAGGTGACCGCCCAAGATGCTCAGTAAACATCCAGATTCTTGGCGTCCATCCCAAAGACCCTGATCCAGGTCTGGGGACCTGCATGTTTTCACCAGCACCTCAGGGGAGTCTGATCCAGGTCATTATCTGACTTAATGTTGAGAGAATTGGACCCACGGTGGCACAGAGACAGACTTCATCCATGAAGCCCTGAGACGGAATGGAAATTCAAGTCTGTGTGTTCTTACTCCAGGAGAGTGGACCTAACACTTTCCTCAGATTCTCAAATGGGTGCTGACTCGGTAGCATTTCTGGGATGTAGGAAGGAGACCCCCGGGGTGGACCCTGCAGTTGGCAAGACCCAGGAAAGGGGGAGGAAAGAAGGAAAGCACTAAGAGGGTCATTAGCTTGACCATCTTAGCTCATGGATATAAAGAACTAAGTTTGGACCTTAAATGAAAATATCAGAGAGGAAAAAAAAAAAGAATGGAAGAGGCTGCTATAGATGTCTTTGGGCACAAGCAGTTTACACCTTCAGGACCTTCGATCTATCTATCTCTTTGTCAACAGATGCACCATTGGTATGACAGCAGAGGAGGCAGTGTGAGGCGGCTATAGAACGGTCGCAGGCAAGTCAACTGTGTTCTCAGAATTGCAGATTATTTTTAACCTCCCTGAAAGACTGACCAAGAGGTCTAGAATGCTGTAGTGATTTTAATTAAGGGAAGAGAGATTCATGCTTCTGACTTTGAGGTAATTTCTTCCTCCTGTGGGTGCTCTCGAGGGCTATACAAACAGATGTCAAAGAAAGGTTAAAGGATAGAAGATGACCAAGTTTAATCAGAGAAAGAAAAGCTTTGAGAAACAAAAAGAGGCGGAAGGGGAGGGGTGAGTGCTTACATTCCTGAAAAATGGATTTCTCGAACAAAGAAATTGTTTTATCTAGGTGATCAGACCCTGTGAATTGAGTTTTCTCTCCTTGCGGCTGTGAGTCTCTGAAGGGTTAGCCGCTGATTACAGAAAAGAATCTCTGGCTGAAGATTAAAGAGACATGCTCCCCCCAGTTAGTGCTGAGGGGAGCCCAGGCTCCAGGGTCTCATCCTCCACACCCATGACCCTTGTCTTAAGCCTTTCACCCAGGACTCTTCATCTGCTTTCCCTCTGGGCTTGACACGCAAGAGCAAGGCTGCAAGCTTGAGGGGTGCATTTCTGTTCCCCTGGTCCCTCACCCACAGAGAGGGACCCTGTATTCACCCTCACCCCATCCTCAGCTCCTGAATGAGGTCTGGACCCTTACTGTGCTGACATGTCGGTCTGAAAGGAGGGCTTTGACTTCCCCTCTATGTAACTGTCCTCAGCATTCCCCAACCTAGAGGGGGCTCTGCTTGAACTTGGCAGAGAGAGTGTGCATGGGTTCCTGGGGGTGGAGACATGAAGTCAGGGTTCTGACCTTCTCGTTCTCTAGAGCCAGGCTGGCAAAAGTGGTCCCAAGAGGAAAATAAGGTCAGCCGATAAGCCCCCCAGACTCAATATCTGAGGAAGTGGCCTCAGCCAGGTGAAGGGAGGTAGTGAAGGGTCTATTTGCAGAAGCTTGAGCAGGATGAGGGGAGGGGACCCACGGGCTCTTTGTTTGATCCCCCACCAGGGATCAAACCCTCATCCTGCAATTGAAGCATGAAATTTTAACTGCTGGACCACCAAGGATGTCCCCGGGGTTTCTATCTGATGCAGTGTTAATTAGAGCCATTTCTGGTGCCCTGATAATACGGCAGACCTCTTCTATCTATGGTCACTTTTGATGTCTTACTTTTACCTTGGTTTCAGCCACTTTGGAGATGGTAAACATGTGTTTCCTTGAGATGGTTCCCTAGTGGCTCAGAGGTGAAGCGTCTGCCTGCAACGCGGGAGACGTGGGTCTGATCCCTGGGTCGGGAAGATCCCCTGGAGAAGGAAATGGCAACCCACTCCAGTATTCTTGCCTGTAGAATCCCATGGACGGAGGAGCCTGGTGGGCTACAGTCCATGGGGTCGCCAAGAGGTGGACACGACTGAACGACTTCACTTTCTTAGTGACTTCACTTTCTTTCTTTCTTTCGCTCTTCCCTTGAGGTGCCCAGGAAGCCAAGGGTAAGCCCCACAAAGGTCTCATGACCAGATATTCCAGTATGTCCTCCAGATTTGTTGAAGATTTTCTGTTTTCGCAAGATACAATGACAAAAGAAAACTATTAACTTTCCTTATAAATTTCCTATGATAAAATCCCCACCATAAATTATATTTGGTTTGGATATGCTATTGTTTTAATGCATCACTTAATTCTTTTTGCAAAGATTTTATTTAGGACTTCCACTTCTATACTTGTGAATATGATGTGTGTAGAGTTTCCCTTTTTCTATAGTCTTAAAGCATTTGGTATTGGGGTTAAGCTAGCTTTGTAAAATTTATTGACCTACATGAAGAAAGCAATAAGACTTTACTGAGAGATATAAAAAATGTTTCAAAAAATAGATGGAGATATCCTATACTGAATGGGAGGAGAAAATTTTAATGTGTTAATTATTTCTAAATTAACTTTTAGCAGTAATGAAGTTCTTATCATCCCACTGCAATTATCCTTTAGAATTTGATAAAATGACTGCAAAGCTCATCAGAAAAAGAAAGAAACTGGAACAGAGTCCTTTTGCTGTTAGAGTTCTCAGTGTATTTTCTAAATATGCAGTATATGATTTAATACTTTTAGTGGGTGATCTTTTATGTTGAACCAATGTTACTGATATCACCTCATATGAGGAGATTGTTATTGTGGTCAGGGGATGTGATCTATGAGATTTCTGCTTCTGGGAATTTTAATGATATTCTCTTTGTAGCAAGCAAATGGCCTTTAAAAAAATTTTTTTTTAAATTTTATTGGAGTATAGTTGATTTACAATGTCGTGTTAGTTTCAAGTGTACAATAAAGTGATTCAGTTATACGTATATATGCACCTTTTCTTTTTCAAGTTCTTTTCCCTTTTAGGGAACTACAGAATATTGAGCAGAGTTCCCTGTGCTATAAGTAGGCACTTGTTAGTCATCTATCTTGTGTATTTGTTGTTCTTCAGATGCTAAGTCGCATCCAACTCTTTCTGACCCCATGGACTGCAGCACACCAGGCTTCCCTGTCCTTCACTATCTCCTGTAGTTTGCTCAAACCCATGTCCGTTGAGCCGGTGAGGCCATCCAGTCATCTCACCCTCCCTCGTCCCCTTCTCCTCCTGCCCTCAATCTTTCCCAGCATCAGGGTCTTTTCCAGTGAGTCAGCTCTTTGCATCAGGTGGCCAAAGTATTGGAGCTTCAGCTTCAGCATTAGACCTTCCAATGAATATTCAGGGTTGATTTCCTTTAGGAGGGACTGGCTGGATCTCCTTGCAGTCCAAGGGACTCTCAAGAGTCTTCTCCAACACCACAATTCAAAAGCATCAACTCTCGGGTACTCAGCCTTCTTTATGGTCCAGTTCTCACATCCACACATAACTACTGGGGAAAAAACCATAGTTTTGATGCTACGGACTTTGCAAAGTAATATCTCTGCTTTTTAAAATGCTGTCTAGGTTGGTCATAGGTTTCCTTCCAAGGAGCAGAATCTTCTCATTTCATGGCTGCAGTCACTCTTTGAGGTGATGTTGGAGCCCAAGAAAATAAAATCTGTCATCACCGCTTCCACTTCCCCATCACTTCATGGCAAACAGAAGGGGAAAATAGCAGCAGTGACTGCCAAGCAGGTGCCTTGGACAGTCACCTGGAGTCTGGCATGTGCTGGGCTCGGGGAAACCTAGGATATGTGCGGTCAGGGAGGCCTCCGGCGCAAGTGAGGTGAGGCTGAGGAAGAGGAGGTGAGACCAGGCTGGGGTCAAGAGGAAGAGTGTCGCTGGCAGCGGGAACAGCAAGTGCAAAGGCCTCAGGCACGAGGCAAGTAGGAGTTTGATGCCCTGAGTGGTGGGCAGCCAGGGTTCTTGGATGCAAACAACAAAAAACTGACTCTGGCTTGTGAAGTCAGAAAAAGAGCTTACTGGAAAGTTACTGGACAGGCTGGAGAATCAAAGATGACTGGACACCCAGGCAGGGTGTAGTTCAGGGGCCTGGAGGCTCAGACCAGGACTAAATCCTCACTGCAGGAATAGCCTGGGGAGGGAGATGTTACTGTGGATGGCTGACCGATGCTCTCACCAGGAACATTACCACCGGACGCTGGAGCCCACTGACTGGACCGGATCCTGTGCCGCCTCCTGGGTTGTAAGCCGCCTGCTCCACCATCAGACTCCAGGGCCTGTGCTCTCTTGGCCGAGCCTGAGCCCCTGGCCTGGGTCTGACTGTCTAAGGGAAGGGGCACCTTTGCCAACTTGCTCCCTGTGTCGGGGGAAGCCGGGGCTGGGGGATTGAGTTTGACCAAGTCCAGACCATGTGCCTGACTCCAGCTTCCAGGGAGGGTGTGGAGGAGCATCCAGAGTTGGGGGATCCTGCAGTGAGAGGTGGGTACCAGCTCCCACCCGACCCAGCGCAGCGGCATTTCCCAAAGAAAGGGAAAGAGTTCAGCACTGGGATGGCAGAAGACTGACCCGTGTCCCCTGCAGGGAGAGGGCAGAGGGCAGCGGGTGGGGCCGCGGGTGGAGAGGGCAGGGTCTCAGAGCAGACTGGCACCTCGGCTTGACAAGCTGAGCCTTGGACCCAGAATCACCACAGGGGATGGGCATGTTCTGGACACAGAGGCTGTCTGGCCTGCCGTTCTCTCCTCACGTGGTGGGACGTGACACATGGTCCCCGGGCCATGCCTCTGAGCACGTCAGGACCCCTTCCAGCAGACCGTGGCAGTGGTTCCTCAGGGACTGTCTATTTGAGAGCTGACTCCGCGTGGCCTCTCCCTGTCCTGGAAGGGAGCCTGGGACCAGAGCTGACAGCTGCAGTGCCCGAGGGCTGTGCGTCTGTGCATGGAGCGGGGTTTATGGGAAGGGCTGTCACTTCTGTGACTCACAGCGCACTGAACTTGAATTTATGAAATCTGTTCCTTTTGCGCGTTTCTGCACAGAGAGAGGTCATAAAGGCAGCTCTCAGAGATTAATCCAAGGACAGCCGGGATGCTGTAGTTCAAAGGATATTCCTGAAGGTCCGCTCCCCAGGGCCAACCTCTCCCACCCGGAGCCTTGCATGCTGGCAGTGACTAGGGGCCACAGGGGGGTGCAGGCAGGGAGCAGGGCCCCGGCCTCGCTCCACAGACACAGACTTCATTTTCACCTTAAGACTTCCTTCCAAGGCCATGGAGGCCTGCAGAGCGGGAAGGAGGGGGTGACACCATGCCCTGTGCCCATCACACTGCGGGTTTCACATTTTAAAATAAATTCCTTGTTTACTAGGTGAATAACTTGATTGTATTTTTGTGTTAAAAGCATTCATTTGTTCCATGTAAATTTTAAAAATGTACCACAGGAGTTGCCTGGTGGTGCAGTAGATAAGAAGCCGCCTGCCAGTGCAGAGGACACAGGTTCAATCCTTGGTCCAGGAAGATCCCACGTGCTGCAGAGCAGCTGAGCCCGCGTGTCATCACTGCTAACCTGCACTCTAGAGCCTGTGCTGCACAACAGGAGAAGTCACTGCAAGGAGAAGCCGGGGCACTGCTTCCAAGAGTAGCTTCAAAGAGCAACAAAGAGTAGCTCCCGCTTGCTGCAAATAGAGAAAGCTCGCATGCAGCAACGAAACCAGCGCAGCCAAAAATGAGTAGACACACGCACACCACAAGCATGGAAGCCCTCTTTCAGCATCTGCCATCATCCTTCAACAGCCCTGGGGCTCATACTTGCCCCTGTCTGGACTCTGGGGGCCCCGGCCTGGGTGACGAGGGGCTTGGGGAGTACTCAGCCTTCCCCACAGCGGGCAGATCACCCCGTCGCTCATGCTCAGGGACACGGCCCTTCAGAGCATGCCGGGAATTCTAGGCGTGAGGTTGGCAGGATTCAGGGGTTCCTGCTACGGTTTTAAGTTTTGAATAGATCTGAAGGGCTCCTTGAAGAGAGGGGCAAAGGGCATTTCATCAATTGAACAGAGTTTCCCAGAATCCCTTCCCCAGGAGTTGGCAGACTGGGAGAGCTGGGAAGTGGGGAGCAAAGACATTTTAAAAACCATAGCCACGTCAGGAGTGGACTTCAGAATTCAGGTCCCCTGCCTCTCCGACACACCCATCACGCCCTTTCCCTGGGGACTCCTGTGCCGTCCCAGACAAGCGGGCTCGGCAGGACCCTTATGTCTCCCAGCTGGGCACCAGGCCAATGGGACACCTTTCTAGCCCCACTAGTCTGGGCTCAAACTCCTAAGGCTGCAATAAGGGCAACTTGTTGTTTGGGTCTAGGACACACAGGGGTGAGGAGTCTGCTGCGAAGTAAACAGTCCAGGACTCACTCCTGCCCCCAGCTCTAATGTGTTAGTTAGCCTGTGGTTGCAGGGCCATTAAAGAGAATAAAGACACCTGTGTTATCATGGCGCCTGTAAATCTGCAGGCACCAAGATGAATGTTAAAACACTGATGCTGTTGTTTTCTGGAAGGCTGGGGGATGCTGAGCCAGTTTTCTTCTGATGAAAGTTAAAAGAGAGAGACAGGGATGGAGGGAGGAAGGAAAGAAGGGAGGGAGGGAAGAAAGAGAGAAAAAAAGGAAGAAAATGGCCAAAGCAAAAGACAAAGGCGAGTAAAAAAATAATCCATCCACAGCTGTAGAAACACATCCATAAAGCAGGAAAGCGCAACCTACCAGAGTATAGCATCGGATTCGCCCCTGGCGGCCATATGTGTCTGAGCTTTAAAGAAAGGAGGTGTGTGCATCTCCATGGCCCTCTGCCTAACCTCTGTGCTGTTTTCATGGAGACCACTCACCCTGATTCCCAGCCTGGCCGTTGCCATGGCAACCAAGCAGGTACTCTGGAGGGCAAAGAAGATGGCCACTGATTCCATGGATGCTTCAATGAGATATTTACAGCAGGGCCAGGCACGAGCTTGCCCGGGGCGGGAGGGAGGAGGCCGAGCACATTGGCAGCACAGGCCGCTTCCCTGAGCGGAGCAAGGCTAGTGGACAGCATCCCGGTGAGTGCGTGCTCTCTGGGTGGTTTTTCAAAGGAACTTTCCAGAAAAGAAAAATTTTCACTGTACCCTTCGTCTAAGGAGACCTACACCCTGTGCTCCTGTTTTCTCAGTGTGTCAGGGTGTCATGTTTTTCTTTCATATGCAGCGAGGGAAGAACGGTTTTTTTAAAGGCAATTTTTATAAACACAAAGTGGTGTCCTGATGCATGCCAGTCGTGGAAGGGAATTGGAAGATGATAAATGCACGGAGTGTGAGCATACAGCTTCACTGCTGCCCTGTGCCCTGAGCTGCCGTCTCTCTAGTCCACGCAGGACGACGAATCGTAGGTGGGCAGGTAGTGGAGGGGTCATCTCTCCTCTCTGCACACTTTCCGGACCCTGCTCTGCGGTCAGAGCTCTGCAAAGCCCGTTTCTGCTTTGCTAGCTGCTTCCTGGGTGGCGTTGTGCACGGGGCGCTAAAGGGAGTCTGCAGCACAGCCGGAGGGATGAGAGCGAGCGTCACTCCATCTGCCTTCTGTGGCCGACAGCCGCGCCTCCACCTGATTCTTTACCCCCAGAAAGAATTCTTTACTCCTGATCACTCTGTACCTGGCAGCAGCTGTGGGCTTCAGTTTTCAGCTTCCTCTGGCGCAGCCACATCTCGAGATGCCAGCATCAGTCAGTCAACACCCGCTTCAAAGGGAACTGTGTCCCAGCTCCAGGAGGCCCCCTCCCCCACCCCAAGACCCCCCCACCCCCTCACCGCTCCCCCCAAGCACCGGAGGGGTAACTGCAACCTGCAGAGACCCGGGTTCCAGTGCAGAATGGGGCTGCTCCTCCACACTCTTGGGATCACCCCATCTTCTTCTCTTTGTTTCTCCAGCCTGAGGGATGGCGGCTATCTTCTTCGTGAAGCAGAGGAAGAATACTTTCCTCTACTCAGTTTCTTCTGGCTGGTCTAAGAATTAAGCTGACATGAGACAGATTAACAGGAGAAAATCAAATTAATTTCTTATTTTCAGAAATCCCATGTATGTGCAAGGGCCAGAGACCCCCATGTACCTGAAAGGGTCAGACAGAAAGGCAAAGTGAGGGCTGAATGCCCTCCTGAGCTAAGGAGTGGGATGGACGCCTGAGGCTTTCAAGGACGGGAGGACCACTCACAGGACAATCCGAAGAGCAGATGTCGGGTAATTGGATGTTTGCCCTGTTGTATAGATGGGGCCACTTAGATAAAATTTACCCCTGGTAATAAATCTTTTTCTGGGAAAAATTCCCAGTTTAAATTCTCCTAGTCACTTAATATTTCTCTTGAACCCACAGGGTCTCCCTTGCCTTTAGTTTGAAATAATCCTCGTGCAAAATGGTACATTTGGGGAAGTTCATTTTGAGCCCTTACATCTTTTGCAGCTCTCTGGTGGCTCAGACGGTAAAGAATCTGCCTGCAGTGCAGGAGACCCAGGTTCCATCCCTGGGTCGGGAAGATCTCCTGCAGAAGGAAATAGCAGCCCACTCCAGTATTCTTGCCTGGGGAATTCCATGGACAGGGGAGCCTGCTGGGCTACAGTTCACGGGGTCACGAGGAGTTGGACATGACTAAGTGACTAATACTTCCACGCTTTTTATCTTTTACCTTGGTGTCTCCTTTTGCCTTCTTAGTCTTCCAAAGCCTCTTTCACTAATTCCCTCTATTCAGTTCTCTCTGTTCAATGCCTAGGGCAGGTTCTATTTTCCTAATGATACATACAATTCCATGACCCATTCTAGCCCCCTGACCTAACCACCCTGACATAAAAAGGTCATTTATTGTTCATTTTTCTATGATAATGAAGTATACCCTCCACCACTGATGGGCATTTGGGATGCCTTGGGTTTTCACCACTACAAGCAATCCTGCTATAAGCAGCCTTGAACAAGATGGTCATTTCCATGTATTGATACAAGCATTTCTGCAGGAAGGTTTCTAGAAATTCCTTGTCTTTTCTCTGATTCTCTTCCCATTACCCTGCAGAGTCTATCACCTACCTGCTTTATCAGTATGTAATCTCGAATCACCAGTTATTTTTTATATCTTTCATCTTCTAGTTGCTTCAAATGTCGCTATAGCCTATTACTGTTTAAAAATATTGTTCTGTATGCAAAATCTTTACCATCAACAAGGGGTAATGAGCTTGATTCCTGACAACCTTTCGCTGTATTAACATGTCCTTGCCTCTGCTCCTGTTTGTGTGCTCAGCCATGTCTGACTCTTTGTGACTCCTTGGTCTATTGCCTGCCAGGCTCCTCTGACTATGAAATTTTCTAGGCAAGAATACTGGAATGGGTTGCCATTTCCCACTCCAGGGGATCTTCCTGACCCAGGGACTGAACCCACGTGTCCTGCGTCTCCTGCACTGGCAGGGGGAATCTTTACAACTGTGCCACCTGGGAAGCCCACTAGTTACTGTTAGGTAACAGGAAAGTTAAAAGATTTATCAAACCCAAGCGAATTCATAATATTAACTATGAATGACACACCAGACTGAAACTATGAAATATTCAAGTAGTTTTCTGTTTTCTACTAAGAATAAACTCATATTTTAGATTCCTTAGTCAATGTAGTTGAAATCTGCCTCAGGGAAAAAAGCACTATGACATTTTTCTTAACCCACGGAAAGAATTCTGATGCACTTCTACTGATTCCATAAATTAAATAAATATACACAAGCAAATCCTTTATCATCTTTACCTAGGGATTTTAAAGCACAGGTAGGTTAAGCATGAACAAAACTAAAAGAGCATTCTCAGTCTCTCTAAATATTTCTGTAACTGGTCCATTTGTGTCTATTTCCTTACCACCCTCTGGTTTGGTCACCATTGCTTCTTCCTGGGATGTCTGCAGTGACTTGACTTGTCCCCCTGTCCCTGCCTTGCTCCTCCAGGACCCTTGACCCAGTCCTCACAGCACCCAAAATTCCTGCCCAGAGGGTCTAACAGCCTGCACCAGCCCTTCCTGGAAGGACTGAACCGGTTTCTTGGTGGGATTTTCACAGATCCTGTCAATCTTCTCTGCCCCAGGGCATGGCCCCTGGTGTTTGGGGGCAAGTCCACACCCAGAGTTCAGTAGCAGCCCCTGTCTGCTCCCCTCTCAAGGGATTCATCACCAGAGTGGAGAGGGACCCAGTCTCCTGCTGTTCCTGGGCCAGGCGGGGGCAGACTAACTTTGGCAGGCTGGCGATTCCCCTCTGAGGTCATTCTGTGTAGATTTTCCACTTTGACCACCAAAGTGACCAGCACCCAGTCTGGCTCAGAGGGGCTACCACAGCCCAACACAGCAGGTGCTTCCCTGGGGCCCGCGTGGGCCCTCTCCCCGTGAGCAAGTCTCACGCTGATGCTTGTGCCACCTTTGGGCTTTGCTCTTCAAAACTTCAAAATTTCCCTTATTTATATGAACCAAAAAAGTTGGTATTTGACAGGATATCTCTGTCTCACTGGGCTTCACAAGTGGCACTGGTGGTAAAGAACCTTCCAGCCAGTGCAGAACCCAGAAGAGACATAGGTTTGATTCCTGGGTGGGGAAGATCCCCTGGAGGAGGGCATGGCAGCCCACGCTAGCGTTCTGGCCTGGAGACTCCCGTGGGCGGAAGAGCATGGCAGGCTACAGTCCAGAGGGTCACAAAGATTTGGACATGACTGAGCGACTTAGCCTGCATGCATTCTTCTGCCACTTTGCTGAATGGCATCCACCAGTCTTATGTAATGACTATCATTAATAACTTTACCTAAATTTATATCACGCTTTACAATTCAGATGTAGAATTTAATTTTACCCACATAACAACTCTGTGAAGTGTGCAAACAGGGCTTTTTTTTTTTTTTTTTGGTTTTGTCTTATTTCTGTTTTGTTTTGTTTTGTAGAAGCGTGAGTAGAGATTCAAAGCAGGTGACCATAAATTGCTTGACACCATGCTGCCAGGGAGAAGAACCAGGTAACACCTTCAGTTCACACAACTTCAAGTGCCACAGGGCTGTAGCCATGTGGAGCTGCCTTGTCACAGACCAGTGATGGTGAGTAGGAAACCCCGGTTAGTATCTCATCTGTATAGAACTTGCCCTCTGGCAACCTCACCTTTCTGGAATTCATCTAAAACCAGGAAGCAGAAGACTCATCAAAGCAGCCTGTGGACATGTGCACACCCTTCTGGGGTCACAGGAGATCAACCTAGTTGGTTTCACTGTTGACCAAGGGGTTGGGGTTGACCTTAAGTTCTGGGAGGAGGGTGAAGGTGGAAGTTCAGCTGGAGAGCAGCTGGAGGTAGAGACCAAGAGGTTAACCAAGTCCTGAAGCTCAACAGAACCAAGTCCTAAGGACTCATTTTGAGGGCCAATTGGCAGGAAG
This sequence comes from Ovis aries, assembly GCF_016772045.2. NCBI lineage: Eukaryota > Metazoa > Chordata > Mammalia > Artiodactyla > Bovidae > Ovis > Ovis aries. The sequence continues at coordinate 6,540,966 of NC_056054.1, read as the reverse complement.
TTGGGGAGAGGGGTTGCTTGTTGCAGGGTGCTGCTGAGTGGACACAGCCAAAAGCGTGCACCTGGGTGAGGGACTAGAGACAGGGCTGTGGGTGCCCAAGGGGCTTCTGGTTTGTATGGGCCCAGAGTGCATGGTGTGTGGCAGATAAAGCCGGCTCATGAGGCCTGAAGAGCATGAGCAGAAGGACAGAAATGTTAGTGAGGGCTCCAGCCTCAGCTTGGGAACTGGGATGCAGAGAACTGGGCAAGAACAAGGGTAGAAATTCAGTTCAGGAATTGGAAGAAAGTAGTGGGGTTCAAGGGAAACTATCCTATGTCCAGGAGACTCTGGGTTTCTAGTTTCAACCTGAGACTCCACAATGAAGACCATTTAGCTCTGCGCACTGAGCCAACCAGGGCTTCCCTGATAGCTCAGTAGGTAAAGAATCCACCTGCAATGCAGGAGACCCTGGTTCAATTCCTGGGTCAGGAAGATCCACTGGAGAAGGGGTGGGCTACCCACTCCAGTATTCTTGCTCTTCCCTTGTGACTCAGCTGGTAAAAAATCCACCTGCAATGTGGGAGACCTGGGTTCAATCCCTGGGTTGAGAAGATTCCCTGGAGAAGGGAACGGGTACCCACTCTAGTATTCTAGCCTGGAGAATTCCATGGACTGTGTAGTCCACGGGGTTGCAAAGAGTCAGACACGACTGAGCTACTTTCACTTTCACTGAGCCAACTGATGGGCAATGGTCTCCAGCCAGGCCTGCACATGGGCCAGGGAGCTGAACTGGTAGGTCACACTTGGCAGGCACACAACAGAGAGAGATTCTGGAAAGTTCTGTCTGCACCCTCACCCACCCACCCAGTCATCCCTCTCCTCAGCCTCTCTGGCCTTCTCTCTCTGCAGCCCTCTTCTCTATCTGAGCAATTCTTAAACAAACAAACAAAAGAAAAACAACACCTAACTTTTGCTTCTCAATCATACTTCTTCATCCAAGACCAAGCCCTTCCATGTTTCCCTTGGCTCTGCAAACATGTACAGATAAGTGTGGATAATAAAGTAAAGTTGTGGCCCCCACTGGGCCTGGGATCATTCAATGGGGGGAGATTCCATGATGGCCTACAGGATTGTAGCCAGGGTACAGAAGCCTGGGACCTTGCTCTAAACGTGGGCATTCTGAAGATGCCTATGAAAACTACCCCCTCGGGAAATATCCATACCAGTCCTCTGGTTTCAACTGCCTCCTCTTCAGTCTGGGACTTGACCTCTGTCTATAGTTGGGGAATGTGGGCCTCACACAGGCGCAGCATTCTGAGCCCTGGTTGGCCAGATGTCTTGGCACTAGGGCCTTCCTCTATCCACAATCAGTAGCAGAAATACTCTTTTGCTGCAATATTCAAATTATATGGGTTCTACTTAATGGTTGGGGTAAGGTACAGGCTCAACATTCTAAGCCAGCCCTCCCTGAGAGTAATCCAGAACAGAGAAGGAAATAGAGAATGACAGGGCCTAAAACTTCTGTGGCATGCTATGGCGGTCAGCTGGGACACTGCTTAATCCAGAAAGGGCTTTGATTTGAGACCGCTGCCCAGAAGGCATCTCTCGCACTGGTTGGAAGGAAGCCAACTGCAACAACATGTCTTATCAATTTTGTTTTACATCCAAGAAGCCTCCATGACCTTCAGATTAGAGTAACTGAAATGTCCATTGATCACATTTATCCTCCAGTATCACGCCTCCTAGCATGTGACCACAGGCTTAATATTTCCAGGGCCATGAGTTAAGTCCATAGATAATTGACAAGAAATGCAAATTAGGCACCAATTCACAGTAGTTAGAAAATTTCCATTTAAATTGCTAATCAAGCTGAATCCGCTTGCAAATGTGGAAATCAACATGTACATAAATTATTTGGAAAACTGCAAAGCTCTGTAAGAGATACGGCGTCTACTAGTCTGTGTAAATAGAACAGAGAAACAGCAATGTCTTGATAGATACAAATAACCCCCATCCCCCCAGATCATCCAGGCATGTTATTTTTCAGTGTTTTAGAAAGCCTCTGGGCCAGTGTTTTGAAAATGCCTTCTTCAGAACACAAGTCTTCCACGAGATGGTTATTAATAACCATGAGACGGTTATTAATGTGTACCGTACATGCACGCATATACACACAGAGCGACATAAACAAAAGAAACAGCATCTTGTACCCGCTCTGTTGTTGCTGTTCATTTACTCAGTTGTGTCCAAGTCTTCGTGACATCATGAACTGAAGTACACCAGGCTTCCCCATACTTCATCATCTCCCAGAGTTGGCTCAAACTCGTGTCCATTGAGTCGATGATGCCATCCAACCATCTCATCCTCTGTCATCCCCTTCTCCTCCTGCCCTCAATCTTTCCCAGCATCAGGGTCTTTTTCAATGAATAGACTCTTCACTTCATGTGGCCAAAGTATTGGAGCTTCAGCTTCAGCATCAGTTCAATTCAGTTGCTCAGTCATGTCCAACTCTTTGCGACCCCGTGAAATGCAGCATGCCAGGCCTACCTGTCCATCACCAACTCCTGGAGTCCACCCAGACCTATGTCCATTGAGTCGGTGATGCCATCCAACCATCTCATCCTCTGTTGTCCCCTTCTCCTCCTGCCTTCAATCTTTCCCAGCATCAGGGTCTTTTCAAATGAGTCAGCTCCTCACATCAGATGGCCAAAGTATTAGAGTTTCAGCTTCAACATTAGTTCTTCCAATGAATATTCAGGGTTGATTTCCTTTAGGATTGACTGGTTTGATCTCCTTACTGTCCAAGGGATTCTCAAGAGTCTTCTCCAGCACCACAGTTTGAAAGCATCAATTCATTGTCACTCAGCCTTCTTTATGATCCAATTCTCACATCCGTTCATGACTACTGGAAAAACCATAGCAACTATATGGACCTTTGTTGGCAAAATAATGTCTCTGCTTTTTAATATGCCATCTAGGTTTGTCATAGCTTTGCTTATAAGGAGCAAGCATGTTTTAATTTCAGTACCCCCTCTAGTAAAATCTAAATACATAATGGTACTGTCCAGATTCTGAGTAGTTGGTGGGAACAGAAACCTGTTCACTTTGATGATTTAATTCACCATTTCCAAGAGGCAAGATCAAAGAAAGCTCACTTTGGGGGGAGCACCCATTCAACCCTTGGGCAGGCACATTCAGAAGTGCTGCCAACTGTGAGTTTTGCCACCACCAGTTTAATTGCTTACACTTTCATGGGAGACGACTCCCACACCAGTAAGTAGGGAAACAAACCCCAGCTGCTCCTCTTTAAGCCAACACTCATTCCAAGCAAGCAACTGCTCTGTAAGTTTCCCATCTGTTCTGTCTGTTTATGTCTAAATGAACCCCCCTCCCCCATCAGATTGAGAAAAGGATGATCCATGTTACACCTCTTTAATAATGGCAATGAATTGAAAAGAAAGGCCATCTCTCCTCTGCTCCACAACCCCCAGTGGCTCCCCATTGCCTCGCAGGTGACCTCACCATTCTAGACCTCAAGACTCCTTTACCCTGGGCCCACTGGGCCTGTCCTGCCTCTTCTCCTGGCCCATGTCAGCTGCTGTCTCTGCTTCAGTCTAACTGTCCTTCTCACCATTCACTCAGTAACATGTCCTCCTCCTCCACTTACCTAGAGTGGACTTTCTCCCAAAAGGCCAGCAGGAAATATAGGTTGTGTGGACTGTATGGCCTTTGAGGCAACTACTCAGCTCTGCGATTCTAGCTGAGTGCTGCCAGTGACAATAGGTAAACTGATGACAGGGGTGGAGTTCTAATAAAACTTTATTTATAAAAACAGGTGGTGGGCGGGATTTGGTCCATGAGCTATAGTTTGCTGTGCTGTGCTAAGTCACTTCAGTCATATCTGACTCTTTGCGACCCTATGGACTGTAGCCCACCAGGCTCCTCTGTCCATAGGATTCTCCAGGCAAGAATACTGGAGTGGGTTGCCATGCCCTCCTCCAGGGGATCTTCTTGACCCGGCGATTGAACCTAAGTCTCCTATGTCTCTTGCGCTGGCAGACCAGTCCTTTACCATTAGCACCACCTGGGAAGTCCACAACCCTGACCTATATGATTGCCCATTTTAAAGGGATATTTCTGGTCCTATTCTGTGAATCTTTCATCAGTCATTTCAGGAAATATCCTTCATTTTACTTGCTCACTGATCATAACTGAGTGAGTGAGTGATCGTTGCTTAGTTGTGTTAGACTCTCTGTGACCCCATGAACTGTAGCCTGCCAGGCTCCTCTGGCCATGGAGTTCTGCAGGCAAGAACACTGGAGTGGGTTGCCATTTGCTTCTCCAAAAGTCAGAGATTTAACATGAAGTACCAACTCGTGTCCTGGATTTTACTTACAAATTTCACTGAATTCAGCAATTTAGTGATGATTATTATTCCTGCTTCACGGATGAGCAACCCAAACTCAGGGCATCACACCTACAGTAAACAGCTAGTGGGAAACACACTCAGGTTTGATTCAGTTCTTCATGATTCTGTCAAGTCCATCTTCAGTGCCATACACTAAGCTGGGCTTCTCTCAAGTGCATCCGTAAATGCCATTTTGTCTGACACCCACAGCACCCCATGGATGTAGCAACTGCTTTTGTCCTTGTTTGTGGAAGTGTAAACTGAGGATCTGACTTATCAGAGATGTACTTGCGTCATACAGTGGGTTGCTGACCAGGCTGAAGCCCACACTCACTCAGTCTCCAAGTCTGTTTCACTGCATTGTGCTGATCTCAGTCAGCAAATGAGGTCCCTCCTTGTGAAACTCAGAGGTCAGCAGAGCCTGGTGAAGCTTGTCAAGATGTGCTGGGTAAGTCAATCTGCAGCCTGACATTGGATGTAAGGGGAGGCTAGGACCACCAGGAAGAGGTTCACTCATGCTTTGACCCCTAACCTTGGAAGACCACAAAGAGAATTTTTGGAAAAAATTGAATCTGGACTTTTGTTCTTCAGGAAACTATTGGAAGATGCTAATTAATTCATAAACATCCTTCTCGCCTGTTTCCAAATTGATTGAGAACCGACTCAGGAGCCAGAATGCTGTGCGGATGGTACTGGTAAACCTGCAGCCATGAATGCTTGTATCATTTTTTCACTTTAGAACTTGAGAACTCATTACTGAAACCAGTTCCCTCAAGCACAGACAGGAAAGCTGGAATGAAGAGAAGAGAGATCTGAACAAGTCTAACACTAACAGAGAGTAGGTCCTGTTTGTCTGTTTACTGCATAGAACCTAAAGCCCATGCTGGGTATATACCCAGAGAAAACTGTGATTCAGAAAGACACATGCAGCCCAGTGTCCCTCACAGCACTATTTACCACGGCCAGGACATGGAGTAACATAAACGCCCATCAGCAGAGGAAAGGGTGAAGGAGATGGGGTGCATGCACACACTGGAATATTACTCAGCCGTGGACAGGAACGCAATGCATCATCTGCAGAGATGCGGATGAGCCCAGAGACTGCCACACAAAGCGGAGTAAGCTAGAAGGAGAAAAGCAAATGTCGTATGTTTACACACGTATGTGCAATCTAGAAAAATGGTACAGATGGTCCTATTTGCAAAACAGAAGGAGACACCCAGACATAAAGAACAAACAGGGACACCAAGGGATGTGAGAGGGGGTGGGATGACTTGGGAGATTGACATTGACAAATATATACTCTTAATACCATGTAAAAGATAGATGATGAGAATCCACTGTATAGCTCAGAGAACTCAGAGCTCCATGGTGACATAAACAGGAAGGAAATCCAAAAAAGAGGGGGCACGTGCATACATATTCCTGATTCACCTTTCAGTACAGTAGAAACTAACGCAACATTGTGAAGCAGCTAAACGCCAATAGAAATTAACTTAAAAGAAACCAAAGCCCATGGTGACGCCCTTGCTTACAGGACTACTCTGTCCCACGGCTAACATTCCCAGGGATGTCCAGGTGCCCAAGTCTCATCAGTTAGAAAAGTCATTGGGCCTTCTTTGAGGAAGATATGAAGTGTGTGAGTGTGTGTGTGTGTGTGTGAGAGAGAGAGAGAGAGAATGACAGAGAGAGATTGTGTGTGTGCTCTCTCTGAACTAGTAGAGGGGGTTTCATCATAGTATCAGAAAGCTAGGGGAATAAATTTTCCCTTGCACTGCCTAGCTATCACTAGGCTATACTAGGTAACAAAGAGTCCCTCACACTGTAGGACTTACAGCTGCGCAGACTGGTTTCTCTTTTAGTTACATATTGGTTGACTGCCTGCTGTGGCTGTAGCTCACATCTTCCTTAGCCTGAGATGCCTCAGGAAGCAGCCGCATGTTAGCTTCTCAGCAGAAGGGGAAAAAAAGAGAGGGATTTGATGAGAAGCATGTATATGTCATGTTCTATAAGCCACTGATAAAATCAAGCCATGTGGCCAAGACCAACATCACTGGGTTAGGGATGTATATAGGCTTCTTACAGGAAGGTAAATCCTTGGGAACAATGGCACACTCTGCCATTACTCCTTCATAGCAACAAATCCAGACCAGAGCAGAGTAGTAGAACGCCCTTGCCCTAAAGAATGGTAAACGGTGTTTCCCAACTTCAGTTTCTCAAGTGACCAATTCCAGACATGTCAAGAACAAATGAACTATGGTATGTGTATGATAATTTTAAGGTGACTTCTAAAATGCCCTTAAATCTGTCTACTTTAGTTTATTTTAATGTCCCCCATGTCACAGAACCTTTCCCTGAATGCCTTCCTTTAAGCTGGCCTCTCCAATACACTCTCAATACAGCAGTCTGTATGAACTTTCTAGATCATAATCCAGTCTTGTCATTCTCTGTGTAAAACACTTTTATACCTGCAACCTAGAGGAAAAAATAAAACTAATATTTTTTCTCACTTCCTATGTCCTAGACATGTTTCTGAAATAAAGTCTGTATTATTTTATTTAATCCTCACAGAAACCACTAAATGCTGCCTTTTTACTAGTGCTTAATAGAAAAGGACCAGAGATCCTTTTGACACCAAAAAGAGTGAGTCTGTGGTAGCCAAGCTCCAAAATGGCCCCCAACTATCCCACCGTGCATTCCCCTCCCACGCTCTGTCAGGGTTGGTCTCTGTGAACAATAGAATATGGCAGAAGTGATGGTATGTGACTTCCAAGGCTGGGTCATAAAAGATACTACAACTGCTGCTTTGGCGTGTCTCTGAGATCACTCTCTCTGGGCATGGGCAACCACCATGTTACCAAGAGACTCAAGCAGCTCTAAGAAGAGGCCTGTGTGATGAGGAACTTAGGTCTCCTGCCCACAAGCAACCGAGGCCTGCCAAGTGGTGTGAGTGAACCACTTGGAATCAGGTCCTCAAGACTTCAGATGACCACAGCCCTCACCAACCCCTGGCTACCCTCAGAAGAGATGATTCCAGCTCCAGAACCATAGCTAAGCTGTCCCCAAAGTCTTGAGCCACAGAAATTATGAGATGATAAATGTATATTGCTTTAAACTACAAAGTTTGGGGATTATTTATTACACAGCAGTAGATAACAAATACAGTACAATCTTCACACTCAACTGGGCAGCAGGCATGGTATCCCAATGCTACAGAGCATAGCAGGTAGCGGAACTACCAGTGGGGAAAATTCAAGCCAGGAGCAGGAGATCAGATGGTAAGATATCACAATCTGAAAGAGGATAGTCAAGGAAAAGACGTACAGAGAAGGTGCTAGAGAAGACTCTTGACAGTCCCTTGGACTACAAGGAGGTCAAACCAGTCAATCCTAAAGGAAATCAACCCTGAATATTCATTGGAAGGACTGATGCTGAAGCTGAAGTTCCAATACTTTGGCCACCTGATGTGAAGAGCCAACTCATTGGAAAAGACCTTTATGCTGCAAAAGATTGTGGGGAGGAGGGGAGGAGATGACAGAGGATGAGATGGTTGGATGGCATCACCGACTCAATGGACATGAGTCTGAGCAAACTCTGGAAGATAGTGAAGGAAAGGGAAGCCTGGCGTGCTGCGGTCCATGGGGTCACAAAGAGTCAGACATGACTTAGTGAGTGAACAACAATGATGAAAGATATGGAGGTGGTGAGGAAGCTAGCCCTCTGGTTATGTGGAGAAGAGCCTTCCAGGAAGGGAACAGCAAGTGCAAAGGCCCTGAGGTGATTGTGTGGCTACTGTGTTCAAGGACACTAAGGACAGTCTCATGGCTGGAAGGAGTGAGTGCAGGGGTATGTAGTAGGAGATGAGATCCGAGAAGGACCAGATAAAGCAGCAGCCTTAATGGTGATGCTCAGGGCCTTGGCTTTCAGACTGAGTGAGATGGAAAGCCATCAGAGGGCTTTGTCAAGAGCAGTGACTCCTTGTAACTCATCTTTAGTGCCCTTCCACATCCCTAACAATTGCTGAACAAAATTAAATAATTGCAACTAATACTTGTTAACTGATGGCCATGTGCCAGGCATTATATAGCATATTTTACCTGACTTAAAGGTGTCCATGGGACATCTCTGAACATCCCCATTCTATGTGTGGGGGGAACTGAGTCTTGGAGAGGTAGAATGGCCCTTGAGTGATCACACAGCCTGTGAGTGCTGGAGCTGGGTCTGAGCCCAGGCCATGTGGATTTCCTGATGAAGGGGTTCCTATTGTTAATATGAATCAAAGTCTAACATGGGGCTGATGATCAACTAAGCTGAAGGACTCCTTCTTCTAATAACACTTAGTCCTGTGAGACCAGCCCCTTCCTTGAGTTCCCTGCCCACTCCCACCATTGAACTTTTGTGCGTCATCCCCAAGCGGTCTCCTGAGCCAGGAGAGGGGGCACTACTTGGGACCCAGATGAGCTGGAATTTAACACCAGTTTCCATGGTGCCTCTCAGGCCAACAGTGAAGTTTCTATAAGCTTCTATGACCTCATTTTCCATGAATCACATAGCACAGGATAAATGCTAAACTAATATCAATAGCTATGATTTTCTTTTCATTATCACTTGGGGTGGAAATCTGAAACCTGTGTGTATGTGTCCTGCCTTTTAGATGAAGTGTTCCAGTATTCCATAGATGAAATATATCCTATGTGTTCTACAGGGTCTGAGTAAAAGGAACCGGGTTTTGGGGTTTGTCCTAATAATCCCTCACTGTTGGTTTTGCCCTGACCCGATGACTGTTCTAAACAAGGGTAAACATCAAAGCAGGTCTTTATGAAGACAGATTCTTTCTGTCAAAACCATTAACATTTAATATACTCACCCCTCAGTGGCCAGAGAGAGATGTAATAATGGAGATATAAAAAATGAATTTGTCACAAAGCAGACCAGTGGCATTCATCTTGCTACAGAATCTCACTGTCTAATGGGATTCTCCCTGGTTGTGCTGAGGAGGCTCCTTTTTAGAAGGGATTTCCTTGTCACAGGTGAGCATCAATGACTAATGCAGTCTCACAGGGCCTGATCTTGCCCCCTATTCATACCCCCCTGTGGGTGCTGCGGTCCACCAGGCACCCACACCATCATTTTCAAATCAATCAGAAGTTCCCCAGGTTATCACGTGGCGCTTTCAAGCAATGGTGTTCATGCAGCACAGACATTGCACTTGAAACATTCAAGAATTCCCAGCCATGAAACACAAGATGGCAAAAAACAGATGTCAGGGACTATTTAAAGACTTGTCATATAATGTCTTGCAGATTTTTTTTTTCTTAGAAAGAATGAAAGATGTCCCTTCGTTGTTTCCTAGTGGAGAAAACTTTCTCAGAGAAGGCTGACTCAGGTAGAGCCTTTGAGGGTCAACCTTTTAAAATAGAATAAGAGCTGTTGTGTCCTTGAGGCATATACATGTAGCAGCTGGGCACCCAACCCTGCCCCTGCCCCCCAGCTGCATCCAGGTGAACGGATGCTCGCCGGTTGAGGCCCCTCTAGTCTCCCTGACTTTGTGCACTTTTCACGGTGGCTGGCGATGTCCAACAGAGAAGAACAATGATACAGAAAGGAGGGCCAGCCCCAAAGCTGAGGGTGGAAGTGGTGGGTGGGCTGGGGGTAGTCAGAGCAGAAACCAGGCCAAATGCTATGCACGTGAGACCAGACATCCTCTGAAAAAGCAATGCGAGGAGAAAAAGGCAGATGGGCAAGATGAACAAGATGCCAACAAGGTCAGCTGATGGGGCTGGAGAAGTAGGGCAGACGGACAGGTGCCCATACCTAGCGCGGGGGGCTGCTGTGTGGGCCACCCGGAACTCCTGCTAAAGAAGCCCTTCAATGCCCCTCACAGATCCAGTACTGCCCTGGGTCAGCGCCACCTTGACCTTACCCACCTATTCCCGATGGGTCACCACTCTTGTACTTCCAAGACTGTTCCCTGGCTTCCCTGGTGGCTCAGATGCTAAAGAATCCATCTGCAATGTGGGAGACCTGGGTTCGATCCCTGGGTTGGGAAGATCCCCTGAAGGGCGTGGCAACCCACTCCAGTATTCTTGCCTGGAGAATCCCTATGGACAGGGGAGCCTGGAAGGCTACAGTCCATGGGGTCGCAAAGAGTCAGACATAACTGAGCGACTAAGCATGGCCCAGCACACAAGCTGTTCCATTCCTCTTTACCTTGATGTATCCAGGCATCTTCAGGCCCACACAATTAGCTTAGTCAACAGGTATTTACCAAGCACTGACCATGTGCCACAGAGTATTCTAGATACTGGCAATCCAAAGGTGATGGAGTGCAGTGTGGAGTTTCAGGCCTGTGAAGGTGACCACACAAACAAGGGGCCCCGCAGGTAACTATACCCTTGAACCTCCAGTAAGTGCTAGCTACCCGAGGACCAGGGAGAGCCAAGGAGAGGATCCAGGAGGGTGGACTTGCAAAGGGGGAGGAGCTGAGAGTGGATGAGTCAGTTCTCGGCAGAGAAGCCAGCTGGCAGGAGGGAGCAGATCAAGGGTGATCTGAAAGGTGCGGGGAACAGGAGGAAGGTGCAGGGTGATGTTGTCTAGGAGGGTCTGGTGCACCAGGAGGAGGAGTGTGGAACCTGTGTGAAAGGTAAGGGAAAGCACGTTCCTCCACCTCCTGATACTCCCCTTGCTGAAGAGGATAACCCATTTTTCATGGCTTGCTTGGGGCACATCCTAGCAGGTGGGTTCCTAAAGCAGCAGATGATGCCCTGTCATTGCCATGGGCACAGGGCCTCACACGTGGAGCTCTGTCAGATTCAAACGATTATGGAATGAGTAGCCCAGTAATCAAAAGGTGAGTGGGTGGGGGAATGACCGTGTCACACCCCTGACCTTTGGAAACACTCTGGGTCCCTGGACATAGCTTTTTGGTCTGAAATGTTTCATTGGCAGCCAAAATGATTTTTTAAAAACCTCTCTATTCCACAAGGATTTCTTAATATGGGGATGGAATCTCCCCTGCAAGTCCTGCAGCATCAGACACCAGAGGACTTTTATCCAGCTGGGTGCCCTGCCCCCTGGTGGGGAAAAGGGGAAGGTGTGGTGAGAGCGGGAGGGCACCCCGCCCCCTAGTGGGGAAGAGGGGAAGGTGCTGTGCCCTGCCCCCTGGTGGGGAAGAGGGGAAGGTGTGGTGAGAGCCGGAGGCCACACTGCCCCCTGGTGGAGGAAGCGGGGAAGACGTGGTGTGAGGCGAGCCCTGCCTGCAGGTTTCATGGACCGTAGTCACCAGGGCCCTTGGTTAACCCGTGGCTCTGTCCTTGTTTTGCAGAGCCACTGATTACGGCCTGCTTTCTCAGTTGATTAGTGTGTGCAGGCAGATTGTAAACTTATTTTAACAGAGGTTAAGCAAAAATCTATTTGACAATATAAATGACCCAGTGTTGCATATGGTGTTTTAAAACTAAATTGATTTTGGATGAAGTCTACTGTGCTCTCTGTTTCTACTGTACATCATTACACACACACACCCAGTTACACATCCTCAGAATGCCACGTGGTAAGACCAGAATCGGAAATTGCATCGTTAAAGCTCCTCTGAATAGGTGTGGATTTATTGGCGTGGGAGATTGTCATTGTTACAGTATAGGCTAGAAACAGGGTAATAGAAGGAGCTATTCTTAGGCTCCCTGATAAACAGAGTGTTTGAATGTTTGTCTGGGCAAGTGAAAGGAAACATTGTGATGGGTAATGATTAAATGTGTTTTTAAGTCACAATATTTAAGTAAGTTCTGGTTCTTTTTTATCTGTGCTTTCTAACTTCTCTACAGTGTATTTCTGCAGTTCTCATCCAGCATTCTTTAGTGAAGCACAGATCTACTGAGTCTCTAAGTATGGCAAATTAAAAAGAAACTTTTTTTAACCAGAAGAGGGGGTAAAGCCTCAGATTTTCATTTTGTTTTCAAAGGATTTTTTTTTCTCATTCCCATCCCTCTCTGCTAACATAGTCGGAACATTTGGAATCCCAAGGGTGAAAACACAGTGGCTGACATGTTAAATTAAGATGTCCCAGGTGGTGAAACCCACCTGCAGAATCCTTAACAACTTTTCTTTGCTGTTATTCACTGTCACCCATAGGCTGTAGAAATAATTATCCTTGTTGATCAGTTATATCAGACCTGTCATCATGGGCTGTCTGCATGTGGGGGATGGGGTGAGGATTGACATTATGGCTGCCTTTACACAGGATGTTTGAAATACAATTCATTACCACTCTAAAATGTCTGTATGCTTGACTTTCAAGGTTCTTCTGAGTCATCCAGCTTCCTACATGTATTTCCTAATATCAAACACTGTGCTTTAAAAGCCCTTCCCTCAAACCTCTCTGAGATTCCTCCTCCAATCATTTAAGAATTACGCCTCGCCCCAGTATGTGTCGGCTTCCCAGGTGGCACTAGTGGTAAAAAACTTGCTTGCTGTTGCAGGAGATGCGGGTTCGATCCCTGGGTTGGGAAGATCCCCTGGAGAAAGGCACAGCAACCCACTCCAGTATCCTTGCCTGGAGAATTCCATGGACAGAGGAGCCTGGCAGGCTACAGTCAATGAGGTTGCAAAGAGTTGGACACGACTGAGCACATAGGCAGCACTGTGTTAGGTCTGCAGATTAGGAAAAAAGTGGTCAGCACCATAACTGCTTGTGTTTTTGCAAATTTCTCTGGTACTAACTGATGAAACATAGCAGGGAATGGCGTATTAGGAAGCCCCATCTGTCTCACTGTGCACAGATGTGCACGCAGCCTCATCCTCTGGCGTCCTTGCTGGTGGCCCTGGGTGCCCAGCTCAGAGTGTGGATGCCTTCTCTGTGTCTGCAAAGCCACATCCAGTGCATTAGGGCCAGCTCTCTCCTTCCCTCTGCAGAGACTGATGGAGGGGTCCTGTGTGCCAGACACTCAGGGGGCAACTGGTGGGGGTGGGAAACTGGGACACAGGTGAGGAAGATGGAGAGCTGCCCTTGAGAGCTTACAGCCTGTGGGGAGAGACCAGGAAACACTGCTGACAGATTCTTGACCTTAAAGGGTCCACAAAGAGGGAGCGGCTGGGACGCCCCTCATTCATCTTGAGGGACCTGGGCTTCCCTGGAGGATGTGCTCTCTGAATCAGGCTCCGGGGAAGGTGGGTGTCACCCAGGGAGGGGCTGGGAGCGGGATCCTGGGGCTATCCGGAGCAGGGCTGAGGGGCTGGAAGGGAAGGCTGAAGCACAGGATGGGTGGGGCATTGGGATGGGGGTTGGAGGTGGGATCCACAGGGTGAGAGAAGTGCAGTGTGAGGAGGGTGAAAAGATCTGAAGGAGGGTTGAAGACACAGTGCATCTGGTCTGGAGAAGAATCCTGTGAGTTGGCAAGCTGCCTTCAGATCCAGAAATGCAGGTGAGAGGGGAGGCCGATTCTGTGCCTTTTCACGTAAAGCAAATAGAATTACCAACTGCAGCTGAAAAGGAGGAGCATTTCGGGACATATATCAGCAAAAACAGTGGTCACTGAGTAGGGCTTGATGTACATTGCCTCATCTAATTCTCTCAGCAATGCTGTGTGTGTGTGGGGGGGGACCTATTGTTATTCCCATTTTACAGAGGGAGTAACTGAGGCCACAGTGGTTAAATAAGCTACCATGAGCTGCTAAATGAGGGAGCTGGGATTTGAACCCAGGAAGGCAGGTTCCCAAGCCTGTGCCAATGAGTCAACCAACCATGGGGTAGGTAGGCATCTTTTAAGGCAGAGAGACTTTCATCACTGGGCATTTTCTAGACAAGAGGGATAGAGGGAGCTTTTTGTCAATGCCTTCCCAGCACTTACACCTCCTCTTTTCCCAGAAAACTCCAGTTCGCTTTTGAGCATCTAAGTGGTTCCAGGAAAGATGACTGGCCCTTGCTGTCGGGAGGAGCCTGGTTGACGTTTGCACAGCACGGTCACCAAGGTCACTGGGCATGTTTGACCGGGGCTGGCTCACAGCTCATCACTTTTGGGTGTTTCATGATTGCTTCTGACTTGTGTGTGTGTGTGTGTAGGGGGGTGATATTGACTGGGAGGAAGAATGAAAGGAATCAAGGAATTAAGTTGTTAACTTTGGAAGGAAATCTGCAGGTCAGGCGGATCTTGATGAGAGAGAGGTTAACCTGTTGAGGCGGGAGAGAAAAAAAAAAACAAACAAACAGAAAATAACAGGGAAACCTGAATTCTGAAGGTCACGAGAGGAGGTTGCTCAGGACCCAGGGCTGCTGGCTCTCACCTACCCCTCCTGGCCCGGCCACAGCCCCCACTGTGTGACAAGAGCAATAGCACAGAGGAAACATGTGCAAGTGAAGGGCTATTTATGAGGGGCTAGAGGTCAAGCTTTTAATATATTTTTTAGCATATTGAAAAGCAGAGACATTACTTGGCCAACAAAGGTCCGTCTAGTCAAAGCTATGGTTTTTCCAGTAGTGATGCATGGATGTGAGAGTTGGACTATAAAGAAAGCTGAGCACCAAAGAACTGATGCTTTTGAACTGTGGTGTGGGAGAAGACTCTTGAGAGTCCCTTGGACTGCAAGGAGATCCAACCAGTCCATCCTAAGGGAGATCAGTCCTGAATATTCGTTGGAAGGACTGATGCTGAGGCTGAAACTCCAATACTTTGGCCACCTGATGCGAAGAACTGACTCATTTGAAAAGACTCTGATGCTGGGAAAGACTGAAAGTGGGAGGAGAAGGGGGTCAACAGAGGATGAGATGGTTGGATGGCATCACTGACTCGATACACATGAGTTCGAGCAAACTTCCCGGGAATTGGTGATGGACAGGGAATCCTGGCGTGCTGCAGTCCATGGGGTCGCAAAGAGTCGGACACGACTGAGCGAATGAGCTGAACTGAACTGAGAGACCAAGTTATCTGTGTCCCGGGGAAGCCGAGAAAGGCCCTTGCCGCAGCAAGAAGGATGCTTTGGAGGAGAAAATGGCTCAGCAGAGAAGGGCTTCGTGGTGTCTCAAGACCATTTGCCTGAGCTTCTCTGCTTGCCTCTGGCAGGTTCTGGGTTGGTCACTAAAGAAATGAACAGTTTCACATCCATGTGTCACTTATTTGAATCATTGGCCCATGTCCTGGGGGGACAGTGGGCTGGAGAGACGGGGGCGAGTGCTCCTGGGGCCCAGGGAGGGTTGGCCAGGCTCTCAGCGATGCAGGCAGCTCACCGCTCAGCCGGCACCTCTGTCCAACCCAGGTGGAGGTAGGGCCATGGATGAACAGGCCCCTCAGTGCTAAGGCTGATGGTTCCATTTTGTTTTGCTTCTTGGCATACCAAAGCACACCAACTGGTACTTGGTTGAGGTCTGCTTGCCGTCCATCAGGGATGCTATCAGGGGAATCAGCCTTTTGGAAGGTGGATCTTGGGACCTTTGTTTCAACTGTAAGATTCTATTATTTCCTTGGTATGATTCAGTGGAATGTAGTTTTCTTTTTTTTTCCAAAATGCAGATGTGAAGCACCTTTAAAGATGTGGTCTTAATGATTTTATCCCCACAAACATGTCTGTGACCAAAAGATATAAAGCATTTTAACCTCAGCTTCTGCACCTCTGTATCACTGGTTGGATTGCTATGCTGGGTGTGAGAGGCTTAAACTAAAAATACACTTACACACCTCAGAAAACAGAATTATTATTATTTTTTTAGAATTAGTTTATTAAACACATAAATTATTGCTCATATAGAAAAAGAATGGTTAAAGAAATTTGTATAAATTTTAGATTGGATAAAGATGAAAACATTGGGGATTCTGGAATAGTATTTCCTTGCAATTAATACATATTCTTATTTTTCCTACCATAGAATTTTTGAGCACCCAAAGGCTTAATTGTTGCTATCTATAAAAAGAAGTACCCTCACTTTTCAGTCCTTTTTATTTTTACTATCACACATTTTTATTTGTGCTCTGTGACCCTGTTGAAAAGATTACACCAGGCCAAATAACTTGTAATAGAAAACAGGATTCTTAACCTGACTTGTACCACAGCTTCACATGGCAAATTCAGGCTAACACCTTGAAATTTTAAATGGTGGTACAAAGAAACTGCTCACTTTCTTGGGTTTAAAATGCAGTAAGTGAACCAGGGAAATTCTAATTGAGTCCTCGATCTTTATATGTTTGAACAAGGGATATCCATTGTGGTTATTTTTTAACAGGATTATGAAGATTAGCTCAATCATTTGAGAGTGCAAGATATCCAAGTTCAAAGCCAAGTATAATATCCTTGCAAAGATAAGTATAATTGGAGTGGAAGAGGGCAGCAAAAAATTAATTGAGTTTTAAGGTCAAATACACAGGCAGGCATATATAATCCAGAAATCCTTTCTTGGAAGACTCTAACAGTTCCCTTGATCTTGACATTCTCCAACGTGCTTTTCATTCTTCAGGGTCTTCCAGAGTGCCAGGTGTGCCCAGCATCCCTGGGTAGGGCAGGAGAGGACGCGTCGGGGAGGAGCCCTCGGGTTAACAGTAAAACAGCCTAGAGCAGGGCTCTGCTCTGAGTGAAGAGCAGAGTGGTGCGCAGTTTCACCTCTAGAGGGAGCACGAAGTACGCAACACGATGGTAAGTAGGGCTGGAAAGGAGGGGCCAGGATAGAGAGATGGAGAGAGACCTGGAGAGACAAACACACCCACAGAGAGAGAGAGAGACAGACAGACAGACGGACAGACAGACACACACACACACACACACACACACACACACACACACACACAGAATCCACAAGACCCTGGGGACCGAGGACCCCCATAGGCTGGAAGGAAGATCTGTTAGTCCTCCCGTCCTGCGTGACTCTGCAACCCAGGGACTGCAGCCCGCCAGGCTCCTCCGTTCATGGGGTTCTCCAGGCAAGAATCCTGGAGTGGGTAGCCATTTCCTCCTCCAGGGGATCTTCTCAACCCAGGGATCAAGCATATATCCAAGTATATGTTAAAGAAGTGTGACACCACACAGCAAGAACAAGAGAAAGAGAATTGAGTTCCCGAATTTTTTAAGAAATGAGGCTTAGGTTTGAGGCGAGGGGGTAATAGCAATTCCCTGCTTTTGAGAGGCACATTTAAGGCAAAGGAAGGGTGAAAGATTACAAATGAGGGTCTGGGCAAAGGTATGTCAGGCAAGAATACAGGACACCGACAAGATGGAGGGAAATCTGTTGGACACGAGTGTCCTTTCTCCTCACCTGCCGTCCAGACTCGCCCATGCTCAGGGTTTCACCCCATCTCAGGCCAGCACATCTGCACCAGCACAGACCCGACATCTAACGGCTTCTCAATAACGCCAGGAGGCTGCGTCCGGGGACCTCAGACCAGCCTGGACAAGACTGCACCCTCATCTCGTCCCCAGCCTTCTCTTCTGATCTTTCCCACTTATTCATTCAACACACACCCCTCTCCTTCCTCACCAGTCCAGATTAGCATCCCTGCTTTAGGGAAGCCTTCTCCCCTGAACCCTCAACAGTTTAAACCAGACCCCCAGCACCTCCCAGATGTCTCCTTTACTGGAGTTACTGCAGTACCTGACTCTGTGTGTGTGACTGTTGTGAAAATGTTATGAAGCATTTTCCCAACAGGGCAGAGCATGTGTGCCTTTCGCTCACCACTGAATTGCCAGCGCTCAGTGAGGGCCAGGGAGCAGAGCTGGCATTCAGTGTTTGTGGGATTAAATAAATGACATGAATGGCCGAAACCACGACAACCATCCAAACACCCTGCAAAGAGAAAGGGAAGTAAATCGTACAGCCGGGAAATGGACACCATTTAAACATCTCTCATGAGTTGTTTTTGTTTTTACCTGCATCAGTTAGTTCAGTTCAGTTCAGTCACTCAATCGCGACCCCATGAACTGCAGCATGCCAGGCCTCCCTGTCCATCACCAGTTCCCGGTGTTTACCCAAACTCATGTCCGTTGAGTCGGTGATGCCATCCAGCCATCTCCTCCTCTGTCGGCCCCTTCTCCTCCTGCCTTCAATCTTTCCCAACATCAGCGTCTTTTCATGGAAAAATGCTAATAAAGCAAGTAAAAATAAAATACAATTCAAACATGTGTCTAAAGATATTTATTTGCCTAAGAACTCAAAATTGACTAAGGAAATAGCAGAGGATGAATAGTGTTATATTTTGAAACAAATGATTGGGAGTATACCTAACCGATGACATGAATATATTTTTGTATAAAATAAACTATAACTAAGTAACTAAGATCCTGATATAATCTTCTAACTCCCCCTTTGTCTAAGCAATAGGAAAGTCAATTTATTTGATGTTAAAGATCTTTGCCAACCAATCCTATTCTTTCCTGCCCTGTTTGCTTTATGTCTCAGCTATAGAGAAGAAGCGCATGGGAAAATGCTCAGAGCAGCCCTGTTCGGTGGTGACCTTCCGCTGCCTCCATCACCATAGTAACAGGAGGGCAGGTGGTCCCCAGCCCCCAGGTCTCCAGCTTGGCCAGATGTCAAGTAGGCCATGGCTTTGCTGCATGGCCCCAACCCCGCCTGGCCCCCTGGCACCCTAAGTTCCCACATGGGAGGAGGTTGTGAGCTGTCACCTTTATTAATAGAGTTGCCATGAAACTGTTTGGACTGAAATAAAGAACAACCAAGTGCCTCAGCTGCAAATTCCTTGCATCAGCTGCTGCTGAGGTGGCCTCAGTCAGTGGCAGAGGTGACTGGAAACGTCTCGAACCATCAGAGGCCTGAGTCAAAACGGATATAGGTCCAGAGGTCACTGTGAGGGGGCAGCAAGGGGCAGGACATAAGAAATGTGGGCGGATGAGAGCCCGCGAGGTCAGCCTACAGAGCAACAGGACCCAGATCCCTCTGAACAGACCCCAGGAGCCTTCTCAGATCTCCGGCTCCTGCCTCCCTTTGCTAAGTCTTTGTCCGTCTGAACACAGATCGCCCAACTGGCTTTGCAAGAGCAGGTGGGAATTCCCTCGAAGGTGACCCCCACCATGGAGTGGATCAGCTCTGTACGAAGCCTTCAGGAGGCTTCTGGGTCAGGCTGAAGATCCTGCTAAAGGTCCCCGAATTCAGCCTGGATGGGAGGGGAGTTTGGGAGAATGGACACGTGTATATGCGTGGCTGAGTCGCTGTAGTGTCCGCCTGAATCTGCACAACATTGCTAAGAGGCTATGCGTGCATGCGTGCGAAGTCACTTCAGTCATGTTTGACTCTTTACAACCCCAGGGACTGTAGCCCACCACGCTCCACTGTCCATGGGATTCTCCAGGCAAGAATACTGGAATAGTTTGCCATTTCTTCCTCTGGGGGATCTTCCCGACCCAGAGATCGAACCCATGTCTCTTTCATCTCCTGCATTGGCAGGTGGGTTCTTTACCACTAGCGCCATCTGGGAAGCCCATTAACAGGCTATACTCCAATACAACATAAAAAGTAAAAAAAAAAAAAAGTCCCTGAGCGCCACAGTTCTGTCCACACCAAGGGGAAACTTGTTTTGCTGGAATGAATTCTATTCTCAGGACTCCTGACAATGCTCAGAGAGAAGTGAAAGCTGTCCTGCTTTGTGGGAGCAGCTGCTGGAGCTGCAGGCATGAGCCCAGAGCTCAGGTTCTGGTTTTCAGAGCTTGTGAGGGTGGGTTGCAGCATCAGAGGGTCTCAGTCTGCAGCCTAAGTTCACCAGCTCTGCCACCTCAGGTCGATCACCATTCTCTCCCAAGTTTGAAGTTTCCCCCTTTCAAGTTAGAATATGAGTTCCTACTTCTTGAAAGAAAAGGTGAAAGTGAAGTCACTCAGTCGTGTCCGACTCTTTGCCATGGACTGGCCTTCCAGGTTCCTCTGTCCCTAGAATTCTCCAGGCAAGAATACTGGAGTGGGTAGCCTTTCCCTTCTCCAGGGGATCTTCCCGACCCAGGGATCGAACCTTGGTCTCCCACATTGTGGGCAGATACTTTACTGTCTGAGCCACCAGGAAAGCTCTTACTTCTTAGGGTTGTTTTGAGGATTAGATAGACAGTGGAAAGAAACTGTGAGGGTGGCGTGGGCCCCTGGGGTATTATACCTCAGGTGTATTTGCCAAGATGGGATCCAGCTGATGCAGGGCTCTTGAAGGGCATGGGCAAATGTTGATAGCCAGGCCTCTGGGATCTGAACGCCAGGCCTTCGATTCTTCCTCTGAGCCCGTTCTTCAAGGAAAGATGCCTTAGACTGGACGGGACATCTGGGGCAGGGCACGAGAGCAGCCATGCCGAGCTTGGGACTCAAGCTCTCTGTTCTCACTGCAGTTAGCTCACCAGCTCTCTGATTACAGATGGCGTTGGCTGGTGTTTTGGCCATGAGCGCTGGGGCTACCTTGTCATCATCAGCTTCACTGCTTGCCACTCCACAGTGTGGAGGTCCCATTACAGAACGTATAAGAAATCACCCCAAATGAGATAGATGTGTTCTAACTCCTCCCCTAGCCTAAGTTGCTGAGAAGTTTCATGTGTGAACCTTGGACCCAGGCCTCCTGATCCCACTTCTGACGGATGCCGGCCCCTCAGACATCCTTCTCTGGGTGTCAATCGGCTGGGAGTGGGGGCCATGGGTTTCCAGGAGGACGGCGGCTGCAAAGCTCCCAGGGACTTTGTCCAAGGCCCTCTTGAGTCCGCTTGCTGCACAGTGATGGTGGCCTCCAGCACAGCTGTAATCCAGCCCAGAAGCAGAGGAACAGGGTCCCGTGGGTTCCAGAGTCCAGTGGGCATGTGACCTCCTGGCCTCCTTCCCTTCAGCAGCAGAAAAGCAGAGCGTGGAGGAGGTGGCTTCCCTGGTGGCTCAAACGGTAAAGCGTCTGCCTGCAATGCGGGAGACCCAGGTTCTATCCTTGGGTTGGGAAGATCCCCTGGAGAAGGAAATGTCAACCCACTCCAGTACTCTTACCCGGAAAATTCCATGGACAGAGGAGCCTGGTAGGCTACAGTCCAGGGGCTTGCAAAGAGTTGGACACAACTGAGCAGCTTCACTAGCGACCCTTGGGTAGCTCATAGACCAGCAGAGGGCAAACACCTTGCGAAACCACAGCTCAGAGCTGAGGCCGTTTCCCCAAATTACTAGAAGGAAAAGACATTTTGCACTTAGGGATGGCCAGCAGAGAGCTGACTCTGCAAGAGCAAAAGAGACGCCGCATGGAGCACAGTGTTGAGAGAAGATTCCCCACAACGCAGTGTTCCATGCCCAGCCAGAAGGTCTTATAAGAGTGACGGCTACTTATAAATATTTCTAGACATGCTAATACTACAGTTGTGATGATCTAGTCAGGATGGCAGAGTGAGCAGATATCGAACAATAGGAACATGATGGATGAGAGAGCAGAATTTGAAAGAAAGTTTAAAAATGCTTGATGTGGATCTGCATGGTCAATTCAACATTATTCACATTTATGTGAATAATTCTGTATGACAGAAAGTGAAGGGGAGCTAAAAAGCCTCTTGATGAAAGTGAAAGAGGAGAGCGAAAAAGTTGGCTTACAGCTCAACATTCAGAAAACGAAGATCATGTCATCTGGTCCCATCACTTCATGGGAAATAGATGGGGAAACAGTGGAAACAGTGTCAGACTTTTTTTGGGGGGCTCCAAAATCACTGCAGATGGTGACTGCAGCCATGAAATTAAAAGATGTTTAGTCCTTGGAAGGAAAGTTATGACCAACCTAGATAGCATATTGAAAAGCAGAGATATTACTTTGCCAACAAAGGTCCATCTAGTCAAGGCTATGGTTTTTCCGGTGGTCATGTGTGGATGTGAGAGTTGGACTGTGAAGAAAGCTGAGCACTGAAGAATTGATGCTTTTGAACTGTGGTGTTGGAGAAGACTCTTGAGAGTCCCTTGGACTGCAAGGAGGTCCGACCAGTCCATCCTAAAGGAGATCAGTCCTGGGTATTCATTGGTAGGTCTGATGTTGAAGCTGAAACTCCAATACTTTGGCCAGCTGATGTGAAGAGCTGACTCATTTGAAAAGACCTTGATGCTGGGAGGGATTAGGGGCAGGAGGAGAAGGGGATGACAGAGGATGAGATGGCTGGATGGCATCACCGACTGAATGGACATGGGTTTGGGTGGACACCGGGAGCTGGTGATGGACAAGGAGACCTGGTGTGCTGCAGTCCATGGGGTTGCAAGGAGTCAGACACAACTGAGCGACTGAACTGAACTGACTGAATGCAGGTTATGGTTCACCACAAAAATGTTTATTAAAAAGTTGGGTACATTGTCTTGTTCAGAGAGTTTGATTGAATTTAGATTGTTAAGCACATTCTTTCTTTCCTTTTTCCCCTTCTTTTGGCTGGGCCATGGGGCATGCACAATTTTAGTTCCCTGACCGAGGATCAAACCTGTGCCCCTGCAGTGGAAGCATGAAATCTCACCCAGTAGATCACTAGGAAAGTCCTTTAATTTATATTTTTGACTTGAGGGAAATTCATGACATTGGATCACGTCCTAAGATACGAAACTTTCCATGGCAAAACAAAGCTGCTGCTTTCCAAGCTGTCTTTCCTTCTTGAAATGCTTTGAACTGGAATGTGTGGGTTTTTTTTTTTTTTTTCCTTTTGGCAATGCCAAGATCTAGTCTGTAATCATTTTCTTTTTGCACATGACGATAAACATTCAATTAAAGTCTCTACCCCAACAGACCAGAATCACTGGCTAACTGATGAAGCTGACATAATTACCTACCCTGGAAGGCTGAGCTTGATGAACAGCAAATTACAGTTGTTAAATGATCCACAGGAGGGCTCTGCTGATGCTCCAAACACAAAAGGAGGCGCTTGGTTAGAAGTATGAGGAAATAATGCGAGGAAAAATGGCCTGGATCATCACAGCTTAAACAGCATTTCAATAAATTATAAGATTCAGTCAAGTGCTACATCTGATACAAATTAAACTTCAGCCTTGTGGTGCTGCAGAAATTTATAGCAACCCACGTAAGACACATTGGTACAAAAGAACAAGTGGATTTCTGTGAACTAGTAACCAGAGAGTAATTCATAAGAATTTCAATACAAAACCCAAGACCAACAACTTGGTTTTCTGAACACTTCATTTACAGCCTTGCTTTTACTTAAACAGTTTAATAACTCAAGAAAAGACATCTGAGAAGATAAGCATTGGTCAAGGGCTATTATTTTCTCTTTTTGTCTCTTGCCCACCTACTTATTTGGTAACAGGGCCATTAATAGCAGAAACTGCTACTGAGTTGATTCAAGCACAACCTCCTTTATCTTGGGTTCTGAAGCTTTAGAAAAATAAACACCAGAAAGGGGAGCAATAAACTACTGCCTGTCATATCAGTAAACACGCGATGTTGCAGACATCAAGCCATCACCTCACAGCCACCCAGATGGTGAGCCACAGGGGAGCTCAGGGAAGAAACCAAGAGACCTACCATCTAGAAGTCGGCAGACTGCAGCCGCCTCCAGCCGCACAGCCTGAAGAAGTTCAGGGTGAGAAAACCCAGGATGCTGGCCCTGGGTGGCTGAGCTGCAAATCAAAGGAATGATTTCAGTGAGCCGATGGCACCCCACTCCAGTGCTCTTGCCTGGACAATCCCATGGATGGAGGAGCCTGGAAAGCTGCAGTCCATGGGGTCTCTGAGGGTCGGACACGACTGAGAGACTTCACTTTCAGTTTTCACTTTCATGCATTGGAGAAGGAAATGGCAACCCACTTCAATGTTCTTGCCTGGAGAGTCCCAGGGATGGGGGAGCCTGGTGGGGCTGCCGTCTATGGGGTCGCACAGAGTTGGACACGACTGAAGCAACTTAGCAACAGCAGCAGCAGCAGCAGCAGCAGCAGCAGCAGCAGCAGCAGCAGCAGCAGACTCTTGCATCTTCTCATGCACAGAAAAAGCACCAGATTCCTTAACCTGAGGTGTCTAGCTTTTTTCTATTAACAGTAATCTTTTGTTCTGACTGCCTGGTGTTGAGGCAAAAGGCTCCTACATATCCCGGCTCTCCCTGCACCCCTTCTTCTTTGGAAGTTTTCTTAGCACAGTCTGAGATGTGGTCTTCCAGTCTTGAAGCCCCAAGAAAGTTTGCTGAATAAAACATAACTCTTACCTTTTAAATCATGCATTTAAACAATTTATGTATCTATTTTAATTGAGGATAATTGTGATGGCTTTTTTGCCATACATCAGTACAAATCGGCCATAGGTATACATGTGTCCCCCCCATTCTGAACCCCCTCCCACCTCCCTCCCCACCGCATCCCTGCAGATTGTCACAGAGCACTGGCTTTGGGGGCCCTGCTTCAGGCATCAGACTCCCACTGGCTCTCTATGTTGCATATGGTATTGTGTATGTTTCAGCGCCATTCTCTCAAATCATCCCCCCCTCTCGTTCTCCCACTGAGTCCAAAAGTCTGTTCTTTACAGCTGTCTCTCCTTTGCTGTCCTGCCAGAAGGATCACTGCTGCCATCTTTCTGGATTTCATATATATATATATATGTTAATATACCCTGTTTGTCTTTCTCTTTCTGACTGACTTCACTCTGTGTAATAGGCATGCGTCTTTTTAGTCGACAGAGGTACAGTTTCATCCCTCAGACTCTTTATTTAGGGACGCTGGGGTGCAGAGCACCATTTGGATTCAATGCAAATGATGGTTTCCCATCCCCCACCCCAAACTGAACTTCCCTGCTCAGTCAAGGGCTGAGGAGTTGGGGTCTGAGC
This sequence comes from Ovis aries, assembly GCF_016772045.2. NCBI lineage: Eukaryota > Metazoa > Chordata > Mammalia > Artiodactyla > Bovidae > Ovis > Ovis aries. Next base: position 6,515,864 of record NC_056054.1, on the reverse strand, counting down.
CTTCTTCCTCATCTGTCCAGTGAAGGACTGTGGGCTTTGCTTGTACACAGGCAGCTTCTAGTCCATGGTAAGTCCTTCCAGGAGACTGGCGAGAAGGCAGCAAGATACCTCTTCAGTGCTTCCTGGATTGAGCGCAAGTGTTGTTTAAAGTTCCAATTTTTATACGTCAGAAGAAATGAGTGTCCGTTCTCACCTTCTGTGGATTGGCTGGACATTTTTATCTACATTACCTTGATGCTATCTGCATGGCAAGTCATGTTGACTTTGAAAATTGGGGTAGAGTTGCTTTATAATGTTGCGCTGGTTTCTGCTGTACAACCAAGTGACTCAGCCATATGTATACACGTATCCCCTCCCTCTTGGATCTCCTTCCCTCGCCCCCCATCCCATCCCTCTAGGCCATCGCAGAGCACTGAGCTGAGGTCCCTGTGCTGTGCAGCTATCTGTTTTACATATCAGCTCAGTTCAGTCGCTCAGTCATGTCCGACTCTTTGAGACCCCAAGGACTGCAACACGCCAGGCTTCCCTGTCCATCACCAACTCCTGGAGCTTGCTCAGACTCATGTCCATCAAGGTGGTGATGCCATCCAACCATCTCATCCTCTGTTATCACCTTCTCCTTCTGCCTTCAATCTTTCCTAGCATCTGGGTCTTTTCTAAAGAGTCAGCTCTTCGAATCAGGTGGCCAAAGTATTGGACCTTCAGCTTCAGCATCAGTCCTTCCAATGAATATTCAGGAATGATTTCCTGTAGGATGGACTGGCTGGATCTCCTTGCAGTCCAAGGGACTCTCAAGAGTCTTCTCCAACACCACAGTTCAAAAGCATCAATTCTTTGGCACTCAGCTTTCTTTATAGTCCAACTCTCACATCCATACATGACTACTGGAAAAACCGTAGCTTTGACTAGATAGACCTTTGTCAGTAAAGTGGTGTCTCTGCTTTTTAATATGCTGTCTAGGTTTGTCACAGCTTTTCTTCCAAGGAGCAAGAGTCCTTGAATTTCATGGCTGCAGTCACCATCTGCAGTGATTTTGGAGCCCAAGAGAATAAAGTCTGTCACTGTTTCCATTGTTTCCCCATCTATTTGCCATGAAATGATGGGACCAGATGCCATGATCTTAGTTTTTTGAATGTTGAGTTTTAAGCCAGCTTTTTCACTCTCCTCTTTCACTTTCATCAAGAGGCTCTTTAGTTTCTCTTCACTATCTACAGTAAGGGTGGTGTCATCTGCATATCTAAGGTTATTGATATTTCTCCTGGCCATCTTGATTCCAGCTTGTGCTTCATACAGCCCAGCATTTCTCATGATGTACTCTTCACAGACATTAAATGAGCAAGGTGACAATATACAGCCTTGACTTACCCTTTCCCAATTTGGAACCAGTCCATTGTTCCATGTCTGGTTCTAACTGTTGCTTCTTGGCCTGCACACAGATTTCTCAGGAGGCAGGTCAGGTGGTCTGGTGTTCCCACCAGAATTTACACCATTTGTTGTGATCCACACAAAGACTTTAGTGTAGGATGAAAGGAGTGCATCAGGGCTGTATATTGTCACCCTGCTTATCTAACTTATATGCCGAGTATATCATGAGAAACACTGGGCTGGATGAAGCACAAGCTGGAATCAAGATTGTCAGGAGAAATATCAACAGACTCAGATATGCAGATGACATCACCCTTATGGCAAAAAGCAAAGAACTAATGAGCCTCTTGATGAATGTAAAAGAGGAGAGTGAAAAAGTTGGCTTAAAGCTCAACATTCAGAAAACAAAGATCATGGCATCTGGTCCCATCATTTCATGGCAAATAGACGGGGAAACAGTGGAAACAGTGTCAGACTTTATTTTCTTGAGCTCCACAATCACTGCAGATGGTGACTGCAGCCATGAAATTACAAGATGCTTGCTTTTTGGAAGGAAAGCCATGACCAACCTGGACAGCATATTAAAAAGCAGAGACATTACTTTGCCAACAAAGGTCCATCTAGTCAAAGCTACGGTTTTTCCAGTAGTGATGTATGGATGTGAGAGTTGGACTATAAAGAAAGCTGAGCACCAAAGAACTGATGCTTTTGAACTGTGGTGTGGGAGAAGACTCTTGAGAGTCTCTTGGACTATGAGGAGATCCAACCAGTCCATCCTACAGGAAATCATTCCTGAATATTCATTGGAAGGACTGATGTCGAAGCTGAAGCTCTAATAATTTGGCCACTTGATGCGAAGAACTGATTCATTGGAAAAGACCGTGATGCTGGGAAAGATTGAAGGTGGGAGGGGAAGGGGTTGACAGAAGATGAGATGGTTAGATGGTATCACCAACTCAATGGACATGAATTTGAGTAAACTCCGGGAATTGGTGATGGACAGGGAGGCCTGACGTGCTGCAGTCCACAGGATCACAAAGAGTCAGACACGGCTGAGTGACTGAACTGAACTGAAGCAGAAGCAGATATTTTTTGAAATTCTCTTGCTTTTTCTATTATCCACCGCATGTTGGCAATTTGATCTCTGGTTCATCTGCATCCCCTAATTCCAATTCTAACATTTGGAAGTTCTTGGTTCAGGTATTGTTGAAATCTAGCTTGAAGAATTTTGAGCATTACTATGCTAGCATGTGAGATGAGTGCAATTGTGTGGTAGTTTGAATTCTCTGGCATTGCCTTTCTTTGGGATTGAAATGAAAACTGACCTTTTCCAGTCCTGTGGCCACTGCTGAGTTTTCCGAATTTGCTGGCGTATTCAGTGCAGCCCTTTCACAGCACTGGCTTCGAGGGTTTGAAAGAGCTCAACCGGTATTCCATCACCTTCCCTAGCTTTGTTTGTAGTAATGCTTCCTCAGGCCCACTTGACCTCGCATTCCAGGATGTCTGGCTCTCGGCGAGTGATCATAGCGTCGTGGTTATCTGGGTCATGAAGATCTTTTTTGTATAGTTCTGTACATCCTTGCCTCCTCTTCTTTACATACTGTAGTGTGCGTATGTCAATCCTAATCTCCCAGCTCATCCCAGCCCCGGCTGTGTCCACACACCTGTTCTCTACACCTGCATCTCTGTTCCTGCCCTGCAAACAGGTTCGTCTGTACCGCTTTTGTAGATTTCACATACATGTGGTAACTTTTGACCAGGTGATTTTTCCTGCTCCTAACTTCTTTGCCCGCTGCCCTGGAGCTGAACACTGCCAGCAGCAATATGAATGTTCTCGCTTTCCACGAAGATGCAGCATGGCAGACTAGCATACTGCTTGTCCTATGTTTTTCTCTTTGTTTCCTCCCACAGCTATTCTTTCATCAATAGTGAAAGAAGTCAAGACAGCAGAGAAGAGAAGTCAGAGGAAGCTGTCAGCTTATCTTCTTATTCTGCTCAACCAGGGAACCGAACGATGACAGTGTTGGAGGGGACCGCAGCGCCAGGGAAAGGCAACCTGAATAATTCTGACGGTTGGTGCAAATCAGAACATGCAAGGCTGAGATGAGTTGGATAGTTTGGGGCTCAAGCATGACTGAAACCAGACTTGTCTGATTTGGCAATATTCCTACCTACCCTGCATTATGAGTAAACAAGACCTCAGACGATGTCATTGTGCAGACTTAAAAAAATCTTACTCTACTTTCTTTTCAAATAAAAAGCTTCTTAAGTACAAATTTTTATTTAGGAACAATTATAGGTTCAGAGAAAGTTTCAAAAAAGAGTACAGAGACACAGTGTCCATTCACCCCATTTTCCTCATTACATAAGTACAGACAATTTCAAATCCAGGAAATTGGCATGGGGGGCAATCCACTGATGGTATTCAGATTTCACCAGTTTTACACACATCTGTGTGTGCGTGTGTAGGTGTGTGTGTGCCGAGTTTGCAGTTTTATCACATGTGTATATTCTTGTAATTACAACCACAATGAAGATGCAGAACGCTTCCACCACCACAGAGATTTTCCTTATGCTGCCATGTCTCTTGATGCTTTAATGCTCAATTAGTTTAATAATATGATTGGTCTCTTCTAAATTAATACACTGCGTACAGGATGCATTGTTCTTCTATAGATCCCAGATACAATCATTTGCCACCAGACCAATGTGCCGTTTCTCGTCTGCAAGCAATTGACTCTAATTCCAGATAACAATTGTGAGAAAGTCTTGGGATTTTGTTCTTACGAGTGAAACACATGTAAGGTAAGCTGCCTCGTGTATTCTTTCAGCTGGAGCAATGGAGGTTGGTTAACCGTCATTAGAAGTCAGGGGGTCAGTGGCCTCCTGTGGCTGGACTGCCCTCTGACATGGCAGAGACAGCTGGAACTCGACCTGCATCTCTAGCCTCATTTCTCCGCTGGGCCCCAGCCCTCCCCAGACTGCTCCCTGCCAGTCTCTCTCGGTGAGCAGCAGCACCATCCACGCTCCTGGACAGCTGGGCATCCACCCCGATTCCTTCCTTTGGGTCTGTCCTCATCCAATAACTAATCCAGCCTGTAAGGGCTTCCTCCCAAACCCCTTTGAATCCTGCATTGTCACTTTATCCCGTTGACATGATCATTGTTCAGGATACAAGTGTCCTTTACGTGGATTCATGAGCATCCTTCTAAATGGCAGCCTTGCCTCTACAGCTGCCTCCTGCAGCAATTCAGCCAAGATGATACCGCCATAGGGCTCCTTTCAGAGAGAAAAATCAACAGGACAACATACAGGTATGTCCTGTTGCTCATGGTCAAGGATGCTTACAATTCTCACTTTTAGAAAGGGAGTCCATGACTTCATTGCTGAGATTTCTTGAGCGTCCTTATTTCTTGCTCTCCCCATGCCTGGTGACTCAGCCCTCACACCATTCCATTAGCTTCTGGAATCCTTCCCGTACATCCTCTTCCTTGCCTCTCTTACTCTGAATCTATTGCCGCCCAGGAGCTGTGACGATGGCCCTTCTCCACTTAAGTGGTTCACGCTTCTATTTGCTGCTCCATTCGTCAGGACTCCGTCAACTGTTCATCACAGACACCAACCCAAACCAGCTTAGGCACAAAAACACAATCAACTGGTTCGTGAAATTAAAAAGTCGGGTCATGTCTCCCAAATAAATCCTTATGTTTCTGTTTCTTGCTCCATCTCCCCAGGGAAGGACTGATGTCTGCTGGAAACCCTAGACTCACATCCTGTCAGTTTACTGGCCTGATGCTGACCAACAGAAAGCATTTATCTTTATATGTCTAGGATAAGGGTCTCAGGGAAGAATCTCACTGGACAAGCACAGGTGGGTGTCTGTACCTCAGCCAATCACTGCAGCCAGAGCAGTGGGGTACATCACTGGTCAGGCCTGCGTCTTGTCCCACCCCTGTGACTGGAGATGATATCCTGGCTGTTCAACAGCAGGAAATGGTTTTCCCGCAGGAAGAGCTCTTCTTCACCAGAAGAAGGAGGAAAGGATGCTGGCAAGCAAAGCCAGTGCAGATCTATGGGCCTTAATGATGAGCCAAATACTACTGAAACCCAGCGTCCTCTGATGAGCAATTCTCAGGCTGAGGAGGCAGGAGAGTTATGGGAGCAGGCAGAAAGCTTGTCCTCCCAGAGAAAAGCCTATGCAGTTCATGATGAGGTTCATAATTTCCCGGAGATAAAGTCGTGGGCAGTTGCCAAGTGGTTAAAATAAATATTCTGCTCAGCTGCCTCCCACACACACCTACACTTTGATTTGTTGAAGGCAAGCTTTTATGCCGTTTCCCACCCAAGCCCAGAGGAGTCTAATAGACTGAGCTCATATAGTTCTTTTCCTTAAAGCACCCATAGTCCAGTGGAAGGGCCAGGAAGGCAGAAGACTCTGAGAAGGGCAGCAAGAGGAAAAGCAAGGGTTATAAAGAGGGAAACCCTTATCAACCGGGGCATCAGAGAAGGCGCCTGCGAGCAGGTGAGCCCAGGGAGAGTCTAGGGACGGGACCTGCTGCCCCAGGCTGCCGGGCCAGCCTCGACCTCTGAAAGACATTCGGACATGTCAGAGAGGGTTTGGAGGAAGATACTCATGAGGTTGAAGGCATCATGACGGTGCCATGTGGGACACAGCTGAGGGAATAACAGTCCTAAATGTTCATTTGAAGAACTGCCTTGGGGAGAAGCATCTGACTCGTGTGCACCCTCAGGAAGTACTACAATGAACCCGTTCCTGGGAAAACCCACAGGGACTCAGGGGTCGTCCCCAGAGAAGGAAGCACTTTTTAACCCAAGGCCATCCCGGAAAGGAATGAGATATTTGGGGAGGAAATGAGTTTACCATTACTGAAAATATTCAAGGACAAGTTGAATGGCTCCTTGTCAGAGATGTGATAATAATCAATGCTCAGAAACCTACCGCTGTAACCACATCCGTGCTCTTTAGTATGCTGTCTGTTTAGTGTTTTCATAAAAACATATTGGAGAGGAATTGCCTTAAAAATAAAAGATATACAAAGGTTTCTGGGCTTTGTGTTTTCCTAGAATTCCTTCCACAGTAGCAGTTTATGCAAAGTCACCACCCGCATACTTTTCTGGGTTAGTAGCTATGCTTATGACCTCTAACTCTGCAGAAAGGTGGCATGTCAAGCACTGTGCCATAAGTAAGGATCCCAGGCAACTGTTTTGTAGTTGCCTTGTCATGACACACCAGTGAACTATGCCCCACTCATTGAAAACTTTTCTCACTTTTCCTCTTCTCTGTCTGTATAACTGTAGGCTGGGAAGCTGTGTGTACAGATAGGCATAGTGGACAATTTATTAACCCACAAAAAAAGCAACTTGGTCTCTCTCCTCTACGACTTTGGACGTCATTTCACCTCTGCCTTTCCTCCCTCAGAGCGAAGATTAAAGGAGGTGAGTTTGAAAGAGCATTGAATTTCTATACATCATGCTTTCAAGTTTATATTGTGCTTAATTTTGACTCTGTTGGCCTCAGCTACGCACACACAAAGGTATCTCAAAAATAAACCTGAGCTTTAGTCTGCATGCACAAAATAGAATACTGATTTGAGAAAGGGAATAGGAATGAATAGAAAGGGGAAGATGACATTCCAAAGCACTCTAAATAAGTCAAAGAAATCCTAATATGTGTTAAAGTAATCTACATAAAGGCAAGCAAGGAGGAAAAAATAAGAACCAGAGGAAACAAACAGAAAACGAGCAAAAAAAATGGTAGACTCGAGCACTAACATATCAATAATTATCTTAAATGCAAATGAATTAGATACGCCAATCAAAAGGCAAAAGCATGATTCTATTGTGTCTGAAAGAAACTTGAAATACAATTATATAGTCGGGTTGAAATTAAAAGGATGGAAAAGATATACCATAGAAACATTAATCAAAAGAAAGGAGTGGTTTCTTTATACATGATAGAAAATGGACTTAAGAACACAGAAAATTACTAAAGACAAAGAGGGTTATTACATGATGACAAAAAGATCAATTCACTAGGAAGATATAATGGTCCGAAATGTGCACCCATCAAACAATGGAACCTAAAAACAGATGAAGCAAAAACATCTAGTGCTAAAAGGAGAAACAGGTCTACAGTTATGCTTGGGATATTTCTTTCAGCCACTGCATGCATGTCTGCTTAAGTTGCTTCAGTTGTGTCCGACTCTTTGTGACCCCATGGACTATAGCCCACCAGGCTCTGTCCATAGAATTCTCCAGGCAAGAATACTAGACTGGGTTGCCATTTCCTTCTCCACTCAGTCACTGGCAGAACTACAAGACAGAAAAACAGCAAAAATATAGAAAATCTGACCAATACAATCAACCAACAGGAACTAACTGACTTAGACAAAACACTCCACTAATAAATACAGAATACACTTCTTCTTTTCAAGCGCCTGTGAAACATTCACCAAGATAGGCCATATCCTGGGTCATAAAACAATCCTCAGCAAATTTTAAAAGAACTGAAATCACCCAGTTCATGGTCTCTGATTGTAAGGGATTCAAACTAGAAATCAATAATAGAAAGGCTACTGAGAAATCTACCACCATGCAGAAAATTAAACAACATACTTCTTTAATGAAAACAAAAACACAACATGTCAAAATCAGTGAGATGCAGCTAAGGCAGTGCTAAGAGGGGAATTTATATCACGAAGTGCTTATAATAGAAATCTAACCAATAGTCTAAGTTCCTGTTGCTGTGTGTGCTAAGTCGCTCAGCTGTGTCCGACTCTTTGTGATCCCATAGACTGTAGCCCACCAGGCTCCTCTGTCCATGGGATTCTCCAGGCAGCAATACTGGAGTGGGCTGCCATGCCTTCCTCCAGGGGATCTTCCCAACCCAGGGATTGAACCCAGGTCTCTCGCACTGAAGGTGGATTCTTTACCAGTCCCTACCTCAAGAAATTAGCAAAGGACGAGCAAACTAAAGGCAAAGCAAGGAGAAGGATGGCAGTAATAAAGATAAGAGTACATGTCAATAGTCAAAAAACAGTAGAACAAAAGAAAAAAATCAATAGAACACTTCGTCTTTGAAAAATTAATAAATAAGGCTTTAGCAAGACTGACAAAAGTAAAAAGAGAAATGAAAGGCATATAGATAAAAACACAGTAATAAACTTGTTTCTATTTGCAGATAACCTGATTGTCTTATAATAGCTAAAACAATCTTGACAAAGAGGACTAAAATCTAAGGAATTATACTATCCAGTATTAAGCCAGAGCAAGCGAGATTGTTGTATTGACAGATGGATAAATATATATATCAATGGAACAGAATAGTCTGAGAACCCAGAAATGGACCCACACAGATATCGTCAACTGATTCTGATAAAGTTGCAAAAGCAATTCAACTGTAAATGACCTGTGCGTGTTGGTTGCTCAGTCCTGTACGACTGACTCTTTGCAACTCCATGGACAGTAGTCCACCAGGCTCCTCTGTCCATGGAATTCTCCAGACAAGAGCACTGGAGTGGGTTGCCATTTCCTTCTCCAGGGGATCTTCCCAACCCAGGTCTCCTGCATAGAAAATAAATGGGTGAATTGGACATCATCACAATTAAAACCTTTTCCTTCCTCCAAAGTTCATATGAAGAAGAAAAAAGGACGAACTACTGACAAGGAGAATATATTTGCGGACTTAATGCCCAACATAAAACTAGTTCCTAGACTATACAAAAAAGTCGCAGAACACAACAGTAAAAAATTAAACATTCCAATTTAAAAACGGGGGGGAAAAAGATACTGAAGAGGAGATACAGATGGCAAATAAGCAGAGGAAAAGATGTTCAACATCGTTAGCCATCTGGAATATGAATTAAAACCACAATGAGATATTACTTTACACCGATCAGAATTACTAAAAAAATAAAATAGCGAGAAGCATAATGCTGCTGAAGATGCAGAGAAATGGAATCACTCACACACCGGGGCTGCGTGTTAGTCGTTGAGTCATGTCCCAATCTCTGCGGCCCTGTGGACTGTAGCCTCAGGTTCCTCTGCCCATGGGATTCTCCAAACCAGAATCCTGGAGGGGGCAGCCATTCCCTTCTCCAGGGAATCTTCCTGACCCAGGGGTTGAACTCAGGTCTCCCACATTGTGGAGGGTTCTTTACCATCTGAGCCACCGGGAAAGCCATACATTGGTGGTAGGAATGCAAAAATGGTACAGCCACTTTAAGAAATGATTTGAGAGTTTACTATAAATCTAAACATACGGTTACATTTAACCCAGTAACTCTAGTCTTAGGCATTTATCCTGGAGAAATGTTTTTAAAATATAACTTTTTTTTTTACATGAAAATCTTTACATGAATGTTCATAGCAACTTTATTTGTAATGGCCCCAAACAGGAAGCATCAAAAAATGTTTTAAACAGGTAAAAGGTTAAACAAACTGCGGTCTATACATACACTGCATCTAATCAGCAATAACAGGTACACTACAGATGAACAGAAAAGCTTGGATGAATCTCCAGGGAGTTGTGACGAGCGAAAAAGCCAATAGCAAAAGATTATATACTATATGATTCCATTTACATATAATTTTTAAATGACAAAAATTTAAAAAGGGAGAACAGATTAATTGTTGCCTAGGGTAATGGACAGGGTGAGGTGTGGAGGTGGGTGGGGACCACCTCAGGGAGTGGGTTTGGTTATAAAAGGACTCCAGAAAGGATCCTTGTGGTGATGGGATATCAGTGTCTTAACTGTGGTGATGGATGACAGTGAAAGTGAAGTCACTCAGTCGTGTCCAACTCTCTGTGGCCCCGTGGAATGTAGCCCACCAAGCTCCTCCATCCATGGGATTCTCCAGGCAAGAATACTGGAGTGGGTTGCCATTGCCTTCTCCAGCGGATCTTCCAGACCCAGGGATTGAACCCAGGTCTCCTGCACCGCAGGCAGATGCCTTAGCCTCTGAGCCACCAGGGAAGCCCGGTGGTGATGGGGCCACACGTCTAGACACGCGATAAAGTTGTATAGAGTTCAGCGCACACACATCTACGAGCACTAGGGAAACTGGGCTTCCCCAGGGGCCCAGTAGTGAAGAATCCACCTGGAACACAGGAGAAGCAGGAGAGGTCAGTCCCTGGGTTGGGAAGATGCCCTGGAGGAGGAAATGGCAACCCACTCCAGGATTCTTGCCTGGAGAATTCCACAGACAGAGGAGCCTGGCAGGCTGCAGTTCATGGGGTCACAAAGAGTCAGACAGGACTGAACGTGCACATAAGATATGATTCTAGTAAAACTGGAAAATCTGAATGAATCCAGTGGATCATTCCAATGTCTGCCCTCTGCTTGTGATATTGCACTACAGTTTCGTAAAATGTTACCATTAAAGGAAACAATAAAGTCTTCATAGTATCTCTATGGGTTATGTTTTAAATGGCATAATCCACAACACTCTCGATAAAATTTCAATTAAACAGACAGGACACTCCATTGCGAAAGGCAGGCCCATTATGTCAAAGCACCAGCAGAAACTGGCCAGTTAGAGCATGCAGACTTTTGATGGGTTATACTGAACCAATTTCATTGCATGGGCTGGTATCACCAGTTCCCTCCTGCAGCTGGTTCTCTTGCTGTATCCTCCGTCACTCTGGCTGGGTGTAGGGACTCTCCAGCACCAAACACACCACAAGAGGAAAACATCTTGGGAAACTCAGGTGGAAAAGCCTACTGTTCAAAAGACAACTGAGGACTGGGCTGTAAACTCTAGCTTTTATTACAATTGGAAACAACTATAAAAGTCACACCCTGCTTCCTCTTCTCTACAACAGGCACCCAGAGGCACCAACGGAAACATGCATGGAGGAAACAAAGAAAGCCTGAGACTGAATGAAACATGGTTTCCTCAGAGTTTTCCTCAGACAAAAGGGAGGCCCCACTTCTACTAACAAAACTCTTCTCTTTCCTGCAGGCGATTCCATGGACCAACAGCATCAGCAAGGCCTGGGAGCGTGTGAGAAACGAAGATCTCAGGCTTCACCTAGACCTCCTGAATCGGGATCTTCACCTGGACAGAATCCCACCTTCAGTTCTGAGAAGCACTGTCTTAGCAGCAATTCCCTGATGTTCTCCAATTTAACAGCTTTCATCTAGTTCCAGGTGAAGTTCATTGAGTTTATTACAGCTAAAATAATTTAGAAATGGTTCTTAAAATCCATTAAGGGTAATACATTACCAAAACCTTTTTATAAAAGATCCATTTTCATTTTTCCCTAGTGGTTCTTTACGACATGGCTGGAATTTTAGGTTGACTAGCAGCCTGGCAGATACGCAGGTGACAGCACCCTTATGGCAGAAAGTGAAGAACTAAAGGGCCTCTTGATGAAAGTGAAAGGGGAGCGTGAAGAAGTTGGCTTAAAGCTCAACATTCAGATAACGAAGATCATGGCATCTGGTCCCATCACTTCATGGCAAATAGATGGGGAAATGGTGGAAGCAGTGGCAGACTTTAAAATTTGTGGAGGGGGGTAGCTCCAAAATCGCTGCAGATGGTGACTGCAGCCATGAAATTAAAAGACACTTGCTCCTTGGAAGATGTCTCTTTCCATTGGCTCTTTGAAGAATCCTGAATTCAGTGGAAAAGGACTGTCTTTTCCCAAAAGAAGCTGGGCTTTGAGACAAGGATACATAGATACTGGCAAGCCTAATAAGCCAGTTCTTCCTAATTTCTAAACATTTCTAACATTCTATAATTTCCAGCTTCTGATATAATTAACACATGACCTTGTTTTTTTTTTCATTCTCCCTATGTTTCACCATCTACCTCCTCATCAGAATGACTCAGCCTGATCCTTTTTATTAAACCTCTAGAGAGAGAGAGAGGTGTCAGGTTTTTTGCTTTTGTTTAAATTCCAGGCAATATTCTTAGATGTATTCCTATTTCTTAATCTGACCTCTATCACACTGTTTTAAAATCAAATTCTTGTGATATTTCCCATGATTCAGTTGGTGTTCGAGATTTGATAGTGAAGAAAAATAAAGAGTGGATGCTTTCCGTCCCCACCGCCCCACAACAATAAGCTTAGATTTCAAAAAGAAACTGCCTTGGTCAGGTGTGAGCAATCCACTTTACAAAAGAATTACATAATCTCTAATTATATTCCTTGCAGTTTTGAAAGGAGCTGGGGAAAAAGTTATCAGTCAATAAGCGATGGATATTGACCCAAGGCTGAAAATCTTGATTCAGTTCAGTCGGTCAGTTGTGTCCGACTCTTTGCAACCCCAGGAATCGCAGCACACCAGGCCTCCCTATCCATCACCAACTTCCGGAGTACACTCAGACTCACGTCCATCGAATCAGTGATGCCGTCCAGCCATCTCATCCTCTGTCGTCCCCTTCTCCTTCTGCCCCAAATCCCTCACAGCATCAGAGTCTTTTCCAATGAGTCAACTCTTCGCATGAGGTGGCCAGAGTATTGGAGCTTCAGCTTTAGCATCATTCCTTCCAAAGAAATCCCAGGGCTGATCTTCAGAATGGGCTGGTTGGATCTCCTTGCAGTCCAAGGGACTCTCAAGAGTCTTCTCCAACACCACACTTCAAAAGCATCAATTCTTTGGCGCTCAGCCTTCTTCATAGTCCAACTCTCACATCCATACATGATCACAGGAAAAACCATAGCCTTGACTAGATGGACCTTAGCCGGCAAAGTAATGTCTCTGCTTTTGAATATGCTATCTATGTTGGTCATAACTTTTCTTCCAAGGAGTAAGTGTCTTTTAATTTCATGGCTGCAATCACCATCTGCAGTGATTTTGGAGCCCCCCAGTTTCCACTGTTTCCCCATCTATTTCCCATGAAGTGATGGGACCAGATGCCATGATCCTCATTTTCTGAATGTTGAGCTTTACGCCAACTTTTTCACTCTTCTCTTTCACTTTCATCAAGAGGCTTTTGAGTTCCTCTTCACTTTCTGCCATAAGGGTGGTGTCATCTGCATATCTGAGGTTACTGATATTTCTCCCGGCAATCTTGATTCCAGCTTGTGTTTCTTCCAGTCCAGCATTTCTCATGATGTACTCTGAATAGAAGTTAAATAAGCAGGGTGACAATATACAGCCTTGACATACTCCTTTTCCTATTTGGAACCAGTCTCTTATTCCATGTCCAGTTCTAACTGCTGCTTTCTGACCTGCATACAGATTTCTCAAGAGGCAGGTCAGGTGGTCTGTATTTCCATCTCTTTCAGAATTTTCCACAGTTTATTGTGATCCACATAGTCAAAGGCTTTGGCATAGTCAATAAAGAAGAAATAGATGTTTTTCTGGAACTCTCTTGCTTTTTCCATGATCCAGCGGATGTTGGCAATTTGATCTCTGGTTCCTCTGCCTTTTCTAAAATCAGCTTGAATATCAGGGAGTTCATGGTTCACGTATTGCTAAAGCCTGGCTTGGAGAATTTTGAGCATTACTTTACTAGCATGTGAGATGAGTGCAATTGTGTGGTAGTTTGAGCATTCTTTAGCATTGCCTTTCTTTGGGATTGGAATGAACACTGAGACCTTTTCCAGTCCTGTGGCCACTGCTGAGTTTTCAAATTTGCTGGCATATTGAGTGCAGCACTTTCACAGCATCATCTTTCAGGATTTGAAATAGCTCAACTGGAATTCCGTCACCTCCACTAGCTTTGTTCATAGCAATGCTTTCCAAGACCCCCTTGACTTCACATTCCAAGATGTCTGGCTCTAGATTAGTGATCACACCATCATGATTATCTGGGTCATGAAGATCTTTTTTGTACAGTTCTTCTGTGTATTCTTGCCACCTCTTCTTAGTATCTTCTGCTTCTGTTAGGTCCATACCATTTCTGTCCTTTATGGAGCCCATCTTTGCATGAAATGTTCCCTTGGTATCTCTAATTTTCTTGAAGAGATCTCTCGTCTTTCCCATTCTGTTGTTTTCCTCTATTTCTTTGCATTGATCACTGAAGAAGGCTTTCTTATGTCTTTTTGCTATTCTTTGGAACTCTGCATTCAGATGCTTATATCTTTCCTTTTCTCCTTTGTTTTTCACTTCTCTTCTTTTCACAGCTCTTTGTAAGGCCCCCCCCCCCAGACAATCATTTTGCTTTTTTGCATTTCTTTTCCATGGGGATGGTCTTGATCCCTGTCTCCTGTACAATGTCATGAACCTCATTCCATAGTTCATCAGACACTGTATCTATCAGATCTAGTCCCTTAAATCTATTTCTCACTTCCACTGTATAATCATAAGGGATTTGATTTAGGTCATACCTGAATGGTCTAACGATTTCCCCTACTTTCTTCAATTTGAGTCTGAATTTGGTAATAAGGAGTTCATGATCTGAGCCACTGTTGACTGTATAGAGGTTCTCCATCTTTGGCTGCAAAGAATATAATCAATCTGATTTCGGTGTTGACCATCTGGTGATGTCCATGTGTAGAGTCTTCTCTTGTGTTGTTGGAAGATGGTGTTTGCTATGACCAGTGCATTTTCTTGGCAAAACTCTATTAGTCTTTGCCCTGCTTCATTCCGCATTCCAAGGCCAAATTTGGCTGTTACTCCAGGTGTTTCCTGACTTCCTACTTTTGCATTCCAGTCCCCTATAATGAAAAGGGGACTTTCATCTTTTTTGGATGTTAGTTCTAAAAGGTCTTGTAGGTTTTCATAAAACCATTCAACTTCAGCTTCTTCAGCGTTGCTGGTTGGGGAATAGACTTGGATAACTGTGATATTGAATGGTTTGCCTTGGAGATGAACAGAGATCATTCTGTCGTTTTTGAGATTGCATCCAAGAACTGCATTTCGGATTCTTTTGTTGACCATGATGGCTACTCCATTTCTTCTGAGGGATTCCTGCCGCAGTAGTAGATATAATGGTCATCTGAGTTAAATTCACCCATTCCAGTCCATTTTAGTTTGCTGATTCCTAGAATGTCAACGTTCACTCTTGCCATCTCTTGTTTGACCATTTCCAATTTGCCTTGATTCATGGACCTGACATTCCAGGCTCCTATGCAATACTGCTCTTTACAGCATCGGACTTTGCTTCTATCACCAGTCACATCCACAGCTGGGTATTGTTTTTGCTTTGGCTCCATCCCGTCATTCTTTCTGGAGTTGTTTCTCCACTGATCTCCAGTAGCATATTGGGCACCTACTGACCTGGGGAGTTCCTCTTTCAGTATCCTATCATTTTGCCTTCTCATACTGTTCATGGGGTTCTCAAGGCAAGAATACTGAAGTGGTTTGCCATTCCCTTCTCCAGTGGACACATTCTGTCAGACCTCTCCACCATGACCCGCCTGTCTTGGGTTGCCTCACAGGCATGGCTTGGTTTCATTGAGTTAGACAAGGCTGTAGTCCTAGTGTGATTAGATTGACTAGTTTTCTGTGAGTATGGTTTCAGTGCCTCTGATACCCTCTTGCAACACCTACCATCTTACTTGGGTTTCTCTTACCTTGGCGCGGGTATCTCTTCACGGCTGCTCCAGCAAAGCGCAGCCGCTGCTCCTTACCTTGGACGAGGGGTGTCTCCTCACCACCACCCTTCCTGACCTTCAACGTGGGATAGCTTCTCTAGGCCCTCCTATGCCCACGCAGCCAGAGCTTCTCGGGTTGCTCCTCTCGGCCGCCGCCCCTGGCCTCGGACACAAGGTGTCTCCTCCCGGCTGCCCCTGACCTCGGACGTGGGGTAACTCCTCTCAGCCGCCCTTAGTGCCCGGGTCACAGCCACCTGCGCTTAGTGCGCCGGGTGGCAGCCGCCTGGATATTATTTTCAATTTGCCCTTTAGGTGGGCACAGAGCACAGAGCAGAGACAGCTCAAGGCAACAGCAGTAGGAGGCCCCCGATTCCAAAGCTGCTGAAGTCCAGCAATCAGAGTGAGGGATCAAGACCCACCTCTGCCTGAAGCAGTATTTTTATTTCGGCCAAAGGAAAGAAGTCTAAGAAGTCTGCCGTCGTGAATCCGTACCACCCCAAGCCCCTTGACCTCGCTTCCAGGAGCACGTAACGTATTTAGAGCTACTGTTTCACAGATTTCAGGCACAGGTGGGATGTAAGTCCTCCAGCCACACCGTGTGCTCATGCCTGAGGGGCTTTTGGAAGCTAGCTCAGCAGATATTTGTCACTGCTGTGCAATAACTGACCTCCTACCAAGTACAGACATTACTTAGATGTACCTGGCATGAACCACTTTACCTGCTTCAGGTAGGAATACAACCACTTCTGTTATTTTTCCAAACTGATGCAAGGCTGTATATGCCCTGCGTGTATGTGCTTGTTAGTTGCTCAGTCATGTCTAACTCTTTGCGACCCCATGGACTAGAGCCAGCCACTCTTCTCTGTCCATGGAGTTCTCCAGGCCAGAATCCTGGAGTGGGTAGCCTTTCCCTTTTACAGGGGATCTTCCCAAACCAGGGATGGAACCCAGGTCTCCTGCACTGCAGGCAGATTCTTTACCATCTGAGCCACCAGGGAAGCCCATACATGCCCTAATTACCACCTGAACTGCCTCTTGAGAAATGTGTATGCAGGTCAGGAAGCAACAGTTAGAACTGGACATGGAACAGCAGACTGGTTCCAAATAGGAAAAGGAGTACGTCAAGGCTGTATATTGTCACCCTGCTTATTTAACTTATATGCAGAGTACATCATGAGAAATGCTGGGCTGGAGGAAGCACAAGCTGGAATCAAGATTGCCGGGAGAAATATCAATAACCTCAGATATGAAGATGACACCACCCTTATGGCAGAAAGTGAAGAACTAAGGAGCCTCTTGATGAAAGTGAAAGAGGAGAGTGAAAAAGTTGGCGTAAAGCTCAACACTCAGAAAACGAAGATCATGGCACCCGGTCCCATCACTTCATGGGAAATAGATGGGGAAACAGTGGAAACAGTGTCAGACTTTTATTTTTGGGGCTCCAAAATCACTGCAGATGGTGATTGCAGCCATGAAATTAAAAGACACTTACTCCTTGGAAGGAAAGTTGAGACCAACCTAGACAACATATTAAAAAGCAGAGACATTACTTTGTCAACAAAAGTCCATCTAGTCAAGGCTATGGTTTTTCCAGTGGTCATGGATGGATATGAAAGTTGGACTATAACGGAAATGGGTTTGGGTGGACTCCAGGAGTTGGTGATGGACAGGGAGGCCTGGCATGCTGCAGTTCATGGGGTCACAAAGAGTCGGACACGACTGAGCGACTGAACTGAAATGAACTGAAGCATTTTACTGCTGAATCCATAAGACTAAACCTAGTCCCACACAAATTATCTAAATTTTCTCTATCCTGAGAATGTCATCCAGTTCCCAAAGTCTTACTTCCATTGTTGTGAAAGTCGCTCAGTGGTGTCTAGCTCTTTGCAACCCCACGGACTGTATGTAGCCCATCAGGCTCCTCTGTCCATGGAGTTCTCCCGGCAAGAATACTGGAGTGGGTAGCCGTTCCTTCTACAGGGGGTCTTCCCAACACAGGGATGGAAACCAGGTTTCCCGCATGGCAGGCTGGTTCTTTACTGTCTGAACCACCAGGGAAGCAAGCCCATTTTTGCACCCCAACAAAAGAACGAAACTTCCCATCAGACCAATGGTGCCGTGTCCATTCCTGCCACAAGGGGTCGCTGTTGAACACTGGTGCCGCATTGTCCGCGGGAGGCTTCATTTACTGCCGTACCCAGATCCTGGAAGCTCAGATGGTAAAGAATCTGCCTCCACTGTTGGAAGACCCTCGGTCAGGATGCTCCACTGGAGAAGGAAATGGCAACCCACTCCAGTATTCTTACCTGGAAAATCCCACGGATGAAGGAGCGTGGCTGGCAAACAGTCCATGGGGTTGCAAAGAGTCGGACACAACTGAGCGACTTTTCTTTCTTTCTTTCCAGATCCCCACCAGGACCACCTGGTACCCCAAGTTCACACTCCAAGTTCATGGCTGCTGGTTCACAGTCAAATTCTTTAGCAACGCTTCCCAACCACACCCTTTACACCGTGTCAGAATGAGCTCTGCTCTGCAAATACTCAGAGGTGAGCCAACCTCATGGCCTCGAGAAGCACTAAGAGAAGCTTGGTTATAAAAATGCAGATTTCTGGGGTCTTCCTCAGAGTTTTGTGATTCGGCGTGTCGGGATAAAAGACTAAAGGGACGTTTCTTACTGTCACATGAAGCCTGTGGGTGCAGGCTCTGTACAGATCACCGTTTGAGACCCTTTGAGAAGGCTCTTCCTGCCGGGGGCCTGTTGGGAGCACAGTTTATCAGTCCAAATGTCCTCTTTCAGCCTGAGTGAGTGACTCAGACCCAGGCCTGGTCACCTTCTGGATGCCACCCACAGAGGTGCCACAGGAGAAGGGAGCCCTGAAGGGTCTCGTGCCAGAAATCAGAGGCACAGCTGGGAGGTGGCACTTCCTTTCTGCTCACAATACAGCGGCCAGAATGGGGCCAACGGCCCCTGGGGCTGAGACTGTAGACTGTTACAGCAGCATAACCGAGCCTGTCCTGACGGAGGATGCGCTCAGAGGGTCAGAATTCAGTCCTGCAGAGAAGAGAGTGGGGCAGGGTTAAGATCAGGCGCAGCAATCGGTCCGGGTGACAGGCGCCTGAGTCACAGGAGGGCAGATGTCCAAAGAATGCATGCAGGCCAGCACTCTCTCCAGCTGACCGGCTCTGCCCTCAACCACCATCCAGGCTGGCCGTAGCTCCATACACCTGCTACCCGACCCCCGTGGGCCCTGCTTACTGAGTCCTTTGAGGATCTGTGCTCTGGAGAATCACTGAACAGGCAGCCCGGAAGTCAAGTTCAATGAGGCTGACAACAGTCAGTGGTCCAGGGTTGAAATGCTGATGCCCCCTTGTTGCATCTGCCTGCCCTGGCCTCCTAACCTGAGGCACAATCACTCTACTCTGGGCAGAACGAGAGGTCCTGGGGGAGAGTGGCTAGTCCTCAGCCCCTTGCTCCCTTCTCCCTCCTGAGTTGTCTGTCTTCTCTCCTACTTCATTCTGTCCTACCACCTCCAGGAAACTGGGGTTTTTATGTTCTCTTTCTTTTCACATTTTCAAGGCTCTGCCAAGTATCAGACCTTACACTCCAGCCTTCATCTTACTCTGGGGCAAAAATCAGGCCCATCAGTCTCTCACAGTCACTGCAGCCACGCTCGGCAAAGCGCCTGAAACCCAGAGGAGCCTCCTGAAGGAGCCACGACTTTTAGGAGCCCAGGGCTCAGGCCGGCCTGAGCATCCTGTGTGTGCTGCCCCCTATAGGCCACTGTGGGCATACCAAGCACATGTTAGAAACGCCCTCTTTCACTTTTTAAAAATTAATTCAGTTCCGTTCAGTCGCTCAATCATGTCTGACTCTTTGTGACCCTCTGGACCGCAGCACACCAAGCCTCCTTGTCCATCACCAACTCCTGGAGTTTACCCAAACTAGTGTCCATTGGGTCGGTGATGCTATCCAACCATCTCATCCTCTGTCGTCCCCTTCTCCTGCCTCCAATCCCTCCCAGCATCAGGGTCTTTTCAAATGAGTCAGCTCTTCGCATCAGGTGGCCAGAGTATTGGAGTTTCAGTTTCAGCATCAGTCCTTCCAATGAACACCCAGGACTGATCTCCTTTAGGATGGACTTGTTGGATCTTGAAGCCCAAGGGACTGACTTTCAAGAGTCTTCTCAAACACCAGAGTTCAAAAGCATCAATTCTTCAGCGCTCAGCTTTCTTCACAGTCCAACTCTCACATCCATACATGACTACTGGAGAAACTGTAGCCTTGACTAGATGGACTTTTGTTGGAAAAGTAATGTCTCTGATTTCTAATATGCTGTCTAGGTTGGTCAAAACTTTCCTTCCAAGGAGTAAGCATCTTTTAATTTCATGGCTGTGGTCACCATCTGCAATAATTAATTACTGTTTTTGGTTTATTTTTATTTATTTTTTAACCAAAAGATAATTGCTTTGCAGGATTTCGTCGGTTTCTGCCAAATATCAACGTGACTTAGCCACAGGTATACTTATGTCCCCTCCCTCTTGAACCTCCTTCCTACCTCCCACCCCATCCCACCACTGTAGGTTGTTACAGAGCCCCAGTCTGAGTTCCCTGAGTCATACAGCAAATTTCCCATTGGCTATCTATTTTACATATGGTGATGTATATGTTAGAAATGCCCTCTTCTATCGTGCCTCCATCGTCCACAGAATTCATCCCCGAGTATGAGCTGTGTTTCCCCCTTAATTTACTAAAGCCATGCTCAGATCTGGCTCATCAGACGCTAGTCAAAAGGGAAGGTTTTCTTTCCTGGTTTGAAGAAAATATCAGGAAACCCATGGCTGGCTTACTGCTAATACCAGGCTCAGATAGATTTCTCTTCAGTCCTGGAAGAAGCTTTGACTCTTTCTATTTAAACCAGCATCGGGGACAAGAAATGCTGAGAAGTCCCAAGGCCCAGTGTTGCAGGAGCTCTCTGAAGTAAGGAATAAATTCCTCTTCCTTAAAAAAATAAAAAATGTAATTTATTCCTTTGTGTTATTCAGTAGCTTTTAAAATTCTACTTAAACATCCATTTTCATTACAAATACCCTCCTTAGAAGTCAAAGAAATTACAGCTCATTATCTGGCCTAATTTGCATGCTTCCCAATTATATACCTAGCAACGTAGAACACAAGAATACAGACTTTTAGCTGCAAACAATGATTTAAGTCTGGAATAAACAGCTTCTTTTATTTTTATCACCAATGTAATTCTCTATTTTGCTGCCAGACACAAACAGGAGAGCAGATCCAGTTTGGACAAGGGGGTAATAGATAGGTCTTTGGGGAGCTGTTTTATCCCTCAAAGCTTCACACCGGTTAAAAGGCGTTTAGACAAAGACAAAACTCAGGCCATAAAAAATCCTTCTGTGTTCATCGGAAGTTCAGGTTGCTCTGTAGCAGAAAGTTTTTTTTCCTTCTTGGCAGGCTCTCCATTTCCAGCCCTGTAGCCCTGCAAATTCTGGAATTTGAGGGCCAGGGGATGTTTTGCTGGTTTGAGCCAGGCATTAGCTGGAAGAGTAAAGGAGTCAGTGGGGTAATTACCTCTGAGCAGCAAAGCAAAGGGGAAAAAATGCCTGCATTGTATTCCCACCCACTGGCTGGTATGTTGAACTTGGGAAGCTGGCTCTGACCCTCCCCCAACTCCTCTCCCCCACAGGAAGCCTTCATTCACATCCCACATTCACAGCCTGGCCCCTGCCTGCAGGTCTGCAGAACCAACTTCTTTCTGCTTATCCCCAGTCCGTCTTGCCGGTCTCCAGCTCCAGAACATTCCAAGCATCCGTGTTCCCCAGGCTGGCTGCCCAGGCAGGAGGTGCTTGAGAGGAAGCGATCCATCCCCTGAGTTGCTCACACCGACAGCAGTGTCTGGCTCCCCGTCTCAGCTGGGTCCTTAGGGCTGCTTGGCAAATTGTCGTCCTCATTCTTCTTCATCATTCTTTTTGTTCCTCAGCATTGTAACTCCAGAGAGTCACCGTGTGAGGGGCTCAACAGGTGTATTCATTTCCTAGGATAGTTGGACCAAGTCACTGCACACTAGGTGGCTTAAAACAACAGCAATGCATCCTGCCACGGCTCTGGAGGCTGAAAGTCCAAAATCAAGTCCAGCAGGGTGGACGCTTTCCGGAGACTCTGAGGGTTGTGCTTCTCCCCTAGCGTCTGGGGGCTGCTGGCACCCCTCACAGCTCCCTGGCTGGCCGATGCATCCCTCCCATCTCAGCCTCTGTGTTTAGAGGGCTTTCTTCTTTATCACCTCAGTGGGTGAGCCCAAATGTCCCTCTTTTCATAAGGACGCATCCCCTGGGTTTGGGCCATCCTGATCTAGTTAGAGCTTCCCAGGCGGCGTGAGTGGTAAAGAATCTACCTGCCAATGCAGGAGACAGAGGAGACGCAGGTTCGATCCCTGGGTTGAGAAGATCCCCTGGAGAAGGAAATGGCAACCCACTCCAGTATTCTTGCCTGGAAAATCCATCGGACAGAGAGGCCTGGCAGTGTACATAGAGTTGCAAAAGAGTTCATACAGAATATTAACGCATATATATGGAATTTAGAAAGATGGTGACGAGGACCCTGTATGCAAGACAGCAAAAGGGACACAGATGTAAAGAACAGACTTTTGGACTCTGGGAGAAGGCGAGGGTGGGATGATCTGAGAGAATAGCACTGAAACATGTCTATTACCATATGTGAAACAGATCGCCAGTCCAGGTTCGATGCATGAGACAGGGCGCTCGGGGCCAGTGCACTGGGATGACCCTGAGGGATGGGATGGGGAGGGAGGTGGGAGGGGGGTTCAGGATGGGGAACACATGTCCACCCATGGCTGATTCATGTCAATGTATGGCAAAACCACTACAATATTATAATTAGCCTCCAATTAAAATAAAATAATTAATTTTTAAAAAGAGCTGGACAAAACTTAGCAATTAAACAGCAACAATCCAGTAAGACCTCATCTTGACTTGATTAGATGTGCAAAGACCCTATTTCCAAACAAACTGATATTCACAAGGACCAGGATTCAGATATAATTTTTGGTAGGGTTAGGGGTGGGAACACAACTCTACCCACTATAATAGAGATCTGCTATTTAGAAGCATTTAAAACAGATGATTGGAGAAGGAAATGGCAATCCACTCCAGTACTATTGCCTGGAAAATCCCATGGACAGAGGACCTTGGTAGGCTACAGTCCATGGGGTCGCAAAGAGTCGGACACGACTGAGCGACTTCACTTTCACTTTCAAAGTGGATGATAGCTTCCTTTTCAAGAAGTCATCATCTAACCCCTACACAGATCAGATCACTCGCATTTTCTTTCCTAGAGGGAAGACCTTGAACTATCAAATTTTCAACCTCCGCTTCCTCACCCACATCACCACACCCTCTACTCCCACGCCACAGTACCCTGCCCTACCCTCACCTGTGTATCCAGGGCTGGCTGTCCACCACTGCCTCTCCTTTATCCCTAATTTACTGACTCCCCTGCAAAATGATCTGGCGTCTCTTTGATTAAACAGCCACCTGAAGCGCCCCTTGCTTGAAGGACACATCATTTGTCTAGGAACTGCTAACGTGTGCCCTTCTTGGTTCGCTGGCTTTCTGCTCCCACATGAAGACCATCTTCACCAGTTTCCCCAAGCAAGCAGAAGCTCACTGCACCTCTAGCTGATGACACTTCACAAATAAGTTGCTCTGAAGGCCCATTTTCCCAGCATCTGATGAATGTACTGGAAGAATGGCTTCTTCTTGGGGAAGCTTTACTTCTAACTAGCTTTGGGGATTGCTTTTAGCATGCTGCAGTCCTTGGCTATTTCTTCAAGAACCACTCACCAAAACACCCTTGGAGAGGGTAAAGTCTTATAGGTCCCTGGTCTATCCTGTTTTTCACAAGCATTTAGGCTACAGTTACTGGTTTTTTTGCTGTTGTTCAGTGGCTAAGTAGTGTCAGACTCTTTGTGACCCCATGGACCGTAGCCCTCCAGGCTTCCCTGTCCTTCACTATCTCCTAGAGCTTGCTCAACTCATGGTCCTTGAGTCAGTGAGGCTATCCAACCATCTCTTCCTCTGTTGTCCCCTTCTCCTCCTGCCCTCAATCTTTCCCACCATCAGGGTCTTTTCCAATGAGTTGGCTCTTTGCATCAAGTGGCCAAAGTATTGGAGTTTCAGCTTCAGTCCTTCCAATGAATAGTCAGGGTTGATTTCCTTTAGGATGGACTGGTTTGATCTCCTTGCAGTCCAAGGGACACTAAAGAGTCTTGGAGAGTTCGAAAGCATCAATTCTTTCAAAAGCACCACAGTTCAAAAGCATTAATTCTTTGGCACTCAGCCTTCTTTATGGTCCAACTCTCATATTCATATGGGAAAACTATAGCTTTGACTATGGGGACTCTTATAAACTTGTCAAGCAGTTTCCTTTGGGTTCTAAAGGCTGTGGAAGCTCTCCTGAAGATGGGAAGGACTAGGTTTGCAGAGATGGTCGATGGAGAGTTTTGGGTGGACTGTGGGCTAGGGACATCCTTAAAGCAGTGCAGAGACTAGGGATAAAAAGGGGACTGCCAATCAGCAACTGTCATTGTCATTTCTCCTGAAAGGAAAATAAGGTGAGTTTCTGCACACTGTAGCTCAATGAGCTTGTCACTGATTGTGGAAATAACTCTAAATAATGTACTATGGAAAGGGTAGTTCACGATCCCAAAGAAGGAAAGAAGGAAAGCCTTGCTAAACCACACTCATTCTCTTCTGTGATGGGGTTGGTAGGGTCTAAAAGGAAGAGGTAAAGTGCCCCTAGACTCGCATCATCCTGCTGTGTCCCTAGATGTCATTCCAAGCGTCCCACAGTCTCCATTCAGCACCTTCCATTAAGAACTCCTGGGCTAGAGCTCAAAACTGGACAGAACACACTATAGATATTGTCTCATTACCTCCCAAGGTAATTCATTTCATCTTTCAGCTGCTCAGAAGACAAGAAAATGTCTTTTTCCTATTAAGCCAAAATTAGGCACCCTGAGGCATCTACTTATGGCTATTAAGTATTTATACATCTATCACGTCAAAGCCATCAGTACCTGCATCCCAATGCCGCACTTCTGTCCACTTACTCTGGCATCAGAGGGGCTGGCAACCCCCTCTCTCCATCAGCCCCCCTGGAGCACCCCTCTTGGCTAAACACCAAGCCCGCTAAGACGTGGCAGGAGCTAAGTTGTGACACCATGTCTGGAGTGTATTGTCGGTGTTCTTGTTCAGTACAGGATCTGACATTCTCTGCATTGATTTTTCTCATTTTCTATTCTGTTTTGAGCTCTAGCACAGTAGCTTTTAGTTAAGAAGCGATGCCGGAAATGTTCTTAAAGTACAGATGTCTGGTCCTATCTGTGGACTGTAGAGGCTATGCACTAGTGGTAAAGATTCCGCCTGCCAATGCAGGAGACACAAGAGTCTCCGGTTCAATCCCTGGGTCAGGAAGATTCCCTGGAGTAAGAAATGGCAATGCACTCTAGTATTCTTGCCTGGAAAATTCCACGGGCAGAGGAGCCTGGCGGACTACAGTCCATGGGGTCTTAAAAGCGTCTGACATGCCTCAGCGGCTGAGCAGCCATACACGGGAAAGAGAGATTATTTTCTCTGTTTGAAGGACCGAGAAACACAGAACACGGGCGGCAGCCTGAACAGATAGCCGCGACAGACAGAGCGTCCTGAATGAAAGGACCTGTTGGGTCTGAGAAACACAGTTGTATTACAGTTATTGCCATCTTACCATCATCTTTAAGCAGGCATGTTCCCCAAAAGCATGGGCTATGAAAATTAAAAGGAAGTCAACAAACTACAGAACAATATTTACAATAACTGTAAGAGACAAAGCTAGTATTTTAATACACTCTGAGTCCATAAATGTCAGCAAGAAAAACAGTGGAAACCCCAGAGGTAGACATGCTAACGATGCCCATAAATGACTGACGAAAAGGGAACTAGAGATGATGGAAAATATGGAAACAGGGCCACAGTGTGTCTGGTACTCATGGGAACAGAAGTTTAAACAACCCCGAGTTGGTGTTCAGAGTTGTTCAACGTTCTCCAATGCAGATGGCCGCAACAGACAGAGTGTCCTGAACGAAAGGACCTGTTGGGTCTGAGAAACCCATTACACGCTGCTTCTGAAAATGGACCAGCAGTCGTTTTTGCTATGGCAAATCCATCATAAAGAAGGAAAATCGCATTCCAAAAATGTATGCTCCAAATATTAATTTTAATAACATTTCATAGCTTTTTTCATCGTGGAAAAATGGAAATAATCTACATGACCAACTGTAACCAAAAGTGGGGTCCGACTGCTTGCTGCTCAAAAGCCAGTAAAGAGGCCAGGTTGGTGGAAGGCAAAGGTTGCCTTATTTTGGATGTGGAGGAAGACTCCTGTCCAAAGACCAACTCCCCACCGCGACAATCAGGCGACGAGAGCTTTTATAGACGGGGGAGGAGGCCACCTGCAGAAAGAGCACCGTCAGCTCCGACAGTCATCTCGAAATAGGTCATATGGTAGCAGATCAACGTCATCTTGACTGTTTTAAGCACAGTTAATCTCCACTCCTGGATCGGTTTGTTTCTGTTTCTTGAGACCACTTCTTGGAACTGCGGCAGCTTCTGTCCTGGGTAAATTCTGGCCATCATGTAGGTGGCGTCTTCCCCTGGTCGGGGTTCCAGCATCTATAAGACAGTTCACAGGACATGGCTCAGAGTATCACCAATAGCCCTTGAGAAGAAACTAAAGGTCCGTGACTTTGCTTAACGACTAAACTATTATTATTTGGGCGCCTTTGGCTTTTTCCTCTGTTTCTGCATGTTCTCATGTCTTTGATTAAACTCATTATTTGGCTAAAGTTTTGTCCATAGACAAAAGGCAGGCGGAGGACGTGGACGGTGGCCACAGGGTCCTGCTCCATTTCACAGCCTGAGGGGAGCGGCTGTGCAAGTCACGGTTACCGCGTGCAGAAAGCTACTCATTTCCACCCCCTCTGGGAGCACACAGGGTTTCCTGTTCACATCTCTCACATTCCCAGCCTCACGACACTGTGATTCCCTGTCTCAGCACCATCTGTGAACTCCTCATGGCAAGGACACTTTCTGTTTATCTTTCTATCCTCACTACCAGCCCAGTGATGACCAGATATTCAGTAAATCGAACCCACCATTTCTTCAAAAATAAAGTAGCCCATGGGTTGATTATATCCGGAAAGATCACAGGTGTATGTCTGTGTGGGGGGAATTACAAAACTTTGGGGATTTGTACATGTACAGATTTTGAAAGTTTGGGAATATGAAACCAACAATATACCTTAAAAATATCAAATTAGGAAGCACAGAGATTTTTTTTAAAAAAAACCTTATACTGTCCTAAGAGACTCATAGACTGATTCCTTCCATACAATATTCTCTGAAGATGAGCTATAATAGAAGTAATGATTTTGGGTACACAAGTACATGAAAATGTCCAAATCAATAAGCAAGTTCAATTAATCAATAAAGCTAATCAACCACTAGATGTAATTTGCATTTTTGTATGAAATCCATACAGTTTCAAATATCAAGCCTTTCTTAAACAAAATGCTAAATGGCTAGCTGTCTGTCATTGTAGAAAAAAGAAGGAGCTTTATTTGTTAAATGACTAAGAACAAAAATACATATGGAATATCCTGTAACTGTTAAAATAATGTCTCAGTTCAGTTCAGTTGCTCAGTCGTGTCCGACTCTTTGTGACCGCATGAATCGCAGCACGCCAGGCCCCCCTGTTCATCACCATCTCCCGGAGGTCACTCAGACTCACATCCATCGAGTCCGTGATGCCATCCAGCCATCTCATCCTGGGTCGTCCCCTTCACCTCCTGCCCCCAATCCCTCCCAGCATCAAAGTCTTTTCCAGTGAGTCAGCTCTTCTTATGAGGTGGCCAAAGTACTGGAGTTTCAGCTTTAGCATCATTCCTTCCAAAGAAATCCCAGGGCTGATCTCCTTCAGAATGGACTGGTTGGATCTCCTTGCAGTCCAAGGGACTCTCAAGAGTCTTCTCCAACACCATAGTTCAAAAGCATCAATTCTTTGGCGCTCAGCCTTCTTCACAGTCCAACTCTCACATCCATACATGACCACTGGAAAAACCATAGCCTGTCTAAGTATGTCATATAATAAAAAATACTTATGTGAGAATAGGTAGAAAAAATCAGGGTACTTGCGGTCATAATCATGAAAGAGCTCATATTTATTAAGTATCTTCTCTGTTAATTTCAGTATATAAGATGCATATATTATCTCTTTAAATCCTTACAATAATCTTTTGAGTTTCCATCTATTTTTTAAAACATTTTTTTAGTTTAATTAATGTAGTTTAATATAGTTTTTTAGCTAAACATAGATAGCATCCCTATTCTGCTGATTTAGAAGTCAGATCTTGGGGGTTAAGGAACACAGTCAACATGGCCCTCCCAGGAGGTTGCCTGGACACATACCCAGGTCATCTGAGCCGGGCGGCAGCCTCTTAACCACCAGGCTCTCTATCTCTAGACCTGCCCAGGAGAAATACTGTACAAAACTCATCGAACTTTTCACCTCATTGTCTCTGCTTGGTAGGACTGTAGGGGAATTCACGTTTCTCTTTAAAAAATCTTCTATGTTGTCCCGGTATGACATTTACCATGGGAAAAATACTTTTAAAAAAAGGAGTGGCAATTAGTGGATATGTATTCACTGTGAAGGGGCTTCCCTGGTGGTGCTAGTGGTAAAGAACCTGCCTGCCAATGCAGAGAACCTAAGAAACTAGAGTTCGAAACCTGGGTTCGGAAGAGCCCCTGGAGGAGGGCATGGCAACCCACTCAGTGTTCTTGCCTGGAGAATCCCATGGACAGACTGTAGAGGGGCAGGCTTCCCCCAGTCAGACAGGACTGAATCGACTTAGCATGCATGCACGCATTCACTGTGAAATGAGAGTCTGGCTTAGAATCCACCCAAAGGCTCCCCTTTGCCTTTGTTAGCTTGTCAGAGCTGGGTTGCCAGGTGGGCAGACTTCCCCTCTACTTGGGGCACCAACACAGTTAAACAGAAGATTCTAGCTTGAACAACTTATGCAAAAGCCGGAAAGTCTCAGAAGAATTGATTTGATTGTCGAAACGTACGTGAGCTTTGCTGTGCAGTCTGGTGTTACCTTTATTGTCCCGAGGTCAGGCTTGCAGGGACTTCCTGTGCTCGAGGTCTCTAAATGACTTTACCTGGCCAGCTCAGAGATGAGCATTCTGCCAAGGTGAGTCCACAGAATGGGCTCTGAAGAGAGTTGCCAGTCCCAATATAATTTCAAGTTAAAAAACCCAGACATAGATTGTACAGCAGTCACAGAAGGGGACTGAGTTAAGGGGGGCCTCTGGTCAAGTGTGGCCACCTCATGCGAAGAGCCGACTCATCTGAAAAGACCCTGATGCTGGGAAAGATTGAGGCGGGAGGAGAAAGGGACGACAGAGGATGAAATGGCTGGATGGCTTCACCGATTCAATGGACCTGAGTCTGAGCAAACTCCAGGAGTTGGTGATGGACAGGGAGGCCTGGTGTGCTGCAGTCCATGGGCTGGCAAAGAGTCAGACACTGAACTGAACTGGTCACGTGTTCAGGAGGTCACAGCACAGTGCCATTGGGCTTTCCTCTGATGCTGTTAACTGAGGGTGCCAGAACTTGCCGTTCGAAATGCATCATGCCAGGGAGTCAAATTCAAAGTCATGTCAGCAGGACACAGCTGCACAGGCTCTGGGGTGGCTGGGTGGCTACTGAACGTGACATAAGTAGTCCTGTTGGTATTTCATTGTAATTTACCATTAATTTCAAGCTGATGCCAATGAAATAGGACACTGTGACAGGCTAATGGTTTCCTGCCTGCTGCTGAGGGCAGCTGGAATGTTTATTTTCCTAGCTGGAGACATTGATCTCGTGACCAGGGGTCAATCACGAACACTACCCAGTGAATTATGACTAATTTAAAAATATTTTGTGAAAATACAGTTGGGTTTGACGAGAATGCGATATATGTTCACGGAGTGAACGCTGAGAATTCTCAGTAGGACAGTAAGAATAAACAGTGTTCCTGGCAAGCAGAGAGGAAAAGGAGCAATTTTCTAGAGCCTACCACAAGCTTTAATGACTTATTTGGGATTCGGTAAGATGGAGACACACTTTCACTTATTCTGTTAACTTTGAGCATGGAGATACAAAAAAGAACCAGGATGAAAGATGGGCTGTAAGAAGACCCAGTTCTCAAATATCTAGGTCTTTCTTAATGAGATCCTTAACCAATAATGGATGAGAGAGAAGAAGAGTTTGAAATGACTCATTTCTTTCATTGCCCATTTCAAAACATTATATGAATTAAGCGTTCACTCTCTCACTAAAATATTTAAAACCTCTTCCAGCCCAGCTTCTGCACTATCTTTCTAGAACTGCCTAACCACTGTCCACCCTAGCTCCCTCCCACGCTCTATGCGGCCGCACCGCATCGCAGGACATGCTTCTCTGCTGAACATCTAGGATGCCGGGGGTGCCCCTGACACACCATTCACAGCCACAGAACTCGAGCAAAGCGGCTTTTCGTTTGGCCACATCACAGGATTTCCTGGCTTGTGATCCTCGGATCTTTTTCTAGCATGTGATTCTAGCAAACTGACCCACTATACCTCAGAGGGTAAAGCGTCTGCCTGCAATGCGGGAGACCCGGGTTTGATCCCTGGATCAGGAAGATCCCCTGGAGAAGGAAATGGTAACCCACTCCACTATTCTTGCCTGGAGAATCCCATGGACGGAGAAGCCTGGTAGGCTATAGTCCACAGGGTCGCAAAGAGTCAGACACAACTGAGCGACTTCACTTACTTACTTAGTTATACCTCAATTTAAGTTGCAAGTATTTTGAAGCCCAGAGCCAATTGCTACTCCTTGCATCTTCTGTTCTACTGGTATCGCTTCAAGAAATTAAAGGAGCTATTGCAAAAACAGTATCTCCTTTGCTTTCTCCTTTGCCAGAATGTTTGCATGACCCATTGGCTGTGACTGTTGAAGGTCATTTTAGCAATAGAGCTATCCCAACATCTCTTGAGCAATCAGAAGCTGATCTTAATATTACATGTTATTACATCAAGCTATTACATCATTCATAATAGCCAAGACATGGACACACCCTAAGGGCCTGTCAGCTGGTGAATGGATGAAGGTTTGGCAGATGTCTGTATCTGTATCTCTCTACATAACGCAAGGCGATGTTATTAATAATTCAGCCATGAGAAGGCAGACAATCCTGCCATTTGCAACAACGTGGATGGATCTTGAGGGCATTACGCTAGGTGAGATACATCCGACAGAGAAAGAGAAATGCTGTATGGTATCACTTACTTTTGTTGTTGTCCAGTTGCTAAGTCATGTCCGACCATTTGTGACTCCACGGACGGCAGTGCGCCAGGCCTCCCTGTCCCTCACCACCTCCTGGAGTTTGCCCCAAGCTCATGTCCATTGAATCGGTGGTGCCTTCCAGCCCTCTCATCCTCTGTCACCTTCTCCTCCTTCTGCCCTCAGTTTTCCTCAGCCTCGGGGTCTTTTCCAATGAGTTGGCTGTTCACATCAGATGGCCCAAGTATTGGAACTTCAGCTTTAGCATCACTCCTTCCAATGAATATCCCAGTGAATACTGATTTCCTTTAGGATTGATTGGTTTGATCTTCTTGCAGTACAAGGGACTCTCAAGAGTCTTCTCCAGCACCACAGTTGGAAAGCATCAATTCTTCAGCACTAAGCCTTCTTTATAGTCCAACTCTCACGTATCGCTTACTGCTGCTGCTGCTGCTGCTAAGTCGCTTCAGCCGTGTCTGACTCTGCATGACCCCATAGACAGCAGCCCCCCAAGCTCCCCCATCCCTGGGATTCTCCAGGCAAGAACACTGGAGGGGGTTGCCATTTCCTTCTCCAATGCATGAAAGTGAAAAGTGAA
Organism: Ovis aries; assembly: GCF_016772045.2. Taxonomy (NCBI): domain Eukaryota; kingdom Metazoa; phylum Chordata; class Mammalia; order Artiodactyla; family Bovidae; genus Ovis; species Ovis aries. The sequence goes on along the minus strand of NC_056054.1, from coordinate 6,483,949 downwards.
AGTGAAGTTGCTCAGTCGTGTCCAACCCTCAGCGACCCCATGGACTGCAGCTTTCCAGGCTCCTCCATCCATGGGATTTTCCAGGCAAGAGTCCTGGAGTGGGGTGCCATTGCCTCCTCCGATCGCTTACTAGTGGAATCTAAAAAACAGATTACTGAACTTGTGAAAACAGAGTAGGATGGTGGTTTCCAGGGACTGGGGAGTGGAGAATTGGGGAGATGTTGTTTACAGGCATAAATTGGAAACAAGTGAATAAATAAGTCCTAGAGATTGAATGCACAGCGTGGTGACTCTAGTCAACAATGCTGTAGGTTGAACCTCAAAGTTGCTACGAGACTGGATCTTGTTTCCACTACAAATAAGAAATGATAATTATGTGATGTGATGAGGTGTGTACACTATGGGGGCAATCACAGTGCAGTGTATAAAAGTATCAAATCAGCACGCTGAACACCTGAAACTTTTACAGTGTTATGTCAGTTACGTTAAAAATATAGTAGAAAAGCAACCAATTAAAGAAGAAAAGAACCAGGCTTCCTTAAAATTACACTTATCCTGAGGGTTTGCTACTGTTGTCTTTAACCTTTCAAAGCCCCCAAATGAGCAATGAAAAGATTCTAATTGAAATGAAGTTACAGATGCACCTTTTTCTTTTCATATTTTCCACCTCCCACTCCATCCTAACCTCCCTTAGAGCAGATCCATAGCCTTGAGCTAAAGAAGAATGTGACAGCGTAAAAAAAAATAATCAGTTCACAAAGCTGATATGAATCAAGTTTCTCTTTAAAACTCAAAGCCCTAAGGACACCAGAAAGGGTTCAGAGCATGGATCAAATGCTTGAGAAAGATGAGTAGGGCTTCCTCAGAGGCAGGAAAGATCCTTCTGGACTGGGGACAACGGAGATGGGAAGAAGCCAAGAGACTGCAAACGTGGGGGTCTCAAGAAGGGCTGTCTGAAGTCCAGCCGCGGGGGTATCTGTATCCCAGGGTGGCTTCGAAACAGAAGCCCACTTCTTTCCCCTATGTCGACGCCAAGAGCCACAAGAGGAGCCAGCTGGGTAGACATATCAGTCATGGGAGCAGCATTGGCGCCCTCCAGCCAGACCACCAGGAGCACGCACAAGGCTGAACACAGCCGGCTCTGCTGATGCCTTGCCATGAGTGGGGTCCCATGGGGCCCCTCCAAAACAGGTGCTGGAAAGGATTCATTCTAGAATCTGGGTGTGTGTTGGGTGATATGGGGGATGTTCGAGGATGTGGGGCCTCGATCTGGATGGGGATGCTCCAGGAGACAGCTGCAGTTCTCTGGGTGGGTGTCTCTGTGTAGACCTGGGTGAATGAAGGGAGACCGAAGCTGTAACTGGCCAAGCAGCAGAGGTCAGGCACGTCAGCCACCAGAGGGGAGGTCTGGTCATTGTGTGGCTTAGGTAGTGGCCAGGGTTTGTCTGGCTTCAGAAGTGATTATGGAGGAGGCTTGTCTGATCGTCACAGAATGACCCTCAAGTGGCACCGACGCAATCAAATGATATTCAACAGACATGAGGGGCCAGCCATGGGTAACGGGCCCTGACAGCTCCAGGCCAGCTCCCTTCACCAGTGGGGACCTGCACACATCAGTCCCCTGGGTATTCACAGGCATACCTGCCCACTTTGATGGCCAAAATCTAGAGAGCCGGGTCCCCCATCCTCAGCTCCACCGAGACCACCAGGATCCAGGTGACTTACCTGGCCTAGGGACACATCAAGCCCCCTTCCCAGGAGCCCCTTCTCTGTCCTGAGGACAGAGACCACATCCAAGTGTATGTGGCTGGGAAGTCTGTTTGTGTTGTGTTTGCACATACAAACAACCTGCACGAGACAGACAGACAGAGACGGACAGACGACACAGAGGACCACGTGAGCGTCAGACGGAAGAGCCAAGTGATCAGGAGAGGGTAAGTATCCACGAGAGAGGTGGCTGGCTGTCCTGCATGCTTGACTCTGCAAATGATGGGGAGCGAGGGCAAGGCGGACTTGCCAGCTTGACCTCAGGACATAGTCCTGGTCCACAGGGAGTCGTGGTGGCTGGAACCAGGACTCAGGAGAGTGAAGGGAGGGAAAGAAGACGGAAGGAGACCAGTGCTGAGGGCTGCGGGGCTCTTGTCAAAGGTGGACACTGGGGAGCTACGAGAAAGGAGGTGGGAACAATAAAGGACCTTTTCCCACCTGTCCTTGGTCTCCAAGTGCGCTCAAACTGACTTCAGGCGGGCAGAGCTCCTGCTAATAATGGGCTTGGCTGGCAACATTTCTCAGCTCACTTAAGCTTGCTGCAAACACACACACACACCCTATTATTAATACATACACACAACTCAACAACGCACACCCCGCGCTCACAAAATACACCCCCGCACTGCACACACCACACCCTCAAACACGCGTGCCAGCACACAAACATTTGTTCCTCAGTGTTCCTCTGGGTTGTTCTGAATTTTCTAGCCCAAACCTAATCTCTATTTCTTCAGGAGCCCCATAGAGCTAGGGAGCCAGAGAGAAAAATAAAAAGGCTTGTTTCTCTCTGTTTCATTTGTATTTATTGTAAAAGTTCATGGAATGATGTCCTACTGAATAGAAAATAATTAGGGCTGGATGTGGGAAGTGCAGAGGAATGTTCCCAGCCCTGTACGACTCTGGGAAATCATTTATAATTGAGAGTTTAGACTAGCCACCTTGCTAAGCATCTTTGCAGCCCCCTGTTTCTGAGGTTGTGTGCTCCTCATTCTTAGCTCAAGAGTTAGGGTTCTACTGACGTAGGTCAAGCCTGCCTCCTGGTAACAACTGCACAGAACATTCTGCTCGCTTGACCCCACACGATAAGACCTGGCCAGACCCTTTGGTTTTGCTTATAGACACGACCTCTCTCCCTCCAGTCGGACAAGCATCCCTCGTTTCCCCCTATGCTTGAAATAGTGGCGGCATGCACAGCAGCTCCTTCGTCTACACAAGCAGCTACTAAAGAGTCAATAAAGGGGTCAGCTCGTGCACGTGCACCCAGGATTGCTCCCCTGGATGGGTCCTGAGGCTGTGTCCGCCTTCCGAGGCCGGCACCCCACTTCTTGCGCTGTGAGAACGGAACATCTCTAAAAACTGGGTTTATGGCTCAGGAAGCCTTGTCCTGGGTCTCCAGTGCTTTTCAAAATATTCAGACTCCTCCTCTCAGTGGAGTGGCAGAAACCTACTTTCAAGCTCCCCCAAATCCTTCCCTTAGGAACTGTCCTGAGAGCGGGCTTCACGGCGCTTCCAGAGCTCAAGCAGCATGTAATGCCATATGGGCGACACTGGATTCAGCTACCGGAATATGCGTGAGCTGAGGAGCTTCGGATGGTCAGAGCAGAGCCACCAGGCTCCACTGTCTGCGGGAGTCTCCAGGCAAGAATGCGGCAGTGGGTTGCCATTCCCTCCTCCAGGGGATCTTCTCGACCCAGGGATCGAACCAGCGTCTCTTATGTCTCCTGCATTGGCAGGCAAGTTCTTTACCACTAGAACCACCTGGGAGGCCCTCAAGCCCAGCAGTTGTGCCTTTTTCTACACTGATGCATTTGACCTTTACCTAGACCTGTTCACGCAGAAAAAGTTCCAGGCCAGCCCCCCTGTTCCGCATGCCTGAGAATTTCTGGCAGCATTCTATTCGCTGTGTGGACAGGTACTAACTGTCAGCCTGCCGTGTGGACAGGTACTAACTGTCAGCCCGCTGTGTGGACAGGTACTAACTGTCAGCCCGTGCCTAAGTTTGGAGTCCCCTGAGGGCAGACTCAGTCACAAAGACTTGAGTACAAGATGACTCAGGAGGTTGGGGAGGGCAGTGGGGAAGGTCACAGAGACGCTAAGAAACCAAGAACAGGTGCACAGAGGCAGTGTTACCTCTGCAGGCAGCTGGGGACCGATCCCACATAGTCATGCGGACCATCCTTCCAGGGAGCCCCTCCCCCCAACCCATGGGGGTTTGTCCTGGAGGCTTTGGATGCCCAGAATTTCTGGGGTCCCTGGGTTTGAACTCTGCAAGGCCCACACTGCCAAGCAACGAAGTGGGCAGGACACAGCTAAGAAGCTATCAGCAGGCAGAGACCTGTCTACTATAGCTCAGTGATACACAGGTGCGTGAGGGTGTGTGTCTCGGGTGGGAGCTGGGTGGGCCACCAACAGTGTCTACCCCAGCTCGTTGGCATCAGTCCACATAAGCGTTTTGGTTATAGTGTTTATGCAGAACTTGTAGGTCAATCATATTCAGAGTGATAGAGAAAATATCTCTTGGGTGGGTCAGGAAAATAGGATTTTCTAAATTAAAAACGAAGGAAAACAGGGCTGCTTTTATGCACCACCTCTCTCCTAACTTGGACTTACTGACTAGCTGCCTTTCAGGATGCTTTGGGTGTGGACTTTTACCCCTTCTCTGGTCCCCTGCCCCAGCAAACCAGGGATCAGAAAGATGAGCGTGCCCTGGAATGCTCTGAAAGCATCTTTTTCTTTTGTCTTTTTTTCTGAGCACAATATCCTTCTGTCTGGCTCCCAGAAAGAGGGGCATGAGTAGGGTTGGAGTTAACATGAAAACAGCAGAAATCCAAACAGGAAAAGGTAATTTCATCTTATGAAATTCAAAATAGGCTTTCGTGGGACTAGGGCACTCCACAGCCCTGAGTGATGGCGAGAAAAGATTAGCCTCCCTTTCTGCAGCCTGGCTGGGCCCTGTGGGCACGGGCTGGCCTGGGAGGGGAGCCCACCCCTTGCTGCCTACGGGGCCTGGGAGGGCATAGGCAGAGGCAGTTTCTTCCCCTTCCCAGACCTGCCTGCTAGAGGAGGGCTTGTCTACTGAAGCTAGACAGTCTTAGAGAAGCTTCCTGGGCAGAGGCGTCCTGGCTCTGATTGCTTCTGGGGACTCGGGGCCCCAGACGTGGCTCAACACACGTCAGAAGCCTGGGGCCGTGGTCAGAGGAAGTGTGCTAGGTTTGAAGTGTGCTGGGTTTGAACGTTTGAGCCCCTCTGTTACCGAGGCCAGCAGGTCTGCTGCAGGCCCCACCACCGTGGCCTGAACAAGACTCCTCCACATCATGGAGGACAAGGCAGAGACTCAGGGAGGAAAACAGCTCTTTAAGAGCCAAGGGGATGCCACGTGGGAAAATACACAGCCCTGACCCGCTGGCAGAAGGCCTTCAGCTCCAGAGATAAGCAGAGCATGCAGGGAGGGGATAGAGATATCCTTATCCTAAGGGACAAGACCTCAGGTGGGAGCGGAGAAGCTGCCCTCCACCACCAGGGGGCACCCGCGGCCTTAGAGAGGAGCCAGTTGGGGCAGGGCTCCAGAAATAAAAAGGACTTTCAGTTTGTCTCAGTTCAGTCACTCAGTAATGTCCAACTCTCTGGGACCCCATCGACTGCAGCATGCCAGGCCTCCCTTTCCACCACCAACTCCCAGAGTTTATTCAGACTCACGCCCATTGAGTCAGTGATGCTATCCAACCACCTCATCCTCTGTCGTCCCCTTCTCCTCCTGCCTTCAGTCTTTCCCAGCATCAGGGTCTTTTCAAATGAGTCAGCTTTTCCCATCAGGTGGCCAAAGTATTGGAACTTGAGCTTGAGCATCAGTCCTTCTAATGAATATTCAGGACTGATTTCCTTTAGGACTGACTGGTTGGATCTCCTTGCAGTCCAAGGGACTCTCAAGTCTTCTCCAATGCCACAGTTCAAAAGCATCAATACTTTGGGGCTTAGTATTTATCCCCAAAGACTGAGCTCCTCCCAAAGGATTTTTAGATCTTGAATTAAACTGTTTAAAGGTAGATTAGACAGATAGTAAAGAATCTGCCTGCAATACAGGAAACCCAGGTTTGATCCCTGGGTTGGGAAGATCCCCTGGAGAAGAGAAGGGCAACCCACTCCAGTATTCTTGCCTGGAGAATCCCATGGACAGAAGAGTCTGGCAGGCTACAGTCCATGGGGTCACAAAGAGTTGGACTAACACACACACACACACAGACACACAAACTCACAGGTGTTTAGTGCTGGTGAGTATAATTTTCCCCAGTTAAATGCTTTGAATTGAGTGCTGTCAGAAAGTGGTTGGATATTTTCAGTACAAATTGTGTCTAGACTGAGCAAGGCTAAAGCCGAACATGGCAAAGAGAAGGCAGTCTTTCCTATTAGCCAGGATGCGGGGGCAAGAGAGGGTGCCATTCTGTGATTTGGACGTGCTCCTTCTCACCTGTCCAGATGTGACCATGGAGAGGTCTTGGTCTTGCTCCATCAAGGTCACAGACGGGCATTGTCTGATGGAGATGTCCTCACATGGAGAAGCCCAAGGTCAGCTCTGTGTGCCTGGTCAGCTCCCAATGTCAGGGGCTGCTCTCCAGCGAGACTCTGTAATAAAAAGACAGTAATGACATTAGCTGGCTAAGGACAAGCCTATCAGTGTAGTACATCAGAAGTGCACAAGCCAACTTTACTTCATAGGAAAAGGTCATCTCTTAAGAAGAAGAAACTATGAATCAAGTAGAAATGAAATCTTTTTTTTTTTTAACCAAATGGCTTCCCATGATTTGTAAAAAACAAAACACAACTTAGATCCAGACTTAGCAAAATCCTGCACAATGTATTTCAATTAGGTTAGAGAAGTTTATTGGAGAAGGAAATGGCAGCCTACTCCAGTGTTCTTGCCTGGAGTATTCCATGGACAGAGGAGCCTGGCGGGCTTCAGTTTATGAGGTCACAGAGAGGTGGACACGACTGAGCGACTAACACACACACACACACAGAGAAGTTTATGTTTAAAAGAGCAGTTTAGAAATACACATTAAAAATACTTCTCTAACCCATGATTATCACATGATTTTCCAGGTTTAAATACTAGAGTTTATCTCAAAGACAGTGATCAATACAGTTGAATCCATCCAATTCAATTCATATGTGTCAAAACACACCACAAATAGAACTGAAAGACATCTAATTTTAAAAAGTGTTTCAAACAAATATGAAAACTGGAAACATTATTATCTAACTATCTCATATACATTATTAAAAAGGCACTAAAACTTCAGTAAAATGGACAAATGTGTGGTCAAATATATACAAATTATGATGAATGATTAGTAAAGATTTGGTAAATGTCTAGCTGTGTTAATAACCAAAGTAATCTAAACAATGAGAATATACAGTTATAAACAACCACATTCTAATAAGAGACATTACTTTGCCAACAAAGGTCCATCTAGTCAAACCTATGGTTTTCCCAGTAGTCATGTATGGATGTGAGAACTGGACTATAAAGAAAGCTGAGTGTGAAAGAGTTGATGCTTTTGAACTGTGGTGTTGGAGAAGACTCTTGAGAGTCCCTTGGACTACAAGGAGATCAAACTAGTCAATCCTAAAGGAAATCAACTCTGACTATTCATTGGAAGGACTGATGCTGAAGCTCCAATACTTTGGCTACCTGATGCTAAGATCTGACTTACTAGAAAAGATTCTGGGAAAGGTTAAAGGTAGAAGGAGAAGGGGATGACAGAGGATGAGATAATTGGATGGCCTCACTGACTTAATGGATATGGTTTGAGCAAACTCTGGGAGATGGTGAAGGATAGGGAAGCCTGGTGTGCTGCAGTTCATGGGCTCACAAAGAGTTGGACATGACTGAGCAACTGAACAACAATAATACTATGTACTAAACCATGAGTGATTTTTTAAAAATGGAAAATGCCACATAACCATGAGAATTTGTCAAAATTAACACCCTGTTATACTGCTGGTTGAGTTATAAATTGTTCCTACATTCCTTGAAACTAGTTAGATTTCTAGAAATCTAACCTGAGAAATTATTTCAAAACACAAGGATTTCTATACAATCCAGTTATGGCCATAATATTTAAAATGGGAGAAAAACTGGAAATAGCTCAAAGAGTTAGGATGAAACAGATTATGACTTTCTATGAAATGTAATGTTACGGATCATATTTTGCAGAGATTTCACAATGCTTTGGGAAAGTTTTTCTCTTTAACATTTATCTGCAAAAAAAGATACAGCGTTGCTTAGTTGTGGTTGACCTTTAAGTTATGAAGGGCTTTTACAGGATAGCTATTACTTTTATCATGAAAGTAACAAATAATTTTTCATTTCTTATCTAACACGGTAACAAATGGCTGATTTAAAGAACACGAAGGTTCTGTTGTTGAGGACATTTTCCTCAGTGTTGAGTTAAATGACTGAGTCCTGTTCACCTTAAATAACTAGATTCTGTCTCCAGATCGAACCACATATTCAGAACAGTTTAAAAATAATTAAGAATGATTCACTGTGTAAAGCAGCTTTTTTTTTTTTTTTTTTTTTTTGCTCTGACATATGTAGAAATCCTTCTCTTTTTGAGGAAAAATAATTTGGTCTTTATTATTCCAACACAGAGTGGGTGTCTGTCATGAATGAAAATGTCAATGTATTTTAATAACAGAATCTATCTTTTGGTATCACAAAGGAATTAATTATTCATGGCACCCACTGCAATGAGATGCTGTTCTCCTCCTGTGCGGCGTGCGGGCCTGGCATTACATTATTAATGTTCCCTATTTACTGAGGCACACTGCGAAAGCAACTCCATAGACGTGCTGAGTGTCTCATCCTGTTCATTTGGAATGATCGGTAAAGTGGACATTCACTGAATTATTATGGTGACGTTACAATTTTATGTGGTACTTTAGAAATAATCATAAAAAATTTGGCGGAGGAGCAAATCATGAAAACACGTTTTTGGAAATTACCACCAATTCTTGCGAACCTAAGAGTGTGAGTGAGTGACAGCTGCTCCGTCATGTCCGGCTCTTCGCGACCCCATGGACTGTATGGCCCACCAGGCTCCTCTGTCAGTAGGATTTCCCAGGCAAGAATACTGGAGTGGGTTGCCATTCCCTTCTCCAGGGGATCTTCCCCACCCAGAGATCGAACACAGGTTTCCTGCATTGCAGGCAGATTCTTAACCATCTGAGCCACCAGGGAAGTCTACTATTGAGATACTACTAAGTATAAAGACAGGTCAACTTAAAAAGTATCAACAGATACTTGCTTGACTTTATCTTATAGTCTATAGACAACACATTAGATTATGTAATGAAACCATCCACCTTTTCCAAAGGAATACCTGAGACAGAGGTAGCAATAAAGTTATAAATGACAATCATCAATCAGATGAAATAATTTAGAAGCTTATCTAAAGAACCCTGTATTCCCAAGGCCACAAGTGGCTCCTGGAAGTTCCTTGTAGGGACCAAGATGCCTGCAGCTTTCTTAATTTTGCTTCCTCCGTTACCTGTCTACTGTGATGCTACAGCTTCACATACCTGCACCTCCATCCTCCCCCGCCTTGTCCCCACCCCATCACACAGGCAAGCTGACTAGACCAAGAGAGATGCCCACCTCTGCTGGGCCAATTAGATTCTCTGCCCAAGGAATTTGGAACTTGACACCTGGCGACGAGTTGCCATGCAGTGGTGACCACTGGATGTATAAACTCATTTTGATCCTCAATAAGGTATGCATAGAATGACCCAGTGGCCCAGCAATTCTGTTCTTAAGTACATGCTCAAAAGAACTTGAATGATATACTCAGATCGGTACACACTTAAAGCAGAATTATTCACAACAGCTGAAAAGAGGAAATGACCCAACTGACTATCAACAGATGAATAAATACAGTCATTGCTTCCACTTTTTCCCCATGCCTTCCTGGCGGCTCAGCTGGTAAAGAATCTGTCTGCAGTGCAGACCTGGGTTCCATCCCTGGGTTGGAAAGATCCCCTGGAGAAGGGAAAGGCGAACCACTCCAGTTTTCTGGGCTAGAGAATTCCATGGACTGTATAGTCCATGGGGTCACAGAGTTGGACACGACTGAGCAACTTTCACTTTCATTTGCCTTGAAGTGAGGGGACCAGATGCCCATGTCAGTATTTCTAGGAATGAGTAATTACATAGGCTAGTGAGTGGGAGGAGTATTCCAGCTGTTTTGGGGAAATGATGGGGATTTCCAGGAGCTGGACTTTCTGACCTTTATGGCCATGCCACCAGTGGGTTGTCGTTTAACTTGATGCTGTGTTCAGTTCAGTTCCTCAGTCGTGTCTGACTCTTTGCAACCCCATGGACTGCAGCATACCAGGCCTCCCTGTCCATCACCAACTCCCGGAATTTACTCAAACTCATGTTTATTGAGTCAGTGATGCCATCCGACCATCTCATCCTCTGTCATCCCCTTCTCGTCCCACCTTCAATCTTTCCCAGCATCAGGGTCTTTTCCTGATGAGTCAGTTCTTCGCATCAGGTGGCCAAAGGACTGGAATTTCAGCTTCAGCATCAGTCCTTCCACTGAATATTCAGGACTGATTTCCTTTAGGATGGACTGGTTGGATCCCCTTGCTGTGTTATCATGATCATATTCTGAGGCTCAGCATCTTGCCGTCATGGACCTGCTTGGTTCTAATCAGTTTCTGTTATGGCCTCGGTCTATGTCATTCCTTTAAAAGTTGTGCTCAGACAATGAAATATTGTTCAGTCACAACAATGTATGATGTGCTGATACATGTTACAATGTGGATGAACCTCAACATATTATGCTAATGAAAGAAACCAGTGACAAAGAGCACATACTACATGTTTCCACTTATGAGAAATTTCCAGAATAGGTGAATCCACAGAGGCAGAAAACAGACTGGTGATAGCTAGGGGCTGGGGGAGAGGGTTTAGGGAGCATAATTGTTGATGGGTATCTTGGTCTTTGGGGGCTGCTGTAAAAAGAAAGTCATCAGATGGTGGCTTCGGGAAAACAGAAATTTATTTCTCCTGGTTCTGGAGGCTGGAAGTCTAAGAACAAGGTGCTGGAAGATTTGGTGTCTGGTGAAAGCCTGCTTGCCCATAGAAGACTGTCTTCTCTGTGTCCTCACAGGGCACAAAGATCAAGGGTTCTCTCTGGGGCTTCTTTTATAAGGACAGCGATCCCCTCTCAAAGGCCGCACCTCCTCGTATCATCAGGAGTATCGAGTTTCAACATATGAATTCGGTGAAGTGAAAGTCACTCAGTCGTGTCCAACTCTATACAGTCCATGGAATTCTTCAGGCCAGAATACTGGAGTGGGTAACCTTTCTCTTCACCAGGGGATGTTTCCAACCCAGGGATTGAACCCGGGTGTCCTGCATTGCAGGCAGATTCTTTACCAGCTGAGCCACAAGGGAAGCCCAAGAATTCTGGAGTGAGTAGCCTATCCCTTCTCCAGCAGATCTTCCTGACCTAGGAGGAGGTATTTATCCTTAGGGGCTTCCCAGATGGCTCAGTGGTAAAAGAATTCACCTGCCAAGGCAGGAGACGCATATTCCATCCCTGGGTTGGGAAGATGCCCTGGAGAAGGGAATGGCAACTCACTCCAGTATACTTGCCTGGAGAATCCCATGGACAGAGGAACCTGGTGGGCTACAGTCCATGGGGTTGCAAAGAGTCAGACTCGACTTACCAACTGAGCATACACACTTCCCCTTTGTCCATAGAAATGGGTATAGGATTTTCTTTTTGTTTGTTTTTGGACAAGCTATGCAGTGTGTGAAATTTTAGTTCCCTGACCAAGAATTGAGCTTGGTCCTCAGCAGTGAAAGCATGGAGTCCTAACCACTGAGTTGCCATGGAATTCCGGGGATTTCCTTTCAAGGAGATGAAAATGTTTTGGATTTAGGAGGAAGTGGCAGTTGTACAACATTGTGAATATACCAAATGCCACTGGGTTGCACAATTTAAGCAGGTGATTTTATGTAATATAAATTTCACTGCAGTAGCAAGCAATTCATGTAGAGCTGAGGTCAGGAGCTGGCGCCTAGCACTGCCAGACGGATGCTAAGTGAAGCTCCGTGGGAACACAGACTGGGAGCCAGCAGAGGAGATTGGCTGGAGAGAAGGAGGTGGATCAGGCATGCAGAGAGGGCAGAGGCCAGTGGGCAGACCAGTCACGTGTGGCCAGTGACTTCCCAGTCGGTTCTCCCAGCATCCTCTGCATCCCCACGAATGCCCTGTTCTCTCAACTCAAATGGATCTCTGCTTCTTACAACCCAAGTTTCAGGCTAAGACAGCCTCTTTACAGCAGAATCCTGGGGAGCTGCGTACTAGCCACTAGGCCAGGCCGGGCCTGCAGGTCAGGGGTCACGACCGCGTTGTTGTCCCTCTGCACCCAGAGTCTAACAAAGCAGGCGCTGGGCTGCTGCTCACTGAATGGAATCACTGAGTGCGCACTGAAATGATGATCAGGAGCTTTACAAAAGACACCCCCGCAAGGGGACGGCCCCTGCCAGAACCTAGGGTCAGAGGCCCAGAGATTACAGACCCGGAAGCAGCCTGAGATCCGTCAGAATCCAGCCAGGGCAGCCACGGCCGGCAGGACCACAGGGCCTGCTGTCTGCTTGAGCGGAAATCCGATCTGGCAGAAGAGTCGGCCGACAGGAAGGAGCATCTCCCGCGGCTTTCGCTTAGAAGTGACGGCATCTTCCGGTGATTCCCTTTGAGACAGAACCCGAGCTCCCCATGGGCGATCCCTCCAGGAGTGGACCTCAGCTGCCTGTCCCGCTCTGTCCACAGTCACTGTGGGAAAAGAATCTAGGGACGGTGTGGTTAATCATTGCAACCCCTGTCTCCACAGTGGCGACCGCTGGAGCACCTCCCAAAGCTCCTCCGGCGTCCTCCAGCATCGTCCCTGATCCTTAGTGCCCGTGCACGCACAGACCCGAACTATAAGCACTGCCTTCTTACAAGTCTCTGATTCCAAACAGCTCTCTCTCTCTGGCCCTCCTTCCCTTCCTCTCTCCCTCCATCTCCTGATCACCCTGCTTCCTCTTCACAGTCTCCCTGGGCTCTTTCCTCCACTGAGTGCGTGCCCTGCTCAGTTGCTTTAGTCCAGTCGGACTCTGTGATTCCACAGATCATAACCCATTAGCATTTTTTGTCCATGGGACTTTTCTGGCAAGAATACTGGAGTGGGTTGCCATGCCCTCCTCCAGGGGATCTTCCTGGCCCTTTGACTGAACCGTGTCTCTTACGTCCCCTGCATTGCAAGTGGGTTCTTTACCGCTGAGCCACTGGGGAGGCCCATCTTCACATTTAATTAACATCTTGAGCTGGTGACGGTTTAGCCTCACTCTGGTCCAAAACTCTAACCCAAGCTCCAAACCCACAGAGCTAACCACGTGTCAGGTCACCTGATACCAGCTGGTACCCAAGACATCTGCCCAGGCCACACTTCCCTCCTCTTCAAATCTGTTCCTCACCTTGTTCCCTCAACTCCTCAGTGCAAAATCTGGGAGCAGCCCTTGTTCCCTCCCCCTTTGCCACCTTCCCCTGTAATGAAGTCCACAGCATGGCTTAATTAAGCTCTTGAGTACTTCTTTTTTCCCCCTTGGCCAGAGCTCTTTTTATTCTTGACAGGGAAAATAAATTGAATAAGAAAACATCTTTTGCACATTGCCCTGTTATGCAACTAATTTGGAGTGAGTTAGATGCCAGAGGGAAAAAAAAATCAGATAGGAGAGAAACCTCTGAAAACAAGAGTAGTGCCAAAGTGTTTCATCTTAAGTGGTAAGCAGGGAAGGATACAGGTTTTCTGGGACCTGAAGCTATGTATTTTGGGAGATCTGTCAAATGTTAAGATTCCTTCTTACATGCTTTATGTAGCAGTCTGAGCGGACCCGCAGTCCAGACTGGAGCAAAAGAACAGAGGCAGAGTCCTCCAGGAAACAAGAGTTCATTTGGAAAATTCCTTCTCTGGCTTTCGGTTTTCCTGTTTGGGATTCTGTGTATAACAGAGTTCAGGGACGACCGTAGGCAGCTATGGGTCTCTTTCCTTGCCATAAGATGCTGGAGGAGTTGGAAGGATGCAGGTAAGTGAGAAGATAGATGGCTGTCCTGGAAGCATAGGCCCCTGGATGTTTCTGGAACGTTACTCCATCCACTCCAGGCCAGAATACTGGAGAGGGTTGCCAATTCCTCCTCCAGGGGATCTTCCCAACCCAGGGATCGAACTTACATCTGTTATGTCTCCTGCATTGGCAGGTGGGTTCGTCACCACTAGTGCCACCTGGGAAGCCCTTCATTCAAGTCAAGTCTAGCATCCATCCACTCCACCCCCTGCGCTACACTGGCTGAAGGGCCTTCTCACTGCTCTCCTCCTGACCCAGTGCAGTCAGAACGATACCTAAAAAGCTCAGATTTAACTCCAGCCATGAAATAAAAAGACGCTTACTCCTTGGAAGAAAGTTATGACCAACCTAGACAGCATATTAAAAAGCAGAGACATTACTTTGCCAACAAAGGTCCGTGTAGTCAAAGCTTTGGTTTTCCCAGGAGTCATGTATAGATGTGAGAGTTTGACTGTAAAGAAAGCTGAGCACCGAAAAATTGATGCTTTTGAACTGTGGTGTTGGAGAAGACTCTTGAGAGTCCCTTGGACTGCAAGGAGATCCAACCAGTCCATCCTAAAGGAAATCAGTCATGAATGTTCATTGTAAGGACTGATGCTGAAGCTGAAACTCCAATAATTTGGCCACCTGATGCGAAGAACCAACTCATTTGAAAAGACCCTGATGCTGGGAAAAATTGAAGGTGGGAGGAGAAGGGGATGATAGAGGATGAGATGGTTGGATGGCATCACTGACTCAATGAACATGAGTTTGAGTAAACTCCAGGAGTTGGTGATGGATAGCAAGGCCTGGCATGCTGCAGTCCATGGGGTTGCAAAGAGTCGGAGACAACTGAGTGACTGAACTGAACCCCTGCTTGAAGTGATCCAGGATTTTGATGCCAGTGTGCAGAAACAAGGCCAGGCTCCCTGATCCAGCATCTTCACAGCCCTCCTTATTCTGTCTCCATTCCTCTCTCCGGGAGTTCCTCTGAGCAGGTGTCTCAGCCCCCTCACATCCTAGGAACAGTGGAGGACAGTTTCGCCCCTTCGGATCATCCATCTTGATGCCCCTGGGCCTTTGCACCTGTCACTCCCCAAATCCACAGCCTCATCCCTTCCCTGTCTACTTGATAAACACCTGCCCCCTTTCCAAGAGGGTTCAAGGATCAGGATTCCATGCACGTGTTCACGAGCATTTGCTATGGGCTGTGTGGGGCACGGTGGACCCGGGCCAGGGCTGGCCTTCTGGAGCTGCCGCTTCTGTGTAAGGAGGACGCAGACCAAGGATGTGCATTTCAAGAAGTGCTGCCAGGGGACGTGTCGGGGGAGCCCTGCCCAAGATGGCCGACGATCCAGTTGACAAGCACTGTCCTCATTTTAGGAGCAAAAGTCTTATGTCCCAGGATATGGCTGGTCAAGAAGGAGGACCCAGAAGAATAGTCAGTAAGCAGAAGAGATGGCAGGAGGATGCGGAGAGGTTTCCAGGTAGCTGAGCCTGCCCTGGTAAAGGGGGAAGGGTTGCCTGAATAGGCAAGGTCGAAGAGCAGAAGAAAGCCTTGTCTGACTAGGATGAGCCAACCTTTCTGGAATAACCCCTCTACCCTCATTTGCCACATCTAACCCCCAGAAATGACCCTTCTCTCCTCTGAGGTCCTACAATGCTTATGCGTTTTAAATAGGCTTTTTGTTGTTTAAACTATACATCCAGGAAAGTCTAAAAAAATTATTGAAATGTGCATATAAGTGACTGCATAGCAGGACATGAACATTAACTGCAAACAGGAAAGAAATGAAAGTTAGAAATACATCACGTAGACATTTTTAAACTTACGACTTCACTTGCTAAGTTTACCGATTTTCCTATAAGTGACTTCAGGCCAGAGCCCATTGCCTAAGCCCACGTCTCTGGGGTTAGCAGCATGAATGTAGTAAATATTTGCAGGATGGGTGACACTTGAATTGTGCTTGTTTGTTCCCAGAGCACCTTTCAAGCACCCACTGAATTAGAACCGAATCAAAGCAAAGTTATTTTTAATATGACAAGCAGAGAAGTGTTAATCCCAGGGATGTCAGTTTCCAAGGCTCCCTGAGACGCCAGGAGGGCAGAAGGCAGGAGACACCCAAGGCCAGGAGCATTTAGAGACAAAGCATGCTTGCAAGAGAAAAGAAAGTTATCATGAGCCCAGGCTTTGCCGAAGAGTCTAGACCAAACTGAAATGACTCGAGGCTTTGTTCTCTCTCTTTATCCTCAGACTCTAAGGCCCAGGAAGACAGAGAGCATCTTGGTCTCGTTCACCTCTGTGCCCTGAACTTCCAAGAGCAGTTGCACTTGGCAGCTTTGCTCAGCCTTCACCCACAGCAGTCACTTAAATAAAAGCTCCTTGCTCGAGGTGTGGTCCAAGAGCTGGGACCCCACCCCAGACCTATGGCTCCGAACATGCATCTCAACTAGTTTTCTGTCCCATGAGTATTGCCTTTTGAGAAGACCCGTTTTAAAGGACAGCCTAGGTTGGCTATAAAATCAATTAGCACTGAGGCTTCCTTGCCCACCTGGAAAATGTATCTTTCATCTTTGAATGCCCTGCTGAGGTGTTCTTTGTATGAGAAACTTCCCAGACATCTCCCCTGTTGCCATCACGCCATCTGCCAATCTGCCCTACGCTCACCCTTCTGTTGAGACATTTATCACACAGCGACGCAATTTGGTTTCCCTGCCTGTCTTTCCCACCAGATGGGTTAGCCAGACTGAAGTCCTTGAGACAAGAGAAGGAATCTTACTTTTCTTTGCATCCCAGGTTCAGTTCACACACTGAACTGATGAGTGATTTGCCTGGTGTGTGCTGGCCTGTGGGCTCTCTCTTTGAGTCCCTCATTCTAGAATCCCAAACTTCACCAAGAGAAGTTTTCCCTCCTTCCTTCCTTCCTCCTTTCCTTCCAGTGGAAATTCAGAAACTCAAGAAATATTCCTTTTGGTGGCCCAGCCTACCAAAATTACTTTTGTGCTGTCATAATTAGGTAGAACATACATTCAAAGTGAATAAGCAAATTCCCAAGATGATTCCTCAAAAGACAGCAGTAAAGAACGCCATGGCATTTTCAGCGGTGTCAGGATTTCGTAGCCTCTCCCAGGTAGCAAGGAGAGCGGCCACTTCATCCATCCAGTAGGAACATTTTCTCATCCATGTGAACTTCTGAGGAAGTGATGACAAAGTCTAGGGCTTCAGATAGAACAGGATGTGTGTGATATCAGGCTTGGTGTTTATGCTGCAGTCCTTACACAGACTGGCATCATGTACTGGGGCTACAAGCTCTTTGAAGGCACCAGCTCTGCCTCGGACATCTGAGTGTGGCTTGGCACTTGACGCAGCATCCAGCTCAGAAGAGACTCACAGAGATGCTCATCTCCATCGAAGACAGGTGGACACATGGTTCCAAGTCAAGTCCAACTCTGTGTGCCCCGAGCAAAGCACACAACCTACGCTAGACCGTTGTCTCTGTTACAAAGCGATGCTGTTAAAACAGCTACATCATCTCCGAGGTCACATGCCACGGATAGATAGCACTGGAAGAAGAATTATGGCCATCTTCCTTGATTTGCTCACTTCTGCCTGAAGTGCCGGTGAAATTGCTGATAATTCATGTGAATTTGTAAGATGTTACCATTTTGATAACTGAAGTATTGAATGAACACTAAATAACTCTTGTTCTCACTAGGGTTTTTTTTTTTTTTCATGGTTGTTCATCAAATTTAAAAGGAAACCCTCTTGGAAAAGTAAAATAGAAAAGGTCTCCTTAAATACATCATTCAGCAATGCAGGAGGATATCCTTTAAATCTCTCAAGAATGTCCTCTAAAGGGCTTTTTCTAAGTAATCCAGTGAATCTGAACACTGCTTTATAGACCAAAAGGTGCTCAAACTGGGTTGTGCTTCAAAGTTAGCCAGGCAGTTTTGTTTTCTTAATACAACCCCATGTGAGGTGTTAACTAATGCACACAGAGTCTTTGGGTGTTATCCTTAAAAAATGTCCCCTTTTCTGCTTGATTCAGCCTTGAGCCAGTGCACATCGTGGGCAATGTAACGGTGTCCTGGATTTCAGCCCCAATGGCCTTCTTCACCAGGTGACTTTGTGCAGTGTGCAAACTTCACAACTGTGCATGGCAACCCCGTTCTCAACTTCCCCACAAATTCTGATTAAGGGATTTGGATGAAGCTGTGATTACATAGCTTTAGCAAGTTCCCCAGGTGAGTCAACACACTAGCATATTTGAGAAACACTACTTTATTGTACATATACTCAGCAATCATATTTATATACAATGCATCTTTGCACTTAGTTATCAATGCTTTAGTATAGCTCTCCAGTAAATCAACCCTGAATATTCAATGGAAGGATTGATGCTCAAGCTGAAGCTCCAATACTTTGGCCACCTGATGTGAAGAGCTGACTCACTGGAAAAGACCCTGATGCTGGAAAGATTGAAGGTGGGAGGAGAAGGGAATTACCGAGGATGAGATGATTGGATGGTATCACTGACTCAAAGGACATGAGTTTGAACAAACTCCTGGAGTGAAAGAGAAGTCTGGCGTGCTGCAGTTCATGGGATTGCAAACAGTTGGACATGACTTAGTGCCTGAACAACAACAAAGTGCTTCCTACATGTCAAAGAAAATGAGTGTGGCTTTTGGTTGAAGCTATGATTTGGAAATTTTGTTATATACTGTATAAAATACCTCTTGAGTCATTGCTGTAGCTAAGAAGCACCAACGTGGATCTCATTGGGACCAGACTCTGCTATGAACTAACCTGGCTCAGTGAAGGAACCTGGCGTCAGCATGCCCTCCAAGCCCTGGGCACATGCCCCCTGCCAAGAAGAGCCCCTCTCAGCTCCCGTCAGCACAACTCCTGCGATGCCCTGCTCTGCACCTGTCTCTCTGGGCCAGCGGTCCCCTGGCGATAGTTCTGATGAAGCCTCCTGGGCAGAAGTCATCCCTAAACAGAAGAAGGCCATATGTGGTTCTCTGTCTTGATAGATGTTGCACTTGGACTTCCTTGAAAGACTGTGGCCTGCTCTGGTAGCAGGGATGCCAGCAGCCAAGCCCTGGCCCCCCAGCCCTGCCTCTTGTGAGGAGTGGCAGCTGCTGTGTGGACGATGAGCTTGCAGGAGCGTGGAGGGAGTCAGTAGCAGTGTGGACCCCAGGGGCCTCTGTCGGTAGCCAGTGAGGGAGTAATTAAAATGGCAGGGCTGAGGCCTGAGTGAGTTTCGCTGCCCATATGTTGCCAGAAACTCTGTGCTTTTAAGAGAAGACAAACACTGTGTATCTTTTCCTGCTAAGGAATGGGGTGACATGGCATGCCCCTGCTGCCTCCCCAAGAGGAGATAAAAGGAGTCATCACATTAAATTGGCAGTACTCACCCCCACCTGAATACGGCAGTAAACTCATTATCTGTATTACATTTCGTCTAGAAAGAAGTCTGGAAGTTGTCATGATAAATGTTTCCAATCTTTTTTCTATCCTAAGCATCTCATACCACTTTCCTACAAAAGATGCTTCGAACACTCTTTGGAAGGGAATTCTTACTTCACTTGGTAAATAGCTTGTCTGATGTTGGTTGATATCTCATTCATTCCCTTCAAAACATGAGGCAGCATTCACTGAAATATACAACATTAAAAGATGCTACACACGCATGGACCACATACGCAGCTGGGCGAGAACTAGCCTCCTAAGGCCCCCTGCTCAGCTGTGAGCCTGGGCAGCAGCCGGCTGATGGCAGGCGTGTCTTGCTGAGTTAGGGATGTGCCCGCAGAAGGTGAATTGGGAGAGAGGCATAATCTACAGAACTGGGGCTGTCACATTCCCACCATGGAGCACACATCCTTGGCCTTATCAGACTTTCATACCCAGAATTAAATCTGAAGTGCATTAAAAAAAATAGGAACCTTCTTCAGTAAGTTAAACATAGAATTACCACTCTCTCCACTTAGAAGTATACATCCAAGAGAAGTGAAAACATGTTCACACAACAACTTGTACATGAACGTTCACGGCAGCACTATTCACAATCGCCAAATGGCAGAAACAACCCAAGTGCCCACCCACTGATGAACGCTCAGACAAAATGTGGTCCAGCCACATAGTGGAATATTATTCGGTCAGGAAACAAACGAGGTCCTGACAACAAACTGTGATGCAGATGAGCCTTGGAAACACGATGCTTGTTTAGAGAAGGAAGCCAGCTACAAAAACACGTATGATGTGACTCCACTTACGTGACAAGCCCAGAATAAGCAAATACATAGAAGCAGAAAGCAGATTGTGGTTGACAGGAAGCTTGGGAGATGGAGGGATGAGAGTGACCGCCTTAATGGGGTCGGGTTTATTTGAGGGTGACAGAATGATCTGGAGCCAGGAAGTGGTGATGATTGGGAAACATTATAACTATATTAAATGCCACTCAGTTGTATGCTTTAAATGGCTGACATGGTGAATTCTATGTGGTGATTTTTACAACCAAACAGATGGAAAAAGATAAAGCATAGATGCGCAGGCTCAAGGATAATTGAGCCTCCAGAGTAGGGGCTCAACTGTGGGGCTCAGCAGACGTGAAAAATGTGCTTAATGGATGCAGGACTGAAGGACATTCTGCTGTTGACTTTCGGATGAGCCTTTTTTCCTTCTTCTTTCTTTTCTTCTGTTTGTCCATTCATTCATCCACCCATCTACTCATCCTTCCATCTAGACACCCACTCATCCATCTCAGTTCTCCTCTCTAAAGGACTGACAACGATGATAATCAGCTTGGTTACAGTGTGACCCCACACCTTCCTGCAAATCCTTGGTCATAACCTCTCAATTTCATAATTACTTGTTTGATCATCCATCTTGCCCACTAGAGACCAAGTCTATCTTAGTGCTTGCCTAAATCTAGCACCTAGCAGAGTGTCCGGCACAAATTGGCACTCACCAATGATGCACTGCAAGGAGATCAAGTCAGTAAATGCTAAAGGAAATCAACCCTGAATATTCACTGGAAGGACTGATGTTGAAGCTCCAATACTTTGACCACCTAATGTGAAGAGCTGACTGACTGGAAAAGACCCTGATCCTGGAGAAGATTGAGGGCAGGAGGAGAAGGGGGAGACAGAGAATGAGACTGTTGGATTGTATCACTAACTCAATGGACATGAGTTTGAGCAAACTCCAGGAGATAGTGAAAGACAGGGAAACCTGGTGTGCTGCAGTCCATGGAGTAGCAAAGACTCGGACATGACCGAGGGACTGGACAACAGCAATGATGAGCCAATGCGGGATGACCACGTGAAGTCTGGTCATCCCTCTGTGAGCTCCACGTGCCGCCACCCCCCCCCCCATCCTGTTCAGTGATCGCCACACACACAGCCAACCTCTGTGTGGTCCACCTCCTTCTATTCTCCCTACACCCAATCCTCAGCTGCTTTCACAGCTTTCCTCCGGGCAGGTATAATTAAATTGCAGTGACTAAGTCACTCCTTGAGATTCAGACCAAGATCACCTTGACTGGGATTTTGGGTGCTAGCAATAACATCTAACACACAGTTAACAAAAGTTTCTTTAGTTTCCCTGTATTGAGTCCAAAAATAAAAAAGAAGAAGAAGGAAAGGAAGGAAGGAAGAAAGTTACAAAGAAACAAAGATGCAAAAACACCATCCTGCCCCCTTACTTAGGAACAAGAAGTGTTTCCTTTTAATGTTGTCCAAATGACACACCGTCAGCACATCACTGGGGAGATTGTTAGGATGCCAGTTTTCAGGTCTCACTCTGGACCTACTGAGTCAGAAAAGCTGAGGAGGGACCCAGTGTCTCATGTCCCCAAAGCCCTCTAGATATATTCTGTTGGCATGCTCAAGCTGGAGAACTGCTGCTTTCAGGCAGTGATTCCTAATTCTGGACCTTTATTGGAACCACATGAGGAATTCTAAAAAGTGAGTCCCCTGGAGGCTGGTGTGACCCAGGACCAAGACCCTCTGCTTCAAGATGATGAACCTTGGCCTATGGCTTGCATCTTGGAGAGAAATTGCCAATATAGTGCTGGGTCACAGAGTCAAAAATGAGAATTATTGACTCGGGAGAGGACCTAAAAATGATCTCATTATCAAATGAGAAGACCAAGGGCCAGATAGGTTAATTAACTGTCTAAGGCCCCGTTGCTTGCGTGTGAGCCCAGGATTCTGGCATTCCCCAGGCCAATACTTTCTTGTTGCAAGTTGATCCATTTCACACAAGATGCTTTGAACCTCAGCCTCTGTCCTTTGCTTGAGGACAGAGATGCTTTCTGAATGGCGTTCACTCAGCCCCCGTGTTGGGGTGGACCCTGTCCCACAGGCATCCACCTGCTGCCTGAGCTGATGGCTCTGCATCGCCATGTCCCACACTCAGCACTCCTGGCTTTTCCTCATCCCACCTGTACGTCCTTCTCAGGTCAGCCTCTTCCGGGAGCTCTCAGTGGACACTTCCTGCATCTAGCTCATGCCCTTTGCCCTTCCAGAACACCTCCCAGCTCACCCTTTCTGCTGCCGTGCTCCCCACTGGGACCAACCTTCTGTGCGTGTCCCTTCCTCCGAGTGAAAGCAAACACATGGGTGTCAGGCAGGCTGAGGGGCCCAGAAATGGGGCATCTGTAACTTGACCATGACCTTTAGAGATGACCTACGACTATTCCTGTAGCCCCGCCCAGCACGGCCCGTTTGAGCAGCTGCCTCATCTAGAGGGCACTTTCATAAGTTATATAATGGCGCTTCCCCATGCCTGCCTTTTATGAACCCACTTACTTTACCAAATGTCCCCCTCACTGCCGGAGCTGCCCCATCCTCTCTCTGAGACAGCAGGGTCTCCGTCTACCCCTCGGGTGGCCAGCACCTCCATCTCTTCCTGCAGCATCTTCTGACTGCCACTTCCTCTCCTCTAGGACAGCACAGGAAAGGGCCCTAAATTCTGTGTGCTGTAGGAGCCCCTCGCTCAGATTTCCCCTTTGCCTGCTCCAGTACCACCAACCTTGAAATGAAGTGAAGTGAAGTCAAGTTCGTTCAGTCGTGTCCGACTCTTTGCGACCCCACGGACTATACAGTCCTTGGAATTCTCCAGGCCAGAATACTGGAGTGGGTAGTGTTTCCTTTCTCCAGGGGATCTTCCCAACCCAGGGATCGAACTCAGGTCTCCTGCATTGCAGGTAGATTCTTTACCAGCTGAGCCAGAAGGGAAGCCCAAGAATACTACAGTGGGTAGCCTATCCCTTCTCCAGCAGATCTTCCTGGCCCAGGAATAGAACCCGGGTCTCCTGCATTGCAGGTGGATTCTTTACCAGCTGAGGTATCAGGGGAGCCCATCACTGACCTTAAACAACTTTTTTTTTTTTAACTTCTGTCAGAACAAAGATGCTAAGTTGTGACCATTAACTGTTGTTCTCAAGCAATTCTCACCCAAAACTGTGAGTACCTTTCTCACAAAGGTACATGTTACATGGTTGCTACATAAGGAACACAGAATAGCTACTGTGTCCGGGTAGAAAATCGTGTGCCTCCCAATGGTGTTAGCTTGCTGTTTAATTCTGCTACTGAAGAAGAAAGAAGTGTCTGTCTTTAACTCTTTAAGTCCTAAAACTAAACATGGAGTTATGATTAGAGATCATTATTGTCATTCACTTTCAGTCCCAAGACAGGTTCTAAAAGGTGTTGGAACAGTTCATGTCACCCCCATATCTTAGGTTCTAATTGTTGTCGTCGTTGTTCAGTTACTAAGTCATGCCCAACTCTGTGACTCCATGGACTGCAGAATGTCAGGCTTCTACCATTTCCAATACCATGAACCAAGGCTCCTTGGAAATGCGATTCCAAGCCTGTAGCAGGAAATACCAAGATGAATGTGAACATTTTGCAGAGCCAGAGGGTAAGGAAGCACCAAAATAATAAATAAATTTATGTCAAAGAACCACAAGAACCAAGTGAAAGAGCTCCTTATAGCCCAAGCTGGAGCAATTCAAACAAGAAAATACAGTGAAAGCCGCCCAGTCGTGTCCAACTCTTTGTGACCCCGTGGACTTCTCCATGGAATTCTCTAGGCCAGATCCTGGAGTGGGTAGCCTTTCCCTTCTCCCAGGGATCTCCGCAACCCAGAGATTGTACCCAGGTCTAAGTAGCTTCGAATTATAATACAAAGTGGATGATAAATACCCATGAATCCATGCTGATATAAATGATTGAATTAATAAGTAGATGGAGAAGATACAAATCTCCTGTCCATAAGAATTCTGCAAAATTATGTACATACTCCATCCTGTAGCAGGGAAGTGCGTCTTGGGGGTGGGCTCCTAAGGTGGCATCCTTCAGGGGAATGGTCTGAGAGGCAGCAGCTGCAGCCAGCTCTGGGTCCTTGCACACCTAGCTGCTACGGAAACTGCCCTATTCAGCGTCTACTGGGGGCAGCGGAGGCGGTTTTCCCATCTGCTCAGCTCTCAGGATGGTTTTGTCCATGATTCCTGGAAACCTGGCCTCCTTGTGGCCTCCTCCTCCTTCCTAATGTATTTTAATTTTACTCAAATATAGTTGATTTAGTTTTCAACTTCATTTTTTAATTGGTGGGAAATTGCTTTGCAGTTTTGTACTGGTGTCTGCTGTACAACAACAAGAAGTAGTCACAGTTAAATATATCATATATGTATCTTCCCTCCTGAGCTTCCCTCCCCTCCCTACATGCTACCCCTCTAGGTCATCACAGAGTGCCAGGCTGAGCTCCCTGTATTATCTAGCAACTTCCCACTATTTTACACATGAATGTATATATCTTTCAGTGCTTGAAGTCCAGTTGATTTACAATGTGTTTATTTGTGTTCATTTCCACTGCACAGCAAAGTGAGTCAGCTATAATACATGTATGTGTGTGTATATATATATATATATATATATATATATATACACACACACATATATATCCATATACTCTTTTTTTCATATACTTTTCCGTTACAGTTTATCACAGGATATTGGGTATAGTTCCCTGAGCTATGCAGTAGGAACCTACTGTTTATCCATTCTGTGTATCTCCTAATATCTTTTACATAAATTCTTTTGTTTAGTAAGTTAAAGGCATTTTCGGTCACATTTCACTAAGAGCACTGATACATTCAGCAAGGAAAGTTTGGGTGCAGGAGATACAATGGCATACTTGAAGGAAAGATGAGCCCAGAAATTAATATAAATACAGTAGGAAGTATAGCCTATTATTGACTATAGAAGTAATTTGTGTGTCTGTGTTTTAAAAGAGGATAAAATAAGAAGTGTTAAGCACAATAATGAAACTGTAGGGCTTTTAAGGGGCATAAGTATGACAAAATTCTTGCCATAATTTGAGATAGGATAGAGTGAGTTACTGTATAATTTTCTAGGAAAAAAAAAAACTTATGGTTAAGTGAAAACTTTATTGGCAATCACTAGGTTAATAAAAATATAACATATGACTCATCAATAGAGGGGAAAAAGAAGAGAAAGGTGACTATAGAAAACTTCATTAATTCAATAAAAAGAAGAAGACAAAAATGAAAAGAGGAAAGAAGGTAAGTAGAAAATCAACTTAAGATGGGAGAAATTAGTCTAAACATATCATAATCTCAATAAACATAAATGGATTAGACTTGTCGGTTAAAAGGTAGGGATTGGCAGGTAAAAGCAGTTTAAACTGTAGCTAATGCTACTTAAAAGAAACACAAGGAAACATGAAACTGCACAGAAATGTTTAAATAAAAAGACAGGAGAAGATGTGCCCTACACAGGTTGCAATAAAATGATAGCAGTATTACTATTAGATGAAAGAGAATTTAAAGCAAAAAGCAGGACTTCCTTAGCGGCTCAGAGGTGAAGAATCTGCCTGCCGATGCAGGAGGCATAGTTTCGATCCCTGTCTGGGTATATCCCACAGGTTGCGGAGCAACTAAGTCCATGCATCACAACTGTTGAGCCTGTGCTCCAGAGCCCACGCGCTACAACTACTGAATTCCACGTGCCCTAGAGCCTGTGCTCCACAGGAAGAGAAGCCAGCGTGGAGAGAAGGCTGCCAACTGCAGCTGGAGAGGAGCCCCCACTTGCCACAACTAGAGACGAGCCCGTGCAGCATGAAGACCCAGCTCAGCCAATAAGTAGAAAATCAGCAAATATGTTTTATTCACAAAAAGTAAACTAGAAAAATGTTAGGGGGCATAAAGAAGGACACTGTATATTACTAAATATATTATTCTATATTGCTAATAGGAACAACTCAATCAGAAGAATCACGTATTTGTGTGCCTTAACCATGCCGCCTCAAAATATATTGAACTTTAAACCTTGAGAGAGATTTCAACACTTCTGTATTAGAAATTGGCCTTCAGCATGCAAGATAAAAATTACAACCAATAAAATTAAAATGAACAGAGTTTATATAAAATCTCCCATGACAACAAACATACAATAGATATTATTTTCAAGAACATAGTGAAGATTTTATAGACTTGATTATGCATTAAATTGCAAAGAAATTTATAATACATTTCAGAGAATCAATAAAATGCAAATCATGTTCACTAAGCATAAAGCATAAAACTGGAAATTAACAATAAAAGAACTTTGTAGATAACACTTTTTCCTCCCCAGAAATGGGGAAACTTGAGCATACATTTATTAATAACTCATGGATTGTGGATAAATTCACAGTGAAAATTATAGAGTATCTAAAACAGAATAGCATGAAAATACGATATATTACAAAACTTGAAGGATATAGCTAAATTGGTACTTGGGGTTTAAATTATAGCCTTGATGCATTTATTAAAAATAGAGTTCTTAAACAAATGAGTTTTGTTTCAAGTTAACAGGAAAGACACTCAAGCCTAAAAAAATAAAAAGAAAATAAAAACATAAAAGCAGATATTAATAAGATGAAAAATAAACAATAAAAAGAATCAACAGAATCAAAAGCCAGTTGATTAAAAAGTCAGTAAAATAACACTGATTATTTAAAAGGAAAAAAGAGATACAAAAGCAAGCTAGGAATAAAAATGGGGCTAGAATGATGGTCTAGTGGAGTGGATTTATTTAGAAACCATGAGACTGCTGCACGCAACTTTATACCAACAGATTTGAAGACAGTAAAAATACAAAGATTTCTAGAAGAAGACAAACATAGAACTCAGAACACCTTTCACAGGGTCACATTGCAAAGCAAAACCCAGAAAGATAAGAAAACACAGAAAGGAAGACACATGGTTCCTGGTCTCTCATCACCTCACAGAGCACCACACTGGGGGCCGCTGATGCCACTGGACACCTGGCGCTTTCCTCTCCAGTGAGTGCACTGGTTCTCCTAGTGATATCTCGTGTGGAGCAAAAGCAAGAACCATCAGGTGTGTGGTATAAACAGAGAAGGCTTGGGTGCCAAGCTCTTAGGGGAGGCAAAACAGCTGGACAGGAGTTTTGGGGGATGCACCTGGTACTTAAGGGGAAATTTGTCTAGCAGCCACCACCCACCCCCCACCATGCCCCCTCCCTGACCACCACCAGAGAATGGAATGCCACCCCCTGGGAGATGACCTTGAAGCAATACCCCTCCCAGAGAAAGGAAGAGCGTCTCTCTGTCGTTCGGACTCCTGGGTCTTTGAGGCCGTCTTGCTTGCTTCTCTGTTCCCAACACCAAATCACAAGGGAATAAAAATTCTTTTTTTCTTTTTAATATTTATTTATTTGGCTGTGCCAGGTCCCAGTTTTGGCACTCAGGATCTTCATTGCAGTATTTGGGATTCTTTTTTTAGTTGTGACATGTGGGATCTAGGTCTCCTACCAGGGATTGAACCCTGGCCCCCTGCATTGGGAACATGGAGTCTCAGCCACTGGACCACTAAGGAAGTCCTAGGAATGTTTGTTAAAATAAAACACATTTTTAAAAAAAACAATGTACTGGTTGGAAATCAAAAGATTTCTGTTTTAAAAGACAGCAGAATCCGATGTTTCAATGGTACACTTTGTCACACTTTCAGTGGAATATTACTCAGCTATTAAAAGAATGCATTTGAATCAGTTCTAATGAGGTGGATGAAACTGGAACCTGTTATACAGAGTGAAGCAAGTCAGAAAGAAAAACACCAATACAGTATATTAACACATATATATGGAATTTAGAAAGATGGTAACAATGACCGTATATGTGAAACATCAGAAGAGACACAGATGTAAATAGCAGACTTTTGGACTCTGTGGGAGAAGGCGCTGGGTGGGATGATTTGAGATAATAGCATTGAAACATATATATCCAGTTCAGTTCAGTTCAGTTCAGTCACTCAGTCGTGTCTGACTCTTTGTGACCCCATGAATCACAACACGCCAGGCCTCCCTGTCCATCACCAACTCCCAGAGTTCACTCAAACTCATATCCATCGAGTCAGTGATGCCATCCAGCCATCTCACCCTCTGTCGTCCCCTTCTCCTCCTGCCCCCAATCCCTCCCAGCATCAGAGTCTTTTCCAATGAGTCAAGTCTTCGCATGAGGTGGCCAAAGTAGTGGAGTTTCAGCCTCAGCATCAGTCCTTCCAATGAACACCCAGGACTGATCTTCTTTAGGATGGACTGGTTGGATCTCCTTGCAGTCTAAGGGACCCTCAAGAGTCTTCTCCAATACCACAGTTCAAAAGCATCAAGTCTTCGACACTCAGCTTTCTTCACAGTCCAACTCTCATATCCATATATGACCACTGGAGAAACCATAGCCTTGACTAGATTGACCTTTGTTGGCAAAGTAATATCTCTGCTTTTAAATATGTATATGTATATTACCGTATGTGAAATAAATCGCCTGTCCTGGTTTGATGCATGAGACCAGGTGATCAGGGCTAGTGCACTGGGATGACCCTGAGGGATGGGATAGGGAGGGAGGTAGGAGGGAGGGTCAGGACGGGGAATGCATGTCCACCCATGGCTGATTCATGTCAATGTATGGCAAAAACCACTATAATATTGTAAAGTAATTAGCCTCCAATTAAAATAAATTAATTAATTTTAAAATACCTATTTTAAACAACAGTTTAAGAGACTGAAAAAGACAAGGAAATCCTCCAAATCCACTTGAAAAATTAACAGGAATCCTTTTCACCAGCTGGACCAGGGAGTAGAAAGAAAAGAAAAGAAAAGATGGACCACTCTGATTTATGAAGGCATGATCATTTTAAACAAAAATTTGGCAAATCAAACCCTACACTGTATTAAAAAATTAATGCAGATTTAGTCCAGAAATATATATTTCAAAAGAGGAAAACGTATTATTGAAGTACATTGATGCTAAAAGAATAATAGGAAAGCAAAAGAAAATCCCAAAAGAAGTACCTAAGACAGTCACAAAATAACACACGCTTGTGATTTAAAAACTCTCATGGAACTGGGAACAAGAAAAAACCTTAAAAGCCTATACCTCCACTGATTCTAATGCATTTGGATTAAGATTAATCCTAACTAACCATTAGGATGGTCTTAGAAGCATCAACACTAAAGCTCAGAACAAAGGAAGAAAAAATGTACTCTGGCGCCTAGCTAAAGAAATAAGAAAAGAAAAGGAAATAAGAAGTATAGGGTTTGGAAAGGGAGACAAAGCATTATCTTCATTTGCATATAATAGCTGATTAAAAAGAAATTCTTAAGAGAAGGTCCAGATAAGCCACAGAGGTTAATGGGAGAGTTTGGCAGAATTGCAAGACAATTAGTGTTTAAAAGGGAGCAACAACCCTATTCCCAGTAGCAACATTAGACCGTGTAATTGAAAACCTCCAGACTGCTGCTTCTGGCCACAGGGAGGAAGTGGTCAGAACGGCTCTCCTGCAGTAGACAACTAGAGACTTGGAGAAAATACAGAGCATAGCTGTGAGGCTGGACAGCACAGAACGTAGCAACGGAGCCCTGAGGAAAGGGCAGCCAGCGAGGCGGCCCTGTCATCACCTGGGCTCCCTCCCAGGACCAAGGGCCATGGAGGGCAGACTCCAGCAGAGCCTGCTACTGGCGGAGTCAAGAAGCCACTGCAAAATAACGAGAGCCTGTGAGTCGGGGTACCTGAGAGGGAGGAGCTGCCCAGTAATGAGGTACAGAAATCTGTGTAGGCATCCCTCTGAGCCTTTGACTGAAAATCAGAGTTTTTTTTTTAGAGATTACTTTTTTAATGTGGACCGGTTTTAAAGTCCTTAGTGAATCTGTTACAATATGGCTTCTGTTTTATGTGTTGCTTTTCAGGCCAACAGGCATGTGGGACTTTCAGCTGCCTGACCAGGGATCGAACCAGCACCCTGGCACTGGAAGGCGAGGTTTTAAGCACTGGACTGCCAGGATGTCCTAGACTCTTTTTAATGAAACATAGTTGAAGGTTTAGTTTTGAGTATGTGTGCTCAGTCGCTCAGTTGTGTCTGACTCTTTGCAACCCCATGGACTGTAGCCCATCAGGCTCTTCTGTTGATGGGATTTTCCAGGCAAGGATACTGAAGCGGTTTGCCATTTCTTCCTCCAAGGGATCCTCCTGACCCAGGGATCAGACTCACATCTCTTGTGACTCCTGCATTGGCTGGTGGATTCTCAACCGCTGGGCCACTGGGAAAGCCCATTTCAGGGTATAGACACAGACAGAAATGTTTACACTTAAGTATTAATAAAAAAATCAGACATCAGTGACCTAGTGCCCCAGCCTAAGGATGAGACCCTGATACAGGGACTCTCACATGCAACATTTACACTTTTTGTTCTGAGTTTATATTATTCGATGGCCACACAGAGAAGAGCTGAAACAATCTCATATTGAGGGCCTTCTTGGGGTCCCCCTCTCATGTGGCTTCTTACAAGTCAGCAAAGCCAGGAATCACTGGAAGATTTTCCAAAATTAATCCACTCCCTGATTTTGCATCCAGAAATTTCGTATTTTTCCTAATGTGAGAGATGCCAGCAAAGGTATCCCCTCATTCTTTATGCTCACAAGTTTCTCTGCAGTGAGTGTTCACAGTTTATGGAATGTGGGGAAATGGGTGGCTTGCCAATCCTGTGACATTCAGTGGGGCATTCTCTCCAGGATAAATCCTCATGGCTGTTGGGCATCCAAGGCTCTCTCATGCTAAGTGCACTCAGAGTCTCTTCACCTTCTGCTCAGTACTGCAAATGCCTGTGTTATAGGGTTTTCCACGTTCCTTACATGATTTTTCCTCTGTAGCAATTCCTCATGTCTGTTCTGAGGAGGAGCGTTCCTGAAGGCACGTGCGTAGGTGGAAACTTCACGAGGCTGGATGAGAATGATTTCTGGAAAAGAACAGTTTCCAAGTACTGATTTAAAAAAAAAGTCTCAACACTTAAACAAGGCCACGTGTGTCAGTCGCTCAGTTATGTCCAACTCTTTGCGACTCCATGAACTGTATCCCACTATTCTCCTGTGTCCATGGGATTCTCCAGGCAAGAATACTGGAGTGGGTTGCCATGCCCTCTTCCAGGGGATCGTCCTGACCAGGGATTGAAATCAGGTCTCCCACATTGCAGGCAGATTCTTTACCATCTGAGCCACCAGGGAAGCCCAAGAATACTGGAGCAGGCAGCCTATCCCTTCTCCAGGGGATCTTCCTGACCCAGGAATCAAACCAGGGTCTCCTACATTGCAGGCAGATTCTTTACCAACTGAGT
The DNA here is from genome assembly GCF_016772045.2 of Ovis aries. Taxonomy (NCBI): domain Eukaryota; kingdom Metazoa; phylum Chordata; class Mammalia; order Artiodactyla; family Bovidae; genus Ovis; species Ovis aries. The sequence continues at coordinate 6,452,322 of NC_056054.1, read as the reverse complement.
TACCAGGGAAGCCCCAAGTGGGTGCTTAGCCAAAATCAAAGGGACTTTACTGGGAGTAGAGTGGAGTGGGAGCTGGTCCCACTCCAAAGCCAGGAGCCTGGGGCCAAGGACTCTTCAAGTTTCCTTTAGCCAGAGTTGAGAGACTTTGTTGAATTCATGGGGAATCCAAGACAGACTTTGGAGAAGCCAGGCCTATCTTATATAGGATATAAGACAGAAACCTACCAGACAACAATGTTCCCAGGAAGTCCCTGAGGGGACATGAGCCACCAGTGCAGTAAGAGGCGTGCTGCCTGGCGGCGGGGTGAGGTCCAGGAGTATTGAGGCACAGAGGCAATTCTCCTCCATTTACGCCTGTTGGTGATGGGAGACGCCTTTAGACCTGGGCTCACTGAGAGCAGTGGGAACCACAGAGACCGAAATAATAGACGAAGTGGCAGCATCCAATCGCCAGAAGTCGGGTGCATTATTATCACGACTGGCGAGGTTGGGAAGCGAGCCAGAAGGTTCAGACTGGCAGAAAACTCTGGAGATATCTATTTCAACATGGCTTCCCAAGGGGAAAGTAAGCAGGCAGACAGCAAGGGTGACACCAATCTCTGCAAACAGAAGAGTCAAAAATGATCCTTAAGAGTCTGGAGGAAATCCCCAGTATGAGGTCAGATTCTTCACTGAGGACCCAGTTTTGGGGACCAGAACCCAGTGACTTAGGGAGAAGTTGGAACTTTCACAACATTCTCATGAGTTGAGTACTTTAGTTATCCCTATTTTACTGATGAGGAAACTGAGGCCGGTTGAAATTAATTTGTTTAATGTTTTAAAATTTTAAAACATTTCTGTCCTTGACTGACCAATTCTGCACTTATGTGAGTATTAGACACTCATGCTCATAGGATGAGTTGGTGGTGCCATTTCCTAGCTTGTAATACTTGGACAAATTAATTTCAACCAGCCTCAGTTTCCTCATCAGTAAAATAGTTTTTAAGAGGTTATAGTGTTTCATACTGAAGAAGGAAATGGCAACCCACTCCAGTGTTCTTGCCTGGAGAATCCCAAGGATGGTGGAGCCTGGTGGGCTTCCGTCTATGGGGTCACACAGAGTTGGACACGACTGAAGCGACTTAGCAGCAGCAGTGTTTCATACTCCTACCAGCAAGAAGGAAACCTTATCTCTGTTTTTATCCTCTCTAAACCTGGCTTATATCAGTCAGTGAAAATAGACGATCAGATTTAATTTCAGCTTTTCAAACTTGTTTATCGACGGGTTGGCTTTCTTCTATGTATTGCTGACCATATTCATTAACTATTTTTATATTTGACTATTTTTTTTTGTTTCTCACTTTGCTGTTGTCATTCAGGTGCTCAGTCGCGTCCAACTCTTTGTGACCCCATGGACTGCAGCACACCAGGCTTCCCTGTCCCTCACTATCTTCCAGAGTTTGCTCAAACTCATGTCCACTGAGTCGATGATGCCATCCAACCATCTCATCCTCTGTCGCCCCTGTCTCCCTCTGCCCTCAATCTTTTCCAGCATCAGGGGCTTTTCCAGTGAGTCAGCTCTTTCCATCAGGTGGCCAAAGTATTGGAGCTTCAGCTTCAGCATCAGTCCTTCCAATGAATATTCAGGGATGATTTCCTTCAAGATTGACTGGTTTGGTCTCCTTGCAGTCCAAGGGACTCTCAAGTGTCTTCTCACTTTTATAAAAGACTTTTGTAGATTAGTGCGATGAATCCTATGTCCCTCCTACCTCATAAATTGTTTTCTTAGCCTTTAGTTTGCTTGTTTACTTCCCTATGATTATTTTTGCTCTATATAAAAATGTTCATTTCCCCTTCAGGCCACCTTAATGTGATTTCCACCTTTGCCTTTCCATTCAAACTGCTGCTCTCAGGGTTCCCAACAGTCTCTGCCTCGCTAAATTTAATATGGAATTTTCTGTCCTCTTATTCAGTCCAGTTATAAATCTTTTATTCAACCTCACAGAGACTCAGTTTCATTTTTCTACATGAATATGAGAAAAAAAACTCTCCCAGCTCTGCAAGTTGGTTGCGAAAAATTAAAAAGCATTGGTGCATAGCACCTAGCCTGGTGTCTACTCTTATTACTGGTCAAAAGCCTACCCAGCTGTTGGCTGTGTGCTCTGGCCCCAGGATCCTGGGAAAAACTGCTGCTATTCATAGGAAGTAGGAGGAGGAAAAAGACTTGGAGAAGAAGAAGAAGAAAAGGAAGGGGTGGAGGGAAAGGGGAGAGGAGCAGAAGGAGGAGGAGGTAGGAGTGGGGGGCGTCAGCACTGATGCTGGCCAGGTGCGTCCCTGGAGCTGTACTAATCGCTTCTCAGAGCCGCACAACCTGGGGCTTCCAGATATGAATGTATCAGCAACAACAATGAAAATCGCAAACACTTAGGGGGAATCAACCACTCCCAACCCCTCGCTGAGTGCTTCATGAGGAAGGATGGCATCCAAAGGGAGCCTTGGCCTGCCTGGTACCCGGTCAGTGCTATGTGTGAACCATGGTCTCGATTCCCACTTTTGCTACTCTTATTTTACAGGCGACATCTTCTGAAACCAGTCATCTGCTTCCAGGCAGATGGGTGGGGGACCCCGACCCATCTGTGCATTCTGTGCCCCATCAAGGGGCCTGGGAAAGCCTTCTTTCCTCCAGGGTGAGTCAGCAGGGACCAAATGGAACCTCATGGAAAGTTCTGTGCACAGAAGGCCTTTCTGCTGCGCCTACACTGAAAACAGGCTTAGGGGTAGAACCCTGGCCGGGAAGCAGGTTGCATTTCGGCCTCACTGAGTTGGCCTAACATTTCATTCAGAAGAGTTCACCTTGAAATAGGGATCGTCAGCTTCTGTTGATGCTTGTCAGCAAGAGTCTCAGTGTTCTTCCACCAGCATCTCCGCTCACTTCAGATGCCAGTGTGGCCCTAAAGGCGACTGGGTCCTGGGCCCAGCTCCCTGCCCTCAGGAGAAAAGTGCTCCCACAAAACAGATATATGTACTCTGTTAAACAGAGAGAATTTTTAGAAAACACCCGCTCAGTATTCCCTATCTGACTCAGAAGACGCAGCTCGTTTAATTCTCCATAGAAAGATAATAAGGGAACAGCCCCAGAAACAAGCTTGTAGGTAGAAAGAATGGAGGCAAATATTAAATTCACACTGAGAGGGGAAAAAAAAATCAAGCTCGTTATTGAAGGAAATCAAATCAGCAAAGCTGGAGACAAACTTGAGCAACCTCCTAAGAGCACAGAGGAAATGAATAAAGAGATTAAAAAGATGAGAAAAATAAGATAATAAAGGCACAGGTCTAATCAAAGTGATCCTGTCTGCAAATGAAAGCTACTCCCAACAAAGAAAGCCCTAGAAATGAGAGTGATACAATAATAAAAGGTATTAGGGAAAGCTTTCCTCACCTGAAAATGGAGTTGCCAGCCAACACTGGGAGGGAGTTTCTAGGCAACATTAATGCAAAAAGATAGATATCAAGACAAAGCCTGCAATTTTGTTTTAATAATTTCAAAAACAAGAGAATTCCTTGAGTTTACCTTCAAATAAATAAATGTTGAGGGGGTTTGGCCTAAAACTTCTCCCCTGCTGTATTAAATTAAATCTCTATTGCCAAGAGGCTATACAGATACACTGGCTGAAGCAAAAAAGAACATGGGTCAGAGATGACAGACCATGTGGAGATATAGCTAACAGATCATTTGTCAGCTTCCTCAGAGTTCTGTGTGCCTTTAGGGGTGGGGGATTCATCAACATGGCACCAAATTTGACAGCTTACACAGGAAACATCTCCTAATGTCTTGGATCCAAGATGCAGCTTTAAGAGCAAGACTCTGATGCCTGGAGAGGCCAAGCCCACAAGCCTCCCCATCAGATGGTCTGACCGTTACTTTCGGCTGACGTTAGGATCTCAGAGCATCTGCCCACAGCACAGTCTTTGGGACTGGAATCATACTTTGCAAAATGTGTGTCAGCAGGGCCAGAGATCTAGTTCCCACTGACATTGTAGGGGTGAGTGTGCTGATGTGCCCCAGTGAAGCAGACACTTGATGGGGAGGTTTCATTTGGACACACCACACTTGGGTATCAGGCTGGATACAGAGCTTGCTGTTCAGTGGCTCAGTCGTGTCTGACTCTTTGTGATCCCATGGACTGCAGCACACCAGGCTTCCCTGTCCTTCACTATCTCCGGAAGCTTGCTCAAACTCACGTCCATTGAGTCGGTGATGCCATCCAACCATCTCATCCTCCGTCATCCCCTTCTCCTGCCTTCAATCTTTCCCAGCATCAGGGTCTTTACCATTGGGTCAGTTTTTCAGGTCTTCACATCAAGTGGCCGAAGTATTGGAGTTTCAGCTTCAGCATCAGTCCTTCCAATGACTATTCAGGACTGATTTCCTTTAGGATTGACTGGTTTGACCTACTTGCTGTCCAAGAGCCTCTCAAGAGTTTTCTCCAGCATCAGAGCTACATCTGCACCAGTTCCAGGCCCCCATGCATCCCAATGAGCTCTGTCTGAAAGAGCCTCTTTTCACAGTCTAAAACGCTGATTCTGAACCCCAGTTCTGTCCTGGAACCCCAGTGTTTGTGAACCTTTGCTCCTAGAGAAGATAGCAGTCTGCAGAAGTCTACAGAATTGCCCATCACCTGGACCTCCTCACCATCTTCCTGACCCCCCAGACTCCAGGAATGGTCATTCACCTGGAAAGTGGCTGGAGGGGCCCTCAGAGCTTTGAACTTGTCCATGAGGCAAAAAATCCCAGCTATCAGTCCCTGAAGTTGGGGCCAATACTGATACCTTCACCAATGGAGAACACGGCTGGAGCCTTTCTTGTTCAGCCCTGCTTTCAAAATTCCCTTTACTCAGAGCTTTCTTTTTATTTACACATGGCTTCTTCTCAACTGCCATTCTGTGCTGACATTTTTCTAATTTGAGATGTTTAACTCCAAAGGTTATTGTAGCAGTAGAAAAAACAATTCAGCATCTGAAACATTGAATAATTAAGCAATGGCCCATTGGCTTACCCACTGCCATACATTAGGCGTCCTCTTCTCATTTACCATCTTAGTTCCTAATGAGTTTATTCTCAAACTGGTATTTATTGACGCCTAGAGAACAACAATTCAGAGGCATCCAGAGGCCCATCCCAATATGAGCCAATCCGAGCTGAGTTATTCATAATTTAGATACCGCTTGGGTGTTGCGTTTCCTGCTATCTTTACTAAATGAATACAAAAAGAATTGGAATTGGAGAAAAGAACCGGGTTCTGGCTTCTGATAACTAGGAGTGGAACAATGCTTCTCACAAAATCATTTCTATTCTGACAGTTAACATTCAATTCTTACACACTGTGTGTCATTTAATAAGTAAACTGCTGCTCTTTTTAATGAAGCCAATAAGATGATGTATGCCATCTGAAGCACAATTATACCCCCAGAAACAAGGAAAGAAATGATAATTACAAAACCGTTCACATGGCAACTGCTTGATAAATTAAACTGAGGAAAACAGCCCTATGTCTCTTACCCATTCTTCTTTGAGTCTGGCAAAGGCAAGAGATATGAAAAGACAAATCGGCATCTCATTTTGGGTGTCAGGTGGCCTTTTGTATAAGATGGGTCTCTTGAGAGCCCTAACTATGCTGATGGCTGAGACCAACACAGTGGACATGGACAATGAGAGGGGACCCCTCATGGAAAATATCCCGAATCTCTCCTGGTTAGCTTCTTCCTCTAGCTGCCGACTACCACCACCTCCAGTTTGTCCCTAGGGATTGCAAAGTCAGGAACTCTCCATTCCTGGGGAAATCTGACAGGGAGCCATAGGAATGAACCGTCAGTCAACTCTGGGATTGGGATGTGGGTGTTGGAGGGCAGCAAGGTTGTCACTTCTGGTCCTGACACTGCTCTGACTAGTATGGAAGAGCCAGTCTTCCGTGCAACCAAGTAACCAAGAGCCCTCCCAAGAGCCCTCCACTGTCTTTACTGTAAACTCTGAGAGGGTCTCTGCCCATCTATGGAGAGTTCATCATTAAAAAAAAAAATTAGTATCGTTTATTTTGCTAGGCCGGGTCTTAGTTGCAGCATGTGGGATCTTTGGTTGAGGCATGTGAACTCTTAGTTGGGGGTATGGGATCTAGTTCCCTGACCAGGGACTGATCCTGGGTCCCCTGCATTGGGAGCATGGAGCCTTAGCCACTGGACCACCAGGGAAGTCCCTGGACAGTTCATCTTTTCTTGAGTATGACCTACCTCTTTGTTGGCAGCCTACATCCAATTTGTCCTTCTCAGGCCGTGGGTTATAGATGAGGCTGACTCTGTCTCAGATTTTAGGACTGAGCATGGGTCCTGGAGGAAGCCAGTCAACACTTTGCACCCCCTGGTTCAGTGATGGACACACGACCCAGAAGAGGCTTATCGGAACCAACGTGATTCAGTTCCTCAGCTTTTGTTTGAATGACTGGTTGGAGGGCTTTCCCCTCACTGAGTATATACATCCTGAAGTTTGAACAACCATTTTTTAACAATGTGATATTCCCTTTTCAAATTCCTAAAATGGATAATATTTGATTCTCTTTTGCTCTCTTCAGTCTAACAGATGTATTGACTATTTAAGTAACAAACGTTTGGTTTTACTGAATTTCCTGATTGTATTTCTGTCCCCAATTTTATTGGTTTCTGCTGTTAATGTTATTATTTTTTTTCCTTCTGTTTGCATTGGGTTTAATTTGCTTTCCTTTTTCTAGTTCCTTAAAGTATAACCTTAAGTCTCTGCTTTGAGACATTGCTTCTTTTCTAACGTGAGCACTGAACACTATAAATTTCCCTTTAAGTGCTGTTTTGGCTGCATCCTACAAATTTTAATGTGGTTTTTATTTTCACTCATTTCAAAATCTAATCTGATTCTTGTTGTGTCATCCTCTTTGACTTATGGGATTACTTAGAAGAGTGCTGTTTGATTTCTAAACTTTCAGTGATTTTCCAGATATCATATTTCTGTTGTTGCTTTCTAGTTTGATTCTGCGAAGCTCTGCAGTAGAGATGGAGAGAAGGTCTGGGTGGATCATGATGTCTTTATCTCAGAGGCTGCAGCTCCTCTCCACCAGGCTGCACCAGGAGTGTGAGTTTCTCATTGCCTCTTGACCCACCTCCATCTTTCTCTGAAGACTTCTAGAGGCTAGCTAGTGGAGTGAATTCCTGTTGTCAGTTTTCATTCCAGTCCCAAAGGACAATGCCTTTGAATGTTCAAACTACCACACAATTGCACTCACTTTACATATGAGCAAGGTAATGCTCAAAATTCTTCAAGCTAGGCTTCAACAGTACATGAACTGAGAACTTTCAGATGTACAAGTTGGATTTAGAAATGGCAGAGGACAAGAGATCAAATTGCCAATGTCTGCTGAATCACAGAAAAAAGCAAGAGAATTCCAGAAAAACATCTGCTTCTGACTATGCTAAAGGCTTTGACTGTGTGGATCACAACAAACTGTGGGAAATTCTTCAGGAGATGGGAATACCAGACCATCTTACCTGCCTCTTGAGAAATCTGTATGCAGGTCAAGAAACAACAGTTAGATCCAGACATAGAACAATGGACTGGTTTCAGATTAGGAAAGAAGTGTGTCAAGGTTATATATTGTCACCCTGCTTATTTAACTTATAAAATGTAGAGTACAGCATGTGAAATGCTGGGCTGGATGAAGCTCAAATTGGAAGCAAGATTGTAGGGAGAAATATCAATAACCTCAGGTATGCAGATGCTACCACCCCAATGGCAGAAAGCGAAGAAGAACGAAACAGCTTCTTGATGAAGACAAAAGAGGGGAGTGAAAAAGCTGGCTTAAAACTCAATATTCAAAAGATGAAGATCATGCTATCTGGCCCCAGCACTTCATGGCAAACAGATGAGGGAAAAAAATGGAAATAGTGACAGACTTTATTTTCTTGGGCTCCAAAAATCACTGCAGACAGTGACTGCAGCCATGAAATTCAAAGACACTTGCTCCTTGGAAGAATAGCTATGGTGAACATAGACAGCATATTGAAAAACAGAGACGTCACTTTGGTGACAAAGGTCCATATAGTCAAGGCTGTGGTTTTTCCTGTAGTCATGTACTGATGTGAGAATTGGACCATAATGAAAGCTGAGTGCCAAAGAACTGATGCTTTGAACTGTGGTTCTGGAGAGGACTCTTAAGAGTCCCTTGGGCAGCAAGGAGATCAAACCGGTCCATCCTAAAGGAGATCAACTCTGAACATTCATTGGAAAGACTGATGCTGATGCTGAAGCTCCACTCCTTTGGCCACCTGATGCGAAGAACCAACTCACTGGAAAAGACTCTGATGCTGCAAAGATTGAGGGCAAAAGGAGAAGGGGCCGATAAAGGATGGGGTGGTTAGATAGCACCAGTGAATCAATGGACATGAATTTGAGCAAACTCCAGGAGATAGTGGAGGACGGAGGAGGCTGGCGAGCCTTGGTCTATGAGGTTGCAAAGAGTCAGACATGACTTAGTGAGTGAACAACAACAAAGCAACTTAATTAAGTTTTGAGTTTTTTGGTATTTTGTTGTTGTTGTGGAGGAAGAGCTGTACGATCACATGTAGAATCTTTCTCCACTTTTGCAAAATCCCAGTGAAAGACACTATTTGATTGATTGATTGTCTTATATTCCTGAACATATATGAGGATCAGTTTAATGTATTCTATGTGTGTTTAACATATTAATGTATTCTAATATATTCTATGTTTTAGTGTCAGGAAAATGTTTCTTTTCAAAACCATGTTGGCTTTGTCTGATCACATAGTGAGAAATGTAAAAGTTGTCTTGGTTTCCTTATTTCCTTGGCTGTCAAGAGGCTACAGTTTAGCTTTCAATTGGATTAACTAGTTGATTGTAAGTTTCTAGAATTTTTTTTCTCTTTCCAAAAGAGTTCTTAGTTTTTAATTTAAATGTTATTTGCCTGAAAAAGAAAGTTGTGAAATAAACATGCATTTAGTACGATATCAAACATTTGCATTTTATACATCTATATACGTGAATCATGAAAAATTTAGAACTTCTCTATAAGGTTTCTCGAAAAACTTGTAATTGATTATAGTAAAGCAGACTAAATGTACAATAGCACAAAGTGTAAATTATTTATGAAAAATGTTAGGAAAGACTAGTAAAGGGTTATTCCCATTATCCTTGCAACACCTGTATTGTTCAAAGTATGCACAGCCTAGGCATTTGTCATGAATGCTGTAACAGAGGAATGCTCACGGCTCTGTGACAAGGAGAGGCGACAGGCTGCTTGTGTCATGTTTGCGCTTGATTTATAGCATCAGCAAGCCTACAGGATAAATTCAAAGCCCCTTATACGCAATACCCTTTTAACCTGACCCCTGCCGACTCTCCCGCTGGTCTCCTAAACGCTGTGCAAACAGAACCACTCATAGTTTTAATAAAGATCCCGTGGCTTCAAAAACAAACAAACAAAATTTTTATTGCTATGTGAGCATGATTCACTTTTGTTATAATAAAAGAATGTATACGGGAAAGCATAAAAGAATACACATAGACAGATAAATGTATAGTTAGCTCCAAGTGCTCAAAACCTGATAGTGAGATTAAGCAGCAGCCACTGAATACTGTTGCCCTTTGCACCTGGAGAGGTTTATCCTTTCTGAGGGATGCCCTTCCGTTACTGAGACTCACCACGTGATTTCTGTCTGCCAAGTATCCAGGCAGAGGCTGGCTGTGGGTACAATGGCAGGAGGCTGTCATGAATGAACTTAAAGGTACTTTTCAATCGAAGATTCTAGATCCCATTTTCACTCTACTGACAACTTCAGACTTGTCCTCTGGATCCTGAACATAGAAAATCAATGTCAAAACAAATTAAATACACGAGGCTTCTAATAAAGAGGTCCCTGGTCGCTCAGATAGTAGAATCTGCCTGCAGCGTGGGAGTCCTGGGTTCAACTCCTGGGTCAGGAAGATCCCCTGGAGAAGGAAGTAGCAACCCACTCCTTGCCTGGAAAATCCAATGGACAGAGGAGCCTGGCAGGCTACAGCCTATGAGGTTGCAGAGTCGAACACGACTGAGTGACTTCACTTTCTTTCACTTTCTAACAAACAGTATCTCTGAATAAGATGAACCTAGATTTAAATTCTGTTACATAAATTCCACTAAAGAAATCTTCTAAGGAAGAATTTACGGTGTGGATTGTTAAAAATGAGAAATATTTTCAAAGGCAGGCAAAAGAGCTATACATTCTCTTTTTAGCTAAAATCACAGATACCTTAACTCTGCCTATATTTACAAGCATTTGTCATACTTCTTCCTTCGGAGGGCTTCTCTGAGTTGGCCTCCCGCCAACTCTGGAGGCCTCTTTGATGATTTCCTTTCTGAAAAATTCCTCAGTTCAGTTTTGTAGGCACGCTTCAATAGTTGACAAACACACACACAGAAACCATTACAAAATTTCACTCTGTAACGTATTGTCATTATCCAACGGAACAGTTCAACCTTGCATTATGAAAGGAGGTATTTGGGGGTTTGCATCATTATTTGTATTCGTGTGTAATTCAGGGCTGCCTGACTGCAGGTTTCCTAGAGCTATAGAGGCTGGGAGACTGGGGTGTAGGATTTGAGAGTGCATCTAAATATTTTAAAGTGAATTGCATAATGGTGGGGGAGGGGAAGCAGCAAAATAAAGCTTTCATGACTGGCAAAGTGAAGATTTTTCTTTATGAAGTTAAAAAGACATTTGCGGGAGTGTGGGTCATGAGAAACCCGAGTGCACCTGAGATTCTTCATGTGGGTGATGAAGCCAAGGTCACGCCAGAGACAGCACGCTCTGACCTACAGCAGTTGTTTTCATATTATCCAAAAATTTGAGACCAGCTATGCCCTGCTTAATAAGCTTCTGTGCTGCATCTGGCCTAAGGCAATAGATGTACTTTATAGTTTGTTTTTTTTTTTTTAAAAAAAAAAAAAAAAAAACAGCTCATGAATAAACAATGGGTCTAATGCAAAACCCCTCAGGCTAGAGATCCAGATCAGAGCCAGCCACTCACCGCCCTCCCTTCAGCATCTTTAGAAAAAGCCGATCTTGTTCAACACTCAGCATCTCTTAGCCAGGAACTTGAAACGCTGCCTTTCCTCACCCTTAGAAGCAAGTTGACTGTAAAATCCCACAAAGAAAAGGAAAATAATTAGTAAAATAATAAGTGAGACAAAATAATAATAAATGCAGCTTCCCAGGCTCTGCTCTCACTCCCACTGCTTCATTTCTTGTTACAGGCGTGATCACAGTTGGCTCCAGGTGTCTCCATGGCAGCAGAAGTCCCCCAAAGGCTAAACTGACTTCTAGTTCTGGGATTCTGCAGAGGCTCCTGGACTCCTGTCTTCCTTAGCTGAGGGGAGGAATGCCTTTCGGGCAGGATCAGAGATGAGACCTGCTGGGGTTTCTGCTGTGCCTTCCCACAGTGATCAGAACACACTGTTAACATGGAGCCGGACCCTGGGGGGCTTTCCTGGGGACAGAAGCCCTATGTCCCCTGCCTTTCATTAGTAGAAGTGCTTTAGCCTTCGAGGGCTTCTCTGAGTTCCAAAGAACAAATTCAATCAGAGAAGTAAGAAAATGGAAAAACAAAGGAAAACAGACAAGCAAAATCAAACATCGATAGTTCAGTTCAGTCAGTTCAGTTGCTCAGTCATGTCCGACTCTGCAACCCCATGAACCGCAGCACACCAGGCCTCCCGGTCCATCACCAACTCCTAGAGTTCACCCAAACCCATGTCCATTGAGTCGGTGATGCCATCCAACCATCTCATCCTCTGTCATCCCCTTCTCCTCCTGCCCTCAACCTTTCCCAACATCAGGGTCTTTTCAAATGAGTCAGCTCTTCACATCAGGTGGTGAAAGGATTGTAGTTTCAGCTTCAGCATCAGCCCTTTCAATGAATATTCAGGACTGATCTCCTTTAGGATGGACTGGTTGGATCTCTTTGCAGTCCAAGGGACTCTCAAGAGTCTTCTCCAACACCACAGTTCAAAAGTATCAATACTTTGGCATTCAGCTTTCTTGATAGTCCAACTCTGACATCCATAAAACAAAGTCAAGAACTTTTAGTGTCTTCTCTAGGCTATAGATAATATTCTGAGTCATGTTCTTGAGCTGTTTTGCAGATGCTGAAATTCCCACCAGGTGGAAGAAATTAACTGTAAACTGGACACCAGTACATAGACCATAGGCTAGTTAGAACCGGAAGGGTGATGATTGAGATTTCCCAAAACACCACCCTGCTATCTTAAGACCAACCAATCAGAGGAGTGTCCATGAGCTGATCACATACCTACAACCCTCACCCTTAATGTTGCTTTAAAAACCCTTCCCTGAAAGCCATTGGGATGTCTTGGTCTTTTGAGCATGAATCATTAATTTTCCTTGGTTGGCCCAGCAACAAACACTGTAGTACCCTTCACCACAACCCAGTGTAGATTGGCTTTGCTACTCACTAGGTGAGAAGACCTGAGTTTGGTTCAGTAACACTATAAATCTCCCTAAAGGCCCCTCAACTTTTTGAACTTAGAGATAATGATGCCCAGTAGAGTTGTATAATTGATAATTTTATACCTAGAAAGAAAATTGTTGTGATTTCACTATTTGAGATCAAGTTTCCACTACAACTATCTTTGATGTTGATGTTTGACAGCTAAGTCATATCCAACTCTGTGTGACCTCATGGACTGTAGCATGCCAGGCTTCCCTGTCCTTCACCATCTCCTGGAGTTTGCTCAAACTTATATCCATTGAGTTGGTGATGCCATCCAACCATCTCATTCTCTTTTGCCCCCTTCTCCTCCTGCTTTCAATCTCTTTCAGCATCAGGGGCTTTTCCAGTGAGTCAGCTCTTTTCATCAGGTAGCCAATGTATTGGACCTTCAGCATCAGTCCTTCCAAAGACTATTCAAGGTTGATTTCATTTAGGGTTGGCTGGTTTGATCTCCTTGCTGTCCAAAGGATTCTCAAGAGTCTTCTCCAGCACCACAGTTACAAAGCATCAGTTCTTCAGTGTTCATCCTTCTTTATGGTCCAACTCTCACATCCATATGTGACTACTGGAAAAAGCACTGCTGCTGCTGCTGCTGCTAAGTCGCTTCAGTCGTGTCCAACTCTGTGTGACTCCATAGACAGCAGCCCACTAGGCTCCTCCATCCCTGGGATTCTCCAGGCAAGAATACTGGAGTGGGTTGCCATTTCCTTCTCCAATGCAGGAAAGTGAAAAGCACAGCTTTGACTATATGGACCTTTGTCGGCAAAGTGATGTCTCTACTTTTTAATATGCTATCTAGGTTTGTCATAGCTTTTCATCCAAGGAGCAAGTGTCTTTTAATTTCATGGCTGTAGTCACCATCTGCAGTGATTTTGGAGCCCAAGAAAATAAAATCTGTCACTCTGGAAACAGATTTTCCATTTTTTCCCCATCTATTTGCCATTAAGTGTTGAGACTGGATGCCAGGATCTTAGTTTTTTGAATGCTAGGTTTTAAGCCAGTTTTTTTCACTCTCTTCTTTCATTTTCACCAAAAGCCTCTTTAGTTCTTCTTCACTTTCTACTTTCTTAAGAAGAAGTAACAGGTCACGGTAAATTTCCCTTCATGCTAAAGTATATTTATTGACTGTCAGACTCCCCAGAGTAGAACCCCCAAAACTTCATGTTTTCAAATGAGGGACTCTAAGTACATTGAGGCTGAAGAACTTCACAAAAAGATCTGTATCAGTGATGTCACCAACTGACTGCCTTTCAGATTGGGAAATGCTCCAGGATTTGGTGATCTCCATAAGTATCAGTTCAGTTCAGTTCAGTCACTCAGTCGTGTCCAACTCTTTGCGACCCCATGAATCGCAGCACACCAGGCTTCCCTGTCCATCACCATCTCCTGGAGGTCACTCAGACTCATGTCCATCGAGTCAGTGATGCCATCCAGCCATCTCATCCTCTGTCGTCCTCTTCTCCTCCTGCCCCCAATCCCTCCCAGCATCAGAGTCTTTTCCAATGAGTCAACTCTTCGCATGAGGTGGCCAAAGTACTGGAGCTTCAGCTTTAGCATCATCCCCTCCAAAGAAATCCCAGGGCTGATCTCCTTTAGAATGGACTGGTTGGATCTCCTTGCAGTCCAAGGGACTCTCAAGAGTCTTCTCCAACACCACACTTCAAAAGCAGCAATTCTTCAGCACTCAGCTTTCTTCACAGTCCAACTCTCACATCCATACATGACTACTGGAAAAACCATAGCCTTGACTAGATGGACCTTTGTTGGCAAAGTAATGTCTCTGCTTTTGAATATGCTATCTAGGTTGGTCATAACTTTTCTTCCAAGGAGTAAGCGTCTTTTAATTTCATGGCTGCAGTCACCATCTGCAGTGATTTTGGAGCCAAAAAAAAATAAAGTCTGACACTGTTTCCACTGTTTCCCCATCTATTTCCCATGAAGTGATGGGACCAGATGCCATGATGTTCGTTTTTTGAATGTTGACCTTTAAGCCAACTTCTTCATCCTCCTCTTTCACTTTCATCAAGAGGCTCTTTAGTTCCTCTTCACTTTCTGCCATAAGGGGGGTGTCATCTGCATATCTGAGGTTATGGATATTTCTCCCAGCAATCTTGATTCCAGCTTGTGTTTCTTCCAGCCCAGCGTTTCTCATGATGTAATGTGCATATAAGTTTCCGTTATTATTAATGATGCAAATTTACAACTAAGTAAATTATATTAAGGAAAGGGTAGCAAAGTTTCAAAATGTATCCCTCCCTAAATATTTTATTATAGGTTGATTATCTCTACTTTGATGTTATTTATGTCTTTTGTATCTTTAAGATGGAAATATACTATACAACAGTATACTGCTGTACCTCTCTTCTCAGCTCTGCATCCAGTGATATCAAGTTGATTGATTGAAATTGATATTATTGGGAGTATTTACACCAGAGTAATCAGCAAATGGGCTTCCCATGTGGCTCAGTACTAAAGAACCCACCTGTCAACACAGGAAACTCAAGAAACATGAGTTGAGTCCCTGGATAAGAAAGAGACCTTGGAGAAGTAAATGGCAACCCACTCTTGTATTCTTGCCTGGGAAATCCCATGGACAGAGGAATCCGGCAGGCTACAGTCTATGGGGCCACAAAGAGTCGGACACAACTGAGCACCTGAGCACACACACAATCAGTAAATGCTACAAATCAGGGCACTTTTCCCTCACTGGAGATCCAGTTGTTAGACATTTACTAGCACACCACTGATCTCCAACAAGAGCATAGTGTGATAATTTTAGGAAGAAGTACATGTTCTGAGACCAGATTCTCAGGTAGAACTTCCTACTGGAACAACAGGTCCAGTGCAGGGCTCTTTGTTCCCAGCAGTTGTTGGATGAATGTGCAAGCTGAGAGCTTTGAGTCCCACCTCACCATGATTTAATGCCCCAGACTGACAGTCTGAAGAAAGCAGAATGGCCAGGAGCTAAATCAGCAGGAAATCAATGCCTGAGAGGTGGAGCTGTCTGTTTTTACGCCATACTCAAAGCCCAAGTTGGCCAACGTTCATTAGTTTCTGAAACTTTTTTTAAACAAAGGTGTTTGCGGCTGTGCAATACTTAAAACAGATGGAAGTAAAGCCACTCAGTGACAAAGTGGGAGGGGCCAAGCTCACTGGCTCTGCATTTTCCTTCTAGCTCCCAGAGGGACCGAAAGGGGGGGGCTCCTCATCATTGGGGTACACAGCTTGGAAACCTCAGCCAGAAAGAATGAAAGCTGAGAACAGTTGATTGCTGATGTTGAACAGCACACAGCAGCCTTGTTTCTACCCCGAGAGGCACTTTGCTTTCCCCAGAAGTCGTTTACAGAGATGGCTGGTTTCACCTGATAACCTGAGGTCCTCTGCCAAGAAGATCTGTTTTAGATGGAAAGAAGGCTTTTGTTTAATGACTTCTAGGCCCAAGTGAGAAGCTTGGTTCCCACACTGGCAGCAGGGAAGATGCTTACCGAGGTCCACTCTTGCCCCAGGCATAGCATCCTCCAGGGCCAGTGGGTGAACGTGTGTAGGAAACCAGGAGAGAGCGTGGGGATGGCTAGAAGTCTCAGAAATGTCTTGTTCAAATGTGCACGCAGCACCTTGTAAATAAAACCCCAGCTTAGCTGACCATCTCCGGGAGATGGGAAAGATCAGAGATGAGCCTCGGAAAAGATCCAGGACTATCAGATGAGCCAGGGAGGTGGTGTCTGTGAATGGAGTGAGGTTACCCACAGATCAGTGCCCAGAGGAGAAAGAACCACATACACGTGCTGAATACTTCCCAACACTGCCCATATCCTTCATCTCGACAGTCATCACAAAAGTCACAGTTGGTTAATTTCTGGCCTTCACTGCTTCCTTTCAATGGTGTTAGAGTCTCTAATTCTGAACCTCTGAGGAGTAAGAAGAGCCACAGTCTATGCTTTCTTCATCTTACCAGGGTTTCCTGCATTACAGGCACACTCTTTACCAGCTGAGCTACCTGGGAATCCCTCATATTACCCACATGTACATAATTCAAGTCTTGTGTCTTTCCCCCTCAGTTCTAAAGCACATGGTAGCATCTAGAATTGACCGTGGTTGCCAAATTTGCAGATATGTTTCTTTTCTTAGAACCTCCTTAGCCTTCTTGCATCAAATTTGCACGTGTTTCTCAATAAACAGTTTATACGCTGCTGCTCCTTGAAACTCTGATGAAGCCTCTTTATCAACAGGTCACCATTCATAGGGGTTTCACACCTTTTCCTACCAACAAGCGGCTTACCCCCAATTCCCAGGCTCCTGGCCACTGCCACTGCTGCTGGTGCCAACTCTAATGGGACAAAGACAGGAATCAGTGAGGATGAGAAAGGACGGGCGATTGTGAAGACTCAGTCATGTTCCATCAAGCTTCCTCAACATACATTCACATATAACTACTCAGGTTTTGGGCATCAGTCTCTTGTGAGTTGGGATAATACATGTCCCTTCATCCTGTCTGCTTACTGCAGGTAAAGTCCATTCCTTTTAGGGTAACTGAATTGGAGGCTTCCTTGTAGAAGTAGACTCTGCATTTATTTCATTCTGTCTTTATTAGGTACAGCATTCTTGTCCCAAAATTTAGACTCTCAGCAATGTGGGAAACTCCACTTAAGCCTAGAGTCCCAGACTGGACTCCACTCCAGTCCAAGCAAAGAAGCCTGAATTGAGCCACTGATTCAGGTACTGACCTGGTCCCTAAAAAGATGGACTTTGATATCCAGTCAGCTAAGGCCCCTCCTGAGATGGGCTTCCAGGTAGATGGAGAAGTGTTAGAAACTGAACCCTTCACCCCGAGCTCCTTTCACAGACAAACACATCCAATTCCAGTTTAAACAAAAACTGAACTACAGAAAAACATTTTATCCCTGAGGATAGGTACACACAAGCAAGGTGAAGCAAAATGAAGAAAACCTGTCTGCCTTGTCTTAAACACTCAGGGCTATTTACCTCTCTCCTCATTAATGCCATCTCTGTATAAATATTTACCCAGGAGGCCACTGCTGGTGACTCACAAACCTCCTTCCATGAAGGGAGGGGGGCTGTCTTTTCCTCTCTCTTCTATCGTGGCTGCCTCTTGATGGAAAAAGCAATGCCCACGACATTACCTGTCTCCTACAGGTGAGCCTAGACCTGAGAGTCCTGCCCACTTTCCTCTCAAAAATACAAACCAATTCCAGAGACACTGACAAAACAAGTGGTGCATCAGCCAGTCTGGATGACATTTTCATTGTTTCAATACAAATTTGCAGCATCTAGTTAAGGAGGGCTTTTCTCATTTGTCTAAGTATTCCAGTAGACTTCTGTTCTCCCTGAAGCTCTGTCCCCTGACTGCTGCAGAAGGTCTTAGATAATCCAAGAAAATGTGTTGTTGAATATTACTTAAATTCTCCCAAGATAAGAAATCAATTTAATACATTTTAACCTATTCTGAATCATAACTGTTGTTGATAGTATAAAAATGCCAGGTTTGGTAATATGGTCATTTACGGAGAAAGAGAGAGAGCAGGGGTGGGAGTCTGCAGGAAATTACTGACTCTACAGAAAAAACATTCCCAGGTAAAGATTCCCAATGAGTAAAGAATCTGCCTGCAATGTGGGAAGCCTGAGTTCAATTCCTGGGTCAGGAAAATCCCCTGGAGAAGGAAATGGCAACCCACTCCAGTATTCTTGCCTGGAAAATTCGATGGACAAAGGAGCCTGGTGGACTATAGTTCAGGGGGTTGCAGAGTCAGACATGACTGAGCACACAAACACAGAAAAAGCAGTCGAAAAATTAAGAATTGGTGATAGGATGGACAGCTTAACGCTTGTCACTACAGTTTTACATAACCCTCTATTTGCTAGATTCTTACAGTACATGATCCATATTCCTCCTTATTTTTCTCTCCTCAGGACTTTCCTGCTGGCTCAGATGGTAAAGCGTCTGTCTCCAATGTGGGAGACCTGGGTTCGGTCCCTGGGTTGGGAAGATCCCCTGGAGAAGGAAATGGCAATCCACTCCAGTACTATTGCCTGGAAAATCCCATGGACAGAGGAGCCAGGTAGACTACAGTCCATGGGGTCTCAAAGAGTCAGACACGACTGAGCAACTTCACTTTCTCTCCTCTAGCTCCACTGTTTCTGCAAAAGCTCATTACCTTTAAGTTCTCATGTGTTTAACTCCACTTAATTTAGAAGGAAAATAACACTAGCTGTCATTCATTGAGTGTGCAGGCAATGTCACCTCTATGACTTCATTAATTCCTCTAACCAGCACTGCAAAGAAGGATGAGAGGCCCAAGGTCACGGTGGTGGGGTGACCCACTCACAGCTCTTGGGTAAAAGATCCCAGAATCCATCGTGTCACTGCCAGAGGACACATGTGGACACCAAACAGGCTTGGCTAGAGTATTTTTGGCTTGGTCTTCTAAGGAAAGACACAGGGAGTCTAACCTTCTGCTGGATGTCTTATCTTTCATGAAGCAAACATAGGAGGTTCTACCAAGTTGAGAAGAAAGGAAGATGCAGTATTGAGTTAATACACAGTTCAGCTTGAGTTCACTTACTTCCACTTACATTCGCTGGATCATTGAAAAAGCAAGAGAGTTCCAGAAAAACATCTAATTCTGCTTTATTGACTATGCCAAAGCCTTTGACTGTGTGGATCACAATAAACTGGAAAATTCTGAAAGAGATGGGAATACCAGACCACCTGACCTGCCTCTTGAGAAACTTGTATGCAGGTCAAGAAACAACAGTTAGAACTGGACATGGAACAACAGACTGGTTCCAAATAGGAAAAGGAGTACGTTAAGGCTGTGTATTGTCACCCTGCTTATTTAACTTCTATGCAGAGTACATCATGAGAAGTGCTGGGCTGGAAGAAACACAAGCTGGAATCAAGATTTCGGGAAAAATATTAATAATCTCAGATATGCAGATGACACCACCCTTATGGCAGAAAGTGAAGAGGAACTAAAGAGCCTCTTGATGAAAGTGAAAGAGGAGAGTGAAAAAGTTGGCTTAAAGCTCAACATTGAGGTTAGGGAAAGATGGCGGAGGAATAGGACGGGAAGACCACTTTCTCCCTCACAAATTCCTCAAAAGAACATTTCAACGCCGAGCAAACTCCACAAAACAACTTCTGTAGGCTGGCAGAGGACATCAGGCAACGAAAAAAGCAGACCATCGTCTTCAAAAACAGGTAGGAAAAAATATATAAGACGAAAAAGGAGACAAAGGAGGTGGGGAGGAGCTCCGTCCCGGGAAGGGAAGCCTGTCCCGGGAAGGGAATTTGAAGAAGAGAGGTTTCCAAACACCAGGAAACACTCTCCCTGCCGAGTCTGTGGCGAGCCTTGGAAACACAGAGGCAACATAACAGGAAGGAAAAATAGATAAATAATTAAAATCAACAGATTACAAGCCCAAGAGTAACTCCCCCAGCGGAAAAGCAGCACAGACGCCCACATCCGCCTTTGGGAAGTGGGGGCAGGGCAGGGAGGCGCGGGAGGCGCGGGCTGCAGTGCTTTGTAAGAATCGGGCAGGAATGCCCCATGCGCAACCAGAACGATCTAACTTGGCTAGCAAACTAGACTGTGGGATAGCTACCACGCGAAAAGCTCGAACATAAGACACAGCCAGGACCCAGCACAGAACAAAGGACGGAATGGAAAAGCCGGCTGCAGACCATCCCCCGCCGGGGACAGGCAGCCAGAACCGTAAGGACTGGAAAGGGGCAATTGCAGACCTGGAGAGACTTTACTTACCTAACTGCAAGCAGGCTCCTTTGCTAAGACTTCTGGGGGTGCTGGACAGTCACAGTCTGCCTCACGGGGTGCGCCAGCGGTCCACCCAGAAAGCTGAGCAGCAGCGGCAGAAAAGGTGACAAGCCGCGGCGATCGCGCTCACCAAACTCCTGAGCTACTCCGACCTGGGAAGGGCACAAAGCACAGTCCCAGCTGAATCTGTGCCTCTGAGGGCTGCCTGAGCGCCGAACCTGAGCGGCTTGGACCGGGAAGTGCACGCAGCCTAGGGCCGGCCCCAGACGGTTCCCGGCTGAGCATCGTAGAGCCGGAGAGGTTTGTGCGCCACGAGAAGGGACAGGTCAAGTGGGGCAGAGATACTGGGTGCACACGACAGTGCTATTTGTTTGCAGCATCCCCCCTCCCCAGAGCGCGACTGAACTAGTGAGCCTAAAAACCAGCAAACAGAAGTTAAACAGAGGGAACCACCTTGGAAGTGATCCCACACGGCCCATAACACCAGAGAAGGGCCAGATATATTTTTACTATTTTTAAAATCATTCCTTTTTTTTTCTTTTTTTGCTTTTTTGTTTTTTTTTTTCTTTTTCTTTCTAACTTTTTTTAATTGTTAAGTCTTCTATTCCTCCTCTAATTTTTATTTCTATAACCTATTATTACTATTTTTTTTTAAAAAAAAAGACTTTTTTTTTTTCTTTTTTAAGGCAAACACCATATATAGTCTTTGGATGGTTGTTGGTGGTTTTTTGTTTGTTTGTTTGTTTTTTAATAATTCTTTTTTTTCTTTATTCCTTTTTCCTTCTGCTTTTCTTTAATATTGTATCTTTGAAAAGCCAACCTCTACTCTAGATTTTTAATCTTTGCTCTTAGGTTTTTGTTGTCAATTTTGTACATTTAAAACCCAAACTTCACTACCCAAGTTTACCTGAGAGCTAGATTACTGGCTTGACCACTCTCTCCTCCTCTGGACTCTCCTTTTTCTCCACCAGGTGGCCTCTGTCTCTTTTCTCCCCCATCTCTTCTCTATCCAACTCTGTGAATCTCTGTGTGTTCCAGATGGTGGAGAACACCTAAGGGACTGGTTACTGGCAGGATTTGTCTCTCTCCTACTCATTCCTCTCTCATCCTCCTGGTCACCTCTGTCTACTTCCTCCCTCTCCTCTTCCCCGTATAACTCTGTAAATACCTCTGAGCAGTCCAGACTATAGAGCGCACATAAGGAAGTGACTACTGGCTAGCTTGCTCTCTCCTCTTTTGATCTCACCGCATCTCATTCCAGTTACCTCTAACTTCCCCCTCCATCTTCTCTTCTCCTTGTAACTCAGTGAACCTCTCTGAGTGTCCCTCAATGTGGAGAAACTTTTCATCTTTAACCTAGATGTTTTATCATCGGTGCTGTATAGATGGAGAAGTCTAGAGGCTACTGTAAAAATAAAACTGAAAACCAGGAGCAGGAGGCTTAAATCCAAAGCCTGAAAACATTAGAGAACTCTTGAATTCAGGGAACATTAAGCAATAGGAGCTCATCAAATGCCTTCATACCTACACCGAAACCAAGCTTCACCCAAGGGCCAACAAGTTCCAAAACAAGACATACCACGCAAATTCTCCAGCAACACAGGAACACTCCCCTGAGCTTCAATATACAGGCAGCTCAAAATTATCCCAAAACCTTTGATGTCTCATAACCAATTACGGGTCACTCCACTGCACTCCAGAGAGAAGAAACCCAGCTCCACCCACCAAAACTCCAACACAAGCCTCCCTAACCAGGAAACCTTGACAAGCCACTGATAGAACCCCACCCAAAGTGAGGAAGCCCCATAATAAAGAGAACTCCACAAATTACCAGAATATAAAAAGGCCACCCCAAACGCAGCAATATAACCAAGATGAAGAGACAGAGGAATACTCAGCAGGTAAAGGAACAGGAGAGTTGCCCACCAAACCAAACAAAAGAGGAAGAAGTAGGGAATCTACCAGAGAAGGAATTCCGAATATTGATAGTGAAAATGATCCAAAATCTTGAAATCAAAATGGAATCACAGATAAATAGCCTAAAGACAAGGATTGAGAAGATGCAAGAAAGGTTTAACAAGGACCTAGAAGAAATAAAAAAGAGTCAAAATATAATGAATAACGCAATAAATGAGATCAGAAACACTCTGGATGCAACAAATAATAGAATAACGGAGGCAGAAGACAGGATTAGTGAAATAGAAGATAGAATGGTAGAAATAAATGAATCAGAGAGGAAACAAGAAAAATGAATTAAAAGAAATGAGGACAATCTCAGAGACCTCCAGGACAATATGAAACGCTCCAACATTCGAATTATAGGAGTCCCAGAAGAAGAAGACAGAAAGAAAGATCATGAGAAAATCCTTGAGGAGATAATAGTTGAAAACTTTCCTAAAATGGGGAAGGAAATAATCACCCAAGTCCAAGAAACACAGAGAGTTCCAAATAGGATAAACCCAAGGCGAAACACCCCAAGACACATATTAATCAAATTAACAAAGATCAAACACAAAGAACAAATATTAAAAGCAGCAAGGGAAAAACAACAAATAACACACAAGGGGATTCCCATAAGGATAACAGCTGATCTTTCAATAGAAACTCTTCAGGCCAGGAGGGAATGGCAAGACATACTTAAAGTGATGAAAGACAATAACCTACAGCCCAGATTACTGTACCCAGCAAGGATCTCATTCAAATACGAAGGAGAAATCAAAAGCTTTACAGACAAGCAAAAGCTGAGAGAATTCAGCACCACCAAACCAGCTCTCCAACAAATTCTAAAGGATATTCTCTAGACAGGAAACACGAAAGGGTGTATAAACCCAAACCCAAAACAATAAAGTAAATGGTAACGGGATCATACTTATCAATAATTACCTTAAACGTAAATGGGTTGAACGCCCCAACCAAAAGACAAAGACTGGCCGAATGGATACAAAAACAAGACCCCTCTATATGCTGCTTACAAGAGACCCACCTCAAAACAAGGGACACATACAGACTGAAAGTGAAGGGCTGGAAAAAGATATACCACATAAATAGAGACCAAAAGAAAGCAAGAGTGGCAATACTCATATCCGATAAAATAGACTTTAAAACAAAGGCTGTGAAAAGAGACAAAGAAGGCCACTACATAATGATCAAAGGAACAATCCAAGAAGAAGATATAACAATTATAAATATATATGCACCCAATATAGGAGCACCGCAATATGTAAGACAAATGCTAACAAGTATGAAAGGGGAAATCAACAATAACACAATAATAGTGGGAGACTTTAATACCCCACTCACACCTATGGACAGATCAACTAAACAGAAAATTAACAAAGAAACACAAACTTTAAATGATACATTAGATCAGTTAGACCTAATTGATATCTATAGGACATTTCACCCCAAAACAATGAATTTCACCTTTTTTCAAGTGCTCATGGAACCTTCTCCAGGATAGATCACATCCTGGGCCATAAATCTAAACTTGATAAATTCAAAAAAATCGAAATCATTCCAAGCATCTTTTCTGACCATTATGCATTAAGATTAGATCTCAATTACAGGAGAAAAACTATTAAAAATGCCAACATATGGAGGTTGAACAACACACTTCTGAATAACCAACAAATCACAGAAGAAATCAAAAAGAAATCAAAATATGCATAGAAACTAATGAAAATGAAAACACAACAACCCAAAACCTGTGGGACACTATAAAAGCAGTGCTAAGAGGAAAGTTCATAGCAATACAGGCATACCTCAAGAAACAAGAAAAAAGTCAAATAAATAACCTAACTCTACAACTAAAGCAACTAGAAAAGGAAGAATTGGAGAACCCCAGAGTTAGTAGAAGGAAAGAAATCTTAAAAATTAGGGCAGAAATAAATGCAAAAGAAACAAAAGAGACCATAGCAAAAATCAACAAAGCCAAAAGCTGGTTCTTTGAAAGGATAAATAAAATTGACAAACCATTAGCCAGACTCATCAAGAAGCAAAGAGAGAAAAATCAAATCAATAAAATTAGAAATGAAAATGGAGAGATTACAACAGACAACACAGAAATACAAAGGATCATAAGAAACTACTATCAGCAGTTGTATGCCAATAAAATGGACAACGTGGAAGAAATGGACAAATTCTTAGAAAAGTACAATTTTCCAATACTGAACCAGGAAGAAATAGAAAATCTTAACAGACCCATCACAAGCATGGAAATTGAAACTGTAATCAGAAATCTTCCAGCAAACAAAAGCCCAGGTCCAGACAGCTTCACAGCTGAATTCTACAAAAAATTTCGAGAAGAGCTAACACCTATCCTCCTCAAACTCTTCCAGAAATTGCAGAGGAAGGTAAACTTCCAAACTCATTCTATGAGGCCACCATCACCCTAATACCAAAACCTGACAAAGATGTCACAAAAAAAAGAAAACTACAGGCCAATATCACTGATGAACATAGATGCAAAAATCCTCAACAAAATTCTAGCAATCAGAATCCAACAACACATTAAAAAGATCAAACACCATGACCAAGTGGGCTTTATCCCAGGGATGCAAAGATTCTTCAATATCCGCAAATCAATCAATGTAATTCACCACATTAACAAATTGAAAAATAAAAACCATATGATTATCTCAATAGATGCAGAGAAGGCCTTTGACAAAATTCAACATCCATTTATGATAAAAACTCTCCAGAAAGCAGGAATAGAAGGAACATACCTCAACATAATAAAAGCTATATATGACAAACCCACAGCAAACATTATCCTCAATGGTGAAAAATCGAAAGCATTTCCCCTAAAGTCAGGAACAAGACAAGGGTGCCCACTTTCACTGCTACTATTCAACATAGTTCTGGAAGTTTTGGCCACAGCAATCAGAGCAGAAAAAGAAATAAAAGGAATCCAAATTGGAAAAGAAGTAAAATTCTCACTGTTTGCAGATGACATGATCCTCTACATGGAAAACCCTAAAGACTCCACCAGAAAATTACTAGAGCTAATCAATGAATATAGTAAAGTTGCAGGATATAAAATCAACACACAGAAATCCCTTGCATTCCTATACACGAATAATGAGAAAGTAGAAAAGAAATTAAGGAAACAATTCCATTCACCATTGCAACGAAAAGAATAAAATACTTAGGAATATATCTACCTAAAGAAACTAAAGACCTATATATAGAAAATTATAAAACACTGATGAAAGAAATCAAAGAGGACACTAACAGATGGAGAAATATACCATGTTCATGGATTGGAAGAATCAATATAGTGAAAATGAGTATACTACCCAAAGCAACTTACAAATTCAATGCAATCCCTATCAAGCTACCAGCCACATTTTTCACAGAACTAGAACAAATAATTTCAAGATTTGTATGGAAATACAAAAAACCTCGAATAGCCAAAGCAATCTTGAGAAAGAAGAATGGAACTGGAGGAATCAACTTGCCTGACTTCAGGCTCTACTACAAAGCCACAGTCATCAAGACAGTATGGTACTGGCACAAAGACAGACATACAGATCAATGGAACAAAATAGAAAGCCCAGAGATATATCCACACACATATGGACACCTTATCTTTGACAAAGGAGGCAAGAATATACAATGGAGTAAAGACAATCTCTTTAACAAGTGGTGCTGGGAAAACTGGTCAACCACTTGTAAAAGAATGAAACTAGATCACTTTCTAACACCGCACACAAAAATAAACTCAAAATGGATTAAAGATCTAAATGTAAGATCAGAAACTATAAAACTCCTAGAGGAGAACATAGGCAAAACACTCTCAGACATAAATCACAGCAGGATCCTCTATGATCCACCTCCCAGAATTCTGGAAATAAAAGCAAAAATAAACAAATGGGATCTAATTAAAATTAAAAGCTTCTGCACAACAAAGGAAAATATAAGCAAGGTGAAAAGACAGCCTTCTGAATGGGAGAAAATAATAGCAAATGAAGCAACTGACAAACAACTAATCTCAAAAATATACAAGCAACTTATGCAGCTCAATTCCAGAAGAATAAACGACCCAATCAAAAAATGGGCCAAAGAACTAAATAGACATTTCTCCAAAGAAGACATACGGATGGCTAACAAACACATGAAAAGATGCTCAACATCACTCATTATTAGAGAAATGCAAATCAAAACCACAATGAGGTACCACTTCACACCAGTCAGAATGGCTGTGATCCAAAAATCTGCAAGCAATAAATGCTGGAGAGGGTGTGCAGAAAAGGGAACCCTCCTACACTGTTGGTGGGAATGCAAACTAGTACAGCCACTATGGAGAACAGTGCGGAGATTCCTTAAAAAATTGCAAATAGAACTGCCTTATGACCCAGCAATCCCACTGCTGGGCATACACACCGAGGAAACCAGAATTGAAAGAGACACATGTACCCCAATGTTCATCGCAGCACTGTTTATAATAGCCAGGACATGGAGACAACCTAGATGTACATCAGCAGATGAATGGATAAGAAAGCTGTGGTACATATACACAATGGAGTATTACTCAGCCGTTAAAAAGAATTCATTTGAATCAGTTCTGATGAGATGGATGAAACTGGAGCCAATTATACAGAGTGAAGTAAGCCAGAAAGAAAAACACCAATACAATATACTAACACATATATATGGAATTTAGGAAGATGGCAATGACGACCCTGTATGCAAGACAGGAAAAAAGACACAGATGTGTATAATGGACTTTTGGACTCAGAGGGAGAGGGAGAGGGTGGGATGATTTGGGAGAATGGCATTCTAACATGTATACTATCATGTAAGAATTGAATCGCCAGTCTATGTCTGATGCAGGGTGCAGCATGCTTGGGGCTGGTGCATGGGGATGACCCAGAGAGATGTTGTGGGGAGGGAGATGGGAGGGGGGTACATGTTTGGGAACGCATGTAAGAATTAAAGATTTTGAAATTTAAAAAATAAAAAACTAAAAAAAAAATAAATCTGCAGGAAATCTGGAAAATAATAATGTGAAATCTATATGGTAGGTTCATGGGTGCTCATTATCAACACCCCTCTCTGTAAAAAAAAAAAAAAAAAGCTCAACATTGAGAAAATGAAGATCATGGCATCCGGTCCCATCACTTCATGGCAGATAGATGGAGAAACAGTGGAAACAGTGGCTGACTTAATGTTTTTGGGCTCCAAAATCACTGCAGATGGTGATTGCAGCCATGAAATTAAAAGACACTTACTCCTTGGAAGGCAAGTTATGACCAACCTAGATAGCATATTAAAAAGCAGAGACATTATTTTGCCAACAAAGGTCCGTCTAGTCAAGGCTATGGTTTTTCCAGTAGTCATGTATGGATGTGACAGTTGGACTGTGAAGAAGGCTGAGCACCGAAGAATTGATGCTTTTGAAGTGTGGTGTTGGAGAAGACTCTTGAGAGTCCCTTGGACTGCAAGGAGATCCAACCAGTCCATCCTAAAGGAGATCAACCCTGGGTGCTCATTGGAGTAACTGACGCTGAAGCTGAAACTCCAATACTCTGGCCACCTGATTCAAAGAACTGACTCATTTGAAAAGCCCCTGATGCTGGGAAAGATTGAAGGTGAGAGGAGAAAGGGAAGACAGAGAATGAGATGGCTGGATGGCATCACCGACTCGATGGACATGGGTTTGGGTGAACTCCGGGAGTTGGTGATGGACAGGGAGGCCTGGTGTGCTGCAGTCCATGGGGTCTCAAGGAGTCAGACACGACTGAGAAATGAACTGAACTGAACTGAACTTCCAAAGAAATAAAGATTCTAGTCTAGGAACTATTGAGGACTGAAAATAAAACTTGCTTTTCCCCCTAGACACTGAATGATCGTCAGTGGATTGATCAGGCAGAAGCAATGTCAACAAAGCAGTGTGTTTCAGTAGTGGCATATGTGGAGGAGTATCGGGCTTTTTTTCATCTGTAAGGTGGGAATGATCATAAATGTGTGTCTCCAGCATATGGCCAAACTGTTGCATTCAGAACTCCTTGGCAACTCTGGAAGGAGCAGCATGTTACTGGTTGTTTCATGTGGACATTCTTGGGTTTCATTGTATTCACTGAATACCAGAGCTGGGCATCGTGGATATAGTGAGCTCGCTTGAGAGGCCTTCCCAAAGAGAACTTCAGTGAATTAGAAACAGATATCATCAACTTAGACTTAAGCAATTGTCTATAGACAGCCTACCTACAGTACAGCTTATGTTTAAATGTATTTTTAAAATTAATTAATTCATGTAACAAACAGGGTCTTGTGTACCTGTTGTGTGTCGGGCACTATATTACGCACTGGGAATGTAGTAGCAAATGAAATCTACATGGGTTTCTGCTTTGTAGCTCTGACAGGCCCGCACATCTCATCTCGGGGCTACAAAGGTTGGAATAGACTGCATTGAATTACAGTGACTTTTCTTCCACTGGCAGGTCTCCCTTGGAGGAAAGTCACAGAGGAATTTCAGCGTCAACTCAAGTTGGACTGGATGGACCTGAAGGTTGCCCCTTAGCAGGACTGTGTGATTTTACCGTGATTCTGGGTCTTCTTGCCCAATGTAATCATTGACTCTCACCATTCCTGTTGCCTCTCTAAGACATGGTTATCATTTGGTGCTACAAAGCTGTGGACTCAGTTTGAGAAAGGTGCCCACACATGTTGCTCAACTAAAGTGTTTTCCTAGTGATTTTTCAAATGCATGGATACTATTACCCAGGTTACTCCCACTTAACGAGCACCTAGAGTTGAAATTTCTGAAAATGCTCCAACAATCAACAAGTGGAGATTTGGGGAAGCTTCTTCACCACCATGTGAGATTGTTTTTCAGTTACAAAAGAGCTTTCAGTGTTATCTGTTTACTTCTGCGCTGGTCCATGTAGGTCACCCATGGAGCGTGGTTTGGGAAGACAAGGATAATCTGAGTAAGAAGTCACCGTCCATCTGGGGAAAAGTCCCATTAATGTCTGATAGATGTTGAGCAACCTTTTCCATGTTGACAAAGTAGCACCAGCTTATTCTTTTTTGTACACATTAGCTCTACCATGAGCACAGACTGTCATTTCTGACATTGTACCCCACAGCTGTTTAAAGGTCCACCACTGCCATTTAAGTACTAGCTGCCGCTTCTTGATTTTCTAATAATGTGACCTTTAACCTTTATGTAATATTATTCACATAAAGATGATTCCTATCCATTTTCTATCACTGTGAACTCTAGCCTTTAGAAATTGAAACTGGTCCTTTTGTCCCATTAATTTTTCCTGGGATTTTCCTTTCATGTAACTTTTGTCTTCTTTTTCTTTGTTTGTAGTTAATGATTATACCATTGTCCTTACTTGTGGATATGTGTGTGGTTCTTTGAATGCTTACTTTTTACATGAGGCATTTTAGATACGCCACTGTTGTTTTCAGTGGACCTCTGGTGTGAAATGAATTATGCCCTCCCTCCACTTTCAGATTCGTATGTTAAAGCTCTAATCCCCAGTGAGACTGTAATTGGAAATAGGGTCTTTTAGCAAGGTGATCAAACCAGTCCATCCTAAAGGAAATCAACTGAATATTCATTGGAAGGACTGATGCTGAAGCTGAAACTCCAAATATTTTGGCCAGTTGATGGGAAGAACTGACTCCTTGGAAAAGACCCTGATGCTGGGAAAGATTGAAGGCAGGAGGAGAAGGGGGTAACAGAGGATGAGATGGTTGGATGGCATCACTGACTCGATGGACATGAGTCTGAGTAAACTCTGGGAGATAGTGAAGGATGGGGAAGCCTGGCGTGTTGCAGTCAGTGGGGTCAAAAAGAGTTGGGTATGACTTGGCGACTGAACAACAAGGAAGGCAAACAAAGTTAAATGAGGTCCTGCAGGAGGAACCCTAATGTGGTAGGACTGGTCTTTATAGGAAAAGGAAGAGACACCTGAAATCTCTCTCTTCCTCTCTCATCCCATCCTTCTTCCCTTCCCACTCACAGAGAAAGGGCCACGAGAGGACACAGCAAGGAGGCGGCTGTCTGCAGGTCAGGAAGAGAGGCTTCAACAGAAAGTGAATCTGCTGTCTCCTTCATCTGGGGCTTCCAGCCTCCAGAATGGTGGCAAACACATTTCCGTTGTTAAGCCACACAGCCTGTGATATTTTATTGTGACAGTCCAAGCTGGCCAATACAGTCTTGAAAAATATACATGAATGGATTTTGGTTTTCAATTAGTCTGAGAATTTTTAGGGTTGTCAAACATGTGCGTTGAATTTATTTTGCCACGATGTTCTTTTTAACTGTTGCTGTTGCTCCTCAGTTGCTCAGTCATGTCTGAGTCTTTGCAGCCCCATGGACTGCAGCTCATCAGGCTTCCCCATCCTTCACTATCTCCCAGAGTTTCCTCAAACTCATGTCCAGTGAGTCGGTAATGCCATCCAACCATCTCATCCTCTGCTGCCCCCTTCTCGTCTTGCCTTCAATCTTTCCCAGCATCAGGGTCTTTCTCAGGTGGCCAGAGTACTGGAGCTTCACCATCAGACCTTCCACTGAATATTCGGGGTTAAATTCCTTTAGGATTGACTGATTTGATCTCCTTTTAATCATTTCCTTTAAAATATTTCCCTTGTCTCTTGCCTTTCTGGTGTGACTTAAGTCTCGTTTCTTTCATCTTTGCAGCTCTATGGAGCATATTTTCGATGTCAGCTAAGACAATGGAGATATAGTCTTTAAGCCATTGTAACAGAGGTGACAGTTGAACCTATGGGAATATTTGATTGCTTGAGAAAAAAAAAAGTGCAGCAAAAGAATAGAAAGAAAAGAGAGAGGACAATCTTGGGGGATGTGTACATCGAACAGAAGAATGAAGCTTTAACAGAGATGCTGGGAGCCCAGATGACCTGGAATCATGGGTATGAAGGAGAGAGAGAGGTTTCAGAAGACAAGTCCAGTTACTGGCCCCAAGGCTTCAGGCGGACCAAGCAAGATTTAATTGAGAAAAGTTCCTTGCGATCTTGAGAAGTCATCTTTAGTTAAGAGGTAGAAGCAAAGGCCAAAGCTCCATGAGTGCTGAAAATGTGATTATATTAATAAGTAACCTCAACTATTCTTACAAGACCTTGAGCAGGAAACAAGAGGAGAGAAAAAAGTTTTCAGCTTCAGAAAATAGCTGGCGTAAGGCCACGGGAGAGACCAGGACATGCGCATTCATACTGGAGATAAGACAGACAATGCGAGGTGAAGAAGGTATCCTTCATGGAGCAGAGACCGAAAAGAAAACTGTTAATAGCTTCGGGTCCCACTGAAGAATGAGCACCATGCTCCCGTCATTCCTGACTTGAGGGTAAGCATTAAGCATGGAATTCATAATAAGCCAGACCCCATTAAGCTTCCCCTGCTGATGTCAAGGGCTCAGAGCAGGGACTGCCAGAGCAATCTTGGAGAAAATCAATTATCATCGCAGGAGGGGATGCGGGTCATCTGCAGGTCAATGCCGCCATATATAAATCCATTAATCCATGAGAGTCCTGCAGAGTCTAAGGATGAACAATGCAGCGCTTGGGGGCGAGATCCTTCATGTTTCTACCTCACCCATGTCTCACTCGGAGAGTTTCTTGTTTGTTTGTTT
The DNA here is from genome assembly GCF_016772045.2 of Ovis aries. Taxonomy (NCBI): domain Eukaryota; kingdom Metazoa; phylum Chordata; class Mammalia; order Artiodactyla; family Bovidae; genus Ovis; species Ovis aries. The sequence goes on along the minus strand of NC_056054.1, from coordinate 6,420,357 downwards.
TAAAAATAATTTTTTAAAAGCACAAAAACCCCACGTACTAAAATTGTACACACCAAGTGTTGGTCCAATCTTATATCAATTTATTTACAATTAAACAGCACCATGGTTTTCTCACCTAGGTTCATCAAACATGCCCAGAAAAACTGTTATTCAAAGTACCTAGTGCTTGTGCTCAGTTGTGACCAACTCTTTGTGAACCATTGACTATGGCCCACAAAGCTCCTCTGCCCATGGGATTTTCCAGGCACGAATACTGGAGTGGGTTGCCATTTCCTACTCCAGGGGATCTTCCTGACCCAGGGATTGAACCTGCGTCTCTTGCATCTCCTGCACTAGCAGGCAGATTCTTTACCACTAGCGCCACCTGGGAAGCGCACTCAAAGTATATGTTCCTTTAAAATAAACTCTTAAGAGAGCTCAAATCCTTAACAAATCAAAAAACCTTTGACCAACCATAGATTATTATGATATTATCAAAACTGCTTAAAAAAATAGATCTGAACACTTTTTCCCCTCCAGTTGACAAACTTGAGAGATGTTGCTATTCAATGTGGCCCAGAAATTGACAAAGAAATGCTTTGTTGACAGGGCATTATACTGAAATACCCTCACATACCTCACCTCCCTACTTAAAAAAAAAAAAAGTCCTTTGGAATGAATGCTGCTGTCTCATTGTGAGATTTTAAATTCAATTTTAAAAGTCTTCAATTTTGAAGACTAAGCTCAGAAGTTAAGGGACCTGCAGAGATGTAGATGGCAGGAACAGCACTCTAGTCCTGATTTCCTGGAGCTGAGTTCAGTGTTCTTTTCACAACGTGACACTCCTTTTCAGCAGCCATCGCCTCAATGGCCAAACTACACCAAGGGGACAGAACAAGATTGTCCACACGACCGAGCATCAGAGTGGCACACTGTAGGGGCTCTGCTGCCCATCCCTCACTTCAGGTGATTCCTCCAAACTCACCACCTTGATTCCTAGGGAGAGGGTGCTTATCTGAATCCTGTCCCTTTCCTACAACTAGAGAAGAGTGTAGGACCACCTACAAAAATCCCAACATCCTATTATTCCTTTCTGGGAGGCCCCTCCAGGGCTCTTCCACCACCACAGGAGCCTTTCAAGCAGAAGCCATCCAAAGTTCAAGGGAGAAAGAAGGGGGGTGGGGAGAATGGGGCTTCAGAATGGTCTCAGACATTATGACTCCCTGCTCAAACAAAGCCGTATGGGATGTCCAAAAGTAGCCAGTAGCTTTTAAAATACTCACAGGAACTGTATCATTCTAAGATTTTTTTTCTTTTAATGTAAGATAAGATAACATCAAATTCAAATGTCTTTAAATTCAAGTAGAAAACATATATTCATAATTCAGAATCCCACAAGGCTCAAAGATCTGTATAGCTTGATTTAAAATGTATTTAAAAACTAAGGAGAAGTACTACACCCAAGCAAGCAGCCATCTCAAGTGAGAGCTCCCGGCATTTGACGTTCAAGTGAGAAAAAAGTAATGGCAGTGCCTTATCTTGACTCCTGCTCCAAAGGCTACATGAGCTGCGAGACCAACTTCTTTATAAGTTTGAAGCTCATGAGCCAGTGGCTCTGAAAAGGTGATCTTTGGGCTCAATGAGTGGGTATATGTGCAGCAGATTTCTTATGCAAATACAGTCTCTGGTTCTCAGTTATCTCCATTAACTGGGATGTTTGCTGGATGAGATGTTTTTCACGTTATACATTTGCCAACACCATAAATATTTAGAATTAAGCAATTTCAGTTGTATGGGGGCTTCCCAGGTGGCACAGAGGTAAAGAATTTGTCTGCAGTGCAGGAGACACTGGAGACAGGGGTTCAATCCGTGGGTCAGGAAGATCTCCTGGAGGAGGAAATGGCAACCCACTCGAGTACTCTTGCCTGGGGAATCCCATGGACAGAGGAGCCTGGCGGGCTGCAGTCCATGGGATCGCAGAGTCAGACACGACTGAGCGACTAGACAACAACAATGAGACAACTCAGTTATACAGGATTTTAACTATCTTCTTTGGGAGAAATTTTTTAGTAGAAATTTTTGAACTCTAGAAAGATTTAAACATAAAAAGGCTTAAGAGAGACAAAATTAAATCTGTGCGTGATGGGTGATGTAATACACTTGTTACACATTAAAAGAAGGTGGTCTGTCAGTGTGATCACCTCTCTCTCTCTCACATTCTGTGATGGATGAATTAGCGTAGCCCCTTTGATTCCAAACCTTAACAAATGCATCTACACATTTAGAGCATTTAAGAGGACTTAAGGTTTTATATATGTAAGTTTAACTCATAGGATTTGAACAAATTTATTTTAAGGGAGGTTTTTCTTATTAAATGACATTCCATAACAATGAAATGACATCTTGAAAATACTGAACGCAAACAACTGCTAATGTAGACTTGCGCTACACTTAGTCGTTCAGGCGTCTCTGACTCTCTGTGGCCCCACAGACTGGAGCCCACCAGACTCCTCTGTCCGTGGGATTTCCCAGGCCAGAATACTAGAGAGGGTTGCGATTTCCTTCCCCAGGGGATCTTCCTGACTCAGGGATAGAACCCATGTGTCCTGCATTGGCAGGTGGATTCTTTACCACTGAGCCACCTGGGAAGCCCCAACATAGAATTATATATCAACAAATACACTCTTCAAAGGTGAAAGAAACGCATCTTCAGATAAATACGGAGGGAATTTATTGCCAACTGATATAAACTGAAAGAAATATTAAAAGTTCTTTAGGTGGAAGTCAAATTATTCCAGGCAGTAGGCAATGGCAACCCACTCCAGTACTCTTGCCTGGAAAATCCCATGGACGGAGGAGCCTGGTAGGCTGCAGTCCAGGGGGTCGCAAAAAGTCAGACACGACTGAGCGACTTCACTTTCACTTTTCACTTTCATGCATTGGAGATGGAAATGACAACCCACTCCAGTGTTCTTGTCTGGAGAATCCCAGGGACGGGGGAGCCTGATGGGCTGCCATTTATGGAGTTGTACAGAGTCAGACACAACTGAAGCGACTTAGCAGCAGCAGCAGCAGCATCATAGTAAAATAAGAAGGAATGATGAACACAGGATAGGGTGAATATGTGGGTAAATTTTAAAATATTACTAACACATAACAATGCATCATTAGATTTAAAATATAAAATAAAAACACATGGTAATAGCATAAGAGGCAGAGATTTTGTTTGTCTGCACCTTTCCAAATGACTGGCTCTTCAGTCCCCGATCTGGGATAGGTGAGGCAAAAGGGAACCCGGGAAACTCGTTCTGGTCTGCCTTCTCTCCACCTTTCAGAATCTCCTTACGGGTGCTTCATACATATTATGCAAGGTTTTTAGTTGTCTGTGGCAAGAGAATAGCATAGCTTCTCCAGCTTCTCAGCAGCAGAATTTTGCAAGAACTAAGTGTTTAAGGGTTCTGACCACCGTACCAATGTGGGGTGGGGTGGGGTGGGGTGGGGTTTCCATACCACTAATAAGCAATATTCCCTCACCAGCTGGCTGTCTTCAACTCCATTCTGCCACCGTCTGCCTGGAGAAAGTGTCAGTTCTCCCAGGTCAGGGGCTCAGTTCTATAAGACTTCCAATCACATATCTGACGGTAATAAATTGGAGGTTTTAACAACCACCCCCGCTCTACCTACCACCTTGGGTTGGATTAATTTGCCAGAGTCACCTATAGAATTGGGAAAATATTTACTTACTAGACCAGTTTATTATAAAGAGAAGAGACGCACAGGAAGAGATGCAGAAGGGCTACAGGGCTCCCACCCCCTCTCTCAGTGTGTCCCTCTCCTCAGATCTCCATGTGTTCGCCAGCCTGGAAGCTCTCCAAACTCTGTTCCTTTTGGGTTTTTATAGAGGCTTCATTAATAGCTTCCCTGGTGGCTCAGATGGTAAAGAATCCACGTGCAATGCAGGAGACCCAGGTTCAATCTTTGGGTCAGGAAGATCCCCTGGAGAAGAGAATGGCAAGCCAGGCTAGTATTCTTGCTTGGAGACTTGCCATGGACAGAGGAGCCTGGCGGGCTGCAGTCCATGGATTGGAAAGAGTCGGGCACGACTGAGCAACTAACACACACATTACATAGGTATGACTGATTAAATCACTGGCCATTGGGAACTGAATTCTATCTCCAGTGCCCCTTCTCTCCCCAGAGGTCAGGTTCACCTGGTTACCACGCTCCAACCTTAGGTGTTTTCCAAAAGTCACCTCAATAACATAACTGAGACACCTGCATAGCTCTCATCACTTGGAAAATTACAAGGGTTTAAGGAGCTCTGTGCCAGGAACAGGGACAAAGACCAAAATACATTTTTTATTATAAATTCCAATGTCAGTTTTAAAGTTCTTTTTAACTCTAAAAACACCCATGAAACCTCTGATTCATGGGCGCATTTAGCCCTAGCAAAGAAGAGGAAGGAAATGATTATCTTGTCCTTCTCGGGGTCATTCTTGACCTTGACTGTTCAGTGTTCGGCCCCCTCGTTTCTCAGCAGCCTCTAGAGCAACACGAAAAATGCCAACCAGAATGAATTGCTTGGATGTCTGGAAATTAGCATTTCCAATTCCACTCCAACGTCTCCTAATGAGTCTCAAGCTGTCTTTATGGCAGGTTGAAGCCCGATTTGTCACTGCACTATCTATCAAGTCAGGGAAGTTAGCTGTGATACTTTTGCTCTAAAACAGAGAAAGGATGTGGTCCTAGAATGGACAACAGCAGCCTTTAGTCAAGGACCACGTTGCCACTAAGCAGCCATGGGACCTGGGCCCTCCATTCTAAATGCATATCTCCGTATCCTGCTACAGTTCTTGGATTTCATTGCATAGGATAAAGGAGCCCCAGGCATATATGTGATATAACAACCATAATGAGGATAAAGGGTTTGAAGCCAATCTTGAGCTAAGTTACATTTGTATGCTAGTTTCCATAGCATCACAGTCAGCTCCTGGTCTTGTTTTTGCTGACTGTATAGAGCTTCTCCATCTTTGTCTGCAAAGAATATAATCAATCTGATTTTGGTGTTGACCATATGGTGATGTCCATGGGTAGAGTCTTCTCTTGTGTTGTTGGAAGAGGGTGTTTGCTATGACCAGTGCATTTTCTTGGCAAAACTCAGTTAGTCTTTGCCCTGCTTCATTCCGCATTCCAAGGCCAAATTTGCCTGTTACTCCAGGTGTTTCTTGACTTCCTACTTTTGCATTCCAATCCCTATAATGAAAAGGACATCTTTTTTGGGTGTTAGTTCTAGAAGGTCTTGTAGGTCTTCATAGAACCGTTCAACTTCAGCTTCTTCAGCCTTACTCGTTGGGGCATAGACTTGGATTACCGTGATATTGCATGGTTTGCCTTGGAGATGAACAGAGATCATTCTGTCGTTTTTGAGATTGCATCCAAGAACTGCATTTCGGACTCTTTTGTTGACAATGATGGCTACTCCATTTCTTCTGAGGGATTCCTGCCCGCAGTAGTAGATATAATGGTCATCGGAGTTAAATTCACCCATTCCAGTCCATTTTAGTTCGCTGATTCCTAGAATGTCAATGTTCATTCTTGCCATCTCTTGTTTGACCACTTCCAATTTGCCTTGATTCATGGACCTGACATTCCAGATTCCTATGCAATATTGCTCTTTACAGCATCGGATCTTGCTTCTATCACCAGTCACATCCACAGCTGGGTATTGTTTTTGCTTTGACTCCATCTCTTCATTCTTTCTGGAGTTATCTCTCCACTGATCTCCAGTAGCATATTGGGCACCTACTGACCTGGGGAGTTCCTCTTTCAGTATCCTATCATTTTGCCTTTTCATACTGTTCATGGGGTTCTCAAGGCAAGAATACTGAAGTGGCTTGCCATTCCCTTCTCCAGTGGACCACATTCTGTCAGACCTCTCCACCATGACCCGCCCGTCTTGGGTTGCCCCACGGGCATGGCTTGGTTTCATTGAGTTAGACAAGGCTGTGGTCCTAGTGTGATTAGATTGACTAGTTTTCTGTGAGTATGGTTTCAGTGTGTCTGCCCTCTGATGCCCTCTTGCAATACCTACCATCTTACTTGGGTTTCTCTTACCTTGGGCATGGGGTATCTCTTCACGGCTGTTCCAGCAAAGCACAGCTGCTGCTCCTTACCTTGGACAAGGGGTATCTCCTTACCGCCGCCGTTCCTGACCTTCAACGTGGGATAGCTCCTCTAGGCCCTTCTGCAGCCACCGCTCCTCAGGATGCTCCTCCCGGCCACCGGCCCTGGCCTCAGGCACGAGGTGGCTTCTCCCGGCCGCCCCTAACCTCAGACCCAGGTTGTCTCCTCCTGGCCGCCACTGACCTCGGACGTGGGGTAGCTCCTCTCTGCCGCCGCCCCTGACCTCAGACGCGAGGTGTCTCCTCCCAGCCACTGCCCCTGACCTCAGACGCGGGGTAGCTACTCCTGACCGCCACTGACCTCGAACGCAGGGTAGCTCCTCTCGGCCGTTCCTGCACCGTCGCAGCCTGGCACTGTAAGCCACTGCCCCTGACCTCAGACGTGGGGTAGCTTCTCTTGGCCGCGCTTAGTGCACCGGCTCACTGCAGCCACCTGCGCTTAGTGCGCGGGCTCACCGCAGCCGCCTGCACACACAAACAAGACCAGGAGCTGACTGTGGCTCAGATCATGAACCTCTTATTTCCAAATTCAGACTGAAATTCAAGAAAGTAGGGAAAACCACTAGACTATTCAGGTATGACCTAAATCAAATCCCTTATGATTATACAGTGGAAGTGAAAAATAGATTTAAGGACCTAGATCTGATAGAGTGCCTGATGAACTATGGAATGAGGTTCGTGACATTGTACAGGAGACAGGAATCAAGACCATCCCCGTGGAAAAGAAATGCAAAAAAGCAAAATGGCTGTCTGGAGAGGCCTTACAAATAGCTGTGAAAAGAAGAGAGGCAAAAGCAAAGGAGAAAAGGAAAGATATAAGCATCTGAATGCAGAGTTCCAAAGAATAGCAAGAAGACATAAGAAAGCCTTCTTCAGTGATCAATGCAAAGAAATAGAGGAAAACAACAGAATGGGAAAGACTAGAGTTCTCTTCAAGAAAATTAGAGATACCAAGGGAACATTTCATGCAAAGATGGGCTCGATAAAGGACAGAAATGGTATGGACCTAACAGAAGCAAAAGATATTAAGAAGAGGTGGCAAGAATACACAGAAGAACTGTACAAAAAAGATCTTCATGACCCAGATAATCATGATGATGTGATCACTAATCTAGAGCCAGACATCTTGGAATGTGAAGTCGAGTGGGTCTTAGAAAGCATCACTATGAACAAAGCTAGTGGAGGTGATGGAATTCCAGTGGAGCTGTTTCAAATCCTGAAAGATGATGCTGTGAAAGGGCTGCACTCAATATGCCAGCAAATTTGGAAAACTCAGCAGTGGCCAGAGGACTGGAAAAGTCAGATTTCATTCCAATCTCAAAGAAAGGCAATGCCAAAGAATGCTCAAACTACTGCACAATTGCACTCATCTCACATGCTAGTAAAGTAATGCTCAAAATTCTCCAAGCCAGGCTTCAGCAACACGTGAACCATGAACTCCCTGATGTTCAAGCTGGTTTTAGAAAAGGCAGAGGAACCAGAGATCAAATTGCCAACTTCCGCAGGATCATGGGAAAAGCAAGAGAGTTCCAGAAAAACATCTATTTCTGCATTATTGACTATGCCAAAACCTTTGACTATGTGGATCACAATAAACTGGAAAATTCTGAAAGAGATGGGAATACAGACCACCTGACCTGCCTCTTGAGAAATCTGTATGCAGGTCAGGAAGCAACAGTTAGAACTGGACATGGAACAACAGACTGGTTCCAAACAGGAAAAGGAGTATGTCAAGGCTGTATATTGTCACCCTGCTGATTTAACTTCTATGCAGAGTACATCATGAGAAACGCTAGACTGGAAGAAACACAAGCTGGAATCAAGATTGCCGGGAGAAATATCAATAACCTCAGATATGCAGATGATACCACCCTTATGGCAGAAAGTGAAGAAGAACTAAAGGGCCTCTTGATGCAAGTGAAGGAGGAGAGTGAAAAAGGTCGCTTAAAGCTCAACATTCAGAAAACGAAGATCATGGCATCTGGTCCCATCACTTCATAGGAATAGATGGGGAAACAGTGGAAACAGTGTCAGACTTTATTTTTGGGGGCTCCAAAATCACTGCTGATGGTGACTGCAGCCATGAAATTAAAAGACGCTTACTCCTTGGAAGAAAAGTTATGAGCAACCTAGATAGTATATTCAAAAGCAGAGACATTACTTTGCCGACTAAGGTCCATCTAGTCAAGGCTATGGTTTTTCCAGTGGTCATGTATGGATGTGAGAGTTGGACTGTGAAGAAGGCTGAGCGCCAAAGATTATGCTTTTGAACTGTGGTGTTGGAGAAGACTCCTGAGAGTCCCTTGGACTGCAAGCAGATCCAACCAGTCCATTCTGAAGGAGATCAGCCCTGGGATTTCTTTGGAAGGAATGATGCTAAAGCTGAAACTCCAGTACTTTGGCCACCTCATGGGAAGAGTTGACTCATTGGAAAAGACTCTGATGCTGGGAGGGATTGGGGGCAGGAGGAGAAGGGGACGACCGAGGATGAGATGGCTGGATGGCATCACTGACTCAATGGACGTGAGTCTAAATGAACTCTAAATGGAGATGGTGATTGTCAGGGAGGCTTAGCATGCTGCGATTCTTACGGTCGCAAAGAGTCGGACACGACTGAGCGACTGAACTGAGCTGAACTTCCATAGCATCCATCAGTTTCCAGTGGGTTCGGTGGACAGAGTTTATATTTACAAGGACAAGGGTGATACAAGACCTGTACTCAACAGAAACTGACTGGAAGGTCACGCCCTTGGCATTAACTTTTGGCAAGGTCTCTTTTTGGAGAGGGTGATCCAACACCCCTAACCACTGTCTTGGTAGAAGAAGCCCTGTAATGGGGAACCTATGCCGTTATGGATCATCAGAAGAGTCTCTTATTTTTCATCACAGAAGCCACATGACCCAGGCCTGACCAATCAGAGTAGCCCATTTTTCTGGCTACAGTGACTGGTCAATAAAAGACATGTGACCATGGTCGGGCCAATCACAGTCATTTCTAAGCCCTGATATGCAAATCTAAGACAGATTGACAGCCCAAGGCTGCCAATGCCCACCCTTCCTGCCCTGGGGGAAGAGCCCCCCTGAGAGTGTACCTACACAAAGAAGAGGGGCTGAAGTTTAGGTTATGCCTGAGGCAGTTCCTACAGGGAATTTCCTTACATTCCTTCTAATTCTAAGATCTATTTTTTGTAGAGGACTTTGGGAGGAGCAGTTTGTTAGTTAGCTCACTAGAAACAGCCCAGAGAAGTCTTCTCCGTCTCCCAGCTCTTCCTGGGTGCGAATGAATCCATTTCAAAGCTACTCTGTACAACCATCAAGAACAGACCTATCCTGGGGAGAAATATTGTATGATATGTTGTATGTGTGGAATCTAAAAACAAATGATTCGAATGAACTTGCTTGCAAAACAGAAAGAGACTCAGTCTTAGATAAAGAGTTTATGGTTGCTGGGGGAAGAAGAGGGGAAGGGATAGTTAGGGAGTTGGGATGGACTTGTACACGCTGCTCCATTTAAAACAGATAACCAACAAGGACCTACTGTATAGCACAGGGAACTCTGCTCGATGTTATGTGGCAGCCTGGATGGGAGGGCAGTTTGGGGGAGAATGTATGTGTATGTGTGCATGTATATGTCTGGCTGAGTCCCTTCCCTGTTCACCTGAAACCACTACAGTGTTGTTAACCAGTTATACCCGGGTTCAGTTCAGTTCAGTTCAGTTCAGTCGCTCAGTCATATCCGACTCTTTGCGACCCCATGAATCGCTGCACGCCAGGCCTCCCTTTTCATCACCAGCTCCCGGAGTTCACTCAGACTCACGTCCATCGAGTCCGTGATGCCATCCAGCCATCTCATCCTCGGTCGTCCCCTTCTCCTCCTGCCCCCAATCCCTCCCAGCATCAGAGTCTTTTCCAATGAGTCAACTCTTCTCATGAGGTGGCCAAAGTACTGGAGCTTCAGCTTCAGCATCATTCCTTCCAAAGAAATCCCAGGGCTGATCTCCTTCAGAATGGACTGGTTGGATCTCCTTGTAGTCCAAGGGACTCTCAAGAGTCTTCTCCAACACCACAGTTCAAAAGCATCAATTCTTCAGCGCTCAGCCTTCTTCACAGGTACAAAATATACCTGGGTACAAAATTTAAAAAAATTTAAAAAGAGAACAGACCTGTCCTCCAAGCAAAGACTTAAATATGCAGCCAAAACACTGACTCTCTGAAAGCAGTTCATCTATCTCTGAAAGACCATAGAACCCATGGCTCTTTTTTGATATCATCTTGCTCCAGGCCCAGACTTTCAAGCCAGGAAGCACCACCTCAGCTTGAAGGGATAAAGAGCTTACAGAATCCGTGTGTACCTTGGAGGGAACCCCATCTCCAATCACATCCAAATTCTAGCAGATGACCACCAGGCTCTGTCCATTTGATAAGGCAATTCCTTTTAAGAAAAGTGCAATAAAGATAATTTTTTAAAGAGTTATTTTCATGAGAGAGGGAAAGATACTATAATTTCATATCCTGGAGGCAGACTAGTTACTCTTAACTCTCTGTTCATACCAGAAGTATCAGCAAAAGTGTTTGTGAAATCAATCTGAACCAATCCTTGCACTTGGAGAGAGAAGCCTGGCTATATATTGTGCCTGAGACCTTCAAGTCTATCTTCTGTAAACCAAGTTGATTGTACCAGATAGGAATGGCAAAGGGGCATCAATTCTTACATCAACTCTGGACTGTTGGTGGGTCTGCTTGGTGAATAAAGAGTTGGGAGGTGCACGTGGCCTCATTAGGACATGGCCTTGCTCAGTGATGACTTCATGGAGGTGAACTGAGATGTGTAAACAGTGATGCACTTGAAGTCTAGATTACCTTTGTGAAATGGAATGTCTCTGGCCGTATTAGTAAACAAGGATGTAACGGCAAGGAGATCAAACCATCAATCTTAAAGGAACTCACCCCTGAATATTCACTGGAAGGACTGATACTGAAGCTGAAGCTTCAATACTTTGGCCACCTGATGTGAAGAGCTGACTCACTGGAAAAGACCCTGATGCTGGAAGGATTGAGGGCAGGACTAGAAGGGGACAACAGAGCATGAGATGGTTGGATGGTATCACCGACTCAACTGTCATGAACTTGGGCAAGCTCTGGGAGATGGTGAAGGGACAGGGAAGCCTGGCATGCTGCAGTCCATGGAGTCTTGTGAAGAGCTGGAAAAGACTTGGTGACTGAACAGCAACGAACAGTCATCAGCGATTTCAAGCCTCCAAGAATGACGGCTCCCAAAAGGGAGCACAATGCCTGCAATCAGCAGATGCTGCATCCCCCAGTCCCCCACGGTGACTGCTGAAGAGCTGGGAGGATGTGAGAAATCAGAAAAAATCAGGCCCCAGATAGCCGAGGGGCATAGGAAAGGAATGAATTCAGGGGGCCCAGAGCTTGCATCTTCCCACACAGAGAAGAACGCTAAATTTCTTACTTTACATCTGGGTTTCTTTACTTAATAATCTTTGATGCTTAGACTTCCCGCCCTCTTTGGTGCAAACTTGTATAAAACCTGACTCCTTCTCCAGCTTCCTTGAAGGAGTTCTCTCAGAACTACTGAGATGCTGTCTCTCCGGCTTAGAGTCCTTAACACTCCCATCAAAGAAAATAACACTCTATTTACAGGTTGTGATTAATATTTTTTAGTCAACAGCTTATACATATCCTCAAGCCTAATTGGCTCTTATGATTCCAAGTCTGTAGATTGAAAAGTATGATATTACTTCATGCACATCCAATGTTGATACTGCATGAGTCCCACGTTCCCTCCAAGAGCACAAAATCCCCTATTGCAGTAACACGCAGGCCACTGAATGCTCCTTCCTGAGAACCTACCGTCTTTGGAACCTAAAGGCATCCTTTGTTTGCAAATGACTCAAGAATCACCATTCTCCTTTAACCCAGGCAGCCTTGCTCTCTTGGTCTTGGATCTGGAGAAGTCATGGAAGCTTTGGGGAGGTTTGGGGTTCTACTTTTTCAGCACTCTCTTGTTACACATTTCAACCGGTGGACATCAGCAACCAGAGGGATCCAAGCAGAGCTTTTGCACACTGAGCAGAGCCTAATAAAGGCTGTATGCACACCCTCTTATAAACTATGTTGGAAGCGCCCTTGGTCCTGAGCCCGGGGTTGGGAGTCCTACCCCTTCCCCTTGGTCAGCAGCAGGGCCCTCCTGGCCCTCCTAGGCTGCAGGTGAAGCCCCTGGACGCAAGGGAGCAGACCGGGATCACCCTGGGCAGGACTCCATTGTCTGCTCACTAGTAAGGGGGTAATGCAATACAGACTCCCCTGCAAGCCTCACAGGAAGGGAACTGGGAGAAAGAAGCTGGTCTTCCTTTCTGACACACCAGTGAACCAATCGGGCTAGGAGGTCCACCTCTAAGTGGTCGGGCAAAGCTAACGATTTCACTTTGGATCTTCTCAGAATGGGAGCTGTGGGGGAAGTTCTGGTTTAGAAGCAGGCGAAAGAGATGGGCGAGAAAGCACAGCCTACATGAATCTACAGTGGCTTAGGGTGGTGAGTCCAGGACGCCCCGTCCTCTGCAGGTCGGGAGGCACTCAGCTCATGAGAGGGGAGGCAGGGAAGGCTGCAGCAAGGCCAGGTTCAGTCCCTGCCTTGCTGAATCCCAGCACAAAGCAGAGTCCTGTCCTCTCCCCTCCCCCCACCATGCGGCCTCCTTACAGGAGCCCCCTGGAATGTGGAAGATGGAATCCAACCTTTCTTCTCAGTGGGAAGATGACGTAGGCCAGGGGCCAGGGGGTCTGAGATTCTAGATGGTGCAGGCAAGATTCTAGGTGGTTCTTTGCTAGTGACACCCCTGTTACGCTCCATTACAAAGACCATTAAAATCCTATTCACAGATACTCAGGAAAAGTCTTCCAAACTCAGAAAAAAAGGAAAAAAAAAAAAGGATCTCATTACCGTCCAGTATTAGGCTGAACAGTTTTCTAATGAGCTTGTCTGAAGGTCACTGATGCTCAGCGAACATCCTGGTTGGATTACAGCTTGTTATGGCCAGGTTACATGAGGAAAGCCGATGAGATATAATGACTGACCCATTAGACAAGATGACCTTGAAGGGTACAGTTTAAATCCCCTATCGGAAGGGTAAACAGTTTTGTGCCTGAAACACCAAGCACTTTTATATCATCCCTCTCTGTATGGACTAGAAGTCTCCTGTCCATATGAACTCTTTGTTATCCATTTTTCCCCATCTACTGAGTTCCAAACAGCCCTCCCCTGTGATTGCTATCTATTTATATTAGGAATTATGATTTTAACTACTTAAGAATTCTCCTTAATCAAGGACTTATAATAATTTCTGAAACGGCTTAAAATATAATATTAGCTTACAAATCTGTCCTTAGAACTAAATGCAATCTCTTTTGTTGAGGCATATTGATCTATCTATGTATCCAGTTCTCTATACATCCATCATCTGCCCATTCATCAGTTCAGTTCAGTTCAGTTCATTTTAGTAGCTCAGTGGTGTCCAGTTCTTTGCTACTCTGTGGACTGCAGCACGCCAGGCTCCCCTGTCCATCACCATCTCCCAGAGCTTGCTCAAACTCATGTCCGTGGATGCAAGGGAGCAGATGAGTGATGATGAGTCGGTGATGCCATCCACCCATCTCATCCTCTGTTGTCCCCTTCTCCTCCCACCTTCAATCCTTCCCAGCATCAGGGTCTTTTCCAAGGAATCAGTTCTTCACATCAGGTGGCCAAAGTATTGGAGTTTCAGCATCAGCATCAGTCCTTCAGCTTCAGCATCAATATAAGTTTTCGTTAATATCTATAAGTCCAGAGATAAATGTGTAGGGAAAATGGGGCAAGTTTGACAGAAAAGAAACAAGGGTTATCTTGGGATTAGTGGTGTCGGCTGTTGACAAAGGCTCGGAAGTCCTTTCTGCTGTCCTTCCAACCAGAAAACACTGGACAAGTGGAAAAGGAATGACTGACCTTGGACCCATCTGAGCACTGAGGTTGCAGGGCAGACAGCCACCCTAGGTCAGGAGAAACCAGAGGATCCCTAAGGCAGAAGTGAAGCTCAGCTTCTCTAGACCAGACCCTTCTGGAACCATAAACTGATAGAATACTGCAGTGGGAAATTTGGTGAATTCCTGGAGGCTGAGTATGTGCTACCAGGAGAGATAGAAACTTCCAGAAGCTGTAGGCTTAGGGGGCTCTCACAAGCTTCTGGGTTTCAGCTGCAGGAACCCCACAGGTTCTCATTGTGAATATCTGAGAAACATCTCCTTTTGGCTCCAGCAAGGAGAAGAGAAGAGTCATCTTTGTGAAATGTGCCCAGACATTTCTTAACCAAGGTGTTCTCCCCAAGGAAAGACGTTGCCAGAACTCCTGGAACAGTATTGCAACTGGGGGAAATGAAATTCCTCCCACTCAAGTTTCTGTTAGCTTTCTCATCTCTCATCCAAGGGGGAAAGAAAGCATGGGCAACAGAAGCCAGGGCTTCATGGGAACAGACTGAGAAGGTTTCAGCTAGGGAAGGGAGTTGGGACAAGGGAAAACCAGTGATGCAGGTAAGGGTTCACGAAGACACAGGCCTACAGGGAGACTGAGATTTAATCCTAAAATTATAGAATGCTCCTCTTCCCCAGGACAGTAACAGTGGATGACAGAGGAAAGAGTTGAAGACACAAACTCTCTGGGGAGGAATGCTTAGGGAAGCCCAAGGTCAAGAGGGGAGACAGAAGGAAAGAAGCGAAAGCAGGAAATAGGAAGCCGTTACAAACACTGCAGATGCTTAGCCAACTCGATAAATTATCAATTTAAATGGGAATGGTCTAACTATATCAATTAAGAGGCAGAGCCTTAGAATGGATTTTAAGAAACTAAGCTCCAACTATATGCTGTCTACAAGAAACCCACTTTAAATACAAAAAACTCAAGTTGAAATAACAAATGTGGAAAGATAGTGGATGGTGTATGCATGCTCAGTCATGTCTGACTCTTCGTGACCACATGGACTATAGCTCGCCAGGCTCCTCTGTCTATAGGATTCTCCAGGCAAGAATACTGGAGGAGGTTGCCATCTCTTCCAGAGGATCTTCCCAACCCAGGGACCGAACCTGCATCACCAGCATTGGCAGGCAGAAACTACCACTGAGCCACCTGGGACGCCTTAAATATAAAAACTCAGGCTAAAAGTAAGGAGTGTGGAATGATACCCTGTGCTAACACTGATCAGAAGAAAGCTGGAATGGCTCTGTTCATTTCAGATAAATCCCTGACTTCAGGGCCGGGAAACTATCAGGGATAGAGCATGGTATTTCACACTGAAAAGTGGTGGATTCTCCAAGAAGGCCTACGCCTAAGCATGAACTATGCATCTGACCGCAGAGTGTCAAAGTATATGAGGACCTTCTCTGCTTGACGTGCTTTGAGTCATTTTATTTTGTTTGCAGATACTATCTGGCAAACATGCATTAGTTTAAAAAAAAAAAAAAAAAGCAAAGCTCACTTCTTCTCCACGTTGCTTGCCAACCCTCCTGTGAGGGAAACAGCAGGGTGATTGGAATAGCTATGGCCATAGCAGCCCAGGAGGTCAGACATCCATTCAAAGATACTTCGAGAGCCAATCTCTGCACTTGCCAGTTCACCTTGTCTGGAAGAAGAAAGAGCAGGAGCTTGTTCTGAACAGATGGCCTCACAGGGGGTGCTCCTTGCTGCAGAAATCTCAGAATATCACCACTTAAAAACCAATTCTCCCTGTCAGGCTTCCTGTCAATTCAAGACCAAGGGATCACGGTTAAATCTGGGGGAAGCATTTGAGCACCCAGGGTACGCAAGCTGAATCACAGAGTGAGGTGTGGAGGCCCGGACGTGGCGTCTTCTGCACACACAGTTGACCTTCAGAAAGACTTAACATGATGAACACAAGGACAGCAGCCAGTCTGTCAGTGCAGGAGGGGTTGCCTGCCTAGTGGTCGGGCTGTCCAGCTCTTTGCTTCCTGCTCCTGAGAGTCAGATGGTGCTAATTAAACAGCAAAACTGATTCCTGAGAAGTCTGAGACTTTGTGCTATGATGCCAAATCCCAGGTCCAGTGAAAAGCAGCAACACTTGTCCACAGAAAAAGCTATTTAGTGTCCTGTCTTACTGAATGAAAAACAGATTTTTAAATCTGGGGACATATACCTCACACACTAAAATTTTGGTTAGTAGGAAAACTTGAGAAACAAACATTTGAAGTTAAGATAGGCTTCCGGCCAACTGAGAGTTAACCAAAAGATGTGATGTCTTTGTTTATGTAGATTAAAAAGAAAAATTCCTGCCTTCCCCTCCTCCCCCCAACTTAGCTTGCCCCGATCTCTTTTTTTTTAGTTGTTGTGGAATTAAGTATTTGCAGTGAATCCTGGTTGCTGTTGTCACACTAAATACACCTTTTTCAACGTACATCTCTATCAATGAGGATGAGAGTTAAATGGATATATATTAATCCCAGGATTTATCATAAAGTTTAAAAATCCCCTTATATCAATGCATATTTAGTTATAATCCTACTCTATCCTAAAAGTAGGTTGCAAATATTTCCAAATCGGTAATGGCATCACTCTCCTCTGACGGATACAGCCTTTTCATCAAAACACGTCCAACAGTCTTAACCAAGAACATACAGTCACCCTCTGTGCACGTGTAAGCCGCTGGGGCAGGTTGGCGTCCAGACTCAGGTGAGTGCAGAGGGTTTAGTGAACAGCAGGATGGAAGACCTGCCCCCTCCCCCGCTCACCCAGGCATGCATCCGTCACCAAGCTCCTCTTTTTGTTCAGACCTGTCTGCTGTGAAATCATCATCTCTTCTGGTTTCTGAGTGTGGATCGCCTCTCCTAAGTCAGATTGTGAACGAGACAGTCTATTTTCCTGCTCTCAAAGGCACTCTAAGCCCTATAAAACCAGCAGGGATCTTGTAAACCAAGCCAGATTTATCTCCCTGCTTAAGCTCAGGATTCGAGGAGACCTTGGCCAAAAGAGGAAGCTCCTTCTTCACCAGGTTGCTGCTGTTTGGTCACTAAGCTGTGTCCAGCTCTGTGACCCCATGAACTCTAGCCCGCCAGGCTCCTCTGCGCATGGGATTTCCCAGGCAAGAATACTGGAGTCGGTTGCCATTTCCTTCTCCAGGGATTGACTGTGAGTCTCCTGCATTGGCAGGCGGATTCTTTATCACCGAGCCACCGGAGAAGCCAATTCACACCGTTTCATTTTGGTCACTTGGACAGCAAACCTTAGATCGGGTCCAGAGTGCTGCATTTTAATTGCTAAGAGAAGTCAAAGTCTTCAGAAATCTTGCAAATGAGCCACAGTGTTGAAACATCAGCATTTTCCAGTCTATCTATACAAGTATTTATAATTGTCAAATGTTTTGCTACAGAGCGTGTTAGCGATTAAGATGGTAGGGAAAATGGTCATAAATGTAAAGGGGGAGAAAATTGAAGTACTATGCGCTCTGTGGACAGAAAATGGGAAAATAAATGGGTCTGATTCTCATTTTGACAGTTCGAGGGGAAATTTTTTGAAGTAATGAAGGGAACTAAAATTAGATAGGATGAGAAATTGGCTGAAGAATTGAGAAGCATCCGTCTGTGTCCTATATAATATGAAATTCCAGACATGGGTTAGCGTCCTCACATTGCTGTCACATCATCTCAACAGAGTCTTCAAACCTTTATTACACAAAGATGAAAGATATTACAAGCAAACTATCCCAGTGAAAATAGCATTGGGCTATCCACTCCAGTATTCTTAGGCTTCCCTGGCGGCTCAGCTGGTAAAGAATCTGCCTGCAATGTGAGAGACCTGGATTCGATCCCTGGGTTGGGAAGATTCTCTGGAGAAGGGAAAGGCTACCCACTCTAGTATTCTGGCCTGGAGAATCCCACGGACCTCGCAAAGAGTTGGACACGACTGAGCAACTTTCACTTTCCACTTTCACTGTAACGAAAATAAAAACAGCTCCTGTTTTGGCTTGCCCAGTAACTACACTAAACATCTTCAGTTGACTGATGAAGTAACAGTTATGCTGATTCTCTCAACAGCTCTCTTCTTACAGATTCTCTCAACAGCTCTGTTCCTACAAACAAGAACGTGAAACTAAAAGCTTAAGCTCCTTACTCAGTCGCATAGCTAGTCACTGGCAAAACTGGGCTCTGAAACCAAGGTCTCTGAAAATAAATGCTTTCCCACTTGACTCTGCCTTTCCCAACATTCTCAGCCAAGCTCAGACACATAGCACCTCTGGGACCCCATTCTGCTCTCAGTTAGGACACCCCTGCTGTGAGCTGGACACCCCTCTGAAGTGGGGTTGAGGGCCGGACACAATGTCGCATCTCAGGGACCCCTAGGCAGCAGCAATTCACGGTATCAGCTAGTGTGACATTATACGTGCTTGCTACTTTGCTTCTGCTGCTGCTTCTGCTAAGCCGCTTCAGTCAAGTTCAACTGTTTGCAACCCCATGGACCATAAACCACCAGGCTCCTCTGTCTATGGGCTTCTCCAGGCAAGAGTACTAGAGTGGGTTGCCATTCCCTCCTCCAGGGGATCTTCTTGACCCAGGGATCGAACCCACGTCTCTTATGTCTCCTGCATTGGCAGGCAGGGTTTATTCACCACGAGCACATCTGTGACATTAGTGAAGTCTCTTCATTTCCTAGGTGTCCAGTTTCTTTACCTGAGGAGTGAGGAATTTTTAACTGTTAAGTGATTTGGAACTAAGAATGTTCAACAAAGTCACCTAAAAATCTTTAAAAACTATAGTTACTGGGATCCTCTTCCAAACCAACTGAATCACATTTGGGTTGAGGCCTTGAAACGTGGAATTAAGAAACTCTCTCTCAGGCAACTTGAATTCAAACCTGTATTTTAAGAAGCACCTAAAACGCTGACTCCAAATTTCTTTCTGGCTCTCACATTCTAGTTTTATCTTTAGAAGATCTTTAAATATCTCTCCATTATCCAGCATTCCCACTTGCATGCTGGCAGCAAAATGCCTGCTGGCATCGCATCAGCAGGTATCTTCTGAAATGCAGAACAATTAGCCATCTTTACATGGGGTGGACGTGTTGAGACTTTCCACTGAGCGAAACTCAAAGCTAACAAGAGCCTTCCACATCAAGCAAGGAGGTGAAGGCACCAATGACCTAGGATCATCGTCAAGGTCATCCATGACTCCTTCCCCCGGCACGCTCTCAGGCACTTAGACCAGCACTGCTAACCCAGTGAGTCCCTGGTACCAAGGTATGAGATAGATGGGCTCCAGCCTGAGCAGCTGGAGCTTGTCAGGACTGAGCTGGGCTCCGTCTTCTGCTGACATGTCAAGGTAAATGCATTGGCAAGAGCAGGGCTCTGCTTGAGTCATAAAAAGATAAGACAATCATGGTTTTCATTCCTAAGGTCTAGGAGATATCCCCAGCTACATAGGCACAGAAAGCCTCCTCAGGGGTCAAAAAGGGAGGGGGCACTAGCCTATAATACATTCTCTCAACCACCCAGAGACCCTTGTGTTAGAATCCATCTCCGAGAAAAGATGGAAGTGCACAACTGGAGGGGCCCTGAGTCAGGTCAGAAAAGGGCATGAAATAAGATGATTAGCCAGAGGAACAACATGGCCCCAGTGTAAGTGATCCAAACTGCCCCTTGAGCGCTCCTCACTAGTGAGGACGTCCACGTTCCCCTCCTTTGACTGTGCTTTGCTTCTGTCCTGAATACACTGTGTTGAGACTTCCCTGGTGATCCAGGGATGCATGCCCAGTGCAGGGGCCCAATCATCCCTGGTTGGGGAACTGGTTTCCACAAGCCACAGCTAAGATCAAAGATCCTGTGTGCCGCAACTAAGGTCCAGTGCAGCCAAGTAAATATAAGCAAAAGCCAACAAAACTGCTCCTTTGTGTGCTCTCCCATACACACTGTGCCTCTAATAAACACGTAAGTGCCTGCTCACTATCTCGGTCTCTTTGCAAAGTTCTTTTTCTTCAGAGAAGGCAAGAGCCAGGGCTCTGTTTCTAGCCCTAGCCACTGGGGATCTATCCATTAGGATTCCTGGTTTTCACTCAGGTGGCCCACATTTGATTCTTGGGCAGGGAACTGAGTTTGCTTCAAGTCACTTTTGACACCCCCAGGTCAGCCCAAGGTCTCTACATCAAAGAAATGCCAATTCCAAGGACATTTCTGGGGAATA
Source organism: Ovis aries (assembly GCF_016772045.2). Taxonomy (NCBI): domain Eukaryota; kingdom Metazoa; phylum Chordata; class Mammalia; order Artiodactyla; family Bovidae; genus Ovis; species Ovis aries. Next base: position 6,399,970 of record NC_056054.1, on the reverse strand, counting down.
GGTTTCTTCTGGTAAAAAGATGGACCATTTGGCCCAAGACGATAGGGAATCAATATTAGGAATTTATAGAAATCACTGGGCAGGAAGTGAACTTTTTCAGACCATGCAATTCAGGGTATGGACCAAGCTGTACTAGTTCTTCCAAGAGCAGAGAAGCTGCCCATGTCATCTGGATTAAGTGTGAAATAGAGCATTTTAGAAAATGTTTTCAAAAGAAGATAACTTCAAACCAAATTTACTATTCCTGCGTGCTTTGCGAATAACCATGGACTTTGTAATAAAGAGGGAAATAAAATGCAATGAACACAGAATCTCACCTACACACAAAAATTGATGGAAAATATACTTCAAAATAAGGGAAAATATTATGATAATTATAATTCAAATTAGTAGCAGACTGACTTTATTTTTTGTGTTATATTTTTCCTCTCTGTTTCTACAAGTTGAGTCTGGGAAAGTATGGACGGCCTTCCTTTGATATCTGTACCAAATTGGCTTATGAGATAGCACAAAGGTTAACAAGTAGCTCTGCAGTAAGGAAAATATACTTATGTTATTGTCGAAATCCATGCATCATCTTCCATCTGTCTTCATCTCCCATGAACCCAAACAGCTCAGGAAATCTTCCTGGGGTGTCACTGATTGTGGATCTCCAGTAAGTTGGGTCTGTCCCCAAAAGAGGACCAGGTTTCTCTGGAAGCTGGAAAAGAATCCGCCTGCAATGCAGGAGACCCTGGTTCAATTCCTGTGTGGATCTTCCTGGAAGATCCCCTGGAGAAGGGATTGGCTATCCACTCCAGTGTTCTTGGGCTTCCCTGGTGGCTCAGCTGGTAAAGAAATCATCTGCAATGCGGGAGACCTGGGTTCAGTCCCTGGGTTGGGAAGATCCCCTGGGGAAGGGAAAGGCTACCCACTCCAGTATTCTGGCCTGGAGAATCCCAGGGACTGTGTCGTCCATGGGGTCACAAAGAGTCGGACACGACTGAGAGACTTTCGCTTTCAAGTCACACCCAGAAAAAGCAATCACATCTTTAGCATTCTCCGTATAAAAAGAGCACAGCCATTTCACGGTTTTCCCCAGGCATGGACCAGCACGACCCATGGACACTCTGTACCTAAAAACCTGCATGCACACCTTAGACCCCATAGACCACCTCATGGACCCCTTAGAGCCCCTTAGATACACTCTAGACCTCCTCCCCGGGAGGAAAGCCAGCAGAAGGGGCCAGGGAGGGGCAACAGGAGCCGAAGTCAGAATCAGCAAGGCAGACCAGGAGGCAAGATGCGACCCAAGGCGGGCTGTGGAAGGTGGGCTCGACTGCAGAAAGCAGCGGGGCCTTCAGCATCTCCAGGGCATGGATGCTTTTAAAAGATGGATGTGTGTGTGTGTTTAGTTTGGTGCTGTTGGGCATCTGGCGGGGTCCCACTCTGGTCTGGCACCTATGGTCGACGTACTTTTTCCCAGTAATGACACCAGGGATGGTCATACGTTGTCTCTTTGAAAGGTTCCCAATACCTACATGGGACTTTCAGTGTCATATTATCCTTAGGGTTTGTGCTATGAAGCTATCTTGCAAAGTAAAAGCATTTATGCTTTGCTATGGTTTGAAGATGTGTCTTAACCCCTTTATAAGATAATAAAATCCTCAAAGGCAGTTATTTTTGTCTTATTTATCTTTTTATTAATCATCATCCCTATACAAACTATGTCCTAAAATCTACTGGCTTACTAAAAGCACCTGATTCCCTCAAGTTGTATTCAAGGACTCAAACTCAGTTGCTAAGAGTGTCATTCAACTAACAGGAGACCTTTTACCTCAAATTCCAACTGGTTATGCTCTTGAAGGATTCTGGGTAAAATATCTCATTGCTCCTGAAATAGGGGTCTATAGAGGATCCAGCAGGTAGGCACAGAAACAAGGGACCATCAGTTTTTTGCTGATGATTTACATGAAAACACTCTCCTTATTGTTAAACAGATAGGAATACACAGACAAGACAAAATCCCATAGATTGATTACATTAAACACTATTCCTCATTTGGAATAGACTGTTGTACACTGTTTACCACCTTGACAATTAAGACAATTCACTGGAGTGTCTTAAAACAAAACAAAAAGAGCAGAAACAAGATCTCGTCTTACATGATGGCTAGACCTGGGTTTCAACAGCTAAGCACTCAGACTTCAGGGCAAATGGATCTGGATTTGAACCCCCGATCAGCCACTTTCTAGCTGTGTGACCTCATCAAGGTGAACAGGGTAAACCTCAGTTTCTTCCTCTGTTTGTGGGGTAATAAATGTTAGTTTGGAGGGACTAAATGAAATCATTCATCCGTATGAATAATTCACACAGTGTGTTTTAAGTGATAGTGTTCAGTAGTGTCTGACTCTTTGTAGCCCCATGGACTATAGCCTGCTAGGCTCCTTTGTCCATGGAATTTTCCAGACAAGAATACTGGAATGGGTTGCCACTTTCTACTCCAGGGGATCTTCTTGACCCAGGGATTGAACATGAGTCTCTTGTGTCTCCTGCATTAGCAGGCAAATTCTTTACCCTAGTGCTACCTGGGAAGCCCCATGAGTATGAGTGACAGCCCTTCAATAAATGTTGGTTATTATTCTGTTATTATAAGGAGGCAAGATTAGTACTTAGAAAGTTGGAAGTGAAAAAATGCATCAAAATAATGCGAATAGGCTTTCCTGATGGCTCAGAAGGTAAAGAATATGCCTGTAATGCAAGAGACCCAGGTTTGATCCCTGGGTCAGGAAGATCCCTTGGAAATGGCAACCCACTCCAGTATCCTTGCCTGGAAAATAAAACGGACGGAGGAACCTGGCAAGCTACAGTCCATGGGCTTGCAAAGAGTAGGACATGACTGAGTGACTTCATTTTTTAATGCAAATACCCTAAAGAATCATGCTGCTGTTACCAGACGGTCACATGGGAGCCCTGTAGATCCTCAGGGTCAGGTTACAGGAAGCAGGCAGAAGTCTGGGGGGCAGCCAACCAGCCATGGGAAAGCCACTGGTCTCCAGAATCAAAAAGACTGACCACGTGATCCCCAGTCGTAAGAGTCTGTGTCCCCAGGTGGACATCACAGTAAGAGTTCAGACACTGAAGAGCGAGAGTGAGGCCCAGTGATGGCTGCATCATTAAAATGAGGCACGGGACCCACAGCCAACCGGACGCCCAGAGGGAAATCACCCAGAGAAAATTAAACACACGGATCGTGTCCAAGCCTTCCTCGTGCACAGTGACCCACTCACAGGAGGCCTTTAATAAATGTCAGTATTGACGTCATGGTCTCGCCTGTGGATGTATGGAGTGGGCCCCTGCCTGGCTGGGCCCATCTCTAGCCCAACAGTCTCGTGCTTTGGAATCAAAGGGAGTCTATCTCTTTGAAATCTTGTGTTTGGTTTTTGCAGAAACTAGTTCTCTCCCACTTTATCACAAGCTGCCAGGTGAGTGTGCCCAAAGAAGGGAGGAGAAGCAACAAGGCTGCCTGGGTAAGGAGCTGTTCCCCACGCCCCTTAATCACCATCCTTTTCAGCTTCCATCCTGGGGCAGGAGGGTCTCACGTAACTGTGGGGACGTGGGGGTATTGAGAGGAGCTGTGGGGGTGGCCAGGAGAGGCAGGAACAGGGGCCAGGGGGATCTCATCCAACTTGGTAACTTTTCAATTAAGAGCTTTCCAGATCAAGGACTTGCTCAAGTTGCCTTCAGCTATGATGATGCAACCGCTTTTTGAATGTTAAACAAGTTTATTTTGAACAGATATGACAGAATGCAGGTGTGTTTTAACCTGTACTTCTTTCTTAATGCTACACATTTTTATGGGCATCAGAGAATTTTAAACTCTGTCCCGTCAAGCTCTATAGATCTGCTTTTGGGAAAGGAGCCCCCAGCAGGCACCCCAGCAAAGGTACTGACTCAGCTCCAGTTTCTCTGTGCAATGAATCCTTTCACATGGCGAGATTCCTTATAAACTTTGCTTTAGGTGGAGGTCAACCACCAGATGAGTCATTTCAAATGAGTCACGTTTGAAAGGACCCTGATGCTGGGAAAGATTGAAAGCAGGAGAAGAAGGGGATGACAGAGGATGATATGGTTGGATGGCATCACTGACTCAATGGACATGAGTTTGAGTAAGCTCCAGGAGTTGGTGATGGACAGGGAGGCCTGGTGTGCTGCAGTCCATGGGGTTGCAAAGAGTTGGACACGACTGAGTGACTGAACTGAACTGAACTGAACAACCACCAAAATCCTAAACGCACTAGCTGACATAACAGAGTCTAATGATCAACACAGCCACACTGTCTCTGTTGTAATGCAGTCACTCACACCAGCCTGGCACCAGGTCACAGGCCTTTCCTCTCCCAGAGTCATCTGGGGACTCAAGAAACCTCAGGTTCTGGGACACATGTGAAGGCTCAGTAGAGACAGGCGCTCCTGGTGGTTCTCTTGAAGGTTAAAGGTTTCCTTCTTCCGATAACCCACCCACTCACGTCATAAAGACTCTGCCGCCCAGTGTGGGAAGGCTGCTTATCGGGTCTCCACCCTGGGGCTCTCCACAAGAACAAAGAAGCCCTGTGAAAGCTGGTGATGCCTTTTTTTTTTTTTTATTTTAACCAAACCTCAAGGCTTAAGATGGAGGAAGACAGCTGTCCACCCCCACCGTCCCCGAGCCCGGCTATGATCATGTAACATGCATGACCCACGCTGCAAAAGGGTCTGAAATAGAAAGACTTTGATGATGAATGAGGTCCCCTTAAGTGGGGCTTTGATTCCCAAGCAGCTTGTGACAACTGAGTGTGGGGACAAGGTCCAGAGAGTCTCCGTGGATGAGGGATGTGCCCTGGACATAGTGAACAAGAGGGGTCCCAGCCCCTGGGCTCATCCTTTCCACGTTACAGTAAGACTGACAATATATAGCCCCAGGGCCAAACGTGGCTGAATTTTTATAAATAAAGTTTTATTGGAACATGGCCACACACCTCTGCTCTCACATTGTAATGGCAGACTTGAGTAGCTATGACTGAGACTTTACGGCCAGCAAAGCCTTGTGTATTTGCTATCTGGCCCTTAACAGAAAACATTTGCTGGCCCCTGGCTAAAGGTTAAGACATCCTGAGAGAGAGTTCAGTGGTGGTTTCCCAGGCCTGAGACAAGCACACAAGGAGATACAACCTTCATATGAGGGATAATGGGGGACTTACTGTTTTATATGACAACAACAGATCTGCATAATTTTTAAAGACTTTATATTTTTAAGGGAGTTTTAAGTTCATAGAAAAATTGAGGAGAAGGTACAGAGCTTTCCTACATCCCCTGCCCCCACATATGCAAGGTCTCTTCTGTTAGCATCATCACTCACTGGAAAGATACTCTTTTTTCTTTTACCAGAGATCAACCTACATCGACATATCACAGTTTACAAAGCCCACAGCTTACTGTGCAACTCATTCTTGGTGTTGTACATTCTAATTGTTGTTGTTCAGTTGCTAAGTTGCATCTGACCCCATGGACTGCAGCATGCCATCCTCCTCTGTCTTCCACTATCTCCCGGAGTTTGCTCAAATTCATGTCCAGTGGGTCAGTAATGCTATCTAACCATCTCATCCTCTGCTGCCCCCTTCTCTTTTTGCCTTCAATCTTTCCCATCGAGTTTTTTCCAATGAGTCTACTCTTCAAATCAGGTGACCAAGTATTAGTGCTTCAGCTTCAGCATCAGTCCTTCCAGTGAATATTCACAGTTGATCTCCTTAGGATTGATTACTTTGATTTCCCTGTAGTCCAAGGGATTCTCAAGTGTTTTCTCCAGCAACACAATTCTAAAGCGTCAGTTGTTTGGCACTCAGCCTTCTTTATGGCCTAACTTTCACATACATGCATGACTACTGGAAACACTCATATACGCTCTAAAGGTTTGGACAAGCATATAATGACATAATGACATTAACATATATAATGGCATTAATAAATATATAATGACATGTATCCATCATTATAATGTACAGATCATTTTCACTTTCCTAAAAATTCTCCGTATTTCTCCTATTCATCTCTCCTGGCAACCACTAGTCTTGTCTTTTCTTTGTTTCCATAGTGTTGCCTTTTCCAGAATGTCATATAGTTGGGATGATACAGTATGGAAACTTTACAGATTGGATTTCTTTTATTTAGTAATATGCATTTGTTTCCTCTGTGTCTTTTCATAGCTCACAAGCTCATTTCTTTTTTAGGGCTGAGTAATATTCCACTGTATGGTTGTACCACAGTTTATGTTTACTTATCCATTCATCCACTAAAGGACATCTTGCTTGCTTCTGAGTTTTGCCAACTATAAATAAAGCTGCTATGAATATCCACTTGTAAGTTTTTGTTGGATACAAGTTTTCAACATCATTAAATATCCAGGAGTGTAACTGCTGGATTGTATGATAAGAATATATTTAGTTTAACAAAGCTAGTGGAGGTGACAGAATTCCAGTAGAGCTATTTCAAAGCCCAAAAGATGATCCTGTGAAAGTGCTGCACTCAATATGCCAGCAAATTTGGAAAACTCAGCAGTGGCCACAGGACTGGAAAAGGTCAGCTTTCATTCCAATCCCAAAGAAAGGCAATGCCAAAGAATGCTCAAACTACCGCACAATTACACTCATCTCACACGCTAGTAAAGTAATGCTCAAAATTCTCCAAGCCAGGCTTCAGCAATACGTGAACCCTAAACTTCCAGATGTTCAAGCTGGATTTAGAAAAGGCAGAGGAACCAGATATCAAATTGCCAACATCCTCTGGATCATTGGAAAGCAAGAGAGTTCCAGAAAAACATCTATTTCTGCTTTATTGACTATGCCAAAGCCTTTGACTGTGTGGATCACAATAAACTGTGGAAAATTCTTCAAGAGATGGGACTACCAGACCACCTGACCTGCCTCTTGAGAAACTTATATGCAAGTCAGAAAGCAACAGTTAGAACTGGACATGAAACAACAGACTGGTTCCAAATAGGAAAAGGAGTACATCAAGGCTGTATATTGTCAGCCTGCTTATTTAACTTCTATGCAGAGTACATCATGAGAAACGCTGGTCTGGAAGAAGCACAAGCTGGAATCAAGATTGCTGGGAGAAATATCAATAACGTCAGGTCTGCAGATGACACCACCCTTATGGCAGAAAGTGAAGAGGAACGAAAAAGCCTCTTGATGAAAGTGAAAGAGAAGAGTGAAAACGTTGGCTTAAAACTCAACATTCAGAAAACGAAGATCATGGCTTCTGGTCCCATCACTTCATGGGAAATAGATGGGGAAACAGTGGAAACAGTGTCAGACTTTATTTTTTTTTTGGCTCCAAAATCGCTGCAGATGGTGATTGCAGCCATGAAATTAAAAGACACTTACTCCTTGGAAGGAAAGTTATGACCAACCTAGACAGCAAAATGAAAAGCAGAGACATTACTTTGCTAACAAAGGTCCATCTAGTTAAGGCTTTGGTTTTTCCAGTAGTCATGTATGGATGTGAGAGTTGGATGGTGAAGAAAGCTGAGTGACGAAGAATTGATGCTTTTGAACTGTGGTACTGGGAAAGACTCTTGAGAGTCCCTTGAATGTGGTCCACTGGAGAAGGGAATGGCAAACCACTTCAGTATTCTTGCCTTGAGAACTCCATGAATAGTATGAAAAGGCAAAATGATAGGATACTGAAAGAGGAACTCCCCAGGTCAATATGTGCCCAATATGCTACTGGAGATCAGTGGAGAAATAACTCCAGAAAGAATGAAGGGAAGGAGCCAAAGCAAAAACAATACCCAGCTGTGGATGGGACTGGTGGTAGAAGCAAGGTCCGATGCTGTAAAGAGCAATATTGCATAGGAACCTGGAATGTCAGGTCCATGAATCAAGGCAAATTGGAAGTGGTCAAACAAGAGATGGCAAGAGTGAATGTCGACATTCTAGGAATTAGTGAACTAAAATGTACTGGAATGGGTGAATTTAACTCCGATGACCACTATATCTACTACTGAGGGCAGGAATCCCTCAGAAGAAATGGAGTAGCCATCATGGTCAACAAAAGAGTCCTAAATGCAGTACTTGGATGCAATCTCAAAATGACAGAATGATCTCTGTTCGTTTCCAAGGCAAACCATGCAATATCACAGTTATCCAAGTCTATGCCCCAACCAGTAATGCTGAAGAAGCTGAAGTTGAATGGTTCTATGAAGACCTACAGGACCTTCTAGAACTAACACCCAAAAAAGATGTCCTTTTCATTATAGGGGACTGGAATGCAAAAGTAGGAAGTCAAGAAACACCTGGGGTAACAGGCAAATTTGACCTTGGAATACAGAATGAAGCAGGGCAAAGACTAATAGAGTTTTGCCAAGAAAATGCACTGGTCATAGCAAACACCCTCCTCCCACAACACAAGAGAAGACTCTACACATGGGCATCACCAGATGGTCAACACCGAAATCAGATTGATTATATTCTTTGCAGCCAAAGATGGAGAACCTCTATGAAGTCAGCAAAAACAAGACCAGGAGCTGACTGTGGCTCAGATCATGAACTCCTTATTACCAAATTCAGACTGAAATTGAAGAAAGTAGGAAAAACCACTAGACCATTCAGGTATGACCTGAATCAAATCCCTTATGATTATACAGTGGAAGTGAGTAATAGATTTAAGGGCCTAGATCTGATAGATAGAGTGTCTGATGAACTATGGAATGAAGTTAGTGACATTGTACAGGAGACAGGGATCAAGACCATCCCATGGAAAAGAAATGCAAAAAAGCAAAATGGCTGTCTGGAGACGCCTTACAAATAGCTGTGAAAAGAAGAGAAGCGAAAAGCAAAGGAGAAAAGGAAAGATATAAGCATCTGAATGCAGAGTTCCAAAGAATAGCAAGAAGAGATAAAAAAAGACTTCCTCAGTGATCAATGCAAAGAAATAGAGGAAATCAACAGAATGGGAAAGACTAGAGTTCTCTTCAAGAAAATTAGAGACACCAAGGGAACGTTTCATGCAAAGATGGGCTCGATAAAGGACAGAAATGGTATGGACCTAACAGAAGCAGAAGATATTAAGAAGAGGTGGCAAGAATACACAGAAGAACTGTACAAAAAAGATCTTCATGACCAAGATAATCATGATGGGGTGATCACTCACCTAGAGCCAGACATTCTGGAATGTGAAGTCAAGTGGGCTTTAGAAATCATCACTACAAACAAAGCTAGTGGAGGTGATGGAATTTCAGTGGAGCTGTTTCAAATCCTGAAAGATGATGCTGTGAAAGTGCTGCACTCAATATGCCAGCAAATTTGGAAAACTCAGCAGTGGCCACAGGACTGGAAAAGGTCAGCTTTCATTCCAGTCCCAAAGAAAGGCAATGCCAAAGAGTGCTCAAACTAGTGCACAATTGCACTCATCTCACACACTACTAAAGTAATGCTCAAAACTCTCCAAGCCAGGCTTCAGCAACACGTGAACCGTGAACTTCCAGGTGTTCAAGCTGGATTTAGAAAAGGCAGAGGAACCAGATATCAAATTGCCAACATCCGCTGGTTCATTGGAAAAGCAAGAGAGTTCCAGAAAAACATCTATGTCTGCTTTATTGACTATGCCAAAGCCTTTGACTGTGTGGATCACAATACACTGTGGAAAATTCTCAAAGAGATGAGAATACCAGACCACCTGACCTGCCTCTTGAGAAACCTATATGCAGGTCAGGAAGCAACAGTTAGAACAGGACATGGAACAACAGACTGGTTCCAAATAGGAAAAGGAGTACATCAAGGCTGTATATTGTCACCCTGCTTATTTAACTTCTATGCAGAGTACATCATGAGAAATGCTGGTCTGGAAGAAGCACAAGCTCGAATCAAGATTGTCGGGAGAAATATCAATAACGTCAGATCTGCAGATGACACCACCCTTATGGCAGAAAGTGAAGAGGAACTAAAAAGCCTCTTGATGAAAGTGAAAGAGCAGAGTGAAAACATTGGCTTAAAGCTCAACATTCAGAAAATGAAGATCATGGCATCTGGTTCCATCACTTCATGGGAAATAGACGGGGAAACAGTGGAAACAGTGTCAGACTTTATTTTTTGGGGCTCCAAAATCACTGCAGATGATGACTGCAGCCATGAAATTAAAAGACGCTTACTCCTTGGAAGGAAAGTTATGACCGACCTAGATAGCATATTGAAAGGCAGAGACATTACTCTGCTAACAAAGGTCCATCTAGTCAAGGCTATGGTTTTTCCAGTAGTCATGTATGGACGTGAGAGTTGGACAGTGAAGAAAGATGAGTGCCAAAGAATTGATGCTTTTGAACCGTGGTATTGGAGAAGACTCTTGAAATTCCCTTGGACTGCAGGGAGATCCAACCCGTCCATCCTAAAGATCAGTCCTGGGTATTCTGTGGAAGAACTGATGTTGAAGCTGAAACTCTGATACTTTGGCCATCTCAAGTGAAGAGTTCACTCACTGGAAAAGACCCTAATGCTGGGAAGGATTGGGGGCAGGAGGAGAAGGGGATGACAGAGGATTAGATGGCTAGATGGCATCACCAACTCAATGGACGTGGGTTTGGGTGGACTCTGGGTGTTGGTGATGGACAGAGAGGCCTGGTGTGCTGCGATTCATGGGGTCGCAAAGAGTTGGACACAACTGAGCAACTGAACTGAACTGAATTTTTAAAGAAAACTTTAGACAGTCTTTCAAAGTAGCTGTACCATTTTGCATTTCCACCAGCAGTGCATAAGAGTTCCTTTTGCTCCACAGTCTTGCTAACACTTGGTGTTGTCATGTTCCAGATTTTGGCCATCCTAATATTACAGGTATATTGTGATTCTGTGTCATTTTCCTCGGCAGAATTATACTATCTAACTTGTGCTGTCATGAGCTGGGGGTCCCACTCTGGGACTCACCCTGGAGGACCCCTGTGGACCCCCGGACTGAGTGCAATGAGCAGAGAGTCCTTGTCATCACTTTGTGCATAGATGTCCATCAGGCAGCCTTGCCTGAAGGCATGTCCTGGCCAACTTGGAAGCTTTTGGAAACTATCAAAAGGCTTCACTGGTCCCTTAAGGATATGAGGTACATCATTAAGGACTGGAGTGGGAGGGGGGGTGGGCACTTTCCATGAAGGTGTGGTCCGGTGTCTCCCAAAACATGCTGCACATCCCAGAGTGCAGGAAAGGCAGCATCCCTGATTCGCCCCAAGACTAGTATGAGGGCCTTTGGCCTCTCAACGTGTCCTTTGGCCTCTCAAAAAGAAAACAAGGATGGAGGGACTGTTGGCCCTAGTCTTTCTTCTTCCCCATCACTCCCGATCCCCCTTTTCCAGTTCACACAGGGAGACGTAGGTAAAGCGTGTGAAATCATCTCCCAGACCATAGCCCTAAGGTCAAGAAGTTAAAGGTCAAGCAGAGGATATGGACTTTCTCTCTGGATATTTTTCTTTTACCAGCTCGGCTGAATTCTCAGACCGCCTCTCCTTGGCTTTTCTAAGCTCTCTTTGTCTTTTGCCGATATGACTGAGCTTAGAGGTTCACATGTTCCAGCAGTCTGTATAGATGTAAGAGTTGAACCATGAAGAAAGCTGAGCACCAAAGAGTTGATGCTTTTGAACTGTGGTGCTGGCGAAGACTCTTGAGAGTCCTTTGGACAGCAAGGAGATCAAGCCAGACTAAAGGAAATCAACCCTGAACATTCATTGGAAGGACTAATGCTAAAGCTTCAATATTTTGGCCACCTGATGTGAAGAGCTGACTCATTGGAAAAGACCTCAATGCTGGAAAAAATTAAGAGCAGGAGGGGAAAGGGATGGCAGAGGATGAGATGGTTGGATGGCATCACCAACTCAATGGACATTAGTCTGTGCAAATTCTGGGAGACAGTGAAGGACAGGAAAGCCTGGCATGCTGCAGTCCACATGGAGTCACAAAGAGTCAGACATGACTTAGTGATTAAACAAGAACAACAACAACAATTCACATGTGAGCATCCCTGACCTTTGGGTGGCCTGGGATGGACAACCAAGGCCAATGACATCTTAGCTTCAGAATGAAATGGTTTCTCTGGCCTAATCTTTCAGGCTAAGGTTGGTTCACCAACTGGTTTAAACTTTCTCAGCCCAACGACTCTGCTGGAGCTTAGTGTGTGGGATCAGAGCTATAGCTAATGATACACTGATCTCCTGAGATTGTCCTCTGTGTATATGCCCTCAGAGACTTCATGGGCAGGCAAAAGGTAGAATTAGGGTAGTTCGGCGTCCACTGGCCCATAGTCTCATACTCTCACCTCCATCGCCATAAATATCAACCCTACCTCAGACAAGAATGCTCCATCCACAGCCCAGAACAAACCTCAACTCACTGTCCACTCCTTTCTAAGCACAGGATGAGGATGGTGCCCAAGGGAGCTCCTGCTCTAAAGCTGTGAGGGTTCTTTCTTTTAGCAACTCAAAGAATTTGTCATAAAAAGAGATGTCGAAGTTTTTGTCACAAAAAGAGATGCAGAAATGAGAATTGCATTTAAGTGATGCCAAAATACATTCCAAGCTCATTTTCTGAGACTGTAAAATCCTTTCTGGGAAGCTTTGTAGGAGCTTTCTGTGTCATCAAGCTGATCTAATCCAAATTACTAGAATTGTTTTCTGTTCACTCATCACCTTTCTTAGCAATGCTCAGGAGGACAAAACAAACAAAAACACCACTGGGAAGCAAATCGAACATGTCATAATGCACAAGGCAGCATCCATCCACACCAGACAACAAGGATGATGCCCAGAGCATGTCCCCAGTGGTCCACTGGGAGAGCAGGCAACCTCAGAAGGCCCCCCACCCGCAGAATACAGCATGACCCATGCTGAGGTCTCAATACAATCTCGCTGGGAGAGCTTGATGTGCTTATGAACCACTAAGAGCTCCTGGAAGTGAGGTACCCCACATCCAAACAAGCCAAAAGGAGGGAGCAGCCCCAACATCTCCAAGCACTGGCCATTTGTGATGTCATCATTGGCCCAGGCTGCAGGTGAATGCTTTCATTATTTATCTTTCCTGCAAAATAAAAGATTCCAGAACTTGAAGCTTCTTTCAGTAATCCAAGTAGATAAAAAACTAGTGAGTTCCATGAGAAATAGCTCAGGACAATGAAACTAAGATTGACTTCCTTCAATTCCCCCTGGCAGGATCATCACCAAGCCCCCATCAGTCCTCAAAACAGGGATAAGTGAGACCTATTACTTTCCTGATAAGAGTTTTGATTTTTTCCTCCTGGGTGAAAACCAGGTAAATAAATAGAAAGGCTGCCTTCCATTTCCCCAATAACATAAGGCTAAACAAGAGCATGGTTCAATCACCTTCAGATATATTGGCAAAAAGGATGGAGTTGTCAAAATGAAGAAGGACAGCATGTGTATAAAAATTATTCTGCTTTTTGTCGTTGTTCTATTTACAATGGTCAGCACCTTTCGAACCTGAATTTGCTCATCACTGGGGCTGAAGTCTGGAGAAAAGCTGGAGGGGAGGGGAGGCCAACTGCTTCAGGAAGAGCTCATCGTTGCCTGTAGCTATTTCCTGTGTTTTCTTCCTGGGCCAAATACCAACACACCTGTGTCCCCAAGAAAAGGCAGAGACTGTGTAACCAGCAGAATAAGCAGGTTTTCCTCCTGCTGTTCTTAATGGATGGCTTATTCTTGCAAGCAGAAACATGTCATTCCAGTTTGCTTTCTAAACAAATGCTACCCACGTCGATCCTCAGCGTGACTGCATGTAGAAATACATGGGGTGGGGGGGGGGGGCTTACTATGTATATAAATATGCATTTCTAGGCCTCCCCACCTGAGATTCTGGTCCAGTTGGTCTTCCTGGTGCCCAGGAATCTGAATGCTGAGTAAGCATTTCTGGTGACGTGAAGTACTGGAGCGCAGATGGTAAAGCATCTGCCTGCAATGCAGGAGACCCGGGTTTGATCTCTGGGTCAGGAAGATCCCCTAAAGAAGGAAATGGCAGCCCATTCCAGTATTCTTGCCTGGAGAATTCCATGGACAGAGGAGCTTGGCAGGCTACATGTAGTCCATGGGGTCGCAAAGAGTTGAACACGCCTGAGCAGCTAACATTCTATCAAAGTTCACTGTTGTTCTTTAATCATTAAGTCATGTCTGACTCTTTTGCAACCCCATGGACTATATAGCCTGGCAGGTTCTGTCCACAGTATTTCTCAGGCAAGAATCCTGCAGTGGGTTGCCATTTCCTTCGCCAGGGGATCTTCCTGACCCAGATGGGCCTCCTGCATTGGCAGGCGGATTCTTTTCCACTGAGCCACCTGGGAAGCCCTACTTCCTTACTCCAGCACCCTAGACTAGAAAAAAAAAAAGAACTTGGAGATCATCTAACTCAGCTTCTTTGTTCTGCAGAGAAATAACATTGAATTGGAGAGAGAAAACCTGGCTTGATCAGGCAAGGCTGTGGCACTGTTCACGCTCAGTGTCTCTGCAGAGAATCTCTTGCCTCTGGACTGAATTTAGAATTAGGACAATGTTTCTGTAAAGCCTTAGAAACAAATATCCTTACAGAGGAAAAAAAAAGAGGTTATTAGGAGTCATCTATATAGAAAGAAGCCTTTGTTCAGGAAAGATGGCTTTGAAAAAGCAAATATTAGTGAAAGAGCCTCTATCAGAGGAAGTCCCGGGGCAAATCCGGCCGGGTGCTCGAGGACCAGGCTTTGTCCGGCCATCTGCAGTCTGTGTCTGAAGGCCCCTTGAAGAAGCAGGAGCTCGATGGCTAATGGATTTTGGACTCCAAATAAAAGGGAAACATGACTAAAGGGCCGAGGCGTCTGAAAGCAATTCTTAAAGAGAAAGAGCCCTATTGTGCATTCCTCCCAAACGGAGCTTAATTAGACCACACACACTAATGTCCCTGGGGGTCAAGGGAATGGGGAGGGGGCACCTACAATCCAATTCTTGTCTTTATTTCTAGATTGAGGAGGAAGGCTGAGGAATTTCAGGCTGCCTCATTGGCACTTCGGGCTTCCCAGGTGGCACAGTGGTAAAGAATCTACCTGCCAGTGCAGGAGATGCCAGAGAGATGTGTTCAGTCCCTGGGTTGGGAAGATCCCCTGGAGGAGGAAATGGCAACCCACTCCAGTACTCTTCCTGGGAAATCTCATCAACAGGGGAGTCTGGAAGGCTACCGTCCATGGAGTCACAAAGAGTCAGACACCGCTGAGCGACTAAACAGCAGCATTGGCACACACGGGCCCACAGATGCTCGGACAGTAGTGATGGTGCCCTTGGATTACCTGCAATGACAAGTAAACCCAAACTGAATGACTCTAGCCCCTGTGCCCGCTGCTCACCCTTCACCCCAAGTTCTATTGAATCTCAGGCTCTAGACCCAGGACAGATTTTTCTTTTTTACCTTTCCTTTTTTGGTGGCACTGTGCACTCACAGGATATTGGTTCTCTGACCAGGCACTGAACCCAGGCCCTCAGCAGTGAAAACACAGAGCCCTAACCTCTAGATCACCAAAAAGTTCCTAGCATAGACCTTTCTGAGCCTTTCATCCATGGAGCTGTCAGGCTGCAATGTGCAGAGTGTGGGCTCAATATGGGCTCACAGAGACCTAGCTGAAAAGGGGAATATAATTATTTCCATAATGTGGGGCCGTTATACTTCCTTTCCACTGAAATTGTACCCTGACCCAGGGGCCCTGGAAGAATCCTTAACAAAGTGAAACAGGACAGGGTAGGCCTCTCATAGCTTGAATGGTCGGTGGGCTGACTGAGATCCTGAGTTCACCACTTCAGTTGTTTAAGTGTCTGCATGCCTCACTCATCCATGGGTTTCTAACCGCAGGGCCTATTGTGCAGAATTTACAAAGTCGAGGCCCAGTGATCTGACTGCAGGTAGGTAGCGTCAGAGTTGGACATGACCCAGGTGTCCAACCTGCATCCTTCTCCATCACCATGTACCCTCAATGACACATCTTTTATCAGTGTTAGTTTCAGAATTGTTAGCTCTTTCCTGACTAAACAATGGCATCTCATCTCCCCTGTGTTTGTATGGAATCTTCTGGAAGATTTTGACATACCTCTATAGCAGGCACATCTTTGTGTGACCCCCAGTGGGTTATGACCTGTGTAATCTCCTCCTCCTGAGTGTGGATGGAACCTGTGACTTGCATTTGGGATGTCCTTTCCTGCAGTAGGTTGTGTTACATGAGATAATTACTTCCGTGGTTATGTTACAATATATGAGACTCCTTCATGGGCAACTAGAGTGAAAGATTCTCCTGCTTGTCTAAAGAAGTGAGCCACCAGGCTGTGAGACCACCAAGTGGCGAGGAGCTGCTGTAGCCTCCCAGTTCTGGCACTGAGAGCAGCCCAGTTAAGGGCCAGCTAGAAAACAGGACATCAGTCCTGCAGCCACAAGGACTGCATTCTGCCAACAACCACATGAGCCTAGAGAGCACCCCCAGCTCCTAAGAGGGATGCAGCCTTTGAGTCCTGCGTAGAGGACCCAGTTAAACCCCACCCGGATGCCTGACCTACAGGAACTAGGAGGAAATAAGCATCCAGTTGATTCTCTTTATGCATGATAGCTGTGTTCGATGATATCTTGGTGAGAAATGAACTTGTGCCTTTGTTCCTGAAGAAACACACGGCCAGATTCCTGCCAGGCTCTGGTCATATCATTCTCATCAACCAGTCAACACATAACTTTGTTTTCATGTGTGTTTCTGTTTAATATGTATGGGGCTCCCCAGCTGGAACAGTAGTAAGGAATCTGCCTGTCAAAGCAGGAGGTCCAAGAGACGTTGGTTTGATCCCTGGATTAGGAAGATCCCCTTGAGAAGGAAATGGCAATCCATTCCAGTATTCTCGCCTGGGAAATTCCACGGACAGAGGAGCCTGGCGGGCTACGGTCCTGGAGTCACAAAGAGTCAGACATGACTGAGCACGCGTGCACATAAGTTGACATTGAATCCACAGTCAACAGCGCAATAACTCGGGTCTGAATGAAGTTTTTTTGACACATATATTTTTTGCCATAAGGCACATCACAGCCGTCTTGTGCTCAGGACAGTAGACAGCACTTCTGCACACTGCTTGGAGACCACTTTAAACAGTAAAGTGACCAACAAAAAGTCCCAAAATGCAAAACACATGGCACTAAGTAGGCCACAGAAAGGACTCTTACAGGGACATCCCTCGTCTCCTTTCACCTCCGCTGGGAATGGGTACATCCAGTGTCTGGGATTTTTCCTCTCTGCAGATGTTTGCAAATGACCGTGAAAGCACTGTGATGATTGATTTTTCGAGGTTGCAAACAAATCTCATTTGATCTGTATCAAAAGCTTTAGCAGACACTGAATCTGCGAATAGCAAGGATAGACTGTAGGTCTAAACTACTAAGTTGTGGTAATTTGTTATGCGCAACATCTACCGAGTTCAGTGTCTAGCCTCACTCCTGCCGCTTCTCAACTTGCTTTACCATTCACTGTATGCTGAATGTGACTCTTGTTCTATCTGTAAGAGGACATGACATAAATCCTGTTCTTCTGACATAACCTTTCAGTGGCAAGTTTTATGGACCATTCCCAGAACTTCTCAGCATCAGGAAAGCACGAGGTGTCAGAAGGCTTTGCTGTGCTGCATTAATATACAGTCTCTTTAACAGATACATCCCATTGGCTCAGCCTGGCTTAAATACTAGGCCAAACCCTTTTGTTTTTCGTTCTCCCTTTTTTAAACTTTTTAATTTTGCATTGGAGCCGAGCCAGTGAACAATGTTGTGACAGTTTCAGGTGAACAGCAAAGGGACTCAGGCAGACCTGTACATGTATCCATTCTCCCCCAAACCCCATCCCATTCAGGCCGCCACGTAACACTGAGCAAAGTTCCATGAGTTTACAGCAGGTCCTTGTTGGTTACCCATTTTAAATACAGCAATGTGTACATGTCCACCCCAAACTGCCTAACTACCCATTTCCCCTAGCAACCATAAGTTCCTTTTGTAAGTCTTAAAACCAAATGGCTCTAGCCTTCTTCTTATGCTCTAAGAGCATTTTTTTCCTTTTTCCAGGAATCTCACTCTCTCCCTCAGGGGTCACAGAACCCAAGAGCCCACTCAGCATCCATGGACAAGTCACACACACCCTAGTGAAGTTCACTAGGATGGAGGGACAATCAGGAACGCTGTCCTGTTCTCTGGGCAGCCCAGCCCTCAGTTGCCATGGCCTTCGGCCTGCTGTGTGGTTCCGAAAGCCCCAGCTCCCTGGCTGCAAGTCTGTTCCCCTTGGTTCCTTATCATGTGTTTTCTGCAAGCTGAATTTATGCTTCAGTAAGACAGAAACAGGCCTTCCCCTCTCCCAAGACTGGTCCCTCAGCACAGATATACCTGCCACAGGAATTGCAATACCAGGCAGGCCACGTGCCCTGCCTTGTTCTGCAGAACTGCCCCTCAGGGACCCTGATGCCACACCCTACGGGTCAGCCTCAGCTTCTTCTTGTTGCTCCTATTTAACCACTAAGTCATGTCTGACTCTTTTGGAACCCCAAGAACTGTAGCCCACCAGGCTCCTCTGTCCACAGGATTTCCCAGGCAGTAATACTGGTGTGGGTTACCATTTCCTTCTCCAGGGCATCTTCCTACCCAGAGATTGAGCCTGCATCTCCTGCATTGGCAGGCAGATTCTTTACCACAGAGCCATCTGGGAAACCCCAGTCTTAGCTTCCTTAGCAGTAACTCGGTTGGTTGGTTGACTCACACGCACAGAGCCATCACTTCAGCCCAGGCTCATAGGGAGGCTGCTCCAAAGTGCTTTCTAATGTCAGTTCAGCTTTGTCTAAATCTCCAGATACGCGTCCCCCTCTCCTCACCTGCCCCTTCTCAGTCAATCCTCCAATCCAGTCTGCCCACAAAAGGAAAAAAAAAAAAGTTGCACAAATTAAGAAAAAGGTTCTTGGAGCAGGACAAACATTTCAGGACAGCGCTGCAGGATCAGCAAGGGAACAAGATTACCCTTATAAAAGAGGAAGAGCCATTGGATTATCCACCCAGTTAGTAGCATTTCCTCATCCCAAGGCCCAAGAGTGCTTTATCTGTTTTCCCCTGTGGCTAGGTTAATAATTATCATCTGCTTCAGTGCAGCAAAATGAAGGAGACTTAATGACCCATTTCACTGTAAGCACTCACTGCATTTCAGCACAAGCTTACAGAGTCGCCTCAAAAACTAAATTACACAGACCTGCTGTATGCTTGCAGGATGTAGGGAAGATCCAATAAAGCCATAATTTTTCCTTCTTTTAAGCCTCTGCACAAAACATATAGTTTTCCACTTCAGTTGATTTCCCCTGGGTTTCATATTGGTGGTGATTGATTTTTTTTTCTTTTATCATTATCAACTGATGCTACATTCTCAGATCACTGAACATTAACGATGTTCCAAGCCCATTTACAGAAAACTGTAAAAAGTTAAATTTGGAGAATGAAGGACAATGCATAAACAGCGTTCTGAAGCATGTTAGCACTTTCGCCTAGAAAAATGAAGATAATTGTAATAAATTATAACATAATTCTGCTGAAAATTTCATTATGATATGACTGAGATTTCTTCTTTCAAAATTGATGACTGAAATGAATCTTAAAGCAATAAAAGTAACCAGAGAATAAAAGCAGAAGAAAATCGTTGATATAAAAAATGTATAACCACGGGCTTCTTCAGGCAGAAAAAAAAAAGAATAGGACAAATCTATGCACCATTGACTATTGTCAACCTGATCATTAACTTATTTGCATGACTTTAAGGTACATCACTTGCTTGTAATAGTCTACCTGGCTTCCTGCTCCAGAATTCTTCCTCTCTCCATGGATGAAGTAATTTGACATTATTCTCATTTGACTCTTTTACCCTAGACTTCTCCTTAATGGCTACATTCCACACTATATTAAGAACTGTCACACAACGGCATTCTAAAAGTTATCTGAACTGCTGATGAAAATCAGAAGGTAAAGCAGCACTCTCCAAAATTTATCCTTAGTATTTTATGTATACTTCACCCTTTTCTAAAAAGTGTTTGAGACATCTCACTATTATCCATACCATGAAATACATTTCTAAGTAAGAGCAGTAAACAGTGAGATTAATGAGTTAAAGGATAAAAAGTACGACACAGTCTGCGCACCTGCATTAGTCAGCAAGTGGTGCAGAAGTGCTGGGTGAAACACAGGGACAGAATCTCAGTGGCAGACACCTACAAACACCCTTCTTGCTCAGCTTGTGAATCAACCAGGGTAGCTCTTATTTCAGGCTCCGGTTGCTCTGCTCCTCGAGTTTCCCATCCTCCTTCTGGGACCCAGGGTCAGTTGTGGCACATTATTCTCCTGCAATGACGGAAGCACAGGAAGGCAAATGGCCTCTTAAGACCACGTCTTTTAAGGCATAAGCTCTGAACTGGCAATTAAGTTCAGTTCAGTGACTCAGTTGTGTCTGACTCTTTGTGACCCCATGGACTACAGCATGCCAGGCTTCCAACTGCAGCATCACCAACTCCCAGAGTTTCACTCAGACTTATGTCCATTGAGGCGGTGATGCCATCCAACCAACTCATTTTCTGTCATCCCCTTCTCCTGCCTTCAACCTTTCCCAGCATCAGGGTCTTTTCCAATGAGTCAGTCCTTCGTATCAGGTGGCCAAAATATTGGAGTTTCAGCTTCAGCATCAGTCCTTCCAATGAATATTCAGGACTGATTTCCTTTGGGATGGACTCCTTGGATTTCCTTGCAGTCCAAGGGACTCTCAAGAGTCTTCTCCAACGCCTCAGTTTAAAAGCATCAGTTCTTCTGTGCTCAGCTTTCTTTAGAGTTCAACTCTCACATCCGTACATGACTACTGGGAAAACCATGGCCTTAACTATTATCACTTCCAATTTCCAAATCTTACAGTCCTGTATGAGTTCTTCTTATGAGCAAACTCTGAACCGAAACTGCACAAGGAAAGGAACTGTTGGAAATGTCATTTTCAGATTTAGACACGTATGGCAGTGGTGGGGATGGAGTGGTAGTGATGCTGCTGCTTGTGGTGGTGATAAGCTGACAGGAGATAATCTGGCATTGTAAGCAAAATGTTCAGTGCCTGAGCACTTTTCTAGAAACAGGTTAAAATTTTACCTTTGCAGTGTTCAGAGATCCATGCAATGGGGAAAGGATCAACTCCATGATCAAAGAGACCGCAAGATATGCGTTAGGGTGAAGGCGTTTATAATTCATTGTAGAGCAAGCCCTTCCATCTGATGTGTTATATCTTTGATCAGTTTCGAGTCACTCCTACACTTTATCTAATAATCCCACTGCTCTCTCTTTCCATGACCTTTATGTCTTATCATCTCTGTTATTTTCCATCTCTTTAATCTTTCAGAGAAATATCTCTGGCTTTACCTTTATTTATTTTTTAATCCCTAAAAGGTGTTCTTGTTCTGCAATGTTTTTCTTTTTCATACCGTCTTGTTCTTGGTTTATGAACTCAAAATTTTAAATCTCTTTGTTAGTTGGAGTATTGTTCTTAGCTTTTATTTTGTAACCTGAATCACCCTCTTTCTTCTGGAACCTTTTTTTTTTTTTTTAATTCCTTTTCCCTGGCCTTTCTCAGTTGAGGGTCTAGAGCTTCTTACCTGCCCTGTGAACCTTGATTCTCTGTTTAGGTTTGAGAAAAAGGGCGGAGTCTCTGGTGTTGGTTCTCCCTGTTGCTGGTCTATATGGTAATTGTATCAACTATTTTAGAAATCAGACTGCCTGATTTTTGTCTGGGTATTGAAAGGTCACCAGTTCTATGGGAGGGAGTAGGGGTGCTAAGCAAACCTCTCAGAACATCGATAACCTTACTGCATTCCCCTTAACGTACTCCAGAGAATGTCTTCTCCTCAGTACATTTACATCTGACAAAAAGCATCTGACTCTCCATTAAGTAATCCATAATTTCTCTGATGGTTTGCCTTTGCCAACTTCATATAGTCAAATTCCTTCTCTGATAATAGGGCTAAATGAACTAAAAATTAACACAGCCTTGTACTTTTAATATTTGCAAAGGCTACTCTCCCTTATCATACTTCCATTTCCAAATACGTAACATTTATTCTGATCCTTTTATTCTTCCAAATTAACATGGAATTATTTTGGTGAGTTTCTCCAAAAATATAATAGAGACTCTCTTTGAAATTGTTTTAATCATGTAAACTTTTGAGAAATTCTGTCATCCAAATAGCCTTATCATTCATGACATATTATGTAACATGGTGCTATTGTACATTTCTTGGTAAGTGTGATAACAATATTTATATTAATATCAGGTTTTCTTAATGGGCATAGAGGATATAAGGACTTGATTTGTACTTGTTACTTTCCTATTTAACCACTGAGCTGTATCAACAATCTACATATTATTTTGATTCATAATCTGAGAGTGTTTGTATATAATCATATTGGCTGGAAATAATTATGCTTTCATCTTCTTCATATCAAGTGTATATTCTTGATTTCTACCCTGTCCAGAGCCTCCAAAATAACATTGTAATATTAATATAAAGGTGATAATAGAAATTCTTATTTCTCATTTTGTTTTGCTGTGATTTCTCCAGTTATTCCTTGATTATGCTTCACAGAGATGTTTATCATCTCTGCAAATAGATTACTTTTTGTTTCACTTATTAATCTTACCCTCTTTCTAATTAATTAATTTCTGCTTTTATCCAATTCATGTTCTAATTCCCTGCCATGAATGACTACTTACCTATTTATTTTCTTTTTTATTTGGTAATGAAGAGTTTAGTTTTATTTTTTTTTATTTTTATTTTTTTTTCACTTTTCATACTTTTTTTTTCCTAGTTACATGTTTTTTGTTTTTTTTTCTTTTTTTTTTAATTTTAAAATCTTTAAGAGTTTAGTTTTAAAAATCAACCTTTTCTGATACGTCTGACAGCCTTAGTTGTGTCCTTGTTTTTATCATTTTCTAAAGAATCTGAGATGATATTTCATGGCATACTCAATACTTGGGAGTGCTTTTATTTTATTTGTAATATCTAAGTCATTATACTTTCTGAGTATTATAGGAAAAAGTATAATGACTTAGATATTACAAAACTGATAATTTCAAACCGTGATGCTGGAGAAGATTCTTGAGAGTCCCTTGGACAGCAAGGAGATCAAACCAGTCAATCCTAAAGGAAATCAGAGCTGAATATTCACTGGAAGGACTGGTGCTGAAGCTGAAGCTCCAATACTTTGGCCACCTGATGCAAAGAGCCAACTCTCTGGAAAAGACCCTGACGCTGGGAAACCTTGAGGGCAGGAGGAGAAGGGGTGACCAAGGATGAAATGGTTGAATGGCATCACTGACTCAATGGTCATGAATTGGAACAAACTCAGGGACATAGTGGAGGATAAGGAAACCTGACATGCTGCAGTTCATGGGGTTGCAGAGTCAGACATGACTGCGACTTAACAACAAGTATTATAAATTTTGAATTTTAGAAGATGATCAGCAAATAATTTTTGCTTTGGGGTGTTTGCTTTGGAAATGTTCCATGGAAAACTTGAAATAGCCCCAGTGCTGTGAGCTTGATCTCTGTGTTTAACTCCTGCTACCCCAGTGGGGCTAGTGGTAAAGAATCCACCAGCCAGTGCAGGAGATAGAGGAGACGAAAGCCTTGATCCCTGGGTTGGGAGGATCTCCTGGAGTGGGAAGTGGCACTCCACTCCAGTATTCTTGCCTGGAGAATCCCATGGGCAGGGAGCCTGGTGGGCCACAGTCCATGGGGTCTCAAAGAGTCAGACACGACTGAGTGGCTGAGCATCCATTATCACTGCGACAGGCTGAGTGAAGCCTCCTGAAGACAGATAGGTCTTGTATATGACAAAAGAGATGTTGCAGGTGTTATTAAGAATCTTGAGATGGGGAGACTATCCTGAAGTATCTAGGTATGCCTTAAATGCAATCACAGTTTCATTACAAGAGAAGGCAGGAAGGGAACAAAAACAGAAGAGGGAGGTGATGTGATAACTGAAGCACGATGCTGTGCTGCTGGCTTTGAGGCTGGAGGAAGGGGCCACAGCCAGGGGGAGCAGCTTCAGAACTGGAAGAGGTAAGGAAGCAGATGGTCCTCCTGGAGAAGGTGGTTCTCCTGACACCTTGCTGGCAGCAGTAAACTGATTCCAGACTCTGGCTGCCAGAACTATGAGAGAGTAAATGTGTGCCCTTTTAAGACACCAATTTCTTACAGCAGCCGCAGGCAATTAATACAAATAACTAATTTCCTTTCCATTGATCTATCACAGAGTGATGGTTATCAATCATTCTCCCTAATGACTCTATTTTGATGATTTCCTCCTGACTTCTGAAGTATTAATTTACAAATGTCAATGTGTTTATCAGTGCATGACGGCTAATGACTATTTTCAGAATCGTTACTTTTCATAATCTAACATGACTCATATTGCAGTTCTAAGGCTTCTTGAGTATGGGTGCTAATTCGCTTCGGTTGTGTCCAACTCTTTGTGACCCCATGGACTATAGCCTGAGAGGCTCTTCTGTCCATGGGATTCTCCAGGCAAGAAAACTGGAGTGGGTTGCCATGCCCTCCTCCAGGGGATCTTTCTGACCCAGGGATCAAAATTCACCTCTTGTATCTCCTGCATTGGCAGACAAGTTCTTTACCACTAACCCCAGCTGGGAAGCCCAAGGCTTCTTGATTGACATCTAAATTTTTTTTTAAAAAAGTTTAATTGAAGTGTAGTTGACTTACAGTATCATAGTAGTTTCAAGTACACAACACACTGATTCAATATTTTTATATGTTACTAGTGATTGCTACTGTCTAGTTACCACTGGTCACTATGCAGCTATTATATTATTGGCTACATTCTCTATGCTATACATTATATCCCTGTGACTTATTTTTTAATTTAATCTCCCTTACCTATTTCATTCCCCACCCCCCACAACCCTCCCCTCTGGCAACCACTTGCTTGTTCTCCTTGTCTATGAATCTGTTTCGGTTTTGTTATATTTGCTATGTGTTTTGTTTTTTTAGATTCCAAATATAAGTGAGGTCATACAGTATTTGTCTTTCTTGGTCTGACTCATTTAACTTAGCATAATGCCCTCTAGATCCATTTGTGTTGTCAAAAATGGCAAGATATCTTGCCGGGGTCCAGCCCCAGTGGATCCAGGGAATTCGAAGGAGAGACAGCATCAGCGAGGAGAGACTTATTTATTTAGAGATATAAAGAGAGATTAGGAAAGAATAGTGTAGTGGAGAAAAATGGAGGAGAAAAGAGGCTGAAATTCCTTGGTTTACATAGAAAGCCAATAAAGTCCCGAGACAAGGAACTTGCACCGTCTACATAGGCTGCAGGCACCCGCTTAAATAGTGGAGGATGTCCCACCTTGGGCTCCCTCTCACGTGGGTCTTAGAAGCCCAGGCAAATAGGTAGACACAGTGAGCCTCTATGCTCCAGATGGGAATTCAGCCTGAAAAGGGAGAATAAGAAAAGAATGACATGGGGGAGCCAAGCATCGGTGTAAGACCCACAACTTTATTTTCAAAGGCAGCTTATATACCCCAAATTGTACATAAAGAAATAATGGAATATGCAGAGTTATGCAGGGGCAGCAGTCCTGACCTTTATTGAGACCAGGCTTTCCTTTTGCATACCTTCCCATATAAAAAAGGTCTCAGGTGATTTACATTATCTTCTGGCCAAGAGGCCTGTTAACATGTTTATGGCTCTTTTCCTAGATAAATGTCTATCAAACAGAAAACTCCTTTTCCCTTGAAGTGTTTTTTTTTTAAATCTGCATCACCCTCAAAGTACTAAATAAAGTTACATTCCTGTATTACAAAGGTGCAGTGGGTCATAACAAAGAAAGTACTTAACTCAAAGATCTAATGTTGCTAATGCCTGGTTTTTCTTCATACCAACTATATCAACAAATAAAAGATATGAAAACTTGGCAGCAAGTATTGGTTCAACAATGAAACCCTTAATCAGTCCTATTCTAATGATTTTGACTCCTCGGAAGCCCCTACATTCCTAGGATGTTTTAAGCTTCCTGTGCCTCTTGCAGTCGGGAGGCTGTAAACAATCACATGTGTAGCTGTAAGAGTCCGGATAAACCTATCAGGCAGGCTAGAAAGCCATCAGAGGGGTTTTTGGATTGAAACACTCTTATTATGCCCAGGAGACTTATTATCTAAAAGCTCTAAATTAACTTTTTCTGGAAAAAGGTGGTGGGGGGACAGTTCAGTTCAGTCGCTCAGTCGTATCCGACTCTTTGCAACCCCATGAATCGCAGCACGCCAGGCCTCCCTGTCCATCACCATCTCCTGGAGTTCACTCAGACTCACATCCATCGATGCCATCCAGCCATCTCATCCTCAGTTGTCCCCTTCTCCTCCTGCCCCCAATCCCTCCCAGCATCACAGTCTTTTCCAATGAGTCAACTCGTCGCATGAAGTGGCCAAAGTACTGGAGCTTCAGCTTTAGCAGGTGGGGGGACAGCCCCCTGTTAATGTCAGAGGAGGAGGTGGAAAACATAACACAGTAAAACAGGCAGACTCTGGTTTTGGGGGTAGATGCTCGAGAAAATCCAGGGGGACCCCTGAGGCCTGATCCCACCTTTGCATTTGTGAGGCCCCCTTCCTCGTGACCTTTGCCATGGGCGGGACTCCCCATGCTGGCTCCCAGCAAGCTCTTTCTTTTTTCTATAACTGACTAGCATTCTCTTCTGCACGTGTGGTATATTTATTTATGTGTATACCACATCTTCTGTATCCATTCATCTACCGATGAGACAGGTTGCTGCTGTATCTTGGCTACTGTAAGCAATGCTGCAATGGACATCGGTGTGCATATGACTCTTCAGATTAGTGTTTTTATTCTCTTGATGTTGAAATTGTTGTCCTTCCTTTCTGCTATACGAGCTAGCCTCAGCCTGCCTTTGCCTTGTCCGTTGTGTATGTGGCTTCCCTGGTGGCTCAGATGGTAAAGAATCTGCCTGCAGTGCAGGAGACCCAGTCCGATCCCTGGGTTGGAAAGATCTCGTAGAGATGGGAATGGCTGCCCACTCCAGTGTTCTTGCCTGGAGAATTCCAAGGACAGAGGAGCCTGATGGGCTACAGTCCATGGGGTTGCAAACAGTGGAACATGACTGAATGACTTTCACTTTCCATACGGGTGTGTATTGACTGCTCCAGGGGGCATGTGGAGTCTTAGTTTCATGAAAAGGGCTCAAATCCGTGCCCCCAGCACTGGAAGCTTTGTCTTAACCACTGGACCACCAGGGAAATCCCTGTCCTTTATTTTAAATGGCAAAAGCACTCTCCTTCATTTCTGTCTCACATCATGTGATAGATTTTTGCTTCCTGTCACAAGACTGTTTTTCTTTGATATAGTAGAGTTAAATTTTTCAGCATTTATTACCATAATAAAAATGTCTGACTCTGTGTCTCCTACCTTGTTTTGTTATGACTTCTGCTTTATCACAGCTCTTTTTTCATTTTGTTATGTATACTCTGGTTTTTTTTTTTTTAATCATACCAGGAGATACTTCTAATTTTTTTCCAAATATTTATTTAAATGTATAATACCCTAATTATCTAGTCAAGAGTGAAGCAATTACCTTCATCTCTCCCTCTTACATAAGACAAAATTTATTACCCTTGATCTTTTCCTATGCTCTCAATTATTTCCTAGCCTTTGTTAAATTAATTGTGCATTATCAGCCTAGACTGATATTATACTACCATTGCTAATTTTAGTCATTCAAATTAAAAGCTGTTTGGATTTTTTTCTCTTTTGCGGACATCTTGAATATCTCGTTTTTCATTCAACAAATATCTGCTGAGGCCCTCCTAAGTGCTAGGCGCTGAGTGGTCAGGACCCACACAGCATCCGCTGGTCTTCAGGGGCTTTGGTGCTGGGCGGCCACTGTGTTCATGTCCTGCAGCTCTCACCCTGGCCTGTACTCCAGTCCCTGGAACCACCATGCTCTCTGGCCCCACACGCTTGAGCTTGCCCTTCACTGGGATCTCTGTTCATTCTTCCAGCTCTCCTTCAGCCTAAACCCTCCTCATCCACAGGTTCAAGTCAGACTTCAGCTTTCTCCAAGAAGAGCTGTCCAGTGACCCTGGGCCAGGCCTCCCACTTGGGTCTCACATGTCCCTCACTGAGACACCATGCCGCCATGCCACTGTGCTACCACACCCCCATGCTGTCGTGCCGTCAGGCCACCACCTCACGTATCCTGCTGCTAGCTGTTTGCCTGTTTATCTCTTCTGTCTCTCTGGCTATGGGCGCTGCTGCTGCTGCTGCTGCTGCTGCTGCTGCTAAGTCACTTCAGTCGTGTCCGACTCTGTGCGACCCCATAGACAGCAGCACACCAGGCTCCGCTGTCCCTGGGATTCTCCAGGCAAGAACACTGGAGTGGGTTGCCATTTTCTTCTCCAATGCATGAAAGAGAAAAGTGAAAGCGAAGTTGCTCAGTCGTGTCTGACTCTTAGAGACCCCACAGACTGCAGCCTACCAGGCTCCTCTGTCCATGGGATTTTCCAGGCAAGAATACTGGAGGGGGGTGCCATTGCCTTCTCCAGCTATGGGTGCTATAGGGGCATAAACCATTCAGGTTTTATTCAAAGTTTTACTTATTATTGCAATACCTGAAATCTTGAAGCCATTCATTACATGTTTATTAACAGAGAAAATGCAGTGTGAGTTTAGAAAATTTGTCAAGCAACCTAAATGTCCATCAACAGATGAATGGATAAAGATATGGTACATGTAAGCAACAGAATGTTACCTTGTCATAAAAAGAAAGAAATAATGCCATCTGCAGCAACATAGACGGAGTCAAAGATGATCATATCAAGTGAAATAATTCAGATAAAGACAAATGCCATATGATATCACTTTTATGTGGAATCTTGAAGAAAAAAATATATATATAAATGAACTTATTCCCAAAACATAAAGAGACTCACAGATACAGAAAACAAACATGATTACCAAAGGGGGACATGGGAGGAGGGATAAATTAGGAGGCTGGTATTAACATATACACACCACTATGTATAAAACAAATAGCCAACAAGGACTTACTACAAAGCACAGGAAACTATACTCAATCTCATGTAATAACTTATAAGGAAAAAGAATCTGGAAAAGAATATATATATGTATATTTATATATATATTCACATTTATATATATATAATTGAATCACAGTGCTGTACACTTGAAACAAATGATATGTAAGCCAACTATACTTCAATAAAAAATTTACAATAGTAAAAATTAAAAAATAATCATTGACACTGACCATTTTTATGTTGCCTGGAATATACCTTTAACTAATTATTTCAGGAAGAGAGTGTGAGCAGTAGTTTTGATCCCAGTAATGGACAGCAAGGAGATCAAACCAGTCCATCCTAAAGGAGATCAGTCCTGAATATGTATTAGAAGGACTGATGCTGAAGCTGAAACGCCAATACTTTGGCCACCTGATGAGAAGAACTGACTCATTGGAAAAGATCCTGATGCTGGGAAAGACCAAAGGCAGGAGAATGGGATGACAGAGGATGAGATGGTTGGATGGCATCACTGACTCAATGGACATGAGTTTGAGTAAACTCCGGGAGTTGGTGATGGACAGGGAGGCCTGGTGTGCTGCAGTCCATGGGGTAACAAAGAGTCAGACATGACTGAGTGACTGAATTGAACTGACTGATAACTAAAGATGACTTTGAATGCAGAGTCAAGAACCTGACTGGCTACAAAATTCTTTGCTCTTAGATGTTAATCACATGGTGGTAGTTTAGTCACTAAATTGTGTCTGAATCTTGCAACTCTGTGGACTGTAGCCTGCCAGGCTCCTATGTCCATGGGATTCTCAAGACTGAAGTGGGTTGCCATTTCCTTCTCCAGGGGATCTTCCAGACCTAGGGACTGAACCTGTGTCTCCTGCATTGCAGGCAGATTCCTTACTAACTGAGCCACCAGGGAAGCTGTGTTTATCACTTCAGTTCAGTTCAGTTGAGTCAGTCAATCATGTCTGACTCCTTGCGACCCCATGGACTGCAGCATGCCAGGCCTCCCTGTCCATCACCAACTCACGGAGTTTACTCAAACTCATGTCCATTGAGTCGGTGATGCCATTCAACCATCTCATTCTCTGTTGTCCCCTTCTCCTCCTGCCTTCAATCCTTCCCAGCATCAGGGTCTTTCCAGATGAGTCAGCTCTTCACATCAGGTGGCCAAAGTATTGGAGTTTCGGCTTCAACATCAGTCCTTCCAATGAACGCTCAGGACTGATCTCCTTTAGGATGGACTGGTTGGATCTCCTTGCAGTCCAGGGGACTCTCAAGAGTCTTCTCCAACACCAGAGTTCAAAAGCTCCAATTACTCAGCATTCAGCTTTCTTTATAGTCCAGCTCTCACATTCATACATTCTGTAGTGTGGACTCAAGCAAAGAGCACCCAGAGGTCAAAATCATCCTGTCGTCTCCAGGACCCAGCAGGCTGTTCTCATAAAAAAGGTGGACCAGGTGTAGTCCTTCATGTTCTTTCTCATTCAAACCCAATTCTGTAAAACAGACAAATAGTCATGCCAAACTCCAGATCCAATGGGGATGCTCAATTTCAGAGTTTAAATTGCTTTTATTTTCAAGATATCTTAATGAAAAGTGGAAAAGAACTTCTCAGGCCTGGTCAGGTAGCTCTACCTGAATGTCAAAATATGTGTCCTTATTTATTTATTTTTAAATGGAGGACAATTGCTGTACAATGTTGTGTTAGCGTCTGCTGTACAGCAATGCGGATCAGCCGGAAGTATACATGTATCCCCTCCCTTTTAGCCTCCCTCCTATTCCGCCTCACTTCCGGCCCTCCAGGTCGTCACGGCGCCCTGAGCTGAGCTCCCTGTGCTTGCAGCGCGTTCCCCTTAGCTATCGATTTTACATGTGATTGTGCGTCTGTGTCAATGCTGCTGTCTCAATTTCTCCCACGCTCTCCTTCGCCCGCTGTGTCCACGAGTCCCTTCTCCACATCTGCGTCTTTGTTCCTGTTCTGCAAATATTAGGTTCATCAGCACCACCTGGGCTTCCCTGGTGGCTCAGGTAGGAAAGAATCTGCCTGCAATGCAAGAGATCCAGGTTTGATCCTTGGGTCAGGAAGATCCCCTGAAGGAGGAAATGGCAACGCACTCCAGCATCCTTGCCTGGTGAATTCCATGGACAGAGGAGCCTAGCAGGCCACCGTCCATGGGGTTGCAAAGAGTCAGACATGACTGAGGGACTAACACTTTCAGTACCATTTTTCTATATTCCATATATATCAGTTAATAGATCATATTTGTTTTTTTCTTTCTGACGTACTTTACTCTGTAAACAGAATCTATGTGCATTCACATCACTGCAAATGACCCAATTTTGTTCCTTTTTATGGCGGAGTAATATTCCATTGTATATATGTACCACACCTTTATCCATCCATCCGTTGATGGTCTGTGTCCTTGCTCATAGGGAAGGAAGAGGAAGCTGGAGAGGGTCCATCAAATTGCTTGGCTGTGGCAGCACCAGAGTGGGATTGACCCCTCCTGACTTATCCCAGCACTGACATGAGGAACCTCACATGTGTCTTTCTGCCACCTTGCGCCCTCTCCACCACGGTCTCCCTGCCTGTTTACATAGATGTTTCTCTTGAGCCATCTTTTTTATCTCATGGCTTCAGTGCTCCAGAGTTAGGAGAGATTTCAGACCACATGTGGTTAGTGTTTGTTCTCTGGGACTAAACACACACCTAGGACCCTGGCAGGCCTCGAGTGCAGGAGCAGGCACGCTGTGTCACTGGGCTCCCTCTGGGCAGAACATGGGGGCAGGGAGGCCCCTAGGTCACAGGGACCAAGTGAAGAAGGACATCATGGGGCCAGTTAAGACCCCTTTAGGCTCAATGCTCTTTCCAGATGATCAGAGGGTCCTGGGGGCAAGGGCTGTGCCCGGGATCCGTGAAAGCCTCTGGTGGGTTGAAGGGAAAGTGATGCATTCACAGCACTGTCACAGGGAAAGGGGTGTGACCTGTCCCCTGGCTGCGGTGGAAGGAGTAACCACCCTGTGGGTGCTGGATGCTCCCGTGTGTCCACAGTTCACAAAGCACAGGGCCCCCGTGGGTTTTTGTCAGGAAGATGTGAAGACACGACCACGACTCCCACTTAGGAGTCTCTGGGTCGATAAGAAAGGTTAGCCTGTACCCATGCATGCATGCATTGGAGAAGGAAATGGCAACCCACTTCAGTGTTCTTGCCTGGAGAATCCCAGGGACAGAGGAGCCTGGCGGGCTGCCTTCTATGGGGTGGCACAGAGTCAGACATGACGGAAGTGACTTAGCAGCAGCAGCAGCAACCTGTATCCCCCGCATCTTGGCATCCAGGTGGCAGGAGGGCATCACCTTTCCACGCCCATCTGCAGCTACAAAGACAGTGCACAGCCTTGACGCCACGCCAGGCAGCTTGGCCATTTGCCATAGCACAGACTCAGGCAGCTGATCAGCCCATCTCAGTTCCTGCTTCTGGGCAGCCCAGATGATACATCATGGGATTACCGGAGGGTTAAGTCAGACAGCCACATAAGGCATCTGACACAGGAAGTGCTCCTGAACAGGGAGCGGCTCCCAGTCCCTCTCTGGGCCACCCAGGCCGAGCCCCCGCCGACCCCAGAACACAACAAAGGCCCGAATGACTTGCAGGAGATCAAAGAGGTCAGCCGCAGCTAAGCTTCCATCTCTAAACCTTCTGAACAGGAAACCTAGGCTGAGAGGACGTTTGAATTGGCTCACTGCGAGAAACAATATTTGCTCGAGGTTAGCTCCTGCGTTATGAATTTTTAACCTCACATAAATCAAACTGTAGAAATGGACAAAGGCTGAATTTCCTGTGCCAGGACCAAAATAGAAGCTGCCTCTGTCTCTTAAACAATTTTGATTATGTTTCCATAACCAAATCCTGCTGAGATGAATAGCTGGAATATTTATATTTAGGTCTTAAAGTTTAAGGTAAAATAAAGGGGAATGGTCGGGCTCCTCAGCGCTGAGGTCATGCAATCACTTCCACTTGCAGAAACAATGCCATGACCAGGCTGTGCAAAGGGCACTCTGCACTGGGGGCCAGGGTTTTACTTCTCCACGGTCGTTGATTTTCCCCAAAGCTGTTGACACCGTGTCCCCACCACTGAATGATTGATAGAAAGCCCTCCCCGCAGGGAATCAGTCCTTAGCAAGGTTGAAAGTGGATCCCTTTGTGAAAGCTTTAAACTGAGAAATATAGGCAGTTTGAAAGATCCATGAGACAGAACCTTTTAACTGCAGAGGACGAGATTCTAACAAAATAATGCTTTCATTAAGCTGACAAATGTATTTTTAGCAACTCTTATGAGTTACAAATTTAGGAGAATATAAAAACAACAAATATAAAAACAATCAAGAGATTTTTCTTCTTTCAACCTGGTGGAAAAGCAAGATATGAAAGCCCCTGATTTCCCAGAAGGCAGAAAGAGGCCTGAGTTTAAGAGCATTACCAGCAAATGTTACTGACTCCTAGAAGCAGGAAAGACGTCACTATAAGAGGTGGAGTTGGAGCTGACCTTTAGAGGACAATAAAGATTTTCAAAGGAAAAATGGAGCTGCAGAGGCCAAAAACATTGCGGCTAGGCTGACTCGAAACTGGCCAGAGGGTGTGAGGTGAAAGTCCGTGATAAGGGGCTGGAAAAATAGATCGGAGGCCAGGACGGAAGCAGCTTGGGTTCCAGGCTCAAGTTGGAGCCTCATAGGAAACTGGAGGCTTTTAAAGGTATTTAACAAGAGGGTTGATACGATGTCAGCAGCGTGACAGTTCATCCATTCCCTCCTTAACAAGTAATTCCTGAGATCCTCAATGAGGGATAAAACGGTGGAAACAAAACGCACAGCACCTTGGCCCCCTGGACCTGACAGTCTTCTGGGTGACAAGCATTAATAAGCAAGCCCGTAAGTTCATGTATAACTAGAAGCAGAAGCAATCCCTGGGTGAGAAGTTCAGGATAGAGTCCAAGGATGGCTGGGGGCCTGATTTATCCTCGGGGGGTGGGGTGCAGAGCTGAGCCTGGGGCGGGGGTAGCTGAGCAGAGCATGGGGCTCAGTCCTGACCTTCCCCCTCCCCTGACGGTCTCTAATCTTCCTCCAGGACCTCCGAGAAGCCAAAGCTGCCCCGAAACCAGAAGGCAGACGACCCCGGGCAGGAGGTCCCTGTGGCCCCAGGCACCGTGGAGTCTTTGAGCCAAGGCCAGTGTTGCACCATAAGGAACCTTGAGCTTGCAGGGGCCTGAGCTGAGGAGGTGAGAAGCCCTGGGGAGATGGAGGAGGTGGGGGCTGCAGGTGGGGGGTCACGAGGCTGGTGGGGGGTGGGGAGGGGACTTGGACTCTGCCCTCCTGATCCTCACACTTAGAACAAAGCTCACTTAGAACAAAGCTCAAGGGCCAAAGTGGGGGCTGAGATTCGCTGTCCCAGAGGCTGGCCTACCTCCTTGAGGACTCCCTGCCAGTGACGGGGACACGCTGGTGAGGACAGCTGCAAAGGGGGGCAGGCCAGCACTTGGAACTCACCTACCCTCTGGCCCAAGAAACTGAAGCCAGAGCGCAAGGTTCACACACACACACACACACACACACACACACACACACACAAGGGGCAGGGGCAGCCTGGAATCAGGTTCAGAAGGTAACAAAATCCAGGTTGCTAAGGCAGGAAGTGAGGGGCTCTGGGTAACTCCCCAGTGGAAGGATTCCTCCAGACCACCCCCACCTCGCCCCCATCACCAGCAGAAACCAAGTCCAGCTTCCCCTGCTCTGACCCCCCGGACATCCCTATCCTCTGACCTGCCCCCGCCAGGTGTGACTCCCACGTGCAAATACCCACACACACCCACATGGACCGGAGAATACTCGCACGCTCTTGCTCCTGCATCCTGTTACACACTTGCACACACACCCATGCACACACACCCGTACTCTCACACACTCAACAGACACTCCCATCCTCCATCCACCCACAGTTGACTGTCCCTGCACAGCCCTGCCGGTGGACGCGCCCCTCCTTGAGGCCTCTGCACTGACCCCCTGACCTGCCCAAGACGTCCCGGGAGGCCCACGTCCCTCTCCCGGGAGCCCTTGTCGCAGTGTCAGTTTCGACTTTGTTCCCCAGGTCGTGGGATGAATTTCCCACCTGCCCTTGAGCAGAAGGTGGGCTGCGGAAGGGCCGCCCTGACGCTGCCTCAGTCCGCCCAGTGTGTTTCAGGCCCGGCGCCCAGCACGGTGAGGGCACGTGGTGCTTGATCAAGGGGGATGGGTCGATGGATGGATGGATGAAGCCAGGCAGGCTGGGATGGGGGAAAGGCCAGAGGGGAAGAGAGGCGGACACACAAACAACCCGGGGAGGTGGGCGGAGGCCGCAGGCTGTGTGTGGAATGGTGACACATGTGCTATCTACAGATCTGGAGATCGCCGGTCCTCTAGGTGCATGGACGAGTGAGTGCTGGAGCAGCCACCTCCTTGAGGCTGCCTGTGGGTGGGCACCTGCCCGCGGGGAGGGCAAGTAGGCCCACCTGGGAGGGAGGGAGAAAGTGAAAGTGAAGTCGCTCAGTCGTGTCCGACTCTTTGCGGTCCCCTAGTCCATGGAACTTTCCAGGCATGAATACTGGAGTGGGTTGCCATTTCCTTCTCCAGGAGATCGTCCTGACCCAGGGATGGAACCCGGGTCTCCTGCACTGCAGGCTTTACCGTCTGAGCTACCAGGGAAGTGCCGTGGTACCTGGGAAGTACCAGGGAGGGAGGGAGAGCTGGGAGAAGAGCTGGAGGAGGAAGAAGCTCCTTTCTGCTCTCCTTCCAGGCTCTGCACATCTGCCAGGCAAGTCCCCTGCACTC
Organism: Ovis aries; assembly: GCF_016772045.2. Taxonomy (NCBI): domain Eukaryota; kingdom Metazoa; phylum Chordata; class Mammalia; order Artiodactyla; family Bovidae; genus Ovis; species Ovis aries. The sequence goes on along the minus strand of NC_056054.1, from coordinate 6,363,959 downwards.
ACTAGTGAAGGCCTGACTGACCCTCTCTTGGCAGTGGGAGGAGAGACAGAGGCACTGCGTCTCACTGGGGACTGCTGATCAAAAGCCTGGCTTGCAACAGCTAGGGTGGACCTTCAAACTAGACAGACAATGATGCTGCTTCCCCGCATCTAGTGGAAATCTGTACAGGTGTTTCCTGGCAAATCTGGTAAGCTGTCTCTAAAATAAATTTGATTTAAAAGAAAAGTAGGCAACAGAAGAATGTAAATTTTTTTTTCCCCTTTCTCGTTATTGTGCCAATGCTTCTTTGTTTTCACCCTAGATTCCCTAGCTTCTTTTGATCTTACAAGTGATTGAGGACGATAGACCGCCATCATCTAGCTGAAAGATGGCATCTTCTACTCCAGTGATCCTCAATCTTCCCAGTGCGTTGGAAGCACCCTGGGGGAACTGTATAAACCTACAGGTGCCCAGCTTTGTTCCTGGAGATTTAGCATCAGTTCATTAGCACTGGGGCGGCTGTGATTTTCAAAAGCTCCCAGTTGCTTCTAATGTGCATCCAGGGTACAGAGCAGCCGCTAACTGGTGTCTAAGCTGATATCACTTCACCCAAAGCCTCAGTGGCTGTCCAGGTGCCCAAACATTTCTACCAAGAGCAAGTGTCTAGAAAAGACACAGTCAAACCCTCAGTGCAGTCAGGAGGGCACAGCAGGTGTTTTGAGCCCATCAGTGGTTTAAGTCCAGTCATTTTAGAATGATTTATTTTTACAAAGCAAACATAACAACTTTTAAGGTGGATGACATGTTAGCAGAGGGGGGTACCAAGGGGATTTAGTTTGATAATAGAGAGCAGAGAGGTAAGGACAGAAACTCTGATTAGGAGTATGTCCATGTTCATGTTAATTATTCACAACTGTTTCTCTAGAATTTCCATTAATTCAAGTTGTTTTCTTTCTCAAATCCAGTGAGATCCCAAAGCAGTGAGTTTTTTTTGAAATATGGACCGATGCTGAGAACACCACGGCCTCTTTTCCCTTGTCAAGGATTAGGTCTTCACTACTTTGATGTAAGCTGTAGACACAGGCTTCATAAATATAATCATGTGATTTTTATTCATATTCAAGAAAGACTGAGCTTCCTTTTGAGAGAACATGCCCCTGAAGAATCAAGTTTCTGCAGAGGGAAAAAAGGGGGGGAGGTGATTGTCTTCATCTTGAATTGCTTTGGCCACGATTAGATTTCAGCGTGAAAAACTGGGGCAGCTTGTTCAGTGTGAGATGGGAGGGAGAGGGGCAGAGCTGCTGGGAACTGAGTCATCACAGGATCATCAAACCGCCCCAGCCCTGCTCCCAGGTGTGACAAGGGGCGGGTGGAGCAGGTGATACCCAGATACTGACCACCCACCGGAAGCTCCCCCCGAGGTCTCAGCATCCAGACAGCTGTGAACAGATGGAGCTGTGCACGTGGATATGTGCCCTGTGCCCGCATCTCAGTTGCGCCGTCGTCCTCCATGGCAACGCAGGTGACGCTGTTCCCGGTAAACTAGAATTATTTCCACCATGGCTCACCTTGCCTCTTGCTCTCCCTTTTAGGAACTTAATATCCAAAAGTGCCCATTGATGCAAGAGGCGATTAAATATATTTATTTGAACAGCTTTCGTTGCCTCTCTACCAGAGTGCATACCTCTCGGGGTAGTGCTGGGATTGTCTAATCCACATGTGTATCCTCCAAGCCTAACGCGGCACTTGACATGTGAGAGTTTTCATCAAGCACATGAATCCATTTGCATTCAAATATCCATGTTTTCGGGCTCCCCTAGAAGCTCAGTGATAAAGAATCCACCTGCAATGCAGGAGACTTGAGTTCAATCCCTAGGTCAGGAAGATCCCCTGGAGAAGGGAATGGCTCCCTACTCCAGCATTCTTGACTGGGAAATCCCAAGAACAGAGGAGCCTGAGGGCTACAGTCCACGGAGTTACAAAAGCGTTGGAAAGGACTTGGCAACTTCACAACAACAAATCTATGTTTGCACAAAAATCTATGTATTTCTTTAAGGGGAGTGTGACTGGACACACCAGCACACAGCCCATTTGCATTCTGTCTGCATGGTCTGTATTTATAAGAAACTGCTTAGGACTCACTCAAAAGCCCCATTTTTGTTGTCTCTGATTTAAACAGAAATCTCAAAAAGAAAAGAAAAAAATTATTCAAGTGAGAACTAGTTGTTTTTTACTCTCTGGGTTTTGTTTTGTTTTGTTTTGTTTTCCTCCTAATGAAACCTCTCAAGAAATTCAGTCTTCTAGTGGAATTAATGATTTTATTTACTGTGCTCATCACAAATGGGTTTGCTTTTCCTCCCCACCACCCTGTCATAGATCTGTTTCTAACGAGTTTGACACAGCATCCTATTTTGAACGGTCAGAAGTGCTTTTTCCTACAGTTAAGAAGACAAAGCATCCATAGCTATTCTTGTGGATCATTAAACATCATATTTCCTCCAACGGCATAGCAGTAGCCTACACTTGACATGAGGGCGTGTGGAGGGCAGGATGTTGGTGTCATAATCCTTAGGAATATGTCACCTTACAGAGCAGAAGAGAGTTTGCAGATGGGGTGAAGTTAAGGGTCTTACGATGGGGGATTATGCCAGATTATACAGGTGGTCCAGTGTCATCACAAGGGTCCTTATCAGAGGGAGGCGGGAGAGTCCGAGAAAGCGACGTGAGGACAGAAGCAGAGGTGACAGAGACAAAGAGAGGGAGATTTAAGGATGCTTCACTACTGGCCCTGACCGTGGATGGATGAAGGGTGCATGAGCCCAGGAGTGCAGGGGCCTTCGAAGCTGAAAAAAGGAAGGAAATGAATTCTCCCCTAGAGCCTCAAGAAAGAGCCCAGCCCGCTGATTTAAATTTCTCACCTGCAGAACGGAGTGGGAGTCAATTGCCACCCAGGAGGACACCACCTCCTTCGACAAGTGTGTTAGTCACTCAGTCCTGTCCAACTCTTCACGACCCCATCAACTACAGCCCGCCAGGCTCCTCCGTCCATGGAATTCTCTAGGCAAGAATACTGGAGTGAGTTGCCATTCCCTTCTCCAGGGGAATCTTCCTGACCCAGGGATGGAACCCAGATTTCTTGCATTGCAGGCAGATTCTTTATCATCTGAGCCACCCAGGGGGATACCACCTCCCTGGCCAAAAAATGAAGTGAAGTCACTCAGTCATGTCCAACTCTTCGTGACCCCATGGACTATAGCCTACAGGTTTCTCCATCCATGGGATTTTCCAGGCAAAAGTACCAGATGGGTTGCCATTTCCTTCTCCAGGGGATCTTCCCGATCCAGGGATTGAACCCAGGAAGCCCCTCCCTGGCCAAGGAGCCCCTAAAATACCCCCAAACGCTCCAGGGACCAAATGGAGCTGTGTTCTTCTTAGGCTGCACTGAGCCATGGACCTCTTCCATACCCCATAAGGAAAGATAAAAATGTCCTTTCCCCAGTTCTTTTGCACTTTATCACCTGCCTTTAGGAAAATAACCCAAACGTTTTCAGCTGCACTGCCCCCTCCCCAAGTTCCCTCCCCGTGAGCCTTGCCAATTACTCAGGCAGATAGAATGGGGCAGGGATGGGGTGGCTGCAGGTCCTCACCAGCCTCGTGGTCAGTGTCAGTGGAAGCTCAGAATCAAGCTGGACACTTATGTGTGTGTATACGTGTTACATAACTATACTCTTCTGACAAGCACAATTTTGCGTAATTTGCTTCTTTCTGCCATTTTATTATGAATATTCCTCCATTTAAAATTTTTGGAACATTTTTAAATTTTTGCACAGACTCCAGTGTGCTGATAAATTGTGATTTGTCTCTTCTCACTGGGCATCAGTGTCCTTTGCATGCTTTTTCATTTTACATGGTCCTGCCAGGAATGACTTTCCATGTCAATGATGGTTATTAGCCTTGGGGTGAAATTCAGGGGTCAGAGGGCAGTGAAATTTTAAGCCACACTCTCATTATGGAAACAAATGGTTCAGCCCAGTAGGGAACTGACAAGCAAAGCAAGAGTGGTTGTTCTTCGGGAGGTCAGGTTGGTCCCCTCGGAATCATAGCAGGTGGATGGCTGTCTTATGCTTAACTGTGTATATGCTCATATATATGGTATTTGAAATATATATGAAATGTGATATGATATATGAATATATATCTTAGAAATACTTTTGCTAGAAATAACCCTGCAGCTTTAGCTGTCAGCTCCTCCATCATCCCCTAGAGATTTGTCTCATGAGTGTCGGGAATAGATTCTGCAAAATTACAGATAGAGGAGGCAGCCTCCAGGGATGCTGAACAGCAGCTGACCCAGAGAGAGGTCCTTCAGGGCATCTGGCGAAAGCTCTGTATGGCCACAGCACAGACCTGACCGCCGGTCCTTTATGTACTGAACCTTAGGATTCAGCCCAGGATACACTCAGTTGCTAGAGATGTCACAGCCCTCGTCAGCTTTTAGGCAAGAAAATGTACATTTCTTCCAGAAATTCAGGGAAAGCTTTGGTCCCTATAAAACAGAGTCCAAAACAATGGAACAACTGGACGATTTTCAAGTCGCCGTACTCAGCCCACTCCACTGATTCCTCTCACACCTGCCTTTTTATTGAGACGTGTACAATTATGTGTATTTTCTTGGCTTGGACACAGACTTATATGTATCAGGAGACTCGGTAAGGAATTCTTGTACCATATTCAAGAATATCAAATAGTACCCAGACACTGCTTTGGCTCGCATGCATGTGAGAACTGCTGATATGTGAAAGCAGCCTGTGAAAGGATTTGTTTGCTCCCTTCAGTAAATATTCCCTGGATGAGGCCCTGAACCAGAACCTGGAAGACTTAGTCGAGGAAGACCAGTGTGGTCTCTGCCTCACCTTGAACCCTGGACACTTTATCAACGGCGTGAACTGGTCCTTAGCACGAAGACCATTGTTATTAGCCTTCATAATAATGTCCCACAGAAGTAGCCTTGGGGACACTCTTGTTTTCTGACATTCGACTCCCTCCCATTCCTCGCATCTCTTTGCAGAGGGTCCCGCTCACCCTGGTGCTCTGTCCTGCCCCGTGTTTTGCTTCCATCGGAAATGCCCACCTGCGTGTTTCCCTCCCCACTCCGCCCCCAGCAGACATCACTCAGCCAGCACTTCACGGCTGTGCTCGGAAGTGGAGCCTCACCGAGACTCCAGGCAGAAAAGGTCTCTTTGCAGCTGCCTCTGCGCTGGCGCTCCCAGCATCAGTAAGGGAGGCGGCAACTCTGCGCGTCTCCACCCCTCTCCTTTCTCCAGATGTGAGCTGACCGAGGACTGGGACTCTATCCTTTCTGCCTCCCGGTTGAACGGCTGAGTGAGCGAATGAATGAGAACCATGTGATGCATACACACCTTACCCATGGTGCACATCTCCTTCCATTGCTATTGCTAGAAAGTGGGCTTTGAGTTGTTTTTCCAGTAGGAGACACTTGCCTGACCCCTGCTCTGATGTCAGAACAGGAGCCTCAGTGAGTAAGACACCTGGACACAGAGGTATAACATGTGTCTATGAGAAGGACCAGAGGCCTGGAGCGGGGTTAGAGCTGTCGTCCTGGGCTGGCTGGCCCTGTCTGCTGGCAAACAGGCCCCAGGAAAACTGTGCCACAAAGCACGAGGCAACAAATCAACTACATCACCACTCTGCACAACTAGATGCTGAGTGTAACCCGCACGTCATCTGGGCCTCCATCCCGGGGAGACTTGGTGGAACTTAACAGTAAAGAATCCGCCTGCAATGCAGGAGACTTGGGTTTGATCCCTGGGTTGGGAAGATCCCCTGGAGGAGGGCATGGCAACTCACTCCTGGAGTGAGTGGAATTCTTGCCTGGAGAATTCCATGGACAGAGGAGCCTGGCAGGCTACAGTCCAAGAGGCTGCAAAGAGTCAGACACAACTGATGACTCACACACACACACACACATGTACACACAAGCAGGCGCACACGCACACACCTGCACACACGCACACCATCCCAGTGCCTTAGCCCACGGCTGCCTGGAACCCTCCCCCGGTGTCTGGGCTTCTCTCGCCTCTGCGCCCCTGGCCTCACAGGCAGGCACTGACGCACACAGCATCTTGCCTCGTCAGCACTTTCCAGCACAAACTCCATTCGCAGGAAGCGTGTGAATTTTGTCTGTCGTGTACTGAAGATGCTGTTTGTCAGAGCAACAGTCCCACACACCCCACACAGAGACCATCTCCTGAGTTTCCACATGGCTTCCTTCCGGTACAGCCAAGACTCACCCCACCTGATTCGAGGCCCATAGTCATTCTGTCCTTGGTCCCTTTAAGGTATTAGCTTCTATCCGCAGTCAATGCACTAAGAAAACTTCTCTAAACATAGAGCTCGCTGTTCCTCATTCTCTCATCATGGACTTTTAGAAATTTTGAGTTTCTTCATCTCATTTCAACCAATATGCAGTGGAGCCTAACTGTTCACCTCTCCCCATCCACAGGACTCCCCTTTAGAAACCGGTAGAAATAAAAATAGTCTGACTGTTGAGTTCAGTTCAGTCACTCAGTCGTGTCCGACTCTTTGTGACCCCATGGACTGCAGCACTCCAGGCCTCCCTGTCCATCACCAACTCCCGGAGTTTACTCAAATTCATGTCCATTGAATCAGTGATGCCATCTAGCCATTTCATCCTCTGTCATCCCCTTCTCCTGCCTTCAATCTTTCCCAGCATCAGGGTCTTTTCAAATGAGTCAGTTCTTTGCATCAGGCGGCCAAAGTATTTGAGTTTCAGCTTGAAAATCAGTCCTTCCAGTGAATATTCCTTCCTTTAGGGTGGACTGGTTGGGTCTCCTTGCAGTCCAAGGGACTCTCAAGAGTCTTCTCCAACACCACAGCTCAAAACTGTTGAAAAGCAATGACCATTTCCACTTTTCTACAAAGTCAGAGCTTTCTGAGCAGTGTGGTGGCTACTCCAGTGAAAGGTGTTTGAATAGCCATGAGCATTAGAAGGCGAAGACCGGGACCGCTGGAGAGACTGACAGCTTTCTCACCCTGGAGACCGATGTTGACCTTCCAAAGGGCGAGGGACCTGGAGACCTTTGTTCTCTCCCTGAGAGCAGAGTGTTTGTTTATATCCCAGAGCACAAGCTCTTTTTCCTTCGGGGTTGTGGGGAGAAAGAGCAACTGTGACTGCAGCTCTTATATCAGCTTCAAGATTCAGAGTCCTGAAGTCCCTCCCCTATGGTACAAACTCCCAGGCATGCACAGCTTTCTGGATCTCAATGCAGTTCCCTGATGAGTGTGGGAAGCCAGCACTAAGATGGCTGGGTCAGTAATTAAGAGTGGATCTAGGATCCGTAACCTTGTGTTTCCTAGCAGGACAAATAAGTCTGGGTATAAAAACATGCACAATGGTACAAGGACTTTCACCTATTTTGCAATTTTAAAAAATATTTTACTTATTTATTTTTTAATTGTAGTTTTGGCTGTGCCGTATCTTTGTCACTGCATGCGAGCTTTCTCTAGTTGTGGTGAGTGGAGGGCTATTCTTCATTGTGGTGCATGGGCTTCTCATTGCGGCAGCCTCTTCCATTGTGGAGTGTGGGCTGCAGAGTGCACGGACTTCAGTTGTTATAGCGCATGGGCTCAGTAGTTGAGATTCCTGGGCTCCAGAGCATGGCTTAACAGCCATGGTGCATGGGCTTAGTTGCTTCTCAGCATGTGGGAGCTTCTTGCACCAGGCATCAAACCCATGTCCCCTGCATTGGCGGGCAGATTCTTAACCACTGGACCACAAGGGAAGTCCCTTTTTATTGCAGTTTGACAGAGAATGAATCTCTTAATTTGAACTGCATTTTTTTTCCTTTCAATTCAGCAGGGTTTAATAGTGGAACTTTGTGGATCTCACCAAAAGGTCAATGACAGGATAGCAGGCAACAAGGAGGGCTTAAGTTCCTTTTTCAAATGCTCTTCTAATGTGTTGTTGACTAAAACACTGGGAGGTCACCATGATCCAAACAGGCCATCAGAAATAAGTAGAGTTTCACTACACAACTATGCGATAAATAACAAAGATATCCTAACTGTTGTTAGGACAACAGACATTACAGGAAGCCACCGAGAGTAGTATGACTCTCAGTTTCAAACGTGAAATGTAAAGGATTGTGCATCTTTGAATCAAGTAAATATGAAATAATCTTGACCTTAAAGAAATGGAAGGGGGAGAAGAAACAGTTATTCTTGTTCACTCAGTCCTGTCCCACTCTTTTCTACCCATGGACTGCAGCACACCAGGACTCCCTGTCCATCACCAACTCCCAGAGCTTGCTCAAACTCATGTCCATTGAGTCAGTGATACCATGCAGCCATCTCATCCTCTGTCATCCCCTTCTTCTCCTGCCTTCAGTCTTTCCCAGCATCAGGATTTTTTACAATGAGTTAGCTTCTTGCATCAGGTGGCCAAAGTATTGGAGTTCAGCTTCAGCATCAGTCCTTTCAATGGATATTCAGGGTTGATTTCCTCTAGGGTTGACTGGTTCAAAATCAAAACTAGCTGCTGAACAACTATCAACAGGAGAATGTTGGATCCCATAAAAAAAAAAAAGATACCCCATGTCCAAGGGCAAAGGAGAAGCCCCTGCAAGATGAACACTACTGGGCATAAGACGTGGAAGAGCCTAACGGCCTAGCAGCCCTGCTCCACTTTATGAACCTGAGGGCATCATTTTCTCTTTCTCCTGATAGATGATATCAGTGCCTTTATCCCAGAAAGATGGTGTTTTGGAAGGATATGTGCTCATCTTCCCTTGCGAGAACACCAAACTCTCAACTAGCTGTGGAACAACCATCAACAGAAGAATGTTGGATCCTACCAAAAAAAGAAGAAACAGTAGTAGCAATTAACTGAAATTATTCTACCAACAATTTGAAGAAAAACTTATCTAATAATCACCATTAATTATCGCAATGGAGATTGTTAAGATAACTTGGGCCAATTTCTGAATTCTCCTTTCTCTCAAAATTCTCAATAATTAATGCCCTCAAAGACTTCGACATATGAAATGTATATGGCCTGGCAAACAGAACAGTACATGAGCAAGTATAGATGGCTCAGTGGCAAAGAGCCTGCCTGCCAATGCAGGAGACACAGTCCCTGGGTCAGGAAGATCCCTGGAGAAGGAAATGGCAACCCACTCCAGTATTCTTGCCTGGGAAATCCAATGGACAGAGGAGCCTGGCGAGCTGCAGTCCATGGGGCCACAAAGAGTTGGACACAACTGAGCAACTAACACAGTGGTATAGATACAAGTAGGAATTGATATGAGATATACTCCAGATAGAAGTAGGTTAAGGGTATCCCCCAGCTGCTGTGATTCCACACTGTGGGAGTGAAGCCCGCCTGCACAATAAGTCTAGGATGCTAATAGAAAAAATGTGCACGTATTGAGGTCTGAGGAAGGCATTCCAGCTTGTACCTGAGTTAGCTTGAATTTTATGCTAGCTATCAATAATGCAGTCTGTTTGTGACCTCTCAAAAATACATTGTACATCTGCTTTAACATTAAAGAAAGTAGTGCATTGACCAGAAGTGAACTATGTCCATGTTAAAAATAAAGATTAAATGCCTCCTTTCCTGGGACATCAATACTGGTCCTGCTTTAATGATAAGACTCCCTTCCCAGCTGCCAAGGCCATACTGACCGGCTCCTGGCTGATTTGTTTTTAAACCTTGAACAAACATATCCCTGACTTGTTTGATGTTCTTTGTTCTAACAAAATATAAAACTATAGCTAAAATCATGCTTTTCCTGAGCAATTTCTCAGAGTTGTTTGAGAGGCTGTCTCCTGAGGCAACAGTCCTCAGTTCAGTTCAGTCGCTCAGTCGTGTCCAACTCTCTGCGACCCCATGAATCTCAGCACACCAGGCCTCCCTGTCCATCACCAATTCCCAGAGTTCATTCAGACTCACGTCCATCGAGTCAGTGGTGCCATCCAGCCATCTCATCCTCTGTTGTCCCCTTCTCCTCCTGCCCCTAATCCCTCCCAACATCAGAGTCTTTTCCAATGAGTCAACTATTCGCATCAGGTGGCCAAAGTACTGGAGTTTCAGATTTAACATCATTCCTTCCAAAGAAATCCCAGGACTGATCTCCTTCAGAATGGGCTCGTTGGATCTCCTTGCAGTCCAAGGGACTCTCAAGAGTCTTCTCCAACACCACACTTCAAAAGCATCAATTCTTCAGCGCTCAGCTTTCTTCACAGTCCAACTCTCACATCCATACATGATTACTGGAAAAACCATAGCCTTGACTAGACAGACCTTTGTTGGCAAAGTAATGCCTCTGCTTTTCAATATGCTATCTAGGTTGGTCATAACTTTTCTTCCAAGGAGTAAGCGTCTTTTAATTTCATGGCTGCAGTCACCATCTGCAGTGATTTTGGAGACCAAAAATATAAAGTCTGACACTGTTTCCACTGTTTCCCATCTATTTCCCATGAAGTGATGGGACCAGATGCCATGATCTTCGTTTTCTGAATGTTGAGCTTTAAGCCAACTTTTTCACTCTCCTCTTTCACTTTCATCAAGAGGCTTTTAGTTCCTCTTCAATTTCTGCCATAAGGGGAGTGTCATCTGCATATCTGAGGTTATTGATATTTCTCCCGGCAATCCTGATTTCAGCCTGTGCTTCTTCCAGCCCAGCGTTTCTCATGATGTACTCTGCATAGAAGTTAAATAAGCAGGGTGACAATATACAGCCTTGATGTACTGCTTTTCCTATTTGGAACCAGTCTGTTGTTTCATGTCCAGTTCTAAATGTTGCTTCTTGACCTGCATATAGGTTTCTCAAGAGGCAGGTCAGGTGGTCTGGTATTCCCATCTCTTTCAGCATTTTCCACAGTGTATTGTGATCCACACAGTCAAAGGCTTTGGTATAGTCAATAAAGGAGAAATAGACATTTTTCTGGAACTCTCTTGCTTTTCCAATGATCCAGCAGATGTTGGCAATTTGATCTCTGGTTCCTCTGCCTTTTCTAAAACCAGCTTGAACATCTGGAAGTTCACAGTTCACGTATTGCTGAAGCCTGGCTTGGAGAATTTTGAGCATTACTTTAATAGTGTGTGAGATGAGTGCAATTGTGCAGTAGTTTGAGTATTCTTTTGCATTGCCTTTCTTTGGAATTGGAATGAAAACTGACCTTTTCCAGTCCTGTGGCCTCTGCTGAGTTTTTCAAATTTGCTGGCATATTGAGTGCAGCATGCCCTCAGGTTTCCAAATGCAGAGTGGCAGGGACCAATCACTAGAGCAAGATGGCAAGATGGCAGGTGATCTGAGGGCAGTAAGGGCCCTGGGGTCCTCACCTGGAGCCAACTCAGTGGTTCCCATTGGCACCCCTGAGACAGAAATGGGGCTGCTCCATGGAATGGAGCCTGCACCCATATAGGGAAAGGAAACCTCAGGGCAGGGGGTGGGGGACGCAGCACCACACTTCCTGGCCAAGAGCCTACCTACCCAAGAGGCGAAAGTTACGCATCTCATTGCTCATGGTCCATCTCCAGAACCCTCGCAGTAACTGGCACCTAGAAGCTACTCAGGGGCTGTTTCTAAAGATTTTTTTTTTTCAATGTGGACCACTTTTCAAGTCTTTATTGAATTTGTTACAATACTGCTTGTTTTATGTCTTGGTTTTTTGGCCACAAGGCCTGTGGGATCTTTACTCCCTAACCAGGAATCGAACCCACACCCCTTTTCATTGGAAGGTAAAGTCTTAGCCACTGGACCACCAGGGAAGTCCCTCAGGGGCTGTTGATTTCATTCATGTCACATAAATTTATTGAGAGCCCAGAAAGGGCCAAGCACTGGTCAGATGGTTGGGAAATCAGAAATGAACTAAGGGTACCAAGCCCTGATCCAGAGAACTGTATAGTCACAAAGACCGCAAACAGATGAGTAGGTCCTGAGTCAGGGTGATGAATACTTGGAAGCTCAGGGAAGCAGGTGAGTGAGGGAGCTGTTAGGGTGAAGATGAGGGAGGTGGCTGCTTAAATAAAACGGCAGGAATCACACACACACAAGTGCTGTGGGTCTAACCTCCCTCCGTGTTCATCAAAACCCACCCTCTCCTCCACCTGATTCAACCTGAGGCAGCAGATGTGAAAACGCACACACAGGATCTCTAACAGCTGCCCCTCAGAGCTCCGCAGTGAGCAAACACTCGCTGATAAGAATTCGAAGCAAAGACATCACCAGCTGGGTAAGAGACAAAGGAATTACAGCAAAGGGCGCAACTCTGATGAATTAGAATAAATGTCCTCTAAACTGTGGACTTGCTCGAAGGAGCAGAAGAGAATTATCTCCAAAGTGCTGTTTAATACACAATTTTTACTCTTAAAACGATGGGAGAGACAAGGTAGCTCTGGAATAAGAACTTCAACCTGAGGTCAGTGAAAATTGCTTGCGGTAGAAAAGCTATTACCAAATTTTAAAACACAATAAAAGAGTTTAATAAGGTGTCCAGTTTATAAGATAAATCTATAAAAATCAATAGCTTTTGTTTTACACCAATAATAACCTGGCAGAAAATGTAATGGGAGGAAAATTCCATACACAATCATAACAATAAATATGAAATACCCAGGCAATTCTCTTGAGGTGTGTTGAAGTCCTAGACAGAACGTTTTAAAATTTATTTGTGGAGGAGAAGACATATCACATTCCTTAAAGGGAGCAGCTGATGTGTGCTGGATCTTCGGTGCTGTGCACTTGTGTTCATTTGTTCTGGCGTCTGTGTTCCCCACAATGCTGTAAACACAATGATGTCAGAGACTCCGTGTCACTCCCTGCTGTGTTCTAGTACATGGACATGGATCATAGCAGGTGCTCAATAAATACTAGCTGGGTTAATGCGTAGACACAGAGATGACCACAGATCCACATTGTTTTAAAGGAACCTCTAGAGAATCCAATATTGAGCCCTGGAGTCCAAAAGAAAGACTTCAAACGACAGTGGTTCTTAGACAGTTAGGAATTTATTTTTCCAAACATGGTATTATTCCTGGAACCTTGACCAAGGGTGTAAATATTAACCTCTTAGGTAGCATTTTTGGCCTTGGGTAAAAGTGGCAAAGGGTGCGTCCCCACAAAAATGACCATTCTTATGATCCCGTGAAGTGACAGAGCCCAGAAGGCACCCTCTGATTCCTTAGCAGTGCTGGGGGCCAATGAGGCTCTTTAGAATGTTCTAGAGACTTCATTGGAGAACAGGAAATGCCTTCAGGAATTCCAAGGTTGATTATGCTAATAGAAACAGAAAGAAACCTTTATTTGAAACCTAACCTGATAAAGGTGGATGGGGACTGCAGCCATGAAATTAAATGACTCGCTCCTTAGAAGAGAAGCAATGACAAACCTAGACAGCATATTAAAAACCAGAGACATTACTTTGCCTACCAAGGTCTGTATTGTCAAAGCTATGATTTTTCCAGGAGTCATGTACAGATGTGGGATGAAATGATAGTTGCACAGTCGTGCCTGACTCTTTGTGATCCTGTGGACTGTAGCCTGCCTGGCTCCTCTGTCCATGGAATTCTCCAGGCAAGAATACTGGAGTGGGTTGCCATTTCCTTTTCCAGGGGATCTTCCCCATTCAGGAACTGAATCTGGGTCTCCTGCATTGCAGGCAGATTCTTTACCAAGTGAGCCACTAGGAACACACATTAGGGATACCATACAGATGTGAGATCTGAACAATAAAAAAGGCTGAGCACCAAAGAATTGATGCCTTCAAAGATGTGATGCTGGAGAAGACTCTTGACAGTTCTTTTAACAGCAAGGAGATCAAACCAGTCAGTCCTAAAGGAAACCAACCCTGAATATCACTGGAAGGACTGATGCTAAAGGTAAAACTCCAATACTTTGGCCACTTGATGCGAAGAGCTGACTCATTGGAAAAGACCCAGAAAAGCTGGGGAAGATTGAAGGCAAAAGGAAAAGGGGGAGACAGAGGATGAGATGGTTGGAAGTCATCACGGACTCAATGGACATGAGTTTGAGCAAACCCCATGAGATAGTGAAGGACAGGGTAACCTGGTGTGTTGCAGTCCATGGGGTCGCAAACAGTCAGACACAACTGAGAGACTGAGCAACAACCTGACAACTGCAATCTGCTTACAGGGTGGGGATCAAGGTCATAACCCACATAGCAGTGGGGCTAAGTCTCTCTACCACCTTTTTCTTGAAGATACTGGCGAGGGAGGCGATAGGAGGACCACTTGGAGCATATGCCCCAGTGCTTAGGAGAGGACCCTCATCAGTCTTCAGAGAAAAGCTCAGAACCTCGCCTCAGGGTAAAAAACAGAGAGTATGACCATTCTGCCTATTAAAAGAGAGAAACAGTTTGGAGTTTGCTGTGATTAGTTGGGGAGAGCAGCTGAGCTGAGGAGAAAGGAGAGAGTGAGCAGGTGGGAGGACATGTGAGCCCAGGTTGGTAAGAATAGTCAGGAACTAGGAACTTCCCTAGTGGCTCAGACGGTAAAGAATCTGCCTGTAATGCAAGAGACAAGGGTTTGACCCCTGGGTCAGAAAGATCACCTGGAGAAGGGAATACCCACTCCAATATTCTTTGCCTGGAGAATCCCATGGACTGAGGAGCCCGGCGGGCCCCAGTCCATGGAGACAGGCCTGAACTACTAACTTAGGAACCAGAATTCTTAGGGCTCACTTTAGCCAGGCATAGAGACAGATGGTTCTGGAAGTGAAGGAGAGGAGCTGAGCCCCACACCTGGATCTACGCAAAGGATAGGAAGTGGATGTGGGAGGGAAGAGAGGGAGGATTCAGTTCTGCCAAAGGTCAAGCATGATGTGCAGAAACGAAAGGGAGCCTTCGAACAAAGAATTGAGAGAACAACGGGATTACTTGGTGAAACTTACAAGGAGGTTCCAAGAAAGCTCATCTGATCCAAAGCCACCAACAACAGGTCTGTCTACCATGCAGAAAGTGATGGACATTTCTCCTCCTCTGCAGAACAGACAGACTGCCGAGCTCAAGCCTGGCAGGAGCTTTGCAAGAGCCTGATTCATTTCCAACCTGGAACTTGTCCATGAATTACTGAGAGACTGGCGGGAGTGGAAATACCGCAGATGGGGACTGATGAGAAGAACTGGGGATGTCTGGACTAAAAAGAGAAGGTCTGGGAGGATGAGATAATCATCTCTAAAACCAGGACGGGGATGTGCTTATCAGTTGTTATGATACGGGAGGGCGAAATTGGAGTCAGAAGACAGATGGGGCAGGAAGAAATAATTTGGCCCAATATGAGTGGGATGTCTCTGCTATTTGCGAAGCCTGGATATGAGAGTGACTCTCTGTGCACATAGCAGAGAAAACAGAGGCAGTAAGAGCCTGCCCTGCCATGCTTTGTAGGTAATCAGGGTATAGTGTCCAAACTGAAGTGGGGAGAGGCACTTGCATGTGCTAACTGGCATGAGACTCCCTTACTCCATCTCCCCAAGCATTCCAGTGTGGACACCCTCCCCAGAGCCCCTCATGGGAAAAGAAGCTCCTCACAGAGCAGGAGACGGCTCCCTGCAGCAGTGGTCATCAGACATTTGGGGATTATTTCTAGAGTAAGAACGGATGCTGTTGAGTGAACATGGGGACAGGCAAAGACCCCTACCAAGGTCTCACAAAGACCCTTCTCAAGTGGCTCCTGCTGAGGGCTGAGGCTTGCAGATGTCTCCCTTCCTGAGTCATGGGCTTAAGGGCAGAGAATTGGGAAGACAGGGGTTGCTCCCCTGCACAGAGTAACTGCTCATGGTCTCAGGTGTTCCCAAGGAAGCCTGAGTGATCCACATGGGGGTCTCCTCACACTGGACTGACTGGGCTCTGGGAAGATCTTTCCTCAGCCAAGTACCTCAAGGCCATTCTGAAGTGGCTTCAGAATCTTGACCTCAGACCATGTCAGGCAGTTACAAAGAGAGCGCTGGTACCTTCCGCCAGGTGGGGAGGCTGGGCAAAGCCTAGTCCCATCACCCCTAGTAACCATTCAGGGACTACCATGAGACCAGAAGCAAGACACCTGGAGACTTGAATTCCAGGGGGCAGTTTTCATAATCATGGTCAATATAGCACCCTCAACCTAGGCCTGAAGAAGAAGTTAGACTCTGGAGCAGAGATCCCAAGCATCGCTGAAGACTCCCTCTTAAAAAGCCATTTGCTTTAATCTTTTTGTGTTGCTAACACCCTTGGTCTTACTTCATGCATCCCCCGACCCACCCACCCTCTGCCTGGAAAACTGGGTTATATAACATTTGAGCTTCATAAAGGTCTCTAAACTGAATGCTCCAGGGTAAAGCCAGGCTCTCAAATGATCCAAGACAAAGAAGAACTGAAGAGCTAAATAGAATGTGGAAGTTCCAAAGAGCAGATTGAGTAACAATATTTAGAACACTGCCATATACGGTTTTCTGGATCCTTAGATACAATTGCACAGGGAAAATGGGGTTTATGTAGCTAAGCCTTGCTTAGATGGGTATAAAAAAAAGTATTGACTTAAAATTTATTGCCTTGTGGTAAGGAAAACGCTACAGCGAGAGTGTCTCATCAATGCAAAGCTGACCCGAAGCTCCTTCACAGGATCAGGTTCAAAAGAGTCCAAAAGAAGGATGTGAACCATGTCATTTGCTCTTATTGCTCCAACCATTATACTTAAAGTGACATGTTTATTTCTTTGTTAGTAAAAATTAGAAACTAACGTTCTCTCGAGCACAAAACAGCTGAGTCGAGAGGGGGCTTGATTAAGCAAGTAAACACTTCACAGAAGCACTCTACCATTTGGCTAAAAAGACAGTCACTGCTCAGGAGGCCGCTGGGACTGTCATAGCGAAAAACACCATGTCACCAAGACAGAGTGTGTCAGAGGAGGGTAGACTGGGTTCCATAGTCAAATCTGTCATCTCAGAGCAGGCTAGCTTCCTCTCTTAACACAGACAGTAACTGAATATGAACAGCTCTGATGCTGTGTTCTCAATCTATGGTTCAAATCATCTTTGTTTTCTCCAAGCCCCACTACTCTGGGAAGAAGGCAGGAGTTTTTTGAGAAGAGCCTTGTGCTTGCCAAAAAAAAAAAAAATCTATAGGAAACAAAATTTCGCAAGGGACACAAACCAACTCTAAATAACTTAAGTGGAAGAAGAAAATGAACAGCTCCCAACCCATGGGACAGAGTGAGGCTGGCGATAGGTCTTGCTGCTTTCGAGTTCTCTCCCCCTCTCTTTTCTCTCTGTCCCTCTCTCACACACACACAGTTTCTCTCTGCAAGTTGTCCTTATTCCCTTATTCCTGGGTCCAGGAAGTCTATTATACAGCTCAGAGCATCTGTCCCCCGTAAGCCTAACAGCCTTACACTTCCTAATCAGACAAGGCAATGACTTCTCCCCACTTACAGCATTTTACATCACAGGGAAAGACTCTAGGTGGACAACTGAGGTCACAAACCCATCGATGGACTCATCACTGAGGCCAGGAGCTTGGATGCTCTGATTGCAGCCCCTAGTAGAACCACACGGCTGGAGTGGGAGGAAGGGAAGACTCTAGAGGTAGGGGTGATCTGCCTCGGAGACAGAACATCATCTACAGGGCACTGGCAAATTATTGTTCAGCCTTTCTGTGCAGACACGAAGGGCAAAGGAAAGGTGACAATTCACTGGCCGGCTGGGCGGTCCAAGATGGTGGCCACTAAGCCACATGTGGCTACTAACCCTTGAAATGTGCATGGGGTGTGCTGTGACTATAAAATACACACTGATTTCCAAGACACAGTAGGAAATGAGTGAAAAAATCTCATTAATAATGGTTTCTATTGATTGCATATTGCAATGATAATCTTTCAGCTGCTGCTGCTGCTGTTGCTAAGTCTCTTCAGTCGTGTCCGACTCTGTGTGACCCCATAGACAGCAGCCCACCAGGCTCCCCCGTCCCTGAGATTCTCCAGGCAAGAACACTGGAGTCGGTTGCCATTTCCTTCTCCAATGCTTGAAAGTGAAGTTGCTCAGTCGTGTCTGACTCTTAGCGACCCCATGGACTGTGGCCCACTAGGCTCCTCCATCCATGGAATTTTCCAGGCAAGAGTACTGGAGTGGGGGGCCATTACCTTCTCTGAATCTTTCAGCTATACTAAGTTAAATAAAATATATTGTTGAAATTAATTTTACCTGGCTTCAAGTGTTACTTTTTTAATGTGGAAGTTAAAAAATTCTGAATTACATGTTCAGCTCGTATTCTTTTCCCACTAGACGTGGCTCCTCTAAGACTGAGGATCTTGCCTTGACCACCTGAGACCAGAATGTCTAGTAAGTGCTAGGTGTACATAGGGAGAGGGTAGGATGGACTTGACTTTCTTTCTGCACAAGTTTGTCAGTAGGGTGTTTGGTTCAGTGACATGATTGTTTTTTTAGCTCTAGCCAGAGTCCCTGCTTGGTATCCCCAAGCCATGCCCTTAAAAGAATCATATTAGGGCTTCTCTGGTTGTTTAGTGGTTAAGAATCTGCCTTGCAATGCAAAGGACACAAGTTTGATCCCTGGTCCCAGAGGCTCCCACGTGCCACAGAGCAGCTAAGCCCGTGCACCAGAACTGCTGAACACATGCGTCTAGAGCCGGGTGCTCCCCAACAAGAGAAGCCACCGCAACGAGAAGCCCGTGCGTTGCAACAAAGAGTAGGCCCCGCTGGCAGCAACGAAGGCCCACCACATCTAAAATATGCATAAATAGATGAGGGAACTGTATCAAAGATCAGCATCTGTTTCCAGGGTCAGGGGGGCAGCAAGTGACGACTGACACGCATAGCTGTGACTCTTCAGGTTTCCCAAATCCATAAGTAAGTCCATCAGCCAGCAAGCCTTCCCTTCCATCTCATAACTCAGGTTGAGCAGGCTGAAGGGTGATTTGGGGTAAAATGTGCTCTTTTCCTATGTCATGGTGTCACAAAGATTTCAGATTGTGGATGCAGCTACTGCAGACGTGATGTATGGGCCATCTGATGAAACCAAGCAGATTTTCTGTTGGATGCCAGCGTGTTTCCTATGTGTAACCCATTTATTTTTTTTTTCTTTTCCTAGGAAGCCCATGGAGTATGCCGAGGGGGACGAAAGTCTGGGTTGGAAGACTCATCGTCTGGTGCTGAGAAAGCTTGAGCTTTACAACTCTAGATGATGCGACCTCGCCTCCTGCCATATACAGAACGCACACAAGACTTTGCATGCATTACCAAGCTCCCCTCTCAGCATCCCAGGAGAGGAGGAAGGCAGTGCTCTGCCTTCTGCTTGACAGGAGGAGGATGTAGAGATGTCTATTTTAGTCAAAGCCTGCCCCTAAAAGCTTGTGACCTAAAAGAAGCCCTCCAACCTTCTGCCTTCTGGCTTTTGTCTCAGTTACATAATAAGACATTCAAGGACACTTCAGAAAATGCTCCCAAATGCAAACTGCAGCATGCCCTCCAAAGGGCTGCCCACACCTTGAAAATAAAAGACAAAGCTTGCCGCGGCCTCTGAGACCCCATGGACCCTCACCACAATCTGGCCCTCCGGCTCATCTCCTGCTGCTCTGCACACTCTGGCCACATGAACCTTGCTGTTTCCCAAAGAGATGGAGCTAGTCCTCCCTCAGGGCCTTGGCCTGGGTGGTGCCCTCTGATCTCTCCTCCTCACTTCTCACAGTAGACTTCCTGGATCAACTCTTCTAAACCAGGACAAGCCCGTCCCACCTCCAGCTGGGCTCTAATGCATTAACTAGTCCTATTTTCTCTGGGACGCAGATTTCTAGCCGAGTCACCTTTCATCTGCTTAGTGGTTGATTATCTACCTTAACCTGATAAAACGCAAGCCCCTTGAGGGCAGTGACCCTGTTGGAGATTGTTTTCCCCTGAGTTCCCAGAGTCCCCAGCCTTGCACAATAGGGAAATGAACGAGATTTAATACACATGTGCACACACAGCTGGAGGAGAGCATAGGAATATATCTGTATTTATACCTATACTTATATCTAACCGACTTGATACCTCTGTCTCACCGGCTTAATGGACATGAGTTTGAGCAAGCTCCAGGAGTTGGCGATGGACAGGGAAGCTTGGAGTGCTGCAGTCCATGGGGTTGCAAAGAATCAGACACAACTGAGCAACTGAACTGAACTTAACGGAACAGATACCTCTATTTATATATCTATACCTATACATTGGAAAAGGTGATGGCACCCCACTCCAGTACTCTTGCCTGGAAAATCCCATGGACAGAGGAGCCTGGTGGGCTGCGGCCCATGGGGTCGCGAAGAGTCAGACACGACTGAGCGACTTACCTTTCACTTTTCACTTTCATGCATTGGAGAAGGAAATGACAACCCACTCCAGTGTTCTTGCCTGGAGAATCCCAGGGACAGGGGAGCCTGGTGGGCTGCCGTCTATGGGGCCACACAGAGTTGGACACGACTGAAGCGACTTAGCAGCAGCAGCAGCAGCATACCTATATATACTGTGTGCTCAGTCATGTCTGACTCTTTGAGACCTCATGGACTGTAGCCCACCAGGCTCCTCTGTCCATGGAGTTTTCCAGGCAAGAAATACCGGAGTGGGTTTCCACTCCTCCTCCAGGGGATCTTCCTGACCCAGGCATCAAACCAGCATCGCTTGCATCTCCTGCATCAGCAGGCAGATTCTTTACCACTTGTGCCACTATACCTATACCTGTGTCTATATGCCTGTGTGTATACATACATACAGCCCATATAGATATATGGCACCTGAGAGAATGTGATGTATGTGTTACGAATTGAATTGTTCGCTCCCCTCCCCCGCCGGCATTCATATGTTGAAGTCCTAACCCCAGTGGCTCAGAATGTGACCTTATTTGGAAAGAGGGTCATTGCAGATGAAATTAGTTAAGAGAAAGTTTTACCAGAAGTAGGGTGGACCCTTAATTTGATAGGACTAATGTCCTTACAAAAAAAGGTAATTTTGAGACAGACAGCACATAGGAAGAATGCCACGTGAAATGAAGGCAGAAATTAGGATGAAGCTTCTACATGCCAAGGGTTTCCAGCAAACCTCCAGAAACTAGACAAGGGGGCCATACGGATTCTCTCTGCCAGCCTCAGAAGTAACCAACCCTGCTGACACCAACTTCTAGCCTCCAGAATTGTGAGACAATAAATTAGTTCTTTAAGCCATCCAGTTTGTGGTACTTTGTTATGGCAACCGTAGCAAACTAACACAGTGGTTCAGTGAGACTCAGGTAACAGGTCTGAATGCTTTACTATCATTCATAGGCACATAACAATCCACTTTTTCTCACCACGGTTGGCAGCTAGAAGTAAAAAATCACCATCATTCCAAAGGAACAGAGTGGCCAGTAGGTTGAAAAGCTGTGATCAGACTCAGTTGCTGAAAATTTTATCCAACCAACTGTTCTATCATGACAAGCCATCATGGTCCTCTCTTTTGCCAGTCCTAGATGGTATCCAGCCTCTGTTTATCAGATTGAATCCCAACTCAGTATGTGAGGGTATCTTAAAAATGCTCATAATAGGTGCTCAATAAACACTAGCTTCCTTCTTCCCTCTCCCTACCCAACATTGTCAGTCTTCAGGAAAACATGCATTTTGAAACAAGATAGCCCTAAACCCCATCAAAATGACAAAAATTTAAACGGGCAGGACAGTTGTTGGCCAGAATGCAAAGCAACTGGGACTCTCGTTTATCACTGATGGAATGTAACTTAGCACATGGTGGGAGCATAGTCTTTGGAAATCTCTTTGGAAGTATCTACTATTATTGAACATACACGAACTCCATGCCACACCCACTCCTCCATCGAGTATGCAGCAACTGATTTTGTGTGTGTGTGTGAAATACACAAAAAGATATGTTGAAATACATTCATAGTAATATTATTCATAATAACACCACATCAGAAACAATCCAAGTATCCATCAATGCTAGAATGGATAAATGAACTGAGGTGTGCTCACAGAAAGAAATTCTACATGATCGCCAATACAGATAAAGGACAGCTGTGTGGGACTATATCCATGAAGCTTCCAAATATAATAGAAGAGGAAATGAATCAGACACAACTGTTTATGTAAATCCTAAAACAGGCCAATCAAATCTATGGTGACAGAGTGAGAACAGTGGCTCTTTCTGGAAGGTAAATGCCTGAAAGGAGATGCTGAGGGGTCATGGGTGCTGGCGCTGTGCTTAGCTGTCTACTGGCTGCACTGGTGGGATCAGCTTGTAAAAATTTATCAGGCTGCAACCTCATGATGTGTGCACTTCTCTCTGTCGATATTATTTTCTAAATTAAAGCAGTACAGTGAAGTCGCTCAGTTGTGTCCAACTCTGAGATCCCATGGACTGTAGCCTACCAGGCTCCTCTGTCCATGGGATTTTCCAGGCAAGAATACTGGAGTGGCTTGCCATTTTCTTCTCCAGGAGATCTTCCCGACCCAGGGATTGAACCCGGGTCTCCTGCACTGTAGGCAGATGCTTTACTGTCTGAGCCACCAGGGAAGTCAAAGTAATACCTACTTTAATGAACAAAAGTGAAGGGTCAAACGCAGACATTCAGCCAAGACCAAAACCACCCAGCTGGCCCATAGACTCATGAGCAATAATAAAGTATCGTTTTAAGATACCAAGGGGAATAATTTGATGCCTGAAATAGTTAACTGATTAAACAACACCCAGGGAAAGGCTTCTGGAGAAGGCAATGGCACCCCACTCCAGCACTTTTGCCTGGAAAATCCCATGGATGGAGGAGCCTGGTAGGCTGCAGTCCATTGGGTAGCTAAGAGTCTTGCATGACTGAGCAACTTCACTTTCACTTTTCACTTTCATGCATTGGAGAAGGAAATGGCAACCCACTCCAGTATTCTTGCCTGGAGAATCCCAGGGAGAGAGGAGCCTAGTGGGCTGCCATCTATGGGGTTGCACAGAGTCAGACAAGACTGAGGTGACTTAGCAGCAGCAGCAGCAGCAGCAGGGAAAGGCTTCACATAAACTAGGATAAAATTCCCCCTATAATTTACTGCATGACCTGCACACAATGAGGGTCCCTGCAAAGCAGGCAGGCGTGTTAGCCATCCGACCCTATTTCCAGCCTCTTCTCCCTTGTTTGCCTTTTCTGTTGACACCGTAAATGCTCTAGCTGATGTCTCAATGTCCTTTGCAGCTACATGTGGCCACGTGACATGATTCAGCCAGTTAGATATAAGCTGGAATCTGCTACTAACCCGTCTCTTCCTCTCTCTTCCTGCTGTGTGTGTGATGCCTAGAGCAGCCACATCATTTCTGAGGTAGAACAAGTCCATTAGGGCATCAAAGGACAGAGTTTGCCAGATTTAGGGAAAAGAAAATGATAATAATTATTAGTTATCTAAAAGAAATATAAGATGCCCAGGTGAATTTGAAATTCAGGTAAAGAAAGAATCATTGGAGGGTCCTTGAAAAACTAAACAACTATCATATGACCCAGTAATCCCACTACTGAGAATATATCCTGAGAAACCATAACTCAAAAGCACACATGTACCCCAAATGCTCACTGCAGAACTCTTTACAATAGCCAAGAATATGCGAGCAACCTACATCAACAGAGGAATGGATAAAGATGTGGTATATATATACATTCACTGGAATACTACTTAGCCATAAAAAGGAACAAAATTGAGTCATTTGAAGTGATGTGGATGAACCCAGAGCCTGTCATGCAGAATGAAGTATATGAGAAAGAGAAAAACCAACATTGTGCATTAAAGCGTATATACGAAATCTATAAAAATGGTACTGATGAACCTATCTACAGGGAAGGAATGGAGATGCAGACACAGAGAATGGACACGGCAGGGCAAGGAGAGGGTGGGATGAATTGAGAAAGTACCATTAACACATAGACACGTGTGCTAAGTCACTTCAGTCGTTTCTGATTCTTCATGACCCTGTAGACTGTAGCCTGCCAGACCCCTCTGTCCATGGGATTCTCCAGGCAAGAATACTGGAGTGGGTTGCCATGCCCTCCTCCAGGGGATCTTCCTGACCCAGGGATTGAACCCGTGTCTCTCATGCTTCCTGCCTCGGCAGGCGGGTTCTTTACCACTAGTGCGACCTTGGAAGTCCCACACATATACATAACCATATGTAAAACAGATAGGTATTGGGAAACTGCTGTATGACACAAAAAATTCAACTCAGTGCTTTGTGATGGAGGCATGGGGAGTGGGAAGGAGGAAAAAAATCATTTTTTTAATATAAGCATCTCCCAAACATATCTCCATTCCAGACTCTATTACTGAGCCACACACCAGCCCAGGGGCATCTGTACACAGACTTCCTGTGTATGACTGAAACCCCAATTTGTTTACACTTCTGAGGTCAAGAGGGTTTCCTCTCACTCCTAGCCACATGCCATCCTAGCTGATATTTTCAAACTGACAGACAAAATGACTATGCAGGTCCATCAGGCTTGATTGGTACCCCTTTCCTTTTTTTAAATTAATTTCTATTGGAGTATAGTTGCTTTACAATATTGTGTTAGTGTTACTGCAAAGCAAAGTGAATCACTTATACATAAACATGTGTCCCCTCTCTTCTGGACTTCCTTCCCGTCCAGCTCACCACAGAGCATGCAGTGGAGTGCCATACAGGAGGTTCCCCTTAAGCATTTCACAGTATCATTAGTGTATCTGTGTCCATCCCCACCTCCCAATTCCTCCCTCTCTTCACCTTCCTCCTGGTATCCATATATTTGCTCTCTACATCTGTGTCTCTGTTTCAGCTTTGCAAATAGAATCATCTGTACCATTTTTCTAGATTCCACGTATATGTGTTCATCTCTTTCTGATCAAAAAATGGACAGAAGACCTAAGTAGACCTTTCTCCCTTTCAATACTACATAAATATTGTTCCAGCACCTTCTTCCTGCCAGTGGTACGAGTGGGAAATCTGACAACGTTAACGCGTATATATGGAATCTAGAAAGATGATACTGATGATCTTATTTGCAGGGCAGCAAAGGAGACGCAGACATAGAGAACAGGCTCTGGGCCACAGTAGGGAAGAAGAGTGTGGGGTGATCTGAGGGAGTAGCATTGAAACATACACATTACCATACGCGAAATAAACAGCCAGTGGGAATTCTCTGTGTGACACAGAGAACCCAAAGTTCCTGCTTTGTGACAACCTGGAGGGATGGGATGGGGAGGGAGGTGGGAAGGAGGCTCAAGGGGAAGCGGACGTATGTACACCTATGGCTGATCCATGTTGAGGTATGGCAGAAACCATCACAAAAATGTAAAGCAATCATCCAAATTAAAATTTGAAAACGAAAAATCTTACAGCATCCCATTTTCTTCTATTCTTGTAAATAGCAAGTCTTTCTTCCCTGGAGGTTCAGCGGTAAAGAATCCGCCTGCAATGCAGGAGCCTCAGGAGACCCAGGTTCAGTCCCTGAGTCAGGAAGAGCCCCTGGAGGAGGGCTTGGCAACCCACTCCAGTATTCCTGCCTGGAGAATCCCATGGGCAGAGGAGCCTGGTGGGCTACAGTTCATAGTGTCTCCCAGAGTCCTAAACGACTGAAGGGACTTAGCACGCACAGCACGCAGGTCTTTCTCTTTGGAAGCTTCTAAAATTTTCTCTAGCCCCTGAAGGGCAGCGATATTTCCATCCCAGGCCTATGCATATCTCATTTCACGAGCCTTCACCGGAACTCAGTCGACTGCCTTCATTTGCACTTGAGCCTGCTCTAGCTGGGGGAACTCGCGTGTCTATAGTTGGTGACTCCCCTGTGCTGCTTCTCTGTCGTTTGTGTGTTAGCTTTCATGGCTCTGGCAGGCAAGCTTCTTATTTCGCTTCCCCTTATGACCGTTATCTGTTACTTTCCCCTTCATGATTTTTAGCTCTGTATATGTTGTCCTTGGTTTTGAGCTCTATCTTCCACTTCATCTCTCAGATCACTAATTTGTGTCTAAGTGGAGGATGTTATCCCTTTAAAGATAGGTACTTTAAAAAAAAAAAAATTCAAAAATAATTCTTGGGTTCCAGTATGTGCTGTAATTGAATCTCTTAAGTGCCTTTCTGGTTTCTAGTCGAGATGCCTTCTGCGGGAGGGCCATTTCTGAGCAAGCTGACTGTTCCCTCTTCCTCCCCCAGGGATTGCTAATATGCCTTGCTTTTTCCCCTTGCCTGCTTGCAGCTCCCTTTATCCTTGGAGCCATGCCCAGCTGCTGGGGGGCCGCAGTGGCAGTTACCACGGATGGCAGGGGCAGAGCAGACCCTGCTCCTAGGGCCCATGAGAGAGCGGGAGATGCTTGGGTCCCTGCCTGCAGCTGGGGGGTAGCACCTCGTTCCTCCTCTGCAAGGCTGATGCTCTCTTGTTCTCAGAGGTAGGCCACTGGGCTCACCTGATCAGCTTGTCTGAGGCTCCCTGGGACTAGGGAGACGGGCGGATCTTCCCCAGTGGGGGCTCCTGGCTAGCTCCATCCTTCCAGGGGGGGCAGGGGTGTCCTTGAGCTGGTACTGTTGAGCCCAGGGCTCACTCCAGGGCTCTCAGGTGCCAGGCTCTCTGTGGCCCGAGAGGACCAGACTCCAGGCTCCCACAGCCTTTAAGGATCCCTTACATCTTGTGGCCCTTGCCTCTGCTAAGTTCAGCGAAGGTAGTTAATGGTTTAATAGACTGTGAGAAAAAGATATCAGGGGTAGGTTTCTTCACCACCATCTTCCCATAAATGTCTCACAGTTCTTATTCCAAAGTTTGTATAAAACTGTATTACATTTTTAATCAGAAAAAAAATTTTAATACCAAAAGGAGCTTTGGTTAAAGCATAATAAAATGAGAAACAAGTATATTTGACTTCATTGAATTAGGATTTTTAAAATTCTTACTTCCAAGATCATGTCTAGCAAAAGAATTGAAACCACTGTGTCTAGCAGTCAGGGACCAGTTGGACAAACTATGGCATAGCCATGTACATGGAATACTGTGCCCACAAATCTGTGAAAAAGGATAAAGGTTGATGTGTACTGACGGAGAGAACACCAAGTTTTAAGGGTAAGAGAAAAAGCATGGTGCAAAATAGTGTATAATGTGTTTCTATAAAGAGTCAGTAGTAAATATTTTAGGCCTACAAGGCCATACACACTTTCTGTTACAACCCCTCAACTCGGCTATGTTAGCAAGGAAGCAGTCATGGGCAATATGTAAACTAATGGCCGTGACTGTGTTCTAATACAACCTTATTTGCAAACACAGGTAGCAGGCTGGATTTGGCCCATGGGGTATTATTTGCCAGTTTCTGGTGTAACCGAGATTCCCTAGGGATTCTCAGGTGGCTCAGTGGTAAAGAATCCACCTGCCAATGCAGAACCCTGGGTTGGGAAGATCCCCTGGAGGAGGAAACGGCAAGCCACTCTAGTATTCCTGCCTGGAGAATCCCATGGACAGAGGAGCCTGGTGGGCCATAGTCCATGGGGTTGAAGAAGGTTGGGCATGACTGAGCGACAGCACACAAGCAGGACGTTCCCTACAGTGAACTCTCGGTGAGACACACATTTACACACCCTGCTTTTCTTGACTGCATGGAGTCTGACTTGCTTCTTGGCCAACGAAATATGGCAAAGGTGAAGGGATTTTGCAAATATAATTAAGATTCCAAATCAGCCGTTTCTGAATTAATCAAATGGGGAGAGTATCCTAGGAGGTCCTAACCTAATTAAGTTCAGTTCAGTTCAGTCGCTCAGTCATGTCCGACTCTTTGAGACCCCATGAATCACAGCACACCAGGCCTCCCTGTCCATCACCCACTCCTGGAGTTCACCCAAACCCATGTCCATCGAGTCAGTGATGCCATCCAACCATCTCATCCTCTGTTGTTCCCCTTCTCCTCCTGCCCTCAATCTTTCCCAGCATCAGGGTCTTTTCCAATGAGTCAGCTCTTCGCATCAGGTGGCCAAAGTCCTGGAGTTTCAGCTTCAACATCAGTCCTTCCAATGAACACCCAGCACTGATCTCCTTTAGGATAGACTGGTTGGATCTCCTTGCAGTCCAGGGGACTCTCAAGAGTCTTCTCCAACACCACAGTTCAAAAGCTCCAATTACTCAGCACTCAGCTTTCTTTATAGTCCAACTCTCACATCCATACATGACCACTGGAAAAACCATAGCCTTGACTAGACGGCATTACTGTTGGCAAAGTAATGTCTCTGCTTGTTAATATGCTGTCTAGGTTGGTCATAACTTTCTTTCCAAGAAGTAAGCGTCTTTTAATTTCATGGCTGCAATCACCATCTGCAGTGATTTTGGAGCCCAGAAAAATTAAGTCAACCACTGTTTCCCCATCTATTTCCCATGAAGTGATGGGACCAGATACCATGATCTCAGTTTTCTGAATGTTGAGCTTTAAGCCAACTTTAAAATCCCTCAAAAGAGGCCCTTCTTTAGGTTAGACATTCTTTCTTCATTGGCTTTGAGAGGGAAAACCACCATGATGTCATGCCTACAAAGAGATGAAGTCAGCCAATAGCTTGAGGGAGGTTGGAAGCAGACCTGTCCCCAGTCGAGTCTCTGATGACAAGGTGTGCATACTCAGTCACTCAGTCGTGTCTGACTCGTTGTGACCACCTGGACGGCTGCCCACTAGGCCCCTCTGTCCTCGGGATTCTTCAGACGAGAATACTGGAGTGAGTTGCCATTTGCTACTCCAGGGGGATCTTCCCGACCCAAGGATCGAACCCATGTCTCTTGAGACTCCTGCTTTGGCAGGTAGATTCTTTACCACTGCACCCCCTGAGAAGCCCTTCTGATGGCAATGCAGCCCAGATAACAGGTCAACTGTCACTTTGTGAGCCCCTGTGCCAAGAACCCGGCCAAGCCCAGCCAGACTCCTGACCCACAGAAGCTATGAGGCAATGAATCATGCATTGTCTTAATTAAATTTTGCTAATTTCTTGTAAGGCCCAGAAAACTATCATACGTATTATATAGACTCTGCACTTACTTATGTAAGAAAGGAAGAAATAATATATATGCATGTATGTTTGAATTTTTATAAAGAAACATCAGAGGATAAACAGGAAATTTATAAAAATAATTGCCCACAGAATGAAGAAGAAATGTGTGTGTCCAGGGCAGGAAGCAGGACTTTTCAGGCGATACCTTTCTCTATGGTTCGGATATTAAAATCACCTAAATTTTTGATCTATCCAAAAAGTTAAATTTTTTAAAATCTCCTGCTTTCCAATTAAGCTATAAAAGGTTGTTTCTTTCAGATCTGTACCCTTGATATTTTACAGTTACTGTTTATGTTCATGGTACCTTTCCGCTTGGTTCTTTTCATTATCAGAACCACTCATGTGACCTGGGTCTTTACATCCGCATGTCTCCTTTTGATCTCAAATTGCCATTTTCAAAAGAATATTTGACTTTCCTCATCATTGTTCTCCCAGGACTCAGCGCTGGCATGGGGACACCCTGATAAATGCTTGCTGATGTTCACCTTGGTGTTTCCATACCTACCAAACCCAGGTGAACAGATCGTGGTAACAAAGCCCCTCCCTGTCCAGACTTCCCTCTCTGCTTGAAATAAAGCATTTCAACAGGACAAGCTGCCTTGCCGCCTCCTTACCGCCCACCTACCATCAAGAGATGTTGATGAAACACGGCTCCTAAAGCATTTTAAACATCTTTTGGGGAATATGTTATGTAGAGAAGACGTAGTAATGGCAACAGCAAAACACGGGCATCTGCTCATCTTTGGCTCAATTTCTGAAAACAGCTTTCCGTTTTTCTAGCATGTTCACTCTAGCCATCTTGCTGTAGTCACGGCACCCAGGGACAGAGGTCAGACTGTGGTCCAGCCTTCCTTCCAGACTCAAGCTTCCCCTGATGAACACTCGTTTTAGGTGGTGAGATACTCTGCTCGCTGGCCGACATCTGGGCCAGCAGACCTTTGCTTTGTTCTGAAGCCAGAGACCCCAGTCCACGCATGTTTCCCCACAGCCCAGAGTCTGTATTTCTTCCTTTTATTCTCCTCTGAGGACTGGACTCCAGCCTCTCTCCTTAGCCCATGATGGTTGTCTGGAGCCAAAAGGAGGTGGTAGGAGTTGATGGGAGAGAAAAAGAAAGACAGAGGGCAGGTTGAGCCATACTTCCCAGAACCCAGGAAGGCATCCTTGAGTGCAGATGGGGGTGAGGGTCCGGCTGCCCTCAAGGCTCCGCTGGGCTCGGCCAAGGAGCTCTCCCAGCCTGAATGAATAGTGACGCAGTCTCAGATGGCAGGGGTGCAGAGGTTGGGAGTGGAGACGCCTGCTGCACATGTGCCCCTGTGTGCGTGGGTTTTCCTGCAATTAGTTGCCCTGCAATGCTAATTGGAGGCCAGCCAATATGTTCTATCAACAGCAGATGCCTTCCAGCCCCTTGGGCACCCCAGGGATAACTGTCCCCACCTGGAATGATTACCGAGCTCCCACCCTGTGCTCCTCAGCCTGGAGGCAATGCCTGTGCAGACCCTGGTACCTTGTGCTCTTTTGCAGGCCTGAGTATCACCTAAGCTTTCTGAACCGACACACAGAGCACATGAACCAGTCCCTGGTTAGAGGCTGGGGGTGGGGTAGGGGGACATTATAAGATTTCCCCAGGTGGCAATAAATAATGCCCCACTCAATCAAAAGTACCAATAAGGAGGAGAAAAGGCTCACAATATGCTGTTAAGTTTTTTTAAAAAAGCAGGTTACAAAGCAGCATATGCTACAATTCCACTTTCTAAATATATCCATTTGCAAAGTATCTTCTGTTTCCCTTAAACTCCAGACTCATTGCATCTCCATGTACACGTCTACCAGCATTTCAGGTGTGATGGATCCTAGACGGAGGTGGGACTTGCCCTTCCAGCTGCTTCTCCCCCGTGTCAAGAAAAGGTAGGGCACCCTTCTTCCTAATGTTCAAAGCCATCATGACCCCTCTTTCTCTCCCATCAGGCGCCCTATTTGATGGGCAGTTTATATAAACTTGAAGTAAAGTTCTGAAAAGTAGATTGCAACAAAGATAAATATAGGAGACAATGAATAAGAAAATCAGAGGCTCCATCTATGAGGTCCAACAGCCTAAGAGGTCTAACAGGTGCTCCATGGGAGGGACAGGCGGAAAATGAAGGAGAATTAATGTCACTTTTTTTAAAACTGACTTTAAATATTCCAAGGACTGGTACATCTGAGTTTCTAGATGGAAAGGTTTTTCACAAGTACTCAGCAGGAATGAATGAAAATATACTCACACTAAAGTTCAACCCTGGGAAATTTAGAGGCTAGGAATGAAGAAAGGATTCTAACACTTTTCAGAGAGAAAATACAGGTTGCCAACAGGAAGTCAGGGACTGAAATAGCATTTAATTTCAAAAGAGCAGTTTTAGAATGGAAGAGAAAGTAGAGTGATGCCTTCAAACTTTTAAGGAGAAATAATTTCTAACCTAGAATCCGATACCAAGTCAAGTTGGGGGAGAGAAAAAAACTTTTTCAGACATGCAAGTCCCCCTAACAGTTTTTATTGCCAAGAGCACTTTGTTAGGAAAATACTGCAGGATGTGCTCCACCAAAACAAAGGAGTAAACCACAAAAAAAACAGAGAGAGAGAGAGAGAGAGAGAGAGAGAGAGAGAGAGAAGGGTTCTAGAAAGGAAGGGCCCAAAAGAGAAGAGAGGAGAAGGTATTTCCAGTTTATGAGAAAAGCAAAACAAAACAAAAAACAGAACAGCAATTGTGCAGCGGGACTGAAAAATAACCAGTGCGGATTAACAGTAAGAGGACTGAAGTGGAGAGAACCCTCCAAGAAAAACATGATCCTTGGTGATTATTAATGTTTCTCTATATGGAATTCCAACAGTTTGAGAGTAAACTCCTGACAGATACACAGAAATCAGAAGAGACAAGGTAGTTATGAACTCCAGGAAAAATAAATAGCTGTACAAGAAAGGAAATGATATCATAGGATGCAATGTGTTTCAGCTATGAATAACATAAATATTGTCTAAATATATCAAGATAAGAATGAAGAATGCTGATCTGAAAAATTGTAGCATTACATGTTGGGAGTGTATAGGGTGGGGAGGCACAGAAAAACTGGTGTAAGAAAGCCATGGGTCCTCTTCTTTCATGGCGGGAAGTCATCATAATGTCAACATTTTAAAATCAAGCAAGGGCAGTATATTCTTGTTATTTAGAAGGGTGGAAGAACAGGAAAAATGAAGACAGCAGCAACTGACGAAACTGATTCCCTCTGGGGTGTGGACATGGGGGTGAGAAAGAAAGGAACAGAGGACCATTGTTTCACTCTCAGCCTGGTGATACCATGGGACCCTTCAAACCACGTACATGTATTACTGGGATAAAATTTTAAAATTATAATATAAAGTCACAATTGGAAATCACCATGCATATGCCCAAAATGGAAAAAGAAAATCTCAATTTCAAAGACAAAAAACAAGTACAGTGCTAAAGGCAACAAGAGCAAGGAAATGAGCACAATAGAGTTTTCTACCCTAATCCAACTTATTTTCTCCTTGGTGAATAGGTTTCGTTGATTTGTTTTGCTCCTTTTATGGAAATCTTGAGACATCATAATACAAGTTGGAAGTCTTTACATAAATCAAATATGTATACTACTCACTGCTCTTAGTGCCTGGCCTAAGTGCCTGGTATCCAGTGACTTCTCAGGGAAGGGTTGGTGACTTTTGTATTAAAGTGACCTGATCTTGCTTGAGGCTGAGTTTCCTCAGATTTTTTTTTTTTTTCAAGGGTTTCTTTAAGAAACTTCTCCATGAAAAACATTTTTAAATTTTCTGTAAAACTGCACAAAGACATTAGTCATTAACTTGCTTAATGTTCCTTTCAGAACGATTCACAAGATAAATTCTTCTCTGAATTTAAAACCCTCAAAACAGTCAGTCCTCTGATGAAACCATACCTAGCAATGAGAATTATATAACCACATTTTTGCCATGCTCCTAGGGCGCAAGTCTTGTGTCTTCCCCAGATAGTTAATAACTCGGGGCACCTTCAAGCCAATAGACACTCTTTGTTAATGCTCATTCAGGGGATGGAGACTGTTTTTCTTCCTTTACTAAGGTAGTGATTTTAAATAGATATTTATTCCCAAGCACACAAATTCTATCTTCCACTTTTTTACAGACCTGATATTGGAAAAGTTTTTACTTCTTTTCCTGAATGGACATTCATACATCAGAATGCCCAGGAATTTATGTAACAACTAAAATCCTGCCTTGGGAGTTCATCTTTCATTGTCCTATCTTTTTGCATTTTCATACTGTTCATGGGGTTCTCAAGGCAAGAATATTGCAGTGATTTGCCATTCCCTTCCCTAGTGGACCACATTCTGTCAGACTTTTGAGAGTCCCTTGGACTGCAAGGAGATCCAACCAGTCCATCCCAAAGGAGATCAGTCCTGGATGTTCATTGGAAAGACTGAGGTTGAAGCTGAAACTCCAATACTTTAGCCACCTGATGCAAAGAGCTGACTCATTTGAAAAGCCCCTGATGCTGGGAAAGATTGAGGGCAGGAGGAGAAGGGGATGACAGAGGATGAGATGGTTGGATGACATCACCGACTCAATGGACATGAGTTTGGGTAAACTCCAGAAGTTGGTGATGGACAGGGAGGCCTGGCATGCTGTGGTTCATGGGGTTGCAAAGACTTGGACACGACTGAGTGACTGAATTGAAAATCCTGCCATTGTGCAGACTTGGCAATATATTGTTTTTTATTTATGTGTTTGATTAGCTGGGTGGGATATGTGTTTACAGGTCTTAATGATGGATTCAGACCCATCACAAGGAACGTGGCCCCTCAGAAGCCCTGTGACATCCCCTTAGGCATGGCCTTGCCATCTGAGACAGACCTGTGAGGTTGGCTTGGCAAGATACCCTTTGTACCTTTGTTTCTGGAAACTCCTGTTCTCAAACTGGCTCATCTTAATGATATCATTGCACTTGCCTTGAAGTTTCTTATCTTCCACTGCGGCTTCTTATTGAAAGGATCTGCATGAGTTATTGGAAGACATGTGTCTCTGGACTTCTCAACTTCAGCCTATAGCTCTCAGCCTCCTGCTCCATGAACTCAATACCCTGCTTTCTCAAACAACACCCTTCATCTTGAGCAACCATAAGCTTCTTCGCTTGGCCTGTGCTCAACTCTGCAGACCCACAGGGCTTGCCGTCGGACTCATCACTGTCAGTGTGAGGAGGGTTGTGAACTGCCAAGCAGGCTGTCCTCGGTCATTGCCCTCACTTTTATAAACCTGAGTGAGCGCACAGGGCTGGTTGTCTGACAAGTGGTGAAAATCTACAGAGCATTGTGGCATATCAGTTCAGGACAGCTGTGATCCCACCAGAGAGTTCCCTTCCAAGAGGCAGAGCCTCAAGTTGAAAAATAATCCTGAACATTTCCAGACATACCCCAGGCAATACTGCAGTCTAAAGAGCTTCACCTTAGTGACAGCATGATCTTGCCATCCACAAGTCCTTCTTGGGTTTCTTATTCTTGGATATAGGAACAGAGCACCTTGCTTGCCATTTCAAAGGGTCTGGTGGACAAAAGAGCATTTAATTCTTAAGTTGAAGATGACTATGTAGAATCAGTCTCTTCATGAGGGGCTTGATCTCATCCATGATTGAGGTGCCTGCGATGAGAGTGTGGTGGTCACTGACAGTCCTGTTGTCTCGGCAATGAGATGATTTATTACTGAGTTGTTGAAATCTTCTTCAGCCAAATGGATTTCTCCAGATGAAGATTTGATAGAAAAGACTCCATCATCGAAGGGAGGACAGAGACATCAAAACTCCAAGATCTAAGATCAAGATAACTCTTTTTATACCAGTCTTCTTGTCTAAGTCATAAGCAGAGGCAGGGTATCTGGATCACTGATAACTCTGAGCAGTGTGAGGTTATACTGGTTCCATAAAAGTTCCATTATAGTAGGCTAGAACGCTAATGACAAGAGGGTAACAACCCTCCTGGAGGTAGCTCCTACAGTGTCCTTCCTCTTCTCCATAGAGGCCCTCCAGAAGGAAGCGGTCATTCTCTCCTTTGCACTCCACCTGGGACCACTGACTTCCTGTGTCAATAACATGCACCACTAGCATACAACCACCACCGTCACCACCATCACCACAACCATCACCACCACCACCATCACCACCATCACCACAACCATCACCACCACCACCATCACCACCACCACCACCACCATCACCACCACCACCACCACCACCACCACCACCATCACCACCACCACCACCACCACCACCACCACCACCACCACCACCACCATCACCACCACCATCACCACCATCACCATCACCACCACCACCACCACCACCACCACCACCACCACCACCATCACCACCACCACCACCACCACCACCACCATCACCATCACCATCACCACCACCACCACCACCACCACCATCACCACTACCACCATCACCACCAACGCCATCACCACCACCATCACCACCATCACCACCACCATCACCACCACCATCACCACCACAACCATCACCACTACCACCATCACCACCAATGCCATCACCACCACCACCACCACCATCACCACCACCACCATCACCACCAACGCCACCACCACCACCACCACCACCACCATCACCACCACCACCATCACCACCACAACCACTGTCACTACCACCACCGCCACCATCACCACCATCATCACCACCACCACCACCTCTTCCACTGAAGAATCCCAAAATATCCAAACATATCTCTGTGATGAAATGGTTCTGGTGAGTTTCACTGACATTTTATTCATTATGCATCAGCAATCATTCAATCAACTGTTCTGTGTTGATGTAGGCCAGAAGGCTTGGGGAGCTTCTCAGGTGGATCAGTGGTAAAGAATCTACCTGCCAATGCAGGAGACCTGGGTTTACTCTCTGGGTCAGGAAGATCCCCTGGAGAGGGAAATGACAACCCACTCCAGCACCCTTGCCTAGAAAATTTTATGGACAGAGGAGCCTGGCAGGCTATAGTCCATGGCGTTGCAAAGAGTTCAACATGACTGAGATACTGAGCACACACACAGAAGGCTTGGGGTGGCCCAGTTTCTCTGACCATTGCTCTGATCTCCATGTTCCCCTGCTGAAGGACACTCACAGAGGGAATTATGGCGTCATGACTGACAACAACCTCAGATCCATCCAACACCATTACCACTCCTCAACCAGCAGAGCACCAGGTCTCAGGGAGGATGTGTTTGGCTGGTTCAGAAGCTGTGTGAAAAAACTAGGTGCTCTGCTAGATGAAACAAACAGAAGCTGAGTCCACACTGGTTGTGGCATAGCATCTCAACTATTTGAGATTATTTTGTGTCTGGCAGTTTTCCCATCATTCATAATTGGATTGCATTAGTAATACTTACTGAAACTAAAAATGATTCTCTACAGTAACAAGCGAAAGAAAAGTTGCTCAGTTGTGTCCGACTCTTTGAGACCCCATGGACTGTACAGTTCATGGAATTCTCCAGGCCAGAATACTGGAGTGGGTAGCCATCCCCTCCTCCAGGGGATCTTCTCAACCCAGGGATCGAACTCAAGCCTCCTGCATTGCAGGAAGATTTTTACCAGCTAAGCCACAAGGGAAGCCCTACAGTAACAAAGTTTGTTCAAAGTAGGCTCAGAAATCCTTTTATTCTTTCTGTATTTTATGTTGGCAGATTGTTTCCCAATTTTTAATAGTTCTTGTTCTCTTCTCTATTTATTTTATAATGTTCCTAAACAGACCACATCTTTTAATAGAAATATTATGCTCTCAATGTAAAAATAACACAAATGATCATTCCTACTAAACAGGACTACACCACTTGTTATTTGATTCCAGGCTTTCTGAAGACTACTCTAGCTCACTTCAAGCAAATTTCTGATTATTGGGCTCAAGATAGAGCAAGACCTCTTACTGCCTGAAGATTTCAGCTAACATAGGGAAAGGCCAAGAAGAAAGATTTCACCATGTTCTCTTTGGTTTACCCCAGGTAGGTGACATTTGCTTCCTGCAAAAGCAACTTTCGATACCTATGTTGAGTTACATCTGCAAACCTGAGCTAACTGCATCATATTTCCAATTTATTCCAGGGCTATTTAATATTTTTATACAAATAGGTCCTTGCTTTTTAATCTGTCTCTGTTTAGGAGAACAGTGCAGATGAAATCCTTAGCCACTGCTAACTGATTGTTGGGATTAGTATCTTGTTTCTTTGCCATTCTGCTTTGCTCTTTACCGCTCACTCTTAGTGTTGAGTTTCCTCACTCTTTCTTGTTCTGTCCTGTTATTTATTCCTTGTGTATTGTATATCCTGAGAGAAATGATGTGTGAGTGTCAACAACAAGGTTGGTGAAGATGGAAGCTCATGGAGTATATGTCGTGGCAGAAAATGCAAAATCTAAAGAATGGTCAGTGGGGTTTTCTAGTGGACTGATTAGTCAGGAAGCTGTCCCTGTAACTGAGTTCTAAGAGGTTTCCCAAGGACTCTCCTCTTATCAGAGATTCTCTTAAGCTATAGGTGGGAGTTTAACACCTGATTTCCCCTATAATGGAGGTTGGTCAATTAGCTCAATCACACAATCTGATCATAAGAAGGAAACAAAGTAGATAAGCATATTCATGGATTGGCCAACAGATGGTACAGCTGGAGCTTGTCCTGAAACAAAGAGATACAGAAAAATGGAGGTCTAGAATGTGATAGATTAAATTCAGGACAAAGAGTTTTAATTTGATATTGTGAATATTGAAAACAAGGTCCTCAGAGGCATGGAAGAGGAGGAAGGAGGAGGAGGAGGAGGAGAAAGAGGAGAGGAAGAGATAGGAGAAGGAAGAGAAGAATTAAAAGAAAGAGGAAGATGAAGAAGATGGCTGAGATACAGAAACACTGTAAAAATGAAAATACACCCAGTTTAATAATAGGAATTTCAACTGTGTAGAGATGCTGCATGGTGCTAGTGGTAAGGAATCTGCCTGCCAGTGCAGGAGGCATAAGAGGTACAGGTTTGATCCCTGGGTTGGGAAGATCCCCTGGAGGAGGAAAGGGCAACCCACTCCAGTATTCTTGCTGGGAAAATTCCATGGACAGAGGAGCCTGGCAGACCCTACAGAAGACCCTGTAGTCCACAGGGTTGCAAAGGGTTGGACACGACTGAGCAAGTGAGCACGCATGCACTGTAAAACAGATGTTCAATTATTTGAGCAGAATAAGGGGCACACTGAGGTTTTAGAGGTTGCACCAAGGAGTGGGAAGAGGTAAGAGAACCGAGTCTGTGCGGACTGGAGTAGGAGCTGTTGAGTAATGTAACAGTGTGTGGACAAGAATGTCAGGAGAGGGCTTCGCCAGTGGTCTAGTGGTTAAGAATCCGCCTGCCCATGCAGGAGACATGGGTTTGATCCCTGATCCAGAGAGACCCCACATAGCAACCAAGCCTGTGTGCCACGGCTACTGAGCCTGTGCTTCAGAACCTGGGAGCCACAGCTACTGAAACCTGCATGCCCTAGGGCCTGTGCTCCACAGCAAGAGAAACCACGGCGACGAGAAGCCTGTGTACCATGACTAGAGGGTAACCCCGACCTGCTGCAACTAGAGAAACGCCTGGGCAGCAGCAAACACCCAGCAAAGCCAAAAACAAAGAAAGAAATAATAATAAAAAGAATGGTCAGGAAAGGAAGACCACCATGCCCCTTCCTAGTTCTACAATCAAGGGTGACCAGAATGGGCTTTCACCAAAAAGGCGCTTGATAAATGGCTCACTGAGGAAACCAGAGATTTAGGAGGGTAGGTGGGAAGCTCATTTGGGAAACAGAGGATGGGCAGGAAGGCGTGGAGGCTTAGGGAGGTGGAAGGCTGACCAAATAGGAACCACATATAAATTAAGAATGCAGGCCCTCTCTTGGAGTTAGATTGCCAGGGTTCTATGCCTGGTTTAAATGCCTAGCCATAAGCAATTTACTTGTCCTCCTTTGAGCCTCAGTTTCCTTATCAATAAAATAATAGCAATAATGATGGTAGTAGATCATGGTCAAGGTCATAGTATATGATAGGACCTATTTTGTAGAATTATTGGTGAAGATTCCATGAGACAAGATATGTAAAACAGTATAGTTTGGGCACGAAAAAGCATGGCTGCTACCTCCTGGAAAAAGAGGAGCAGGGGAAAATCTTTGGAGTTTTGTGTGATGTACGTCCATTACAGAAGGAAACTGGCAGATCAGTCTACATTGCACCACCTGGATGGTCTGAAAACTCTTAAGCTGAGAAGTAAGATTAAAGCGACTTAAACTTGGTACCCCTCTTCAGCATCTACAGAAGTATGTGCAAGTCTGTTCCAGTTCATTCACCATCTGCCAGGTCTCAAGGGACTCCTAAAAATAAAGTTTCAAGGAAGGAGCTCACTTTCAAATATCACAAAACACAAAAGGAAACAAAGCAACATGACCCAGAGAAGGCAGAATTCTCAACCAGCTGAGTCAGACCTGCAAAGACTTCAGCCACTGAATCATCTGACATAGTGGATAAAATCAGTAGTTTATGACTTTGAATGGAAAAGAGATGAATAAATTCACAAATTTGACTTACGCTTATATGACTAGGAAATGAGCATAACATTTCTCTTTCCTTCAGGCAAAAAGCTGATACTCCTCATGGCACTTTTCTCTAGTCTTCTAAATCTTGTGCATAACAAGAAGTTTTCCTACCATGACTTTGCAGAGTTTAATTAAACTATAGGTATAGAAGGGCAAACAAATCAATAGTTTAATAAATTTAAGGAAATGAAAGAAAATTAAAGATATTAATTAGGTACAAGAGGCTAAAATATGAACAAGGAGATTTAGAAAGCAAAGTTCAGTTCAGTTCAGTCATTCAGTCGTGTCCAAATCTTTGCGACCTTATGAATCACAGCACACCAGGCCTCCCTGTCCATCACCAGCTCCTGGAGGTCACTCAGATTCACGTTCATCAAGTCAGTGATGCCATCCAGCCATCTCATCCTCTGTCATCCCCTTCTCCTCCTGCCCTCAATCCCTCCCAGCATCAGAGTCTTTTCCAATGAGTCAACTCTTCTCATGAGGTGGCCAAAGTACTGGAGTTTCAGCTTTAGCATCATTCCTTCCAAAGAAATCCCAGGGCTGATCTCCTTCAGAAGGGGCTGGTTGGATCTCCTTGCAGTCCAAGGGACTCTCAAGAGTCTTCTCCAACACCACAGTTCAAAACGCATCAATTCTTCGGCGCTCAGCCTTCTTCACACTCCAACTCTCACATCCATACATGACTACTGGAAAAACCATAGCCTTGACTAGATGGACCTTTGTTAACAAAGTAATGTCTCTGCTTTTGAATATGCTATCTAGGTTGGTCATAACTTTTCTTCCAAAGAGTAAGCGTCTTTTAATTTCATGGCTGCAGTCACCAACTGCAGTGATTTTGGAGCCCCCCAAAATAAAGTCTGACACTGTTTCCACTGTTTCCCATCTATTTCCCATGAAGTGATGGAACCGGATGTTGTGATCTTAGTTTTCTGAATGTTGAGCTTTAAGCCAGCTTTTTCACTCTCCTCTTTCACTTTCATCAAGAGGCTTTTTAGCTCCTCTTCACTTTCTGCCATAAGGGTGGTGTCATCTGCAGATCTGAGGTTATTGATATTTCTCCTGGCAATCTTGATTCCAGCTTGTGTTTCCTCCAGTCCAGCGTTTCTCATGATGTACTCTGCATAGAAGTTAAATAAGCAGGGTGAAAATATACAGCCTTGACATACTCCTTTTCCTATTTGGAACCAGTCTGTTGAAAGCAAAGTTAAACTTGTGTAAATAAAATGACAGTAATTCAAATGGAAACTTCAGTTAGGTGCAGCTGAAGAGAGAATTAGTGAGCTAAAAGATAGACTGGAAGAAATCTCCAGAGTTGCAACACTAAGAAATGGGAAAGAGAAGTTAAGAAACAGAGAAGATGCAGTGAAAAAATTAAACATGCAGGTAATCCCAGTTCTGTAAAGAAAAAAGAAGAGAGGTTTACCATATTTGAAAAGATAATAATTAAGTGAGATCCAAACCAGGATGCATAAGAAATCCACACTTAATAAATCACAGTGTACTCTTCAGTTCACCAAAGACAAAGAAATAAAAGCCAGGTACCTTCAAAAGAATGACAAATTGGGGTGACCATTGATTTCCCAATAGAATAATAATAAAAGTAGCTAGAAGGCAGTAGAATGATATCCTCAATAAACTGAGAAAAGTAACAGCAAATAAAACGTTACATCCTGTGAAAAGAAAAAGACAGCTTTCAAGAGGGAGGACACTAAAGGTCGCTTTCAGGTAATGAAAAACTGGGGAAGTTTTCTATCAATAAAACTTTATTAGGGGAAAAAATGACAAACGTACTCCAACTGGAGAGAAGGTAATTGCATACTGATGGTGTGAAATGAAAAAATTTATAAGCGAAGTTACTGGCAAATATGTGGATGAATCTAAACAAAACTGATGGATAAAAGAGTAATAATTTCCTAGGGGATTAAAAATTTTTCAGAGATAGAACTCAAATGCATAGTTTTTTGTTTGTGAGGGGAATAACTGGAGTTGAACTGTTCTGAAGCCGTTGAGGGCTTCCCAGGTAGCACCAGTGATAAAGAGCTCACCTGCCAATGCAGGTACACATAACAGATGGCAATTTAATCCCTGGGTCAGGAAGATGCCCTAGAGGAGGGCACAGCAACCCACTCCAGTATTCTGGCTTGGAGAATCCCATGGGCAGAGGAGCCTGGCAGGCTGCAGTCTATAGGGCTGCACAGATCTGGACATGACTGAAGCAACTTAGCATGCATGCATACACGACACCCTTACGGTGATCAAGATCTGAAATAGTAGATATTCACACTAAAATTAATTTCTAGAGTAAACACAAATGGAAGAGAAATAAAGTGTAAAATGAACAAACTACCAAAGGGGCAGAAATGAAATAAGAAAAACTATTCAGTGGAAATTCAAAGCAAGAAAGGAAGGGGAAAACAGAAATATCTGAACAAAAATAAGTACAAATGAAGATGTTAGAAGTAGATCCAATTTTATCAATTCCTAAAATCTGAGAAGAGGGTTAGATGCATCAGATTTAAAGAAAATTATATTTTTAGATCATATTCTTTTAAGCCAGCTACCTCTTTTTCTAAGTTGTTGTTTAGTCACAAAGTCACGTCTGACTCTTTTGTGAACCCATGGACTGTAGCCCACCAGGCTCCTCTATACATGGGATTTCACAGGCAAGAATACCAGAGTAGGTTGCCAATTCCTTCCTCCCAACCCAGGGATCTTCCCAACCCAGGGATTGAACCTACAGCTCCTACATTAGCAGGCGATTCTTTACCACTGAGCCACCAGGGAAGAGACACACTAAATTATATGGCTACTGAAATACTGAAAGTAAAATGTTAAAAACAAAAGATATTCCAAGAAAATATTAAACAAAAAATAAACTAGAATGTGTAATTGATAACAGACAGATGGAGGGCAGGAGGAGAAAGGGGCAACAGAGGACGAGATGGCTGGATGGCATCATCAACTCAATGATTTGAGCAAACTCCAGGAGATAGCAGGGGACAGGGAAGCTTGGCATGCTACAGTCCACGGGTTCACAAAGAGCCGGACACAACTGAGCGACTAAGCACAGCCCACCCAGTAATTAACCGAAAGACAGTTGAAAAGTGTTCATTCCAGGACCATGGCAGGGGAAATTTAAGTCTGAAATATCTTATCGTGCCAAAAAACATGGAAGTGCTTAAGGAGTGATGGGATCATGTCAGGAAAAAAAAAAAAAAAAAGCTGCTTTGAGGGGATATCCATTGGCCAAATGGGGGACAATGTGAGCAAAAGTAAAAAAAAAAAAAAAAGGTAATAAATTCAGACTCTTTGAGTAAAAGAGAAATCGATTACATTATTTAGTGATTAATCACTTCATTAGTAAAAGAGAAAGAGAAGCTCTCTCTTACAGTAGAATGCCAACTAATAAATCCAAAAGAAATAATAGAATTAGAAAACCGCTAGTAGCCAAGATAGTAATAAGTGATTCAAGCAAAAAGCGTCAACAGATGCTAAATCTGGAGAAATACAATCTGATGAGGAATAAGATATTTACGTAGTCTCAAAATATCTTCCACAGAATATGTATTGGCTACTTATTAATCAACATGTTCATCATACATATTTATTAACTAGGGGCTTCCCCAGCGGCTCAGCAGTGAAGAATCAGCCTGCCAATGCAGGAGATGCTGGTTCGATCCCTGGGTCAGGAAGATTCCCGGGAGCAGGAAACGGTGACCCACTCCAGTGTTCTTGCCTGGGAAATCCCATGGACAGAGGAACGTGGCAGGCTACAGTCCACTGGGTCAAAAAAGAGCTGAACATGACAACAACAATTTATTAACTATTCAGCAGAGAAACCGGACAGACATCAGTTTAATCAGCAGTAAGGAATGTTAACATCCCCAGTAATGGTACAAACTGCCAACATGTGCCTCCTGATTGCAGGCACTGAGAAGGACACAGCATCACTTCTGTGAGATTTCTGCCCAAAACGCATCTCCTGAATCAAATCACGAGGTAACATAAAGCAAACATAAGTTGAGAGAATTGTACAAATAAGAGGAGAAGGCGATGGCACCCCACTCCAGTACTCTTGCCTGGAAAATCCCATGGATGGAGGAGCCTGGTGGGCTGCAGTCCATGGAGTCACTAAGGGTCGGACACGACTGAGCGCCTTCACTTTCACTTTTCACTTTCACACATTGGAGAAGGA
Source organism: Ovis aries (assembly GCF_016772045.2). Lineage (NCBI taxonomy): Eukaryota > Metazoa > Chordata > Mammalia > Artiodactyla > Bovidae > Ovis > Ovis aries. The sequence continues at coordinate 6,320,072 of NC_056054.1, read as the reverse complement.
AATGGCAACCCACTCCAGTGTTCTTGCCTGGAGGATCCCAGGGATGGGGGAGCCTGGTGGGCTGCCGTCTATGGGGTCGTGCAGAGTCAGACATGACTGAAGCGACTTAGCAGCAGCAGCAGCAATACAAATAAGAAGCTGGACTTTAAGAATGCCAAGATCAGGAAAAGATGGACTGGAATGGAGAAAATGAAGAGGCACAATGATCCAATGCAGTGTGTGACCCTGGATTGGTTTCTGACCCATGAGAGACCTCGTTGGGGCCATTAGCCAGGATCTGGAGGGTGTGATGGTGTAAATGTACCAACATCAATTTTCTGACTTGGATCACTGAATCGTTCATGCGGGAGAGTGTCCTTGCACAGAGGAAGCATCCTAAGGTATGAAGGGATGCTCACCCATCGTGTCTGCAGCCACTGACAAATGAGAGGGACAGACACTCCTGGCCATTCGAGAACTCCATCACCTTGAAGTTCTCTTCTACCTCCATTTCATTCTTACAATGAGCACCCTCCTCTAGGTCAACGAATATGCTCATTGGAGAGTTAAGAATTCAATTTTACTTTCCAAACAACCCAAGACTGATTTTGGCACATGCTAATATGGAAATAAGTGAGAAGAGAAAGTGAAGAACTTAGGAGTGATGGAAGTAATATTTCACAGTGAAAGCACCCTGATCTCGCACTTTGCAAATTGCCTCTACTCTTCCTTCCTCAGCCATAGGTCTGAAACTAAATGAGTCTTCTTGCTTTAAAAGAAAGTAGCCTTGTGAAGTATGAACTCCAAAACCTTGGATATGCTCCATCAGAAGAGAATTTCTACCACTTCCTAGGCAGCACGGCGTGGTGGAGAAGGAGCCCAAAGCTCCCAGGCTGATCACCTGATTCTCAGCTGAGAAACCTGTGATCAGGGTCTATCTCTGACTGAGGTCAGTCCCCATCTAGAAAATAGGGTTAATTATACACAGCTGGCCTCAGAAGGTTAGCTGTGGGCTCGAATACAGCAATACAGATAGAGTTGCAATAACTATTAAGCACTCAGTAAATTATACTTGTTTTTATCCTTATTTAGTTATTTGGATACTTTTTTATTGAAGCATTGTTGGCTTACAATATTGGATTAGTTTCAGGTATACAGCAAAGTGATTCAGTCATTCATATATATATATATGAATTTATATATATATATATATATATATATATATAAATCAATATATATATGGGGCTTCCCTGGTGGCTCAGACGGTAAAGAATCTGCCTGCAATGCAGAAAACCCAGATTCAATCCCTGGGTTCAGAGTGGGAGACCAACACTCTCATATACACATATATATGTCTATAATATGCATACTTATATAATATATGTATATATAACATACATATATATTTTTTCTATTGGCACATATATTATTTTTCCCGAATCATTTGGGGAGGAAAAGATATCTGCAGTACTAATGTTTTCATCCAAAGTGTTGTGCTGTTTTATAAATGATCATTAAGACAAACATTTTTTAAAATATCTGAATAAAATAAATATCAATACCTTCATGATGCTGCTCATACAGCTGACCACGTGTCATCTTGGGTTTTCTTCTCTTTATCTTATGAATTATAATTTATGCCTTCATTTGACATCAAATAAGTACCCAGCAGGGCTTCCCAGGTGGCTCAGTGGTAAAGAGTCTGCCTGCCAATGCGGGAGACGCGGGCTCGATCCCTGAAATGGGAAGATCCCCTGGAGGAGGAAATGGCACCCTGCTCCAGTATTCTTGCCTGAAAAATTCCATGGACAGAGGAACCTGGTGGGCCACCGTCCACGGGGTCACAGAAGAGTCGGACACGACTTAGAGACTAAACAACCACAATAACAACAAAGTACCTGGAAACACTGCTGCTCCCGCCTCGGACAGACCCGCCAGAGTGTCAGTCACCTTACACACTTGCCTTTATATATTTAATCTGTCTCTGGAAATTGTACAGAAATCTGGTAAAAGATGCTGGGTTGAAAGGGAGACATCCTCTTCACACAACACCTTTCTCGTCTTTGAAAGCTTATATCATAAAAACCTCATACCTTCTTTAAAAGTCAGTGAACTTAGTTTCCAAAGACAATATTTTCATTTAAAAAACCCTAATCCTGACAACTTTGAGAAATTTTTGCCACCCCCTAATTTGAGGCATGAGTATAGACATCATAATTCATCTTTATCCAAACTTGAGTAATGTATAATTTTTAAAACTTTACATGACTAAATTGGCAGGCTATGAAAGTAAAAAAAATGAAGCAAAAGCACCAAACTGTAATGTGCATCTCAAAAAGAAGATGATGTATTCTTCTGAGACTTAACGAGCATGTCGAAAAATGTGCAACGAAAGATAGGCGAATGTGAAGTGTTTCACAGAAGTCTCAGGGTGGCCCATTTAGATATTGGCTCAGGACAGCATATTAAAAAGCAGAGACATTACTTTGCTGACAAAGGTCCGTATAGTCAAAGCTATGGTTTTTCCAATAGTCATGCGTTGATGTGAGAGTTGGGCCATAAAGAAGGCTGAGCATCAAAGAATTGATGCTTTTGAGCTGTGGTGCTGGAGAAGACTCTTGAGAATCCCTTGGGCTGTAAGGAGATCAAAGCAGTCAATCCTAAAGGAAATCGGTCCTGAATAGTCATTGGAAGGGCTGATGCTAAAGCTGAAGCTCCAATACTTTGGCCGCCTGATGAGAAGAGCTAACTCATCGGAAAAGACCCTGATGTTGTGAAAGATTGAAGACAGCAGGGGAAGGCGGCAACAGAGGATATGGTTAGATAGCATTACCAACTCAGTGTATATGAATTTGAGCAAACTCCAGGAGACAGTGGAGGCTAAAGCAGCCAGGGGTGCTACAGTCCATGGGGTTACAAAGAGTCAGACACAAGTTAGAGACTGAAAAACAACAGCAGGATTTATCATGAGTTTGATATAAAAACCCAAGTAAATCCACTAATATTAGCCTTTACCGTTGGAAGGGTTTATGGCTGGGGAGGGATTACAGTACAATCATACTGTCTGCAGCTATAATTAAGATCTTCTCTAATTAGCTAACCATCTTGCTGGGGCTTGTAACAATTAGAGGTGCAGGATAGCACAGGAATTTATCATGGGTATGTCACACGTGTGCACGTGAGGTTCAGAATCAGCAAACTAACCAAGCAAAAGGCTTCCAAAGACCACCAGCTCCACCCTTCTGATTACAAAAGGGAAATCCAGAAAGCAAGAAAGAAGGGAGATGCTGAATGGAAAGGCAAAGCTGCCCAAAGAAAAGGAGCTTCTGTTGCTTTGAGGGAATGACTCAGGGAGCCAGTCACACCCAGAAATGCCCGACTGAGAAGCAAATCTCCTATGCACGTCAGAACTGGAGGGGAAAACATGACTGCTGCTTCTGAGTGATGGGCCAAGAAGACCACAGCCCATGGGAGAAAAGACCACAGCCTCGCCAGGGAGGCAAGATCCAGGGTCACCAGATGTCTTTACTTGCTCTTGTTGCTTTGAAAACTGGGCAAGATTTTCATTTACGATACCCATGGTTCCACTAACATTTCTTGAGCACGTACTATGCGCTCTGCTGTGTGTTCTAGAGTAAAATAAAATCAACCTCTGCTTTCCTAGAGCTTCATTCAAAAATGTGTGTGTGTGTGTTTGTGTGTGTAGACCCTAATTTTGCTCACCCCTTTCTGGATCCCTGCTCCCACTGGCCTTAAGAAGCCTTTACTTCTGTTTGGTGCTTGACAACCCTGCCCCCATCTCAGTGACGCCCATCCCAATCCACTCATCTTCATCTCTTGCCCACAACCTGTGCCCCTGCTTCTTCCTTGGCCCCCTAGAATACTCTCATCACAGCATCCAGACAGACCCTTTCAAAACCTAAATCTGCTCATCACCCTGCATGACTCCCCATCTTCCTTAGAGAAAAGCCAAGCCCTTAAGTCTTTTCAGCACCCCCTCAAGCCCTTGCCACCCTGACTCCCTTTTCCCTGGCCCCTTCTCCTTCTGCTCCCGTACACTCGCTTCACTCCATCCACACTGGCCTCCCTGCTGTCTCTTGGACAAGCCAGGCAGGTGCTGGCCACCGGACTTTTGCGCTGGTTGTTTTCTCTGCCTGGAACGCACCTCCCCCAAGATATCCACATGGCTCAGGCCCTCACCTTCTTCATGTCTCTTCTCAAATGTCACTGCTCAATCAGGCCAACCTGCCCACCCAGAACAAAACTGTAGCCCCCCCCCCCCCCGACCTGCTTTCCTAATCCTTTTGGTGGCTCAGATGGTAAAGTGTCTGCCTGCAATGCAGGAGACCCAGGTTCGATCCCTGGGTTAGGAAGAGCCCCTGGAGAAGGAAATGGCAACCCACTCCAGTACTCCTGCCTGAAGAATCCCACGGGCAGAGGAGCCTGGTAGTCCATGGGGTTGCAAAGAGTCGGACATGACTGAGTGACTTCACTTCACTTAGCTCTAATCTACTTATCCTCTCTTCTGCAAACTCCAATACTTTGGCCACCTGATGCAAAGAGCTGACGCATTGGGAAAGACCCTGATGTTGTGAAAGATTGAAGACAGGAGAAGAGGGGGTGACAGAGGATGAGATGGTTAGATAGCATCACCGACTCAGTGAACATGAATTTGCACAAACTCTAGGGGATAGTGAAAGACAGCAGAGCCCACCATGCTGCAGTTCATGGAGTTGCAAAGAGTCAGACATGACTTAGCAGCTGAACAGCAACAAATAGTCCTTACCATCTTCAAATATTCTAATACTTTATGTATTGAATGGGTTGTCTTTCTGCTCTTGCTAAAATATAGGCTCTTTGAGACCAAGGAAAGATTATTTCCCACCACTGATGGACTCAAGAACACTTGATCAGGGCCTGGGGCCAAGAGGAAAGTTGATAAATATTTGGTTATGGATAGGAGTGGCAGCAGGCCAGGAAATGTTAGTTTTCATGAACTTCCACTCCCTTAAAGCTTATGTGAAGGCAGAGAGCCTCATGATTAAATGTCTGTCCAGCTGGCCTTTTCTGAGAGTGGTAATATACATGTCCCATATATCAGATATTCGTGAGAGGGCTGGGGGAGAGGACGGTACCAGCCAGAGCAAATTGCCAGAAACATAAGTGCTGTGCGGAACTCGCTGTTCTGCATCTTAGGGCAGTAATGAGAACAAGCGTTTGCAGTTTATAGAGAACCTGCACATTCATTTTCTCACCGGAGCCTCTCTGGGTTCCGGTAAATTATGCATTAGTGCGGCTGGACGCACTTCACTTGCAATAGAACTGCTGTTCCGAGAGGCCCAAGGTCACCCAAAGAGCAAAGACTCTTGCAGAATGGAGATAAGGTGTCAGAGCTTGTCTTGCCAGAACTGTTTGTCCCATGCTGTGGCCCTGCCTTGATATACGGGCCCAAAAGTTCATTTGGATTTTTCCATAACATCGCACCAAAACCCTCAGGAGCTTTTGGCCAGTACTTCACACTTGTGTTCAGTCCTTCGGACGTGTCTCTTTGCAACCCCGTGGACGGTAGCCCGCCAGGCTCCTCTGTCCATGGGATTTCCTAGACAAGAATAACGGAGCGGGTTGCCATTTCCTTCCCCAGGGATCTTCCTGACCCCAGGGACTGAACATTGGCAGGTGGGTTATTCACCACTGCACCCATGCATGAGTGTTAATAGGATTAACCGTTCAGGGAGCTTTCATTCTTCGCACTCACCTTTTTACCTTCCACTGTAGAATAAAACACAGGACACAGGAACTCCCACAAAACCAATGTGTGATGCAGTGAATTATTTTATGATGATACTTGTAATCAGTGGCAGGTCAAGACAGGGAGCTTTGTAGCCACTGCATCCCCCACTCAAGTCTCCCCTGTATCACACAGCATCCTCCCATGTCCCAGTTCAGTTCAGTTCAGTCGCTCAGTCCTGCCGACTCTTTGCAACCCCATGGACTACAGCACTCCAGGCCTCCCTGTCCATCACCAACTCCCGGAGTCCACCCAAACCCATGTCCATTGAGTCAGTGATGCCATTCAGCCATCCCATCCTCAGTTGTCCCCTTCTCCTGCCCCAAATCCCTCCCAGCATCAGGGTCTTTTCCAATGAGTCAACTCTTCGCATCAGGTGGTCAAAGTGTTGGAGTTTCAGCTTTAGCATCAGTCCTTCCAATGAACACCCAGGACTGATCTCCTTTAGGATGGACTGGTTGGATCTCCTTGCAATCTAAGGGACTCTCAAGAGTCTTCTCCAACAACACAGTTCAAAAGCATCAATTCTTTGGCACTAAGCTTTCTTCACTGTCCAATTCTCACATCCATACATGACCACTGGAAAACCATAGCCTTGACTAGATGGACCTTTGTTGGCAAAGTAATGTCTCTGCTTTTGAATATGCTGTCTAGGTTGGTCATAACTTTCCTTCCAAGGAGTAAGCGTCTTTTAGTTTCATGGCTGCAGTCACCATCTGCAGTGATTTTGGAGCCCAGAAAAATAAAGTCAGCCACTGTTTCCACTGTTTCCCCATCTATCTGCCATGAAGTGATGGGACCAGATGCCATGATCCTTGTTTTCTGAATGTTGAGCTTTAAGCCAACTTTTTCACTCTCCTCTTTCACTTTCATCAAGAAGATTTTGAGTTCCTCTTTACTTTCTGCCATAGGGGTGGTGTCATCTGCATATCTGAGGTTATTAATATTTCTCCTGGCAATCTTGATTCCAGCTTGTGCTTCTTCCGGCCCAGCGTTTCTCATGATGTACTCTGCATAGAAGTTAAATAAGCAGGGTGACAATATACAGCCTTGACATACTCCTTTTCCTATTTGGAACCAGTCTGTTGTTCCACGTCCAGTTATAACTGTTGCTTCCTGACAGTGCTCCTGCCAGAAAGATGGCTACCCTGGCTTCGGTCATAAACACGTTTCTTTGCATTTCTTTATAATTTTACCATCCAGATGTGTATGTTTCAGTCACTACAGTTTTGCCATTGTTCAGCCTCTCAGTTGTGTCCAGCTCTTTGCGACCCCATGGATTGCAGCGCACCAGGCCTCCCTGTCCTTCACCATCTCCCAGAGTTTGCTCAAACTCATGTCCATTTGGTCCATGATGCCATCCAACCATCTCATCCTCTGTTGCCCCCTTCTCCTCCTGTCATCAATCTTTCCCAGCATCAGGATCTTTTCCAGTGAGTCAGTTCTTCACATCAGGTGGCCAAAGTATTGGAGCTTCAGCTTCAGCATCAGTCCTTCTAATAAATATTCAGGACTGATTTCCTTTAGGATGGACTGGTTTGATATCCTTACAGTCCAAGGGACTCCCAAGAGTCTTCTCCAGCACCACAGTTCAAAGGCGTCAGTTCTTTGGCCTTTTCTGGCTCAGCCTTTTTTATTGTCCAGCTCTCACATCCATACATAACTACTGGAAAAACCATAGCTTTGACTATACGGACCTTTGTAGGCAAAGTGATGGCTCTACTTTTTAATATGCTGTCTAGGTTTGTCATAGCTTTTCTTCCAAGGAGTATCTTTTAATTTCATGGCTGCAGTCACCATCCACAGTGATTTTGGAGGCCAAGAAAATAAAGTTTTCCACTGTTTCCATTGTTTTCCCATATAGTCTCCATGAAATGCTGGGACTGGATGTTTCTTTTTTGAATGTTGAGTTTTAAGCCAGCTTTTCCACTACAGTTTTAGCCCTACCTATTTTTTAAAGCTTGGTAGGTCTTTCCATTAACAGCTTTCCCTGCCAATCTTTCTCTGGCTTACAATGTATCTGAAGAATAATTCAGGCGTTTAGGCCTATAGTTTCTCAGTCCGTGTGTGTGTGTGTGTGTGTGTGTGTGTGTGTGTGTGCCCATGCACATGCACACCCATGCCTCTTGAGTCCATACTGATATTTTATTTTATTGCTGTTTATCATGAATTTTTTGCATCAATTTTTATTTATTTTTTGGCCACATCCTATGGAATGCAGAATCTTAATTCCCCAACCAGGAATCGAACCTATGTCCCCTGCAGAGACGGCAGGGAGACCTAACCCCTGGACCACCAGAGAAGTTGCCATACTAATATTTTAAATTCAAAATCAGGACTAAAGGGTTTAAATTAATCTCTTTTATATTACACCCTTATACCCTGTTTCCTATATCAAGAATCCTTAGTCTCGGGACTTCCCTAGTGCCTCAGGAGGTAAGAACACACCTGCCAATCCATGAGACGTGGGTTGGATACCGGGTCCCGGAAGATCCCACATACTGAGGAGCAACTACGCCCATGTACCACAAGCACTGAGCTCATACCACAAGCACTGAGCTCGAGCACCTAGAGCCTTGCTCCGCAGTGAGAGGAGCCGCCGCAATGAGAAGCCCAGGCACCACAACTAGAGAAAGCCAGGCAGAGCAAAGAGGACCCAGTGCAGCCAGAAGGAAAATAAATAAACAAAAATTTTAACATTAAGAATCCACAGTCTCAAAAGCACAGGGGATCATAGAATATCCCATAATTACCCCCAGGCTCTATCCTTATACACACTTCTCAGAACTCTACCACGAGCACCACCAGCAATAAAGGTGAGACAACAAAATATACCTCCCCACCTCCACCACTTTTCAGGGTGGTGCTGGGTCTCAGTTATCAGACCACACAGACCTGCACACTATGGTGGTTTGGTCGCTAAGTCATGTCTGACTCTTGCCACCCCGTGAACCCTAGCCCAGCAGGCTCCTCTGTCCATGGGATTTCCCAGGCAAGAATACTGCAGTGGGTTGCCATTTCCTTCTCCAAGGGATCTTCCTGGAGGTTCAACTCCTGGGTCTCTTGCATTGCAGGCGGATTCTTTACCCACTGAGCCACAGGGAAGCCCGTATCCTCTCCTTTTAACCTTCATTCAACCTTAGTCCCAGAAGCATGGAGATAAACCATGCTCACCACTAGTCTTATGACAACGACTCTGGTCCTTTGAAAGTCATTCCTTAGTGGCCTTTTTAGAAAGGCCTCATGAGAGCCATCAACCTTTTTCATAAGACTCACCTCTGACCTTTATACTTGACAGCCTATTTGCTTTCCTTGAGTATATTAAATACGTCACTCCCTTTTCTTTGAGTGCAACACAATTAAGTAGAAAATTCTAATAAACATGGAATTTCTTTCCCTCTGTATGAACTCCTCCCTTTGCTTCCTTTACCTGGAGAGTTTCTTCTTTCCTTTCTTTAAAATCCAATCATTTCGTAACAGGTCTTGGTGTTGATTGTCGTGTATCGATAGCCTCAGCCCACAGAGAGTTTTTCTAACACATTGCTTCAAGTACATATTTTTTTAATTTCAAGAAATCTTTTTTGAAGTGGAATTGTTGATACTATTATTAAGCATTGGCCATCTTCTCTGTAGACCTCTAGTTTAGATCCTCTTTTCCTGCCTTCAGTATTGGCCACTTTCTCGCCAATATTTTTCTATCTCCCTCTTCATTTCATTGTGATTAAAAGTATTTTTCATTTCCCATTTCTCTGAAGGCACTGCTGGTTGTATTTATTTGCTTTTGATTTCTTTCCAGTTTCGCCTTCAAAATAAAATGATTTTCCTTCTTATTTCTATTTTTTTAAGGTATGTCACCTCATTCTGGGGCTTCCCAGATGGCACTCATGCTAAAGAACCAGCCTGCCAATGCAGGAGACGTGGGTTCTATCCCTGGGTCAGGAAGATCCCCTGGAGGAGGGCATGGCAACCCACACTAGTATCCTTGCCTGGAGAATCCCATGGACAGAGAAGCCTGGTGGGCTACAGCCCATGGGGTCTCAGAGTTGGACACAACTGGAGTGACTTCACACATCTTCTTTCTGAGTTTTTCTCACTTCTATCTTGTGTCATTTTCTTAACAGCTCTGAGTTCATTTAGAAAAGGTGTGTAACAATTCCAACCTGTTTATGTTGAGCATATTTCTTTCATATACGAGGATGTTATTCTGCTTCTTAAATTATTTTTCTTACAGTAATTTTGTATGGAATTTGACCTTGTGCTTTTCTACTCCTCAACTTTATGCGAATTTTGGCTATCTTGAGTTTTAAGGATTTTTATCATATAGTGTGTGTGTGTGTGTGTGTGTGTGTGTGTGTGTGTGTGTGTATAGAGAGAGAGAGAGTGCTTTCTGAGATTTGCCCGCTTTTGTCCCCCTCTCCTATTTTTACCCTAATGATCTTGCCCCTCCATCCCTGTGTCTTTATCCTGCTCGGCTTTGCCTGCACTGTCAGTCTCTCCTCAGTGGGGCTCCTCTTCTGAAAGGCGGCTCTGGCTGCTGCATTTCCAGCACTCACAGAAACTATGCTGATCGTCGCATCAGACCCCCCTCAAGGGCTCAGGCATTTATCCACTGTTACAGCAGGGGGTCTGTGCTTAGTCGCTCAGTCCTATCTGACTCTTTGCCACCCCATGGGCTGTAGCCCACCGGGCTCCTCTGTCCATGGGAGTCTCCAGGCAAGAATATTGGGGAGGATTGCCACTTTCCTCCTCCAGGGGATCTTCCTGACCCAGAGATTGAACCTACATCTCCTGTGTCTCCTGCACTGCAGGTGGATTATTTACCACGGGGCCACTGGGGAGGGGAAAGATTCTAGTTTAATCTGCTCTATTCAAACCGCCCTGCCATGCTTTCCAGTGAGCATCATTGGCTATTCAGTAGGTTCTTCCTTGCTAAGGTCCATTAGACACCTTGTTCCTTCACTCTGCTTCACTCTCATAGACACTGATAATACTTGTAGCTGTTGGTAATACGTCCCCATCAGTATGGGAGATCACTGGAACACCCTGTCACCTAGCTTTGCTGTAAATGTTGTCTATCCACTTCAGTTCTGCTTTCCAGATGTCTGTTTATATGTGGCATTCAGAGAGATCTAAAAATCTTGCTGCTGTTTTCTGAGGGTTATCCATTTGCTTTATCAAAGATGAATGCCTGATCAAATTAGAAATTGGTAGAATATTATGCTATGTTGTGCCATGTTATGTTAAACTATATTATATCATGTTCTATTATAATATACCTTCATATATTTTATTTTATTTTCAGGAGTACTTCTAATTTTCTATAAGCCAACAAAATACTCCTTAATCCCTCACCACCCAGTAGCCCAGGGCAGAGCTTCTCAGCTCTCGTGTGCATGGAATCTGCCTGGAAAGCTTGTTGCATGTGAATTCTGGTCCAGCGCGTCTGCAGGGAGGACCAGGGCTTCTGCATATCTTCCTGCTCCCAGGTGACATCAGGGCTGGTTGTGCACAGACCACAGCTAAGTAACGAAGGTCTGGGTGTCAGCAATTGTCAGCACATTTCTGGAAGATTGGAAATATACACAGTATATGATTTTAATGAAGGATCACTCTCAGTAATTTCCCCAAATAAGTACTACCCTTGTAAGAGCGGCTTTTTTTTTTTTAATTATAAATGAAACTGAAATTCAATGCCAACTACTCTGAGAGCCTTGAGCCTACACAATGGCACAAACATTCCTTCCTTTAACCCTCCCTCTTCTGATTTTTATAAATGGTAAAATGTGATAAGATTAACTTGCACTTCCTCTAGAACTGGAATGCAAACCTGAATTTTTGACTTCCTTTTCCTGTCTCCTTCTTGGGGATCATGCTTCACCTTACTTGGAAATGCATAATTTCCTATCTTGGTCTTTGTCATCTTTACCCAATATTTTCTTTATTTTCATCCAAAACATGGCCGAACCTTTTAACAAATTCTCTCCACTTGTTTCCACAGGTACATCAGTTTGGAGGTACTGCTTTATAACTTCAGCTTCATCCTGTCTAGAACAGCACAGCTCTGTTACCACGGCTGCTATTTAGAAAGTGAGGAAACCAGCATATGATGTGAGAACACCGCTTCTGGTTAAATGACTAGTCTCCAGGTATCACAGTGTTGCTTCTCATTACTGGAAGCTGAAGCAAATTTTATTTTAAAACACAGCATGTGTACCAATGTGATGCATTCCAATGCCATCTAGATCCACATTGAATAAATTATGTTAATTGGCTCAGCAAAGAATGAAGGGCTGCATGGGGAATAGCAGTGTTTCATAATCAGAGAGAAAAGGAACCATGCCAGTTTTATCAAATGCCACATTAATGATTAAACAAATTAACGGAGAGTCATAGAGTTCCAAAAATAGCCTGCAGCAGATGGCGACTCTTCTCAGAGCTCAGTACTTTTGAGTTGCAGTTTCTCTGACAGAAGTGAGGTTAAGCCTTGTTCACTGTAGAACACTGCTCCCTGCTGTGCACACCATCAGTGCCTCCTTGGTGACTATATTTGCCCCTCTCCAGCCCCACCTCTGGGGTCTGACAGTGTGGATCTGCCCGGCTTTGGGGACTGCCTTTTGACAAGATCTCCAGTGATTCTCAGACAGTAAAGAATCTGTCTGCAGTGCAGGAGACCCAGGATCGATCTCCCTGGGTCTGGATGATCCCCTGAAGGAGGAAATGGCAATCCACTCCAGTATTCTCTCCAGGATTCTCCAGAATCGCATGGCCAGAGGAGCCTGGTGGGCTACAGTCCATGGGGTCGCAAAGAGTAGGACATTACCGAGCAACTAACAACACCAGTGATTCTGATGCTCCGTCAGAGTAGGAAACTGCTGTTAGAAGGATCCCTGTGGAGGATTTATCCTGGGACACCAAGCTCTGGGAAGCAAGCCTGGCTGGTCACCAGAGGGTGTGACCGAAAAGCCACTGTGCCTGCGTCTCCCACCACCGGCCCCCTCAGCTTTGCTCAGCACAGGCACATTCTTTTGCCTGTGACTGTAAACTCCGGTTGGTCCATAGGCTCTCTTTCCCTTTCATATAACTGATGGTCCCAGTCCTGCAAGCATTATAGCTCTGCAGCTCAGGTATGGGAATGATGGGTTCTAGGAATTCAAATCTTAGGATAACCTATGTGTTAGTTTGTCAGGGCTGCCATAACAGTGAGCCCCACACTGGGTAGCTTAAACCAGGGCTTAGGATTCATAGTTCCAGAGGCAGGAAGCACTGAAATCAAGGTGTCTGCACAGCTGATTTCTTCTAAGGGGCAGGAGGGAAGGGTCTGTGAGGGCATCTCTCTTCGGTTTATAAATGGACCTCTCTGTCCTCCACCCTCCACCCCCCCATTGTCTCCCCTCTTGCTTGCCTCTGTGTCTTTATAAGGATATCATGCAAGTGTGCTCAGTCATCCCCATCCCTTTGTGACCCCGATGCACTGTAACCCACCAGCCTCCTCTGTCCATTGGATTATCCCAAACAAGAATACTGCAGTGGGTTGCCATCTCCTCCTCCATGGGATCTTCCTGACTCAGGGATCGAACCTACATCTCATGCATCTCCTGCACTGGCAGGTGGATTCTTTACCACTGAACCACCTGGGAAGCCCTGCATGAAGACACCAGTCATATTGAATTAAAGGCCCCCTCCACAAAGACTTCATCTTAGCTTGATCATCTGCAATGATCATATTTCAGAATAAGATCACTTTCACAGAAACTGGGGGTTAAAGCTTTAATATTTGGGAGAAAGGAACCCAAATCATCCCATAACAACCCTTTAGGCCACTGTGATTGAAAAGATCAGTGTGATCTTTAGAGTAGTTACAAACTTTAGAAAACACAGCAGAGAAGCCTTTTAAGTCTTCTTGAATTGTATGCATTCACAATTCATTGCATAATTGCATTACCTTGCTGCTGGCTCCTGCTCTGAAGGCCCCTGTTGATAGGTTGATGACTACCCCTCTTTGTTCATTAAGTGATGAGGTTGGGAATACCTCTTACCCAGAATAAGGAAATGTTCTTTCCCCCAGACTTGATAACTTCTAAGCACTCTAGGGCACCTTGTTACTAGGAAAGTTAATCAAGGTGGAACAGGAGAACTGGCAGAAAGTTAGTGTTGGCTGGTGAATCAGGCAAATTCCTGACCTTTTCAGTGTCCATCTGAACAAGCTCTTGGCCTGCGGCTTGGCTTCTGGTGAGTGAAACTGCGGGGATCGGTCAACTTCCCCTGCACCGCCTCCTATGCCCTGTGGCCCCCTGCCCGCTGCTCAGTACCCCAGGGACCATGACAGACCCCGCCCTGCTCTCCCTCCTGCATGCTGGTTTTCACAGCCCATCCCTAGTGGTGCCGGGCTCTCTGTCTGCGTGAAGTCTGAGGGGAATTCACAGGTCCCCCCACCCCTTCTCTCCCAGCCGAGGTCTAGCAGAGGAGGAGGAGCCAGCGCAGCCCCGTTGTCCCAGCTTGAGCGCAGCTGCAGAGGGTCAGCGCATAAGTATTTCCCAGAGACTTTAAAGCATGTGGGGATCTCAAAAGTAAAACCATTCTGGGTGTTTCCATCAACTGCATGCAGTCTGTTTTACAGCTGACACTTCAGAGCTTTCGCATCTGACCTCCCCAGCCTGCTGTGCCTGTGCGGCAACCGGACAGGTAAGAGCACCACATTCACAAACCCAAGTCGCAATGGACTCCTCCTCCTCCCGCCCCTCAGCCAATCCGCGCCATCTAGTCCGCGTGACCACGCCCACATCTTCTTGAGCCCTTCCGGCCACCTTCACCCTGCCCTTCCTCTACTCTTGATCCCATGCCCCGCTGGGTACATCACACGGAGTCCTGTCACCTTCTTTCTTCCTCCAGCAGATCAGAATCTTGGGAGGGGAGGCTCCTGCAATTACGGGTTGTCAGATCTTGGGCAAGATTCCAACCCTCTGTGCCGCAGTGGTCTGGCCTGTAAGAGGAGGAGGAGGATGATATAGTACCTATATGGCACGTCTACCATCAGGAGGAGGAAATGAGATCATATGTAAACCACTTCACATAGTAAGTGCTCAGTTAAATCTATCTATTCTTAAATGCCTTTCCAATGTGACCCTAAGGCATCAGCTCCATATTTCTTATCACACATAGAACAGCTATTTTCATATACTTTTATCCCCATATTAGAGTATAAGGCCAAGAAGGTAGTGGCTTTCGCTCATTCACGTTGTTGCCCAGCACTTAGTACTGTGCCCAGAATACCCTGTCTTCAATAAATAGTTGAATGATGAATGCGCAAAAGACTAGAGCCGTGGTGGTGTTGGAGAAGACTCTTGAGAGCCCCTTGGGCTGCAAAGAGGTCAAACCAGTCAATCTTAACATCAGTCCTGAATATTCATTAGAAGGACTGATGCTGAAGTTGAAGCTCCAAGACTTTGGCCACCTGATGCGAAGAGTTGACTCACTGGAAAAGACCCTGATGCTGGGAAAGATTGAAGGCAGGAGGAGAAGGGGACGACAGAGGACAAGATGGTTGGATGGCATCACCAACTCAACGGACATGAGTTTGAGCAAGCTCTGGGAGATGGTGAAGGACCGAGAAGCCTGGCTGCAGTCCCTGGGGTCACAAAGAGTCAGACATGGCTGAACAGCAACAGAGTGAATGACTCTCCCTTATATCTCAGCATTCGAACCATCAAAACTCTTTGTCCTGTTCAGTTGTACAAGCTCAAATTTATTTTTTATTAGAATTAATTATCTATAAATGCTAAGAGACCAAAAATGAGATTTTTGAAAATTCATATGTAGACAAAGAAGTCAATGTTGACCCTGTAGAAATATTTCCACTCTTAATTACAGTGGTTGCTATCCTGGTATAATAATAGCGTTCTCCTTAAGCAAAGCAGTTTTTGAAATTCTTTTTATAAAGGCATATGATATTTAAAAAATTGTTTTCTGTATTTTGTACAGAATTGTAATCTTTTCATCCCAGTCATGTCTTTTAATAATAAAGCTTCAGGCATATGTGCAAAATACAAGAACCACAGTTTTCATATGAAAGCAAGACCTATCTGAATGGTCTTCAAACTAATTCAAACAAGGAAAGACATTTTTAAGATGAAAACAGCACAAAATGTTTCTTTTTGCTGAAAAGTGAAACCTTTATTATCTAGCATAGCCAATTTTACATATCAACTTCTCTGTGCCACGGAACCCAGTGTTTGATCAAACACAAGTCTAAATGTTGCTGCAAAGGCTTTTTTTTTTTTTAGATGTGATTAACATTTAAATCAATGAACTTTGGACAAAGCAGATGACCCCCCATGATGTGGGTGAGCCTCATCCAATCAGCTGAAGTCCTTAGAGAGAAGACTGAGGTCAGCTGAAGAGGAAGGAATTCTGCCTCCAGATGGCCTTCAGACTTCAACTGCACTGTTTTCCCTTTAAACTAGCCCATAAGCACACGAGCCAATTCCTTAAAATAGATTAAAAACCTCTCTCTCTCTTTCTCTCTTTATACACACACACCCCCACACATCCAACTATTGATTCTGTTTCTCTGTAAAATCCTAATATAATATCCTTTTTAAAATTTTAAATTAGTTTTTTTTTCTTTTCAGTTGCATAAACAATACAAATTTAATTTGGGGGGGAGGGGCTTCCTTGGTGGTCCAGTGGCTAATTCTCCACACCTCCTTTGTACAGGGCCTGGGTTCTATCCTCAGTCAAGGAACTAGACCCCACATGGTGCAGCCCAAAGGGCCCACGCACTGCAGCTAACACTGGCACAGCCAAATAAATAAAAATAAATAAATATACACTTTAATTTGACTTGGGGATCCTCCTACCCAGTGTGTAGACATGGAAGAGAAGCACATCAACATGGCAGGGCCATGACCTGGTGTGGGATACCTACCCACTAGGCTATCTAATCCGCATTCATTACGAGCCTACCCCCCACAAGCACAGCACTGACTTCTAGGTTGCCTACTAGCAAATTCCATCAAAATCATCAAAATGACCGTTAGACATGAATCAGCATCTTTTTTTTTTTTTTTTTTTTTAACCAGGATTGCTGAGCACTTCGGAGTAAAATAATAGCAGGCCCTGCAAACCTCTATGTGCACCACAAAGTCAGGGGAGACCCTCTGGTCTTTCTGCCCCTACTGCAGCCTCAGTGAGCAGAGAGTGCTGTCAACTCATCCAGCCCTCTGGGAAACTCTCCACCGCAATCACGTTGCTTCGTGATCTGCATACAGATTTCTCAGGAGGCAGATATGGTGGTCTGGTGTTCCCATTTCTTTGAGAATTTTCCAGTTTGTTGTGATCCACACAGTCAAAGGCTTTGGCATAGTCAATAAAGCAGAAGTAGATGTTTTTCTGGAACTCTCTTGCTTTTTCAATGATCCAGCGGATGTTGGCAATTGGATCTCTGGTTCCTCTGCCTTTTCTAAATCCAGCTTGAACACCTGGAAGTTCTCAGTTCACGTACTGTTGAAGCCTCGCTTGGAGAATTTTGAGCATTACTTTGCTAGCATGTGGTATGAGTGCAATTGTGCGGTAGTTTGAGCATTCTTTGGCATTGCCTTTCTTTGGGATTAGAATGAAAACTGACCTTTTCCAGTCCTGTAGCCACTGCTGTTTTCCAAATTTGCTGGCATATTGAGTGCAGCACTTTCACAGCATCATCTTTTAGGATTTGAAATAGATCAACTGGAATTTCATCACCTCCACTAGCTTTGTTCATAGAGATGCTTCCTAAGGTCTACTTGACTTTGCATTCCAGGCTGTCTGGTTCTCGGTGAGCGATCATTGTGGTTATTTGGGTCATTAAGATCTTTTTTCCTGTAGTTCCTCCGTGTATTCTTGCCACCTTTTCTTAATATCTTCTGCTTCTGTTAGGGGTGTTTATATATAAAATATATGGTGGAATATTAGTCATAAAAAAGAAAGACATAGTGCCATGTGCAGCAACATGGATGGTCAACCATGGTTAACCATGATAACCTAGAGATTATCACACTAAGTACAGTAAGTCAGACAGAGAAGGACAAATATCACGTGATATCACTTATATATGGAACCTAAAAAATTATAGAAAGAAATTATTTACAAAACAAATAGACTCACAGACATAGAAGATGAATATGTGGTTACCAGAGGGGTTATGGGATTGCGGGGAGGCATATGGGGTTAATATATACACACTGCTTCACTGGTGGCTTAGATAGTAAAGAATCTGCCTGCAATGCAGGAGACCCAGGTTCAATCCCTGGATAGGGACAATCCCCTGGAGAAGGAAATAGCTATTCAGAGTAGTTTTCTTGCCTGGAGAATCCTGATGGACAGAGGAGCCTGGCAGGCTTCAGTCCATGGAGTCTCAAAGCGTCCGACATGACTGAGCAACTAACACTTTCACATTTTCACTATAGATGAAACAGAGAAACCACAAGGGCCTACTGTATAGCACAAGGAACTGTATCAATGTCTCGTAATAACCTATAATGAAAAGAATCTGAAAAAGAACAGATACGTAGCTGAATCACTTTGCTGTGTACCAGAAGCTAGCACAGCACTGTACATTAGCTAGACTTCAATTATTTTAATGGTCAAGGAGAATAAAAACAAAAAGCCCTCAACCCCAGCAGAGTCTGTTTTCCAGGGTTGATGTATGGATGCCTGGAGCAGTGATTACTGTCTCCTGCGGTTGCGAGGCTGGAAGGCTGGGAAGGGGGGTCTCACCATGGACCACAGTCCTCCCCTAAGGACAAGGTGCTTCTGATCAGAAGCCGAGGAAGCCAGGCAAGGACACACCGAGGTTACATAAATCAGAGCCTGTGAGCTGCCCTGGCAGCTCTCACAGAGCCCCGCTACTATTCCTGTGACCCTAAACCTTCTAGTACCTCAGATCGAAGAGAACCCCTGACTCACCCCCTAGACCTTCACTCTCGTCGAGGAGACTTGCCCGGCGGAGCAGGCCCTGCTGGGGGACATCTGCCCAGGATGGTCCCCACTCCGGCCACTCTCCACCTGCTCCATCACCTGCCCCACGGCACACATGCTTTAGACAGGTACATTTGCCATAATTTAACATTAATTAAAAATAATGATGCTCGTCTCTCATAGGATGCACCCAATCAATCAGGTGGCCATGCCTTTTATATTTTTCCAGCCTGGAGAAGTCAGAACAAGGTCCTCTCTTTCTCCCACTTGAAAGTCTCCCAAGACTCCCGTGCTTATAGCTGTCCTGCGTCAGGGCAGGCGTTTCCCCAAGAACTTTTGCTGCTGTAAGGGTTTGGGGGCTTACAGGGGGCTGTCGGTGTAACTGTTTGGATGCTCTTTCTTACGTCTTGCTTTTCCTTCTCCTTCCCCCCACTGACCTCTGCACCTTGGCAGGAAAATGCATCTCCCTGCCCGGGGAACTGGCTGAGCTCTGGGGGGAGAGGGACAGGCGCTGGGATGCTCTTCCTGCCACTGTAAGTGGTACCCGTGCCCCTTCCCACAGCCTCCCCAAGGCCCCGACCAGCTGCAGCTGCTGGGAGCACAGTTGGCCTTTGTGAGATCCCACACACGAGTGAATCAAAGAACAGGGATTTGAGCCAGTGTGTTAGCTGGATGTGCCTGTGGGCCCCCGTGGAGGACTGCCAAGTCTCCGGTCTCCACCCCGCCGTGTGTGTGTACAACCCCGGAGACACCCTGGCCAGAGGAGGATGACAAAATGGCATCAGCTCGGAGATCCCTGCTGTCATCCAGCCCCATGGTACCATCATGCCCCACCCCGAGTCTGCATCCACTCATCTCTGGTCAAACCCATGACGGTTCTGCTATCCACCCTGTGGGCACATGCCCCATTCTCAAATAAGGAAAAGCTAAGCCAGTTCACCCAGCTGGTGCTTGATGGAACTGGGATCAAGGTGAGACCTGCCCACCCCTGCACTCTACCCATCCTGATACTCCAACTTTGCAAATGGGTCCCCTGCTGGATGTCATCCTCTGAAGAGTCTACTCTGAGATGGGTGTCATTATTCCTGCAGGTTGCAGATGGCCCTCCAGTGGGGATGGTTCTCATAGGCTGGGTGGGTGGGTGGGCGGGGGGACTTTGCTCCCCAGGGGATATCTGGCAATGTCTGGAGACATTCTGGGTTGCCACAGCCTGGGAGTGGCGAAGGACTCTGGTTCTGGCTCCCAGAGGGTACAGTCAGGGGTGCTGGTAAGATAAGACTTATTCAGCCCCGAGTGGCCATCATGCGAGGCTGAGAAAACCACCCTCCAAGATCCAGACAGAACTAAGCCCCTGCTGGTTTCCCAAATTAGCCAAAAACATGGTTAAGGGCGAGTAAAGACTGTTCTCTCTAATTATTCATGTACATGACCAGTATTTACTGAGGGCCAGCTATGGGCCAGGAAGATCCCCTGGAGGAGAAAATGGCAACCCACCCCAGTATTCTTGCCTGGAGAATCCCATGGACAGAGGAGCCTGGCGGGCTACAGTCCATGGGGTGGCAAAGAGTGACCTAGCAACTAAACAGCCACAACAAAAGCTATGGGCCAAGCACTCCTCTGACTGCAGGAGAATAACCAGTGAGCTGGAGATGTGCTCACCTGGAGCTGATGCTCTAAAGGGGGATGAGGTGAGATATAGAAACGGACGAATCAACAACAGGAAAACGGCGGACAGGGGTAAGGACTATTGGAGAGCTGCTGGTGAGTGCAGCCGTGAAACTAAAAGACGCTGGCTCCCTGGGAGGAAACCTATGACAACCTGGACAGCATACTAAAAAGCAGACGTTGCTTTGCCGACAAGGGTCCGTCTAGTCAAGGCTATGGTTTTTCCAGTGGTCATGTATGGTTGTGAGAACTGGACTATAAAGAAAGCTGAGCACCAAAGAATTGATGTTTTTGAACTGCAATGTTGGAGAAGACTCTTGATTTCTTGGACTGCAAGGAGATCCAACAAGTCCATCCTAAAGGAAACCAGTCCTGAATATTCATTGGAAGGACAGATACTGAAGCTGAAACTTCAACACTTTGGTCACCTGATGCGAAGAACTGACTCATTGGGAAAGACCCTGACGCTGGGAAAGATTGAAGGCAGGAGGAGATGGGGACAACAGACGATGAGATGGTTGGATGGCATCACTGACTCAATGGACATGAGTTTGAGTAAGCTGCGGGAGTTGGTGATGGACAGGGAAGCCTGGTTTGCTGCAGTCCATGAGGTTGCAAAGAGTTAGACGTGACTGAGCGATTGAGCTGACTCACTGAACAAGGTGGTATTAAGAAGGAATGAGTGGCTGGTTTTGACCTGGTAGTCAAAGTGGCCCCCTGCAGGAGTGACATGTAAGCTGAGGACTGAACCACAAGGTGTCAGCCACTGACATATCTCAGGAAGAGAGTTTTCTAGGCAGAGAGGAAAGTGACTGCACAGATTCAAGGCAGGGAGCGGCTTCATGTATATGAGAAACTGACAGAAGCCCAAGTAGGAAAGGGAAATGGGAAAGAGGGGGGATGAAACTTGGGGGCTACTACAGCTTTCCAGGGACAGGGGCTTAGAATGTCACCTGGGGTGAGAGGACATACTGGAGGGCTTGATAGGATACTGATGCGCTCTGTTCTCTTTCCAAAGATGGTCCACTGATTACGGATGGGCTGGAAGGGAGCAGAGGCTTCCGTTTAGATGGTCGCTGGGTGATCCTGGGGGAATGATGGGGGTGCGGTGGTGAGAATGGGCTAAAGGGAAGTCCAGAGATGGGGAAGCGGGTTTCAGAACTCAGCATTTCTTCTGAAGGGGTGAAGGCAGGACTGGATAAGTCTTGCATGTGGCTTGGGCAATGGAGACCTGTGTGAGAAGCAAGTTGGGGGGGCGGAGGGGGGATAGTTAAAAGTGGGCAGATGTTTTTGGCCAATTCAGCTTCAGAGGTACACGTAATCCCCTCATGGAGCTGTCAGCAGGCAGCTGGGTCTCGTCAGTGGGACTGGAGTTCTCAGACGTTGGAGCTGGAGAGACGGACGGCCTTAGGAGCTTCTCACGAGTTACTGAAATGGATCCTCCCCCAGCCCCTCGCTTCAGTTCTTGCAACTAAACGGGGCACTGCTGGGGTGAGACTCTGCCATGAGCAGATGATGTCAGCTCCCAGAACGCCATGCCTGCCACCGTGATCTCTCTAAAAGTAGCAGATGACTTCTTTTCCTTCCCTCCTTTTGAATATGTGCAAACTGCCCTCTGGAGGAGCCCAGTGCTGGGCTCTGATGTCCCGTGATGAACAGGAGAGCAGGGTATTAAGGAGGGATGGGAGGCAGAGTCCTGGGGAGGAAGGACACGAGCAGCTGTCATCCAATGCTGGGACCTCTGCACATTCACTGACGCCTCCAGGGACTTCTTCCCAGAGGAGATGGACAGTCCTCCAGGACCTTTGACCGGACAGGAAGCCCAGTGACTTGCACTTTCTGGAAATTTACAAATGTGCTGGGAATTACAGAAAGGTGCCTGGCCTATCTTGACCTTATTTGTCATGGCGCCAGACAGTGATGGTGCCTGGATCCCCGTGGCCTCTGCCCCTTTGATGGTCCCGGGTACTCCTCCTCCTCTCTAGCTCTCCTGGCCTCTTACACACAGCTTCCTGGACAAGACAGGCATGGGGCGTGGGGGTGCTCTCTCGCCACCAGGGACTTACATCTTAGAGTTAATGACCTTCTAAAAAAGATACGATTCTACCTTGTCACTCTAATGCAAGAGCTCCTGAAGGTTCAGAGAATTGGGTAGGTCTTCCTGCTTCAAAGGCAAGCAACCAAGGGGCGGAAGTGGAAATGGGGGAAGAAAGAGACTGAACATCTCCTGGTTGCTCACTGCACACCAGGCGCTGTGCTCGGTGAAGATGTATTCCTTCACCAAAGTAGCAAAATAACCCTTTCAGGTGGGTGTGATTTGGATTGGTGGGAATAGAGATTCAGAGAAATTGAGTAGCTTACTCAAGTAATGTAAAAATAATAGGGACGAAAAACCTCTCAGCTCTGGGACTTTTGAAGATGCTTGGGGTCACCCTGCTGCTGCCCTGATGGTCCCAGGAAGCTGTCACATTACCTGCAGGCCCAGGCTATGTTTTGAGAGCTGGGACTGAAGAACTACTTGTCCCCAGGAAAATTTCTGATCACCAATCTCAGTCACCCTTCAGCACAATGCGATAGTCGCTAGACAATCACGGACTTTCAGCGCAGCGGCTGCCATCTCTCAGCCGGATTGATAGTAGTGGGAAAGTGCGTGTTGGGGCCGTCGTGTTCTTACTGCACCACGTCAATCTTTAACTCTGCTCAGACCCCCCTGCCGCATCCCTCATCTTGACTTGACGGGTAATATATAGACTGCGGCACATAAAAAGGCTTAGGTTCCCTAACTAGCTGTCTGTTTGCCTTGGGGTTGGTGAGGTTCCTTTTTCAGCCAAGTAGAAGGTGATCAACAGCACAGATTGTTTGAAATGCCAACTTTCTGCAATTCAAAGCAAATGAAGGGGAAACACTATCCCTGACGTGGTAAAGAAAATTGTCAACAACATTTGACTCAAATGAAGACCCATGGATGAATACTCATCCAGGTTGAGTCAAAAAGCATGTAAGTTGCTCTCGACTCTGAACCAGTGGGGTTTTCTCTGATGCATTTACAAGGTCTTCTCAGTGAACCTTGTTCTTAGATACATTTTAAATTTTATTTAAC
This sequence comes from Ovis aries, assembly GCF_016772045.2. Classification (NCBI taxonomy): domain Eukaryota; kingdom Metazoa; phylum Chordata; class Mammalia; order Artiodactyla; family Bovidae; genus Ovis; species Ovis aries. Next base: position 6,296,589 of record NC_056054.1, on the reverse strand, counting down.
AAGTGCCAGATATTGTTTAAGTTATTCACAAATATTAACTTGAGTCCCCATAAGGCTAAAAGGTATACTTCTGCTTTTCCCACTATATAGGAAATGCAGGCAAAGATGTCCAAGTGCACTAACAGGTAGGTGGCGTTCCCAGCATCCAAACTCAGATGCCAATCTGCTATGTCTAAAAGGAAAAGAAAGGGAAAAACAGACTCTCAAATTCCCTGTTTCTTAAACAAATTGTAGAGAACCATTATCCAACATTCATAACGACTTCCCCCAACACCACTCCAACATTCCTTACACATATAACCCTTCCCTCAAGACTAAGAATCACCAAGTTCTCCTTTCTGGTTGGGAAAAAAAAATATTCTATAGTGTATTAATAAGCCTGTCTCTTTTTTAGATTCAAGTATCACTCACGGAACATAAATCAAAATGGCCCCATTGGGTCTTTGGTGAACAGTATCTGTTAAGATGTTGGAGGGACAAGATTATCTCTGACAGGTGTAAGGGTGGACTATAATAAATTGCTGCAAAGAAAGCAGACTCTTTACTTATTCTAAGACCTTTGACCAGTATCAAGAGTAGATTAAATGCATTCCTTTAAGGAAAAGATATGATAGCAAAAAATTCTACTGTTGAGTCTGATGAATTGATCTTTATTACAATGACAGTGGGGAAGATCCTCTATGTTAAGACTGTCTCTTTTTATTATTATCCATTTATCATACCACCTTTCATATCTAAGAACTAAGTTGTCACAGCTAGGACAGAGTACAGCTATGGTTTTTCCAGTGGTTGTGTATGGATGTGAGAGTTGGACTGTGAAGAAAGCTGAGTGCCGAAGAATTGATGCTTTTGAACTGTGGTGTTGGAGAAGACTCTTGAGAGTCCCTTGGACTGCAATGAGATCCAACCAGTCCATCCTAAAGGAGATCAGTCCTGGGTATTTCTTTTGAAGGACTGATGTTGAAGTTGAAACTCCAATACTTTGGCCCCCTGGTGCAAAGAGCTGACTCATATGAAAAGACCCTGATGCTGGGAAAGATTGAGGGCAGGAGGAGAAGGGGACAACAGAGGATGAGATGGTTGGATGGCATCACCGACTCCATGGACATGGGTTTGGGTACTCCGGGAGTTGGTGATGGACAGGGAGGCCTGGCGTGCTGCGGTTCATGTGGTCGCAGAGTCGGACACGACTGAGCGACTAAACTGAACTGAACTTTCATATCTAAAGCCCTGGATTATGCACTTTATCCCCATTGGCTACATTTATTTCCTCTCTTTCTGTGAGCATTCTCCCTCCCTCCCTACGTAGCTTGGATTCCAAAGGCACCATTTTATCAAAACTCCTGGTGTCTATATCCCAGTCCTTCTTTATACTCGCAGCAAATGCCTCACTCTGTCCTAGCTGTGACAACTTAGTTCTTTTCTCTCAGTTCCTAAATGTCCTAAACTGCAGATTCAGGACACAACCAGTTCACAATCTCCAGCCTGCATGGACTTGAGTGTTCTTTCCAATTCTTTCACTTTTTCTTGATTGTCGACTGTGTGGGCAGAATAATACCCATAAAGATGTCCCTATCTTAATTCCCCAAACCTGTAATATGCTACCTTGGATGGCAAAATAAGCTTTCCAGATGTGATGAAATTAAGGGTCTAGAGATGGGGGAGATTATCCTGTATTATTCTGTGAGCCTTCAAGGAAATCAGCCCAGAATCTTCATTGCAAGACTGATGTTGAGGCTGAAGCTTCAATACTTTGGCCACCTGATGCAAAGAGCTGACTCATTGGGAAAGACCCTGATGCGGGGAAAGATTGAGGGCAGGAGGAGGAGGGGGTGACAGAGGATGAGATGGTTGGATGGCATCACCAACCTAATGGACATGAGTTTGAGCAAACTCCAGAAGATGGTGAAGGACAGGAAAGCCTGATGTGCTAAAGCCCATGGGGTCGCAGAGAGTCAGACATGACTGAACAACTGAACAACAGCACCAATCCTGTGAGCCAATGTATTTGCAGGGGTCCTTATATTAATAAAAGGAAGACAGGAGTGTCAGAGTCAGAGCTGGAAAAATGATGGTGAAGACAAGTCAGATACAGAGAGAGATTAGAAGCTGATACTGCTGGTTTTGAAACTGGAGAATGGGGCACTGACCCAGGTTATGTGGGTCACGTCCATGTTCTGGAAAAGTCTAGAAAAAATTCTTCCCTAGAGCCTCCAGAAGAAACACAGCCCTGCTGACAGCTTGATTTTAGCCCAGTAGGGCCCATTTGGACTTCACATCTCTCGGACCATAAAAAAAATTGATTTTACTATAATTTGTTAGAGCAGCAATAGGAAATAGCACAATTATAGTTCCCATTTCTCCAGAAAATACACCAAAACGTCACCTCTCCACCAGTTCCAGATCCTCACTTCTCAGCAGACCACTGCACCTACTATTTTATAAGGAAAAATAGTGAGTCAGATATTTCTTCATCAGTTAGTCACAGGTCCCTTCCCCCACCCTCAGCTCCGCACAGACGCACAAACACACTCTTCCTTAACCCTGTCTTTGGTGAAGAACCATAAATTGGTTTCATGGATCTTTCTCTAGTTTGTCAATTTTCAACTTTATCAGTCCTGCTCTTATCTTTACTAGTGCTTTCTTTTCGCTTGCTTTGGGATTAATTCACTTTTTTTTTTTTTCTAATTTCTTACATTTCTTTAAGTGGAAAAACAGACGATTAGTTTGAGATCTTTCTTCTTGTCTAATATAAGCACTTGGTGTTATTCACGCCCCCTAAGAACGGCCTTAGCTGCATCCCACAAAACATGATATGCTGTTTTCATCCCCATTAAGTTCAAAATATTTTCTAACATCCCTTGTGACTTCCTTTTTGACTCATGGTTGCTTTCATGCTTCTGGTTTAATTGGAAAATATTTGAGATTTTCCCCAGAAACTTTGTTATTACTTTCTAGTTTAATTCCATTGTGATCCAAAAAACCCTTCATTTTCATGCATATTTTTCTCTGTCAATAAATGTGTTCATGCCCTACCCATTCTTAAAAATACACCCATCCTTTGGTCCTATTTTGCCATGCCTATTTTTCTCTAACTCCCTTTCGTATTCGCTATCTCCCCGACTTCCTTTCAATTCCCTTCTGAAGCATGTAGTGGTGTTTGGTTTCTTCCTCCTTTCCTGAGCCTGGGCCTGTAGACTCCGATTGGTTCCAGAAGTTTCTCTAACCTTCTAAGAATCATTCTTTTTGTTTAAACGATCCAGACCTCATTTCATCTGCTTCCAACCAATAACCCTGACAAGGGTCATCTAAAAGTACCAGAAGTGTATCTTAGCCGCAGCGTGTCAAAAATTCTTGCCTAGTTTCAGCATCTCATCACTATGGCAACCGCACCTTGTGCTATAAAGAAACAGGTATAGAGGTACAGTGTGCAGAGCCAAGGGAGGAGAGCATCTCAAGGAGGAGGAGATGATGAACTGGGGGACGTTCTTTTGAGAGGTCAGATAAAGCAAAGGCTAAAAATGACCATTTGGTTTGGCAATGTGGAGGTCTGCAGTGGAATGGCCACATAATTCATCATACAAACTGAGGTTGTTTTGAAAGTGAAAGGAGTCACAATTAATGAAGCCAGAATCATAGGCTATAAGCCAACTCTGTAACAGGCAAACTGAGACATACAGTGGCCAGGTGAAGACGTCTGAGGGGATCTGTGACTAGGAGGCTGCATCCTTGGTGGGATTCTTATCCCAGGTGCTTGTTCTGGGGGCTGTGAGACCACTCAAAGGTAGAACCGAGCTGGGATGCTTCTGAACCCAGCAGGCTCTGGGCCAGTCATCAGATGGCTCTTCACCCACGCTCAGCTCTGTGCACAAGCCCAGGGGAGACGCTCATGGCACTTGCAGGGGCTGTGATATGCCACCCGTGGGAGTCCTGGCCAATCCCCCAAGCTCCCACTCTTCTCTGATAATCCAACCAAGCATCCATCAGGCAGGAGGACAGTGCTGGGCTCCCCACAGGCTCACCTCCCTCTAGGAGACTGAACCACCCCATTCATGATAAAACGGCTCAGAACGTGGATCTGGGTTTGAATTTTACCAACTCTATACACTTTGACTTCCATTCCACACACCACTCACCTCCCATCTCTACTGCTGCTCTGACACTAATATCTGTTCTCAACTCTCTTGTTGGTTTTCTCTGCAAGATTTGATTTGCAACCCCATTAAAGCTGCAACCCAGTGATTTCTGATCAGTTCGCCAGCTCCAGGCCACAGTCAGCACTCAGCAGGAGAAGGTTCCTACAAGTGCCCCCTTGTGCCAGCTACAAACTGGCACTTGCCATCTGCCTCCACGAGGATTAATTCACAAGCTGTTGGGACTGCTGACCTTCAACACGCACTGACAGGAATTCAGGGTAGAGACCGGGAATGAGACAGAACAGGTCTTCAGATTGGTATCTCCAGGAGAAGATTTTATGAGCCCAATTCTTGCATTTCCTTGTATGTAGACAAGCACTAAAGTCTTCCATGGTGACATCTGCTCCTTGTGACTTCTGCAAAAATAGGTGCTTGATTGCATGTATTCCCCCTTCACTAAAATTATGTCTATACTGACCTTTCCCCCTACTGCTTCAGAGAAGTTTCTCAAGACTAACTGAGATGCTATCTCCCGGGCTACAGTCCTCAGTTTGGCCCAAAGAAAACTTAGCTCACAGCTCTCACATTGCACCTTCTTTTTCAGCTGACTCTTTGTTCACAGCTAACTCCCTGGGCCACTTTGTCTTAGCCCCCTGTTGAAACTGCCATTCTTACCTGCCCCACTCTTCCTGGTTCCTGTCCTTTTCTGTCATCTCCTAACCAGGCTCTAACTTACCCTGAACCCCCTCTTTGGTGCCACGCCTAGGGTCTGATGGACTCCCCCCTTCAGGTTGCCTCCATACCCTGGATCACACTGTCCCCAGCTGCTTTGGGGTCTGCATGCTAGACCCCTCCCCAAGCAGGGCCTGCGCCCCAGCCCAGGACCAGTTGCAGGCAAGTAGTCAGTCCATCCCTGGTCTCTTGCAGTGGAGATGACCCAGATCCCTCGACTGGTTCTCAGGCTCACATCTTAGAAGCATTTACGTCTTGTAATACGTGTCCTGTTCCTAGGGTTCTGTTCCCTGTTCTCAGAGCCAGCAGAGCCAGGCCAGGGAGAGGCCTGCAGTTCCCAAATCCCAGCTTCTGCATTTTTAAGCCACTGATTCAAGCTGTCAGCCCTGTCACATTCTCTCCTGCTCATGGGCATTTTTGTCAGACCTAATTATTTCGTTATATCTCTCTTCCATGGGCAAATCAGCTTTCCAATCAATCCTGTGGCTTATAAAGTGCCTCATTAGCTGCCACAGCTCAGCTGTGGGGGTCCCACTGTTGCTCGGGGTATGCGTGTGAGTGACACACACAGGGCTGCTGGATTCAGTGGGGCCACCCTTGCTCTGGGGGCCTTGCCCCCCAGGGGGTTCCCAGGGAGACAGGGCAGTTCCTGGGCATGGCGGGGGAAGTGGCAGCCCTGCCCGTGATAGTCTGCCCATTCACAGAGGTTACTGTTTCAGTGAAGCCCCAGCAATGGCCAGCTGCTGGATTCTTTGGGCAAAATACTCCAAAATGAATCATCAACCTCAAAGTGAAAACAGGTAGATCATGTGTTTAAAACTGTGGTCCTGGGGTGGGGGAGCTGAGCTGAAACAGTATCCAGTCACCACACAGCCCAGGGAGGTCCTGGGGAGGCCCCCTGTGCCCCACAGGATGGTGAGGTCTGGGAATCCTCTTTGTCTTCCCCCGCGGGAGCCCCCCAGGCCCAGTGATGAACAGGCCTACAGGTGTGAGGGTGTGAGTGCAGCTGTGAGGTGTGCACCTGTGCGTACATCTGTGGGGGAGCATGTAGGTGTCAGGTGTGTGTGCAGGTGTGGGGGTATGCACGTGTGTGTACATGTGTGGAGGAGTGTGGAGGTGTAGGATGTGTGTGCAGGTGTGAGGGTGCACGCAGGTGTGGGGGTGGATCAGGGAGGAAAGCGTTGGAGGTGGGACCTAGGAGGCAAGAAGGAGGAAGCAGGAGGAAGGAGGGAGTGGGAAGAAGGAAAGAAGGAAGCCAGCTCATTTTACAAACATTTACAGAACGACCTCTGGGATATTTCACAAAACCAGCCACCCTTAGGACCGTATCGGTGTGGCGGGATGCATGGCTCACTGCACCTCCGGGCTCCCAGACCCGCCGCATTATTCCCCATATCTGACCAGGTCTGGGTCTCGGTTAACTCCAGGTACAGCTGACCTGCAGTGCCGGCCTTCAGGTGACCGAGAACAGGCCTGTCGAGGGGTGAAGAAGATTAAGAGCCAGGACATAAAGTTGGACTCGAATAAGGAGGAGCTACCCACCAGGGACCGAAAGCGCTAGTTACACATGCGAGCGACCCGCAGAGGGAGGAACCCCATTTGTTTCCTTGGAGACCCTCGCCTCCAGATCCTGTTTATCCATGTGATGGCCAGTAGCAAAGCCGAGCGTAAACTATAGAAAGGGTCATCAGGGATGCCGGAATCCCATAGGAGTTGGGACACAGAGGATCCTCCACTCACAGCAAGGTCAGACCATCCTAGGAGAATTTCTTTTTCCCTCCGCGGCCGGGAGGCTGGGCCCCGCATGGGGCAGGGACTCACTTAGGAGGTGCCTGGTCACATCTCTCCTTCCTGCTGAGGGCTCACCCCCTTTCCCAGGACAGCCCTGAGAAAGCAGTTTGTTCGTGACTTTCAGATGCTCTTGCTTAATAGGAGCAAGAGCGCCCCTCTTCTGATGGTCTGACTTGCCTGCTGCAGCCATCCAGTTGACAACATCACCTGCACTCCAGGGCCTCACCCGCCAGACGGCAAAATTCAACCAGACTGACAGCAAAGCGATGCTCACAGAGGCCTCTGGCTTCCCCTGAGAGCCGCAGGTCCCAGTCCCTCCTCCAAACTTCCCCCTCCCCACTTCTGGGAGCCCCCAAGGGTCTCTCTGTGCTCTGATGCTGCTCGCCATCCCAGGGGTCCTCTGCAGACCCTGTGCCTCTGAGATACTGCATAACACCCACCCCAGCCAGCGCTCCACCCCAGGGAACCAAGGCCACCCGAGAATTCACTCTGATGGCATCACGGTACCTCAAAGAGTAGGAGGGAGTCCTGGGGCCCCCCCAAAGCACTACTCTGCCCCAAAAGCTCAGGCCCCTAGGGAGCATTGCCTTCAGCATCATCCCTTAGGGTTCAAATGTGGCCCATGGGGCTGAGCTGGAGATGAGACCAGATCCTACCTTCCCCTTCTGCCCTTCCCTGAGCCCCTCCCCTTTCCTTACCCCATAGAGAGCAACCCAGAAGAAAAACATCAACCTGCAGTTTTGGCCACACCAGGGTCTCTGCTGCCCCATGGCTGGACCCTGGTTAAGCTGTGTCCACTTGCCCTGTCCAGGAAGCAAAAGGAGCCATTGGTAGGTGTGTGGGGGCAGGGAGAGCAGAGGACCAAGTCAGGAGACCCCTGCCCATCTCCCTGAACATTAACCGCCTGGCAGCCCTGTGACCTTGGACTCAGAGAGGTGGGCCAAATGTTGCTTGTCATACCTTCCCTGTACTGGGGCAGGTAATACTTGGGCAAACTCTGCAGAAACCCTAATGCGCTCTACACTTGCCAGCTATTGCCTTGATAGATAATAACACTGATAACCACATTAATAGTAACAGATCAGAATTCTCTGGGGAAAATCTCATTAGCAGAATTTACTTCCTCTCTGGTATATCAAGAAAACCAGTGAGTTCTAAAGACACCTCCAGGCATCGGAAGGGGACAAACTCTCCCTCCCCTCTCCCCAGAACAGGAACTACAGTGGGGACAGCTGTTGGGGGAGGCGGGTGGCGAGTCCCCTCTGAGATGCTGGTACAGCTGGGTGGTGCTTAAGTTGTCAGGGGAGGGGGACAAGTTAGCAGAATCCATCACGGTGTGAGTTTGCCAGGGCTACTCGAACAAGATGAGACTGAGCACGCAGAAAACAAAATGCAGTAGCAGCTGAGACAGCAGAGTTGTGTCTCTTGCAGTTCTGGAGGCCTGCAGTCCAAGATGAAGGGGTCCGCAGGTCTGGTTCCTTCTGAGGCCCCTGTCTTTCACTGGTGGACGGCTGTCTTCTTGCTGTGTCCTCGAATGTCCTGCTTCTTTGTGTGTCTGTGTCCTGATCTCTTCTTACAAGGACACCAGGCACACAGATGTCTACTAAGAGATGCACAACGTGAGAGCTGCAAGTTGTTTTATTTGGGGCAAAACGAGGACTGCAGCCTGGGAGACAGCCCCTCAGATAGCTCGGAGAGCCTGCTCCAAAGAGGCAGTGCGGGAAGGTCAATATATAAGATTTTGGTGAAGGGGGAGTTTGATGCAATTAAGCCCTTATTTTACAAAAAGCTTTCTGCTAGACAGGAGGAGCTGATGTCATCACAAAGGGGTTTAGTGCTTTTTTAGATAGGAGGAGATGCAAAGATGGGGATCATGAACTCAGTTCCTGAAAAATATTTAATATCTAAAGACCTGTTCCACCAGTTTCCCTGGAGCACAAAGTGCCTCAGTCTCCACCCTGAACTCCCTCCGGGGGTGTTACAGGTCAACAGCTGCGGCAGCGCAGGGCTCAGTCTCCGCAGAGGCAGATGGCAAATGCCCTTGGTGGCAGTGTTGCTCAGTCACTGGCAAATGCTGTTGGCAAGTGCCAATTTGTAGTTGACCCTGGGTTAGGGCTCTCCCACATGACCTCATTTACCCTTAATTACTTCTTTAAAGACCTCCCGTCTCTAAATCCAGTTACATTCTGAGGTCTTGGGGGTTAGGACTTCAATCTATGAATTTGAAGCAGGACACCTCATAACAATCATTATTATTTGATCTTTCCACAACCCAGTAAAAAGGTGGTCAAAGATAAAGAAGTGAAAGAAAGAAAGCGGAGTCGCTCAGTCGTGTCCGACTCTTTGCGACCCCGTGGACTGTAGTCTACCAGGTTCCTCCGTCCGTGGGATTCTCCAGGCAAGAATAGTGGAGTGGGGTGCCATTGCTTTCTCCAAAAGATAAAGAAACAGTGAAAAACATCCCATGACTGCCTGGGGCTTTAGGACTTGCTGCCCTCTGGGGGGTGTGGTCAATGGACACTGCAGCTCTGCCAAGGTCGGAGCCTACCAGGGTGGTCCACCCAGTGAACTGGGAGGATGGCCCTTTCCACCAACGAGGGCCTCCCCTAAGGGGCGGGTCTGCTCCAGGCCCCCATGGCTGGGCAGGGACTTCATAAGGCCTGCACGGTCCGTGGACTGAGAGCTCCCTTGCCCGGCACCCTGACCTCTTCACTGTTGTTCATCCCCAGGAACCGTTTGAGCTCCTCACTCGGCCTCGGCCCCCACAGAGGCGAGCAGAGCTGGGGCTGTGTGACCGCCCTGATCACCGGAAGACACGCCGTCCAGAACAGCCTCCCGTTTGTGCTCACTCATCCTTAGAGGCGTGGGCTGCTGGGGGGAGCAGAGTGACAGCTGTCTCATACACCCCTTAAAAATACTGGAGAGGCTTCCCTGCTGCCTCAGTGGTAAAGCATCTGCCTGCCAATGGGGGAGACAGGGGTTCAATTCCTGGTACAGGAACTAAGATCCCACTTGTCGTGGAGCAACCAAGCCTGTGCGCCCCAACTACCGAAGCCTGTGCACCCCAGAGCCCGAGCTCTGCAACAAGAGAAGGTACCACAATGAGAAGCCCACATGCCACCCCTGCTCATCGAAACTAGGGAAAAGCGCAGGCAGCAACGGAGACCCTGCAGAGTCAAAAATAAATAAAAAGTTTAAAAACTACTAAATCTCCATTTAAAAAAAAAAAAAAAAGAATCCTGGAAACTGGTGACAATTGATACCCTCATCTGCTCTGGGTTTGCACAGACGTTTTCTGGAGTGGTTCATCAGAAATGGTCGTGGAGACTGGGGCGGGAGACCCCAAGGGTGCAGCGGGTGGGTGGAGGGAAGCTTGTATTCCTCAGACCTGGACTCACTGTGAAGTCTCAAGCTTAGGGCTCCTCAGCACAGCCCCCTTCCAAGGCCCAGGAAGCGGAGATGCAAATCCCACTGTGCTCCTGAGAATCTGTGCTTTTGAGACTTCTGCCAAAGTCCAACCACCGCTATGTTTTTTCTTAAAGAGAGGCCCTGAAATTGTATAAACTGCAGGCCTCAGGAAACTTAGATCCGCCCTTGCTTTTCACAAATACCCTTCTGGAGATGTTAAAATGTTACCACGGGCACTATGACAGCTGAACTGTGTTTCAGTTGCTATGTTACAAACCCAGAATGAACAGGGAAGGATGGCGAAAGGGAGGGAAATTAACACACAGTTCAGCTGCTAGCGAAAGAGCAGGGCTGGAGGGAGACAAGAGGAGACCTACTGGAGGCTGAGAAGGGAGCTTTCACAAAACAAAACCTGAAACGAAAGGACCCCTAGAAATCCTTGGGAGTGGCATGTCTGCCAGAAGAAGAACATGGATAACAGCATGCAAGGTTACGTGAGAGCGGCCGGGAAACCCACGCTCAGAGCATCTTTGCTGACCTCCTTTCACACCCCAAGGGGAACTTCAGCCCGAAGATAGAGAATAACAGAATGCTGAACTGGGAAAAACGCAGAACTGCCGAGACGGCAAGTTGTGCTCGGAGTGTGTGTGAGCTCACTCGTGTGCCAGTCTTTGCAACCCCATGGACTGCAGCCCGCCAGCCTCCTTGGTTCTTGGGATTTTTCTAGGCAAGAATACTGGAGCGGACTGCCATTTACTTCTCCAAGGGATCTTCCTGACCCAGGGGTTGAACCTGCATTTCCTGTTTGGCCGGTGGACTCTTCACCACTGAGCCACCTGGGAAGTCCCTAAATTGTGCTCAGGCCACCTGCAAAACCTTCCTGGGGCCGAGAGCTGCTCACAGACCTTGCCCCCTCCTCGCCGACCGGGGTCCCACACCCGCCAGCCCTGCAGATGTCTGGGGCCATTGAAGGGAATACAATTGCCCCTGCTAAGTTTTCCTTTCATGAAGCCCTTCAAAAGTGGCTTTCTCACAAAAAGAGCGGTGGCGATTTCCCATAAAAATGCTGTCTTGTAATTCTCATGCAAGTCGGGGTGGGGGTGGTACGGGGTGTGGAGGCAGACCCCCTGGATGCCCAGCTTCCTCAGGCAGTGAAAACAATCATCAGACTGTTCTAGCCCCAGCTGCACCCTGACTAACTAAACAAATGACTCTGGGCTTCTCACTCAACCCCTCCCATCTCAGTTTCCCCATCCTTAAAAAGGAATCATGGTATTTTTTTTAAGAAGCTCAAAAGCAGTCATGCTTCTGAGAGAGCTAGGAAAACCCAAGTGCTATGCAAACATGAAGACTTTATCCTTCACAGTTTTGTGTTTTGGTGTGCAGGTTTTGGTAGTAACAAAACCCAAAATTATACTGGAGCCGGAAGCAAGTTTTCTAGATGAATTCTCTCTAAGGAGATCATGAGTCTGCTATCAAGGCTGTGTCCGGCCTGATATTCCCCCATTTCTACACATGTACCCATTCGTCTTCCTCATCTTTCAAATCCTTTGGTTTGGCCATGTTGACAATCACCCTGCTCTTATCTTTGCCCTTCATAATTCAGGCCTGCCTGCTAGATTCATCGCTCAGCTCAGCAAGCTGCAGACTTTCCAGCAGCCTCTGAGGTAGACCTGAGATGTGTAGGGAAAACATCCAGGCAGACGCTGGTTGCAAAGCAGTGAAGCCTCTTCTGCTATGGGGCTAGGTACCCTGCGCTCTGGGAACACCAAGCAGGCTGTGCGTGGGAGAAGGACCAAGTTTCATGAGTATTTTCTTACTTATCTTTCCTGAAGCCTACAAATTTGCACAGATCTTTGAGGTGACCAAATCCATATGAGTTTGTTGAAAATGGGTTAGAAAACAGAGACATTTGAAAACAATCACTTACAAGAAAAATCTTATCCCAGGTTTAACATATAATTAAATCGTTGGTGATCCAAGGACACTTTAGAGGGGAATATAAGGCATGAGGGGTTTCCCTAGTGGTTCAGTTGGTAAAGAATCTACCTGTCAGTGCAGGAGATGAGGGATCAGTGCCTAGGTAGGGAAGATCCCCTGGAGGAGGGCAGGGCAACCCACTCCAGTATTCCTGCTGGGAAAATCCCACGGACAGAGGAGCCCGGCAGGCTACAGTCCACGGGTCAAAAAGAGTCAGACACGACTGAGCAGTTAAACACATATGCATATAAAGCCATGAGTTCTGAGCGAAAGCAAAGGCAGACGGCACGAGTCAACTAGACTTCAAAAGATGGTCAGCAATGATCTCACCAGCTGAGACCAAGGTCTTTCGTGAGGACTTAACACACCCAAATTTTCATTTTGTGGAATTAAAGGAGCTTTGTAAGTCAGCTGTGAGTTAGATCACTTGCAACAACTTTTAAAAGTCAGGCATTGCGTTTGATGTGAAGTTATTTTGTGAAGAACACATCATCACAGAACAATAGGTCCTTATAACAAATGGGCTGGATCATCAGTGTTCACTTCACTGCTTAATGGGTTCGGAAGCCACTCAATTCTAAAAGCATGCCCACCCACTGTTATGAAAAATAAATGAGAGGCCATCCTTAGAGCAACACGTATAAAGCCCAACCAGGGAAAGGCTCATGTAGGTTTCACCTTCGCAGGACATTCCGCCCTGCTCTGCTCTCTCTGGGAACTTGAATCTAGACCCTACTTGTCACTGAGGGCCACCTAGTTAGGACCCTCCTTATCCCAAGTTGTTCAGCCGCAAAGTCAGGTCTGACTCTGCGACCCCATGGGCTTCCAGGCTTCCCTATCCTTCGCTATCTCCCAGAGTTTGCTCAAACTCATGTCCATTGAGTAACCTTTATCTCAAGACCTGGGTTCAAATCCCAGCTCTGTTACTCCCCACCCTTGCAACCTAATTCTGATTTCTCCAAACTTCTATTTTCTCAACTAAACTGGAGGTAATGTTGCCTGGTCTCAGGGTTGCATTGGGAATTCATCCTGACGCTGTGTGCTTAGCTCAGAGGCATTTCCAAAGTGCTCAGGAAAAGATAAATATTATTATGAGATAGATATTATTATTAATTAGTGTTCCCTGAAGGAGTTCCCTTCACACAAAGCGTTGCCAAGATTGCAGGAAGGATTAACATGGCAAGAAGGATTTACATTAAACATCTCATCTAACCAGGATAATGGCCAAAACAAATGACAGATTCTTAACTAAGGAAATCCCCCTGCCCAGCTCTTGTCAAGCAGATTCTCTTCCAAGCTCCACCTTTAAATCATGCCGTCCTTCTGTGTACCCTTGCACACAGAATGTAATACAAATCGCAGCCTCTTTCCTTTCTGCTCTTGTTGCCTCTCTCTCTCTCTTTAAGGTGCTTGTTGTTTACAGTTTAAGAACAGCCTCCAGGTCTTCGCCACAGGCCTTTCTAGAGCTTTGGGTTCTTGAACCCCTGAAGGCTGCTGCACAGACTCACTCACAGGAGGTTCACTCCTGTCCCGTGCGCGCTCAGAGGAAGACCAGCTGTCCCTGCTCTCCCTCCCCTTCCAGAATCCCATGTTGGAGAGTGGGGGCAGAAGTAATCTAATGGACCACTCGCGTGTTTGTGTCTTTGTGCTTTTGTTTGTTTAACTGGGAAGAGGATTTCCAGATTAGGTGGTTGCTGCAGTCCTGTCTTCACCAGGCGCTCCTCACCTGGCAACAGCAGCCTGCGGTTGTGCATCAAAGAACAGATCTAGCATTTATTTGAGAGTTTTTCTTATGCTGCTGACAATCATGCATGTTTTATATACATATATATGAAAGTGAAAGTGAAGTCGCTCAGTCGTGTCCGACTCTTTGCGACCCCGTGGACTGTAGCCCACCAGGCTCCTCTGTCCACGGGATTCTCCAGGCAAGAATACTGGAGAGTGGGTTGCCATTTCCTTCTCTAGGGGATCTTCCCAACTCAGGGATCGAACTCAGGTCTCCCGCATTGCAGGCAGACGCTTTAACCTCTGAGCCACCAGGGAAGCCCCTATATATATATATATATATATATAGTAAGTCAAGGTGTATGTGTGTCTATATGTGTGTGTGTGCAAATAGCAAGCCAATGTATAAGCAGAAAATACTAAATCACAAACATTGATGGACAGATCCCAAAGTCCATCTAATATTTCAAAAGCTGTATACACACACACACACACACACACACACACACACACACACACACACAGGCTTACTATTTGTACAGTTTCATGTTATGTGGTTGTCGAGTTCAATCTATGCCCCCACATGTGTGTTTCTAAGACATGGATTTCTGTGCCCCTCTGTGTTTTCCAAAGCTCTCCCGCTTTTCAAACATGAAACGAAGCTCTGGACACAGTCACTGTTTGGAAGCAGTACCTATTGCCAATGCAGAAAGCTTGTGTTTATAAGAAGCAATTTCAGTGATGATTCCAAGAGTCATCCCCCACAGAAGAGACCCAGCTGATCAGCTCGAAGCAAAAGCCAGGTAGAGTTTTTGAATGTGTCTCCACAGTCAGAATGCTGGCCACCCTGGGTCTCTGTTGACACTTGACTGAGCAGCCGCTGTTCCAACGGTGCCTCCAGCTCTTGGGTTTGGCATCCCGCGTCCATTAGTCTCCAAGGTGATCCTGGGCGGCCAGAACCTTCCTATTAACAGCCCTGGCTGTAATTTACTGTGCTGGTTTGTACGCCGCAATTTCCAGCCCTGCTATAAATCCTGTCTCTGTTCTCAGGCTCGGAGAAGCCTTTCTACATCTTGCCACCATTGCGCAAATGTCTGCAGAGCCTGCTTTTAATAAACAAAGAGTGGCTGGCAGAGGGCCAGAGAAGAAAAACGGTGAGCAATATAAAATTTATCTCGAAGAGCTCTTCTTCCTGTATCTGAATTCTCCCCCAACTCCTTCTACCCCAATCAGAATTGCTATTTTGCCTTTACAGCCCTGGGGCCTTAAAGAGAATAATAGGCCAGTTTATCCATACCAACACAGGGCGAGATCTGGCTGCAAAGTGGGTCAGATGGGGAATGGAAGATGCCTTTCATTCTTCCCCCTTTTTGATGCACAAGGTTGTCCATCCCTGAAGCTTCATCTTTGAAGATATTTGGACTTTCAATGTCTGCTTCAGTCTTCCCTGGAGCTTCAATTGCAAAGGCCCTATCTGTGCCCCAGACATGGAGAGTCTCCTTGCAGGACCCCCTCAGAAACAAGGACTGTCTACATGGGGACTAAGAGCCCCAAACACCGTAGGATTGTGGACCCCTAGGGAGGGCCATGCTGGGTGGGATGCTCCCTGGGGGCCATTGTGAAATTCTCAGAAATTTCTGAGCCTAGATCCTGTATTTTCATTCTGCACTGGGACATACAAATTTCACTAACTAGTTTCACAAACATGTACCGGTTCTCCCAGGATTTATCAAATATCTCCTCATAGGTGGTACATATGAGGCTGGTTCACCGATGTCTCCACTTTTAGTCAGTGGAGATATAAAAATGCCCCCTGTTCAAGTGCCCAGGGACAGGAGACCTATGTGGCCTGAAAACCAAGGAGTTCATCCAATTCAGAGAGATAAGGTGACCGGTATTTAGACCGCCCACAGTAGGAGCCAGGCACTACAATGGACACACCCTCTAATCTTCTCAACACCCTTGGAAGGTTGATAGTTCAGTTTGGTGGATGGAGAGACTTGAGAACAGGGAGGGACTCTCACCACGGAACAGTGTCTTGAACACATTAGAGGTTCATTAAATCTTCACTGAATATTGTTTTAAGATGTTCTTAATTTGTTGCATTGAAGACAGATCTTGAGGTAAGAAAATAGGCAGCCTACACCTGAGCATAAAATGCTTGAACGTGAACGGTTCATTCAGCCAACATCTGCTGGGCCCCTTCCATATACCAGTAGCCTGCTTGGTGCAAGGCTACCTAACTGGTCCCAAGCACAGCTCCAGGCAGCACCTGCTGCTATTACATGGGATGCTCCATGGTCCACCTGGATGACGGGTCCATTTTCAGTTGGGACCGCACAGGAAAAAGACTCCCGTCTTCCTAAAGGGATGGAACAGATTGAACAAAGCCTTCCATCAGCACAATCCAGGAGCAGGCGTTGACTGTGGCAGGTAACACAGACTCATGAACAGAGATCACTAAGCGAAAAGGAGACGGTACTTTGGTGAAAACAAGTCAAGCAGGCAGCCAGTGCTTCTGGGGAGCAGACTGGAGGGAGCCTGCCCGGCGACCTATCTATTTCTGCTTCAAGCGAGCTATTGCGTTAGAGCCAGGGCTAAGAATTATTCCCTAGTAGCTGTAAGGAAGCTTTTTAAAAAGTGCTATATTTTTAGCACAATCGCTATAGAATAAGAACAATGGGAAACAGAAAATCAGCAGAAATTGGGAGAAAAGGAGACGGCTCAGCAGTGAGATAATCCCTTTGACACGTGGCACGAGGGCTCTCGTGGCTCTGTGAAGAGGTGGGCAGGTGGACAGTCTTCTTGGCTGCTGGACATGGTGAAGCCTAGTGACGGCACCGTCACCACAGTGAGGTTCTCAGCACAGCATCAACAGAACCTTTTGTCATTTCATGTTAGCCTCTGTTAAAGACACTTACCAGGCATGACAGGTCTTCCCTGGCAGCTCAGTGGTAAGGAACCTGCCTGCCAGGGCAGGAGACATAAGAGACGTGGGTTCGATCCTTCAGTCAGGAAGATTCCCCTGGAGGAGGAAATGGCAACCCACTCCAATATTCTTGCCTGGAAAATTCCATGGACAGAGGAGCCTGGTGGGCTATAGGCCATGGGGTCTCAAAGAGTCAGACACGATTTAGCGACTAAACAACAGTGCCACCAAGCATGACACACACTCCATCAGTTAAGGAAGATCTTCAAGACTCGGGTACCCAGAATCCAACAAACTCCCTTTAGGAATCCTGTTTTCACAAGACATCACAATGGAGATGTCTTTCATTATCAACCGACCCCTTCATGGCAAGTGACGCAGAATCAAAGTATCCAAAATGCCAGAAATAGAAATTTAATAAAGTTGGTAAAAACAAACACTTTGCAAGTTACAGAATTCATTCTTTGCTTTCGAACTATAGTGCCGGAGAAGACTCTTGAGAATCCCTTGGACAGCAAGGAGATCGAACCAGTGAATCCCAAAGGAAATCAACCCTGAATATTCATTGGAAGGACTGATGCTGAAGCTGAAGCTCCAATACTACGGCCACTTGATGTGAAGAGCTGACTCATTGGAAAAGACTCTGATGCTGGGAAAGATTGAGAACAGGAGGAGAAGGGGATGACAGAGGATGAGATGGTTGGATGGCACCACCAACTCAATGAACATGAGTTTGAGCAAGCTCTGGGAGACAGTGAAGGACAGGGAAGCCTGGCGTGCTGCTCCATGGGGTCACAAAGAGTCAGACATGACTTAAACACCGGAACAACAACAAATAATTTTTCTGTCTTTACATCAGAACCCCATGTCCCTGAGAGATCCTAATCAATTTCTCTCTCCAATATAAGTGAAAAGTAAAAAGCCTCCTTTTAAAAAATAATGTTCCGTTTACTCATCAGTAACATTGAACATTTTTTCATAAGTATAGTTTCTATAAAGATTTCTTCTTTTGTGAATTCCCTCTTTCCAGATATCACCAATATTTCTTTGGATTATTTTTCTTATTGACTTGTCTGTCAGAAGTGATTAAAATATTTTCTCCCGTTTTAATGGATCTGATAAAATTTTGACATCTTTTACCATTCAGAAGTTTGGGGATATTATGGTTTTATTTCGATTCACTTTGGTTTTTAAGTTTTACCCAGTCTTGCATCAATCATTTTAGCCTTGTTCACGTGCTAAGAATGGTTCTTCTCAACCCAGAATTATAAAGAGGTTTTGTTTTGCCTCCTTCCAGGGTAAGAGGCTATTTCATTTGTTTGTTTCTGTTGGGGAGGAGGAGGCTGTTTGTTGTTCATTACGTGTTGGTTCATTCAGAAGCCTGACTCATTGCTCTCAGAGCAAGAAACAAACTCAGACAAATCTGTTGTTAGGAGGCTCAGACTTCATGTGAGGGAAGGTCGTGGTGGCCTTCTAGTGGAGGACAGGGTGATTAAGTTTCTGGGGCAAGTCTGAAGTCTAGGGAAAGCAAGAGGAGTTTAGAACACGGCCCTCTTCAGTCACTGGCCTCCTCTCTTGGATACGCTCAATGCCATTCCCCAAGCTCCAGTGCCAAGACAAGCCAGTTCTGAAATTGTTTTGACATTTGTAAATAGCAGAGGTTCCAATACAGCAAACTCCAAATGACTTTTCTAGCCCTTTCATTGTTGTTTCCTGGAATTCTATTTTACCAAACATTGCTCAAGTAAGAGAGATTGATAAAAAATCTTGGGAAGCAAAGATTTTCAATTTAATGGAATATGAACTTTCTTAAGCATCTGCCAAACCCTTAATAATTCTCTCCATGGCCCATTGAGAAAATGTATCCATCCATTCAAAGACAAACCCAAGCCTATCTATTCTGAACCCAGACCCTGTATCACAAACCGTGGTCAGCTTATTGCGCCCATAGTGCCTGAATCCATGTCCTTTGCAATGTGGTTTAGCAGGCTGTGCCATCAAGACGCAGCGTCTATTCCCCTTGAACCTGGGCTGGCCTGGTGACGAGCTTTGCTCAGCCAAGTGTGTGAGAGCTAACACCGTTCACAGGAGCCTGTGGGATTCCCTCTCACTTCTCTCCCTTTTTCAGCCCTACCATGGCGAGATGCTAACAAGCCCAAGTTTGTCTGCTGGAGGGATGTGAGTGGCCTCATGCAGCAAAGCCAATCGCCCAGGGGTGCCTGCAGAGGCCCCAGCAGAGTTCAGTACAACTGCTGAGCTTAGCTTAGCTCAGCGGAGCTCTGAGTGCCCCAATTCACCTGTGGTGGTTTAGTTGCTAAGCTGTGTCTGACTCTTTCAACCCCATGGACTGTTGCCCACCAGACTCCTCTGACGGTGGGATTGTCCAGGCAAAAGTACTGGAATTGGTAGGCATTCCCTTCTCCAGTGGATCTTCCCGACCCAGGGATCGAACCCAGGTCTCCTGCATTGCAGGCAGATGATTTACAAACTGAGCTATAAGGGAAGCCCAATTCACCTATGAAAGTGAAAGTGAAGTCACTCAGTCATGTCCGACTCTTGGCACCCCCCTGGACTGTAGCCTACCAGGTTCCTCTGTCCATGGAATTTTCCAGGCAAGAGTACTGGAGTGGGTTGCCATTTCCTTCCAGGGGATCTTCCCAACCCAGGGACCGAACCTGGGTCTCCCGTTTTGCGGGCAGAAACTTTACCATCTGAGCCAGTAGACTTGGGCAAAAATTAAAGTTGGTTGTTGCCACTGAGGTTTTCTGGTTGTTTATTACCTCGCATCATTGTATCAATAGATAATTAATATTCATAGTTGATATTAATTGTTCCAAAATGTGTATCAGTGGTGTAGAGTCAAGAATGAAAAATGCAAATAACCCGTGCCATCCAGAAAGGTTCAGTGTAGTGGGGAGCACAGACTTGCAAGGCAGCACCCAGGACACAGTGTGTGTGCCTCATGGCCTCTGTGCCAGCTGTGACGCTGTGAGGCTATGAGAGTGTCCTCTGCTGGCACAGAAAGGGGACACCCTCAGGGGTCAGGGGATTGGAGAAGACTTCCCAGGGCGGGGGATGAGTCTTGAAGGAAGGTCTTTGACTTTGCACACGCAACAGTCCAGGGCTCAACAGGCACAAACAGTGCCGGGTTTTGGTAGAACTGTGGTCTAGATCAGAGTGGAGACAGGTCTCACTTGCCGTCTCCTGGAGGCCCTGAAAAATCTCAGGTCTCTGAGCTCCACCCCAGAGTCTCTGATTCAGGAAGCTGGGATGGAGCCCAGGAATCTGCTTTTCTATCCAGTGTCTGGTGGTGCTGGTGCTGCTGGGCTCAGAGCCACGGGTGTAGTGATTGAGGGATCAGAGTCCAGACTTCACCAGATGAACCCGAGCTCCAATTCTGTCGTCTCTTGCAGACTGTGAGACGCTGAGAAAGTGACTCAATTTCTCTGTCTCAACGTCCTCCCCCGAAAAGCAAGCATCATGACACTGATCACTGTAGAGAATGGATGTGAACATTACTTGAGTTAATGCTTTGAAAGCACTTAGCGCAGAGCTGAGTAGCCAGGAACATTCAGGAAGCATGAGCCATCACTCTTATGCGTATTATGTGACTGGTTACTACGGCGATTTCTGAGCACTGCTGGGGCTCAGAGGAATGACGAGACAGGCGGGGAGGGGGGACTGGATGGCCAAGAGGGGCCTGGCCTTGAATTTTGTTCCATAGGCTACATGGAGGCATAGAGGGTGTGTGGGAGGTGTGACACAATCAGATTCAGGTTTCAGAAAGATAATTTGATTGCTGCAGTGAACACTGGGATGTATGTATCCTCTCAGACCATGATTTTCTCTGGGTATCTGCTCAGGGGTGGAACTGCGGTATCGTATGGCAGCTCTAGCTTTAGCTTTTTAAGGAACCTCTGTGCTGTTCTCCGTAGCGGCTGCACCAACTTACATTCCCACCGTCACTGTAGGAGGGTTCCCTTCCCTCCACACCCTCTCCAGCACTTATGGTTGACCACCCAAAAAGTGAAAGTGTTAGTCGGTCAGTCGTGTCTGATTCTTTGAGACCCCATGGAGCCTGCCAGGCTCCTCTGGCCATGGGATTCTCCCGGCAAGAACAGTGGAGTGGGTTTCCATTTCTTTCTCCAGGGTATCTTCCCAACCCAGGGGTCGAACCCAGGTCTCCTGCATTGCAGGCAGATTCCTTACCATCTGAGGCACCAGGGAAGCCCACTGACCACCTGAAACTATCACGACATTGCTAATCAGCCCTGTGATAATATGAAACAAGTTTTTAAAGCAAGTGGGACCTGATTAAACTTAAAAGCTTCTGCACAACAAAGGAAACTATAAGCAAGGTGGAAAGACAACCCTCAGAATGGGAGAAAATAATAGCAAATGAAACAAGTGACAAAGGATTAATTTCCAAAATATACAAGTAGCTCATACAGCTCAATACCAGAAAAACAAACAACCCAATCAAAAAGTGGGGGAAAAGACCTAAACAGACATTTCTCCAAAGAAGGCATACAGATGGCTAACTAACACATGAAAAGATGCTCAACATTGCTCATTATTAGAGAAATGCAAATCAAAACTACTACAAAATATCACCTCACACCAGTCAGAATGGCCATCATCAAAAAGTTTACAAACAATAAATGCTGGAGAGGGTGTGGAGAAAAGGGAACGCTCTTGCACTGCTGGGGGGAATGTAAATTGGTACAGCCACTATGGAAGATGGTATGGAGATTCCTTTAAAAACTAGGAATAAAACCACCATACGACCCAGCAGTCCCACTCCTAGGCATATACACTGAGGAAATCAAAATTGAAAGAGACACATGTATCCCATTGTTCATTGCAGCACTATTTACAATAGCTAGAACGTGGAAACAACCTAGATGTCCATCCACGTGGACATGGTGAATGGATAAAGAAGTTGAGGTACATATACACAATGGAATATTACTCAGCCATAAAAAGGAATGCATTTGAGTCAGTTCTAATGTGGAGGATGAACCTAGAACCTATTATACAGAGTGAAGTGAGTCAGAAAGAGAAAGATAAATACTGTATTCTAACACATATATATATGGAATCTAGAAAAATGGCCCTGAAGAATTTATTTACTGGGCCACAATGAAGAAACATAGAGAATAGATTTACGGACATGAGGAGAGGGGAGGAGAGGGTGAGATGTATGGGGGCGGGGAGTTTTTAAAGAAAGATCATTTGGGCAGCAGAGTAGAGGGTGAGGTGGTGGAGAAAGGTAGGTGGTGGAAAGGCATCAGATGGCCTCTGTGCCCACCTTGATGAGTGATAGCCACTCTCTGTGGCCAGTCTGTCCAGCTCAGGAAGCAGACATCAAGGTAGCACAAGCCTCCAGGCCGAATGCTCCTCCTCTCCCTCCTCTCCCTCCTCTTCCTCCTCTTCCTCCTCCTCCTCTCCCCCTCCCCTCCTCCCTCCTCCTCCTCCTTCCACCTGCCTGTCTCTGTCTCTCTGCTCCCATCCAACCCTTCAGCAAATCCTATTGGCCCAACATCGACAACATCACCTGACTCTTCTGTGTCTGGCCCCTCCTCCATCCTCATCCTCAGTCAAGGTTCCACCATCTCCTGCCCAAATGACCCCGGTTTCCTTCTCTGTTTCCACTATGTTGTTGTTCAGTCGCTCAGTCGTGTCTGACTCTTTGAGACCCCACAGACTGCAGCACGCCAGGCCTCCCTGTCCATCACCATCTCCCAGAGCTTGCTGAAACTCATGTCCATTGAGTCGGTGATGCCATCCAACCATCTCGTCCTCTGTCATCCCCTTCTCCTGCCCTCAATCTTTCCCAGCATCAGGGTCTTTTCTAATGAAAAGAAAAGAGAAGCCCCTAGTCAGCCACAACAACAGGACCGTTCACCTGACCTGAGGGCAGGAGCGCTACCTGGTCTGTCTGAAGCTTGGTGGGTCTAGGGAGTGGGTACCTCTTACAGGGATCCAGAAGGGAGGCTTCATCAGTCGGGTACAGCCTGGAGGAGAGTCATATTTCATGACTATGGTTTGTGTTAAGGGGGGAAATCTACATCTCATTGCACAATTTATCTGCATTTCTCTCCAACTCTCATGACTTCTGAGAAGTCCCATTTGGACAGTTTTGAGACTCAGAGGCAACACTGATGCTCCCTCCTCCACCCAGGTCCTGGGGTCAGGAATGATGAATGGAAGGTCAGGAGAGAAGCTGCTGTTTACTTGACTAAATGCTGTCGGTTCCCAGACAACAGGGAGGAAAGGCTGATAAAGCACTCCCCCATCTGCCACGGGCAAAACCTTTAGCAGAAAGGTATCTCACCATCCTTATTAATAAGGCTTGGGTCAGAAAATGGCCCAACATCCATAGGACAAGCTCCACTCAAAGCTTCAAAGCTGACTAAGCTTGTTTAGAACCCATCATTGAATTAAAAAGGAAGATCAAGAACATCAGATGTTGAAAAATGCTTTAGCTACGAGGGATAAGCATTGACGTTTTCAAAACTGGAATTATTAATAGATCTTTTCTTTTGTTCTTTTTAATTTTTTGTTGAAATATAGTTGATTTATAATATGTTTATTTCAGGTGTGCAGCAAATTGATTCAGTTTACATATAGACACATTCTTTTTTATACATTCAGTTTTTATATAGATAGATAGATAGACACATTCTGTTTTGTGCTCTTTTCCACTATGGTTCATCACAGGATACTGAATGTAGTTCTCAGTGCCATCCATAGGACTTGGCTGGTTCTCTCTCCTGCACGTAACCGCTTACACCTGCACCCAGGTTGCTGCAAATCACACTATTTCATTCTTTTCATGGCTGAGTAGTATTTCATTATCCATTTGTACCACATCTTCTTTATCCTGTCGTCTGTCGATGGACACTTAGGTTGGTTCCCTGTCTTGTCGACTGTGAACAGTGCTGCTATGAACATGGAGGTGCATGGCTCGTTTTGAATTATAGATTCGTCCATATATGTGCCCAGGAGTGGGATTGCTGGATCATATGGTAGCTCTATTAGGTCATTTCTGATGTGTGATCCATATTGTACAAATGTCAGCCTCCAAGCAAAAGCCTGTCAGACTCAGGAAGAAATAGGCATTTAAAGGTTTGCAATACCAGCTTGAGGAAATCCCATGTAACTGGTGCTGAATTTCTTCTCTCCATTCATGGCAACTGTGGGCAATGGGGAATGAAATTAGGAAACCACCTCTGCACCACGAAGCTTTTCTTCACGCCTGAAAAACATAATTTACACTCTTGCAGCGTGATATCTTAGAAATGTTCAAGGCGGTGAAATAGCCACTTACGCAAATGATTGATATGGGTCTCAGATTCCTAACTTTACTCCATGGTAAAGATCTGCCAAGCAGGAGTTGCGGGTTTGATCCCTGGGTCAGGAAGATCCTCTGGAGGAGGCAATGGGAACCCACTCCGGTATTCTTGCCTGGAAAATCCCATGGGCAGGGTAGCCTGGTGGGCTATAGCCCACGAGGTCGCAAAGAGTCAGACACAACTTAATGACTAAATAACAACAACAACAAAAAGATCTGACTAGTCTAATAAGAGGATGCTGGCTGGCGCATCATTCCTAGAGCAAGGGGAGGGTGGCAAGTAATGAGTGTGTATGAAATACAGTCTGTGATCAGCACACCAGAAAGCAAGGCCACTGGAGGGGGTGTTTGGGCAGGGCCTCCCCTGCCTTTTGGACTCGGGGTCTGAAGTTGGCAATGAGTAGAAAGAACACAGATGAAGTGTTGGGGACACGGTTAAGACATCACCTGTTCCTGGTCTTCTTGGAGGGTGGAGTCCATGGAGATGGGACCTGGCGCGGCCTCAGGCAGAGCAGACAGTCTCAGGTGGGCTCAGGGTATGGGCCCTTTCTCTGTGGCTCTCACTCTAGAGCATCAGTCCCTCCATCCCAGGTCCTTCCAGCTTCTGGATGTGTAGGATTTTCTGAAATGCGTGGAGTAGACTCAAACTTTTCAGCTTCAACAAATCAAGCACTGATGTTTCTGAACTTGAAATGCAGGTTTCAGTCTCATTCCAACTTGACTTTGTGCATTTTCTGTGGCTGTTGCAACAAATTGCCACCAATGTGGTGGCTTAAGACAACACGAATGTGTTTATTATCTTATAGCTATGCAGGTTAGGAGTCCTCCTGGGGGTCTCTTTTGGCTCAAATGAAGGTGTCTGCAGAGCTGAGCTCCTCTCTAGAGGCTCTGGGAGACACTATTATCCATTCCCCTGCCTTTTTCAGCTTCTAGGGAGCCCCTGTACTCTTCGGCCCATGGCTCCTTCATCTTCAGAGTCAGCCAGCAATGGGCTGAGTCCTCACGGACCATCATTCTCACCTGCTTCCAAGGTCATATCTTCTCCGACTCCTCCCACTTTTAAAGAACCTTGTGTTTACATTGAAAGTGAAAGTGAAACTGAAGTCGCTCAGTCGTGTCCGACTCTTTGCGACCCCATGGACTGTAGCCTACCAGGCTCCTCCCTCCATGGGATTCTCCAGGCAAGAGTACTGGAGTGGGTTGCCATTTCCTTCTCCAGGGGATCTTCCTGACCCAGGAATCGAACCCAGGTCTCCCACATTCCAGGCAAACACTTTAACCTCTGAGCCACCAGGGAAGCCCTGTGTTTACATTGGAGCCCATTAAGATAATTCAGGAAAATCTCCCTATTATAAGGGCAGCTGTTTAGCAACCTTAGTCCCACCTGCAGCCTCTGTTCACCTTTGCCATGTAATGTACCTGTTAACAGTTCAGGGATTAGGGCACAGACAACTTTGGGGGTTATCATTCTGAGGTAGGAGATAGAAAGGTCCCTGGGCTGGACACCTGGTGCTTGTTAAATGAATTAAAATTCAAGCTTTGTTCTCACCCAGACAGTCCAAGGACAAAGCTAGTGGCAAAAGCTGAGCTCTTCTAAAGAGATAAAGCACCCATTCCTGAGGTCAAGGAAGAGTTTCCTGTCTGCACACATGCAGGAAGGCTTTGGGGGGATGGAAAGGGGAGGTTGCCTCAGCCTGTAATGAGTCTGGACAAGCTCCCATAGGCCTCTACGGTGGGATCCATCTTAGAAAAAAGTTGCACATGCGTCTTGAGGAGGGGCCTAAGACCGGTCAGGTGTGGAGAAAGAAACAAGCTAATTGGTCATGTGTAAACAAAGACCCAGAAGGACCATGCTCTAAAAAGTGATGTAAGTCACCTCTTTCCTACAGTCCTTACCTAGGATGCCCACACTCCTCTCCTGTGTATCTCTGCCTTGCCTCTGAAATAACAAACTGTTTCTCTGGGTGCTCGCCCATGTATGGTGCTGTACCTCTAACAATAAACTTTGTATCTCTTTTGCAGTTTTTGCCACCTTGAAACATTCTTAGTTCTAGAGGAGGGTTATAATCAGGAAACTTTGCTTCTAGCCTCCAGCCTCTGGTGGGCTGGCAGTTAGGTTCTATTCCTGGACAGGGAAATAAGATCTTGATTTAAGACTACTGTGCCTCTGAGAACAGTTCTCCCTACTACATTAACTAAATAAACCATTAAAGTACCCCATACTCAGAGGACATTTACACACATATACACCCTCCACACACACACACCCTAGCAATATTTCAGGCTTAAATTCCAAGACAAGGTGGGTAGCTGGCTCACTTGCCCATCGTCCGGCTCACTTGCCTACCACACCCCAGCCAGTGATTACCCTCCTTCTTATAACTTTGTGCCAAGTACTCAGGTAACAAAGCAGGGCCAGGAGAGACCCCCCCCCCACCATATCCTCCGTCTGTCTGTTGTCTGTAGAAGACCTTTAGCCAAAGAATAGATTTAATCAGAAACATAGAAAAATATAGAAACAAATGGTCAAACAAGATAAAATAATAATAGTTTAGCCTTTAAACAGTCAAAGATTTTTAGTTTCTCCTCAAGGTCTGCAGATAATATTCTGAGTTATTTTCTTTCAGCTGTTTTGCAGATACCGAAACCCCCATCATACGGACCAAATTAACTACATGATGATCAGACTGTAGCTACGACATCAGTTCAGTTCAGTTCAGTTCAGTCGCTCAGTCGTGTCTGACTCTTTGCGACCCAATGAATCTCAGCACGCCAGGCCTCCCTGTCCATCACCAACTCCCAGAGTTCACTCAGATTTCCGTCCATCAAGTCAGTGATGCCATCCAGCCATCTCATCCTCTGTCATCCCCTTCTCCTCCTGCCCCCAATCCCTCCCAGCATCAGAGTCTTTTCCAATGAGTCAACTCTTCCCATGAGGTGGCCAAAGTACTGGAGCTTCAGCTTTAGCATCATTCCTTCCAAAGAAATCCCAGGACTGATCTCCTTCAGAATGGACTGGTTGGATCTCCTTGCAGTCCAAGGGACTCTCAAGAGTCTTCTCCAACACCACAGTTCAAACGCATCAATTCTTCGGTGCTCAGCCTTCTTCACAGTCCAACTCTCACATCCATACATGACCACAGGAAAAACCATAGCCTGGGCTAGATGGACCTTAGTCGGCAAAGTAATGTCTCTGCTTTTCAATATGCTATCTAGGTTGGTCATAACTTTCCTTCCAAGGAGTAAGCGTCTTTTAGTTTCATGGCTGCAGTCACCATCTGCAATGATTTTGGAGCCCCCCAAAATAAAGTCCAACACTGTTTCCACTGTTTCCCCATCTATTTCCCATGAAGTGATGGGACAGAATGCCATGACATAAGATGCCATAATTCTGAGAACTGGCTTGAAGGAAATGGAAACAAGCCAGCCCTGGAACTGAAGACCAGCTGCACTAGAAACCATCGAGATGACACCGATCCGGCCCCGGCATGGCCGCTCTCAGGATGACCGCCAGAGCTGACCGCCCGGCTCAGCATACAGGCCCCTCCCTCCCCCACCTATGCACCCCTGAAACTCCCCCTGAGAAGCTCTTCCCCCTGGATTCGCAATGGGGAATTGGCTCTGCCTCTGCTGGTCCATCGACACCCACGTGACCCTCCCTGGACTCCTCCCCTCCATGGCTAGACCAGTGTCGCCCCAGGTAGGTGCATCTGGTGTGGACAACCCTCTGTGTTCATCCCGCCTTCAGCTCCAGGGATGAGGCATTCTCTTTGCTGCCAGGGCCCCTCTGGGTGACCTCTTGGACAAGACCAACACGACTCACACCAGTCCCTCTTCTGGGTGGCCCATGCTAGGTCATCAGGAAAAGTTTGTGTTGGTCAGTTCCAGCCTGGCCTCCTTACTGATGATGGCCGTAGGCTCCCTGGCCTTTGCCAGGCCCCAAAGCCCAAGCATCTGGTTCTCCCGACTGCAGAGAACCACTGCAGACCATCAAATGGTCTCATGGGCACTCCCTCACTAGGCGTGAACTGTGCCCCTACTTAAGGGACAGGAAGGGCAGGTGGGATGAAGGTGAAAGATACAAAATGCAGCAGCTCTCACTTAAGAAATCCCCTTGCACATCTCTTTCCCCCTCAGATTCCCTGGTGCATCCTTAAAAACATGTTTTTAAAAGACTGCCTTTTATAAATTCCATCTGGCCGCATAGGCTGTTTGGTAAACGATATCTATCATACTGGAATGTTTATCAAATGCCAGTTTTAAGCCACAAGCTTTACTAAACACGCTGCACATATGTCAGAAGTCAGGGAAATATGTTAAAAACTCAGGAGGCAGGGGCTGCAGCAGGCACTTTGGATTGCCTGCCCGAATCAACTGCCCATGCCCATTCTTGCCGGCAGAGTTCCCCTTTTATTCACCCTGCTCCCTGTAGGCTTCTAAGAGCCAGGGGTGGGGCATTTCCCAGATGGAAGGTGAGCTGTGCCCGGAATTCCATAGCCCTGTCTGTCCTTGTCATTGAAGCTAGCATGGCACCCGGGTCCGGTCCTTGAGATGGAGGAGGAATCCACCAGGAGCTCCAGGGAAAATCTTCTAGGCTCTTCAAAGGAGTCAACCAGGGTAAACAAAATGTGGTCTACCTAAGCAGTGGGATCTTGTTCGGTCATGAGAAGGAATGATATCTTCTGTAACAGGGGTGAACTTGAAAACAGTAAGCCGAGTGAAAAAAGCCAGAGGTGAAAGCCACCTCCTATACAATTCCACCTATGTGGAATAGACAGGTAAAGCAGATCTGTAGAGACAGAAAGCACAGTAGCATTTCTCATGGCCTGGAAATGTTAAGGGTACTGTTTGGAGGGATGAAAACTTTCTGGAATGAGATAGAGAGGATGGTTGCACAATATCATGAATATACTCAAGGCTAATGAATCATAAAGTTTAAAGTGGTTTAAATGGTGAATTCTGCTTTTTTTTTTTTTTTAATGTTGGAGTATTACTCCACTTGGCTTATCAGTAAAGAATCTCCCTGCAGTGCAGGAGACATGAGAGACACTGATTTGATCCCTGGCTGAGAAGATTGCCCTGGAGAAGGAAATGGCAACGCACTCCGGTATTCTTGCCTGGAGAATCCCATGGCCAGAGGAGCCTGGCGGGCTGTAGTCCATGAAGTCTCAAAGAGGTGGACGTGACCGAGTGACTGAATGCGCACACGCTTAGTTGATTTACAGTTGTTGTATCAGTTTCAGGTCTACAGAAAAGTGACTCAGTACTACAAATACCTGTGTCGTGTGCATTGTACTGTGACTGGAGGTGGGACAGAACCAAGAGGAAGCAGGCGTTTTCCTGCGGTCCGTGCGGCAGTAAGGACAGCAGTGTGACCCTGGGCACACACTGGACTCCAGCCTGGTGACCGAGGGCGGTTGAGCACAGGCGTGAGGCGCTGAGCCCTCACACTCAGTTCTGGAACACCCCACCTCTGGGTTTCATATTACGGAGGGTACTTTTCAATGTGCCATGCAAAAGCAGCTCTCCTTGGAATAATTATCATCTCCTTTTTGACTGCTACACAATTTCCTTCTCAGCTAACTGATGATCTTAGAAAATACAATTTGCTGATAAACATTCCCTTCAATTCCCAGAGGACACAATACTTCTTTCCAGTCCCCTTGAGAAAGTCTCTACCCAAGCAGCAGCACTAAAGAACAAATTTGATTTCACCTCCATCCCAGATATGATTAAACTAATTTCGTTATGGAGGGAGCGTAGGAGGGGCTCAGGAACCCAGGAGCTGAACGAGGCTGGTGAGGTTTAATTTCTTGTTTATGTCCTGCAGCCTCTGGACATTTCTGAGGTCCTTCAAGGGTATGAATACATCCTGCAGAAGACATGGTGTAAATGGCCCCTTATGGCCCCAAAGAGTTCAATGTGGCTGATTCATTGCCCAAGTTAGGGCATAAACTCTCAAAGAAATCACTCTCAATGCCCAGAGGCTGCAAACTGAGAACTAAAGCTATTTGTTCTGCCTACATCTTCCCAACCATCTCTCCCGTTCTCCCTCTATTCAGTGACCTCTACAGTAAAATTAGTTTGATGCCATTTAGATTTGGAAATCAAAATTAAGTTTGCAACTTAAGGTAAGAATCTCCAACAAGGGAAAGAAAAAAAAAAAATCTGGTCCAGTGGGAATTCACAGGAAATGGTTCTAGGAGTGTGTTGGTCTGGAAGATCAGCAGTGAACAGAAAGGAAAAAAAGCTGGTCTGAGAGGAGATGATAAGAGCCCAGTGGAGTCCTGCCGTGACTGATAAACCTGCCCTTGAAGGATTTTTGGAGCAGCTCATTTTGCCCAGAAGGGCCCAGGGAAACACGTAAAGTTACCAGGAATCGAGATTCCTCATGATTTTGCTTTCCTCTTTCTATGTTTTTCTAATCTGCTGGTGTGTTCCACAATCAACATGGATTATTTTTCAAAATAAGAAAAACTTACTTTTAAGGATACTTTGGATTCACACTGTCTCTTAGGTAAGGGGAAAATAACTTTCAATGGGTGTTTGGATAAAAAAGGAAAATTTTTTCATATCTTCTTGTGTTTTAAACCCCTTTTTTTTTTAAGCTTTTTCTAGCACATTTTAAGATGCGCAGGTCGTTGTGGGCGTATTTTTCTGGAATGTGTGATTTCTCAGGGCAGTGAATGGATCCCCCAGGCAGTTCTGCCCACAGTTTGCTGCTTGAAGCCTCCATAGAAACAAGTGTAAAACATTTGCTTTATCTAAATGGACAGTTTTCAGCCCACTGAACAAAATCAGGGAAACACTTGTTTCAGAGTTTGATGCTTAGCTAAAACCATATACTGGGTGGAGAAGGGGGATGTTGCCCTTTTTTGCATTCAAAATGTAAGTGAAAGTTGCTCCGTTGTGTCCAGCTCTTTGCAATCCCATGGATTATACAGTCCATGAAATTCTCCAGGCCAGAATACTGGAGTGGGTAGCCTTTCCCTTCTCCAGGGGATCTTCCTAATCCAGGGATCGAACCCAGGTCTCCTGCATTGCAGGTGGCTTCTTTGCCAGCTGAGCCACAGGGGAAGCTCTTTTTGCATTCAAACCTGCAATTCGAGCTATTTACTGTGATAAACAGTGTCTCAGCAGTTCTGGTTGAGAGAATAGTTCACGGACCCATTACAGCCTCTTCCCTAATCACAAAGCAGAAGAGGAGGACCATGGGGTGACTGGCTACGTGAAGATGTTCACATTTAGAATAGCTTTGCCAGAGAATTCCTTCTTCAATTTACTGTAAACAAAAATGCCAGCCACACCCTGCCATAAAAAATCCCTCAAGCTTTGCCTCCACTCTGCACAGCAGGAAAGATAAAGTCCCTTTCTGTCTGCCAAGTATTTTAAGTTCCCTTGAAAACTTGGAAATGAGCAGATTTTCATAGCTCCAAAGCCACCCATATGAATAAACACTTCGTGTGTAAAAATAACTAACCAAAATAATAACGATAACAATAATAAGGCTTAAATACAAGATCTGCCTAAGAGTAACTTCTCCAGAGGACCTCCTCCCAGAATGGCTTGTGGGGGAACTGGCAAGGTCCCAACCACCCACCTAGTCACCCACCTAGAGAACCTTAATTAACAGAGTGTGTATGTATGTAAAATTTCATGGCTGTTGATTTCAAATCTGAGAGTCTTGCCACTCCCCACCACCATTAACACTCACCTTGGGCACCTTGGGCCGTATCTTCATGGACTTGGTTTCAGAAGCAAGAATGGAAAGTCCTGATCCAGTCCCAGGCAACTCTGAGTGAGCTGCTCTCTCTGGGGGCTTCCTCCTCAGTCAGCCACACAGTCTGGAGGAAACTGAGAGGTTTGCACCCTTTCAAATAGATTGAACTCTGTCCCCAAAATCCATCCCAAGTCCTAACTCCCAGTACCTGTGGATGTGACCCTAGTTGGAAATAGGGCCTTTGTAGAGGCAAGGACTTCAAGTGTGTGCGTGCGCGCCTGCTCATGTCCAACTCTGTGCAACCCCATGAACTCTAGCCTGACAGATTCCTCTGAATTTTCCAGGCAAGAATCCTAGAGTGTGTTGCCATTTCCTACTCCAGGGGATCTTCCCAACCCAGGGATTGAACCCAGGTCTCCCGTGCCTCCTGCATTGACAGGCAGATTTTTTACCACTGCGCCACCTGTGAAGGACTTCAGAATGAGCCCAAATTGGATTTAAGGTGGGTTCTAAGGGTGACAGAGGATGATTGGATGACGTCAGTGATGCAACAGACATGAACTTGGGCAAACTCCAGGAAATGGTGAGAGACAGGGAGGCCTGGCGTGCTGCACTCCGTGGGCTCACGAAGAGTTGGAAACGACCTGGCGACTGAACAAGAACTAAACCCTACGACTGTTGCCCTTATGAAAGAAAGGAGCAGAGACTGAAGATGCAGAGACAGAGGGGGAGCTCCAGGGAGAGGGGATGTGGAGACGGAGACGGAGAGCCAAAGAGTGGGTCTACTAGCCAGGGACGTATGGCTGCCGCCAGAAGCTGGGGGAAAAGTGTAAAGTGGATTCTTCCTCAGCCTCCAGAAGAAGCCAGTCCTGCCAGCACCTTGGTGTGAAGTTTCCAGGCACCAGACTGTGAGAGAATATATGCCTGTTCCTTTAAGCCACAGAGACTGCGGTAAGTTGTTTTGCAATAAATTCAAAGAGTATATTTCAAAGAAGTGAACGCATTCTCCCAACCTAGAACCTGATGGTTCAGCCACGGTCTCCAAACCCTGGGTTATCATGCCTCCTTTTAGCCGCCAGCTCCACCCAGAGCTCAGCTCCTTCCTTCCATCCCACCAGCTCAGGCCTTTTCTGCTGGGTTTCTCCTACCCATGTCCTAAGCCTTGGCTGCTTCAGAATCACAAGGAGAGTTTTTAAATAATTCAGACACCAGAGCCCCACCAAAGATCTAAGATCGATTAAATAAGACTGTACTGGAGTGGGTGTGAGGGTGAAGCCTGACACCTGAATTTTTTAACAGCCTCCAGTGATGGTAAGTTTCAGCCAAAGTGCAGGAGCCCCTACCAGCCCTGGGACCTCCAGCTGGCATCTCCACTACCTCCTCCACCTACTGCCCACTGAGGTCTCTTCCACAACCACTCTGATGTGGCTCCCAGCACCCATGGGCCTCAAACTTGAGCCTGCATGACAATTTCCTGGGTAGTCTATCTAAGTGAAAATCCTCAAGCTTCTACCCACAAAGACAATTCCATATATCCAGTTGTAGGTCCAAAAATATGAGTTTTTAGCAATCGTAAACTTTGTTGAACATTAGAACCTCCTTAGGAGCTTTACCAAGAAAAAAAAAAAAAAGAAGTGTCCAGTTGAATCAAAAATTCTAGGGGAAACACACAGGCATCAGAATTTTAAAAAATTTCCAGCTGATTCCAACATTCAGCCAAGCTAGAGAGCCACTGTCTCAGGAAGGGCCTACTGAGTACCAGCTACAGTGATGGATGAAATAGATGGTTCATGCCCTCCTGGAGGATACCATCTGGTGGAGAGATGAGGCAGATATTATTAATTATTTAAATCCACCAATAAATGAGGAGTTTTAAACTGCAGTGAGTTCTGTGATGGAAAAGAATGTAGTTGTATAAGACAGACTGATGTGGTATCCAGGATTGCCTCTCTGAGCATGAGCTGGAGACAGCAAGTAGAGTGTGGCGACCAGCCCGTCCCAATGAGAGGAAGCAGCATAGGCAAAGGCCCTGGGGTGGGGACATTTCAGGAACCTAAAGAAAGCCTGAGTAGCTGAAAGGCAGTCAGCAAAGTAAAGGAATGGGAGTGACTTTTACTCAGAAGGGAGGAAAATAGAACAGGAACAGGTTTGAAGCGTGAGGAGTGAAGGCCGATCAAGCTAGCCATGTGGGATGTGCTAGGTTTGAGCTGTGAGTTACCCACACTCGTGCTGGAAAATCACAGCTGTGAATTCAAAGAAGTGAATACGCTCTCCTGACCTAGAGAGGGTAGGGTTGCAGGGAGCTTGTCTCAGGCTGCCGTAACAGAGTACAGCAGACAGGGGCCTTAAGCAACAGGTGCTTATTCCTCGCAGTTCTGGGGGGTGTTATGAGCACACCTGGAGAAGGTGGCCCTCTACAAGCCAGGAAGGAGATTTCTCCAGAAACTGAGTCAGCCAGCACCTTGATCCTGGACTTCCAGCCTCCACGAAGTTGCTGTGTGCTGTTCACTCGGCCTGACTTTTCCCCTACTGCTCCTTTTCATCTGATCAGCTGCAATTTATGCTTCAGAGCTCAGCACAGGAGCCCCTCAGCCTGAAAATGCTTCTGGGCTCCATGCTGATGCTTCTCCTCTGTGCCGATGGAGGTCTGGGCGCACAGCTATTCTTGGGTTGAACACTTTCCCTGGGGATCTGGCTCTCTCACCAGAGGGGAAGTAGTCACAGGCTGGACCTGTGTCTCATTCATCTTGTATCCACACCAGCCCAGCACTTGACGCGCAGGAAGTAGCCAATCAGTAAATGAATCAGTTATCTGGGACACCCAGGTATGTGCGTGCTATGTCACTTGGTCATGTCTGATTCTTTGTGATCTTACGGCCTGTAACCCGCCAGGCTCCTCTGTCCTTGGGATTCTCCAGGCAAGAGTACTGGAGTGGGTTGCCATTTCCTTCTCCAGAGGCTCTTCCCGACCCAGGGATCAAACCCAGGTCTCCTGCAGCTGCTGCATTGCACTTGTATTCTTTAGCACTGAGCCACCAGGCAAGCCCACTCAGGTATAAACCCTTGTTTTCAAAAAGTGCCATTTCCAGAGTAGATTCGTGTCTACACACAATGGAATCACTTTTCTGTACATCTACAACTAACATAACATTGTTAATCAACTATACTCTAGTATAAAATAAACAGCTAAAAAAATTTTTTTTCATAAAAAAGAAAAAAAACTTTCCAATTCAGCAAATGTCCTAGTATTATCCTTTGGGCATTTGAATACAGGCACTGTACAGTTTAGCTTTTTGCATGCCCATGTCCAGGAGGAAGATGGTCCAGAATTGACCAAAGGCCCTGGAAAAAAATCTACATCACACTTAATTGATTTTGGAAATGTGTTATCAGATGCTTAAGTTATTGCACATTGACTTTGGGACTGAGATATCCAGTAAAACATGTTTTAAATCTGACTGTGATCATGTGTATGTGTGTCTGTTGTATGTGTGTGTTCAGTCATGTCTGACTCTTTGTGACCCCATGGACTGTAGCCCGCCAGGCTCCTCTGTCCATGGGATTCTCCAGGCAAGAATACTGGAGTGCGTTGCAGTTTCCTCCTCCAGGGATCTTCCAGACCCAGGGATCAATCCCGCATCTCTGGCATCTCCTGAATTGGCAGGCGGATTCTTTACCACTGAGCCACCACACCATGATAATACACCTTTGCCATAAGCTTAAATAACTTAACAAATATAAAGATGCTTCCGGATATGCAAGCACTGATATAAACATAGCGAATCGTCACTAAGGTTTTGTCCTCAGTGTTATTGTAGGGCGCTTCCTGTTGCATCCCCCAGCAGACTGAGTATGCGGGAGGTAGAGAACTGATATGGTTCTTTCAGGTGGCGCTAGTGATAAAAGACCCACCTGCCAATGCAGGAGACATAAGAGACGTGGGTTCGATCCCTAGGTCAGGAAGATCCCCTGGAGGAGTACGAGACAACCCTCTGCAGTATTCTTCCCTGGAGGATCCCATGGACAGAGGAACCTGGTGGGCTACAGTCCATGGCGTCACAAAGAGTCAGACACGACTGAAACGACTTAGCACACATGTACTCCCTTCACTAGCATGGGACTCGCGCAAGTAATGCCAGTGTTCTCAGTCTCCATCTCCATCAAAATGGGGTCTATGTTATCTGCCTTATAGAGCTGGGGTGAAAATAAAGTGTTAGTGTCTGAATAAAGCCTAGAGCTCCAGAAGAGAATAGTGCTGGTGATGGTGCCAGAAGGGGATAGCAGCGGGGCGGTGCTAGCTTGGGATGGTGGTGGTGTTAATGAAATGAAGATGCAGGCGATGCTGCTGCTAAAGGCGATGTGATGGTGAGGATGGTGCTTGTGACGGTGGCATTGGGATGCTGGGTCTGAAAGCCTTCAGATGGCCTAGACAGGGCTCAGTACATTGCTTGTAAAGAAGGTGACCAGTAAATGTTGTTTGACTGAATAAATGAAACAAGTGGCTTGGGAGTCCTTTTATTCCTCTACACTTTGTCAGTCACCGTGTTAAATTCAGCAGGTTGAAGAGACAAACATATGATATCACTTATATGTGAAATCTTTAAAAAAAAATGACACAAATGAACTTGTGTACAAAACAGAAATAGATTCACAGACAGAGAAAACAAACCTGATTACCAAAGGGGGAATAAGGGGAGGGATAACTTAGGAATTTGGGATTAACATATACACACCACTATATATAAAATAGGTAAACAATAGGACAGGGAACTAAACTCTTTATCTTATATATTAAGTATATTGTCTTCTGTTATAATAACCTATAACAGAAGTGAGTCTGAAAAGGATATATACGTATGTATATACATTAACATATATATGCACACGTATATAGCTGAATCACTTTGCTTACAATTGAAACTAACACGACATAGATTATACCTCAATTTTAAAATGCTTTTAAAAGGAAGAAAGAAAAGAAAAATTCAATAGGCGCAAATGATGTGTAATATTACGAGAGTCCAAACTACATTATAATCTATGTGAAGAAGCCCAGATAGGTTTTCCAGAACCTGATTTTCCTACTAAATAATGAAAACTTCAACTAAAATCTGGTTTCAAATGTTTTAGATTTTTAACGTTTTGCCTTCTCTCTCCTCTTTTGCCCAGGCATGAGCTCACCTTGTTGTATGAGCCCGATTTCACAGTTCAGAGGGTTTTCCGACACTAACCTAGTTGAGCTGCTCCGTTACTCTCCGCCTGGTTGCACTTGAATTTTATAAGACAGAAAGGATCTTGAAGAAACCATTCTTTCCCCTTGAGCTCCACTTGGACCAGGAACTAGAATAAAGGTCCAAGCTCAGTTCTAAAATTAGAATTAGACATGTTTAATTAAATCAGGATTTTGGCAAAGAATTGATTTCAATTCAAAGTTAAACTCTGAGAGAAAACAAGAAGTCGCTAAAAGCATGTGACTCCTCCTCGGCCAGATCGTGGGGTCACTGCCCATGTCTGTGAATCAGACACAGAGCCATTGCTCTTCCAGCTGGTTTTTCTCAACCAAACGCCCACACCACAACTTAATGGTCAGCCGCTAGACTCCCTCCCCTCACCTCCCTTCCAGCAGCCCTGTTCAGCGATGTCCAGACTCATTCCTCAGATACTTGTGTGAGAGCAAATCTACATCAAATCCAGATGAGAAAAATATGCCTGAAAGAGAAGGAAATGATTTAGTGGAACACTTGGAGACTTTAATGCAAATGTGTTGACATTAGTCTCTGCATACAAATTATAATATTCCCAAGATAGCTTGGGATTCCCAATGATCCCAATGATAGCATAGATTCCCAATGAGAATTGTACTAAAGCGTCCACAGACCCAGGGCATGGAACTGTAAGACAGCGTCGTAACATGTGATCCACTGCCAAGTACAGAATAAATTAGATGTGTTTGTGCGGCATTTATCCATATGGTTTTATTAATATTGAGATCTCATTGCATACGTACAAATATTGTGTGCCGTGAACTGGCTTCCTCGAAAATGCTTGTTATTTTTTGCTGTTGTTCAGTTAGTCATGTCCAGCTCTTTGCAACCCCATGAACTGCAGCATACCAGCCTTCCCTGTCCTTCACTACCTCCCAGAGTTGCTCAAACTCATGTCCAATGGCATTATTTAAATCAAGACCATCAGGCTGGGCTGCAGAAAGAACCCAACCTTCTAAATGAGGGGAAAACACTATATATGCACAGAAATCTCCAGGAAGAACCAAAGAAATCACAACCAAAGTCACTTAATTGAAAGTTCATCTGTGAGAAATGAATCTAATTTTGATTTTTGGTTACATCAGTCCTCTCTTCCTTTACTCCTTCACTAATTATTTCTTGAGCACCTACTGTGTGCCAGGCACCATACTATAAATACTATAATTCATCTTTCAGCATTTGTTACTTTCTAAAAGAACTTCGTGCAAAGATTAAACTAAGACTTCCTTGCTGACACAGTGGGTAAGAATCCAGTTGCCAGTGTGAGGGAAGCAGATTCAATCCCTGGCCCGGGAAGATTTCTCATGCAGCAGAGCAACTATGCCCACGTGCCACAACTACTGAGCATGCGCTTCACAACAAGAGGAGCCACCGCCACGAAACGCCCGGGCACCACAACAAACAGTAGCCCCTACTTGCCGCAGCTAGAGAAAGCTCTTGCAAAGCAAGGAAGACCCAGCTTAGCTTAGCCAAAAAATAAATAAATAAAGTAGATTTTTTAAAAATTAAGCTACTTGTTAAAAAAAGAAAAAATTATAATATGTGATTAAGACCAAGTTTCTCTCTCAAAATCTCTTCAAGCAAAGCTGCACTATGAAGTCACATGTACAGACATCTTTGCCATTCTTCGCTTTCCTGGTTTGTGATATTAAGTACAGAGGTGTGGACACACTTATGTCCTTTTGTCTAAAAATGACATCATTTGCTTTGCTGAGAGACAATTTTAGGATCAACACCAACCCCGATGCGCTTGGAATTTTGTGCCTCATTTCACCTGTTGGAATGCAATCCCCTCCAAACTATTTCCCCCCTCCCAAACATTTCTCTTCAGACATTCTGGGCTTAGTTATATCTAAGAAATAGAGCTGAGAGAACTCACAGTCAAGAGTCTAAAATCCAAATTTGTCTTCTAAATTCTGCTACCTACTCTGCTGAGAATTTGCAACGAGGGCAATTCCTTCCAGAGGAGATTTCCCACCTTAGAATGATATCCTGGGGTCTATCGCTGGGACGTCAGGTAAGACAAGAACCAGGAATGATTTTTCACCACTAAACTGGCGTGTGTCTGCCGTTGATGTGTTCAAGCTGAGGCACACAGTTCATTATCAGTCTCTCTGGAGGCTGGAGCAAGGCTCGGGTAAACCATCACATTTCACAAGTCACAGAAGTCTTACTTCATTCCAGATCAGCCATTTCAGTCCAGGGAAGAGTTCCTTTGGAAACAACATCTTGAAAGGGAAGGGAAGTGATGCATTCATGAAGATGCCCACACCAGCTGTCATCCAAGAAGTCATAGCTTGTGAACATCTAATTGAAACCGAGTCCCTCTAACACTGAGCGCCCTCTCTGAGTTTATGAGGAACCGTTCTGTCTAAAATGTTATTCCTTTTCCTGTCCAGTTTCTGTTCCCCTCAAGATTGAGGAATATCAAAGAAAAGAGGGAATTCAACCCAAGCAGGACCCTGTAGGGCCCTCCTGGGTACAAAAGTCCCCTCCCCCCTTTCTTGTTTGTAGAAAGCATGGCTTGTCTCCTGGGCCTTCCCCCAAGTTCCAAAGAGCAGGCTCAATTAGTCAGTGATGAGGACAATAGACTCATAGGAATCCTAGGGATGTACATAACAATCTAACACGTATCTTTGGGTTGTTTTGCAGAAACTGAGACACTGCCCCCCGGCCCCGCCCCAAATCCCCACCTAAGTGGAGGATGGTGACTCCGTGCTGACCACAAGTACTTAGATCTCAGCCTGGTTGGAACCAGAAAACTGAGATTCCTGTAACATCATCCTGTTACCTCACCATCAACCAATCAGAAGAAAGCCCTTGAGCTTTTTAAACATCTGTTTCACACAGCTGTTCCCTAACCCCATCTCCAAAAACTCCTGCTTGAAAGTCATCTGGGAGTTCAGGTCTTTTGAACAAGAGCTGCCCGTTCTCCTTGTTTCAGTTCAATGCATTTCAGTCGCCCAGTCATGTCCGACTCTTTGCGACCCCGTGAATTGCAGCATGCCAGGCCTCCCTATCCATCACCAACTCCCAGAGTTCACCCAGACTCATGTCCATTGAGTCAGTGATGCCATCCAGCCATCCCATCCTCTGTTGTCCCCTTCTCCTCCTGCCCCCAATCCCTCCCAGCATCAGGGTCTTTTCAAATGAGTCAACTCTTCGCATCAGGTGGCCAAAGTACTGGAGTTTCAGCTTTAGCATCATTCCTTCCAAAGAACACCCAGGACTGATCTCCTTTAGAATGGACTGGTTGGATCTCCTTGCAATCCAAGGGACTCTCAAGAGTCTTCTCCAACACCACAGTTCAAAAGCAGCAATTCTTTGGCGCTCAGCCTTCTTCACAGTCCAACTCTCATATCCATACATGACTACTGGAAAAACCATAGCACCTTGACTAGATGGACCTTTGTTGGCAAAGTAATGTCTCTGCTTTTGAATATGCTATCTAGGTTGGTCATAACTTTTCTTCCAAGGAGTAAGCGTCTTTTAATTTCATAGCTGCAATCACCATCTGCAGTGATTTTGGAGCCCAACAAAATAAAGTCTGACACTATTTCCACTGTTTCCCCATCTATTTCCCATGAAGTGATGGGACCAGATGCCATGATCTTCGTTTTCTGAATGTTGAGCTTTAAGCCAACTTTTTCACTCTCCTCTTTCACTTTCATCAAGAGGCTTTTGAGTTCCTCTTCACTTTCTGCCATAAGGGTGGTGTCATCTGCATATCTGAGGTTATTGATATTTCTCCCGGCAATCTTGATTCCAGCTTGTGCTTCTTCCAGTCCAGCGTTTCTCATGATGTACTCTGCATAGAAGTTAAATAAGCAGGGTGACAATATACAGCCTTGATGTACCACTTTTCCTATTTGGAACCAGTCTGTAGTTCCATGTCCAGTTCTAACTGTTGCTTCCTGACCTGCATATAGGCTTCTCAAGAGGCACATCAGGCGGTCTGGTATTCTCATCTCTTTCAGAATTTTCCACAGTTTATTGTGATCCACACAGTCAAAGGCTTTGGCATGTCAACAAAGCAGAAATAGATGTTTGGCGTACTGCAAATCAACCCTTACTTTGCTGCAAACGTCTGCTGTCAAATTTTGGCTTTCTGCACAGTGGGCACACGAGCTGTGGTTGGGTAACACAACCACTGGTTGAATTCTTCAACTCCAGCACAGTGCTGCCAAGATTTGGTGAATTTAAGGCCACTTAGCGTCTCACAGTCACAGTGGCCCTCAGGTTCCTGCTTCTGTACACACTGTCCTTACTAACATCACATCCACTCTAAAAGGAGCCTCAGCATCTTCCTCACTGGTGCATGCATCTGCACACATGTACAGACATATGCACACGGCTTCCACCATGCATCAGGGGGCACATACGATGGCAATTAGAGAAGACTGACATGGGTGGGAAGGGGCCAAAGCGGGGAGGGTCTGCGCCACAGTCGCAGAGCCAGCTTTGAGTTGACAAGCGGTCGTCCCCGCTTTGAAAATACCTATGGCCAATCCACACTGCTGAGAATGTCTGCCCAGTCCTGTTGTGTTTTTGTCTGTTCCCATCTGGCTTCCTCAACCATACCCCTAGTGTTGCACCTCCTCCCAGTCTGAAAATGTTTCCCCCATTACTCCAGGACTCACTTCCCTCCTACAGTCGAATTCTGACTCCCATCTTCCTCTGTGCACCCATGCCAGCACGGTGCCCAGCAAAATGCAAGGTTCTTCCATACACAGGATCCACCTGGAAGCAACAGTGTCTATTCCTCCTTAACACGTGTCCTTTGGAGCACAGCTTACGGTTGTGAAATATCGAAAACAACTCAAAAGATCATATTGCAAACATTTAAAAATAAATCACACTTTGTTATCATTTTTCAGTCGCTAAGTCCTGTCCAACTCTTTGTGACTCCGTAGACTGCAGCATGCCAGGCTCCTCTCTCCTTCACTATCTCCTAGAGTTTGCTCAAATTCATGTCCATTGAGTCGATGATGCCGTCCAACCATCTCATCCTCTGTCGTCCCCTTCTCCTCCTGCCTTCAGTCTTTCCCAGCATCAGGGTCTTCTCCAATGAGTCTGCTCTTTGCATCTGATGGCCAAAGTACTGAAGCTTCAGCA
Source organism: Ovis aries (assembly GCF_016772045.2). Classification (NCBI taxonomy): domain Eukaryota; kingdom Metazoa; phylum Chordata; class Mammalia; order Artiodactyla; family Bovidae; genus Ovis; species Ovis aries. The sequence goes on along the minus strand of NC_056054.1, from coordinate 6,254,432 downwards.
TTACGCTAGTGGTTGCCTAGCGCTGGGAGTGAGGAAGAGGATTGGAAGTGATGGGTAAAGAGCATGAGGTTTCTCTTTGGGGGGGTGGAAATGCTCTAAAATTTTTGTGACGGTTGCACAACTCTGTGACTATACCAAACACCACCGAGTTGTACACTTTAAACGGATGAATCATATGCTTTGTGAATTGTATTTCAATAAGGCTGTGACCAAAAGCAATTAGGTTCTATTCTCATGATGAAATATCACATAACAGATGAAATGTGAGATTGTGAAGATCCTATTGACCCCCAGGCCCACAAGAGCTTGTGTTTCGATTTGCGTTGGCTCCTGCCTTTCCAGTGTGTCTTCTTGCTTCTACACTTACCTGTTCATCGTTTAGACTCAGCTTCTGCTACAACTTATTTTATTATTGGACCTCACTCTAGGGTTGGCAATGACTTTTGGACTGAAATGCACGGCCTTGGAATTCATGAATATTTGGATTTGATTTCCTTTCTGGGCCATTCAAGAGCCTTGAGCAAGCCAACGGAAACAGCGACTTTGCCTAAGGGATACACTGCATTCCTGTCATCACGATGTTGTGTCCCTGCCCTGCCCAGGGCCAGCCTAGGGCAAAGTCACACAGGTGCTCAGGGCACAACATTTAAGGGGGAGTGCAAGTGCAGAGTCAGCCCCGGAGTCAGTTTCTCTTTAAGAGAGAGGGCGAGAGGCAACCAAGTTAGAGAAATTTAAAGAGATACTCACTCTGAGATGTAGATCTGCGCTTGCTTGAACCTGAGAGTAGGTGCCTCCTTATGCTGGGCCCAGAGTGTCTCTGATCCCCGGAACCCAGAAGGTAACAAATCAGATATTGGACAAGCAGCGTGAATGTATGCGACCAGTTAATGATTTCTATTCTTTTGTTAACACCTTCATAATAATACTTTTTCAGCTAACAGATTAGGCACACTTAGCAGTTTTCACTTTGTTAAAATTTTAAATCCCAAATTTAATCCTATTTCATTGAGCAAACTTTATTTTAAGGTCATAGTCAGCAGCACCAACATCTAATTTTTACTTTTTGATAAAAATGCAACAGATAAGATAGGTCCTTGGATAGTTCCTTAAAAGTATGTTTCTCTTGCTAGGGCCATTGAAGAAATATATCACCCATCTCCTGACCGCACTTAAGGAATTGCAGATTGTTCCAATGGTCAGCTCCAGTTCCATAGAAACTGCCCACATATAATTTATACCAGAAGAGTAGAGCATGCAGGCTGTCTCCACAAATCACTTCTTTTTATGAAAAATTATCTCTTCCATTCTACTTGGCTTTGGATGGGACTTCCCTGACAGTCCAGTGGTTAAGAATCCACCTTTCCAATGCAGGGGAATCTGGGTTCCATCCCTGGTTGGAGCACTAAGAATCCACATGCCTTGCAGCCAAAATTCCAAAATATTTTTTAAAAAGACAAAATCAGAAATAATACTGTACTTGGTTTTAGTGTCATTTGGAATCTCACCCTTTCCTGGCTTTAAAGATTATCATGTGACCTGGCCTGGTCAATCCCTATTGATTATATGCCTCTATCCAGGGGGCACATCCTGGAGCACAGAATCAGCCAGAATCCTGCATGAAATCTGACATGTGCACCCAGTAGAGGTGGTGTTGACTCTGTTCTTGCAAGATTCTCAAGCTTAAAGCTTATCTTTATGAGACCCTGTGAGCCAGCAGCTGCCAGTGGTCTTCCTTGCCACCGTGTTCTGCTGGAGAATAAAATCACTGCTGAGATGAGCAGGGTCAAAAGACAGGGGTAGAGACTGTGTCCCGTGGTGTGCCAGCTGTGTCTGAAATGTGGTATCCCTGGACTCTCACATAATGAGACACTTGGGGGTGGGAGTTTTGTCTTGCTTTGCTTGAGGCAATCTGAGTTGTATTTTTGTCAGTTTAGGTTGCAACTAAAGACAGCCTAGAGCAATAAGCAAATTGAGGTCAAGATCTTATTCACTCAGTCTTTCTTTCATTAATTATTTTTTTTGCCATGCTGGATCTTCATTGCTGCTCCGGCTTTTCTCCAGCTGTGTTACACAGCCTTCTCATTGCAGCGGCTTCTCTTGTTTCGAAGCACAGACTCTAGGTGCTTGGGCTTCAGTCGTCGCGGCTCCCAGACTCCAGAGCACAGGCTCAGTAGTTGTGGTGCATGGGCTGCACAGCTCTGAGGCACGAGGGATCTTCTCGGATCAGGGATCAAATCCATTTTTCCTGCATTGACAGGTTCTTTGCCAGTGAACCACCAGGGAAGCCCCCATTCCGTATTTCTAATGCTCTGTCTTTCTTGACGTCTTCATTTTCTTTTCTTCTACTTCCTGTATTTTCACCATCAGCAGCATTCTCTTTCTTTCTCAACTCGGTAAGTCCCAGGCCAGGCTGTATCTGTGATCACCTAGGCCTTTCCTGAGGGATCATTAGAATATCTGGCTTCACACATGGGGTTCTGAATTCACAGTATTGTGATGTATACACTAACCTGTTCATTTCCTCCAATGAGTAAAAGCTCTATTGCTCAGTTCCTCCAGAGAGAAAGTCATCAGCCATGACGATGCGTGGCTAAGGTTCTTGAGGCTGTAACAATGTGATGACTGCTAGAATGTAGGTCATTTCTACCCAGTATATAGTTAATTGGCAATGACATTTATTAGCTGAAAGCATGCTTGGCAGAGCTATCTAATTCAGCATACGTGTAAATAGAAGCAAAATATGCACCCCAAGAGTCTCGTAATTTTTATCTTGTCTTCCAAGATTTTTCAGTAGATTAGTGTACATTTGCTTGCTTCAATAGGAACAATGTGAAGATACACAGATGCATTTTTGGAGGAATGGAAATAAATGCTAAATGTTTGCAATGAATGTTTGAGAAGCCAGATCAGTAAACCCTCTCATTTAATAATCTCAAACAAATGTGGATATCCTTGTAGATCAATGAAAAATCTTTCCTCTTTACATACAAAATGGATTTTCTTAAAGACTACAAGATTTATTTAAACACAACATTTAAGGCCACAACAGTCATGAAGCTAAAAAAAAAAAAAAGATCATCTAATTATTCCTGAGGATAATGTGTTCAGTCATGTCTGATTGTGTGACCCCATGGACTGTAACCCACCAGACTCCTCTGTCCATGGAATTTTTTAAGCAACAATACTGGAATAGGTTGCCATTTCCTCCTCCAAGGGATCTTCCCCACTGAGGGATCGAACCCACATCTCCTGTCTGCTGAGCCATCAGGGAAGCATAATTAAAGATCTTAAATTTCCAAGAGAAGGGAGTGGACATTCTATTCCACACCATTCTGCAGGAAGCACACATGGATCTCTGGAGAAGGGACCAAGCAGGAGATTAGCTGTGCGTGAAAACTTAGAAAAGAATCTTTTCATGGGGCCAGTTGATTAAGACTATTTGGCTAGATAAAGGCTGCAAGCAGAGGAGTCAGTTAAAGGAACTGAGATTCTGAGTCAAAAGTAGGAAGAGAACCGACTAAATGACCTGGAATACCAAGCTAAGGATTGTGGAACAAGTGGAGACTCTGGGGCCAGGTCTAATGTACGAACAGTAGTGTTTTAGCAAGATAAATCTGGCTGCAGAGAGCAGTAGATAACAGATGGACTGAAATGATGGGGTGCCGGGAGCCAGCATGGGGAATCCTGCCCATAGCAAAGGTCATGAGGAAAGGGGCCTGACAAAATGCAAAGGCGGGATCAGGCCTCAGGGGTCCCCCTGGATTTTCTCGAGCATCTACCCCCAAAACCAAAATCTGTCTGCCTTACTATATTATGCCTTTCACCAACTCCTCTGAAATTAACAGGGGGCTATCCCCCACCACCTTTTTCTGGAAAAAGTTAGTTCAGAGCTTTTAGATAATAAATCTCCTGGGCATAATAAGAGTGCTTCAATCCAGAAACCCCTCTGATGGCTTTCTAGCCTGCCTGACAGGTTTGTCCAGCCGGACTCTTACAGCTACACATGTGATTGTTTACAGCCTCCCGACCACGAGAGGCACAGGAAGCTTAAAACATCCTAGGAATGTAGGGGCTTCCGAGGAGTCCAAATCAGTAGAATTGGACAGATTAAGGGTTTCATTGTTGAGCCAATACTTGCTGCCAAGTTTTCATATCTTTTATTTGTTGATATAGTTGGTATGTAGACAAAACAGGTAGTAGCCCTGGTATTAGCAACATTAGATCTTTGAGTTAAGTACCTTCTTTGTTATAACCCACTGCATCTTTGTTCTTCAGGGATGTAACTTTATTTAGTGGTTTGAGGGTGATACAGATTAAAGAAAATCACTTCGGGGAAAATGAGATTAACATTCCTTAAGGAAGAGGGCCATAACGTGTTAACAGGCCTCTTGGCCAGAAGATAATGTAAATCACCTGAGACCTTTTGTATACAGAAAGATATGCAGAAAGAAAGCCTGGTATCGATAAGGGTCAGGACTGCTGCCCCTGCATGACTCTGCATCTTCCATTATGTAAAACTTAGGGTATATAAGCACCTTTTGAAAATAAAGTTATGGGGGTTTTTGCACAAGCTTGGCCTCCCCCGTGTTGACTCTCTCTCTCTCTTTCTCCCTCTCCCTCCCTCTCCTTTTCAGGCTGATCCCTTGGAACACAGAGGCTCTCCGTGTCTACTTATTTGCCCGGGCCTCTAAGACCCACGTGAGAGGGAACCCAAGGCGGGGCACCCTCCGCTATTCAAGCAGGTGCCTGTGACCTACGTAGACAGTGCAAGTCTCTTGTCTTGAGACTTTATTAGCTTTCCATGTAAACCAAGGAATATCAGCCTCTTTTCTCCTCTATTTTCTCACTACATTATTCTTTCCTAATCACTCTTTATATCTCTAACTAAATAATTCTTTCCTAATCACCGACTCCATCCCCGCTTCGAATTGCCCTGGATCCACCGGGGCTGGACCCCGGCAATGGGGGATGCATCAAAACTGGATGGGTCTGCATGGTCAGCTGAGTCAGGTACCACCAGGCTTGTGAGCCAGGGAACCCCTGAGCTCCATGGCATGAATCGCTGGCTTGTGTGAGAGACAGGTGAGACTGTGCTTGAGCCCCTGGAGATGGAAGTGTGAACCAGAGAGGAAGGCAGCAAGATCTTTCTTCTCCAGCCCAACCCTGAAAACAGGACACAGGACTGCAAGCAGATCATAGAAGAACTTCTTCTGGGAGGGACTTTGCAAGGATCTGAGGAACTGGGTGAAATATGATTAGGAAAGAGACCTCACCTTCCTCTTGGACCTGGTCACCAGCCACTGTCGAGAGGAGAGGAGACGTTGTGTGAGTGTTGCAAGGAAGGGGGACGGACACCTTCCAGGGCCTGAAACTGGACTCCTGCCTAACACTCAGAAATGAATTGTCCAAGGAGACATATGTGCTAACAAAGCAAGAGATTTTATTGGGAAAGGGTACCCAGGTGGAGAGCAGTAGGGTGAGAGAACCCAGGAGAACTGCTCTGCCATGTGGCTCACAGTCTCGGGTTTTTTGGTGATGGCATTAGTTTCCGGGTTGTCTTTGGCCAATCATTCTGACTCAGAGTCCTTCCTGGTGGTGCATGCCTTGTTCAGCCAAGATGGATGCCAGAGACAAGGATTCTGGGAGGTGCTCAGACATGTGCCTCTTTTTGACCTTTGCTGGATTTTTCCAGTTGGTGGTGGCTTATTAGCTCCGTGTTCCTTACCAGGACCTCCTGTCGTAAAACAACTCATGCAAATGGTTACTGTGGTGCCTGGCCAGGGTGGGGGGCTTCAGTCAGTGTGCTTCCCCTAACATGGGGGCTGATGATTATACAGTCAAACGAATACAGAATTACAGTAAGGTAGAATACAAAAGTGAATGCCTATTTTGAATGAAATGAGAAGTTGCAGTAAATAAATAACCAGCAAAATCACAAAATCCAGAGTAACAATATTTTATTAACTGCCTGATGTGTTTCTGTAATGATTTTCTTTTCTCAAGGTTTTTTTTTTTTTTTTTCAGTTGTACACTCTTCTTGCCTTTTCAATCTGTCAACAACTTTATAATTGGCTTCCCTGATGACGCAGATGGTAAAGAATTTGCCTGTAATGCAGGAGACCCAGGCTGGATTCCTGTGTTGGAAAGATCCCCTGGAGAAGGAGATGGCTACCCCCTCCAGTATTCTTGCCTGGTGAATCTCATGGACTGAGGAGCCTGGCAGCTGCAAAGGGTCTCAAAGAATTCTCATTATTTTTTCAATCTGTTAACAACCTTTTAATAGCATTTTCTACAGAAAGAAAAAAAAATGAGTTACTTTCTCTTGTAACCTCGTTGCACAAAATCAGTTTAAAAAATATGTATCAATAGTTTAGGAAAGTTTCAGCTTCTCAAATCTTAATTGATAATGTCATATAAATTTTCAGAAGTGTTATCAAATTTGGGGATAGTTCTATAAAACATTTAATATGAGCTGTCAGAAATATTTTGGGGTATTTCAGCATATCTAATCTATTAAATTATGATAAATATTTTTTGAATTGACATTAGTAAGCTTGTCACAAACTATATATATATTCCACTAAATACAAATTAAATGTATCCCCAACTCACCTTCTGTTTAGAGGATCTCTAAGGTACCCACAGACTCCAGCATCACCTGACGTAAGAGACAGAGGGGAAGCTGAAGTAGAGACAGACAGCAATCTTAACTAACTGTTCTCAAAGCATCTTAGTTTAGCAGATTTTCAAATACATATGACCATGTAAATACAAAGCTAGGACATCTCCAGTATCTTCAAAAGGTCTCTGTGCAAACAAAACTGTTTCATTAGCTTCACAGGGAAGCCATCTCTGGCTGCAACTTTACTTGCTGGGGAGAAGGATGGCCAGGCATGAGATGATGAGATCAAGGAGCAGCAGAGCCGCCCAGAGCAGACTCACAAAGAGAATATGTGACTCACTCACCAGAAATCCTGGGAGGGGCCTGTGGGTGGGTTGCAGTCCCAGCTATGCAGATGGAGATAACAAGACAATGGCAGGTTTTATCACCATGAACGTGAAACTTGTAGAAACTCAAGATACAATCACGACAAACCCAGTGAGGCCTTAGAGCTGAAATCATCATTGTCATGGGCTTCCCAGATGATGCTAGGGGCAAAGAACCCACCTGCCAATGCGGGAGACATGAGATCGATGCGGGATCGATCCCTGGGTTGGGAAGATCCCCTGAAGAAGGAAATGGCAACCCACTCCAGTATTTTTGCCTGGAGAATCCCATAGACAGAAGCAAGCTACAGTCCACAGGGTCGCAAAGAATTGGACACAGCTGAAACGACTGAGCATGCATGTACACATCACTGTCACAAAGAAATGTAAGAAAGAAATAGATTCATGTAACCGTGCAAACAAGAATATTTACAAGAGCTTTGGCTGAGCAGAGAGCAAGAGGAGGGCTGTTTCATTCTGACATTGTGGAGAGGGTCATGGGTGAAAGCATCCTGGCTGCTGAACCCAGTCATTGGGGAAAAGTAGCTCTCGGGAAGAGTGGCCTCCCACAGACTCCCTGATGGATTCGCAGTGCAGCCTGGGTCTGCCCTGTTCTTGGAGATCTGCCAGCCATTCCTCATGGTCACTGTGCTCAGATGATGCTAAAGCGCTGCTTGTGTCCCACAGCGAGTGACATAGAGCAATCTGGAGCCAGACTGACTGAGTTCCTGGCTCCTTCACTTACTATGGGGACTTTCAGAAAGTTAATTGGCATCTCTGAACCTCAGTTTCCACAGCTGTAAAATAAGGATAAAGGAGTATCAGGGCTGTCATGAGAATTAACTGGAGCAATAAACATGGAGTCATTCAGTAGCTGTTGCAACCATCTCTGAAGCTCTTGCTCTTCACATAAGTAATAACTCTGGGGTGTTTCCTGCAGGTCTGGCAGTGTTCTAGGCAGCACAGGTCTGGGACTTCATCAGTGCAGAGCTCAGGCTTCTGCTGGGTGAGTGGGTGAGTGTGTGTGTGTGTGTGTGTGTGTGTGCACGCACACATGTGCACATGCACTGGAGGGCAGGCTCTTCCTCTCCCTTGGGATGTGAGTGGGAAAGCAGAGAGTAGACTGTTGAGACAACCATCTTATATCTGAGGGCAGCCATCTTCCATCCAAGGGCAGCCATCTTATTTTTCTGATGTAAAGAACTGAGAATTGGGTTTCATATGGTTTACACAACAGGTTGCTAATTACTTAGTAAAGGTAGATGTACATGCAATTCATGGCCTTGTAGGGAAGGGTTACCTGTACTTTTCTTGCGTGTCTGTGAAGACGTCTCTATTTCAATCACGTCAATTAGGATCCATGATTTCTATCGATTGCAATTATGAAGATCCATCAGGGTTTTAACAAAATGCCAGTTTAGTCCTTAAAAATAACTGGAACAACTATATAAAATTTAAAATGATCTTGTCTTTGTCATTGTTGTTCATTCATTCAGTTGTGTCCAATTCTTTGCAGCCCCATGGACTGTAGCATGCCAGCTTCCCTGCCCATCACCGTCTCCCAGAGTTTGCTCAAACTCATGTCCATTGAATTGGTGATGCCATCCAACCATCTCAACTTCTGTTGTCCCCTTCTGCTCCTGTCTTCAATCTTTCCCAGAATCAGGCTCTTTTCCAATGAGTTGGCTCTTCACATGAAGTGGCCAAAGCATTGGAGTCTCAGCATCAGTCCTTCCAATGAATATTAAGGGTTGATTTCCTTTAGAATTGACTGGTTTGATTTCCTTGCTGTCCAAGGGACTCTCAAGACTCTTCTCCAGCATCACAGTTTGAAAGTATCAATTCTTCAGCACTCAACCTTCTTTGTAGTCCAATTCTCACATCTTTACATAACAACTGGAGAGACCATAGCTTTAACTCTATGGACCTTTGTTGGCAAAGCGATATCTCTGCTTTTTAATATGCTGTCTAGGTTTGTCATAGCTTTTCTTCCAAGGAGCAAGCGTCTTTTAATTTCAGTCAATGTCTGCAGTCAATGTCCACAGAGATTTTGAACCCCAAGAAAATAAAGTCTGTCACTGTTTTTATTTTTTCCCCCATCTATTTTCCATGAAATATCAATAACCTCGGTACACAGATGACTCCATCCTTCTGGCAGAAAGTGAAGTAGAACTAGAGCCTCTTAATGAAAGTGAAAGAGAAGACTAAAGAAGCTGGCTTAAAACTCAACATTCAGAAAACTAAGATCATGGCATATGGTCCCATCACTTCATGGCAAATAGATGGGGAAGCAATGGAAACAGTGAGAGACTTTATTTTGGGAGGCTCCAAAATCACTGCAGATGGTGACTGCAGCCATGAAATTAAAAGACGTCTGCTCCTTGGAAGGAAAGTTATGACCAACCTAGACAGCATATTAAAAAGCAGAGACATTACTTTGCCAACAAAGTTCTGTCTAGTCAAAGCTATGGTTTTTCAAGTAGTCATGTATGGTTGTAAGAGGTGGACTCTAAAGAGAACTGAGCACTGAAGAATTGATGCTTTTGAACTGAGTTATTGGAGAAGACTCTTGAGAGTCCCTTGAACTGCAAGGAGTTCCAACCAGTCAATCCTAAAAGAAGTCAGTCTTGATTATTCATTGGAAGGACTGATGCTGAAGCTGAAACTCCGATCGTTTGGCCATCTGATGTGAAGAACTGATTCATTTGAAAAGACCCTGATGCTAGGAAAGATTGAAGGTGGAGGAGAAGGGGACGACAGAGGATGAGATGGTTGGATGCCATCACCGACTTGACGGACATGAGTTTGAGCAAGCTGCAGGAGTTGGTGATGGATAGGGAGGGCTGGTGTGCAACAGTCCATGGGGTCGCAGAGTCGGATGTGACCGAACTACTAAACTGAACTGATTTTCCATGAAGTGATGGGACCAGATGCCATGATCTTCCTTTTTGTGATGTTGAGTTCTAAGCCAGCTTTTTTACTCCCCTCTTTCACCTTCATCAAGAGGCTGCTTAATTCCTTTTCACTTTCTGCCATTAGGGTGGTGTCATCTACATATCTGGGGTTATTGATCCTGTCTTACTATAATACAATGCTGTATTGTATTCAATACTTTAACGAGTCCCCAAACACTTACTTAATAGTGACCTGCAGGAATGTTTTACATCAATGAACACTCGTAAGTTGTCATTGCATATTTATGTTTGGGGCTACTTAGAATTTTCCATTATTTCTCACTTTGCATTCATTTGCTCCAGTTAATTTGGGAGCCGAAGGCCAATACCTGTTGAATACTCTCAGCGGCCTACTGTCCTAGTTTCCCCAGATGAAGACAGTGCCAGGTACACGACCACTTCACAGACGGGGGCCTAAGAGGCGGCAAAGAGCTGTAACCAGAGGGACCGGACCTCTACCCCCAACCACCCCACTGTCCTGTCATCATCTTTGCCAGCAGCGCTAAGTGCCCCCAGTATCAGCAAGTGGGGTACCGTGTATCCAATATTACACCGACTGTCATACTGTTAGACAAACCTTTTATCAAGAGAGATTTCTCTTTCAATTGCAATATAGAATAAAGAATGCATAGTGTATAATTGCCCAAGTTTACAGCAAAGGAACTTATATTTAAGTCAAGCCCAATAATTAAATGTAAACCCTTAAGACATATCTCCTTAAATGCTACTCTTTGTGCTTTTCTGTAATTAACACACACAGATATATACAGGCACATATCCTCACTCTGAATATTGATGGAAGAAAGAAGGAATTAAGAATTCTGCCAGTAAACATTGTGTTTCCGAAGAGCTCAAAAAAAAAAAAAAAAAAACCATTAAAACAATGTTTTCCAGCATTTGGCTTCATGTTTGTTTCTGAGAATCCATTAAGATCTCAAATGCGAGTGGATTCTGACTCGAGAGGCAGTTATTTGGTGAAGTGGGTTTTCATTCATTTTGGAGTGATACTCGTCAAAATCACCTCCAGAAAATGGCTTTCCAGAGACTGCCAAAGGAAAGAGCATTGTACAGCCTTTCTGAAGCATATTTTATGTTCAACAATCCTAACCTGGATGGTTGTTTTAGAAACATACACAGCACAGGTGGCCATTGAATCTCCCGTTTCACTCAGCAGTCTCTGGTGAGAAAAGCGCAGGAGAGCGTTAGGACCCAGGGGACTCAGGACCACAGGTAAGGGGGCAGATGTCTACGGGGAAGAACAGCAAAGCCCTGCTTCTCCTAAACTGATCAGCTCAAGACACCTGCTACTTGATGACTGGCTGAAAGTTCTCCTGAAACAAATGCCAGCCCTTCACACCAGAACCACGTATGCAACTCTGTGTTTATTTTTATAGCAAAACCAAAAGGCTGCCACTGTTTGTTTGGCAGAATCCAGGCCAACACAGCATTTGGCTTTGAGAAAAGTTAGGTAGTTTCTTCCTCAGCAGAGGGCTGTAAGGGTGGATAATGCTGCAGTGAATTGTCCCCTGGGCAGGGGCCAGTCCCCCCAAGTCCTGGCTAGCTCCTCAGGAGACCAGGACCCCCAGGAGAAACAGCACCAAAGAGCAAATATCCCCCATGCTAGGACCACCAGGCCCATAGGCAGAGTCTTTGGAAGCTTTGAACAGACACGAGAGGTTTTCTTTTTAATTTATTAATTACTTTGCCTGCACCAGGCCTTGGTCTCAGCACACAGGACCTTTTTAGTTGTGGCGTCCAGGCTCTAATTCCCTGCCCAGGTTCAAACGCGGGCTCCCTGCATGGGAAGCACGGAGGCTTAGCCCCTGGACAGCCAAGGAAGTCCCACATGAGAGTTAGTCACCACTTCAATAATCTGCCTAAAAATAAACAAGTATGCTTTGCAGGAGAACATGTCCCGCATGGAACTCTGGCTGTACTTGTGGAGCGCAGCTGAGATGTGAGATAGTCCCTCCTTCTCCCGTCCTCAGTACTGGGTAGGGAAGAAGAGAGAAAAATCCATAGGATTAGACAGTCAACTATGATCACAGGAACTGAAACCCTATCCTCTTCAGATCACTCACAAAGCCAACCATCGCATGCAGAGGTCTGAGAAGATCTGCAGTGAAGAGCTAACCACTTCCAAACTTCCGTGACAAAGAAGCCCACGTTCGTGTCCTAAGGCTCTCGGGGTCGCAAGGTCACCTCAGATGGAAGACCTGGTATGGCCAGTCCAGGGTCCTTTCCTTTCCCTCCAGTTGACCTCCGCAGACAGAGGCTTTGACACTGAAGGCTTTTCTGGCCATTCAAGGCATTAATAAACTTGAACCAAATACTCAAAAACCCTACACCAGAAACTATAGTCAATATCTTGTAATGAACTATAATGGGAAAAAAACCTTTTTTAGAATATACATAAATATATAATAATGGAATAGCTTTGTTGTACACCTGAAGCAAACACAACATTGTAAATTACCTATATTGTTGTTGTTGTTGAAGTCGCTCAGTCATGTCCGACTCTTTGAGACCCCAAGGACTCTAGCCCGCCAGGCTCCTCTGTCCATGGAATTCTCTAGGCAAGAATACCGGAGGGAGTTACCATTTTCTCCTCCAGGGGATCTTCCCAACCCAGGGATCAAACCCATTTCTCCTTCATTGCGGGCAGATTCTTTACCACTGAGCCACGAGGAGGGCCAAATTACCTATACATTAATCAAAAAGGAAAAGACTATACAATCCTATGTAGACTCCCTTGACAAAGTGAATACCCCTTTGGGAACACAGGTTTTCACCTCCTAAATTACATGTTCGCTCTCAAACAAACTAGCCCAGCTGTTGCCTGCTGGCCACAAGGAGTATCATTTGCTTTTTCCTCGAAATGACAGTTTTGTCCTGGAAAGGGGCCCTTTTTGTCAACAGGGACTATTTGCCTTCAGACTTTCTTCACACCTCTTGGGAAGCTGGGCCCCCCGGAGCCTCGGCATCGGCCTGGGTTCTGCGGAGGTGTCAAGGGCGAGTCCACCACACAGCTCAAGCTGTGGGCGAAGCAAGCGGAAGGAGAGAAAAGATGCTCACCTACTCTCCTGGGTCATCAGTGGCGTCAGGTTCTGTGTTCCTGATTAGAGGTGGTGGTGGGGGTGCTGTGGCCTTGAGCCTCACTTTGAAAATGACGGCTGCCCTGTGAAAAGCAGCAGGCCGGGGTCTGAGAAGGCGGACCCCACTGGGGGCCCTGTCCGGAGCCACAGAGCCTCAGGGCCTCTCCTCTCTTCCTCATCACCAGGAGGTCCTGGCTGGGCTGTCAGGGCGGATGACTCAGGCTCCAGGAATTCTTCGCTTTTCTTGCAAGTCCAGCCAAGGAGAGGAAACTCCCTTGCATCTGGCATCCTTCTGGGGGACTCGGGGACTGACGGGGGCGCGCTCTCCCAGACTGGGAGGGGAAGGGATGCTATTATTCTTTCGCAAAGCTGCAGATGTGTCTGTTTCCTGAGTGGCTGTGTATTCTTTGGAAACTGAAAATACCTACCTAGTGAGAGCAAACTTTCATTTAACCCAGAATGCACCTAATGCAGACTTGACTTTTAAATAAGAATGGGTCTGAGGATTGAGTTCTAAAGGCTTGGCATTCTTTGTTAATTTCCTTTTTATTGATGTATAGTGGATTTACAAGCTTGTTGATTTCTTAAACAAAATTTCCAATGGTTGATCTTAGGAACTTTCCAAAAGCATCTGTGATGGTTGCACATATCTAAAAATTCTCTTTTATATCCAATAAATTAAAAATAACATAGATATTTCTTAGAAAGCTGGCTCTGGTATCCTCTCGCTCACCATCAAACTAGAGGTCCATTCAAGGATGATGAGAGGGCTCAGCAAGCAGTGACACAGATTAAAGAAATCCTCACGCAAACCCCAAATCCATTGGGTTGGCCAAAATTTTCGTTTGGGTTTTTCCACAAGATGTTACAAAACATCCCAAACAAACTTTTTGGCCAACCCAGGAGTTCTGGAACCCAAGCTGGGAGGAGTTGCTGCAGGCCAGGGTTTCAGGACCACATGCCTGTCCGCTCTGTGCATCCTTGGCCACATTCCAGCCTGCACTGCTGATGGAGATAAAGGCCAACCAACAAGGTCTGCAAGTCCTTTCAAAGATGGAGCCATGGGCCTGTCCCCCTCCTCTGCTTCTGAGGACGCTCTAGGAATCCTAAGCCCACAGAGCGGAGCCCAGCATGGAAAAGAGGAGAGAACCTATGCAGGCCTCCTTCAGGCACACCCATAAAGCTTCAACAGTGGACAAGGTTTTTCCAGTGGTCATGTATGGATGTGTGAGTTGGACCATAAAGAAAGCTGAGCACCAAAGAATTGATGTTTTTGAAGTGTGGTGTTGGAGAAGACTCTTGAGAGTCCCTTGGACTGCAAGGAGATCCAACCAGTCTATTCTAAAGGAAATCAGTCCCAAATATTCATTGGAAGGACTGATGCTGAAGCTGAAACTCCAATAGTTGGGCCACCTGATGTGAAGAACTGACTCATTTGAAAAGACCCCGATGCTGGGAAAGATTGAAAGCAGAGGAGAAGGGGACAACAGAGGATGAGATAGTTGGATGGCATCACCGACTCGATGGACGTGAGTTTGAGTAAGCTGCAGGAGTTGGTGATGGACAGGGAGGCCTGGCGTGCAGCAGTCCATGGGGTCACAAAGAGTTGGACAAGACTGAGCAACTGAACTGAAACAAGGGCCAAACATTCTGGAGCTGACAAGGCAGGATGCTGAACACTTCCTAAGTCTTCATACAGCTATGATGCTGCTTGGGTGGCTGGTATCACGTTTTTATGGCTCTGAAAACCGTGGTTTTCATGGAGGGGAAGTGAGTTGCCCAGGTTCATACTACTGGGACCAATATATGTTCCTTCCAGCCCACAACCACATATTTGAACTAGAATGTGAGCAGTTTGGAGCTTAATTCAAATACCATTGGAGGACTAAACTGTTGACCTCTACGCGAAGCAACTTGAAATGATTAGTTAGTGTTAGTCACTCAGTCATGTCTGACTCTTTGCAACCCTATGGGCTGAAGCCTTACAGCCTCCTCTGTCCATAGGATTTTCAAAGCAAGAATGTTGGGGTGGGTTGCCATTTCCTTCTCCAGGGGATCTTCCCAACCCAGGGATTGAACCTGGATCTCCCACATTGCAGGCAGATTCTTTACCATCTGAGCCACCAGGGAAGTCTTATAACGATTGTCAACATTTAAAAACCTTACATTCTTTGGCAATTTCACTTACAGAAATTTATAGAACATACTCCCATGTGTTGAAACAATATGCGTCCAGGCACGTTCATTGTAGCATTATTTTTATTAAAAAATGGAGGGATTTCCCTGGCAGCCCAGAGGTTAAGACTTCACTTTCCAGTGCAGGAGGGCGCAAGTTCAATGTCTAGTTGGAGAGGGAGCTAGGAATCCATATGCATCAGGGCCAAGAAACCAAAACATAAAGCAGAGGCTATATTGTAACAAATTCAGTGAAGACTTTAAAAACGGTCCACATTATAAAAAAAAAAGAAAAACTGGAAAAAATAAATCAATCTCCTTGAAGAAACAATATCTAAATAAGAGCAGGCACATAAAAATAGAATCTATGCAGCCTTTTAAAGAAGAGAGAAGCTGATTGCTGGGCACTGATGTGAAATGAGCTCTAAGAGGCAGCCTTAAGTATCAGAGTAGAAAACTCCGGAAAGCATGTGGGGTTGTAGGTACACAAAAAGGGGTGAGGATATCCATGCTTGGGGTGCATTTGTTTATGCTTGAACCACCTCTAGGAAGTGATGCAAGGAACAGGAGACAGTGATTGCCAGTGGGCTCATGAACCGAGGGTGAGGTTGAATGGGGCCAGGGGAAGTTGCTGTTGAGTCGCTCACTTGTGTCTGACTCTGTGCAACCCCGTGGACTGTAGCCCGCCAGGCTCCTCTGTCCATGGGATTCTCCAGGCAAGAACCCTGGAGTGGGGTTGCCACTTCCTTCTCCAGGGGATCTTGCTGATCCAGGGATCAAACCTGCATCTCCTGCCTTGCAGGTGGATTCTTCCACTGCTGAGCCACCGGGGAAGCTCACCCCTTTTATACCTTCTGAGTTTTACACATATTGCCTATTTGAATTTTAAAAATACTTAAAGAAAAAAGGAAAGTCCTGGTTCATGAGCTTCAGCTGGCCCTCCAGGCCCATCCTGTGGTTTCACTGAACTGAGAGTAGCTTTACCACCAGGGCTCTGACAAGAGCAAACGAGTCTAAGAAGAGGTGCCTGGAATCCTGCTCCTGGATAGGACGATCAGGCTGCATGCATGAGCATTAAGGTGGCTCATGGAATCCCAAGTCACAACAGGCCTCCGTGTCCTGGAACCCAGAGCCCTTCCACAGTACCCCAACATGTACCTTTGGCTGGCCCACCTCCATCTAGGAAGTCGAGATACCCATAGCTCGTGTTTGCCATGAGCACTCGTGAGAAAGGCACAGGAAAAAGCCTTGCACTGGGCCTGGGCACGTAGTACATGTTCATTAAATATGGTCTTACTGAGTGTGAGCATTCCATATGGAACATTTCATACCAGAGGGGAGGGGGCGCCCTCTCCAGTGTTCTGCCCACTTCACCTGCCGTAAGCACTTCCCACTGATGCAGAGCTCTCATTTTCTTAACTGTGCACTTATTTTGCTTTGAAACTTTGAGATGCATAAATGTCAATGCAGATGAGCCTCTTCTGCACACAGTATGTTATTTTTCATGCAACTTTGTTTCAAGAGCTCAAATATTCAACCAAAGAAGTAAACTTTGAGGGGAGGGGTTGCTGTTGCAAACAATATACATCCAACCAGTCCATCCTAAAGGAGATCAGTCCTGGGTGTTCATTGGAAGGACTGATGCTGAAGCTGAAACTGCAGTACTTTGGCCACCTCATGCGAAGAGCTGACTCATTGGAAAAGACTCTGATGCTGGGAGGGATTGGAGGCAGGAGGAGAAGGGGACGACCGAGGATGAGATGGCTGGATGGCATCACCGACTCGATGGACATGAGTCTGAGTGAACTCAGGGAGTTGGTGACAAACAAGGAGGCCTGATGTGCTGCGATTCATGGGGTCGCAAAGAGTCAGACACGACTGAGCGACTGAGCTGAAATGTACATTGACAATGTGCATTTGATGACATTGACTCTGTATTCTAAAAATGAAACTACAAAAGAAGCAGGTCTGAGGGAAAGGGAAGAAAACATGAATATAAATCAATAAGGAACCCAAGTTTAAAAAAAAAAAAAGGCACTAAAAATTAGACTGGGTGGAAGAACCAGACTCTACTTATGTCATCAATCCCTGAACTCCCTCTGGGACAAACAGAGTCCTGTAACACTTGGGGCCAAGTGTTTTGACTAAAAACAGAAATAGCAAAAAGCCTGGTATTATAAAAGGGTTAAGAGGCATAACAGCAAAATGCAGGAAGTTTTCATTACCTCTGTCCCCACAGAGAAATGTCTCACCTGTTGGAAAAAAGAGCTAGGAGAGCATCTTACAGGCAGGAGAGCAGGCAGCCCCCATCGCCGGCAGAAGCTACAGGGCGACAAGAAGAAACGGAGCTTTGCTGAGAAGAGAGGGCGTCACAGTGACTGATGACATTAGACAAGATGATATCACCTCCCTGAGCCTGATTCTTCTGCCCACTCAGATCATGGTGACCTCTCTTCAGCTCACCCAAAATCTGGGAATCCCAATTCCTTCTCCTTGCCCCACTCAGCTTCTGGGCTCTGCCCTGACCTTTACAACTCTTCACTAAGAATGTTTTGGAAAGGAAGTGTTTTGCAGTGTGACCTGTCCGCCCTCCCACGCCAGGCTGTGGAGGTAAAAACAGAACAAATCCCAAAGACAGATATTTTCATAAAAAACAGAAAAATATTTTCTGGACATTTTTTTTAATTGAAGTATAGTTGATTTACAGTATTATGTTAGTTTCACGTATACAGCAAAATGTTCAGTTATGTATACTCTTTTTCAGATTCTTTTCCCTTATACATTATTGGAAAATGTTGAGCATAGTTCTCTGTGCTATGCAGCAGGATCTTGTTGGCCATCTGTTTTATGTATAGTAATGTGTATCTGCTAATCTCAACTTACCACTCCCCTCCACATTTCCTCTTGGGTAACAATAATTTGTTTTCTAAGTCTGTGAATTATTTTCTGTTTTGTAGACATGTTCATTTGGTTTGGTTTGTTTTTAGGTTCCACATATAATATAGGTGATATCATACAGGATTTGACTCTTTCCAAACTTATGGACCATAACCCACCAGGCTCCTCTGTCCATGGGATTCTCTAGGCAAGAATACTGGAGTAGCTTGCCATGCCCTCCAGGGGATCTTCCCAACCCAGAGATCAAAACCCCATCTCTTACGTCTCCTGCATCCGCAGGTGGGTTTTTTTACCACTAGCGCCACCTGGGAAGCCCCCATCGTATAAGTGATATCATATGATATTTGTCTTTCTCTGGCTGGCTTCTCTTGGTATGACAATCTCTAGGTCCAGCCATGTTGCTGCCAATGTGCCAATGGCATTCTTCCTTTCTCTTTTATCATGACTGAGCAGTACTCTGTCAGTGGACATTTAGGTTGCCTCCATGTCTTGGCTACTGAGCATGGTGAGGCAAGCATCTTTTCAAATTAGAGTCTCTCCAGGTATACGCCCAGGAGTGGGAAAGTGGGAATGCCGGAACATGTGGTATTTTTAGTTTTGTAAGAAATGTCCAGACTGTTCTCCATAGTGGCTGCACCATTGTACACTCCCACCAACAGTGTAGGACGGGTCCCTCTCCTGCACATTCTCTCCAGCATTTGCTGTTTGCCGACTTTTGGATGAAGGCCATTCTGACCAGAGTGATGGACCAGAAATTTTAATTTGTGCTCCTTGGGAGCCTCCCAACTACTCGCTATTTGGATCTTCCGATTGCATCTCACTGTTTTAATCAAACACTACTCTTCCTGATGCTGGTGAGTTGCCTCTCGCTTTTAAATACAACCTGACACTTCTCTTTTCCATTGAGATCCAGGCATTAAAACTGACACTGCTGGCATTTCAACTATGCCCTCATTTTAAAATGCATAATATCCTCTTTGGACCCAGTGGTCAACATCATTTAGCTCCTGACATTCTGATGAAAAATATCTGCAACCCAGAAACTTATCCTGCCAGGTGGTAACATTCAGTAAACACGAGTTTCCTCTCTCTCTTCCCCAGCAAGCATTTCAGGCCAAAATGTCTTTTCTTATTTTCTGTCTTGCAGGAGACATGAGCCCTGAGTTCTAAAGCTTACCACAAGGAACCAGAGATTATAGTTTTTTCTTTTCATTGTGTCTCTGTACACTCTGGTTTAAACCCCTTAAGGCTCAGTTTCTAGATAAAACAGAATTTTTAGAATTTTAAAGAATGTCCATAGTATTTACTTCAGTGTCTAATCCTACTGTGAAAACTCCAGTGCGTTGCTTTCATTTCCATATTTTTCTCAGAAATATTAACCTGTTCCTTTACCAGAAGGTTCAC
The DNA here is from genome assembly GCF_016772045.2 of Ovis aries. Lineage (NCBI taxonomy): Eukaryota > Metazoa > Chordata > Mammalia > Artiodactyla > Bovidae > Ovis > Ovis aries. Next base: position 6,234,919 of record NC_056054.1, on the reverse strand, counting down.
AGTTTAATTTGATATAACATACAAAGACCCCAGAGTACATGACTATTTCTTGTCTCTGCTGGTGACAGAAAAACTAAAAATAACCGTGTTAGGAACAAACTGTGAGCCATGTAGCTGATTCTGTGACACGGACCCCAAACTGGCATCCCAGCCTTGTTCTTGTAAAGAAACAAAAAGAGGAAAGAAAGCAAATCCAGGCTCTTTTGCCGGAGCACATCTTGGGTGTTAATTTAGAAATTCTGCCTGCCAGTCGCACCAGATGCCAGAATACCATAAATCTGAGGGGTGTCTGTTGGCTATGCGCCTCCCTGAGAACTCAGATGATGAAGCACCTGATTTAAGCTCTCTTTGGGATAAATATGTCAAGGCTCAAATTCTGTAAAGGAATCATAGATCAACCCCAATCTGCAAAACGAATACTGGTGAGGTTTTAAATGTTCGTCAGTTGTCGCATCTGCTGAATCTGAGGGGCTTCCCTGATAGTTCAGTTAGCGGGTAAAGAATCCGCCTGCAATGCAGGAGTCCCTTGTTTGATGAATCTGAATCCCAGAGGTGACATTAGTAAAGTAGGATGTCATCCTCGGAGAGTTATACAGAGAACCAGGAACTTTCTAGGTTCCTAAAAACATTTTTCTTTTACTATTTTATTTTTTAGGGAAAGAAAACATGGCTGAGTCAATAAACTTAATTTGGAGGATTTGCCTTTGGCTGACAATTATGCTCTGATAGTGTAAAGGAAGAGGGGGAAGGAGGAAAGAAGAAAGGAGAGGAAAGAAAGGAAAGGAAGAGAAATAAAAGATTTCCTTGGGCTTCCCAGGGCTTCCCTGATAGCTCAGTTGGTAAAGAATCTGCCTGCAAGGCAGGGGACCCTGGTTCGATTCCTGGGTCAGAAAGATCCACTGGAGAAGGGACAGGCTACCCATTCCAGTATTCTTGGGCTTCCATTGTGGCTCAGCTGATAAAGAATCCACCTGCAATATGGGAGATGTGGGTTTGATCCCTGGGTTGGGAAGATCCCCTGGAGAAGGGAAAGGCTACCCACTCCAGTATTCTTGCCTGGAGAGTCCCATGGACAGAGGCGCCTGGCAGGCTATAGTCCATAGTGTTGTAAAGAGTTGGACACAGCTAAAGTGACTTAGCGTGTGTGCCTGTACAAAGATAATTCCTCTCTAATGAATAGAATTCTACATTAGCTGCTATCTTCCAAAAGCATATATTTTTTAATAATGAGAAAGCAAGTTACTTTGAGGTCTGATGAGGATCTGATTGGTTTTATTTTTTATAATCTTGGAGAATTCAGGACTTACCAGTTACATGAGCTTTATCAGTTAGCCATCATTACATAGCAAACCACCCTGAAACTTGGTGATTTAAGAGCATGTCATGTATTGCTCCTCCCGAGTCTTGTCAGCTCTGCTTGCTCAAGTGTCTGTTGTCAGCTCTGGGCCACTTGGCGTCCGATGGCCTTGGCTGGGGCCCGTCAGCTCTCCTCCCTGTGGTGTCTCACCCCCTGACTGATTAGGCTGACCTTATCTCCTAGCATCAGGGGTTTCCAGTGTAGAAGTGCCCACTGCCTCCGAAGACCTAGCACTAAACTAGCTCATCCTTACTCTAGTGGCCAGAGCAATTGACGAGGCAGTTCAGGTCCTGGGGACTCGGGAAGCAGGCTCTCCCTTTCCTGACAGCTGGAGTTCCGAGGCCTCGTAGCAAAGGGCGTGGTGGAGAGCTGCGTTCATCTCCATCAGTCCTGAGGGCCTTAGCATCTGTTGCCTGATATTCTGTCATTTTAATGGCTGCTCGGTGTTCCTGCTGAAACAGGGTAGCTGGGAGCAGACAGTCTGGGAAAAGCACTCACTGCTTGGCGTTGAGATGTAAAGGAGCCCACGTGAGGGAACCTGCAGGCGGAGTTCTCTGCTGCAAGGACGCCTTCATCACAGAGCAGGCTGGGGAGAAAGAAACTAGCAAGCAGCCTGCCTTGCTACACATCTGCGATGCTGGCAATGGATTTACAGGGAAGACATGAAAAGTGCATTTGCCAAAATCCAGTTGTAAGCTGAAGCTCCACCACTTTGACCACCTGATGTGAAGAACTGACTCATTGAGAAAGACCCTGATGCTGGGAAAGATTGAAGGCAAAAGGAGAAGGGCGTGGAAGAGGATAAGATGGTTAGACTGCATCACTGACTCAATGGGCATGAATTTGAGCAAACTCCAGGAGACAGTGGAGGACAGAGCCTGGCTTGCTACAGGTCTTGGGTCACAAAGAGATGGACACAACTTGGCAACTGAACAACAAGTTGTAAGGTATCCAACTCCCACTCAGAAGGAATTCTTCTGTACTCAGGGATCAAAACATTTGAATGGGTCCCGTAACACCCAGGACTCAGGCCAGGGACCTCAGGCTGCAGTACAAAGACGGTGACAGCGTGGCTACAGTCTCACTCTCCATTCCTACACCGGAAAGTCCCAATCTTGTAAATGACAGACCCCTTCCACAATGGGATACAATCTCCTGAGGGCTTGTAGAATTTTGAAAAATCATTTTACTAATTGTTCATGGTATTCAGGGAAGAAACAGTTTGAGGAATAAGTAATTACTCTTTATTTTAGATGAATATATTCTTGAAGGCTTATGATGGGTCCACAGCTCCCTACCCACAATTGTAAATTCAAAAGAGCTCTGAAAAACAGAAGGTCTTTTCTATATTTGGCTCAAATTTATTTGTCCACAAATCTGACCTTAACTGACATGAGGCTATTCAGAGTATAGCCTGAACTGGGTTATATTTATCCTGCATGGTATGAATATTCAGAGGTTTCACTGTAGAAATATTAATGCACTTAATTGTAGGCTGCAGCCCCAGACTTCACCAGGGGGTTTTATATAACGTATGACACATACAATGTGCTACTTTGTTAAAAGCTCAAAAATCCTGAAATCAGAAACACATCTGCTTTAAGATTTTTAGCTAAGAATTTGGACCACTATACATTCATTGCAATACAACTCAATAATATTTAAAATATATCCTTTAAAATCTATGCGATCATCCCATATAAAGTAACGAGCTTCCCAGATGGCTCAGTGGTAAAGAATCCACCTGTCAGTGCAAGAGATGTGGGTTCAATCCCTGGGTCAGGTAGAGCCCCTGGAGGAGGAAATGGCAACCCTCTCCAGTATTCTTGCCTGGGAAATCCCATGGAACAGAGAAGTCTGGCAGGCTACAGTCCATAGGGTTACAAAGAGTCTGACACCACTGAGTGAACACTCAAGCATATACATAGGCACACACTGAAGAAGGCTCTTGAGAGTCCCTGGGACTGCAAAGAGATCCAACCAGTCCATCCTAAAGGAAATCAACCCTGAACGTTCATTGGAAGGACTGATGCTGAAGCTGAAACTCCAATACTTTGGCCACCTGATGCAAAGAACTGACTCATTTGAAAAGTCCCTGATGCTGGGAAAGATTGAAGGCAAAAAAAGAAGGGGTTGGCAGAGGATGAGATGGTTAAATAGCATCACCGACTCAATGGACATGAATTTGAACAAACTCCAGGAGACAGTGAGAGACAGGAAAGCCTAGTGTGCAAAGCCAGACATGACTTAGCAACTGAACAACAGCAACAATGTGATGGCAACACCCATCATCCCTCCTTATGGTAGTTAAAAAATATATATATATATGTCCACAAATTCTGTGCTATTCCTCCTTTCAACTTGTGGAGTTTAATTCTCCTCCCGCAAAATTTGGAGTAAGAGACTCCCTTCTCATGACAGAATACAGTAGAAGCAATGATGCCTCATTTCTGAGGTTAGGTTGTGAAAAGACTGTCTTCCATCTTGGATGCACACCCTCTCACCCTCTTCCTCTTGGACCATTTGCTCTGGACGAAGACAGCTGCTCTGCTATGAGCTACCCTGGGGAGAAGATCAAAGCTGAGCAACTGTGGGTTTGGGAGTGACCTTCAGCCAACATCTGGCCCTCAGCCCAACAACTCATCCAGATCTGAGACTTGACAGCAACTGCGGGAGACAGCCTGGCACCAGGTCCTTCAGCCCTAGCTGAACCGCAAGATGAGGTCACAGCCCAGGGCTCGACTAAAGCTCCATGACAGCCCCTGAGCCAGGACCGCTCCGCTAAGCTGTTCCTGCGTTCCTAATCCACAGGATCTGAGATAACAGGCAGTTGTTGTTTTGGGCTGTAAAGTTGTGGGTAGTTCATGACACAGCAATAGAGAGCTCCCCTGGTGGCTCAGATGGTAAAGAATCTGCCTGCAATACAGGAGACCCAGGTTTGATCCTTCGGTCAGAAATATCCCCTGACAGGGGTCTTCAGTATTCTCCAGCCTTCTTGCCTGGGAAATCCCATGGAGAGAGGAGCTTGGCAGGCTACAGTCCATGGGTCTGTAAAGAGTCAGACACGACTGAGCACAGTAGAGAGCTAATACCTCTCTCAGTGTTCTCCCCCGCAGCGTGCTATTTCTTTCCTCATCACACTTTTATCAGGAGCCAATGTTTTAGTTCGTTTTTAATTAGTTTGTTGTTTATCTTCTCTTCCTCTGGAGGGAGGAGCCAATGGGTGTGTTCATAGTTGTGTTCACATCACTTAATGCACAGCCTGGCTCACGGATGCTGAATAAACATTGAAAGATGGAAAGAGAGGGAGAAAATTATTGTTGAAACAGAACCAGGGAGGCAGTGAGGGTTTGGGCTCAGGGTTAACAAATAAGAGTAACTTTTAAAGCCCCAAATCCTGGAGAGTAACTGTCCTTCACCCCTCCCCTGGTCCAGGCAGTCCCCAGGCTGTGTGGACTCTGCGTGCCCCCTCCCCGCCCCCCTGATGCCCTCACTCACTCCCAGCTCCATCATCGCCCACCAGTGTCATCAGTCTCTCTGTTCCCACCCACAACCCATGCCTATGAATCCATTCTAAACACTGAATTGTGCACTGTGGGGGAGGGGAGGGTGATGGGAGGGTGAGGCTCCATCCATTCCTCCAGGGTCTTAAATGCATGTATACCCACCACCCTACCCCAAGTTAAGAACCAGTGGTTCAGAATGAGATCTCGACTCCTATTACAGCCCCTCAATAAGATGACAAGGAGGAAGTCAAGTAAAAATACTGTCAGTTCCAAAGAGAGCCAAGCTAACTCTCCTCTTGCCCAAGAGAGTAACTCAGATCATCTTACCAGAAGGTAGTTTAGCCATAGATTTGAAAAATATTAGAACTGTCGGATTCTGCCACCCAGTAATTCCATTCAGGAGAACTAGCTTTAAGGCGCCTTAGCTGCATCCTGGGATTGCAGCAGAGGTCGGAATAAAGATTTTTACACCAAGATGGCAACACAATTTGCTTTTAGCAGATTGTAAACAACCTAGAAACCCCGTTATAGAAGAAGGAGACTTGAATTAATAAGCATAGAGCCATTAAATGAGTGTTACTCACTTGGTAAAACCGTCCTTTCATGTTTTTCAATGACATGAGAAAATGCTCACAATATACGAAGATAATATATAGATACATGTGTATATAACCCAGCATATACATATACAATGACTGATAAAATACAACCAACTGTTGCCAGTGTTTATCTCTGAATAAGCAAGTAATGGGGGATTTTTTTTTTCATCTTTATGATTCTGTGTACTCTGGCCACATGACACAAAGAGTCAACTCATTGGAAAAGACCCTGATGCTGGGAGGGATTGGGGCAGGAGGAGAAGGGGACGACGGAGGACGAGATGGCTGGGTAGCATCACTGACTCCATGGACATGAGTTTGAGTGAACTCCAGGAGATGGTGAAGCCTGCCGTGCTGCATTCCATGGGGCTGCAAAGAGTGGGACATGATTTAGCAACTGAAAGATGACAAGTATTCTATGTATGGCCCACATTTTCTACGCCAAGTGTGGGTTGCTTTTATATTCAGCCAGCAATTATAGTTTTCTGAAGTGAAAAACAGGGAGGCAGATGAAGGAAGATGAGTCTGAAATCACATCAAAGACCCCGGTCAGCATTGTCCTTGCTGCACACCGGGAGCTGTGTCACAGTGATGGGCCATCAAGTTCACAAGGATGGAAGCCCAGGGGCAGGGTCTCCCCCTCAGGTCCGAAGGCAAAAAGAGAAGGGAGCGACAGAGGATGAGATTGGATGGCATCACCATCTCAATGGACATGAGTCTGAGCAAACTGAGGGCCTTTCTCTGAGGTCGAAGAGAAGTCAGACTATATAAGGAGCAACACTGAACTTTATCGGCTTAATACAGAAAGGTTTATTTTCAGCTTTGGATGCGGAGATATAGGTGAAGGGTCATGAAGGGTGAGGACTCTGCAGGCAAGATTCTATGGGCCAGGCCTGCAACTGGGATTTGACCTTTCTACCTGCATCCCATCAGTCCTATCTCAATGGTGTTGCTTCTGCTACCTGTAAGGGCAGGACGCCCAAGAAGGAAGTGAACTCAGATCTTCCTGGGCATCCTGTCTGGGACCTAAATATCCACTTGCAGAATGGCCCGTCCCTCACATCCACTGAGACTGCAGAGGCCTGTGCTTGGAAGAGGGAAGCTGGGAGCTAGGAGCCCAGCACTGCGCATCAACAGCTGGGAGATTTTCCTGGCAGCCCAGTGGCTAAGACTCTGCACTACCAGCGCAGGGGCCCAGGTTTGATCCGTGCTCAGGGAACTATTAATAGACCCCATATTTCACAGCTAAGAGTTCATGTACCACAACTAAAGATCAAAGATCCCACATACTATAACTAAGACCTGGTGCAGACAAATAAACAAATAAAAACTAAAACAAAACGGAACATCTCCCAGATGGACAGTGGATGGAACCCACAACCTACAAGGCAGACCACGTCTATTTCTGGATCATTGCTCTGGGCAGCCTGGACCCTGCCAGGGTTCTTCTGCTGCAAAGGTGGCCTTGAATTTACCAATCTAATTTCCAGTACTTTTCTGTTCTGGAAGGCAGGGGGTGGTTCTGGACCACACATCAATAACAAAGAAGAAGCTGGATGATTGAGAACCAAGCTTTTCTCATTGTAGAGTACTCTGGGTCACTTCAGAGAAATAAGAAATCCTGCACACGCCCCAGCCTTCCTCATCCACCTGGGCTCTCATCTCTCCCACAGAGACCATGAAATGTGCATGGCCCTCCCAAGCATGTGGGCGTCACCCAAATGAAATCCCAAGGAAAGAGGTGGAAGAGAGGATGAGGGATGTGGATGAATTAATACTGAGCCCATAACAAACTCAGGCAGAGACTGGTCCTCAGATTAAAGGTGGCTCAGACGGTAAAGAATCTGCCTGCAATGCCGGAGACACAGGTTCGATCCAAGTTTGGAAAGATCCCCTGGAGAAGAAGAGGGCAACCCACTTGAGTATTCTTGTCTGGAGAATTCTATGGACAGAGAAGCCTGGAAGGCTACAGTCCACAGGGTCACAAAGAGGCAGACACAACTGAGTGACTTTTTTTTAAATTTTTTAAACCTTGCCAAGGGATCCCAAGATTCCCTACTAAGGAGAAAGACCTTAGAAGTCAAGTCTCTCTTTAAAGTCCACTGGGGTCCTTAAAAATGTAGATTTGCCCCACAGATGTAAATGGGTCCCAAGCTCCAAAAGCAAGCTGCTCTCACAGGCACACAGCTCCAGCCAGAGCTGGAATATCGGAAACCTCAGCAGAAGGGGCCAAGCGCACAGGAGACAGACCGTGAGAACCACATGGCCAGCAGCCAGGGCTGGGCTTCCCCAGTAAGCACACAAGTAAATGTCCAGATGCAGCGCCTCTCAAATTTTCCACCCAAGCCTCCCAAAGACAGGGCAGAGGACACACAGAGCAAGCCTGGAGCAACAGCCCTAAAGAGTTGGCCTAAAGTCAATCTCTTTATTTATATTTAAAATTCCTGGGAACACATTATCCAGTTCCACATAGATCCCATATCTATTCAATAATATCCAAAAAATTACTATCAAGCAATTAATGTGCTGTGCACTCCCTGAGGCTTCATCTTATACTTAGTCTGGCACCTACCACTCTGAGTGTGGGCTTCCATCTGGCAGCCTCAGCACCCCTTGGGAGCATAGGAAATGCAGATGCTTGCCCCACCCTGCAGCCAAGAACCACAGTCTTCATTTTAACCAGATCCTGGAGTGACTCATTAGCAACATTTGAGAAAAGTCAGTCTGCCTCAAGCTCCAGGGAGTTTGCATGCTTGCATGCTAAGTCACTTCAGCCATATCCGACTCTTTGTGACCCTGTGGACTGTAGCCCACCAGGCTCCTCTGTCCATGGGATTCTCCAGGCAAGGATGCTGGAGTGGGTTGCCATTTCCTACTCCAGGAACTGTGAGTGCGGACACCCTAGTTTGAGAAACAGAGCTACATAGGATTTTCTGGGAGTTCTGTTTGTGAACCTCCATCCTACAACTCTCTACCTCAGCACGCAGCTTAATTTTCTCCAGCACAGTTATTTGTTTGTGTGTTTAGAATATAAGCTTCATGAAGAGGGGTCTGTGGCAGACTCCTACACAGAGAATCTTATCTACAATAAATGCACATTAAAAGGATTTTGAGGGAATGGAGGTAACTAAGGAAGGGAAGAAGGACTGGATTGTGAAAAGTAAATCAGGTGTTAGCCTTTTCATGGGAATTTCCCTAAAAAAAAAAAAAATCTATTTTCCTCTTCAGAAAAACAGAAGCAAAAAGTCATATTGGCATGTTCACACAGAAACCTGGACCTAAATGTTTATAGCAGCTGTATGCATAATAGCCAAAAATTGAAACAACCCAGATGTCGGTCACTGGGTGAGTGAGTAAACATATGGTAGCATGTCCATCCAGGGGAATAAACTCAGCAAAGAAAAGGAATGAGCTACTGATACACACACAGCTTGGATGGATCTCAAGCCAATTACACTGAAGACAGAAAGCCCATCTCTAAAAGGATATTGCTACAGGTTGAATGCTTGGGTTTTCCCCAAAATTCACATGCTGAACCTCCAACTTCCACAGCGATATCAGGAGGTGGGGCTTCTGGGCAGTGATCAGGTCATGGGGACAGAGCTCTGATGAAAAGGATTCATGTCCTTACAAAAGAGATCCAGGGGGCTGCCTCACCCCTCCACCGCGTGAGGATACAGTGAGAAGCCAGCTGTCCATGAACCAGGAGAGGGTCTTCAGTAGACACCGGATCTGCCGGAGCCTTGATCCTGGGCCCCCCAGCTTCTAGGACTGTTTTGTTTTTGTTAGCCACCTGGTTTTTGGTACTTCATTATAGCATCACTAAAGGATGGTACACAGGACATGGGACAGAATTCTATTTACCGACTCTTGGCTGCCTGGAGTTGGCAGAGGAAAACAGGTGTGCCTATGAAAAGGCATATCTTTGGGATGTTGGAACAGTTCTTTATCTTGACCAGGTGGCAATTATGCATCTACACAGGTGGTAGAGTTGTACAGACCACCCCTCCCAACACCCCGCAACACACACACACACACAGAGGTGTGCATGTGATTCTGATGAAATCTGAATAAAGTTTGTAGATTGCACGTATATCAATTTTCTGGTTTTGCTATTGAATTATAAGACGTCATCATTGGGGGAACTGGCTGAGGGGTCCAGGGGGCCTTTCAGTACTATTTTTGCCATTTCCTATGAATATATAATTATTTTCAAACTAAAAAGTTAAAAAGGTCATATTGAAGAGTTCATGGTATAGATAGGAATTATTCCTTGCTTGAAACCATTTAATTCATAAGAGAGAATTTTATACTGTTCAGCATGACCTAACCGTGGAAGTGTTTTGGTTTCTACTGTACAAAACATGCTTCTCTGAATAAGAGACAGTAGTTGAGCCAAAATTATCTGCTTCCATCTGGATCTGGAAATGAGAAATCCTCATGAGGGCTGAAATCCTTGTTGTCTGACTCTTTTGTGATCCCATGGTCTGCAGTCCACCAGGCTCCTCTGTCCATGAAATCTCCCGGGCAAGAATACTGGAGGTCGGTTGCCATTTCCTTCTCCAGGGAATCTACCCAGCCCAGGGATCTAACCCATTCCTCCTGCACTGCAGGCGCATTCTTTATCACTGAGCCACCAGGGAGGCAGAGCCATGGAAGAGCTTTGATTTCTACTGTACAACACACGTCTCTCTGAATAAAAGAAAGATCAGTTGAGCCAAAAGTCATTGTCTGCTTCCGTCTGGATTTAGAAGTAAGCAACCCTCATGAGAAGGAAATGGCAACCCACTCCAGTGTTCTTGCCTGGAGAATCCCAGGGATGGGGGAGCCTGGTGGGCTGCCATCTATGGGGTCGCACAGAGTTGGACACGACTGAAGTGACTTAGCAGCAGTAACAGCAGCAGCAACCCTCATGAGGTCTTAAATGATTACTTCTCATTGTCCATCCTGGGGCCAGAACCTGGGGAAACGCCCACTTAGATGGAAGAGAGCAGAGAAGGCCGTGAAAGCTGCACCTGATTGGGGTGATGGGAGACGCTGCCATTGTCTGATGGTATTTGAGACCCAGCATGAGCTCACCACTCAAGCAACAGACACAGCGTCAGGGGGCAGCCATCACTTGGTCCCGGAGGATCACTCTGCCAGCTCCATCAGCAGCCGTGTCTGTCCCGAGGAAAGAGAGCCACCTGGAGTCTTGCTCCCCGACTTGAACCAACAGCGGGCATGAGAAGATGAGGGAGGCAATTGGTGGCCTTCATTCACCCTTTCCTTCTTTTCACCAAGACTCAGTAGGTCCTCTCCCTCTTCTTCTTCACCTGGGAACACAGCTTTCACTGGGGTCAAAATGTGGGTGGCCCCAAAGAGATGAACAGAAGCTCTAAAGTCAACTCAAGCTATTGCTAAAGCCATCACAACAAAGGTGGGGCTTGAGAACCCGAGAGCCTGCAGGAGTGGGACAGGACAGGGGCTCAGTGAGCCCAGTGGGCTATGTGACCTCCAAGCCCCAGCTGTTAGCTCCTCTGGGCCCCCAACCTACTGAAATGTCCAACTTCTCAAGACAATCCAAGAGCTGGATCTTGCTGCGAAATGCACTGTTTTAAGTGTAATTGAAATATTTAAGACCCCCACATGTACCAACAACATCTTCCTGTTTCTAAAAGCCCCCACCTCCACCCTGAGCAAGGCAGGGACCACAGGAAGGCCAAGAGGTCAGCCTGCAGCCAGGAGACACCAGCTCGACCTTTGTGGTCCTGGATACCTTCATTCTCAAGCTTTCAGAGCAGGAGAGGCAGAGAAAACCTAGTGCTTGGGAGAAGGAAGGCAGAATGAGGGGCTGTAGGGGTTTGGAGCAGCTCCACCCTCAAGAATAAAGAAGCAAAGTGTAGGGACCTCCCTGCTGGTCCAGTGGTTAAGACTTCACCTTCCAATGCAGGGGGAGAGGGTTCGATCCCTGCTTGGGGAACTACGATCCCACATGTCTCACATTCAAAACAAAAACAAAAAAGGTAAAACAGAGATAATATTGCATCCGATTCAATAAAGACTTCAAAAATGGTCCACCTCAAAAAAAGAAAAGTTACAGAAACAAAATGTACTAACATATGAGTGCTTCTGACCTTCCAGCCCAACCTCCTCCCCATCCTTCTAGTCCAAGATGGAGGGCTCTGCTGGCTGAGGCCCAAAGCAGCGGGATGGGGGTGGAGGGGAGGGGTCTTTGGAGGGGCAGGACCTCATATTGAGAAAGCCAAGAGCCTTGCCAATGGCTGTCAGAAATTGGAATGGGGTTGGCTTCACCGGTTTTCAGGAAGCTCAGGTAAGTCTGGAATGACTTTTGGCAACTACACTGTGTGTTTGAACTCGGTAAGGATTGCTGAGCCCTGGCCAGTGAGGCTCGGCTGAGAATTAGTCTGCTTCCTGCAGAGAAATGCTTTCGGTTCTGAGAGTTCAAAGTAAGGATGTTTTCCCCCATAGTCTGCAAGTCTAGGGGCATTTTCTGTGTGATTTAAGCCTCAGGGACTTGCCCATGGTTCCCAGAGGTGAACGTCTTATAAATGATAGTGTCCTTCAGAATCAGTGAGGCCGAGGGTGGACAGGACAGCTGGCCTCTTTTTAGCAGTCTGGGAACAAAGGGAGCCCCCAGTTTATTAAAAAACTGAAAACTGGTATGGAGAGGGGGCACCATGTCAGGAAAAGCTAAATTAGCAGCTGGCATGGGGCCTGGTCAGGACTGTCTTGAAATCTGGAGGAACGGCTTGACCGAAGCCCATTCTGAGGAGGGATTGTCAAGAGAGTCTCTTGGAAGAAAAGTTTCCCCAAAGAGAGCCAAGAAGCAAGCTCAGCCCTGAACAAAGCCTTAGTCATCAGAGTCCTCAGACTCTGTGCAACCCAGGTGACCTTGATCCAGCCCCTAGACATCTGGCCAAAATCCTGGTGGGGAGAGACTTGGAGACAAGACAGAAAGAGGGGTCCTCCTCACGATCAGTCAGACTTGGGGCACAGAAGAGGAGAGGGGCTTTGCTCCTCAGGGGCAGCCCCCCAGGAAGGGATCATGGGATCAGCAGAGGAGATGGCAGAGAGGGGAAACTGGGGAAGCAGCTGGGCACCAAGGAAGGGCCAGAGGCACATGTTCTTAAGTACAAATAAGACATCTCCCAGAGACCCCCCAGAAGGACAGGGCGGAGGGGGACAACGCATCAAGTGCAGGCAGGGAGAAGATATACGTGTCTACACCCATTTTAACTTCAGTCTCGGAGCCAAGAGAGCTCAGAACGTAGGAACATCCCCGGGACACGCAGTGAAGCCCCAGCATGACTGTCTCACGTTGCTGAGGTTGCAGTTCTCCGAGAGCAGGCATTCCTATCTCTTTTGTTTAGGGCTCTCTCTCCAGAGGCTAGAAGAGTGCCTGGCATACAGCGATAAAGATATTTTTGGGTTGACTATGTTGCCCATACAGTTCCACCCTCTCAGTTCTATCGGGCAAAGGGGATGCTGACAAAGAAGATGATGCGACCTTTCCCTCAGGTGATGTTCAGTGAAACAGTGATACGAGAGGAGGCTTACTTGGGAAAGGCTTAGAGATGACTGAGCGCATGGATGGATGGAGCAGGTAATGTTGGAGCATCATCTCAGGCAGTGACAGAGTGCAGAGCCTCCGACACTGGGCACCTGGCTCCGCCCACCAATGTGTCAGATCCACGGGCGCTGACAGCTCATTAATATTAATGGGAGTTGGCTCAGCAGTTTCTGAATATTCCTAAATTTGAGCTCTGCCTCGACACTTCCTGGGACAAGAAGCCAGACTGAATCCAGACGTAGCCCTCGGAGTTTTAGAAGACATTGAGCTTAATTCTATTATTATTTTAGCCTTCCCACGCAAACCTCAACATTTGCATTTCTATTGAGTTACTCCTGACATGGTCTGGTGGCGGTCGGGACACGTCCCCAGCACGGAAGTGACCCTCTCACTCCTCCTTACACTGGCGTCACTAGCATTTGCCAAATTAGAGGAAGAAATAGCCTGAATCCTGATGGAGAGCCAGCCAGTGTGCACTCTGGAGTCACACGGGCCAAATCTCAGCTCTGTCATTTTTTGCCCGTAAATGTTGCTGATTTATGTAAGTCATTAATACTTGGTTTGTCCAAGTCTCTATTCAACAAATGTAACGTGAAGGAATTAAAACTTGGATCAGTTTCCTATTCCCAATGTAACATTGATCATAAACGTGTTGGATTCGCACAACCCAGACTTACTTTCTCCCAGTTCTAGAGGTCTCACTGGGCTGAAGTCTAGGTGTTGGCAGAGTTTTATTCTTTCCGCAGGCTCTGGGAGAAAATGCACATTCTGGCCTTTGCCAGTTTCCAGAAGTTGCCCACATTCTTAGCCTGGTGGCCTCTTCCTCTGCCTTCAAAGCCAGCAGCGGCTGGTCTGGTCTCTCACAGGGTATTAAAGACTTGACCACCTGCTGCTTCTATTTATAATGAGTCTAAGACAATGGCAACCCACTCTAGTACTCTTGCCTGGCAAATCCCATGGATGGAGGAGCCTGGTAGGCTGCAGTCCATGGGGTCACTAAGGACTGAGTGACTTCACTTTTGCTTTTCACTTTCATGCACTGGAGAAGGAAATGGCAACGCACTCCCGTATTCTTGCCTGGGGAACCCCAGGGACGGCGGAGCCTGGTGGGCTGCTGTCTATGGGGTCGCACAGAGTCGGACACGACTGAAATGACTTAGCAGTAGGGTTTCCACTGGGCCCATCTGGATAATCTCCCTATTTTAAGATGAAGAGATTAGCAATCTTAATCCCCTTTGCCTTGTAAGGTCACATGATCACAAGTTCCGGGCATGAGGACACAGACGTCTTCAGGGGACTGTTTTTCTGCTGACTGCGATCCTGTCCAAGGTGTGGGGTGAGGCTGACCTGAGGACCAGCAACGCTGTGCTTGCCAGGTGTTGAGTGGATTTCTCCAGAAACTGGACACATGTGGGCACAGGAACACAAGAAGACAGAAGACGCCCACAACCTTGCCTAGTCCTCATCCCAGCAGAGGCTCCCATCCAACTTTGCCCACCCAGCCTGCCAATTTTAGAGAAAGTGACCATCCACCATGATGCAGCCAACCTCCCTTTTGCTTTTGTCTGCCTGGAATAAACACCCTCTATGCCCAGACCCCTTATTTCATGTTCTGCCCGACCCACCAACAGTGATAACACTTACTAGGGACCCTACTCAATACATGGAACTCCATATCCATGACCTCCCCTCCAACATCTGGGAGCCAAGCTCCAGGATCCCTCCCAGAGCAGATACACCCCACTTACGCCCTTGGAGTAACACAGCCTCACTCCCAGGAGCCCAGTGCAAGGCCAGCTTCTTCCTTGACACAGAAGGGACACAGGAAGGCCCCATGTGCATGGGAGACAGCCAGCTTGCACAATAATTCCTAGCTCTCACACTCTCTGAGTCTTTCCTCACCATGGTCGTTCCTCAGGACCTTTTCCTCAAGCCACTCTTGTTCTTGTAACCTGAACACTCCTGACAAGACACCTTATTCCCAGGTGGCTTTTCTGCTTAATATATGCACCAGTCACCATGTTAGTCTGTGTAGACACCATGTAAATGAAAGGTTCTGCTAAAACCCTCCACTGAAGGGCTGTGGAAACAAACTCTGCTGTGTTCTTAATTATCATCAGGACACAATCTGATGGACATAAAAGGAAAGAAGAGGGCTGGTCATGATCACCTTAAATAGCTGACTCTAATTATTTCAGCGGACAGTGTGGCCCTGGAGGAGGGCATGAGTCTGGACTAAGTTGTTGCTGGGTTTCAGTCACTGTGCTGTCCGTTTAGACCTGGGAGTCCCTGAGCTTGTTGGGCTCTCCAAACCTCACTTTCCTCCTCTGTAAAGTTGCTGGGAATAACCCAGCGTGTGGGCTTCCCTTGTGGCTCAGCTGGTAAAGAATCTGCCTGCAGTGCAGGAGACCTGGGTTTGATCCCTGGGTTTGGAAGATCCCCTGGAGAACGGAAAGGCTACCCACTCCAGTATTCTGGTCTGGAGAATTCCACAGACTGTATAGTCTATGGGGTCACAGAGAGTTGGACACAACTGAGTGACTTTCACTTTCACCCAACGTGCGGTATTGGAAGAAAAGAGAGAGAGCTTACCTACCAAAGTTGTCACATCTCGCACCAAATTCTGTTCTGATTTACCCACTGCTGCTCCCCCAACTTCCCCGAAGCACAGCGGATGAATCAGCAGCCATATTCTTAGAGCTCACAGATTCTGAGTCAGGAATTCGGCCCAGCTTGGCCAGGAGATTCCCCTGCACCTGCTGCTGTCAGGTGAAGGCAAGGTCTCACACTCAGCTAGAGGTGGCTGCCTCCGGTCAGCTGCACTGAGAAAGAGCCGAGGTCACTCTTCACAGTTGCATGTTTTATAAAACTGAGAGGAGACCAAGGCAATGTTGCTGGGGGCTATTCAGAGTTGGGCCCCAACATTTCTGTCGCGTGAGCAGTATGTAACCTTGCTTCGTAAGTGCTTCTGTCTAAAGTCACTTTATTTGATCTATATTTCTTCAAAATAATTACATTCATTCTCATGATCATTTAGCATGTCTTTATTCTAAGGGGCTTTCCCAAGTGGCTCAGTCGTAAAAAAATCTATCTACAAATGCAGGAGATGCAGGTTCCATCTCTGGGTCAGGAAGACCCCCTGGGGGAGAAAATGGCAACCCCCTCCGGTATTCTTGCCTGGAAAAATCCCACGGACAGAGGAACCTGGCGGGCTACAGTCCATGGGGTCGCAGAGTCTGACATGACTGAGCGACTGAGCACTCTCACACACATTTTACTTTAAACACTAAAACACTAGCTGGGCCAAACTGAGCATCTTCCCATTCTGGGCCACGTGACCTGAATGTCCTTTGGCTGCCAGCCCCACCACCGGCGTCCACTACGGTGTATTTATCAGTCATTGTTTTACGAGCCCACAAGTCTGGCCACTTTCCCATCACCTCATACCTACTACAACATGTTACTTTAGCACTTTCTGGAGCAACTGCCGGACATCTTGGCAAATGGTCCTCTTCCTTTGCGGAGATGTAACATATTGATGTCTCATTAACACTGAACTCATGGCCAACCGCTCTAAAGGAAGTTCGGCTAACAGGTATTTTCTCCATCAGGCATATTCCAGCCTTCTCGTATTTAGGACACAGGACAATGACGTCAGCGCTAGGCTTGGGAGCTACTTTAAATGTCAAGATCTCCAACAATAAGCACAAAGGTGCTGAAAACACAGCACTAGATGGACCACAAAAAGGACATTTATTTCCAGTATGAGATCAATTCGGCCGACATGCACCTGTGCTGGAGGTCTGGTCACATCCCTGAAGCATCACAAAGGTGCTACAAATGTGGATTTGAGGGTTACAAATACATTCTAGTGAATAGGATAATGCACAAATTTATAGTTAGTGAAAAATGAGAATGGACTCTTTCCAGTGCCCTCCTGGGAATGGCTGGAGGGCTGCACCCTGCTAGGCCTTATCCACTTGGGTGTCAACATGGCGGCCTACCCAACATGGAGGCCTCCCCAACATGGCAGCCAGACAAAATTGGATTAATTATGTGGTGACTGCATGGCTAAGGGCAAGTCCCAAGAGATTGAAAAGGAAGCTGCATGGCCTCTCCTGACCTAGCTTTGGCAGTCATACAGAGTCACTTCCGCCACATTCTGTTGGTTGCTAAGGAGCCCAGATTTAAGGAGAGGAGGTTTGGACTCCACAACTTGTGAGAGTGATGCTATGAAGGTCATCTTTGGAAAACACAATCTGGACGGCTGAGGGGGAAAAAAAGAACAAAACAAAGCAGTAGCTATTATTTGATACAAAACAACTCCAACAAAAGATGCTTCAACCAACGCCCACAAGTGTAGATGTAATTACTCAGAGAGCTTGCTTTCATCTCCTACCTCAGGAGACTCAGGCAGCTAGCCCCACACTCAGCCCAGCTACATCTTCAAGGGAAAGCTAGATGGGGGATTAGGAGAATGGAAAGGGAGCCAAAGAATCCTGTAATGCAGGACTTAAAAAAACCGAGAGTTCTTTAAATCCAGCTGGGACATAGTCTGGTCCCAGTCATGTGCCACGAATTCACATCTGAACCACAATATAATGGAGGGTTGGCTTACTCAGAAACAAACGCCTGCAGAGCATGTTTAAATATATGTATTTGTTCAATCCTGCCTTAAACACATGAATCCAGAAGTCCATAGTACTTTGGACAAGTAATCCCGGTGTAGCCACTCTGCATGTGTGCTCTGGCATGTCCAGCTCTTTGTGACCCCATGGACTGTGGCCCTTCAGGCTCCTCTCCAAAGGATTTGCCAGGCAAGAATACCGGAGTGGGTTGCCATGCCCTCCTCCTGGGGACCTTCCCAGCCCAGTGATCGAACCCACGTCTCCTGCACTGATAAGCGGAATCTTTACCACTGAACCACCAGGGAAGCAGCGTAGCCACTAGAACAGGTATTCTTCTTCAAAGAATTGGACTCAACTGAGTGACTGCACTCTTCTTGTCTTCCAATACTTTTATATAAGCACTCGATTTTACTTCAGTGAAAGTCACTGATGTGAGAGGACTTTTGAGGCAGCTTGGAATAAGGGAATTAACACAAGCTTTGAGGTTAACATGGAGTTTTTCTGTCCGTCTCGGTGCCCAATTTCTGCATTGACTTCATCCAGTCTCTTCAATCACTTCCAAGTTTTACAACCAAAGGCAGTAGAAACATTCAGACATCAAACGCATAACAGTTACTGACAACCCAAATCACGGGCCAAGGTTCAACCTCCCTAGTATATGTGAACTCCTAGAAATTATTAAGAATAAAACTTAAAGCAAAAGGTATGAAGGATGTGAATAGATACTTTCATATGAAGGGTTGTTGATGCAGTGAGAATACACCGAACGTCACTCCTAATAAGGAAAGCAAATCAAAACTACACTGGATTTCAAAGGTGCAATAAATTTTTGCTGACAAGGGTCTCAATTTCATATGTAGCTGACTGGAGTGAAGTGCGCACAGCCCTTTGGGAGAGCAATCTGTCAACATCTGTCGAAATCATAAATCAATTTCCTTAGTCCATCCATTCTACTGGGGAATTCGTCAGAGCTATCCACAGAGAAAATGAAAGGATACACTGCAGCTTTGTTTGTGATAGCAAAATATTGGAAGCAACCCAAACATCTATCAATAGGGGACTGGTCATATAATGATACATCCATTTTGCCACTCCGTGAAATACTACATAGCTGTAAGAAAAAAGCATGATAAAACTCTCTAGGTGTGACATGGAAACATCTCCAAGATAAATTGCTAAGTGAAAAAAGCAAGAATGAGATGCATCATGCACCACCATTATGGTGAAAAAACAGGGCATGGAAGATAAGACTTGTGTATTTATACTTGCTGGTAGAGTCTCCAAAAAGATCCATGAGATTTGAAAGTGACATTGGAATGGAGCTCGATGGAGGTGATGGATTGGAGGTAATTTTTATCATGCACCACTTCTGAGCATCAATGTTTGCAAATGCACTGCTCATTTAATTAAATCAAAAGTATTATTTAATAATTGAAATTTTTGAAATTCAAAATTGCAAACAATAGGTGTCTCCTAAGTAGGATAAGAAGCAGAATAGGGGGTTCCGTAAAGAACCCGCTCCTTTAAAACATCAAGCTGGGAAACGCAGACAGCAGAAGCCTGCTAGAGGGGAAACTACCATAACTGTCAGATGCACTAGTTTAGAAGCACAGTAAACAATGCTAGCTTCAATTTCTGTTTCTAAGTAAAGTGAAAGTGTTAGCTGCTCAGTCATGTCCAAAGGACTATAGCCCACCAAGTTCCTCTGTCCATGGAATTCTCCAGGCAACAATACTAGAGTAGGTTGACATTCCCTTCTCCAGGTGATCTTCCTGACCCAAGGACTGAACACAGATCTCCTGTATTTCAGGGCATTCCCAGGTAGCGCAGTGGTAAAGAATCTGCCTGCCAATGCAGGAGACTTGGGTTCGATCCCCAGGTCAGCAAGATTCCCTGGAGGAAAAAACAGCAAAGCACTCCAGTATTCTTGCCTGGGAATTCCTATGGACAGAGGAGCCTGGCAGGCCACAGTCCATGGGGTTGCAAGAGAGCTGGACCTGAGTTAGCAACTAAACAACTCCTGTATTACAGGCTGATTTTTTACAGTCTGAGCCACCATGCAAGCCCTGTTTCTAAGAAAATACATTTCACTTCTGATGTTGAGACATAACTGAACCTTATTGTTGTCTTTCTGTATGTTTAAATAACATCTGTAAGTAAATTAATTGTGCTACTGTATATTCATAGAATTCTGTGGCCTGTTTAGCAGGGCATGTTTGCCAAAAAAGGGACCATAATTCCACATAAAATATGTCTTTTTTCAAATGCTTCTAATTGTAATATGTTTAGAGTATGAGGAATCTGATACAAAATAAACATAATTTATATTATCATTGGGTCAAAATTCATTAAAGGAGGCAATTCTTGGATGTTATCATTTTGTATTGGACCCTTAATAAATTTCCAGGTTTTAAATATATAGAACATAAGTCCATCACCAAATCATTCCCTTTTATTTACACAAATCTGCATCCTACCTTTAGAAACAGTCTTTCCTGCTTAATTAACAGAAGGACCAAATCATTTCTTACCCACCTGAGACACTTTCTAGAACTAAAAGGGACACTCGGTATTTGCATGGAGGCAAAGACATAAGCCAGGCTACCAAGGCACACAGAGGCACCTTATCTGCTGTGACATTCCTAATAAATGTCAGCTGCAGAGTATTGATTAGTCTGGTTTGGTTGCCATGAATTGTGTCTTTCCAGTAATGATACAAATTGCTTCCAGGAAGCACAATTTGAACCCTTTTCTATAAAGACACACTGAACAGACTTGAATTGGTTCACAAACCCCGGTGAATCTGCAAGACCTATCCACCGAAGCAGTTCACTTTTTGTCAAAACTAATGATGTGTCCACGATGATTAACATCTGCCTGATAAATGGAATGAAGCATTATGAAAGTTACTCTTGCTATAGTTTATTTGAATTTATTGCACCTGATTCATTTCCTAATCTGGAATTCATTCGTGCATTTTTAAAAATTATCGTGCTTATATTACTTTCAAGGAGATTATCTTTATATATTAATTTCACCCTATTCACTACACAATAGATCCTGCCCAGTGTATCAAGGCAGCAATAGTTCACATGTCCCATTCTTAGACATAATCTCCCAAAACCAAGTCCATCAATGTCAGGAAAGATTCAGTCCAGTTTGTGTTATATATACTAAAGTAATAGCTTACTCCTTGGAAGGAAAGTCGTGACCAACCTAGATAGCATATTCAAAAGCAGAGACATTACTTTGCCAACAAAGGTCCATCTAGTCAAGGCTGCGGTTTTTCCAGTGGTCAAGTATGGATGTGAGAGTTGGACAGTGAAGAAGGCTGAGCACTGAAGAATTGATGCTTTTGAACTGTGGTGTTGGAGAAGACTCTTGAGAGTCCCTTGGACTGCAAAGAGATCCAACCAATCCATCCTAAAGGAGAGAGTCCCGGGTGTTCTTTGGAAGGACTGATGCTAAAGCAGAAACACCAATACTCTGGCCACCTCATGCGAAGAGTTGACTCATTGGAAAAAGACCCTGATGCTGGGAGGGATTGAGGGGCAGGAGGAGAAGGGGACAACAGAGGATGAGATGGTTAGATGGCATCATCAGCTCAATGGACATGAGTTTGAGTGAACTCCAAGAGTTGGTGATGGACAGGGAGGCCTGGCATGCTGCAGTTCGTAGGGTCGCAAAGAGTCGGATACGACTGAGCAAATGAACTGAATGAAGTGAATAGCTTAAATTGTTTCACAGATTTTATCAGTTCATTCTTTTGATATCGGCATACGCTGAATCCTTTTGTTATGTTTTAAAGTGGAAATAATGGGACTTGCTTGGTGACTCAGTGGATAAGAATCTGCCTGCCAGTGCAGGGCACACGATTTCAGTCCGTGGCCTGGGAAGATCCCACATGTTGGCGAGCAACTAAGCCTATGCACCACGACTACTGAGCCGGTGCTCCAGGGTCCACAAGCCACAGCTACCGAGCCCAGGTGCTGGAGGTGCTGGAGTGCGCGCACCCCAGGTCCCATGCTTCGCAACTAGAGACGCCACTGCAAAGAGAAACCTGCACACCACAGCTAGAGAGGAGCCCCCACTAGCTGCAGCCTCCAGAGAAAGCTGGCACGCAGCAACAAAGACCCAGCATAGCCAAACAAAGAGGTATTTCTTCAAAAGTGGAAATGACACAGTTGTCATAGTTCTGCTAGTCACCGTGACACGGAGTCTTGGAAGCACTCGAGGACACATATAAATCCCTTGAAATTACTGGCAGCATGTTTTGTGTTTGTGTGTATGCGTTTTTTTTGTTTTTTCTTTTTTTTCCTCTCACTAAAAATCGATTGTAGCATTCATCACATCCTCAAAGGGGTTACCTGAGGACTCAGGAAGGTTAAAATAGATACTCCTGGGTCAGGAGGGCAGCTTTTCTCTAGCCGTTGCGCCCACCTTAGTGGAAATTTTCTCACTAGGTTTTTTAATCAACAGATACAGCCAGTGGTCATACACTCTCCTGTGTGACCCAGCGCCCCAGGTCATGCTGCAGCTGCCCTCTCCTGGCTGGCTGCCATCCTTAGCTTGTTCTTATACACCAGACATGCACGGCTCATTTTCCTCCTTATTTAAACTTTTGCAGGACAGAGGAGCCTGGTAGGCTGCAGTCCATGGGGTCGCTAGGAGTCGGACACGACTGAGCGCCTTCACTTTCACTTTTCACTTTCATGCATTGGAGAAGGCAAAGGCAACCCATTCCAGTGTTCTTGCCTGGAGAATCCCAGGGACAGGGGAGCCTGGTAGGCTGTAGTCCATGGGGTCGCTAAGAGTCGGACACGACTGAGTGCCTTCACTTCACTTTCATTGCACTCCTGATTCAACTGCTGAGATCAGTAGAGTCGAAATCTCTTTTCAGTGACTTCCTCTTATTTCTCCTTATTCCTCCTGTATCAGAAAACAAAGTATTTCCTGTTCACATGCTCCCAATGTGTTGCTGATCCATTAAAATCACGGTATTCTGTGTTATAATAAACTTAAGACTTACCTCTCCAAGTCTGATTTGACATACAATATCTGTTTAAAGAGAGAAGGCACTGGCCATTTTATACAAGTCAGAGGAAAACAAAATTTCCAAGAAATTATCCTGGAAATTAATTTCCAAGAAATTACTTGGAAAGAAATGCTTTCCAAGATTGTGAAATTCTAATCTTTCTTTAAACTTTTCATGGCCTTATGACAGGGGAAGCAACCTAAAAGTCCACTGATGGATGAAAGGATAAAGAAGTTGTGATACACACACACACACACACACACACACACACACACACACACACACACAATGGAGTATTATTCAGCCATGAAAAAGAATGAAATAATGCCATGTGGAGCCACGTGGATGGACTTAAGGATTATCATACTATGAAAAGTAAGTCAGAAAGAGAAAGATGAAAACCATATGGTATTGCTTAGTTCAGTTCAGTTCAGTTCAGTCGCTCAGTCGTGTTCGACTATTTGTGACTCCATGAATCGCAGCACGCCAGGCCTCCCTGTCCATCACCAACTCCCAGAGTTCACTCAGACTCAGGTCCATCGAGTCTAATGCCATCCAGCTATCTCATCCTCAGTCGCCCCCTTCTTCTCCTGCCCCCAATCCCTCCCAGCATCAGAGTCTTTTCCAATGAGTCAGCTCTTCCCATGAGGTGGCCAAAGTATTGGAGTTTCAGCTTTAGCATCATTCCTTCCAAAGAAATCCCAGGGCTGATCTCCTTCAGAAGGGACTGGTTGGATCTCCTTGCAGTCCAAGGGACTCTCAAGAGTCTTCTCCAACACCACAGTTCAAAAGCATCAATTCTTCAGTGCTCAGCCTTCTTCACAGTCCAACTCTCACATCCATACATGACCACAGGAAAAAGCGTAGCCTTGACTAGATGAATCTTAGTCAGCAAAGTAATGTCTCTGCTTTTGAATATACTATCTAGGTTGCTCATAACTTTTCTTCCAAGGAGTAAGCGTCTTTTAATTTCATGGTTGTGATCACCATCTGCAGTGATTTTGGAGCCCAAAAAAATAAAGTCTGACACTGTTTCCACTGTTTCCCCATCTATTTCCCATGAAGTGATAGGACCGGATGCCATGATCTTCATTTCCTGAATGCTGAGCTTTAAGCCAACTTTTTCACTCTCCTCTTTTACTTTCATCAAGAAGCTTTTTATCTAAAATATGACACGAATGAATTTATCTATGAAACAGAAAGCGACTCACACACGTAGAGAACTGACTTGTGGTTGCTAAGAGGGAGGGTGTGAGGAGGGATAGATTGGGAATTGGGGATTAGCAGATGCCAACTATTATATATAAGATGGATAGACAACAAGGTCCTACTCTTAATATATAGCACAGGAAACTATATTTAATATCTGAGTCACTCTGCTATACAGCAGAGATTAACACAACATTGTAAATCAACTATATTTCAAAAAATTTTTTTTTCCAAAAATGAGAAAGCAAGCTTGTGGTGACCAAGGGGAAAAGATAGTGGGGAGGAATCAATTAGGAGTTTGGGATTAACATACACTCACTACTGTACACAAAATGGATAACCAACAAGGACCTATGGCATAACACAGGGAGCTATACTCAATTATTTGTTAATAACCTATGAGGGAAAAAAATTTAAAAAAAAGATAGATATGTATGTACAACTCAATCACTTTACTATACACTGGAAGCTAACACAGCATTGTAAATCAACTATACGTCAACAACAATAATAAGCTTTCCACGCCCTTGGGTATGGCAAAGCTTGATGGGAGGACCTGAGTTAGCTCATTAGATCTGGTAATGGTGACGGCTGGGGACCTGCTGCCTTGGCTGGAAAGCACTGGAAATCCCAGTTAGCACTTTCCCCACTGTCGGCAGGTTCAGCGGGTCCAGACTGTGCTGCTCCTCGGCCTCCTTCCCAATGGACGCTGTGCATCCCCTCTCAGTTCCTTAAGAAGCTCAGACGGAGTCGCTCACCTGGGCAAGGGCTCCTGGCACGCCAGCCCTCAGGACAGCATTCTGAGGAACAGGCTGACGCAGGCACTGGCCTCTAACACGCACTCCTGTTGTGTGCTTTACCATTTTACGGAGAATGTGCCCAGAACAACAAAAGACTGTCTGTCGTGCTCACGGTCTCTGCCTGGCCTGTGACCCTGGAGACAACGCTGTTTTCTCTGCCTGATAAAGGAAGCGCCTTTACAGAGTGACTCTGACTCTCGCCTCTCTGGGTTGCATGGGTTAGGGATCAAATGCTCAGTGAACGATGCTCCTCTTAATCTCAGATTCTCAGGAATTTACTCCATTTTATGTCAGTAACTTTGCCTTTGCAAGCGTTGTGCTGCCTTCTTTAAGAAACAGACGACAAAAACCGTGTCTATAATCAAAGCAAGTCAGCGGCACCATGGGGGAGGGGAGGCAGGTTGGTGCCAAAACCCGTCTGGGCTTTTAGTCAAGGGCCAGAAACGTCTCCATAGGAGTTAGATCAGTAGCTGGCAAGACTTCAGTCCAAGGGCACAGTGCCTAGTGTAAAGCGTTTTCTCATAGGAGAATGTGAAGAAATGTCCACTGGCAATCTAGACTGAAGCTGTTCTCTTTCCAGTTTAAATTGATCATCTTCTGACTCTGCTGTGAGCTGGGAGTCAGAAATCCCTCGTCACTTGCCCTCTTGTCTCTAATTCAGATGGTCACACTTCCAACCCCACCGCATTTCAAAAACTTTCTGGCTCCCTGCCTTGTGAGTGAGTGAGTGTTAGTTACTCAGTTGTGTCCGACTCCTTGCGAAACTATGGACTGTAGCCTGCCAAGCTCCTCTGTTCATGAAACTCCCCAGGCAAGAATATTGGAGTATGTTGTCATTTTCTTCTCCAAGGATCTTTCTGACCTAGGGATCAAACTCGGGTCTCCTGCATTGCAGGCAAATTCATTACCTGCTTCTCAATTACCATTGAATATGCTGTCCTATCAAATATAACTAATTTTTATATCTTCTTTAACTGCAAAATGTTTTCAGAATCAATCGCCTAGGTAAACCTCACAATATTTTATATATTTCAAATGGCATAAAAGGCCAGAGCAAGGTTTGCATGTCCTCTGAATTTGATTACATAAAAATACCTACTGGGCAATTTTCCACTTTGAGTTAACCCAGGACAGCATGTCTCAGAAAACAAAGGAAAAAAAGAAAAAGAATATTTGCCAAGCACACTAAGGTAATTGTTTCTGCCTTACAAATATATGACATTTTCTCATTAAATTGATCTATGTTTAAAAATAGAGGCTAATGTCTCTGGATCCCTGTCTGAATAGCCAGAAGTGAGCTCCTGGTACATGGCAGGGAAAAAAAAAGAGAAGTGGCATTTACTGAATCTCTCCAGTGTTGTTATACTTTCAAACCCATTTAATTCTCACAACAGCCCCAGAACTTGGTATTATTGTTTTCGTATTACAGAAGACCGAGCACCTAAGGATTGATCTTTTCAAAGTGTGGTGCTGGAGAAGACTCTTGAGAGTCCCTTGGACTGCAAGGAGATCCAACCAGTCCATTCTGAAGATCAGTCCTGAGTGTTCATTGGAAGGACTGATGCTAAAGCTGAAGCTCCAATGCTTTGGCCACCTGATGTGAAGAGCCGACTTATTGGAAAAGACTCTGATGCTGGGAAAGATTGAGGGCAGGAGGAGACGGGGGCAACAGATGATGAGATAGTTGGGTGGCATCATCAACTCAATGGATATGAGTTTGGGCAAACTCCGGGAGATAGTGAAGGACAGGGGACCTGGCGTGCCAAAGCCCACAAGGTCACAAAGAGTCCCTGGCTCAGAGACTAAACAACAATTACAGACGAGGAAGCTGAGGTTCAGAGAAGTTCCATGCCTTGTTCAAGGTCATTCTGGCCTGTAGAATCCAGATTTGAACCAGACTTGGCCATGTTCCCAGGTGAGGAATAAGGGATGGTCCCTCAGGACACGTAACCTTGAACAGTAAGCCAGCTTCCTATTGGATAACGTCAGAGAGAGAAAGATTCATCCATGAAACAGTGCAAAGACTATTCAGATGTGACCAACAGTGGTCTTCAATGGACATCTGGTGGGTTTGGGGAACCCTGTAGTACACATAAGACAGCTTGAAAGGTCTGATTAGGAAACATTGGGCCCTCAATTGACATCCTGGGCAGAAAAGAGTCACACTAGAGTAAGGGAGCTGTCTCATCTCTGGGCTGATCTGAACTCTGTCCCCAGAGGTGCGGACGATCACACTGGATCCAGGGACAGAACACAGCAAGATGTCTCTCTGGTAAGGTGCAGAGAAAGCAAGACAAGAGGTTGTTAGAGAAGAGTCTGAGACCTGGGAAAGCCAGTGGCATTAAAAACACCATCTCAGCCATCACATCCCTCCTCAGGCTGGGCAGGTGCAGCAATCTGCACGGCTGCAAGGTGAGCCAAAAGGGATTCTTCTGCCCTCTCTGACAAGGAGACAGCGCCTCCCCAATTAAGCATTTCATCAGCTGAGTCATCAGGTCTGAGCTTCCCTCCTAGCGAAAGGGCAGACGCTGCCCCAGCAACACCTATGTTCCCTGGGAGCTTTGGAAGGCAGGGAGGAGGGGTGCATGGGGCTCTTCCTGAGATTCTTCTGGACAGGGTGCAACCCCTCAGCAGGTCAACATCTGCTGTCGCTTTCAGAGCATAGGCAAGCATGTTTCTGAGATCTTCCTGGCTTGCTTTAAAGGAAAATTACTGACTTTTTCTGCTGTCTGACACAGAAACATTTTTCTCTCCTTTTTGCTACGTTTTTCTCTTTTCTTGTATTTATGGGAGTTTGGACCAATATTTTTATTTGCTAAAGGTGGCTTTAAATTTGCACATGTGAATAAGAGATTATAAACAGCTCTTCCCCTCTGTATTTCTGTTCTATTGCCTTACCTGTTCGAATGCATTGACCTTTTCCTCTAGACAGTTTCTTTTGCCTTACAATCATTTTCTCTCAAAACTCTAGGGACATAGCGCCATTGTCTGAAGCCAGGATGACTTTCGGTTCTTTGGAGTTACCCGATCTGTTATTGTTGCTGTTGTTTTCTCTGGTTGTTATAGTCCTTTCTTTGGGGCTGAAATGTGAAAGCATCACTACTCTAAGCCTAGATGCTGGGCCCTTTGATCTAATTTTCGCTTTGTTTTTGATGAGCCTTTCGATCTGAAGATCCAACTCTTTCCATAACTCAAAATTTTTTCTATTTGTTTAGCACGTCTTCACCATTTGCTCTATGCTTTCTGACACATATGAGATTTGTCTGAACTGTCATTTTTTCCCCTCCCATTTTCACTTCCTCATCTTTCTCATATCCTTGACTTTCACTTTCAGGTCCAGGAGAATTTCAGCTTCTTAATCCATCTGATTTTCTGTGGCATTAAATCTGTTGCTCAGAGCTTCCATTTGGGGTTTTTTTAATTCCACCACTGTGTTCCTCATCTCCACATATTCTTGTCTGATCTCACGGGTCTTTCTCTGTGACCATCTGCTCACCATCTCCAGGTACAGTATCTTCTTGAAGGTTTTAAAGGATCCGCAATAGAAAACCTGTACTATTTTCTTAAGATCCTGTGTCACTGGAAATCATCTCTATAATATTCCTATATATCTATTTTTTTTCCTCTGTCAGTTCTTGTAAGTGGTAGTCCTTGTTTGTTTATTTTGGGGATTCAACAGATTCTGACACACTTCATCCCTTCCAGATTCTTTGGGCTCGATGAAACTTTAAATTATTTACAGGGATTTCATTACCCAGATCAGATACTTAGCATGCTGTAGAGACTATGGAGGGAGCCTGAACCAGTGGCTGTAGCAATGCAGACCATCACTTCATTAACAGAAGGCCTCTGCCCATGTTCCTTCTGACTCCCAGCAGCTAATACTAGGGCAGAAATCCCAAGATTCATGCTCTCGAAGTATTGTGACTTTTCAAAAAATATCTTGATTTATGAATAGAAATTAAATAGTACAACATTATACCCACTGTATCAACAAGGAAAAACCACATATTATATCAACAGATGCAGAAAAAGTATTTCACAAAATCTAACACCCATAACACTGGATGGCATCACTGACTCAATGGACATGAGTTTGAGTAAACTCTGGGAGTTGGTGATGGACAGGGAGGCCTGGTGTGCTGCAGTCCATGGGGTTGCAAAAAGTTGGATATGACTGAGCGACTGAACTGAACTGAACCCAATCATTATAAGAACTCTCAGTAAACTAGAAATAGATAGGAACTTTCTCAACTTGATAGACAGTCTACAAAAAAACCTACATCTAATAACATAATCGATGGTGAGAAACTAGAAACTTTCCTAACAAGACTGAGTACAAGGCAAGGATGCTGCTTCTCACCACTCCTTTTCAACACCATTCTGGAAGTTCTTGCTAATGCAATAAGGCAAGAAAAGGAATGAAAAAATTACAGATTGGGAAGGAAGACATGAGACCGTGCTTCTCTGTAGATGTCTCGATCATCTATGTAGAAAATCTGAAAGAACTGACCAAAGAACTCTTGGAACTAATAAATGATTATGGCAAGCTTGGCAAATATAAGGTTAAGCAATAGTAGTATACGGATATACAGAGATAGTAGGACTTTCCTGAAAGTCTGTGGTTATGACCCCATGCTTCCACTGCAGAGGAAATGGGTTGGATTCCTGGTCAGGGGAGTTCCACATGTCTGATGGTATAGCTTTAAAAGAAGAAAAAAGAAAAGATAGAGAAAGCAGTAATGCTATACATACTATTTTGTAACTTTTTTTACTTAATGGCATACATTAGGCATCTTTAAATATCAGTGCTTGGAGGTCTTTTTTATGGTTATATAGCATCCCATTAGATAATATCAAATACACTTGCCCAGTCCCATGCTGATGGTTGGCTTACTTCAGAATTCATTGGTTGGTTGGTTTTTATAGCTTAATATCATGGAGTCCCTGGTGCCCCAGACGGTAAAGAACCCGCCTGTAATGCAGCAGACCTGGGTTCAATTCCTGGGTTGGGAAGATCCATTGGAGTTGGGCATGGAAACCCACTCCAATATTCTTGCCTGGAGAATCCCAAGGACAGAGGAACCTGGCGGGCTACAGTCCATGGGGTTGCAATGAGTTGGACATGATTGAGCAACTAAGCACAGCACAATATCATTGACTTCCTTATTATTTCCATATTCACTTAAATCTTTTTGAAACACAAAATAGGGCTTTTACAGAAATTTCTCCAATCTATTCATTTTTGTAAATAGAAATGTTCAGAATAACACTGGTATCAGTGACTACCTCTGAGAAGTGAGACCGGGGGTGAGAAGAGGCGATCATGTGATAGGAATGTGCTAATAAATTTCACTTTATATCCTTTTCTATTATCAGAGGTTTTACAATTAAATGCGATGCTTTTCTAATTTTAATTAAAACATGTAAACAAGTAATGCTGCAATGACTGCGCCACAAGCTGTTTTTCTTCTTTAGGGCTGCGTCTCAGGGGAATTATCTCGATGTTAGATTACTGGGTTAAATGGTGTGCTCTAGAAACTGTGCCAGTTCCCTTGGTCCGGAGGGCTTTCAGGGGTGCAGCATTCTGCAAGAGGTTCCCATAATCAGGGGGGAAATGGAAGCAAGTGTATACAGCTGAGTTTTGCCTTCCGTGTAAGTTTCACTCATGCCGAAAACTCAACCGGTGGAAATGCTGGAACGGGCGCTCTATGGTGCAGCCGCATCCTTGCCTAGGCGTTGTTCTGGACCAAAATCCCGAGGAGAGAGCCAGTGACCATCCCCTCTTGTGGAAGCTCGGAGAGAATATCAGGGCATTAAAGTGAGCAGAATGGACATGTAACTCAAAAGTCCAGTGTAAGCTTTGTTCAGACTGGCTCCTTGTTTCTTGGAGATTCTCTGTTCCACCCCTTTCCCTCTCTGGTTGTGTCTCAAGGTCACAAGCCGGGTCCACAGCACTCAAGGCTTCAGCAGCTCTGCTCACATCCAGAGGGAGAAAAATACTTCCCTGAGCTTCCTGCTGATTGGGCCAATCCGTGGCCAGGTGACTGACTCCTGCTGATTGACTTTGGCCAGCAGATGCTAAAACCAATCACAAGGCAGGAGGAGGTAGCTCCGATTGGTTCAACTCAATCAAGACACACCCCTAGGGTTCTGGAGAAGCCAATCCCAATCAAGCCTGGCTGCTACCCAGTGAAAGGTGGCCAGGCATGGCCGCGGAGAAACTCAATCTGTGTGTCACGTAGTATTTCCCACAGATGGAAAGGAGAAAATGACCATCATGTATTGAGCCTATATTGTGTACAAGGCTGAACAAGAGGCTTTTGTTTATTTAATTTACTCCTTCCAACAATTCTTTAAGATTGGCATCACTAATCTTTATTTCATAGATAAAGAAAATGTCAGCTCAGGGAGTCTGAGTCATCTGCCTAATGCGCACAGCTAATATACATCAAAGCTTATCTCACCAATTTCATATACTACTTGGCACAGCTTGCTCATGACCCTAAAGTACATTCAAGGTCAACATGATAAAGGCCCTTTATCATGGGCCTTTAAATTGTTTAAGTCAAATGAATTATTTGAAATATATACATATATAGTTAAGACTAAAGTCAAAAGGAAAAGCAAAAATCCTTTTCATTTTTTTCCAGTTAAGCATCTTCTAGCAGTTGAAGTATTCAGTTTGTCTTATCAGATTCTGGCATAGAACCAGGTCATATCTATGAATCATAGCTGATGTAATGTGCGTCTTAGTAGAACTATTATTATGTATTTCCCAGGTGCTCGCACTTGACCGTCAGAAACCAGATCTCTGCCCAGGTCCCAGGTGAGCAATTATGATGTCATGAAGTGGTGCTTGGATACAGTTCAAAGAGCTGAGAACAAGTTATGAGACCAGGGAAAGCAAACAGTGGGATTCCAGAGAGCTCACCCAGTCTCCCCTGGCCTTGTAGAGCTGCTGATAGAGTTACTCTCTGTGGAGCCTGGTGGAGAAAACCTGAGTCCAGGTGTGCACTTCTCCCCTGAGAGAAGAGGGGTTGTCGAGAGCTCTGTAACCCCTGGGATGGTGAGTCTTTCTGAAGATCTATTGCCAGGGAACGCCATGGAAAGGCAAATTCCACATCACTTGCAAGTGCGGGCCTTTCTGCTCTGTTACAAGAGTCCATGATTGAAGTTCTGGCTGGGTGGGAGGGAGGGGGTGTGAAAATTGACAGGTGGGTGGAGGTGGGCACCTGGGTGAACGCACAAACACACGTACCCTGATGTGGATGGTTGTGACTGACAGGCAGGGAAGCATGTCTGAGCAGCAACATGAGGGAAACAGCCAGAAAGAGGTTTATGCATCCTTCGTGATTTGTGCTCAGGAAGTGCTGGAGTTGGAACCTCCTGCTTCTGGAAGAGGAGTGCCTTCACAGATCTGCACACCTAAATAACAGAGGCAAAATTAGGGGAGGGGGACTGAAGTCCTAAAACTTCATTGGGATCCAGTTTTCTACAGAGAGAATACCTGGAAATTCTGTTGTTGGAACAATCAATCATGCTGAGCATCACTTGAAATGCCTTTTTAAGAATCACTGATTTATTTATGGCCATGCTGGGTCTTCACTGCTGCACGCGGGCTTTCTCCAGGTGCAGCAGGCAGGGGCTGCTCTCTGGTCACGGTGACAGGTTCCATTGCAGTGGCTTCTATTGTGGAACATGAGCTCTAGGTACTCGGGCTCAACAGTTGCAGCTCTGGGCTTCAGTAGGCGTGGCTCACAGGCTCTGGGGTGAGGGCTCAGTGACTCCTCTGCGTTGGCAGGGATTTCTTAACCTCTGAGCTACCAAGGACCTCCCTGAAATGCTTAAATGCCTTCAAGCCATTTCTTTTCTTTTCTTCTGCCCTTACTCAAAATAATCAATTACATTCTAATTAACACAAAGCCTAGTATGCGAAAGGTATAGTTTATAATTTAGGCCAATAAAAAAGGAGGGAACACCCATTTTAACAGTTTCTCAGAAACAAAGAATAACACTCAAGGTTTATAGGCTGAGGCAACATCATGCCCCCCAAACATGATATTGCCTTAAAACATAGCAATGCAACAGGTACCCCCACGGATAAGGAGACGTGAGAGAGACATCAAGTATTATGGCATTTAAAAATTGCCTTCCCTTCTAAGAAAAATTGCCAAGGTTGACCCCAGAAGCAGCTGTGTTTCTATCCTGTGACCCTTGGCCCACAACTTGATGAGACCCTGCGATAGGGTTCCCCTGCAGGGGCCCCCACTGCAAGATGAGTTTCCTGGTTCAAAAAGCAGGGGAAAGGGCCATTCAAGGTAACAAAACATAAAGCTTTTTTCTTTCTTCCACAGTCTCTCAATGTATCATGATGTTTCTAATTTGCTCTTTGATGAAGTAAAGAAACAAATAAAATTTTAAAAATTTACCATGAACTTTATCATTTCTCTTTATACTGTGCAATTCCTGTTGAAATGCAAACGTAAGTGCATTTAACGCAGATGCTGAATAATCAAAATTATTTTTTAAAATTGTATTCTGTAGCTTGTACATGCATAATTCCTTCTTACCAAAACCTAGAAACTGCAAAACATTAACTCGACGGTTTCTATCTCACTTCTTGATATCCTATATTCCACTAACGCTTTCTACTTTTGGCTTACTGATGAATAAGAAAGGATAGAAATTAAGAAGAAAGGCTCCCTCCCTGTATCCTTTCTTTCTGTGGCATCATTGCCAGCATAGGTTGGCTAATACAGGGAAGTAACATGAGCAAGAAAGGGTATGATAAGTTCCTTGGTCATTTGTGTTTCTCACATCAACTTCTTTCTGCGTTGGAGGCAAATGTAGCAGGGAAGAGCAAATCTAACTCCATGTTAGGTCTGTTTCTTTTACTTTAACCTTTGCATTTTATTGCTTTTTCTTGAGTAAAGAATGTTGCCTATAGCCTGACATATACAGGGAAGCCTTGTCACAAGGCTCTGACCTTTAAGAGTATAAGACTTTTCCATTCATATAGAGGTAAAAAGTTGCAGAACAGAGAATAACATTTGTCTTCTCGGAGTTTACAGGAAGTTATGACCTGACCTACATGGACAGCTACAAAGACAAAGGATTCCTATACCAAGAAGTTTGCAAAGGCCAATTACACCCTCTCCTTCATTTTGCCTTTAAAAATGCACTGGGGGTACAAGCCACCTGTCTCTGTGCATGGTCTTGCAGCAAAACTTTCTCTGCTCCAGCCTCCAATGTTTTGGTTTGTTTGACCTCACAGTGCATCGGGTACATGAACTTGCATTTGGTAACACAAGTTCTAGATCTAAAGGAAAATATGGACTTGGGGGGGCATCTGGGGCTCCCTCCTCTTGCTCAGTCATAGATGCAGCAAGATGGCCTCACAGTGCCCGGGAAATTCTGTGCTCGTGGGGCATCACATACTGTGTGTATCTCCTTTGCTCACACATTGTGCTCCATTGTCCCACTGGGGCTCACCTCAAAATATAAGTTCAAACATGAAATTGTTGATAATTTTGAGTAGCAAAGCATTAAACCAAGGACAGGGACCCCCTGGGTGCAAGTTCATGTCCACAAAGTTGACCCTGTCCCTCAGTAACAAGAATCAGAATAATTAGCTTGGCCAATGAAATTCTCTCTCTTAGGAATTAAACAAAGATTTAATAATGAGGGAAACATCATCACTACGTACCAAGAGAAGAATCAGAGGAAGGAACTATCTGAAGCACCATAGAGATTGTTCATAAACTTCTGGGCCCAAGATATTTTCCTTAGCTTCTTATGATCTTTGTTTCCATTTCTGTGGTCTGAGCTCTACACCATTTCTGCATTTTTAATGAGGTCTGGGTATATGGCTAAATTTTTAGTTTTTACTATGCTTATCCTTATAACACATCTCTTATTACTCAGCATGATTTGACCAATTCTATGTTCCTTTGCAGCTAAGAACCTGATAAACAATGAAGGTAAATGGTTATTTGCTGTGCGCCTGAAACAAATATAACACTGTAAATCAACTAAACTCCAATAAAAAAAATTAAATTTTTTTCATTTTTAAAGGAATTGATGCTTTTGAACTGTGGTGTTGGAGAAGACTCTTGAGAGTCCCTTGGACTGCAAGGAGACCCAACCAGTCCATTCTGAAGGAGATCAGCCCTGGGATTTCTTTGGAAGGAATGATGCTAAAGCTGAAACTCCAGTACTTTGGCCACCTCATGCAAAGAGTTGACTCACTGGAAAAGACTTTGATGCTTGGAGGGATTGGGGGCAGGAGGAGAAGGGGACGACAGAGGATGAGATGGCTGGATGGCATCACTGACTCGATGAACGCGAGTCTGAGTGAACTCCAGGAGTTGGTGATGGACAGGGAGGCCTGGTGTGCCGCGATTCATGGGGTCGCAGAGTCAGACACGACTGAGCGACTGGACTGAACTGAACTGGAATTTTTCAACAAGAGGGGGAAAGACAGCCAGAATTTAGCTAAATGAACCCCAGGAATGAGTGTGTCAATGTTCCCAGCACATTAGGTGACATACTACCTGTTCAGATAGCAAATTCTCTTCTTAGGCAAATGGAGATGAAACTATGACAGTTCTCAGATTATTGAACCCATATAACTAAATACATATTGGAATATTTTTCTTGAGCTATAAGAGCAAAGCATTACACAAACCCTAAATGTCCAACAATGTAGATTTGGCCAAATAGATTACATCATTTGGATTTTTTTTTTTAAGCAGTAAAAAGGTATGTTTTTAAAAGAACATTTAGCAGTGTACATGTCAGGATCATCATAATACAATTGAAAAAGCAGAATAAATATGTGTACTTAACATTGCCAATCATATTCTGAACGTACAAGTATTTATTTACTTACTTATTTATATGAATGGAACAAATACCAGAAAGTTGCAAGCTGTTTATCTCTGGCTTATAGGATTAAATTTTATTTTCCATTTTGCAATTTTTACTCTTTCATATATTTTAAGCCTTGATAAAGGATACATTTTTCAACAAAATCCTATAAATTTTCATCAGTATAATTCCACACTCAAAAACTAACCTTTTAGTTGTGGTCTGGGGACTTCCCTGGTGGTCCCGTGGTTAAAACCCCATGTTTCCACTGCAGGGGGGCATGAGTTCCTTGGACGGGAAACAGATCCTGCATGCCCTCAGCCCAGCCAAAAGAATAAATATAACTGTGGTCTGGCCTTCGATGAAGTGACAGATGGTGATTAAGAGGATGTGTTTCTGAAGTCAAACAGCTCTTGCCTCAAAAAGTCTACTGCTCTCTAGCATTTGACCTTGAGCGAGACACCTCCGTCCACCTGCTTCCTCAGCCATAAGATGAGGTTTTAATAATGACCCCTTTCAGTTTCCTTCTAAGGATTAGGTGAGATGAGTAATTCCCTTCAGGGATCACTGCTCCTTGTGTTCATTTTGCATCCGAGTGATGAGGGTGTGGCCAGCACATAGCAGCCGCTCAACAAATACTGAGTGGGCAAACCGGGCACATGCGAACACGTGTGTGTGGCGAATGAATGACCTTGGAGTCGTACTGAAAACCAGCCAATACAACTTTATTTTTCTACATTTGGGGGCTGACATTTTGTGTAGCTTGTGAGACGTAAAAATGAATATCAAATTTAAAACCTCCAGCTTCCTTTTTATTAAAAATCTTAATGGAGTTTTACATTTTGTCTTTAGGCTTTAATTGTGTTGACAAGCTCAGTTGACATCATAATTGATAATACTTTCATTGTATCAATTTTAAATAAACTTCGGTTATTGGGGATTTAATAATTAACCTCTGTACCGGGCTCAAAGATCTGAGCAATCTGAAAGTGATTTAGGGGCAAAATTCTTCCTTTCTCTTCTGTTGCTTTCTTTTGACTTCTATCACTTTCTTCAAAGAGGTAATCACTGTTATCAATCCCTTAGGTATTTTTCCTGGGATTTTTAAATATATATTTACTGTCAATTAAATTATGTCCAAGCCCTAATGTCCAGTACCTGTGAATGACTTTATTTGGAAATAGGATCTTCGCAGATGTAATCAAATCGCAGATCTAAAAATGAGATTATCCTGGATTTAGAATGACCCTGAAATCCAAAGACAGGTGTCATTTCAAGAGACAGGTAACCTTTGTGTCTTCGAGACAAAGAAACTGCTGTGTGAAGACGCAGAGACTGAAGTGATGGGGCCTCAAGCCAAGGACCACCTGGAGCCCACGGGCACTGGGAGAGACAGGAAGGATCCCTTCCTAGAGCCTTCAGACGCAACAAAGCGTGGTCCTGCTGACACCTTGATTTGGAGTCTCTGACCTCCAGAATTGCAGAAGAAGAAATTTATGCTGTTTTCAAGCCATGAGGTTTTTTGGTAATTTGTTAACGGCAGTCCAAGGAAACTAATAAGAACATCTGAGCAGTATAAAAATATTCCTGGACTTTCATTTATGATTTAACAGTGCTTCTTAGAGTTTTTGATGTGTTATCTACCCTACTGTCATCAAAGTCAAAACCCTGAATAGTTTTTAAACCATAGGAAAGTTGGAAGAAAAATATTTTCTACTCTTTGGTAATGCTGGGGCTTAATTACACATTTCTTGAACTGCAGCTTTAGGGAATTTCAAAACACATAATTTAACCTTCCTCTAGAGTATGATCTATTCTATTGGAACAAACAAAATTTTGGCTGTTATAGTCAGTTCTTCTTACCCAGAAGGTAGAAGTAGTAATTCATACATTCAAAGAGAGAGAGAGAGAGAGAATTTACCTAAAGTGGCCAATTTTAATTTCTGCATTTCCTAGATTTTAACACTGGGTTAAGCTGAAAGGGTGAAAATAAATGTGTCTTGCTTGGAGCCAAAGGCAGAAAATTGCATGTCTCCTAAATAATGCAAGGCATGAACACTCTTGTCCCCAGATGGTGGGATGAGGAGGAAGGAATAAACTGGGGCTTGGGGCAGTTAGCTGTGAGAAGCCCCTAGGGGTAGGGAGGGAGGGGACTTGGGAAGGCAACAATTTACAAAGTAGGACAGAGCTGCTGCCCTTTAACGACTGGCTCTGCGTTCCTATGCCAGTCTGTTGCAAGTGGTACCAGTGATGTTGGTAGAAACAACACACCTGCCAAGTGCTTTCCCACCCATCACCTTGATTCTGCAATAACACTGGAGGATAACTGCTCTTCTGTTTCACAGATGTCTCTAACCACCAAAGCCTTAAGATATAAATGACCCTCCCAGGGGTAGCCCCAATAATAATAAAAGCCCCAATAAAAGTTGTGCATGCAGGCCCTAAATTCGTATTTAAGAATTTGAAGGTCAACCTTCTTTTCATTAAATGATGGCTACTTTTTAAACTGGGCTTCCCAGCTGGCGCTAGTGGCAAAGAACCTGTGTCCCAGTGCTGGTGACACATGAGATGTGGATTTGATCCCTGGGTCAGGAAGATCCCCTGGAGGAAGGTATGGCAACCCACTCCAGTATTCTTGCCTGGGAAATCCCATGAACAGAGGAGCCTGGAGGGCTACAGTCCATAGGGTCGCACAGAGCTAGACACAACTGAAGCAACTTAGCACATGTACACACACTTTTTAAATGGCATCTCAGTGGCTCAGTGGTTAGAAAAATCCTCCTTCCAATGCAAGAGACTCAGATTTGATCCCTGGGCAAGGAAGATCCCCTGGAGAAGGAAATGGCAACCCTCTCCATTATTCTTCCTTGGTGGGTTGCAGTCCGTGGGGTGACAAAGAGTTGGACACGACTTAGTAACCAAATAATAACAAACCAAGAGACCAAACCAGTCAATCCTAAAGGAAATCAGCCCTAAATATTCATTGGAAGGACTGATGCTGAAGCTTAAGCTCAAGCTCCAATCCTTTGGCCACCTGATGTGAAGAACTGACTCATTTGGACCCTAATGCTGGGAAAGATTGAAGGCAGGAGGAGAAGGGGATGACAGAGGATGAGATGGATGACATCACCGACTCAATGGACATGAGTTTGAGCAAGCTCCAAGAGTTGGTGATGGACAGGGAAGCCTGGCGTGTTGCAGTCCATGGGGTTGCAAAGAGTTGGACACGACTGAGTGACTGAACTGAACTGAATCTTCCCTCCTGGGGCATACAACCAACCTGGTTTCCATTTCAGATGAAAGAACCAAGAAAGTTCCCCTGGAGCCAGAAAAGATGCCCACATCAAGGCTGCCACAGGAGCTGTGATGAGGGTTGGGTTCTCAGATGAAGAACCCTTGGGGATGTATTATGGATGAATCTGAAGATCGTGGTGGGGGTGGAGAAGGTCAGTGTACCTCCTCAGCAAATTACCTAATCAATGCGGATATCAGAGTCAAAAACATATGTTGACTTTACCCAGTACACAGCAGAATGTAATAACCCAAAATGTCAAACACAAAATTCAAGATGACGGCCAAAATACATTACTTTATGGGAGAACAGGATTGAGAAGGGCACATCCTTGCATTTGAAACTGACAACAAAGGACAGAGTTGACCTCCTCTTGCTGGTGGGGGGGTGAGGGGGGCAGGGAGGAGGGGCAGGGACCATGGGGTGGTGTGGCCCGAGAACTCACGGTGGGGGTCGGGGTGGGGGGAGAGAGGTCTTTTGTTCCTGGGCTACTGCGTGCTGGAGAGGCTGTTCTGAAGGTCAGGTCTAAAGATAATTGGCCAGTGCCCTTGTATCACCTTATATCAGAGAATGTCCAGGCGGTGGCTGAGGCGTGCAGCTCTTTCTGTAGGTTTGCAGGCAGAGGAAATGAAGTCTCTCTCTCTCTCTCAACCTCCTGCGCATGTCCTTCTGCAGGCTGCATTTCCAGCGTTTATTCCTGCTTTGAGGCTGAATAATGGATTCCGGTTCTGAGCAGCAGAAAGTCTACAAAAAAGATTAGCCAGGCTGCGCTGGGCTCTGTGCGCCAATGAACCTTGTCCCACTTGTGCTGCTGCGGCTCTTGGAGAACAAATCCAAGGCGCTCACCTCTGAGGACAGAGACCTGGGGACTCGGAGGAGATGGGGAGAACCTGATGCAAACCAGAGAGCGATTCGCCTGCATTGTCTGCAGAAAGCGAAACAGCAGAGGAGGCTGGCATCGCTCTCCTAAGCCTGAGAGTGAGTTTAGGCCTGCAGGGTGCCAGGGAGAACTGCCCATCAGTGTCACGTGACTCCAGGGTTTAGATGACCTCCAAAGGTCACACAACAAGTGAGAGATGCAATCATGACCGTGAGTTGGGAACAAGCTATTCTTGAACTGAGTATTAAAGCCCTACCTCATGTTCTGTTTCGTGTTCAGGATGGCAGACAGAAAACGGAAGAGAGTCTCCAAAACAGAGACTCTCCAAAGAGAGTCTCTTTGCTCTCTGAAACAGCAAAGTAGATTAACCCCATGTTGTTGAAACTAATAAATTAGCATGAAAGAGTCAAGGACGGAAATGACATGAAATCCAGGATTTGCTTCAAAGTGACTGTCCAGGGAGGAGGGGATTGGGTAGGGTAGAGCGGAAGTGAGACTAAGTCACGGATTAATCATTGTTGCAGGCTGGATTGAGGTACAGAAGGGTTCTTTACTCTCTCAAGTGGCATGTACTTTTGAAACTTTCCACTATGAAAGTTTTTTTTTTAAGTAGCCCATTTAGAACAAAAAGCAGCAAAGACATTAAATTAAACCTTCCAAGAGATGTACTGTATCTGTATCTTAAAAAAAAAAAAATCTATAATCCCTAATCGAAAAACCTGAAGCCTCAGAAAAACAGAATATTCCTGGATGGGAATTTTTGTTACCATAATGATATCAATTTTCACCCTAATTAATCTGTAAATTCAATGTCTCCCAGTGGACATTCCCGCAGGATTTATTGGAACTTGCTTCTCAACTTCATATAGAAAAGAAAATATTCAAGAATAGCAATGACATTTAAAAAAAAAAGAATGAAAAAGAAATTATTTTACCAAGTATCGAAACACATTACAAAGCTATAATTAAAATGTGTGGTATTGGCATAAGAAAGGACATGTATTAATAGTACAAAATAGAGAATTCAGAAATAGGCACATGTAGATATGAAAATCTGGCTTAATTTAGAGATGACATTTCAAATCCTTCCCCCTCCTGAGTGGGGACAAATTCAGGTTTTCACTTGGAAAAAAAGTGCACTTATAAAAATGCATCTATATGCCAATATGTTTATACATTGATATATCTATGTATACCCTATTTCTATAGTCATGCAAAATTGATTTTTATCTTAAATACTTATTTTATATTTTATACATTTCATCCGAAAACTAGTTTATTATATTTGCGTATATATTCCATGTAGACAAATGTTGCAAGGAAAAAATAAAGGTAACAAAACACTTCCACTCCTATGTCACTTATAATTTGCATACAGAAATGTAGACTGTGCCTGTGTGCTAAGTCGCTTCAGGCGTGTCTGACTCTTTGCAACCCTATGGACTGTAGCCTACCAGCCTCCTCTGTCCATGGGCTTCTCCAGGCAAGATTACTGGAGTGGGTTGTCATTCCCTCCTCCAGAGGTTCTTCCAGACCCAGAGCATGGACCCTCAACTCTTGCATCTCATGCATGGTAGGATGATTCTTTACCACTAGTGCATGTTTTGTATGTATGTGTATGTATTTGTACGTGACACGCACGGCGATGTGAGCAGACCTGAAGGTACGGTGGGGAGGCGAGGAAGACTCCCGGTGGGGAGACCTTGCAGGCAGAAAGAACCTGGTCCAGGCCCAGGAGAGCATCCCAGGGAGCCCACGTGGGAAGCCTGGAGGCTCCCTGTGACTGAGACATGGGAACAGCACTGAGTGGCCACAGAAAGGGGTCTACGGAGAGGAGGCGCCATCAGTGAGGGTGGAAATAACTGGGAGACCCCATCTGGACTGTCAAGAGTGTTAAGACGCATCCTAAACTTGAGAAGGAGCCAGCAAATACGACTGAAAGGGGAACAGAGCAAGGACATGAGGTGGAGGACAAAGCAGGAGCACGACCAACCGGATGCTGTAGGACCCTCTGGAGGACAGCACAGAGACACAGGGACCAGAGATGAGCAAGTGAGTCTGGCTGCCACTGCAGTGACCTGATCTAGACCACAGGCCAGGGGCTTGGGCAGGAGGGACAAAGGCCAAGTTCTGGCTGCCGCCAGGAAGAGGGAGCAGGGAGTCAGACTCTGGACAGGGCCACAGCCGGGTACCCTTGGCAGTCACCAGGGAGCATTTCTTATTAAACAGCGATGCAGGGCCATTGCTGTTTCTGCAGGAGCTCCGTGAGTGACTCCCCCACACCGCCAGAGCTGAGAACCCCCGAGGTTTGGGCCACAATGGCTGAAGAGGGTTGCGAACTGAGACAAGGAGGAAGAAGAGGCGATTGGAGGAAGGCAGTCGGGCTGAGTCTGTGGTGCCTGCAGCCCATTCTCCTGGAGAGGCTGGTTCCCACCTCAGGTGTGGGGAAGCGCCAGGTTGCCAGGAGGCGCTTATCAGGTGAGATGGCATCTGACTAGGACACTGAGGCCACTGCGACAAAATCTCAGAGACCGGGCATCTTACGCAGCAGGCGTCTGCTTCCTCACAGTCCAGGAGGCTGGAAGTTCAAGGTTAAGGTGCGGGCAGGGATGGTTTCTGGTGAGACCCTCTCCTCTGTTTGCAGGTGGGGGAGCCTTCTTGCCATGTTTTCATGCAATATGCCCTCTGTTTACACGTATTCCTGGTGTCTGCTTGTGTCCTAATCTCTTCTTATGAAGTTACCAGTCAGATAAGATTAGGGCCTCATTTTGACTTAATCATCTTGTTAAAGGCCTTATCTTTAAATACAATCACATTCTGAGATACTGGACACTGAATCTGGAGGGGGGGTGGGTAGCAGGGATGTAACTTGGCCGATAAAAGCATCTTAGCTTTGTCCCTGAGCTCTTGGAGGACCAGCTGCCAACAGGTCCATATGATAAGGAGCTGGTGACATTCAGGTTTGGGGGGATGTTTCTTACTTGGTGTATATACTTAACCTCCCTGAGATCCATCCCTACCAGACCATGGACTGACGGGGGGAGAAGGTCGGATGCCTGTGCCTCATCCAAGGAATAAACACGCTTTCATGTCCTTAGAGTCAAAACAAGAACAGTGGTTACTGTGCGTCTGATGTGCCATCTCATTCACCCTCACAGCAGCCAAGATGCAACCTGTCTACCCTCGCTATGTTTCTTTCTAAGATGGAAAGCAGGTTTGGCTTGGAGGCGTGACCCCCAACTGGGAGGTGGCAATGCCAGGCCTTGCCCTTGGCCCGTCTGTCTCTCCAGAGCCCTTAACTTTAACCCTGACACTGCGCTGTTTCTCTCAAGTCATTTCAAACTGTATTTCTTTTGCTTAGAAACATTTTTAATTCTTTTAGAACTAAAGGTGCTTAAGCAATGCTTGGGTCAAGGAGGTGATCTTCTGTCAAAGTTTTCAAATCGTTTCTTCTCCCTGTGACTCTGGAAGGCCTTCACGGTATTACTGATATGACAGTGGGGAGCAGCCCCGCTTGGATGTTCTCTGGGTGGCCTTCCAACAAACACACGTGTAGTCATCTCAGGCAGCCCTGACAGTGAGACAGAGGCAGAGGAGAGATGATGGGCCCAGAGAGGGCACAGAAAAGAGCTAGCAATGACCAGAAGGGCATTTTGATTTCTGTCTCCTGGCAACATTCAGAGTGCTGTTTCAGAGAATGAACTGGGTTGAGTTAACTGACGTGGTCCAGGTGCCTGTAAAGCAGTCTATGCCTGGTGGTGCCAGAATAAATATCGAGGGGAGTAGAAAAGTCTCCCTGGGCATCAGGGCATGAACATGGGGAGAACAGAGCATCGAAGAACTCAACACAAAGATCCGTGTCTTTGTTCACCATCAACCAGTCACTTTCAAGGAGAGAACTGTATCGCTTGGTGGAAGATGGGTGGTTTGCCAACTTCATACAAAAAGCATCGCTATCGTTCACTGATGAGCTGTGTGTCTTCGGTCAGTCATGTCCGACTGTCTGTGACCACATGGACTGTAGCCCGCCAGGCTCCTCTGTCCATGGGATTATCCAGGCAAGAATACTGGAGCGGGTTGCCATTTC
Organism: Ovis aries; assembly: GCF_016772045.2. Classification (NCBI taxonomy): domain Eukaryota; kingdom Metazoa; phylum Chordata; class Mammalia; order Artiodactyla; family Bovidae; genus Ovis; species Ovis aries. The sequence continues at coordinate 6,191,081 of NC_056054.1, read as the reverse complement.
CTCCTCCAGGGGGTCTTCCCAACCCAGGAATTGAACCCACCTCTCCTGTGGCTCCTGCACTGCAGGTGGAATTTTCACCCGCTGAGCCGCTGGGGAAGTCCATCTTTCAAGGACACTGCCTCCATATTCCACTTGGAAAGAGAAGCATATAACCAATACATCCCCAGGAGACTAATTACTTGGGGAAGTTGTTTTTTAAAACCAATAAAAATTATACAGAAATCAGTGCTACCCACATCAGGCCTTGTATTAAAAAAGACACATACAGGATTTTAGCTGAGAAGATGGAGTTCTTCCATTACAAGCCTCTGATCCATGGAGGAAGACGTGCACACAGCCTCTAAAGTTATTTGCTGAGGAAATGTTATGTTAAATATATTTTCCGAATATCCTCTTCTTATCTCCAGTGTGCAGTAAGATGGAAATCATCAAGTATCTTTGGAAATCACCTCCGAGTTGAAAACATCTGGGCATTGCAGGAAATTGAATGAATTCACCGAAGGAAAAAATTACCTTACTTTTCACATATTGTCCAACCAGGGCAAGTATACAGAAATGAAATAAAATTTCTTTCAGTGGCTGCCACAAGAAACCATTAAAGAAAAATGTTGGCACCATCATAGCAGAAACAAGTTTGTTTTTTAAGGGCAAAAAAGTAAGAATTGGGAAGAATAATCTGTATTACTAAATAGATACGTTCCTCAGTTCAGTTCAGTTCAGTTCAGTTCAGTCGCTCAGTCAGGTCCGACTTCTCATGGACCACAGCATGCTAGGCCTCCCTGTCCATCACTAACTCCTGGAGTTTGCTCAGACTCATGTCCATTGAGTCAGTGATGCTATCCAACATATATGTTAAATATATTCCTAGCCCTCTCTTGCTGCTGCTGCTGCTGCTGAGTCACTTCAGTTGAGTCCGACTCTGTGCGACCCCATAGACGGCAGCCCACCAGGCTTCCCCGTCCCTGGGATTCTCCAGGCAAGAACACTGGAGTGGGTTGCCATTTCCTTCTCCAATGCATGAAAGGAAAAAGTGAAAGTGAAGTCGCTCAGTCGTGTCCAACTCTTAGCAACCCCATGGACTACAGGCTACCAGGCTCCTCCATCCATAGATTTTCCAGGCAAGAGTACTGGAGTGAGATGCCATTGTCTTCTCTGAGCCCTCCCTTAACTGACATCATTTATGGGTGTCTTCTCCTCCTGGTGGATTGTCCATCGGCAAATTATAATTGCCTGAGGACTTTCCCTGGCCAAGAGTAGAAGTTCAGCTTCCTGTGGGCAGATGGGTATGGCAAAAAGGATCAGAAGCCTGGGATGGCCACTCCCCACTCTGGGCAGTGGGGTGTGACATGGAGGGGAGGGGAGCACCCAGGTCTATTATAAATCACTCTGAGCTCATCTCTTGTTAGATAGCACATGTCTTCCCTAACGGAATGGACAACAAAGACGTGCAATAATAGATGCTGAGAATATGTATAAACATCAGTTATCTTGAATTTCAAATATTCGTATAGGACAAAAATGGATGTATTTTCCTCGTTATTCATTCAATATATTCTAGTCCGTTTGTGTGATAATAAATTTCTTACACTCTCTGTGCTGACTCATTCTGCTTCCTAGAGTGTTTCTTATTTCTCCTCCTGAAAGGACCCAATGAGAGCCTGGAACTGAGACAGCGGAAAGGAAGGGTGGCTGTTGAGTTTGGAGACAAGTACAAACCACTGTCTTCTTTCCAAGTCACCACGAGGTTTGGGTCTCGAGCCACCAGAGACCCTGAGGACCCAGGGATCATCCATCCTATACCCTGCACCATATGTGTCCTTGTAACACATCGGGTGCCTCATCGCTAACATTTGAAAGTTTGAGATCAAGAGATCGCAAACACTCATTAAGCAAGACTAAATGCTTGGAGTTTCCCTAGCTGGACTGACTCAGGTGGAACCCATGAGCGTGGTAATAGGAGAAGGCAGCCCTGGGAAGAATTGAGCTGACATTCACTCCAGACAAACTCGGGGTGGCTGGGGGGTCTCACTGCTCAAGTGCAGAGCTGCTGTAAACAAGCTGTGTCCCTCATGTCTTACTTTCAGCTTCCCCAGATAATGACACCTACTGTTTTGTCTTGACAATGTGCAGTGTTGACAAAAAGCTTGCCAGAGTGTGTGAGTGTTAGTGTCAGTCATGTTCGACTCTGCGACCCCATGGACTGTAGCCCACCAGGTTCCTCTGTCCGTGCAATTCCCCAGGAAAGGATACTGGAGCGGGTTGCCATTCCCTTCTCCAGGGGATCTTCCCGACCCAGGGATGGAACCTGTGTCTCCTGCATTACGGCAGATTCTTTACCGTTGGGCCACCAGGGGTGGCGCTAGAGAGCTGCTGTTTATTAAATATTTCAATGAGTGCTACTATAACATGGTAACATTGTTCACCGTCCCCATATGAAAAATGAGAATGAGGTCTGTCACTTCTAGGTAACACTAGGAAAAGCTGGAATGCAGTCTCAGCTTTTCTCCACGAAGCGCTGGTGGTCCAGCCTGCTCTCCAGAGCAAAGCTTCCCAGAGAACGGGCCACACTCATGACACTCCCAGCCCCTTCTCTTGGTAGGTGCTCAATACATGACGCCCGGCAAACTCCAATCCAGATGAATGCAGCACCGTGCTTGGTCCATGGAGTCACATCCAAGGAAGCAAAGAGGGGAAAGGAATTCAGATCCTTACATCAGGTTCTCCAAAATGTCCAAGGGAAGCAGACAACACAGAGAAGCCAGCTTACCTTAATGTCCTTGCCTTTTACCTGTCTTTCTTCCTCTTGCTCCACAGCTGACAGTGGCTTCCCCAAATGTGAGTCTCCTCCAAAAAAGCCCCTCGAAACACCTTCTCTGCAACTTGGCCACTGTGACTCCTGACCTTCTCTTCTCCTTGCTATTCTACCAGAACTTGTAGAGTGTTTTCCCAACAGACACACTTTCTCTTTCAAAATACTTCTTTCTCTCTGCTCTAGGCTGTGAACACACACACACATACACGCTAGTCAAGTCAGAAAAAAGAAAGTGGTAGGTGTAACAAGAATTCTCCCAGTTTTCCTGTTGAGGTTGGTGGGATTCAGAGGATGGACCGGGATGTGAAGATATTCTGTGTTTTGCCTCGGGTCAGCTACCACTTCTGCACCTGCTGTCCTAGGGACACCTGCAAGGTTCTCAGCCAGAAGAAACTGCTTTAGGGACTAAGAGATGCCCGTTATTTTATTGGTTTGTCTTGTTCTGGTTTTGTTTTCCAGAAAGGTTTAACGTTCATTTCTTGCTTTGTTCACATAAAAGATTTCTGTTTGAGAGCTTCCCAAGTGGTGCTAGTGGTTAAGAACAAAACAAAACAAGATTTCTGTTTGAAATAGAGACACAGATGTAGACAGCAAATGTACGGACACCAAGGGGGAAAAAGAGGGGAGAGGGATGAATAGAGGTTGGGACTACACGCATACTCTATTGATACTATGCATATGGCATTACCGACTCAACGCACATGAGTTTGAGCAAGCTCCGGAAGCTGGTGATGGACAGGGAAGCCTGACCAGAGGCAGTTCATGGAGCTGCAAAGTCGGATATGACTGAGCAACTGAAATGAACGGAACTGGTAAAATTGATAACTAATGAGAACCCACTGTATAGCTCAGGGAACTCTGCTCGGAGCTCTGTGGTGACCTAAATGGGAAGGAAATTCAAAACAGAGGGGGTGTATGTATATGTGTGGCTGATGCACTCAGCTGTACAGCAGAAACTAACGCAACATTATAAAGTGACTACGCTTCGGTAAAAATTAATTTTAAAAGTAAATAAAAAAGGAAAAGATCTCCTGTATAATATCCTAATTTTAAAAGTCTTATATTTGCCTATTTTAGTATAGTCAAAATCTTCTCTGAGGACTACTATGATTCTCCTTGCACAGGGTAAGCACTTGGTGATTAGAATGTGTTGTTTTGAGACATCCTACACCATCAAGGTCCTTTTGGAGAAGGAGCCACTTCACGGCCCCCATGCTCCGGGGGCCCAAGCTGGGTTTAATGTTCTTGCATCTTGAGCTTCTTCGTGTCTGCGCTAGGCTCTGCATACTATGTAGCTAGTTTTGTTTGGCAAGGTGCCTTTTCTAAAATTCATGCTGTCATGTATGTCTTTGATCGCTGGATTCTGAGAAGATTGCACACCTTTGTGCCCTCCGACAGCAGGGCCACCAGAAAAGGACCATCCCTCTGAGACCTGGGCAGGATACGGCTGAATTTTCCACTTGGTTTCCATGGAAGGAAGCCCAGGAGAGGCTCTGTGATCAGGCTCTTTAAAGCATTCCTAGGCAGCCTGCTTTGAAAGTGATATGTTTCCAGTAAGACTGGAATGTGTCAATATGCAAAAATATGTTTTTACAAACTCCAGTGCCCAAAAAAAAGAAGACTGAACAAGAAAAGAATCCTATATGTTGAGGGGCTGTTGGATGCTACTCCAGCTCTTAAAGGTCCCCTGGGTCTGCAGATTTGGTAAACTTCAGGCCCCCAGCCGCCCAGCACCCACGTCCCCTGCACACCCATCATCACAGTACCGCTTCCTTCACGTCTCCCCACAGACCACTCTCAGTCTCAGCCACAGCCTGTGATCCACCATGACTTACTTCCTGCCTGAAGTCCCTCCCAGAATCGAGGCCCCTCTTGACCCTCTGGTGAGATCACCCCCTCTCTCCTGTTCTTCCCAGACCCCCTTCCCTTTGTGCCCTGGAACGCAGCAGGACGGAAGCCTGGAGACACAGCTCCTTTCTCTCAGTGGATTCCACACAGAATCTCTTGTTCATCTGCTAGAGCGGTCAGCAAACTTCTCTGCTACCCTTCTTCCTGGATTTCTCACCACTGAAAAAGCCAGCCTCACCAACTCAGTGGGGCATCCCTCCCTGAACAAGGGTCTTGACCCTGTCACAGATTTCCAGCGTGCGCAGTAGGTGTGAAAAGCAAAGCAAAGCACAACTTGTCCATGTGCAAAACGTGTTTGCATTGTCCCCAAAGTCTGCGAGAAAATATTTTTTCTAAGCAACACTGCAAGAGCTGCCAAACTAATTTTCTTTCTCTTTCATACCCAAAATTTCATAAATAGTTTGTTCTGTTTTAACAAAGAAGAAAAATGTAGTTCACGTGCCAGACATTGTAAAGCTCATCTGGGAAATAAATTCTTAAGACTATCTAACACGTTTTTGAAAAATAAGGATGGTGAGGTGAGACAGACCCTAAAGAATATTTAAGGTAAAGCAAGGACAACAGAAAACTAAAACAGTACGATGTCGGCCCAGGAACAATTAAACAACACAGAGGAACAAAAATACATGTTATAAAGAAATGTAGCATATGACAAAGATGAAATTGCAGATTGGGAATGAAATGAAGGATTTTTTCATCAAAATCCATTTGGACAATTAGTTAAGAATTTGGGAGATATGATTAAGCCCTTACTTTTCATCTTAAACCAAAATGAATTCCTGACAGATGAAGGATTTATATCCTTAAAAATTTATCCAAAATTCATCCAAAGCCATAAAAATAAGAGAAAACTACTGGTGAAAGATTTCTATTACATGAAAGTAAAATGGGGACTTAGAAACTCAATACGCAAGACAGACAAGTCTTGGATGGTTTCCACCAAGACTGCCAGACAATTACAAGATCTGAAACACGGGGTACATTCGTTGGCCCACGTCTCACATGCATAAATATCCACAAGTTACAAATCAGGTTAGCGTTTTGTTAAAGTAAACATGATACATCCTTCTAACTTGACAAACATGCTATCACAACAAACAACAAAAGCAAAACAATTTTCCATAAAGCCATGGTGTTTATATGAATGGAAGTTGGCAAAATATCAAAACCCAAAGTCAACCATTATTATGCTGTGTCTGGATGTTCCGTCACTAAGCCAGCAATATTTGGGCAAGTCATTAACAAACGTGTGCATAATTAGCACGTTACATTTATTCAATACAATTATTTTCTTGTTTTCACTTCAGCAAAAATCACTATATTATTTTTTCCTCATAATTTGCACTCCATTGACACTAGTGATTTAAAGGGTTAAAGAGTAAAATGTAATTGAATTTCAAATGTGCAAAATTTTAATTATTTTCTTCAAAAATAGAAATTGAATGAAGATTAAAAAAAACCTCTAAAATTATTTCCATGAGTTTTCAGAGAATATCGTTCTTCTAAAATATTCAAGACTTTGGTATTTCCCTGGTGGGACAGTGGTGAAGACCCTGCCCTTCCACTGCAGGGAACACAGGTTCAATCTCTAGTCCAGGAACTAAGATCCCACATTACATGCAGTATGAGAAAAAGAAAATAAAATATTCAAGCTTTTAATTAAAATTAAAAGACCAAATTTTAATTCATGGGTTTGGAATTTTTAATCACAATTATCTTCAAATTTATTTGTGTTACATCTTACTTAATATTTTAATAAAAACAAACATTTGCAAATCCAACATTCACTGTCCTTATTGCCAATAAAAAGAAACAGAATCAGACTTCACACCCATTATGCTTACAAATATACGTGTGTGTGCATATGTATGCTATTAGTCTTTACAGAGAGAGTGCCAGGAGCGCACACGGATAGAGAGAGGCAGAGATACTAGGAACTATTCAGCAGGGCGGCACGTTCTTTCCCCACCATGTGCAACTCTGAATGGAAAGACCTCCAGATTCAAGAATTTGCACTTGCAAAGAGACTAGAAAATGGACTCTCAATCTAACCAAGAGGACATGATACACAAGACTGCATGCATCTCACACTCTCTGAGAGGCATGGTCTGGCCGATCTGTCCTTTTTCTGCCCAAAGCCCTTGAGTCACGTGGTTCTCCCCACTCAGGAACAAGCAGCTCTTCCCAGCTTTAGCCTCACGCAATACACACACCATCCTAGGGTGGAGACACAGTTCCCTTTCTTTTTGGAGGACATGGGTAAGAGGTGAGGAAGGTTTCTGGAAGCTGAATGAGGTAAATCAAAATCGCTGTGATTTAGGGCATGGACCCCACTGTGCCCATGCTGGATACACCCAATCCCTAAGACGCATTGGCGTTGATAACACTGAAAAACTCACTTTCTCATAAAACAAACTAGAACCCATGAATAAAATTTAAAATGAACTAGCAAGCTGGAATATACGTCTGTCACATACATAATAAAGCAGGATTTAACAGCTTTACTGTTTAAAAAAAAAAAAAACTCATGCAAGTGTTTTTAAAAGTTCTCTTAAAGGAAGATATGCAAGGAACACGACACCAAATAATTCACTAGAGAAAAGCTATGGATGACTATATATGGCGTATATGGAAAGACCTCCAGATTCAAGAATTTACACACAAAAAGAAGCAAGAAAGTGGACACTCTGTCCAACCAAGAAGCTGTATCTTATCATGCAAGACTATTTATTTCATATTTTCCAAGAGGTGCAGTTTGACCCATGTCTTTCTCTCCCCAAAGCAATGAATGGTAAACAAAACAGTTTGATTTTATAAATGTATACATAAAATATGTATTATAGAAGTATATTTTTAAAGATATAATATATCAGTTTAGTTCAGTTCAGTCGCTCAGTCATGTCTGACCCTTTGTGACCCCATGATCTGCAGCACGCCAGGCCTCCCTGTCCATCACCAACTCCCGGAGTTCACTCAAACTCATGTCCATTGAGTCAGTGATGCCATCCAACCATCTCATCCTCTGTCGTCCCCTTCTCCTCCTGCCCCCAATCCCTCCCAGCACCAGTTTTTTCAATTCTTCGCATGAGGTGGCCAAAGTATTGGCATTTCAGCTTTAGCATCAGTCCTTCCAATGAACACCCGGGATGGATCTTCTTTAGCATGGACTGGTTGGATCTCCTTGCAGTCCAAGGGACTCTCAAGAGTCTTCTCCAACACCACAGTTCAAAAGCAGCAATTCTTCGGCACTCAGCTTTCTTCACAGTCCAACTCTCACATCCACACATGACCACTGGAAAAACCATAGCCTTGACTAGATGGACCTTTGTTGGCAAAGTAATGTCTCTGCTTTTCAATATGCTGTCTAGGTTGGTCATAACTTTCCTTCCAAGGAGTAAGCGTCTTTTAATTTCATGGCTGCAGTCACCATCTGCAGTGATTTTGGAGCCCAGAAAAATAAAGTCTGACACTGTTTCCACTGTTTCCCCATCCATTTCCCATGAAGTGATGGGACCAGATGCCATGATCTTCGTTTTCTGAATGTTGAGCTTTAAGGCAACTTTTTCACTCTCCTCTTTCACTTTCATCAAGAGGCTTTTTAGTTCCTCTTCGCTTTCTGCCATAAGGGTGTGTCATCTGCATATCTGAGGTTATTGATATTTCTCCCAGCAATCTTGATTCCAGCTTGTGCTTCTTCCGGCCCAGCATTTCTCATGATGTACTCTGCATATAAGTTAAATAAGCAGAGTCACAATATACAGCCTTGACATACTCCTTTTCCTATTTGGAACAAGTCTGTTGTTCCATGTCCAGTTCTAACTGTTGCTTCCTGACCTGCATATAGGTTTCTCAAGAGGCAGGTCAGGTGGTCTGTATTCCCATCTCTTGAGGAATTTTCCACAGTTTGTTGTGACCCACACAGTCAACGGCTTTGGCATAGTCAATAAAGCAGAAATAGACGTTTTTCTGGAACTCTCTTGCTTTTTCCATGATCCAGCAGATGATGGCAATTTGATCTCTGGTTTCTCTGCCTTTTCTAAAGCCAGCTTGAACATCTGGAAGTTCAGGGTTCACGTATTGCTGAAGCCTGGTTTGGAGAATTTTGAGTATTACTTTACTAGCGTGTGAGATGAGTGCAATTGTGCGGTAGTTTGAGCATTCTTTGGCATTGCCTTTCTTTGGGATTGGAATGAAAACGGACATTTTTCAGTCCTGTGGCCACTGCTGAGTTTTCCAAATTGGCTGGTATATTGAGTGCCGCACTTTCATAGCATCATCTTTCAGGATTTGAAATCGCTCCACTGGAATTCCATCACCTCCACTAGCTTTGTTCACAGTGATGTTTTCTAAGGCCCACTTGACTTCACATTCCAGGATGTTTGGCTCTAGGTGAGTGATCACACCATTGTGATTATCTTGGTTGTGAAGATCTTTTTGTGCAGTTCTTCTGTGTATTCCTGCCACCTCTTCGTAATATCTTCTGCTTCTGTTAGGTCCATACCATTTCTGTCCTTTATCGAGCCCATCTTTGCATGAAAGGTTCCTTTGGTATCTCTAATTTTCTTGAAGAGACCTCTGATCTTTCCCATTCTGTTGTTTTCCTCTATTTCTTTGCATTGATCGCTGAAGATAGAATTCAAACTTAACAACAGGCCTTCCCTTCCTGGTAAAGGAACCATAATGGAGTTCCTAGGCAACCTCAAGGCTGCTATTTGCATGTTTAAGAGAAGACCTGCCTTTTGAGAGCCACTTCCCTGGTGGCTCAGATGGTAAAGTGTCTGCCTACAATGAGGGAGACCCGGGTTCAATCCCTGAGTCGGGAAGATCTCCTGGAGAAAGAAGCGGCAACCCACTCAGTATTCTTGTGTGGAAAATCCCACGGACAGAGGAACCTGGTAGGCTACAGTCCATGGGGGTCGCAAAGAGTCGGACACGACTGAGCAACTTCACTTTCACTTTTGAGAGAAGCAAGAATGGGACCCCACAAGAAGGGAGGCTGGGAGAGTCGTAAGGGCATCAGGGATGCAGTTTCAGGAAGCTGAGTGGTGGCGATCGAAGGCCGCAGGGTGACCCAGGAGGGGAGGTTCCTTCTTACTTCACCTGTAGAGTCCAGAGAGGCAGGAAAAGACAGGCTGCCCTGGGGTCCGCCGTCATCAAGGTGACAGAGGGTGACTATCCCCAGCGTGGCTCGGAGTGCCCGTGAGGTGTGAAGAGTTGTGCCAGACACTTTCAGGGGGCACCTGTGACAAATCTGACAGCCTCTGAGAAAAAAAAAAATAGTCCATGGCTCTCGGGAAGTCACCAGGCACCTCTGAAAAGAGATGAGTCAGTGAACCGATGGCTTTGCCAAAAACAGACTTGCAAACCCAGGACCCAGGGCTGTTTTCAATAGCCACAGCCTCTACCAGCGCAGAAATCAAAATCGCCAGCTTTTTCTTAGAGTTACTGGATTCTACAACATCACTTCTATTTCATAAAATACATAACTACGAGTTTTCTGCCGTTATTATTAATTTATGATAGTGCTAGTTATAAAGAACCCGCCTGCAATGCAGGAGACTTAAGAGATGCGGGTTCAATCCCTGGGTTGGGAAGATCTCCTGGAGGAAGGCATGGCAACCCACTCCAATATTCTTGCCTAGAGAATCCCATGGAGAGAGGAGCCTGGCAGGCAATGGTCCATAGGTTCACAGAGTCAGACATGACTAAAGTGACTTAGCACAAACAACATTATTAACTTAAACTAGCAATAAACATTTAACCAGAACTTTAGAACGGTGAGACTAAAAATCAATTATTTTTATTTGCTATTAACTGCTAAACAAAGGACTTTATAAGTCATTTCTGTCTAACAAAAGACTTTATAAGTCATTATTTTTTAAAATATTATAAGAGCCAAGGCTTGGAAACCACTCCTATTTGCCACTATATCATAGATTTATATATTAAATAATAGTGGCCCAGATAGAATTATGACATACCTTTTTCTAAGTCATCCTTTTATAGCCGCATTCTCACTGGGCTACTATGCTAAAAACAGTGGTACTAATTTTATCCTACATTTAACTAAACTGAGATAATTACAACCTTAAATTTTAGTTTTTAAAAAAATAGCTCTTTTCTCTTGATCCAGTAGATCCTTGCCTTTGGCGCCTCTCCTGGGCCTCCCAGGGCAGATTGCCATCTCTAGTCCATGAAGAAGTTCTCCCCAGAAATAGCACTTGATCCTGGAAATAACAAACAAATCGCAAACAAAGGGTTAATTGCTTGCCACCTTCAAAGGTGGTCTCTAAAGCAGAATTTTTGGATTACATGTGAAATTGTTTTTGCTAAATAAGCACCATCTAGAAAAACAAGGACGGAGAAGGCAATGGCACCCCACTCCAGCACTCTTGCCTGGAAAATCCTATGGACGGAGGAGCCTGGTGGGCCACAGTCCATGGGATTGCTAAGAGTCGGACACAACTGAGAGACTTCACTTTCACTTTTCACTTTCCTGCATTGGAGAAGGAAATGGCAACCCACTCCAGTGTTCTTGCCTGGAGAATCCCAGGGACGGGGGAGCCTCATGGGCTGCCGTCTATGGGGTCGCACAGAGTCGGACACAACTGAAGTGACTTAGCAGCAGCAGAAAAACAAGGAAGAGTGTAAATGTATACCCTTCTAGAATCTGCTCTAGCAGGATGTGGAGGGCATTAGCTCAGAGCAACTAGCTCTGGCCAAGGTCATTGTCTTCTGCCTCCCCAGAGCTCCGGTGCCAGAGGTCAATGTTCCCTTCTAAGCCATGCAGATTCCAAGGCCTCAGAAGCCTTGCCTCTCTCTCCACTACTCTTCACCAATGACTCCTCTAAGTTTTTATTACTTATATTGTTATTATTATTTGCACCATGCTGTTCTGCCGTGGAGCTAGAGAGATTGAAGAGTTGTTTGTTTGTTTGTTTGTTTTTTCATAAAAAGCACTGATATGATAAAGGCATAATCAGACTTCCAATACATGTAGATCAGCGCATAATTTTAATTACACAGTGCATAATTTTAATTCACTGAAGTTACACAAGCAACATTTCTGAGACACTGTCTCCCCATCACAGTGCTTGTGTTTATGTGTGGCTGGACATCAGCAACAGGTCTGAATTCACATCACACTCAGCACCTCTGTTTTCTGATAAGCCTGAGAGTGCAAGCATATAGAAGGTGCTTGTTAAGTGGTTGTTTAATGAGCGTGCACAGTCTGTGAGACCTTGAACTGCTCACTTCTCATGGCCAGTTCTGTAGGAGAGAAGCCCTTGGCATGGACACTAGGCTTCCCTGGGGCAGGGTGGATGCTGGGAGGACTTCCAGAGAGGCTCCATCCAGAGAGAAGCACAAAGTGGAAGGAATACAAAGCAATCCTTTGCATATGGCTCAGGAAATCTACAGCAAGGTCATAGCAGGAGGTTTGTTGATTGGGATGGAAGATGGTCAGACATCAGGCAGTAACACTGGGCTGTGGAGGGAGGGTAGTACAGGAAAGTGTTAGGTTTTAGCCCCTGAGATGGACACACCGAAACTCTGCAGAGCGGGGACAGAAGTGGAAGTGAGACAAACACCAGACCCATCACAGGAGGGAAAAGAAGGACCCGAACCAAGGTCCAGGTGGAATGACTCTGATGGATCTGTAATAAGTCCATCATCTTGGGGCTCAAGAACCGTCTTGAGCTCAAGAACCATCTTGGCTCAAGAACCAAGCTGCTGCCTGTTCAGAGAGAGGCTAGTTGCAAAGGGGGAATCTTGCTAAGCCTCTCAGGCTTGCTCTGGACAAGTTTAAATATCTGTCCAGGAAGGAAAAAGGAAGGATGGAATGTCCCTATAACCCCAGCGAAAGAAAGATGAGGGACTTTGAGGCTGGGCTATGGAAAAAGTAGGAACTGCCCTAGAAAATATGATTAAACAGAAGTCGTTCCACCAAGGCCATAAAATCATTTTATTTGACCCAGTGATTATAAAACCCTTATTGTAAAATGGTGAGAAAAGGGAGGAGACAGTAATTAGGATGTGTTCCCAAACTTAATTGCTTTTAAAAAAAATCAGATTTCTGTTCCATAAGGAAACAGTACGTATACCAAGAGAAGAAAATTGCAAAGAAACTCTTCTTTAAATTCTACTACTATAGACTCTGAGTTCTTAGATCACACATATTAGTTCCTACTATTGTTAGGAAAACTGTAAAAGTGTTTGTGTGTGCTCAAGTTGCTCAGTTGTGTCTGACTTTTTATGAACCTATGGACTGCAGCCCGCCAGACTCCTCTGTCCATGCAATTCTCCAGGTAAGAACACTGGAGTGGGTTGCCATTTCCTTTTCCGGGTTATCTTCCCAGCCTAGGGATTGAACTTGAGTCTCCTGCATTCCTGCATTGGCAGGCAGATTCTTTACCACTGAGCCACCTGGGAAGCCCATAAAAGAGTTTACGGTGGGGAAAAAAATTCCTGGGTATCTTGCCTAGCATGCCTTTAAACCCAAGGTCCCTGTTCAGTGTCTTTGAATTATCTTACAACTTTGTAAAGTTTTAGAAAATTGACATTAATATGAATTATTTTTGCCCATAAAAATACAAATTATTTGTTTTGGTGGAATGCAACTGATTACTGACCCATTTGCATCTATTTATAGGATCATTTCTGCATCTCTTTTCTGCTGTTGTATGTGTAAAGAACTCGGAATTCTCCTTTGAACAGGCTGTAACATCTTACTGGGGCTCCCTCATCTACTAATGACTTAAAATATACGACATGTGTTCCTCCTAAATCAGTATGAGTCATGTTTATATCTCTCTTAAAGAGTCTCTGTTAATACTACAAAATGGTTGAGAATACTCAAATGGAAAGACACTGGAACACAAAAGAATACGTTAAAAAAGAAACAAAAAAACACTTGTGGCAGCAGAACTGTGAACTGATCATTGGAAGACCTGAGCTCCAGTCTTAGGGCTGGTGTTGACTGCGAGACCCAGGGCAAGGTCGAGTAAAGGGCTCGGTGGGACTCAGTTTCCCCCAGGGGCAATGAAGGTGAGCTACCCTGGCTCCAGTCTCTGTGATCCCATACCATCAAATGCAGCTCAATTGGTCTTCGAACATGTGGCTTATAATCAAATACAAGGTGAAATCCTTTCATATCCTAATGTATGTGGGTTGCAGGGGGGAGGGGGAGGGGGTGGGACTTCCCTGGTGGCTCAGACAGGAAAGAATCTGTCTGTAATGTGGCAGCCTACAAAGGCAAAATCCTTTCATATCCTAATGCACGGCTCTAAATCATCACATATTGGGTTGAAATATAGTCTTCTCAACAGAAAGTAAAAGCCTCTGTTTATCCATCACTAACCAGGAGTGCTGTCAGCACCAGTCTCCAGTCTGGACACGCCTGAGGAAGAGCTGCCAGGATGATCAGCAGGGCTCTGATCTCTTAACAGGGCACCTGGGAAGGAGGGGCATGATTAACGGACCCCACAGGCTGAGCCCACAGCCCAAGGTTTAATGACCAGCAGTGACCACGTCCAGAAGAGAGACGTCAATGCAATTATCCTACAGTAGAAAGAGCAGCCATTCTGACCCACAAGCTATCATTAGTCAACGGATATGTGACAGCCTTTGCAAATTTCAGTTTGAAATAAAGGAATAATTAAGGTAAAAACTGAACTGACAAATTGAAGGCCATTACCTCTGAATATGTTTGTATATATGAGTGTATGTTGTTGTTGTCTAGTCGCTAACTCATGTCTAACTCTTTTGCAAACCCATGGACTGTAGCCCTCCAGGCTCCTCTGTCCATGGGATTTCCCAGGCAAGAATACTGGAGTAAGTTGCCATTTCCTTCTCCAGGGAATCTTCCTGACCCAGGGATCGAACCCAGATCTCTTGCATTGCAAGTAATTCTTTACCACTGAGCCACCTGGGAAGTCCATGAGTGTATACATGTTGAGAATATACATTTTTGTTGTTGTGTATATTTTTCTGGGCTCCAAAATCACTGCAGATGATGATTGCAACAATGAAATTAACAGATGCTTCCTCCTTGGAAAGAAACTTATGACCAACCTAGACAACATATTAAAAAGCAGAGACATTACTTTGCCAACAAAGGTCCTTCTAGTCAAGGCCATGGTTTTTCCAGTGGTCATGTATGGATGTGAGAATTGGACTATAAAGAAAGCTGAGTGCCTAAGAATTGATGCTTTTGAACCGTGGTGTGGAGAAGACTCTTGAGAGTCCCTTGGACTACAAGGAGATCCCACCAGTCCATCCTAAAGGAGATCAGTCCTGGGTGTTCATTGGAAGGAATGATGTTGAAGCTGAAACTCCAATACTTTGGCCACCTGATGCGAAGAGCTGACTCATTTGAAAAGATTCTGATGCTGGGAAAGATTGAGGAGGAGAAGGGGATGACAGAGGATGAGATGGTTGGATCACATCACCGACTCAATAGACATGAGTTTGGGTAAACTCCAGGAGTTGGTGATGGACAGGGAGGCCTGGCGTGCTCCGGTTCATGGGGTCATGAAGAGTCAGACACTACTGAGCGACTGAACTGAACTGAGTCACTAAGTCATGTCCAACTTTCACCCACATACCATATATATATATATATATATATATATATATATATATTCAGAACAACTAACAGTGAAATGTTCCAAATATCTATGAATTTTTTAAAATTATTTATTTGCAAACCTTTATTGAGTACTTAGAGGCCCAGATTTAACTTGGCAAAGAATAGGGAAGAAAGATTCTCTTACCAGCTGGCCACCACTTTAGAACAAGCTGACCGAGTGCCTCTCAGGATGGCTTGAGACAGACTCTTGTGAGTGACTGTGAATCTGAACTGTGCATCCAGAAAGAAGAGGGAAGGAAAACGGCCCCTCCAGCCTCCAGCCCAGGTTGGTCAAAGCTTGTTCCTCAGAGCATCAGGGCCCTGAATTTCTGGACTGGGGCCTGCATGACCCTGGTGATCCCCCCGTGGTCCATCCTCAGTGACAACGGGGATGCCCAGAAGCAGGAGATGAGACAGCGGATGTAAGAAGGGGCACTGGATCCTGCCCTCAGGCCACGTGAGGAACTGGGGCAGCCACCTCGGTGGTCCCTAAGGGGGCAGTGGCCTGGACCCCCTCACTGGCTTCATGCAGATATGGGCCCTGCACATAGCTGCATCCCAGACACACAGCAAAGTTCTCAGGGTCTTTATACATAATTCTAACTTGGCTTCATTTACTATCTTCCTTTTATTTTTCATAAGAATGTCCAATCACTTCTGTGTTCACACGCCAAATGAGCAGCCTCCATCTTTGCATTCCTTTCCCTTCGTCTCATGAATCAGCATGAAATGCATTTTAAAACAACCCTTTAGGGAGAGTCACATTTTCAGCATGTTCACTAACCTAGAGGGGAAAAAATCATATTTTAAAGACGAAAGTTCACTGTCCTAAGTTTAAATTGCCCCTTGAGCCCATAAAATCCTGGTCCTAGAAGCTGTGCATATTTTACGCCTCGCCTCTTGTTAGCAGGCCCTAAATCTTCCGCAAAGAAGGAGTCATTAAATAGAGAAATGCTAACCAGCAGATGGGCCTCATTTTCTGGTGTCTGGCGGAGTGCATATTTCTACCTGGATTGATGGCGGTCCCTCTAACCCAGCGCTCTCTTTCCGAGTCCCATTTAACACACGTCTACAGTCACACTCAGCAGGAGCCTTGACCGCTGGTTCTTCCCCCTCAGCCATGTTTCTCTGCTGCTTCTGCTGTTGCTCTTGATCTCTAATTATAGGTGTCATACTTAGTGTACCCTTTGCTGACGCAAATACATGCTGAAGAGCAAATAAGAGCTTCTGGCATGTGTCCACGGCAGTGTGGCAAATGACTCAGCCTCACAAATAAAAGAGCTCCATACGTGAGTGGCCCAGATAGCACCAGCCTGCAGAGAAGGTTCCGATCCCTATAGTGACCATTCCCAGACTCTGTCGTTGTGCAGGCCACCATCTGCTACGTCAACTCCCAGCCCATCTCACTCCCAGTCATTGCTAGAACCCCCCAGGGAATCATCTTAGAGACCACACATGCCATCTGGTCTCTGCGGTGATGTGCAGCTAAGTGTCCAGTCATGGGTGGCCAAGGTTCACATTCAAGTCAAGGTGCCAGGGTTCCCCTTCCTAAATAAGTTTGCTGTCCTTTGCCGATTTTTGTTTCCTTGCCCAGGGATGCTTTTTTCTTGAAAAGATGAGATAAGAAGCTATAATGGCTCCCAACAGCCCTGCCACTCCAAGGTTGTCCAACTCTTCAACAAGGGTTGGCTGGGGACTTCCCTGGTGGTCCAGGGGTTAAGAATCCACCTTCCAATGCAGGGGACTTGGGTTCAATTCCCACTCAGGAAACTAGGATCCTACATACCACAGGGCAGCTAAGCCCACTCATGCTGTAGAACCCTCCACGCCACACCAAAGACCTCGAGTGAGACCCAGTGCAGCCAATAAGTGAATAAATATATATATCTTTTAAAGAAAACAAGGTTTGGCTGAGCAGGGGACTCCCTTAAGGGATGTCACTGGGGCCTCATGAGGCCTCTTGCATCAGCCACAAAAAGTTGACTCCTTGTCACAGAGCTTAGCTCCAGCCAGTAGCATGGAGTGTCCTGAGTCACAGCTGGGTGGCCAACAGGTCCAGGGATCCCTGGGGGAGGACTGTGCCTCAGAGGACAAGAAGGTGCATCCTATTGCCTGAATCTGCTCTCAGAGTGACCAACTTGTCCTGATTTGCCTAAAACATGTTCTGAGAGCTGACTTAGTCTTGGGCAAACAAGACAATTAGTCATCTACCCGCATTTTGTGAGTCCTTCCCTGCTTTAGTGGAGAAGGAAATGGCACCCCACTCCAGTACTCTTGTCTGGAAAATCCCATGCACAGAGAAGCCTGGTAGACTACAGTCCATGGGATCGCAAAGAGTCTGACATGACTGAGCGACTTCACTTCTTTCCTCTTCTTCTTTCCCTGCTTTAGAGACCTTGGACTGGTGGTCAAGGCCCTTCCTATCTAGTTTCTCAGAGGGGCTTCTCCGATGGCTCAGCAGTAAAGAATATGCTTGCAATGCAGCAGATTCGAGTTCTGTCTCTGGGTCAGGAAGATCCCCTGGAGGAGGAAATGGCACCCCACTCAAGTACTCTTGCCTGGAAAATCCCATAGACAAAGGAGCCTGGCGGGCTACAGTCCGTGGAGTCTCAAGGAGTCAGACATGACTGAGGGACTGAGCATTACTGCAATTGCATTAATATTTCCTAAAGGTATCAGAGTATTCCAAAGAGAAAGCATCTCCTTAGGGAGCAGCACCATCCCTCATTCTAAATCGATGTATATTCCCCCCTTTCCATGAGAATTCCATGCTCATCTCCACTTGAACTTCTAACGGGACACAGAAGTTTCCCTCTTCTGGTGGTGTTAAAATAACCAAACTATAAATCCCCTTGGTTTGAACCATGTAGCCAAAATAATCTCTGCCCCCAATGCCCATCCCAAAGTAAAAGTCAAAGGGAAGAGAGGTTCCTGTGCCAACATCATAAAGTGAAGTCACTCAGTCGTGTCCAACTCTGTGCGACCCCATAGATGGCAGCCCACCAGACTCCCCCTTCCCTGGGATTCTCCAGGCAAGAACACTGGAGTGGGTTGCCATTTCCTTCTCCAAGGCATGAAAGTGAAAAGTGAAAGTGAAGTCACTCAGTTGTGTCTGAATCTTAGCCACCCCATGGACTGCAGCCCACCAGGGTCCTCCGTCCATGGGATTTTCCAGGCAAGGGTACTGGAGTGGGGTGCCAGTTCCTTCTCCAGAGGATCTTCCTGACCCCGGGATGGAACCCGGGTCTCCCATATTGCAGGCAGACGCTGTCCCGCCTGAGCTGGCAGGGAAGTGTGCCAGCACCATAAGACATTGCAAACGCATGACACGTCTCCTGATTCCTCCGCTTCGAGCAAGCTGCCACCTCAGGCTCTGCACTTGCTATTCTTTCTGAAATAGTCTCTCTTGGTTTTACATGGCTCACTTTCAGACCCCCTTAGAGGGGTCTTCCACAACTGCATGTCTAAAGTATGTGCCCATTATCTCCATAAAGGTATTCTGCTTCATTTGTCTTCATAGCTTCATTATCACCTGTCCCTCATACATCTATTTGCCTAATACATGGTTTCTCCACAAAAAAATGTAATCTGTGTTAGGAAAGAGACTAACTACTCTCTTCACTACTGTGACTCAACGCCTAGAATATTATTTGCAATATAGTAAGTGCTCAATTAGAAAATACTGGTTTAGGGACTTCCTGGTGGTCTGGTGGCTGAGACTGCATGCTCCCAAGGCAAGGAACCCAGGTCTGATCCCTGGTCAGGGAGCTAGATCCCACATGCTGCAACAAAGATCCTGCAAGCCACAACTAACACCGGTGCAGCCAAATGAACACATAAATATCTAAAATAAACTAAAATTACAGGTTCCTATCTTTGAATCCAAATAAAGGAACACAATTCAAAAAAAATAACAGTAACAAGAATACTGGTTTAATGTATAGAAGTTAGTATCATTCCATCAGAGTTGCTTTAAACCACACTCTCTATATTATATAGTAGTCCAGTGACCGCTCCCCTCTCCAAACTTTCTCCAAGTTTTCTAGGAAGGTCTAGATGTTTCGTGGATACTCTTGGTTCTTAAAATCTGGGATATTCAATATAGTTCCATTTAGGTGCCTTATCTCCACACTGCTTGGGCTGTCTCTCTTCCAGTTGTATTGAAATTTGGCTTTCTTTTTTAATTGGCTTAGTTCATGGAAACTTCAGAAAAGACATTTGTGTTGAAAAAGATGGAAATAGTTGTATTCTGACAATGTTAGCAACTTAAAAGGTAATAGTGATAGAACATAGACAGAAAATCAGTACAGATAAAGGAAACCTATTGATAGAAAACCAACATATTGGTTGGGAAACCAATGTATTGCTAGAAAACTCCACCCAATAAAGGCAGTTCTTTACATTTGCTATTTTTTTCTGGATATGCTTTGCAGCTTGTGTTATCTTAGTTCCCTGACCAGGGACAACCTGTTTACTGTTGGCACAGTAAAATGCCAACTCTTAATCACTGGACCACCAGGGAATTTCTGGGTTCTTTATATTCTTTTTAATTTTTTATGAACATTCTTTACAAATGCATATAGACCATTCACTGAGAAAAACCATGTGCTATCCATAAATCAAGCCTTAATAAATATAGGACTGAAATCACACAGAGTGAGTTCTCTAAGCATGTTGGAATTAAGTTACAAACCTGGACAATTCCCAGACATGCAGAAGCTAAATAATCCATTTTAAAACAAACCATGCCTTTAAGAACAAAGAAGAGATACAAGAAAATATTTTCAAATGAATGAAAAGAAAAACACAATGTGTCAAAATTTCTCTGAAAAAGGAATTTGTAGCTGAAATTCTTATATTAAAAAAGTTTAAGTCTAATTTGTGTTGTTGTGTTAGTCACACAGTTGTGTGACTCTTTATGACCCCATGGACTATAGCCTCTGCAATTATTTAATCATCCAACATAAGGTAAAAATTAAGAGCATTAGAACCAGAGTAAGTAAAACCAAATAAAAAAGAATGCGTAAAGAGACTTCCCCAATGGTTAAGAATCCATTTTCCAATGCAGTAGACACAGCTTGGATCCCTGGATTCCTCATGCGGAGGGGCAACTTGAGCACTGCAACTACTGAGCCAGCAGTCTAAAGCCTGCGTGCCACAGCTAAGACCTGACACAGCCAAATAAATAATTAAATGTGTCTTACTGGTTCCAAATAGGAAAAGGAGTACGTCGAGGCTGTATATTGTCACCCTGCTTATTTAACTTCTATGCAGAGTACATCATGAGAAACGCTGGACTGGAAGAAGCACAAGCTGGAATAAAGATTGCTGGGAGAAATATCAATAACCTCAGATATGCAGATGACACCACCCTTATGGCAGAAAGTGAAGAGGAACTAAAAGCCTCTTGATGAAAGTGAAAGAGGAGAGTGAAAAAGTTGACTTAAAGCTCAACATTCAGAAAACGAAGATCATGGCAACTGGTCCCATCATTCCATGGGAAATAGATGGGGAAACAGTGGAAACAGTGTCAGACTTTATTTTTCTGGGCTCCAAAATCACTGCAGATGGTGACTGCAACATGAAATTAAAAGACGCTTACTCCTTGGAAGAAACATTATGCCCAACCTAGATAGCATATTGAAAAGCAGAGACATTACTTTGCCAACAAAGGTCCATCTAGTCAAGGCTATGGTTTTTCCAGTGGTCATGTATGGATGTGAGAGTTGGACTGTGAAGAAAGCTGAGTGCTGAAGAATTGCTGCTTTTGAACTGTGATGTTGGAGAAGACTCTTGAGAGTCCCTTGGACTGCAAGGAGATCCCACCAGTCCATTCTAAAGGAGATCAGTCCTGGGTGTTCTTTGGAAGGACTGATGCTAAAGTTGAAACCCCAGCTGTTTGGCCACCTGATGCGAAGAGTTGACTCATTGGAAAAGACCCTGATGCTGGGAGGGATTGGGGGCAGGAGGAGAAGGGGATGACAGAGGATGAGATGGCTGGATGGCATCACCGACTCGATGGACGTGAGTCTGAGTGAACTCCAGGAGCTGGTGATGGACAGGGAGGCCTGGCGTGCTGCAATTCATGGGGTCACAGAGTTGGACACGACTAAGCGACTCAACTGAACCTAACTGAAAGGTAAAATGTAAAAAGGAATGGGTGAAAATAAATAGAATTTCAAGCAGGTAAATAACAGGGACTATTGATAAAATGAAAAGCTGGTTTTTTTGAAAAAGAATTCTTAAAATCAATAAACCTTTAACTAAAATCATTAAGAAAACAAAAGCCTACAAATGACTAATATCAGAAATAACAAAGAGGACATCACTACCGATATTAGAGCTACTAAAAGCATAATAAGGTAATATTATGAACAATTTCATGCCAATAACAACTTAGATAAATTCCTTGAAAGATACAAATAGCCAAAACTGACAAAAAAAAAAAAAAATCTGGGTAGCTTTTATATCCGTTAAAAAATAATAAAAATTATTTCTATTAAGAAGACACTAAACAAATTGCTTCATTGTGAATGCTAGCCAAACTGTAGGAAAGAAACAAGACTAAATCTCAACATTTCTTTGGAAATTCAGAAAAAGTAAATATTCCCCAACTTACTCTGTGAGCCCTGTGTTCGAGCTCAGTCACTCAGTCCTATGTGACCCTATGGACTGTAGTCTGCCAGGCTCCTGTGTCCATGGGATTCTCCAGGCAAAGATACTGGAGTGAGTTGCCGTGCCCTCCTCCAGGGAATCTTCCTGACCCAGGGATCTAGCCTGTGTCTCTTATTGTCTCCTGCACTGACAGGTGGATTCTTTACAACTAGCGCCATCTGGGAAGCCCCAAATCCAGTGTTATCCTCATCCCAAGCAAAGACGTTACAATACATGAAAATTATAGACATATATCCTTCAGGAACATAGATAACCACAGCCTTTGTTGGCAAATCTAACCCAGTAACTAGGGAAAAGTAACTGAGCCATGGGGTAAAGAATCCACCTGCAATGCAGGCGATGCTGGAGACTCAGGTTCGACCCCTGAATCAGAAAGATCCCCTGGCAGAGGGCATGGCACCCCGCTCCAGTATTCTCGCCTGGAGAATTCCATGGACAAAGGAGCCTGGTGGGCTACAGTCCAAGGGTTTTAAAGAGTCAGACACTACTGAAGCAACTGAGTACACACACACACACACACACACAACAAGGAAACGACATCATGATTAGTTGAGTTTATCCTAGGAATGAAAGGTTGAATTAACATTTAAGAATCAATCAACATAATTCATGAACAGAATAAATTATTTTGAATAAATTCAGAATAAAATTGAAGAAATGCAAAAATAGAAAGAGTTTAACAAAATTCAATACTCATTCATGATTTTTAAAAGATGTCCTCAACAAGCTGAGAATAGAAGTGTCCCTTCCCAAGGTGATAACAGGCGTCTATGAAAAACCTGTGCCTGACGTTGTATATAATAGTGAGAGACCAGATGCTTACCCCTTATACTGGGAGCAAGGCAAGTGATTACACAATCACCAATCTTGCTCAGTTCTGTCCTTGAGTTACCAGACAGTGAAACAAGAAAATAAAACGCATATAACAGCATAAAGTCAGAAAAGAAGAAGTAAAACTTTTGTTTGCAGATCATTCACAGGGAAAATCCAAAGGAACGGATGATAACAAAGAGAGGGAGGCTCAAGAAGGAGTGAATATATGCATACAAATAGCTGATTCACGCTGCTGTATAGCAGAAACTAACACGACATTGTAAAGCAATTCCACTCCAATAAAAAGAACTACGACGAGGATTTAGCAAGGCCACGGGATAAAATAACAATCCTTACATGAGAAGCAATTGTACTTCTGTATACTAGCAACAAATAATTGGAAAATATCATGTGAAACAAAGACAACGGCACTAACAACGGCATCAAAAGATTCTGAAACACTGAGGGGAAAATTTAGCAGACTACCTTAAGACCTTCACGCTGGAAATCACAAAGTGTTGCTCCAAGTAATTAAAAGAGACTGAAATAAATAAAGAGGTATATCAAATTAATGAACTGGATAATTCAATATTACCCAAATGTCAAATGTCTCGGAAGCAATCTGTAGACTTGATGTAACTCCAACCAAAACCCTAGCAAACATTTTGGCAGTGATTTAGAAGCCGACTCTACAATTTATTTGGAAATGCAACAATATTGAAAAAGAGGAAAGACTTGAAGAGCTAACACTATCTGATTTCAAGACTTACTATAAAGATTTTTTATGTGTATGTTATATTTTTATAATATTAAAGTAAAATGTAAAATATAATGACCAATGTGTAGATTCTTAGAAGTCCTTTATTTTCACAACTTAGATTCTAGCAATATTGCCTATATCTCTCATCTCCCCTTACATCTCTCGTCCTTTTTTTTTTCTCGCAAATTGCTTTAAAATGAAGCAGATTAGCTGTCTTTGTTTCTGTACTTTACCATCCACTACCCTTTGGGGTTTAGATTTTCATCAAGTGGCTTATCATAATGTTGTCTTCAAAAGACAGCTCCTAGCCTAAGAATAACCCTAGTTATAATCATTAAGCTAGTAAAATTTACATCTTCCTAAAGCTATGGAGGATGACGATAGACTGATAGATATAAATACAGACTTTCCTTAATAATACTGCACTTTCAAGATTTCAAGATAACATAATGCTAATTATTTCACTCTCTGCTAGAAGCTTCTAGTTTCTATGGTGATGTGGTATCTCCAGCCATACCTGCCTGTTTGAGATCCCTTATAATTGGAGTAAGACATGTGATATTAAATCCTTGATACACAGTTGAGTGAACAGTACATCATTTTGACAATGCATTTTGCAGTGAAAGGCAAATAGCCATGCATTCAGATGGTACAGCAAACACATTTCTGGGGTGTTAAATATTCAGAAAATAGGTGTGCCCTGTTAGCACTCTTCAGAGCTCACTCAGAGCCTTGTACAGTAGAATAGGGTGGGTATAAACAGCCTCCATCTCCAAGTTCATCTTAGGAGACAAATTTCCTGGAAATACCAGGGGAGACATATTAAAACTTGCTCCTGAACATAATCCTGAATCATAAATTCTGTTACTAGAACAACCAGATTCCAACATACATCGTTTGATATTTGGTCTGTTTTAGGAAACAAAATATGAAGAATCAGGAGCATTTGGTAATTTGTTCCTGATTCGCTTTCCATTTTTCTAGAAAATGCATTCATCTGTATAAATTTCTGTCTTTGCGGGGTTAAAAAGGAAACAAGAAAGTAGATCTCAGGCATCCCCAGGCAGTCCCTGGAGTTCTCCAACTAGTCCTCCACGACTGAGCTGGGAAACCCATTTGAGTCCCAGGCCAGGTTCAGGGGGCCATGCTGATGCAAAAGACAAGCTCCACGAGGTGTGCAGGAAAACCTATGAATCCCAGGGAACACTCGGGGAGCCAGATCTTCCATCACTGAGAGCTACCTGTCTGTCTGGTCTGCCCTTATCAGATCCTGGATACACAGCTAGGTGAAGAACACGTCAGGCTTCCCTGGTGGCTCAGCTGTAAAGAATCTGCCTGCAATGCAGAAGACACAGAAGACGTATGTTCGATTCCTGGGTCAGGAAGATCTCCTGGAGTAGGGCATGGCAACCCACTCCAGTATTCTTGTCTAAAGAATTCCATGAACAGAGGAGCCTGGGGGGCTATAGTCCATGGGCTCTCAGAGTTGGACACGACTGAAGCAACTTAGCAAGAAGACCGTTGCAGCAAAGTATTTACAGTAAGTCCCCTACATATGAACCTTCGGGTTGCAAACTTTCGAACATGTGAACATGTGTTCTCATGTCCAATCATGTAAGTTAGTTCATATGTCTGGTGTGCTTTGTCACATGGGTGCATCCTCTACAACTGGTTTTGCTTTCGTGTAATTTTCTGTGCGGGACTGTACAGAGGACAGTGGGGCAGTATCTTTATTTCAAGCCCAGGATATCCAGAAGTGAAGTGTGAAAGCAACAGTGATAGCGTTGGTATGCTAAGAAGCACCAGCTGTTATACTGTGAAGTGAAGTGAAAGTCACTCAGTCGTGTCCGACTCTTTGCGACCCCATGGACTATACAGTCCATGGAATTCTCCAGGCCAGAATACTGGAGTGGGTAGCCTTTTCTTTCTCCAGGGGATCTTCCCAACCCAGGAATCGAACCCAGGTCTCCCTCATTGCAGGCGGATACTTTACCAGCTGAGCCACAAGGGAAGCCCAAGAATGCCGGAGTGGGCAGCCTATCCCTTCTCCAGGGGATCTTCCTGACCCAGGAATCGAACTGGGGTCTCCTGCATTGCAGGTGGGTTCTTTACCAACTGAGCTATGAGAGAAGCCCGGCACCAGCTGTTACACTGTATGTACTACTGTGCTTTTCAAGGTACTATGCACGCTATGTGCTCAGTCACTTCAGTCACGCCCAACTCTTTGTGATGCCAAGGACTATAGCCTGTCAGGTCCCTCTGTCCATGGGATACTCCAGGTAAGAAACCTGGAGTGGGTCACCATACCCTCCTCCAAGGGATCTTCCCCACCCAGGGATGGAACCCTCATCTCTGAAGTCTCCAGCATTGGCAGGTGGGTTCTTTACCACTAGCTCTATAAGGTACTATACAGTAGTATTAAAAATGTTTTCTTTCTTCTTCATTGTGTCTGTTTATTTTTTATGTATTATTTGCATGAAAAGCATTGTAAATCTATTACAATACAGTGTTGTGTAGCCCATGGTGTCAGTTGGGTACCTAGGCTAACTCTGTTGGACTTACAGACTAACTGAACTTATGAACGCACTCTCAGAACAGATCTCATTTGTACATAGGGGACTTACGGTCCAGTGAAACTCCATGACTCGCTGTTTAGAGTCAAAAGCGGCAAAGAAAGAGAACTGAGTTTCTGGTGGGGCACACACAAGGAGTTTGGCTCTGGAGCCCAGCGATGGCAAGCAGCAAGAGATGTTCAACACCCACAGGGCAGCAAGACCGTGAGTCACTCAGGTTTCTTGGCAACGTCCTCAAAGTGGCCAAAGCTGAAAACCACAACAGCAGCAACCCAGCTCCATGAATCCAGCACCTGAGGTGATACTTACCTGAACCCAGGTCTGGGGTGAGTTCTGCCCGTGTAAAGAGACGGTATTTAATGTTTTCTGTGAACACGTGAGCTTGAAATCTATCTACTGCTCTGAGAGGAAAGAAGCAAATCAAATAAAAACTGGCCAGAACTTTACCCCATGTAGACATTGCTCTTGGCACTTGAGAGGGTTCCAGTTACTAAAACAAACACCAGCATTGAACAGATGAAAAGAAAGCATGCAAAAAGCTGAATAACTAAAATTCTAAATAACAGCTAAAGGTAACAACGGGGTGGATACCATGTGGCAGCTGAGGAATAACTGCTAGGTGAATTAGAATAACAAAAGCGCTATTTGAAGAATACTGAATTTTAGACATACTCTCACGGACATCTAGAACATATTTTTCAGCAGAATGAGTAATCTGGAGCAATTTGCTACTTTTTCAGCAGAATGAGTAATCTGGACCAATTTGCTAATCATCGGCTTCACTAGATCTTGATGATGTCACCCAGTATCAGAACGTTGATAAATTATTATATTTCCATTTACTTGAATATAGTGTTGATTTCTGTTTGTGGCTTTTTCCTAATTGAAGAACAGTTGATTTACAATGTTGTGTTAATTTCAAGCGTGCAGTAAAGTGATTCAGTTTCATATACGTTCTTTGGTAGATTCTTTTCCATTATAGGCTGTTACAAGATACTGCAGATAGTTCCATGTGCTATACAGTAAGTCCTTGCTGTTTACTTATTTTAATTATAGTAGTGTGTACCTGTTAATCCCAAACTCCTAATTTATCCCTCCCACCTCTTCTCTCCCATCTGTTTGATTTTAGCCAACCCTTATCTAAGGGAGTGCAGAGTCCCCAGTTTGTGGATTTCTACAATCAATATTAACTTCCAAGTTTCCTCCTATAGCCATTTTGGAGACATTTCCTATGATTGACTACAGCTCGCTCACCAGAAATGAGAATGCCACTCCACGCAGCACTGACTTGAGAAAATAGATTTGGTCAGGACAATTGGCTGGAGACATACTCTAAAGCTAAAAAGAAAAGCCATTAAGTTCTGTGCCCTTTTGCATTGTCTTCTCATTACCTCCTCCATTAACGCAAATAATTTAGTTATATAAAGTACATCGAAACTATTATGAACCTTATAACAAACGATTTCCTTAGCTCTGCTTAAAGTTTTCCATTTCCACTAAGGCACCCAGTGCCTTTTCCAGAACTGCCCTCTTCACCTCACAGAGAAAGAAAAGAGCATTTTTGGAAAAGTGACCTAACACAGGTGTTCTCAAGCTTGAGTTCCCCCAGCTACACAGACCAGATGATGCTCACAGGCATGACACAGATCCTACTTGTTGGCTGTCATTCCAGCCCTTCTCGACTTTCAATAAAGCAAAACACATGTGAGTCAGGGAGGATCGCATCCTGGAAGCAGCAGCTCTCATTTATTGTAAAGAAAATCATTCACCAACCTGAGTCCTCTACACACTGCCAGCAACAAATGACTTAGAGTATCCCAAGCGTGCAGGCTATCCCCACGTGCTGCAACAGCCCGGATGAAAACAGTTCATGTCGAGTATAAAACAATCCTGACATCTTAAGTGACACACATACCCCCCCCCCCCAAAAAAAAAGAATGGCATTTATTTTGCAAGCAACCAAATACATAAAATGGCAAACCACTCCAGTATTCTGGCCTGGAGAATCCCAAGGACAGAGGAGCCTGGTGGGCTACAGTCCATGGGGTCTCAAGGAGTCAGACACGACTGAGCGACTAACACCACAACTAAAGTCGTTCAGTGCTTTACCAACGAAAGTACTGAAAGTCACCAGCTATGGGAGGATCATATCTTCCAAGCCCCAGATCTGAACAAATCTGCTACAGGTGGTCAAAAAAAACACAACAAACAGATTAAATATTTAAATTCAAGATGGTCTCGTAAAATCTGAGATGTCACGAAGTCAGGTGAGGGGAGCAGGGAGAATGCTCAGCGAAAGTGCGGACAGAGGTGAAAGATCAGGAATGGAAGAAGATCCAGAGGGCGGAGAGGAATGGGGTCCATGACCTGATCCAGGCAGCATGAGGTGTGCACGGTGGGTGTGTCCTCGGGTCTGGTGAGGCAACACTGGCTCTTGTCCACCAGCCTGCACTGCTGTGAACCAAAACTTAGATTCCCTGGTGTCTCACTGTTCTCTTTGGGACCAAGAGGAGATCCCCTTCAGAAAATCCACATGCCTCTATTCTTGGATAGGGCTTCCCTGGTTGCTCAGGTGGTAAAGAATCTGCCTGCAAATGCAGGAGACACCAGTTCAATCCCTGGGTCGGGAAGATCCCCTGGAGAAGGGAATGGCAGCCTACTCGAGTATGCCTGTCTGGACAATTCTGCAGACAGAGGAGCCTGGGAGGCTACAGTCCACGGGGTTGCAAGAGCTGGACACGACTGAGCAACTAACATTTTCATTCTTGGGTAAGTCTTTCTAAACATCAGAACCACTGTGTAGAACACGACAGCACCAAACCTACTCAGAGAATAGCCGCAAGGCCGACAGCAAAACAAACTTTCCCCTCTGTTGTCGAAATCACTCGAGTCCTGTGAGGCAGAGCTGTTCTCGCCTGCTCCAAGTGCTTTTCTAAACAGAGCGTCACGAGAGGATTCCTAAGAAGTAAATATTTATAAGGCCTGGTGGCCGATAAAAATATCTCATTAATAAACATTTAGGGAAGTGAAAGTGTTTCTGTAAATAATACCAAGATGAACAATCCTTAATATCAAGAGGAAAATCTTTGGTTGGTAATAAGTGGGGAGTCTATTTTAGTTCTTGATTTGGGGGATCCAAATGTACTTAGCAAAGTGGAAGAAACTCCAAAATATTAGGAAACTAAAATGCCTGCAGAAGTTAAGCTTTGGGGAAACACAGCAAAGAGATGCAGACAACTGAAAACCAGTGGATGGGTTTTAAGGTTATAGGGGGTATTCCAGAATGATCTGTGTAAGAGAAGGCGGCCAAATGCAGCGCACACACACAGTTATGTTTATACAGTTATGTATATACAGTTACGTTTTATCGTTTTGTGCTTTTTAAAAATATTGTATTTAAACTAACAGATTATTTGGAATTTGCCTTGCATGTTCTGATGCTGTTATGTAGCAGAAGATTCCAGACTATTGTGTTGTGGTTCAGTTTGCCAAGTCGTGCCTGACTCTGTGACCCCACGGACTGCAGCGCACGCCAGGCTCCTCTATCCTCCCCTATCTCCTGGAGTTTACTCAAATTCATGTTCCTTGAGTCAGTGATGCTCTCTCACCATCTCATCCTCTGCCACCCCTTTCTCCTTCTCCTGACTATTACACCATCTTTCATTTATTCTCTCATTCAGCCGGGAATGATTGAGTGTCAGACCCTGTGAGAGAGGGCAGAAGACAAAGGCAAACACCCACAAGCTTTGCCCTCCTGTCCTTGGAGGCTAAGGAAACAGAAATCAGCCTGGAATTAAGGCAATCTGTGGTGAGCATCCCCAAGGAAAGTGGCAAGATATCTCTCTTCTCTGTGCAGAGGGACTCAGGCTGACCGACCACCCTGCTTTGCCTGGGACTGTCTCAGTTTGGTGGCAAAATTCCCTGGACACCCACTCAGTCCTGGGCAAACTGGAAATTAATTAGTCACTTAGCAGGTAGGAGTGGCTCCTGCTGGGAAGGGATGATGAGCAGGCAATTGTGCGGAGTTGATTGGATGGATCTGGGCTTGAGGTGTAAATTGGAGCGGCTACCATATGGCTGATGGTGAACTGAGTGCCCCTCCCCCAGGGAGAGAGGGTGAGACCTTTGTCATCAAAGTGAACTGAGCTCCACTTTCCTGGGAAGGCTTCTCACTTTGACTCTGTTGACAGATACTAACATATTCTCCCTCACTTCCTTTTCGGTTCTCGGTTACCTGATATGTGTTGGCCTCAATTTCTCTCTTCTTTCATCATCATGTTTTAAGCCTGAGTTTTGTAAGGAGCCTACCGTTGGGTTTGGGGGATTTTTCATTCAACTTTCTCCTTTAACTTAGAGGAATAACCCATGTATACTCATTGTCGTCATTTATAGTCAGTTTTGCTTGTCATCTTTTTAATGTTTTTTTCTTTGTTTTCTAACTGCTTGCTTTCTAGTCTGTTTTGTTCGGATAGGTTTTTGTTTCTCTGTTTTTTTCTTTTATGATGCTAGACTTCATTGTGATCTGTAGGGTAAACAGCCTTTTAATTCTGTTAATTGCTACATCATAGATTTTTTAAATGCATTTAAAATGTATTCTTCACCTGAAGGGAAACCAGTCATCAGAGTCAGCAGGGAAGTAGATTGTGTAATATCCTTTGAGGAAGATGGTGGGTTTGTTCTAAAAATTGCTACCTCAATTTTAATATTTAACTCTGCACATCCCCTGCTCTTTCCAGTCTTGATTTCCTCAATTCAAGTTCCGTTTTAGGGTTCATGGGTATTTTATTCCACTATTTTTTGATTTCTTTAATTCCATTATTTCTTTAATTATTGGTTTTGCCCTCATCTCCATTCTGTACTCTCTGAAATGTTATTGTCTGTAATCCTTAGCTCTGTCCTTCACATACTTTTTCTTTCGGTCTTGATTTAGTCAGCTCAGGCTGCTCTGACAACTACCGCAGGCAAGGCGGCTTAAACAATAGCATGTCTCACAGGTCTGGAGGCTGGAAGTCTGCAATCAGGGAGCCAGTTTAGTTGAGCTGGGTGAGAACCCTCTTCCTGGGTCTGTCTTACCAGGGCACCAATCCCACAATGGGCTTCCCTGGTGGTTCAGACGGTAAAGAATCTGCCTGCAATGCAGAAGATGCAGGTCTGATCCCTGGGTTGGGAAGATCTGGAGAAGGGAATGGCAACTCACTCCAGTATTCTTGCCTGGAGAATCCGATGGACAGAGGAGCCTGGCGGGCTGCAGTCCATGTGTTATGAAGAGCGGGACACGACTAACACTCAGTCCCACGATGAGGGCTCCACCCTCACGACCTAATGATCTCCCGAAGACCTCATCTTCAAATACCACCACTTCTTGGATTAGAGTTT
This sequence comes from Ovis aries, assembly GCF_016772045.2. Taxonomy (NCBI): domain Eukaryota; kingdom Metazoa; phylum Chordata; class Mammalia; order Artiodactyla; family Bovidae; genus Ovis; species Ovis aries. The sequence goes on along the minus strand of NC_056054.1, from coordinate 6,159,537 downwards.
CAAGATATGAATCTGGGCGGGGGAGGGGGAATCACAAGCACGCACTTACATCCCCCTCTATAACACAATGGACTGTGATTCTTCTATTTGCTTCTAGCAGCATTCTCCCTGGCAGAAAACAGATATTTACCAAAGCCAGTTTTGTCAAAATACCACATGAAAGGAAATCAAGAGCAGCAGAAGGGATGAGGCAGGGGGAGAATCTAATCCTGACTTGACCTTAGTCAGGTGGATGTTGAGGAAAAGAGATGCAGAGCCCCTGAGGCCCCTCCCGTCATCCACGTTTGTGACTGTCACCCCAAACGCTCAGAAACGCTGCTCCCCAGACTCCATTCAGACCACACCCCCTCACCTCTCCGGCTGCTGCCCCTGAAACCAACAAGCAGCAAGCTGGGGGAAAAGAAGCTGGTCACTCTCTAGTTATTGTCCTCCTCGTCCTCATCCATGCCGTCCAAATTTCTTGAGAAACTGCTAAGCTCTGGCCATCCATCTTCACCTCCAGTGTCTGCCCAATCCCTTGCAGCCTGCCCTCTGCCCCATGCCCCTCTGCCATCGCTAAAGTGACCCACTATCTTCCCATGGCCAAGCCATGGATGTTTCCTGGCCTTCATCTTTTTAGTCATCATGCTGACACCCAACCCTACTGATCCCTTTACTCCTACTGGAAATATTTTCACCCCTATCTATCCTGTCTTCCTTTCTATGTCTTTGTCTGTCCCTTCTTAAGCTTTCCTCAACTCCTCTTTGATACTCATTCATTCACTAAACAAACATTTGTGGAGCACCAACTATTTGCTGGTAGATGTAGCAGTGACAATAATCTCTCATTTCATGGAACTTGCAGTCCAACACAGAAGGAGGGAACGAGCAAGGAGTGAACGATAAATGAATAAATGAAGAAGTGTGTCAGACGATCAATGGGTCAGGAATCCTGGGCAGCGAAATAAAGCAAGGCAAACTGATAGAGAGACGCATGGGAGCGGGGAATCTCACTGGGTGAAGGCGATCAGAAATCAGCCCTCTGAGAAGGAGACAGTCCATCAGAGTTGGGACAATGTGAGAGGGACTGACGTGGAGAGCTGGGGGGCGTGTGTGTGGAAAACAGAGCAGCGAGTCCAAAGAAGCCGAAGTAGGTGGCTATCGGGTGTGTTCCAAGCATAACCCGGGGAATATGGTGGGAGAGGGAAATGGAGAGGGAAGGCGAAAGCCAAAGTGCCCGGGGTGAGTGACAAAGGCCTCTGCACGCCAAGGGGGAGGGGCCGTCATTCTCCAGGCAGTGGCCTTGCCCTTCCTTCTCTGTATACTTTCAGAGCAGGACGTCGCCCAAACCCAGAGCCTCCGTGGCCACCTTCATCCCCGTGAAGCCAAGTCTTCTTCAGCTCAGACTTCTCAGTTAAGCACCAGGTCCTACGGCTTCCCTGGTGGCTCAGTAGGAAAGAGTCCGCCTGTTAAAACAGGGGACACAGGTTCAATCCCTGATCCAGGAAGATCCCACAAGCCAGGGGGCAGCTAAGCCCACGTGCCACAACTGCTGAGCCCATGTGCTGCCACTCCTAAAGCCCGTGCACCCTGGTGTCCGCGCTCCACTGGAGAAGCCACCGCAATGAGAAGCCGGTACATTGCAACTCGAGAGTGGCTCCCGCTCGCCACAGCCCCAGAAAAGCCCACCCAGCCACAAAGGCCCAGCCTGGCCAAAAATAAAAAAAATTATTTTTTTTAAAAAAGAAAGAAACATGCAAGCCTTTCTATATTTAAGAGCAATCAGGTACTGCGAATGAAATGGCAACCCACTCCAGTATTCTTGGCTGGAGAATTCCGTGGATGGAGGAGCCTGCTGGGCTGTGGTCCATGGGGTCGAAAAGAGTTGGACACGACTGAGTGATGGTCACACACACTCTCTAGTCAAGGCAGCTCTTCTCCTCACATGTCCCAAATTCATCTCAGACTCAACATGTCCAAACCTGATCACGTCGTTTCCTCTGGAACGTCTCACCATCTGACACTCACCTAGTGGAGTCATGGTCCACTGAGGTCACCAGACTGAACTCTTTCAGAGGCATTTTTCGGGACCCCCTTCCCCCTCATCCCCAACACAGCCACCAAACTATGGTTTCTGCTCGATAATATCTTCTCTCTCTACCCTCCACTTTCATTACATTTTCACTGTCCTGGTCTTTATTCTCAGCACTTCTTGCCACAAATATAACAACCAGTTAACTATTCTCTTTGACCTAAGTCTGATCCTCTTTTGGTCCATCCTGCATATTCCTGACAGAGGGGACATTTGAAGAGCAGATATCACTATATTCCTACCCTGTTTCAAGTCTAGAGTTCTTAGTTCAAATCCCTTGGAAAGGTGATCTGTCCATCATTTGACTGCCTTTTTAAAAAAAAATTTTATGTTTTTTTTTCTTTTTGAGGGGGGTTGTTCTGGGTCTTAGTTATGGCATAAGAGATCTTTAATTGCAGCATGTGAGATCTAGTTCCCTGACCAAGGATTGAACCAGGGCCTCCAGCATTGGAAGCGGGAGCCTTAGCCTCTGGACCACCAGGGAAGTCCCTCATTCTTAAATGCATTCCTCCCCAACACACACACACACACCCATCCTAGCCCTCAGTCATCAGCACACACACACACACACACACACACTCCCATACCACCCCTCAGTCATCAGCACACACACACACACACACACACGCCCATCCCACCCCTCAGTCAGCAGCTGGACCTGGCAATGTCTCTGGCCGTTCTGTACCTCCATGCCTTCCTTCCTGCTTGCTCCTCTGCTCACATGCCTAGAACCTCTTCAATTAATTTATGCCTATCATTCTTCAAAATACAACCCCAGTCAGTGCTGGCACATCCATAGAGAGAAACACTGTATTCTGTGAATGTCTTCAGAAGCATCTGTAGGATTTTTTTGTGTATACAAAAAAATAAGCTGCAGAGTACTGTGCACGGGATGCTATTATTTTTTGGGGGGGGGATTATTAGAAAAATAATAGCAGAAGTAAAGATAATTTGGTAGAATATTTTGAAAATTAAAACAGTAGTGATATCTTTTAAAAACAGAGCAAAAGGATAAAGGGATAAGAAATTAGGTGGGGGGAAAATATAAGAAAAATAGAGCATCAATCCAGGATGTCAAACAACTGAATAATAGGGACTCCAGAAAGAGAAAATAGAGTGACTATTTATTTCTAGGCTTTTTGTAGAAAAACATCGGGAAAATTTCTCACAATTTAAAGATATATGTTTTCAGATTGAAAGGGCTGTTAAATTATCCATCATAAATTACAATAGATGAAAAATACCAAGAGAGGGCTCAAGAACTTTCACAAGCTGGAAACAGGAGAAGTACTTAGAGAAGTTTCCAAGTACATCAACAGAGAGAAAAATATATATCCATAAGATATTACATCTCTGCACATTCGATGTAAAAACAAAAAAAGTTGGTTTCCCTGGATGATGTGATAAACGTCTTGTTAATAAATAACTCACTTTTTCATTATTTCCTGTGTTTTCCCTCCTCTTTGGTTGCCACGTGGACCCCTAACCCCATGAGCCTTCTTCCCAAGTGTGTCTGGACAGAGTCTGTCTGGTTGCCTCTTCACGGTGGTTCTCTGAACATATCTGGCTATCTGGAAAGAGGGCAGGTTGACTGCCACCTGCTCTCTGCCCTACCCAAACCCTCGTTTGGCCTCATCTCAGGGGCAGTGGCTGGAGCCCCTCAGGCTGATACACGGAGCAATCAGCTCAAAGACTGGAGAGGGGTCACCCAGGGCCAAGGTCAGAGCAGGCCACCTCCCAGTGTGGTCCCTATGCCCCATGTAGTGTTTCCAAGGATGCTTGAGTCTGCTGACCAGAGGGAAGGCCAGCCTGGCAGCTTCTAGATTCATCTCCAGGACTCTCAGATAAGCCATGAAATCTCTTGGTGCCTGGGAAGAATGAATCATGAGGTCAAGACTGATCCTGTCGTGGAGGTCCGAAGAGCATGACCGCCCCTGAGTGCCAAGTGGCCTGGCAAAGTAGATTCTGTGCACTGCTCAGCGGCTGGAGGTCAGATTCTGGAGCAGGGCAGACCCAGAGACGAATTTTATCTTGATTTTAGCTGTGATCTTTGCTGAGTCATTCAAATTATCTGAGCCTCGATTTCTGTATTAACCATATCTTATGTTTCATGGTGAATTGACATCTGTGTCCAATCCCTAAACATAGTAAACAACTTGTGCTCAAGCTTGTTTTTCAGTTTCAAAGCAACTGATCCAGGGTTCACACCCGACCACTTCACTCATTGGGCCCCACACTCCAGACCACTATCCGCCTGCCCTAGTTACACTAGGGCCTGCTAGCAGACAGCTAGGGACAGAGAATCAGACATGAATGAAGCGACTTATGCCCCAGAACCTGCTGCAATTATTCAAAACAGCCAGTCCCATGCTGCTTACCTAGCCATGCCCATTACTTTCCTTGGAATCCACAGTACAGGTTTCTTACCCTCATCCCCTGGCTCCCTCTGTCTCCCACGGAACCCTGGTTCCTCTCCAGGCAGCCCAGTGTGCCTCACCTCCTGTTTCTAAGAAACTGTATGATAAAAAAATGTGTATAATATATATATATATATATATATATATGTGTATATATATATATATATATATATATTAGTCACTCAGTCTTGTCTGCCTCTGCGATCTCATGGACTATAGCCCACCGGGCTCCTCTGTCCATGGAATTCTCCAAGCAAGAATACTAGAGTTGGTATCCATTCCCTTCTCCAGGGATCTTTCTGACCTAGGGATCAAACCCAGGTCTCCTGCTTGGCAGGCAGATTCTTTACCATCTGAGCCACGAGAGAAGCCCAATTTAAATCCATATTTAAGCCTGATTTAAACAAACGTTGATGTGATCAATAGTAACTGATAGTTTGGGGGGAAATAAAAGAAAGCTGCACGCTCCTGGCCCCATGGCAAGCGGTGTGCACACAATAGGAACAAGTTCAGGCAAATCTTAGAGCTCTGAGCACTTTTCTGCTCTTTCTGCTGCTCCCTAAGCTCCAGTTGCAAAAGTATCACCTCACCCTTAAATTCCCAAACTGACCAAGTTTTATTAAATTCTCACAGTTTGACATTGAAATAGTCACTGTGATGAGGCCCAGCCTTGCATAGCTGGGGTGTGCTGTGCTGGGACACCTCAGGTTGCAGCTAAGCTAGTCTGTCCAGCCACATCATCCCCAGGGTCACACATCCCACCTGGCACCACACACCACACCACACACACAGAGCAGCTTGCTCCTTCTCAGAGCAGGCTCAGCCTGGGATGTCGCCCCTCCTTCCTGCTTCTAACCTTGGACAAATTACACCCTCAGGGCCTTTGCCATCCAGCCCTGAGGATGCCCACCCGCCACCTGTGTGCAGGCTGGGCCAGGTGGCTGTCCTGTGTGCGCCCGGACACTCAACTACTTAACAACTTACAGAGTAACTGTCTATTCCCACAGCTGTCTGATTATTCAATAGAAGGATGTAGGATGTACCTAGGGCTTCCCTCGTGGCTCAGACCATAGAGAATCCACCTGCAATGTTGGACACCTGAGTTCAGTGGCTGGGTTGGGAAGATCCCTGGAGGAGGGCATGGCAACCCACTCCAGTATTCTTGCCTGGAGAATCCTCATGGACAGAGGAGCCTGGTGGGCTACAGTCCATGGGGTGGCAGAGAGCTGGACAGGACAGGGTGACTAAGCATAACACAGGATGTACTTAACCTTTCCATCCCTAGCTCCTGGCACACTGACTGACATAGATGAGCATTCTAGACATATTTGTTAAATGAATAACTGAATACTTGAGGACAGAAATGGATATTTATTTAGGAGTATTTCTAGAAGTTTCCTGAGAGCCGCAGAACTCCTTTCAGCTGAATTTTTTATCTGTCTCCCTTCTGGATTCTGCACGTGTACCTGTGACATCCTAGCCAATCCCCTGTGTGTATGAATGAACTAGAGACACCCAGCAGGAAGGAGGGCTCAGTGTCACAGCAGAGTAGGGCGGGAAGGACAGAGCCTTCCACAAACAGCAAACAGGTTGTCCAACATTTTCTCATGAAACAGGGACTCTCTTATAGCTCATGTTGAGTTATTGGCAGAGCAAGTTTTTCTGATCTGCAGTAGTCGGTGAGGGGGCGGAGGGTGGGAAAAGCTGAGGACGGAAGAGCATCTGATTCCCCACATCCCTGCACAGTCACAGGGGGGCAGGTGGGACCCAGCACCTGCCAACCTCTCCACCCTCACCTCTCTGCATTCTCCACCTCACCCTTTCACTCTAGCCACCCTGCCATCACGTCAGCTCCAAAAGGGCACGAAGCTTTCTCCAGCCTCTGAGAACCAGAATATTGCTGCCATACCAGTAAACAGTCTGTCTGACAGTCTGACAGACTTTTATTTTTGGGGGCTCCAAAATCACTGCAGATGGTGACTGCAGCCATGAAATTAAAAGACGCTTACTCCTTGGGAGAAAAGCTATGATCAACCTAGAGAGCATATTAACAAGCAGAGACATTACTTTGCCAACAAAGGTCCGTCAAGTCAAGGCTATGGTTTTTCCAGTAGTCATGTATGGATGCGAGACTATAAAGAAAGCTGAGAGCCAAAGAATTGATGCTTTTGAACTGTGGTGTTGGAGGACTCTTGAGAGTCTCTTGGACTGCAAGGAGATCCAACCAGTCCATCCTAAAGGAAATCAGTCCTGAATATTCAATGAAAGGATTGATGCTGAAGCTGAAACTCCAATACTTTGGCTACCTGATGCAAAGAATGGACTCATTGGAAAAGACCCTGATTATGGGAAAGATTGAAGGTGGGAGGAAAAGGGGATGACAGAGGATGAGATGGTTGGATGGCATTACCGACTCAATGGATGTGAGTTTGAGCAAACTCTAGGAGTTAGTGACGGACAGGGAGGCCTGGCATGCTGCGGTCCATGTGGTTGCAAAGAGTTAGACACGACTGAGCAACTGAACTGAACTGAACTGAACCAGTAAACAAAGGGCGTTGCAGACATCCAGCCATCACATCACAGTGGCCCCAAGAGCGAGCTCCAAAGGAACTCTGAGTGGAGGCTAGATGCTTCCCCTCTTTGAATCACCAGACTGCAGCCACCCACCCCAGCCACCCACTGTGCACCCTGAGGAGACTCAGGATGAGAAAGCACAGGATACTGGCCCCAGAGAGCTGAGCAGTGTGTCAAAGGAATGGTTTCAGTGAGCCCAGACTCTTGCGTCTTCCCGCGCACAAACACTGCACTGCTTAACTTGAGACATCTGGTTTTCTTTTATTAATAGTTATGTTTGATCTTCTGACAAGGCCTTTTGTTGCAAAAACTCTTCTATATCCTGGCTGCCCTCACCCTTGCCTCTTGAGAGCAGTTTCTCAGTGTCAACTGAGATGCTGTGTCCCAGGCTTGACATTCTCAGGACATCTGCCGAATCAAACACAGCTCTCATCTTTGAGGTGCGCCCCGCCCTTTCTTTCAGTCGACTCCTCAGAGACTTGGCCTTTGCTGTGCTGTCCGCCTGCATGCCCCTCCCTGGCTCCTTTCTCTTTGGCACGGATGTCCCCTCCCCTGACGGGCCTCTCTAGCTGTCCTACCTAAGTCGGGGAGTCTCTTGTCTCCTGGTTTGGGTGATTTCCTTTCCAGCTCGTACCACCCACGAGCTTGTCCCTTTCCTTCTGTTTCAAGTCATCGCTGGACCCTCAGTACCAGGAAGGCAGAGCTGATGCTGTCTCACCCATCCTCAATTCTCAGGGCCGAGCCCAGGGCCTGGCACACACGTGTTCAATGTGTATGTCTGAATTGCACAACTGTCACTCTTCAGGCTTGTGACTCATGTCAGGAGCATCTTCTCCCTCAGTTGAAATCCACAGAGGGTACTCAGCCAGGCTAGGGTTTTCCCAGAAGCCCCCTCTTCACACTCTGAGTCAGAGATAGCAAGTTTGAAATTCTCTTCGACCATGTGGATGACGCAATTCCTGTTTTATAGATTCCATTGGATAAATACCTTAATGCCTTACACTTGTCTTTTCCCCCTTTTTGTATTTTTTAAATTCTATTTCCCCCTTGACATGGGCATTTTGATCATAACCTGATCTCACTTCTCCAAAAGAACTTTATTTTTATTTCCTTGTAGAGAATGCCCTTGTCCCTAGAAAGAGACTTTCATGATAAGCCCACGTGCGATTTCTGAGAAGTTACTCCCTAATGTGAAGTGTACTTTACAAGTGGCCAGAATGCCACAGTGTTAGCAAGCTTTGGTAGAGCTCAAGGCAGTATTTATCACTTATTCTTGCTTGAACTGCTGTTTCTAGCAGTGCTGCGTGTACTTAAGAAGCTACCAGAGTGAATGATAGGCGGTGGTGGTCGGTATGGATTAAGCTCATGCTATTGCTGGTTTAAATGACAGTAATTCCATGTTGATGGTCCAAATCCACGCCAGCCTCCTCTAACTTCTTGGGCATCTTACTTTCTAACACATGAGACTTCCTAAGATGGCATTTTCCCCCCAATACACTGAGTGCATACCATTATAAAGGAGCCTACACTCAGAGAGAAATTTGGCAGGTGAAATCCTTTTGCGAAGCCTGAAGGTCACTTTCTTGGATTCCCTCATCAATGCTTTTCTGCCGGGCAATGTGGTCAGCTCCTTGAACTACAGTGGCTTGCAAAAAGGTATTTCTATGTACAGCTGGTATAAAACCAGGAATGAAAGATTAACTTGTAAGTATGTGTGTGTATACAAAATGACAGTAGTTTATATTTATAAACACTGTAAGCTCGACGCTGAGCAATCTGCACACATTATTTCATTTAATCCTTGCAAATATTATGCCCAGCTCCAGATGAGAAAACACCCAGCTGTTAAGTGATGGGACTGGTATTTAACCCCAGGCAGCCTGATTTCAGTACCAAATATGCACACTTGTATGCACACAAACACACACACACACACACACACACCCCTACAACACACACATGTTTCATATATACATTCATACACTCTAGCATATTGTAAATGCTTAAGGAAAGGTTTCTGGATGCACACGTAACAATACTTTGTTAACCATGGGATCTTGGCCGAGTGTGAAATTGTGGTCAGTGCCTACTTGTTACCCTTGTTGTTCATTGTTCAGTTGCTAAGTCATGTCTGACTCTTTGCACCCCATGGACTGCAGCACACCAGGCTTCCCTATTCTTCACTATCTCCCACAGTCTGCTCAGACTTACGTCCACTGTGTCGATGACGCCATCCAAATGTCTCCTCCTCTGTCTCCCCCTTCTCTTCCTGCCCTCAATCTTTCCCAGCATTGGGGGTTTTACCAATGAGTTTGGCTCTTCATATCAGGTGGCCAAAGTATTGGAGCTTAGCTTCAGCATCAGTTCTTCCAGTGAGCATTCAGGGTTGATTTCCTTTAGGATTGATGGGTTTGATCTCCTTGCTCTCCAAGAGACTCTCAAGAGTCTTCTCCAGCGCCACAGTTGGAAAGCATCAATTCTTCGACCCTCAGCCTTCTTTATGGTCCAGCTCTCACATCCATACATGACTACTGGAGAAACCATAGCTTTCACTATATGGACCTTTGTCAGCAAACTGATGTTTATGCTTTTTAATATGCTGTCTAGGTTTGTCATAGCTTTTTTCCAAGGAGCAAGTGTCTTAGTTTTATGGCTGCAGTCATCATCTGCAGTGACTTTGGATCCACTCTTTGAATCATTTGAATCCTTTGAAACAAACAAGTATTACTCTTGTACTTAAAAAAACAAGTTACTGAATTTGCTGAATGTGTTTCCACTAGAAATGCTTATTGAGTCATTGAATGTTATAAGTAGCTTTTTTTTTTTTCTTTTGCCTTTGGAAAGAGAACTAGGAAAACTTGGTAAAATGAGAAAGCATACAGTTAATGGGGAACAACATCTTAAGACCATCTTGCTTTTCAGAACTTCAAAGACAGAGAAGTCCACAGACAACTTACACCTGCCCGTGAGGCACTGTCTCTTCCAGCTCATTCCCACGTCAAATCCATGAAACACAGGAGTGAGAGTACAAGAGAATCTGTTCCCAGGTTTTTCTTTCTTTTTTTAGTTTTCTTTAAACATTCTGACCTCCATAAATTCCTCTCCTAGGATGCAGGCTGCTTTCGAAGATGCTTATAGCACCACGGTACGATACCAAGTCCTGGGCTGGTATAGCTGTGGACACCATGAGACAAGCTCTTCGCCCCCGAAGGTGAACGCAGCAGGCACTCTGCTGTCAGCGCTGTATCTTGCATTTCCACATCACGTTGTTGTTTGTGCACTTTAATACTTCTTCCCTCACTGCTTAGTGAGCTCAGCTTTCCCCAGACTTGTCCTTGGCTTTCTCATTTGACTGTTTCTGAGCTCTGCCCTAGCTCCCTTCCTCGGTGTGGCCGCTTTTCCTCGTGTTTGGCCATTTGTGTGCTTCTGGAAAATGTCTTTTCGTAGCTTTTGTCCATTGTCCACTGGCTTGTCTTCTTCAATGCTTCACAGGCATTTTTACACAGTAAGGATATGAGTCATTGGGAATAGCAGTAATAATAGTAGATAAAGCAAACTGAATGCTACTCTGTGCCAGGCTCTTTGCTAAGCACCTTACACGCTGCACTGAATTTTCATTCTCATTTAAGAAACCGAGTCACAGAGAGGCAAGGCTGGCTAGTTCTCTTTCCAAAGGCAAAAGAAAAAAAAAAAAAGCTACTTATAACATTCAATGACTCAATAAGCATTTCTAGTGGAAACACATTCACATTCTAGCAGGCTAGCTTCCAGGCCAGTGCTCCAAATGTGTACTTAAGACTACTAAGGACCCCCTAGGCCTCCCACATGCCTTTTACACCCTTCTTCTGAGGTCTTTTCAGGGTGACAGCTTCCCTTTGAAATTCATAGCATACATTTTAAGGCTAATTGTATCTATTTTCAGGAATTCAGTTGTCCTAACACATAGATGACAGGCTTCCCAGGTGGCTCAGTGGTAAAGAATTCCCTTCCAGTGCAGACGTTGCAGAAGACGCAGGATTGATACCTGGGACGGGAAGATCCCCTGGAGGAGGATATGGCAACCTACTCCAGTATTCTTGCATGGAGAATTCCATGGACAGAGGAGCCTGGCGGGCTACAGTCCATGGGGTACAAAGAGTCAGACACGACTGAGTGACTGACACGTGGATGATACCCAAATCAAAACACCAGTGTCCACCCTTCTAGGTCCATGTATCTGTCTTCCAATGTCTCCTTCCAAAAATTCATCAGGAACTTCAGATTGAAGTGGCAGTAAATCAGATCCCTAAGTTAAAGGGTGGTCTCAAAGACCAATGAGGTTGCAAGGGCTTGGGCTCCAGAAAACCCAAGATTTGAATTTAGACTCATGGCCCAAGGGCTCATGACAGCAGCACATAAGGCCTAAAGTCATCTACACAATGAGAATAGTAATAATATCGACTTTGCTAGGTACCGGCAGGGAATGACTCAAGCAAAAGTCAAGCGAAAGCGAAAGTCATTCAGTCTGTCCAACTCTTTGTGACCCCATGGACTGTATAGTCCATGTAATTCTCCAGGCCTTTCCCTTCTCCGGGGGAATCTTCCCAACCCAGGGATCGAATCCAGGTCTCCCTCGCTGCAGGCAGATTCTTTACCAGCTGAGCCACAATATTTCTGGGCATGGAACAACAAATGTTAGCTTTCCCCCCCCCTGAAGACCTGTTCTTCCTCCTGGTTTCTGCATTGCATGGGGCACCCAGTTCTTCAATATGGTAACTAGTGGTCCTCGAAATGGCTAGAGCCCAACCTCCAGAGTGGCTTCAGGTCAAACTCTGGTTCTACCAGTTTCCTGCTGTCAAATTAATTCTCCAAGGTTCAGTGTACTCAGGCGTGAAATGGACTAATGAGGGTAGCCAAGTGTGGGATTTGGGGGAGATTAAATGTTCCAGTCCATGGAAACTGCTTGCCACACAGTAAGTGGTGCGTTCATTCACTGGGAATTAATTGAGTACCTACTACGTGCCAGGCATATTCTAGGCACTGATGACCCAGCGGTGTACCGACCAGAGAACCTGTACACGGCCAGATGCTGTGTATTCCATTTGCGATCTGCTCAGCAGGAAATTCTTTGTAATTTTCCACGCGACTGCCTTTTTGTCTTGTTCTTACTTTTTAAACTTTGTGCTGGTCCCCACATGCTTTTTTTTTCTCTACGGTCCTAGACGAGTGTAAGAAAGGTTTTGAGAATCATGTGCCCATGTCCGCGATCTGGCCGACGCCAACCAGTCTGCGGATCAGAACATCACCCAGGGGTCTCTACTTGGGGCTCCTAGAGAAGGGGTGGGCGGAGGAAGATGCCAGGGGCTTGCGAGAGTGGCCAAAACGTCTCGAGACGACCGCCACCTCTAGATCTGCTCGGTACCAACCACCACGGTTCCGGAGGGGCCCGGCCTCCTGGGCCTCGCTCCGGGGCCCCCGCCTAAAGGAGGAAGAGGAGGAGACGCCGAGGCCGGATCCTCGCCGCGGCCCGGGGAAACGCGGCGCCAGACCCTCGCCTGCGAGCGCTCCCCCGCCCGGCCTCACCGCACTCCAGCTCGGCCCCGCCCCCGCCTCCCGGCCCCCGCGGCCCGCCAGTCCCCCAGCCTCCAGGCCTCAGCAGCTCGGCCCCGCCCCTCAAAGGTTCGGCTCCGCCCCCTGCTTTTTCCACCGAACGCAGGCCCCGCCCTACGACGTGACCACGCCCACCAAACAATCTCACCCCGCCTCCGCCTTTTGGCCACTTTCTAGGCCCCGCCCTCTCCGAGCTTGCCCCGCCCCCTGCCTGTCCGTACCCCGCCCCGCCTCCCGGCCCCCGCCGCTCGCCCCTCCCCCAGGCCCCAGGCCACATCCGCTCGGCTCCGCCCTCTGCTTCTTTCAGCCCCACGCCCTCCTCTCCGCCCCACGCCCTCCTCTCCACCGCCCCAGGCAGGCCCCGCCCCCCGCCATGACCACGCCCACCACTAATTCCCACCCCGCTCCCGCCTTTTGGCCGCTTTCTGGGCCCCGCCCCCTCCGAGCTCTCCCCGCCCCCTGCCCGCCCGCGCTCCGCCCCTGGCTCCGGGAGGCCCGGGCTAGGACCCGGTCGCCTGCTGGCCCTGGGCGTCGTCCCACCACTGTCTCTCCAGGGCGCTCGGCTCAGTCTCTGTCTCCTACCGCCCAAGGCGCCTCGCTCCGGCGCAGGACCACCCTTCCCCCGCGATCCCTTTTCAAGACCTCGCCGTCTTGACCCCGCCCGGGCCAGGAGACACCCCCGCCCCACCACTGCTGCCCGCTCCCTGGTCCCCGCCTCCCGCGCTCCGCCTCGCGCGCCCCGCGCCCCGCCTCGCACGCCCCGCCCCGGAGCGGGGACCACCCTCAGCCCTCCCAGGCGGGGGCCGAGAGCTCCCAGCACTCTCGGCGGTCCCGGCAACTAGCTGCTTCCGCGCGGTGGTTCCCGCGGATCGGCGCGCGGTGCCGGCCCGGGCGCGCTCCCAGACCGCGGGGAGAACCGCAGGAGCCCGCGGGACGCAATGCGAGCCAGGTAGGCAGGCTGCGCGCCCGGGCCGGCCCCTGCGGGCGGCTCCAGCCCCGTGCCCGGCCGCGCTCCCGCGGCGCCTTCTGGGGCTCGGCGGCTTTGCGCGCCTCGCGGGTGCCGATCGTTATCCCCCGCCGCCCGAGTTGGGGGATCCGGGGGTGCCCGGGCGCGGCTGGCGCCGGACGGCTTCGGGAAGCCTTGCGCGCCCCTCGTGCTTCCCGGGGACTCGGTCACCTCGGCGCAGGCTGGCCTGGCTCGGGGTTCCAGGAACCGAGCCGCACTTACGGCCCCCGCGTGAGCCCGGCAGATCCCCCTTCCCTGGTCCTAGCGAGGCCGGCCCTGAGAGGTGACCCTCCTCGGCGACTGTTCGCGTCCTCGGGGCGCTCGGCTCGGGGGGCCGTGGGTGCTCCGAGGTCTGGAGGCGCTGGGGCTTTCTCTGGCGCGGGTCCCGGGCGAAGGGAAGGGCGCTCAGTCCGGGGTTAAACTTATGACAATGCGTGTTTCAACTTCTTCCGAGACCCCCTCATTTTAGGATGGAAATAAGAATCCCGATTTCTGGCTTCGCCGTCCGGTGACCCACAGCCGCGAGGTGACAGCAGCGGCGGCGGCGGCGGCGGCGGCGGGCGGGCGGGCGGGGAAGACTGGCTGAGACGCACGTTGCTAAGTGGTGTTTCGCGGGAAGCCGGCTCCGCGATGCGTATTGGTGGTCTGTAGGACCCTATCCCTGGAGGCCGGCGGCTCCCAGCCCCGGCCGGCCGGGTAGCGAGGGGACCAGGCCGCTCTGGCCCTTCTCCGGGGGTGCTGGGCGGCCCCCGGTGCCGCCAGGGGGACGGCGGCCGGGCTTTCTGCGTGCGGAGAGGCCGGTGGAGCCTTACCGGTCAATGCGATTCAAAAAGGGAACCCGGGCAGGATGTTATCCGCGGTTTTCTTTCCAAGTTAGTGCAACTAGATCGGTACTGTGTGCTTTATTAGTAGTAAGAAGTTCACACATAACTTTTGTTCGGATCACAGAAACACTGTATTTTCTGGGTGGAAAGCACAGAAATATAAACAGTAAAACAGAAACCATCATTGATCCCACAGTTCCTACCGGCTTCAGTATTTACCTTCTTTGATATTCATATTGCACCCGCTTGCTGATCTAATCGGTAAGTTTAGATGTTGAACCTCTCTGACTAAATGAAAGCAATCCCTTTGTGAAGCTCTCCCCCTCCCCCCTTTTAAACCTGATTGTCTCTGAGCACCAAAGTTTGGGTGTCTGGACCTTGCTGCCTTCTCAGGCCCCGGGGGTCCCCTTTGTAGTGGGTGGTGTTTTCCATGCCTTCTGCAGGCCGGAGATGGAGAGAGAAGCCGGCAGTCAGCTAGACCACTGGCTCAGAGGAGATTGGCTGTGGTTTGGGTTCCTTGCCTTGTAAAAATGAAGGTAATGATTCTCAATCTGCTTCTCAGGGGCACCATAAAAATTAATGGGTGGTTTGCAAAGCATTTCGACATCCTTGCATCGACAGCGGCTGTACTTTGAGGGGCTAGGAAGCATTTCATTCGTGTCCTTTGCTTTCGTCATCAAATAAAACAGTCTACCTCCCACCTGGTCATCCCGACTAGGAGACGGGAGTGTCCAGTGGAGTCTGGAGAAGGTTCCCGGCTCCCTGCTCAGCACTGGCTTTCCAGGCCGAGTCCCTCAGGAAATGGGGCTTGGGAGGCTTGGAAGGAGACAGAACCCCCTTATCCGTCTCCCCTATCTGCTTTATGCACATGGGCAGATGCCCAGAGTGTAAGGGGGCTTTGGCATTAAAGCCCCAGGGTTCATAGGCCTGATGCCGAGGCCACGCTGATCTGAGAGGGAGCAGTTAGTTCTGGGGGAAGGACTCAGACAGTGAAAACCCTGGCTTCCTAGGCATTTGTTTTACGGCACTCTTGTTTACCAGATGAACAATGACCCGCTCAGATCTGTGGTGCCTGAGAAACTCCTGTGAGCTTTAATTTTTTTCCTGTTGTCCCAAGACTCTGGCACCATGCTTTAAGGAGCCTTTGAAAGCAATTGGGAGGGACTCGGATCATTTGTTAATTTCAGATACTAAAAGCTGGAGCCGGAGCCATCTGAGGTGCCACACAGGTTGGCTTTTGTTCCCCTGGCAAAGCAGCCGTGACGGAAGCGCCTCTCTGTGTAGCAGGTCTGGAGGGTTCCAGTTTGTCATTTGATAGTTTCATTTTTTTTTTAATTGTCACTCCCACCAACACTTTGTTCTGCCCAAGGGCTAGGAGCTGAGCACAGTCCAGACACAGGGGGCTTTCCGGAAGGACCCAGAAAGTGGGCTGGACGAGTTACTGATAAGTATCCTTCCAGGCTCCTGGACTCTTAGTGTTGTGCCCGGAATGTTCTCTGAGTTAGGAGGAAGGGGGAGTCCTGGATTTTCTCCTGTGCTGTTTGCTAACTCAATTTCTAGTCACCCAGCGGCCTGGAATTGTTTCCCTGCAGGCTGCTTCAACAGACTTTTTTCTCATTCTAATGGTACTGGTGTGATAATAAGATATGCTAATAGGAACGAGGTTGACGCCCCTGGGTCCTGGGAGGCCGCTCCCCTGTTTAAATCCTGGCTTCCGGGCCAGTTAAGTGTGGGAAGGATGTGTGCGCTTCCTTCTTGCAAGGCAGGAGGCCACCTGGCTTCCCTCAGCTTCTTAGGGGAGCCCTTGGCCCGAACAAGGTGAGAAGCCACTTCACTGGGCCCTGGCTGACCTTACCCCAGCTGGGGGCAAACCACCGTGGCTCCCTGTTTGAGGAAACAGGCTTGTGTGTGCCTTGTGGGGTTGGGGCCAGCCACGTGGGTTTTCTTTAGCTTGGTTCTTTTCAAATTCAACACCTGAATTGGGCCACGTTGCAATTTTTCTCCTGAGAATTGGAGTCAGTCCCCTGAGATGTGTTTCCTAAGGCCCTGGAGATGAGCACTGGGACTGCTTTGTCCTGAGGGCACCGCCTGACAGCCAGGAACTGGGCAGCTAAATAGACTTTACCCTGACCTCAGGGCCAGGAGGGGAGCCCGGAGCAGTCCAGTGTTGACACTCAGCTTTCTGCAAGCTGGATCCTGCCTCCCCGCTGCTTGCACAATAGAAGCCCCTCATTCTGCCTTCACCCTCCAGGGAGAGAGTGACAGAAAAAATAATTCAGCAAGCCCCTAAACACCCAGCTACTTACCAGGGTCTTCCAGGAAGCCTGAGCCTGCTTCTCCATGGGCCCTGCGGGCATCGTGTGTTACTGGACAGCATCTGATGCATTCAGGACCAGAGTCTGGGGGAAGGATGTTGATACAAGAGTGTGTGATGTGATTCTAGGAAGGGTGAAATTCTTTACAGTTCATCACTGCCTCCCATCTGCCAAGTGTACAAAATATCTTCCCAAACCACTGGTAAGCAAATATGGACTTGTAAGTTGAGATTTGGGGTGTTGTAATGTGGATCCCTTGGGCTTCCCAGATGGCACGGTGGTAAAGAATCTGCCTGCCAATGCAGGAGACACAGGTTCGATCCCTGGGTGCCATCTCTGGGTCAGGAAGATCCCCCTGGAGGAGGAAACGGCAACCCACTCCAATATTCTCACCTGGGAGATTGCGTGGATGGAGAAGCCTGGCACGCTACAGTCCATGGGATCACAGAGCCGGACACACCTGAGCACAAAACAGGGATTGCTTGCTAAGGGTTTGTGATGGACCTGATCCAGCATGCAGACTTTAAAATCCTCACAGAAACTGTGAGGGTTTCCCTTTTACAGGAAAACTACCAGAACTGAAGTCGCTCCTCCAGCCTTATTGTCCAGTAAGTACTCGAGCTGGGATTTAAACCCGTACCTGCCTGAATCCAGAGCTCTTCATCACATCTCCCCGCGTGCCTAAATGAAAGAAACAAGTCACACCTTCGGGAGCGTGAAGACACAGGCATGGAAATAGCAGAGTGCCTACCTCCTTTAGACAGTGATAACAAAAAGGTGGTGAAATCTTCAAAACCTGAGAAATCTTTGCAGCCTAAATGGAAGGCAATGCGTTTGCACCTTTGTCCCCCAGAGGGCCATGCCCTTGCACCCTGTCTACAAGGTAAAGTTTGAGGTATTTGGAAGATGGTGATTTTGAAGTTGGGGACAGCTCAGAATCTGCTCTGAAGTTTGTCCTTGTACCATGAAAAGAGGGTATTCTGGGCAGATGGGGTCACTAGAATAAGATTAAGATTATAGGAAGGCTGTTGAGTAAATGTAAGATAAGTTCCACCTTCCACTGTACAATCAAATAAAGGAGACACTAATGAGATTAGTCTTATCTGCTCCATGAAGCCTCGTCTTCAGGGAACTCTGAGCTGATGCCTGGTAGTCCAGCTCTTCTGAACCAATTGAAAAGAATCCTTTCCGTGAAAGAGTTTTTGTGGTTCCAAATTCTTATTAAATCACCTTCTCCACTCTCCCGCCCCTTCCCTGTTCTCCCAGCCTGCTTCACTGAGGAAAACGCTGCCCCATTCTCATGAAACAGGGAAGCTTGCTAAGGTCTGCAGGCATAAAAGGAATTTAAATGTTTCCTTGGTCTCTGAGCCTGAAGTGTGCTGGTCAGCTTGCTCTCAGGGGAGAAACAAAGAGCCTTGATGCAAGCATCTGCCAACTGCCCTCGTGTACATCCTGCCTCCATGGCTGAGTTCAAGCTGCCAGTTGGGTCTGGCAATATTATTATGAAGTATCTGAAGATCTGTGTAGCCAGGAAGAGTGGGCTCCAGCTTGCCTTTCATTGCACTGAGCTCACCAGCCCAGCCCCCTTGTACAATGGGTGAAATGGTTACCTGGCTTCTGCTTGGACCATGGCTGCCCGGGAGCTATATGTTCTGAAAGGATTTGGATGTCGCTCAGTAGCCTAATTTGACCATCAGGAGCCGAGTGCTTCTAAACTCAAGGCTCCTATGTGTATGCGTGTGCACACAGTCATGTCCCTGTGGACTGTAGCCTACCAGGCTCCTCTGTCCATGGCAGTTCTCCAGGCAAGAATACTGGAGTGGGTTGCCATTTCCAGGGGATCTTCCTGACCCAGGGATCAAACCCACATCTCCTCCACTGGCAGGCAGATTCTTCACCTCTAGTGCCACCTGGGAAACTTTAAAAGCTCCCCAGTGGAATCAGCTGGAGAAGGCAATGGCACCCCACTCCAGTACTCTCGCCTGGAAAATCCCATGGACAGAGGATCCTGGTGGGCTGCAGTCCGTGGGGTCGGACACGACTGAGCGCCTTCACTTTCACTTCCCACTTTCATGCATTGGAGAAGGAAATGGCAACCCACTCCAGTGTTCTTGCCTGGAGAATCCCAGGGATGGCGGAGCCTGGTGGGCTGCCGTCTATGGGGTCGTACAGAGTCAGACACGACTGAAGCGACTTAGAAGCAGCAGCAGTGGAATCAGCAGTCTGATGTGTGTCCAGGATTGAACTCCACCAAGGTAGGGAATTTGTATAAGAAGGAAACTAGGGACTAGGAGTGGTCAACTCTGTTTTTGAAACCAAGGAGTTGAACCGTGTGGAGTAAGGGAGACAGAGCTGGCATCCACAGGGCCTTCCTAGGATCGTACGAGGGGAGAAGGGAGAAACTCGATGGCTGAGGGCCCTTTAAGAGTCTGAGCTTGGTTGCACATAAGCTGATTACTTTTTCGCTATCATAATTAGCAGTCAAATTATTTAAAATGTAAGTGCTTCCTTGAGAGGCAGCAAGCGCGTGGGAAGGAGATGGGCTGAGCCAGGCTTGTGAGCAGCTTGGGACCAGGAAGGGGCCACCAGGCCTGAGACGCAGGCTCAAGGAGACATCTGTCTCGTGTGATACAAACGCAGGGTCAGGGAGCGGCTGTGTGAGAGGGGCTGGCTGGAGGCTCACTTCCTTAGAGTCGAACCATCACCCTGGAAGAGCTCACTGCAGACTTGAGTGGGGAGCAGGCCTGGGAGCACCCCTCTCAGTCACTCCATGATGACAAGGCACCCAGGAGGAGGTTGGGATGTGGAGGAAGGGGTCTGGGAGCCCAGCACAAACAGGACAATTCTGGGTCATGAATGATCAGAGAAGTAACACCTGGAAGACCAGGGGCCCCTGGTTTGGTTTGTTAGGACCGTGTGATTGTGCTCCTGAGGAAGATTCTAGAAAACCAAGGACGAGACATGTAGCCCACAGACACTGAGTGTTAGTGTCATTTGAGGATGTCAAGGCAGGAAGGACCTGGAATTATGTCAGAGGGGCTGGGATGCTGAGGCTGTGGAGGCCTGGTGGGGGCGCTGAAGGGAGGGGGGTAGGACCAGCACAGAGTGATGGAGGTCCAATGAGGGGGTGAGTGGCCCCGGGGACTGTGAGGGCAAGAGGTGGGTGTGAGAGGTTGTCATGGGGACTAACTCTTTAAAAGACTCCCCCTCACGCCCTCCTCCATGCCTTTTCATGTTGCACATCTGCAGCTTGTTTTACCAGCCTTTTTTGGGGTAAGGGGGACTGTCCTCATTTGTCTCCAAGACCCTGCTCCCTGAGTCTCCTCAGGGAAGCCTTTTCTGACTGCTGAGGTCAGGAGCTGACCGCTGCTTCCTTGCTGTCATCCCCCTGGGCGGGGCTCTGCTGGACAAGGGGCTGCACTTTCTTTTTCTTCGCATCCTTGCTGTACAGACAGCGCATCCTGTGAACCAGGAGGGAGCAGGGTGGAGACCAGGGCAGTGATTGCCCTATAGCCATGAAGTAGCGATACTGCTGGTCTCTTCTTATCTTCACAGCTAAAAATTATACCAGAGGAGGAAAGCAATTCCTTTGAATAATAATCAACTGACTTGAAATGCTGCCCAGCAGTCCCTTCACAGCTCTGCCCTTTGCCATCTCACTTACCCCAACTTCCTGCCTTTGTTTACCTGTTCGTGCTATCACCCTTTTGGAAAGGATTTTTAATTTTTATAACTTTAGGACGCAGGAAGGTACAGCTCTTCCTCGACTTCAGATGAGGTTATGTACTGATAAATCCATTGTATGCCGAACATATTGAAAATGCATTTAATACATCTAAGCTCCCCAGAGTCGTACCTTAACCTTCCCTAACTTCAGCATGCTCTGAACACTGTTAGCCCACAGTTGGGCAGAGTCATCAAACACAAAGCCTGTTGGGTAATGAAGTGTTGAATAGCTCACATAATTGATTGAATATGGTACTGAAAATGAAAGACAGAATGATTGGGTGCAGAATGGTTTTGTGTCTGTTCTTGGCCCCAGTGGTCACACTCTGCCCTGCCCAGCATCACGGAAGACTGTGAGACCCACATACACTAGCCTCAGAAAAGAGCGGAATTGAAAATCTGAAGTCCTGTTTCTACTGAGTGCATGTTGCTTTCACAGTCTGGTAAAGTCAAGAGATGTAAGTCAGGTGCGCACGCCTGTGCTTAGTCACTGAGTCACATCAGACTCTTTGGGATCATAAACTGTAGCCTGCCAGGCTCCTATCCATGGGATTTCCTGGCGAAAATATTGGAGGGGGTTGCCATTCCCTTCTCCAGGGGATCTTCCCGGCCCAGGGATCAACTCCCATCTCCTGCCCTGGTAGGCAGATTTCTTTACCACTGAGCCAGCTTGTTCAGTCACTAAGTCGTGTCTGACTCTTTGCGATCTCATGGACTGCAGCCTGCCAGGCTGCCCTGTCCTTCACCACCTCCCGGAGTTTGCTCACACTTATGTCCAGTGAGTCGGTAATAACATCCAATAAGTCAGGGACCATCTGTAAATGGAATGTGTGAAAAATGCAGCTTCGTTTAAACATTCGAAAATTACCCTGAGAATCGTTGCTTTGACAAGTGGTGTCAGATGTTTGTTGTGTGTCCCTTAGAGAAGTGGAAAATAAAACCTCGCGTTTGAATTTAACTGGGGATGATGGCTGGAGTCACTGTTCTGCATATAACAGTTCGTGTCAAGCTCTGGGCCAGGCCTGTGAGCCAGGGCCTCTCCGAGCAGCAGGTGGGGGTGACGACAATGGTAGAAAGAGTCAGCTGCTCTGGTCCGCTCTCCCTTTCCCTCCCTGTCATCCTGGCCCAAATCTCCTCTGGCAGAAGTTGTGGGTTTTTTCGCCCTTGTGGCTTTAGAAATCAGTGTTTATGACATCTTAAGGAGGGAAACTTTATTCTGGTTTTGTGCTGGTCCGCAGCCATTAGGCTATTTCACCTTTCTGTCCTGGATTAGGAGACCGAAGTTTCCCATTTTGATCACATGTTTCTTTTCGGTCAGTCAAATATGAAACAGTCTGATTTGCACAACTGAAAGTCATCAGGGGAGATTCAGAAATGAAGTGATTGACCATCCATCATGTTCTCCTAAACACTGTTTTTTGTTCCTGAGGCCATTGTCAGGGCAGACTGGAATGTGACAAGTTCCTTTTCTCAGGCGTGTCTCCAGTGGTCTTTGTTGAGATCTATTTTATCCTGGGTGATGTCATGAGCTTCCAAATCCCACACACCTGTCTGTGTTTGCATCTTTGACTTCTGTTTGCTTCTGGCTTTGACCTTGGACAAATTTTTTGACTTCTTTGAAGCTAGGCTTTCTCACCTGTAAAGCGGTGTTGGTGCCACTTAACTTCCCTGTCTGGGAGATTCTCATGTGGAGAAATGGACCTTACTGCATCACCCTCTCTTGTGCTTTGAGCCCCATACCTGTCCTGGGGAGGTTTTCATGACTGTGGCCTTTGGGGTCTTGTGCACACTTGCAGATTTTTTTTTTAAATGTTAAGTAGAGATTTTGTGTGATGCCTCACCATCTGAATTAAACAGGAGTGCAGGGGTTTGATATTATTTAGATATTCAGTCTGATGTTTAAAGAATGTGTTTCCATTGTAAGTATTGATATTTAAAGATAATGGTAAGTGGCTAAGGATTAGAATCCCCAGTCTTTGCTCTGTCTCTGAAATTCCTGGTGCAGGAAGAGAGGTGAGGGATGGGGTCAGCAAGTTTCACTCCAGTCTGAAACCTGGAGTGGAGAATGGTCCTGGCTTGTAGACTGGGGGCCCCAGCAGCCAGTGGCTGCTCTGTGCCTCTTGCAAGAAGGCCTGACATGTCCTCTCTACCTTGGGGGATCAGGGAGGGAGGTGAAGCATCTAGTGTTCAACAGACATCTTTTCTAGATATATGAATTGTTTCAGGAAGAGTCTTTTGTGATTTTTCATTCTTAAAAAAACTGTGTCCACTTAAGGTTTTTTTTTCCCTTCCTCAAGTAATTATGTGTTCATTTTAGAAACGGTGTGTGTGTGTGTGTGTGTGTGTTTTAGTCACTTGATTGTGTCAAACTCTTTTTGACTCCATACACTATACTTCAGCAGGCTCCTCTGACCATGAGATTTCCCAGGTAAGAATTCTGGAGTGAGTTGCCATTCTGTTTTCCAAGGGATCTTGCCGACCCAGAGATCGAACCTGGGTCTCCTGCATTGCAGGCAGATTCTTTACCATCTGAGCCGTCATGGAGCCCCTTTAGAAACATTAGAAAATGCAAGAGAAGAAAAAAGTTCACAGTGGAATTCTGCCACTCAGGGTAACTGCTCTGGGCATTTTTGTGTGTTTCAGGTAATTTCACATGTAAACCTGCTGCTGCTAAGTCGCTTCAGTCTTGTCGACTCTGTGCGACCCATAGATGGCAGCCCACCAGACTCCCCCGTCCCTGGGATTCTCCAGGCAAGAACACTGGAGTGGGTTGCCATTTCCTTCTCCAGTGCATGAAAGTGAAAAGTGGAAAGTGAAAGTGAAGTTGTTCAGTCGTGTCCGACCCTCAGCGACCCCATGGACTGCAGCCTACCAGGCTCCTCCGTCCATGGGATTTTCCAGGCAAGAGTATTGGAGTGGGGTGCCATCACCTTCTCTGACATGTAAATCTAGATCCTTCCAAAAGCAACAAGATGGTGAAGTGGGAACTTGGTTTTTTGTTCACTAGATGCCTGACACATAGTTATCCTTCAGTTAGTCCTTCCCTGTTGAATGAATACGACACCTTTTACCAAAAAAATTGTTGATATACCTTCAGATCAATAAGTAGAGATTTGCATCCTCAGTTTTACTGTCAATCTCTTAGGGGATGCACCCTCTTAACAAGTCCTTGTTCATAGACAGTTTCCAAATTATAAAAGTTACTGCAGTGAACATCTTTCAAAACATGTAAGTTTTTTCTTCCAATGATTTTCTTTTCTTTTATTCTTAACTTCTATAAAGAACTTCTAACTTTATTAATGATTGGGTGAAGGTATAATTGAAGGAGGAAACAGCAACCCACTCCAGTATTCTTGCCTGGAGAATCCCATGGACAGATGAGCCTGGTGGGCTACAGTGTATGGGGTCACAGAGTCAGACACAGCTTAGCTACTGAGCACACACAAAGACATAATCGCTGCTCAGAAAAGCATGTGCAAAGGGAGTGGCATCCGGGAGAGTTTCTCTATCTGTTGAGTGAAACTTGGTGAACTTTGAGATCCGTCTCAGCCTCTCTGGCACTCCTTTGCAAGGAATTGATTTTTTTTTTAATTAATGTAATTATTTATTTGGCTGCACCGGGTCTTAGTTGCCGTACTCGGGATCTTGAGTTTCAGCATGTGGAACCCAGTTCCCTGACCAGGAATTGAACCCAGGTCCTCTGCATCAGGAGCCCAGATTCTTAGCCACTGGAGCACCGGGGAATTCCTGGGGAACTGATTTCTGACCGACCGGGTGCTCACTCTACCTTGTGAGTTTTGGCAGGCAGGGGCTGGGAGTGCTTATCACGGTTTTAGGGAATGTACATGCATGCCAGTTTCAGAAACAGTACCATATGGGGACGTCGTGTGTCCTGAAGCCCGGGAAATGTTTCTGTTGGACATCTTCAGGGCCCTCTCCCCGCTGGAAAGGGAAGCGGCTGATGTGCATGCATTCGGCTTCAGGAGCTGCCACTTGGAGCTCCCCAGGCTCCTGTCGCTATGGACCTCAGGAGTGATCCGTGGGGCTGTCTGCGTCCCTTGGGGAGCTATGACCTGACGGACTGCCCTTTGATCTAGCACACGGTGATGGCGCAGACTTGATTTCTGAGACCTGTGGGTTCATTAAGGGCAGAAAGTACTTAATACCTTCCACTGATGGTAAGGCCGTAATTTTGATTTCTAGCTGTGGTCTGGCGTCACAGCACTTCTTCCTTCTGGCAGGAGGGGGATGCTGAGTTATGGGCGGGATATTGGTTGGCCCGTGTCCTGAGCGTGGTTTGCGGGGGACCTGGCTGCCTCCTCTGTCTTGGCGCCCGGGTTCCCGTGAGTCATTGTCCACTCAGCGTAAGATGAGGCGGCACTTTTCAGGCTGGCCGGGAGGCAGGAGGACTGCTCTTTCATGCTGGTTATTTGTCCTGGCTGCCAGGCCCACCTCATGGAGTTTGAGGGGGTGGGGAGCCCCTAGATCGGGCTTGAGAACCAGGCCCTCTTGTAACTCATGCATTTCCTCCCTCACTGTGAGCCAGATTGATGAGGGGGTGGGGATGGAGGGGATGGAAAGTCCACCAGGGACAGCCTCTGTGCCGGGAATTGGCTGCCAGTGTCCCAGGAGAAGAGGTCAGGACTCCCCAGGTGTGCTGGAGGTCAGGACTGGCTCCCCACAGAAGCCCTGCTAAGTGGGGGCCCCAAAGGAATTGAGTGGGAGCCCAACGGATACTTATGTGTGGCGGGCAGTTGGGTGAATGCCAGGAACTAATAGAGGTGCTAGTTTTCTGGGAGCATGCAGAGAGGATGGGAAACGCGGGTGGCAGGCGTCTGGAAGGGTGGGTCCTTCAGGTCATCAGTCGGCTTTGAACTTTTATCTCAGGCCACCGGGAAGATGATGACAAGGAACCTGACTTGCAAGGGGTCCAGAAGCTGAGCAGATGACCATGCCTCCCTGCTCACATCCGTGATCCCCCGTAGCTACCTGGGGGTCCCCTCCTGTTGCTCCACTCTGCAACCCACGGGGGGAGCCATGCCCTTCTGACCTACTGTGAGAGTATCGTAGAATCATCCGGATGTTTAAACGACCACCCTGGACAGTTTTAAGAGTGACCTTCGTTACCCAAATGACACTTGGCAACTGGGCCTGCTGTCAGATTATCGAGTCGTAGCATCTCGTGTTCCAGAAAGGAGAAGGTGCGGATCAAGATGCAGAGGCTGCTTGGATAAAACGACGTGGGAGGGGCCCGGTGAGACAGATCCAAGTGCCCCGCCCTGGTCAGTGGAGTCCCTGGCCGTTTCTGAGCATGGCTGTCCCCCTCAACCCCGCGCTCACCAGGCCTGGCAGTCATTCCCCTCCACGGCCCCCTTCTCCGCCCCCCTTGAGTTGGTAGCCACAAAGGTGCGGCTTTGCTGGCCTTCCAGAAGATTTCTGTGTTTGACCCAAATTCACCTGGCTAATCCTGTGTCTACTTTCGGGGAAAAACTTCAGTCCCACCTTCTGCGCCAGTCAGACAACCCACTGTTCATCACGCCCTCAGAGTAAAGCCATTCCTTTATCAAGGTGAAAAGGGACAGAACTAAAAGCTGGACAATGATGTCATAAATAACACTTTTTTTTGGTCACTAGTGAAATTGTCAAGAAATTGGCCGCTTGCTAAATGGAGGGTCTGATGATTATTCTGGGAAGAAGCAGGGCTATTTTGATGAGCAGGAACACGCAGAGCAGAGGGTGACTCCCATGGGGACTGAGTGTTGGAGGGTTGTTAGTAACAGGTGGGCAAGGCATTCAGGACAAAGTGTCGATTTATGGCTTAGCAGACCACTGTAAATTAGGCATTATGGGAAAATCTTGAGCGAGTGTGACTTTGAATATGTCAGGTTGCTTGCGGTTGTCCTTTGCCTTCAGGTTTTACTGCTGGGAATTGCAAATAGACAGCTCCGTAGAGCTTGCACACCAGGCTAGCCGGAGTGTACAGAAGTGGTTTGGGTGTGAAAACTGATGGGCCGGTCTGGGGTGGTCATCTCCCCATTCACCTGAAACCCCCTTTGTTGTCCTTAACAAAAAGAGTATACTGTAAATTTAACATGTTTGGGGGAGAAAGAGGAGAAAAGGCAGCTGATATTTGTCAAACAGATAGAGGCATTCAGTATAACAGGTGCCCTCACTTTTAATATATAAGATCCTTCTAAAAGCCAGCAGATTTCCCTGGTGGCTCAGATGGTAAAGCGTCTGTCTGCAATGCAGGAGATCTGGGTTCAATCCTTGGGTTGGGAAGATCCCCTGGAGAAGGAAATGGCAACCCACTCCAGTACTCTTGCCTGGAAAATTCCGTGGATGGAGGGGCCTGGCTGGCTATAGTCCATGGGGTCGCAAAGAGTTGGACATGACTGAGCGACTTCACTTCTTCTAAAAGCCAGCAGGGTAGGTGGCTTTGCTCACATCTTCCAATGATGAAACCGGAGCCAAAGAGGGTAATTATTGTGTCCCTGGACACAGGGAGTATCCAAAAACCCAAGGGAGTAAGCTGTTGTATGTCGTCCTCATGCCTGGATATTATCCAAGAGGGTTATTTATCCAAAGCATGAATGCCAGGCTCTGCATGCAGCTGTTCAGTTGTGGAAACGTACACTGTTAGAGTGGGAGGATTAAGTGCATTGAAAATGACCCCAAACCAGACATTGCCCTGGAAGACGTTCGTTCACCAGCACCTGTCAGATCAGCCGTGCTAGCGTTCTCACCTGGACCCCACGTGGCGCACTGCTCGCTTCCCACCCACTTGAGCTCGTCCTAGACCCCGGCATCGTGTAGTAGCAACTCTTGCCTCACATCCTGCATTTGAGGATGCCTGTGCCTTGACCCCCACTTAGCTTCCTTTGAGTTACAAGAATACTCAGAAACTTCAGAAATAAGTTCTTTTCGTTGATGGCAAGTAGTGCTGGAAATCCCATGGACAGAGGAGCCCTGGCGCGCTGTAGTCCCTGGGGTCGCAAAGAGTCCGACACGACTTAGCAACTGAATCCGAGACTCTAATTAGCCCTTATATGTTCAGCTAAGAACTAGTGCAGTAGGGGAACCTCTCACGGGCTTGGTGCCCCTGGTTTTCCTGCCTGCCACCCACGGAGGAGCCCCACTAGACTTCCCTCCGTCAGGTGAGGGCACCATCTGGTCCCCTGTGACCCATCTGAGCACAGCTGAGGGAGGGGAAGGTGGGCTACGGTCCACCAGCAGGTCTGGGGCTCTGGTTATCTTGGTGATGACTGATGGAATGTCCCAGTGCTTGATCTCAAGAGGGAATTTTTGAAAGTAGCAACATCAGTAGTACCACTGGTGGTGGTTACAGTTGTTTTTCTGGGATGGGACATCCCAAGGAGCCACCTGAGTGCCTGGAGCCAGGTGAACCCCAGTGCCATCCCTGTTGTTTTTTTCCAAGGCATCTCTTCTTTTAATTTTAAAATACTCTTTAACCCAAGAGTTCTTAAGTATTTAATTTTTTCCTTGTCTCTTTCCTCCTCTTCCTTCCTACTCAACTGGAGTCAGCGATGCCCTGTGCAGCTTTCTTCTTTAGGGGGTTTTGGGGTTTCCAGGTTGCTTCTCATGTTCGCAAACGCTCCTTGGATACTCGAGCGACAGCTGTGTTTTCTCCAGGACACGCACGTGAACGTGAATCAATCAGATTACGTTCATTGATTACGTTACGTTTCACGCGGTGGCCAGAAGGTGCTCTGGTCGCTGCGCTGTCAGAGTCAAGGGTCGGGCTCCGTTTCCCGACGGGACTGTGTTCCCTGGATCAACCCTAACAGCTTCTCTGTATATATGAGCTGTTCTGGCAGCTGATTGGATCTTTGCATCAATCAGGAAATGCTCTCCCGTATGTGTTCAGTGTTTGTGGCCTGAATTTTGCCTTTCTCATCGTGCTTTACTGTCTTCCCTCCGGGGTCATTTTCAGATGTGTGTCTCATGGAGTCTAAGTTTTTCTTCTTCCTGGGTCAGTGGTCCTTCCTGGACGTCTTATGTTGGTAACAATCATACGCTTGGTTCCGTCACTGCCTCTCCCATGAAGGGTTTGCTCCTTCTAGCCTCCCTTTGAGTGTGGTTTGGAAGCTAAATGACCTGAGAGCGTGGCCCTAGTTACCTTCATTGAAACGGAGGACATTTCGACGGGAAGTGCTTGGTGCGTGTCGAGAGCCGTGTAGGGACTCAGGCACTCTGCGGCTCCCCGGGCAGAGCGAGTGTTTCAGCCTAGATTCCTCCCCGGGTTCCCTCTCCCCAGGGCCCCGGGGCGCTGTGTTCCCCCGGTGATGAGGCGTCTGTGATGCTGCTGTGTTCTCTGTGGCGAGGTTTCTCTAATGAGTCGGGGTTTGCAGCCTTGAGTGTGTGGTTTGATTTTGTGTGCCTTGATGCTTAAGGACTTTCGGGGTCCCCCTCCCCAGCGTGCAGTCCCTTCTGTGTGCCCGGGCAGTTGTGTGTGTCACGTGGACTGTGGGCTTTGATGGGACCCCGCAGTCACGTGACCCTGGGCACTGGCCTCAGCTGTGCCTGGTATGGTTCTCTGGCCCGCGTCTGCCTGGGAGGCCGACCCCCTCCTGTTCTTCCCGCTCACCTGCTCATCCATGTGCTTTGCAGACACGCCTGGTGGCTTCAGTGCGCTAGACGCGGTTCAGCAGTGCCCTTTGCCCTTTGCCAAGAACTGAGAGCAGGAGCTGACCGTGCTTATTCTAGGCCTGCACACTTTCTAGGCCTTCCTGGTTTCACAGAGCAAGTCTGGCCTTTTCAGCCCAGCACTGGGTCTGGCAGGCTGTCCTTGAGCTTTCTGTCTCCAGCCTACCCTTTTCTGCACCGGCCCACTGGTCCCCGAGATGCCACATGGTGATGCCCCAGTGTGATGTGTATGGACCCTTCTCCACAGGCCTTGGGGATAAATGTCTCACAAGGACACTCACACACGGTGGCCCTGAATGTCTTCCTGTTTTTGTTCCAGCTACATTGGTTAGACATACTGGTGATCTGAAACTTAAAACATAAACATTCAAAAAACTTGGGGCTTCCCTTGTAGCTCAGTTGGTAAAGAATCTGCCTGCAGTGCAGGAGACCTGGGTTCCATCCCTGGGTTGGGAAGATCCCCTGGAGAAGGAAATGGCAACCCACTCCAGTATCCTTGCCTGGAAAATTTCATGGACAGAGGGGCCTGGAGGGCTGCAGTCCATGGGGTTGCAAAGACTCAGGCATGACTGAGCAACTAACACTTATATTATTCAAAAAACTAAGATCATGGCATAAAACTAAAGATTCAGAATACTAGGATCATGGCATCCGGTCCCATCACTTCACGGCAAATAGATGGAGAAACAATGGAAACAGTGACAGACTATTTTCTTGGGCTCCAAAATCACTGCAGATGCTGACTGCAGCCATAAACTTGCTCCTTGGAAGAAAAGCTATGACAAACCTAGACAGCATATTAAAAAGCAGAGACTGCCAACAAAGGTCCATCTAGTCAAAGCTATGGTTTTTCCAGTAGTCATGTATGGATGTGAGAGTTGGACTATAAAGAAAGCTGAGCAACGAAGAATTGATGCTTTTGAACTGTGGTGTTGGAGAAGACTCTTGAGAGTCCCTTGGACTGCAAGGAGATCCAACCCCAGTCCATTCTAAAGGAAATCAGTCCTGAATATTCATGGGAAGGACTGATGTTGAAGCTGAAGCTCCAATACTTTGGCCACCTGATGCGAAGAAGACCCTGATTATGGGAAAGATTGAAGACAGGAGGAGAAGGGGACAACAGAGGATGAGATGGTTGGATGGCATCATGGACTCGATGGACATGAGTTTGAGTAAACTCCTGGAGTTGGCGACGGACAGGGAGGCCTGGCGTGCTGCAGTCCATGGGGTTGCAAAGAGTCGGACACGACTGAGCGACTGAACTGAACTGAACATTGGTCAGAACAGCCACCATCACTGGTGACTGACCCGGACAGCATCCTTCCTTTGCTTCTGGACTTAAGGCAGGCCTTGGTGAGTCTGTGTACCTGGGCTGGGCGTCTCTCCTTCTCTGAGCATCAGATTCACCGGGAGGGTTGCAGTCTTGCTCGGGGCCCTCTGTTAGAGTCAGTCGACCTCAGGCTGAGCCCCTGCATCCTCAATTATAGAGGCACCCTAAATGACCCTCTGCGCAGCTTCAAGTGACCCCTTTGGAACCCATGTATTGAACAGTATGTTCCTCAGATGATGGTTTTTCAAAAATGTCAGTGTGCCTTACATTGTTTTGTTGTAAGAAAAGTACGTGCTTTTGTAATCATTCCAGATACTACTGTCGCCTGGAGAGAGGAGAGTGAGTCACTCTCCCCCACTGGGGCCGGCTGCATCTCTGCTTCTGACGACTCTCCCGGGGCGAATTCCATCAGGTTGTAGATTTTTCTTCGGACCTGTGTCACTCAGGGTTCCGCTTCTGTATCCCCAAGTGAGGTTTAGGTATAATTTCCCTTTTTGTTTATCACTTGGGGATCAAGATCACTTTTTGCCTCATAAAGCAACTGGCAAGGGGACTTTTTTTTTTTTTTTTTTTCTTTTGAGAAACTGCTTTAGACTTATCCTGAGTGGAATCAGGTGGCAATGGCAAGGATTTAGATGGTGTGTTGTGGCAGGGCACTGCCAGACACCAATTTCAGAAACTCTGTGAAGAAAACAAAATAGGCCACTGTATAGGACCTCCCTCTCTTTTTAGAAATTATTTAACTTGTAGTTTTTTAAAAACAACACATATAATGTAAAATTTACCATTTTGACAGTTTTTAAAATCATACAGTTGATTCATGTAAAGTGAATTCACATGGTTGTACAGCTGGTCTTCAAAACTTTTTCAGTTTCCCAAACTGAAACTTACCCAGTAAACCTTGCCCCGTTTCCCCTTCTCCTCTAGCACCAGCTGAGCACCGTCATTCCACTTTCCGTTTCTGTGGATTTGACTCTTTCCCATAGCCCATATAAGTGGAATCATATAGTACTTGTCTTTTCTTGTGACTGGCACTTATCTTACTTAGAATATCCCTCAGGTTTCACCCGGGTGGTAGCCTGTGACAGAACTCCTTCCTGTTTAAGGCTGAAGGACGTTCCGTTATATGGATGGACCACATTTTGTTTCCCACCCATCCATTCCTGGACCTTTGGCTTGCACCTCTTGGCGACTGTGAATGATGCTGCTGTGAACACAGGTGTGGGCAAGTCTCTCTCTGAGAAGCTGCTTTCACTTTTGGATAGATACCCAGAGGTGGGATTTCTTCTCATAGGGTAGTTTTGCTTTTGATTTTTTGAGAAACCCCCATACTCTGTTCCCCGGCGGTGGTACCAGTTTGCATCCGCACTGACTCCGCACAAGGGTTCCAGCCTCTCCATCCTCATCCACACTTGTGACTTTCTGATTTTTATACACAGCCAGCCTAAAGGGTGTGAGGTGACATCTCCTGGTTTTGAGTTGCATTTCCTTCTGATTAGCGGTATTGAGCATCTTTTCATATGCTTATTGGCTAGCCTGCCCTTTTTAAATGGCATTCGTTTGCTTAGATTTTTCTGTAAAGTGTTTCTGAGGAGGCTTTTTCTTCATACTCCTGGTAAGATGAAAACTCAAGTGAATTGATAGAGATTTCATGCTTTGACCCATGCAGGTGTGCTGGGGGAACTTATTTTTGAATAGACCATTTAGAAGGAGGAGCTCCTTGTGAAAAGGAGGATCGCTGCCTTCACTGTCCCCCGTCCCCTGCCTTCATCCCAGAAAGCCACTTGCCCCTTTGCAGGCTGTTTAAAGTGTTCAAGTGCGTTCTGATGAAGGACACCTGTAGAACATGGTTGTCACCCTGTCGATTTGAAATGTAAGAACTGAAGCCACTCAGTGTCTCTCGCTAGAGCTTCCCCGTGGCTCAGGCAGTCAAGAATCTGCCTGCAATGCAGGAGACCCGGCTTTGATCCCTAAGTTGGGAACATCCTCTGGAGAAGGGAATGGCCACCCCCTCCAGTATCCTTGCCTGGGAAATCCCATGGACAGAGGAGCCTGGCAGGCTACAGTCCTTGGGGTTGAAAAGAGTCAGACACAAGTGAGTGACTAACATACCATAGTATGCCTCTAAGGAGTGGAGGTCAGTTGTCTTTTCTGTTTGTTTCTAAGTGAAAAGTGAAAGTGTTAGTCACTCAGTCCTGTCTGACTCTTTGTGACCCCATGGGCTCGCCTAGCTCCTCGTCACTGGAATTCTCCAGGCAAGAGTACTGATGTGGGTAATCATTCCCTTCTCCAGGGGATCTTCCCAACCCACGGGTCACACCCAGGTCTCCTGCACTACAGGCAGAATCTTAACCATCCGAGCCACCAGAGAAACCCACCCACATAGAGTATGAGCCATTCTCGAAGCGCTTTCCCCAGTCTGGTTTGATAGGTGTGATTTGGAAAGTTAGGCTGATCCTTGCAGAAGAAATATTTACACTTATCTCAGTGGATGAGCTCCTCACCTGCCTGAGGGAAGGTCCTTTAGAAATTCAGGAAAGCCATGAACTTGATTCCACTTTGCTGCCCTTTATTTTTTTGAGCTCCAAAACCACTAAAGATGATGACTGCAGCCATGAAACTAAAAGATGCTTACTCCTTGGAAGAAAAGTTATGACCAACTTAGACAGCATATTAAAAAGCAGAGACATTACGTTGCCAACAAACGTCCATCTAGTCAAGGCTATGGTTTTTCCAGTAGCCATGTATGGATGTAAGAATTGGACTATAAAGAAAGCTGAGCACTGAAGGATTGATGCTTTTGAACTGTGGTGCTGGAGAAGACTCTTGAGAGTCCCTTGGACAGCAAGGAGATCCAACCAGTCCATCCTAAAGGAAATCAGTGCTGACTGTTCATTGGAAGGACTGATGTTGAAGCTGAAACTCCAATACTTTGGCCGCCTGATGCAAAGAGCTGACTCATTTGAAAAGACCCTGATGCTGGGAAAGATTGAATGTAGGAAGATAAGGGAAAAACAGGATGAGATGGTTGGATGGCATCACCGACTCAATGGACATGTGCTTGAAATAGCTCCGGGAGTTGGTGATGGACAAGGAGGCCTGGTGTGCTGCAGTCCATGGGATCGCAAAGAATTGGACATGACTGAGTGACCGAACTGAACTGAAAACGCACAGTATGTGGGGCGGGTGGAGTGGGTGGGCCTGTTGACACGCACCCTTGGCTGACAGTTATCCTGAAATGCAACTCGGGGTTTGCCAGTCCCCCTGGGAGCCCAGGAGTTCCTGGAATCTTTAGCTGGACTTGGCCCTGAGGCTCTTGCTTTGAGGGGTAGGCCCTTCTACTGCTCCGGGAGGCAGGAGCTCTGTTCCCACGCTGCAAGGTCCAGCCTCCTTAGCTCAGAAAGGGCGAGGGGTTTGAGCCCAGCCCAGCTGCTCTGTCTTCTCTCTGCCCCTCACCTTCCCTGTTCACAGGCAAGTGTTGGGGTCCCTTTTGGCTGCTGGGGGGGGAGGAAGGGCAGGAATTAGGTGGCTCTGAGTCGGTCTCTGCACCCACCCTGGGAAAGTAGTTCATCCTTAACTGTGCAGGCCCGCCGCGACACGTGGCGATTTATGATGGGGATAATTGTATAACTTGCCCGATTAGAGGCGCGTGTGGAGCTTGCCTGACTCATGGCTCAGCCCCGCCCGGGGAGCAGTCGAGCTGGCCCAGCCGGCAGCTGTCTGCAGCCCGAGGGGTTGGGGATGAGGCAGGCGGTGACTGGGGCGTGGTGGATCTCTCTGGATCGGCATGGCGCAGAGTTGGATGGACGGCATCCAGCAGCTCCATGCTGGAATGCTCTGCCCAGGGAAAGGAGTTTGGTTTGGGTTGAGTTGCTTTCCCCTAAACGGAGTCCTTCTGGCCTGTGAGCACTAGGGCAGCACCGTGCCCACGGCTGCTGCCCCTTCTCACTTTTCACAAATGGAGAAGCTTCCCCTGGGGAAGCTGAGCCACATCCCAGGGCCCACTGTGGCCGCCTTCCTCCCAGACATGGCCTGCCCCCAAGCCTGGGGCCCCCTTCCATCAGGGCCTGAATTCCATCCTGGAACAGCTGTCACCTGCCCTTGCCTGGAGACTCATGCCTGCCCCTAGAATCCTACCTGTGAAGCAGGCATTGTGAGCGTCTTCACTCAGCGTTAGGGGAAACCCGGGGGCACGAAGCAGTTCCCCTGAACTCTGAGGGTCAGAAATCAAACAAATGTGGTTTGACTCGGAGCACCCCCCTTCCCCCGACCACCTCCCCACTTCTCGTCCTGAACGAAGCTAAAAGGGGATGAGCTTCTTTCCTCCTGAGTCATCCTCGGGTGCCCTCCAGCCCAGCGTTTCCAAGTCCTGTGCAGATGGCCATCAGTTCTCCGAATTGACTGAGGACCCCAGAGCCCAGGAGTCCAGGGCTGAGTTCGGCGTCAGGGACGCTGCATGTCCTCCATACGGCTGGCATCTCCGAGGCTGGGGGCCGAGCTCTCACCCAGAGACCCCTCTGAAAGATGCCTGCAGACCCGGGGGACCTCCTCAGATAACCCATCCATCCCTGCAAGGGGTGGGGGGGGGGGCCCTGCTCACCTGGCCAGGTATTGCATAAAGGCCCGAGCGAGTGGTGTCTGGGCCCTTCTATAATTTTTTTTTTTTTTTTTTTTTTTTTAATAAATACAGGCCAGGTTATCACCTCTGTTTATCCAGCCTCTCAGGCTGTAACTTCCTATTGATGTTCTAGTCAGCGGACAGTTCTGAGTCTAACCTGAGTCCTTAGGAGGGCGGAAGGCAGAGTGTGTGACTGAGCAGCTTTTACGTACAGCTGCCTGCAGCCTTGTGCTCTTTCACTGTTGCTTGTTTTGTAATAAATAGAGGAGCTTATATTTATGCCCTTCCCACTGGCAGCAAAGAGGGAGGGAGTAGCCTGGAGAAGGGGGTTAGTAGAGGTCAGGCCAGGTGACCAAGGTCAACATCAACAGTGGCAAGCCGTGTGGACAGTATATGCCCTTGTGCGGGGTGAAGAGGGCACCTCCCCAGCCGCCTTCCTCCCCAGGATCCACAGCCCCAGTCTTCACCCTGGAAAGAAGCAGACACACCCCAGCTGAGGGGCAGTTACCCAATACCTGCCTGGTCTTGCTCAGAACCGTCAAGGTCACTGAAGACAAAGAGTGCCTATGGAATTGTCACGGTCCAGAGGAGCCTCAGGAGACAGGGCTGAATGTCGTGTGATATCTGGCAGGGATCCTGGGATGGAGAAAGGACATGAGAGAGAAACTCAGGGAATCTCAGGGCTTCCCTGGTGCCTTAGTGGTAA
Organism: Ovis aries; assembly: GCF_016772045.2. Lineage (NCBI taxonomy): Eukaryota > Metazoa > Chordata > Mammalia > Artiodactyla > Bovidae > Ovis > Ovis aries. Next base: position 6,123,694 of record NC_056054.1, on the reverse strand, counting down.
AGAGTCCACCTGCCAATGCAGGAGATGAGGGTTCGATCCCTGGGTCTGGAAGGTCCCCTGCAGAAGGAAATGACAGCTCCAGTACTCTTGCCTGGGAAATCCCATGGACGGAGGAGCCTCGTGGGCTACAGTCTCCGGGGTAGTAAAGGGTTGGACGTGACTGAGCCGCTAAACAACAACAGAAAGGGAATCTGAATATAGAGTGAACTGAACTAAAGGCCCGTCATCATTCATTGGCAAATGGGCCATCCTAATGGGAGATTTTAATAATAGGGAAGTCAGGTGTTGGTTGGCATATGGGGATGCCTTGTCTTATCTTGACAACTTTTCTATGCATCCAAATCCACTTTAAAAGGAAGTTTGTTTTAGAAAAGAGACAAGACGGTGGCAGGGAGGGCCGCTGGGAGGCAGGGCTGCCAGGGCGCGGCTCTCAGGCCCTTGGCTCTGGTTGGTATCTGCCGTCGGCGGTAACCGTGGCTGGAGTCCAGAGGGTGCTCTGCAGTGCGGGCCCGTGGTTTTGGGCGGCCCCCGCCAGGGAGGAACCCAGGCCCCCTCACCTTCTGCCAAGCGTGGTGCCCACCCCTCCAGGTCAGGCGCTGGCCTGTCTCCTCCAGTCAGCAGGCTCTTTGTTCTCTCCTGGAGTAGACTTTTAACAGTGAGCTGCTCTCCAGGTCAGCGAGGAAGCCAGCTTCCAAACACAAAGCACAGGTCAGCTCTGCCAGGTGAACTTGAACTTGAGAAAGGCAGCGGAGCAGCGGGAACAGTGGGGCTGTGTATAAACTGCCCTGCAATTCCGAGTCTGGAACATTAGGCTGGTGAGGAGGGGTGGTCGGGGTGGCTGAGGGCCCCAGTAATCCTGTTAGCGGAAGAGGGGATGAGTCGGTGAAGTTGTCTCTCCTCCGAAGGGGGCTGACTGCAGCATGCATGGCTGCATCGAGACATCCGCTCCTTCAGGCATCTTCTGCTGATGCCGAGTCAGCGCTGGGGGAGCAAGCACTGTGATGTGCCCTGCACCGGGAAAGTCACTGAGCGCACACACAGGCATGGAGGCTCCGGCCCCCGCACTTGAGCTTGTAATCTTCTTAGTCCAGAAGGCTTTCTTAGGGGACTCGGCTCCGGAACAGCATGGGGACAAATGTCTGTCTCCAGCTGGACCTGCCGTCCTCTGGCCAGTTTTCTGTGCCCAGGGATCGCCGGGGACAGGGGCAGTTCTGAGCAGCTCCTGGTGATGGGAGGAGGTTGCTGATGTGGGGACCGCACGCTGAGTGGCAGGGGGCCTCTGTCTGGGCTGAGATTCAGCTGGAAAGACACAAGGGGGCGTCAGGTGGGAGGAGCAGAGATGGCAGTCATCCTGGGTGGCCCTTATGTGCACACATTGGTTCCTCATCGCAGGGTAAATCCTGGAGCACTTATGTAGCGCCAACTGTAGGCCCCGAGCTTTTCTAAACGCTTCACACATACACTCCCCACAACAGCTTGTAGGTTGGGGGCCCTTTTTTTAGAGATGAAGGCAGGTCTGCTCCCAGCTCAAGGCCCTGCCAGTGGGAGGGCATGGGAGTGATGCTCCTGGGCCCCAGGCAGCCCACCCAGCCTGGCACCTCCTCGGGTGGGACAGCTGGAGTTTCCCAGCCAGTGTGTTTACACAGACAGGCATCACCCTAGAGCTTAGGGTCCCTGAGCTGGGCGAGCTCCTGGTGTTGGGAGCTTCTGGGGCCGCCCTTCTCTTGACAACTTCTGGACCCAGAGACTCCCGCGATGGACATAGAGCGGGGATGGCTGCTTCAGTGACCACCCCCACGCCCCACACCCGGGGACCACTTCCCTGCTGTCGGAGCTTTCCAGAAGGTTCTCTCTTCGTCACTCTTACCGCTCAGGTGCGCAGATCTGAGACTCTGCACGTTTGAGTTAACACCACCGCATTCCCCAGCCACCCTGGGAAGAAACCTCTCCAGATTCCTAATGTGCTCAAGGTGTGTTTGAGCCAACTCGTTTTCTGGTCCTTTTCAGCTCTTCCATGCAAGCAGGCTGTGCAGCTTGTGGGGCGGTTTTCTACAGCCGGCCTGATCTTTAGGTCCTGGGCATTCCCCGTGTCTCTCCTGGCCATGGGACAGGAGCCCCAGTGGCAGGGTGGCTGCCTTGCCATGGCCCTGGGGGCTTTGCTCCTGTAGCCAAGGGCAGCTTCGTCCCCTTCAGGCGATGTTCATGGTTTGCACTTTTTGCTTCTGTCGCTCCCTCTGGAAGTGCTTTGCACTCATTCAACAAATATTTGAGAGCCTGCTGCACCTGGGAGTATGGAGGGGGCAAAGGACAGAGTCCCAGGCACAGCCCACTTTCCATCCGTGGGCAGCAGTGCCCAGATACCCTTTCCCTAGGGCCCAGGCCGAGCTGGCATGCACTGGGCCGTGTGCTCACCGACCAGGGCTGCCCTGTACGCTGAACTCTGGCTGGGCCCCTGCGCTGCTGCCAGCCGCGGTCTCGCCCATCAGCCCGCGTAGAAGGTTTCTTTTGTTCGGTGCTATTGGCATGATTGAATCCATTGCTGTTGCCAAACAGGATGTGGTCTGGGTGACTCCCAGCTTCCAGCAATCGAAGGTTCTTGTTTTCCACTGCCTGGAGAGGGACAAACCCCATAACCACAGGGCGCTTCGGGGGCCCTGGGGGGAGCCCTGGGTTAATGAAGAGCCCAGCACGGCAGCGTCTGGGACCAGCATCTTTAATTGCATGGGAGGGAGGGGGAGAGGTGGGGCGATTTCTTACAGTCATAACCCAGCCCAGGAGGAGATGGCTTCCAGGTGAGGCTGGAGGCCTGTGGGTTTGGTTTGGGAGGAGGGTTTCTAGGTGGGGCCCTCCTTCCAGGTCACAGCTGGGCCACTTCTCTGCAGAGCAAGGAGATCGGGAAGGGGGCCGCCTTTTCCCCAGGCCTGCAGTGCCTGTCCTTACCATTCCACTGGGTTATCAGGGGGCCAGGCCATGTGGTTCCTAAATCTTCAATGCATGTGTGCGTGCGTGGTTGTGTCAACTCTCTGCAACCCAATGGACTGCAGCCTGCCAGGCTCCTCTGTCCATGGGATTCTCCAGGCAAGAATACGGGAGTGGGTTGCCACATCCTCCTCCAGGGCATCTTCCCGACCCGGGGATTGAACCTGCTTCTCTTAAGTCTCCTGCATTAGCAGATGTGTCCCTTACCATTAACACCACCTGGGAAGCTTGTAGATACAAATAACACTTAAATATTTGGGATGAATAGAAGATGGCAGAAACAGTGACCACTCATAGAGACTGGTATAGCTTCTCCCTTTCCATAGTTTTCCCCATTTTTTCTTGCTGGATTGTAGGAGTTCTTCGACTTTTCTGGAAAATAAGTCTTTCTTGGCTGTGAGCATTGCAAATATTGCCTCCTAGTTTACTTGCCCACACGTGCTTTAAAAATCCAATGAGGCACGTTCCGAATCCGTCCTGGCGGATAATTTACAGAACTGTTTTCCAAACGTTCCTCGTTCGGGCCGGTGTGTCCTTGGTCTCGGCCAAGGCATCGTGCCTGGGAGGTCATAGGTCCAGCTTATTGTGATGACCCGTCACTGCCTTCTCTCACTTTCTGTTCCCTTCATGGATCACCCGCAACCCTCCCCCCGCCCCGGGTCTGGGAGTGCTTTCCTGCACAAATCATTTTGGTTTCTTAGTCATTTTGGGGAAAATTAGTGAGTCAGCCCAGGACCTTGGGCCTGGGGCACAGCCCCTCCTGGCCAGGCAGCTTTAAATCTGCGTTTCTTTGTGGCCCCTGGAGGTGGGAGCTTTACTAAAGGAATGTGGGGTCTGGGGAGCCTGGATGCAGCCTGTTTAGAAGGAATGCATTCCTGGAGGAAGTTAAAATTAGAAAAAGCAGTTACACTTCCTGCCATTCAGCCGCAGTTGGCTGGTGTTTGTTTGCACAAGGATTCTTCTGGTAACAATCTGGGGTCGGTTTCTGGTGGAATATGACGGTGAAGTCATGGTTTGCGGGATGGAGGTGGTCCGTTTCCATGGTGATCTTTGTTGTTGAAGTCACTGCTTTGTTTGTGAATTCTTGGAGAATTGTGCCAGCATGGAAAAATAGTCTTGAAACAACTCCTTTTTATGGCTAGCAAAAAAGATTTTATTTTTTTTTGCGAAAGCTCTTGAATGGGAAGTTGATACTGCGGAGTGCATCTGTTTGTCAGTGAACCCTGGAAGGAGTGGACCTGGGCCCTTGCGGGGGCTTGGCTCCCCATCGCCCCGCCCCCTCGCAGGGAGGCCACCTCTCCTGGTGGTGAGGCTTGGACTTCTTGGGGAGCCCCCTGTGACTCTCTGACTTGCGTAGGTGGGGAGGGGGACATCCTCCCACGCCATCTCCAGGATTAGCAAATAAAAATACACTGCACCCTGCCGCGGTTGACTATTTGGAACATACTTAGGATAATAAAATTTTGTTGCGTATCTGAAATTTAGATTTAACAGGGTGTCCTAACACCCAGACCACATCTGGCTTTTCTCTGTGGTCCTCGGTCTTGCTCTCGTTGGTGCCTGAGCCCCTGCCAGGTGAGGAAGGGACATCGCCTGCTTCTTGCTGGTGGGCCCTGTGGCTTCTCCAGGCTAATCGCTAGGGGCTTGGACACTTCCTCTGGAAGGCGCTGGGCCGGCTGCTCTCACCTGCTGGCGGCGGGCTTTCAGTCTGGCAATCATGGTGCGTGCCGCCCGCGTTCCATGGATGGAGAACATGCAGGAGGTCTCGAGTTGCTCACGCACATCAGGGTCCTTCCGCCTCGTCACGCCACACCCAGAAGCTGGAGGGCACAGGGGAGCTGGCCCGTCATCTTCCCTGGAGAACAGATGTACTCATCAGAAGCTCATGTTCACAGAACCAGGGGCATCACCAGCCCACTTCACTGGCCTGCCCAGGAGTGCCATCCCTTTAGCGGAGGTAGGCAGCAAGCATGTCACCCAGACCCGGAGTCACAGGTCTCTTGGTGGGAGTTGTGGGCCACCACTGGACCTCGAAGGAAGAGGGGACATGTGTGCATAGGAGTTTTCTGGTGGGGGGCTCCCCTTGCCAGAGTGAAGGGAGGTGGCGTGGGTGCTAAGGAGGCCGGTGGGATGGGGCCACGCTGGGGAGAGCCCTGAGCTGGGGCAGGGATGCCTGGCCTCAGGTGGGCTGGTGCCAGGAGGGAGAAGGGCACTTTGTGTTCATGGGCAGGGGAACAGTCGCTGAAGGTGAGGGAGCCAGAGGATGGGTTCAGTGCAGATGCAGCTGGGACCATCTAGGGAACAGCTGATTGTTTGCTCCAAGATGGCCAGCAGATCATAGCGGGCAGGGGGGCTTCCTTTTATGTTCAGGCACCAGGTGCCACTGGTGGAGCTTCTTACCGTGCGCTCCGTGAAGCAGGAGGCAGGGCTGGGCGCAGCGCTGAGCACCACAGCTGTTTTCCTGCCTTGTGCTCCATACAGATACGCTTGTGAGAGACACAGGGCTGATTCCTTGGGGGATTCTATAGCAGTTCCCTGAGTGCTTGCTGCGTTCCAGGTGGACAGCGTGAGGTCTTTGCCTTCCAGGAGTCTTTCCTCTGGAGGGAGAGAAAGGAAATAAATGGATGATGAAGAGTGTTGGGAGTGATCATTGAAGCCGGGTAGCGGGATGGGCAGACAAGCTGTGCTGTTTTAAGAGGGAGTGTAGGCTCAGAGGCTTCCCAGGTGGCGCTAGTGGTAAAGAACCCACCTGCCAATTTAGGAGACACAAGAGAGGTGGGTTTGATCCCTGGGTTGGGAAGATCCCCTGGAGGAGGGCATGACAACCCACTCTAGTATTCTTCACCTGAGAAATCTCATGGACAGAGTTGCCTGGCGGACTATAGCTCATAGAGCTGCAAAGAGTCGAGTATGACTGAATCAACTTAGCACACACTCCCGTAGAAGGCTGACTGTCCCTTCCCGCCTGCCCCAGGGATCGTCATGTGGTAATTCCCAGAACCTATGAATGGTACTTCATAGAGTAAAAAGGACTTGGTGGCTGTGATAACTGAAGGGCCTTGGGATGACCCTGCCTACCTGGAGGGGCCCTGTGATGACAGTGTCGTTGTGAGGGAGGCGTGACTGCAGAGCAGAAGGTGATGGAGACAGAGATGGAGTGAGTGGGCTCTGAAGTTGGAGGAAGGGACCGTAAACCAGGAATCCAGGATGCCAGAAGGTGGGAAAGGCAGGGTCACAGATTCTCCCAGTAGAGCCTCCACAAGGCAGCAGGCCCAGCAATGCTTGACGTTTGCCCAGTGAAACTGGCTTCACATTTGTGCACTCCAGATGGTAAGAATAAATTGGTTTTAAGGCGCCAGGTTTGTGGCAGTTTGTGACAGTTCCTAAGACTGTCACATGCTTTCCCTAGGAAAGGAACATGGAAGCCCGGGGATTGAGGAGGTGATGTTTGAGCCAAGCCCAGGTGTAAATAAGAAACTTTCCCTGGTGGCTCAGATGGTAAAGAATCTGCCTGCAATGCAGGGGACCCGAGTTCAATCCCTGGATCGGGAAGATCCCCTAGAGAAGGGAATGGCAGCCCACTCCAATATTCTTGCTTGGAGAATCCCATGGACAGAGGAGCCTGGTGGGTTCTGTCCACAGGGTCGCAAAGAGTCAGACACGCCTGAGCGCCTAACACCTTCACTTCCTTATTTCAGGTATAAGGGATGGGAACCAGAGCTCATGATGTTTCAGAATGTGAGGGTGGGCTGCCCTGCTGATCTGTGGGCTGCGACCGTGGCGCCTGCCCTGGGATCCAGTCCCAGCTTCGAGTGAGCCCTGATGGCCCTCAGCCTGGACATGATCTGCAGTGAATTTATATGTTTTTAATGTAAAAATTTCATGGCTGCAGTCACCATCTGCAGTGATTTTGGAGCCCAGAAAAATAGTCTGACACTGTTTCCACTGTTTCCCCATCTATTTGCCATGAAGTGATGGGACCAGATGCCATGATCTTAGTTTTCTGAATGTTGAGCTTTAAGCCAACTTTTTCTCTCTCCTTTTTTACTTTCATCAAGAGGCTTTTTAGTTCCTCTTCACCTTCTGCCACAAGGGTGGTGTCATCTGCATATTTGGGGTTATTGATATTTCTCCCGGCAATCTTGATTCCAGCTTGTGCTTCTTCCAGGCCAGCATTTCTCATGATGTACTCTGCATATAAGTTAAATAAGCAGGATGACAATATACAGGCTTGACGTACTCCTTTTCCTATTTGGAGCCAGTCTGTTGTTCCATATCCAGTTCTAACTGTTGCTTTCTGACCTGCATATAGGTTTTCTCAAGAGGCAGGTCAGGTGGTCTGGTATTCCCATCTCTTTCAGAATTTTCCAGTTTATTGTGATCCACACAGTCAAAGTTATGACCAACCTAGACAGCATATTAACAAGCAGAGACATTACTTTGCCAACAAAGGTCCGTCTAGTCAAGGCTATGGTTTTTCCAGTGGTCATGTGTGGATGTGAAAGTTGGACTGTGAAAAAGCTGAGCACCAAAGAATTGATGCTTTTGAACTGTGGTGTTGGAGAGGACTCTTGAGAGTCCCACGGGCTGCAAGGAGATCCAACCAGTCCATCCTAAAGGAGATCAGTCCTGAGTGTTCATGGGAAGGACTGATGATGAAGCTAAAACTCCAATACTTTGGCCACGTGATGTGAAGAGCTGACTCGTTTGAAAAGACCCTGTTGCTGGGAAAGATTGAGGGCAGGAGGAGAAGGGGACGACAGAGAATGAGATGTTTGGATGGCATCACCGACTCAATGGACATGGGTTTGGGTGGACTCCAGGAGTTGGTGATGGACAGGGAGGCCTGGCATGCTGTGGTTCATGGGGTCACAAAGAGTTGGACATGACTAAGCGACTGAACTGAACTGAACCAGTTATAAAAATGTTAATTGCTTTTCTCCAGATTTAGCTGCGTGTATGTGTATCTTATTAATGGAACAGAATATTTCCTTGGCTTTCTAAATTGGGAGTTCCTAGTGATACAAAATAGCATGCTGGCTTTGGCCAGAACTGGCCAGAAATAATGCACCCATGTCACTCAGCTTCTGTCTTGGCCAAAAAAGGCCTAGTGGCCAAGTGCCAGCTTGACATTTGCCATCTCTTCTTGTTTGGGATCCCCAAGTGCAGAGCCCGAGGTGAGGGCTTGGGGATTGACATTTTGGGGAGAGGTGGTCCCCAGAAGCAGCAGTGGGGATGCAGGAGGGCGACATGAGGAAGTGAGGGAGGCAAGTACAAGGGGAGTCAGTGGGCTCATGGTCACTGTGACTGCTGGGGGCCCTCCTGAAGAACCTTAGACTGGTTCCTCTGGGGGATGGGGCAGCCACAGGAGAGTGCCCTGAAGGCTGAGCGAGGGCTGGGGCCTGGGGCGCTGTGATGGGGGTCACACCCGCCCATATGGAGGGTATGGTCTTCTTCCTTTTTTGGCTGTGCTGGGTCTTCTTTGCTGCTTGTGGGCTTTCTCTAGATGCAGCGCCTGGCCGTCTCACTGAGCGGCTTCTCGTTGGAAAGCACGGGCTCTCGGTGCAGAGCTTCAGTGGTTGCAGCACGCAAGCTTCAGTGGCTGTAGCTGTCCTGCTTAGTTGCCTTGTGACACATGGAATCTTCCCAGACCAGGAATCGAACTCATGTCCCCTGCATTGGCAGGTGGATTCTTAACCACTGGACCACCAGGGAAGTCCTGGAGGGTATCCTGACAGCACAGTGAGGGGGGACTCGTTGTACACAAAGCCGATACAGTGTGGCCTCCACTAAATCCAGACTCACGCTCCCTGTGGGTCCTGAGAAAGGCAGCTATTTCAGCCGCCCCCTCCAGCGAGAGCTGAGACAGCCTCCCAGGCGTGTCTTCATGAGTGTCCACGGTCGGCGAAGCAGACGGTGTTCGGGCGAGGCTTGGAGAAAGTTCAGATGCATGTGTGAGGAGTGATGGGAGCACAGAGGCACCAAGCACTTCGCCCGCAGAGGGACTGTTGACCCCTGTGTGTAGCATCCTCTCTTGATACCTGTTTGGAACCCGGTCAGCGCAGGCGGTGCCTCCTTCCCCGTCTCCCAGGAGCCCCTCCTCCATCCAGGAGTTTTCTCTCCGTCTAGTTCTGGGCTCACACCAGCAGCTGTGTGTCTTGGCATCTTCCATTTTCAGCCTTTTTTTTTTTTTGGCTGCGCTGGGTCTCCGTGCCGCACGGGCTTTTCTCCAGTTGTGGAGAGCAGGGGCTCCTCTCCAGTTGAGGCACAGGAGCTTCCCACTGCAGGGGCTTCTCTTGTCTGTCTGAGCATGTGCTCTAGGGCTCGAGGGCCCAGTAGTCGTGCCTCCCAGGCTTAGCTGCTTCTCCGCACGTGGCATCTTCCCGGACCAGGTATTGAATCCGTGTCTCCTTCATTGGCAGGCAGATTCTTACCACTGAGCTGCCAGGGAAGCCCCCAGCCTTGTCTATGTTCAGGTCCCTGCTGTCTCTTATTTCCCGTCTAGAGTGCAGGACCCATTGGTTTTATTTATCTTGCCAGCCCTTCTGTACCTTGCAGGGAACAGAGCCCAAGTGCAGATTTGGGAGATGACGGAGCGATCTGTTGACACTTAACCTCCTGTCCCTCAGAGCCAAATGAGCACCAGCCAGGAGGGCTTGAGCTGTGTTCACAGTTGTGTTAACCTTTCACGCCTGATTGCTGGTTGCTGATGACAGAGGTGTTACTGTGTAGAACAGTCGCTGGGTGGAGAGGCTCATCAGAGAGGCTCACGTGGCCCTGGCGGGGAGTGAAGGATGGCCAATGGAACCCACCTTTCTTGTCCCTAATAGCCACCTGGGCCAGGGTGTTCTGACATGACCCGGTTCCACACACCTATTCCAGCCTATAGTTAGAGCTGTGGGGTCAGAGAGGGAAGTGACCCCATGGAGCTGTGCCCTTGGTCCAGCCTTGCTGGTGGCGGGTAAGGGTCACCCAAGCATGTGTCCATCAATACGAGTGTCTCCCCAAATGCCCACCTCTCCAGCACACAGGCATCTGTTGAAATAGCTTCAAGTTGGCATTTTGTTTATCTATGTGTATTGAAGATCGCATTTTTTTTTTTTTTTAAGTCTTGTTACAAAAGTAGGCTGTTCCAGGGGTTGGGAACTACCTGGAATTTCTGGATAACATTATACTTATCTCAATGGAGAGATTTTAGAAACTGGGGATTTATTTTGGGGGAAATGAATAAAAACACACTGTCCTCTTATAACCTGGTTTGGGTCTTGGGCTTCAGAAAATGTTTGTTGCAGTGCGTCTGTTTCTGACCCGTTTCTGCATATCTGTGAGGGTAGGGCGTGTTATCTAGAAGTGGGAGTGGGCTGGGGTACACAGCAGATTAACAAATGACAAAGCAATCCATGTTCTCTTCGAGGAGGGATTCCGCCCTTTTCCCGCAGCTTTGGCTAGGTTTTGGGAACTGAATGGTACCCCAGTCCAACAGCAAGGCAGGCGGAGGCCCCCCCAGCGCACTCTGTAGAGCTGAGAGGGGAAGGGGGCTCTTGGGAGGTGAGCCCGGCGTGGAGGGGATTTGGGGTCAGCTGAGCTGGAAAAGGCCCACTGTTAGCAGGGGGAGGGCTCAGGCTCCATCTCCCCCTCTTTCACTGTTGCTAAGATGAGAGGTTGCCGGGGTGAAGACGTGACCTCCAGGAAGAAGAATCTGCGAGGTCAGAGGGTGGGTGGTGCTCGCTTTGACAGGTCTTCCCCCCTAACCCCATTCAGGGAGGGGTGACCCACAGGAGGGCACTTCTGGGGAAGGAGGTGCCTGCTGGGGTCCTGGCAGAAAAGGGACCGTGCTGGAGCCCACGTGTGCCAGGCCCTGCCAGCACGCACTCGAGGCCGGGCAGTTCCCCACCCTGCCTGCTGGGCGCCAAGGAGCAAGGGTGCACGTCCCGGGCCTCAGATTCAGCGGCCGAAGCCAGGATTTGAGGCTCTGTTCAAATAGGGTTTGCGCTTGCACACGCTGACTGTCCCAGTATTTCCGCCTCCTCTGGGTTTGTTGGGAGGCTCCCAGGCCTGGCACAGAAGCCCCCCTTCCCGCAGCTCATGAACGCCAGGCAGGATGGTGTACTTCTTCTTACTTTAGGAGACTTGAGATGGGGGAGGTTATAATTTCTGCCTTGGAAGAAGGAAAGAAGGAAGGCAGGGTGGTGCTGGAACCCGGGCTGGCATTTGATGCCCTCAGGCAGAGACACCCGGTCTGCCTGCAGCCTGCTTTGCCTGCCTCTGTTTTCTTTGTGCTTGGCTGTTTTTCTGTTCATCGAGGTCCTGGGGGCGGCTTTGGACCAGTGGGTTATGATCTCAGCTTCCCGTTTCTTGACCTCGGTCAGTCATTGAAGCCCTGCTGAACCTCACTTACTGAGTCTGCTGAGGACACAATGGTGCTGACCCTGCCCCCCTCCAACCTCCAGGAGGTCAGGTGGAGAAGCGCACTGTTGTCAGTACCCCACGTAGTATCAGTGTGGGCCAGGGACCAGTGGCGCCAGCATCACCTGGGAGCAAGTTGGGAATGCACATTCAGGCCCGGCCCAGCCCTCACGGTGGAGACCGGCAGTCTATGTTTTAACACACCCTCCAGGTGAGCCTGGTATGTGCCCTTGTTTGAGAACCACCGCCTCATTCATACAGAAGAAGTTTCGTTCTCAGCCATTTATGCCATAAGCATAATCGTGAGATTTCTATTATGCATTTGGCTGTATCTCTGGACTTTTATGTTTCAAAGAAGAGAAAGGCAGGGTCTCTGCCCTTAATGTGGCCCACGTTGTTGTTCAGTTGCTAAGTTGTGTCCAACTCTTTGTGACCCCATGGACTGCAACATGCCAGGTTTCCCTGTCCTTTCAGAGGCTTCCCTATGTCCTGGAGCTTGCTCAAACTCATGTCCATCAAGTCGATGAGGCCATCCAACCATCTCATCCTCTGGCCCTCAATCTTTCCCAGCATCAGGGTCCTTTCCAATGAGTCAGTTCTTCGTATCAGGTGGCAAAAGTGTTGGAGCTTCAACTTCAGCATCAGTCCTTCCAGTGAATATTCAAGGTTGATTTCCATCAGGATTGACTGGTTTGATATCTCCCTGCAGTCCATAGACTAACAGAAAAGATGGGAAGAGTCTACTCTATGTGATAGGGAGAAAAAGAGATGATAGAGTAGAGAAAACAAAAGCTAAAGAGCAATCTCCAGCATGACATGGAGAGCCCAGTTTTACACTTGAGGAAGCCCAGACCCAGAGTCAAGTTAGGTAAGCTGGCAGAGGTTGTCAGGCCCATGAAGGGCAGAGCTGGAATGCAAGTCTTCGGATCTGATGGGGTCATCTCAGAAACCTCTGTGTCCAGGCTTTCCCCATCCATATGGCATCTCACACACCCCACCTCTGGCTGGAGCCACCTCCCCACTTATTCAGAGGAACAGGCTACGGTCAGGATGGAAAACTTCAGACTTCTTGGAAGCTCCTTCATCAGCTTTGCAGTGGGGATTGTCATGATGTTGGATTTAAACCTCCAGCCCTTCTGGGAGCCCAGATCTGTGACCCTGGTCAGATTGTAAAGGTCCTAAGTAATTAGTCAGTGAGTGGAAAAAGTTAGTCAAAGCCTGGAAGAATTAGTTTTTTTTTTTTTTTTTTTTAATGGAAAAAAACCAGTGTCCATGGATCTTCCAGTCTTCCTACATTGGGTGAAGGTCTTTCTCTGAGTGTGTGTTTGATGACTGTATCTGGCATGCATGGACCACAGCCTAGTACAGCCTCACGATTCCCCATTTATTTTTTTACATTCATTATATTTATTTGTTTGTTTTTGGCTGCACCGGGTCTTGATGCTGCACGCAGGCTTCCTCTAGTTGCGGGGAGCAGGGGCTACTCTAGCTGCGTGTGCGGACATCTCATCGTGATGACTTCTTGTTGGCGAGCACAGACTCTAGGGCACAGGCTTCGGTGGTGCAACACACGGGCTTAGATGATCTGCTGCCTGTGGGCCCTTCCCGGATAAGAAACAAACCTCTGTCCCCTGCACTGGCAGGCAGACTCTTACCCACTGTGCCCCCAGGGAAGTCCCGATTCCCCATTTAGAGTCAAGGGTTGACACAAAGGCTGACAAAGCAGCCTGAGTCAAGAGTTCCGGAGTTTTATTTATTTTTTTTCTTAAATGTTTAATGTGATTCCTCACTATCAGGTCTTTACAAAATATTCCACTTGACTGGTCCTGGAAGCTGCTCATCTCCCGTGATGATTTATGTGATAATTAGATCCATTAAAATGTCCATAGCAAAGCCCATCAGCTCCACCCAGTGGGAGCAGAAGCCCAGAGGAGGAGGAGAAGGCAGCCTTGTGGCCACAGGTGTGGGCGTCCACACACCTGAGAGCGAGTGGGCACAGGCCACCCCCACACACGGGAGCCTCCACCCTCGTCCCCGCCCTGCTGGGGAGGAAGGATGCGCAGAACGCCGGCCACGAACCATGAACCAAACCACCGACTTGATACTGTGCCAAGCGCCGGGTGGGAACGTACAGGTGTGTAGGGTGAAGTTGCTGCGGGCATCTGGTCGACAGGTATCTCAGTAACCCACCTTCTGTGCTTCACAGTCAATCCAGGCTTCCTCCACGAGAGAGGAAAGGCTGTTCCTTGCCCCCCAATCTATAAAATCGGAAATACTATGAAATTTTAGGAGAGGAAGGTGAAGCAGTTCTGTATTCTCTGTAAGAAAGGTTTCCCCAGAGACCAGGTGTTACTTTCGCTTGGCTGTCTCACCCACCACACACCTAAGGACTGTTGTTTCACTAGTGTTTACTTTGTTAGCGTTAAATACCAAGGTCTGTCTGCCGAAGCATGAATTTTCTCAGTTTTATAAATTGGTTGCCTTGTCCTTTCTTCCATAAACAATGGAGACCCAAGAGTGAAGTCCACTGCCAGGCCTGGGCCCCGATGCTCACGTGAGCATCTCTTGCAGAGGGACCCGGGGTGCAAACTTGTGCCCAGAGGGGCCCAGAGCTCTCCCCTCGCAGGTTGGAGCGGGCTCTAGGAAGCAGTTTCTGGTTGATAAAGTTTACCTCTGGGCCATTCCTGCTTCCCTTTCAAGCCACACCTCCCATTGTTGGCCTTCCCTTCCTCTTGCCATCTCAGATGCTGCCCAGCCCTCGGGCATTGGCCATGCCCCGTGGGTGCTGCTGACCTCTGTGATTTGAGCCTACCCCAGGCTGGCCTCTGCCCTGCAGCCTGCATAGGGCTGGTGTAGACCGGGGTCAGCGCACTTTCACTGTCGAAGGTCAGGCAGTGTTTCCGCTCTGCAGCCCCCTCAGGTGTCTGTGGCAGTTACCTTTGGGTGTCATCGACTCACAGAAGAACCACAGACAAATCCATAAAGGGACAGGGTGCCTGTGTTCAATTAAACTGTACTTCTGCACACTGCGATCTGAATTTCATATTTTTAAAACATTTCATATGATTTTTATGTATTATTATGTGCTTTCTCTATTGAAAAACCCTCTTCATTCATGGGCAGAGACAGCTGTTGGGCTGGGTTTGGCTCTGTTTTGTGCTTTCGTGCTCCTACTTTGGTATTTTCAGGTGTGGTGGGCACAAGAGTGGGTGAGACCGAATCTTGCCCTGGAGAGATCCCAGTCTAGATACTGACAGGTGCCCGATGTAAAGGACCCTCTGGCCGGTGGATCCATACGTGTCCATTGTGATGGTTAGAAACCCAGGTAATAGGCCGGTTTCCCCAGAACCACCCTAGAAATGCTTTTCCTCCAGCTGTGAAGAACTGTGCTGGGCGACTGCGTAGATGCCAGGCCACTGAACACATGCTGGGATTGTAGGAGCAAAGCATGGAGGTTTGGGTGTTCAGTGACATTAGAGGGCCATGTAGGTCCTGCTCTGAGAGGCTTGGCACTGCAGGGTGGCCAGCTCTCATGGGGTCAACACGAACCAAGCTGTAGGTCGAGCAAAGGGAACGTTTCAGAGTGTTTCTGAACCTGTCACTTTCAGCTCTTGAGACAGGTGGCCTCATGAGGACCCCTTCTCCTGGTTTGTTGTATGTTGTATGGGACTGGTTGTATGAGTTGGCTTGGGTGCCGTAACAAAGAGCCGCAAGCTTGGGTGCTTAAACAATAAAAATGTATCGTCTCCTGGTACAGAGGAGGTTGGAAGTCCAACACAGAGTGTCTGCAGGGTCGGTTCCTTCTGAGGCTACACGGGAGACACGGTCCCAGGCTTCCCCTAGCTTGTGCTGGTTTGCTGGCAACCTTGACTTGTAGACGCATCGTCCTGGGGGCGCCTTCATCCTCCTGTGGCGTTCTCCCTATCTGTGTATCTGCCTCCAAATTTCCTCCTGTGTGAAAACACCTGTCGAACTGGGTTTGGATTCCCTCTCATGACCTCGTTTTCACTGAATTACCTCTGTAAAGACCCTTTCTTCAAATATGGTCACCTTCTGAGGGTCTGGCGGCTAGGGCTTCAGTGTATCCATGGGGTGCGTGTGTGCCTGCTACGTTGCTTCAGTCGTGTCCGACTCTTTGCGACCCCATGGACTGTAGCCTGCCAGGCTCCTCTATCCGTGCGACTCTCCAGGCAAGAATGCTGGAGTGGGTCACCGTTTCCTTCTCCAGGGGATCTTCTCAACCCAGGGATGGAACCTCAGTCTCTTATGTCTCCTGCATTGACAGGTGGGTTCCTTTTCCCACTAGTGCCGCCTGGGATGCCTGTGTGCATGGGATGGGGGGCATGATTTTGGCCATAACCTCAGGCACGAGGAGAGGATGGCCGAGTGTCTCGTTGGGACCTGTCCTGGGGCGAGACTTTAGGATGAGGCTATGTCTTTGAATAGCTTCCCGTCTAAGTTTCTTGAGCCTCTAAGTTTACCTGCTGAGTTTTCCAGATGTCCTCAGGTAGGATAAGCCCTGTCATCCCATCACCTGCCAAGATGGTAAGCTGTGGATGAAGCAGCTGCAGTGATGCAGGGCAGTGATGTCAGTGGTGTCCTCACTGGACTGTGGTCTTGTTTGGAGGCTCCTGAAGACAACAGAGCCTTCTCAGCATTGCTTTATGACAGCTCTGTGGTTCTTGGAGATTCCTCCCGAACTTCGGCAGTAACAGCATTGATGTGTCTGGAAACAAACCACGAAATCAGGACATCGGGCATCTTCTAGACTCCAGGGTTTGGGCCTAACTTGATCCGCATACACTAAGTCCTGTGTTTTCTTTGGGGGCTGTGGGGACTGATGGGCCCCTGGCTTCTGGTGGCTCCCTCCTTGGCTGAAGGACCACATCCCTCTCCTCTCAGCTCAGCAGGTCCTTGTGCAGAAACCTGGGGCTTCCAGAGAGGTAGAGCCTGCAGCTGGGGCGGTGGGAAGGGGCTGGTCCTGTTCGCCTAGTCCCCGTACCCTGGACCTCACAGGCACGCCTGTTCACAGCCAGAGTCATGAACACTGAGTGGGCAGAGGGCTCCGGGTGTGCACCTGTGCTGCCACAGATCTATCTAGGAACCTTACCAGGAATCCCTATGAGGGAACAGAGCTTCAGGAGCCTGCTGCAGTGAGCAAGAGAACAGCCCAGTGGTTTCCTAGGCTCTTGCCTAAAATGCAGAGTGATCCAGCACTTCAAGCTGCGTTGACTGAGGATTGGACTGGGAGAGGAAACGCAGTCCTCCCCTCTTCATAAAGTCCTCCCCTTCTCATAAAAGACTTGGTGGTGGTCTCCTCTGGTTGTGCAGAGCACACAGCTATTTTGCATCTGGAAAATGGGCTTTAGGGAGAGCCGTGATGTAGATGTGGGAAGTAGAGGCCGTTGACCACTAGAGATACTCTTTGCATGAGACTCTGTGGCCTTGCCAACCCCCGACCCCTTCTTGCCCTTCCTGAAGGGCCTGCAGGTGGACCCGTGCAGAGGTGAGAGGTCCAACAGAGTGGCCACCTGGACAGGAGGGAGGGTAGCAAGTCCTGTCCCCCCAGCCTAGATGCCAGGGAGGGGATGGTTTATAAAGCAAAGGAGACACCCAAGTTCTCACACTGGTGCATGCGTGCATGCTAAATCGCTTCAGTCATGTCAGACTCTTTGTGACCCCAAGGACTGTAGCCCGCCAGGCTCCTCTGTCCATGGGATTCTCCAGGCAAGAATACTGGAGTGGACTGCCATTTGCCTCCTCTAGGGGATCTTCCCAGCCGAGGGATCAAACCCACATCTCCTGCATCTCAAGCACTGGCAGGCGGGTTCTTTATCACTAGTGCCACCTGGGAAGCCCCTTAAAAAGAAAAAAAAGGACAACAGAGATGTATGCCCTTCACACCATAGAGCAAACTGGAAAGATTGAAAGTGAAACTGAAAGTCACTCAGTCGTGTCCGACTCTTTGCAACCCCATGGACTATACAGTCCATGGAAGTCTCCAGGCCGGAATACTGAAGTGGGTAGCCTTTCCCTTTGCTGTAGGGTCTTCCCAACCCAGGGATTGAACCCAGGTCTCCCACATTGCAGACGGATTCTTTACCAGCTAAGCCACAAGGGAAGCCCAAGAACACTAGGGTGGGCAGCCTATCCCTTCTCCAGTGGATCTTCCCGACCCAGGAATTGAACCAGGGTCTCCTGCATTGCAGGCGCATTCTTTACTAACTGAGCTACCAGAGAACAGCATTAAAATACCAAAAACCCACTTTTGAGAGGCCACCCCTGCACTGTTTCACTCCCCCCAGGCCTTTCCAGTACCTCCGCCCCTTTTAAAGTGCAAGGTTCTCATCTGCCCTGCCTAGACAGTCTTTGGGGTCCTGCGAGCAACTCGCTGACACGCCAAGGTCTGCAGATGCACCCAGAATCCAGGTGATGGGTGTACAGCGGCCTCTGCATCCTGAGCCTTCAATGTCCTACCCCACCCTGCATTTTCTGAACTTCTTGGGGTCTGAATCTTGTCGTGTTCAGATATATTTCCCCAGGTTGTTGCTGCCTTTTTGTAGCATTCATTGATTTCACTGGGGTTTTTCTTTTTGCCTTTGTGTTTCCTACATTCCTTGTGCACTGAGGTCTGTCTCTACCTTAAGAGTTAAGTGTACAAGAGCTGGATTTTCTCTTTCCTTCTGGTTGATTTCCTTCCACGCCTCCCAGCCTGTCCTCTCACCTTTCTGTGCATCTGGAATTCATTTTGCCATGGAAGTCCCAGAGGAAACGGTGCTGTGAAGACCAGCCAGCTGCCCCAGCATCTCGGGATAATTCTTGCCCTCCTGTGATGCTCCTTGTAATTGCATGTGGACTGATAACGTGGCTGAGGGTCTGTTCCAGGGGAGGACAGTGATTTGGGGAAGGTGCCCAGGATGGGATTTCCTCCTGTTTCACAGGCTGGCCAGGTGCAGGGCTCCTGTAAAGCCTGGAGCAGCTCTGTTGCTCCCATTCAGAAGGCCAGGGTGTCATGCCATGGTGGTACCTTCGATCCCACCGTCCATCATCATCCTTGTTTAAGGAACCTATTGCAAACATGGGCTCCTTGATTACTGTTAGTCACCACCTCCTAAGTGACCAGCAAGTGGGGAGGAAACCCCACTGCTGGCAAGCCATCAGGGAATCCATCTCTTGGGTTTAGCTGATAAGATTATTCTGTTGAGGCTGCACTGCCCATCTCTGCAGAAGTGATAGCAGGTGAGGGAAGATAATACAGCCTTGAGAAGAAACAAGCCAAAAATGCCCTCGTGGTGACTGGGCTCCTGGAAGCCAACTGTGGCGCAAGTTACTGGGGTGCACTCTTGGGGTCAGACCCTTTGGAAGGGACCTGAGGTTGGGGGTGCAGAGGGAAGCCCTTGAGACCCCACAGACGCTCCAACCCTGGACAGCCCTTTCCCACTTGAGAGGGTTGGGTGGGAGGTGGGGGGCATCCTCTTAGGGCAGAGTGGCTGCCCCAGCAGGGCCGTGACCTGGTAGAGGGCCTCTTTCTGGGAGGAGGTTCTAGAAAGCCAGCCACGCACCTGGCAGCCGGAATGGAAAGGGTTCCGGGGCAATTCCAGCCTGCACCGCCACCCTCATCTTCCCCGGTAAACGCAGTGGCCAGCGTAACCGGCTCCAGATGTGAAAGAGCCTTGAGGAAAGAGGTGGAAATGAGTTCTTCAGCTGCGCAAGACTCTGCCTCTCAGTCTCCGTTCCCCTTTTGTCTTGCAGCGTCTCCCTTCTCTGGACAGAAGGCCGCGTCCTGGGGCTGGGGCTTTGACGTCAGGGAGCTGGGGCCGGTGACAGGTAAGCGATGCAGGCAGGGCGCCGGAGTGCGCCCCCCACCGGGGTCTGTCCCGTGGAGGGGGCGGCGTCACCCCCAGAAGGGGGCGTGCCCGGAGTGCCCGCCAGCCTCTCAGGAGGGAGAAGTCGCTTCCCCCAGACCCTGCAGCACCGTCCATCCCCGCACGGGCCTGTCTTCACCTCCTCCTCGTCAGCGCTCCCCGTGCCTGCAGGAGGTCGGAGGTCACCGGCGTGCCTGGCACGGGCGAGTTCCCGGAACAGCTCCAGGTTTCTGTTTACCTTGGTGACTTCCCTCTGTGTCCATCGATGACACGTTCTCGCTCTGCCCAGAAACCAGCCAGTGCGCTTGTCTGCCTCCCTGAAAGCGAGGGGGACGGAGCCCAGGTTGGCTGTCCTGTGTGTTTGCACAAAGGAGCTTTATTCTTAAAGCTGGAGAGGTTCCGAGCTTCTGGAACAATGGCCACCAGTGATGAGATGCGATGCCTTTGGCTCTGTGTGGCCCCGGGACAGGTGTGTCCTGGGAAAGGAGTGTAAGGTTGGCAGAAAACGTGAGCAGGAAGCTTTAGCCACTGCTCAGGAGGAAGAAGTGAGTTGGCAGAAAGAAGGGAGAGTGAATGGTGGCCGGGTAGAACGTTCTCAGATATTTGCTGTTCTTGATCTTTATCCCCGTGACCTACAATAATAGTAGGAAAAACCTTCTATTGTACAATCAGCTGGGTCAGATTATCTGCGTAACATGCTGCAGACTTCATGTTTAAAAACAAAGGAGACTTTCCAACTGGGGGTGAAAAGGATCAGATATAATGAAAGGGGGTCCTTTGCAGACACAGGTTGAAGAAGGGGGTTGAGATGGAACACCCCAGACCCTGCTTCTTTGTAGAGTCCAATGTTAGTTGCTCAGTCGTGTCCAACTCTTTGTGACCCCATGGACTGTAGCCCACCAGACTCCTCTTCCCTGGAATGCTCCAGGCAAGAAGACTGGAGTGGGTTGCCATTCCTTTCTCCAGGGGATCTTCCCAGCCCAGAGATTGAACCCAGAACTCCTGCATTGCAGGCAGATTCTTTACCATTTGAGCCACCAGGGAAGCCAGGAAATCCTTGCAAGGCCCAGTTGAATAATAAAAGCTGTTCCGGATAAAGTGTCTGAGGTGCAGGTTATCCTTAAATCCCGTGTGTCTTCTGTTCACCTGGGGGCAGCTGATTGGAATTTTGTTTCAGCTTTCACCACCCCACCCCACCTTTTATATCCTATCTTTTTGTTTTCTAGCATCAGCCTGTGCTATAAAGAAAGAATGTTGCAGGAGGTTTGCAGGTTATGACCCTGTGGCTTTTAATAGTGGGTGAGGAATTCAGGAGTGTTCTGGTCCCCACTGAGGTCTTAGGGACTTAAAATACCTCTGCCCAGGAAGCGGCTGTCAGCAAGCCTTTGCCCTGGAGGTTGTGATCTGTTTGGGTTTGCAGTGAAACCCAGTGAAAGGCATCCACATTCCTTGCATTCTTTTGGACTGGCATTGGCCGGAAAGCTGGGGTTTCTGAACTCAAACAGCAAGCATGTGGCTTGGTTCTTCCCTGGAGATAACCCTGGTAGATACCAGGGATGGTGTGGCTGGGCTCCCTGCCCTGTGCCCCCCCGCCCAGGTTACCTCCTCTGGGTCTGAATTGAAGGCACAGCTTGGCCGGGGTGGACCCCTTTTGAGAAAAGCAGGAGGTCAATGGGGAGCTTTACTTAGGGCCCCTTTTCAGCTCCAACACTTTCCTGGGTGTCATTTATGTGGTTTGCTTTTTCTGGGACTGAGCCAGGGTACCCTGGGCAGCAGGACCCCTGGGATGAGGAAGCAGGGTGGGTGGGCCTTGCCCCTGGGGGTCTCCATCCTGTCATTAAGGGCTCCCAGAGCAGGGCTCACACCTCTCCTGGCCATGGAGATGGCAGAGGGCTATGGGGGCTTTAGGGAGTGGATGTGTGTCTCCCAGCATTTAAAGAGACGGGATCCTCACACATTTGGCCATTTTTTTGTGGCTTTTTTCCCCCCTACAGAAACACAAATGCAGTGTTTTCTCTTTGCTTCTTAATGTTCAAGATCTGATTTGTCCTAAGTTCATTGTGAGGAGGAGCATCAAGGGATTTTGTGGAAGTGTTAGTCACTCAGTCGTGTCTGACTCTTTGTGACCCCATGGACTGTAGCCCACCACTCTCCTCTGTCCACGGAATTCCCCAGGCAAGAATACCAGAGTGGGTAGCCATCCCCTTCTCCAGGGGTGTTCCCCACCCAGGGATCCAGCCCAGGTCTCCCGCATTGCCGGAAGATTCTTTACTGTCTGAGCCACCAGGGAAACCCTCAAGGGGTTTGACCAGTGCCTAATTTTGTGATTTGCATGTAGCGGCACCCACGTGGAATTACATACACATTGGGCTTCTCAGGTGGCGATAGTGGTAAAGAACCCGCCTGCCAATCCAGGAGACTTAAGAGACACTGGTTTGATCCTTAGGTCGAAGATCCCCTGGAGAAGGGCCTGGCAACCCACTCCAGCATTCTCGCCTGGAGAAACCCATGGACAGAGGAGCCCGGTGGGCTATAGCCCACAGGGTCGCACAGAGTCGGGCACGACTGAAGCGACCTAGTACTTCACTCCCCACTCACGTGGCGTCAGGTTCTTTACCTGTTATTGATCCCCTGTTATCGCCACCAGAAATCATTTATTAAAGGGCCAGTGGATGCTGCTGTTCAAGGTGATGGAGCAGGTGAGGAAGCAGGAATGATGCCTGATTCCAGTTCCTTTCACTTTAAGACTCGTGTGACGGACCAGCGTAACTGGCAAATAGCAGAGCTTGGCCCGATGGCTCCTCGGGGAGTGTGCCAACCAAGGAGGGGCTCGATGGGAGACCAGGGTCAAGGCCAGTTCCCACGATCCTGCCAATGGCTGTGGAGGTGGGAGCTCCAGCCTCGCTCACCCGCTGTCTGCATGTTAGGTCTCCTCCCGCCCAGGAACACATCCTGTCCATTTTACAGACAAGAAGTCAGGCTCAGAGAGTGCCCCATTCAAGTTCAGGTTCAGAGGGTTATTAATAAGCTTGTTTGTGTGTCCCAAGTCATCCTTCCTTACTGGGAGGACACATGAGCTATGGGGCCAGTATCCCTGAGTCCCCCTCTGGCCAGTAGAAATCACTTGTGAATCCAACAGGTTACAGTTTTTCTCTTAAAACTGCAAATTTACTTAAAAATCAAGGCTACAGTTAGGAAGTGAGTTGGGTGGTCTGAAAGATCGGTGCTGTCCAGCTGCGTAGACCCGTCCACCCTCCCTGTAGGGAGTGCCTTGGCCAAGGTCTGGTCCACGTGGACACTCAGACAGATTCTTGCTCTTCAGGGGCTACTTTTCAGACTGTATCGCCAGATTTTCTGATTACATGAGCTTGGGTTTTTGGACGTGAAATTTGCATAGCATTCAACAAACCGTTTAAACGTATACAGTCCAGTTGGCGCTTAGTTCATCGTGTCATGTGACCAGCACCTGTCTCTGGTCTCAGAATCTTTCCATCACCTCAGAAGACCCCCCCTCCCGCTCAGGGCCTACTCCTGTCGCCCCCTGCCCTCCTGCCCTGGCAGCCACTAAGGGGTTTACTCTTGAGGTTTGAATTGGACGCCAGCCTGTCGGTACTGACGAGGGAGATCCCAGTTTTCTGAGGTCCTCAGGGCCAGCGCAGCCAAGGCCAGCATCCTTAACTGCAGACACCCAGGCCTGCAGGACGCCCCCTGGAGGTGAGGCCTGTCATCACAGCGGGTCAGCAGCTGGACCGCTGCGAGGACCTGGCCAACATCACTTGCTCGTGAAGCGGTGCTCAGCCTCTTTCAGAAGCTCTGCATGAGTGAGCCTCAGTCACATAGGGGCTGCCTCATTAAACTAAAAGTATTTATTAAAAATAAATTTAATAAAATTAAATTTTATGTTAAATGAACATTTAAAACCTCATATTGACCGTGAGGTCAGTTGCCTCCAGAGTGAAGTCTGGGGAATGTGGGCGGGTGAGAAACCTGAGTGCTTGGGCAGAGGTACTAAACGGAAAGCAGCCTCTGTGGTCTTACAGGCCTTGTGTTTTAGTTTCATCACCAGCCTGCGTTTTCACTCTTCTTAAAGCGGGCGTGTCATGAGGACCGCTGAGACATTTTTGACATACTTGAGGCCGTGGAGATAAAATGTGAGTGGAAGAAAGATCCCGCAGTTGTTTATTTCCAGAGCCTTCCAGTCCCCTGCTGAAACCTGCGTAGGCTACAAAGAACTTCCCAATCTAATCGGAAAACCCCTGGGTCCCCATCCCTGGCTGGAGTTTTCCCCTCTCGTTCATCTGTTTTTTGAAGTTGACTGGGCCAGCTGCAACTCAGGGAGGACAGAGTGAATGTGTTTCATTCGTGGGTCAGAAAAATGTCTGTTTGGGGTCAGAAAAACATCTCTGCCAAAAACTTACAGCTTTAATCTTTTCCAGGCAGAGACAGATTTCAATAATGAGCACAAGCATTTTGCATAAACTAATTTCCTTGAAACTCGGTTTCCTCACCTGTAAAGATGGAGCCCAGGTCAGAAGTTTCTCAGATAAAAAGGAATGGAATAGGCACTCCAGCTTGCTCAAGAGAAACAGTGGAGGGTTGTTGGAAACATCCAGAGGTCAAGCCCCCAGATCAGAGGTCAAGCCCCCAGATCGCAAGGGACCTGGGAACCAGGGTTGGAGAAATGAAACCGCTTTTCAGGAATCACGTGGCATGTTCCCTGGTCACCCGGCCTCTGCCGCTCAGCCAGTGTGCAGAGGAATGGCCACCAGCCACGGTCCAGCAGTCCATGAGCAGGACCTGCCCTGGGGTGCTTTTGCCTTCTCAGCTCCCTGCTCTTGGAAGTGGGTTGGAGCCCGCTGACCCTTTGGAGCAGGTCCTTAGTTGCTGGGCCCAGAGGCAGATGATGGATTGGCTCACCTGCAGGTGGGGTCTGTTGCTGATCCATCGGAGGGAGGGGACAGGGCCATGGGGTGTCCAGGCTGGAGGAGCGCCTAAACCAGGCAATGAAGCGCCCAGCAGAGTGAGGAGGTGTTGAGCTTTCACCCTCCCCTGGGGCTTTATGCAAACATATCTCCCCTCCCTCCTTCCCTCTCTCTCCCCCTCCTGTCCTCCTTGTTTCCTTCCCTTGCTCCCTCCCCCCTTCTGAGGTTGCCACCCCACCAGATGGGTAAGCCATTTAACCTCCCAGGGACTCCCTTGGCTTGTGTTGGTATCGAGGGGCCCCCAAGCATCAGTCCTCTGAACATGTCACTGATGTGGCCCCAGGGCTGCCCTGCCCCAGATACTTCACAGTTTCTCAAGCCCTTCGCTCTGGCTCGTAGAGGACAGGACATCCCCCACCCCCAATTCCTGGGCAGCCTTGGACTTTGGGTTCCATAAACTTGATTCTTCCCGCTCCATCATTTCCCATCATAAATCCTGTTCACATTTGCTGTTTTCCTGTATGAACATAGAGCCTCACCTCTGCCTTTGGTTTTTTTTTAAAGTAATTGTGAAAAGCATTGATTGATGCTGTAGGTGTGCTTGGGGTATTTCGGTGGCCTGAGCCTCGGCCCCTTGAACATCATCTTCATCAATAGCAGGCTTGTCCACATGGGACTACTAGCAGCCCATTGAGAGGGTCCTTAAGGTCCCAACATGTCAAGCAAAACTTTATAGATATAGCTGGTTTTCTGCAGAGAAAGCCCACAGCCCTTGTCAGATTCCTCAAATGAGTTTTGGCTGACTTGGAAGAAGGCTAAGGCCAGCATGGAGATAAGGTAGCTGGAAGATAAGCCGGTGTTGGGTCAGACCAAGGGGCTGAAGGCCTGCCCTTGACCAAGAGCGCTCAGCACACACCCAGATGAAACTCTCCTTGCCTCTTCACGCTGAGCGCCTTCAGTTGTGTCGTTGTGACCCCCGACCCTGTGTTCTTCAGTCCGCTGGGCTCCTCTGTCCCTGGGATTCTCTAGGCAAGAACACTGGAGTGGGCTGCCATACCTTCCTCTGGGGGATCTTCCCCACCCAGGGAACGAACCTGTGTCTTCTCTCTCCCACACTGGGAGGCAGGTTCTTTACCACTAGCCCCCACTGGGAAGCCTCCTTCTTTCCTTTATCTTGTCCTTATTTCTGTTGCTTTCCATTCAAATACCAATGGTATTTGCTCTGTTGTAGAGTGGGGAGGACCTGGCTTATGAAAATCACCTTTGGATTCTAGCTGACCTGGGCTTGCTCTGCCCCACCCCTGAAAATCAGAGATGCTGTACGGGTGTTTGACAGGAAGCCGGGGCCACCAGCAGGCCGTCCATGGGTCGGTGGCTGGAGAGAGGGGGCCCACCTGAACTGTCAGTCTGCACGGTGCTCAGGTTTGAGGGACATGGGAAGCGGAATTTGGGAATGGGCTCTCAGGGGAGGTGGGCTTCTGATGCACAGTGTGTGTGGTCTGGGCCTGTTGTGGGTTTAGCCGAGGAGGTTTCAGGGAGGAGACGGTATTGCGCAGTGCTCGAAGAGCTCTTCCGTAGGTTCATTTTATGTTGAAATTTTGCGGAGTGCTTTACAGTTTGCAGAGCTCTCAGATTTGTTCTTGACCTTTTGACCTTCTCTGAGAGGTTGGGCCAGGTAGGGCTCTGTGGCCTCCTCTTACTGATGAGGGAGGTGGTGCTCCGGAAGCCCAACAGTGATTAATAGGGGCTCAGAGCATGAGCCCCCACTCACTCAGAACATGAGTGATTAATGGGGCCTCCGACCCCAAGGCCAGTACACAGCTCCCCACAACAACAAGAGCTGAGATCGGATGGTGGGAGGCTAGGCAGGGTTCACGAACTGTCCATCAGTGGGACGCGTGGCAGAATCCAGGTGAGGCCTGGATGGATGTCCCTTCTAGCTGGGATCTGTTCATTTCCAAAGGACATAACGTAACTTGAGAACCAGTCATCTGTATTTGTCGGGAGGCAGGTTGGCACGCGTCGCTAGGAAATAGTTTGCCCTCCCTGTTTTGCAGGAAAGAGAGTGGGACCCGAGAGGATGGTCACATCCCAGGTCACATCTGAGTCCTTGGGACGGCCGCTGGGTGTGGGATCTTGGCTTCTCGCGGGAAAAAAATCAAGAGTGAGCCATGGTAACGAGGAAAAAGGTTTATCCAGGGAGACGCACACTCCATAGAAAGAGGGTGGGCCATCTCAGAAGGGGAGGGCCATCTCAGAAGGGGAGGGCCATCTCAGAAGGTGAGGGCTGTCTCAGAAAGTGAGGGGCCTCGCAAAAGATGAGGGCCATCTCAGAAGGTGAGGGCATCTCAGAAGGGGAGGGCATCCGAGGTATGGGGTTGTCGGTTATTATTGTTGTTCAGTCGCTAAGTTGTGTCCGACTCTTTTCGACCCCCTGCACTGCAGCATTCCTGACTTCCCTGTCCTCCACCATCTCCTGGAGCTTGCTCATACTCATGTCCGTTGAGTCGATGATGCCGTCCAGCCATCTCATCCTCTGTTGCCTCCTTCTCCTCCTGTCTTCAGTCTTTCCCAGCATTAGGGTCTTTTCCGGTGAGTCAGCTCTTCACTTCAGGTGGCCAAAGTATTGGAGCTTCAGCTTCAGCATCAGTCCATCCAATGAATATTCAGGATTGATTTCCTTTAGGATTGATGCATTTGATCTCCTTGAGAGTCCAAGGGACTCTCAAGGGGTAGTAATTTTGTAGGCTAATGAGTGAGAGGAGTATTCAAGCTGTTTGGGGGAAGGGGTGGGGATTTCCAGGAATTGAGCCATCCCACCTTTTATGATTAAATTTCTTTATTTTTAATTGAAAGATAATTGCTCTACAATATTGTGATGGTTTCTGCCGTACAGCAACATGAGTCAGCCATGGGTATGCATACCTCCCTCCCACCTCCCTCCCCCTCCCGCCTGTCTAGGTTGTTCTGGAGCCCTAGTTTGGGTCCCAGAGTCACACAGCCAGTTTCCATTGGCTATCTGTTTTGCATGAAAACATGAAAACATATGTTTTGCATATGTTAATGGATGTGTTTCCATGTTCCTGTCTCTATACATCCCACCCTCTCCTCCCTCCCCAATCCCCCACGTGTCTATAAGTCTGTTCTCTATGTCTGTATCTCTATTGCTGCCCTTCAGATAAGCTCATCACTATTCCTCAACATAGTTCTCAAGTCCTAGCTATGGCAGTCAGAGAAAAAAAAAAGAAATAAAAAGAATCCACATTGGAAAAGAAGTAAAACTCTCATCTGTTTGCAGATGACTTGATACTATACATAGAAAACCCTAAAGATACTATCAGATAATTACTAGAGCTAATCAGTGAATTTGGCAAAGTTACAGGATACAAAATCAATACACAGAAATCACTTGCATTCCTATACACTAACAATGAAAAATCAGAAAGAGAAATTCAGGAATCAATCCCATTTACCACTGCAAGAAAAAGAAAATGCCCAGGAATAAACCCCCCTAAGGAGACAAAAGAGCTGTATACAGAAAGCTCCAAGACACTGATGGAAGACATCACAGATGACTCCCCCTTTCTGACCTTTTATGGTCGGCCTTGGAGCTCTCGTGACGCCTGTGGGTGGGGGTGTGTGGTGTAGGTTGCTGGTGTGCTACAGCAAGCGTATACTGAGGCTCGAGGTCTAGTGGAGGTCCACTTGTCTGCCACCTTGGACCTCGTTGGTTCTCATGGTTTAAGTTGTGTCCTCGGACTATGTCATTTCCTAAACCCTGCCCGCTTCCTGTCTCAATTGGGATGCTCGGTTTCTGTGGGAAGTCTTCAGGGTACCACTCATGAGTGAGCTCCCCTGCACAGGCTCCCGTGTGCTGACCCCCTTGTGTCCCTTCTGCACGTGCTGGGAGGTCGGCCTGGGCGTTCATCTGAAACCACTGCATCGGGTGGGCTCCCTTGCCTCCAGTAGAAAGATCAGGCTGGAGAGGAGGTCAGGGGAGATCGGGGTGGTCACTCCCTGGATCCCCAGTACCTGCCTCCCCATCCCTTCCTTCCTATTGTCATTACTCCAGGGTCTTCCTACACTCGCTGCCCCCCCTCCCCACATCTCACTGTCTTTCAATTCAGTTCAGTTCCGTTCATTCGCTCTGTTGTGTCTGACTCTGCGACCCGTGGACTGCAGCATGCCAGGCTTCCCTGTCCATCACCAACTCCAGGAGTTTACTCAAACTCATGTCCATCGAGTCGGTGTTGCTATCTAACCATCTCATCCTCTGTCATCCCCTTCTCCTCCTGTCCTCAATCTTTCCCAGCATCAGGGTCTTTTCCAAGGAGTCGACTCCGCATCAGGTGGCCAAAGTATTGGAGCTTCAGCTTCAGCATCAGTCCTTCCAATGAATATTCAGGACTGATTTCCTTTAGGATGGAGTGTCGTTGTCCCCTTACTAAACTGCACTCAAATGATGCTAATCTAAGTGACAGCTTAGCCGGTCCCCACACAGTGAGAACACCAAGGCAGGGCCCAGGAACCTGCACTTCAACCCGACTGGCCCAGGTAGTCACTGACGTACTCAGCTTTTTTGGATTCAGATCCCAGCCTGAGCACTCTTGTCCTGTCTGCACCTGTTGGAGCGTCCATCTATCCATCTGAGAGAGCAGATGTGTACTGAATCCTACCTGACATCTGGATCTGCAGCTTACGCAGAGCTTCTTATAGGCCTGGCTTCCCTGGTCCTCAGCTGCTAAAGAAACCACCCGCAATGCGGGAGACCTGGGTTTGATCCCTGGGTTGGGAAGATCCCCTGGAGAAGGGAAAGCCTACCAACTCCAGTATTCTGGCCTGGAGAATTCCGTGGACTGTCTAGTCTGTGGGATCACAGAGAGTCAGACATGACTGAGCGACTTTCAGTTTCTTATAGGCCAGACGTGGGGGGCTGGGACAGGAAGGGAATGCCAATGCCTGGCTTAGGGGAGGACCACCCTCCACTTGGCTCCCTTTCGGTGACTGCACTCAGGTGGTTGATGCTGACGCTCCAATACTTGGGCCACCTGACGTGAAGAGTCAACTTAATAGAAAAGACCCTGATGCTGGGAAAGATTGAAGGCAGGAGGAGAAGGGGACGACAGAGGGTGAGATGGTTGGATGGCATCACTGACTCAATGGACATGAGTTTGAGCAAGCTCCAGGAGTTGGTGATGGACAGGGAGGCCTGGCGTGGTGCAGTCCATGGGGTCGCAAAGGGTCAGACAGGACCGAGCGACTGAACAACACAGGCGGCATACCACGTCTGTGTCCTGCAAGAGGGGATTTGACCTCCGGGTGGGTGGGGAGCACGTGGATCCCCTGCAGCTCTGGCTGCAGCTGCTGATCCTGTCCTGGGCCGGGCGAGTCAGGGGAACTAAGAAAACCACCCTCTCTGTACTCGGACGCCGTGCTGGGTTCCTGCTATTCTTGCGAGAGACGCAAAGCAGAGGACAGGCAGCAGGTTGTGGAGGGGGGCATGGCCTCACCCTCCCCGTCTCTCCCTGCTCTGTTCCTACTGATGATGCTGTCGCTGCCTTCCTTTCTGTTTTGTTTTTCCTTTTCCTGTGCTCCTGGGCATGTTCAGAAAACCTCATAAGGGCTACCTGCTGCTTCAAGGGTATCATACCTGACATTTCCGGGGTTTGATAAAGGAGAGATCAACCGGAAATCTCTGGAGTAGCATCTTTATGAGAAACAAAGTATATTCTCTTTCATTTTTAATGATTTTTAACTGTGATGCAAAAACCTTCCAGAAAAGATACCAGCAGGCTGAGGCAGCCAGGACTGCGGGATGCTCAGAACCGCGGGTCTCATGCTGAGATGCCACCCAGGGCTGCTGGTCCAGATTTCTGCCTGGCCAGCGTGCCCACAAAGGCACGTGCCTGTGCAGGGATGGTGGTGTTGGTCCGTGTTGCCGTGAGCCTCCAGCACCACCCCTTCGCCCCGTGGCCCTGGTTGTGGTCTCAGAGGGTCTGAGACCGAAGGAGACGGTGGAGGAGGAAGATGCCAGGGGAGCGGGCAGGGATAGCAGCAAATGGTCCACGTGATATCCCCGGGATAGGATGAAGGTTTGGGGCCCACACAGATTCTGTGGACAAGTTGGTTCCCCAAATCTCTCATTCCCTCTACTGACCGAACCCATTCTAAAGGTTTAAATTAATTGGTAAAGCCTATAGCCCAGGGCCTGGCCCAGGGTAAAGGGCGTTATCTTCCTAGTTAGGATTCAAACGATTTCTGTTTTCCTAGGGTCAGAGCGGACTCGATCCTGAGAAATTGAGTAGAGTGCCCAGACCACAGGCAGTATAGTGAGGTGATGCGTGGGAAATTCCCGAAAGAAGAAGCAGGAGGGGATGGATGCGGAGGGGAGCCCGCCAGAGAGCAGGTGCGTCCGGAGAAGGACCAGGAGGCTGCGGTCTCAGGACCAAGTGGACCAAATCTGGTGTGCCCCCTGCCTTTGCAAATTAGGTTTTCTCAGAGCCCAGCTGCACCCACTCATTGTCTGTGGTCCTGTCTGCCTTTTCAGGGAGGAGCTGTATGGTTCGAGTGGAGGCCACGTGGCCCACAGAGCCTGCGGTCTTCCCCGCCTGGCCCTTTCCAGCAAGGGTGTCACCAGGGGCCATCTGGCAGCGTCTAGAGACGCTTCTGTCATCACAACTGAGGTGGTGGGGGGGCGCTCCTGGCATCCAGTGGGTAGAGGTGGGCGTGCTGCTGGGATGCACTTGGATGGGTCCCATGGCGGAAAATGATCCCGCCCCGAATGTCGGTAGGGCCAAGGTTGAGAAACACTACCATCCAGAAGAGCATTTCTGTTTCAACTCCAGAACTGACCAGCTGGGGGAGGTGAGTGGTGCCCTCTGCTAGGATAGGGATGCAGGAGAGGGGGCAGTGGGCTCAGGCCGGCGGTGGGAAGGACGCGGCCGTCTGGCCCTGCAGTGGCCATCCTGAGGGCATGGGCAGGTACTGCAGAGACCAGGCTTCAGGCATCAGCAGAGATTAGGCGGTCCCTCCCCACCCTGTCCCCAGGCGTGGCCTGGCAATGGCCAGCCCCCAAGGAGAATGCGCCTAGTGACGAAGCAGAAGGGCAGGGATGGACACTGGGGACAGTGGACACTCTAGGGGCTGGCAGAGGAGGAGAAAGCATGGAAGGAAGGGGGAGGACCCGCTGGGGGAGTGCGGGAGGAGACCTGCAGGACAGGCCTCGCAGGCCAGCTCAGAGCAGGGAGAGCGGTCAGCGTGCGAAAGCTACCCAGGGAGACGCATGTGGGCAAACGCCCTCGGGACCTGGCACTCCCGTGGCCTTATCAACTCCGATGAGAACAGGGCGTCCAGGCCTTGGGGCGGGAGCGGCTTCAGGGTCAGTGAGGGGGCAGCCAGGGAGGGTGTTTGTAAGCAGAAAGGCGCTGGCACCAGCCAGCCAACCAAGAGCCCTGGGCTCGAGCCAGCGGCTGGTGCCATAGGCAAGGGGGTCCAGAGCTGCCCGGGGACAGTGGGACTGAGCACAAGAGACCTCCCATGGACCAGGAGGAGGGGGAAGGGTGGGGCGGGGCAGCAGGGCGAAGGTGCTGCTGAGAATCCTCTAGATGGCCGAGTACGAGCGCTGAGCAGAGAAAGCAGAGGATGGGATCGACTGAGCTGTGCCTCTTCTGCCCATGGGTGATTCTTTTCTCCTCCCGATGCTTTTTCTGACCTTCTATATAAAATAATCACCCTCTGGGAGGCGAAAGGAAAGCTCCTCCCCAACTGCCTTCTGGCTCTAGGTCACAATCTTCCCCCCACCAGCCAAGCTCTTGCGTCACCCTCGGAACTGGAAGGAAATTAGCCGATTATCAAAAGGCCAGGGGCCTGGCTTCCAAGGCCTCTGGGGCACTCCGTCTCTCTGCAGGAAAGCTGCTGGGTCAGTCGGGTTCCGTTTCATCTCTGCCTGGTACAGACGGGTAGCAGAAGCTCTGCGGACAAACAGGGTGGTTTCACACCAGGCTTACTAATGTGTGTGTGTGTGTGTGTGTGTGTGTGTGTGTGTGTGTTAGTGGCTCAGTCTTGTCCGACTCTCTGCGACCCTGTGGATTGTAGCCCGCAGGCTTCTCTGTCTATGGGGTTCTCCAGGCAAGAATGCTGAAGTGGGTTGCCATTTCCTTCTCCAGGCGATCTTTCTGACCCAGGGTTGGAACCCTGGTCTCCTGCACTGCAGGCAGATTCTTTTCCATCTGAGCCACTCGAGAAGCTCCTGCTAATGTATGCATTGATTTAAAAAAAAACAAAGCACCAAGCGGACGTTTGGGCTGTCCTGTCAGCTCTGCCCCAGCAGCCCAGCTTGAGGGTCCTGCTCTGGTCTCCAGGAGCCAGGCTGCTGTCAGCCCAGTGGGCAGCGGGGAGGAACAGGTGGTCCTGGAATTGTCTAGAAAGGGGCTTCTCCAGCTCAGCCATCCTTGTGTTGGTCTCACACCAGCCTTGGGTTCATGGGCTCCCCCTGCAGCCACCCAGCTGGGATCCTTGGACCAGAGACCTGGCTTCTTTGCACCTCGGTTTTCCCGACCGTTCGATGGGGGAATAATGTCTGCGTCATGGGGTGGCTGTCACGTGTAAATCAGTGAACACAGAAGCACTGAGAATGCTAACACCTGACACGCACCCAACAGATGCCCTCACGGCGGCGGGGTCAGGTGAGGTCAGGGGGTGACAGCGATTTGTGGCATCCCTGCATCAAGCCAGGTCTCGTGACATCTTTTTTTCAGCAACAGTTCCTCACCTTGTGTCTCTGTTACATTTCGGTAATGCTTGGTTTCTAACTTTTTATTACTTTTTAAATTAAATATTTAAGTATTTCAAATAATAGCTACTATATTCGTTCTAAGCATCTACGATCTGTGATCTTTGATGTGACCTTGGCAAAAAGACAGTTCAGGGAAGGCTCAGGTGATGGTTAGCATTTTGTAGCAATAAAAAGTCTTTTTAAATTAAGGCATGCACATTTTTATTTTTTTGAAAGCACTATCATATACTCACTCAGGTTCAATCCCTGGGCCGGGAAGATCCCCTGGAGGAGGGCATGGCAACCCACTCCAGTATTCTTGCCTGGAGAATCCCATGGACAGAGGAGCCTGGTGGGCTACAGTCCATGGGGTCGCAAAGGGTCGGACACGACCGAGCCCATTTCCATTTCATTTCGTTTTCATGGATTGGACCATGGGGTCGCAAAGGGTTGCACACAACTGAGTGACTTCACTTTCAAGCACATCACAGCTCCACCTCAGATCATCAGGCGTTAAGGGTCTCACAAGAAGCCAGCCACCCAGACCCCCCCGCACACGCAGTTCGCTTCAGGGTTCAAGCTCCTATGAGACTCTAACGCGGCCACTGATCTGCCAGGGGGCAGCGCTCAGGCGGTCATGGGAGTGATGGGGCGTGGTTATAAACACCGATGAAGCTTTGCTCAATTGCCTGCCGCTCAGCAGCTGTGCAGCCTGGTTCCTAACAAGCCACGGACCAGACCGGTACCAGTTTGGGGGTGGGGTGCCCTGATTCACGTGACTTACTTCATCTTTTTTAAGTTTCTTTTTAAAAACTTTTTTATTTTATTTTAAAATAATTTTATTTATTTATTCTGGCTGCGCTGGGTCTGCATTGCTGCGCGCGGTTCTCTCTAGCTGCAGCAGGCAGGGGCTGCTCCCTAGCTGCAGTGCGTGGGTTTCTCACTGGGGTGGCTCCACGGGCTCTCGGATGTGCCGGCTTCAGTGGTTCCGGTTCCCGAGCCCCAGAGCACAGGCTCTAGAGTTGTGGCACACGGGCTTAATTGCCCCGCGGCATGTGCGATCTTCCCGGATCCGGGATTGAGCCCATGTCTCCTGCATCGGCCGGCGGACTCTACACCGCTAAGCCAGCGGGGAAGCCCCCTCGCTTTGTCCTGATGCTGGCTTTATTGCGGCGGTCTAGCACTGAACGTGCGTGTCTCAGGGGTCTGCCCACACTGTTTTCAAGGCTGCATAACAAGTGACCGTAAGCATCCTGGCTTAGAACAGCAGAAGTGAGTTCTCTCGAGCCTGGAAGCCTCGAGTCTGAGATGAGACATCTACAGGGCCAGGTTTCCCCTGAGGACTCCTCCTTGTAGCTCCGGACATTCACCCACCATCTCCATGCCCAGCGGCTTGAGCTTCATCGCTCCAGTCTCTGTCACATCTTCCCAGTTATCTTCCCCTTGCGTGTCTGTGTCTCCTTATCCCAACGTCCCTCTTCTTACAGGGACACCAGAGATTGGATTTAGGGCCTGCCCTAAACCAGTGTAACCTCATTTTAACTTGATCACATCCGCAGAGACCCAGCTTCCAAACGTCAGTTCACAGGTACTATGGTTTAGGATTCCAGCGCCCCTTTTTGGGGGGACATCATTCAACCACCTGTAGTGGGTGCGGTTGGCTGTTTTAACCTGTATCGTGATTTCTGTTGTAGTTCAGTGTCTGCGTCTTCCTCATTTCTGCGAGCCCTCTACAGCAGGCTGGTCTTGCTTCTCTCTGTGTTCTAACATAGCAGCTAGCATAGTGCAGGACAAGGCTCAGGACCCCCGTCGTTAGTGAACGACACTAAGGAGGATGCCGCTGCTGATAACCTAGTTTTCGGGACGGAAATCTGCACTAGACAGATGTGAAGAGGGCTGGGAACACAAGACGTCCCGGTTGGAGAGGCTGCCCACAGATACACTGAGATGGGAGCAACCCACAAATCCTTGGTTGGCGAAAGGACTACTTACTGAGTGATGCTGTGTGCCAGGGAGGCTGAAGGTGCTTGCTGACCCTGAGCTCTTGGCCTGGCTGGAGATGCAGGCAGTTAAAAGAGCTGTCACGGTCATGTGATCAGTCCTATTGTAGGGGAGCACGGGGTGCAGGGGCTGGTGACCACAGACGTGGCGTTGACTCAGAAGGCAGCCTGCTGGCTTAAGGACTTTGGCCACCCCTCAGACCTCTGGCAGCTCCCGCCTGCCCTAGCCAGGAGCCAGCCTGTCTCCTCCCACCCCCTGGCCTCCTGCCCCTACCCTGTCCCCCGTTCCTCGATGTCCAGGGTCAGAGTGTCCTCAGAAAGTCACATGTAACAAAAGCTCAGAGTATGACCTTGTCTAGAAGTAGGGTCTTTGCAGATGTAATTGACTTGAAGTCTGTGTATATGCCCAGTCGCTCAGTCATGTCCGACTCTTTGCAATCCCATGGACTGTAGCCCATCAGGCTCCTCTGCCCATGGGATTCTCCAGACAAGAATACTGGAGTGGGTTGCCATGCCCTTCTCCAGAGGATCTTCCCAACCCAAGGATCAAACCTGAATCTTCCACGGCAACTGCGTTGATAGGCAGATTCTTTGCCACTGAGCCACCAGGGGTGGACCCTAATCCCGTGACTGGTGTCCTCAGAAGACGGCCGTGTGGACACACAGGAAAGAAGGCCACGGGATGACAGGGGCACCTGCGAGCCAAGGAAGGACAAGGCTTGCCCGTGAAGCCACAAGCCAGGAGGAGCCTAGAGCTCGCTCATCCCAGAGCCTTCTTCAGGAGCATGCCCACAGAGACCTTGATTCAGACCTTCAGCACCCAGGACTGGGGGAGGATGGATTCTTGGTTTTAAGCCGCTCAGTTTGTGGTTATTTTTTACACCAGCCCTGGGAACCCGCGCATCTGGGCCTCGCTGACCCCAGGACACCTAGGTGAGGTTTTGGCTCAAGGTTTCTACAAAGATTTCCTTTGAAGAATGTGTCCTGCTTCTAAAAATAAAACCTTTCCTGCCCCTGGGGCCCTCCTGTAACAGGGAGTTCTCCCCAGCGCTTGGCCTTGTATTTCTGTGATCTGCTTCACTTCAGACTCAGGCCCAGAGACGTTTGGTTGGATCTGTTCTGCAGGCAGCAATAGCCACACCGGGAGTCGGGGTTGAAGGCTACGCGAAGGTGCTGGAATTCCTGGGGCCACTTCAGTCTGCTCCTTCATGGACCGTCTGTCTGGCCTCCAGCCCTTACTTACCTGTTAAAACGCACCTTGATCCCTTCAAGGTCAAAATGCTCTTTCGGGCACACTGGCCGGCGGATTCGCAGAGCTGCCATCGCCTGCCCTGCAGGCTTGGGCCCCGCGTGGAAGGAGTCGCTTGAGGGCCCTGTGTGAGCCTCGTGTGCGCCTGCAGAGCTTGCCCCCAGGACTTAGTGCCGTGAGTGTGCAGACTCAGGACCTTGCGAGTAACACCCAGAAAGTACCGCTGCCCTTGGGTGCTTTTGTGGTGGAGTCGGGGTTAGCGTCAGTGACAGCAGAGCGGCCCAGGGAGGATTTATGAAAGGGTAGGAGGGTTTGGTCAGGCTTAAAAGAGTCGGAGAGCATCTTCCAGGAAAGGTGAGCGGCGTGCCTGGCTGAGCATGCAGAGTCTGGGGAGGGGGCCTTTAGCTGATCGTTAGGGCCTGCAGCTGGGGGCTTGGGGCTGGGGGGCAGATGAAGCCAGTGGTATCTCGGGGGTTGAGCAGGTGGACTTTCTTCTGAGTAATAAGGCGGTACAGATAGTGAGGGATCTGGAGGACCTTGGAGAAGGCCAGGTCCTGAATAGGGAGAGAGAGCTTGGTTGGGGCCTGAGGAGGCCGGGATGTGGGGTTGGTGGGGGCGACCTTGGGCTACCATTCACAGCGGAGGCTGAGCGATCGGGGTCTGGGCTCTAAAGGAAGTACTGTTGTAGGTTCTTTGACTGATGGGTGAGTCTGGGCTGCACAGAGACCCTCTGCCCTGTGTGTGCATTGGGGCACGTAAGCACTTTGAAAACGTGCTGCTGAATCTCTGGGTGGGACCGTGTTAGTCCAGAGCCTCCCCAGGTGGTTGTCATCGACATCCAGGGTGGGGAAACTGTCAAGGGGAGCCCCTTGGGGCCCAGGGGTGCTGGGCGTGGCCATGGGGTGGAGGTTGAGACTGAAATGCAAGGGCAGGAGCCAGAGAGGAGAGGTGGAAACACACGACCTGGCAGCTCAGATTTAAAGGTAAGTGTGTTAGTGTGTTAGTCACTCAGTTGTGCCCGACTCTTTGCGACCCTGTGGACTGCAGCCCACCAGGCTCCTCTGTCCATGAGATTTTCCATGCAGGGATACTGGAGTGGGTTGCCATTTCCTTCTCCAGGGGATCTTCCCAACCCAAGGATCGAACCCAGGTCACCTACACTGCAGGCAGATTCTTTACCGAGTGAGCTACAAGGGAAGCCCCAAACGGTAAAGGAAGAGGATAAATGACGTTAATAATAGTAGCCCTCACCAGGGACGGTGGTTCTCAGAGGGGTGATATCGGGGGACACATGGTGGTGCCTGGAGTTGGGTTGTCCAGGGGAGATGCTCCCGGCTTCTGGGTGTTCGGGCCAAGGATGCTGCCGGAAGTCCTGCAGTGGGTAGGGCACCCCCCGCCCCCCAGCCAGGCCCCACCCAACCACACACACACATCCCAAGTGTTTCTAGCATCAAGAGCAGGAAGCCCTGACTTGGGGACAGAGCACCTGCTGGGTCTTAGTAAGCGCTCGGCATGAACCAGCCGACTTTACCCACACACTTGGAAGAGGCAGAGAGCGTGTCATCCCTGTGTTATAGATGGAGAAGGGGAGGTGCCAAGCAGTTGAGTTCTGCTTGCCAGAAGGCTTCCCCACCTGGAGCCAAGTGACACAGTGGAGTAAAGAGAGCTCATTGAGGTGAGAAAGTAGTGACCGGTTTCGAGTACATGCCAGCGCCTCTGAGTGCCAGTGCATAGAATCCGTGCATGGGTTTGAGCCCCTGGCAGGTCGCTGTTCAGAGACATCCGTGCTGGGCCAGCTGGCCTTCATCTCCAGGCACAGTGATGACTAAGAACGGTCCTCATTGAACACCTACTGTGTGCTCACGTGTCAAGCCAGATTTTACCATCTTTCTGCTGCAGGTGATACAAATAGAGGCACAGAGAGGCTAAGTAACGTGTCCAAGAGCACACAGCTAGAGCGGCTGGTCACACTGAGGCCTGACTCCAAAACCTCGTGTTCCCTGCTTTGTATGGTTTAGTCCCAGCTACAGGCCAGGAGGAGGAGGAGGAAAGGATCAGGTGAGGAAGCCCCATGCTAGAGGAGCGAGCAGAGCCTGGGAACAGAGCTAGGCTGGAGGCAGGGTGCCGAGCATGCAGACCGTGGGGTCTTCCCCTTGGTGAGGCCGACGGCCTCTGTATCTCCCAGGCCCGCAGGAGAAGATGAGCTTTTGTCTGGAAACAGATGTTTCCAGAACAGCTTTTTCCCTGCCCTGGTCTTTTCCAGAATGATTGCATCTTGAGGAATCAGTGAAGCTGGGGTTCAGTTTGTGCCAGGAGACACAAGTGTAAGTTAGCTACTCAGTCGTGCCTGACCCTCTGCAACCGCATGGACTGCAGCCCACCAGGCTCCTGTGTCCATGAGATTTTCCAGGCAAGGATACTGGAATGGGTTGCCATTTCCTTCTCCGGGGATCTTCCAAACCCAGATCAAACCCCGGTTTCCTGTGCTGCAGGCAGATTCTTTACCAACTGAGGTACAAGAGAAGCCAGGAGACAGCACACCCCTCAGTGCCGGTGCTCCGGGCTGTCTGGCCTCCAGACCGCTGCTGTTCCTGTGGGCCTGTCGTTCTCACCGGCCTTTCTTCTCGACAGCGGGTCCCTCGCACCTTCGCTGTATTTTGAGCTGTGCTGTCTTGCCCACTCTGTCTACATGTCCCTGGGGGATCCCAGGGCCCCCTGAAGCCTAATCTCTTGCCCTCAGCTGCTTTCCCACTCGGCTTCCACCAGCTGCAGGAAATTTCTAGCCAAGGTTTTGCCTCTGTGCTGTGACTACAAAGGGTGTCTTTTGTGTTACTAAGGATTTGCTCATTTTGTGCGTGTCCTGCTGCAGGCGGGCTGGACTCCCCCACAGGGAGCCTGACATCACGGAGATGGAGCCCTCTGGTGGGGAGAGTCTCCCCTTAGTTTAGGGGACACCGACCTGCTTTGTCCTCCTCCCGACCCCTATTTTCTGGTGGTTCCGTTGTGTTCTTGGTGAGTGGAAAAGTTCAGAGAGCTCCAGAATCGTGGTGAAACTTGCTTGTTTTCCAACCCCCACGTACTTGGTTGCTGCAAAGAAATGCCTCTGCGGGGCCCATGAGGTGGCAAGGTTTTCTGCAGAAGCACTCCTGGTCTGTGGGTGTCATTCTCCGCCGACGTCCAACTCCGCCTTCAGGAATGTGGGGTGAGCAGCACTCCAGCCGATGGCCTGGGAGTTTGGGATCTTAGGAAAGAATGTTCCAGAAGTGTGGGGGTAAGACCACACTTTGCAGAGGCCGGACATTCATTTGCTTCTTGAGTTCCGGTTGTGTCAGCTGGGACAAAGCGGGGCTGGAAAAGAGGAATTCCCGGGAGGCGGGAGGCCACGCCGGCTGAGGAGCACGAGGGGCTGAGACGGCTGATCTGTGTCCACACTCCCAGGAGGCTGTGTGACCTTCCAGGGGCCCCCAGAGCACACTGCCGTGGACTGGACTCAGCACAGCAGAGCTTCCGTCTGCCACGGCTCTGGAGACCTGAGGCTCAGGGCTGCAGTGGCGGCAGGGCTGTCTCCTTCTGAGGCCCAAGGGAGAAGCATCCTGGGCCCCTCTCCTGGGCTTCTGGATGGCCACCTCCTCCCCGTGTCTCCACGCCACCTTCCCTCTGTGCCCAGTGTCCCCGTTTTGTAAGTATGCCTGTCATATTGCATGGGGGCCTGCCCTCATTGCTTTATCTGAACTTGGTCATCTACAAAGACCTTGTTTCCAGATAAGGTTGTGTTGGCAGGTAGCGGAGGTTGGAACTTCAGCATCATCAGCAGGGGACACAGTTCAGTTCATAATGTGAGGGTAGGAGAAAGGTGTGAACATGTGTGTTTGCTCAGGACTGCGCTCCCTGGCCTGGTGGTTTTTAGGTTTTAGCTAAGAGATGCTTGCTCAATTGCCTGACCTTAACCCTGTGGCTAGGCCTTAAATAGCTCAAGATAATAATGGAAGTTAGGTGCAGTGATATTAAACCTTTACTACACACAACCCACAGTTGTAATAAATAGCAATGGAGGTAGAATTTATGAAGTGATCAGTAATTTATAAAGAAAGTATATGTCCTCATTTAATAAAGCCTCTATAAACCAGCAAAGAAGGCAATGGCATCCCACTCCAGTACTCTTGCCTGGAAAATCCCATGGATGGAGGAGCCTGGTGGGCTGCAGTCCATGGGGTCACTAAGGGTTGGACACAACTGAGCGACTTCACTTT
Organism: Ovis aries; assembly: GCF_016772045.2. NCBI lineage: Eukaryota > Metazoa > Chordata > Mammalia > Artiodactyla > Bovidae > Ovis > Ovis aries. The sequence continues at coordinate 6,083,250 of NC_056054.1, read as the reverse complement.
CACTTTTCACTTTCATGCATTGGAGAAGGAAATGGCAACCCACTTGTGTTCTTGCCTGGAGAATCCCAGGGACGGGGGAGCCTGGTGGGCTGCCATCTATGGGGTCATGCAGAGTCGGACACGACTGAAGTGACGCAGCAGCAGCAGCAGCAGCTATAAACCAGCTGGGCTTCCCTGGTGGCTCAGATGGTAAAGAATCTGCCTGCAGTGCAGGAAACCCAGGTTTGATCCCTGGGTCGGGAAGATCCCCTGGAGAAGAAAATGGCAACCCACTCCAGCATTCTTACTTGGAGATCCCCATGGATGGAGGAGTCTGGCGAGCTAACAGTCCATGGGGTGAGAAACAGCCAGACACGACTGAGCAACTGCACACACGAGCACCACACACACACACACACACACACACACACACACACACACACACACACTGTTCTGGCACTCATTTTTAAATAAACAGACCCACCATATTTCTGGAGGAAAAGATAAAATAGTAAAAAGGTTTCAGGTCTCACCAGTGCCATGCCAGCAAAAAACAAAACCCAGTGGGGTTAATTTTTTTGAAGGAATGAAAAGGTGGGAGAGACATATTACTAAGTTATTCTGAAGTTCATTTGGAAGAAGGAAAAATAGGTAAAAATAACTGATAGGAGGCTTTGAAATAGAACGAGTCGTGGAGGCTAGTCCTCCCGGATGGCCAACTGTGGTAGAACTCTGGGAATTACATAAGGCTGGTGTTGTGATAAAAATAGGCAGACTCACGACACAGAATCGGGTGGATTCAAACCTTGGTATCTACACACATTTAAAAAGCACCAAGTGACATCACGGAGAGGACGGATTGTGCAGGAGCCAGTGAACGGGTAATTGCCTAGCTGTTTGCTAATTAATTTTGTGAAGTTCCTCTCTGAGCAGCCAAATAAATTCTTTGTACATTAATGTCAGTCCACACGCCATTTTTTTTTTTAATAGAGGAAAATAGATGTAAATGTTTATCAAGTTTTTCAATGGGGGAGGCTTTTCTGTGCTTCAGTGTGAAATCACAAAGGACAGATTGACAGGGTTAGATAATTGAGACTTCATTCAGCTAGCAAATGGATTCATGTGTGTGAGCAACAGTGGGGAAGATATTTGTAACTGATAGGACATTTCCTGGAGAAGGAAGTGGCAACACACTCCAGTATTCTTGCCTGGGAAATCCCATGGACAGAGGAGCCTGAAGGGCTGCAGTCCCTGGGGTCATAAAATTCTGATGCAACTGGAAGACAACAAATGAAATTTTACAGTCTAATCGAGCAAAGCATGCGTAATGATAGTCGTGAAGCAGCAAACAAGATGTAATCAACATTTGAACATTTCCTGATGGACGGTTTCGAAGGAATGTGGAGTTAAACTTGGTATTTCGTTGCCCCGTTGTCAGATAAGCGAAGCTTTTCTTGAACCTCCGTCAGAAGGCTGGGAAGAAATGTCTGCTGCGGTTGGGAGGGTAACTCTCTACAGCTTTCCAGGAAAGAGTTTGGCAACGCTTCGTACTCTACTAGAAATTCATCTTAAGAGAATGATCCAAAGTCTGGAGATTAGGGATAAAGACGGCCACCACCCTGCCGTGTATAGCTGCAGAAAGCGGGGAGCCTGTGGGCAACCGCAGGTCAGGGTGCTCCCCCCTCCACAGACCTGGAAACAAGCCTGGTGAGTCCTTCGTGCCCAAGGACATTGTGCAGCCCAAGCTCCTTTGTGCAGTGTCTTTGCTGATGACTCTCCATCGGGAACGAGTGGTTCCAATGCATGTGGGGACTCCCCCCACCCACCACCAGTTCCCAGACTTGGGCTGGGAGTCCTGCAGTGCAGCTCAATTCAGACACTCTCTACCTGGAGATGAGCTCAGGTCCCCCAGGCCGAGGGCTCAGTCCCACAAGACTGCTGCCACCGCCCCACTGCAGATGCCCATCACAGGTCCAGGTTGTCACATGTGCTTCTGACCAGCTGGCTGTAGATTGCAGTTTCCCATGACCCCCTCCTTGGGTCTGATTAATTTGCTAGAGAGGCTCATGGAACTAACCAACAGGGTAAATAGGATATAATTCAGGAACATCCAGACAGAAGAGCTGCCTAAAGCAAGGTATGGAAAAGGAGGCAGGGCTTCCCCTCCCTCTCCTAGCACCGCCTCCCCAAATCTCCACTTGGTCACCAGCCCTGAAGCCTTCAGAACTCCAGCCTTGGGTTTTTACAGACAGCTTATGGAGAAAGGGAAAGTGTTAGTTGCTCAGTCATGCCCGACTCTGTGACCCCATGGACTATAGCCCCCCAGACTCCTCTGGTGGGATTCTCCAGGCAAGAATACTGGAGCGGGTTGCCATTATCTTCTCCAAGGGATCTTCCCGACTCAGGGATCGAACCTGTGTCTCCTGCATTGGCAGGCAGATTCTTTACCGCTGAGTCACCAGGGAAGCCCATATGTATATAAAATAAATCACACTATCACAAATCAGATAGCCTGTGTTTCCTAGTTGGTAGATTCTTGAGGCCAGGAGGAACAGGAACTCATGGAGCTAGAATTGGGAAGGCTGGCTTTAGATCCACGGGGATTAATGAATGCATCATTCTAGATGCTCAGTCAAGTGCCTGAAAATGTAATCAGCTTGGCAGATGGCATACTGTTGTTATACATACTTAGAAAATGGTCTTGCAAGGCTGGAAATGACCTGCTGGAATCATGGTGTTTGGGACGGAGGATGGAAATTTATTTTATAAAATGTGTGTGTGTGTGTTTTAATTACAGAAAGTGGAAAATTTAGAGAAAAAGAACTAAATGGTCCATACGCTTGCCACATGGACATAGTCACTATCGGCATTCAGTGTGAAATTGACTCTTCTTTTTCTAGCAAATACACATTTCTAAGAACAAATTATTGTAATATTTGTGGGTTTCATTTTTCTCAAAGATCTATTGTGTGGATTTTCCATTCTTTTGAGTATTAGAAAATTAATTTTAACAGCTGCATAAACCCAGGCTGGAGTTAGAACACCCTCAGGCCACATGTTAATTGTTTCCATACCTGCCAAAGGAGAAGGGGGTGGCAGAGGATGAGACGGTTGAATGGCATCACCGACTCAATGGATGTAAACTTGAGCGAACTCCGGGAGTTGGTGATGGGCAGGAAGGCCTGGCGTGCTGCAGTCCATGGGGTCACAGGGAGTCAGACACGGCTGAGCGAGCAGCTGAACAACAGCAGCACTCCGGTATCACTGTAAACACCACCATGCAGAAGTCGCTTGGCCTACAGCTTTGCTCTCCTAAGGACAGAGAGGCTGAGGGGCAGTGGAAGGGGAGCAGGAATAAGAGTCCTGTCCTCTCTCCTTCCCTTAATAAATACCAATGAAGTGTCGAGATTGGCGATTGGTTTATTGCCCAGGATATCTCAACTAGCCATGGACACGGTGGTTTTCTGTAAAGAAATTCATTCATTCCCTGAGTTTCATCTGTTGCTTACTATGCCAGATGCTGGATCTTAGGCAAGCGGGTGAATGAAACTGACACAGTTCCCTTCGATGCTGGGGCGGGCCTGGCTGAGGAGCAGCAGTAAGCCCCTCGTCCTCAGGAGTCAGCCCTCTCTTCCCAGGCTCACGGACAGGCTCTGTGGGGTTAGTGTCAGCCCTGCACTGTATTTGCTGGTTGTTTTTGAGCGGTGTCTCCTGGTGGGTGTGGCTTTGTTTTCTGCCTGCTCATCACCCTCCTCCCACTCCCATCCCTTTGCTTTTAAAAAATGTTTTAAGTTAATATATACTAGAAAAGATTTATCAGTCTAAGGAAGACTTTTTTTAAAAAAAGGAAAAAATCTAGAAACTTCCTTTTTAAAGCTATAGAAAGCTGCCTTTAAAATAACTTTTTTGAATAAGCTTACGTTGTTAGAAAGTAGATTGGTTTAAAGAGAAGTGTTAAATAATTTGATTTTTTTTAAAAGAAAGCAGTAAATCAGAGACTAATGCTTGGAAACCACAAGTCCTCCCAGCGCTGATGTTTTGCAGTTTGATTGACCGTGTCAGATGAGAGTCAAGAATCCAAGTCTCCCCTCCCTCCGGCCCATCAAGTGAATGGGCCTCTCTTCTCATCTCTGTTATAACATCTTCAGAGATAATCACGCCTTTTCTTTCTCATCGCTGGCTGGGTACCAGAGTGGGGAAGCTTTTCTAGCCTGGGCTAATCACAAGATTTTACTTCCCAGCCTGTCTGCCGCAGCTCTTCCCATGTGACTCAGTGGGGGCAACCCCACCCCACCAGACCGGCTGAACCCCGTGCCTGGGGAGCACTCGACGTGCAAGGTCAGGTCCTCTTTGAACTCCCTGCGGTCGTCAGCAGTGGGGTGATGGCACAGGAGGGCCGGCGGGTAGAGGGTATCCGTGTGGCACACGCAGTGTGCTAGCAATCCAAGGCAGGCAGGCTTCTTGTCCTGTGCAGGCTCAGAAGGCGTGGGGCAGACCTCAGCCCTCCCCTCCCCTTGGTGTCAGTTTCTTGCACGTTGTCGCGCCAGCTAAGTGATGAGCAGTCAAGGGAAGAGACTGGATCTCCATCTGCTTGTGACTTTGGTGGTCCCCCGATGCACCGTGATGCTGAACGAATGTTTGAATGAAGCATTTGTCTGTTCAGCAGATGGACCAAACCCCAGCTGGGGCCAGGCCCGTGTGCTTGATGCTGGACGATTACAGAGGAGCCAGGTATCCAGTTGGCTTCCGAGGACATGAGGGTAGCTGTCTAGAAACTATGAAATCGTGTGCAGGATCACAGCTCTGATGCCCAGAGTGAAAGCAGTAAGTGCCCAGACAAGATGACGGATAACGCCCAAGAGAGCTCAGAGAAAAGGTGGAATTCTGTCTTCCAAAGCACCATATGACGAGGGTCCTCTCAGATGGGTAGGTTTTAACAGAGCAGAAACTGGGGGTTCCCTTGGGTCTTTTAAGTCCATGGGGTGGAAAGAGAGATGGAAGCTTGAGATTGCAAGGTGGTCAAGGGATGTTTAGAGCCAAGCGGGAGAATCGGTCGCTCTGCTTGCTGAGCTCAGGGCAGACAAAGGCGAGTGTGATACAGATATGGAGGGTGGCTTAGTGTATAGAGGGTCTGGAAAGACAAGCCAGGTGTCAATGTCTTCTACAGACTGTAGGAGCCCCTGAAGGGATTGAGATTGTTGTTTTGACTCAAGGAAATGGTGGCATTGGTCCAGCCCGCCCCAAAGAAAAATTCCACAGCTGGGCATCCAGGAGGCTGGAGGAAGGAGGCCAGGGAGTAAGAAGCTCAGGCCACGCAGAGGCAGTGGGAGGCACTTGGCCATCGCTTCCCTTCCATGACCCTCGCCCACGACCCCGCAATTCTCCAGACTGAGATTTTCTTATTTTGTCACTGGCCAGTGAAAACACTGGGGCTTCCCCCATAGCTCAGTGGTAAAGAATCCTCCTGCCAATGCAGGAGGCACAGGCTTGATCCCTGGGCCAGGAGGATCCCCTGGAGGAGGAAATGGCAACCCACTCCAGTATTCCTGCCTGGAAAATCCCATGGACAGAGGAGCCTGGTGGGCTACTGTCCCTGGGGTCACAAAGAGTCGGACGTGACTGAGCACTAGGTGAAACGTTGGGTCCTCAGGCTGGGTCCTTCCAGCCGTCACACTTGACACCATAAAAGCAGCAGTTGGGAAGTGGTGCCCACAACAGCGAGGTCCCTCCCGTGCACCCCGCGGAGCCCATGTGGGGTTGAACTTGATCACCAGCTTTGGGTGAACAGAGTTAGGCCTTGAACATGGACACATTGCCAGCCCAGTGTGCACAGAGCCTGTTCTAGAAGCAGGTGCAGCTCTCAGCAGCTGTTCACCCAGGAGATGTGGTCCCCTGCTCGGGAGGTGCCAGGACGGATGATTCTGCTCACGAACCTCAATACTCTGCACAGACAGCCAGCTGCGGGGTGCTCTGATACCTCCCTCCCAACGCTTATCTCCTAAGTTAAGGTCCTCGTTGAACCAAAGCAAAATACGTCATAGACAGACACTGGAACAAGCAGCTGGGCTCCCCGTGGTCCCGATTCTCTGATGGGACCGTGGGCTTCACCCCCAAAGGAGGCGGCCCTTCTCCAGGCCACGCCAGAGGGCAGCGGTGTGGTCCTTCATCTCCGCTCCAAGTGCATGCGGGACGCAGAAAGGTTCTGAAGGTGGGAGGAAGCGCCCCGCCCCGCGGCGGGAAGGTTCAAATTTCCCTGTGCAGGACAGAGCTCTCCTACCTGGAGCCCGTGCGTTCCCAGCCAAGAGAGCAGAAGCCGGGAAGGGACACCAGTCACGTGCTGCCTTTTCACCTGGGCTGGTTGCCCAGACCAGCCAAGGTCAGGGTCAGGAGGTCAGGAGGCGGAGGGAGATAGGGTGCTATTTAGGCTGGGGGATGCATCTCCCTCTCTGGCTGTTGGCGTTGGAGGGAAGACGGCGTTGAAGAGGCTGTTGTAGACGTTTCCAGGCGTGCAGACGGGCTCACACTCGCCTGCTGGGTCACTCCCAGCCTGCTTCCCTCAGGGCTCTGCCTCCATCCCAGGGAGGTACCCATAAAGCTAGGTCCCTCCCCGCAGCCTTGGCCGGGCGTGTGGGCCTCTCTGCGGCAGCCGGCTCAGCCTCAGCCCCAGGGATTGGGTTTCTTCTGGCTGCTCCCTGGAAGCGGATCTCCTGGGGGAGGGAGGGAGGGTAGCCCTGGTTGACTTTAGTCCTCGGGATCACGCTCTTTCTTAGGCAGAGAGTTGGGGGGTGGGGAGGTGGTGTCAGACGGGATGAAGTGTGTGTCCACAGAGCCTGCTGACTGAGGCTCCCTGGAGCCGGTCGAAACTCGTGCTTTCTTTTTCAGCCGGAGGAAATCTGATGAAATCCACATGATACTCCCACTCCAGAAATTAAAATCCGACGTGGAGAGTGAGTCATCTTAAAAACAAGGCATGACCGGAATCCACCCATGGGAGGCCGAGGGCCGTCTTGGCCCCCGGGACCTCCCGCAGCAGGGGTCCAGGCCCAGCGCCTGCCTCATGTGCCTTCCCGGGCACCCAGCGGGCCCGGTGCTTGGCTGGTGCACACACTGGGGTCCCGACTGTAGGGCGTCTGCACACCACAGATGCTTCTGTCCTTTTTCCTGGTTGGTTTTTGTTGCGCTTCTGTATAATTTTATTTCATTGATTTATTTTTTGGCTGTGCTGGGTCTTTGTTGCTGCGTGGGCTTTCCTCTGGTTGCGGTGCCCAGGTTTCTCACTGTGGCTTTCCTTGTTGCAGAGCATACACTCTAGGCCTTGTGGACTTCAGTAGACGAGGCACGTGGGCTCAGCCATTGCAGTTCCCGGGCTCTAGGGCCCAGGCTCCGTCATTCTGGGCTTAGTTGCTCCACCGCAACTAAGGGGATCTTTCTTGATCAGGAATCGAACCTGTGTTTCCTGCATTGGCAGGCGAAGTCTTTACCGTGGCGCCATCAGGGAAGCCCACTTTGTTTCGCTTTTTAATTGTCCGTCGGGCAGAATGTTGGCACATAGGCCCCCACAGTAGTATTCTGGGATGCCAGGATCCTGGGAGTGACGAGTCCCCTGGGGTAGCTGAGCAGCTATGTGTGGGTTCCTGACTGTGCCACCAGCATCTGTAAATAATTGTGTCCTTGTACAAAGGTGTTGGCCATCCAGAGGCCAGCCCCCTAGTTACCAGGGAGGGAGCTGGCAGCGGGCTCCTTTCTCTCTGAATGAACTGGCCTGTATATAAAGAAAAGAAAACGTCATTAATTGTGAGTCAGACATTAGTAAGCTTTAATGCTCCATCCTGACTCTCAGACCTGACTTCTACCATGTGGGGGTGATCCCTGAGTCAGGAAGATACCATGGCGAAGGAAATGGCAACCCACTCCAGTATCCTTGCCTGGAGAATCCCATGGACGGAGGAGCCTGGTGGGCTACAGTCCATGGGGTTCCAAAGAGTCGGACACAGAGCGACTATCACTTTCACATACGTGCGGGGGCCACTTAACCCTTGTTGGGGATTGGGACTTTCAAAGGATACTATCCCAGGTTGTGTGCTTAGTTGCTCAGTCCTGTCCGACTCTTTCTGACCCCGTGGATCATAGCCAGCCAGTGGGATTCTCCAGGCAAGAATACTGGAGTGGGTTGCCATTTCCTCCTCCGGGGGACCTTCCTGACCCAGGGATCAAACCTGCTTCTCCTGCATTGACAGGCAGGTTCTTTACCTGCCAAAGAGCTCCAACGCTGTATTCTTTATTTAAATAGAATTCATTCACTCATTTATATTTGAGAGCTTGCTCTGTACTGGCTTATCACAACCCAGGGGGCCTCAGAGAGCTTTACATTGTCTTGGAGAAATCAGGCTGGAAACGGAAGAGCATGGGCTTTATCTGGTGTTGATAAGGAAAGTAGAGAGTGGGGTGTCGCAGACCCCTGACTGCAGTGAGGGGTCCAGCCTGGCGAATACTCGGCAGGGGCCCCCCAGGATGCAGGGACAGCATGCACACAGGCCCTGGGGTGGGAGGGAGAGAACAAGAAAAGGACCAGAAAGCCAGCGGGGCCCACGAGGTCACTGCGAGCATGAAGGAAGGCCTGAGAAGCTTTGGAGGGTTTTGAGCAGAGCCCCGACTGAAGGAAGTCCTGACTGCTGATGGAGGGGTGGATTACGGGAGCACAGAGCTGGACGTGTTAGACCTGATGGAAAGGAGCCGACCACAGTATTGAGTTGAAGGGGGATGGTGGCCAGAGCTGCCGGGGGTGGGGTGGGGTGTGGGCAGGGGGAGGGACGGCCCTGGGGAGTGACAGGGGCTTTGGGGCTGGTTGAGTGAGCCCTTCTCCTGTTGACTAAAGGCAGCGGCTTTGGGGAGGAGGTTTGGCGCAAACCCAGAGTTGGGTTTGGACTGGGAGGTACAGGATGCCCGCTAGTCCTGAGGGGAGCCCCCGGTGGCCTCGTCTGGAGTTTGGGGCCACTTGTCAACCGAGCGGGAACCCCGCCATGTCCAGCTGTGCTGCGAGACCACCTGGGCGTTTAGCGCTCCTTAGAGGCTTTCTCTTTCAAAGAGACACAAACACACATATATTCAAACCTTCATTCCTGACACATCCCTCCTGGAGAGGCGAATGATGGAGGCTTCCTAATAATACTTCCCTAATTTTATAAAATGTTTCATTTGGGACATTTTCAAACACATGCCTAAATAAGATAATAGTCAAAGGAATACATAAGGAAAGTAATAATGATAAAAAATAATAAAGTAGAGAAATGGTAAAAAAAAAAAAAAAGGAAAGAAAGCATAATGTATAGTAATATATAGTAATAGTATGAAAAGTGAAAGTCGCCCAGTCATGTCCAACTCTTTGTGACTCCATGGACTATACAGTCCATGGAATTCTCCAGGCCAGAATACTGAAGTGGGTAGCCACTCCCTTCTCCAGGGGATCTTCCCAATCCAGAGATCAAACCCAGGTCTCCCACATTGCAGGCGGATTCTTCACCAGCTGAGCCACAAGGGAAGCCCAAGAATACTGGAGTGGGTAGCCTATCGCTTCTCCAGGGGATCTTCCTGACCCAGGGATTAAACCCAGGTCTCCCACATTGCAGGTGGATTCTTTACCAGCTGAGCCACCAGGGATGCCCTAGGAATAGTATAACAGATGGTAAAATACCGTGTTGATGAGCCTTGGTGGACTCACTGCCAAGCAGATCAGAGCACCAGGCCATTTACCCCCACCTCATTTTTATTATTTGAATAAAGCAAGGACTAATTCAGGGGGTGTGGCTCTTGACCTTGGGCCACTTGAATCGGAGTCTCCTCCAGGAGAGAGGAGCAGAACTCCTCTGCTGGTTGCAGGGCTGAGGCCAGCCTGTGAGTCAGCTCGCAGGGCCGTGGAGAGGAGGGTGGAGCCCTAGGAGGGTGGGGAGAGAGAAGACAGTTTCCAGGAGGCAGGGGGGAGGGCACCGAGCGGGCTCCAGGGGCAGAAGGTGCAAAGGACATACAGGGTGGGCGGAGGAGCGGTCCCCGGTTCACGCGGGGTGGAGGTGAGTAAACCCGGATGCCCAGGTGAGCCCAGGTGAGCTGCACAATGGGGGTGCTCTGAGTACCAGGGCGGGGAGTCCACCTTCGAAGTTTTAAATGCAGCAAACCACACCCAGCGGGGTGCGGGTTGACCGGGGGGCGGTTTGAGCTGGAGGGACCTTTGAGAAAATTAAGGGCATGGGCTTCCCTGGTGGCTCAGATGGTCAAGAATCCCCTTATAATTCAGGAGAGCTGGGTCCAATTCCTGGATCAGGAAGATCCTCTAGAGAAAGGGCATGGCAACCCACTCTCAGTATTCTTGCCTGGAGAATCCCACTGACAGAGGAGCCTGGTGGGCTACAGTCCATGGGTTCGCAAAGAGTCGGACACGACCGAGCCCGTTTCCATTTCATTTCATTTTCATGGATTGGACCAGGGCGGTAATCAGGGGTCTGACAGCCAGGAGCAATAAAGTGAGCTGTAGTGTTAGGCAGGCGGGAAGCAGGGAGCGTTTTTGCAGCCGAACCTCCTGGAGCCCTCCTGGCTGGGTGGGGTGGGGGAATCCCTCCAGGCATCTCTGGAGGAGGAGTTTCAGAGCCTCACTGTGAACCCTCACCCTGACAGTGTCAGGTCGGGAGGTGCCGGGAGGACACACCCAACAGGCGTGGCCCAACCCAGCTCTTTCTCTGCTGTGAAGTAACATCCCCGAGGTGAAGGCTGGTGTCTGGGGTGGATGTCAGGACTGCCCTGGGGAAAGTAGCCTTTCCTTGCTTTCCACGGGGCATTGAGCACCACGGACCAAAGGGCCCCGGTCCCAAGGAAGGGCATGAATGAGCGCGTTCATCCTCCTGTGAACGAGGCTCCTGGTCGTTGGGGAATCAGGCCTCAGTCCTCAGCTCTGGCTGGTATGTGGCGACACAGTTGGTGGCTTCCAGGTTGGGTTCCTTGCACGGCAGCCGCAGTGAGGGGTGTCTGTACTTTACAAGGACCACAGGTCTCTTACTGTAACTGCCGGCACGCTTTCTGCCTGCACTGGCTCAGGGTCATGGCTGTATCTGCCATCGATAACACAACAGAAACAGGGATCAGCCTCCCCAGCTCCCAGGAGTGTTCTGTGGTTTGCTCTCCTGCCCACCCTGAGGCCCTGGTTCCCCATCAACTGCCTTCTTGGCAGCGACAGGGGCGGCGGGAATCCGATCACTCTTAAATCTCTGCTTTTCTTGGCTGCTCCCACGAGGCCGTGTGTCCTCTTTGGGCCTCAGCTGACTTTTTGGCCACCAGTCTCCCAGCCCTGCGTAAAAGCCCATCCAGACTTCCTCCAGCTCCTCTGTCGAGGACATGGCGTCTGCACAGGGTTCTGAGGGGGTGGGGCTTGTCTGATAACCCCTCTCCGTTGCCAAGTCCACTTGTGTCTGTCGCTGGCTTCTCCTAAACTGTGTCAGCAGTCGTCAAAGACAAAACAGCATTGGTGCTTCCAGCCGTGTCATCAGCAGCCAAAGTCATCTTTCTGGATCAGAAAGCTTCGGTGGCTTTCCCGTGGCGTCCAGGGCCGAGACTGGCCCCTGCCCTGCCTCTCCTGCGGTGCTCAGGCGCCATGTCCCCCAGACTCATGGGCCCTGCTCTGCCTGGCACTGATTCCTCACACTTTATAACCCTGGGCCCCTTCCCCTGCTCTGGGCAGCCAGCCCGCCTCTGGGGACCCTCACCGGTCCCGCAGGCCCTGGGGTCCTCGGGAGCAGTAAGGCCTCATGACTGAGCCCATCCTCACTTTTATTTATTCCCTCCGCTAGATGCTTCCCCAGATGTGAGCGGCGGCTCAGTGATGCTCCAAAAGGGAGGTGAGGGAAGGCAGGGGACGGGGGCAGCTCCTCTTTCATCCTGATCTCTCAAAGCTTGGTCAGGGTGAACTGCCCTGGGGAGCCCCAGGGATCCTGCTTCCAGGAGCACATCGCTGCTGGGGTTCCTGTGTCCTGATCAGGAGCCTGTGGGTGGGAGGGGCATTGGACTGGGGGGCGTGGGGCAGGAAGTGCGTCCAACTATGAGAGTGACCCCAAGCGCCGTCCCTGGTGCTGGTGAGTCCTGGGAGCAGCCTGGCCCCGGGGGGAGGGCTGGCAGGTTCCACAGCTGATGGCATCTCCTGGCTTTAACCAACCCCCACCTCCTTTCCCTGTTGCTGCTTCCCCAAGAGGCTGGGAATCCCAGGTAGGAATTGTCCTTAGTTTGAAAAAAGCCCAGCTGTCAAACACAGGTTATGGGTGCAGAACCGTCACAGAGTTCTCCCCGCACTGATCTGCCCGCCCACAAATCCCATTTCATCCTCCGCGTTGATTCCCTCCAGGAAATGAGGCTTCGACTTTTGGATCCGAAATGTTTTCACGTCCTCTCATCTCAGGGCCCTAGGCTGCCTGGTCACTGACCATCCGGTCCGGCTCCGACGGCCTCTGCACAGTCGTGTGGCCGCCGTGGCTGATGGGGAAGTGGGGCTGTGTCCCCACCTCTGGGTTGGGGGCGGGCAGGGGGGCAGGAGACCAATCCCGGGACTGGCTTCAGGCTCTCCTGCTTCCAGTCCAGGTCCCTGCCACCGTCCTCTCTCGTGGAGGCCCAGCTCAGTTCTCTGCAGAGAGGAACCCGGGCGTGGGCCAGGGGGGTCCGAGCACGTGGTCAGTTGTAACATCACAGGGAAGGAATGGAAGTCATGTGGGAGCCACTTGATCAGGGAAACCATCCAGGTGCTTCACCCTGTCATCCTTCAAATATCTGGCGTGCCTGTGAGTGCTGGTGTGTGTGTGTGAGATGGGGCAACTCCGGAGGCTGCAGGACACCAGGATGGGAGACGGGTGGGAGGGACCACAGTCTGGGCTCAGGTTGGGCCTGCTTTTAGGGAAAGTGTCCCCCAGGGGAGCCGGCCGCTCCTGACCTGCCCCTTGTGCACACGCACGCCCCGCCCCCAGCCCCGGATCTTGGGTTAAGGGCCCCATTCCTGGCTGTCTTCTCGCTGTGTCCTCACCTCACCCGGCAGGCAGCAGAGAGAGAGAGGCAAGCTCTCTGGGGTCTCCTTCTGTAAGGGCACTGATTCCATCCGATTCATCTAACCTCACCCCATCCCCTCCTCCCCTTCTCATCTCTAGATATCCCTCCAGAGTGTCAGAGCTGACAAAGGAGATGCATTCAGCCCACAGCCAGCCTTCTCCCCAGGGTGCAGGAATGTGGCATCCTTTGAGACGGCCCGGACTCTGCCCTTGAGCCACTGCCCGTGGGTCACTCAGAGCCAGGACTGTGGCTGCTGATGGGGGCTATGGAGGCCGAGGCAGGGGGTCCAGGAGTCACGGGGTCCGGCCCCTCATTCTCAGCACCTTCCCCATGTTATCTCTCTCTCCTTCAGACAAATCAGGACGGCGCTCTCCCTGTCCCACATTACCAACATGAAAGCGAACCTCGTGTGAGGTGCTCAACACGGGTTCCTCCCCAGCAGACAGCACACAGCAATCTGGGGCTGCACACAGAGCCTGGGGCCGGGCTCCGTCCTGCCCACTGCAGCATCGCTGCGCAGGGTGGTACTGGGGCTCCAGGTCCCGCTCATGAGTAAGGGCGACCCTCCTGCGTCAAGACGATGCATCTCCCGCTGTCTGTGCACGGAGCAATCCAGGAACAGGGGCCCTGCGGCCAGGGTTCGTGAACCCGGCTCTACTGGGTGAAATTCACTTGCCCTTGGTTGCCTGCTGAGTGCGGTGGTCACCTGTGGCCAGCCGGAGCAACATACGGCCCAGGTCTGCTCTGGGAGACCGTGTGACCTTCCCTGCTCTGACATTGACTCCTGGATGGTCCTTTCCTGTCCGTTGGTCCAGTTGCCTTGTTCATCTCCAACCACCACCCCCTCCCCTGCCACACACACACACACACATACACACACCTGGGTGCCCTTTTCCAGGAAAACCGAGGCTTCCGAAGGGAAGCTGTGTGCTTTCCCACAAAATCTTCCTCTCCCGGTGTGCTATCAGCACGGCGACTCAGTGAATGCAGCGCGTTCCGTCTGCAGAAGTCACACGAGAACACCTTGCTGCACAGGTGCCCACGTGTGTGTCGTGTTGTGTTTATTTGGGGGTCCAGGGAGGATCTAGGGAAGTGTGTGGGCAGGGAGCGGGCCCTTCACAACCACTGCTGTGATGCGGAGCACGGCCCGCCCCGGGCTGGAGTCAAGGGGACCAGCCACTTTCTGCACACACTGAGCTCTAGGCCCCCTTCCCCGAGCCCTGGAACCAGCAGCGTGGACAGATGCAGTTTTGTCCTCCTCTTTGGCTATAATGAATGGGCCGGCCAGGTGCCCGAGCAGATTTCACAAACCTCATTGTGGCCCCCCAGCAAGAGGGGGTGCACAGAGCAGGCCAGGGAACACTGCTGGGACTGTGTGCGCGCAGAGACCCATGAGACAGGCATAAGCGGGGCACAGAAGCTGGAGCCTGAGCCCTGCTGTGTTCTCTTGGGCCAGGAAAAATGACACGGCCTCTGGAAGAATGAGGATTCCCTCTTGCCGTTGATTTGCTCTTTAAATCTGTGTCTTTTCACTTGCTCCAGGGAAATTTCTCTTTCTCTTCCACCCCTCACAGGAAGAAGCACATTGCCAAGCTGACACCATCGTGCAGCATGGTTGCCTGAGACAGCAGCTTCCACGCTCGCTGGAATAACTGGAGAGAGAAATATGAAACCTTAGCCCATCCGCCTGGGGAAAAGCGTTTCAGGATGGCGGCTCAGCGCATCCGGGCTGCCAACTCCAGCGGCCTCCCGCGGTGCAAGTCCGAGGGGACCCTGATTGACCTCAGCGACGGGTTTTCAGAATCGAGCTTTAATGATGTTAAAGGTGAGCTCCCGGGAACGGCGCTGGCTCGGGGAGAAAATGCAACATATGAGTGCTCAAGACCCACAGACTCTCCTAATTACAGGCTGCCAGGTTTCACATTCGGATAACTGAATCTGAGCTGCCTAAACTTCATTAGGTTATGAATTCAGCCCTGGAACGACAACCTCATGTTTGATTTGGTTTTGATGTGCAGGGAGGTTGTTTTGAATTTTCCGCTTAGTAATGAAACAGCTTCTTAACGAAGAATATTCTTTCTCTTTGCGTGAGTTTTGGTGACATTAAGACAAGAGCGTGGTGGAACAGAGAACCGGGGGGAAGGAGAGTGTGGTGAGCCAATGAGGTCCTGAGAGCCACTGGAGAATGGAAGGGTGGTCTGGGACAGGGGTCAGCATGCCTTCTCTGGAGGAGGCCACAGGGTAAACACTTGAATCCTTGCAGGCCATACGGCCTCTGTCACAGCTGTTCAGCTCTGCAGTTGTGCCAAGAAAGCAGTCATAGAAGAAAGTAAACAAGTAGGCATAGCTGTGTTCCAACAAAACTTGACGAAAACCACCACCTGGATCACAAAACAGCTGACAAACCCAGGGGCTAGAGTTTGCCTACCCCTGGTTTAGAGGTGGACCTGGGGTTTAATCACTGAGTCTGGGTTTTCCTAGCAGCTCCATAAAACTGGACTGGTGGTGAAGTCTATTCTTAGGCACTAAAGAGGATGCTGGTGGGTCATTTTTCTCCTAGAATTCATCCTGTCCTCACTAGCCATCATGGTGTGTCTCCTGTGAGGTTCCTGGCATCTGACATTTCGTCATCATCATCACCATCATCAGCTGACTTTGCCAGTGAATTCTGTTGAAATGATCCACTGTGCTGCCTACAGACAGCTCAACAGCAAAAGCTTTCTCTTTACCTTTATATCGTTAGTCCCTGGCACAAAGTCAGCGCTAAATAAATATTTCTTGAGCTAAACTGCCTTCTCCCAGATAAAATCATGACACTTTACCCTGATGTAGTAAACATATGTGCATGTTTCTGCCTTTTCTCTTCCATTAATCCTCAACTTCTTCCTCTTCCTGTCTGTCCTTTATTCTTGTGGCCCTGAGTATAGCTTTAAATGTTCTTCTAAAGAAAAGACTAGCCAAGGAATCATGCATGTGTGCCCCAAGTCGCTTCATTTGTATCTGACTCTTTGTGACCTATGGACTGTAGTTTGCCAGGCTCCTCTGTCCATGGGATTCTCCAAGCATGAATACTGGAGTGTGTTGCCTTGCCCTTCTCCAGGGGATCTTCCTGACCCAGGACTGAACCCGCGTCTGTTACATCTCCTGAATTGAAGCCCCAAGGAAGCAGGAGGCTTTATTAATAAGAGCAGCAGACCTATTGGGTGTTGCTATAAATAATCGAGCCATCTATTTTTCGTAGTCGGGTACTAGGCACTGTTTTCCTTATAACCCAGCTACTCACAGTTGAAGTGGGAAACTGGGAACTTAAGTTGTGGGGTTTGGGCTGGAGATGTTGAAATGAAGAGAAGAAAGCAGAATGTTGAAAGATGATGACGCTGATCCTAAAAGAATGCTGCAGCTGGGAAGGAAGGGAGGCGAGACAGCTGGGACTGTGAGGCAGGACCGGTTAGGTTAGGGGGATGGAGTGGGGAGAGACCCCTGGACCACACTCCTGAGGGGGCAACCAGTGGCCCAGGCAGCATTTCAGCCCAGCAGCTCCCTGCACATCCTGATGATAAAGCCAGCTTCAAGGTGGGATCTTATTTCAGGCAAAATATCTGGCACAATGTCTTCCACACCTGATAAATGTTTTTTCCTGTATAAGAACCAAGGCAGAAGGGTAGGAAATGTATTATTCAGTAAGTTGAACCTCCTGACACTCAGGGATATTTTTTTGTATTAAAAATCAAGGTACCTGTGAATCTGGGCAGCACTCTCCAGAATTCATTAAGATGGAACTCGATAGGGATTTTCCTGCATCTGACTTAATGGAAGTCCCAGCCTCTTGTCCCCAGGTGTCTGTGGCACTCAACTGATAAAGAGGCAGGTCTTAGAAGGGAGCTCACCCCGCGGTCCACCTCCACACGGTCCCGACTAGAAAGGGCGCAGCCTCCCATCAGATGCGCCTCATCCTTAAGTGAAGTCGGTAGCCACTCCTCTCCTAAGAAGAAAGCTTGGAATATTAAGTAAAACCATTTTTATTCTTCTTTTGCACTGATACATTTTCTCAGGCTACATCCTGCTTAATCGCTTTGGTTGTTAATTTAAAAAAATATTACTGTAAGAGAATTATTCTGGAGGAACGTAATAGGGATATAACTTTTGAGGACGTCTAACAAGATTTTAATAGCCGGCCAACTTTCTTTAATTTTCATGTGACACTTTTAATTTTTATGTGACACTTTCATGAGATGTGTCAAGGAAACAAAAAATTGTTTGTGTTCCTGGAGCCTGTGACTGGAAAACAAAGTAGCGGGGAAGATCTTATGCTATCCTTGGACCTCAGCTGACCCAGCTCCCTTCTTCCCACCCCGCCTCGAAGCTGTTATCTTTGGCTTGGCTGTTTTTATTCACTCCCTCCTTTTTGTGTTAAGTGATTTCTCTCCGGTGTGATTTTACAGAAGGGCAAAGCCACGGGAATACTAACTTTGACTTCGGCCAGCACCTTGTTTCAGTAACATGGATGTTGCTTCTCTGCTGTAAGCAACTACTGTGAGCAAGACATACCCTAACAGAGCATACAGCCTAGTGGGGCAATGGAACCCTCCCCCCAAAACCAAAATAAATATGTAGGGACATTTTGTATTGGTTGATGATAAATGCTATGGAGAAAAATTAAATTAGGAGGGGGCTCGAGATGTTTATTGCTTTATTTAATTTTTAAACTTTTTATTTTGTATCGGGGATAGCTGATTAACAATGTGATAGTTTCAGGTGAACAGCAAAGGGACTCAGCCAGACATATACGTGTATCCATTCTGCCCTGAACTCCCCTCCCATCCAGGCTGTCACATAACATGGAGCGGAGTTCTCAGTACTATACAGTTGGTCCTTGTTGGTTATCCATTTTAAACATAGCAGCATGTACATGTCCATCCCAAACTCCCTAACTGTCCCTTCCCTGCAGTAACTATAAGTTCATCGGTTTTGTGAGTCCTTTGCTTGGACTAAGCATCATTATTTCCGTCACTTCATCAGCATCATCTCATTTAATCCTTACCAGAGCCCACTGAGGATAGATGTTTATCCATCATGAACAATCCCAGGCTCCAGAGATCCCACAGCTGCTAAAGTGAAAGGGAAAGAAGTTGCTCAGTCATAATCCAGTTCTTTGTGACCTCCTGGACTACACAGTCTGTGGAATTCTCCAGGCCAGAATACTGGAGTGTGTAGCTGTTCCCCTCTCCAGGGGATCTTCCCAACCCAGGGAGCGAACCCAGGTCTCCCGCATTGCAGATGGTTTCTTTTACCAGCTGAGCCACAGGGAAGCCCTAAGGGTGCAGATTAAAAGCCCAGGTCTGATGATCCCAGAGCCAGATTTTCTCTGACACTCCAGACTTGGTGGTAGGTGACAGCCTCCCCAAGGCCCAGGTACACACCCTGCCAAGCATATCTCTGTAATTTAGTTAGTGTCAATAAATAGAAACTTCCTACCTTATTTCCTGAGACTTTGCTGAAGAAATACAATATAATTCATTATCATTTCCTTTATACAGTTTAATTTATTTTTATTTTCTTTAGGAAAGGGAAATGGGCAGGTGAATTTTTTTGGCAGGACTGCCGATTTGATAGACTAGTATATCTGTTGACTTAGTCATACATTAGACAAGATGAAAGTGTAATTCCACTAAAAATGTCCTGTCTTTGCTTGTTCATTTAAGACAACTAAGAAAATCTGCTTTCATTTATCTGTAACAGGAAGGCAGCAAACTCTGTAAAACAAGGCACAGCTGGGGTGAGGAAGGGGGCCAACATATGGGGTTATTTCCATCAGAAAGAAATGTGTTCATCCTCTTAACCCTAATCCTCTACTTAGGTATATGTACTTTGTCGCCTATGGGAGGTTTTTAATTATCCGTTATTTTTCAAAACACATCCTACTTGTTTAGATGACTTTCTTTTTCTGCTGTTTCAATTGCTGTCTACATTGGTAACACATAGTTGGACACCAAGAGCCATAAATTAGCTTGAGTCAGTTGTTTAAAGTGTTGGCATTTTTTCAGATTGCTTAAAGAGTTGTTCAAAAGAACGTGAATTATGACCGAACCTCAACCTTTAATTTTCAGGGGATGAGAGAGAAATGATTTCATGGTGTTCTTCTGAACGATTGTTTAAAAGAGGCTGAAAGAGACCCGACTCAAAAATCTTATTTCATATAAACAGTTTGATGAAAAATGGGTTCAACTTGGGAACAAGGAAACGGGTCTGATTATCAAGGGTACGTTCCCCTCGGTTTATGTATTTTATTTGGAAGGGAGAGAGTGGAAATGGTTTTTAGACACAAAGAGATTTCTGCTGGAGGGCTTTCCTGGTCTTTGGTTACACGCATTGGGTCATTTAACACTGTTTTTCTAAATCATTTTCAACTTCTCTTTTGACTTAGCAGCAGTCCCAGTAAGTTAGTTGAATCAAGAAAAGTCCAGTTAAAAGGAGATGTTCAAAACCCCAGTTGTCATTCAGTCAATAAGTCATGTCTGACTCTTTGTGACCCCATGGACTATAGCACTGCAGGCTTCCCTGTCCTTCACCATCTCCCGGAGCTTCCTCAGACTCATGTCCATTGAGCCTGTGATGCCGTCCAACCATCTCATCCTCTGCCACCTCCTTCTCCTCCTGCCTTCAGTCTTTCCCAGCATCATGGTCTTTTCCAATGAGTCATCTTTTTGCATCAGGGGGCCAAAGTATTTTTGTAGCTTCAGCTTCAGCATCAGTCCTTCCAAAGAATATTCAGGGTTGATCTCCTTTAGGACTGACTGGTTTGATCTCCTTGCAGTCCCAGGGACACTCAAGAGTCTTCTCCAGCACCACAGTTTGAAAGTATCAATACTTTGGCACTCAGCCTGCTTTATGGTAAAACCCAGGACATCGGATAATTCTATCATGCTGATTTGTATTTCTATGGATGGTGGAGAGGCTTTCTACCTGACTTAGACTGTGATTGGGATGTCATGGAATTTGGGGAGAATCAGCCAGGTGAATCAGACCCCAGATTTCAGTGGTTGGTTTCTGTCGATTATGCCTGGCTTGTTGTCTCCATGTCAGGGGTGAAGGTTTCCCAGGCTTCTTTTCTTTGTGGCTTGGGACAACATTCTGCCTCTTCTTGGGAGCCCACCCTCACCTCCTGTTCTTTATCTTGCACAGTGCCTTCTCCCAGTGCCTTGCTGGTCGACAATCCCACACCCTTTGGAAACGCGAAGGAGGTGATTGCAATCAAGGACTACTGCCCAACCAACTTCACCACCCTCAAGTTCTCCAAGGGCGACCACCTGTATGTCCTGGACACGTCGGGCGGGGAGTGGTGGTACGCGCACAACACCACGGAGATGGGCTACATCCCCTCCTCCTACGTGCAGCCCTTAAACTACCGGAACTCCACCCTCAGCGACAGCGGGATGATTGACAATCTTCCAGACAGCCCGGATGAAGTCGCCAAGGAGCTCGATTTGCTCGGGGGGTGGACGGATGCCAAGAAGGAATCCAGCAAAGCCTACAGTAATAATCCTTTCTGGAGCGGAGTCCAGACGAACCCATTTCTCAACGGGAACATCCCGGCGATGCCCAGCGTGGACGAGCTGACGCCCAGAAGCGCCGTGGACTTGCTCCTCTTCGACACGGGGACGTCCTCCTTCACCGAGTCCAGCTCGGCGACCACCAACAGCACCGGCAACATCTTCGATGAGCTGCCGGCCGCCGGCCGCGTCCCTGCGGAGCCGCCCGTCAAGCGGGACAACCCTTTCTTCCGAAGCAAGCGTTCCTACAGCCTCTCGGAGCTCTCCGTGCTCCAGGCCAAGTCCGATGCGCCCGCGTCCTCAGGGTTTTTCACGGGCTTGAAATCGCCAGCCCCCGAGCAGTTCCAGAGCCGCGAGGACTTCCGGGCCGCCTGGCTGAGCCACCGGAAGCTGGCCCGGTCTTGCCACGACCTGGACCTGCTGGGCCAGAGCCCTGGGTGGGGCCAGACCCAGGCGGTAGAGACGAACATCGTGTGTAAGCTGGACAGCTCAGGGGGCGCCGTCCAGCTGCCTGACGCCAACATCAGCATCCACGTGCCCGAGGGCCACGTGGCTCCCGGGGAGATGCAGCAGGTCTCCATGAAGGCTCTGCTGGACCCCCCGCTGGAGCTCAACAGCGACCGGTGCAGCTCCATCAGCCCAGTGCTGGAGGTGAAGCTGAGCACCCTGGAGGTGAAGACCCACCTCATCCTGGAGATGAAGGTGTCAGCCGAGGTGAAGAGCGACATTTTCAGCAAAAGCACGGTGGGCCTCCAGTGCCTGAGGAGCGACTCCAAAGAGGGGCCCTACGTCCCCATCCCTCTCGCCTACAGCTACGGGGACACAGTCCAGGTCCAGCTGGACAACCTGGAGCCCTGTATGTACCTGGCCATCGTCGCCCATGGCCCGAACATCCTCTACCCTTCCACGGTCTGGGACTTCATCAATAAAAAAGTCACCGTGGGTCTCTACGGCCCCAAACACATCCACCCGTCCTTCAAGACAGTGGTGACCATTTTTGGGCATGACTGCGCCCCAAAGACCCTCCTGGTCAGCGAGGTCACCCGCCAGGCCCCTACCCCGGCCCCAGTGGCCCTGCAACTCTGGGGCAAGCACCAGTTCGTTCTGTCCAGGCCCCAGGATCTCCAAGTCTGTGTGTTTTCCAACATGACCAACTACGAGGTCAAAGCCAGCGATCAGGCCAAGGCCGTGAGAGGGTTCCAGGTGAAGCTGGGCAAGGTTAGCCGCCTCATCTTCCCCATCACATGCCAGAACCCCAGCGAGCTCTCTGACTTCACGCTGCGGGTTCAGGTGAAAGACGACCAGGAGGCCATCCTCACCCAGTTTTGTGTGCAGACCCCCCAGCCGCCCCCCAAAAGCGCCATCAAGCCATCCGGGCAGAGACGCTTCCTCAAGAAGAACGAGGTGGGGAAGATTATCCTGTCCCCGCTGGCCGCCACCACCAAGTACCCGACGTTTCAGGACCGTCCCGTGTCCAGCCTCAAGTTCGGCAAGCTACTCAAGACGGTGGTGCGGCAGAGCAAGAACCACTACCTGCTGGAGTACAAGAAGGGCGACGCCATCGCGCTGCTCAGCGAGGAGAAGATCCGGCTCAAGGGGCAGCTTTGGACAAAGGAGTGGTACATCGGCTACCACCAGGGCAGGGTGGGCCTGGTGCACGCCAAGAACGTGCTGGTGGTGGGCAGGGCGCGGCCCAGCCTGCTGGCGGGGCCCGAGCTGAGCACGTCCGCGCTGCTGGAGCAGATCCTGCGGCCCTGCAAGTTCCTCACCTACATCTACGCCTCCGTCCGCACGCTGCTCATGGAGAATGTCAGCAGCTGGCGCTCCTTCGCGGACGCCCTGGGCTACGGGGACCTGCCGCTCACCTTCTTCTGCCGGGCCGAGCTGGACAGCGAGCCCGAGCGGGTAGCGTCCGTCCTGGAGAAGCTGAAGGAAGACTGCAACAACGCGGACAACAAAGACCGGAAGTCCTTCCAGAAGGAGCTCATGATGGTGAGTGGCCGGCGGGGCACGGCTTCGCGGAGGCTGGGGGCCCAGTCTGGCCTTAAAGCCCTGGCACACGCGGGCACAGGAGTGGTTTCCTCAGTCGCTGGGCCCAGGGTCTGGGGCCCCTCTCTGCTCCCGGACACTCAACATACACCTGGGGACAGGCATTTACGTGGGCCTCGGGGAGGGGAGCCCCAAAGAGCTCAGCGCCACCGGGGCGTGAGGGTCTTTCAGGTCTCCTCCCGCTGAATTTGTGAGCTCCTCAGAGGTCAGAATGCATCTCCCCCTGCCGGATGTGGGGGTTGGGGCACTAGGGGGCCCTGTGTCCACCCGCTCCTGTTTAGATCTCCTGGGAGGAAATCCATCCTTTCCTCAGATCTCCAGGGGGACCTGTGACATGAAAGTTTGGTGAACCACTGCCCCAAAGTCTAACTTGATCACCATGTGAATTTTTCTCTCTGGTTCTTACTTGAAGGCTCTACCCTCCTCAGTATCATTTCCTCTTCCTCCGTTTTGCTTCTGTTTGATTTGGGGTGACGTTGCGGTTGTTATTGTTGTTGTTCAGTTGTTGTCACGTCCAACTCTTTGCCACCCCCGTGGACTGCAGCACCCCAGGCTGCCTCTTCCTTCCCTGTCTCCCGGAGCTTGCTCAAACTCATGTCCATCAAGTGGGCAGTGCCATCCAACCATCTCATCCCCTGTCATCTCTTTCTCCTCTCGCCCTTAATCTTTCCTAGCATCAGGGTCTTCTCCAATGAGTCGGCTCATCAGGTGGCCAAAGTATTCTTGGCGCTTCAGCATCAGTCCTTCCAGTGAACATTCAGAGTAATTTCCTTCAGAAAACTCGAGTGAGGACAGCCTCTGTTTTTGCCAGCACAACTGGGAACTGGAATCCTAAGTAAAGAGGGGGTGGTTAGAGCGCCCCCTGCTGGTTAGAGCTTATAAACCAACTGGAAAGCGCCTGGCTTACCCATTCACAGCTTCTCACAGGCCTGGGCTCTGCGCTGGTCACTCTAACTGCCGGTGCAGTTACCTGGGAGAAGCTTGATGCCTTCTGGGCATCCCTGGTTGAATTCATGCCAGCAGACATTCTGTTGATTCTTTCTGTAACAGAAGCCGACTCAGTTCCCTTCCCTGTCCCCCGATACGAACATGCCACTAGTTTTTGTTCCCGTGGGAAGCCGGTGACTCGGTCATAACCTATTTTTTTCCTCGTTCCGCCCATTCCACACAGCCCTTTTCACCTCCTAAGCCCTGTAAGGTATGACTCCTAGCGCCCCTGCGTTTCTGTGGCCTCAACTCCCCTCCTTCCCCCAGCACCTGCCATTCTGAGTGAGTGCCTGTTGGAATGGATGGGCCCGGCGTGTTTGTGTGGGTGTGAGGGTGTGTGCGTGGATGGAGGTGTTGCATTCACGTCCCGTGCTGCCCTCTGGGGCTGGGGTGTGCAAAAGGGATACGGTCCACGGGGGCATGGCCCCTGCTGCAGGGAGCATGAACGGCAGCCTCACAGGAAGCAAGGCATCAAGAAAGACCCCGTGAAAGTGGCCCCACAATAATACAAAGTGCCAGACACACGGTACGGGATAAGAGCCTGACTTTGCCCACAGGAGGGAGACCGGACCTGGAGGTGGCAACCAGGAGGTCACCGAGGGCATCCATCACTGATGGTAGCTTCAGTCGGGGGGATGGGCAACAGAGGAACCTGCCCAGGCCCTGGATGGGGCTCCCACACAGAAAGGAGCCAGGGCCCCCCTTCAGGGCTCATCCCGCCAGCCCACCCGTGAGATCAATTCTCGCAGTTTGTGTCCAGCCTGAGTTGCGCGATGCCCTCGTGGATGGACCTCATGCAGGGGGGCAGGAGGGAGCCACCAGCAGGGATCCTCCTGGATGGTGGAATGATGTGCGTTCATGGACCATGAAGGGTATTTAATCGGTCCTTCCTCACAGCTAGAAATCGTCCCTTGAATGGGGCAGGATGAGTGAACCTGGGCGGACTGAGGAGGTGGCGCTCAGCTTCCATTTCCAACTTGTTTCTTTTCATCTTTTTGTTCAACTTGGGGAGCTTTTTCTGAGAGCGGGTTTTTCGGGACGCTTCCTTGGGTTAGTCGGGAGGGGAGCGGGGTTCCATGTGCAACTCGGACCTCCCCCCATCCCCTGCCAGCCCCGCACCCACCAGGACTCCCAGGCAAGGAGGAAATGAAACCCGACCTTGGCAGGAGCGTGGCCCTGGGACAAGGTTGGATTTGCAGTGCCACAGTGGAACTGGTTTAGCAGTGTTTCCCCTCTCCCACCCTCCCCGGCTTCTCTCCTATCGCCTCATCTTGTGGGCTGGCAGGTTTGAATGGTTGGCCAAACTTCTAGAAACCACAGGCTGATTTATCCCAGCGTGTCTGGGGAGTCGCTGGAAACCAGGTGTTTTATTTCCAGGGACTTAACAAATCACTGGGCAGTCAGGCTTCCTGTGGCCTCAGTGGCTGATTTAACCTGCCCCCCTCTCTCCAGCCCTGTCACAGGCAGACCACCTCTTCCCCGCCCCTCTCGTTTTGAAGGTAGCTTTCTGTTCAGTTATAACTCCTTGGTTTGGAAGCAGTGACTGAATGAATTAAAAGTGGTGAAGGTTTTCGGACTGTACATTTGCAGGCAGAGGAGAAGAAAAAGGAACCGAGGACTGAGTTGTCCAGCCTTCCGCCGCCCTGAGAACAAGGTCCAGCCCCTTCCTCTGGCCCACAGGCCCTGAAAGACCCGGCCCCGCCTGGCCCGCCGCTGGGGGTCGTACCCGCCGCTGCACACCGGCTACACCGGTGGCCGTTTCTCTGTGTCTTGGACTCACCTGGCTGCCCCTGCCCCGGGCCTCTGCACGTGCTGTTCCCTCTGCCTGGAATTCTCTCCACTCCAGCTTCACGTGGCTGCGTTTTATGTCCTTCAGATCCGGCTCAGATGTCCTTGTCAGACCTTGCCTGCCGCCCTCGATGAAGGGACCTGGCGCCTCTGGGTCACTGCGCCAGGCTCCCTGTGTTACTCCCTGTGTGTAGCTTTGTCCTCATGGCGCTCTCTCACATCCGAAATGTTCTTGTTTCCTCGTGTTCACGGTCCTTATCATTAGGCTAATTGGATATGAACTCCACGAGGGAAAGGATGCTGGCACACGGGAAACACCCAGATACCTGATACGTGAGTGAACACACGAGTGAGTGAGTGAGGCCGGCTGAGAGTCTGACCTGGACGCAGTCTCCTGAGGTCGGGTGTGTTTCTGTTCTCTGGTTCTGTTCCCTCTTTCACCGTTTTAGTGCATCTGTTCAATATCAGAGCTGGTCCAGCAGCACCTTATGTAGCTGTGACCTCCAGCTGTTTTCTCTGCGGCCCTGTCTCACCCACACGGTGTAACCACCGTGGAAAGCACCCCTCTGTCCCCGGTCTGCCCAGCTCTCCAGTAGAGGTCTGTCTGACAAAAGATGGCCGTCCAACACGGGTGACGCTACCGCCACCCCGACTATCGTGGACGTGGGGAGAGGCGAGACGCTGACCCCGAGGAGAGTAGCCAGGATGGACAGAGCTCGCGGAGCACCCCCAGGCATGAGAGAGCTTTGAATGAACCCCCCTGAGGATCGCTTAGCTGGCGGGACTTGTGGTTGGGAAGATGCTGGAAGAGGTACCACATATTTGAAGAGCTTCTGAAGTCAAGTTCTGTTGTCAGAAACAAGCCGGGGGGAGCTGGTGGCGGGCATATGGCTGCGGCTTCTAACAGAGCTCGGAAGAGCCGCCCCATCCAGCCAGGGCGGGTGTTTGTACTCCATGTGCATGAAACATGTCTCGGGTGTCTGCTGTGCCCTTATTTGGGGGTAGGGTGTTGCGCCTTTCCTTGAGGGAGACGCAGAGTGAACACCCACAGGCGTGCAGGACCAATCAGTGATGGGCCCCGAAGAAAAGATCCCCTTGACATGAGTGGGCCAGGGAAAGGCAAATGTTGGGGGGAGGGCTGACACAGGGGATAGGCCGCGGCCCACCCAGCAGAGAGGGGCTGACATGGGAGGTGGGCTGCGGCCCACCCAGCAGAGAGGGGCTGACATGGGAGGTGGGCTGCAGCCCACCCAGCAGAGAGGGGCTGTTGGGTTGAAGGCACAACATGGGCAAGGGCCAAGGGTGCAGGGGACAGGGGGTGGGGTAGCGCCAGAGGCTGGGCTAAGGCGAGATGACCGCGTGCTGACGGTGGGGGTGGCCCAGGCTAGATGACATCGTGCTTTATTCCTTGGGGGTTGGGCTGGGGGATGGGATAAGTGTTTTAGGGGACGGGAAGGGGACCCAGTTGTGTCCTTCTCCTTGGGGACCCACCCAGCTGTGTTGTTGTCCCTTGTCACCTCCCAGCCTCCAAGCCACATGGCTGACAGGCAGTGCCCCCCACCCCCGCCCCACCCTTGGCCTGGCCCACCTTGGCAAGAGGGTGGGCGGCCTGCGAGGAGGCCCTGGGCTTTCTCTCCGTCCTGCCATGCTGGGTGGGGGTCGGATGGCTCCGGGTCTGTGCTGTGGCCCAGAGGGGTGGTCCCCAGGCCACGTGCACAGCCATGCTGACCTTCAGAGCTCCCCGGGGTCCTGCGTCTGGCCCGCTGCTGTGGCTCATCCCAGTTTTGTTTTTTTTTTCCAAAATGAAGATAGTCCTCATTAGAATTTCTGTTTGTGAAGATGGCAGATGCTCTTTTTACATCGTTATTTGCCAGTCCTGAGAAACAGCAGCAGAAGGCCCCCACTCCGGGCCCGTCTTCCAAAGCAGCCTGTGTTAGCGGTCAGCAGTGTAGACACCATGGATCTTCCTCCGTTCCCTGGGTTTGCCCTGCACTGTCTGTGGTCAGCTTCTCTCCCCGGAGCATGTGAGCAGGCGGCTCTGGGTCTGTGCAGAGCTGCCGCCCCCAGCTGGGCAGATGCTCTGGTCCTCCGTCTCCAGGAAAGCCGTGGCGCCCGGCCTCACCGTTACCAGCGCTGCTCCGGGGCAGGTCCCAGCCCTGCGACCCTGCAGGCTCACCCCTCTGTTTCGTGAAAGCATTCTGCCAGCTGCAGGCACCGTCCGGAGGAGGAGGAGCCAGCGTTGGCCGTGGCAGCAGAGTCACATTGAGGCGAGCAAGGCGCGAGAGTGACGGGGGATGATTTAAAAGCCCACCGGTGTCCATCTCTGTCTCTGCAGTGACCGGACTGAGTGGCCCCTGCTGGTGGGTGTGCACCCTTCTCGCCTCTTTGAGCCTTGGGTTCCCACGTCTGGGATTTCGTTTTGTTTTGTTAGAGTGAGAGGGCTTCCACAGGTGACTCAGGGGTAAAGAACCCGCCTGCCAATACGGGAGATGCAAACTCGATCCCTGGGTCAAGAAGATGCCCTGGAGAAGGAAATGGCAACCCACTGCAGTATTCTTGCCTGGGAAATCCCATATGCAGAGGAGCCTGGCAGGGTACAGTCCAGGGGCTCGCGGAAGAGTTGGATGCATCTAAGCGACTGAACACGCAGCAGCTGTGAGGCTGAGAAATGGCAGAGTGTGTTCTGTTTTTAAGGCATTGATGCTGCTTTTGGCACACTTTGTGGGTCTGGGGAAGAGTTTTCTGAGTGTGGTTGAAAATCCAGGTGAGAAACATTGCTGTGTATTTGTTCCAGGACTTGGGGACTACAGTGAGTGGAGGGGAGGGCTTGGCTCCTACTCGAGGACGGTAAGGATTTGGGTGACGGCCATCTCGTGTGTGTGTGTGTGTGTGTGTGTGTGCGCGCGCGTGCGCACGCACATGTGTGTGGAGGGTGGCAGACAGACCCCTCAGAAACCTAGCTCTGTAAGAACTGGAAATGTTTTCATTTAGCAACACTCTTTGGACGTAAGACTATTCTTCACTCTGGGAGTTACACCCTGAGGGAGCAGCAAGGAGTCTGCCCTCCGGGCTGGGAGGGAAGGACGGAGAGTTGGCTGGAACTGCAGGAGGAACCGGGCTGTGGACAGGGCGACCTCTCCTGAAGGGGCCTAAGCCAGCAATCAGAACTGGTCCTGGGGCCGCCAGGAGCGAAGCCGTCGAAGTGGGTGACCAGGAGTCACGGGTGGTGGCGGTGGGAGTCCAGGGGCGGGAGGGAAGGATGCTGTGGGCTCTCGGGGGGGAGTTTCTCTGAAAAAAGAGGAAGTTGCTATAGAATACAAGTCTAGGCAGGTGGTGGTTTTAGGAGTAAGGTCGTAGGTGAAATCAACACCTACCTGGAGAAGCGAATGGAAATAAGGGGAGTGTTGAGATCAGGGAGAGTTGGGGCTGGAGAGGTTGGGATGAAGGACTCTGAAATGGGAGCAAAACTACCTTCTCCCCCGGAAGAGGATGCCGCTACCTACCAGCTGTACACTTAGGGAGGTTTCTGGGCTCTTTCCTGCCAGGTGGTCCCGAAGCCCCGAGGGCGCTAATACAGGGAGGAGCAGGGTTGCCATGGTGACGGCCCTTCTGGTGTTTGAACCTCTGCAGTGGAAGCTTGGAATGAGCATACCGCAGAATGATGCTTGTCGTATTCTCATAAGAATGTCTTTTCAAACGGGGATGGGCACCCTGGCCGGAGGGCCAGCTGCTTTTGTAAGGGAAGTTTTGCTGGAACACAGCCGAGCCCACCTGTTCAAGTGCTGACTGTGCTCTCTCGCCCCACCGCAGTCACGTAGCCAAGGCAGAGACCCCCTCCCTGCCTGCAGAGCCAGAAACAGATCCTGTCTCGCCCTACAGAGCAGGCTTGGCCACCCTGACCTAAGGCACGGTCACTGCAGCTACTGAGAGTCGAGCTGGGGCCAGTTTTGTGCTTTGCTTCCTTGGGTGTGTTCTGTTCCTTGCGATTACCTGTGTTAACTTGTGTGTGCAGAAACTAAAGAGGTGCCACAGGGAAAAGGTTCCAGAACCAGACCCCTGCAGCTGAAAAAATGTTATTTCTGAGATTTGGTGGGCACCCAAAATGCATCCTTCAGAAAAAAAAAAAAAATGTATGAACTACCCCTTGGCGATGGTGTGGGCAGCACCTGGTCCCAGCTGAAGCCGCTCAGGGGCCAGAGAGAGGGTCTGAGTTCCTCAGGACCTTTGTCCCTGTGCCCTGTACCCTGAGGAGAGAGCAGCTTTGAACACCCCCACCAGGGATCCCCGAATCAGAAGCAGGTGACTCTGAAGTGTTCTGTTACCTGGAAAACAGGCAGCTGAGCACACACGTGCTGCTGGGACGCTATGAGGAAGCCTGGGAGGGACGTTGTCACTGGGGATCGGCTGGATCCGTCTCAGAACAGTAGGCGTGGCTAGCAGGGGCCCTGCCTCCCCCGTGCATCTGGGCTCAAACCACACCACGCCAAAAGTTTTCTTTTATTTTTTTTTACTATTCAAATATAGTTGATTTACAGTGTCGTGTTAATTTCTGCTGCACAGCAAAGTGATTCAATTATACATATAGAGAGAGACATTCTTTTTCATATTTATTATGGTTTATCACAGAATATTGACTATAGTTCCCTGAGCTGTACAGTAGGACCTTGTTTTCTTTATTATTGTTATTATTCAAGCAAAAGAATTTAAATCCTGAATTCTACCAATCTGTCACACATCCCCGCCCCCCCCATACCGTGAACATGTTCTGCAGTACAAATCTAGTAAACGTTTAATGTTTTTCAAACAATGTCACTTGAAGATATCTAAATCCAAAGAGACCAGTTTCTGAAATGTCTGAATCATCGCGCTGAAGCCTCATGCATGGGTCCTGAAGTCACGTGGTGCCCACAGAGCTGGCAAGGCCATTGGCCTGAGTGCCGGGAAATCTTACCTGCCTCCCTTCAGTCCCCTCGAGCTATGGGGCCCTGGACAGGCCACCCAGCATCTACAGGGTCTATAAAACAGACCATGCAGCACTCCTGTCCCCTCGAGCTATGAGACCCTGGACAAGTCACCCAGTGTCTACGGGGTCTATAAATCAG
The DNA here is from genome assembly GCF_016772045.2 of Ovis aries. NCBI lineage: Eukaryota > Metazoa > Chordata > Mammalia > Artiodactyla > Bovidae > Ovis > Ovis aries. The sequence goes on along the minus strand of NC_056054.1, from coordinate 6,052,724 downwards.
ACACCACGCAGCCCACACAGTGAGTGGGAGCCGGGGACAGGCTGCCTGGAGGCCAGACCAGCTCCAACACTGGACCCTGTCCTCTCAATTTTATCTGCAAACTGGGATGAGCTTTTCTTCTCTCCATAGGGCTTCTGGGGCGTAGATGAGCCCCGTGCCTGGAAGGACTCAATGATAGCAGTTTATTTATAAAGACAAAAATCAGAAAAGGACCACATGGTCCTCTCTTCTGGTTTCCCACCTTAAAGCCAGTTGCTAAGCCCTTGGACCCTGGATGGCCTCAGAATGAGCTTATGTTTTAAAGGTAAAGTTTGAGATGCCCATGCATTCTGCGAGCCCTCCTGCCCAAAGTCACTGTCCCTTCATTTTGTTAAGTTCCCCCAAATAAATGTAAAGCTTCAACGAGAACGCTTAGTCTAAAATAGCTGCGTTCTTTCAAGAAGCAGCCCAGCAGACTGACCTTGCTCGGATGCCAAGCTGCCCACAGCTTCACAAAATGTTTGAAGCGAACAGCATGTTTGGCTCAGCTGGGGAGGGGCTGGCTGGTAGGTGTCTTGATGTTTTTAGCACTTTTTCTGCGGAGCCTTGAAGTGACAGCCTCAGGTGCTTGGACAGAGTCTACAGGGACAGAAAGGAGGCGGGGCCTGGTCTCAGTGTCTCTTCAGTCACATCCTTGATGTCCGAGGGCCCCAGGGCATCTCAGACCCCATCTCTGGGGCCCTGGAGGCTCCCTTCTGCAGCTATTAGGCTGTAATCCGGGAATCTTCTGGGTGAATGAGGTTGGGGTGAGCCTTGGCTCTGTGGCTTAGGTGGGTCTGGTCCTCACCGAGTCTTTTCCTCCTGCTGGGGCTCCATCCTGTCGACCACAGTCCCCTGCTCTGTGCCGGTTCCGTGGGACCCACAGCCCGACACCCAGCAGACGTCCGTGTGGCTTGGGGTGACGTGTAGGGACAGCAGACCTGTGGGTTTGCGATACTGATATGGATTCATTTCTTTAAGCCAGAAATGTTACTGTGACCCCCGCCTCCAGCCTGGCTGCACAGAACCCCAGGGCAGCAAGCCTTGTGTTGAAAGCCTGCCCAGTGGACCAGCCCCTCACCTGGATGGGGGATGACATCCAAGGAGGGGCCACATGCTGTTCGGGTCACACGGGGACGTGGCCTGGGAATCTGCCCATTGCCTCCTTCCCAGCTGACAGCACTTTTCTCCTCCTGACCCCCCGTCCCTCCACAGTTAGTGAGCCCTGTGCAGAGACACATTGGAAATCTGTCACGGTTTTGACAAGGGTGGGGCCCCATCGACTCTGGAGACTCTTGATGGTTTGGCCTCTCTCAACCTCCCTGTATCCCAGCCTTTTGTGTGTCTCCAAAACCCAAGGTCCCGGACCTCGCTCTGCACTCCAGGTCCCAATCTGAGCCCCCTCTTGCGTCTCTTCTGTGAGTCAGGGCTCACCACCCGCTGACGGCAGCTTGTCCTGCTCTGCGCCCAGACCGTCCTGCACTGGCCGTCTGGGTCAAGCGCATCACTTCTCCAGTTTCCCCAGTGGCGGCGGGAACACATGAACAGCCATCATCTCACCCACCCCGCCCATCAGTGTCCTGGGGCTACCGAGTGGAAGAACCGCAGGCCAGGAGGCTCCAAGCAGTTGAGGTTCATCCTGCCTCCGTCTGGGGCTGTCGCAGGGCTGGCTTCTCTGGGGGCTCTGCAGGGGTCTGTCTGTGCCTCTCTCCCAGCTCCTGGGGGCTCCAGTGCTGCAGCTGCATCACCCTGTCCCCACCTGCAATCTTCCCTCTGTCCCTGCGTGTGTGTTTCTCTCCGCATAAGGACGCCAGCCGCATAAGGACACCAGTTGTTGGATGAGGGGCACGCACCCTAGTCCACCAGGGCCACTGGGTAGCTGGTTCCATCTGCAAAGACCCTGCTGTGATTTACAGTCACACCAGGAGGTTCCAGGAGGGCAAGGATGTGCAGGTGGGGGGACCCAGTACATCCTATAATCGTGGGTTCCAGCAGAGGGGGTGCTCAAGCCACACAGCATCCAGGGAATCAGCATGTGGTCTCTGCGGGGCCGGCTTCCCGGGCGCCCAGAGCCTGCTCTCAGCCCTGCCTCATCCCCGCCCCTTCCTCCTCAGGCCTTACTGAAGATGGACTGCCAGGGCCTGGTGGTCAGACTCATCCAGGACTTCGTACTCCTGACCACGGCGGTCGAGGTGGCACAGCGCTGGCGGGAGCTGGCCGAGAAGCTCGCCAAGGTGTCCAAGCAGCAGATGGACGCGTACGAGTCTCCCCACCGGGACAGGAACGGGGTGGTGGACAGTGAGGTGAGCCCGGCTGCCCTTCCCTCCACCTGTCAAATGCAGTGGTGACGGCATCTACATCAGAGCCTTTTTAGGAGGACAGATGCTGACGGGTGGAAGCAAGTGCTCAGTGCAGAGGAGGCTCACGGGAGGGAGCACATCCGTCCTTCTCGGGATCTTTAGTTGGGAGCCAGGCCCTGGGTGGTGGCGAGGCTGCTCTGCGGTCAGGCAGGACATTGGAACAGCATCCTTGGAACTGCCGGTCCCTCACTGATTCTGATCTTAAATTACCTTCGGCCCAATTGGAGGACACGGGACGATGGGGCTCTGCCCCGCACAGGGTTGGGTGGACAGCTCCTGGTGTGCTGTCGGCCTCAGCCAAGGCTGGCTGGGTCCCTACTCAGAGAATCTGTTTTCTCACTTGTTTTGTGGAGGTCACTTTAAGCTTCTGGAAAGATGGAAAGGCTCTTGAGACCTAGGAAGCAGGAAGTCCCCAGGGTAAGGGCATCCTTTATTGACGTGGCGAGTTTCTAAATAAATGGAAAGCGCTATGGGGGTTGGAAGGAAAGAGGCCCCTTCTGTTGGCTCGGCCACTATGTGGTACTGATAGCTTACAGTGAACGGTGTTGGATTCATGATCTCTGAAGAAGATTTAGTTTCGGGACCAGGGACCAGGCTTGATCACTCGGGTGCTTTTGTATAGCAGAGTTTTATTAAAGTATGAACAGGACAAAAAAATCTTCTGACATAGACTTCCGAAGGGGGACGAAGAGTGCCCCCCACTCACTAGTCTTATCAAGGCCGTATATACTTTTACCAGACCCACTCCCAAATTGAGATGAGAGCAATAAGCATCTTAAGATAACAAGATTAGTCAGAGGGTTCTTGTTAAGAAGAAGTATGAACTTGAGCAAGATACTTTGTTCTATTGACTAAGACAAAGCGAAGTAGGAAAAAAAAAAAGCTTGTCCTTTTCTCCTTGAGGGCCCCAGACCCCTCTGTCTTTCTCGGGGACCCTGGACTTCTTATCAACCTACCTGGTAATTGACTCTCAGCACTGCCCACCTGCTCTCATGCAAAGTGCCTTTTCCCCTCTGAAATGTGCTAGCCCAGGACGGGGTCGACTCTGCTTTGGGGTTCATGATGCTGGTACTAGGAGAGGTAACTCAGACCAGCTCTCTCGCCGTCCCCTAATCTTTGCTCTCTCTTTTGGTTTTGGACGTCTGCACCATCCAGGCCATGTGGAAGCCCGCCTACGACTTTCTCCTCACCTGGAGCCACCAGATCGGGGACAGCTACCGGGATGTCATCCAGGAACTGCACATCGGCCTGGACAAGATGAAGAACCCCATCACCAAGCGCTGGAAGCACCTCACGGGGACCCTGATCCTGGTAAACTCCCTGGACATCCTGCGAGCCTCTGCCTTCAGTCCCATGGACCATGATGACTTCGTGATTTGAACAGGTCCCCCACCTCCTGCTGCTCTGGGGCATGGACCTTCTGTCTGCCCCAGATGCCCAGGCGGGCACGTGGCACGGGGAGGGAGGGAGGGTCAGCTGCTCAGACAGACCCAGGGGCCCTCCCAGCTGGACCCTCACCCAGGACCAAGCACATGTATGATGTTCCACCTGCCTTCTCCATCGTGGGGGAGGCCCGAAGGGAATTTCTACTGCAGGTAGTTGCCAATCAAATAGCTTTCTATTTGTTAAGTATAAATTTAAATTTAAAATCAGTTTTTGGTTTTTTTTTTTTAAGTATGGGGGTAGGGCGTACCAGAAAGGTGGTTATCTAATTTTTTACTGGACCCTAAATTAAAAGAAAAAAACACTTCTTAGGGTCAGATACTGTTGAGGTTTTTATGTTCTATAAAGACCTTTTTAAATTATGTGACAGATGTATATATGTATTTAAGGGTTGTGGGAGCGTTTCTGGTTGTCAGACACACTTTGCATTTCACCACTGAGCACGGGAAGGCACTTGTCAGGCGCTGGACCCTTTTGGCTGTGTGTGAAAAAGAAATCAAATAGGAAACGTGGTGTCTCAGTAAACGAGTCCAGTCGGTGCCTGCCCGTTCTTTCCGAGGCTGTCCTGGTCCTACGCTTCCCTCCTGTTTTTATTACCTTCCGACCCTGGCCTCATGTTGCGGGAAGGATCGGCCACGACACAGGTGAAGCCTTTCTGAGCCCCTGCCTGGGTGCCCTTCGCCACCCGGAGCCAAGTGGTCCCTGCAGCTCTGAGAGGCCGCGCCCAGCTTCTCCTGGGGGCACGGAAGGCTTGCTGCAGAGCTTACAGCCTCTCTTCTGGGCACAGAGAACACATCACCACAAGCACACCCTATGCTGATGTCCAGAGACGCCTGCTGGCATTTGCCAAACTCCACTTCACCTGAAATGGAGCCCTTCTCCCCTCCTAGTCTGTCCGTCTCTCCTCTCCTTAGAAATAAAGAGCATAGGGAAATCTTTAAAGACAAAAAGCAGCATGAAGATTATCTGAGCAGGATGACCATTGTCTGAAAATGTTCTAACAAAATCTGACACTTGGCTGACGGTTGCCTAGATGACTTGATGGCTGGAGATCGCCTTGCTGGGCTGAATTCTGCAGTCGCGTGGTTGCGTCGTCTCAGAAGAAAGTGAGGGATGGGCGTGAAGAAGCATCTGGAGGGTCTATCGAGTCGATGCCCAGGAAGGTGCTGGGCCACGCGCCGTGCCTACATGAGCCATGCGCCATCTGGGATTCCGGAATCTCATTCTCTAAATCTGCTTGCTGGAAGCGCGTTAATTACTTAGTATAATCCATGTAAATCCCTTATTGGGCGAAAACATTCTACAGCTATTGATTCCGATTCGGAAGACCCACAGCTAGAAAACAACAACAAAAAACACTACAGATTTTATGCTGCAAAGACCGAGACACCCCACAATTCCCCTCCCCATCATCCCACGAAATCATCTCACATTCTGCGCGCCACTCTCCGCCTTCAGTCTTCCCAGAGAGCCTCTCTCACTTTTCCCCAAAGAAGAAACAAAACCAGTCGCACCTTAAATGCGGAGATTTTTTTCCTCAGGGGCTTTAAATAGTTTCCTATGCAACGTGTCTTGTAGCACAAATTCAATTGTACGAAGGTTGCAGTAAATTTTCTTTGGATATTTTAACCTAACTGTGTGTGTGCGTGTTTCTGTACCCAACCAGACTTTAAATAAAGCACAAAACGTAGTGTATCTATGCACAGAACAATGTCCTGTTTCCCCACTCTGCCCCCCCACCACGGTCAAGGTGACATGACATAGATGACAGGGTGACATTTGGGTTAGTGAGGATCTTGTTTTCTTGCTGCTGATTTAATTGCTCTTGGAATATAGGCATCTCAGCCATTGCTGGCTAATGGGAATCAGTGTGGCCCAGAGTACCCAAAAGTGCAGGTGGCTTGCCTTTTTCTCGGTCTTTTGCACCTGGAATTGGCCAATCCCACACCCCCCCGTACACAGCTAAGCGTGCACATCAGGTTAGAGCAAGACAGACTCCCAGAGGCCCTGCCCTCACCTCACTCTCGGAATACCACGTAGCTCAGGGAGAGAACGGAATGGGGTGGGGGCAACCGATGGGGCCCAGCCCCTCCTGGAGGTGGTGGGGAGGATGGGGAGGAGGCCAGCCTCCTTCAGAAGTGACTTGAGTCCAAGGTCAAGGGGTAAGCAGGCAGCAGCCAGGTCAGACCAGGGGAACAGGGTGTCTGCAGCGTTGAGGGGGCACAGGGACCACCGGAGGCTGACCCTTCCCCGGGCCTGGGGTGTGCTGAACAAGCGAGAGCCTCTGAGTGCACCTCTGCCTTCCTCATCACCCCTCAGCATTTGCCAAGTCCAGCCCCACCAACCAGAACCAGCCAGATGAGAAAGGGCTCAGCAAGGCCCCCTGACTTACACAAGCTAGCAGCAGAGGCAGCGATTTTAGCCCAGAGCTGCTATCACAAAGTGCCATCTTCTCAGATCTGAAGGCCAGAAGCCTGAGATCAGGGTGTCCCACGGCCATCCCCCTGTGCCTGTCCACACCTCTCTTTAAGGACCCCAGTTATGGGAGAGGGCCCACCCGAATCAAGAGTGACCTCATCTTAACTCTATCTTCTGTGTGTGTGTGTGTGTGTGTGTGTGTGTTAGTTGCTCAGTAGTGTCCAATTCTTTGTGACCCTATGGACTGGAGCCCGCCAGGCCCCTCTGACCATGGGATTCTCCAGGCAAGCATACTGGAGCGGGTAACCATTCCCTTCTCCGTGGTGACTTCCCGACTCAGGTAACAAACCCAAGTCTCCGGCATTGCAGGCAGATTCTTTACCATCTGAGCCACTGATCTTCTTTAATGACCTTATTTCCAAGCAAGGTCACATTCACGGGCTATGGGATGGGACTTCCAGCAGATCTTGAGAAACGGAGCTCAACTCGCAGCCCAGCCCCCTATACCCAGGCCTTGACGGTGGTCTGCTTAGGAGGATGGGGAAGAAATCCAGCTGGATCTGTCTCCAGGGTCTCTGCCTGGTTTAAGCAAAAGCCAGAGGGGCGGCAGGAGGTGAATCTTTACAATGGGAAGCTACTCTGGACAGGACCAGCTCGGTTCACCCAAACCCACTTCCTTCCTGAGCAAACAGCTCAAGTGTTTCCCAGTTCAGTTCAGTCTCTCAGCCATGTCCGACTCATCTCGTGTTTCCCAGCCTCCCTTCAAGTAAAGTGTGGCCAAGTGACTCCACCCACAGGTGGCGTCAGCCTGGCCTGTCGAAACTTCTGAGCACCCCTTCTGCTCTCTCAATGGAGCAGAAAGAACTCCAGGGACCTAAATGAGGACACAGGTCCTCAAATGACCCCTTCAAACCAGAGTTTACCGCCTGGCCCCTGAGGCTGTGGGGCTCATTGTTAGGGCAGCTGGCGTTCCTCTAGTTTCTGTTTTCTCAGATTACTACTGTTAATGGAAAAGCTGCAGGGGCGAGGGGTTTGCTCTTAAAAGGAAAAATCCCTGTCACACCTGGATGATGTCTGGTAAGTGAAAGTCATTTCCCTGGTGGCTCAGCTGGTAAAGAATCTGCCTGCAATGCAGGAGACCTGGGTTTGATTCCTGAGTCGGGAAGATCTGCTGGACAAGGGAACGGCTACCCACTCCAGTATTCTGGCCTGGAGAATCCCATGGACTGTATAGTCCACGAGGTCGCAAATGAGGAGAACTTAGTCCTGTTCTTTCTTTGAGCACTATTAGTCTGAATATCGGACACGACTGAGCAACTTCACTCTCACTTTTCACTTTCATGCATTGGAGAAGGCAATGGCAACCCACTCCAGTGTTCTTGCCTGGAGAATCCCAGGGACGGGGGAGCCTGGTGGCCTGCCGTCTATGGGGTCACACAGAGTCGGACACGATTGAAGCGACTTAGCAGCAGCAGCAACAGTCTGAATATGAATGACTTAGTCCTGTTTTTACTGAATATTCTCTAAGCTGGTCCAAGATGCTCAGATAAAATTTCCAGTCCTTTACGATGTTGATTTTGACATTGAGAATGGTAATAGTTGACATGAAAGTTATGATATTTGTAGTTGTCTTTGAGGATGTAGGGACCTCCCTGGTGGCTCAGACAGTATAGAATCTGCTCACAGTGAGCGAGACCCAGGTGGGGAAGATCCCCTGGAAAAGGGAATGGCAACCCACTCCAGTAATATACCCACTCCAGGGGATTGCCTGGAGAATCCCCCTGGACAGAGGAGCCTGGTGGACTACAGCCCATGGGGTCGCAAGGAGTTGGACACAACTGAGCGACTAACACTTCGAGGATGTAACACCCAGGAGAAAGACTACATCGGAAACAGCTGTGCTCCGATTTCCCAAGAAGAGGGCAATTTTGTCCGTGGTCCATTCCTGTCTCGGTCTCTCTATCTGACTGCTATGCAGTCATAGCAAACGAGGCATGCGCCAAACTGTTTACTTCGTGGTCACTGACCCCCACCCCTCCGGGTAGTTTGAGGTCACCTGTCCACAGCCACCAAGACTAGTTTTAGTCCCGAGACCCTCCCCTCCGTCAGTCAGCAGGTCTCTGCAGCTGCTAGTAGGTCCCCCAACCATTCCTACTGCTGTGCTCTGCACTGCCATGAGGTGGACCAAGAACGAATTCGAGAAAGGAGAAGGGAGCCTGTTGGGGGATGGGACTCCGAGTATGGTTGTGTATGGGCGGCTCTGAGAAGGGACCCCAAGCTGGAGGGGAAATCCTGAGAAGATTCTGGAAGGGCAGGGGAAAGGGGTTACTAAGAGACACTGGCTGGGGTGTAACCTCTGTCCCCGTGGAGCCCACATGCTAGTGGGGAAAGGGCCAATAACCGTGATCAACGCTTATTGGAGGTCAGATGGAGGGAAGGGCTGTGAGGGGAACTAGGGAAACTGTGACCTTAGGGGAAGGGGTGAGTGTAGACCGGACAGCCTGGAAGGCCTCCAACGAGACACAGTCTGGGGAGTAGTGAGGGCTTCAGTGGGGCTTCCCTGATGATTCAGCGGGTAACGAGTCTGCCTGCAAAGCAGGAGACACAGGAAACTTGAGTCTGATCCCCGGGTCGGGAAGATCCCCCGGAGGAGGAAATGGCAACCCACTCCAATATTCTTGCCTGGAGAACCCCATGGATGTAAGAGCCTGCGTCCGTAGGGTTGCAGAGCCAGACACGACTGAGCGACTATGCACGCATGCACAGGTTCAGAGAGGCTGGGGTGTATGCTGCTCTACAGAGGGCAGAGAGAGCAGGACGGGAAGGTGGGGTCAGGGAGGAGCAGCCTGGAAGCCAGGCTAGGCTCAGAGGGAGGGGAAGGCTTTGGGGGACTGGAGTGAGTGGTGACTGACCCGGACAGGGGGTGTTGGTGTGATTAGCCGAGGAGAAGCAGGAGTCCCAAAGGCCCTGCACTGACCTGGATGTCAGGGGCAGAAGGGTGTGGGTGACAGACAGGGAAGATGGACTCAGTGTGGCTTTTGATTGGACAGCAGCAGTGAGACCAAGAGGGGCTAGTGGCCTCTGAGAACACAGCAGGTCACGATGGGTCCCAACCATCGATGAACAGCTTTACCGGAAAGTGGGGAGAGGATGGTCCAGGAGGAAAGCTACAGGTAGTGGGCATGGATGCTGGGGAGAGCGGTGAGTTCTTTCTGTTTGGAAGCAACAGAAAGACGGAAGATATCACTGAAAATTTTAGACCAAAAACAAAAAAACCAGTGCGAAGCTGGTGCAAACGGTGTGGAAACCTGGAAGGACATCCTCCATGTCCTTGGGTGGGCTTCCCCCCACTCCCACGACCATTGCATTGACCACTGAGGTTTCTGGGTCACCCCCCAACCCTGCCATTTCTCCTCCAGTCTACGGGACTCCACCTTGATCCTGGCCATGTCGCCTTTCCCTATACCTGCAACCCCAGCCCTGCCTCCTCAGCGCATCGCCCACGTGGCCACCAGCATGGTCCATGTGGACTAGAAACACGTGCCCCTGCCTACTTACCCCTGACCTTGCATGGCCCCCCATGTTGAGAGCAGATGAACGGAGGCCTCCCAAATACACAGACCCTCTATGGCCCTGATAAGCTTCCACCTGTCCCCAAGAGATGAGAGGAACAGGGACACTGCTCAGAGGGCTTTCACAAAAGCCAGATTTACAGAAAGCAAACACCTTTCTGGTCCTGAGATGAAGCCCTCCGTTCCTTTTCAATGTTAACTTAAGAGTTGTTTTGGTAACTGGTAGACCTAGTAAATCATCGTAGCTGTCTTAATGTCTTTCTTGGCAAAGTACAATGTTGGCTGATGACAAAGGTGAAAGGGAAAGTGAAGTCGCTCAGTCATGTCCCACTCTTTCTGGCCCTGTGGACTGTAACCCACCAGGTTCCTCCGTCCATGGGATTTTCCAGGCAAGAATACTGGAGTAGGTTGCCATTTCCTTCTCCACGGGATCTTTCCAACCCAGGGATTGAACCCAGGTCTCCCACATTGTAGGCGGCTGCTTTACCATCTGAACCATCAGGGGCAAACCCCCACACATCTCTCATAACTCAGATCGTTGGACGAATCAGGGATAAACAAGGTGAACGGTTTCCACGGCTCTCTGCTCTCGTTTCTACCTAGACCACCCTCCTCACTGTGCTTTGGCTTTATCATGCTTTCCAGGTGGTCAGCTTGTCCTCCTCTTGAGGACACTCTTACTCTACATGGAACCCAGAAAATGCAAACCCGCATGCCAGCCCTCCAGCCTTACCACAATAAACCCCGAATCTGTTAGAGCTTCACATTTGCTTGTTGGGCCCAGACTGTAAACTGGACAACCAAGATGCTCCCACACCCAGGTCACACTCAAGCAACTCACACTCCATACATTCTTGGATGAATGCGCTTTGAATGAACAACTTCCAATGACCACTGCCAACCGATTCCCCTGGGAGAACGAAGGCCAGGCACCAGTGTCTGAGTAGCCTTGCGTGCAATTGTACTGATTTTAAACATCAAACAAATAGAAGATTGTGGCGAGTCCACTTTTGGATTTCTTTCTAGAAAGTTCTATCTCTACTTGCTTGAGTTCACTGGTCTTCTCACATTCAGTTCAGTTCAGTTCAGTCACTCAGTTGTGTCCGACTCTTTGCAACCCCATGAATCACAGCACGCCAGGCCTCCCTGTCCATCACCAACTCCCGGAGTTCACTCAGACTCACATCCATCGAGTCCGTGATGCCATTCAGCCATCTCATCCTCTGTTGTTCCCTTCTCCTCCTGCCCCCAATCCCTCCCAGCATCAGAGTCTTTTCCAATGAGTCAACTCTTCGCATCAGGTGGCCAAAGTACTGGAGCTTCAGCTTTAGCATCATTCCTTCCAAAGAAATCCCAGGGCTGATCTCCTTCACAATGGACTGGTTGGATCTCCTTGCAGTCCAAGGGACTCTCAAGAGTCTTCTCCAACACCACACTTCAAAAGCATCAATTCTTCGGTGCTCAGCTTTCTTCACAGTGCAACTCTCACATCCATACATGACCACTGGAAAAAACATAGCCTTGACTAGACAGACCTTTGTTGGCAAAGTAATGTCTCTGCTTTTCAATATGCTATCTAGGTTGGTCATAGCTTTTCTTCCAAGGAGTAAGCGTCTTTTAATTTCATGGCTGCAGTCACCATCTGCAGTGATTTTGGAGCCCTCGAAAATAAAGTCTGACACTGTTTCCACTGTTTCTCCATCTATTTCCCATGAAGTGATGGGACCAGTTGCCATGATCTTCGATTTCTGAATGTTGAGTTTTAAGCCAATTTTTTCACTCTCCTCTTTCACTTTCATCAAGAGGCTTTTTAGTTCCTCTTCACTTTCTGCCATAAGGGTGGTGTCATCTGCATATCTGAGGTTATTGATATTTCTCCCAGCAATCAATCTTGATTCCAGCTTGTACTTATTTCAGTTCAGCATTTCTCATGATGTACTCTGCATATAAGTTAAATAAGCAGAGTGACAATATACAGCCTTGATGCACTCCTTTTCCTATTTGGAACCAGTCTGTTGTTCCATGTCCAGTTCTAACTGTTGCTTCCTGACCTGCATATAGGTTTTTCAAGAGACAGGGCAGGTGATCTGGTATTCCCATCTCTTTCAGAATTTTCCACACTTTATTGTGATCCACACAGTCAAAAGCTTTGGCATAGTCAATAAAGAAGAAATAGATATTTTTCTGAAACTCTCTTGCTTTTTCCATGATCCAGCGGATGTTGGCAATTTGATCTCTGTTTCCTCTGCCTTTTCTAAAACCAGCTTGAACATCTGGAAGTTCACGGTTCACGTATTGCTGAAGCCTGGCTTGGAGAATTTTGAGCATTACTTTCCTAGCATGTGAGATGAGTGCAATTGTGAGGTAGTTTGAGCATTCTTTGGCTTTGCCCTTCTTTGGGATTGGAATGAACACTGAGACCTTTTCCAGTCCTGTGACCACTGCTGAGTTTTCCAAATTTGCTGGCATATTGAATGCAGCACTTTCACAGCATCATCTTCCAGGATTTGAAACAGCTCCACTGGAATTCCATCACCTCCACTAGCTTTGTTTGTAGTGATGTTTTCTAAGGCCCACTTGACTTCACATTCCAGGATGTCTGGCTCTAGGTGAGTGATCACACCATCGTGATTATCTGGGTTGTGAAGATCCTTTTTGTACAGTTCTTCTGTGTATTCTTGCCACTTCTTAATATCTTCTGCTTCTGTTAGGTCCATACCATTTCTGTCCTTTATCAAGCCCATCTTTGCATAAAATGTTCCCTTGGTATCTCTAATTTTCTTGAAGAGATCTCTAGTCTTTCCCATTCTGTTGTTTTCCTCTATTTCTTTGCATTGATCTCTGAAGAAGGCTTTCTTATCTCTTCTTGCTATTCTTTGGAACTCTGCATTCAGACGCTTGTATCTTTCCTTTTCTCCTTTGCTTTTCACTTCTCTTCTTTTCACAGCTATTTGTAAGCCCTCCTCAGACAGCCATTTTGCTTTTTTGCATTTCTTTTCCATGGGAATGGTCTCATTCCATGGGGATGAACCTCATTCCATAGTTCATCAGGCACTCTATCTATCAGATCTAGTCCCTTAAATCTATTTCTCACTTCCATTGTATAATCATAAGGGATTTGATTTAGGTCATACCTGAATGGTCTAGTGGTTCTCCCTACTTTCTTCAATTTGAGTCTGAATTTGGTAATAAGGAGTTCATGATCTGAGCCACAGTCAGCTCCTGGTCTTGTTTTTGTTGACTGTATAGAGCTTCTCCATCTTTGGCTGCAAAGAATATAATCAATCTGATTTCGATGTTGACCATCTGGTGATGTCCATGTGTAGAGTCTTCTCTTGTGTTGTTGGAAGAGGGTGTTTGCTATGACCAGCACATTTTCTTGGCAAAACTCTATTAGTCTTTGCCCTGCTTCATTTTGTATTCCAAGGCCAAATTTGCCTGTTACTCCAGGTGTTTCTTGACTTCCTGCTTTTGCATTCCAGTCCCCTATAATGAAAAGGTCATCTTTTTTGGGTGTTAGTTCTAAAAGGTCTTGAAGGTCTTCATAGAACCATTCAACTTCAGCTTCTTCAGTGTTACTGTTTGGGGCATAGACTTGGATTACTGTGATACTGAATGGTTTGCCTTAGAAACAAACAGATCATTTTGTCGTTTTTGAGATTGCATCCAAGTACTGCATTTTGGACTCTTTTGTTGACCATTGTGGCTATTCCATTTCTTCTGGCGGATTCCTGCCGCAGTAGTAGATATAATAGTCATCTGAGTTAAATTCACCCATTCCAGTCCATTTTAGTTCGCTGATTCCTAGAATGTCGATGTTCACTCTTGCCATCTCCTGTTTGACCACTTCCAATTTGCCTTGATTCGTGGACCTGACATTCCAGGTTCCTATGCAATATTGCTCTTTACAGCATCGGACCTTGCTTCTATCAGCAGTCACATCCACAGCTGGGTATTGTTTTTGCTTTGGGTCCATCCCTTCATTCTTTCTGGAGCTATTTCTCCACTGATCTCCAGTAGCATATTGGGCACCTACTGACCTGGGGAGTTGCTCTTTCAGTATCCTATCATTTTGCCTTTTCATACTGTTCATGGGGTCCTCAAGGCAAGAATACTGAAGTGGTTTGCCATTCCCTTCTCCAGTGGACCACATTGTGTCAGACCTCTCCACCATGGCCCGTCCGTCTTGGGTGGCCCCACAGGGCATGGCTTAGTTTCATTGAGTTAGACAAGGCTGTGGGCCTAGTGTGATTAGATTGACTAGTTTCTGTGATTATGGTTTCAGTGTGTCTGTCCTCTGATGCCCTCTTGCAACACCTACCATCTTACTTGGGTTTCTCTTACCTTGGACGTGGAGTATCTCTTCACAGCTGCTCCAGCAAAGCGCAGCCGCTGCTCCCTACCTTGGATGAGGGATATCTCCTCAGCGCCGCCCCTCCCGACCTTGAATGTGGAATAGCTCCTCTAGGCCCTCTGGCGCCCACGCAGCCACCGCTCCTTGGATGTGGGGTCGCTCCTCCCGGCCGCCGCCCCCGGCCTCTGGCGGGGTAGCTCCTCTCGGTTGCCCCTGTGCTGTCGCAGCCTGGCGCTCTCGGCCGCTGCCCCTGACCTCGGACATTACATATGTTAAACTCAGCGGAAGCTCACACTAGGGAAAAAAAAAAAAAAGTGTTTGCTTTATTTTTCACACATGAGCATATTTTTTCTACACTCTAAGTATAAAATCAGTTCATACCCACAGTGTGGACGATCACACCTAGGTGAGACTAACAGTCGTGGGTACACTCAGTGAAGACCTGCAGCCTCAAGTGAGCTGTCCTGGTGTTGCAGGCCTCTCTGGACACCTGACACCTGAGCAGAGCAGGCAGGCGGTTGCCTAGCAACTCTGGGGAATCACAGAGGGTCCTCGTTATCTAGAAGAGAAAAGGTCTGGACAACTGTCACTTTCATTTTTGACCCTGAGCCTGGTTCAGATCAACATCTGCAGAATGAAGAATTTATAGTAAAATCCCTGCTGACAAGTCAGTTTAACAACATGTGATATTGAAACATACAAATGCAACCTCATGTGTGTCTATGGAAGTGCCGTACGAACGTGTATTCTTTGTGCAGTTGGTGAATTAGTGGGAAAACAATTATGTGTCAAAAATCTTGGAAAATCAGGTTCTAGTTCTGCAAGTCATTTCTCAAAACACCTTTACATATTTCTAATTATCACTTTTTCTACGTGACAGATGAGTTGAGAAATTCAAGACAGAAAGGCGCTGAATCTGTACTGAGAGACTCAGGGCACTTGACCTAGTTAGAAATAATTTGCACAGGCCTTGGAGACGTATGTATTTTTCCCAGGACCTGGGAGACAGTCATCATTTTTCAAATATTAGGTTTGTGCCAAATACATAACGATGTCCTGATGGTTAGTGTCAGGATGCCAGGCACAGTATATCTCAAACCATCAAAACAAAAATAAATTGGTTCTGCATTCCAACATTAATACCCGAGTAAATAGCAACTCCATTTTCTGTTTGTGACATGTAGCAGACCTCAGGTATGCCAGGGCTGTGTGCACAGAGTATTCTTGTCTGTGCACAAGTGTGCCTGAGTACGTGAGCGTGTGTGTGAGGGTCCCTGCACCAGGGGTCCAGAGACTTCTGAGACAGCCTCCAGGCATTCCTCACCTTGGGCAGCAATGCCACGGCTGAAGCCGCTGACCGTCCTTTTACTCCAAGGCCACCCAGACTAGTAAGAGCCAACACTTACTCAGCGCTTTCTCTGTGTGTCACCACCCTAAAACTGTAGAGATTTTAACTCATTTGATCCTCCTGACACATCCATGAGATCAGTAAAATTGTTACCCACATTTACAGAGAACGTGAGGCACAGAGAGGTTAAATAATTTTCCCAAAGTCACAGAGCCACGAAGTGTGGAGCCAAGATTCAAACCCAGACAGTCTGGCTCCAAGGTGCTTGCCGGACCCCATTCCTGCCATACCCAGGGATGTTTTTGTAAGAGAAAGAAATAGGGACTTGCGTGATTGAATGTGGTAAAGAGCAAACGTCGTATTTCTGAGTTCCGCATGTTTTACATGAAGACGGTGAGAAGTGGAGAGAGGTTTTGTAATTCTCTTGTTTTAATATCCTTTGCTTAAAAGATGTAATTAGTTTATATTCCCTCTACGTATTCAATGGCTGGTATGGAGACAGCAAAGAGCCTGCTGAAGTGAGTGATTTTAAAATTTTCCTTTACAGAAATGTCCATTGATACTGGGGTAGTTAAATAAGTCACAATATGTTTGCATGATGGAATACTCTTCAACCTCTAAAAGGAACAGGAAGATCTATAGTAATTGATATGAAAGGATCTCCAAGATCTAGTAAGGTAAAAAAAAAAAAAAATTTGAACAGTTACTGTAAAATCTCCCATTTATGGAACTCACACAAAAATCATTCCTGGCACGACACTCAGGAAGTGTGGCCATGGGGTTACTGGGGCCTGGCGATCTGCCTTCGGGGAAGGACGCAGTTTTCCTTGCGTACCTTTTTGTGTTAGGCTTCCCAGGTGGCACTAGAGGTGAAGAACCCTCCTGCCAGTGCAGGAGACACAAGAGACGTGGGTTTGCTCCCCGGGTCAGGAAGATCCCCTGCAGAAGGGCATGGTAAAGGTGAACCACTCCAGTATGCTTGCCTGGAGAATCCCATGGACAGAGGAGCCTACAGTCCATAGGGTCAAAAAGAGTCGGACACAACTGAAGCGACAGTGGGCACACACATATTTTTGTGCCATTTCCTGCTCTGCACCAGTGATATTTGCATAATTCTATATGCTGCAGATAATGATTCATGAAATGAGAGTAATTTAGAATTAGTAGGCATCCAGGGATTAGAACGAATACCCCAATTTGCAAAATCAAAAAATCATACAAGTGCCTAATTTGCATACTGTTAATTAGCACAGTGGGCCTGTGGAGGGAGATCATCAAAATTGATTTGGCTGTTGGAACAGAATGCTTGCACCAAGCACCCCCAGATGCGTTTTAGGACTTTCTCTGAAACCCTCAAATGGTGTGCTAATTTTTTCTTTACTTTGGTCTGTTTATCTTCCAAGGAAGATGTCTAGAGTTTGCTTTTTTTAATATTAATTTTTATTTATTCATTTGGCTGTACCGGATCTTAGTTGTGGACACTCGAGATCTTGGATCTTGGTTGCAGCATATGGGATCTTTTTCAATTGCAGCATGTGGGATCTAGTTCCCTGACCAGGGATTGAACCCAGGCCCCCTGCATTGGGAGCACAGAGTCTTAGCCACTGAACCACCTGTGAAGTCCCAGAGTATTTTTTTAAATTAGGTACTCACACATGTTCATGATCCCCCAAAGTTCAACAACCACTACTGTAGAGGATACGAAAAAATGGTGATGTCCGTATAAAAGACTCTCCTATTCAGGGCATTGATAAGTATTAAGGGGACACATAGCAGGAGGGCCCCACGCACCGGCCGTGGTCAAATGCAGCCCACCAGCGCCCAGCACACCCCTGCCTGGAGGTTTTCACAACTGCGTCTCGTGTGTATCACATTCATGACATCCCGCACTCTACACATCCATCATTCTACCAGTCTGCCAGAACTGCACTGGGCCCAATGTAACAGGAACCTGGGCGTGAGCAGCTGCGTCAAGGAAGGGGTTCATTTCTCTCAGCTGACCAGTTCCCAGGCTGAGGGCTTATTCCGGGGCTGATGCACTTGCTCAGAAAACTGGCCTTCCAACTCCCCGCACAGCCATCCTCACCCTGTGGCTTTGTGCCACATCTCTGGGTACCAGCTCCATTTTCCAGGTGGCAAGAGGGGGAGAGGGCAAAGGGCATGGGGTCTACCAGCTGTCTGTCTCTTTTAGTAAGGGAAGCAAAACCTTCTGATAACTGCACTCAGTAGAATTCCACTGTGCTTCACTGCCCCCCCACCCCCACCACGATCCTCAGCTTTGGGGGATCCATGAACCTGTGTGACACCTCCCCCCTCCCCGCCATAAGGGGAACCGTCTGTTGGCTAGCTGGTTGTCCTGTAACCATAAACCAACTAGATGTTCAGTGAGGATGGACAACTAGGGGCCAGTGCCAGTCATGCAGCCCCAAATGGAAGCTCCACATGTACACGGGCACACGTGTGTCTGAACCTATTTTTCCACCATGTGCTGGCAAGCATGGATTATTCGGTCAATTGGACATGAAAACTGGCCTAAAACCTTCACTGTGAAAGTGCAGCCAGGGGCTGTGATTACAGGCCTGCTCCACTGGTACCATTAGAATCAAAGCCAAGTATCACACAGTTTTAGACTATTCAAGTATAACTCCACTAAAAGTGCATGGCGCAACTTGGGATATGGTAAAACATTCCTGATGAAAGCCAACTGGACTTCCTTAGTGGTCCAGTGGTTAAGAATCCGCCTGCCAATGCAAGGGACACGGGTTCGAGCCCTGGTCTGGGAAGATTCCACCTGCCTTGGAGCAACCAAGCCCAAGAGACACCAATACTGAAGCCAGCTCACCTAGAGCTGTGCTCTGCAACACGAGGAGCCACCGCCGTGAGAAGCCCACGCACAGTAACAAAGAGTAGCCCCCGCTTGCTGCAACTGCAGAAAGACCCAGAGCAGCCAAAAATAAATAAAATTTTAAAATAAATAAAGATTATAAAAATAGAGCAAACTGTGTTTCTTCTTCAGCTTTATTCAGATACAATTGACATACAGCAGTAAGTAGAAGGTTTATGAATTTAGCGAGTTTTTAAGTTGAATGGAAAATGCATTTTAATAAAAATGACCTACCAGATGAGTTGTGGTCTACCAGATCAGGATATAAGAGTTGGACTATAAAGAAGGCTGAACACCGAAGAATTGATGCTTTTGAGCTGTGGTGTTGGAAAAGACTCTTGAGAGTCCCTTGGACTGCAAGGAGATCCAACCAGTCAGTCGTAAAGGAAATCAGTCCTGAACATACATTGGAAGGACTGATGTTGAAGCTGAAACTCCAATACTTTGGCCACCTGATGCAAAGAACTGACTCATTGGAAAAGACCCTGATGCTGAGAAAGATTGAAGGCAGGAAAAGGGGATGACAGAGATGAGATGGCTGGATGGCATCACTGACTCGAGGGACATGAGTTTGAGCAATCTCGAGGAGTTGGTGATAAGACAGGGAAGTGTGCTTCAGTCCATGGGGTTGCAAAAAGTCGGACACGACTGAGAGACTGAACTGAACTGACCTACCAGAAAAGAATAAATAAAGTAGCCACCTGTGCCTAATTCACCCTGAGTTCCAATTCTGCACACTCTCCAGGGCACTTCCATTATCAACAAAAGATTCCACGAGCCTGGCTCACATTCCTCACTCTGAAAAATACAAGGAAGCTTTTGCTCTGAGCTCTCATCCTAGACACCACCAGCTACCAGCTAGCAAGGGTGGGTTTATCCCAACTGGGGCCCAAAGCCCGGGGCAGGAGCAGGCAGTGAGCTGGGTCACCAGAGAAGCATTCTGTTGGAAGAAAAGGGGCAGCTAGAAGTGATGAGATGTAAATGGCCAAACAGTGGTCCAGATGTACAGACAGTGACTGTCCAGACAATAACATAGAATTCAAGTTTAAGGCAGTAACATTGACATTACTAGGGCTTCCCTGGTGGCTTAGACTGTAAAGAATCTGCCTGCAATGTGGGAGACCCATATTTGATCCTTGGGTCAGGGAGATCCCCTGGAGGAGGGCATGACTCCCCACTCCAGTATTCTTGCCTGGAGAATCCCATTGACAGAGGAGCCTGGCGGGCTACAGACCATGGGGTCACGAAGAGTCAGACACGGCTGAGTGTCTAACACACGGACATTATTATTATTGTGTATTCTAACTAAGAGCAGTCTCTCTGGAGGATAAGAGCCAGCCTCCTACGATCACACCCACCACAGCCCAGCCCCCTCTCCTATGATCCAAACAGTCCAACAGTCCAAGCTGCATTCATCAAACTGCCAGAAAAGCTCTTGGCTACATGGCCTTCCCTTTCAGAATGTTTGCTAAGAAATGTTTGCCGTGCGGTATTTCTCCAAAGGTCAAGCACCCTCTACTTAATGGTAGCATCTCTGCAGAAACTAAGTATGAGTATAAATTCAAAAGCACTCTCTTCCTTAAAAAGCTTCCATTTTCTTCACATGAACTCCAAAGTTTTAACGTGAAAACCTTGTATTTTAAAGCGAGGCTACCAGAAAGCATAATCATCGTTTCCCCTCCTGTTTATGACAATATAAGGGTTGTCCTGAACATGGTATATCAGTTAGATCAAGATTTAATACACAAGGAAAAAAACATTGAGTATAAATAACTTACAGAAATACCCAAAGCTTAAGAAAAAGAATAACGTTTTCTTTGCCTCCAAAAGAGAAAATTCAAAATACATGGATATTTGCTCAACGTTTTAGAGAGATTATTTGAGAGGGAATTCAGATCATAGCTTCTCTTTCCTGGTTACACATGATGGTATTTTTTTGAATCTTCCAAAAGTAACTTTGATTTATGTTTCCTATACACCCAAAGGAATAACTGTAAGGTGATTCAAAAGTCTATAATTTGGGGAAATATCAGTCTTTTCATTTAGTTCCTGAGGATAAATCTATCATCCTTGTTTCTTTAACATAAAAATTCTTTGTTTATCACAGCTCTAAAATATTTTAAAGAGGTGGATTTCGTGTACTCTGATTCTTTAGAGCATTTTGGAGCATTCTACGACAGCTTGTGAATCTTTTAAAATGTCCCCGTGGGAGCTGCATACAAAATGAAAGAGTTACTCCATAAAAAATGTAGGAGCTGTAAGAGCTATCTTGAAGTCAGCCCATAAATATGTACTGGGTGTCTGGCACAGCCCCTCCTTCAAGGTGCTGGGGTCACCCTGATAAGCAGCCAAAATCCCCTTATCTGGACAGGCTCCGGAGGCCCAGAACAACATCTTGTCAGCTTGCACAGGACCACACCATAGAAGAAATCTCTTTGAGTTAAAGATGAACAGGAAGGTCACATCTGAGACCCGAAAAATCACGCCTGGAAGCTGCTTTCAGTTCCCTGATGCCTCCTGGGGGGGAGAAACACACACAACAGGGAGGGGGGTCCCCTCTTTCAGCTCCCTCCGTCGTCTCCTTCCTGCCCAGTCCCCAGCGAGCTTCTTCCCCAGCACGTCTTAGGGATACTCTTCCATCCTGGCTTGGTCTGTTCCTTTAAAAAATGCTGGAGTGGGTTGCCATTTCCTTCTTTAGGGGATCTTCCCGACCCAGGGATCAAACCCACCTCTGCAGCATCTCCGGTACTGCAGGTAGATTCTTCACCCACTGAGCCATAGGGGAAGCTCAGTTCTAGAATCATCTTTAATGTGATTGCTTCCTTGACCTCTGCCTCCCCTATGAGACTCTGGGCTCTGCTCACCATTGCATCCGTGGCTGCACCATAAACACTTGTGGAGGAAGAAGGGCGGGGAGAAGAGAAGGTTGCTGGGGAGGCGGCCATCACATTGATGAGCCCCCCAAATTCTCCCATGAACGCTCTGGTCTGACAGCCCTACAGAGCTCAAAACTGGAGCCAAACCCAGAATGAACTTTGCTGGGTGCTTTGGTTCTAGCCAGAGGCAGACAGCCCGTCAACGCCAGCCCAAGCACTAGAATTCAGCCAGGTTCCTTGCCGCTGCGCCTTCCCCTTGTTTAAAGTCGCTCTCAAGCTGCATCTTCCATCGTGCTTAGAGTGGCTTAAAGGAACAAAACTGCCATCATATTTTATAAAAAAAAAAAAAAAAGTTTATACTCAGAGATCTGAATGTATGGTAGGTTTCTGAAAATTGCCTGCAGGCGTCTGGTTCAAATCCCATTACCTGTGGTTTTATAGATCAGTTTTGTCAAAATGAAGGGCTGCCATAGATAGGAGCTTGACTGAAGCTTCTTTCAGTCTTCTGTGCAAACTTTGGACCTTTAACTGCTCTTACCAGCCTTCTTGGGCTTCCCTGGGGGTTCAGTGGTGAAGAATCCACCTACCGATGCAGGGAACAAGAGTTTGATCTCTGATTCGGAGAAGATTCCCTGGAGAAGGAAATGGCAATTGGCTCCAGTATTCTTGCCTGGAGAATTCCATAAAGCCTGGCCGGCTACAGTCTGTGGGGTCGCAAAGAGTTGGACACCGCTTAGGGACTAAACGACAATAACTCGCCATTACTCTGCAGCAAATATTTTCCACTGCTGCTCTTTCCTCCTGAATTATATTAATACACACACATCCTGTGTGAAGGGAAGAAACACACAACACATGACCTCTGTGAAGTCAACCCGAACCTTGCATGGGGGGAGATATTTGATTCTTCATGTTAAAGTGCAAATCCGTGAGGAGGTCGGCTCAGAGTGCTGGAGAAACAGCTGCACCCATTGACTGAGGGGCAGCAGTTGGCCAGTGTCCTCTGGGCTGAATTGCATTCTGGAAAACCCTGCTTCCATCCTGGAAGTTCTGATGTGATCTCTGCCACATCCACCACACCCCCAGCTCTTAGAGAAGCCTGGTTTGCCCTCAACCTGAGGGCTTAGAGAGAGAGAGAGGATGGGGGAGAGTTTCCTAAAGAGAAAATGTGTGGGATGTCACTGCTCATCGTCTCTGCCCCTGTTGATTGCTCTTGAACAGGCTCATTTGTTTTGAATTCACACTCTTAATAAAAGTGGTTTTGTACCAACACCTCTCCACTCAAGTACTGTTATGAGAAATTCGAAGCTGTCTGTGTGTACCAGGGAGATCAATGTAAGTTTACAACATATTGAATCCAATTAGTATTATGTGTGGGTAGTAGATCAGGCGGAGAAGGCAATGGCACCCCACTCCAGTACTCCTGCCTGGAAAATCCCATGGACGGAGGAGCCTGGTGGGCTGCAGTCCATGGGGTCACTAAGGGTCAGACACAATTAAGCAGCTTCACTTTCACTTTCACTTTCACTTTCATGCATTGGAGAAGGAAATGGCAACCCACTCCAGTGTTCTTGCCTGGAGAATCCCAGGGGGGCTGCCGTCTCTGGGGTCGCACAGAGTCGGACACGACTGAAGCGACTCAGCAGCAGCAGCTGCAGCAGATCAGGTCCTCTGGACTCACTGTTGTTGGTCTGTGGCTGGGGAACAAGGATACATCTGTTTCTGTTGTTTTTAACCAGATAGCTTGTTCATTATTCATTCTAAGGATCGAATTCCTTTAAAAGTCTTTCAGGCCTAAAGAAACTGGTTCCCTCTCCTATTCTGGTTTATTGCTGGCTGTTTCCACTTATTTTTTCTTCCTGCAAAGATAATGAAGAAATAATGAGGCATGGTCCCTTCTTCGCTTCAGCGGCCCTCATACTGGCCGTAAAACACTGATCATAGCTTTTCTTACTGGCGTTTAGTTGCTTTACTACATTGCGTTAGTTTCTGCTGTGCTCAGTGACTCAGCTACACATATACATACGTCCCCTCCCTCTTGAACCTCCCTCCCACCTCCCCGCAGTGCTGAACCTATTATTGTCTAGACCTCATTTCTGCCTTGGTTCATTTTCTAGAAGAAGCTTTTAAATTGATTAAATGATTTTTTTTTTAAGTTGGACTTGTTTCTAGCCTCAAGGTATAACCAGGTCTGAACTCGTCTACTCACCATAAACAATGAGAAAACTGGACAAAGATACTGGAAACAGCAGTTTTCAGACACTGGACCAGAGTCAGTGTGTCAGTGCATGGGTTTTCTTTTTTTCTAATTTATTATTTTTTTTTTAATTGAAGGATAATTGATTTACAGAATTTTGTTGTTCTCTGTCAAACCTCAACATGAATCAGCCATAGGTATACATTTACCCCCTCCCTTTTGAACCTCCCTCCCATCTCCCCCCATCTCACCCCTCTAGGTTGATACAGAGCCCCTGTTTGAGTTTCCTGAGCCACGCAGTAAATTCCCCTTGGCTATCTATTTCACATATGGTAGTGTAAGTCTCCATGTTACTCTCTCCATACATCTCACCCTCTCCTCCCCTCTCCCCATGTCCAAAGTCTATTCTCTATGTCTGTTTCTCCACTGCCGCCCTGTAAATAAATTCTTCAGTACTATTTTTCTAGATTTCATATATGTGTGTTAGAATACAATATGTATTTTTCTCTTTCTGACTCACTTCACTCTGTATAATAGGTTCTAGATTCATCCACCTCATCAAAACTGACTCAAATGCATTTCTTTTTATGGCTGAGTAATATTCCATTGTGTACATATACCACAACTTCTTTATCCATCCATCTGTCGATAGACATCTAGGTTGCTTCCTTGTCCTAGCTATTGTAAATAGCACTACAATGAGCAATGGGATACATGTGTCTTTCAATTTTGGTTTCCTCAGGGTATATGCCAGGGAGTGGGATTTCTGGGTCATATGGTAGTTTTATTCCTAGTTTTTAAAGGAATCTCCGTTTTGTCTTCCGTGGTGGCTGTATCAATTTACATTCCCATCAACAGTTCAAGAGCGTCCCCTTTTCTCCACAGCCTCTCCAGCATTTATCGTTTGTAGATTTTTTGATGATGGCCTTTCTGACTGGTAGGAGGTGATATCTCATTGTAGTTTTGATTTGCATTTCTCTAATAATGAGTGATGTTGAGCATCTTTTCATGTGTTAGTTAGCCATCTGTATGTCTTCTTTGGAGAAATGTCTATTTCTGTCTTTCCCCCACTTTTTGGCAGGGTTGTTTGTTTTTCTGGTATTGAGCTGTATGAGCTGCTTGAATATTTTGGAAACTAATCCTTTGTCAGTTGTTTCATTTGTTATTATTTTCTCCCATTCTGAGGGTAGTCTTTTCACCTTGCTTATAGTTTCCTTTGCTGTGCAAAAGCTTTTAAGTTTAATCAGGTCCCATTTGTTTACTTTTGTTTTTATTTCTGTTACTCTAGGAGGTGAGTCATAGAGGATCTTGCTTTGATTTTTGTCATCGAGTGTTCGGCCTATGTTTTCCTCTAAGAGTTTTATAGTTTCTGGTCTTACATTTAGGTCTTTAATACATTTTGAATTTATCTCTCTGTATGGTGTTAGGAAGTGTTCTAATTTCATTCTTTTACATGTAGCTGTCCAGTTTTCCCGGCACCATTTATTGAAGAGGCTGTCTTGTCCCATTGTATAATCTTGCCTCCTTTATCAAAAATAAGGTACCCATAGATGCATGGATTTATTTCTGGGCTTTCTATCTTGTTCCATTGGTCTGTATTTCTGTTTTTGTGCCAGTACCATACTGTCTTGATGACTGTAGCTTTGTGGTAGAATCTGAAGTCAGGAAGGTTGATTCCTCCACCTCCATTCTTCTTTCTCAAGACTGCTTTGGCTATTTGGGGTCTTTTGCCTTTCCATATGAACTATAAAATTTTTTGTTTTAGTTCTGTGAAAAACGCCATTGGTAACTTGATAGGGATCATGTTGAATCTGTAGATTGCATTTGGTAGCATAGTCATCTTCACAATACTGATTCTTCCTACCCAGGAACATGGAATATCTCTCCATCAGTTTATGTCACCTTCGATTTCTTTCATTGGTGTCTTATAATTTTCTGTGTACAGTTCTTTTGTCTCCTTAGGTAAGTTTATTCCTAGATATTTAACTCTTTTATTGCAATGGTGAATGGGATTGTCAGTGCATGATTTTTAGAGAAGGAAAACAAATGAGGTGACTGCCACCATGGCCCCGGATTTCCACTGGGAGGCACTTTCTGGACCACAGCAGAGGGAGGGGGAGTCCAAGCAAGTCATAGATCTCTCATTGACTTGAGCATTAGGAATTGGAATTCAGAGAGGCCAAGGAAGCCAAAATTTATGGAGCAGAGTACGGGAGTGGAATAAACCACACAGTGGAGAAAAAAAAAAAAAGCTCTTTGAGAGGTCTCCTTCAATGTCCTTGAGTCTCATGGTGGTGGGGGGGGGGGGGCGGTAATTATATTGTGCATTCAAACGACCAACTCTCCAAGGTCAGGGAAAGAGCAGCTATTAGGGGATTCGTAAGGTTAACCATTTCTAGAGATCACATAGTCCCAACCACTCAAGTGGAGAGAACTCACTGAATGTACAGGACTTTCAGAAAAGAACTCAGAAAGTTCATGCATTAGTCACAGATAAAAACAGCCAAGAGTAAACCTGTCTACTAAACACCTAACAGCAATACTCAAAAATATCAATCTGACTAAAAAATAATTTAACTGCCTGCCAAAAAGAAAATCCTGCAATACTATTTAAAGGAGGCCCCCTCCCAAAAGAATCTGGACATTCAATCACATAATAGTCATAATGTCCAATATCCACTCAAATTATACTAGACAAGCAACAGTGAAAGGCAGTGTGCCACACCACCAGGATAGAGTTCAGTCACAGACACAGACTCAGAAATGACGCAGATGATGGAGAACTGATGGAATTAGCAGAGACGGACTTTAAAGCTTATTATACATATGCTTAAGCATGTTAAGGAAAATAAGAACATAAAGAAGAGAGAAACAGAAGATAAAACCAAAGGAAACCGATAAGTAAGCTGGATAACACAGATCTGAAATTGAAAATTCTCCACACCTTTGCCAATCCAGAGGAACCATTTCTTTTTATCTTTAAATATGAAAATATCTCAAACATGCACAAGAGTGCTGAAAAGAAGGTAATGATCTTCCAGTGCTTGTCAGGTATTTCCAGCATTTACCCAGATTCTACTCTGTGTTTCACTTGGCCTCCAAACACTTAAAAAAATATCTGGAGTACTGAAAACAATCACAGATATCATATAATTTCACTTATAAATATTCAAGTGTTCATTCTAAGAAATAAGTGATTAAAGCTTAAACACACACATGTAACACCATATTACACCCAAAAGATTAGCAATAATCCCTTTATGTTGCCTGATAACCAATCTATAATTTTTCCTGATTGTCTCAGAAGTGACTTTAGGGTTCATTTGCCCTGCTCCCTGCTTTCAGATAATGTGACTCTTAATTCTTTTGTAATCTTAGCAGTTTGCCTCCTCTTCTAGTTTTTCCATGCCAGTGATTTGTTAGAAACAATCTGATCATTTTCCAGGTCATTTGTCCAATAGAATGTCTCACTTCTGGCTTTGGCCGGCTGACTCACTGGGCATCATTTAAATTTCTTCTCAGCCTCGCATTAGCTATGAATGGGTCTAGAGGCTCAATTGGGTTCAGGTTCAGTCTCTCCATAATGATACTTCACCAATGGGGCTGTAACCATCCTATTGCAGAGCTTCAGTGGGTTGTTGATATCTGGCAGTCCCACTTTCGGCAACATTAAGACAGATGAGTGGGATCAGCTATTGTCAGCCTACCAGCTTTTCACCTAACAGTTTTAGATGTCCCTTAGAATAATAATTTTTAAAAACCCTTGCCAGTGTCATAGCTGAGAAATGGGAGCCTTCTGTTTTAACTGGTGTTATTTGTTGCTTATTTTTCAAGTCAAGGGTTTCCTCTGTGATTCATCTCCCTACTTCCTCAAGTCTCCTCACTGAGTCTTGATCACCTCTGGTCTATTTCTTGTCTTGGCCTTCTCCTCATGCCCTCAGGACTCCTTGATGCAGAAACCATTCCATGCACAGCTCCTAGGAACTGTCTCCACATTCTGAGTCACAGGGAGATATGAGATGTCAGTCCCTGATCCCAGCTCCCTGATGGGCAGCCTGCAAAGCCACCAAATCACACATCCTTTCTCTACCATGGTCCACACTGCAAAATGGGAGAAGTTTAGTGAAACACTAAGTCTGTTCATTCCTACTCACTTTTTCATTTCCAGAACTTCTTCCTAAGATGAAGGCATGAGTCTCTGTGGCCTGGGCTGTGGATAGTTTGTGGAACACGCCATTCTGAATCACAGCGGCCCCTCCCCTCCTGAGTTAGCTGTAGGCCACCCGGTGCTCTTCCTCTCTCCTCCCTCAGATGACTTATCTTGCAGGAAGTTCCACAGGTTCTCAGCAAATATGACCTTGGTGGCATCAGCCCAGAGGTTGCAGACACATGCTCAAGTCTGTCTGAATCCTGGGATGAGCACAAGTCAGTCTGGCCCACGGGAGCCCTGACCCCAATAAACAGCAGGGTCAGTACCCTCAGAGGTACAACGTGCTGCTACCAAAAGAATGTTTTTCCAAAAGATTTTTTTTCGAAGGAAAACAATGCAAAAATTCTTTTTAGTAATCCAGGCATCTTTGTGAAAAATGTTGACAATCCCCTGAGGAACTTTGTAGGAAAGAAAGACTTAAACCCTGTTGTGACTATTGCCACCCTAACCCCCACCCCCAGAGTGTGTCAAACCCCTCCAGGACAGGAGTCTCCATTTCCCTCCCTTGGAGGCCCCCCTGAGCTGCAGGCCCTCATCAAGGACATCTTTTGGAGTTGAGTGCATTTTGTGTATATATGTGTGTTTTTTGTTTAGTTTTTTTTTTTTTTTTAACCAGTTTCTGTCATCTACTGGTTGAGGGGATTCCAATGCAGAGTCCCCTTTGGGATGATGAGGGACACAGGGATGGACCCCGCTAGTGACCAGGGCAGCACTGATGCTTACACACGCACGGAGAAGGTTGAGTCTAGAGTGCTGTGAAGGCAGGATCTGGTCCCTGAGCGGCTCCAGGTCCCAGAACTTCTCTTAAAAAGATCCCCAGGAGGAAACCACATCTTAAAAACCAGAAAAATGATGGACACACAAGTCTTCTACTAATCACTCACATAAGATGCTTATTTAATCTTCAGGATATCCACATAGAGCCCTTTATTCCCACCTTAACTATTAGAAACTATCAGCCCGCTCAGCTCCTAGCTCCATCGAAGCCACTGCACGCTTCCATCCTCCCTGTTTCCCCTCTGCCAGGCTCTCAGTCTTCTTTCTTCTCTCCTGCCAGAAAGACCAGATCCCAAGCACTCTTCACGAGAGTTGTCAGAGTCTCTTCTTTCTCACTGTTGATTTTGTTTGGTCACTACGTCATGTCTGACTCTTTGCAATCCCAAGGACTGCATCCTGCCAGGCTTCCCTGTCCTTCCCCACCTCCCAGAGTTTGCTCAAACTCATGTCCATTGAGTCAGTGATGCTATTGAATCATCTCATCCTCTGCCACACCCTTCTCCTTAGGCCTTCAATGTTTCCCAGCATCATGATTTTTTCCAATGACTTGGATCTTTGCATCAGGTGGCCAAAATATTATTAAAGCTTCAGCATCAGTCCTTCCAATGAATATTCAGGGTTGATATCCTTTAGGATGGACTGGTTTGACCTCCTTGCAATCCCAGGGACTCTCAAGAATCTTCTCCAGAAACACAATTCGAAAGCATTAATTCTTTGGTCCTCAGTCTTCTTTATGGTCCAACTCTCACATCTATACATGACTACTGGAAAAACCATAGCTTTGACTATATGGACCTTTGTTGGCAAAGTGATGTCTCTGTTTTTAAATATCCTGTCTGTTTGTCATAGCTTTTCTCCCAAGGAGCAAGTGTTTTTTAACTTCATGGCTTTCTTTCTCATTAGAATGCATTTAGTCCAGTGAACTCTCAACTCATTTTATCTTACTCGGGAAGGGGTTGCCAAGCCTGGACCACAGTGGTGAGGACATCTGAAGAGCATGAATCATGGACCGTTCAGCAGTTTTGAGTCAGGACAGTCAGCCCTTCTCCCTGCCTGGCTGGATTAAGGATGCTGTGGAGCCGCCCAGCTCTCATGTTTTGGGAGAATGTCATCAAGGTGCCAAGTCTTCAGAGCTCCCCAGGCTGGGCTCCCAGCACCCCCACTTCTGTCTCACTCTGCTCTCTCCTGGGACTCGCAGAACAGCAGAGCTGCCCTTTGAGACCAGAGTTCCTTCCCTTGCTAACTCTAGTTTAAAAATGACACCTGGTCCCTCCTCCCAGCCTGCTCTGCATTCTCGGCACCCTCCCCTTGAAGCTACACGGACTGTGACTGCCTCACCCTGCAGAGCAAAGCCAAGTGATGCTGTGTGACGTCTGAAGCCAGGACAGGAGGGGCCCCCTAGTGTCTGTGACTTCCCGAAGATGCTTGACGTCCTGACTGCCATGAACGGATTCCTACGAGGCTGCCACCCGTGTAAGAAGCCCAGATCACATGAGAGGCTGTGGGGACGGTTCTGGCCAAACTCCATCCTTCAAAGCACACACGAGCACAGAAGCCTCCAGCAGATCCTAGTCACACGGTAGGACAGCGATGAGCCTTGCCCATTACCCTGCCTCAATTCCTGACCCACAAAACCCACGCGAATGATGAGGTTGGTTTCCACCTCGCCTTTTCAGGGAGTTTGGTTCTATAGCAAAACAGCTGGGGCACTGCCTGGAAGCTCTGCTCCTCGGTCTCACACATGGGTAGAGAGCCTTTCGTCTCCTTGATGCATCCCTCTCTCTCACCCGACATCTGTTATGCCTGGGGGAGTTCTGCACGCTTCCTGTCCTTCCTAAAGAAACCAAAGGAGTACCTTTCAATTATTTATTAACAAAACATAGTCGGCCCCTACAGATCTATGAAAACAAGCCAGAGAGAAAACCCATGAGGGGTTTGAAGATCTACACAGTCGAGGGGGTTGAAAGGTCCCTGTTTAGCCATTTGCTTTATTTATTTGCTAAACTTCCACTTACTATTCTTCAATTATCAGTTCCTGGGTTGGAAAGATCACCTGGAGAAGGGAAAGGCTGCCCTCTCCAGTATTCTAACCTGGAACATTCCATGGACTGTATAGTCCATGGGGCCGATGACATAAAAGGAAAGAGGACAGAAATCTGAATTCACAGGAAGTCGTGCCGTCAGTGCGCTCAAGGCGGGATCGCTTGCATCAGCCATGAGTCACGTAGTAAGGAAGTTAGCGCTAAAGGGCCATATCCAAGAAGTGGACTTTGCGACCACTTTATGCGACCACTTTACATGAGGATGGTAGAAACAGGCATTTCCCGAGGAAGAAAGATATGTGTGCATTGAAAATAGTTCTGGATACAGTGTTTTAAAAAGAAAAGAGGTGAGCCCTTGAGATGGTGCAGCAGGAAACCTGTACAGGAACATACACCGTAGCCCTGGGGCCTTAGCAAGGAATGGGAGCACCTCATGCTGGCCGATGGGAGAGATGCCCTGCTCTTTACCACCCAGCCAGGTGGTAAAGCCACACAGGAAGGAAAGCTGGGGAAAGACAGACTCGGGGTTCAGGGCGATGATCAGCCTCTGGGAGCAGAGCCGGGAGCAGGATGGGCAAGCAGAGAAAACCAGGTGGCAACAGGCAGGTCGCTGTCAGCACACCAGCTTTCATTTTGGGCGGTTAGTCCAAAGGTGCTTAAGGGTGACTAACGAGTAAATAAGCCAGTGTGGGTCTCCCACAGATCCACCATGAGGGTAGAGCAGGAATCAAGGACCGTGATTAATCCTGCTCTGTATATATGGGGCTCAAACTAGCACAGAGAGAAAGTGTGGAGCTGGGAGGAGAGAAGGGGCAGAAAGCAGTCCAGACGGCTCTTTCAGGAGGCTGAGTGCCGAAGGGGAGGAGGAAACAAGAGAGCGGTCAGAGGAGCAGGGGCGGTCGCCACTTCGCTGTTGGTGTGCGTGTGTGTTTAGTTTGTTGACTAATGGGGATAACCCCGTAGCTGGAAACACTGATAGTGCAGAATGAAGGGCGATTCAGGACTGACATCCCTGAGGAGTGGGGGAGGGAGCTGGGGGAGCAAACCAAGCCTCCTTCCACGTGCTGAGCATCAGCCCTGCCTGTGAGGGAGCCTCGTCCCCACCGACAACTTGTGGTCCTCAGTAAGGGTAGCACGCGTGCCTGGGTTCACTGGGACCCTGAGGCTCCCCTACACACCAGCCTGCCCACACAGCAGCCTTGGCCCCTCTGCAGGATGTGAAAAACCCCAGACGCCAGCTGTCTCTACCACCGGCCTGAGGTTCTTCCAAATCCTGCCTTGATCCCCCTTCTCCCGAGAGTAGAAAAATCCCCCATGTTTCCAAGGTGGGTATGAAGCCACCAATGGGTTTGTGGGCTCTGCAGCTGTCCACGGAGGGACCCCAAGTCTCCCCACACCTGCTGGGACCCACCTGTATCTCCCCCCTTTCAAAAACCTGAGCTCCGGACACTGGGCCTCCAACTCTCCCATCACACCGCTCCTGGACAGTCTTCCTTCCTTCTCAAGGGTCAGAAAGAGAGCACCTGACCTCAGGCTTCATGCAAGCGCCTTTTGCCCCATGAGTGTCCCCAGGTCCCCTACCCACCTGCCTGTGTCTCTTGAGGACTCAGCAGTGTCCGGTCACCTTGTGTGCCTGGGGGCATCCAGGCTCCCAAAGCTGACCTCTGCCCTCCCAGGCACCGTGGGCCTGTTGCTGCCCCCAGACAGGGCTGGGGTTCCCGGGAGTCAAGCCTCACCCTGAGTTGAACTCATCGTTCAAACTGAGCCTGAGAGACACAGTTCAACTTTCCTAAGAAGTACTGTGTTTCCTCTATAAAAGTGGATTTATGTGTTTGTGAGGAGGCTTTTCACTGTGACTGGACACGGATGCTTCCAGCTCCTGGAACATTCCTCCCACCCCTCCCCTAGGGAGCCTCCCATCAGTGGGGGTTGGACTCCTGTCCTTCTGGTCTCAGCCCATCCTGGCCCACTGCTCGGTCACATCCACTCCTGGTTACACGTGGCCATTCGGGTCTCCACGCAGTTCCTTCCATCTGCCCCCTTGTCTTTATCCCCATGAGACACTTGCCCCCACTCCGCACCCCCCCCCCCCCCCCCCCCCCCACCCCCGCCAGCCCAGAGGCACCTTCTGATCAGACCAGAGGAAGAAGCTGACTTTGACCCTGGCTCTATGCCCCTCTGCTCCAAACCCTGGCTGGAAGGGACCAACAAGGCTCTGATGGATGTCTCTGCTCTCCACACCAGTGATCACTTCCCCCCTGTGTCATTAACCACTTCCTGCCTCCCACCCCAGACCCCTGCCCACAACCACAACTTTCTGGGCTAGAGCAAGAGGGGAGGGTAGGACCTGGATTTGCAGACTCAGTTTCTGTGAATTGTCTGGATAACAGTAAGAAACCAGGATAACAGCAGGAAAGCCAGGAAACTGATACACTGAATCACCAACACATTTTCCAAAGGTTGACGTCTCCAGCTGTGCGGGAAGATGGTGAGGAATGAGGGCGGTGGACTTCAGAGCAGGCAGCCCTCTTGTCTTGGGTGGGAGGGCCCCTAACAGGACAGTGGACTGAATCCAGGAGGTGGAATGATGGAAACATCTAAGGTCCTTGGGGCCAACCCACCCTTCAGGAATTTTCAGATACCATTTTGCTCCTGGCATAGGAATCTCATTCTATCCACTCTGGAGCCAAAACAAGAGGCAGGTTTCCTAGGCAACCAAGGAAACATCTCCAGAGAAGGGTTACGTTGTTTTGAAGTGTTTTGAAATCTTATCAATGGTTTCCAGGGAGACCCAGGATGATGAATCGTGGTCTTGCTAGGTAACAGGGGAAAGGATTTGAATTCTCAGTGTGCATGTATTCAGTTGTTTATGAAGGCAGAAAAGCATGTTTCACTCACATCTGACATTTTAATTTCCTTGTTGTACATACAGTAGCTCCTTGGGGGAGGTCAGCCTGATTCGGATCACAAAGTTTGAAAATTGCGGAATGCATGAATCACTCTAGAATTGAATTTAATTAACCTTATGTATTTTACTTTGGGAAAATGAAGATGTTAAGAAGTCACTGAGCTGCCAAATTTTGATCAGAACAATTTTTGAGTCAAAGGCAGCAGTGTCTCCAGAAGAAACGAGGCAACAGCATATTTGCTGTGACCCTGTATTGTTAGTTACTTCCATACCTTAATATAGACGGTATTAAGTAAAAAAAAAAAAAAAAAAAAAAGTCTGTCCAGTCAATAACCCTGATGCATACCTGGGTTTATCTTCTGTTATTTTGCATCCGCTGAGACTACTGTTTGTGTATTTTTTTCTGCAGGCAGTATTTTCCCTTTCTTGGTTGGTCCATGATCATCTTTTAAGACTTACCCCTACATCTCAAATTCATCTTTGCCCTTGTCCATTGTGTGACTACTTAGGAAGTTTCCACATCTCCAAAGACAGCTCAAAAGAACAGTGATGGAGCGGCTTCTCCGCTGGTCCAGTGGCTAAGAATCTGCCTTGCAACGCAAGGGATACCAGTTCAATACTTTCTCCAGGAAGATCCCAGATGCCAAGGAGCAACTAAGCCCAGGCACCCTCCTGTTGTGAGCCTGGGAGCCACAGCTACCGAGGCCCACTGTCTCCAGAGCCTGTGCTCCGTGACAAGGAAGACGCCGCGATGAGAAAGAGTAGCCCCCACTCACTGCAGCTGGAGGAACCGTGGGTGCCACAAAGAGGCCCATCACGGCCAAAAAACAGCAAAATAAATAAAGAAATCTTTTACAAAGTGGTGGAAAAGCACATATCATAAGTTTGGTCAGCCTATGTTAGTAGATCTCTTAAATATCTTCTGTTTCATTGAAACTGATTTTCATTTCCTGAGTAATATTTTTCATGGTTGTTCTATGTACATGTTTTATATAAAGTAACTGCCTTCTATTTTTCTGGGCTTTTGTAATGGGATCAAATACAGTTGACTACAAGCAGAAACAGATGACTCTAACGATAGATCAAACTGATAGCTTAACGACAGAGAAAAGTAACAGTGAACCGAAGTAATTTCTGAAAAGTTTACTCTGTGTACCCTCCAGTGGGATATATTTTGAGGACAAAAGAGCCGCAGAAAAATTGGAATTATTAATAGACTGCTTTTGGTAGTGATGCTGATGCTGCCGCTGAAGCTGACACTCCAATACTCTGGCCACCTGATGGGAAGAGCCCACTCATTGGAAAAGACCCTGATGCTGGGAAAGATTGAAGGCAGGAGGAGAAGGGGACGAGAGAGGATGAGATGGTTGGATGGCATCACCGACTCAATGGACATGAGTCTGGGTAAGCTCTGGGAGTTGGTGATGGACAGGGAGGCCTGGCGTGCTGCAGTCTATGGGGTTGCAAAGAGTTGGACATGACTGAGCCACTGGACTGAACTGAACTGATCCCTCCCAACGTGCAACAGCAAGAAAGCCTCTCACCAAAGACGTGTGCTGCGTGTGCTGCGTGTCCTCAGCGGCTCAGTTGTGTCCGACTCTTCATGACCCCGTAGACTGTAGCCCACCAGCTCCTCTGTCCATGAAATTCTCTGGGCAAGACTACTGGAGTGGGTTGCCTTTTCCTCCTCCAGGGGATCTTCCCAACCCAGGGATCCAACCCAAGTCTCACGCATTGCAGGCAGACGCTTTACCTCTGAGTCATGAAGCTCAGCTCTCAAATGCACAGAAAATCGGGTTTATAGGGGACCACTCAGGGCCTGGAGTCAACTCTAAACTCTCTGCTTGAGGCCAAAGAAGGT
Organism: Ovis aries; assembly: GCF_016772045.2. Classification (NCBI taxonomy): domain Eukaryota; kingdom Metazoa; phylum Chordata; class Mammalia; order Artiodactyla; family Bovidae; genus Ovis; species Ovis aries. Next base: position 6,017,456 of record NC_056054.1, on the reverse strand, counting down.
CAGGGGCAGGCCCTGGCCCGTTTGCCCCAGAAGGAGAACGTGAAGCCTCTGCCCTAAGAATCCTTGGCTGACTTCCCTCCAGGCCAATCTAGAACCCCCATCCCCATTTTTTAAGTTTTCTTGGGACCCTGTGTTGGCAGAGGAAGGGCCAGATAGCCATATGCACCTGCTGAAGGCCATGCAAATCTCCCAAGTTTCATAACTTTGCAAAGACACAGAATTTCGATGGTGTTCATGAACACCGCACCGTCCCCATCTCCCATTTACAACCCCCTCCAGCAAATATTTTCCAGCCAGTAGCAAGACCGTGGTGGACCAAGCAAATTCCAATTGCTTCTGCTCTTGCCCTGGTCAGGTCAAGGTCAGGCAGACTGAAAACATCCGGAGCAATCCCCAGGACTTCGAGGAGCTTGGCCCCCAAGACGGATGATCAGGCTCTAGTCTCAGCTGCAGAGTGACCTTGAGCAAGCTTTTATTTAGTCACGGTGTCTTATTTTCTCACATGCAACACATATTTTTATCTGCCCTTAGGGGCGATTATAAGCTCTGAGTGAAATACGTTTGTTTGTGAAAGAGCATTTGAAAATGTGTCTTTTTCTGCACAGACCACTACAGCCAGGCTGCAAGAGCTGCCTGTCTCAGGCAGAAAGTGATCGTTATTCAGATGTGAATTTCCTTGTAGCATGAAGCCTTCCTGAGAACCACGCTATAGGGATCTGGGAATAACAATAGGTATTTTTCAGCTGCCAGGTCCCAGAGGGATGGGACATAAACAAGGAAAAGTGTTCTCCAGGTAACATGCTGTCACCTCCATAGCCGGCTGGCCCTAGAGTCTGTCTGGAGATGCATGCTTGTTCCCTCTTAGTCCATGAATCTTTCCTTGCTGATAAGCTGCCGTTCTGGAACAAGGCATTCGGACAAAGCCCTGGAGGTCCACCCACGGCAGAGGAAAAGAGAAAAAAAAAATGCTGTAATAAAGCACCCAGCTTCTCCCCTCCTGAGTCTCAATTTTTCATTTCAGAAAGCCAGGGCCAACCCCATGTGTAACAGATGACCCCGTGTGTCCAACTGAGGACTCGGGGCTGCACTGACACGGTTTCCTAAAAACCTGGAGTCAAGCTGGTCAAATCCCCACGCTGGGCATTACCAGCCGCTGAGTCAGCCAGCTTGGAAGATTCCCCGAACTAGGCGGAGGGTGAGCCGGAGGACACTTCAGACCCCAGCTAGGAGTGATGTTGAGGAAGCAAGGGTTTTAAGCTATGCAATAGAAACCAGGCTGTGTCAGAGGAGGAAATCTGTTGGTCAGGTGTAGAAATCTGGGCTCAAACACGGTCAGGGTGTTGCCAGGCCCGCCAGGGGGTGAGGGTGGAGGTGACAGTGTCAGGCACTCAGTCGTGCCGGACTCTGCGACCCCATGGACGGTGGCCCCCCAGGCTCCTCTGTCCATGGGATTCTCCAGGCAAGAACACTGGAGTGGGCTGCCATGCCCTCCTCTAGGGGATCTTCCCCACCCAGGGATCGAACCCAGGTCTCTTGCATTGCAGGCAGATTCTTTACCATCTGAGCCACTCCGAGGTGTGAGGGGGATGAGGGAAGCTTGCCTAATCATTCTCGGATCTCTAGCTAGGAGGGCGTGAGAGAGCTTCCACATCCCCACACTGGTCTTGTTTCAATTCTGTTCTGGACAGAGCAGCATCTGTCATCCAGATGCCCTCGTGACCAGCCTGCAGAAGAACCAGCCCCATAAGCTGAGACACGTCATCCTTTCAGTAATCACATCTGCCCTGATTGACGGATAAAGCAGTACTGGGTTTATACATCAGTTGCTGCGAGTCTAGTTAACTTGTGTCTGTCTCGGCAGTAACTAAATCAGGTTCTGGAAACAAGAACTGGAAACCAAATACAGAGAATCCACTGAGGTCAGAGCTCCCCAGGGGCACCCGCTTATAAGGCCAGCTCTGTAGCCCTGGAGGCAGGCTCACTAGCCCCAGAAGCTCAGTGTCTGCGATCACTGAAGAATCACTTTTTCAACACTGCCAATTATTTTTTGTAAATATCTGTGCTTTTACTTTGCTTCCTAGGTCTAGTTTCTCTCTAATTTCTCTGTAAGAACAAGGAAATGTTCAGTAAGTGCTGACTTAATACATGGAGGGGTAAGTAATAGCCTCAGTATTTTTGCCTGAAAATGAATAAATATCTTTGAGAGCAAAGGCAGATAGTACGTGAAAGCACTTTAGGAGGACTGCAGTTTACAAATACAGGAGGGTTGTGAGTGACCGGTGGGCTTCACTGTAACACCTGACCACACACGGGACTCACGCCAAACAGATCTGCAGGTCTGCTGAGGGCTGTGTTGTTATAGTTCTTCACGTGTATGTGCTAAGTTGCTAAGTTGTGTCTGACTCTTTGCAACCCCATGGACTGTACCAGGCTCCTCTGTCCATGGGATTCTCCAGGCAAGACTACTGGAGTGGGCTGCCATTCTCTCCTCCAGAGCATCTTCCCAAACCAGGGGTCCAGCCTGAGACTCCTGTGTCTCTGGCACTGGCAAGCCTTTACTACTAGCGCCCCCTGGAAAGCCCGTAGTTCTCCACACATGTCCTCAGTTAATCCTCACAGCACTCTAAGGGGGCACAGCCGTCGTCGGCAAGAATGAGGGTTAGGCTGGTGTGTCGTTGGATGCCTTACCCTTTTCCCCTTTCCACTTTCCCAGTGCAACCTTCCACACACCCCTCTCACTCCCCGCCTCACACAGAACAAGCGACTCCTATGGGAGTGAAATACAGAGGGAACAATAACACGGTGGAGACCGATTATTAAAAGTTAGGCCAGAGCAACTGTGGACATCGCAGACCCCCTCCTCCTCAAAAAAAACACAAAAAACAAATAAACCTCTTCCTAAACTCCACACCTTACATAATTAACTCGAAGTGAATCATGGCCTTAAATGTAAAATGAAATAAATTTTAGCAACATGGATGGATCTAGAGATTATCATATTACGTGAAGAAAGTTAGACAGAGACAAATATATCATTTACATGAGGAATCTAAGAAAATAATACAAATGAACTTATTTACAAAACAGACTCATAGAAAACAAACTTATGGTTACCAAAGGGGGGGGGGAATAAATGAAAGGTTTTGGATTAACATATGCACACTACTATATATAAAATTGATAACAAGGACCTACTGTATAGCACAGGGAACTATGCTTAATAACCTTATAATAATTTGTAAAGGAAATGAATGAAAAAGAACACATCTATATATATGTGCAACTGAATCAGTTTGCTGTACACTTGAAACGAACACAACGCTGTAAATTAACTTTAATTTAAAAAAATCTAAGAGAGAGAGAAAAACATTTCTTGAAAAAACCTAGGAGAAAATCTTCAGGACCTAGATTCAGGCAGAGTTCTGAGACTTGACATCAAAAACAGGCTCTACAAGAGGAAAATCCGATAAATTGGACCTCATCAAAAATTAGAACTTTTGCTTTGCGAAAGACCCTGTTAAGAGATTGAAAAGACAAGCTACAGACTGGGAGGAAAGTTTTGGAAGCCACATATCTGACAAAGGACTCACATCGAGCGTAAGTGAAGGAGCTCTCCAAACGCATCAGTAGCAAGACAAACAATCCAAAAAGGCAGGAACAGACATTTTGCAGTGGAGGGCATAGAGATGGCAAAGAAACACACACAAAGATACTCAACACCATTAGCCGGAGAGATGTAGATTAAAACCACAGTGAGTTAGGAGACCAAACACTGACCAGAATGGCTAAAACAAAAAATAATGGCAACGCCAAATGCTGATGAGCGTGAGAAGAAACCAGATCACTCGCACAAGACTGGTGGGAATGTGGTAACCCAGCCAGACTGGGGAAGAGCGCGGGCAGCTGATTACAGAACTGAACATGTGCTCACCATACGACCCAGACATGGCACTCTTGGGCCCTCATCCCAGAGAAATGAAAACGCCTTTGCACACTCAAAACTACATAAATGTTGGTGGTCGATTTCTTTGTAATAGCCCCAGAGTGGGAACAACCAGGAGGTCCCTCACAGGTGAATGGCTAAAAAGTGGTGGCATGGCTATCCTCTGGAATTCTATTTGGTAATGAAAAGAGGCCCCAACTACTGGCACTCACACAACTAGGAAGGACCCCAAGGGAATCATGCTCAGTGGGGAAAAACACCAGTCTCCAAGGATACACGTGCTGTGTGAGTCTATCTATCTGGCGTTCTTGACAGGACACAGTTATGGAGATGAGAACGGATGAGCAATCCCCAGGGAGGAGGGTGGGTGAAGGAAAGGAAGTGGCTTTAGCCCTGACAGGGCGGCACGAGGGATCCTTGGGATGGAGTCTTTCCGTGTCTCTACGGTAATGGTCACACAAATTCACATACAAAATAAAACTGTGGGAAAACAAGCGAACACAGGCTTCCCTGGCGGCTCAGATGGTAAAGAACCCACCTGCAGCGCTGGAGACCTGGGTTCAGCCTCTGGGTTGAGAAGATCCCCTGGAGGATGAAATGGCAGCCCACTCCAGGATTCTTGCCTGGAGAATCCCAAGGACAGAGGAGCCTGGCGGGCTCTGGTCCATAGGGCCACAAAGAGTCTGGCATGCTGCAGTCCATGGGGTGGCAAAGAGATGGACGCGACTGAGTGTGTGAACTGAACTGAACTGGCTTTTTCGGCTGAAGTGACTGAGCATGAGGGAAGTTAGCCTTAGCTTCTGAGGCCTGCAGTGACAGAGCAGCACAGCCAGCTGGCTGAAGGCAGCAGGCGTTCTGTTCTCTCTGGGCTCCGAAAGCAGAGGTCGGCAAAGTGTCAGCAGAGCCATGCTCCTTCCAGAAGGTCTGAGGGAGAGTCCTTACAGCTTCCGTGGCCGCAGTCTCCCTCGGCTTCTGGAAGCATAACGCCAATCATGGCCTGGTCTTCCCAAGCTCTTCTCCTCTGTCTCTGCATCAGCGTCACGCTGTACCATGTCAGCCGTGGCATTGTTCTACAGTTACGCAAGGCGCTACCTTTAAGGAAATGGATGAAAGATTTATAAGGTGTCTCTGTCTTATTTCTTGCAACCACATAAGAACATGCCATTGTTGTTGTTCAGTCACTCGGTCGTGTCCAGCTCTTTGTGACCCCACGGACTACAGCATACCAGGCTCCCCTCTCCTTCACTAACTACCCGAGCTTGCTCAAACTCATGTCCGTCGAGGTGGTGATGCCATTCAACCATCTCATCCTCTGTCATCTCCTTCTCCTCCTGCCTTCAATCTTTTCCAGCATCAGGGTCTTTGCTGATGAATCAGCTCTTGGCATCAAGTGGCCAAAGTATTGGAGTTCCACCTTTAGCATCAGTCCTTCCAATGAATATTCAGGACTGATCTCCTTTAGGATGGACTGGTTGGATCTCCCTGCTGTCCAAGGGACTCTCAAAAGTCTTCTCCAACACCACAGTTCAAAAGCATCAATACTTCGCCACTCAGCTTTCTTTATGGTCGAACTCTTACATCCATCCTTGACTACTGGAAAAACTATAGCTTTGACCTAGATGGACCTTTGTCAGTTAAGTAATGTCTCTGCTTTTTAGTAAGCTATGTGGGTTTGTCATAGCTTTTCTCCCAAGAAACAAGCATCTTTTAATTTCATGGCTGCAGTCACCTTCTGCAGTGATTTAGCAGCCCAAGAAAATAAAGTCTCTCACTGCCTCCATTGTTTTCCCATCTATTTGCTATGAAGTGATTGGACAGAATGCCATAATCTTCATTTTTTGAATGTTGAGTTTTAAGCCAGATTTTTCACTCTCTTTCATCACCTTCATCAAGAGACTCTTTAGTTCCTCTTCACTTTCTGCCATAAGAGTGGTGTCATCTGCATATTTGAGGTTATTGATATTTCCCTCGGCAGTCTTGATTCCAGCTTGTGATTTATCCAGCCCAACATTTTGCATGATGTACTCTGTATCTAAGTTAAAAAGCAGGGTGACAATATACAGCCTGGACGTGCTCCTTTCCCAGTTTAGAACCAGTTCATCGTTCCATATCAGGTTCTAACTATTGCTTCTTGACCTGCATACAGGTGTCTCAGAAGACAAGTAAGGTGATATGGTATTCCTACCTCTTTAAGAATTTTCTCAAACTAAAAATATAATTTTAAGTGGGCACAGGGAGATAGGGAGGAAGAAGGAATCCATGGACTCTGGCATCTGATTGGCTCTGGGACAGAGGGCGACACTGAAGATGACATCCCACTCTCATGCCTGGATGATGAGAGACGGTGGACCCAGAACAAAACGGAGGAGGAGAAAGAGGAGCTCAGCCCAGCACTCCCCACCCCCAGGGACCAGCGGCTTCAGGCACTGCGTTCTGTTTCCTTGGGACGCTGGTAACATCAGTAACATCAGACAGCAGGAGTGAGTTTCGGTGGGAAATGGGTGATTCTCTAGAAGGCTAGCAGGGGGCCCTGGAACATAAAGGCAGAAATGCAGAGAAACCTTAGGAAGGAGCCAGAACTGGGGCCAGGGAGAACACCCTCTCCTTCTCCACCTTTGTCCAGTCTTCTCCCCTAACAGACTGCCTTTCTCTGTTCCTCAGTCCCCAGAATGGGCTTTCTACCGAAAATGGCTGCATCAGCTCCCAAGTTCACGGGTTATCACTGCTGCTGGGAGAAACTGTCCTCTCACTGCTGGTCCCAGCCCCAGCTTCCAGGGAAAAGGTTCTAACTGGGCCTCTGAGTTACGTGCCCACTCCATGCGGCCAGAGGCCAAGGCTCTCGTCACAAGCATGATCGGAGCTCACCAGGGCAGGACAGTATCAAGCAGTCCTTTTGAGCTGGGCAGACATCCCAAAATGTAGCTATCAAGAGGGACTTTAGAGGGTTCCAGTTCCCAGCAAATGTGTAAGGCAAGAGAATTAACCGCATTTTCCAAAAAGGGAATCTGTACATCTTCCAACCACTGAATTTTAGAGAGGTTTTCAACAAGCACCAAAACCAACATTTAGATTGGCTTTTACATCGCCCCAAAATTAAATTAACCGGAGCATCAAATCTCTAAGCCTTCTGAAAATCAGAGTTTTATTTTATTATAAATCCAGAGCTATGCAATAAAAATCATTCTGAGTTTACAGTAGGTACTGCCCACAATCCCTTAAGCTTTCTAAAGTCATTACTTCTTATTTCTGTTAAAATAATTGTCGCTGGAGATCTTTTACGGTGGAATGACCTTTTAGCACAAGGCCCCTTTTCTTTAATAGAGAAATACTGTTTCTTCTCAGAGACAAACGTGAACAGCAGCCGTGTTTGTAGTTGTTGATAACCTGTGTTATTCTCTGGGGAGCGTGCTGTGACAAGCTGGCTTATCAGCTGAAGGTTGGGACCCAGAGCCAAGGACTTTGCATCAAAGGATCTGGGAAAGAAGAGGAGACTGTTCTTCCTTCTCTCGTATGAAACCCTCTCAGAGGAGGAGTTCCCTTCCTGTAAGAGCGTTTATGGAAGCAAGTCACCCACGGTACACAGGCTGAATAAATAAATAGGTCGCCCAGGCATCTGCTACCTAGATGCGGAATTTGTTGATTTAATCCCTCAATTCTGCCTCCTGGTGATTTTTCATTAATTAAGCGCCTTAGAAACAAAAGAACTTTGTATTCCTTCATCAAGGAACTCCCAAAACATCAAAGGGAACAAAGACATTTTCAGAAGCTCTTTGATTCTCCAGCATCTTCCTCCCCGTGAGGGCCTCCACCAGGGAAAGAGGTTAAAGGTCAATCCAGAGGAGGTGGAGGCCCCCAGAGGAAGGCAGGACGGGTCAGACTCAGAAAGCGTCAACAGCTCCGGAAGACCGAAGACCGAGTATAAACGGGTTTTTGAAAGTAAAATCTCTGCGCTTCCCTGAGAGATAGCTCTGCGGGGGCTGGCAGTCGGGGGGGTGTGGATGATATGAAACTAAATTCCATTCCAAACATACCATTTATGGTGGGGAGTCCACACGTTCAGGTTCAAAGAGGGGTCTGCATGACATCTCCATGAAATAATGTTGAATAGTTGTGAAAGGCAGACTTGGAGGTTTTCACAAACGTGCGTGCAGAAGTTTTTCTCAGAAATCATGTAGAAAACGAACTAAAAAGAATCCTGAAGAAATGCCTCAGAAAGATAGCAGTTACGCCAGGTTGTGTCGTAGCAGGATTTTAGGGTGCCTCCCAAGATTTTGGCTCAGACGGTAAATAATCTGCCAGCAATACAGGACACCCAGGTTCGATCCCTGCTTCAGGAAGATCCCCTGGAGAAGGAAATGGCAACTCACTCCAGTATTCTTACCTGGAGAATCCCATGGACAGAGGAACCTGAAGGGCTGCAGTCCATGGGGTCATAAAAAATCAAACACGACTGAGCGACTAACACATATACACACCCCAAGATTCCAGCCCCCTTGGTGTAGACTTGGGTACACCCCATCGGCTGAAGAAAATGCGCAACTTGCAAGTTAAGAATCAGGTTTTATTTGGCGGACAAAACTGACAGCTATGGTTTTTCTAGTAGTCATGTATGGATGTGAGAGTTGGATTATAAAGAAAGCAGAACACCAAAGAATTGATGCTTTTGAACTGTGGCGTTGGGAAAGTCTCTTGAGAGTCCCTTGGACTGCAAGGAGATCCAACCAGTCCATCCTAAAGGAAATCAATCCTGAATATTCATTGGAAGGACTGATGCTGAAGCTGAAACTCCAGTACTTTGACCACCTGATGTGAAGATCTGACTCATTCAAAAAAACCCTAATTCTGGGAAAGATTGAAGGCAGGAGGAGAAGGGGACGAGAGAGGATGAGATGGTTGGATGGCATCACCGCCTCGATGGACATGAGTTGGAGCAATTTCTGGGAGCTGGTAATGGACAGGGAGGCCTGGCGTACTGCAGTCCCTGGGGTCACAGAGAGTCGGACACGAATGAGCAACTGAACTGAACTGAAGCCCAGGATGCAGCCTCTCAGATAGCTCTGCGGGACTGCTCCAAGAGGTCAGGGAGCCACCAGGATACACAGGTGTTTTTGCAACAAAGACCAGATAGTCAGAGCATCAAAAGATGAATGTTAATTAAAGAAAACCAGATATCGCAAGTTAATGAACTTTGTGCTTTTTGCATACGGGAAGATGCAAGGATCTGTTAGTGTTAACTGCTCACTGGAGTGGGTTGTCATTTCCTCCTCCAGGGGCTCTTCCCCACCCAGGGATTGAACCCGGGGTCTGGGCTCACTGAAATCCTTTCTTTCATATGCACCTCAGCTCTCTGGGGCCAGCATCCTGCGCCTTGTTGCCCTGAATCTCCTCAGGGTTCATCATCAGGGGTGGCTGCCACGGCTCATGGCTTGACGGCAGGCATCCGGTCTCTACCCTGCTCACCGCTGTGGCAACTGTAATGTTATGGCTGGACGGCTGTAACACCCTTCGTTTACTGATACGGCAGGCAGCCCTCTGTCTCCTTGACACCCCCTGCCAGGGATCATGTGAGGACGGGGGAAGGGGCGGATGCCTGGGGACATTATGTAAGAAGGTCACCTAGTGAGCTTAAGACTCCACACCTGTTGGAAGAAGCAAATGATTGTGAGGGGAGCCACAGAGCCTGGACCTGGGGGAGGTTCACCAGGGCCTTGGAGCTCTAGGCCGGGTGTTGGGCTCTGCCAACAAGCAGGTGGGCTTGGACGAGGACCTCAGGGACTTCCTCAGCCCCTATGGCCTCCCCGTGATTCCTGCCCAGTAAGAATGGAAGCAGAGAACCCAGCCAACCGTCATCACGGAAACGGCAGGATAAGAAATGTGGCTGCTTTTGAGTTGCCAAGTGGGTGCCAGTTTTTTACATAACAGCAGAAAAAGAATACAGATCACATCAGAAAGCCAGCCCTATTGATCTGAGGGAGAGTTCTTTAAAAGAACTATATACATCTATCATAGAACAGAGGGTCGCTGCTTTTGCATTAAAAGCTTGAAAACCATCAGTACATCACATAAAACAAATAGCACCATGTTGAGAGTTAAAAAAAAAAAAAACCCACAAAACTTGATTCCAGCCCTTTCTTTCCTGGCAGGCTAACTTGGACCAGTAACTTTATGACTTCCGGTTTGCCAGTTTTAGAATTTATTCAATGAGGAAATGCGGCAAAATGTTCCCTAAGTTTTTTTTTGAAACACTCTGCCAATAATTCTGCAGGCTAATAAAAGTTATTCCCAGGAGCTGCCAGGCTCCTCTGTCCATGGGGTTCCTCAAACAAGAATACTGGAGTGGGTGGTCACTTCCTTCTCCAGAAAAGGAGCTGTTACTCTTCAGAGGGGGATCGGAGAGCTTTGCCAGATCTAGGTTTGCCAGCGCCAACGCATTGCAGTAAGCTCTCCTTGTTGCCACTGGCTGCTGTGCAACCTCAAGGAAGTCACTGTGCCTCTCTGAGCCTACCTTCTCTCATTTGTACAAGGGAGGTTTCGGATTCAAGCGGTGATTCCCAGCCTGGGGAGGACTAGGGCTCCACAAACAAAATCACATCAGAAAGAGACCTCTTGCCAGCTTTGTGAAGAGCCCTTGTGATTCCCAAGAGCTGACTCAGCCCCGCATAAAGCAAAGCCCATCCTGTTAGAGCTTCTGCAGAGCTCGGCGTACTTGTGGGGGAGGGGGCATGGGGAACTGGGGGAGGGGGCATGGGGAGCCGGGGGAGGGGCTGCTGTTGGGAAGGCAGGGACCCTTGTGCCAAGTGGTCCTCTCTTGGGGTCTGAGGCCTGGGGGAGAGAGGAGAGCCATGCAGGACCTGGTGGGGAGAGACTGGTAGCTTGTGCTGCCCTCAGGAAGAGCCCCTCTTCCTCCAGAGGAGTGCAAATACCCGTCTGTTACCAGGCACGGCCCAAGGGTTGCGGGGCGGGGCGGGGGGGTGGACAGTCTGAGAACATGGGGTCCATGGGGAGCCCAGCGCCAGGCACGCATTCATCCCAGCCACGTGTTCATCCCAGCCACGTACTCCTTCCACAGACCATGTGTCCCCGTTGAGACGCCGGGGAGCCTCGCTCTAAGGAGACCACCCTGGACTTCTGGGCAGCAAACAGCTGTGACACAGGCAGAGTCCTAGGTGGGTCCATGACAGCAGCAGCAGTGGGGAGACCCCTCTTGTCCCTCCTGACCCCCAGATGGAGGTGAGGGGCAGTGCGGAGCACGTCGGCTTCACGGGAGAGAAACAAAGACGGATCAGTTTAAACTTGACTTCCGTGTGGTCTGGGGGTGGATTCACAAGCACTCTGAGCTGAGGATGCTTATCTTCTGATGCTCTTCACTGTGGAACTGGATATAAAAGTGGACAGGGAATTAATAAGGACAGGCTTAATAAGGACCTATGTCCAATGGAGGTTCTTTTTCAAAGGAGAACGGTGAGCAAAGGACCCTAGGGGACCAGGAAGCTTCCAGGTTCCCTTCAGCCTCATCCCAGCCCTTCCTTTTGCACCATCTAGGACAACCTCTTCCTCCATCACAGCAGACTCCCACGACCCTTACCCAACTGAGACTGTCTGTCTGTAAATGCTATTGATGGGGCAACGGGACCACTTTTAAATCAACCGACCTAACTCTTGGCCTTCTGAGAAATAGTAATTCACCATAAAGAGCCACGCTGCTGGGAGAAGGCAGGGTCGCTAAGCAAGCTGCTAAACACTGCTCTCTGGCTCCTCAGTCCTGATTTCTGTGGCCACTGGAGTCTGCGAAGAAAAACAGCAGGGAAATGGCTTCTAAACTTGGACTCCCAGCTCTTCCGATGAGAAAGAGACCAAGGGTCCTACATATAAAGGCCACGATAATCTGGGAAGTGGGTAGCTCTGATCAACAGAGCTTCTCTGGGTGTGAGGAGCTGGGAGACACGCCTCTGTCCTCAGAGGAGCTGCCACCTGAACTCATGTTTTTCCAAGGAGTATGCAGTCACTCAGTTGTGTCCGACTGTTCGAGATCCCAAGGACCGAAGCATGTCAGGCTCCTCTGTCCTCCACTTTCTCCCAGAATTTGCTCAAACCCACGTCCACTGAGTCGGTGATGCCATCCAACCATCTCATCCTCTGTCACCCCCTTCTCCTCCTACCCTCAATCTTTCCCAGCATCAGGGTCTTTTCCAATGAGTTGGCTCTTCACATCAGAAGAGGATTTTCCAAAGATACCAAGGGTTAAATCCTTCTGCCTGGTTACTCACTGCTTTATCTGGCAATTTTTAAGTAGGTATTTCTCTTTCAGAGGAAATTGTTGTGCAGAGAAGTATCTCAAGCCAGTCCTTTCTTGGGGGTGGGTTATTTTTTTTTTTCCTCCTTCTTTATTTTTGTTTACACCAAACTGATAAACAGAAGATCTAATCAGGACTTTTCAAATTACTTTAAACCAAGTCACATAAACATGTGACCTGATTCCAGCTGTTTCTTCAGGCCTGAGAGCCTGGCAATCCTGTTTGAGGCAACACTGAAGTTTGGGCTTTGTTAATAAGTGTTTCTATTTAAGGGTTGGGGTGGGGAGGATGTCAGTGCTTATCTATGGAAAAGGAAGCTGGTATCCTGGGAAAACTCACTTCAGAGGGATCAGCCAGTGTGCCTGGCTTCCAAGGCTGCTGTAGGGATTCTGGGCATCGGATTCAGTCCACCCGCTGACTGGCTTCTCCTGACCGCCCCCGCCGCCAGTCCCCAACACCACCCTGACCCCTAAAGACACTGCACAGGGGCGCCACGGCCTGGCCCGCAGCCTCTGCGCTTGAAGCATCACCCTCCAGTGCGGCTTCTATTTTCTCTTCTTTTCTCACTGGTTTCTTTTCCTATGACAGCTTTCTTCAATGAACCACTGCCTGATAATCCTGCTACTGAACGCTTGAGTGGCTTCCTAGTGTTTTCTTTCTTTAACCATCCTGAAGGATGCCTTCCTGGGTGCACCTGTCCCCCCGCCTCCCTACCTCCTGCCACCACCCCCAGAAGCATTGTTGCTGTTGTTTCAGTCACTCAATCACATCTAACACTTTGCAAACCCATGGACTGTAGCCCGCCAGGCTCCTCTGTCCATGGGATTCTCCAGGCAAGAATACTGGAGTGGGTTGCCATTCCCTCTTCCAGGGAATCTTCCTGACCCAGAGGTCGAACAGCCCTTTTCCATTGACAGGTAGCTTCTTTACCACTGAGCCTGGAGGGATGCCGCCAGACAGCATATATCAGGATAAAGGAAATATCAGGTAACTGCAGACTAGCCATGGCCGCATCCCATGCTCTGCACCTGGAACCCATATTCCAGTTCACAGGGAGCGACTTGACGTAAACCCTAATATTTCAGGTGAGGCAGCTGAGAGACCTGGAGATGCTAAGGCATGAAGACTTGGTCCAGTCTCAGAGCTAGTTGGGATTAAGGTGTGAAAAACCTCATCTAAGCCACACTTCTACAAGTGGGGTCCACAGACCACCAGCATCAGAACCTCCAAAGGTTTTAAAAGAAGCCTCAGTTCAGTTCAGTTCATTTCAGTAGCTCAGTCATGGCCAACTCTTTGCGACCCCATGAACTGCAGCACGCCAGGCCTCCCTGTCCATCACCAACGCCCAGAGTCCACCCAAACTCATGTGCATCGAGTTGGTGATGCTTTGGCTCCATCCCTTCATTCTTTCTGGAGTTATTTCTCCACTGATCTCCAGTAGCATACTGGGCACCTACCGATCTGGGGAGTTCCTCTTTCAGTATCCTCCCATTTTGCCTTTTCATACTGTTCATGGGGTTCTCAAGGCAAGAATACTGGTTTGCCATTCCCTTCTCCAGTGGACCACATTCTGTCAGACCTCTCCACCATGACCTGCCCGTCTTGGGTGGCCCCACATGGCATGGCTTAGTTTCAGTGAGTTAGACAAGGCTGTGGTCTGTGTGATTAGATTGACTAGTTTTCTGTGATTATGGTTTGCCCAGAAACTTGCATTTTCAACAAGTACCCTAGGTGATTTTTTAAAAATAAGTTTAAGAGGAGAGGAAGATGGGAGAGAGGTTCAAGAGGGAGGGGACATATGTGTACCTAGGCTGATTCATGTTGATGTTTGGCAGAAACCAATATGATATTGTAAAGCAATTATCCCTCAATTAAAAATAAATTTTAAATTACAACGCCGCCACCGAAAATGTCACTATCTTAATGGTTATGAAACAATTCAACAGCTCCTCCTCCTCCACCAGAGGCTGCAATTTTTATGGACCCAAACAGCTTTCAAATCCAAATAGCAACCAGGGCAGTGGGGGTGTATGTGTCCTCTAGGGTGGTGGTGGTGGGGTCATTGATAAAGAAAAATGGATCTTAGCCATGCAGAAGGCAACATGTAAAAAACAGTTTTTTAAAATTTTTATTTACTCATCTATATTGGACGGTGCTGGGTCTCCGCTGCTTTTCGTTGCTTGGCAGCAGCCCTGGGCTGCTCCTACTTCGCAGTGCACTGGGCTTCTTACTGCGGGGTCTTCTGTTTCGGATCACAGGCGGTAGGCGTGCAGGCGTCAGTAGTTCAGACACGCAGTCTCAGTAGCTGCGGGTCCTGGAACTAGCGGGCTTCGGTAGCTGCGGTGCACGGACTTAGCTGCTCCCATCTCAGAGTTAGCTGTTGCGCATCTCAGCCAACGCGGAAAGGAGACAGGTCTGACGGCCTTCCCCCGCGCCCCGCCCACACCGAAATCTGCAGGGGGTAGTTTTCCTGCGCAGTTGGGTAGCCTCTTAGGGGTGATGTGCAGCATGGATAGTGACAAGTCGATAATATGGACAGTGACCCCCATTTTCTCTCTCTTTCACTCATCAATGCTCCCTGCTTCTGGCCTGGCTGGAGCGGGAGGGCGGGGGCTCCGCCGGACCCAGAGCCTCTGGCTGGAGAGCGAGCGCCACCTGCTGGCCTCAGAAGCCCACTGGTTTTCAGTTCGTCTCTGGACAGAGGGGCCTTGCCGGCTGCGGGCTGCTGCTGCTGCTGCCAAGTCGCTTCAGTCGTGTCCGACTCCCTGCGGCCCCATAGACTGCAGCCCACCAGGCTCCCCGCCCCTGGGATTCTCAAGGCAAGAACACTGGAGTGGGTTGCCATTTCCTTCTCCAACGCATAAATGTGAAAAGTGAAAGTGAAGTCGCTCCGTCGTTTCCGACTCTTAGCGACCCCTTGGACTGCAGCCTACCAGGCTCCTCCGTCCGCGGGACTCTTTATAAGGTCGCAAAGACATGACTAAAGCGACTTAGCTCAGGCACGCACTATCCCTAAAGTCAGGGGGACAAAGATCCCATTCGTCTAATTCTTGGGTAAAGATGCTGTTGATTCTGCCTTTGATCTGTACAAGAGGTGCTGGGTCCTTGGGCCCTGAAATGAAATGAAAGTCGTTCAGTCATGTGCGACTCTTTGCGACCCCATGGACTGTATAGTCCATGGAATTCTCCTAGCCAGAATCCTGGAGTGGGTAGCCTTTCCCTTCTCCAGGGGATATTCCCGAGCCAGGGATCGAGCCCAGGTCTCCTGCATTGCGGGTGGATTCGTTACCAACTGAGCTATCAGGGAAGCCTCATGGGCTTCACTACTCTTCAGCAATATTCTTCACTATTGTTCAGCATTCTTGCCTTGAGAACCCCATGAACAGTACGAAAAGGCTTTACAGGATGCAATTATTAGAAACAATCTCCACCCCCAGTAAACTTATTAACACAGGCTCCTCTTTTGTTCAGGGTCTGGCACTCAGCACGTGTGCAGCGAGATCTAAACCCCCCCCCCCCCGCCCCGCCCCGCAACCTCTCCTGGGATGAATTCTCGTCCCAGAGAAAGGCTTTTTCATGAGTCTGTGGCCTAGAGACCAAAGGTGAGTTTGTCCTAAAGCTGTGATGGTTTGTAAGTTGTGGACTGAGATGATCGCTACACAGAAGACTGGGCATGTTGTTGTTCAGTTATGTCTGACTGTGAACTCACGGACTGCAGCCCACCAGCCTCCTCTGTCCTCCGCTGTCTCCAGGAATTTGCTCAAATTCATGTTCGTTGAGTCAGTGGGCACATCGGAGATAATTCCCTTGTCAGAGGCCCTCCTAGAGAGCTGGAAACAATCGATGCTCTGTGCCGAAGCATCATTGCCCCTCAGGATCCCGCATCCATTTTCTTCCTCCTGTCTGTATTCTCCCTCCTCTTAGTGACTCCAGAAATATTCCTGGACATGCAGACTACTCGGAGCACCTGTGCCTCGTGGCGGAGGGGCGCTCTCCAATATTAAACCATCTGTTTCACTTGTAATTTTCGTACATGCAAATTAATATTGGTCTAGATATAAACGTGCAATGCCAAAACCAATTCTTCATGTTTCTCCATGAATCTTGACACTGCTGTCAGGGGTGCTGAAAATCATATGCACGGTAATAATTTGCATGATAAAATTCAAACGGTTTGCATTATTTTCTGCTACAATGATAATCTATTTCATACAGCCCTATTACAATGTTTGACGGAGACGTGTAAATTCCTGGTTCATTTCTGAATCTAATTTTTGCTTTAAGGCTTTTATTGACAATTCCAGTTGTTAGAGCTTTAGCAGATAAAAGTCCCTTTCAAATGAAACTAATAAAAAAATGGTCTAGGGACCCTAATGACTCAAGAAAGTTTGTCTAATTTGTCATTACGATCAATACAGTGCAAATCATATGGAAATATTGATTATAACAACATGATTAGTGTCTTCTGCTGAAACAAAGAAAAGGTAAAACTGTATGGGCGATGGATCACTCATGAATTATGTATGTTGCCGCTTAATCTTTTATTCAGACAGCATAACCTATCCACAGGACATGCACTGTAATAAACTCAGGTGTCCTTGATATTTTACCAATTTTCAGTCTATTCAAACCACAGCTTTACATGCCTTGCTCAGCAGGTCAGAGAAGGGTGAGGAGACATTTCAGTGTGGCTGACAACCCCATCAGAAAGGAGCTTCAGGCACTGAGATGACCGGGAGAGATGGCCCCACTTCGTGGCAAATGAAGAAGAAAAGGGAGAAGCAGGGACTGATGTCCTCTTCCTGAGCTCTAAAATCACCGTGGACAGTGACTGCAGCCATGAAATTAGGAGATGACTGCTTCTTGGAAGGAAAGCTATGACAGACCTAGACAGTGTATTATTAAAAAGCCAAGACGTCACTTTGCCAACAAAAGTCCATATAGTCAAGGCTATGGTCTCTTCAGTAGTCACGTATAGATGTGAGAGTTGGACCATAGAGAAAGCTTAGTGCCAAAGAATTGATGCTTTCAGACTGCGGTGCTGGAGAAGACTCTTGAGATTCCCTTGGAAAGCAGTCAACCGTAAAGGAAATTGACCCTGAATACTCATTAGAAGGACTGACGCTGAAGCTGAAGCTCCAATACTTCAGCCACCTGATGCAAAGAGCTGGGAAAGATCCTGATGCTGGGAATGATTGAAGGCAGGAGAAGGGTTGGTTCAAAGAATGAGATGGTTGGATGGCATCACTGATTCAACAAACGAACTTGGGCAAACTCCAGAAGATGGTGAGGGACAGGGAGGCCTAGTGTGCTGCAGTCCATGGGGTTGCAAAGGGTCAGACATAAATTACCAACTGAATAACAACAACAACAGGCAGCTATTAAACGGCAACACTGGCTTTGCTGAAGGACTCTCTATTGGCTCCAAGAATTCCCAAGTCAAATCTGAGAAGCCTTTTTTTTTCTTTTTTAGCAGAAATGTTGAAACCATAGCTTCTGACGTCTGTCAAGCTTCATGCTCCAAGGATACAAAATATGTACCCTTGGTTCCTACCCTGGACCAAGAAGTTGGTCCTTACCCTAAAGGATTCTCATATTTTAGCTTTGCAGAGGAACACCCATTTAAAGAATAATTTCCATTTAGAACCACTTGCTACAAAACAGCATGGCAAGTCCTCAAAAAGTTCAAAATAGAATTACCATGTGTTCCTGCAACTCCATTTCTGGGAATATACCCAAAAGAACAGAAAGCCAGGTCTCAAATGATGTTTGCACAGCCGTGTGCATAGCAGCACTATTCACAACAGCCCAGAGAAAGTCCAAACGTCCGTCGAAGTAGGAACAGATACAGTGTGCTGTGCCCACGCGGTGGAATATCATGCAGCCTTATAAAGCGAGAACATCAAACACACACTGCAACACGAATGAGCCTTAAGGACATTGGAAGTGAAATAAGACTTCCCCAAAGAACAGTACTCCATGATCCTATGTGTGTGAAGTACCGGCATGCAAGCATGCCAAGTCGCTTCACTGCGACCCCGCGGACTATAGCCCTCCAGGCTTGTCTGGCCGCGGATCCTCCAGGACAGAAGACTGGAGTGGGTTGCCATGTCCTCCTCCAGAGGATCTTCCTGACCCAGGGGTCGAACCCACATCTGTGTCTCCTGCACTGGCAGGCAGATTCTTTACCACTGAGCCACTGGGGAAAGTGAAAAGAAAGTGAAAGTCGTTCAGTCATGTCCAGCTCTTTGCGACCGACCCCATAGATTATACAGTCCATGGAATTCTCCAGGCTGGAATACTGGCGTGGGTAGCCTTTCCCTTCTCCAGGGGATCTTCCCACCCCAGGATAGAACCCAGGTCTCCCACATTGCAGGCGGGTTCTTTACCAGCTGAGCCACCAGGGAAGCCCAAGAGTACTGGAGTGGGTAGCCTATCCCTTCTCCAGGGGATCTTCCTGACCCAGCAATCGAACCAGGGTCTCCTGCTTTGCAGGAGGATTCTTTACCAGCTGAGCCACCGGGGAAGGCCCCGTGAAGTCCCTGGAGGAGCCAGATTCATAAAGACAGAAAGCAGAGTGGTGGTCGCTGGGGCTGGGTTCAGAGTCTCAGTTCCTCAAGAGCAGACGAGGTCTAGAGGTGGATGGTGACGATGACTGCCCAGTGGTGTGAATCCGCCTAATGCCGCTGAATTATACACTTAAAAGTGGTTAGGCTGGTAATTCTGTAGTACTTTTATTTACTGACATATAGTTACAATGTCCTGTTAGTTTCAAGTATAGAACAAAGTGATTCAGTTTTTTTTTTAATTGGAGTATAATTGGATTCCAATACTGCACTGGTTTCTGTTGTACATCAAAGCGAATCAGCAACATGTATGCATGTATCCCCTCCCTCTTGGACCTCCCCCCCCTCCCCCATTCCACCCACCTAGGTCATCACAGAGCGCGGAGGTGAGCTCCCTGGGCCATATGGCAGCTTCCCGCTGGCTATCTGTTTTATACATGGCCTTGCATATACATCAACCGCAATCTTCCAATTCATCCCACCCTCTCCCTTACCTCCCTGTGTCCCCTGATTGCTCTCTACATCTGAGTTTCTATTCCTGCTCTGCAAATAGGTTCATAAGTACCATTTTTCTAGATTCCACATCTGTGTGTTAATACGGGCTTCCCTCATAGCTCAGTCGGTAAAGAATCTGCCTGCAGTGCAGGAGACCTGGGTTCGATTCCTGGGTTGGGAAGATCCCCCTGGAGAAGGAAATGGCAACCCACCAGTAATCTTGCCTGGAGAATCCCATGGATTCTGGCAAGCTACCGTCCATAGGGTCGCAAGAGGTGGACACGACGCAGTGACTGAATCACCACCACCGTGTGTTAATACACGGTGTTTGTTTCCCTCTTTCTGACTTACTTCACTCTGTGTGACAGACGCGAGGTTCATCTGTGTCTCTACAAACCACCCAGTTTCATTCCTTTTCACGGCTGGTAACATCTCACTGGATATATGTTCCTTACATGTGTCAGCCGTGTCTACCTCTTTGCGGCCCCATGGACTGCAGCCCACCAGGTTCCTCCATCCATGGGATTTCCCAGGCAAGACTACTGGAGTGGGTTGTCAAGCCCTTCTCAAGAGGATCTTCCTGACCCAAAGATTGAACCCTGGTATCCCGCATTGCAGGGGGATTCTTTACTGTCTGGGCCACCAGGGAAGCCCATGTACCCTATTACTTGCTACTAATTCACACATTTGTTCACTCTTTCACTCATCAAAAGATATTTTTATGAGGCTCAGTAGCGATGCTGGGCTAGAGCACCAAGGAGAAGAGACCACAGTCCCTATTCCTCTGATCTTCTTACTGCCTCCGTATTGAGCCTTTTCCAGAATGTCATATAGTTGGAATCATACAGTATATGTAGGCTTTTCAGCTCAGCTTCTTTCACTTAGTGACATGTATTTAAGATTCCTCTGTGTCTTTTCACGTCTCAGAAGTTCATTTCCTCTTAAAGCTGACTAATAATCCATGGTCTGGATGCACCATCATTTATTTATTCATTCACCTAGTGAAGAACATCTTGATTGCTTCCAAGTTTTGGCAATTATGAGTAAAGTGGCAGATTTATATGTGGACATACGTTTTCACCAGGCTCTCCCGATGGCTGAGTGGGTAAATAATCTTCCTGCAGTGCAGGAGACACAGGAGACACGGGTTTGATCCTTAGGTTGGGAAGATCCCCTGGAGGAGGAAACGGCAACCCACTCAGTATTCTTGCCTGAAAAATCCCATGGATAGAGGAGCCTGGTGGGCTACAGCTGGAGAAAAAAATAAAAAAGGTCACAAAGAGTTGGACACGACTGAGCAACTAAGCACAAGGTCCCAGAAGTTTTCAACTCCTTTGAGAAAAGATTAAGGATCACAATCACTGCATCGCATGATAAGAGTATGCTTCATGTTGAAAGGAACTGCCAAACTGTCTTCCAAAGTGGCTGAGCCATTTTGCACTCCCACGAGCAATACATGAGAGTTCCTGTCTCTTCACATCCTTGCCAGTATTCGGTGGTGTCAGCATTCCAGATTTCAGCCGTTCTAAAAAGTGTGTAACAGTAGGATTTTATATCTTCATACAAAGCTTTCCTTCCTACACTGTGGTCGGCATACTTGTCATGCAATGGACTGCCCAGTGAAATGAGCTCCTCAGATTTCCAGGGAAGGACTCTAGCCAGCAGGAGCGATACAAACCTGAAATGATAACCCAAGCCTTGCAGAGCATGTGTCTCTCGGACAAAAGAGCCCCAGAGTGGGCCCTCAGATGCTGAACCTCTTTATGTTGATCACAGGGCAGCCTCTGTCCCAGAAATCATATTCCCAGCTTCTTAATAGAAAGGCATTTCAGGGTGAAGCTAAAGTTTCAGCTGAGGCTGCCAGCATAGATTTGCAATCTTAATAAAACCGAGACTGGCCTTTTATTCCCTGGAGGTGGCACAGTTTTTATGGTGTGAAGGATAAAAATGCAAATGGATCCTTTCCACTCGCTTGAAATGGAAATCTGAGAAACAAACCAGGAGGCTGCAGCTGGGAGCAAGCTCATCCCAGGACTCTGCCTGGTCATTCCCAAATCCTTTACTCACTTCCTCCCAGATCTGAAAATCATGAAAACTCAGACGCTGAATATGTGACATTAAATTTCAAAGTAGCCAAAGCTGGCTTGCTTGGTGCAATGGTTGATTTTGTGTGTGTCAGCCTGGCTAGGCTAAGGTACCCAGATATTAAGTCAAACACTGATCCAGAGGTTGCTATGAGGGTATATTTTGGATGTGATTAGTCTTTAAATCAGTGGACTTTGTAAAGTAGATGACCTTCCATAATGTGGGTGGGCCTTGTGCAATCAGCTGGAGATCTTAAGGGGCCTTGAGGTCCCCTGAAAGAGAAAGAAATTTTGCCTCCAGACTATCTGGACTCGAGCTGCAATATCTTCCTTAGCCAGAATTGACAGCTTGCCAGCCTGTCCGGAGAATTCCAGACCTGTTGGCCCCCCAAACCGTGTGAACCAGTTCCTGACATTTTCTCACTCTCCCTCTCTTCACATAAGCAAGTGCTGCTCTCCCCAGTGGAAGACCCCAACTGCCCCCAAGTCGGCTCCCCAAGCTTGGTCGCAGCCGGTCTCCCCTCCCCACCTCTCCAGGCAGCTCCTCACAGGGCAGGAAAGCAGGCTTCCCCACGAGTGAAGTCAGAGCGCAGCAGAGCAGTCCCTCCCCGGACTCCTGGCTGTGAACCTGTCCCTGAGCCAAGGGCCCGGCCTGGCTCAGAGGTTTATTCCCAGGCAGCTGCACTGTTTGGGCAGGCAGGATCCTGGTCAGCATTAAATACAGACATCTCTGCTGGAGATGAGCCACCAAGAGGGTAACAACCTGCCGTAGAGCCGGGTACCTCTTGCCGAGCAGGGAGCCAATGGAGAGATGACCCCCAGCATCCCTCCAGACCATTCACTGGCCCCCCTGAAGGCATGGGATGATGGCAGGAGGCAAGGACGCTGCCTCAACCACTCAGCCCCCCCTGCTGGGCACCTCTGAGTTCCTTCACTCTGCCAGAACCTCCCCCCAACCTCATCCCCGCCTATTTCGGGTAAAGTTGAAACACCAATACTTTGGCCACCTAATGCAAAGAGCTGACTCATTTGAAAAGACCCTGATGCTGGGAAAGATTGAAGGCGGGAGGAGAAGGGGGTGACAGAGGATGAGATGGCTGGATGGCATCACTGACTCAATGGACATGAGTTTGAGTAAACTCCGGGAGTTGGCGGCAGACAGGGAAGCCTGGCGTGCTGCAGTCCATGGGGTCACGAAGAGTTGGACATGACTGAGCAACTGAACTGAACTGAACTGAACTGAACTGAAGGGACTGGATTCCAGACTTCTTTAAGCTTTATCCGGCACACTCCCGCCCACTGGTACCACCTCCTTCATGCTGCAAAGGAAAAACCATTCCATGTAGTATTCTTTTAGATGTTTGGATGAGGTGAAGTAAAAATCAGGGATATAGAAAAGATGAATCAAACCTCATTCCAAGTGAGATGGATCCTCCCCAAACTTAAAAAAAAAAAATCACAGAGAGTTGCATACTGTGATACCAAAGCTGGCAAACAGTGAATTCTAGAGTGTCTTCAGGCGATTATCATGTGATAGGGGCATTTTAATGTCAACAGAATTTTCTGTCCATTCTTCTACAAAATTATGGACAAAATTCCACACTGCTGCTCATTTGTATCTGAATGACTGAGCCATCACTGTGTCGAAGCTTTAACGTTGTTATTATCTCCTGGCAGAACATCATCTGAGCCAGCAAGCCAAGGTGGTCTCTGTGCTGAAAAACCCGAGAAGATCCATGTCCTTGAAACAGACATTGGAGGTGACCAAGGGCTATGAAGAAAGCCAAAGCCACACTATCATCTGCCTCGCTGTCCTTTCAGCAGAGGCTACTGCAAAACGTGAGGGATGCGAGCCAAACGTAGAAGTAGTATTGATACCGGTGAAACCTTATGTTTAAAATACCATAGCATCAGGCAAAGGCAGTGCAAAATATAAACAGTGCTGGCAACGTGGCAGGTGGTCAGCTTCCCTGGAGTCAGAGTCCAGATCTCTTTGGCTGTGAAGTCTCTGGTGATGGTTATAAAGCGAAGAAACCTGGAAGAAAGCAGAAAGGCTAAGATGACTCTTATAATAAGGAACTGGAAGCTGGGGATGGGAGAAGAGCAGAAAAAGCCAAGGATGTGCTGTTGGAGACGTTCAGGGGTTTGCAGAGATGGAGAGCAAAGAGACAGGATGAAAAGGAACTTCTGGAACCCCAGTGCATGGTACATTTTCCCTCTAAGTTCTTTTCTTCCCTGGTGGCTCAGCTGGTAAAGAATGTGCCTGCAATGCAGGAGACCTGGGTTCGACCCCCCTGGAGAAGGGGACGGCTACCCAATCCAGTATTCTGGCCTGGAGACTTCCATGGACTGTATAGTCTATGGGGTCACAGAGAGTGGACACGACTGAGCGACTCTCATTCTCACTTTCTTTTCTTAGAGCTAGCATCACTGTGGGAGGCGGGAGGGCCCCGTGGGTCACTGAGACATTTCCTTATTTCACCAGGCAGAGAAAGCCAGCTGAATAATCATTCATGACCCGACAGTTTTTGAGACTTCCTTTATATGAGATCTCTGTTTTATTCTGCTGTGCTTTGGTCACTGAGGTATAGTTGATTTCAGTGCAGTTAGTGTCAAGTGTTGCTGTTGTTCAGTTGCTCAGTCGTGTCCAGCTCTCTGCAGCCCCATGGACCGCACCACACCAGGCCTCCCTGTCCATCACCAACTCCCGGAGCTTGCTCAAATTCATGTCCATTGAGTCGGTGATGCCATCCAACCATCTCACCCTCTGTCGTCCCCTTCTTCTCCTGCCCTCAATCTTTCCCCACATCAGGGTCTTTTCCAAAGAGTCAGCTCTTTGTATTAGGTGGCCAAAGTGTTCGAGCTTCAGCATCAGTCCTTCCAATGAATATTCAGTGTTGATTGACTGGTTGGATCTCCTTGCAGTCCAAGGGACTCTCCAGAGTCTTCTCCAACACCACAGTTCAAAAGCATCAATTCTTTAGTGCTCAGCCTTCTTTATGGTCCAACTCTTACATCCGTACATGACCACTGAAAAGACCATAGTTTCAGGTATACAACACAGCAATTCAGTTACTTATTATATACATTTCAGATTCTTTCCCCCTAAAGGTTTCTATAGAATATTGAGTATAGTTCCCTGTGTTATAGTGGTCCTTGTTGGTTATCTATTTTATATATAAGAGTGTGTGAGATATTCTTTTTAACTTGATCAGAGATATGAGCTTGAGGAAGTGTTGAGTGAGACTGGCTGGCTCTCTCATAGAGATCAGAAACACTGTACACCATCCTCTCCCACCTGCCTTAATGCCACTGTCCCCAAACCACATCCTTGGCCTGGCACTCAGACCTGCCTCTCTGGTCTTCTGATGCTGTGATCCTGCTTGGAGCTCGCCTCCCCGCACGCCTGCCCCTCACACCCCTCTGCCACCAACCGTCTTGTTCCTGTGCCCCTGGGCGAGCAGCACAGACTCCGGGGCCTCTCTGAGTCTGTCTCAAGCACTCTGCCTTTCTGCCTCCCACCTCTGCTGTCCTGCGGCACCAACTGATTTAGCCTTTAGCTGCAGGTGCCTCCTGGACAGCAGTCCTTCACGCCTCTTTCCTCCAGGACCACTGGTTAGTAAATCCCAAATTGTTTAAACTTGTTTTTTTAATTAATTAATTAATTTTAATTGGAGGCTAATTACTTTACAATATTGTGGTGGTTTTTGCCATATATTCACGTGAATCAGCCATGGGTGGACATGTGTTCCCCATCCTGAACCCCCCTCCCACCTCCCTTCCCATCTCATCCCTCAGGGTCATCCCAGTGCACCAGCCCTGAGCGCCCTGTCTCATGCATCAAACCTGGACTAGCGATCTGTTTCACATATGATAATATACATGTTTCAATGCTATTCTCTCAGATCATCCCACCCTCGCCTTTCTCCCACGAGTCCAAAAGTCTGTTCTTTACATCTGTGTCTCTTTTGCTGTCTCACATATAGGGTCCTCGTTACCATCTTTCTAAATTCCATATATATGCGTTAGTATACTGTATTGGTGTTTTTCTTTCTGACTTACTTTATTCTATATAATCGGCTCCAGTTTCATCCACCTCAGTGGAACTGATCAAATGCATTCTTTTTAATGGCTGAGTAATATTCCATTGTGCATATGTACCACAGCTTTCTTATCCATTCCTCTGCTGATGGACATCTAGGTTGCTTCCATGTCCTGGCTATTGTAAACAGTGCTGTGATGAACATTGGTACATGTGTCTCTTTCAGTTCTGGTTTCCTAGGTGTGTATGCCCAGCAGTGGGATTGCTGGATTGTATGGCAGTTCTATTTCCAATTTTTTAATGAATCTCCGTACTGTTCTCCATAGTGACTGTACTGGTTTGCATTCCCACCAACAGTGTAAGAGGGTTCCATTTTCTCCACAAACTTGTTTTTAAATCCACTGGTATTACCATTTAACTCTTCTACCAGGTTAATTAGCCTTTGATACAAGTTGAAATAGATGTTACTTGGAAATGACGTATATATATTAGAAAGAGGTAATACAAATACATATGCCAAGGCTGTATATTGTCACCCTGCGTATTTAACTTATGCAGAGTACATCATGAGAAATGCTTGGCTGGATGAAGCACAAGCTGGAATCAAGACTGCCGGGAGAAATGTCAATAACCTCAAAAATGCAGATGACACCACCCTTATGGCAGAAAGCAAAGAAGAACTAAAGACCCTCTTGATGAAAGTGAAAGAGGAGAGTGAAAAAGTTGGCTTAAAACTCAACATTCAGAAAACTAAGATCATGGCATCTGGTCCCATCACTTCATGGCAGATAGATGGGGAAACAGTGAGGGACTTTCTTGGGCTCCAAAATCACTGCAGATGGTGACTGCAGCCATGAAATCAAGACACTAAAAGTTATTACCAACCTAGACAGCTTATTAAAAAGTAGAGACATTGCCAACAAAGGTCCATCTAGTCAAGGCTATGGTCTTTCCAGTAGTCACGTATGGATGAAAGTTGGACTATAAAGAAAGCTGAGCGCCGAAGAATTGATGCTTTTGAACTGTGGTGTTGGAGAAGACTCTTGAGAGTCCCTCGGATGGCAAGGAGATCCAACCAGTCCATCCTAAAGGAAATCAGTCCTGAATATTCATTGGAAGGACTGATGCTGAAGCTGAAACTCCAATACTTTGGCCACCTGATGCGAAGAACTGACTCATTGGAAAACACCCTGATGCTAGGAAAGATTGAAGGCGGGAGGAGAAGGGGACGACAGAGGATGAGATGGTTGGATGGCATCACTAACTCAACAGACATAAGTCTGAGCAGGCTCCGCGAGTTGGTGATGGACAGGGAGGCCTGGTGTGTTGTAGCTCATGGGGTCACAAAGAGTCAGACGTGACTGAGCGACTGGACTGAACTGAATACAAAGGCGAAGTTTACAGCAATACGTTTTTTTTTCCCCAAAATTATAGCATAGTATGACTTTTTTTCTGAAGAAGCAGGACAAACTGTATTGAATCTACCCATGAGATTCCTTCTTGCTCCTTACATGGTACAAGAATCAAGCAAGAAAGGGCCATTCCCTTGGTCTTAGAATTATTCCTTTCCTACATCCTGTTAGGACCTCTCCTGTCGCTCAGCGATAAGGAATCTGCCTGCAATGCAGGAGAGGCGGTTTGGATCCCTGGGTGGGGAGGATGCCCCGGAGGAAGAACGGCCCGTCAGTATTCTTGCCTGGGCAATCTCATGGACAGAGAAACCTGGTGGGCTCTTGTCCATGGGATCTCACGAGCTGGACACACTTAGCAACTAAACAATGACAGCAACGTCGTTCTTTTAACACCTTGCGGCTTAGAAGCACGCGTGCTCAGTCGTGTGGGACTCCCACTTGGGCAGCACCGCGTTTCCACACTTGTTGAGGATGTTACTGTATTCGCAGTGCTCTGCTGCCCCCTGGTGGAAATAAACAGGTTATACCAATTTTCCTGAATCACTGTAGCACATGCAGAAAGGACTAGAAAAATCTAGCCAATTTTCAGAATTTTCACCCCCAGAAGAATAATTTCCTCTCCTTTGGTTCCATGTTTAAAATATGACCTTGTTCTTCATTTTCCTCTCTACTTATGATGTTGCATGTGGCCTTGCAATTTAAATGTTTTAGTGATGCTATACAAATAAAGAGTCTTTTGAAAGGTATTTTATTTTCCCAAATTTCATGTATTAATGAATGATGCTTTTTACCTTTAGAAGCCAGCTTTACACATAAAACTCATCCATCTGAGCTGATCAGCATATATTAAGTAAATTAAATTAGTTTGATGTAATTTCAGCCAAAGTGAAAAAATCTGCCATTTCAGCCATATTGTAGGTAAATGTTTTAATTGTTCATGCACCCCCAGTCGTGTCTGACTCTTTTTCTACCCTGTGAACTGTAGCCCACCAGGCTCCTCTGTCCATGGGATTTTCTAGGCAGGAATACTGGAGTGGGGTGCCATTTCCTGCTCCAGGGGATCTTCCCAACCCAAGGATTGAACTTGCCTCTTTCGTGTCTGCTACATTGGCAGGAGGATTCTTCACCACTGTGCCACCTGGGAATTCCATAAATATTTTAATCAAATAAACAACAAATCTAGTGGAACACTATTTTTTTACCTTTGCACTCCCAGTGAATGAATCATTTTGTCTGATGGATTTATTTTAGAGGTGACAAACTGAAGCCTCAAAAAAAAATGTCTTATCTTCCACAACAAAGTAGTTAGTGGTGGGGCTGTGGTTAAAATGTGTTAATTGATTCAAAGGCCCAGAACTGTCTATGTACCACGCAAAAAAAGAAGGTACAACCAGCAGACTGAAAAATTGATCACAGGTCTTGCACAGAGTTTTATATGTGCAAATAAACTGCAGATTCCTAGAGCAAATGTGATTTTTGCATTTATTCATTTTTGGTATTGTTTCTTTGCGTATTTGATCTTTTATTAGTCTTAGTTAGAGGTTTGTCTAATTTTTTCTCATAAAACAAACTATCTGTTAACTTTCTCCATTTTTATTCTATTTCTGGCTTTATGTGTATTCTTCCATTTTCTTTTGATTTGCATTTGACCTGATTTCTTTTTTAACTTTCTAGGTTGAATGCTTAACTTGTTAGTTTACAGTCTTTCTTTTTTCCTAATAAATACTTTTCTGTAAGTAGTGACTTCTCTGTTTTTCACAATGTTGACCCACAGAGTTTTCACTATTATCCAATTCTAAGAATTTCATTAAAGATGTTTATTTTTAAATACAAATCTTGATTTATTTAGAAACACATTGTTTAGCTTCCAATAACATGGTTTTTTTTTTTAGGTTTTGTTACTTATTTCAAAATATATTCCATAATGAAATTTACTAGGTCTTTTTTTGATCTAATATATGATCAATGTTTTTGCAGGTATTTTATGGGCACTGGAAAATAATGTCTTTTCTCTAGTATTGGGGGTACATTTCAAGCTTAGTGACTAGGTCATTCATTTCTTCTACATAAATTTGATGAATTCACTTTAGTTAGTTAGTTAGTTCAGTCTCTCAGTCGTGTCTGACTCTGCGACCCCATTAATCGCCACACGCCAGCCCTCCCTGTCCATCACCAACTCCCGGAGTTCACTCAGACTCACATCCATCGAGTCAGTGATACCATCCAGCCATCTCATCCTCTGTCATCCCCTTCTCCTCCTGCCCCTAATCCCTCCCAGCATCAGAGTCTTTTCCAATGAGTCAACTCTTCACATGAGGTGGCCAAAGTACTGGAGTTTCAGCTTTAGCATCATTCCTTCCAAAGAACATCCAGGGCTGATCTCCTTCAGAATGGACTGGTTGGATCTCCTTTCAGTCCAAGGGACTCTCAAGAGTCTTCTCCAACACCACACTTCAAAAGCATCAATTCTTCGGTGCTCAGTCCTCTTCACAGTCCAACTCTCACATCCATATATGACCACTGGAAAAACCATAGCCTTGACTAGACAGACCTTTGTCGGCAAAGAAACGTCTCTGCTTTTCAATATGCTGTGTGGATCACGATAAACTGTGGAAAATTCTCAAAGAGATGGGAATACCAGACCACTTGACCTGTCTCTTGAGAAATCTGTATGCAGGTCAGGAAGCAACAGTTAGAACTGGACATGGAACAACAGACTGGTTCCAAATAGGAAAAGGAGTACATCAAGGCTGTATATTGTCACCCTGCTCATTTAACTTCTATGCAGAGTACATCATGAGAAACGCTGGACTGGAAGAAGCACAAGCTGGAATCAAGATTGCTGGGAGAAATATCAATAACCTCAGATATGCAGATGACACCATCCTTATGGCAGAAAGTGAAGAGGAACTAAAAAGCCTCTTGATGAAAGTGAAAGAGGAGAGTGAAAAAGCTGGCTTAAAGCTGAACATTCAGAAAACGAAGATCATGGCATCTGGTCCCATCACTTCACGGGAAATAGATGGGGAAAGAGTAGAAACTGTGTCAGCCTTTATTTTGGGGGGCTCGAAAATCACTGCAGATGGTGACTGCAGCCATGAAATTAAAAAACACTTACTCCTTGGAAGAAAAGTTATGACCAACCTAGATAGCATGTTGAATTTACTTTGTTGCCAAACTGTTTTTGTCATTGTCTATTGTTATCGTACTTGTTACTGTAATTAAGCATTTAAAAAAGAAATGCAAAAAGGCAATATGGCTGTCTGAAGAGGCCTTATAAATAGCTGAGAAAAGAAGAGAAGTGAAAGGCAGGGGAGAAAGGAAAAGATACACCCATCTGAATGCAGAGTTCCAAAGAATAGCAAAAGAGATAAGAAAGCCTTCCTCAGTGAACAATGCAAAGAAATAGAGGAAAACAATAGAATTGGAAAGATTGAGATCTTTTCAAGAAAATTAGTGATACCAAGGGAACATTTCATGCAAAGATGGGTACAATAAAGGACAGAAATGGTATGGACCTAACAGAAGCAGAAGATATTAAGAAGAGGTGGCAAGAATACACAGAAGAACTGTATAAAAAAGATCTTCTCAACCCAGATAATCACGATGGTGTGATCACTCACCTAGAGCCAGACATCCTGGAATGTGAAGTCAAATGGGCCTTAGGAAGCATCACTATGAACAAAGCTAGTGGAGGTGATGGAATTCCAGTGGAGTTCTTTCAAATCCTGAAAGTTGATGCTGTGAAAGTGCTGCACTCAATATGCCAGCAAAAAAGGAAAACTCAGCAGTGGCCACAGGACTGGAAAAGATCAGTTTTCATTTCATTCCCAAAGAAGGGCAAAGCCGAAGAATGTTTAAACTACCACACAATTGTGCTCATCTCACACACTAGCAAAATAATGCTCAAAATTCTCCAAGTTAGGCTTCAACAATATGTAAACTTCCAGATGTTCAAGCTGGTTTTAGAAAAGGCAGAGGAACCAGAGATCAAATCGTCAACATCCATTGAATCATAGAGAAAGCAAGAGAGCTCCAGAAAAACATCTACTTCTGCTTCATTGACTATGCTAAAGCCTTTGACTGTGTGGATCACAACAAACTTAAATTCTTAAAGAAATGGGAATGCCAGACCACCTTACCTGCCTACTGAGAAAACTTTATGCAGGTCAAGAAGCAATAGTTAGAACCAGACATGGAACAATGGACTGGTTCCAAATTGGGAAAGGAGAATATCAAGGCTGTATATTGTCACCCTGCTTATCTAACTTCTATGCAGAGTACATCATGAGAAATGCCAGGCTGGATGAATCACAAGCTAGAAACAAGATTTCTGGAAAAAATATCAGTAACTTCAGGTATGCCTTTTCATACTGAAGATATACAGATGACACCACCCTTTTGGCAGAAAGTAAAGAGAAACTAAAGAGCCTCTTGACGGAGGTTAAAGAGGAGAGTGAAAAAGCTGGCTTAAAACTCAACATTCAAAAAACGAAGATTGTGGCATCCTGTCCCATCATTTCATGGCAAATAGATGGGAAACAATGAAAATAGTGACACACTTTATTTTCTTGAGCTCCAAAATCTCTGCAGATGGCGAGTTCAGGCATGAAGTTAAAAGATGCTTTCTCCTTGGAAGGAAAGCTATGACCAATTTAGACAGCATATTAAAAAGCAAAGACATTACTTTATCAACAAAGGTCCACCTAGTCAAGACTATGGTTTGTCCAGTGATCATGTATGGATGTGAGAGTAGGACCATAAAGAAGGCTGAATGCTGAAGAATTGATGCTTTTGAAGTGTGGTGTTGGAGAAGACTCTTGAGAGTTCCTTGGACTCCAAGGAGATCCAACCAGTCCATCCTAAAGGAAATCAATCCTGAATATTCATTGGAAGGACTGATGCTGAAGTTGAAGCTCTGATACTTTGGCCACCTGATTCAAAGAACCTAGGTATTAGAAAAGACCCCAATGCTGGGAAAAATAGAGAGCAGGAGGAGAAGCAGAAGATGAGATGGTTGGATGGCATCACTGGCTTGATGGACATGAGTTTGGGCAAACTCTGCGAGTTGGTGAAGGACAGGGAGGCCTGGCGTGCTGCAGGCCATGGATCGCAGAGTCGGATATGACCGAGCAACTAAACAACAAAGTCTAACAGGCAAACAAACTCTGAAGCAGCATTTCTATGAAATCTAAAATGAATACTTTGGAAAGACGCCCAAAAAATATTTATTTAAAAATAAAAGCCACACCTTAGAGATATTGTGGGTGTGGTTCCAGATACCACAATAAAGCGAATATGACAATAAAGTCACACATTTTTTTTGTTTTTTCAGTGCATATAAAAGTCACGTTTTCATTATAGGGTAGTCTATTACATGTGTGATAGCACTGTGTCTAGGAAATCAAAGTCATACCTTAATTTAAAAATTATACTGTTGGAAAAATGGTGCAAACTTGTTGACACAGAACTGCCACAAGCCTTCAATTTGTTAAAAATTCAACATCTGTGGAGCATGATATGAATCACAATAAGACTAGGTCTGCCTGTATACGGAATTCAGGGATAAGGTGCTAGTGAGACCAATGTAGAGTTTGGGGAAAAAAGAGTAAAAGAGTTCTGCACTTAGATTTTTTATGGGTATCCTTCAGGACTTACTTGCTGCTGCTGCTGCTAAGTTGCTTCAGTCGTGTCTGACTCTGTGCGACCCCAGAGACAGCAGCCCACCAGGCTCCTCCATCCCTGGGATTCTCCAGGCAAGAACACTGGAGTGGGTCGCCATTTCCTTCTCCACAGGACTTACATGGCTTTACAGAAAAAAAAAAACAAAACAGTGATCCATCATAAAGAATGGATCACTGGCATGATTTACGTAGAAAAATAACTCAAACTTCCCATCAGAGCCAAGGCATCACGTTAAAATATTTTCCATTTTTGTTGCAAGTTTGAAATAACAATAACATATTTAAAGCAAGATCTATTATGTGTGTTTTAAGTGATTGCCTGCTTTTCCTTTTTTGACTAACCAACCAACCAATCATTATAACTGTTAGAATCAACAGCGTCTACTATATATTATTCCTGGGAATATTAGTATACCTATAGAAAAGATTGATGATAAATATTCTAAAATGTCAACAGTTCTAGTTCCAGGAAATAATTATTGGTAATTATATTTTTCTGCAACCTATCTGGCAAATTTTTATGGTAAACTTGTGTTATTGTTGTAATCAGAGCAGAGATGTTTTAAATAGAAAAAATAAGCAATATGAATAAAATTAAAAGTAATAACAGGAAGACATCATAGAGAGACAGAAGCAGTAATAAAGTCCAGGTTGGATGTGTGAGACAGGGTGCTGAGGGCTGGTGCACTGGGATGACCCTGAGGGATGGGATGGGGAGGGAGACGGGAGGGGGGGTTCAGGATGGGAGACGCATGTACACTCATGGCTGATTCATGTCAATGTATATCAAAATCCACTAGAATATTGTAAAGTAATTAGCCTCCAATTAAAATAAATACATTTTTTTTAAAAAAGTACTTTAATGATCTTAAAATACTTCTTCTTTATCATCATGGAAGTTTTAAGTATCTGCCAGACCAGAAGAGCATTTTCTTTCTGTTTTTAACAGATGCAAAAACAAGATCTGAAAATGAAAGATGAAGGTGAAAGTCACTCAGTTGTGTCCGACTCTTTGCAACTGTGTAGTCCATGGAATTCTCCAGGCCACAATACTGGAGTGGGTAGCCTTTTCCTTCTCCAGGGGATCTTCCCAAACCAGGGATCGAACCCAGGTCTCCCGAATTGCAGGCAGATTCTTTACCATCTGAGCCACAAGGGAAGTCCATTGAAAAGTTGAGGGGCTCGCCTCAAATCACTGTTCCATTATCTACTACCCTGTAGCAAGCTACTTCGTCTATGGGGTCACACAGAGTCAGACATGACTGAAGCGACTTAGCAGCAGCAGCAGTAGCAGCAAGCCACTTCAAAATGCAGTGGCTTAAAATAAAGGTTTATTATTGTTTCTCATGGCTCTGTGACTAGGCCGAGCTCAAAGTCAGATGTCAGCTGGGGCTGAGGCCACCTCAAGGCCCACTGCACTGGCCGCCAAAATGGTGCCTCCTGTGCCTGCATCCTGGGAGCTTGCCTGGACTCTGGCCAGAGCTCTGACGAGCCCCGCTGCATGGCTCAGAGGCTGGGCTCTTAGAGTGCAACTCCAAGAGTGAAACTGCCTGAAGCTCTCTGTCTTCCAGTTGTTGTTCTTTCACTAAATCGTGTCCAACTCTTAGCACCCCCACGACCTGCATCCTGCCAGGCTTCCCTGTCCTTCACTCTCTCCTGGAGTTTGCTCAAACTCCTGTCCATTGAGTCGGTGATGCCATCCAACCAATTCATCCTCTGTCACCCCCTTTGCCTGCTGCCTTCAATCTTTCCCAGCATCAGAGTCTTTGCCAATGAGTCAGTTCTTCGCATCAGGTGGCCAGAGTATTGGAGTTTCAGCTTCAGCATCAGTCGTTCCAATGAATATTCAGGACTGATTTCCTTTAGGATGGACTGGTTTGTTCTCCTTGCAGTCCAAGAGACTCTCAAGAGTCTTCTGCAGCACCACAGTTTGAAAGTGTCAGCTCGTCAGCACTCAGCCTTCTTTATGGTCCAACTCTCACATCCATACATGATTACTGAAGAAAACCATAGCTTTGACTATACGGGTTTTTGCTGGCAAAGTGATGTCTCTGATTTTTAATACACTGTCCAAGTTTGTCATAGTTTTCCTTCCAAGGAGCAAGTGCCTTTTAATTTCATGGTTGTAGTCACCATCTGCAGTGATTTTGAGGCCCAAGAAAAGTAAATGCCACTGTTTCCAATTTTTCCCCTTCTATTTGCCCAAATTCCAGAGCCTCTTTCTATCTCATTCTATTGGCCAGCCAGTCACTAAGAGCAGCCAAGATTCCAGGAGAAACAACTGAGCCCCTCCTCTTGCTGGGGCAAGGCAAAGGCACACTAGGGACCCAGTAGAATGAGTTGAGTCCATCCTCGAAATTCAGACTCCAACAGGGTCACACAACTAAAGATTGCCAGCAACAGGCCGACTCGGCGTTCTTTTAATCGCAACTTCCCTCTTCTCGACTCGATTCACAGATACAAATGGTATCACAGTGTGTGAGCGGATGTGGGTCTAGTAATGCTTTTCCTAAAAATAAAGGCGATTTGAGGACAGTTCCATTTGTTAACACGGGACTGTTATTTTTAAAGGTCTAAAGCCAACTGGAGTTTTCCAGCTCCTTCGAATATACCCGTTACTTAACAAGGGCTCAGGTGGGACTGGTCACAGCTCATCTGTTTTCTCAGAGCAGTAGTTATATGTCTGTGAGGCTGATTGGTTATTGGTAATAAAGCAATTTCCCTAGGCATGAAGATGAAACTTAGCGACTGCTTTCCATATTAAAGTTGTGAAATGCTAGAAATAGCTTCCCGCCCCTGCCCCAGGAAATCTGAAACAAAGCGCCGGGTGGTTTGAGAGTCTCCTTCATTTCCCCAGTGTCCACAAGAGCCATTTTCTTCCTTTGTCCTCAGATTCTAATTTCCCTTGGGAGGAGGCAGGATCTGGGGAGGCCAGTTCATTGGAGATTCCGGGAGCTGGGATGGTTAGTGTCCACACGAACTCTGAGGCCACTGCAAGCCCTTAGGAGGTCAGTGCCTGGGGCACTGGGCATTTTTCTTTAAAGAGACACAGTCCGTTTGGTTTTGTTCCTCCTTGGTCTGAACATCATTAAAGATCATAAAGAACTGCATTCAATATCCCATGATAAGTGGAAAAGAGTATTTTATTTAAATATATATATATATGTATGTATAATGGAATCCATGCGCTACAGAATAAATGAACACAGCCTGGTAAATCAACTATACTTCAATAAAAAATATGGATAAAAAAGCATATTTAGTGAGCGAAACCAGAATCGTTTATTATGCCGCTGACAAATCCTGCTAGTCATCCTTCCTATTCTTAGGACTTTATGTTGTGGGAATGAAAATCCCTCCTGCCGAATCAATAAACAAGAAATGTCACAGCCATCGGCGGTTTCTGGCCTCCAAATGGGAATGGTGGTGGTGGTTTAGTCACTAAGTCGTGTCTGACTCTTTCGACCCCATGGACTGTAGCCCGCCACGTTCCTCTGTCCATGGGATTCTCCAGGCTAGAATACGGGAGTGGGCTGCCATTTCCTTCCAACCCAGGGATCGAACCCGGGTCCCTTGCATTGCAGGCAAATTCTTTACTGACTAAGCTACAAGGGAAGTCCCGAACGGGAAGGGGGGCTCCCAAAACTTCGATCCAGCAAATGCTGTTGACGCCCTCAGTGATGGCTGAGGAGCTGGGAGAACGCAAGAAACAGGCCTCTGCCACGTCTCCCACTCCGTAAGGTGAACTAGGAAACAGATTTGGCCCCAGAGAGCTGGGCTGCATATGAAGGGAATGAATTCAGTTGAGTCCAGAGGCCTGCACCTTCCCACACATAGAATGCTAAATTCTCTAAGTTGGTATCTGATCTTCAATATTCAGACTGCCTGTTCCCTTTGTCACAGACTTGTATATAGCCTGGTATACCCCCTGCCTCCTGGGAGCAGTTTTCTCAGAGCTCCTGAGATGCGGTCTCCTGGGCTCAGAGTCCTAAACATTCCCACCAAATAAAACAACTCTCTACCTTCAGGTAGTGACTGATTATTAGCGGACAATGTTCAGCATTTGTTTCCTCCATGACTTCTTTTATCGATTAAGTGGACACTCGTTTTGCTAATAACTTTCATTAACTATCATTGTTCACTTCAGTTCAGTCATTCAGTTGTGTCCCACTCTTTGCGACCCCATGGACCACAGCACGCCAGGCCTCCCTGTCCATCACCAACTACTGGAGTTTACCCAAATTCATGTCCATTGTGCCGGTGATGCCACCCAACCATCTCATCCTCTGTCATCCCCTTCTCCTCCTGCCGTCAATCTTTCTCAACATCAGGGTCTTTTCCAACGAGTCAGTTCTTCACATCAGGTAGCCAAAGGATTTTAGTTTCAGCTTCAGCATCAATCCTTCCAATGAATATTCAGGACTGATCTCCTCTAGGATGGACTGGTTGGATCTCCTTGCAGTCCAAGGGACCCTCAAGAGTCTTCTCCAACACCACAGTTCAAGAGCATCAATTCTTTGGCGCTCAGCTTTTTTTATAGTCCACCTCTCACATCCATACATGACTACTGGAGAAACCATAGCTTTAACTAGATGGACTTTTGTTGGTAAAGTAATGTCTCTGCTTTTTAATATGTTGTCTAGGTTGGTCATAGGTTTTCTTCCAAGGAGCAAGCGTCTTTTAATTTCATGTTGCAGTCACCTTCTGCAGTGATTTTGGAGCCCCCCAAAATAAAGTCTGTCACTGTTTCCACTGTTTCCCCATCTATTTGCCATGAAGTGATGGGACCAGATGCCATGATCTTAGTTTTCTGAATGCTGAGTTTTAAGCCAACTACTTCACTCTCCTCTTTCACCTTCATCAAGAGGCTCTTTAGTTCTTTAGCTGTGGCTTCAATTCAAAACATGCTCGATGGTCTGTTGGGGACTTCCTTTCCCCTTTGTCAGGGGTGCTATGAAGTCCCCTTGACTCCCCTCAATGGGCAGCCTCCTTCCTCCCCCAGATCAGCTTGGTGCTCCTGCTCTCCAGGGTCACAGGGAAGGGCCGGAGCTTCAGGACTGAGCAGGAAGTGTTGGGAAGCTGCTGGCCCCGACTGCCCGGAGATGGGTGAAGAGGATAAACTGAGTCAGCTCCCTCTCTTGGAGACAGAGGGGTCCCTGTGGGGAGGACGAGAGGCTGACACAGTAGCAGGGGTGCTGGGGAGTCAAAAGGGATTATAGAGGGAGGTCAGGACCATTTGTCGGGAACAGTGAACATCACAGCAGACAAAGATGCCCTGGGGTCCCAGGGGTGCCGCTGTGCCTCCAGCCCTGTCCTGGCGGCATGGGGTCCAGCCCGGGCTGAGGCCTGGGGTGCCTTTGAGCAGCTCCCCCTCTTCTGTTAGCCCCAGAACTCTGTAGCCGCGTTTCCACGTTTGTTATGGTCCTCAGCCTGTTCTCCCCCTGGCTTTGGCTCACTTGGTTGGCCTCAGTCTTGTACCACCCCCACTTCTGAACTCTCAAAAACTCCTCATCTGAGAGCTATCTTCCTGCTGATATTTTTCTGGATGCAACTGAATTATTGATCAGAAACGTTTGCGACTCTTTGGAAGAAGCAAGCACGTTTACCACTTGAATATAGCCCGGTGTCTGGACACACAACAATTTCTCTAGAAGTAGGCTGCGAGTAGCTGAATTAATTAGCTCCTATGAGCAGCTGAGCCATGGGTGGATAAGGTTACCCGGATTCCATTGCTCCCGGCCGGGTGGCGGGGGTTGGCTTCGAAAAGCGCAGTTTGTGCTTTGCTGAAGGCTTTGCCGGCCTGGAATACAAATGAGGTCACCTTGACATTTATGCCCAGACTAGCATGGCTCCACGAGCACTTTTGAAATGGATCCTAAGTTTGCTGAATATTTCCCTGCTCAAATATTCCCCAAGAAGCCAAGAGTTGCTGTCCACGCATCAGTCCATCTGAGCAGTCCCGTAGCTGCCTGCGCCCCTCATGCTGGGGCAGACCATCCCCTTTGTGAACAGAGAGTGATGGTGAGAGAGTCAGTTCCTCGCCAGGTTGATAAGAAGTCCGGGGGTACCCAAGGAGAGAGGGGTCTGGAATTTTCAAGGAGGAGGAAAGGACAAACGTTTTCTCCCCCTCTACATTCCTTAGGATTATATAACAATAACGTATCCTCCTTGAGGACAGTTTCTGGAAAAAACCTTCTGGCTAAACCTGTTTCCTTAAAATGTAAATTATGGAGTGGGTCGATTCAGCGTAATAACTAATTTAAAAGTATGTAGCTCCGTTGCTAACACTAGCGGGGGGGCACTCTCTCTGCCCCCTTCTGATGTCTCTGTCAGAAGCTTTCTCTATCTCTTTTGCACTTTAATAAAACGTTATTACACAAAAGCTCTGAGTGATCAAGCCTCGTCTCTGGCCCCGGATTGAATTCTCCTCTGGAGGCCAAGCATCCTGGCATCTTTCGTGGTTCAGCAATAATCTTTCAATGGTTCCTCAAAAAGAGGATATGGAATCAGGGCGTCCCATAGAGGCAAGCCCCTTCCTCCACGCATGATGGTTCCAGGGCTGCTGTGTCAAAACAGCGGTCCCTGTCAACCACCCGGAGGACCCAGAGCTGGCTCCCACACCAGTGGCCAGAACCTTCGATGCTCACAAGATTCTTCCCCTTTCTTGTGCCAGATTCTCTCCCAGGAACCCTGGGGTATGAAATGGAACTTGGGGTGGTCCGTTTTCAGGACAAAAGAGCTGGCCTTGGGTGGGAAATTATTAACAAATAGTTTTCCATTCAGAGCTAGCTAGTTTTGTCTTGGAAAAATCACTGGCAAGCTAGTCTTGCCTAACAGCTTATGCCTGGAGAGTCCCTGGGCTGACAGGATGTTTGGGAAGGGATGCCCTAAAGTCCTTGTTGAGAAAGATGGATTTAGCACAGGAAGGGAGAAGAAAGAATACGCCATGAGACTTGGGCGACACCCGTGAAGAGTGTAACCCCACAGGACTCAGCCAGTGAGGACCTGGAGAGGAATCAGTGAGCCAGGAAGTGCTTGCTGGCTGTATCCGCCCCGGGAGTGCCTGCCCATTGGACACCGGATTAAAGACCCTGATTAAAAGTCTCACTTTCACTGTGCTTCCTGTCTCCAGGTCCATCCCTTGGTTTTGGGCATGTGAGTGTGTTTCTCACACCTGGGGTCCTTTCTTTCAATCCATCCGATTAAGGCCAGTCCAGTCCCTCAGGCTGAGCACCGAAGAATTGACGCTTTTGAACTGTGGTGCTGCAGAAGACTCTTGAGAGTCCCTTGGACTGCAAGGAGATCCATTCAGTCCATCCTAGAGGAAATCAGCCCTGAATACTCGTTGGAAGGACTGATGCTGAAGCTGAAACTCCAATACTTTGGCCACCTGATGTGAAGAACTGACTCATTGGAAAAGACCCTGATGCTGGGAAAGATTGAGGGCAGGAGGAGAAGGGGATGACAGAGGATGAGATGGTTGGATGGCATCACCGACTCAATGGACATGAGTGTGAATAAACTCCAGGAGTTAGTGATGGACAGGGAGGCCTGGCGTGCTGCAGTCCATGGGGTTGCAAAGAGTCGGACACAACTGAGCGACAAAACTGAACTGAGTCCCTCAGGCATTTTTCAATATTACTGAGCCGCAATTAGAGGTGAGTAGGGTCTTAGCCCCTTTTCCATTATGGGAGTAATTCCACCCTTATAAAGATAATTGGAATAGCCCCGCGGCACCTGAGCCCCAAGTTCATATATTACTGGGAAAAAAGAATGCCTGATTCTAGAAAGTAAAAAGGCAATCACACTGAGTGCATCAAACGCTTTAGTACTTGAGAGGACCGCGGATGAGCTGGGGCTCCAGATCTGTTTCTCTCCCACCTCCCTGAGGGTTTAAGAGTTCTGCCCAAAGGTCATGGACACGTGGGAACATTCATGGAGGGTGATCACATGCGGTACCTAGCAGATCTGACCCCCAGAGTGGCTTGTGTTTCAACAGAGCCCTCCTTTTTTTAGGATAATTCACTATTTTATTTCTTTTATCTTATGTTTTAATTTGGAGTATTATTGCTTTACTCTGCTATGTTGGTTTCTGCTGTACAACAAGGTGAATCAGCCATATGTGTACCTATATCCCCCCCCTCTGGAGCCTCTCTCCCACCCTCCCATCCCAACCCTCTAGGCCATCACAGAGCACTGAAAAACACTCCCTTTTTACACAACAAAAATATCTTTCATAAAATTATGAGATGGAACAAACGATAATAAAGGCAAAGAAAGAAACCTAACCAGTGAACATTTTCTCTTATTGAATTTCATAGATAAAATTGCACCAGTAAAAAATAGATAAAAACACACGCCATGGTACAAAAAAGGAAATGTGTGTTTTTTCCCAACCATTAAAAAATGTATATGACAGCTTAAACTTTTGATTCTGTAAAAATTAATGCTTGTGATGTGGAGAGAAAGGTTCTATCCCTGGGTTGGGAGGATCTCCTGGAGGAGGAAATGGCAACCCACTCCAGCATTTTCGCCTGGGAAATCCCATTTCAGAGGAGCCTGGTGGGCTACAGTCCCTGGGGACGCCAAGAGTCGGAGACGATTGAGCAACTAAGCAAAATTAAGTAAATAGATCTTGGATACCGGTAGGGGGAGCTCTTGCACCCTGTGATGACCGCAAATCCAATAGGAAGAAGAAAGCCTCCTCTTCTTCCCCGGCAACGGCTCAGCCAATGAAAAGCCAAGGTCTTTGTTTACATCCTCCCTCCCCACTTCCTTTTCTCTCTAACAGCAGTCTCCTCTCCTCGCCATATGGGGACTAGCCTATGGCCCGCAACTCTCAACGCCAAATTAAAATTCTCTGCTGATCCCGAGTAAACCCGTCTTTTCTGGAGAAAAATCCAGCAGTCTATTTGTTTCAGGTCAACAATCTTTTGATTACAGTATGATATAATATTTTATGTATATAATTGTCCAATAACCAACACGTGAATTTTAATAAAATGGCAACATCTACAAAAGCGACAGTTGAGGAAACTACTAAATCACACCGTTTTGGTAAAGTTTATTGTCTTGACGGGTTTCCCAGGTGGTTCAATGGTAAAGAATCTGCCTGCCAAGAAGGAGACATAAGTTCAGTCCCTGGGTGGGGAAAATCCCCTGGAGAAGGAAATGGCAACCCAATCCAGTATTCTTGCTTGGGAAATCCCAGTGGACAGAGGAGCCTGGCTGACTACAGTCCATGGGATCTCAGAGAGTCGGATTTGATGTACTTTTTAGTTTTGAAACAATTAACAATGGCAAAAGGATACATTTCATTTTCAGATTCCAGTAAAGACTGGATGGTATGAATTCAAATAAGCATGAAAGAAGTGAAGGAACTAGAGTCTCCAGCTCTGTCTCTGCTGCTATAATTTGTTTCAAACTTTCTGGTAAAGACAGAACTTGTAGCCCCAGAGCTGGAGACCCAAACGGCACCCAAAGTGTGCTTGCAAAATTCCATCCACGTAATCGGGAGTTCTCCGAATTATTAATAACTCCTGGCTAATTAAATCCTCTTGGAATACAATATTTATTAAGATCTGAGTATCACAAATGCTTCCCTGGTGACTCAGAGGTAGGGAGTCTGTCTGCCAATGCAGGAGACACGGTTCGATCCCTGGGTCAGGAAGACAAAGTCTTTGGAAGGCAAAGTCTTAACTGCTGGACCGCCAGGGAAGTCCTTTATTATTCTTTTTAAGTCCTTTATTATTCAGAGGCCTTGTCTTACAGTTGGCTCCCAGCCCATCCTCCCACGGCCTGGGGAATGCACAGTCCACTTGGGAAAAATAAACAAATCAACAAATAGAAGTTCCACCTGCAGGATAGGATCTGGAACCAAAAAAAGGAACGCTGCTTTTTCCAAAAACCAGTCTGGAAAACCCTTGCCAAACTTTCCAAGTACGTGCCCTGCTCCATGCCTCCCTCACCAGAGACCCCTGGTCAGGTGTCCACACCTGCCAAAAAAACTAGTCCTGTTCAAGCCTCCCCAAAGTCTTTCCAATTCCCCAAAATTCCAAATGAAAACTGACCCTAAGAAATAGTCATTGGTGGCATATCAAATTTCTTTGGGACTAAAGCTAAACGTTCACTGGAATAAATTGTTCTAATTTGGGAGACAAGGAAAGAGAACATTTTAAAAATTGAATCAGAGTTATTCTTTTCAAGAATGGCATAGAGCCCTGCAGTAGACAGGTTAAAGTTCCCCAAAGAGGTCTTGTCGGAATCCCAAAACATGGGGATGTGTGCAGAATGGGCTGGGTGCAGGGGGCCTGCAGGCGGAGCCAGGAGTGAAGACCGTCTGCAGTGAGCAGGAATGGCTGGACCTGGCAGGAGGGGCCTGGCTGGACCACAGACACAGGCCCAGCCACGGATGGGTAGGCCTGCCCAGGTCCTTCTGACTGCACAGAACAGCAAGTGAGTTGGACCAAGAAGACTCACACTTAAGCCACCATGCCCTCCCTCAGGTCACTGAGGCTGTGACTAGTTTCAAGGGTCTAGAATGTTCTTATTAGCTTGGAGTCTCCATAAGGCATTGGTGATGGACAGGAGGAGAAACTCCATCTACCTTATGTCTGAGTTCAGGGTGTATTCAGAGGGTCTTCACTTTTCAGGTTTCGTCTTGCATAATGCTACGCAGGCTTGTGTCGGCTTCCTTTTGCTGCCCTAACACATATTACACACTTAGCAGCTTAAGACAACTCAAATGTGTTACCTTATATCCTACAGTGCTGGTGATCAGAAGCCTGACATGGGCCTCACTTAACTAAAATCAAGCCGTCAGCTGAGCTATGCTCCTTCTGGAAGCTCCAGTGGGAAGTCTATTTCCTTCCATCTTCCAGCTTCTAGAGGGACCTGTGAACTTCCTTGTTTTGTGACCCTTCCTCTGTGTCCAAGGTGACTCTGTCATCACTTCTGTGGTACCGACTCCTGCCTTCCTCTTAGAGAAACTCTGTCACCGGGACCGCCCTGGTGGTGCAGTGGTTAAGCCTCCGTGCTTCTACTGCGAGGGGCACGGACAGGTTCCATCTCTGGTCGGAGAACTAAGATCCTACATATCTGCTGCATGGTCAAAATGGGAAAGAAAAACAAAAGTTAAAAAAGAAAAACCTCTTTCACTGCACCAGATAATCCAGAAAAATCTCTCTCTCAAGATCCTGAAGATCAGAGATTTGGTTTCAGAGATTAAAATCATGGACATTTTAGGGGGAAGGAGAAAAGTTGTTATCCTGCCAGTCACAGGGTCCTCTTGCCATTTTTGAAAAGCAATTCAAAAAATTAGCTCTGGTTTGTTTATTTCTCTGTCTCCTAAATTAAAACGATTTGTTCCGGTTTATGTTTAGCTAAAGTCCCAAAGAAATTCAATAGGCAAGTAATAATGACTAGTTATTAAGCTAATTTATCATCTGGGGCCTGGCTGTACTTCCTCATTGAAACTAAATGGCGGCGGTGAATTTGCTGCCGTTTTGATTTAGGCTTTGAAACAGACTGGAGGCTGCTGACAAACTTAGAATAGGATGGACTAAATCAAAACCAAAACAAGGCTCAACAGGAGAGACAGCAGGTTTCACTTTCCAAGGGTGAGCGCGGGCACAGCTTCACGGCGGTCTAGCAGGTTGTCTGCTGCAGCTTGGTGGAAGGATGAGGCCACGCTTCCTGGTCTTGTGGTCTGACCCATGGAAGTACACACGTGTGTCAGGAAAGGAAACAAACCTGCTCACAGCTTAGAGAGCTTGGGAAACAGAAGGCAGTGCGGTGGGATATCGGTCATCATACACGGACGTCTGGCTCTTTCTTACCAAGGTGAGGCCTCCTGGGAAGCCCTTGGGGTGCACACACACATCTCAGAGGCCTTTAGCATTTGCCCAGAGGCTCAGCCTCCTCCCCTTGAACAATTAGGACTCCTTGAGCCTCCTTTGGAAGAAATGATGCTAAAGCTGAAACTCCAG
Source organism: Ovis aries (assembly GCF_016772045.2). Taxonomy (NCBI): domain Eukaryota; kingdom Metazoa; phylum Chordata; class Mammalia; order Artiodactyla; family Bovidae; genus Ovis; species Ovis aries. Next base: position 5,972,949 of record NC_056054.1, on the reverse strand, counting down.
TACTTTGGCCACCTCATGCGAAGAGTTGACTCATTGGAAAAGAATTTGATGCTGGGAGGGATTGAGGGCAGGAGAAGAAGGGGACGATAGAGGATGAGATGACTGCATGGCATCACGGACTCGATGGACGTGAGTCTGAGTGAACTCCGGGAGTTGGTGATGGACAGGGAGGCCTGGCATGCTGTGATTCATGGGGTCGCAAAGAGTCGGACACGACTGAGCGACTGAACTGAACTGAACTGAGCCTCAATCAGCATGGATTCTGCACCCCCTCTTGCCTTCTCTCCTCCAACTTTCTCAGTATCCAGACCAGTTCAGTTCAGTTGCTCTGTCGTGTCTGACACTTTGTGACACCATGGACTGCAGCACACCAGGCTTCCCTGTCCATCAGCAACTCCTGGAGCTTGCTCAAACTCATATCCTTCTAGTCAGTGATGCCATCAAATCATCTCATCCTTTGTCGTCCCCTTCTCCTCCCACCTTCAGTGTTTCCCAGCATCAGGGTCTTTTCCAACGAGTCAACTCTTCGCATGAGGTGGCCAAAGTATTGGAGTTTCAGCTTCAGCATCAGACCTTTCAATGAGTATTCAGGACTGATCTCTTTTAGGTTGGACTGGTTGGATCTCCTTGCAGTCCAGGGGACTTTCAAGAGTCTTCTCCAACACCACAGTTCAAAAGCATCAATTCTTTGGTGCTCAGCTTTCTTTATAATCCAACTCTCACATCCATACATGACTACTGGAAAAACCATAGCTTTGACTAGACGGACCTTTGTTGGTAATGTCTCTGCTTTTGACTATGCTATCTAGGTTGGTCATAGGTTTTCTTCCAAGGAGTAAGCGTCTTTTAATTTCATGGCTGCGGTCAACATCTGCACTGATTTTGGAGCCCAAGAAAGTAACATCTGTCACTGTTTCCACTGTTTCCCCATCTATTTGCCATGAAGTGATGGGACCAGATGCCATGATCTTAGTTTTCTAAGTTTCAAGCCAGAAACTCAACATTAAAATTCAGGCAAAGGTGACTAGAAAAATTTCCCAAAATTTTCAATGTCCGAAAATGTCTTTTCTCTCCTCAGACTGCAGGCTGTGGCATTCTAGGCTGGAAATCACGTTGGCTCAGTTTCGAGGGCTTTGTCCTGTTGTCTGCCAGCTCCCAGCGCTGCCCTTGACACGTCTTAAGAGTGTCCTGATTCTGGAACCTCTGTAAGAAAGCTGTCCACCCTCTGAAAGCTGTACAGGGCTATTCGATCCCGCAGCATCCAGATGTTCCATGATGATGTGCCTTGGGAGTTTTCTGTTTTCCATCATGCTGGTCTCTGGCCCCCCTTTCCATTTAGAAACTCAGGTCCAGGGACTTCCCTAACTGTCCAATGGTTAAGGCTCCTACTGCACGGGGTGTGGTTTGATCCCTGGTTGGGGAACTAAGGCGCCACGTGCCACGCAACGTGGCCAATACATAAATAAATACGACAACTTTAGATTATAAACTTTAAAAAAAGAAAAGTCCTTCCTTTCTGGAGCCTGATGAGCCCTCCGGCCATCCTGGTCTCTCCTTTGAACTCCCTCTGTTAGGCTGCTGCACCTTTGGGGTCAGTTCTTAAATTTTCTTATCTTATTTCCTCTTGACTTCCATCTCTTTTCTTTGTGCTTTGCTGTCTGGGAATTTTTTCAGCTCCAGTTTCACATTTTTTATTGAGTGCTAAATGTCTACTCTCTCTCTCTCTTTAATTTCGGGAGCTTTGTTGTTCTCTTATACTACTTTTATAAAATTATTTTTGAAGCATCTCATTTTTGCTTCATAGAAGAAATATCTCTTTAATCTCCCTGAGGATTTTGATAGTTACCTTTTTTAAACTTTTTGTCTCCCTGCATATTCTAAAAAGCTGCTGGATCTCCTGTGTAGGTGGATGGGGCTTAAGACACGTGGATTTGCTCTGGGTGGGTGGGTGAGTGGGGTGTGTACGAGCTGTTCAGTTTGGGGAATTGCTTTCTGGGTTGGTTCAGATTCTCAGACTCCAAGAATCTTGTTCCAGGAGGCGGAAAGCCCCAGATTCTGGAAGCCTCCTGAGAGAAGCAGAGTGGTGCCCACTGACTCTCTTGGTGCCCTCAGATGGAGCCCTTAAAGCAGGAGACGGTGTTTCTCCCAGCTTCTGGTCTGCCCTCCAGAGACCAACCTCTCGTCTCCTGCCAGGAGGGAGGAGGAGTCACGTGGCTGTGGAGACAAGGGAAGGAGACCCGGGAGTCTGTGTACTGTTACCCGGCTTTCAGCCACCCTCCCTGGTGTGGCCCCCACTCCCGCCCCTGCCAGAGTGCCAATTGCCACCTGTTTCTGAGCATTCCCGCTCTACGGCTGCAGCCCAGCTCTGCTGCGCTTTCTCAACTGCCGATTTCGGATTCCCTCTCTTTTTGGCAGGTTCAGTTTGTTTTCAAGTTTATCGTACTGTCCTCTGTTCTATTTGCCCTTGGAGACTGATGATTAAAGAACAAATGACAGAAATGAAAACCCTTCCTCCCATCTCAGCGAGGTTTCAGGGGAGACCAAGGCGAGGCGGGGGGAGAGTGAGCGCATATGTCCAATCCTTCGACTCTTACTGGGCACTTCCCTCTGTCGTTTCACTCTTACAAGCCCCTGTGATCCGGAACTTCTACCCGGAGGGTGGCTTCTGTGGAGACACTTCCTGGCAGAGGAAGACTTCCCGTTAGAAGGTACCTGGGTGTGAGGAGTGCGCGTTCCACTGGGAGGCGGCTGCTGGGGGCTGGCGTGAGCATCCGGCTGGTGCTCAGCAGCCATCTACCAAACCCAGGGAGGGCCTCCGGCGGCGGGCTTGGTTTCCCGCCATCCTCATAGCTGGTACCCAGTGCCTTTAGCACACCCTCCGCTAGGAATGCGCCTCTCAGGAGTCTGGTGCACTCAACACACTCCACACCAGTGTGCTCAGTTGTGTCCGACTCTTTGCGACCCCAAGGATGTAGCCCCCCAGGCTCCTCTGTCCATGCGACTTCCCAGGCAAGAATACTAAACAGTTGCCATTTCCTACTCCAAGGGATCGTTCCCACCCAGGGATCGAACCGGTGTCCCCTGAACTGGCAGGCGGAGTCTTTACCCCTGAGCCGCCTAGGAAGCCCTTGGTGCAGTCAAGCCCATCCCCAGCGTGAGGTCCTTCGCGTTCATGAAACCGGTCCTCTCTGACTTCAGAACACTCGGGGCTGTGAGCATTCCCGGTCAGCCTCAGGTTAGCCCCCGCCCTGGAGAAGCAGAGACAATCTGGGCCCTGGTTCAGGTGCTCTGGCCTCTGGCCTGCGCTCCAGCCGGGAGCAGCAGCTCCCAGCGGGCACTTTCTGTGGCCCTGGTGTTGAGTCTACCCTGAGTGTCAAGCATTTGAATTCAGAGTCCAAAGGCAGCTGGTGAAGCCATCTCACTGGGTGTTAGCCTGACTTCACTGTCACATTTACAGAATTGTGATTCCAAGTGTGTTAAGTTGTGATTGTGAAAATCACTTGTATTCTTTCACATCATGGGCTGGAGAGCCAGGAGGCTATAAATTCATCAACTGAGTTGAAGTGGCCTCTTCAACAACTTGCCTCTTAGGGTTTTTTTTTTTTCCCCATCATCTAAGTAGGTGAGTAAGCAAGAAACCTGTGGGAAATAAATGTCACAATTTTCATTTTTAACAGCTACAAGGAGTGTTTTATATTTAAAACTAGTTTACTCATTTATCTATTCATTCCACAAATATTTACTGAGCACTTTCTCTCCTTTGGGTTTAAAACAATAAACATTTTTTATTTATTATTATTTATTTATGTTTAATATATGGAATCTAAAAAAATGGTACAGATGAACTTATTTGCAAAGCAGAAACAGATTCACAGATATAGAGAACAAAGTTATGGCTACTAAGGAGGAAGGGGGTGGGATGAACTGGGAGATGGGATTGACAGATATACATTATTACATATAAAATAGGTAACTGATGAGAACCTGCTGCTGCTGCCAAGTCACTTCAGTTGTGTCCGACTCTGTGTGACCCCATAGATGGCAGCCCACCAGGCTCCATTGTCCCTGGGATTCTCCAGGCAAGAACACTGGAGTGGGTTGCCATTTCCTTCTCCAATGTATGAAAGTGAAAAGTGAAAGGGAAGTTGCTCAGTCGTGTCCGACCCTTTGCAACCCCATGGACTGCAGCCCACTAGGCTCCTCCGTCCATGGGATTTTCCAGGCAAGACCAAAAGGAACTCTACTGAACGCTCTGTGGTGCCCTAAATGGAAAGGAAATCTAAAAAAGAGGAAACATATGTAACCCTGCAGCTGATGACTTTTCTGCACAGCAGAAACTAATACAGCATCTAAAGCAACTATACTCCAATAAAATTAATTTTAAAAACCAGAAACATAAAAAACAAAAAATAAGCCATGCGGAGTCTTTTTAAAAATCAGATTTAGAGGCATAACATTTATGTAAAATAAAACATCAATTTTTAAGTGTACAGCTCAGCAAGTTTGGTGACAACTGTATGCGGTCATGGAACCACAGCTACAGTCATGCTATGGAATGTTTCCATCCCTGGAAGTACCCCTGGCACCTCTCTCCCCACTGCTCCCAGGCCCCACCCGCAGGAACCCGCTGCCCTGCTTTAGGTCACTGCCTCTTCGAGACACCTGACTCTTTCCATTATTCAGTCTGGCTCCTTTCACTCAGTGAAACATTGTATCAGAAGTGTGTCCCTTTCCCTCTGGGTGGTGCCCACCGTGCAGCAAAGCCACAGGGTACTTTTCACTCATCAGTCCATAGACACCAGTTGCTGTTTTTTTCCCAGTTTCTACCTATTATGTATAAAGTTGCTATAAACATTTGAATAAGATTCTGTGTGTTCGTACGCTTTCATTTCTCCTGGATAAATACTTAGGGGTGGAATCGCTGGGCCAGATGTTAAGTGCCCGTTAAACTTTATAAGGAACTGCAAGACTGTAAAAGTGTACAGATGACACAGCTGGCAATCCACACTAAACTAATTAAAATTAAAGACGATTCTCAAGTCGGGTCCTCAGCTTCAGCAGCCACATTACAAATGCTCAACAGCCACACGTGACTAGTGGCTGCCACACAGCACAGCCCAGACGTGAAACAGTTCCATTAACTCAGAAAATACTAGTGGGCAGCGCCGGCATAGGGCTCAGACCCTTGAGTTTCAGAATGGAAACTTTCTCATTGAATTGGACGAAAGGCATTTTTTAAAGCCATGGGCAGTCTTTCTCTCTGTTGTTGATGTAAACGTTAGCATCCTTGCCGAGTCTAGTTAAAACTGGAGCCCATTCCATCTTGTATTCACTTTGCAGAACTAATGTTTGAAGCTGCCCAGGGACCAGATTGCCTGTCAGCCTGGAGAAATCACTGTCAGTTATTGGAGAAGTCATATGCCAGACCGTGGGGAGGGGCCACCCACAGGGACCCACGGCCCTCCCAGCCTCGGCAAACTCCTATAAACAGCTGCAAGACCCAGGGACCCCAGAAATTGAGGGGGATCTGCTCATAGCTGGGAAACTGCCAGGGGTGCCATGATAGGTAACGTACAGTAAGCAGATTGGAATCACTATCTCAGAAATAAGCTTACACGTCGTTTTTCAGAGGGTGTCTTCATGCATCACTTTTGGAAGAAAGAGCATGAAGTCCAGTTGATAAAGTGTGGGTCACAGTCAAACCTCGCCCCTCTGTTTCAAGGTCCAGCATCCTTAAATACCCCTGGATTCGACAAATTGAAGTTCATCTTCTGATCATGGCCCAAATGGGTTGGTTTCATCTTGGCTTTTCCATATGAGGCTCTGATTTCCCAGCAGCTGGGCTCATGGTGAGGCCCCCTGGTCTGGGACAGTCAGGGGCACTGAGCACAGACATGACTCAGTTCCCCGTGTGTGGTCTTTCTCAGGGAAGGGACATAGCATCATTGAAGAAGGGGCTTTTGTTACCTCGGGAACAGGGTTGCATTTTGTGAAAGCAAGTATTTTAACCAGATTTGGACAAAGCTGGCAAAAACAATAGTCCCTCTTGTGGTTTTTGCCATTAATCTTCTTTTATGTAAGGGGAAAAAAATCAGATGCTTCAATGATGTCATCGTCCTGTTCCAAAAAGAGCCAGTGGCACGGGGGACACCATTGTTTCCCTGATGCAGACGCTGGAGAGTAAGAGGTGCTCATCTGTTTTTTTCCAGGGAGAAGAGAGCGAATTTGCAGCCAATAGACATGGCAGGACCGTTAACATTGGGGGACTGGCTTTGCGGAAGCGATCAGCATTTCCAAGAGGTTCCTCCATCTGTCATCTGCTTTCCTTTCATTCTTAAAGAACAAAAGGTTTTCTTCTCTCTTCTTTTTTAATGGCGCATCTGGTGGAATGGGTCCCTCTCTCCCTCTTGACTCCACTGTTCCTTTCCATCTTCACCTTTGGTGAAAAAAGTTGTTTAGGGCAATAAAGCAAGGAAGTTATCTTATGAGAGATGAGAGGTGGTCAGTGTTACTGAGGGGGACATGTGTGTGTGTGTGCAGATGCTCTGCGGGAAGAAGTCGAATGGCACGACAGGCCCATCCCTGGGGAGGACCGTGAGGACTCGGTCTGGGAAACTGGACCCTCCGTGGCCTTCTGAGAGGCTCCCCGGGAAGAAGGCAGGGAGGGAGAAGACAGATGGGATGGAAAACGGGAAGGGACACCTGTTCCGAGAGAGAGGGGATCTCAGACACTCATCACAACTGAACTCTGTTACCACAGAAGCTACCTGGATGGCAAAATGCAGTTCGCAAAAGGCCCGATGGTGTGAGTGCTTAGGCTCTGTCCTACACCCTTTTGCAGGCAGTGTGGGCCACACCAGCAGGGCTACAAAATTGACTTTCAAAATTGACAATTTTGAATTTTCAATTCAAATTCGAATTGCGTTGAATGCAAAAATAGCCCCAGTTTTCCACTCCATCCCACAAGCTCTTGACTTTGCACTCTTTCCATCAAGAGCTGGACTCTATCTGCTGCTTCCCTTGAATGCAGACCAGGCTCTGACTTGCTGTAGCCCATGAACGTAGCGAAAGCATCTGAACCTCAGCTTCTAGATGTCTGCACTCCTCTGCGCTCGCATTTGGACCCCTGCCTCCACAGTAAGAACAAGCCCAGGCTAAGCAGCTGGCAGATGACAGACCTCATGGAACAGAGCTGCGTCTTCTTAACTGAGATCATCCTGGGTCACCTAGACTCCAGCCAGCTTGCAGATGTATATGTAAGCCTAGCTCAGCCTCAGCAGGCAAACTAAGGGCCAGGGAGCTCAGCTCAGTGTTCTGTGATGACCTAGAGGGATGGGATGGGGGCAGGGGGTGAGTGGGAGGGAGGTCTAAGAAAGAGGGGATGTATGGATATATAGCTGACTCACTTTGTTGTACAGCAGAAACTAACACAATTTTTCAAAGCAACTATACTCCATAAAAAAGAAGGAATACATGACTGCTTTTTTAAACCACTCAAAGTTTGGGGGTGGTTTGTTACACAGCAATGAAGTAACAATTCTTTAGAAACAGAATCATTGAAGGCAAATGGATGACTGATGGCATAAAATCACAATCAAACCCAAATGATAATCAGCACTGAGTCGTGCATGAGCTGTAATTATGACGAAGCAGAGCCCAGAGGCTGAGTGCAGAAGAGTTGATGCTTTTGAACTGTGGTGTTGGAGAAGACTCTTGAGAGTCCCTTGGACTGCAAGGAGATTCAACCAGGCAATCCTAAAGGAAATCAACCCTGAATATTCATTGGAAGGTCTGCTGCTGAAGTTGAAGCTCCAATACTTTGGCCACCTGATGCGAAGAACTGACTCTTTGGAAATGACCTTGATGCTGGGAAAGACGGAAGGCAAAAGGAGAAGGGGGTGGCAGAGGATGAGATGGTTAGATAGCATCTCTGATGCAATGGACATAAATTTGAGCAAACGCTGGGAGATAGTGAAGGACAAGGAAGCCTGGGGAATTGTAGTCCATGGGGTCGCAGAAAGTGGACAGGATTTAGTGACTGAACGACAACAGAGCCCTGCCCTTCCCAGGTGGCAAGGACCCAAGTGCAGGAGACGCCGGTTCAACCCCTGGGCCGGGAAGATCCACTGGAGAAGGAATAGGCTACCCACTCCAGTATTCTGGGCTTCTCTCGTGGCTCAGCTGGTAAAGAATCCACCTGCAATGCGGGAGACCTGGGTTCAGTCCCTGGGTTGGGATGATCCCTTGGAGAAGGGAAAGGCTACCCACTCCAGTATTCTGGCCTGGAGAATTCCATGGACTGTATAGCCCATGGCGTAGTAAAGAGCCAGACATGACTGAGAAACTTTCACTTCACGCTTTAAGGACCTCTAGACATCCCTGTTAAGCTCCCATCAGAGTGTCTTCTCTCGATCCCTCAGCTCAGTCAACTCCCAACTCAAAAGCCAGACAGCATTCACCCCCGAGCCTGTCTCAGAAGTGAGCCATCTCCCAGTTCCCAATGCCATGTGGCCAGTTATCTGAAAACTGGATAATCTTCACTGGATGAGTTCAAGTTTACTATAAGAATAACACCTATTTCTCAAAGCAGACACAACTATTAAACTCCACCACTTGGGGAAAAGAGCAAGTAAACGTCTCCGTGACGATCCGTTAGACATGGTCATACAGAAACACACGCGTACAACCTTCATAGATGGGTTTCCGCTATTCAAATGTGTGCTTGCTGCTTTTCTGAGAATGCTCATTGTCGACAATTCACACAGCAGGGAGAGACTCCAGTCAAACAGGAAGTCCTCCGTGAACCTCTGCTTGCAGATGACAGGCTGTGAATTTCTTCCAGAACATTGTTCTCTTTGTAACTGTGCTCTATGTGCCGAATTCTAAAACGTGCATTTGTTTTTCAGCTACATCCATTTCATGATCCGATTCTTTCACTGAGGCTCTTGTCTCCATATTATTACCTTTTGTTGTTTTGTGCTTAGTCTTTGCAGACCCACGGCTCTCCTCTGTCCATGGGATTCTCCAGGTAAGAATACTGGAGTGGGTTGCCATTTCCTACTCCAGGGGGTCTTCCTGACTTGGGATCGAACCCGAGTCTCTTGTGTCTCCAACATTGGCAGGCAGATTCTTTACCACTAGTGCTACCCCCCAAGAACTGCCTATTATCCCCAACTGATGGTTTTCAGAACATTGTGTCCTTGTTTAATGAATGAAGATTGATTCTCAGCACTCTCTGAGGATATTGCTTAGACTTTTGAAAGGACTTCTTCGTCTTTTTTGTCTTAACCATGTTTCTTGCAAGCCATAAGCTACTTTTTCCACTTTCAGGCACTTGATTGTCCTTTAGCGTCTTATCATCCTTGCATGTGGGTCTGCATTTACAAAGGAAGATCTAGGTTTATCGGTCTCGGTAGCTGTTGTGAGCTTCTTGGGAGAACATGAAGTCATGTTCCAATTCTCTAGCTGTGTATGTTCCCAGAGGGCAATGCTTGGCTGCACAGTTTGGGGGTGTCCTGTCCAGGGCTGTAAGAGGCAAATGTTGGCCCGTAGAGGGGACTTTCTGTGGTTTGTGTGGGTGGGGAATTGACTAGTGGACTGCAGATTCTCCTTGGTGAAAGGAGAGAGCTGGGAGTGAGCCTGGGGGCAGAGTATATGAGTGTGTATCAAAATCACTTGGGGGGTATCCTGGAGCACAGCCTTCTGGGCCTTTTGTCCTGAGTGTCAGATTCAAAGGATTCGAGGTGGGGCCTGAGAAGCTGCATTTCTAGCACGTCCCCAGGGGCTGCTGATACTGCTGGTACAGGATGATGCTTTAAGAAGCATGGAATGCATCGGCAGGTGAACGGATAAGAAAGCTGTGGTACATATACACAATGGAGTATTACTCAGCTATTAAAAAGAATGTATTTGAATCAATTCTAACGAGGTGGATGAAACTGGAGCCTATTATACAGAGTGAAGTAAGTCAGAAAGAAAAACACTAATACAGTATACTAACGCATATATATATGGAATTTAGAAAGATGGTAATGATGACCCTATGCGCAAAACTGCAAAAGAGACCTCGATGTAAAGAACAGACTTTTGGACTCTGGGAGAAGGCGAGGGTGGGATGATTTGAGAGAATAGCATTGAAATATGTATATTACCATACGTGAAATAGATTTCCAGTCCAGGTTCAATGCCTGAGACAGGGTGCTCTGGACCAGTGCACTGGGACAGCCCTGAGGGATGGGATGGGGAAGGAGGTTCAGGATGGGGAATACGTGTCCACCCATGGCTGATTCATGTCAATGTATGGCAAAACTCACCACAATATTATAAAGTAATTAGCCTCCAATTAAAATAAATAAATTAATTTACAAAAAATAGATTTAAGATTTCTGTTTTAGGAATGTCTGAACCAACTGTAATCAATAGAAAACTGATTAAAATGATTAATTTGCTAGATTATGAAAAAAAAAAAAAAAGGAGTATGGAATGGGACTTCCTGGTGGTCCAGGGGTTAAGACTGTGTGCTCCCGAAGCAGGAGGCACTGGTTTGATCCCTGGTGGGGTAACTAAGATCCCACAGGACAGGGCCAAACACAGAAGAGAGGAAAAAAAAAAAAAACTCAGAAGGTGAAGTCTCCTGGCTTTTTATGCTGATGTAGTTTCTCCCCAGGTAGCCCTAAGGGTAAAGAACCCACCTGTCATTGCAAGAAACTTAAGAGATGCATTCGGTCCCTGGACCAGGAAGATCCCCTGGAGGAGGAATGGCACCCCACTCCAGTATTCTTGCCTGGAGAATCCCATGGACAGGGGAGCCCAGCGGGCTGTAGTCTGTAGGGTTGTGAAGACTCAGATACGATGAAGCAACTTAGCACGGCCTGGCATGCTGACACGGAGGCCAGAAGCTGGTGGGGACAAGGTGGCCCTGATGCTCTAACGAGGACACAGGCTTACCTCAGAGGCCTGGAGCTCTTCCATAAGCCAGCGGCCAACTCTCAGCTCCTGCCTGCTCCCTGACTTTAGGAAGTTACTGGAAAAATAGGCTATTTACATTTCTGCACCTCCCCCAGGCTGTGAGATGTTTCAGTTCTTACTAACCTTTATCACTTCCATCGTATTCACTCTATAAAATGCATAGGTTAAAAAAAAAAATTCTTGTGTGTTTTCCAGTGGTGCTGTGAGATCTCCAACCCCTAATTCTTTTTAAGTTTCAATAGGTAATTACTCAACACACAAGAAAGCAGAGAAAACAATGTGACGAACCCCTCTGTACTCAATACTACATTTTAAATGAGCCTGTTCTTTAAATATCTCTTCTGTCTCTTAAATGAATTTGAGGAGGAAGATGGGTAAACCAAGTGTTCCATCCACCGTCTAGATATGGCACTTTATTGACCTGAAACTGTCAATAAAGTATCATCCAAATGTGTGGGTTTCCGTTCTCAGCAGTCTCCCCGGCCTAGTTCTTCTTAGCTGCACTGAGTTTTCTAGAACATTTGCCATGTGATGCATTCTACCTCATTTCATAAATTCATTCACAAATAACCCGAACGCATCATCACGACAGGAAACAGATGAATGTAACAACATCTCCATTGTACAACCCACCAACTTTAAATCTTAAAGACCGAAGTGAGGCCAATAATGGATAATATTGGGTTGGCCACATAGTTTGTTTAAGTGTCCGTACCATCTTCCAGAAAAACCCAAATGATCTCTTTGGCCAACTCAATACGAGCTGCCTCTTGGGAAGATAAGACTTAGTTCATTCACGGGTGAGGCTTTACTGCGCATTCAGTTCATTCCTCCAATCCCTGGATCCTCGCTACTTTTCTTGTATCTGTGTCTTCTTCCATCTGTCCTGAGATGACAGGCTTAGGCCATGTTTGGGTAAAGTTCTGGATGCAAGGAGTTTGCAGAGAGGCAGATCAACTATGTGGATTTTCCTGAGTGAAGACTCTTCGTTATCTGTGACATGTGCATAGAAGTGGAGAATAGCGATTCAGGACAAGTGTTTTCCTACCTCCTAACGTGTGTTCCTGGGCTGAACCTCCTTCATTCTTGATTTCTTCACCTGCCAAAGAGAAATGATGTCCACCTCATAGAACTATCAGGAAAACCAAGTAGGATAACATACACGAAATTCCCTGGGTTCTGCCTGGCGCACAGCAGCTGCTCAATAAAAGAAAACACAACAAAGACCCGGCACAGACAAATAAATAATGCTAAAAGAGACAAGAACGTGTGAGAGGCATTCAGCGTCCCTGGTAGCTTTGGAGATGGAAGACGGCACCAGGCACCAGGCACCAGGGCGTGCAGTGACCTCTAGAAACAGAATGGCTCTCAGTTTGCAGCCAGCAAGGAAACTGGATCACAGCCGCAAAGAACTGGATCTGCCACCGCCTGGCTGAGCTTTAAGCAGATTTCCCACTCTATTTTTATTTTTTTTTAAAGCAAAGACAACACATGCGCAGTACAAAAGTGTGAAATAGGTGTGAAAGTGTCTCCCCAGCCTGACCTCCCAAAGCTTCCCACTGGTACCAGTCGGGTATTTCTCACTCCCGGCATCTACTAGGCACATCTGGCGTATCTCTCTCCTCCTTCCTCTAGTCTATGAAGTCTGCATTGCAGACATTTCTCCAAGTCTAGAGTGACAAATCCGGAACGTTCTTTCCACGATTGCTGAGCTTTCCTTTGTGTGGAGACACGGGATCCTAACTGAAGCTCGTTGAGGTTGTGGCTCTTTCTCACCCCTGCCAATGTCTGTGAGATGGAGTCTGTATGAGGAGCCTCTGGGTCACGGATGCTAAGATTTTAGATCAAACAGCCATCGCCAAACGACCCCTGCTTCTGCTCTTTCTCATGTGAGCACGTTAGACATCTCCCTTTCTGACTCAGTTCTGCGCTCACAAAGGCAGACCCCCTGAGATTCCGTTTCTGAGAGAGTATCTTTCCAAAAACACCTGCTGATTCCTCCACTTGGGTTCTCTTCTGGGTTTCTGCCTCCTTGTGTTCTTTCAATCCTTGTGTCAGGATCTGAAGTCCAATGCCCACCAGTCACAAAGCTCCATCCCACCTCATTCCAGAAGATTGCTCACATTTCTTCCCAGCCTCACATGTCCCTGCTAGCAGCTAAAAATAGTCCTCGGCTCAGCGTGCAGGTTTATTTCTATACCCGGGTCTCTCTTGCAGAGCCCTGCTCCGGGGTGCGGGCAGGCAGGGCACACCTGCCTCCCTGCCACAGTGCGCACACCAGTTTTTTGCCTCCTGTTCCCACCAGCCCAGGCCCCCCACTGCCCAGAGGAGCATCTGCCAGGCGGGGCTCACTGCAGATGGAGGGCTTGGAGTTCTGGGGAGAAAGAACCCGTGATGGCTACTCCCCAGGGTGCCGTCATCCGGGCTCCATCTGTGAGCTCAGTAATGACTTCTCCTCTGCAGCGGGGAAAGGCAGGCCTGGAGGCTGCCCTGTGAGTGTGCAACATAGGAAACGAGGGAGCTGGGTGCAAGCCATCTATTTCCAAGGGCTTCCTCCAGCCAGGGGAAGGAGTGTGCGTGTGTGTGTGTGTGTGTGTGTGTGTGTGTGTGTGTGTGTGTGTGTGTGTATTTCTCTTCCGAATCTTCCCCCTCCTGGGCTGTTGGGATCACACCAATCCATCCATTTTCTCCTTGCCCTCTGTGTAGCAAAGAGGGTGAGCTGTGGTGTGTTGGTAAATATTAACCAAGCAGCTCCTGGATGTAAAAAAAAAAAGTCCTGATCAACATTTACTGATTTCCAGGGTATAAATATTTCAAAATACTAACATGACATCACTTAATCTGAAGTTGGGAAGACACGCAGAGTAACCATCACCGTCATGTAGGACTTCTGCCATATGGCACAATAGATGGAAACAGCCTCGAAACCGTTGATAATTGTGAAATAAGCAGGAAGTGATGAGTTTTAGGTACTTATTATTTCTTTGGGGGCTTCCCTGGTGGCTCAGATGGTAAAGAATCAGCCTGGAATGCAGGAGACCCAGGCTCTATCCTTGAGTCCGAAAGATCCCCTGGAGAAGGGAAAGGCTCCCCACTCCAATATTCCTGCCTGGACAATCGTATGGACGGAGGAGCCTGGTGGGCTACAGTCCAGGGGGTCGTGAAGAGTCAGGCACGACTGAGCGACTAATACGCTCCACACACACACTGGTGTCTGTTGTCTTAGTTGCTCAGTCCTGTCTGACTCTCTGTGACCCCATGGACTGTAGCCCACCAGGCTCCTCCGTCCATGGGATTCTCCAGGCAAGAATACTGGAGTGAGTTGCCATTTCCTTCTCCAGGGGATCTTCCCAACCCAGGTGTCCCATATTACAGGCAGATTCTTTACCAGCTGAGCCACCAGGGAAGCTACACACATGCTACTTTTTAAAATAAAATTTATTGCTAAGCTTATCTACTTTGATTTTTAATAACAGTTGTGTTTAACAACTCACTCACAAAATTCCTGGAGCTTTAGCAGTTAGCCTCTGTGAACTGGTACAAGCCATCAATGGCTTATTACACCACTGACGGGCCCTCAGAGGGAAGCAAAGCCTGAGATTCTGTCATTTTCTTAAACATTTACAAGAAAGAGTCCCCTTCCCTGCACGGTTCTTTGGCTATGTGCCTGAAACCCACATCTCATCTCTCATTCTTCAGGTGGAGAAAATCAAGTGGACTCCTAATTTGGGTGGGTTATTTTGTTGAATGTTCTGGAAAGAAAGATTCAAGGAAATACTTATTCTCAGTGACTCCTGCAGAGGTTAAGGTGGGCCTTGATTCTAACACACAGATCTGAACATCTGAGTTTCTGAATCTCTGGGGTATCTGAGTAGGGAATGATTTGAGTGAGTTTTCCCCAAGGAGGCTGAGAACCGTGGTCTCCCTGGGGATGGGCTTTTCTAAGACCAGGGCAAAGACACAGCAGAGAACAGCTGATGAAAAAATTCCAAATGCATTTGCAGAAAGCTTTCTTTTCTTACCGAAACTCTCTACTCTAACTTTCAATAAAAGAGCTTGAAGATCTCTTCCCACTGCTTAGAAATCCAAATCCAGTTTGGAGACTAAATCCAATTAACTAACCTAAGTCTGAATTGTTACAATGTGCAAATTCATCAACAATAGTTGCAAAGAGATAGCACAAATCCTCCTTGAGCTCCCCTGCTGGTGGTCAGTGTAAGAGCTTCCTTCATCCACAAATCTACCTCTGTCTTTTGCTTCAGGACATGGGGCTGGCTCACTGGCATGTCTCATCCCCTGCCCACCATATCCTCTTTCCCTGGATGCTATTTTGGTATCCTTTTCAACACAGTGATCCAAAGACCAATTACCTACCAGGTGAGGCACAAAGGAGCAAGCATCTTTTAATTTTTTGGCCGCAGTCACAGACTCTTGAGAGCCCCTTGGACTGCAAGGAGATCAAACCAGTCAATTGTAAAGGAAATCAACCCTGAATATTCATTGGAAGGGCTGATGCTGAAGCTCCGATTTTCGGCCACCTGATGCAAAGAGCCAACTCGTTGGAAAAGACCCTGGTGCTGGGAAAGATTGAAAGCAGGAGGAGACGTGGATAACAGAGGACCAGATGGCTGTATGTCATCATCAACTTGACGGACATGAGTTTGAGCAAACTCTGGAAGATGGTGAAGGGCAGGGAAGCCTGGTGTGCTGTAGTTCATGAGGGAGGCAGAGTCAGACATGACTGAGCAACTGAACAAGAATCAGAGGCACAAGGAGAAAACAGATGTGTTACCACACAATCACCAAAACACAGCACATACAAAAATATATATGCACACATATACAGACACAGACACACACACACACAGACCATACACGCGTGCACGCACACACACACACACAAACACAGACCATACATGCACACACACACACACACACACACACACACACACTGAGTTCATCATATGTCTTGTAGGAAACCTTTCAGCCACCCAATTTCTTACCTTTCTCTTACCTGCTTTTATTTAATGACATTGACCAGCTTAACCAGTAGGGGCTTCCTGCAGCAAGTGACCCTATTCCTTGTGAAGATGCTTTCATTTCCTGGGTGGGATCTGGTTTGGGCCGTTCATCAAACTGAGGACCCTATTAGGATGTGGGGGTGAGGTTTACACCTCCACACTGTGGGTGCCATACAGTTCAACTCAATTCTGACACTCTCCACCTGGAGATGATATCAGATCCCACAAGGTAAGGCTCAGTCCCACAAACCCACTTCAGATGCCAGTCATCCAGGTTGTCTGACAAACTGGCTACTGATTAGAGATTTGGGTTCAGTTAGCTTTCTAGAGGGGCTCTCAGAACTTAGGGAAATGTTTCACTCACTAACCTGCTAGATTAGCAGTTTGTTTTAACAGGAAATCACTCAGGACCAGGCAGATGAAAGAGATGCCTGGGATGAGGCTTGGGGAAGGGACACACAGCTTCCATGCCCTCTCTGGGCACCACTCTCTCCAGATCTCAGGTGTTCACCAGCCTGGAAGCTCTCTGGACCCTATCTCTTCGGGTTTTCTTGGATGCTTCAAGATGCAGGGGTGGTTGACTATGTCACTGGCCGTTAGCAATTGATGCAAACCTCTAGCCTGGCAACCCACTCCAGTATTCTTGCCTAGAGAATCCCCATAGACAGAGAAGGCTGGCAAGCTACAGTCCATGGGGTCACAAGAGTCGGACATGACTTAGCGGCTAAACCACCACCACCACTGCTAGCCTCTCTTCTCTTGTCGGGGGTGGAAGCAAAAGTTCCAGCCCTCTAATCACATGATTGGTGGCTCCTGGCATCCAGCCCCCATCTTTAGACGCCCCCAGAGTCACTTCGTTAGCATAACAAAAGATGTCTTGGTCATTCATGACTTAGGAAGTCCTAAAGGTCTTAGATGCTCTGCACCAGAAAGGGGTTAAAGGCCAAGCAGATACTTCTTATCAATCACAGTATCACACTTCCTGGTGCAAAGCGAGGACAGGCGGAGCTGGGGCCAGCTAGATCTCGGAAGGCTACGTGGTGCGTCAAGTGCTGCCCCCTAATTCCTTGCATCTTTAGTGAGGTCACTGAGTTCACACCCTGCCAGGGTGCCAGGTTATGGCAGGGACGGGAGCTTCATATGCAACATCGGCAGCACATGCCCGCAGGCCAGCGCTGAGTGAGAAAGAGCCGTGACGAAGTGGGGCACAGGGACACAGAACAGCAGGACGCAGTTCCGCTGTTTCACGTCTCTTGGCAGTGCTTATGAATTCTTTGAAATTTCTTAAAAACAAATAAATAACTTTTCTAATAAAAAGCTGGACTGGTATTTTTCAGTTATCTCAGAATAAAATCAGCCATAGAAATGCTTCATGTCTCTAGAAGTGTTCTTACGGTGCCTTTGATCATATATCAGTCAGTTGCCAACATCGCTCCCCTGGGCCTGGCAGGAGCTGGATCACTCCCTTCTGCCTCCCACCCTACTGGTTCACCCCTTTCTCCTCCTGCCTCTGACTCAGAGGTTTAGCCAATGGGGAGCCCCAGAAGGATGGTGGAGGTGGAGGTTGTGGTCTTTATTCCCCACCATTGCCCTTTCTGCAGGTCTCCTCAGCCTGGTGTCACAGCTCCTCCACGGGGACACCTCTTTATTCCTCTCTTCTTCCAAGTTCTGGTGGCTGCCCCTTCCCCTCCTCCTGCAGGGCTCAGGATGCTGTTATTGGCCCCTGCATACCGCTCTGAGCCGAACTGTTTCCCTGTGTGCTCAGGAAGTCCGACGTTCAGTCGAGTCTGACTCTTTGCCACCCCCGGGACTGGAGCCCGCTAGGCTCCCCTGTCCCTGGGATTTCCCAGGCGAGAATACCAGAGTGGGTTGCCATTTCCTCCTCCAGGGGACCTTCCTGACCCAGGGGCTGGACCTGTGTCTACTGCACCTTCCACACTGGCAGGTGGATTCTTTACCACTGAGCCACCTGGGAAACCCCAGCCTGGGGCAAATACCTCTGTAAATAGTTCCTCCGTTGTATTAGCTTCCTATCCTGCAGAGACAAACTGCCACAAACTTAGTAGCTTAAAGCAAGAATTTATTCTTTCATAATTCCAGAGGTCAGAAGTCAGAAGTTCACAGGTATCTCATCTGGGAAGAATCCGCCAGCTTCTGGTGGCTGCTGGCATTCCCCTGCTCATGGCATTCCTACTCATGGAAGCACAAATCCAATCTCTGCCTCCAAGATTGTGTTCCTTCTCTTTTGTCTGCAGTCTAACTCCTGCCACCTCTCTCTCACAAGGACACCTGTGATTGCAATCAGGGCCCACCAGGACAATAGATCTAGGAGACCTCCCCACTTTAAAATCCTTCATCACATCCATAGAGTCTTTGCCGTCTAAATGGAAATGACAAATGGATTCAAAGAATCAGATCCAATAGACAGAGTGCCTGAAGAACTATGAATGGAGGTTTGTGACATTGTACAGGAGGCAGGGATCAAGACCATCCCCAACAAAAGGAAATGCAAAAAGGCAAAATGGTTGTCTGAAGAGGACTTACAAATAGCTGAGAACAGAAGAGAAGCTAAAGGCAAAGGAGAAAAGGAAAGATATACCCATTTGAATGCAGAGTTCCAAAGAATAGCAAGGAGAGATAAGAAAGCCTTCCTCAGTGATCAGTGCAAAGAAATAAAGGAAAACAACAGAATGGGAAAGTCTAGAGATCTTTTCAAGGAAATTAGTGATACCAAGGGAACATTTCATAGAAAGACTGGTTCAATAAAGGACAGAAATGGTATGGACCTAACAGAAGCAGGAGATATTAAGAAGAGGCATCAGGAATACACAGAACTATACAAAAGAGATCTAAATGACCCAGATAACCATGATGGTGTGGTCACTGACCTAGCTAGAGCTAGACATCCTGGAATGCGAAGTCAAGTGGGCCTTAGGAAGCATCACTATGAACAAAGCTAGTGGAGGTGATGGAATTCCAGTTGAGCTATTTCAACTCCTGAAAGATGATGCTGTGAAAGTGCTGCACTCAATATGCCAGCAAATTTGGAAAACTCAGCATTGGCCAGAGGACTGGAAAAGGTCAGTTTTCATTCCAATCCCAAAGAAAGGCAAAGCCAAAGAATGCTCAAACTACCACACAGTTGCACTCATCTCACACCCTAGTAAAGTAATGCTCAAAATTCTCCAAGCCAGGCTTCAACACTATGTGAATCAAGAACTTCCAGATGTTCAAGCTGGTTTTAGAAAAGGCAGAGGAACCAGAGATCAAATTGCCAACATCTGTTGGATCAATGAAAAAGCAAGAGAGTTCCAGAGAAACATCTATTTCTGCTTTATTGACTACACCAAAATCTTTGACTGTGTGTATCATGACAAACTGTGGAAAATTCTTAAAGAGATGGAAATACCAGACCGCCTGACCTGCCTCCTGAGAAATCTGTACGCAGTTCAAGAAGCAACAGTTAGAACCAGGCATGGAACAATGGACTGGTTCCAAATTGGGAAAGGAGTACATCAAGGCTGTATATTGTCACCCTGCTTATTTAACTTAAATGCAGAGTACATCATGAGAAATGCTGGAATGGATGAAGGACAAGCTGTAACCAAGATTGCTAGGAGAAATATCAATAACCTCAGATATGCAGATGGCACCACCATTATGGCAGAAAGCGAAGAGGGACTAAAGAATGAGCATCTTGATGAAAGTAAAAGAGGAAAGCGAAAAAGTTGGCTTAAAACTCAACATTTTCAAAACTCAAATATTTCAAAAAACAAAGAGCATGGCAACTGGTCCCATCACTTCATGGCAAATAGATGGGGAAACAATGGAGAGAGGGACAGATTTTATTTCCTTGGGCTCCAAAATTACTGCAGTTGATGACTGCACCCATGAAATTAAAAGACACTTGTTCCTAGGGAAAAAAGCTATGACCAACCTAGACAGCATATTAAAAAGCAGAGACATTACTTAGCCAACAAAGTTTCATCTAATCAAAGCTATGGTTTTTCCAGTAGTCATGTATGGGTGTGAGAGTTGGACCATAAAGCTGAGCACCAAAGAACTGATGCTTTTGAACTGTGGTGTTGGAAAAGACTCTTGAGAGTCCCTTGGACAGCAAGGAGATCCAGTCCTGAACATTCATTAGAAGGACTGATGCTGAAACTGAAGCTCCAATATTTCAGAAGAACTGACTCATTTGAAAAGACCCTGATACTGGGAAAGATTGAAGACCGAAGGAAAAGGGAATGAAGAGGATGAGATAGTTGGCATCACCGACTCAATGGACATGAATTTAAGCAGGCTCTGGGAGCTGGTGATAGACAGGAAAGCCTGATGTGCTGCAGTCCATGGGGCTGCAAACTGTTGGATACGACTAAGCGACTTAAGTGACTTAACTGACTGAAGGTAACATTTACAGCCCCAGGAGGACCTGATGTCTTTGAAGGCCATTATACAGCCAACCACATTCATTAAACCTTGTTCAAGTTGTCCTTGGGGAAGGCAATGGCAACCCACTCCAGTACTCTTGCCTGGAAAATCCCATGGATGGAGGAGCCTGGTAGGCTGCAGTCCATGGAGTCGCTAGGAGTTGGACACGACTGAGCGACTTCACTTTCACTTTTCACTTTCATGCATTGGAGAAGGAAATGGCAACCCACTCCAGTGTTGTTGCCTGGAGAATCCCAGGGACCGGGGAGCCTGGTGGGCTGCCGTCTCTGGGGTCGCACAGAGCTGGACACGACTGAAGTAACTTAGCAGCAGCAGCAGCAGCAAGTTGTCCTAGTTTGAAGATGCTGCCTGCCCCCTGCTAGGACCTGAGGGATACAGCCTGGATCATAATATTTGAAAGAGTGCAAATTCAAGCCACATAAATATGTTAATTTGATAACTTGCACATGGCTTTCGGAAACCATTTATATGTTAATGACTCCTGAATTTATATCCCTAGTCCATTCCTTTCCTCTGAGTTTCAAGATCATTTATACCCACTTGAATACTTGCTATTACCTTTTGGATAGTTCCATTTTTGTTTCGTTTCAGAGGCACCTCAGGCTTTGTTCTTGTGGCAAATCCCATCTCTTCTCTTGTCCTATGTCCCACCTGCTCCTTCTCAACTCTTCCCGGTCACAGCAAGTCCCACCACCATCCACGAGTTCACTCCAGTTGTCACTTCTTTATCTCAACAAGCTCCCCGCACCCGCCAAACCATTCAGTGCGGTCTACCTCCAGTTCATTACTGTAGGATGCAGGTTCCACTCCACAACAGATGTAGAATCTCTTCTGTTCTTCCCATTCCTGCCGACTCCCACCTAGTTCATGGACCACCTCGGACCTGAGTCACAGCAATGACCTCCTGAACACCTCCTGTCTCTCCTCTCCAGTCCTCTCCATACGAACATCCAGAGAGAGAGTTTGCAACCCTAGCTCGGATCACATCACTGCCATCTAAAATATGTCTGTACTCTCAGGGGCATCCTTGCCCTCACTCAGCACTTTTTGCTGAGCCCTTTCCCACCTCCCTCCTTCCCATCCACATCCCCTGAGGCTGGACTGATCTTTTCCCCAGAGCTTCACAGGTTTGGGTTGTTTGTGTCTTGTTTATCCAGTTCTCAGTTCAGTTCAGTCACTCAGTCGGGTCCGACTCTTTGCGACCCCATGGACTGCAGCACCATGGACCAGGCCTCCCTGTCCATCACCAATTTCTGGAGTTTACTCAAACTCATGTCCGTTGAGTCAGTGATGCCATTCAACCATCTCATCCTTTGTCGTCCCCTTCTCTTCTCGCCTTCAATCTTTACCAGCATCAGGGTCTTTTCAAATGAGTCAGTTCTTTGCATCAGGTGGTCAAAGTATTGGAGTTTCAGCTTCAGCATCAGTCCTTTCAATGAATAGTCAGGACTGATTTCCTTTAGGATGGACTGGTTGGATCTCCTTGTTCAAGGGACACTCAAGAGTCTTCTCAACACCACAGTTCAAAAGCATCGATTCTTCAGTGCTCAGCTTTCTTTATAGTCCAACTCTCACATCCATACATGACCACTGGAAAAACCATAGCCTTCACTAGACCTTTGTTGGCAAAGTAATGTCTCTGCTTTTTAATATGCTGTCTAGGTTCTCAGCAGTTTTCAGTTTGGTGGGAAGATCATGATCCCATCTCTTAATGAGATGAGCAGGAGAGTCATCTTGTGAATGGTGAGAATGTTAGGAGGCATGAAGGGCTGTGCCACTGGTGAAACTCCCACATGGTAGACAATGGTAGAAAGAGGCTGACCTGGGGAAGCAGTCTCCCTAGGAACAGAAGGGCCTTCTGGGTCCTAAAGTCATTCTGGGCTGGTGACCACTCCTCCTGGGTTCTGCTGAGAAGTGACTGGGCTGTTCCTTCCAGGATGGGAGGCACCTGGCCTATGGGGGAGATTCTATCAGCACTGTGTCCCCATGTGTCCCTGCTCAAGGTCACTGGCAGAGCCCAACTTACAAAGTGCTGCCTCACCATCCTCAGTGACCCATCAAGTGACCATCTGTGCCGGTGTCCTTAGCCTGATGGTCAGGTCTCTGCATCCTTCTGACAGCAGTGATTGCCACCTCAAAGAGGAAGTCCAGATTCCTGCTGGATGTGAGAAAAAGGCACCCTCAGATCTGGAATGAGTCACAAAACAGAAATATCGGCATGGTCAATGCCAAGGTTACCATACACTAGCTGAGAGGTCCAGAAGCACCTTCCAGGTTACGAACAAACCAGTCCATCCTGAAGGAAATCAACCCTGACTATTCATTGGAAGGACTGATGCTGAAGCTGAAGCCCCAGTGCTTTGGCCACCTGATGTAAAGAGCCGACTCACTGGAACAGACCTTGATGCTGGGAAAGATTGAGGGCAGGAGGAGAAGGGGGTGGCAGAGGATGAGATGGTTGGACGGCATCACTGACTCAGTGGACATGAATGTGAGAGAATTCCGGGAGACAGCGAAGGACAGGGAAGCCTGGTGTGCTGCAGTCCACGCAGCCCACAAAGAGTGGGACAGGACTTAGTGACTGAGCAACAACAGCTAAGCATCCATGGCCTGAAGCGGCTACTGCGCACACGCTGAAATCTCTAAGGCATGCGCACTTGGGTCTCAGGGCACAGGCTCCCAGCGAGGCGAGGGCCGGGGCAGCCCAGGTGGGTTTGAGGGTATTAGCACCTGGAGAATCACCTGCATTCTGCTCTACAGCTCCCAAGGCCACACATAAATCATGGTTGTTTTTCCCCCCCTGTGGTCACTAGATGTCACTGCAGGAAAAAATCTGACCAGAAAACAGATGCGAGGGAGAGAGACATTAATGTTTTGGATCCTAAGGAAGTGGTTGCCTTGGCAACAGGGAGCACGTGAAAGAACTTCCTTCTTCGGGAACAGCATGAGGCTTGTGAGTGATGGTTTAGGCAGTGCCTCAAACGGAAGACACTGTCCGGAGCCAAAACCCATGTATGGGCCCCGGATGAAGCAACACTGGGTGATGGGCTGCAGGGAGACACAAAGGCCAGAGAAAGAGGGGAGAGGGGCGATGGACAGATGGACGAGGGGCATCTAGCAGTGGGAGTGCTTAGCAGCCCTTGCTGATTCTAAGCCTGAATTCCAAGGACAGGCACACAATCAGAACGGTATTTTTTCTCTGCAGCTGTTCGTTATCCAGGAAAGGTGTCCTTTCTTGGCAAATTCAACCACAACTACAGAAATACTGAGAGCCGAGCCCAGCACCAAGCCTGTGCCCATGGATGACTCCACTTCAGATGCTAAACCACTAACAAGGGATGAGGATGTAGGTGGGGGGGTGGGGTGTAGGGGCCAGAGGGCAAGGGGCATCCAGCTCACCTGGGGTCACCACTCTCTTCTGCTTTCCCACTTTCCATCTACACCTTTTCTTGAGGATGGGGACTCTCCCTTGAGATGCAAGATGGGAGAATGGGAGAGAAGATGGGAGAAGTGTAGGCTGAATGTTCTAAGCTTCCCCGCTGGTCTTGGGTTTTAAGGACCGACCAGCTGGCTGACGGCAGGCAGGGAAGGTGCAGACAGAGATTCACTGCCCCCTGAGCAGCACAGCCCTGAGCAGAGTGGTAACAGGGTGAGCTCTTTGCCCCCCATCTCTCCACTCTCTTCCCTCTACCCCCTCTCCACCCCAAGATGCCAGGGTCCTTGAACTGCCCTCTGGATTCTCCAAAGGTCTGCTGTACACTAAGCTTCCTGCCTCCTCAGAGCTGGTTCCCAGAGCCCTGCTGAACTTTGGACTTGGAATAATCTAGCTCACCAGAGCCCAAGGTATAGCCCCTTCAGGGGATGTTAGTGGTTTCAAGAGTGGTTTCTTAACCAAATGCATCCTATCTAATAATGCCTGCAATGAGAGGTCAGAGAATTCTAGACTGGATTCCAACCAGAGCTTCCAAACCAAGAATTTCCAGTTTACCAAGGCCCTAGGCAGGGTCTTCCATGAAGCCCCATGTGCAGCAGAGTGGGCCCGGCCAGGGAGGACGACATCCCCAAGCTCCGATCTGGGAAGTAACTGGTGTTTCCTGGATGGTCCTCAGGGAGGGCAGCCAGAGGAAATAGTACCCTTTGGAGATCAGGACAAATTACAAACAACAGGGAGGTACATTCCGAAGGCCAAGGTCCTCACAAAATTGAAGTCTAAACTGTCCAGCCAGGAGGGGGTTTTGTGCCTCAATCACATCAGAGCCTCGCAGGAAGCGGGTGTGATGGGCGTGGTGATCCATGAGAGTCTGGAGGAATCGGCATCAGATAGTAGGTCCTAGTGGAGGGCTGGGGTCGGAGGGCGGGGAGGGCCTTAGGAGCAGCTGCCCGATCCCCAAGGGTCCTGACCCCTTTCTGCTTATGTCAGAGGACTGAGAATTCCCCTTTGGGTCATGCTGAGTGCCCTCGGTTTTGACCATAACAAAGTCTCATGATGAAGCTTGCAGCCCAGATACATCTGCACAGAACACCGATCACCTGTCCTTTCCCTGACCCCCAGGCACCTTTCACCACACCGAGACCACGCTGCTATTTTACCCCATAAATATCTCAGGGATATTTGTCACCCTCAGGAAGGCAGCTCTGAGACTTTTTCTCCTGTCTCCTCACTTGGCTGCCCCATGAGTAAAGCCTTTCTTTGCCGCAAATGCCGTCGTCATGTTTCGGCTTGCTGTGCGTGGGGCAAACGACCCTGCTTCAATAACACGACTTGTTTGACTTTCAGTCCATTTCCATGCTCACCCCTGAACCTCCCCTTGGGCTGTGAACCTGTCCCTCTGTTAACCTGCGGCTCTGGCCAGTTCCTCTCACCACCTTGATTTCTTCTTGGTTTTAATTGCTCAGTCATGTCCGCCTCTTTGCAACCCCATGGACTGTAGACCTCCAGGCTCCTCTGTCCGTGGGATTTCCCAGGCAAGAATATTGGAGTGGGTTGCCATTTCCTTCTGCAGGAGATCTTCCCAACCCAGGGATCGAACCTGCGTTTATCTGCATTGCGGGCAGATTCTTAGCCACGAGGGAAGCCCTGACTCCTTCTTTGCTGAACTCTAATCAAAGCCCAGCCATTAGGGCTGCACAGCTCAGCAAGAGACTGAGCTCCCTTACTCCAGTTTTATCTGTTTCAGGATTGTTCGTCTGAGTGCCTGGTTCAGTCCACCTTTGTGACCCCACCATCCATGGAGCCCTTGGCTCAGAGAAAGCACTAGATAAATTGTTTACCGAGTCAATGACTGAATTGATGGGCCATGTCCTCTATTTCTGGGTGCTCTTCACAGTTTCTAATAGAATGATTAACTGACAGATTGATTTTCCTTCGAGGTGTCTGAGATGCCTTGTGTTTCTCATTCACCTATTCATTCTCCACAAACACACTAGGCATCAGTGCTGTGCTATTTTCTAAGATTACAAAGACGAATTAAGACAGAAACTAGCCCTTAATTATCCTACGAATCAGTAAGACAGGAAGGTGTGTGCTGTCAGCAGGCTGGTCGTCAGCTGCTTTGTGCTCGAACGGAGATCTCTGCTCCCGCCAGTCATCTCAGGGGTCCGCGTGCGCACACGGAACACATCACTTCCAGGCTAAAGGATGTCGTGTCAGGAGAGGTCCTGCTGCCATGCTGCTCTCCCGGTTGTTCCTGGCGCCAAGGTCCCTCCATGATTCGGGACCCCTCAGAACCACTTTGGAGGGCTGCTCTGTGCTGGCCTTGGGGTGACACAGTATGGAGGTACCCATGGTCCCAGGATTCCTGACGCCCTGAGACTTGGGTGGTGTGATGCATCCTCCTGGACGTGTTGCAGCAGCTGGGCCAGGGGCCGGCATGTCTCAGGCTGCAGTGATTGTTACAGACTGAATCATAAAATTTATATGTTGAAGCCCCAGGACCTCAAGATGTGACTTTATTGGAAGACCTGGTCCTTGCCTATGTTAATAGTTAAGATAAGGTCATACTAGAGTCATAATAGACTCCTTAGAGTCCCTTGGACTGCAAGGAGATCAAACTGGTCAATCCTAAAGGAAATCAACCCTGACTATTCATTGGAAGGACTGATGCTGAAGCTGAAGCCCCAATACTTTGGCCACCTGATGCAAAGAGCTGATTCACTGGAAAACACCCTGATGCTGGAAAAGATTGAAGA
This sequence comes from Ovis aries, assembly GCF_016772045.2. Lineage (NCBI taxonomy): Eukaryota > Metazoa > Chordata > Mammalia > Artiodactyla > Bovidae > Ovis > Ovis aries. The sequence continues at coordinate 5,946,319 of NC_056054.1, read as the reverse complement.
TAGGAGGAGAAGGAGGTGACAGATGAGATGACATGAGTTTGAGCAAGCTCTAGGAGATGGTGGACAGGGAAGCCTGGTGTGCTGCAGTCCATGGGGTTGCAAAGAGTTGGACACAATTGAGCGACTGAATGAGCACTACAACATACAAGAGTAGGGTAAACCTGGTATCCTTATTAAAAGGGAGAATTTGAACTCAGAGACAGACTTGCATAGAAGGAAGACGCACAAGGAGAAGATACCTAGGGAGAAGGCTCATTGGGAGAAGACTGCAGTTTACAAGCCAAGGAGAGAAGCAGGAACAATTCTTTCCTCATGTCCCTGGGGAGGTCATCCTGCGACCCCTGATCTTGGACTTGCAGCCCTGAGACTGTGAGAGTCACTCAGTCGTGTCTGACTTTTTGCTACTCCATGGACTATATAGTCAATGGAATTTTCTAGGCCAGAATACTGGAATGGGTAGCCATCCCCTCCTCCAGGGGATCTTCCCAACCCAAGGATTGAATCTAGGTCTCTCACATTGCAGGCGGATTCTTTACCAGCTGAGCCACGGGGGAAGCCCAAAAGTGAACGTAAAAGTCACTCAGTCGTGTCTTCGAGACCCCATGGACTACACAGTACATGGAATTCTCCGGGCCAGAATACCAGATTGTGAGATGATACCTCTCTGTTGTTTCCGTCTCCAGCCTGTGGTGCAGAATCAGGGCAGCCCTGGCAGTCAATCAGGACATAGCATCATAGGTGTCCACCACGCTGTGGGCATCATGAGCCTCCAGCATCATGAGCTGCCCTCTGCCTCCCTGGTGGCTAGTTTGAGGGGGGTAGGATTGAGGCGTCAGGGTCAGTCCCCATCCAGGAGGCAGTTCTCGGAGTCCTGCTCCCCCTGACATCAAAGCTTGGTTACTGGTCTACTTCCTCTTGCCCGGCTCCTCCCGTTCTGAGGATGTCTCTCCCCACCGGCCATCCGGCCTCCCTCGGCCCCCAGAACCCTGAAGGGAAGCCAGCCCATCAGGTGACGTGAGCCCGACCCCGCAAAGCGAACAGTGCGGGGCTTTCCCCGGAGGCCCTCAGCCTGCCGCAGGGGCCGCCGCCGCTGACCCGCCGGCCCCCACAGGCCCAGCTCTGGGGACCCGGCCCCGGGGGCTCAGGCTGAGGGCCGCGGGCACCCCGGGAAGTCACCCCCGGGACAGAAAGCTCCGGGCAGGGACTGAGGCTGTGACCCCGGGGGGGAACACGCAGCGATGGGGGGGTCTGCGGGCGCTTCAGACGTGGCGGGCGCTGACCTGGCTAGAGAGCCACGTGCGGAAGCCTAGAGCAGGCATGGGCGCGGGCTGGGCGGGCGACGCTGCCCCGGAGGCAGGAGCCGCGACAGGGGCGTGAGGAGCCGCGACAGGGGCGTGAGGAGGGGCCGCGACAGGGGGGCGGGGAGGGGCCGCGACAGGGGCGTGAGGAGGGGCCGCGACAGGGGGGCGGGGAGGGGCCGAGACAGGGGCGTGAGGAGGGGCCGCGACAGGGGGGGGGGGGGGGGCCGCGACAGGGGCGTGAGGAGGGGCCGCGACAGGGGGGCGGGGAGGGGCCGCGACAGGGGCGGGGAGGGGCCGCGACAGGGGCGTGAGGAGGGGCCGCGACAGGGGCGGGAGGGGCCGCGACAGGGGCGGGGAGGGGCCGCGACAGGGGCGTGAGGAGGAGCCGCGACAGGGGGAGTGAGGAGGGCCGCGACAGGGGCGTGAGGAGGGGCCGCGACAGGGGCGTGAGGAGGGGCCGCGACAGGGGCGTGAGGAGGGGCCGCGACAGGGGCGTGAGGAGGGGCCGCGACAGGGGCGGGGAAGGGCCGCGACAGGGGCGGGGAGGGGCCGCGACAGGGGCGTGAGGAGGGGCCGCGACAGGGGCGTGAGGAGGGGCCGCGACAGGGGCGTGAGGAGGGGCCGCGACAGGGGCGGGGAGGGGCCGCGACAGGGGCGAGGAGGGGCCGCGACAGGGGCGTGAGGAGGGGCCGCGACAGGGGCGGGGAGGGGCCGCGACAGGGGGGCGGGGAGGGGCCGCGACAGGGGCGAGGAGGGGCCGCGACAGGGGAGTGAGGAGGGGCCAGTGAGGAGGATGGAGTCAGACTGGCTCCAGGAAGGGCAACTGGCCCAGGTGCAGGGCGTCACTTCAGGCTTCCCATTCTCCCTTCACTCCTCACACACGTGTGTGAGCATGCACACATACCACACGCATACACACAGAGCACAGCACACACACGTGCCAGACATGCACACCACATCACACTCACACACCACACACACAGAGCACATCACACATATGCTGGACTGCACACCACACCACACTCACATACAGAGCACACACACCAGACATAAACACCACACCACACACACACAGTCACACTCACACCACACCACACACACAGAGCACACCACACGCATACCACGCTGCACACACACACACCAAATATACACAGCACACCGCATCCACACACTCACACATACAGCACACCACACACACCAGACGTACACAGCACACTGTACTCACACACACACACACACAGCTGCACACCCATACGCCCAGAGGACACCACACACACCACACAGTACTCACACACACTCAGTACTCACACACAGCACAGAACACAACACTCACATACACACCACACACATACAAACACTTTATACACTACACACTCTCACACATACTTGCTCTCACACTCAGACTGTGACACACACACACACACACCATACACCGTACATCTTTCTGTGCCGTCTGCCTGGCAAACACTTCCCAGTGTCAGCGCAACAGTTGCCCCAGGAAAAGCTCTTTGAGGCTCTGAATGAGCAGGGCAAACGGGTTCATCCCTCTGCGTTTTGGCCCCCTTTCCTGGAAATGACGTAGCTGTTCCGCTAGGTTCACCCACCAGAGTGGAGCTAGATTTCGACATTGGCCAATGCTTTCTGTGTCGGCAGGAAAGTAAGGGTGCCGGTGAGAACTACAATGCCGATGATGAAGATGGTGATGGCGGTGGTGGGGGCAATAAAAACGATGGTGATGGCGGTGGTGATGACTGTGACGGTGGTGATGACTGTGATGGTGGTGATGACTGTGATGGTGGTGGTGACAATGGTGGTGATGAGGGTGATGGCACTAATGATGGTGATGCTGGTGGTGGTGATGGCGGTGGTGATGACTAATGGTGGTGATGACTGTGATGATGGTGATGACTGTGGCGGTGGTGATGACTGTGATGGTGGTGGTGATAATGGTGGTGATGAGGGTGATGGCACTAATGATGGTGATGCTGGTGGTGATGGTGGTGGTAATGGAGACGCTGATGGTAGTAATGATGGTGGTGCTGGTGGTGGTGATGGCGGTGGTGATGACTGTGATGGTGGTGGTGATAATGGTGGTGATGAGGGTGATGGCACTAATGATGGTGATGCTGGTGGTGGTGATGGTGGTGGTAATGGAGACGCTGATGGTAGTAATGATGGTGATGCTGGTGGTGGTGATGGTGGTGGTAATGGAGACGCTGATGGTAGTAATGATGGTGATGCTGGTGGTGGTGATGGTGGTGGTGATGACTGTGACGGTGGTGATGACTGTGATGGTGGTGATGACTGTGATGGTGGTGGTGACAATGGTGGTGATGAGGGTGATGGCACTAATGATGGTGATGCTGGTGGTGGTGATGGCGGTGGTGATGACTGTAATGGTGGTGATGACTGTGATGATGGTGATGACTGTGGCGGTGGTGATGACTGTGATGGTGGTGGTGATAATGGTGGTGATGAGGGTGATGGCACTAATGATGGTGATGCTGGTGGTGATGGTGGTGGTAATGGAGACGCTGATGGTAGTAATGATGGTGGTGCTGGTGGTGGTGATGGCGGTGGTGATGACTGTGATGGTGGTGGTGATAATGGTGGTGATGAGGGTGATGGCACTAATGATGGTGATGCTGGTGGTGGTGATGGTGGTGGTAATGGAGACGCTGATGGTAGTAATGATGGTGATGCTGGTGGTGGTGATGGTGGTGGTAATGGAGACGCTGATGGTAGTAATGATGGTGATGCTGGTGGTGGTGATGGTGGTGGTGATGACTGTGACGGTGGTGATGACTGTGATGGTGGTGATGACTGTGATGGTGGTGGTGACAATGGTGGTGATGAGGGTGATGGCACTAATGATGGTGATGCTGGTGGTGGTGATGGCGGTGGTGATGACTGTAATGGTGGTGATGACTGTGATGATGGTGATGACTGTGGCGGTGGTGATGACTGTGATGGTGGTGGTGATAATGGTGGTGATGAGGATGATGGCACTAATGATGGTGATGCTGGTGGTGATGGTGGTGGTAATGGAGACGCTGATGGTAGTAATGATGGTGGTGCTGGTGGTGGTGATGGCGGTGGTGATGACTGTGATGGTGGTGGTGATAATGGTGGTGATGAGGGTGATGGCACTAATGATGGTGATGCTGGTGGTGGTGATGGTGGTGGTAATGGAGACGCTGATGGTAGTAATGATGGTGATGCTGGTGGTGGTGGCAGTAATAACCGTGATGATGGAGATGATGCTGGTGGTGGTGATGGTGGTGGTGATGACTGTGACGGTGGTGATGACTGTGATGGTGGTGGTGATAATGGTGATGATGAGGGTGATGGCACTAATGATGGTGATGCTGGTGGTGGTGATGGTGGTGGTAATGGAGATGCTGATGGTAGTAATGATGGTGGTGCTGGTGGTGGTGGCAGTAATAACCGTGATGATGGAGATGACGCTGGTGGTGATGGCGGTGGTGATGACTGTGACGGTGGTGATGACTGTGATGGTGGTGGTGATAATGGTGGTGATGAGGGTGATGGCACTAATGATGGTGATGCTGGTGGTGGTGATGGTGGTGGTAATGGAGATGCTGATGGTAGTAATGATGGTGGTGCTGGTGGTGGTGGCAGTAATAACCGTGATGATGGAGATGACGCTGGTGGTGGTGATGGCGGTGGTGATGACTGTGACGGTGGTGATGACTGTGATGGTGGTGATGACTGTGATGGTGGTGGTGATAATGGTGGTGATGAGGGTGATGGCACTAATGATGGTGATGCTGGTGGTGGTGGCAGTAATAACCATGATGATGGAGATGACGCTGGTGGTGGTGATGGTGGTGGTGATGACTGTGATGGTGGTGGTGATAATGGTGGTGATGAGGGTGATGGCACTAATGATGGTGATGCTGGTGGTGGTGATGGCGGTGGTGATGACTGTGACGGTGGTGATGACTGTGATGGTGGTGATGACTGTGACGGTGGTGGTGATAATGGTGGTGATGAGGGTGATGGCACTAATGATGGTGATGCTGGTGGTGGTGATGGTGGTGGCCATGATAATAATGGTGATGATGATGTAGAAAGCCAGTGAATCCTATCTTCCAGGCTACTGGCCCTCTTGACTGGGCAGCTACCTTATACTGCTCTTGATAAAGTAACCAAGAAGGGACCAGTTTGCAAATGTGGACAGAGCAGCTTATCCCCAGATACTCAAGTTCATCAGAGCAGAGAGGCCCACAGCTCACAGACCACCCCCCTCCCCCATTCGGGAGCTTGTGCCTGGTGCTTTAACGAGGAGTGAGGGTGCCTTGAGCCCACTCTCTGCTCAGCTCCTGTGCCTCTGCAGGGTGCTCTGGGCACTGAGCATCGCGGGCCTCCCACCCTGGTGGGCCAAGCAAGCTCTGCTACTTCTTGCAGTCCCGTGCAATCCACTCATGGTTTGCTCCCCAATGGGAAACTTGATTTAGCCAAGAGAAGTGGGAATTTGTGTGCATTCTTATGAACTAAAGAGGGATCAGCAGTCCTGTTAGTCACATCCTTTTACCTCTGACCTAGAAACCCGACACTTGAGACAAGAAAAATGCTGCCACTTGATCCCCAAGGGCCTCTGAAGGCAAGTTCTCAAGGCCTCGAGCCCTTATTCAGCAACTTTGTTTTCCCAAGGGCACTGAATCTTTTATAGGTTATCACTCTAGACTGAAGATTTTGGTTTATTGGAACAAAAGTGAACTTCAGCTATATTCCATATAATCTGTTTCCTAACACAGGTTCAATCCAAGGAGGGGAATTAGAAACAAATAAATACCCAGGGCTCAAAGTGAGCCATCAGTTGGGACAGACAAGCGTCTTGCACATGACTGGAGGGAAGGACGGATGTTTCTCTTTCTAATGAACTGGCTCTCTCACACCGGGGCAGGACATTTGTTCAAGCAATTGATAGAAAAGGTCTCCCAAGACAAGCCCTCAGTGTGTGAAAAATCCCACGAGTCACTTCCTACTCTCTGTGTAGCTGGAACCTGCTCAGTAGCATCGACTGCTAAGATGCTATTAAAAGTCAAACCAAGTGACTCCTGCCAAACCCCAGGGGGAGAGATGGCATGCGTGAATAGTTCTAAAAAGATCCTGGAAATCTGTGTACATGAACCACATAGGCCACTAAAGTCAGAGCAGCAAGGGGAGCAAGGTCAAAACTGGGGCCCCTATGAAACACTGGCTCTCTCCCCTCAGCCTGCTCGAGGGAGGTGATGCCTGGGCCCCCGTCTACAGTCTCAGCCACAGGATGCCTTCTCCACTTTTGATCAGTTAGTTCGGTTCAGTAGCTCAGTCGTGTCCAACTCTTTGCAACCCCATGGACTGCAGCCCACCAGGACTCCCTGTCCATCACCAACTCCCAGAGTTTACCCAAACTCATGTCCATTGAGTTGGTGATGCCATCCAACCATCTCATCCTCTGTCATCCCCTTCTCCTCCTGCCTTCAATCTTACCCAGCATCAGGGTCTTTCCCAACAAGTCAGTTCTTCACATCAGGTGGCCAAAGTATTGGAGTTTCAGCTTTAGCATCAGTCCTTTCAATGAATATTCAGGACTGATTTCTTTAGGATGGACGGGTTGGATCTCCTTGCAGTCCAAGGGACTCTCTAGAGTCTTCTCCGACACCACAGTTCAAAAGCATCCATTCTTCAGTGCCCAGCTTTCTTTATAGTTCAACATCCGTACATGACTACTGGAAAAACCATAGTTTTGACTAGATGGACCTTTGTTGGCAAAGTGATGTCTCTGCTTTTTAGTATGCTGTCACTTTTGATCACTAGAGGGGAAAAAGCAAATTCCTTCTCAGTGGCTTCAATACCTGACTGCTCCTCTCATTGCTGGGGGCTACTCCTATGGCCCCTTCAGTGCCCCAACAGGCTGAGGTGGGCATTTGCAGCCAGGAATCTTCCCAGGTGGCACAGTGGCAAAGGATGCATCTGCCAGGGCAGGAGATGCCAGTTCAATCCCTGAGTCAGGAAGATGCCCTGAAGAAGGAAATGGCTACCCACTCTAGTATTCTGACCTGGGTTTAAATGGAAAATTTCATGGACAGAGGAGCCTGGCAGGCTAGAGTACCTGGGGCTGCAAGAGAGCTGGATGTGTCTGAGCATGCGTGCATACAGCACTCAGGTCAGGGTGGTGGGGAGCTAGGGCATTGATTCTCCTTCTGGCCTCAAATCTGGATTTACCAAGGAAACTCAGTAACTTCTGCCCTTATCTCTTCTTTGCCCACCCATGGGCACATTCATTCTGGGTACTGCTGTCTTCAGGGAATCAGCCTACATTTATGTTGGGCCCATCACTTAGACAGTTTGAACCTCAGCTTTCTCATCTATCAAATGGGAATGAGCCTCTCCTGGTTGCAAGAACAGAGACTGATTTGTCATTTTTTAAAATATTTTTTAATTATCACATTTATTTTTAATTGGAGGATAACTGCTTTACAATATTGTGTTGGTTTCTGCCATATATCAACATGATTCAGCCATTGGTATACTTGAGGGCTTCCCTGGTGGCTCAGACAGTAAGGAATGTGCCTGCAATGTGGGAGACCTGGGTTCGATCCCTGGGTTGGGAAGCTCCCCTGGAGGAGGGCGTGTCAGCCCACTGCAGTCCCGTCCCTCGAGGTTGTCACTGAGCACCAGGTTGAGCTCCTGGTGTTATCCAGCAGCTTCCCATGAGCTACCTGTTTTACACACGGCAATACACACACATGTCAATGCTGCTCTCTCAATTTGTCCCACCCTCTCCTGCCCCTGCTGCGTCCATAGGTCTGTTCTCTATGTCTGAATTTCTATTCCTGCGCTGCAAATGGGTTTATCAGTACCACTTTTCTAGATTCCGTGTATATGCATTAATATACAATATATGTTTTTCTCTTTCTGACTTATTTCTCTCCAAATAAGAAGCTCTAGGTTCATTTACCTAGAGACTTATTTAGATTACATCAGAAGTAAGGAAACGCTTGGCAATAAGAATGACAAGGATCATGAACATGAGACCATTTTGCCAAGAGGCTGAATTGTGTTGGGCTCCGAGCAAGAGTTTTCCGGGTTCAACAGCTGAGCTGCAAACTGACAAAGAGCTGTCGGGGTGGGGGGGGCTGTCAGGCTTCCTGACAAGGGGTATCCACTCATCCCACACCTGTTGCTTTAATAGGACTCAGCTGATGCCTCTCCGTGTGTTTTCCTGGGAAAAGCCCTTCTGAAGGGTCAGGGTAACACTTGTTTTCCCAGGTGGGCCCTTTCTGTGTGAAGCTACACTGTAGGGGGCTGGACTGAATACAGGTTGCCTGTTCTTGAACCCCGTGCTTGTTCCTGGTGTAATGAGACTGCAGAGGTCAGGGTCACTAACAACAGGCAGAGGTGTTTCATGCTTCACCTTCAGCAGGGGAGTCATGCTTCCCCCGTAGGCTGTGTCATAATCCTTATGACCCATCACTACCTTGGAGAGTCTGGTTAGGTCAGAGGTGGTCAGAAAAACATGGATGCTGAGCAGTAGGTGAGGTCTGACGGGATGATGGAGCGTGGGACAGGGGCTCGGCTTCCCCACCTCCCTGGGTGCCCCCGGCCCTGCCCCACGCCCTCCCCAACACCAGAGCACTGCAGCCTCTGCCTGGGATGGGAACCGAGGTGCCTTTGTGGGGCAGCCTTTGTTCTGCTGCCGCCCTCCAGCCCTGGCCGCGACCTGGGTGTGAACACAGGCAGGTCGGGGTCGGGCATGGTGTCCAGCACTGTCTCAGGACAGAGTCTGAGGGTGGTTGTCTCCTCCGACAGACAAACAGGGCCACAGTGTGGCAGGTGAGTGGCTTGGTAGAGGCCCCTGCTTCAGTCCCCACATCTGGATCTCAGCCTCATAGGAGGCTGAGCTACAGACCCAGCTACTACCTGCTGGACTCCTGACCCCAGGAAGGTGTGAGGTCACGCGTTTGTGTTGTTTTCAGTAAGTCCTAAGCTTATGGCAATTTGTTATGCTGCAATGGAAAACACAGAGCCCATGGGAATATAAGTCCCCAAGAAATTTGTAGAAATCCTAGCAAGGGTTTGGGATACTTTTCGGCTGTGCCGTTTGGAGAGTCCAGGCCCCTGTTTGCTAGACTCTGAGGAGTAGAGGGCACCGTTTGACACCTGGCCCCACCAGGCTCTGCCTCCTGCACTTTCCTGCTTCCTAGTGAGGTAGACTGTGGGACATGCTCCTGCATGGCGATGCAGGCCAGCTCCGGGCCCAGGTCCCCTGAGCAGGTAGGGTGCTGGTCAGCTCTCCCTGGAAGGGTTGAAGTCACCTGGGAGCTTGCTCAAACCCTCACCGTCGCAGGGTACACATTCTACGAGGAGAAAACAGAGCAAGACTGAAACCACAAGTGTGTGAGGTGACGATAAATGCTACTGAGAACCCCCAGGCAGGGTTGGGGGCAGAGACGATACTGGGCCGGGAGGAGATTTTATGCACAGAGCCCAAGGAAGGCTGTGTAATAGAGCAGTGTCCCTGGGAGGGGGGGGCTCGATGGGGGGCTCTGTGCACAGAGTCTGGAAGGGGGCCATCCAGGCTGAGAGGGGCACAGGTGCAAAGACCCTGAGGAGGGGGACTGAGGAGACCAGGAGCTGGAGAAGAATGAGCAGGAGCCAGGGTCGGGGAGGAGGCCCAGAGGCACTGGGGTGGGGGCAACACATGAGGTCTTTAGATCCAGTGGAAGACTTGAAACTCTGAACAAGTTGGGGCCACGTCAGGTGTAAAAAGTGCTCAGCATTAACGATTGTTAGTGCCAGCCAATTTTCCACGTGTGGGCTTCCCAGGTGGAACTAGTGGTTAAAGAACCCACCGGCCAATGCAGGAGACACAAGAGACGTGGGTTCAGTCCTTGGGTCAGGAAGATCCTCTGAAGAAGGAAATGGCAACCCACTCCAATATTCTTGCCTGGACAATCCCACGGACAGAGGAGCATGCCGGACTACAGTCCACAGGGTGGTAAAGAGTCAGATGCAACTGAGCAACTAACACACACATTTTACACTTTTAAGAGAAAATGTCTTGGCTAACTTAATTTTACAAGCAATTTAAGGAGGGAGTCCAAGAAGAGAGCATCTGAAACCCCCTCTTCAGTCTGCAAGAGGCAACTGGTGCTTGCACCAGCCCCTAGTCCTCTCTGAGACTGTTCCAGAGTTTGTTTAACATCCCAGTCCTTTGGCTGCTTCTGGGGTATTTCTGGGTGTTTGGTTCCTTCCTGGAATGCCTTAAATTCTTCAGGGATTCTAGAGGCCTTGTAACCAGCATGGAGGAAAGCATTCAGGGAGGTGAAAGAGAAAGATTGCACAGAGCCTTCGAGAATCTATTGGATGCTTCAACCTCTTTTTACACCATCACCTTAGGAATTCTGCCTAAGCCTGTGTTTTCAGCAAAAATCTTTGAATGTTTTCTTGTCATCAAAACAGTGCAGACTAGTTGCTGTTCACAACTCAGAGATGAGCACCGACTATCAGAGGACTCCCATGCAGGTCAGGCTGGTCCTGGTGCAGGGAAGGGGACTTTCCATGGGAGAGAATGTAGTTCTTTCTTAAGAGATGAATCGTTCTGCAGAGCAGAGGCTCCGACCAGCCTCCCTGACCACTGTGGCAGCTGTTTCCATGGCACCTGCTGGCACTGGGCACATTGAAAGAAAGAGCAAGGTTGCAATTGAGAGGTGCTTCGGGCATCAGGGAAGGGAAGAGCAAGCAAAAGAGCCCATGCATGGCGGGCAGAGCCCTCCTGGGTACGGTTCGACCACCAGCCCTAGGTTGGACAGGGCTCCCTCCTTTCATGGAGAGCAGACAGATAGTGTAGCTCCCTGGCATTAGACAGACCATTTTGGTTCAGAAAAACCACAAGAACATGTGTTGGGGGAACTCCTGAGGCTCTGAGATCTAACAAAAGGCCAGTTGCCATCTCCACTCTGAAGTTGAAGCTACAGAGCAAGGCTGGTGAGGGTGGGTCTGTGCTTTGTGTTACCAGCATCATTAGTGAGGAGTGGGTGCAGAGTGCTGTATAGATTCTGCAGGGATAGAAAGCCATGTGGGGCAAGGTCTCGTCTTCAGGAGTCAGAATCTGAAGGGGAGAAGGGCTTGTTGTTGTTGTTTTCTAGTCTTTCATTTGTGTCCGACTCTTTGCAACCCCATGGACTGTAACCCACTGGGCTCCTCTGTCCATGGGATTTCACAGGCAAGAATACTGGAAATGGGTTGCCATTTGCTTCTCCAGAGGATCTTCCCAACCCAGGGATTGAACCTGGGTCTCCTGTATCTCAGGCCGATTTTTTTTTTTTTTTTTTAACCAGTGAGCCACCAGGGAAGCCAGGAGAAAGGCTTGGTGGACCCTTATAAAAAGGACAAACCAAATCATCTCCGGGACCTGCTCACTCAGTTGAGGGGTGAGCAAAACACACAGGAAACCACTAATTCACCACATATTCAGAATTGTTTTAGAAACTTCTACTTGAAAAATTATTAAAGGGAACACTTCAACTCAGGAGAGATGGTATGTCTTTCCATTTGAAAACTTTTATTCTCCAAAATGATATGCTACATATTTGCTGGCTAAATCATATTTGATTCTATAGCAGTCATAATTTTTAAAATATTTTATTATTAAAATTATGCATGCACATCAGAGAAAATTTAGGACATACAAAATAATATAAAGGAAACATTGAAATTGCCCATAACACACTATTCAGAGACTGTCACTGTCAAGCGTTCAGTTTTTCCCTTTAAAATTTTTACGTTTCTTTCTATAAATATGTTTACAATGTAAAATATATTTGATTAAACTGTCTATTGTAAACTGGTAACTGAACAACAAACAACAAAACTGTATATAGAACTATGGCCTGATCTTTTTGGTGTAACACTATATTGTGCACAATTTCCCATGTCATTAAAGTTTTTTAAACACCACTTTGTTGTTGTTCAGTTGCTAGGTCACAGCCAACTCTTTGCAATCCCATGGACTGCAGCATGGCAGGCTTCCTGTCCTTCACTGTCTCCCAGAGTTTGCTAAAACTCATGTCCACTGAGTCAATGATGCCATCCAACCATCTCATCCTCTTACCCCCTTTTCTTCCTGCCCTCAATCTTTCCCAGCATCAGGTTCTTTTCCAACGAGTCAGCTCTTCACATCAGGTGGCCAAAATATTACTGAAGCTTCAGCATCAGTCCTTCCAATGAATATTCAGGGTTGATTTCCTTTAGGATTGATTGGCTTGATCTCCTTGCTATCCAAGGGACTCACAAGAGTCTTCTCAGGCACCACAGTTTGAAAGCATCGTTTCAAATGACCACATTCCATCCTACAGATACACTATCCCTGATTTGACTGTTCCCTGACTGTTGGGCATTTATGTCATGTTTCATGTGTTACCATAATAAAAAACGAATATGACACCACCCTTATGGCAGAAAGTGAAGTGGAGCTAAAAAGCCTCTTGATGAAAGTGAAAGAGGAGAGTGAAAAAGTTGGCTTAAAGCTCAACATTCAGAAAACGAAGATCATGGCATCTGGTCCCATCACTTCATGGGAAATAGATGGGGAAACAGTAGAAACAGTGTCAGACTTTATTTTTGGGGGCTCCAAAATCACTGCAGATGGTGACTGCAGCCATGAAATTAAAAGATGCTTACTCCTTGGAAGAAAAGTTATGAGCAACCTAGATAGTATATTCAAGAGCAGAGACATTACTTTGCCGACTAAGGTCCATCTAGTCAAGGCTATGATTTTTCCTGTGGTCATGTACGGATGTGAGAGTTGGACTCTGAGGAAGGCTGAGCGCTGAAGAATTGATGCTTTTGAAGTGTGGTGTTGGAGAAGACTCTTGAGAGTCCCTTGGACTGCAAGGAGATCCAACCAGTGCATTCTGAAGGAAATCAACCCTGGGATTTCTTTGGAAGGAATGATGCTAAAGCTGAAGCTCCAGTACTTTGGCCAGCTCATGGGAAGAGTTGACTCATTGGAAAAGACTCTGATGCTGGGAGGGATTGGGGGCAGGAGGAGAAGGGGATGACCGAGGATGAGATGGCTGGATGGCATCACGGACTCAATGGATGTGAATCTGAGTGAACTCCAGGAGATGGTGATGGACAGGGAGGCCTGGCATGCTGAGATTCATGGGGTCGCAAAGAGTCAGACACGACTGAGTGACTGAACTGAACTGAACTGATCCTTGCACAGAAATATTTGTTCACCTTATTCATTTATCCAACAAACATTTACTAAGCTTCTGTAAATGTATCCTTCTGAGAGTCCAAGAGGACAAAATCCTCACCTTCTTGGTGTGTGTGAAGTGTGTGAAAGTCGCTCAGTCATGTCTGACTCTTTATGACCCTGTGGACTATACAGTCCATGGAATTCTCCAGGCCAGAATACTGGAGTGGGTAGCCTTTCCCTTCTCCAGGGGATCTTCCCAACCCAGGGATTGAACCCAAGTCTCCTGCATTGCAGGTGGATTCTTTACCAGCTGAGCCACAAGGGAAGCTTGGAGTATACACAATAGTAGTGGTGACAAGCCATAAACAAGTGAATGAATAATGTGATTTCAAATGATAAGTGCTTAAAAAAAATAAAGCAGAGTAGTAGGCAGAGATTGACCATAGATGGAGGCTATGTTACTGATCCCTTCAGAGAAGGCCTTTAAGAAAGTGATGCTTAGATACCTGCATGATGGGATGGAGCCATGCATGGCATTCTAGGCAAAGGGAACAGGCAGGTAAAAGGCCCTTAAGTGGATAGTAGCAGGGTGGATTGGAGGAAATCTGACTATAGGAAAGGGAGCATGAGTGAAGGTGGCCCGAGATAAAGGTCAAGTGGCCCATGTAGATCTAGGCGTTGGAGTCCCTGATAAGTGGTCTGGATGGTGAATGTGATGGGCAGCCATTGGCCACAGTGGTCAGGACAAGAAGTGACTTGGATTACATTTAAAACATTACTCTAGCTACTGAATCAAAACTGGTTGGGAGGAGCAAGAGTCAAAGCAGATCCCAACTCAGTCTATAGGATGGCATTACTCTGATACCAAAATCATACAAAAAGACATCACGGGAACAGGAAACTGCATGCCAAAATTATTGGAAGGACTGATGCTAATGCTGAAGCTCCAATACTTTGGCCACCTGATGTGAAGAACTGACCCACTGGATAAGACCCTGATGCTGAGGAAGATTGAGGGAAGGAGGAGAAGGGGGTGACAGAGGTTGAGATGGTTGGATGACATCATTGACTCAATGGACATGAGTTTGAGCAAACTCCAGGAGATAGTGAGGGACAGGGAAGCCTGGTGTGCTGCAGTCCATAGGGTTGCAAAGAGTTGGACACAACTGAGCAACTGAACAACAGCATCCCTTGAGAAAATAGATACAAAAATCCTCAACAGAATACTAGCAAACCAAGCCCAGCAACATGTAAAAGGGATTACTCACCATGACCAAGTGAGTTGTATCTCAGGAATGCAAGGTTGGCTTAATATTCAAAAATCAAAGAAGGGTCCTAAAGTTCTGACACATCCACTTCTGCTTTGTTAAAATACATCCCCAAATGTAACACCCCTGAGTGAAAAGATAGAAAAAAAATGTCTTTTTTGCAAAGGTTTTAGATTAGGGGTTCCTAGGTCATTAGACTCACGTGGTGATTGGAGTACAAGTCGGAGAAATGGCCCAAGTCTAATTTTATGGATCTTGTCCTGCAAGCTGTCCACTCCACTCCCCAGCGTAGCACAGTTAAATTGTCCACACTCTCTGGACAAGCTGTGCCTTTCTTCCCCACAAAGAACTGCAAACTACAGCAATGTAAATCCAGGACCTTCCAGGGGGCACCAGGGGTAAAGAACCCACCTGCCAGTGCAGGAGACATAAGGAACTTGAGTTTGATCCCTGGATCCAGAAGATCCCTGGAGGAGGGCATGAAAACCCACTCCAGTATTCTTGCCTGGGAAATCCCATGGACAGAGGAGCCTGATGGGTTACAGTCCATTGGGTCACAGAGTCTGACATGGCTGAAGCCACTTAGCATGCATGCGTTACAGAAATGTGGCTTAAACATACAGCCACGCTTGGAAGGTTGAACTGTCAGCAGCTCTCGTAGGAGAGCTACCTACAGTGTTAACAAGTCTAACAAGCTGTGAGTTGTGACCTGAAGAAAAAGGAAGGGACAGAGTAAACTTCAGGAAGAGTCATGAGGGGATGAGGACACAGGGCTCTGGGTGGAGGAGAGCAAAGTCCAGTGAGAAGCTACTCCTCCTTCCTGAGCTGAGAGGGCTGACCACGTGGAGCCTACGGAGAGCCAGGATCAAGGGGTTGGAATCTGCTGGGGGAAGGGCAAGATGAGTCAGGAGAACCCACCCAGCTGTGCACTACATAGGGTTTGGGGAAAGCATCTCACAAGGTACTCTTTCTGTGCTTGACTGCCTTTAAAAACCATGAAAAGCAACAACAGAGTAGAGCCACACGCAAACCTTCGCAATCTCTCGCCTCTGTCTTTTAAGGGGCCAGCAGAGGCACTCACCTGCACAGAGGTGAGCTGCTGAGATTGGTCTTGAAAAAGAAACTGAAATTGTGAAATAGTCCCTGACACTTGGTGTCAGTGTTTGGGTTTGGAGCCAAAGGGCTGAATACCATGAGTGTAAAGGTATCTGTGAAACCACAGACTCAGAGCTTCCCCAAGCTCACTTTTCTAGTTGAGGTTTCCATTCTGTCACAGGATTCCAGAATGTTCCAAAGCTATTTGAGTTGAATCCCCATTACATCATTTCCTTTGTCCACAAGGCAGTGAGGTCACCTCTGATGAACCTTTCATCATTCCCTTATCTGTTCTGGCAAAGAAAGGATTCTATGTTTAACGTCCATGTGAGGGTCATCTGAGGGCAGAAATCCTCCAAAGAGTTCTGCAGGGTTTCCAGGTGCCTACAGATTTCTTTCTGTAGAAGCAAGGATGAGCATTTTCATCCTGACTCCAGCCTGTCCTGTGCTTGCTGCAGGACTGGAAAGCTCATCCACTTCCAATCTTTCCTATCAGAGAAGCAACTTGACCAAAACATCTTATATTTTGGACAAGGGTAAGTAGCATCTGTATTTGTTGTGGACGCTTGATGTAAAGATTTATCTTCTTCATATTGTCATGACTCTATAGCCATATGTTCTGCATCTGTGGCTTCACTGAAAATTAAAAAAAATTTTTTTTTTAATTCCAGAAAGTTCCAAAAGATAACACTTGAATTTGTCATATGCCAGCAACTATTTCCATAGCATTTATGTTATAAGTAATCTAGAGATGATTAAAGTGTGGGGGATGATGATGGGTTATATGCAAGTGCTATGATGTTTTATAAAAGGGCTTGAGTATCTGTGGATTTTGGTATCCATGGGGTTCCTGGAGCAAACCACCATGAATATTATGTGAGAGTTGACTATTTGCCCGAAAATATTCCTCCAGGAATCTCAACAGTGAATGAATACCATGTGATCAAACACATTTTTGTTCTGTTTGATTTCTGTTCTCTCTCTCCAGAAAAGATAGGCTGCCTAAATTTGCACTGTAGGTCAGTTAACTAAGTTCTCCTCCATGTCTTTCAGAGCTGATGTAAATAGATAGAAAAGGGGAACTTCTAGTAGAAATTATTACTGCTGAAGAGAAGGAGGAGGAGGCAGAAGGGAGTGGCAAAAACCAGCAGCCCCCAACCCCCGCAAAAAAATTTTTTAAAAAAACCCGATCTGCGAATGTGAAAGTCACTCAGTCATATCCGACTCTGTGACCCCATGGAATTCTCCAGGCCAGAATACTGGAGTGGGTAACCTTTCCCTTCTCCAGGGCATCTTCCCAGCCCAGGAATCAAACCCAGGTCTCCCACATTGCAGGTGGATTCTTTGGGGATAGACAATTATAAGATAACCACATGAAGAGTTGGATGGCTTTGGCCACTAGTAACTTGGGAAAGTTCACTCAGTCTACACCATTCGCAATCTCTGGGAAATGAGAGAACACAGCTTGAAGAGCTTAAAGTCTTACTGATAGCCAGTGCTTGGCACAGAAATATGCCAAAGATGACTTGCAATTGGCATCCTTCCTAGTGGCCCAGTGACTGTCTCATGTGGTTGCTATGGAGACTGAGTAAGGTAAAGCTTGAGAAAGCCCATTAAACTGGAGCATGTTATTCAATTTTAGGGATTATTTGTAGTCATCAAATAAAATCCTACTGGCATGAAAAGTATTTATCAAGGTGTGACAAACATGCCAGACACTTCAAATTCATGGCTTTTATTTACTTATATATTGATAACTGTCCTGGGTCTTAGCTGCTGCATGCAGGCTCTCTCTAGTTGCAGCGAGTAGAGGCTACTCTTCATTATGGCACTTGGGATTCTCATTGCATGGCTTCTCTTGTTGCAGAGCATGCTGGCTCTGGAGCCTGCAGGCTCAGTAGTTGTGGCTCATGAGCTTGGTTGCCCTCCAGCATGAGAAATCTTCCCAGACCAGGGATCAAACCCGTGTCTCCTGCATTGGCAGGCAGATTCCTGTCCACTTCACCACCAGAAAAGTTCCTTATGATGTATTTTCATCTTTATTGGTCCCATTGATTGTTTTTTAAGTGAAGACAAGTCCATGGGGTTGCAAAGAATCAGACACAACTGGGCAACTGAACTTGTTGTCTGTTATGGCTTGTCTGTGAGAGGTGTTTCTAGGTGTTTTGGAGAAATTTCCTGGGCATGCAAAGTAGCTGTAAATGCAATTCTCGAATTCCACAAGAACATGAATGCAGCATTTGGATTTAGATGACTCTAGCCTCTCCAAACCCGGAGCTGAGTATTAAACACATTTGAACTTGGATGTGTCCTGCATCAGGGGAGTGGCTAGTCGATAGATACTCTGAGAAGGAAAATGCAGAGATAAGAGTGCCTGGTGTAAAGAGGGGAAGGCCGCATTTCTTAGGTTCCCCCCTCCTAACTGACATTAATGAGAGGAAAATGAGCTAGGTCTTCCATGGTTTTCCTCATACTACTGGTCTGGGGATGAGAAAAGGAGCTCAGGGTGGAGGAGGAGGCGGAAGAAGGTTTTGAGTGAAGACACTGTGTGGACAAGCTGAGATGACTCATTCAAGAAGCTTCAGAAAGTGTTTCTTCCAGCCTCATGGGCTCAAAACACCTCCGGCTAAAAAGGAAACAGAAAGAAGAGAGAGAAAGCTAAGCTGAAAGGTGATGTGGAACAGAGTCACCAGATAAAATGGAGCTTCTGTCTTTCGGAAGTCAGAGAGGTAAGCAGAGGATATAAAGCTGAGGACCAAGACCCCAGGACCCAGAGAAGGCCTGACACAGAGCAGTCAGAAGGACAAGGAGAGGCAGCCTCATGATGACGCTTCAAGGTCCCACCAGCTCCTCCTTTAAAAAATAAGGGAAGTTTAAAGAAGGAATACAGACTGCCAATAAGCACGTGGAAAGATGAACTCACCATCACTAACCATTAGGGAAGTGCAAATCAAAACTACAGTGAGACATCACCTCACACTTGTCAGGATAGCTATTATTAAAAAAAAAAAAAAAATCCCAATACATTCATTACTCGTGTTAGTGAGGATTTGGAGAAACTGGAACCCTTGTGCACTGTGGGTGGAAATGTAAAATGGTGTAGCCGCTGTGGACGACAGGATGGAGATTTCTCAGAAAACTAAACGGAGAGTTACCACAGGATCCAGCAATTTTGCATCCGGATATATACTCAAAAGAATCAAAAGCAGGAACTAGAGGTATTTTTATTGATACGCCCATGTTCATAGCAGCAATTCACAATAGCCCCAAAGCGGTAGGTCCATTAGTGGATGAGTGGGTAAACAAATGGTTGTGTATACACACAATGGACTGTTTCTCTGCCTCCAAAGGAAGCAAATTCTGGCATGCTACAACCTGGATGAGCCTGGGGGACATTGGGCTAAGTGAAGTAGGACAAATACTACAGAATTCCACGTAAGTGAGGTATTTAAAGTAGACACGTTCCTAGAGAAAGAAGCCAGGGGGCTGGGGTGGAGGGAATGGGGACTTAGTGTTTCAAGGGGACGGTTTCCACTTTTCAAGATGCAAAGGGTTCTGTGGCGGATGAGGGAGTTGCTGACACCCTAACGTGAAAGGGCCTAATGGCCCCCTATTTTAGTACACTTATAAATGGTTTTAGGATGGTAAATTTTGTGTTATGTTTATTTTACTACAATTTTTTTTTTTAAAGGGAAGGGGCAGGCAGATTCAGGACATTCAAAAGTGGAGGATGCAGAAGACTGGTGTTCTTTCCATCACCTTGCTCATCTTCTCCAAGGAGGAAACCTCCCCTCACCTGTGGTTCTGGGTCCTGATATCTTGGGACTGCCTTATTTACTTATTTTTTAAAAAATAGGTATTTCTTTGGCTGCACCAGGTCTATAGTAGCGCCATGTAGGAGCTAGTTCCCTGACCAAGGATCAAACCCTGGTCCCCTGCATTGGAAGCGCAGACCACCGAGGAAGGCCGTCCCCGGGGGCCGCCTTATGGTGACTACTGTTGAGGTTCCCACTAAATGTTTCTTCACGGGGATAAAGATGGTCCCTGCAAGAGAGGTAGGACGCACAGAATGGCTCATTGGGCCTTGGCCCCCTCGGACTCAATGGATAACGGAGGTAGTTCTATGCCAATAGCTCCTCTCACTGAGCGAGATGGAAGCTTGGTGATGTCATGGGTCAGGTGACCCTTCCTATCACCTTCACATCCTCAGCCCACCAGGTTGTCGGAGAGCAGAGGCTTTCGTTATTCAGAGGGAGCAGTGCACCCGCCTGGTGACAATGTGTCAAACTGCAGAAAAGCTCTTGCTGGAGCCCCACATATGCTCACTGTTGCTCTAAGCTAAGAAAGACCATTTTGCTTCCCCTGTGCTGGAGATGGACATGCTTATTAACCTTTGGGGGACCTGAACACAAACAAACAATCACAACATCCCATTTACCCTCCAGATGAAATCAAGCCAAAGAACTGGAAGAAAACAATAAAACAAGAAATTCACCAATATTCTCATTTTTCCCTGTGATCACTACTGAGATGAGATTGAAATTTTTTAATCAGTGTACTTTATTTTTTAGATAGGTTTTAGGTTAATAGAAAATTGAGCAAGAAGTACAGAGTTCCCATAAAACTCTCAGCCCACCCCCACACACAGAGTTTCCCCTATTTATTAACACCTTGCACTGTGTGCTGTATGCTGAGTCGCTCAGTCGTGTCTGACACTTTGTGACTCCGTGGACTGCAGCCCGCCAGGCTCCTCTGTCCATGGGATTCTCCAGGCAAGAATACTGGAGTGGGTTGCCATGCCCTCCTCCAGGGGATCTTCCTGACCCAGGGATCGAACCCAGGTCTCCCTCATTGCAGGCAGATTCTTTACCGACTGAGCCACCAGGAAGCCCAACACCTTGCACTAGTGAGGTACATTTGTTATAACTGATGAACAAATATTGGTCCAGTATGATTAGTAACTGAATTGAGCCCACAGTTTACCTTAGGGTTCACTCCTGGTATTGTACATTCTGTCGGTTTTGCCAAACAGATAATATCATGTGTCCAGCATGACCGTGTCATCAAGAATTTCACCGCTCTAAAAATCCTCTGTGCTCTCCACCCTACTCCAACCCCTAGCAACCACTGAGCTTCTTACTGTGTCTGAGGTCTTGCTTTTTCCAGAATGTCTTATAATTGGAATCATACAGTATGGAGACTTTAAAATCTTGCTTATGACATTTAGCAACATGAATTTGTCTCCTCCATGTCTTTCCATGGCTCAGTAGCTCATTTATTTTTCACTGGATTTCCATTGTCTTGAGGTACCAGTTTGTTTATCCATTCATCTATCGAAGGATAGATGAGCTGCTACCCAAATCAGGAGGTTATGAGTAGAGCTACTATAAATATCCACACAGTGCAGAAGGCCTGGGTTCGATCCCTGGGTCGGGAAGATCCCCTGGAGAAGGGAATGGCTACCCACTTCAGTATTCTTGCCTGGAGAATCACATGGACGGAGGAACCTCACAGGCTATAGTCCATGGGGTAATGGAGCTGGACACAACCGAGCGACTAAGCAAACAAACGTCCTTGGGCAGGTTTTCATGAGGGGATAAATTTTCACCTCATTCGGGTAAATATCTTGGGGTACAGTTGCTGGATTTTGTGCTGAGACTATGTTTCACTTTGGGGAAAACTGCCCAGCCGTCTTCCACAGTGTCTGCTCCGGGGCCCCAGGGGGGCAGGGTGGGGGTCGGTCCTCTCTGCTAGGACATCTGTAAAGATTTAATGAATATCTATACCGGCATTCAGCCCTGAGTGGTGCCCTTACCAGCATCTGGGTGAATCATCTCAGATGTCACCGTTATCCTCACCCCTTGCTTCTGAGTCTGATCCTCTTCCGGGTCAGGGAGAGCCACAGCTCTCAGCGAATTCCTGACCCTGCTTCCTCCTGCTTCTCCATCTCTCCCCTGAATCTATGCTGCCACCATCCTGGGTCCAGCCCACAGCCCTCTGAGCCAGCCGTCCCAGGAGCATAGGGACTTCCATTGGGGCTGCAGGTGTCCCAGGAAGGGGGTCCCATGGGGAACAAGGCAGCCTCCTCCCCTCCATCACCATGCCAGCTCTGTGCTCATGGCTGGCCTGGGATATCCTCCCCACTGGGGCCCAGACTCCTGCCTGTCTCCATGGGTAGTGTGCCCTCCGTGCCCTCCTAATCCTGTTATAGAATTGTTCACCATCTTGTCCCCAAGCATATTGGTAATTATTTTGTTCTTTTCTTTTTTTTTAAGATAGAAAGATTTTCTTTATTAATGACCCCAACTGTATTTCTTTAGATACAGGAGTTTTGAACTCAAATACTTAGAGAAAACAAGTAAAGACTGCATTATCCAGCAACTCATTACCAGTAACATATTGCAAAGCAAAACAGCTTGGAAAAGAAGGGGTGGGAAAGGGGAGTGAGGGAGGGAAGGTGAAGAAAAGGAATTAAGTTGATCAAGTGGAATTCTTTTTTTTTTTTTTAATTCTTGGGAACCATGAAGCCCTTGCAAGCACAGCTCGTTTTGCAGATTATTTTCCAAACGTGTACAAAATGGAACCAAAATGGAGAATCCCTTAAGAACCTGAAGAGGTGCAACATTAAAAGCTACGATTATCCAGTAGCAAGTGTTCCAGCCTTCAGTTGCCAACCGCTTCCTCTTCCTATTCCCAGGAGTTAGTGGGATGAAAACGTCTTCCCCGTGATTGTTTTCATTTCCTTTTTCTCGGCATCTGGGAGTGCACGGTTCAGCACCTTGAGGAAGTCCGATGTTTTTGCCCCCATACATGTGTGCATATAGGCCTTCGAGCACTTGATGTGGTAGCGCAGGTAGTCCCGGAACGTGTGGATCAGGTTGATGGTGTTGTCTCGAGCACTGGCATTGGTATCGCGAGGGAAGAGCACAAACGTAATGTAGCCGACGTTGTCACCCACGGCGGCATCCGTATCTTTCAGCTCTAGGGGAGGTTCCTGTGGCTGAAGAGGACCTGTGGGGCTGTGTGGCTGGCTCTGCGTCGTTCTTTGAACTCCCACATGAACACCTTTCCAATGACCACATCGTCATCATCCTTAAACACTGTGCTGAAGACTACTATGACTCTCTTTTTTTGACTCAACATACATGGTCTCATCATCCCTAAAATGGATAACTGCCCTGTTTTCTCCTTCCTTGCCCTCTTCTTGGAATTGGAAGTATTTCTCAAAGACAGAGGCAAAACAGTTTCGTTTCAACATGCCAGCCTGATGCACGATGGAATCCTTGGATGCAGGCAGATTTTCAAGGTCGTATAGCAAAAAGACATTGTATCCTGATTCTGGATTTACCAAGTAACTTCCATACACCCTCTTTAATAACTCATCAGCACCATGTGCCTGAAGTTACTTGTAGAATTTCAAAGAAATACTGATCATCACTTTTGTTTTATTTCCATTAGGATTTGAAATATGATAGAGGACTCCATCAAAATCTGCAAACGTTACTTCTGCAGCTTCTGATTTGTTTCCGGCAGCCGTGTTCTCGAACTTGAGCGCGAGCGTCTCCTCAATGATGCGGCTGTTCACCTCCAGCAGGATCATGGCGGCGGCTGGCCCCTGAAGCCTGAACCTGCCTGCCGAGCAGCCGCCACCACCTCACCGACAAGCCTGGTCCCCCTGTTCTTTTCTTAATCAGTTTCAAATCCTATGTTTTTACTTGCATCTTTTAAGAACCCTGTGAAGTGACCCAGATGAGATGGGGTACTTGTTGCTCTTTCAGACAAGAGTGAAAGAAACACCCAGCATTTGGTCGTTAGGCGATTGGTTTAGGAAAGTGACAGAGAGGACAAGATTCAGATGTTTTGACCCCTGGGCCAACTCCCTTTTCTAGAAGTGTGCAAACCCTCCTTTTTGCTACCTCCGATTAGTTTTTTATTCCCTCTTATAGTCCCAGTTTTTTACCCAATCCGGCTAATGTTTCATATGGGTCTTGTCTTATAATCCTTTCATCAAATTGGCCTGCAACTGGCCTGAAATTGAGAGGTTGGAATTGGGGATTGAAATTTTGGAAGGTCCTGACCATTCTTGATAAAGGCTTCCTTTCAAGCCAAGTTCAACATCAGTTTCTGGGGTGTGAATTCACGTGCCCCACAGACAGGCCTGCTGATTTAGCCAGGTTTTCCAGTAAAATGAAAAAGGATAATGAAGGCATAAGTTTTCTCTACATTAACATAGAACTTTTATCTTTCCAGCCACTTTCTGAGAATTAAGAATTCTTTCTCACACCACGAATGCTGGCCTTAACAGGGAGGCTGAGCCTACAGGGACACAGCAAACGAAACCCCCATCTTGTCTATGAGCTGGATCAGAGAGTCTGGATCCCGTGACACTACCACCTAAGCATTTGAATCAAAGTGCAGAAGAGAGGATGTGACTCAGATTGTGGCAAAGCAATCTGAGTACAAAACATCCTTTCATAAGCATTTTTAATGAGCAGACATATCACAACTGGGAGAGTCATTGCTGAGATCTCATGAAGGCTTTTAAAAATTATTTCATTGATATTTCAAATAACCCTTTAAAAACATTCCCTGGAGAGCTGAAATCAATTCATAACTGCAAACAGTCCCCATTCCTAAGGAGGATACCCATCACAGGACGATCATCTTTCACGTGGAGGAAGGAGGCATGTGAGATGGAGCTGCGTTGACCTGCCTCTCCTGAGGCCCCCAGCCCTCCCAGGCTCCGTGTCTCTTGTCTCAGTGTATCGCACACAACCTTTGACTTGGCTCAGCATAATGAAGGAACCTCGTTATCCACACTTCGCAGCCCGCACCCCCACCGAGCCTCACTGTGGTCAAAGGATTGTGTGATGCTTGATTATAACTGGCTTCCTCTGTCTACCTCAAACCTGGGTTTCACGGCCGACAGATGAAACCAGATGCAAGCGGCACCTTTGGGTGCAAACATCCTACTTGGGGACCAGCCTCTTGCACAGCTTTGCCAGGTCCATTTCTGACAAGCAACTGCCCGGGTACACATTTCCGAGTGGGCAGTGCCTTGGAAGTGCCCTCCCATCAGCAGATACCTGTCACAGCAAAGTAAGGAGACGGGCAGCTTCGGGAGAAGCCATGGACCTGGGTACCACTCCATCTCTGACTCTTTCTGTCCAAAGTCTAAGCCCCTTTTGGGAGAATAGATCTGCTCTTTGGGAAGCAAGAACTGTCAGGATTAGTTCGGAAAAGCAGCACAGCAGGTTCAGGCATTTTCAGAGTGAAGGACTCAGATGTAGCCCAGGTTTTCTATTACACACTCCTAGATGTTTAATAAATTTCAATCCTAGGCTGGATTAACACCGACAGTTTGAAACAATTCACTTCTCTCCCTACTGTGCCTTCACCAAGGCATCTGAGGTGGAAGGGCTGAGCTCTGAATGCAATTCATTTCACCAGCTGGTCAGCTCTGGATCCGAGGCCTGAAATAAAGATAAAGACCGCAGCACTAACATTCTCACCTAGGACTCACCCCCTTTTCTCTCTCTCTCTTGCTGAAAAGGGCATGTGCCCGTGACACATAAATGCTAATGCCAGAAACGAATGCTGTAATTAGAGGCTAGAAATTCCTTTTTTTTTTTTTTTTTGGCCTCGCCACATGCCATGTGGGATCTTAGTTCCCTGACCAGGAATCAAACGCACACCCCCTGCACTGGAAGTGCAGAGTCTTAACCACTGGACCCACCAAGGAAGTCCGTAGAATTTCAATTTAACGGAAATGGTTTCCCCAAGAAGCTGAAGTCAGGACACAGAGCTGGAGCTGATCTTGCCTATTCCTTTCCTCAAACACTGGGGCTTGATCTGCCTTGATCTTGGTCTGTCTTGTCTTGCTTATTGCTTTCTTACTCTGCTGAATGACTCAACTCGCAGGCCCAGCTTCATGGCCTGGTGACCCCACAGGAGCACCAGGCCCCACGCTCAGAAGGGCCGGCGCTGGTTTAACACTGTGTGCTTGCCCTCCTGAAATGCTTAATAATTTTGGAACAAGAAGTCCTGTGCATTCATTTTGCACTTAGCCCTGCCACTTAGGAAAGTCTGCAGGCAGGAGGAGAAGGGAACGACAGAGGATGAGATGGTTGGATGGCATCACCGACTTGATGGACAAGAGTTTGAGTGAACTCCAGGAGTTGGTGATGGACAGGGAGGCCTGGTGTGCTGCCATCCATGGAGTTGCAAAGAGTCAGACATGACTGAGTGACTGAACTGAACTGCCACTTAGGTAGTTGGTCCCAGTGACTTGGGGTCAACAGGATTTCTGTGCTATTGAGGGTCTGCTGCCGAACCCACCATGCAGATCATTGACAGAAGACAAAGTGAAATGGGACCCAGGGCTCAAAATGATGAGCACCAGTGCCCAAAGGTACAGCTGGCTGCAACCAGGACCAGTAGCCCTAAGGAAGAGGACACGGGGAGGAAAGGCTTAGGGAGTGAGACAGCCAGAACTCCTGGGGTGCTGGGGGGAAGGAAGGATAATACTTGGAAAGAAGACCCTAAAGTGGACCACTAGTGTGTCCCCAAGAGGAGAAGCGCAGGAGGTAGGGAGAGCCACATGGTCACACAGAAAGAAGACCCTAAAGTGGACCACTAGTGTGTCCCCAAGAGGAGAAGCGCAGGAGGTAGGGAAAGTCACATGGTCACACAGGTGTCACAGGCTTTGCCCCACCGTCTGCCACTGATTCACTTGAGGTGTTGGGGTCGTGCAGGGTTGACTTTATTTTTATTGACAACATGATGAACTCTTCCTACCGGACATGTGTCTTCTCTAGGTCTGTGAGGAGCTTGACTGCAGGGAGAGCAAGGCTGATAGATCTAGGAATTGAGGAGAGAACCCCTCTTTGAACTCTGCCCAGGGAGAACGGGAGAGGTGCTTTGGGTGGGCGGCCAGCGCCTCCTGGATTCCAGTCCACAGGCTGAGACCTACATCATGAGATATGAAGAATGAAGGGAGAGCCGGGCTGCGTGTTTGAGCTCTGTAAATAAACAGACTGCTGCTCAGCGTTATACCTTCGTCCTGTTCGCAGGGTCTCATCCCATTTGGATAGAGTATGAATCATCCTAGAATGCTCTGCCCTTGTTTGAAGGGAGGCCTGGCCCCTGAAGGGCTTCCCAGGTGGCTCAGTGGTAAGGAATCTGCCTGCCAATGCAGGAGATACGAGAGACGTGGGTTCAATCTCTGGGTTGGGTAGATCCCCTGGAGGAGGGCATGGCAACCCATTCCCGTATTTTCGCCTGGAGAATCCCATGGACAGAGGAGCCTGGTGGGCTATACAGTCCATGGGGTGGACATAGCTGACCCCATGCCTGCAGTTCCTGAATCCTACTGCTTTTTCCTTTTGCCTCTTTCCTGTCTCCTCCTTTCCTTGGAGATTCACTCCCCACCTCCACCCCTGCGATCTACTCCCGTCCAGCCTCCCCTCCCCAGTCACTGATGCCTAGGCGTCCCTCCTCATGTCCTCACCCCTCAGATCTGAGCCCCGCCCCTTGGCCATGTCCACTGAATGGAAGCCCCTGGCCCCTAGCTGGTGTGGCCACTGCTCCCCTAGCCTGCAGTGGGTTCCCCACAAGCGCCGTCTTGCTGCACAAAGTTCGTAGTGTTTCCCACCATAAACAGAATAGGAGCAACCCCCGACATGGCCCCACCTCGCCTCTGCTGCTCCCCTGCGTTGGTCACACGTGCGCATTCTCCATCCACCCTCCTCCACGTCAGGGCTGCCTGTCTGCTCCTCCCCCAAGTCGGTCACTGTCCCTCTTCACAGCCAGGAATGGTGCTTCTCATGTGTCTCTGTAGGGCTGCTGGCCCCTTACCCCCACCCAGTGGAGAACAAGCCCCCTGAGAGCAGGGTCTCTGCACTCAGCCCTTGTCCAGCAGAGACGGTGGACACCGGCTTGGCCTTCCACAACCCGTCGCAAGTGGTCTCTGTGCGGCCCTTTCCCTTGTGTCCCCAAGAGCCAGGGTGACACAGCCGTGTTCTGGGGCCGCCATGTGGGGCCACCTGCTTTCCCGGGCCAGCGTTGCATTGGCTCAGATGCCCGATACATAGCAGGCCAATAAATGTTAGCTGGTATTATTCAAAAACAAAGTTTGCTGTTTGTTTTCTCCATCAGGAAAAAATTTGGCAAATATCTTATTGCCTCTAAAGAATCTCTAAGACAAATGCTGTTACTACTCGGTGTGTGGTCCTTGGCATGCTAATTTAATCCAGGCGGCTATTCATTCAGTCTTTCAATTGTTTTATGTAATGTGCCGGTTGGACGCTCCTAGAAGCAGCTGCTGGCGCAGTTATTGATGTGAGAGGGTTATTAGGGACTAACACCTCTGAAAGATGAAAGAGGGAAGAAATGGGACTGGGCAGGGCAACCCTTCAGACCACGATGCAGCTGCAGACAGGTGTCAGCCGCCGAGCAGCAGGCGTCCCCACACGGGGCAGAAGTGTCCCCTTCCACATATCTGCGGTGCCCAGTCACTGTTTGGGGCAGCCCTGGAGGAATGCAACCTCTTCCAGAAGCCAAGGTAGTGTCTGAAGTTGCTTCAAGCTGGAGGATTGCAGCCCATGGCACACTTGCTGCCACCCGGCAAGTCCTATCTTGCTTTCCCAAGACCACCACTCTCCACCCTTTGCTCCCTGGGTGTCTTTGTATGTCGCCAGGAGCTGCGAGGCTAGGAGACCATTGGGCAGCTGGTACCCTCTACTGACTCTTGAGACAGTGACCCCTCTTATACCTGCCTGGATGCAGAGTTCGCAGAGAGCTGGAGGCAAATGTCACTGGTATATTACTTCATGGACCCCAGTACCACACCATCCCTTTAGTTCAGTTCAGTTCAGTCGCTCAGTCGTGTCCGACTCTTTGCGACCCCAGGAATCGCAGCACGCCAGGCCTCCCTGTCCATCCTCAACTCCCGGAGTTCACTCAGACTCACATCCATCGAGTCCATGATGCCATCCAGCCATCTCATCCTCTGTCGTCCCCTTCTCCTCCTGCCCCCAATCCTTCCCAGCATCAGAGTCTTTTCCAATGAATCAGCTCTTCGCATGAGGTGGCCAAAGTACTGGAATTTCAGCTTCAGCATCATTCCTTCCAAAGAACACCCAGGACTGATCTCCTTCAGAATGGACTGGTTGGATCTCATTGCAGTCCAAGGGACTCTCAAGAGTCTTCTCCAACACCACAGTTCAAAAGCATCAATTCTTCGGCACTCAGCTTTCTTCAGAGTCCAACTCTCACATCCATACATGACCACAGGAAAACCATAGCCTTGACTAGACGGACCTTTGTTGGCAAAGTAATGTCTCCGCTTTTGAATATGCTATCTAGGTTGGTCATAACTTTTCTTCCAAGGAGTAAGCGTCTTTTAATTTCATGGCTGCAGTCACCATCTGCAGTGATTTTGGAGCCCCCCAAAATAAAGTCTGACACTGTTTCCACCATCCCCTTGGGAAACCAGAAATCCTGTAGAGCCCTGAGTTGCAGAGAAAGGAAGTGAAAATCTCCCAGTCAAATTGTTATGAAGGGCAGAGTGCTAGCTCAGGTCCTTTGAGGAACAGATGCCAGTATGGGATTGGACATGCAAGAGAGTTTGCAGAGGAGGAACCATGAGGATGGAGTGGGGTGAGCAGGGAGTGGGGAGAGAGCCTTAGTTTTCCGCAAGCCTGCCACCTGTGATGGAGAGAGAAGCACAGAGGGCTGGGAAGGAAGAGTCTGAGACTGCAGCACAATCCCACCTGAGATCTGGCCAGCCAATGGAGAGTCCTCAGACTGAAGTCATCCATTAGAAATGTCCAGTGGAAGACAAAGCAGGGGGAGGCAGGATTGAGGAAGAAAAGCATTTGGACAGTGATGGAAGTGTGACACTTATGAAGAAGAATGGGAAGGAAGCTGAATTGGGCAGGGAGGGGCTTCATGGGCAGCACGAACTTGAGAAAGTCTTGGGCGACCCAGAAAGGACCCCAGAGCAAAGACAGCTAGCTAGGGGAGCTCTTCACAGGCAGACATGCCCAGGATCCAGAGCCAGGGAAGGGCTTGGTCTCAGCTGCAAACCTGGAGTTGACCTTGAGGTGTGAACAACTAGGCTGCCCACTCACTGCATCCTCAGGCTAAAGGGTATGTTCTTTCTTGACGGGAGATTGAAGCAACCTGTCTCCACCACTGCTGCACCAAACAGCATTCTACAGTCAGTTATTGCCGACACGAAGTTAAATGTCTGCTTATTTTCTTTAAGATGAATGAAATAATGTCGAACATTTTTAGTGCCCACTTAACAAGTGTTTATATTGCTTAAGAGTTGACTCCAAAATGAAATCAAAAGTATGATCATTTTTAAGATTCTTGGTACACAGGGCTCATTTTTTTCTGCAACATCTGAATCATTTTGTGCTTCACTCAGCAATATAAGCTTGGCTCCTCGAAACAGGTCTACTTAGGGCCATCTAGTTAAGTAGAAAAAAAAATTCATCTTGATAGTTATTTATTACAACTTGAATGAGGTCCTTGAATATGATGGAGGCTGGACATTTTTTTCTAGATGCTCTTAAACCAGTGGTCATTTATAAACATTTGCTAATCTTCTTCTTCTCAGAGGAGGGTGTCAGCACAGGATTAACCTGGCCAGACAGTCACTAGGGCACTGTCCGATAAGAAGAACTGGGAGGGAGGTGGGAGAGCTGGAGAACACGATGGTTTGACCCTACGTGAAGGAGAGGGGGAAGGAAGGAAGGCATCAGGGAGGCGTGCTCCGCTGCAGTGTGTTCCAGGAGAGTACGAGGGCCAACATTGTCTCTCAGAGGAGCCCCACAAACCCCCAGAGATACTAACCTGCCTTAGTGGCCCTGCTGCCCTGCAGCCTGCCTGGGAGCAGTGTGGCCTCAGTATGACCGCTATGATGGATTTCAGAGCCAGCTCTGGTCAATTACACCCGCCATGGTTGGAGATCTGAGAGATGCGTTTCCATGATCACCATGAAACTCTTCCTGCACTTTACCTACCGTAGATTATTGTTCAGTCGCTAAGTCGTGTCTGACTCTACGACCTCATGGACTGCAGCATGTCAGGCTTCCCTGTCCTCCACCATCTCCCAGAGTTTGCTCAAACTCTTATTCACCGAGTCGGTGATGCCATCAAACCATGTTATACTCTGTCACCTCCTTCTCCTCCTGCCCTCAAGCTTTCTCAGTGTTAGGTTCTTTTCTAATGAGTCGGCTCTTCACATCAGGCGGCCAGTGTTCGGGGTATTTCGTTATTTACATGAGACTTTAATGTAGTTACTAGCTAGTTGCTTGTCAACACTGTCAAAGATATAACTGTCAATTTAGCATTTTATTTTCAGATTTTTATATAAGCATTTTTATGTATAAAAATCAAATGTATCTACTTTTTTCCTTTTTTACTGGAGAAGGGAAAGGCTACCCACTCCAGTATTCCGGCCTGGAGAATTCCATGGACCGTATAGCTCATGGGGTTGCAAAGAGTCAGACACAGCTGAGCAAAATTCACTTCACTTTCCTTTTTTTACATTTCAAGCTCAAGAAATAAGGATGTCTTTGAGTTTTCATATTTAACTTTTGAATCATTCTAGAATTTATTTTTTAATTTATTTATTTTTAATTGGAGGATAATCGCT
This sequence comes from Ovis aries, assembly GCF_016772045.2. Classification (NCBI taxonomy): domain Eukaryota; kingdom Metazoa; phylum Chordata; class Mammalia; order Artiodactyla; family Bovidae; genus Ovis; species Ovis aries. The sequence goes on along the minus strand of NC_056054.1, from coordinate 5,914,771 downwards.
TTACAATACTTTGTTGGTTCCTGCCATATATCAACATGAATTTATTTTAACATGGGGTTTGAAGTATAAATTTTTTCAAAATTCCAAATCACTGATTTCGCCAGGTAATTTTTGAACAACTCTTTCCTTATCTATTGATTCAAAACGCCGCTGTTACGATGGATCATATTCCTGTATCTCCTGGATATAAATTGGGTACCCATAGCTATCATTTTCCCAACACTACAGTTAATGTTGTTGTTTAGTCACTAAATTGTGTCCAGTTCTTTTGCAATGCCATGGACATTGGAGCCTGCCAGGCTCCTCTGTCCATGGGGTTTCCCAGGGCAAGAGTACTGGAATGGCTTGCCATTTCCCCCTCCAAGGGATCTTCCCAACCTAGGCACTGAGCCCACATCTCTTGCGTTTCCTGCATTGGCAGTCTGGTTCTTCACCACTAACGCCACCTGTTAGATGGGTTTAGACCACTGACATGTTGAGCTACATGTCGTGTCTTTGTTTTCTGGAGCTGCTATAACTAACCCTCAAAATCCAGGGGTTTAAAACAAACAGACAAAATTCATTCTCTCACAGAGCTGGAGGCCAGAATTCTGAAATCAGGTGTTGGCAGGGCCGTGATCCCTCTGAAGGCTCCAGGGGAAAGTCTAAACTCTATTCTAGGACTTTTTCATAGTTTCTGATGTCACCTGCCATCCTTGGCATTGCTGGTCAGTGGACATGTGACTCCCATCTCTGCCTCCATCATCAACATGTGATTTCCCTGTGTTCCTCTCTGCCTCTTTTCACAAGGACCCAGCCCTTGGATCAAAGGTCCAGCCTACTCCACGGTGACCTCTTAGCTAACTCCATCTTCTCTCTAGGTGAGATGAGAGGAGGGGGTGCCCACAGAGGATGCTCAGCCCCACCGGGCATTTGCCTCTCCTCTCTTCAGTGCCTGTAGAGTCTTCCACTGTGTTCCTGCCTCTCTGTGCTCAGCACACTGGGCTCGGGCTCATCTTGCCTTCTGGGGCTCCTGGCAAGCAGGTCTGCTCAGCAGAGCCAAACAACCCCTGTGTCCTTGTCCTGAGAGGCAATGGAGAGCTGAGGGCATCAGAAGCTGCACTGTGGCCCCAGATTCTAGCTCAGGGCTCCAGTCCAGTTTTTCCAGTACAAAAGCTGACTCATTATATCCGGATGTCCAAACTCTATGTCTGACTTTCAACTACTTGGGAATTCATGTGCGTGTGTGCCCTGTTGCTCACTTGTGTCTGACTCTTTGTGACCCCATGGACTGTAGCCTACCAGGCTCTTCTGTCCATGGAATTTTCCAGGCAAGAATACTGGAGTGGGTTGCCATTTCCTCCCCCAGGGGATCTTCTCAACCCAAGGATAGAACCCACGTCTCTTATTTCTCCTGCTCTGATAGGTGGTTTCCTTACCACTGAGCCACCTGGAAAGCTCATGGTAATTTGGGAGTGAGATAAACTGGAGAGATGGCTGGAATGAACTGGTCCTGCATTTGGGGGTGGGGATTAATAGCTGGAGAGACAGAAACTCTGCGCTGGGAGAGGGCAGCTCCATACAGCCTAGGGAGCTCTGTGTGCAGAGGGCAGAGCTGGGCTGTGAGTAACCAGCAAGGATTGTTTATGATGCTTGCCTGGATCTCTGCGGTCACCTTGACCTGAATTCACTGGAGCCTGGCTGGGTCACAGCAGGCACTAGAAAGAGTGCTTGGGGCCCCAGCCAGGCAGAGCTGCCAGTGTGGACTGTGCAGGCAACAGTGGGCAGGTGCTTTTAGTGGCTTTCTCCAATCTCCTAGCCAGCTCAGTGTTTACACTGAGAGAATTTTGGTATCTTCCTCTCCATCTTCTCTGACCTTCATCTAAAATCAAAGCAGTTTTATCCAGTAGTTGTGTGATTGCTCCACATTCACTCTGATACAGAAATGTGCTCATTTTGATTCTGAATTTTGGAAATTAGAGATGGCTTTACCCAAAAAGCACAGGGGCCCTTTTTAACAAATAATTGGAGTTGCATAAAGACCCATATGGGAGAAGGAAGCAGAAGTAAAGTTGGGTGACATTAATATAAATCTAAAGGGCAAAATAAACCTCCCATGAGACTTGTATCCAGAACATCTGAGTGTGGGAAGAGATGACATGGGCACTCTTGAGACCTAAACCAGCAGCAGGAACCGTTTCAGGAGGCGATGGGACAGAAGAGGGAGAGACAAGTCCAGACCCAGCCCACTTCCACCCTGGCCTCAAGTCTGCTGAGTCAGTGCTGAGCACAGCTAGCTCTGGGGGAGAGCAGACAGCAGACTCACTGGCCCCAGCAGGCCACAGGGGCCCTGCAAAGGAGCTGCTCTTTAGGACTCTGGAGGACAACCTTCCTGCAGAAGCAGATGCTGAGACCTCTGGGAGTTAGACTTCACTGGGCAGAGCAATTCCCCAGCAAGAGCCAGTGGTAGCAGCCATGGTACCAAGACACTATCACTGAACGCCCCACCACTGAGGCAGCACCCAGGCTTCCCAGGGGGCTCAGTGGGAAAGGATCCGCCCACAACGCAGGAGACACAGGAGATGCGGGTTCCACCCCTGGATCAGGGAGCTGCCCTGAAGGAGGAAGTGGCAACCCATGTAGACTGGTAGGCTACAGTCCACGGGGCCACAGAGAGTCAGACACGACTTAACAACAACAAAGGCAAACGCAAGGGCTAGAAGCACAGGCTTAAAGAGAAGCAGAGATTGAAAATCTTCCTGCACTCAGAATGTGCAGAAAGGAACCCAATCCAAGACCTGATGTCATCAATAAACTCCCTAAATTTCACAAGAAAAGGGGTATCTCAAGATATCACTCCTTGTTAGAGGAGACACAGGTGTTTGGCTCTTTGACTTTGTATCAGACAGCTACAATAATGCTGGTTAACAAATAAGTCCAGAACCTCAATTCTTATTTCTTGTCCATAGGTCCATAGGTTCACGTGCAGGCACCCTTGCTGGGCTTGGTTCAGGTCTGCCCAATGCACTTCCTCACTCTTCAGAACAGTGACTGACGAGGCATGTCCCTTTTCTGGCAGAAGCACGAGAAGCTGGACAGTGCTGGCACTCTGGAGACCTCTATTAGCATCTCATTTGCTGGCATTCCATTGGTCAACAAAAGCAAGTCCTGAGACAAAGCTCTAAATCAGCAGGGGATATAGATTATCCTCCAAGTATTCCATGAGAAGCACTGCAAAGTCACATGGAAAGTCTGGGCGTGGAATCTATTAGAGGGCAGGTAAAGGACCAGACCCACACGCCAACTTACCATGCTGCTTATGGTTATGAACGCATGACACAGATTCTCCAGCAAGAGCAAAATCAAGAATCGTTCCTTTCACATTCCCTCTGTCTGCCTTCTTTCTTTCAGGTGCACACATCTCTAGATGGCCTTTGGAGACGTTGCTGGCTCTGCATTTTCAGAGTATCTCAATGCCGTCTCAGTTCCGTCTTCTGATCACATCGCAAAGCCTCTGGTGAGCTGTATAGTACATCTTGCTGGACATAATTTAAGACAGTTATTGGAACAGAGAGTATATTTTCAGCCTCAGGCACAATATATCATGAGGCAAATGTGATTAATGTACTGTTCTGTGACATTTCAGAACCATTCCGGGGAAGGGCTGAACTGCTCACTGGTGCTTACTGGGTCCCTGGAGGACATAGGCAGGAGCTGTGGTTGAGATCAGGGAGGGGCCTCCTGAAGATAAGACAGCGTGATAGACCATAAAGAAAGCTGAGTGCTGAAGAACTGATGCTTTTGAACTGTGGTGTTAGAGAAGACTGCAAGGAGATCAAACCAGTCCATCCTAAAGGAAATCAGTCCTGATTATTCGTTGGAAGGACTGATGCTGAAGCTGAAACTCCAATACTTTGGCCACCTGATGTGAATAACTGACTCATTGGAAAAGACCCTGATGCTGGGAAAGATTGAAGGCAGGAGAAGGGAATGACAGAGGATGAGATGGTTGGATGGCATCAGCGACTCAATGGACATGAGTTTGGGTAAACTCCAGAAGTTGGTGATGGACAGGGAGGCCTGGAGTGCTGCAGTCCAGGGGGTTGCAAAGAGTCGGACACGACAGAGTGACTGAACTGAACTGAACTGATAGACTAGGCTCTTCTCCCCGCAAGGGTCCAGGACCAGGCCCTGACAGACCACAGCCTGACGGCGCAGTGCAGGGGCTGAGAGCACAAACCTCGGGGCGAACGCTCATCCTTCACCCCTCACACCTACACGGAGGGGAGAGGTAGTGGTCAGTGAGGGCATGGTTACGCGGCTGTCACACGCGAAACCTCAGGGGCCTGAAACAACGAGCATTTGTATCTGGCTCACTCCACGTGACCTTCAGGGGTTGCCAAGGCTGCTCTGTTGCACCTTGCCCTTACTCAGGGGCCCACGAGGATGGAGGGAGCTCCACTGGGTAAGATGTTGTCAGTCACCTGGCGATTCAGTCACTCTTTCTAAAAGCATGCTTTATTTATTTATTTGGCCACATCAGGTCTTCACTGTGGCATGCAGGATCCTTCTTTGTGGTGTGTGGGCTTGGCTGCCTTGCAGCGTGTGGGATCTTAGTTTTCCGACTAGGGATCGAACCTGCATCCCCTGCATTACAAGGTGGGTTCTCAACCCCTGGACTAGAAGGGAAGTCCCTCATTCACTCTTTTTAAACATTTTAATTTGTTTTTATTTATTATTTATTAAATATTCTTAAATATTTATTATTTTATTTACTTCTTTTAAAAAAATTCTGTTTTATTTAAGGATCATTTATTTAGGGCTTCCCTGGCGGCTCAGACTGTAAAGCATTTGTCTGCAAAGCGGGAGACCTGGGTTTGATCCCCTGGAGAAGGCAATGGCACCCCACTCCAGTACTCTTGCCTGGAAAATCCTATGGACTGGGGAGCCTGGTGGGCTACAGTCCCTGGGGTCGAAAAGAGTTGGACATGACTGAGCAACTTCACTTCCACTTTTTCATAATTTATTTAACTATACACAATGTGTTAATTTCTGCTGTACAGCAAACTAATTCAGTTATATGTTCTTTTCCATTATGGTTTATCATGGAACATTGAGTAGAATTTTCTGTGGTATACAGTAGGACCTTGTTTACCCATTTTTATATAATAGCTTGCATCTGCTTTATCCCAAACTCCCAATTCATTCTTCCCCTATCCCCATTCCCCCTCTAGCAACCGTAAGTCTGTGGTCTATGTCCGTGATTCTGTTTCGTAGATTGGTTCATTTACGTCGTATTCTAGATTCCGCATACGTGTGATGCCGATGCTATTTGTCTTTCTCTGGTCTGACTCACCCGTCTAGTGTGGTCATCTCCAGGTTCGTCCATGTTGCTGCAGGTGGCGTTGTTTCTTCCGATGGCTGAGTAGTGCTCCACTGTATGTATACGCCTCACCTTCTTTACCCCTTCGCCTGCTGATAGACGCTTAGGTTGTTTCTGTGTCTTGACTACGTGAGTAGTGCTGCCAGTGATTCATGCGCTCCTAGAAGCTTCCCCCAGAACTCATGCCCAACCCACCCATGCCTCCCTTTCCTAAGCTAGTCACCTGGCCACATGGACCCATGCCTCCCTTTCCTAAGCTAGTCACCTGGCCACATGGACCCATGCCTCCCTTTCCTAAGCTAGTCACCTGGTCACTGATCTTGCACACTTCACCTGGTCACTGATCTTGCCCACTCTGGGGAAGTGCAAGCCTAGTACATGCTCAGGGGGAGAATGGTGGGACTAGCGCCGCTGACCAGGGTGGGAAGGAACTCCCAGTTCTGTCCCAGGGAAGAGACAGTCCGGGAGAACCTCTGCTGACCTCCTTCATCTGCATTCGCTCCCATCTCCCGAGACTTCTCTGGTTGGACTGGCGAGCGGAACAATCCAGCGGTCGCTCAGAGGCGGCTCCCTCTGCTGCAGTAAGCGTACTGGGTCAAGTGCAGGTCAGGACGCCCCTCTGTCCCCAGGCAGGGGACGCAGTGTCCACGTGACAGAGTCCCCCTGCTCTGCGGATCTCAAAACTCCTCCATACGAGCCAGCACCAGGGCTGTCTTGGGAAGGAAGCTTATGAGAAGTCATACTGTGGGGACATAAATTCAAATTAAACTTTTCAGTATGTCTACCTCTTAAACAAGCAAACATCCCTTTCACCGGTTTTAAAACTCCATCTCTGTGGTACTTGTATCTCATTTCTCAGTATTTCTTAATTCATAGGGGACTTAGGGCTGATGATGAAACCCAAACAAGCCCCTCTTCAATCTTCTGGGTTTTATATTTCATTTCAGTAAACTTTTCATCGAAGTTTCATTATAAGATACTTCACATACAGAAAGATGCACAAATCATAAGTAAACTGATGCATGTATTTTCATAAACACACATGTAACCGACGTGTAGGTCATCGGCAGAACACGCCTTAGATCGAGAAACAGGAAGTTCCCAGCACCTCAAAACCCCCCCTTATGTCCACTTGCTTTAACTAGTCCCCTCTGCCTACGATTCTGACTTTGAACCTCATAGATTAGCTTTGCCGGCTTTCAAACTTCACATAAACAGGATCCCAGCTTCTTCATCCACACTGCTGTCGTGAGTGGCTTTGATTTGTCCCTTTCCATTGCTGTACGAGGCTCCACTGCGTGTGTCTCTTCATGAGCTTTTGGGGTGGTTCTCGTCTGTCACTGCGATGAATGCTGCTTCTGTGAACAGTCCGGTACGCATGCCTTTGGTGAATATTCATGTCCATTTCTCTTGTATCTACCTGAGAGTGAAGTTTCTGGGGAATAGGGTATGAACAGGCGTGTGTATATTTTGTCTCCAAAATGGTTGTGTCCATTCACACTCCCATGGGCAGTGTATGAGAAGTGTGACATCTTCACTAATGCTTGGTCTTACCGTATAGTTAGTTTCAGCCATTCTGGTGGGAGCGTAGCAGCATCTCCTTGCAGTTTTATGTTGCATTTCCCTGACAACTGGTAAGACTGACTGGTATATGCTTTGGTCGTTTGAACAGCCTCTTTTGTGAAATACTTGGTCATGTCTTTTGCCTGCTTTCTGCTGGATTTTCTTGTTTTCCTATCAACATGTGGAAAAGGAAAGTGAAGTCACTCAGTCATATCTGACTCTTTGCAACTCCATGGACTGTAGCCCACCAGCCTCCTCCGTCCATGGAAATTTCCAGGCAAGAGTACTGGAGTGGGTTGCCATTTCCTTCTCCAGGGGATGTTCCCAACCCAGGGATTGAACCCATGTCTCCCACACTGCAGGCAGACGCTTTAGCACCTGAGCCCCCAGGGAAGCCCTCATCAAGCCACATGTGAGAGCTTTATATTTTCCACATATGAGTCCTTGGTCAGATATATTTATCTTGAAAACACTTCTCCCATTCCTTGGCTTGTCTTTTCCTTATCATCCTGTCTTTTCCCATTTTTGCTAATACTAACTCAGAGCTCTCTCCTCACTGCATGGGAACGACTACTTCCCACATCCATGCCTCAGATGGAGTTTGATATTCCGGTCCTAACTTTTCATGCCATGATCCAGAACCTACAGACTGGTTTATAGACAGAGGCTCAGCACACACCCTCCCCACTGTGTAAATTAATGCCCACAGTCCACTAAAGTGTGTGACTTCTGAAACAGGACCCTAACGGGTGATAGACTTTTACTCAGAGCTATCAGCCATGATTCATATCCATCTGTCGTAAATCATCTGTCTTTAAAGACACATCCACTGAAATGACCTCTGTTTCAATCATGAGAGTCCATGAATCAATCCAGGTCAAGGGAAAGAAGACAAAGCTTACAACATTTCCCCTTATATTGGATTGTTTTTTCATTGTTTTGAGACACATTTTGGCTCTAGGAGAAAGGGCCAAAGGGACGAAATAATTTCTCCTTTTTAAATGTGAAGGAAGAGTCACAGAGACTGTGAATGTGAGGTGGACATTTGAAGATGAGCATTTTTTTTAAATAATTAACTAACTTTCGGCCATGCGGCATCTTCATCGTGAGCACTTTTCTGGTTGCAGAGAACAGGGCTGCTCCCGGCTGTGCTGCAGGGGCCTCTCACTGCCGTGATTCCTCTTGTTGCGGAACACAGGCTCTAGGCTCACTGGCTGCAGTAGCTGTGACGCGCAGGCTTAGAGACAGGTGCAATCTTCCCGATCCAGGGATCGAACCCGTGTCCCCTGCACGGGCAGGCGGACTCATCCACTGCCCCACCAGGGACATCCGATCACTTGCTTTTTTTCACATTGAGGATGAGACAGGGAGCGATTCTGGTGTCTTTTCAGTGAGGATCTGCCCAGGTGTGATGCACACTGAGAAGGCAGTGATCAGCAGGAACACACAGCATCTGATAGGACCCGAGACGAAGGTGAGTGGACACACGGCCCTTGGGGGCCACGGCAGGTGCACTCAGGGGCTGTCAGCAGAGACCCCATTACGCATATCCTGGAGCTTCTGTCCCAGGACGTTTCAGGAAACCAGAGATGGCGCATACAGGGTCTACAAGACTCTCTTGCCTGGGAATTCCGTTTGAAGGGGTTTGATGCCAAACAGATGTGACATCTTGGCTTTGGAAAACTTCTGAGGCTCCTCCTTCCTTCCCAGGAAGCTGGTGGTGGCCTGCCGGGACCATGGGTGGACAGCCACTCCTCCCCACCCGGGGAGCTTCCTTGGGGAGCAGACCAAGGATGCATTAAAAACACGTGGTTGCCGACCAAACCCTGCCTGGTATAAAGCAAAAAGCGGACTGGCGATCCCCAGGCAGTGGTTCTCGACGTCCATACGTGCTTTTCTGGAAGAGGGATTTTCACTTCCTGTCAAAACTCAGAGTAAATAAATACACTCATTACGTGGCCAAATGTGAGAACACTTCTTTCCAAGTATTCTCAGAGCAAGTCAGTGAGTCCTGGGTGGTAAATGCCTCTTCGGCTCCATGCAGCTCAGGCCTCTCTCTGCCCCTCTGAGCAGCCAGCCAGGAGTGATGTGGGTTTTCCCTGGACTGGAAGCAAGAACTGAGCCAGTGTGTTGGTGGTCCCAGGACCCCTGCGAACCTCTAAGAGTGGAAACCTACAACTCTTCCTTGGGTTTGGGGATGCTACCATGAAAATGAAGAGAGAGCAGGAAGTTTCCAGGTAATTTGCTACGGGGTTTTCTCAGGGGTCCCCCCTCAGATACACAGCAGGGGTCACAGATGAGCTGCAAAGCTCTGTAGCCATCACTGGTCAAACCACAGACATGGTCCTTGGATGCTGGTTCATGTTCTAATCACTCCAGCCCGACCTATCTGATAGTCACCCAGCCCAGGTGCACAGTCTTCACTGTCACCAGCCTGGAGTTGGGTGAGTCTGCGCCCCCCAGAACTGGGGGCCTCCAGAGGTCAGAGGAGCCAAGCTGTCAGCGTCCTGCCAGCTCACACCCCCTCCCCCAGACCCAGCCTTTCCATGCTTCTGGCTCCCGGGGTTCCCACCCAAAACACTTACTAGACATCCTTCCAGAATGATAGGCTGTTTAATCCAGATACAACTGTAAATGGACAACGGATTGCTTTTTTATTAATATATAGAATTTCCCAGCGCCCAAAGATTCTACCATGAGGTTCCAATTTGCATTTACTAGAGTAAGAAAATAAGGAAACTAGGTTTCCTTTGTATATTTGGCACTCGATGGGAGCTGGGTAGCAGGGGAAAAATGATGCTCTTGTCTAATTTAATAAACGTCTTTTGATCCAATCATCTCGGCAGCCTTCTGAATCAGCTGGCCTCTGTCATGTCGCTCGGAGCTCAGAAGGCTCCTGGCTGCCCCGGCTCTGGGGAGAAGGGGGCGTAAAGCATGCTTGGTCTTGGAGGAAGGGCAGCCCTGGCCTGCCGTCCTCTGGGGCGTTGCCTGGGGCCCTGGGTGTGGTTGGCCCGCCCTTGTCTCTTGATGTTCTGCCACCGAGACTCCAGGGGCGCGACCAGTGGCTCCTTCTCAGCCTGCTCACCGCCCAGCGGCTCTCTACTGACCAGGGGCCCCACCCCAGCCCTTCCTGGTGTCTGTCCTGGGGGCTGAAGCCCTTAGCCCACGTGTTTGGCCCCTTAGTTCAGTTCAGTCGCTCAGTCATGGGCTGAGCCCCATGGACTGCAGCACGCCTGGCTTCCCTGTCCATCACCAACCCCTGGAGCTTGCTCACACTCCCGTATCTACCTGCCTTGTTGCTGTTGATTAGTCACTAATTCGTGTCTCACTCTTTGCGACCCCATGAAATGTAGCCCACCAGGCTCTCCTCTTTCCTGGGGAATTTCCAGGCAAGAACACTGGAGTGGGTTGCCATTTCTTCCTCCAGCGGATCTTCCCCACCCAGGGATCGAACCTGGGTCACCCATATTGGCAGGTGGATTCTTCACCGCTCAGCCAGCTTCCCTGATATCTGCCTGCCTAGGGGGTCATTTCACCCCATTGGCCCCCTTCTCTGGGAATCCTCCCAGGCAAACTTCAGTGAAGTCTAAGTATCCCCTGCGAGTATGAACAGAAATTTCTAGTTGCCTTCCCACCAAGGCGAGGTCCAGGGAATTATGGGAGGGCCAGTCTGGAGTACGTCCCTTCCTGACCCTGGGTTCCCTCCCCAAGGCCTTAAGGGCATGAAACATAAAAGCGCCTCTGGCCTTCACTCTATCCTCTCTCTCTGTTAACACACATCCCCTACACTCCTGGGACCCCAGCCTCAACAGCCACCCATATCTGACTATCAACCACCTTATGGGGCCAGTCACGGCAGCAGGAGGCTCTGCGGGGGTCAAGTGTCTCAGCGCTTTCACCTTTGTGGTGGCTCAAAACTGTCGAGTGTTAAAATTTCAGGAGGCTGGTTGTTACAAACAGGCGTAATTAAAACTGAACTTATATACACTCACAATTAGATAAATTTGGTTAAAACAAAAGGAATGAAAACTTAAAACTCATGATCCTCTGAATATTTTACTATGATCTATACCCTTGAGATTATTCCATATTGCTGGTTTAACTTTCTTTTTTATTTAAAAATAAAATTTCTTCCAACAGTGATGGTGTTTGGTTCATTATACAACAAAGAACTGATGCTTTTGAGCTGTGGTGTTGGAGAAGACTCTTGAGAGTTGCTTGGACTGCAAGGAGATCAAACCAGTCAGTCTTAAAGGAAATCAGTCCTGAATATTCATTGGAAGCTGAAGCTGAAACTCCAGTACTTTGGCCACCTGATGGGAAGAACTGACTCACTGGAAAAGACCCTGATGCTGGGAAAGATCGAAGGCAGGAGAAGAAGGGGACGACAGAGAATGATATGGTTGTATGGCATCACTGACGCAATGGACATGAGTTTGAGTAGGCTCCAGGAGTTGGTGATGGACAGGGAAACCTGGCGTGCTGCAGTTTATGGGGTTGCAAAGAACTGGACACGACTGAGTGACTTTTCAGCCTCATACATTTATTTAAAAGATAATATATTTTTCATCTCTTATAAATAGAAAATTACCCCTCTCTAAAATTTTTCTATGTTCAGTGAAATTAATCACAAGGCAAAAATTTTCTTTTGGGTTGTAATAACAATGACTTTTGATATTTTAAATGTTTATCCTATGTCCTGGTTTCTTGTTACTTTCTGCTCACCTCATTCTTAAAGCTCATATATCTCATTGCTATAGTTTAGACATATTGAAGAGTTGCTTGTTTTTAATCATAAATATCATCAAACATCTCCAAACTATGTCTACGATGATCCTGTATATCCATCAGCTCTATTCAAATATTATCAAGAAATTGCCACGTCATTTACCTGTCTTTCTTCCTTCTTTCTGGAATGTTTTTAACTGAATTCCAGACAACAGATCACATCTCTTTTATCCTCTTCAGTGTGCATTTCCTTAAAAGCAAGGTCATTTTCTTACATAATCGTAATTCAGCACTCTTAACTCCTAACGTAACTAATACAGCAATTTCTTGATAGAATCCGATATCGTTTCGTATTCCAATGGCCGGGATTGCCTCAAAACGAAAAGCTTGACTTTAAAAATCAATCCTCCTTGGCCTGTTTCAATAGAGTGGGGTCTGTGAGATGCTGAGCCAGGGTGAGAGAAGACAGGAGATGGACCGCCGCCCCTCCTCCGACCTCCCTTCCCCTCGCCCCTCCCCCAACCCTCTCCCCCACCCCCCGCCAGAAGTTTCAGCTAATTCCCCTGTCCCATCGCTCTTCCTGCTGAGTAAATTGCAGGCCTGGAAGAATAGCTCTAAGTACTCACACGGACAGTCTGGAGGGTGAATATTTGATTTCTCAGCCCCATTTATTACAGCTCCCATTAAGCCTCCACTCGCACAGCTGCCCCGCAGCCCCGGTGGAAACCCCGCGTGTGCAAGCCCAGCCACTTAGGCTGGAGATGAGAAAGGATGGCTTGTTTTTTCAAGTGCATTTTATATCCACTTCAAAAATGTCTGAAGCTAGGAGGACACTTTCATTTTGTAAAAGGTTAGGAATAAAGAACTTAGGCAGCGTCGGCCTATTTCGAAGGAGCAGACGATTCCGCAGATCAAAGGGCAGACCATGGAAACTGTAGTCACGGGTTTGGTGTTTTCCCCTGGAGATCAGAGAAGCCCGAGTGCAGAGGAAGGTGAACACACATCTGAAAACATCCCGATTAAGGGCTGACAGCGCTCCGGTGCAGCGGAGACAAGAATCCGGTCCCTCGGACCACGCCCGGCCTCCTTTGAAGATTCAGCTGCCCCCGAAACAGCTGTAGGGTAACATCCAGAGATTTGGGGCGGGGCCTCGGGCTTTTTAGATGCACTGCTTTTTAGACGGACTGGACAGGCTCCAGGTGAGAACTAACTGCTGAAACCAACGCCAAGGCAGACCAGGCTCCAGACCGGGAGCTGAGAATTCAAGATCTATTCTAGGCTCTGCCCCGTCCCCATTTGGGTCTAAAACATGCCAACCTGCCTCTTTCTGCAGCACAGACACCACTGAGCAACTTCCCTTTCACTTTTCACTTGCATGCATTGGAGCAGGAAATGGCAACCCACTCCAGTGTTCTTGCCTGGAGAATCTCAGGGACGGGGGAGCCTGGTGGGCTGCCGTCTATGGGGTCGCGCAGAGTCGGACACTACCGAAGCGACTTAGCAGCAGCAGCAGCAGCAGCAGCAGCAGCAGCACATTCTTTGACTCTGCTTCCCATCTGTGCTTCTGTTTGTTATGACGCAGGTGTAACCTCATCATCTCTGCAGAAAGCAGGAACCATTTGACCACAGTGATAACTTTTTCTACAGGAAAAAAATGTTTCATCATCCAGATCACTGAGATTCCTCTCTCTCTTTCCCTGCATCTCTGCCTAACTTGGGCAGACTTGATGGTATAGAGAACGAATATGCTCTTCTTGAGCAAATCACAGAATTTCTTCAGACTCTGCTTTCTGAGCAATAGAGATAGCAGCACCTACCTTTCAGATTGTTCCGGCACTTGAGACCTATAGTTCCTGGCTTCTTCATTGGTTTGTTCTCCCTCGTTTGACCAGTGATGCTGGTAGCTGAAGCTGAAGCTCCAATCCTTTGGCCACCTGATGCGAAGAGCTGACTCTTTGGAAAAGACCCTGATGCTGGGAAAGATTAAAGGCAAGAGGAGAAGGGGATGGCAGATGGTTGGATGGCATCACCGACTCAATGGACACGAGTTTGAGCAAGCTTCAGGAGATGGAGATGGACAGGGAAGCCTGGCATGCTGCAATCCACGCGGTCGCAAAGAATTGGACACGACTGAGCAACTGAACTGATTGACTGCTGGTAGCTCTTCATCCTACAAACCACCTCACGAATGATGTAGCCACCTCTCAGGTGGCCTACAGCCCTTCATCAGCCTGTCGCTACAGCAATGAGAAGCTGGGTCCCTTGGACTCCCTGCTGGCTCTGCAGTCCTGGAAGGGTCCTTCTCCATCCCCTCTCCTGCTTCACCAGCCTTGAAATACCAGGGCCTTTCCCAACATCTGCCTCATCTGACTTGTATGTCTCAAAGAACCTAGGTCTCAGATCTGCTCAGTGCCTAGTCCTCCTCACGTGGGACAAGTGGTTCCATCGGTAAGAACTGTCCTGCCTTGGATATCTCCTCCCAGAGGTTTAGGTAGTGCTGGGCCCACAAACTAAGCTGGGGGCAGTGGGCAGACGTCTCTGGGAGGCCGGAGTGAGGGTGGATCACAGTGTGGGGCTCACAGCTCTTCCCCCCACTCCCTGTCTGGCTCCCTGGGGTGCAGGATACCCCCTTGCCCCCGACACTGAATGGGCTTGGGCACGTGGCCTGCTGTGACTAGGGACACATGGGCAGAGAGGCATGGTAGCTTCATTTGTCCTTCCGTGCCCCTGCAGGACCCCCTGGAGGTCATTATCCGAAATCCTCACACTGCAGAGCTGTTCCCCTCTGTGCAGGTGGCAGATCCACAATCACTGGAGCCAAGGTCACCACACACCTTTGTTTCCCTCCACCCCCTCGGCCTGGGTAGACCTCACAACTGCACTCAAGAGCCACCCACTGCCCGGTTGGAGGACACTGAGCTTGGGACAGGAGCCCGAGGCCACCTCCCAAAGCCCTTCCCTTCCTTTGTACTCTCTGGAGCCGTGGGTGACCCACGGGTGACCCATGGGCCTTGGGTATGATGGTTATTCCAAAGCCCCAGGACATTTCATCACTGACTGCTTTCCTGTGGCAGTTGCTTAGGGTGAGGTTGCAAATCTCCCCACTGAGGAGGGAGGGCTGCTGATCTTTGTTCTACTTCCTCTTGTGATGCCTTTAACTTTTCCACATGGATTACAAGTCAGAGGGTTTTAGAAAGGTCTGTGCTTGGAGGTGAGTGGGCGAGGAGAGGATGGATTGTCTGGGGCATGAGAAGGGGGCATGAAGGGGCATGGCAGTTGGAATCTTGAGTGGACAGAGGGGGCAGGGGATGAGGGGGGAGGAGGTGAGTGGGTCAAAGGACCCATACGGCCTCTTCTCCAATTTTGTTGGAAAAGCCGTGGACAACCGATGAAAGAGGAACTGAAAACCACCCCTGAGTCTGTTCTAGAACTTCACTGCTTTTGTGTGCAAAATTTTGGTAATAATTGCCTGGAAGGATCTTGTGTTTAAGTTGGTACCCTTTCCCCAGTCGTGAGGGAGGACTCGGACGATGACGTCTCATCTCAGTCCCACCCGCCAGGGCCAGGAGGTCACCAGCAGGCAGCAGAGAGGTCCAGCACCAAGAAGCAGTTTATTCCCGATGAGCTGACCGGGCACTGGCTTAGGGACTTTGAGAAGCAAAGCCCTGTAACTGAGCTGACAGTTCAACAATGGGGATGCTCCCTGAAGAGGTTAGATTCGTTTGGATGATCTCTGGTCTTGTCCTCGCATGAGACCGTGAAGGAAATATAAGCCAGTTTTCCCACCACACTGCCAAGCTGTACCCAGGGGGAAAGACCCTCCCACCTCTGCCTTAGCCAAAATTTTTGTTGCTGCTAATTAAGTGACTAATGTGTAGATTTTGTGAAGGGGTGACTTTCGTTTTCAACATCTTCATGAAAGACGCGGTGGAGCACAGAACCGATCACTAGAATGACCTTCAGATTTTCCCTCTGATGCCCCCATCTCACCCCAACCGCTGCTTTATTAAAATAGTGTTTATTGTGTTTATTAAAACAGTCCACTTATCTTGAAGCTGATTTGGGAGTGGGACCCTGAAAAGCTTTTCAGTGTGCCCAGCAGAAGGGAAAGGGTGTTCACCTTCCAGCAAGAAGTCTTACATTGCAGAGTTATTATCTCGTGCGTCTTGCTTAATTCAGATGTAACTATAGCAACTGCTTAGAACTGGAGATAAGTGAGGAGTCATTCCCAGGAAAATGAACTTTGCCTTAGGCCATTTTAATTAAACCATAAATGTCTTTAGGAAAGAACAAGTTAGATGTTTTTAAAAGAAAAACCAGAGAGGAAGGGAACCACATCCTTTTTATATGTATGTGGATCTTCTTGACTTCTATTTTCCTTCCTAAGGCCATAAAACTAGGGAAACTATCCATGTGAAAGGAAAATACATTTAGAAAAATATGCAGTTAATAACAGTCGTTTTCAAAAACGCATTAAGTAAAGATGTAATATGTTTGTTCTTATTGTTATGGGTCAGCTCCAACCACGGCACAAATGGCATCTGCTGGAGAATGAAATATAATTCCTGGAAGTGCTGAGAGTAGCGGTGGTACTGACTCTCCCAGGCACAGGCCTGGCTGAGTCGTGGCCGAGTTCCGGAGGCCACCGCAGGATCCGATCCTTCAACACCACTTACTGGTTGCTTAAGCGTGGGCAAGTTTCCAAACTCTCAGAGCCTAGGTTTCCTCATCTATGATTTTTTTTTTTTTTTTGGTTGCATTGTTATACAACTCATTTTCTTGAGTTGTACAGCATTGTGACAATTAATGTATTATCAGTGAACCAGTGAAATTGCTGAGTCATGTCTGACTCTCTGCAATCCCATGGACTGTACCCCCCAGGCTCCTCCATCCATGGCATTTTCCAGGAAAGAGTACTGGAGTGGGTTACCATTTCCTTCTCCACATAGTACCAGCTTCGTAATATATATAATCATCTTTCCTGGTGGCTCAGGCGGTAAAGACTCTGCCTGCAATGCGGGAGACCTGGGTTCCTTCCCTAGGTTGGGAAGATCCCCTGGAGGAGGGCATGGCAACCCACTCTAGTATTCTTGCCAGGAAAACCCCACGGCGGGCTACAGTCCATGGGATCGCAAAGAGTCAGACACGACTGAGCAATTAAGCACACAGCATAGCACTAGCTTCAAGGTGGTCAAAATACAAAAACTTCCAGTTACAAGATAAATAACTTGAGGTTGTAAATGTGCAGCATGGTAACCATAGACAACAGCACCATATTGTATATTTGAAAGTCTCTAACAGAGTAGATCTTAAAAGTTCTCATCACAAGAAAAACATTTTGTAACTATGTGAGTGATTGATGTTATCTAAACTTATTGTAGTAATTGTTGCATTTTATACATATACCAAATCATTATGCTGTGGACCTTGGACTAATGCAACATTTTATGTCAGTTCAGTTCAGTTCAGTTCAGTCACTCAGTCCTGTCCAACTCTTTGTGACCTCATGGACTGCGGCATGCCAGGCCTGCCTGTCCATCACCAACTCACAGAGTTTACCCAAACTCATGTCCATCGAGTCGATGATGCCATCCAGCCATCTCATCCTCTGTCGTCACCTTCTCCTCCCGCCTTCAATCTTTCCCAGCATCAGGGTCTTTTCAAATGAGTCAGTTCTTTGCATCAGGTTGCCAAAGTATTGGCATTTCAGCTTCAACATCAGTCCTTTCAATGAATATTTAGGACTGATTTCCATTAGGATGGACTGGTTGGATCTCTTGCAGTCCAAGGGACTCTCAAGCGTCTTCTCCAACACCACAGTTTAAAAGCATCAGTTCTTCAGTGTTCAGCTTTCTTTATAGTCCAACTCTCACATCCATACATGACTACTGGAAAAACCATAGCCTTGACTAGACAGACCTTTGTTGACAAAGTAATGTCTCTGCTTTTTAGTATGCTGTCTAAGTTGGTCATAACTTTCCTTCCAAGGAGTAAGCGTCTTTTAATTTCATGGCTGCAGTCACCATCTGCAGTGATTTTGGAGCCCCCCAAAATAAAGCCGCCACTGTTTCTACTCTTTCCCCACCTATTTGCCACGAAGTGATGGGACCAGATGCCATGATCTTAGTGTTCTGAACGTTGAGCTTTAAGCCAACTTTTTCACTCTCCTCTTTTACTTTCATCAAGAGGGTCTTTAGTTCTTCTTCACTTTCTGCCATAAGGGTGGTGTCATCTGCATATCTGAGGTTATTGATGTTTCTCGCCCCAATCTTGATTCCAGCTTGTGCTCCTTCCAGCCCAGCGATTCTCATGATGTACTCTGTGTATAAGTTAAATAAGCAGGGTGACAATATACAGCCTTGACTTACTCCTTTCCCTATTTGGAACCAGTCTGTTGTTCCATGTCCACTTCTAACTGTTGCTTCCTGACCTGCATACAGATTTCTCAAGAGGCAGGTAAAGTAGACTGATAGTCCCATCTCTTTCAGAGTTTTCCACAGTTTTTGGTGATCCACACAGTCAAAGACTTTGGCATAGTCAATAAAGCAGAAATAGATGTTTTTCTGGAACTCTCTTGCTTTTTCGATGATCCAACAGATGTTGGCAATTTATGTCAATTATATCTCAACAAACTGGAAAAAATATAATATAAAAAAATAATAGTTACCAGCTTCATAAGGTTGTTGGTGAGATTAACTAGGACAATGAATGAAAATTATTTGGCATGGGATAGTCCATAAACACTAGCTATGATAATTATCAGTCATATCTTATTAATGAGGCAGAGAGTGATGGAAGGCTTAGGAATGAGTAGAAGTTTAGAGACAGGGCTCCTGAGAGTTCCTTTTCCAGAAACTAGCTAGGAAACCTTTTCCCCTTCCTAGGCCTCAGTCTCCTCACCTACAGTCTCAGGAGATTGGACTGCATGATGTTTAACGTTCTTCCAACTCCCAAATCTCCGTGCATCTAGTCCACCCTTTCCACCAGAGAGCTTTAAGGGCATGTTTCTTCGTGCACGCTCTGAAGAACCCAGGAAAGGGGTGTTAGTGCATCTCCACGTCTTCAGAGAGGATACTGGGGCTCATGATGGGGGAGCCTCAGGAATCTCATACCCTTTCACCCTCCTTTAAATTCAGAGGTCTGCTTAAAGGTCATTGATCAAAAGGAACACCTAAATCACCCAGCTAAAGTCATGCCCCAGAGTTCAGATTGGTTTCTGCATTCAGAGCTTATCATCTGCTCCTCAGCGGTTCACACTCCAGGAATCCAGGCCTCCTCCCGGCGTTTGCCTGTGTTAATCAGCCTGGAAGTGACACCCTGGACATGGACACTCTTCCCCTTGAGCTGTGTATGTATGGTGACTTTGCAAACATATTTACTAAGATTTTATATGAAGGAATTTGGTTCACTTCAGATTTTTTTTAAAAAATTCACAACACTATGTGCAAATGCACACAGCCCGCAGGCCCCCAGAATGTTACATTTCTTAGAATTACATGGGTAAATATATTGACTGGTACATTTATAATTTTATTCAGCGGATAATGCTATTAAAGGAAGAGGAGAAAAATCTATCTCTTGAAACTTATTTGTTTATTTAGATTTATTTTATTGAAGTATAGTTGATTTACAGTGCTTCCTTTAATAGAATTATCCACTGAATAAAATTATAAACTCAACAGTTTCTGGTGTACGGCAAAGTGATTCAGTTACACACACGCATAATAGTTTGTATCTGCTAATCCTGAACTCCCATCCCAGCCCTCCCTCAGCCTTCCACCCTGCAACCGCAAGTCTGGCCTCTGCCTGTGATCCGTTTCTGTTTTGTAGATGAGTTCACGCGTGTCAAGCTTAAGATTGCACACATGAGTGATGGCACATGGTGTTTGTCTTTATCTGACTTACCTCAGTTGGTACAATAATCTCTAGGTCCATCCCTGTTGCTGCAGATGGCATTATTGCATTCTTTTTTATGGCTGAAGAGTATCCCATTTCAGTCTGTATACACCAGGCATTCTTTATCCGTTCATCTGTCAATGGATATCTAGGTTGCTTTCATTGTGAGCAGTGCTGCTGTGAACAAATAGGTGTGCATGTATCTTTTTCAAATTACAGTTTTGTCCAGATACATACCCAGGAGTGGGCTTGCTGGATCATATGATAGCTTTAATTTTAGTTTTTGAGGAACCTCCATACTGTCTTCCATTGTGGCTACACCAATTTACCTTCCCCCCAACCGTGTAGGAGGGTTCCCTTTTCTCCATGACTTCTCCAGCATTTATTATCTGTAAACTATTCAATGATGGCCATTCTGACCAGTATGAGGTGATACCTCCTTGTAGCTTGGATTTGCATATGAAAGTTCTAATTTAAATTCAACAGCCCATCATTGTTACTGAGGATGTGGACAACACCGGGAAAATTAAGGCAAATTACCCCAGTGGGAGGGGTTGGCGGTCCCTAGTTTTTCCTGTCACCCCAGGCAAGCCTATGAATGATGTGAAGATCTAGGGGCTTGGAGGGGGCTTGTCTGGGGACCTCAGGGAAGACTTAGCAAGGAATCTTTCTCCACAAGGATGAGCAGAACTTGTAGGATGAAGAAATGAGGGGATGGCCTTTGAGGCTCACAGCCAAAGCTCTGAGTTTGCACTTTACCTCTTAGCTGCAAGGGGTCTGGTAGGCTGAACTGATAAGCCCACAGGTTGGGTTCTTCCAAGAGCAGACACCGAGGCGGAGTGAACAGAACAAGGAGAGCATTGGGGAGAGATATTTGTGAAAGGAAAGAGAGCATGGGAGCACTTGCGCGGGGGAACAGAGCGGGCAAAGCCTCTCCCCTGCCCATTCACGGGGCTACGTGCAGAAGGCGGCCTCCCTTGTGGGCAAGGGCCAGGCCCTCGCTGTGCACAGTCATGGTCTGGGGCCTCCGCAAGGACGGCCTGGACACAGCAACCGAGATGGGCGCCTAAGGAGCCCCAGAGTGGAGACCGCGGGGGGACCACGCTCTTCCAAAAGGCGAGGCTGAGCGGCGGAGCTCCGTGTCAGCCACAGAAAGAGCTGAGTGTGCGCGCAGCAAGAGTTACCATTTATTGGGTGCAGAATACATCCTCCAAGAAGCGCTTCATTCTTCCATCTGACCTTCAGAGTCATCCTGCAATGGAGGTGCTGTAACAGCTATTCCTGTTTTCCAGATGAAGACTGGGGGCTCAGAAAGGTAACATCAACTCAGAATCATGAGGCTGCTAAGTAACAGAGTCCGGGTGGCCCCCTTCACCCTGCCTTTTCAGTGTCTAGAGGTGGGGGGGGGGGTCTTAGTTTTACAAGATGATGATGGGATGAGCAGCTAAAGTAGGAAGCCTGGTCAGAGGGCTGGTCCCTAGCACAGCCCAGAGCAGCAGCAGGAGGTAAAGAGATATGAAGGGACAGCTTAGGAAAAGTCTTCCAAGAGAGATGATGCCTGGCATGGGGTCTCCGTAAAGACAGAGGGTAAGAAAGAGAAATCAGGGATGAGGCTTAAATGTCAGCCTGTTTAGATTTGATACCTTTCATGGACCAATTTTGACAACTTATAATACATTGGAAAGACATCAACCACATCCAGAGTCCTTGATTTATTAGCTAAATTATGTCTGTAGTATTATTTATTTAATTTGCTGGATATGCAGTACAGTTACAAGTTTCAAAAAGTATAAAAGTGTATATAATAAATATCTCCAGCTCTCCCCTGCTCCTCGTCTGATCACCTCTTACCATTGTGGGACACCCAAGTATATATCCAGTGTTACCAATCTTCGATACATTCTTCTAGAGACTTATAATGTAGATGGCAGCAAAGACAAAAATGTATCCTCCCTTTTTTACACAAATTAAAGCATTCTATACGTACAGTTCTGATCTTTCCGTATTAGTACATAA
Organism: Ovis aries; assembly: GCF_016772045.2. Taxonomy (NCBI): domain Eukaryota; kingdom Metazoa; phylum Chordata; class Mammalia; order Artiodactyla; family Bovidae; genus Ovis; species Ovis aries. The sequence continues at coordinate 5,893,206 of NC_056054.1, read as the reverse complement.
AGACCTGTCTGCTTATTTTTTACAGCAGTATAACATTTCACAGAATAGATATACCACATTTAATTTATCCTGTGGATGAACACTAAGAACACGTCATCTACAGGGGGAAAAAAATGTTCTTTCTCTTAAAAGTTCTAGTTTATTACCTCTGTAATAATTTTCTCCTGCTATGTCTTAATTTCTTTTCTTTTTTTTCCCTTTGATTGTACTTCCTGAAAGCTTCTCTGTTTTCTCTTTGTTTCCAAACAGGATCTTGATTTTAATTTTTCTGCAATTTACCTCTAATGTATCATGTTTTTTATCCCAATCAACACCTTCATCTTTGCTTATTTTTAGCATTATATAAGTTCTTGAGTTAATACTTAGTTAATTCTTTAAAAATCTTTCTTTTCCAATAGCAAAGGTTTGTAAAGTTATGAATTTGAGTTGGCAATATACTACAGGTTTTATTTGTATTTTATTATTATTTTCTTAATCATTTATAAGCTTACTTTGACAATAATTGATCTGCTCTTTGACTCAAACCTGTTTGAAAGAGTGCTTTCAGAATTGTCCCAGTACTTAAAATTTATTTTTTTCTTATCTATTTGCAGACTATTTCTGAAGTTAACACATTTTGGTTAAATAGTGTGACCAGCGTAATTTCTGCTTTAAAGTACCTAGTCAAGTTTTTCTTTAGCTTATATATAACCAAATTTTGTAAATATTCCATGTTTTTCTAAAAAGCCTTGCCTCTATTTGTAGGGTATACAATTCAATATGTGTCTATTAAAATAAACATGTTAATTGCCACATGCTAATCCTTGTCTTTCCTTATTTATTTCTTGTCTCCATCTGGCAGATTCTAAATTGGTGTATTAATGTCTTCCATAATTACTGTTTTGATCATTTCTCCCAGCAATTCTGACGCTTTGCACTTTATGCGTTCCAGCAGTCTGCTGTTTGTGCATCAAAGTCGCCCATGAATTTACACATTCCGAAGCGTTTTTATGGAATATGTAAATAAGGACAAGAGAGCTGTATTAGCTTTTTTTAAATTTACGGAGCATTTTGTGGAGTGAAGTTGCCTCTGGTGTCATCTCTTTCACCACAAAGTTTGACCAAACCACACACAGGGCAGAGAAATCTGTTGGTTCAGTAATTTCACTGCTGTTCTCAGAAACTCAGCCAATATTTTTCTTCTGAATGTAGTCCAGTCATTGTGTGGTACTCATAAACTCTTCCAAGGTATCAGTTTACAATTTCTTAAATGATGGAGTCACCATAGCAAAATGAGCAAGGTCTAATTTGTACCCAGACACAAATTTCTACTCTTGGCAAGACTTGCTTTGCTTCATCTCCAGAAACTTACTGTAAAGATTAAAAATGCAACCACAATTGGGGTATTTTCAAAGAGACATGAAGTTAAGCTATAATTCACATTTTGCCTTGCTGAATAAAGTTTAACCTACCTCAATAGGGAAGAAATTTCAACACAGTGCCTGGTCCTGAGTTCCTAAGCATCCATATTTGGGGTTTGTTATTTCACAGAACTTGCATCGATAATAACAGGGATTTTTTCCCCCTCCTGACATCATCTTTTAAAAATATCCTTAAATATACCTTTAGACACTTACACTAGCATTCCTTAACCTTAAATTCCTAGAGGTGAAATTCTCATATCGAAGGATGAGCAACTTACAACTGTGATGTGCGATTTGAAACTGCTCTTTGAAAAGCTTACCCCAATTCATCCAGTCACGTTGGATGTGATTTCCTATACTCTCATTGTTCTAGGCATTATCACTCTGTTCTGTGTCCAAAGAGGGTGATATTTTCCGGGCAGAAAAAGAATTTTCATTGCTTTAATTTTCATTTCTTTAATTACTAGTAAGTTTGAACACTTTTTCAAATTTAATGGCCGTTTGTATTTCTTCTGTTAATTGCTTGTACATCCTCACCGCCCACTTGTCTGTTGGGTTATTTGTATTTTTCTTATTTGTCTTTAACAGCTGTGTATAGGGTTATAAATCATATATCATATTGATGAGCTCCTTAAAGCATCCTGCATTCCAGCCATCTACAGACCCAATCCAGCTGAGTTTTTCTTACTGACCATTTTTAATATCAAAAGACACTGCAAAGTGATTTGGTATTGTTATTCCCATTTTAGAGATAAGAATGGAATTCAGAGAGGTCAAGTGGACAGAAATGGACGAAAATAACTGAGAGGAGGTTCTGAAGTTCCATGTGTTTTTGTCCTCAGTCCCCAGAAGTCTTGCACAACTTTGTCGCTGGAGCTGCGGTCACTGCCTCTTCTACTGATGTTCCTGTGACTTCAGACAGTCAGTTTCTACTTGACCCAGAAATATCCACTGCCTCTAGAAGCCTGGATAATCCCTAAAATCTTTATCTAGGATCAGCTTGGTTTAAAGTCCTGCCTCCTTAAATTCGTGGAGTTTCAGTTTCCAAGAATATCTATGTTCCATCTTAAGGGGAAAGCTCATTATTTTGTTTGGGTTTGAACACAAGTTCAAGAAGCCAGAGAACAATTCTGTGGGTTGAGGCAGAGTCATGTGGGGTTGGCCACGAAGCCTGGAGAGCTCCGATCCCCATCACAGGCAGGTTTCCCTCCAGAGCCTGAGGTTGACCAGATGGATGCACTGTGTGATTAGCAACCTTTAGCCAATGCCAGTTTGCTGACCTGTTTCGAAGAGGAAACAGGGAAAAGCAAAAACTTACAAGGGATCAGGTTTCACTGTTGCAGCACCAAATAAGCTTTTTTTTTTTTTTTCCCTAGAACCACCTCATCTCTGGTGAGTGGACATGGGTGGACAAGAGGCAAGCTGCCCAGCCCAGGGATAAAAGCCAGCGCCAAGATGCTAGTCAAATGACAAGGTGGCAGAACCAGTCTAACACAGCAGCATTCCCAGACCGTGCAGGCTTTGTGCAAGTGTGGAATACACGCCATCCTTGTGTGGCCCTGCTGTAGGTGGCTTTGACCATTCACCCCCAGAGCGATTTCTAGACCACAGATGTTTTCACTTGCATAGCCTGCAGGGTTCTGTTTGATTGGTTTCCTCTGGGTTTTTGAGACTCTAGAAAGTGGTCACCATAGAGGTGAACCTTGGCCAAGTTGAATCTCTATACAGTGAATCCCAGGAGCACAGGAGAAATTCTCCCTAGGCTGGTGGGCACCCTAGAAAGTTTCGTTGAGTTCCATGGACTTTGTATACAGATTTATTTGAATGAACAAGTTAAATTCACAAACTGGAGAGAAAAAGAGGAGATAGGCAAAGACAGAGAGGTGATGCCTGTAAATTCTTGAGTCAGACCACCAGGCTGAGATGTTGACTGTGTACTCACTCTGGGCAAAGCACCTCGGCTTTGTTCGTGCCTCTGTTTCCTCATGGGTAATGGTACTACGCTGCAGGGTTATCTGAGGAGTAAACTAGATAACACATTTACCTGCCAGGCATAGGAACATTAGCTAAAGCCATCAGAGTCATTGCAATGCCATACCTACAGCTGCCTTTCCTAATGCCCCGGGGTCCCAGTTCTCTTCAGAGCCAGCTTTAAGGGTTCTCAGACCTACCTCTGTGTTTTGCTTAAAATTCAATCATAACATACTATGTTTGTGAATTTAAATTATACATACATGTTTTAAATGTCATTATATATATAATTTATATATATAATTTATATATAATATATATACTTTAAATGACTCTCTCTCTCTCTCTATATATATATATATATATATATATGGGGCTTTCCTGGTGGCTCAGGTAAAAGAATCCACCTGCCAATACAGGAGACATGAGTTCACAGGTTCAATCCCTGTGCCAGGAAGATCTAGAGAAGGAAATGGCAACCCACTCCAGTATTTTTGCCTGGAAAATCCCATGAACAGAGCAGGTGGGCGTGCTACAGTCCACAGATGGGTCACAAAGACTCGGACACGACTGAGCAGCTAAGTGTTCTGGAATGATCTGATTTCGAATACCCTGCAGAGAGGCCTGAAGGTGAGCCTGGTGGGAGCCTTAGGGATGGGGTGGAAGTTGGGGTGCGGGTGTGTGTTGTGTGTAAGGCCATCTTGGGGACAGTATCTACACCGAGATGTGGAGAACCAGCACGCCTGCAGGGCTTTCTCTGTTTGCTTGACTTTGTGTGTTTTTTGCTTGTATTGAATGCACAACGAGAATGCGAGAATGCAAGTGCTGTTTGAATGATTTCCTAAGTCGTTATCACTGGCATTTAATTTTCTGGAAATGTGCACTTTATTTTAAAACTACAATGACACCACACTGTTTTAATATAATACTGCCGCCTTATACAGCTCTTCTTTCAGCCCTCACTCTGGGTCAGGGTCACAGGTGACAGAGGAGCAAGGCCTGTCCTCCAGAGATCTGGCTTCGGCCGAACACAGGGCAGCCTGAGCCCAGTACCCTCAGATTTTGCGTGCTGCGGCTGACTCCTCGCTGCCTGCATTGGAAAGAAACAGTTCCCACGATGTCAGCTTCTTCTGGATGCTAATGAAGAGAAGTACTCTGTGTTCCGAGCTGTGCTCTGAGGCATCGCTAGGTGCTTGGAAACTTAAGGCAGCTACCGATTTAACCCGGCATCTTGCCTGCCCCATCAGGGTTAATAAGGGGCAAAGATGGAAGGAAGGGAGAAACATGCAGCGAAGGAAAAAAGGGAGGAGGCCAAAGATGGGAACTGGGGGAGGGGAGGCAGGGGGAACAGGAGGGGCAAAGAGGGGGCGCGTATTACCCCCAGGAGGATCTAAGCCTGACCCTGAAGCCAGGAAAGCAGAGCTAGTTTCCTCCCTCCCTCCCTCCCTCCCTCCCTCCCTCCTGCCTTCCTTACTTCCTTCTGTCATTTTAACTTCTTTCCTTCCTCCTAGTTTTTCATTCTTCAGAGCCTCAAGGGAGAGTTGGTAATCTTCCATCCTTGAGGGATTATGACAAGGTTTAGAGCTCTTGGAATGTGCAGCATCTCAGAAGCACTGGGAATTTATTATCTATTTCCAAACAAAGCCATAATTAGATCGCTCCGGATAACTAATATCATGTTTTCAGAAGCCCCGAGTAGATGATAAGTTAATATTTGAACAGTTGACCTTAAAAATGTGACAACTGAGAAGCTTCTGGAGAGATGCCCAGGAAGGCACTAATTATGAAAGGGTTTAGCAAGGCCGGATGGAGAAACTTCCAGAATTCTCTTAAAAATACAATACAGTGATTTTGCAAATCACTCTGGTATAGTCACTGTGGAATTATTACTTGACAGTATAATTACGTTTTAATTGTGGGACCCTTCATGGGTGAAGTCCAGGAGCCACTCAGCTGCGCCTGCTGTGAAAGGTAAAGGCTGAAGTTTCCGCTGTAGAAGTTCTTCCATTTCCCAGTGACCACTGGCATCTTTCAGTTAGGTCCAGGCATTTGCACAGAGAGTGAGGACTCTCTCAAAGGCAGCTGGGCTCTCAAATACCCCCAAAGAAACAGCTAGCATCTGTCAAAAAACCAGCTAGAGGCTATTTTGCAAAATGTTCTGAAGACATATTTAGGAAAATATTCTCTGTTGTGCAATCCGCTCCCATGAGACAATGAAGTCTCCAGAGGAAAAAAGAAGCATTTTTGCAGGGGGCTGGGTGGGTACAGGCTCTTCACCCAAGATGCTCCTTGGGGGTCCATTCAGAACTGTTCTCTTTTCTTCCTGCTCTAAATGTGAAGCTCTTCAGGCTAGAAACCACAGCAAGCACAAATGACCAATGAAATGGTCCTTGCTCCAAATGATCCATGGGGTATTTCTCCCGTTTGACGCTTCCCATCTCCCGCCTCCCTCGCTTCCAGATCTGATGCCTGAGCTCTGAGGAGGATAAATACTACAAAGCCTTTTTATTGTAAACTACTTTCCCTACCCCCTGCTTCCCAAAATACTGAAAGTTTTATCCCCATTATAATTTTTAATCCCTATGGTGATGCTTATCATGTCTAAAATGGCAGTTTGGGACTTTGGGGCAAATGGTAACTATTTAGAAAGCTGGAGTCTCTTACAGACTTAGAAAAAGAGCTTATGGCTGCTGGGGGAGACAGGGGGAAGGATGGAGGAAGGGATAGTTAGGGAGTTTGGGATGGACATGTACACGCTGCTATATTTTAAATGGATAACCAACAAAGGACCTACTGTATATCACGGGGAACTCTGCTCAACGTTATGCGGCAGCCTGGATGGGAGGGGAGTTTGGGAGAGAATGGATATGTGTATGAATATATGTCTGGCTGAGTCCGTTCGCTGTTCACCTGAAACTGTCACAACATTGTTAATAGGCTACACCCCAATACGGAAGAAAGCAAAGAGGAAGTAAAGAGCCTCTTGATGAAGGTGAAAGAAGGGAGTGAAGGAGCTGGCTTAAAACTCAACACTTAAAAAACTAAGGTCATGGCATCCGGTCCCATCTCTGCACAGCGAATAGATGGGGAAACAGTGGAAACTGGTAGACTTCAGTTTCTCGGGCTCCAGAATCACTGCAGACTGTGACTGCAGCCACGAAGTCAACACTTGCTCCCTGGTGAAAAAGCTATGACCAATCCAGACAGTGCATTAAAAAGCAGAGGCATCACTTTTTTGACAAAGGTCTGTCTAGTCAAAGCTGTGGTTTTTTCGGTAGTCATGTACAAATGTACAGTTGGATGATAAAGAAGGGTGAGCACCAAGGAATTGATGCTTTTGAGCTGTGGTGTTGGAGAAGACTCTTGAGAGTCCCTTGGACTGTAAGAGATCCAACCAGTCCATCCTAAAGGAAATCAGTCCTGAATATTCATTGAAAGAACTGATGCTGAAGCTGAAACTCCAATATTTTGGCCACCTGATGCAAAGAGCCAACCACTGGAAAAGACCCTGATGCTGGGAAAGATTGAAGGTGGGAGGAGAAGGGGACAACAGAGGATGAGATGGTTGGATGGCATCACCGACTCAATAGACATGAGTTTGAGTACGCCCCTGGAGTTGGCGATGGGCACCTGGCATGCTGCAGTTCATGGGGTTGAAGAGTTGGGCACGACTGAGCAACTGAACTGAACTGAATTTCATATATAAAATTCAAACAAAAAAATGTTAAGAATGAGTCTATCTGGCCAGAGGGGTCATTGGTGATTCACAGTATTTCCCAAAATCTCTACAATGAGGTTTTGTAAAAGAACCAACAAAACTCTCTAGCGCACGTTTTATTTTATTTTATTTTATTAACTAATTTTCCCCAGCTTTACTGAGATATATTTGACCTACAACATCGTATAAGTTGAAGGTATATAATGCGATGATTTCATACCCATATTTTCAATTACCACACAGGTTAGTTAACACACCCATCAGGTCACGTAACTACTTTTTTTTTTTTTCCACATTTCAGGAAAGCGTTTATTGCACCTGTATATAAGTCCAGCCTGGACACACTCTATAAGCTGTCAGAAGCTTAGAGTCTCTGCAGTGAGTCAGAACATGTGCGTGTGCTCAGCTGTGTCTGACTCTGTGCCGCCCCATGGACTGTACCTCACCAGCCTCCTCTGTCCATGGTATTTTCTGGAGTGGGTTTCCTTTCCCTTCTCCAGGGACTTTTCCAGCCTCAGGGATCTGACCCACGACTCCAGTGTCTCCTGCACCGGCAGGCAGGTTTTTTACCGCTGAGCCACCAGGGAAGCCCTGAGTCCGGGCATAACTACTTTTTTTTTTCATACTGAGAGTGTTTATGATCTACTCTTGTAGCAATGTTCAAGTCTCTGATAAGTATTTTTATCTACAATCACCATGAGATCCCAGATACTTGAGATCCCAGAACTCATTCCAGCTGGAAGTTTATACCCTTTGACCAGCACCTCCCCACTTCCCCACCCTAAGACCCTGGCACCACCGTTTACCCTTTGTTCTCATGTACATTAAAATAAAAGTGAACTTGGATAGCAATGAATCTAAGCAATCTGGATACAAATATTAAAAATAAAATGTTCTAATGAGATTATGTTAAAAGAAGGAAGGAAAAAAAAAACAAAACCTGATGTCCTCCCAACAAAATGACCCCCGGTGATGGAAAAGAGACACCGGGAAAGCAAAGAGAAGGCAGACGTCAACTACCAGTACAAGACAAAAGTTAAAGTCTATTAAGAAAACGCATAGTGAGAAACTTGTCATTTTAGAGGAGCAAATTATAGAATTAATCAGGAAAAGCCAAACTCAGACTTTCTGCCACTGACCTGTTGTCAGCCAGAAGAGTCTGGGGACTCCAGTCTCTTTTTGGGCCATTTGCTTCATCCCTAAGAGCAGAAGTACCACGGGAGACTTCACAGAGGTGCTGGGGAGTTGAATGAACTGTTGATGCGAGCACTCGCATAAGAACCTGAGTAACAGCTTAAAAGTTCCGTCGCTCAGTCGTGTCCGACTCTTGGTGACCCCATGGACTGCAGCACGCCAGGCTTCTCTGTCCATCACCAACTCCTGGAGCTTGCTCAAACTCATGTCCATCGAGTCAGTGATGCCACCTGAGTGAATAATAGCTGCTCAATAAATTTCCTTTTCATTTCATGTGCCTAACAACATGGCATCAAAATGTGCAAAGGAAAATTAGTTAGACATAAAAGGGAAGTGAATGGAAATGCACTTGTTATACAAGATTGTAACTCTGAATTGTTGTCTGAATTAATATAATAGCAACCACCTCGCCTTGTCTGGGGGATCGTGAAAGAAACCAAAGGGTTTTGTAAACAAGAAAGCTGCATTACAGTGTTATTTATTTTCAAGATGCAAAATAATATTTATGGGAGTGATTACATTTTTCTCAAGGTCATAAAGAAATTCTCAGTAAATTTTAAAGAAGTCGAAATCTTGCAATCCATATTTACGACCCCAGTACCTAATACTGAACCAAAGAAACTCCATCCCCTTCAACATTTCAAGTTCTCTTCTGAATAATAAGCATATAACAAATGAAATGAAGGATTTAATAGTAACTTATTTAGAAAATAAAACACTATATATTGAAATAAAATTATACTAATAAATCAAACCATACCTTTAAAAATGTTACTGAATATTATATTTTAGGTGTAAGATTAACTTACGGGCTCTGATTTCATTTTTTAAAATCACCAAAGAGACATTCAAAAGATGTGGTAATGAAAAATGTTTAAACTATCTAAATGAGGACAGGCTGAAATAAAATATCCCCAGGAAATATCCAGACTCCATAAAGAGCTCACAGAGGTTGATTAGAAAAAAAGTTAAAGATCCAATGGATAAGCAGACAAAAGATTTCAACCCAGAAAGCATTCTTCGTCATTAACTTGCGTGTATTATTAACAGATAGAAAGGTCAATGAGAGTACTTAATTAAATGCCCACAAATTCCAAGTGTTGCCATGGTAACTCCTTCCACCCTCCCAACATCCCTGTAAGGTAGAGAGCGTTGTTGTTCCCATTTTACAGATGGGGAAGTGGATCCTGGGAAGGAGGAATGACTCACCCACAGCCATCTCGTCAGGAAGTGGCAAAGCCACTGTGTTGTCTTGGTCACTACACAGCAACCTCACTTGTTTGCTCCGTTCTCTCCGCCCACAGGGCCTTTGCACCGGCTCCTCCCTCTGCCAAAAGCATTCGCCCTTTTGCAGTCTGTCTATTTCCTTCCCACACATCAGGGTACAGTCCAAGCACTAGTCTCTGAATAAATTGAGCCACTCTGAGTGAGGCCTTCCCTAATAGCATACCATAGTGTGGTCTGATTACTTTATTAATGTCTATGTTTCCAAGCGATTCGGAAGCTCATGAAGCCAGAAAGCTTGTCTGGTTGCGTGCACCGTTGCATCCATCTTCCCTAATGGTAAACATGTTTTGAATGAACAAATGAATGGACGGGTAGGTGGGGCTTGAAGCCATTTTCATTTTGGCAATAGTGTGGAGGTAGCATGAACTGGCTTCACATGCTGGCCAAGTTGCCACATCTCGAAACCCTCTCAACAATACGAAGCCTGTTCAGAGTTACCCTGCAGGCCTGTTAAGTCACTTTAGTCATGTCTGGCTCTCTGTGACCCCGTGAACTGTAGCCCGCTAGGCTCCTCTGTCCATGGGATTCTCCAGGCAAGAATACTGGAGGGGGCTGCCATGCCCTCCTCCAGGGGATCTTCCCGACCCAGGGATGGAACCCGCGTCTCTTACGTCTCCTCCACTGGCAGGTGAGTTCTTTACCACTAGTGCCACCACAGTCAAAAACCAAAAGTGAGCTAAAGATTTTTAATGAAAAGCTCTCTAAGACCAATGTCCATGGGTATTGCACGTTTGTTTAATATTTAATACTCAGCTTCTATTATTAGTATCCCTGGTGATGGACCAGGAGGCCTGGCATGCTGCAGTCCGTGGGGTCGCAAAGAGTCAGACACGACTGAGTGACTGAACTGAGACTAAGGAAATAGGTCAGTTACCTGCATTTGGTCCTTCTGCTTCTCACTGATAATCCATCCTACGACATGTTAGGATCTCAGCCACAAAATCTGTTTTGAATTGATTTTTTGTGGAAAACCATGGGAACATTCAATAAAAGCCAGAAAACAAATGAAGCTACAGAGCTCATGGATGGAAAAACAGCTGCCACCGCAGTGATGGGTCTCTGGGTGGTTGAACGTGATTCTCTGAGCTCCATTTCCTTGAGCAAGCAGCCTGTCAAGGAAATGTGGGTGCAAGTGATGGCTTCGTTCTTTGATATGGTTGTTAATGTTCTTCCATCTGGAAGAATAAGCAAACCAAGTCCAGGACAAGTTTTCTACTACCAGCCTTCATTCTGATTGCACCACTGCCTACCTCACCACCCCACACCATCCCCGCCCTCCCCCATAGGCATCCTGAATCTGGATCTTGCTCTGACAAAGGCTTCTTATATTCTTAGTTAGTAACTAAAAGCAGACAGGACGAGAATCCAGAAACCTGGCATTTTATGCCCGCACGGCTCCTGGCTGGTTTGGGCATAGGAAAAGTCCATTTTCTCTGGTTTTCTGCCTCTTTACTCAGTGCTGAAGTGGAGATAGAGGAGCTTCAATTCCTTCTCATTCTACTATTTTCTGCTTCTTTTATGAGTTTTGAAACTCAGTGTCTTTTTCTCACCCAGGACACCATTGTGTCTTGCTTGATCAGCAGTGGCGAGGCAGGAGGTACCCAGGAGCAGAGACAGAGGTTGGAGATCCAGGCAGGATCCGAGATGAGAGTGACGGGTTGGTGGGAATTAGAGAAACAGTGTCCTGTAGGTTTTAGGGAAGGGGACTGGGGTGTTGGCTCAGTCGTGTCTGACTCTTGGCAACCTCATGGCTCCTCTGTCCATGGGACTCTCTGGGCAAGAATACTGGCATGGGTTGCCATGCCCTCCTCCAGAGGATCTTCCCAACCCAGGGATCGAACCTGAGTCTCTTGCATCTCCTGCATTGACAGGAGGGTTCTATACCGTTCACACCAAATACACTCAGGAAAATCAATAATCTATCAGGCATGTGTATTCACAATCTATTGCTGTGTAACAAGTTACATCAAAACTTAGTAGCTTAAACACTCCATCTTGTGGTTCTGGGGGTCAGAAGTTTGAGCACAGCTTTGTTGCAGCCTCTGTTCAAGGTTTTCCACAGGCAGACATCAAGGTGTCAGGGAGGTGTTGATCATGGAGGGTGGACAGGGGAGGGATCAGCTCCCCAGCTGTTGGGAGAACACAGTCTTCACTGCCCCCCAACAGAACTACTGGCTCCATCCAGGTGTGCAGGCAGGAGAAGGTGGCAGTCTGCTCCCAGAACAGACGCCACCATTTTACATGACTGGATTATGAAAATGGTCTCCCATCAGCATTGACATCCTACTGGCCAGCAGCTGGTCTCCACATGCAGCCCATGACAGAGTGAGAGGATCCCTTATTTTTCCATCCTCCTGGAAGCAGAGTCTGTTGGGCTCATTAGGTCATGCAAGGCACCAACATAGGCATCGAGATCACTACAATGGAATACTACTCAGCCACCAAAAAGAATGAGATAATGCCATTTGCAGCAACATGGACAGTCTTAGAGATTCAATCGCGCTAAGCAAAATAAGTCAGAAAGAGAAAGAAAAATACCATGTGGTATCACTTATATTGTTGTTTAGTCACTAAATCGTGTCCAGCTCTTTTTGTGATGCCATGGGCTATAGCCCTCCAGGCTCTTCTGTCCATGGCATTCTCCAGGCAAGAATACTGGAGTGGGCTGCTATTTCCTTCTCCAGGGGATCTTCCTGACCCAGAGATTGAACCCATATCATCTACACTGCAAGTGAATTCTTTACCACTGACCCACCAGTGAAGCCCAAATATCACTTATATGTGAAATCTAAAAATACAACATGAGTGAACTTATCTACAAAACCGAAATAGACTCACAGGCACAGAGAAGAGATTCGTGGTCACCAGGGGAGGTGGAGAAGGGGCGGCGAGGACTGAGAGGCCGGGGTGAACGGAAGCAAGCTATCGCATACAGGATGGCTACAGGGCGAGGTCCAGCTGGATAACACAATTCTAAACCATAATGGGAAAGACTAGGAAAAGGGATATACATGTGTATAACTGACTCACTTTGCTGTACAGCAGAAATTAAAAACGACATTGCAAATTAACTACATTTCAATCTTTTTTTTTTTTTTTTAATTTTAAAGAGGGCACCAGTCCGCCCTAACAAAGCACCTGGGAGGCTTAACAACAAAAACTTATTTCCTCGCTGTCCAGAGGCCAGAGGCCAAGATCGCAGGGTGGGCAGGCTGGTTCCTTCTGAAAGCTGAGAAGGAACGGTCTGCTCCAGGCCCCTCTCTCAGCCTCTTGTGGCCTCAGCTGTCTTATGTTTGTGGATGTCTTCTCCCCGTGTCTTCACATCACCTTCCCTTTGTACACATCTGTCTCTGGGTCCACATTTCCCCGTTTTCTGAGGACACCAGACACCACCAGGGCCTCCTAATGTCCTCATCTTAGCTTGATCATCACAAAATAGCTTATTTCCAAATACGGTCACATCCACAGGTAGTGGGGGCTGGGACTTAGACATCTTTGCAGGGGATGCAATTGAACCATGACGAGTGCTAACACAGAGATGATTTTTTTCTGACATAAACCAAACTTGCCTAGGGTTTTGGCTTTTCTAAACTAAGCCATTTTTTTTTTTTGTTTTTCCCAGAACACTGAGTATTTTTTATTTATGTTGGGGTGAGATTCACATAACTTAAAATTAACCTTTTTTTGTTTTTTGGTCTCAGTGTTTTTATTTTTTAACTTTTTGTTTTATATTGGAGTATAGGCAAGTAACAACATGGTGATAGTCTCAGATGGACAGCTCAGAGGAGTTCAGCCATACATACACATGTATCCCTTCTCCCCTAAACTCCCCTCCCCTCCAGGCTGCCACATAACGCTGAGCAGAGTTCCCTATGCTCTACAGGAGGTCCTTGTTGGTTATCCATCTTAAACACAGCAGTGTGCAGATGACCATCCCAAACTCCCTAACCATCCTCTCCCCCCCCCACTTCTCCCACCCCACCCCGTGGTAACCATGAGCTTGTTCTCTAAGTCTGTGTGTCTATTTCTGTTTTATAAATAAGTTCACTTGTATCATTTCTTTCTAGATTTTATACATGAGCTATCATACAAAAAAGCTATCATATATGTCAAGAGGAGTATTTCTCTGACTCACCTCACTATGACAGTCTCAACACCCATTTGTCTTGCTGCACATGGCATTATTTCATTCTTTTTAATGACTGAGTAATCCACTATGTATGTGTAATACATCTTCCTCATCCATTCCTCTGTTGGTGGATGTTTAGGCTGTTCCCAGGTCTTGGCTATTGTAAACAGTGCTGCAATGAACATCGAGATGCATGTATCCTTTCAGACAATGTGTTCTCAGGCTATATGCCCAGGAGTGGGATTGCAGGGTCATAGGATCAGTTCCAGAGAAGGCAATGGCACCCCATTCCAATACTCTTGCCTGGAAAATCCATGGACAGAGGACCCTGGTTGTCTGCAGTCCATGGGGTCACTAAGAGTTGGACACGACTGAGCGACTTCACTTTCACTTTTCACCTTCATGCATTGGAGAAGGAAATGGCAACCCACTCCAGCATTCTTGCCTGGAGAATCCCAGGCATGGGGGAGCCTGGTGGGCTGCCATCTATGGGGTCGCACAGAGTCGGACATGACTGAAGCGACTTAGCATCAGGGTCAGGTCAGTTCAGTTCAGTCGCTCAGTCGTGTCTGACTCTTTGCAACCCCATGAATCGCAGCATGCCAGGCCTCCCTGTCCATCACCAACTCCCGGAGTTCACTCAGACTCAGGTCCATTTAGTCAGTGATGCCATGCAGCCATCTCATCTTCTGTCGTCCTCTCCTCCTCCTGCCCCCAATCCCTCCCAGCATCGGAGTCTTTTCCAATGAGTCAACTCTTCGCATGAGATGGCCAAAGTACTGGAGTTTCAGCCTTAGCATCATTCCTTCCAAAGAAATCCCAGGGCTGATCTCCTTTAGAATGGACTGGTTGGATCTCCTTGCAGTCCAAGGGACTCTCAAGAGTCTTCTGTAGCTCTAATTAAATCAGCCATTTAGAACGAACAATTCAGTGACATTTAGTACCTTCATAATGTGCAACCACCACCTCTAGTTTCAAAACATTTTCATCACCCCAAAAGGAAACTCTGTACCCATTTAGCAACTGTTCCCCAGCCCCTGGCAACCCTCAGTCTACACCGTTGCTTTTTTAAGGGATTATTTTAAGTGTGTTGAGCTTACTCTGTCCCATCATTCTGCTCTTCACCTGAGCATCCCAGATAGAGCTCACAGTGCTGCGGGTGTGAGCAGCGCTACCATGTTAGGCAGGGTTCTTCAGGTATACAGAACCAACAGAATGTGTTTTTGCGTGTATATATACAAAGAGATTTCTTTTAATTGGCTCATGCAATTGTGGAGGCTTAATGAGTCTACAATCTGAGGGCGTAGTTCTGTCAGGCTGACTCCAGAGAGAGTTACAGTTCAAACCCAAAAGCCATCTGCTAGAATCTCCCTCTTGCTTGGGAGAAATCACTCTTTGAGGCCTTCAACTGATCAAGTGCAGCCCACCCACATGATGGAGGATCATCTGCTTTATTCCAAACCTACCAACAGAAATTCAAACTTCATCCAAAAAAAGTCCCCACAGAAACACCTAGGATAATGCTTGACCAAACATCTGGGCACCATGCCCAGACTGGTCAACACAATTAACTGTCATGACTGTGAATCGTTATCGCATTGCAGAAGTGAGAAAGCTGAGCTCCAAGGAAGGTAAGTGACCAGCCCCTGGTGAGATGGAGAAGCTGTCTGGGGACAGATAGGCTGGCTCCAGGATCCACTCTCTCTCCCCATGCTCAGCCATACCCCAGCCTCAAATAAACTGCAGCGGAGACCACGGACCCCTTCGCACACTAGTAGTCTCTCCATCCTCCCAGTCTTACTCACACTAAGGACTTCTTTCAGGCTCTTGGGCAGCCGGAAACTTGCAGGAGCTCCTCTGAAAGCACCTCATGTCCCCATCAGGACACCTCTGGGTTCCACCGTCCTAACCCACCTCCTGCAGGGGTGCTGGGTTCCCTTCTTCCTGCCCCCTGGTCCCCTAGACTTCACTGCAAGCCCTGTGGCTCACACACTCCCCTAACTGTCTCTGTGTCTACCGACCTCAGAACTTTCCCCAGCCTTCACTAAACCTGGGATAACCTTCCCAGGATGCTGGAAACTTTTGTGGCAGAAACAGATTGCAGGCCCCACCTTCAGGGAAACAAGAAACATCACATTAAGCCAGACAGAGAAAGACAGATTCCATATGATCTCACTAATAGGTAGGATATAGAAAAAGAAGGATTCAAACGAACTTATTTACAAAACAGAACCAGACTCACGGACATAGAAAACAGACTTACGGCTACCAAAGGGCAAAGGGCAAGGGGCAGGTAAATTAGGGGATTGGGATTAACATACTATATATGCGATAGATAAACAGCAAGGTCCTACTGTACAGCGCAGGAAACTGTATTCAAAACTTTATAATATCTGCATGGGAAAAGAATCTAAATAGATATATATATATTTACATATATATATATATATATTGGAGAAGGAGATGGCAATCCACTCCAGCACTCTTGCCTGGAAAATCCCATGGACGGAGGAGCCTGATAGGCTACAGTCCATGGGGTCGCGAAGAGTCGAACACGACTGAGCGACTTCCCTTTCACTTTATATACATAACTATACATTTGTATAGTATGGGCTTTCCAGGTAGCACTAGTGGTAAAGAATCTGCCTGCCAACAGAGGAGATAAAAGAGATGCTGGTTCAACCCCTGGATCAGAAAAATCCCCTTTTTAAGAGGGCATGACAATCCATTCCAAAATTCTTGCCTGAGAATCCCATGGACAGAGGAGCCTGGTGGGTCACAAAGAGTCAAACACACTTAAATGACTTATCAGGTATGGACGCATATGTATGGGCTTCCCTGGTGAACAATCCACCTGCCAACATAGGAGACGTGAGTTCAGTCCCTGGGTTGAGAAGACCCCCTGGAAAAGGAAATGGAAACCCGCTCTAGTATTCTTGCCTGGAATCCCAGGGACAGAGGAGCCTGGAAGGCCACAATCCATGGGGTGGCAAAAGGGTCAAACAAGACTTGGCCACTAAACAGCAGCAACATTACATATACATCCATAACCACACACGTATTACATATAACTATGCCATTCAGTTCAATCCCATTCAGTCGCTCAGCTGTGTTCAACTCTGCGACCCTGTGGACTACAGCACACCAGGCCTCCCTGAATCCATCAACTCCCAGAGTTTACACAAACTCATTGAGTCGGTGATGCCATCCAACCATCTCATCCTCTGTTGTCCCCTTCTCCTCCTGCCTTCAATCTTTCCCAGCATCAGGGTCTTTTCAAATGAGTCAGCTCATCGCATGAGGTGGTCAAAGTATTGGAGTTTCAGCTTCAACATGAGTCCTTCCAATGAACACCCAGGAATGATTTCCTTTAGGATGGACTTGTTGGATCTCCTTGCAGTCCAAGGGACTCTCAAGAGTCTTCTCCAATACCACAGTTTAAAAGCATCAATTCTTTGGTGTTCAGCTTTCTTTAGAGTTCAACTCTTGCATCCATACATGACCACTGGAAAAACCATAGCTTTGAACTATATGATTCACTTTGCTGTATACCTGAAACTAACATAATATTTTAAATCTACTACACTTCAATGAAAAATAAATAAATAACGAAAACCATTTTTATTTCCTAAAAGTAATAGCACAGGGGCCACACAAGGGGTGAGGGCTTGAAGACCAGAGCACGTGGTAAAGGGTAGGTCCTATCCATCATCCTCATTGTGTCTTCTCTGGACCCTCAAGCTCAGCATCCCTTACCCGGCCTCCCTCTGAAGTCAGCCACATGCGGGTCACTGACATAGAGCCAACCTCCCCCTTCTGGCCAGCAGAGCCTGGGGACCTCGGCCCCTCCCCCATCTCTTAGAATCACCCCTGGGCAGTCCTCTGTCTGCCCTAAAGGCACACAGTGTCATTCACTGTCCTTTACGACACCTACCCTCAACTTCCATCTCTATCGAAGCGATGGAAACAGGAGTCAGCGGCCCCTCCCAGACCCGGTGGCAGGTGCAGATGCATCCACAGCCACCTTCAGCCTGAACAGGCAGAGTGACTGGAGAGATGCAAGGGAGGAAAAACCACGCTCTGGACCTCCGAAAGTTATTCTGACAAACTGAAGAACGTGCTCATGGAGCTTTCCGGGGAGCTTATCAAAACGGCCTCTGGAGAGAAGGGTTTAGACGTGACCCACTGCTGTGACTCAGACGCCGTCTCCCAGAGCCTTGGAAATGACATCAGGCACCCATTTGTCATGGGGACTTAGGAAAGTTAGCACGCTTCCTCTACAGTTTGTTGTATCACCAAGAAATAAAAGCAACAGTGATGAGAAGAAATGAAATTGCAAAGTTAGAGCTGCAGGCAGCCTTGGAGATCATTCAGTCGTATTTCCTGTTATGGATGGAATCAAAGGTCTGAAAAATGGAAGGGTGTGCCCAGCCTCACAGTGAGTTAGAGGAATGAATGCAGCCAGCACCCTCTCTTGTCTTACGTGGTGGTGCTTCTCAACAGGCCCCCGGCCCCGGGCAGGATCCCGTCAGTCAACCACAGAGGCTGTCTGCACGCCCATGGGTGACAAGAAGCAGCACAGAAACCAGGA
Source organism: Ovis aries (assembly GCF_016772045.2). Lineage (NCBI taxonomy): Eukaryota > Metazoa > Chordata > Mammalia > Artiodactyla > Bovidae > Ovis > Ovis aries. The sequence continues at coordinate 5,874,913 of NC_056054.1, read as the reverse complement.
CAACAGAACCGTCAGCCACTCTACCCAGGGTCCGACAGCGGATGTTACCGCAGGTTATTTCCAGATGTGTATGGAAATGTTTTACAACGCAGATGCTTTTCAGAGGCAGATTTTACAAAATGCCAGGCCCCGAGCGGATAATAGTGGGCCTTCAGAAAGAGAGGAAACCAGGCTGGCTGAACATTTCTGCTGTCTTTGAAAAAAAACCACAGAAACCTCAGCAGGAACAAATGTGACAGAGGAAGGCTTCCTGCCAAACGTGGGAACTAGGGAGAGAGGAGAGCCTTTCTTTTATAACTGAGACAGAGACCGATCCTCCACCACCGGAAGTGAAAGACACCTCTCCAGAGAACAGGCTGTTCCCACGGTCACAAAACACGCTCATTTCTGAGAGACAAACAGGGTGACCCATCAGCCTTCAGTTTATGTTAATAGTGCATCTCAGTATTTATGAGACTTGGCAACAAAGGTAACTCAAGGCGGAGGGGCAGAGTTAAATATAATGTCATCCCCAAAATGACACACTTGGCTTTGAGAAGAGACAAAAAAAAAGACAAATGGCAACAAGAAATGGCATTTGTCTACTAAAAACTAAGCAGAGAGCTTAAGGGTGTCTTTTTCTTATTACCGAATAGATTGCATTTAGTCTTGTAGACGATTTAAAACATCTCAGAAGCCACAAACTTACTTCTGGCTTCTATTGGGATAGCTTCCGGTGGCTGCCAAGTTGTCCCAGCCAGCATCTGTGCTGTGCTCTGAGCTGCTGTGAAGCGAGGAGGCCATGTGACTGTCCTCATGGCTGAAGAGTACCAGCATCTTCCACCCTGATGAGCTCAATTTATGGTCTGAGGCCAACGCCCAAGGAGACGCAAAGGCAGTTATGAGAAATCATTTACAGAACTGGTTCAGACAAACTAAAAATTAACACAAAACCTGATGCCAGGAACCTATAATCCAGGACTATAATCTGAAAGAGCCCTCTTCTGAACACAAGTTTAATGCTGCAACCATGGAAAAAATAAAAACAGCTTGGGTCACTTAATCAAATCACACAGCTATGTCTTTGCTGAAGAAGTTCGTTCAGTTCAGTCACTCAGTTCTCTTTGTACCCGCATGGACTGCAGCACCCCAGGCTTCCCTGTCCATCACCAACTACTGGAGCTTGCTGAAACTCATGTCCATCGAGTTGATGATGCCATCCAGACATCTCACCCTCTGTCATCCCCTTCTCCTGCCCTCAATCTTTCCCAGCATCAGGGTCTTTTCCAGTTAACCAGTTCTTCACCATCAGGGGCCCAAAGTATTGGAGTCTCAGCTTCAGCATCAGTCTTTCCAATGAATATTCAGGGCTCATTTCCTTTAGGATTGACTGGTTTGATCTCTTTGCAGTCCAAGGGACTCTCAAGAGTCTTCTACAACACCACAGTTCAAGAGTATCTTTGGCGCTCACCTTTCTTGATAGTTCAACTCTCACATCCATATGTGACTACTGGAAAAACTATTGCTTTGACTAGACAGACCTTCGCTGGCAAAGTAATGTCTCTGCTTTTAAATATGCTGTCTAGGTTGGTCATGGCTTTTGTTCCAAGAAGCAAGTGTCTTTTAATTTTGTGGCTTCAGTTGCCATCTGCAGTGATTTTGGTTCATGGGGTTATCAAGGCAAGGATACTGAAGTGGTTTGCCATTCCCTTCTCCAATGGGCCACATTTTGTCAAAACTCTCCACCATGACCCATCTGTCTTGGATGGCCTACACAGTGCGGCTCATAGTTTCAATGAGTTAATCAAGGCTGCGATCCATGTGATCAGTTTGGTTAGTTTTCTGTGACTGTGGTTTCCATTCCGTCTGCCCTCTGATGGAGAAGGGTAAGAGACTTGTGGAAGTTTCCTCATGGAAGAGACTGACTGTGGGGGAATCTGGGTCTTGTTCTGATGGGTGGCGCCATGCTCAGTAAATCTTTGATCCAATTTTCTGTTGAAGGGCAGAGTTGTGTTCTGTTCCTCTACTTTGGCCTGATGTCAAACTATGGTAGGGGTATTGGTGGTAACGGTGACCTCCTTCAAAAGGACTTATGCCCACACTGTTGAATTCAGTGTCCCTTACCTCACAGCAGGCAACTGTCAACCCACGCCTCTGCCAGAGACTCCTGGACATTCACAGGCAAGTCTGACTCAGTCTCTCATAGGGACACTACTCCTTTCTCCTGGGTCCTGGTGCACACAAGGTTTTGTTTGTGCCCTCCAAGAGCCTGTTTCCCCAGTCCTGAGGAAGTTCTGTAATCAAATCCCACCGACCTCCAAAGTGAAATTCTCTGGGGGTTCCCAGTCCCTTTGCCAGATCCCCAGGTTGGGAAATCTGTTGTGGGTCCTAAAGCTTTCTTAACAGTGTGAGAATTTCTTTGGTGTAATAGTTCTGCAGCTTGTGGGTTGTCTGCTTGGTGGCTCTATGCTGGGGCTAATGGCAACCTCCTCCAGGAGAGCTCATGCCACACGCTGGAGACCCAGGTCTGCCACAGCCAGAGCCCCTGTCCCCATGGCAGGCCACTGCTGGCTTGTGCCTCTGCAGGAGACAAACACTCAAAGGCAGGTCTGGCTCAGTCCCTAGGGGTCTCTGCATCCTGTTGCACACAAGGTTTTGTTTGAGTCCTCCAAGCATCTCCGGCGAGTACGGGGTTTGATTCTAAACATGATTCCGCCCCTCCTACCATCTTGTTGGGGCTTCTCCTTTGCCCTTTGATGTGAGGTATCTTTTTTGGTGGGATCCAACATTTTCCTGCCAATAGTTGTTCAGCTGCTGCTGCTGCTGCTGCTCAGTCACTTCAGTCATGTCCAACTCTGTGTGACCCCATAGATGGCAGCCCACCAGGCTCCCCCATCCCTGGGATTCTCAAGGCAAGAACACTGGAGTGGGTTGCCATTTCCTTCTCCAATGCATGAAAGTGAAAAGTGAAAGTGAAGTCACTCAGTCATGTCTGACTCTTAGCGACCCCATGGACTGCAGCCCACCAGGCTTCTCCATCCATGGGATTTTCCAGGCAAGAGTACTGGAGTGGGGTGCCATCGTCTTCTCCATAGCTGTTCAGCAGCTAGTTGCAATTTTGGAGTTCTTGCAGGAGAAGATGAGTGCACATCCTTCTATGGTGCCATCTTGGACTCATTATTGAAGGAAGTGAAAAGAAAGTGAAAGTCACTCAGTTGTGTCCAATTCTTTGAGACTTCATGGACTGTAGTCTGCCAGGCTCCTCTGTCCATGGAATTGTCCAGGCCAAAATACTACAGTGGATAGCCATTCCCTTCTTCAGGGGACCTTTCAACCCAGAGATTGAACCCAGGTCTCCCACATTGCAGGTGGATTCTTTACCATCTGAGCCTCCAGGGAAGCCCAGTTATTAAAGAAAGAGACTGCCATACTCAATCATGTAATATGTTTGCAGTCTTAACTTCAGATAATAACATAGAACAATAACAGAGTAGGAAGAAAAAAGCATGGGATATCTCAACTGATAGAAAAAAAAATTTAGTAACACTCAATACTGATTTATAAACCAAAAAGTTATTAGCAAACTGGAAGAAGAAATGAACTTTCAGAACTTGATGACTTGCAGTCAGTCTTATAATCCTGATGGAGAAACTTTAGACACACTCCTTTCACGACTGGTAACAAGACAAGAATATCCAATGTTACAGGTACTGTTGAAGATACTGGCAGAGGTTCCAATAGCAAAGGAGAAAAAATAAAGGATTAAGAAGAAAGCAATTTTAAAAATTGTCATTTACAGATTTAAAAATTATCTACCCAGAAAAACTAAATGGATTCCTCAAACAAAGTATTAGGGCTAAGAAAGATTATTCTCCAAGCTTTCAGTTACAAGATCAACCTTCAGTAGCATTTTTCTACGACACACACACAGAATACAAACGCATAATCATTTGATAAATGCACTGGGTGCTGCAGAAACATTTGCCAAAATTCAAGATTCACTCATGTTAAAAGTTAGCATCAACCTGACGGTAAAATGACTCTCCTTAATGTGATAAATTAAGAAAAAAATAAAAGAAATACAAAAAAACTTCTTAAACTTGGTGGTTAAATGTGAGTTGTTGAATTGTTTCCTCTGGACCAGAAACAAGACAAAGATGCCTACTTGGACCTCTTCCAAACATCAGTGGAGGTTCTAATAGCGCAACAGATCAAGGTAACGAAATGACATGAAGATTGAAAAGAAAGATATAAAACTGCAATTTGCTGACAACATGATGTCCATAAGGAAAGCTAGATTAAATATTAGAACTAATAAGCAGACTCATCAAAGTCACTGGAAAAAGGTCAGTATTTAAAAACCAATTTTATTTCTTCATATCAGCAAGTCAAGTAGAAAATTAAATTTTGGAACATTTTAGTAATATCAAAAAATTATCAAATACCTAGGAATGGATCTTATCAAAGATATGCAAGGTCTTTATAAGGAAAACTGCTAAATATTAATGAGAAAAATTTAATAAAAACTAAATAAATGAAGAGTATACCATGCTTGTGTATTGAAAGTCTCCATATTACAGTGATGTTGGTTTATTTCAAGCTGCTCTGTACATTCAATACCATTTTACCCACTGCAAAATCTAACAAGGGGTGCGTGTGGAGGGGGGGCAATGTGTGTGTGTAAATTGACAAGGATATTCTTTTCATTAGTTATACATTTTATTTTGCACTGGCGTTTAGCTGATTAGCAAACAGTGTTGTGATAGTCTCCGGTGAGCAGTGAAGTGACTCAGCCATGCGCATACATGTATCCATTCTCCCCCAAACCCCCCTCCCATCCAGGCTGCCACATAGCACTGAGCATTGTTGCCTGTGCTCCGCAATAGATGCCTTGTTGGTTACCCATTTTAAACATAGCAGTGTGTACATGTCCATGACAAGTACATTCTTAAATACATATGTTAATAGAAAGGGCCAAGAAAGGCAAAATAACGCTGAAAATTAAGGACAAAGTTGAAGGATAAACTCTGTTAACTCGTGTTGGGCCAAATACAGACGAATATAGATGGAACAATGGAAACAAGTAGAGTCCAAAAGCAGACTCACACTTAAAAAGATACTTGACATATGGCAAAGATAGCACTGCAGATCAATAGGAAAATGATGGTCTTTTCACTAAATTGTGCTGGGTCAGCTACATATTCATTTGGAGCATAATGAATCTCCTCCACTCCTACACCATAACTTGAGTCTCAAGGAGTGTAATTCTAAACGTGAAGTATAAGCAATAAAGCTTCTAGAAGAAAACACAGTTTATCTTCATGACCTTGAGATTGCAAAATTTATTAAACAGAATGCAAAAAAGCAATAATCATAAAGGAAAAGACTGATAAATTATTGACATACTGTGTTATAATTAGGAACTTCTGCTCAATCAAAGACATCATTAAGAGATTTAAAATGCAAATCATAAAGTGAGGTAAAATATTGGCAACACATGTATAAATGACAAAGAGCTTACATCCAGAAAATGCATAATATTCTCACAAATTAGTAAGAAATAGCAAGACTTTCAATAAGCACTTCACAAAAGAAACTATCCAAGTGACCAACAAACGCAAATAGGTTTTTATCCCCGTTAGTCATCAGGGAGGTTTGATTAAAACGACGGTGACCTGTCAGTGGACACCCACCAGCACGGGTAAAGGTAAAGACACTGGCTAAACTAGACACGCTTGCCGAGTCGCTTCAGGTGCGTCCGACTCTTTGTGACCTGCCAGGCTGCTCTCTCATGGGACTCTCCAGGCAATAATACTGGAGTGGGTTGCCATGCCTTCTTCCAGGGAAACTTCCCAACCCCAAACTAGACTCAGCAAGATGTAAAGTGATAGAAACTTTCCTTTATTGCTGGCAAGAAATATCGATTCTACCACCACTCTGAAAATCTATGTGCTGTATTAGCAATAGTAAACACATGTAGCAATTTTGCTTCTAGATTTACGCTCAACAAAATGTATGCACATGTATTCAAGAAGCTCCACAGAAGCATTGTTTGTAATTATCACAGACTGGTAACAAGCCAAATGTCCACCAAAACCAAAATGGATGGATAAATTGTGGTATAACGGTACAATGAACTAGTATACAACATCTATATGCATCAAGAGAAATGATTCTCAGACAAATATTGTTGATTAAAAGAAGCCAGACACAAAGAAAGGCATAGCATATGATTGCATATATGTGAAATGCAGAAATAACTACACTAGTCAATTCATATTGTAAATCAGGATAGCATTTATCTTTGGGGGGAAAGAAGAGAATGGCAATTTGGGGGATCCACAAAGGGAGCCCTGGCACCAGGAAAGCCTCTGCTTCCTGACATGGTGCTTATCATGTGATTGTAGTTACTTCATAAAAAGTCATTGACATGATCTTGCTTTTGCGCAAAATGGCACAGTGGATGAGAAGCAGCCTGTCACTGCATGGACTCCAATTTGATTCCTGGTCTGGGGGCATTCCACAGGCCACGGAGCAACTAAGCCCACGCGCCGCAGCTGCTGAGTCTGAGAGCTGCAGCCACGGAAGCCGCGCACCGAGAGCCCGCGCTCCGCAGCAAGAGAGGACCCCGCAGTAGGAGGCCCGCTCACCCAGAGCCCACGCTCCGCAGCAAGAGAGGACCCCGCCGCAGGAAGCCCGCGCACCCAGAGCCCGCGCTCCACAGGGAGAGAGGACCCCGCAGTGGGAAGCTCGCACATCCAGAGCCCAAGCTCCACAGCAAGAAAGGACCCCGCCGTAGGAGGCCCGCGCACCCAGAGCCATGCTCCACAGCAAGAGAGGACCCCGCAGTAGGAAGCCCGCGCACTGCAATGGAGAGTAGCCCCTGCTTGCCGCAACTAGACAAAGCCCATGCACAGCAGTGAAGACCTAGCGCAGCCAAACACAAATAAATCACAATAGTCAAACTCATAGCAGCAGAGAGTAGAATGGTGGCTGCTTAGGGGTTGCGGAAGCGGGGAAATGTTTGTCAAGGGATACAAAGTTTTAGTTATGCAAGATAACTAAGCTCCAGGGATCATGGTGACTACAGTTAACAATAAGGGATTGTGTCCTTGAAATTTGCTAATAGGTATTAAGTGTTCTCCCCACAAACACACACGAAATTCGTAACTGTGTGAGGTGGTGGATTTATTAATCAGCTGGACTGTGATCATTTCATCGTGTATGCAAACTTGAAAACATCAGCTTTAATCCTATACAATTTGTATTTCTCAATTATACCTCAATAAAGATGGGGGAAACTCATTTAGCTATACCTGTATGACATTTGGTACGGACTGCAGGAAGATATTTGCAATCCGTATGCAGGTAATGGAGCAGTATATAGAATATATGTTTAAAATAGCTCCAACAAATCAATTTGAAAAAGATCAATGACTCAAGAGTAGCTGGGAATAAAGATAGAAACACATTTCATGGAAGAGAAAATGCAATAAAATATAGGACTATAAAAACATGAACCAATGTCCAACTTCACTAGAAAAAAAAAATGCACCCAAAACAAAAATATAAAGTTTTCAGGAATTCACATTACTGTGGGTTGAATTCTATCTCCCTAGAACCTATATGTTGAAGTCCTAATCCTTGGTTCCTCAAATTCTGTTTGTAAAAACAGGGCCTTTTAGGAGCTAACTATGTTAAAAAATAAGATCATTAGGGTCAGCCCTAATCTAATCTGACTACTGTCACCCCCAAAAGAGAATATGCATCTTTACATACATGTGTATGTGGTTATTATAAACCTTACTGATATAAAGAATGTGTAACACAGTTTTCAAATTTTAAAGTATACAATATCTTTGTTGTCAATTCTATATAGTTAATTGACTCTGACACAATACTTGCTTGATTTTTGGTGAACTCTTGTAGCCACAGCCAACCTATGGTTGCAGGTGACGAATGTAGTTGTGAGACAAACGTTATTTGAGATTTCCCTTGGTGTAGTATTCCATTGCATGCGTATATACTTACACACACAGCACATGATAGAATACTACTTAGCCATAAAAAAGAACAAAATTTTGTCATTTGCAACAACATGGGTAAACTTGGATGCTAAATGATACCATTTACTTATGGAATATACAAAACAGAACAAACTAGTGAATATAACAAAAAAGAGGCATATCCACAGATGCAGAGAGCAAATTAGTGGTTGCCACAGGGTGGAGGGAGTAACAGGGGTGGAGAATTAAGAGGTACAAACTATTGGGTGTAAGAGGGGCTCATGGATGTATTGTACAACATGGGGAATGCAGCCGATGTTTTGTAATCACTGTAAATGGACCATACCTTAAATAATTGCATTAAAAAATTGATTTAAAAAGACAAAAATAAAGCAATGAAGTTGTGTGTTGAAACTTTTTGTCAATGGTGTGAGTCACTTTTGCTGAATCAGATAGTATTTTTATTAAACATTGGAAGAAATTTCCTCAGTGTTCTCGGGCTACTCATGGTGGCTATAGAAATGTGTTTTCAGTCCCTTGGTCACATCTGACTCTTTGCAACCCAACAGGCTGCAGCATCCCAGGCTTTCCTGTCCATCACCATCTCCCAGAGCTTGCTCAAACTCATGTCCATTGAGACGGTGTTGCCATCTAACCATCTCATCCTCTGTCGTCCCCTTCTCCTCCTGCCTTCAATCTTTCCCAGCTGCTGCTGCTGCTAAGTTGCTTCAGTCGTGTCCGATTCTGTGCGACTCCATAGACGGCAGCCCACCAGGCTCCCCCGTCCCTGGGATTCTCCAGGCAAGAATACTGGAGTGGGTTGCCATTTCCTTCTCCAATGCATGAAAGGAAAAAGTGAAAGTGAAGTCGCTCAGTTGTGTCCAACTCGTAGTGACCCATGGACTGCAGCCCACTGGGCTCCTCCATCCATGGGATTTTCCAGGCAAGAGTACTGGAGTGGGGTGCCATTGCTTTCTTCATCTTTCCCAGCATCAGGGTCTTTTCCAATGAGTCGACTCTGCATCAGATGGCCAAAGTATTGGAGTTTCAGTTGAGGCATAGATAATAGAAAATGTAATAAAGTAATTAGTACTTTTTGTTTTACTGAAAATGTTGTGCAGTTTAATTTTTAATCATGGCTGTATTTAACAACTGGCTTTACATAATTTCTGGAAATTTCAATCAGTTCTCATGACCTGATATGAATTTGCCCAGGCACACCTGAATTAAGCAATCCAGCACACACAAGGGTGTATTGGTGTGCCCATGACCCTTCTATTAGAACTGGTCCTGTCCTCACCCCATCATGATATAGGTAGGGGAGGCATCTTGGTGCCATGTGACTCCCCCAGGCCACAGCTGGATGGATCAGATTGAAAACATGTAACCTAAGAAGACCAGTTCACGTTCAGACTGAGTCAGATTCCCTATCTCTCAGGATTAGAACCGAGATTCAGAGAAAGTGGGGAGAAGGTAACTAGGCAGAAGAGAGACACGTGGAGAGAAACATGGAGTTTGTCCATGGTGGAAAACCAATACTAGCATGAATCATCACAAGCTCTCTTTGCTTGGATCATAAATCTATCCCCGTTCTGAACCTTCCTTGGTTATTCAGAGGTCCCCTTTTTATTTATATATTTTTTCTTCTTTGCTGTATCCTCACCTCCCTGCCCATCTTTGAGCTAGAACCAAAAAACCTAAGACAGCTGTTGCGTCATTCACTCTAACTGGATGTTGCCGGCACACAAACAGGGAGATGGCCAGGTGCTACCGCCCTGTGTGAGGAATGCGTATGGGCACCATCCAGGCCTAAACGGAGATCCATTTGGCTGATGTCTGAGTCACGCAGCCCATCCCAAGCGTTATACACAGAGCACTACTGTGTGCTTCCAGGGGAGGCAGAGATATCTCAGGGAGAATGGGAAGGTTGAGTCATCAACAGGACCACAGGGCTTTCCATCAGAGGCTGTGAAACATCAGAAAAACAGACCCACAAAATTCATTTAGATGCTGAAACCCTGGGCCAAACTGACATCAGCTCAGCTGCTTGTTCATTTGTTTTATGGTAGAAAGCCTACAACACACCTCTACAAGCCTCCCGACTCCGAGGAAACCTTTGATCTTGGCATCCTTTCCATGAAAAGATAAATCTGGAGTAAATGTCGTGCAAGCTGAAAACAGGTGAAGGTTTTCTGTATTTGTTTCCTAAAACTTCTTCCGTGGTCCTAACTAAACTACGGGCTTCCCAACCGGTGCTAGTGGTAAAGAACCCCCCTGCCAATGCAGAAGAGATAAGAGATGTGGGTTCGATCCTGGGTCAGTGAGATCCCCTGAGGGAGAGCATGGCAACCCACTCCAGTGTTCTTGCCTGGAGAACCCCGTGCACAGATGAGCCTGGTGGGCTACAGTCCATGGGGTCATAAAGAGTTGAACATGACTGAAGTGATTTAGCACAACTGCTAAACTAATAGGCCATCCCAGGTGAAAAAAATTAACTTTATTGGAAGAGAAAGTAAATGCAGGCAGTGTACACAATTATAAAACACATGTGAGACAGGGACTTTCTGGTGGCCCAGTGGGTAAGACTCTGTGTTCCCAACGCAGGGACGTGAGTTCAATCCCTGGTTGGGGGACTAAGATCCTGTATGTGGCATGGCCAGAAACACATGTTAATTTTATGTGTCAACTTGATCAGATCACAGAGTACCCGTTTAGTCAAACATGGTGAAGGATATGTCTGTGAAGGTGCATTCCTGGAGGAAACTAATATTTTGAATCTGTAGACCAAGTAAAAAGCAGACAGCCCTCCCTAGTGTGGGTGGGCCTCATTCAGTCCACCGATGGCCTGAATGGAGCGGAAAGGCTGACACACCAGGAAACTCCTCCAGCCTGATTGTCCCGAGTGGATGCTTGTTACTTCCTGCTTTCAGACTGGAATAGACAGCGTCAACTCTCCAGGTTCTCAGGCCTTCAGGCTTGGACGAGACTTATAGCACTGGCTGTCCTGGGCTCTCAACTTGCCAACCACAGATGCAGGGACTTCTCAGCCTCCATAAGCATGGGAGCCATTTACACACACAGAGAGACACACCCAGTTGGTTCGGTTTCTCTGGAGAACCTTGAATAGTACAATATGTACATGTAAATGTGTTGTGGTTGCTGTCGTTCAGCCTCTAAGTCACGTCCAACTCTTTGCGACCCCGTGGGCTGCAGCACGCCAGGCTTCCCTGTCCATCACCATCTCCCGGAGCCTGCTCAAACTCATGTCCATTGAGTCGTGATGCCATCCAACCCATCTCATCCTCTGTCGCCCTCTTCTCCTCCTGCCCTCAACCTTTCCCAGCATAATGTCTTTTCCAATGAGCCAGCTCTTTGCCTCAGGTGGCCAAAGTACTGGATCTTCAGCATCAGTCCTTCCAATGAATATTCAGGATTGATTTCCTTTAGGATTGACTGGTTTGGACTCTCAAGAGTCTTCTCCTGACTGCAGCCGTGAAATTAAAAGACGCTTGCTCCTTGGAAGGAAAGCTGTGACAACCTAGACAGCTTCTTTTAAAAGCAGAGACATCACTTTGCCTACAAAGGTCCGTATCGTCAAAGCTATGGCTTTTCCAGTAATACTGTAGGGATGTGAGAGCTGGACCATAAGGAAGGCTGAGCACCGAGGGACTGATGCTGACAAATTGTACAATGTGTTTCTTCTCTGTAAATCGATACCTCACAGGGATGTTGCCAGGCTCACAGAAGATAATGAGTTCACTCACTCACTTGTTCATTCAGTCAACATTTAGTGGGTACCAGCAAAGCACTGAAAAGCCCTTGTGAGGTACCCAGATCCTGGCTGGAGGCTGTGAACAAGTTCTTAAGGCTGTGCATCTTGCTGCTCATGCAAGTAATTGTTTCTAATCATTGCTATACATAGCAGTGGGCAGTCTATAAAGAATGTGATTAGAAAGTGAAGACAATTTAGGAGTTAACTGTATGAAGTTGCAGGAAGCCACAATCCAGTGCCTAATAAAAAAAACACCTGATTGAAAGGCAGCTGAGTCTAAGTTTGGAGGTCTTTCTTGGGTGCCACCCTGAAGGACTCCAGTCCTGCCCCTGAGACCTGAATCGGCTTCAGCTTCCCAGACTCTGAACTTGAAGAACATGTGGAAGTCTCATTTTAGGCAAAAGGTGGATTTTGGAAGGCTTTGCTTCATTCAAGATTGATTTTCACAGACTTATTTAAAGGGATTTATATCAAATTATGCAAATAAGGTGAAATTCATAATTTTTCAATGGTTTTGCTGTCATTGTTTAGTCTCTAAGTCATGTCCAACTCTCTGCAACCCCATGGACTGTAGCCCACCAGGCTCCTCTGTCCATGGAATTTCCCAGGGAAGAACACTGGAGTGGACTGTCAATTCCTTCTCCAGGGGATCTTCCCAATTCAAGGATAGAACCCGTGTCTCCTGCATTTTGGGAAGATTCTTTACCACTGAGTCACAAATTTTTTAGTGTGTTGTTTCAAAAATTCCATACTTAAATTTTTATGAGATGCATCTGGGTTGTCCATTTTCTGGTCCAGGCTCTCTGACACTGACCCTGGAGTGGACCCCTTAGAGTCTGTGCTCCACCCACCTGAAGGCCCTCTCCTCCTGGGCCCTGGGCAGCCCATCAGTGCCTGACACCCCATGTCACTCACTTCCAGGGCTGTGGGGGCCTGCCTGTCTGGGGCTGGCTCCTCCTTCCACGAATGGAGTTCCAAGGCCTTGGTAAAAGAAGGCCCCTGACCTGTCCCCAGGATGCACTTCCAGGACTCCACTCCCTTAAAATTGTCTTCACTTTCTCATGCCTATGGCTCAGAGTCTGTGTGCACTTCATTGTTCAATCGCTAAGTTCTGTCCAACTCTTTGCAACCCCATGGACTGCAGCATGCCAGGCTTCCTGTCCTTCACTACTCCTGGACTCTGCTCAAACTCATATCCATTGTGTCAATAGTGCCATCCAACCATCTCATCCTCTGTCGCCCCCTTCTGCTCTTGCCCTCAGTCTTTCTCAGCATCAGGGTCTTTTCCAACGAGTCTGTTCTTCACATCAGGTGGCCAAAGTTTTGGAGCTTCAGCTTTAGCACTCTGGACTGTCTTGTCTGTTCCAAAGTGCACACCCTGAGCAGCCTCTGAGGGTGTTTAACCTCAGAGTTCTGCCCCCTTTCACCTGGACATCTCCCCACATCATGCCCATCATGAAGCACGGGTCCTCCCCTGAGCGCCAAGCCAGCAGCATCTTGATGCAATCTGTCGGGCAGCCATGTGGCTCTTGTGGAAGACCCACCTTTGCCCGAAGCTACCAGCATCACACCCAGCTCTTCTGAGGGCTACACACTGTTCCTCTTCCCTCCAGTTTCAAAGCCCCCTTCTCACCACCGTGTAAGCCTTGCTTCCTCTCCAAGGAGCCAGCTCAGCTGGGAAATGGGCAGAAGTGATGAAGTAATTCATGAGGCCAGGGGTCCAGCCTCTGTAACCCATGGGATCAAATGTTTTCTGCTTCTTCCAGGAAAGGGGAAAGATTCTTTGATCTAAGAGAGGGTCTTGCCCTGGGAAAGAACACAGGATACCCCAGACATTAAGGAGAAATGAAGAACCAGAGATGCCGTGCAAGTCACTTATTTATGTCTAGGGATTAGGTGGTGCTCGATGGCAATCTGTATTTTTCCTGTTTATGTTCTGAGTCTATTTTGGGTCCTAACCGCTCTCCCTGCCTGGACTAGTAGGAGTTTCATGCGTGGAGAGGTTCCCTCACACCTGCAGCCACCGCCGAGTGTCTTTTCCTGTGCTTCGGAACCCGCACTTGCACAAAGAGGGAGTTAGTTACCCAGTTTCACACATGTGGCCCCCAGATTCTGAAAGTCTGTGATGTACATGAGGCGACCCAGGCAGGAACTGGGTAACTCCCGACTAGAACTCAACTGCTGGACATCAAAGTCAATGCCTTCTTTTCAACATAAAAATAAAGCCCCAGATATTTTCCCATGGACTAAAATCAGCCTTCAAATCTGTGTGTGTGTGTGTGTGTGTGTGTGTTCAGTTGCCGAGTCATGTCAGAGTCTTTGCAACCCTATAAACTGCAGCCCACCAGGCTCCTCTGTCCATGAGATTTTCCAGCCAAGAATACTGGAGTGGGTTGTCATTTCCTCCTCCAGAGGATCTCCCCGACAGGGATCAAACCTATGTCTCTTGCATCTCCTGTGTTGGCAGGCAGATTCTTAACCACTGCTTCACTTTTGAGTCTGTAGATGACTTTAAAAGGCAACACGTCTGGTAAATTGAAGGCATCCGTGGTCCCAGTCCCTCACCCACCCTGCCTTTTGCAGGCACTTTCGCAGTGTGCCTGCCCTTCCAAGAGTGGAGTCTCTAGCCTGCCTTCTGACATTGGTCTTGGGCCTGTGACTTGTTCTGACCAATAGAACAGGCGGAAGTAGCAGATCACCAGTTTCATCCTAGACCTCAGGATGCCCTGCCCGTCTCCCCTTGTCCTGGTGCCGTTGCTATGACAACCTGTTCAGGACACCTTGATGAGGATGAGAGGTACCCGCAGCACAGCCAGACTGCCTGAGTCACCCAAACCACGGCCAGCCCCGCTCATTGGCAGCCAGCCACCCCCCTCTTCTGTGCATCCCCAAGGTCACCAGGTCCACCTTGCCCTCATTTCACACTGTCCTCATTCTTTTGGGCAAAGACCTGAAGAATGGAAAGATCACTTAGGAGGGCTAAGGCCAGAGTTCAGAGTGTTCTGAAAGGTTCTGAGAGGTGATTTGGGCCACCGCAGGGATTGGGTCATGCGAGCAAGGCATGTGGCTGAGAAGTGAGTGGGCGATGCTCAGAAACAAGGCAGGGCCTCAGTGGCCTCGGGGAAGCTAAGCCTTCTGGGGGTTGGGGGCAGCTACTGGTAAGACAGGCAGGCCTACCCGCTCAGGGGTCCACATGTGGTGCAGACAGAAGCTCAAGTAGAAGCCCGCAAGAGGAGAAGACAGAGACCTGAAGAGGAGGCAGTGGTTACTGACAAGGCAGAAGAAAGTAAATAAAGGGAAAAACCCTCCCCCAAGTCATCAGCAGACAGTCCTGGCAAGAATGCCCACTCCAGGCTCACAGGTGCATGTAGGGACTATGGGTGATGCTGGTGGCTATTCCATAACCCCACCCCTAACATTTAAACTAGCAACACAAGCATTTTCCCAAGTGCTTGTCATTCAAAGGTCAATGTAAGAGAACACACAGATTTGCTTTGGGTAAGGGGGCTGATAAATGGATCTACAGAGACTATTTCCCAGTATCAGGGTCTTTTCCAAAGAGTCAGCTCTTCGCCTCAGGTGGCCAAAGTATTGGAGCTTCAGCTTCAGCATCAGTCCCTCCAATATTCAGAGTGCATTTCCTCTAGGATTAATCCTGTTGCTGGAAAAGACTGAAGGCAAAAGGAGACGAGGGTGGCAGAGGATGAGACAGCTAGTATCACCAACTCAATGGGCAATAACCTGAGCAAACTCCGGGAGATAGTGAAGGACAGGGAAGCCTGGTGTGCTGCAGTCTGTGGGGTTGCAAAGAGTCAGACACGACTGAGCAACTGAAAAGCAACAGCAACAGAGGCTATTTCCAGATAAAATCCAAAGGCATCTTCCATGGGGGCAGGTGCGAAATCACCGAGGACAAGCCCAACAACCACAGTCTGTGTATACAAAAGGGAATTGCAAGCACTTGCAGTTACCAGAGAACGCTAAGGCTGTATGATACCTTTCAAAAGTCTTAATTTTTCATTCACACATATTCAGATCTTTCAGAATTCCTTGAGAAACTGAAATGAGTGAAATTTTATCTCTAAAAAATACATTGTGAAGTTTAAAAATGAAAGCACCCAATTTTTCTTGAGGTCAAGAAAGGACACTTTCTAAGATACTGAAATCCAAACTTTGGAATCAGAGTTTCAAAGAGCAGAAAATCAGATGAACTATGTGTGAAAGAAAAGTGCCTTGAAAGTGTAAATTATACTTTGGTATTAATCTGTTGGTATCACTCACTTATTTACTCAACAAAATAACTTTCACAAGGAGGAGATTCTCCTGCAAGGTTTGATGCATTGGTGGGTTAAACGTGACAGAATCAGAGAAGGTGAAGTGGATGATTTAGTCATGCCGCAGCCCGGTGAGTAAATTCACCCTCCTGTGACACATGTAATTTACGACTGGAAGTTACTAAGAGCAGTTTTTCACATCAAGCCTTGTAACAAACATAGCTTCTAGATACTGCTGGTTCGCTCAGTTTACTGACACCCCTCTCCCTGGAAGATAAGCATTAATGCAAACCTCAAAATCACACAGAAAAATTTCTTGCTCTTAGTGTTAAAAAGACTAGGAATTTCTTTGGAAAAGGCAGAAACCAAGTACATGTTGAGTTAAACGCTGTGTTTCACATTTGCTGTTTCTCACTTCCATTATTTCTTAAGCCTCCTCTTTATTTCCCACCAGAGGTTTCACCTGCTAAGAACATCTGTGTAGCATGGAGGGTTTTTCATAAAGCTCTGTTGAAGGTGTGGCTGGGTTTTGTACACTTTCAGACAAAGCTCAGCTGCAGTATCTGGGGCTGATGAAAGTCTCATCTCATACGTGAACCCTACGCTTGGGTTCAAAGCACCATTGTCCAGTGCGACACGCCCGGGGCAGCCGTGGTGAGCCCTAAACCTACCGATAGTCACCTCGTTCCTGGCTCAATTTCGTTCCTTTTGGCCCTTCTCGTGTATCTCCCCATCCCCATTTCCCTGGCTGTCTCCCCACTGCATCTCTGCCCCCTCCTTGCCTATGGTGGAGCGGCGGAGTGGCAGAGTGGTGGGCCGGCTTCCTCGGGGGCCCTCCGGCCGCGTAGAGGGATGGTGATGGCCTGTAACATCACCCGCGACACCCAACCAGTGATGCCGACCCACTGCTTGTAGGGATAACACAATGTTGGCTTCCCACACTCCTCTGGCCAGCCTTGTTTTATGTGTGTGCAAGAAAGACATCTTTAGCACATCGTTGATTCATTATCATTAAACTCACGGCCAACAGCTCTATAACTCAAACCAGAACAAAGCTTTTACCTAACACTCGTATTTTCTCCATGTGGGCCTTCTCAGCCTTCTTGAGCTGAGGACACCAGATAACATTTCAGCCCTGTGTTTTCCTTTAAACAGCAAAATCACCGAGAAAAAGCCCCCAAATGGGAAGAGTGTGGCACTAAAGTGTGAGGGGGGAGACAAGGAGGTAGAGCCGCTGGGAAGGAGGTGGTTGGGCGACCCATCTTTCAAGGCTCTGAGGAAGTCTGCCAATAATCGCAAAAGCACCCCGAGTATTGATTTGGGGGTTTCAAATAGACGCTCATAAGTAGGCAAGTCCGCAAATAATGATTGGCTATATTTTGATCCTCCTCTTTGGTCTGAGTCTCTTGATTGCAAAACTTGTTGGGGAAAGGGTTAGAACGGAGGGTTGTGGGATGGTTTTCGAACTGAGCTCTGGGGACCCTAAGGGTTTGGGGGCGGGGCCTCAGTGATGTGGGCGGGGAAAGAAGCCCCGCCCACTCCTTCTCTCTCTTCCCGCGGCAACCCCTCCTCCTCCCTTAGTTCAACCACAAGTTTCCATGAACATAGATTTGCAGCCTGGAGATGGGTGTCTGCCCACAGGGGCTCATCTGAGGACTCCCAGCTCCCCTGCTACTCCAGTCATCAGTCAATGGGGCGAAAAGGAGAGCAAACAGGGGCAGAGTCCTCCAGGGCACAGAGATGGACCCCAGGAAAGAATGCCACCCCCGCTTTGTCTGCCCAGTAAGGCAAGGACACTGTGAGCCTCGAGTGACTATCAGCCACCTCCTGCCATGCAGTGATGCCATCACCGGGGAAGGTAGAGCCAAGACCTGGGAGAGGGAGAGAGGAGTCCAGCCCAGCCCTCAGCAGGGTTGAGCCTCTGACTCCCCTGTGCCTGCAGTCACTTAACCCTCAGACTGCCAGTGAACGCATTAAAAAGAATACATTTCCTAATTCATACCCCCACTTCTCCTTTGGTACCCATGCAGACTGAGCCGTCAGGGAACCCAGACTTCTAAATACCAAAGAGATAAACAAGGTCCTACTGTACAGCACACAGAACCATATTCAATTTCCTGTAATAAACCACAAGGAAGATGAATACATGTACAGAAACCTGAGGAAACTAATGGAACCTCGTAAAGCAACTGTGCTTTAATTAATTAATTAATGTGAAAATATGTGCTTCTTTACTTGTAAGTTTCATGTGAATTTCCACCACTTGGGTTAAAACCGACAGCATCTTTATTCGCACCTGAAGGCTGGACAAACCGGGATTTACTGGATGAGATGGTCTTCATGATTCTTTCTCTTCATATTTTTATGTTTTCCCTCTTTTCCCCACAGTCCTGCTTCTCTTCTTCACCTGTTTATAACATAGGGCTGCAGAATTTAGTTCACCAGGGGTCACGTTTTCCAACCAAGTCGCATGTCTGCTCTTTCTTAAGAGCAAGAGGACAAATGATTTCTTTACCTCTGTCATTAAAATCATGTGAAGCAGATTTCTCCTTGTACATGATGACTGATTTCCACTCCCCGGGGGTGATGGTCCTTTCATTTTTAAACAGGCATATGGCTTCCTTGGTGTCTCAGTGGTAAAGGCTCTGACTACCAATGCAAGAAATGTGGGTTACATCGCTGGGTTGGGAAGATCCCCCAGAGAAGGAAATGGCAACCCACTCTAGTATTCTTCGCCTAGGAATTCCCGTGGACAGAGGAGCCTGGCGGGCTGCAGTCCATGGGGTCGCAAAGAGTGGGACAAGACTGCGCACACAAGAAAAAAAATGGCATAATCTACACAAGTGATTAGAAAAGAGAATCAATATCCTGACTCTCCAGTGCAGTCAGGGTGGCTGGGGAAGGCAGCGGGTTTCCCGGGGAGCAGACAGGGGTCCACCCTGCTTCTCCCTGCCTCTTGCTGCCTGCAACTTTCTCTCCCGGCTTCTGCTGTGACATCCTCTAGGCTTGTGTCTCCGAGATGGGAGCCCTCAGATCCAGCGTCTCAAAACTCAGCTCCTATTTCTAACACCCCCCGCCTCCACCACCCGGAGCTGTCATGAGACGGGCTGTCTATCAGAGCCGAGAACTAGCTCCCTCAAATGATCCTATCGTTTTTAAATTATATGTATTTATTTTATTTTTGGCTGCACTGGGTCTCTGATGTTTCGTGGGCTTTCTGTAGTTGCCTAGAGTAGGGGCTGCCCTTTGCTGCAGTGTGCGGGCTTCTCTTGTTGTGGAGCATGGGCTCTTGGGCACCAGGGCTTCAGTAATTAAGGCACATGGGCTTGCGGTTGCTCTGCAGCATGTGGAATCTTCCTGGGCCAGGGATTGGCAGGGGGATTCTTGACCACTGGATCGCCAGGGAAGTGGCCCCCTCATTTTTAAACAGAAGACTTTTTCTCATTTGCATTGGCCACTGTGTCTGTGTGCTCACTCAGCCGTGTCTGACTCTTTGCAACCCCGTGCGCTGTAGCCCACCAGGCTCCTCTGTCCATGGGATTCTCCAGACCAGAATACTGGAGTGGGTTGCATTTTCTTTCTCCAGGGGCTCTTCCGGCCCCAAGGATCAAACCCACGTTTCTTGCGTCTCCTGAATCGACAGGCGAGTTCTTTACCACTGGCACTACATCGTTGTTTTGACCTGGAGGATCCGTGCTGCTTGGGAGATGCAAGCAGTGGGTCTAATCTACCCATTTCCTCTTCTATTCTTCATCTGCTTCTCAACAATCTATAATAGCTACCCCTTGCTGAGTTCAAACTTTGAGGTGGCATTCTAGATACAGTGGCTCGGTTAAACATCACAAAACCCATAAGGAGTAGGTATGTTTTGTGTACTTTACAGACTAGGATACCAAAACTCAGAGAGGTTAAGTGATTTTCCCAGGATCACACAGCACAGAGATGACAGAGCCAGGACTCCAAAAGCATACAAGGTTATAACAGCTTTAATGCGGCTTCCAAGAAAGATAAGATTACATGTGTGGCCCCCATTTGAGGCTCACATTGCATTTCTGTTGGATAGACTGGGTGACACAGGTAAACACACTGAGTTAAGTTAGCGTCACCACCACCACTGGAACGCTTGAAACTGGAACACTTGAAGACTTGGAGAGTTGCATGCCGTGGGAGGAGGAGATTTCAGGAGGAGCGATCAGGGATGGAATAGGGCGCTGAAATCCTTAAGTTTACAGACAGAGTATTCAATTTATAATGTTCATTAGGCCATGATTAAGAAGCTGTAGCACATTAGAATGAAATGCATGATTAACTTCAGAATGTAATTAAAGCTGTAAACTAATTGGATTGATGCTGTTTCCTTGAAGCTGGTGCTCTCAGGCATGCAAGGGCAGCCTCCACAGTCACCGTGCCCTGTGCTCCGGGAAGGAGGGTGGGCCTGGCGGGAAGTGTGGGCTGGGCCTCCGCAGGCCTGTGCATTTGGCCAAGGGGAGGCACTGGCTGGAGCTCACAGGGCGGGGCCAGGCAGTCAATGACTGCAGCCATGAAGTGAAAAGACGCTTGCTCCTTGGAAGAAAAGTTATGACCAACCTGGACAGCATATTAAAAAGCAGAGAAATTACTTTGTCAACAAAGGTCTGTCTCATCAAGGCTATGGTTTTTCCAGTAGTCACGTATGGATGTGAGAGTTGGACTCTAAAGAAAGCTGAGCGCTGAAGAATTGATGCTTTTGAACTGTGGTGTTGGAAAAGACTCTTGAGAGTCCCTTGGACTGCAAGGAGATCCAACCAGTCTATCCTGAAGGAGATCAGTCCTGGGTGTTCATCGGAAGGACTGACGTTGAAGCTGAAACTCCAATACTTTGGCCACCTGATGCAAAGAACTGACTCATTTGAAAAGACCCTGATGCTGGGAAAGATTGAAGGCGGGAGGAGAAGGGGACGACAGAGGATGAGATGGTTGGATGGCATCACTGACTCAATGGACATGAGTTTGAGTAAACTCCGGGAGTTGATGATGGACAGGGAGGGCTGGTGTGCTGCACTCCATGGGGTCGCAAGGAGTCGGACACGACTGATCGACTGAACTGAACTGAGGCAGGCAGGCAGAGCTCTGGGCCCCACCTTGCTGGGCTGAGGATGGGTGAGGCTGTGTCCCCCTCTCTCAGGAGGTCTCTCCTAGAACCACTGCCTGGTCTCAAGACCGGCCCCGCCCCAGCCCGGGCAGCTCCACCCCCTCATGGGTTTCCCTGAACCCGCCCTCTCCTGTGGGCTGAGTTCGTTCAAGTGTACCTGTCCCCGCCCCCGCCAGCCAAAGGGCTGCAGAGCATGGGACAAAAAGACCCATTTTACCTGGGGGAGAGTTCACCATCCCTAAAGAGCTGGGAGGAGACTCCAGATCAAGGAAACTGAGACACCAATGGGCAGGAGCTTCGGGGGCAACTAGAGAGATGCCAGTACAGAGGCGGAGGGTGGGCACAGAGGCAGGGGAAGGAGAGGAGAGGCGCACACATGATGGGGCCCCGCGGTCTCCCAACCTGGCTGCGCTCTGCTCTGACCCCTTCCCTGACCACTGGCAAGTTTCCTTGCTGCCCTGGCCTCCTCTTCCTCACTTGTAAGATGGGCCGTGTGCCTGACGAGCTGTGGGGAGGGTCAGCCCAGTGCCCACCTGGCTTGGGGAAAGGAAAACACCAATATCCGGCTTCTGGTTTATTGGTGCCCATCCCAGGGAACATCAGTCCTGACAGCAAGCCGCTGGTGGTCTGGAGAAGCAGCTAGGACCTCCCCCAGCACCGAGCCCTGCACTCTGGGGCTGTTGGGGGGGTCCCCTGGGGCCTCTGGTGAAAGGGGGACACAGTGTAGAGTGTGAACCACACAGGTCGACTAGAGCAGAGGAGGGCTGCAGCTGCGGGCCTAGGGGGCCCATGGAGGCTTCCTTCCCCATCTCCACTGCGGGACAGGAGACTGCTGGCCAATTCCTCTCTCTGCCGCTTCCCAAGCTCCCTGGAGGTCCCCGACACCCGCCCACTCTGCCTTAGCCCACTCTCCATCCCAGAGTGTCCGATCCTTCTTGCCCCTCACTGGACACCCACATCTTTCATTCTCCTGACCTTCCCCGCGCCCTCTGCATCCTGCTCTCCACCCCCTGCCAACATCCCCAGTCCCTGCTTTCTCATCCATGAGTTCCCAGCACGGCATCTCTTTGCCAAAGGTCATCATGTCCCTGCAGGCCAGCCAAGTGGTGGCTTTAATGCCTCAGAAACCCCTCCTCTCCGGGTTGAGACAGGATCTGTGCCCTCCTAGAGGACCCAAAATGGCTCGAGACTCAGCCTTTCCTGAGGGACCCCGTGGAGGGTCACCCATGTGAAGATATCTGGGCTCAGCAGGAGACTCCCACATGCCACCTGAGTCCATCTAAATGGTCCTCATTGGTCACTGTGACCGGTCATTCTGTGACTCTCCACCACCTCCCCCTCTGTCCCCCACGCGGCACCACCAGTGCAAGACTCCAGCGCTAGAGAAGTTCGAGACCAGCAGAAAGCCTTCAGGCAGGATGTCACATCCCTGCATCCCTCCAGACCATGCCTTCTTCAACCAGACCAGGTCCTGCTGTTACTGGGGCAACCTCCCCTCGCGGGTTCCTCCTCTTCTCTCCATCCTGGAGTCACTCCTCCTGCCTGTGAACCCCAGTCTCCCCAAATGCAGATGCTTTTCACCCTTCTCCGTCTAAACCTCTCCCACTGAGGCTTGACAAAAGGACCATCACCTTACATGGCCATTGTGGTTTTCCGCCTAAACAAAGAACAGTTTTCTCCCGAAAAGGAATTCTGTGTTCTCATGATGCTACAAGCAGATTTCACAATTACAAACATTTCCTTCACATCCCGTGTTACTGTCTCCCTTTGCTGACTTGCTCCCTGCTGAATCCCCAGAACAAACCACAGTGAGTCACAGTAAATAATCAATTTCCATTTGCTTAATAAGTAAAGCGATGCTTTAGGATGGCTCCTTGCAGCCGACCACTGTTACTGAAACCGTATCCCACGCCTATGCCTTTGGGATAACAGACTCTCATCTGATTCCCCGCTCCGAGGCAGGGAAACAGATCTGGCAGGCCATGTAGCTGAATCCCACCAGCATCAATCAGTGTCGTCGGTGCACATTTCTTGTGGGACTCTGGGGCTCCACACAGTCTCACTTAATCTCATTTTAAGTCATCTTAAGTCAGGGTACACAGTCTTAGTACAAACTGAGACCTAAAATTCATTAAAGGCATAATTCTTCTGTATTCTGGGATCGTACTGTTATGCTTCCAGACAGAAGCTAACCATTCCTACTGAGGTGTTGGCTTTTTCCTCTCGTGTCTTCATAATATTATATGTAACTATTACTTGAACCCATTGTCATAGATTTGACAGCTATTAATCCTCAGCTTCTGATTTGCCATTTAATTGTGTGATGGTATAGAGAATTTAAAAGTGACTCACATTTATGTAGTTAAATCTTATTTTTCTATTTAGAAAAATTAATTTTAATTAAATTCTATTTATTCAATCATGTTCTATTTCGTTAAAAAAAAAAAGAAAGAAACAGAAGCTAACCTCCAATGATGACATTCACATGTGTGGACACCACCCACCCTCACTCCCTCTGAGCAGACTCTGCCCTCTTCACTGATGACAAGGAGAGAGAGCTGCCAGGATTGCCTGGGTTTCTCACAGCTCCATGCTCTTCGGGGTCTAGGGTCCCTCCATGCAGAAAAGCAGGCAGGGCAGGTGTGTTTATTCTGGCTCCAACCTGTTGGCAGGAAGGTGTGGTGGGTGGTGCTCTCACACAAGCAGGCTGATTCCCATAGAAAATCCTCCCATCTCTACCCCAGCCTCTCAAGATCAAGACCCTGCAGTCTCTTCCCCTTGACCATCTCTGTGTCCAGATACTAATAGCATTATGACAAAAACATGTTTGCGAGTCCTGGTCGATTTGTTTTACTCTGTGGAATCCATGTATTTTATTTCAATTTAACATTACAAATATTCTGCATCTAGGCCCATCACTTCATGGCAAATAGATGGGGAAACAATGGAAACAGTGACAGACTTTATTTTGGGGGGCTCCAAAATCACTGCAGATAGTGACTGAAGCCATGAAATTAAAAGACACTATTTCCTTGGAAGAAAAACTATGACCAACCTAGATAGCATATTAAAAAGCAGACACATTATTTTGCCAACAAAGGTCCATATAGACAAAGCTGTGGTTTTTCCAGTAGTCATGTACAGAGATGAGAGTTGGATCATAAAGAAAGCTCAGCGCTTAAGAATTGATGCTTTTGAACTGTGGTGTTGGAGAAGACCCTTGAGAGTCCCTTGGATAGCAAGGCGATCAAACCAGTCAATCCTAAAGGAAATCAATCCTGAATATTTGTTGGAAGGACTGCTGCTGAAGCTGAAGCTCCAATACTTTGGCTACCTGATGCAAAGAGCCGACTCATTGGAAAAGACCCTGATGCTGGGAAAGATCGAAGGCAAGAGGAGAAGGGGACGACAGAGGATGAGATGGTTGGATGGCATCACCGACTCAATGGACATGAGTTTGAGCAAACTCCGGGAGTTGGTGATGGACAGGGAGGCCTGGCGTGCTGAAGTCCATGGGGTCACAAAGATTAGGACACAACTGAGCGACTGAACAACAACTAGGCAAGAACACACGCTGAGTCTCAAAACCAGAACGTAACTGAACAGTTCTGAGGCTTGAGTCCTGACCCAGGTGCCAGCAGGGTTGGTTTCTTCTGAGGCCTCTCTCCTTGGCTTGCAGGTGGCCACAATCTTTCTGTGTCCTCACGTGGCCCTTCCTCCGTGGGTGTGCATCCCTAGTATCTCTCTGTGTGTCCAGATTCCCTCTTCTTCTAAAGACACCAATCAAATTAATTAGCACCAGAAAGACCCTATCTCCAAATACGGTCACAATTTGAAGCCCTGAGGATCCTTAGAACTTCAACATATGAATATGCGAGGGTGGAGGAAGCAAAACACAGCTCAGCCCCTAGCAAATACGGTGTCGTTTTCTACCACAAGCCTTCAAACACTGGTTGCTGTATTTTCTAATTGCACGAATGTTTAGTCATTTGACATTCCCTTGTGGCTCAGCCGGTAAAGAATCCATCTGCAACACAGGAGACCTGGGTTCAATCCCTGGGTTGGGAAGATACCCTGTAGAAAGGAAAGGCTACTCACGCCAGTATTCTGGCCTGGAGAATTCCATGGACTGTATAGTCCGTGGGGTCCCAAGGAGTCGGACATGACTGAGCAACTTTCACTTTCTTTGGAGAACAAAATGGCAACCCACTCCAGTACTCTTGCCTGGAAAATCCCATGGACAGAGGAGGTTGGTAGGTTACAGTCCATGGGGTTGAAGAGTCAGACATGACTGAGTGACTTCACTTTCTTTCTATAGTTACTTAGTCCTGTTCAACTCTTTGCTACCCCATGGACTGCAGTTCACCAGGCTCCTCTCTCCATGGGATTTCCCAGGCTAGGATACTGGAGTGGGTTGCCATCCCCTTCTCCATGGGATCTTCCCGACCCAGGGACTGAACCCATGTGTCCTGCATTGCACGTGGATTCTTTACCATCTGAGCTACCATGGAAGACCTTCTAATTGTATATCCATAGGCAAACTAATCTCTCTGAATCCTAAGTTCCACCTCTTCCAAATGTAGGTAATGACCACGGTCCCTTCGGGCACAGGGAAGGATTAAATGACATACTGTGGCCAAAGCGTCTGGCAGGTATAGTGAGTGGCACATAGTAGGCACTCACATGATAGAAGCTCCTTTCCCTTTGAGCCTTTATCTGCATCACAGATGGAGGCGCCAGCCTTTAGCTTCCACCAAGAGGAGCAAGTGCCCATTGTAGCGACGATGCCAGGTTGCTATGGCACTCTCTCTCCTCCAGACGTACTGGCAATCAAGGACTCCATTAGCTTCATTGAGGTTTCTGGTCCAGAACCACTGGAGGGAAATTGCTACACTTTATTATGGTAGGAAACCTACATTCATATTCTTGATCTAAAGAGGGAAATAAAAGCATTATTTTAATGTCTTGTTACAAAATGCTTGGTACTAAAATTTCTCACCTACTCAGAAGTCACTGAAGGGTTGCAGTAACCCTTCTGGTTATTTTTCCCCATTTCCACTTCTCTGTTACTATTTTTAAGGTGATTTCTATGTTTTCAGCTTTTTTTTCTTCTCTTGGCTAAATATATTCCCAGCATTAACATATTTTCACTTAGCAGATTTATATTTATCACCATTATTTATGTCCATCTACTCCTCTGCTTTTATAAATTGAGAAAAGAGGGCTTTCTTTTAACTAGCTAAAATTACTTTAAAATTTCAACTTTTTTTTTTTTCATTTTTACCCTATTTTCTCCATCCTCCTACTTCGCTTTCCATTTACTTTAAGTGGACAGAAGACTTTGAGAAAAATCAAAGTATCATTTTATAAACGGTACAGTTTCTCCTCTGCCCTTAACCAGTGAGAGGAACTACACAAGCCGGTTTGCCTGCTCTCAGAATCTCATTACTCCTTGTGATGTAGTCAGTCTTATTGCCGCCTTTTAATACATCCATTCTGCCTGGGCTTTTAAGACCTTCATTACTTCAATGCATTTAGTTGTTTCACATGTTCCACCTGGAAGGGCTCCAGCCTTCTTGTTCTCACCAACATGAATTCAGTTCTGGTGATTGCTAAATGGACACACCCGCTGAATAGCCGCCTGAGCCTTCCAACGGCGTTTACAAAAGACTCCGGTTAAGACCTAGTGAACGGAATGGTGGTTCCTGCAACCAGTGGAATTTCATTCTAGAGGGCAGTGGAGGGCCTCTTCAATCCTGGGCTTCTCACACAGTGCCTCACTCTCCCAATTAAGCTGATGTTTGTTCAAGCCCAGTGCCTGGAGGGCCTCTTCAATCCTGGGCTTCTCACACAGTGTCTCGCTCTCCCAATTAAACTGATGTTTGTTTAACCCCAGCGTGTGTGCTCAGTCACTTCAGTCATGTCCAACTCTTTGTGACCCCATAGACTGTAGCCCACCAGGCTCCTCTGTCCTTGGGATTTCCCAGGCAAGAAGACAGGAGTGCGTTACCATTTCCTTCCACAGAGGATCTTCCCAGCCCAGGAATCAAACCCGCGTCTCCTACACTGTAGGTGAACTCTTTACCACTAAGCCACCTGCCAATGCAGGAGACATAAGCGACAAGGGTTCAGTCCCTGGATCGGGAAGATCCCCTGGAGGCGGACATGGCAACCCACTCCAGTATTCTTGCCTGGAGAATCCCAAGGACAGAGGAGCCTGGAGGGCTAGAGTCCCTGGGGTCACAAAGAGTTGGACATGACTGACGTGACTTAGCATGCATGCATGCTGGGAAGCCCCATTTCACCCCAGAGATCTTCAATAATCCATTCTACTTTCATAGTCAAATACTGTCAACTTTTAAAGGTACACAGCAGCTTGATTTTCCTTCAGAAAGAGTGAGAAATTAATTATTGAATTAAACAATATTAAACCAAAAATTGCAAAACTCAGCTTGGAAATGAAAATCTCTTACTAGGGATATGTAACCCCAGGGAGGTAAACTGGAGAACTGAGAAATAAGCTCTTGGAGTTTTGCTTATGATTTGAATAACTATGTGTCTGTCAACGCAGAATTTGGAGGATGTGGCACCAAGGGCATAGGCAGTTTATCTCATGCTCCTAGGCGTGATGGAACTACATCTTCACAGCATCCCACATGGGTCTCCACATGCATGCCATTGACTTGCAGTCCAATTTGACTATCAACATTCATGAGTGAATGAGTAGTCCAGTGTAGTACAGTAAGATAAGAATCACTCCATTCCTCTGTATAGGTAAGCCAGGGCCTCCATTCGACAGAAGCTCAGAATCTATACCTTTTCCCTTTTTGAACAATAGGCTGAGACCCAAAGAGATGTCATAGCATCTCACTGAGATGCTGAGTGAGACATCTCACTGAGACAAGACCATTTCTGACCATTGTTTTCCTTCTATAACTGAAGTCCATCTCCTGAGTGGTATTGCTTGGTGGATGGAGTGCCTCCCTGGCTCTTTCACCAACTGAGTTATTTGGGTTACCCAATCTGTACCAACTCTTTCCTCATCCATATAGCGGGGAGAAAGTGCCTGCTGTACTCCCCTGCCTCACTAAAGGTTGGGGAGGGGGGTCCTTGGATGAGACTGTGAGTACAGTAAAAAAGTAAGCCAACGCTGAATGCCTGTGATGGACATTATTTTATAGCATCTTCTCCTTGTGACAACGGACAGCTAATCAAAGTGACGTTTCTATCATAATTTTGGTACAATGGATATTTTCTAGGAAAACTTCCTCCTGGTGTCTCTGGATTCTTTGCTTCATGTTAAAAATCCCGGATCATGGAAAGGATGTGTGTGGGCCAGTGAGTACTGAATTTCCAGGCCACTGTACCATAACCTGGAAGCCAGAGAAGTTACAAAACAAAACCTCTGGGTGGCCATGGCACCAGTGCCACCCCAGGGGACAGCCACACAAGTAAATCATCCTGGAGGACGTCGGGTTTTTGTTGCAGGCAGCCACAGAGAACTTGCTACCACAAGCTGCCGCGCGATTGCAATGCATTTACTAAAAAGCAGGTTTTCTTTGGGGTTTTGAGTCACTGTTCAAAAATCTTTGTTTTCCTTTGTGTACATGCAAAATGAGATGATCTATTTATGCCTTATTCTGAACATTCTAGAAGAGCGGAGCCCATGGGAGGCATTTTCCTGCCCCACCCCCTAGCTTTTGGATTCTTCTGTTTTAGCTCATTGTTTCCAGCTTGTTAGTTTAGAAAGCCTACATTCCTCCATGGGAACTGAGTGGCTGCTATACCCACCTCTCACCAGTCAGGTTGGCAAAAATTCCCAAGTTTGACAACGCACTCTGTTGGCAAGGTTGTGGAAAACAGATACTCTCATACACTGCTGATGGGAATGTAAACGCGGGGTGACACTAATGAAAAGGAATTTGGCACTATCCAAAAACTCTACCTATTCATTTGCCCTTAAACCCAGCAATCCCTAGTTATTTATCCTAAAGATATTAGGAAACTGAAAATGTTAGTCGCTCAGTTGTATCCAACTTCTTTGCGACTTCATGGACTGTAGTCTGCCAAGCTCCTCTGTCCATGGGATTTTCCAGGCGAGAATACTGGAATGGGTTGCCAGTTCCTTCTCCAAGGGGATCGTTCCAGCTCAGGGACTGAACCCAGGTTTCCTGAATTTTAAGCAGATTCTTTACCATCTGAGCCACCAGGGAAGCCTATTTATCCTAATTTACCTCCAACAATATAAAAATACAAATGTACAAGGTTGTTGATGGCAGCATGTCTTATAATTGTAAGATATCGAACACTACCAAAACTCCCATGCTAGGAAATTGTCTCGGCGAACTCTGGCACGTACATACAATGGAATACAATGCAGCTATGAAAGAAAAGAGGCACATGCTTGTATCTCCCTGTTCTGTCAGCTGAGAGAGCCTAGAAGCATGACTCTTCAGTAGGAAGTTATTTCCCAAATCTTGGTGTCTAATACCATTCTCCGATAAAAGGAACAAGCGCTTCTTGGAGACATGGCTGATTCTAGCACTGAAGCAGGAATTACACAAAACAAATCTGAAACATCTTATATTGCCAGAAAGTAATGAGAATATGGGGGGAAAAGAATGCAATATTTTGGGTATATCAAAGAAGCATAGGGACCAACTGAAAGGGCTCCCTGTGACCAAGTCTGGGGAAAAATGAGCAATAAAATGTTGTTCTTTAGTCATCCAGTCATGTCTGACTCTGCAACCCCAAGGACTGCAACACACCAGGCCTCTTGTCCCTCACCATCTCCTAAAGTTTGCCCAAGTTCATGTCCATTGCATTGGTGGTGCCATCCAGCCAGCTCACCCTCTGACACCATCTTCTGGCCTCAATCTTTGCCAGCACCGCGGATTTTTCCAGTGAGTCAGCTGTTCGCATCAAGTAACCAAAATACTGGAGCTTCAGCTTCAGCATCAGTCCTTCCAGTGAGTATTCAGTGTTGATTTCCTTTAAGATTGACTAGTTTGATCTCCTTACTGTCCAAGGGACTCTCGAGAGTCTTCTCCAGCACCCCAGTTTGAAGGCATCAATTCTCCGGCACTCTGCTTTCTTTATGATCCAGCTCTCACAAGCATATGTGACCATTGGGAAGACCATAGCCATGACTATACAAATGTTTGTCAGCAGAGTGTGTCTCTGCTTTTCAATACACTATCTAGGTTTGTCATAGCTTTCCTGCCAAGAAGCAATTGTAAATAAAATATATGATAAAATATAGTAGTATTTATAATCGTATTGGGTTATATAACTCAAGCATAAAATAAATATCCTTGAGTCCATATTGTATAAATAAACAATTCTGTAAGTAAATAAGGGGGAAGAAGAGACAAATCTCCCATGGGGAGGAATTCCAAATAATTATGTAAATATTTTCAAAGCAGGGAGTAGGAAGGGAACATAATCCTTCATTCCTTAAGTATGGGCCTTGCATGGTGATTTCCTTCTGGAGAGCACAGTATTAAAAGGGGACAAGAGTCATTTGACAAAGGAGAAACCCAACACTACCTTAAGCAGGTGATCAAGGTTAACATCATCAATAATAAGCTGTGTTGATGGAATGTACCCTCGATTAGATATGAAAAGAATGACGCTTCATCTCTCTGGTTAGTCTATAGTTTCAGTGCAATCCCAATCTAAAGCCCGGGATGATTTTTAGCAAAAATTGTCAAACTTATTCTAATATTCTAGTGGAAATGGAAAGGACCTAGAATATCTGAAACAACTTTGAAAAGGAACAAAGTTGGAGGAATAATACTTCCTGGTTTTAAGACTTACTACATGGAACCCTTGTACACTGTTGATGGAAATGGAAATTGGTTCAGCCACTGTGGAAAATAGTATGGAAGTTCCTTAAAAATCTAAAAGTAGAACTACCCTATGATCTAGCAATTCCACTCCTAGGTAGATATCTGAAGAAAATAAAAATGCTAATTTGAAAAGATAGATGCTCCCCAATATTCACAGCAGCATTATTTACCATAGAGAAGATTTGGAAGCAACAAAAATGCCCATCAATGAATAGATAAAGAGGATGTGATAAATAAACGTTATATTATATAATAGAATATTATTACTCAGCCATTAAAAAACGTAAAAAATTAGCTTTTGCAACAACTTGCATGGACCTGGAGGGTATTATGCTTAGTGAAATAAATCAGACAAAAGAAAAACACAAATACTGTATGATATCACTTATGTGTGGAATTAAAAACTACAGCAAAACAGTGAATATAACAGGAAAGAAGCAGGCCCACAGACACAAAGAACAAGCCAGCCGTTAGCGATGGGGAGCAGGAAGTGGGCAGGGGCGCGATAGGCTTGGGGACTAAGAGGTACAAACTTCTGTGCGTAGAATAAATAAACTACAAGGATATATTGCACAGCACATGGAACATGGCCAATATTTTATAATAATTTTAAATGGGAGTAAAATCTATAAAAGTTTTGAACCCCTATGTTGGACACCTGAAACTGAGAAAATGCTATAAATCAACTACAATGAGAGAGACAGATAAGACAAGTGGAAGGCCTCTCACTCACAGGACAATGCTGAGAGCCAGCTGGTAGCCATGGAGGGAAGCTGGATTGAAAAACCACCATTTTGCAACCGTCATGCAAAGACTGGATTGGACGGGAATCAACGATGGATGGGCAACAACGGGTCGGTGAGGATGCGGAGTGACAGCAGCTCTCATTCATTGCTGCTGGTAACGCAAAATCGGACAACCACCCCATTGACCCAAAGGAGATGAAAACTTACCCCACACAAAACCGACCTGTGGATGTCTATAGCAGTATTATTCATGATCGCCAAAACTGGAAGCAACAAAAATGTCCTTTTATGAGGTTCGTGGATAAATTAACGGTGGTCCATCCAGACAGTGGACTATCACGCAGAAGTAAGAAGAAATGCACTAACTAGTCACAGAGAGGGGTGAAAGAAGCTTCAACACACATTTCTTAGCAAAGGAAGGCAGTCTGGGAAAAGCGACATATCTTATGATTCCAACTATATAACACTCTGGAACAGGCAAAACTATAAAGACGATAAAAAGATCAGAAGATGCCAGGAACTGGGGGAAGCAGAGGGTATTTGGGGGTAAAGCAGAAAGAACCACCAGCATGATACTGTATCAGTGGCCACATGACACAACACCTTTGTCAAAGCCTGTCCCACTATGCAACATGGAAAATGGGCCTCACGGCCAGCTATGGGCATTAACTAATAACTGCATATCAATATGGGTTCACTAACTGCAACAAACATGCGCACTAATGCAAGATGTTACTAACCGAGTCACGAAGGAGAGGAGGAGGATGTGGAAACTCTGCACGATTTTTATGTAAATCCAAATGTACGTAAACTTTTATGTAAATCTAAATGTGTCCTAAAGTATGAAGTCTATTAATTTTTAAAGATTTTAAAAATCAATCTGGCTCACAGTAGGTAATCTGGGCAGTCATGACGTCAATTTATTAATTTACAATGATGGAGAGTTATATTAAATTGAACGACATAATGAATCACGAAATAGATATTGGAGCATTCTCTCTCTCTAGGCCGATCTGCATAATAAGTGAATTAGAAAGCTGGCGGGCAGGCAGCCAGGGAGGGCGGGGGGAGGGGGTGGTATCTGGGAAAACCCGGGGCCCACCCTCCTGCATTGTTTTCTGTTGTTGGCTGCGCGGGGCTTCTCTCCGTTGAGCATGCTGGATTCTCATGCAGTCCCCAGTTTTTCTAGTTGTCATGCACAGACAGGCTCAGTGGTTGCAGCACACAGGTTTAGCTGCCCCACAGCCTATGGGATCTTAGTTCTTGGACCAGGGATCAAATGCAAGTCCCTTGCATTGAAAGGTGCATTCTCTATCACTCGACCACCAAGAAAGTCTCCCTCCTGCACTCTTGCCAGTCTGGCCAGTCTGGGGTCATGTGGCTCAGAAGCGAGTCTACAAGTTAAAGCCTAGTGAGAAGTTCCTGGGGTCTTCATGGACCTCTGTGACAAGAGTGCAAGGGCCCCAAAGAGCCACCCTAGAAAGTGGGCCTAAAGCAGGGGCAAGAACTTCCTTTATTTGGGGGTTTTCCCGCCCTTGAGGTCCATACACACTGAAATTCACAGGCACCAAGAACATGTTTTCAAAGTTCATTGCAAAGTGTGTGTCTGCCTGAGTGTACCTTTGTCTGGAAACAGTGCCTACTGCCCCCCTTTAGAGTTTCAAAGGGGTTCTTAAAGACTCCCACATCTGCCCCTGCCTCACTCTGGGACCTGTAGACAATGATCCAGCCACTTACTCACAGAGTGATTTCATACCGACAAGCACCCATGGAGCCTGCGTGGATAAGTAAGAGCATTCGATGCAAGCATGGCAGAGGATCGTGGTCATTCCTGAGTCTTTTTCAGTATGCAGGAAAGAAACATGGGACCACACAGAGAATTCTCTAGAAAAGAAAACATGGTTTTCTGTGGATGTTTCTGCTATGAAGTGTTGGAACACTGTAGGGCACTCCCAACTCCACTTGTGTGCAGGCGTGACTGCACACACACTCTACCATGGACACCTTTTCCAGAACCAAGATCTGGCATTGGAAATTCATGTTATTCCTGTTAAGGATGAAAACTTTTGAGATGACAGTTCTGATATTGGAATCAAGGTATTTTTAGAAACTGGGTTACTGATTTCTTTAAAAATCTGGGATGTTACATGAAAATTGCAGTGTTTTCATCTCTAAGAGATCTTCTGGAAGCTATCTTTTTCTGAGAATTGTATAATTTCAGAAAAGGGATGAATCATTTTCTAGACAGAGATATACTTGGGATAAAACCATGGCAAAGAATTGTCTACATGCTGTGAGCCTCTTTCTTTTGTTCAGGGATCTTTGGGCGTCTAGCTGGTTTTATTGCTGACAAATGTTGCCTTTGCTGTTTCCCTGCACACTTGCCATGTGGAGGAGGCTTTCTTCCTTAGCTGAACAGGTGCCAAGCAAGACTGATTAACAGAGTCTTAGCAGGATTTACTCCTGATTGAATTTTGCATTTGCTCCTAGAACTCCAACACAATAACAAGGATATTTGCTTTGTATACTTACCGTATAGCCAATGATTAAACCTAACCTCCCTGGTGGCTCAGAGGGTAAAGTGTCTGCCTGCAAAGTGGGAGAGCTGAGTTCAGTCCCTGGGTTGGGAAGATCCTCTGGAGAAGGAATTGGCAACCCACTCTGGTACTCTTGCCTGGAAAATCCCATGGACAGAGAAGCCTGGTGCAGGCCACAGTCTATGGGGTCGCAAAGAGTTGGACATGACTGAGCAACTTCAGTTCACTAACGATTAAACCAATGTTGTAAAATAAAAGTGCTTGTCAGAAGCAGGTCTGGGCCTCACACTTCTAGCATGGAAGGGATCTGGTAACTTCCCCCAGCATATCCAGGGAGTTCAGGGTTTAGATGCTGTTGGTCAAAGATGAACTAAACCCTTCCAGTTGCTATCCACTACAGTGTAATAAGTTGTCAGAAATTTAGCAGCACAAAACAACACATATTTATTATCTCAGAGCATCTCTAGCCCAAGAGTCTGGCCACAGCTTATCTGGGTCCTCTGATCAGGGTCTTACAAGACTACAAGACTACAATCAAGGTGTTGGCCAGGGCTGGGCTCTCATCTGAAGGCTTGACTGGGGAAGTATTCCCATCCATGCTCATATGGTTGTTGGCAGGTGGCAGGAATCAGTTCTTTACAGGTTGCTAGGCTGAGGGTCTCAGTATTACGCTGACTGTTGGAGAAAGGTAGCACTGAGATCCTCACCACAGAGGCCTCTTTCATGGATTGTCATCAAAGCCAGCAAGAGAGAGGATGATAGAGCACGTCTGTTAGCAAGATAAAGCCCACAGTCTCTTGTAAGCGAATCACAAGGGTGACACCCCATCATTTTAGCCATGTTCTATTGTTATATGAATATCATGAGGTCCAGCCCATACTCAGAAGGAGGAAATTACACAATGGTGTGCATAGGAGGAGATGGAAATCCTCAAGGGTCACCTGAACCACACCTGCCAAAATTGTATCTCTTCGCAAAGAACTTTTCAAGTTCCAAGTTCCTAAAACTTGCCATTTAGACTAGGATGGCTCTGCCCAAGACCAGGATGCAAGAAACAGCAATGAACACTGTGGCAGCCATAGAAATAAGCCGTTATGATCTCAAGCCACAAGGAGTGTAGTTGACCAAAGGCCCCAGATGGGTCCACCATCACGTCCCCATGGAGGCCGCACTTACTACCCAGCTGCTCCCAGACAAGGCCTGAGTACCAGGGGAAGATATCACTTCATGCCCACTCCTGGCAGATATTAAACTCTTACAGCTGGTGACCTTTTTAAAGATAAATATTCTTTTCTTAAATTTACTTATGTATCTATTGGCCGTGCTGGGTCTTCGTTGCTACCCTCAGGCTTTCTCAAGTTGTGGCCTGCAGGGCTTATTCTCTAACTGTTGTGTGCAGGCTTCTCGTTGAGGTGACTTCTCTTGTTGCACAGCACAGGCTCTAGAGTGTGCAAGCTTCGATAGTTGTGGCACACCAGCTTAATTCCCCACAGCATGTAGGATCTTCCTGAACTAAGAATCAAACCTATGTCTCCTGCATTGCAAGGCAGAATTCTTAACCACTGGACCACTAGGGAAGCCCCAACCCAAGGTGACTTTGGGTTCAACGACTCCCCTTCAGCCTGGCCAAGCCATTCTTGTAATGACACTGTAGAAAGACTCTTCGCACCCTACCCTCCTTTCCTTCTCTCCTTCCCCAAGTCAGACCTTCCTATGGTCCACAGGTTCTCCAGCCTCCTCCTGGCCCCTTCCCTTTTATCCTTTACAGGTGTTTCCCCACCATGTATACTTTGCGTGTCTAATCCCACCTTGGCATTTGCGGGCCCAGCTAACACAAGGATCCAAGGAGAAAACAATCAGTTTTAATATTTAGGGGCCAGAACATTTGAGGCTTGATACAATCTCATTTTGGGTATAGTGCTCAGAAATATAGATAGAGCTTCCCTGGTGGTTCAGACCATATAGAATCTGCCTGAAATATGGGAGACCTGGGTTCAATCCCTGGGTCAGGAAGGCCCCCTGGAGAAGGGAATGCAAACCCACTCCAGTATTCTTGCCTAGAGAATCTCATAGACAGAGGAGCCTGGCGGGCTATAGTCCATAGGGTCGCAAAGAGCCAGACACGACTAAACAACTACATTACGCTACAGTGCTCAGAAAGGAGAAACTTAACCTACCCATCTGGTCTAAAATATTCCCTGACACCTATGGAAATACACAGAGATCCGTTACAGCAGAGGCCAGAGCTGTGCCCACAGCCCGGGCGATGACACTGCTGACATCCTGAATTTCTGGAGGCAGTGACTCCTGGACTTTGCCTACCTTGACCACAGCAAGTGTGCGTGTGTTTCCTGGGTAGCCAAGGTGAGAAGGGCAAGTGTTTTACCCCCAGCTCCAACACTCAGGTGTCAGAACCATCTTGCTTCAGGACTCTTTGCAGTATCTTTTTTTTTTCTTTTTCCCTTGTGCTGAGTCTTCATTGCTGTGGACAAACTTTTTCTACTTGTGGCAAGCAAGGGCCACTCTCTAGCTGCAGTGCGGGGGCTTCTCTTGGTGCAGAGCACCGTCTCTAGGCACAGGGGCTCAGGAGTTGCTGTTTCTGGGTCCTAGCACACAGGCTCAATAGTTGTAGGACACAGGCTTATCTCTGCGCAGCCTGTGGGATCCTCCTGGACCAGGGATCAAACCTATGTCTCCTGCCCTGGCAGGCAGATTCTTTACCGCTGAGCCACCAGGGAAGCCCCCTTTCCAGTCTCTTGAGCACCTTTGTCCCCCTGTCAACATAGCCTGGACCAGAGAGCACCCACTGCAGCCCTCCCCTCCTCACCCTGCGGGAACCATACGTGCTGTCTTCCAGGTGCAAGGACTCCACGCCAGGCTCACTCATCTTCAGCTGCATGGTCTCCAAGAGCCATGAAGAGCTCTAGGGCACATCTGGGACGACTGGCATCCTGGCCAGGAGGCAGAGAGAACTAGAAGCCTTGTTCCACTGGTGCAGAGCCAGAAGCACTGACCTGACCTCAGGATGAAAGGCCCCTTAATTAGCCATAATACGAACAGTAGAGCCCCTTAGCATGGTATTGCAGGTTTCACCATAAGGTGGACTTTGTACCCCAAGCTCCTGCAAACTGGGTGGACTGGTTACAATGGCATTGTTTGCCTTTTCCTAGTAGACAGGCCTCTAGATTTAGCAACAGAGCTCACTCTCTTACGCATATTTATCTCTGACCACATGCTGGGCTGGCAAATGGCCAGAGTTCTTCCCTGTGAGTCAGCACCCCAAAGAAGACTCTGGTTCCAACCTTTAGCTCTCAACTTCAATCCTGATTGAGCCAGGGCTTTCAGACCCAGTATCTGAGATGCCTAACTTGACCTCTTTGCATAATTCCACTGTTAAAAGTAATTTTTTCATCCCAACCCAAAACTAAAATAAACAAGAAGTCCTAATCAATTCCACATTTAAACAAATTGAAAAATAAATTATATCCATGTATTACAAAACAACAAGAGGAAAGAAACCCTTCTAAAAATTGTGAATGAGTTAACTAATAAAGCGTCAGCTCTTTCATTTTGATTTTACTTGTAAGGAATGTAAGTTACCTTATAAAACCTGTGTAACAGTTCTGAAAAAATTTATGCAATATTCAGCAAATGTTCTGAAACTATGTTCCAGGATCTGTTCCAGGTATTCAGGGTGCAGTGATAGGAAAAAAAAAATGAAAAATGAAGAAAAATCCTAGAGTCATGAGAATCACAGGAACGAAGGCTTGGACTGGCCTGAATTAGTAAGCTCAAGTGATACTAGGAGATTTCAAAAAGACTTATTAACACATATTAATATCTCCTTAAAAATGCTTTTCAGATTGACATTTGTGATGATGCCACTGACTTCCAAACATAACATAGAATAGGAAGAGCCTACTATGCTGGTATTCACATTTCTTGTTACATATTCCACGCAAAACTACCCTTCAGTCTCAATTCCGAATGAAACAAGTAAGGTCAAAAATATCAGGATAGTGTTAAGGAATTTCTAGCACTGTCTTTTCAGACATAGCGCACATGCCTTGGGTTGTTAACCTCTGGGTTGGGACCAGTCCCTAACTCGGCAGTTTGCAAGGCTGGTTACAGTTCCGAGAGATGGATGGCCTTCTCTCGAGACGAGGCGGCCGTTGCCCTGGCTCTGACCTCCTGACGTCCGTGCCTGCCCCTGCTCCTCTGCTGCTAGTATAGACACCATAAACAGAGCTGCCTTCATGGACGCGGGATCACACAGAGATGTCCCCTCAGACGGGGGCCTTGCCTGGGGTTTAATGCTCTGGGGTCTTTTGAGTTAAAATTATTCATATTTTTCTCTTTGAGTTTGTGTTTTACAAATGAAGTCCAATGGGACAATGAAGTGTGTACTGCTCACCTCCCTCCCCTACCTGCCCTACCAAAAGATTCTCAGCCATTTTCTCCTCCAACCCCCCAACTGCACTCGGGGACCTGGGCACAGGTAGCAAATACGCCCCACACACTGGGCCGGTGGGGGGGCCAGGCACTGGGGATGTCTGCGCTTTCTTCACGAGCATCCCTATCTCTGATGTTAAATACCAAATAAAAAACATGATGACGTATATATAGAGAAAATACAGAAGGAAGGGAAAGCTTTTCCCTTGCCTCGTGAGCAAGATGCTCCAGTTTTTCATTTGGTGTGAGATCCTGAAAGTTATGTAGCCCACCCTGGCCATTAGCACCCCAAAGTCTATTTCCTTATCTCCCTCACAACTCAGAGGCAGCCAGCCCCACAGAGCGGATCTGACCTATACAACCAGCTTGCCACCATCTCCTTGAGGACCAGAAATGTTTGTCTTATTCTGTGTTGATTTCCTGGTATAGAAGAGCAAGCCGGTGTTCAGTAATATTGGATAGAATGAACATTCAGTTCAGTTCAGTCACTCAGTCGTGTCCGACTCTTTGCGACCCAAGTACGTTATATCCACGAGTCCTGTCTCTTTGTCTGCGTCTCTATTCTTGCATTGGAAAAAGGCTCATCTGTACCATTTTTCTAGATTCCACGTGTATTCATTAATATTTGTTTCCCTCTTTCTGACTTGCTTCACCCTGTATGACAGACGCTAGGTCCATCCGTGTCTCTACAAATGACCCTATTTCGTTCCGTTCAGTGGCTGAGTAATATTCCCTTGTATATTTGCACCTCATCTTCTTTGTCCATTCACCTGCCATTGGACAGTTAGATTGTTCCCATGTCCTGGACGCTGCAGGGGAAGGAGAGAGCGGGATGAACTGGGAGACGGGGGTTGACGCATATACACTAACGTAGGTACAAGAGATACCCAGTGGGAAGCTGCTGTAAAGTACAGGAAGCTCAGCTCTGCTCTGTGATGACCTAGGGGGTGGGAAGGAGACCCAAGAGGGAGGGGCCATATGTACGCCTATGGTTGACTCACTTCCTGGTACAGCAAAAACAAACACAACACCATCAAGCAGTTATACTCCAGTTTAAGAAAATCAAGTGTATCACGTGCCTGTGTGCTTGGTAACCGTTTCATTCAAGTCCCTGCATCACCGTTTTCTTTTTGATCTGTCAAACCATGAGGGTGATGTTACCATCCGGTATAGTTCGGTCAGGTTCTCCTTTTAATTCTCATGCACTTTCTATACTAAGTAGCTGTGTTTGGTACGTAAAAGCTTCTATGACAAATGCATCTGGGTTGTACCTTTTCTTAATATAAAAATCTTTTTCCACAGTGGAATATTAAATATTAGCCTTAAAAAAGAAGGGAATCCTTGGTGAAAGGACTCAAAGGTGCAGTCACGT
This sequence comes from Ovis aries, assembly GCF_016772045.2. Lineage (NCBI taxonomy): Eukaryota > Metazoa > Chordata > Mammalia > Artiodactyla > Bovidae > Ovis > Ovis aries. The sequence continues at coordinate 5,834,793 of NC_056054.1, read as the reverse complement.
AGGATGGATGTGTCTAGAGCTCTCATGTAGAGCATGATGACTCATAGGTAAGTCGGTCTTATTACTGGAAATTTGCTCATTTAGATCAAATTTCAGGCGCCCTCGCGACACACACCAGTGTGAGGAGAAGACGCGTTGACTACCTTGGCTTTAGTAATTGTCAGTAGTATATATGTGCCAATCACCATACTGTCTGCTCTAAATATATATGCTTTATTAAAAACATAAAATAAAAAAGAAGGAAAATCTGGTTTTTGCAACAACACAGATGAACCCAGAGGACACTATGTGAAGTGAAATGAGCAAAACTCTTTTCGAACTGCACTCCCGGCGTTTGCTGCCAAAACTGATTGATGCCAGAGCCTGAAATAAATCTATCGGACCTATTTGGAATATATAGATGGATATGTTCAATTAATCAGCCCCCTCCACTCAGCGTGAACTTGCAGATGCTGACTCTTCCTGGAGTCGGTTGTAAAATGATTGAGAAGATGGTTATTAAATGGCCCAGGCGGCCGGCACGGGGTTGTCCTGCGTTACGTCTGAGCCTGCTTGATTGTCACCACCCCAACTGGGAGCCTGTGATTCCCACAGCACCAGCCACAGCTGCCCAGCTCCGCCAACACCACTCCACTTCAAGCCGTCAGAGATTCTGAGGCTGCAGCTACCTGACATCAAAATAGCCTATCAGCTTCAAAAAATAATCAGCAAAACAATGATAAGCAAAACAGCCTTTGGAGAAGCTGTGGTTTGTATTTTTTTTTTTCCTCCCATTTAACTGGCTGTTTTGTCCACTGACATCTCTAGAGCCTCCATAAATAAAAGATGCTAGTTAAATAATGGCTTTTTTGTCCTGGGAATGACTTCATGGATAAGGGTGATTGACGCTTCCATGGGTCTTGGATCGGCAAGGATGTAATTAAGAAGCCAGCTGATGCGGGCTGACAAATCCTCCTCTCACTTTAGAACACTGATGCATGGAATAAATTTCACTCCTAGCATTTAAACCGGCTTCTGAATTAACCATTTCCTTCATCCGCCCTCTTCTTTTCAGCGCTTGCCTTTCCCTTGCGTCTTTAGACATCAGCTCCAACAGTGCTCTCACTGAAGCCTTAAGGGCTTATCTACTAAGGGCTTATTTTTGACCATTATTCATCTGTTTGGAAATCTATATCTTTAACTTATTTGTTGTTTCACAAAATAAAACCTGCTCACGGTTTAAATAAATCAAAATACTAAAAAAAGACTACATAAAAAGGCAATAAATAAAGATTATAGCAAAAGGCTGCAGGGGCTTTCCTGGTGGCTGAATCGGTAAAGAATCTGCCTGCAATGCAGGAGACCTGGATTTGATCCCTGATTTGGGAAGATCCCCTGGAGAAGGCAATGGCAACCCACTCCAGTATTCTTGCCTCCGTATGTTATTTAAACCAAGCCGGTTTTATTTTGTGAAACAACAAGTAATTTAAAGATATAGATTTCTAAACAGATGAATAATGACCAAAAATAAACCCTAGTAGATAACCCCTTAAGGCTTCAGTGAGAGCGCTGTTGAAGCTGATGTCTAAAGATGCAAAGGAAAGGCAAGCGCTGAAAATCCCACGGACAGAGGAGCCTGGTGGGCTGCAATCCACGGGGTCGCAAGAGGTGGACACAGCTTAGTGACTAAACTACCAAAGCAAAAGTCTCGACTTTTTCTCCCCAACTTTTGCTCCAAAGGCTCCACCACTTAAGCTTTTGTTCTTTTCTTCTGATGGTTAGTCCCTCTGTATGTTACTCCTCATGGCAACCCACTCCAGTGTTCTTGCCTGGAGAACCCCAGGGACAGGGAGCACGGCGGGCCGCCGTCTATGGGGTCACACAGAGTCGGACACGACTGAAACGGCTTAGCAGCAGCAGCATGCTATTCCTCTCTGTATACCTTTCAGTTCTAGCGGATTTTTTGTTGTTTGAGGGTGTGTTTTTTGGCTGCACCATACTACGTGTGGGATTTTAGTTCCCTGATCAGGGATTGAACCTACGCCTTCTGTATTTAGAAGCACAGAGTCTTAACCACTAGACCACCAGGGGAATCTCTACCATTCAATTCTGATATATCTATTGACTTTTCCATTTCTCTTGGCCATCTGTTATGATGTGTCTCATTCCATCAACACCCCTACTTCCCTGCGTGGGATATAGTCATATCACTATTTTTAGTCTCTTTCACAACACATCACTGCCCAACTAACCTCTCCCACTCTTAACTCTGTGGCAGCATCTGCTTCCCAAAGACCCAATTAACACAACTTCCCAGAGTATCTGAGAAGGAGGCAATAGTATGCGGGTTGAATAGGATAATTCAATGTCATAAAAATCTCAGCTCTCCTCAAGTTAATTTATAAATAAATGAATATTAATAAATACTAATAAATATAAATTTTGTTTAATTAAAATAATAAATAGAACTTGATAAATATTAATTAATATCAACCAGCAGTTTTATGAAGCTAGAAAATGGACACCGATGACCATGTGGAAAATTAAATGTGCAAGAATAGAAAGAAAAACACAAGGACAAAAATCTAAGGTGGGGCCTCACTCTCCACGTGTAAGGACACCCTGTAAGGTCGCTGTCATCCTAGGGCACGAATAGGGTGGATGGGCAGGTGGAATCAAATGAAACGTCCAGAAACAGACCCAAGTATGTATAGAAATTTGGTGTGTGAAAAAGTTAGTATTTCAGATTGCCTGGGCAAAATGAACTCTTTAATAAAGTGTTAGGACGACTAAGTTCAGTTCAGTAGTTCAGTTGTGTCCGACTCTTTGGGACCCCATGGACTGCAGCACACCAGGCTTCCCTGTCCGTTGCCAACTCCCAGAGCTTGCTTGAACTCATGTCCATTGAGTTGGTGATGCCATCCAACCATCTCATCCTCTATCGTCCCCTTCTCCTCCTGCCTTCAATCTTCCCCAGCATCAGGGTCTTTTTCAATGAGTCCGTTCTTCGCATCAGGTGGCCAAAGTACTGGAGCTTCAGCATCAGTCCTTCCAATGAATATTTAGGGTTGATTTTCTTTAGGACGGACTAGTTGGATCACCCTTCAGTCCAAGGGACTCTCAAAAGTCTTCTCCAACACCACAGTTCAAAAGCATCAATTCTTTGGCACCCAGCTTTCTTTATGGTCCAATTCTCATCCATACATGACCACTGGAAAACCATAGCCTTGACTAGACGGACCTTTGTTGGCAAAGTAATGTCTCTGCTTTTTAGTATGCCATCTAGGTTGGTCATAGCTTTTGTTCCAAGGAGCAAGAGCCTTTTAAGTTCGTGGCTGTAGTCACCATCTGCAGTGATTTTGGAGCCCAAGAAAATAGTCTGTCACTGTTTCCTTTGTTTCCCATCTATTTGCCATGAAGTGATGGACTGGATGCCATGATCTTAGTTTTTTGAATATTGAGTTTTAAGCCAACTTTTTCACTCTCCTCTTTCACTTTCATCAAGAGGCTCTTCAGTTCCTCTTTGCTTTCTGCCATAAGGGTGGTGTCATCTGCACATCGGAGGTTATCGATATTTCTCCCAGCAATCTTGATTCCAGCTTGCGCTTCATCCAGCCCAGCGTTTCTCATGATGTACTCTGCATGTAAGTAAATAAGCAGGGTGACAATATACAGCCTAGGACAACCAAGTAACTATTGGGAAAAGATAAAACCAGATACAAATCTCACAGCGTATGCCAGAGTAGACTCCAAGTGGATCTAAATGTACAAACCATGTACATGAAGCCATGTACATGCAAACAGAATAATTCTCTTTAACCACAGTGGAGTAAAAGGCTTGGTAGCCATGATACAAGATGGAAAAGCAATGAAAGTAAAGAATGATAAACTTGGCTCCATAAATTTTTTTTTTAACTTTTGTACAGAAAAAAAAAAAATCACCATAAGTAAAACTAAAGGACAAGTGACATTTACGGTTACTCACAAGATATATCAAAGACAAGAGGTAATATCCCTATTATAAAGAATTCTTAATAATTGAAAGGAAAGTTACCAAAAACCTTATAGAAAACGGGCAAAAGGCATATACAACAAACGTGTTGTCATTTATGAAAATGACAACTAACGTAATAATGTTTTCAGTCTCACCCATCAGAGAAATACAAATTAAAACTACCCAGAGATTTCATTTGTCATCTATCAGATTAACAAAAGTTCAAAAGGATCACAGAACATTTAATTGGCAAAACTACAAAGAAACAGGCTCTCTCCTATGTTGCTGGTGAGAGTGCAAACCAACACAGTCCTTCTGGGGGAATCTGGAAAGATCTAACAGAACTACAGATATGTGTTCACTTGTGATCGAGCAATCTGACCTATGAAGACAAGGTTATTCGCCGCAGCGCTGTTTGTAACTGGGAACAACCTTGACGCTCATACCAGGAGAGTGGATATAGTACGGTAAGTCCAACGGTAGACTACCACCCAGCTGTAGAGAAGAAAACCAATGATCTCCATCAAATGATATGGAGGGATTTCCAGAAGACATTACATTAGAAAAAGAAAATGTAATGCGCATCTTCTGCATAGGAATAAAGGAAGAGCAAGAAAATGTACATGTCTCTGCTCATTCGTGCAGAAACAGACACAGGAAGGAGAGGCCAAAAGGTGATATTAATAGCACTGGTTACCCCCACAGGATGGGGTGAAAAGTATGGGGAAGGAGTATACCTACAAGCCAGTTCTGACTTTTGGGACCACATTAATGTTCCATATACTTACAATCTCTAAAGGGACTTCCCTGATGGTCTAGTGGCTAACACCGTGCTCCCAAAGCAGGGGACCTGGGTTCAACCCCTAGTCAGAGAATTAAATCCCACATGCCACAACTAAGAGTTCTCATGCCAATCCCACACGCCGCAATCAAGACAGAAGATCCTCCGCCGCCAACTAAATAACTATTGTTCAAAACGCAAGATGAATTAGAGTGAGATCAAGAAACGGTCAAGTACAGACTGAACTTAACTTAGCAATGAACTCAACTACCGTGTGATTTCAGGTGAACACAGCCACATTGAAAAGTGAAGAAGGAGAACCAAGTTAATAACATTGCAACGCATTATTTGACTCCAAATCTTCGGGCTAGAGACTGAAAGAACAGTCAACAAGCATGGACTCTAGCTGTAAGCTGTGTTCTTCTCACCGATACGCATTAGCACTTTTTAAATGATACACTCTAGCACTGAAGAAATACGGACATGTATTGTGAATCACGGGAGCCAGGCTTCTCATTATCTGAGAAGGAAATTGAAAATACGGAAAGACCAAAAGTTAAAGTAAACCCTGAAGTGACATATTGGAAGCATCAGTATAAACACTAGATAGATAGCTGGGTGGGTGGATAAATACTGATACATTTACTTCTCTCTGGCTCCTAAGGAGGGCCCAGAAGCAATAATACCAAGTGGTAATGAGCCAACCTATCATCCAGGTCTTGATTTCTGAAACTCTTTCCCTGGTGAAAGGAACCGGGTCCCATAAAGTAACAGCTGTTTTCAGGTCTGAAGATGGAAAAGAGGCAAAACCAGATCTGGGGAAGCAACTTGAAATATCTTCTTTGGTCTGACCACAAGGTCCGCCCTAAGAAGGATGAGAACAAGTCAGAGGTTATGGGACCATCTTGAACGCACTCCCAGGAGCCAAATCTGGGACCATCTGAGCACCAAAGCAACTAGCAATAAAATACTGACAGGTAAAACAAAGTGGGGAAGAAAAATCTTACAGTAAAAGGCCAACAAAGGAACAGGAAATTAGAGGGGAAAATCACCGTTTGACGACCATCATAAAACATATGTATTTTGGATGTGACCAGCGACTTAAATGATGTAGGAACTCTGGCTAACCTGAGGAGGGAGAAGATGATTCAGAGAACAGCTGGCAGACAGAGAGGGCTCATTAATTGTGAAAACCCACATTAGGATAGAGCTTAGGCTCATCAGGGGACAAGAGACGTGTTTGCTCCCTGGGCAGTGTGTTTCCCTCCAGCCACACCACTGTCAGCCACATCACACAGGACACCCAGTTCACATCTCGGGGACCTGCGGGGATGAGGTGCTAGTGCTTGAGAGCCCACCTGCCAGTGCAGGAGACTCAGGTTCGATCCCTGGGTCAGGAAGATCCCCTGGACAAGGGAATGGCAACCCACTCCAGTAATCTTGCCTGAAGAATTCCAGGGACAGAGGAGCCTGATGGGCTACAGTCCACGGGGTCACAAAGAGTCAGGCAGGAGAGAAGCAAATTATCACACACGCATGCTGAGCCAGGAGCTACGGACGAGCAGAACTGCTTTGCTGCCTCCGAGGACATGCGGGGAAGCAAGTTGGCACAAAGGCAGCTAGTGGGTCCCTGGTGCTTTAAACTGCCCCAGACTGTTCCCCCCTCCTTGGAATTAGCGGCTGGGATTCATTAGCACCAACTGCCTGGTCTCTTCAAAGAGCATGCCATCCTAATTCCCAAATGGCAGGCTCTGAGTCTCTGAGTCCGGAGGGCCGCCTGTGATTTGCAGCGCGTGTGTTCCATCGGATGGTCCTTGTCACTGTGCAGATGAAACGAATGGAGGCAGGCCTGGGCAGGGCACTGGGTGGTGCCCCTCCCTGCCTGAGTGGCGCGCCTTCAGGCTGACTCCACCATTTCAATCCCGGAAACCGTGAACACCCCCGCTGCTAATCCCAGCTCTAGGCTTCCCGGGTCCTGGAGTCAGCCTAGGAGGGAATTCAATTAATGAGCCACTCTTCAGGATGACTTAACTCAGTCGTTACCCCTGGGAAAACAGAGCCTCAGTAAAGAGAAATGGAAATTGTAGGTTCCCACTCGAGCCCTTTGTGTCTGAAAAGCAGACACACTGTCCTTGCCAGGAAGGGTGGGGGTTTTGCTGTAGTTCAGTGGTCAAATTAAAATTCTCACCTTGTCGTGCGGTCACTGGTTACTGTCTGTTTAGCTAAAGAACAATGAAGATTCTAGTCCCACATTAGGGTTCCTGAAATGTTTACGTGCCTGCGTCTCCATGCAGACTTTCCCTCACTGCTGTTGGGACGGAAAGGGAACACAAAATGTGTGTGATGAAAGTGCTTTCCATCTGCTCTGTAGAAAGGGAAGTAAATCAAAACTGGAAATGCTGTGTTTTAATTCAATGTTAATAGCGTTTAGAGGTAGTATACAAATAGATTCTTTAAAAAGGTTCTGGAGGTTTTTTCAACCTCAATACTTATTTAAACTTCCAGTTTTGTTTACTTCAGGAAAAGCAAAAATGCTGTTTTACTTCCTCCCTCTTTAAAATGAATATATATATATATACACACTTCTTGGAAGAATTACGTAGCCACATTGGAGAAAACATGGAAAATAGAAAATATTCACAGCTCCAACATCAGAAAACAAACGTTTGGTATATGTTACAATTGTTTTGTCCCAATCTATTGTTTTACTTTTATTTTTGCCTTTTTTTTTGAGTTTCATGATTTTCTATTTTCATTTATGTAGATAAGTTGACTTCCTTCGTCACTTTTAAGATTAGAAAGGCCTTTCTTCTCTACTGTTGTCAGTTTCACTTCTTCCAGCTTTTTATATTTGATTTCTTTCACTTTTTAATTCATGCAGAAGTTAACATTGATGAAAAGTGAGATATAAAAAAAAAACACACATTTTATTTTGCACTGGGGTATAGCCAATTAACGATGTCGTGATAGTCTCAGGTGAACAGCCAAGGGACTCAGCCGTGCATATACATGTATCTACTCTCCCCCCATCCCCCTCCCGTCCAGGCTGCCACAGAGCAAGGAGCAGAGCTCCCCGGCTGTACAGCAGGTCCTTGCTGGTGAGCCACTGTAAATATAGCAGCATGCACATGACCATCCCAAACTCCCTAACTATCCCTCACCCCAGCAACCGTAAAGCCATTTTCTAAGTCCGTGAGTCTTTTCCTGTTTTGTAAATAAGTTCATTTGTATCATTTTGAAAAGTGAGATTTTTTTTTCCTTCGAGGAATCGCCAAGGGATGCCCGTGTGAACCACCTGGGTTCCTCGAGTGTCCCTCCCTGCCCTGTTGTGTCACAGCATGCCATCTGCCCCCCCCCTTCCCCAGCATATCCAGGTCTATCCTTCCTGCCAAGATGAAGACTCCTCTTGCTTGCTGACTTTTGGACAGATGGAGTTCAAAGCAGTAGGTAGGCAAGCTTGCAGCTCAATGCAGCTCTTGGCAAGACTGAACCCTGTCCAGGGGCTAAAATGTCTTATCCTGAGAAGCTCAGAGATGTAGGGACAAGAACCACCCAGCCCCAGGCAGGGCTCTGAAAATCAGGGTAAGAGAGGGCACCCCTGCTTCTGCTTGGGTCTAGGACTCAGCCTTCTAACCACAGTGACAGAGTCTGACTCAGGGCACACACCACCCCCCATCCTCAGATCACCGCCTCCAAACTGGTGTCTCCTTTGCGCCTCACAGACCATTTCAGCACTTTTGGGGCTGGCAGTCTCTAGAAGGAGGGATGCACCACACCCCAGAAGAGTTAATACAACTCGTGGGGAAAACTGTGAATGCATAATGTTGTCTGTAACAGGTATATATGAATGGTTTCTGATCCTCTTTTCTGGTTGAGATAGAAAAGAATACATTCACCCAAGTCAAGGGTTGTGCAGTGTGTGGCAAGGCTGTATTAACTCCTCTAGAGATGATACCAGATCAATGCAGCAGCTGCAATAGGGCTCCCTCTTGGTTGAAACTGGAGTAGGCTAGAGTTACTCTCCAGATCTGTCTTGTTTCTGCAGGAGCCAGACTAGTGAAGTAAATGGAATTATGACTGGGACTGCCACTCCTACGTTATATGTCTTTGTTGTTGCTGCTGCTGCTAAGTTGCTTCAGTCGTGTCTGACTTTGTGAGACCCCACAGATGGCAGCCCACCAGGCTCCCCCGTCCCTGGGATTTTCCAGACAAGAGTACTGGAGTGGGGTGCCATTGCCTTCTCCGATAGGTCTTTGATGATGTACTAATGCTTCCTACACCTCCTTCCATCACAGTCTGTGATACTATTTTTTTTTGTTACCTTGGGGTGGGGGGGTAGGATGCTGTTTCAGGGGCTTCCGCTTAACCATCCCCACTACAGTAGCTGTCACTCTGTGATCCAGTGAAACGATATGGTGTTTCTTCCTACGATGGAATATATCAGTCCCAAGATTCACCAAACCACTTGACACCCTCTAAGGCAGTCTTTGCTGCTTGTTGCTCTTCTTTTGAAATATAGCTGATTTATAGCTTTCTGTTCGTTTCCACTGTACTGCAAGGCGATTCAGTTATACGCATATGTATGCATTACTTTTTACATCCTTTTCCACTACGGTTTCTCACACGATAGTGAATATAGAGTAGGACCTTGTTGCTTATCCATCCTGTATATACTCGTTTCCATCTGCTAACCCCAAGTCCCCCTCCATCCCGCCCCGCTTCCCCTCCCCTTGGCAGCAACATGTCTGTTCTCTATTTCTGTTCCTAGATAAGTTCATTTGTGTCTTATATTAGATCACATATATAAGCATTATCATACAGTAGTCGGCTTTCTTTTTCTGACTTATTTCACTTAGTGTGATAATATTTCGGTCCATCCATGTTGCTGCAAATGGCATCATCTCTCTTTTTTATGGCTGAGTACTATGTGCAGATGCCACCGCCCTTACGGCAGAAAGTGAAGAGGAACTAAAGAGCCTCTTGATTAAAGTCAAAGAGGAGAGTGAAAAAGTTGGCTTAAAGTTCAACATTCAGAAAATGAAGATCATGGCATCCAGTCCCATCACTTCATGGGAAATAGATTGGGAAACAGTGGAAACAGTGTCAGACTTTATTTTGGGGGGCTCCAAAATCACTGCAGATGGTGATTGCAGCCATGAAATTAAAAGACACTTACTCCTTGGAAGAAAAGTTATGACCAACCTAAATAGCATATTCAAAAGCAGAGACATTACTTTGCCAACTAAGGTCCGTCTAGTCAAGGCTATGGTTTTCCTGTGGTCAAGTATGGATGTGAGAGTTGGACTGTGAAGACGGCTGAGCGCCAAAGAATTGATGCTTTTGAAGTGTGGTGTTGGAGAAGACTCTTGAGAGTCCCTTGGACTGCCTGGAGATCCAATCAGTCCATTCTGAAGGAGATCAACTCTGGGATTTCTTTGGAAGGAATGATGCTAAAGCTGAAACTCCAATACTTTGGCCACCTCATGCGAAGAGTTAACTCATTGGAAAAGACTCTGATGCTGGGAGGGATTGAGGGCAGGAGGAGAAGGGGACGACCGAGGATGAGATGGCTGGATGGCATCACTGACTCGATGGGCGTGAGTCTGAGTGAACTCCAGGAGTTGGTGATGGACAGGGAGGCCTGGGGTGCTGCGATTCATGGGGTCGCAAAGAGTTGGACACGACTGAGCTACTGAACTGAAATGAACTGAAGTATTCCACTGTATGCATGTACCACGTTTTCTTTATCAAGGTGCACTTTTCTCAGACCCCAGCAAGAGTCTATGACTTTTTCTTAGAATGATCACCCTCAGCCTCCTGATCACTCATTGTTGCTTCCTTTTGATTTTATATATGAAACACATCATTCTTGGAGGCCATTCATTTTTCTCCTAGGAGACCACCTAAGAAGTTCTTCTCAGGTTGCTCAGTGGTAAAGAATCCACCTGCTAAAGCAGGAGATGCAGGTTTGATCCCAGGTTTGGGAAGATTCCCTGGAGAAGGAAATGGAAGCCCACTCCAGTATTCTTGCCTAGGAAATCCCATGGACAGAGGAGTCTGACAGGCTACAGTTTACTGGGTCACAAAAAAATCAGATACAACTCAGCAACTAAACAACAAAAACAACCACCCAAGAAGACAGTGGTCTTGTCTCCAACACTCAGGCAGGTCCCAAGGGCCAACTAACTGCCCACTTGCAGCTAAACAGCAAGGTTTTTTCTCAAAGAAAGATTAAAGCAACACACTCCCAGGGCCTCTACATCTCTGGCGTGATTGCAGGTATTTTCATAATTATCTGTATTCTTGTTATGCTTTTCCTATCTTTTCAAAGAACTATATTACTTTCATATTCACTTTAAAAAGTGTTTTATAAAAATTAATTGATCACTTTGTCACTTTTCTCATGATACCTTGTAGTCATTGGTGACCTCAGAAGATGCAGCGTTGCAAGAATGGAAAGCAGATAAAAGGAAATCAGGGAGTCCCTGGCTATCAATTCCCTGCTCGTAACAAGTCTATTAAATTGATTCCTTGTGGAGTTTTTGTGAGACACCCTCCATCTTATCCCAGTGCTCTGACTGACATGGAATAGGTCTGCAGTGTGGGGACCTGGCACTCGGGCATGGCGGCCTTGGTGAGGGGTCATCTACCACCACAAGAGGCAAAACCCAAAGAGAAGGCACACAAATGAAGCTGAGTCATGAGGAACTGAGGTTAGGTGACAGATGATTTCTGAAGAAGATTCTGGAAAAACAGGAACAATATGAGCTGCTGAAAATAATGACTATTACCATAAAACCAAATTTTCCTACATCCCCTCACCTCTCTGAAGGGCTTGGCTGCATGGCATTGGGCTGGTGAAGCTACTTAAATTTCCATTAATATAATCCTGCTTTCCCTGGGAAGTGGGTATCGTCCATTACCACCTTGGTTCTAGATACAAGTAAACCAAGGGGAAAAATGCCAAATCATTTGTTTAAGAACACATGTTAGATAAATTCCTATGTTTCTTTGATAGCAAAGTGGAAATAAAACTAGTCTGTCCTGGGTACATGCATGAAAAGTGGAAGTTGTACTTCCTTTTTGCCTTTGTAACCAGGGATATTAATGCCAAAGTCAGCACCCTGTTGTACAAAATTACTCAGCTGGGATCATTTTCCTTATGTTAGCTCAATTTTCTGATTTATTTCTAGTTACTGTGTTTTGCTTTATGAGTTTCTACTCTTAAGATGGCCTTGAATCGAATGGGAGCAGAAGTGAAATTCCCAGGTTAAAAAAAGAATTTTGTCTTGTGGGGCCAGCAGGAAGATTAAGGAGTTAATATTTATGCAGAACTCTGAGAACATTGGTGAGCAGTGTTTCTCTAATGCAAAGTCATAACCAGGAGTATTATTATAACCTCTTCCATTCTGGAAGCTGGAAAGTTCTTGTTTACTAATTAATTCCCAGTTAAGGAGTGCATGGCTTACAACTGTCACCTTTCTCTGAAGCAAATTAAGTTTCCTTGGGAACCTACGACAGGTTCTTTATAAAGCACAGTAAGGCGGGGAGAGCGGTCGGAACTTTGGAAGTCTCATCCCTTATCCAGGCTTTGTTCTCACCCAGAGGACCATCACCAACACTCTCCTCTCCCCGGGCTTCAGTCCCGTCATCTAATAATGAAAGCGTCTCTTTGGAGGAGGGGGAAATGAGGACATGCTGACCCGCCAGCTTCCCCTAAGAACAGGTGTGACGAGATCGCACCTCTCCTAGGTCTTCCAATAGCCTCGTAGGAAGACAATGGGTAGAATGCCAGCAGGAAAAAGTCTATTTGGTGTGGCCAGATGCTAGGCATACCTCACATTTTTTTCCGAGACCACAAGTATTTCCATGCTTTGAAATTGTTTTTCCTTTTTCCTTATGTGAGCTGGAATCTGTCACCTATAACTCACATCCACTTAATATTCTTAACCTTGAGTCTTTGCATCTAAAGCTTTCTCAGACCATCAACCCTAGTTCTACCATTAGTCATTAGCTTCTGTTGTTGTTTAGTCACTAAGTCGTATCCGATTCTTTGTGACCCTGTGGACTATAGAGTTCACCAGACTCCTCTAACCGTGGGATTCTCCAGGCAAGAATCCTGGAGGGGAGTGCCACTTCCTTCTCCAGGGGATCTTCCTGAACCCAGGGATAGAACCTGGGTTGCCTGCATTGCAGGTGGGTTCTTTACCATCTGGGCCACCAAGGCAGTTCCATTTATGATTTTCCTAATCAATACCCTTAGCACTGTGATTGCCATATTCAGTAATATCAGTTATGTAGGAAAAAAAAAAAAAGAGGAAAACACAAGGACACGTTGGTTCACAACGGGAATGTGTCTTCTACCAAACGAGAAATAGTTGGGTCTCGGGACTGTGCCCTGGGCTGAGGCTAGATTCCTGAGAGTCCTTCTCTGAGCACATTTTTTTAGGCCAGATGGCCAGCCCCTTCCTGGCCTTCTGCAGCCTCGGTGACATCCCATCTCTAAGTTTCCGGTCCCGCCTTCAGTGATTCAGAGACCTCTGCTCTGTGCCCTGGATAAGTAGTGTTCCCCTCATTTAAACTGGGATTATGCCCTGGAGTGACTTGGCCCTGAATCTCTTAAGGTTTCCACAGTGAGAATTTTGGGGGTTACATATAATAGAAACCAAACTCAAAGTCATATAAGCAAAAAAAGGAGCATATGTTTTTGTTGTTATTTTTTTAGCCACACTGCAGACCACATGGGATCTTTGTTCCCAGAGCAGGGATCCCAGAGCAGGGGACCTGTGTCCCCTGCAATGGAAGCATGGAGTCTGAACCACTGGACCACCAGGGAATTCTCCTAGGGGTGTATTTTTCTTTTAATCCTGGGGTTGCTCAGGAACTCAATAGTAAAATTGCATCCAGCCTTGGCCCACGGTGAGCTCACAGGCCACGTGGACTGGAGGTACCATCTGCTCCTTTTGCCTGTCAGCTCGACCATGAGCTGTTTATGTCTCCCATCCAAGTCTCCCTGCTGCATGTCAGGAAGGGCTGAAGGACACCAGCGGTGACCAGGCACGGCCAAGTGCAGAAGGAGATGGTTCTGCCTGTGGCCTGGGCCCCGCCATGGCTGAGCTAAATGTACCTGGAAGGTCGTCACCTAGACCAGCAGGCCTACACCCTCATCTACACAGCAGTGGGGCACTGGCTCACACAGGCCTGGGTGAACATGTAGAGGAAGAGGGTAGGGTCTTCCCCTGTTCTAGAGACATCCTTGGACTTCCCCTGGCATGTGTGTTGTGTTTCAGTGAAGAGTGACCTGATCACCACCCCTCCCCCAAAACAATCCATCCAGATTTCGGCAACTGATGAATTTTGGGGGAATCTTGCAGTCTCTGGAGTCTCATTCCGTCGCCCACCTCCCTACCAGGTCCCTTCAGTTCTCCAGCCCACCCATCAGGAGCCACAGCTACGGGTCTCAACTCCAGGCTCCAGGAGGGACTGACTTCTCTTCCTCTGTTCCAAATCCAAAACCCCCATGAAGCAATCTTGCCCACATTGAGTCAAAGTGCCCATGGAAGGCCCAGCCCACATAAGCCAGCCAGTGAGTTCGTGCGGGCCTGTCGGGGCAGCTCCTGTGGGGATCAAAAAACAGAATAAAAGACAGATGGGCCGAGTTCCCCGAAATGAGTGGGGATTGTGCTGGGTGAAAAGAACTCTCTCCCTTCCTCTCCTTCAAGCCCTACAATCACTGATCTGAGTTCCTCCAACCACTTATTTATAAATAGTTATGTTTATATAACTATCCTAAAAGATGCTTTGTTCACCCCAAAATTCTCTCTTTAGGGCATCTGTAGATATACCATGTAATAGGCACTCTCTGAAAAACTGAGGTTTCATTACCTCTTGAAAGTAACACCTATACCTGTGATGACAATCAGGTGGCCCCAAGGAGCAGGCTGTGTCACCGGGGTTCATTTGACCCCAGCTTGTTGCTTTCACCGGAAGTAAGAAACGTGGCAAAGGTCGTAAAGGATGGAATGAAGGAATTCACAACATCGCTGAAAGAAACAGACTAGAAGGGTACACTCTGAAACAAGCCGCATGGGGCATTCTTGGCACTTCTTCATGCTGATCCTGATCCTGCAGGGTAGACGGGCCCAGTGACCACCCCAGTGTCCATGGGCTCAGAGCACACGGCCCCAGCGCACACAGAGGCTGACGTCCACTCTGCATTGCTGACCTTCATCACCCTTTCTCGATGAACAGCCGAACAGCATTCTCTTAAAAATGAAAATGGGTATTCAATACCATCCTGAACTCTGCTGTGGAATGTGGAGGTGCACAGACTTAATTCAGTTTATAATATCTCTTTCTGACACACTTGGGAACACTGATCAAGAAAGTGTCCAGACACAACCCTTCTCCAAAGTTACTGGAAAAGATCTTCCAGGTTCAGTTCAGTTCAATTCAGTCACTCAGTCATGTCCAACCCTTTGCAACCCCATGGACTGCAGCATGCCAGGCCTCCCTGTCCATCACCATCTCCTGGAGCTTGCTCAAACTCATGTCTATCGAGTCGGTGATACCATCCAACCATCTCAACTTCTGTCATCCCCTTCTCCTCCTGTTTTCATTCTTTCCCAGCATCAGGGGCTTCCCCAATGAGTCAGTTCTTTGCATCAGGTGGCCAAAGTATTGGAGTTTCAGCTTCAGCATCAGTCCTTCCAATGAATATTCAGGACTGATCTCCTTTATGATGGACTGGTTGGATCTCCTTGCAGTCCAAGGGACTCTCAAGAGTCTTCAACACCACAGTTCAAAAGCATCAATTCTTCAGCACTTAGCTTTCTTTGTGGTCCAACTCTCACATCCATAAATGACTACTGGAAAAACCATAGCTTTGACTAGATGGACCTTTTTTGGCAAAGTAATGTCTCTGCTTTTAAATGTGCTGTCTAGGATGGTCATAACTTTTCTTCCAAAGAGCAAGTGTCTTTTAATTTCATGGCTGCAGTCGCCATCTGCAGTGATTTTGGAGCCGAAAAAATAAAATCTATCACTGTTTCCATTGTTTCCCCATCTATTTGCCATGAAATGATGGGACCAGATGCCATGATCTTAGTTTTCTGAATGTTGGGTTTTAAGCCAACATTTTCACTCTCCTCTTTCATTTTCACCAAGAGGCTCTTTAGTTCTTCACTTTCTGCCATAAGTGTGGTGTCATCTGCATATCTGAGATTACTGATATTTCTCCCAGCAATCTTGATTCCAGCTTGTGCTTCATTCAGCCTGGCATTTCGCGTGATGTATTCTGCATAGAAGTTAAATAAGCAGGGTGACAATATACAGCCTTGACGTACTTCTTTCCCAATTTGGAACCAGTCTGTTGTTCCATGTCCAGTTCTAACTGTTGCTTCCTGACCTGCATACAGATTTCTCAGGAGGCAGGTCAGGTGGTCTGGTATTCCTATCTCTTTAAGAATTTTCCACAGTTTGTTGTGATCCACACAGTTAAAGGCTTTGGCAAAGTAAAAAAATAAAGCAGAAGTAGATGTTTTTCTGAAACTCTCTTGCTGTTTTGATGATCCAGCAGATGTTGGCAATTTGATCTCTGGTTCCTCTTGCCTTTTCTAAAACCACCTTGAACATCTGGAAGTTCATGGTTCACGTACTGTTGAAGCCTGGCTTGGAGAATTTGAGCATTACTTTGCTAGCATGTGAGATGAGTACAATTGTGCAGTAGTTTGAACATCCTTTGGCATTGCCTTTCTTTGGGATTGGAATGAAAACTGACCTTTTCCAGTCCTGTGGCCACTGCTGAGTTTTCCAAATTTGCTGACATATTGAGTGTATCACTTTCACAGCATCCTCTTTTAGGATTTGAAACAGCTCAACTGGAATTCTATCGCCTCCACTAGCTTTGTTCATAGTGATGCTTCCTAAGGCCCACTTGACTTCGCATTCCAGGATATCTGGCTCTAGGTGAGTGATCACCCCATTATGGTTATCTAGGTCATGAAGATCTTTTTGTGTAGTTCTTCTGTATATTCTTGCCACCTCTTCTTAATATCTACTGCTCTTTAGGTCTATATCATTTCTGTCCTTTATTGTGCCCATCTTTGCATGAAATGTTCCTTTGATATCTATA
Organism: Ovis aries; assembly: GCF_016772045.2. NCBI lineage: Eukaryota > Metazoa > Chordata > Mammalia > Artiodactyla > Bovidae > Ovis > Ovis aries. Next base: position 5,817,906 of record NC_056054.1, on the reverse strand, counting down.
ATTTTCTTGAAGAGATCTCTAGTATTTCCCTTTCTATTGTTTTCCACTATTTCTTTGCATTGATCACTGAGGACAGCTTTCTTATCTCTCTTCTGGGGTGGATGTTCTTTGTTTTATGTAAAGTCTTTCCTGATTTGGCTACACTATCACTCCTATTATTTATGTTCTGGCTTTTTGGCCTTCAGGCATGTGGGATCTTAGTTCCCCTGACAGGGATTGAACCCACTCCCTCTGTACTGTAAGGCACAGTCTTAACCACTGGACTACCAGGGAAGTCCCTGGGGTGAACATTCTTAATCTGGCATCTCCGACTCCCAAGGGACCTCTGGAGGGTGATCAGGGGAACCAAGACGCTGCTAACATCATGTGTGAAAATGAATGTGTATTCTCTATGAAGTTCTTATTGTCATCATTGTTGTTGTTCAATTGCTCAGTCGTGGCTGACTCTTTGCGACCCCATGGACTGCAGCACGCCAGCCTCCCCTGTCTTTCACTATCTCAGGAGTTTGCTCAAACTCCTGTCCATTGAGCTGCTGATGTTCTCTAACGTTTTTAGCTTTCATCAGATACTCAGTGTGGTGTGTAAGCCAAGAAAGATCTCATATGGCTGATTTCTGGAAAGAGAAAAACTGACCCTCACTTGGCTTTCTTCAGATTTCTCCCCATCCACTAGACTTCATTCTTCAGGCCAGCACCAGAGGCAAGGGCTCACTAAGCTACAGAGGCAGGCCTTTGAAGGACGCGTGGATCCACCTGGATACATCATACCTGGAAGAATTGTGAAGGGTGGACCAGGAGCCCAAAACACTTTGGAAATTTTTCTAGTCTGCATCTTCTCTGGAGGCAGGCTAACGCCCACAGGTGCAACCACAGCTCTAGGTATGTGGATCTGAAGCCTAGGTCCCCATTCTTCATATGGTCTGAACTGCATTTGAACTTGACCCTTTCACTCAAACTCAGTGTGAATTAGGTAGAGCAGGAAACACCTAAGCCTGTCCCATTGGAGGCCTGACTGTATCCCTCGGTAACTAATAATCCCAGGCAAACCCTGAATCTTTCTAAGCTTCCATTCCCTCACCAGTAATGCAGCTGGGGAGACCTACCCTATAGGCTGGTGTGAGAATTAGAGTCTGAGGCCCACACTTTGCTCAAAATTGACATCAAACTTTCACTTCCAAATCAGATGCTGTCCAGTGTCCTTCTTTGCAAAAGTCCTGTCTCTCTTCACTGCTGTTGCTGTTCAGTCACTATGTTTATATCCGACCCTGCAACCCCATGGGCTGCAGCACGCCAGGCTTCCACGTCCTTGACCATCTCCTGGAATTTGCTCAAATTCATGATCAGAGAGTCGGTGATGCCATCCAACCCTCTCATCCTCTGTCAACCCCTTCTCCTCTGACCCTCAGTTGTTCCCAGCATCAGGGTCTTTTTCAACAAATCAGCTTTTCATATCAGATAGCCAAAGTATTGGATCATCAGCATCAGTCTTTCCAATGAATATTCAGGGTTGATTTCCTTTAGAATTGACTGGTTTGACCTCCTGGCAGACCAAGGGACTCTCAAGAGTCTTCTCCAACATCACAGTTCAAAAGCATCAGTTCTTCGGTGCTCAGCCTTCTTTATGGTCCAGCTCTCGCATCCGTACATGACCACTGGACAGACCATAGCTTTGACTAGACAATTACTCTAAAAAAGAGTTCCTGAGTGCCTACTAGTCTCCAAGCTCCACAGGAGGTGCTGAGAACGCGGTGTTGGATGTGACAGCATGGGCCCACCTGGTCAGTCTTCAACTGCGACGGGAGAGCAAGAGCGGCAACAAGGAGACAGACTCACAGTGAAATAACACGAGTGGCGAGGATTGATATGAAGGGAACAAGGGGCTAACGTGAGGGATCCTCGAACGTACCTCCCAGACAGCGCTGGCTGCAGGTCTCTCCAGAGCACAGCGTCAACGCTGAGATCTGGAGAATGGAGAGAGGCAGCCGCTGGGAGAGGAAGTGAGGAACATTCCAGAGGAAATGGCATGGACCCTCCGGGCAGCGAGAGGAAAGGAGCACGTGTAAGGAACCGAGAAAGGGGAAGTGCCATGAGATGGAGCGGGAGGGAGGGGGTACCGCATGCCAGGCTGCCTCCAGGCCCAGAAGGACGCCCTGCAGGGAGCCCAGGGACGTGGGGAGATGTGGATTCTTTTCAGTCCCCTCTGGCTTCCGGGCTGGGTGGGAAATGATTGGATTAGGCCAGTGTGAGAGCAGGGAGATGTGCTACAGACAGATGCTGGGGTCCAGATGACAAACAGGGCCAGCCCAGGGTGGGGAAGGCCCGTCCAGGTGAGGCCAGGCAGAAACCACACTTCCCATCCCCTGGCCTCCCCCACATCTCATCACTCTTCCTTTGACAGCCTCTCCCCAGGCCCACACCTGCCAACCTGCTCCCATACAGGGCAGAGAGAGAAGGGGGGAGGGAGGGAAGTGCTTTGGGGAGCAGGATCTGATTTTCTAAGAAATCAGTGCCAGGGTTTCTTGCGCTGACGGCCATGAGATCTGACTGCAGGGCAGGGCCAAACTGCCCTGCCCAGAGATGACCCTAGCAAACCTTCTTTTCCAGACCTCCAGTGACTCTTGCTGTCAGCCTCAATCTCTCTCTCCCCACCTCTTGATTGTATGGTGAAACCAACAAACACATATTTGAGGGCAAATTGGAGCACTTTTAAGAGACGGTTTAGTGTCTAATCATCTCTGGCAGGTGTCATTTGTTAGTGATAATTGATTAGGCAGGATACATGTGCAAGAGGGACAGTGTTTTCAAAAGATGGTGTATGCATTAAAACTCAACTTTAAATCAGTTTAAGGAAGATTCCCACCCCCCCACCACCAAGTGATATTTACACGGTATTTTTCAACCATGTGTCCTTTGATGTTGACAGCATCACTGTTATCTCCAGGGGTTTGGGGGAGAAGTGAAAAGGATTTCTTTCCTTCTTTTTCATTTTTCATTGTTTTTGCAGTCTGAAGCGCTGAGATATTATATCACAGAGGAAAAATGAACAGAACCACTTGTTTGTTCCTAGTGTGGAAACCTGTGAATGAAAGAGAAATCCCTCCGTTCTGCAGCAGGAAACAACAGGAGGAAATGTCAGCCTTGTTAGCTGAGGCCATCTCTCCTTGGTCTAGAACTATGAAGCTTTAAAAGATTTTACATTCCATAGAAACCTCTTTTAGCTTTCAAAAGAAACATAATACTCTGACTTGTCAGTTTAGCACAGTGGAAAAATACTGTCTTGTATTGTAAGTGTGTTCATTTCGTCAAAAACTTAGGCTCAAACAAAATGACATGCTCCTTTTTTAAAAAATCTATCTTTAAAAATCTTAATTTGTTTATTTGGCTGCACTGGGTCTTAGCTGAAGCATATAAGATCTTCCATCTTAGTTGCAGCAGGCAGGATATTTTAGCTGTAGCAATTGGGGTCTTTAGTTGTGGGATGCAGGATCCAGTTTCCTAATCAGGGATCAAACCCAGGCCCCCTGCGTTGGGACTGCAGAGTCTTAGTTCCCATCTTCCCATGTTCTTTAAGTAGAAAATGTTTCAGGAGACTGTCCAAAAATAATTCTCCTAGATTTAGGTATTTTTAAAATACTATCTCCTAACCCAGTTTTTCCCCTCAATCCACATTTTCTGATGTTCTAGCAAAACACCAATTTATAATTTTTTAAAAAAAAATTGGTCAACTAATTTAAATATAATTAGCCAACTAATTTAACTGTAATCATATAGTAAATTAGGTTGAACGTGAAGTTTTCCAGAGTTTGTACTTCCTGTCCTCTTGGATACAAAGGTCCACTCTCACTTGCAAATGGGTGTTCCTGTTTAACTCCATTAGTTAAACAAACACTGGGATCCATCCATTATTCAAAAATTAACTTTGGCTTTTATCAAGGAAAGCAAAGAGGAATTCATAAAGAGTGACTATATGCTTCCCAAACTCAGATGAAGTTTCTGTTAGATAAGTAAGGCTCCATCAGCTCCATCAGAGAGTGTTGACCAGGACAACAGAGGGCTGCATTAGCAGCTGCAGAACAGTCTCCATGACAACCCTTCGCTTTAGCTTGATGAAGGTTGTCCCTGGAGCTGTGGACTTCTGCACTGTTGCCTCTGCTGGTCAGCAGCAGTCACCTTTCCAAAGCTCAGCATCTATCTGCTGAGGATCTGTGAATGGCTGCCGTGAGGTCTTTTACTGAACTCAGGTTCAACGGCTTGCCTCTCCAAAGTCAACACTCGAGAGACAATTGTTAGCAGGCAAGAAAAGATTGCTTTATCTAGGAGGTCAACCACTTGGAGAGAAGGCAGGCTCATCTCCAAAAGGCAGTTCCCCACTGCCAATCATGGGCAAGAGCTTCTGAAGGAGAGTTTCAGGGGTGTATAGGAGAGAGAGGGCTGCATGCAGAGCAGCACAGAGAGCTCAGATAATCGTCTTGAAATGGGTCACGTGGTGGTCTGATCAGTGCCATCTTGATTGTTTTACGTACAATTAATCTTCAACTCCAGGGCTGGTTTATTCCCATTTCTTTGAGGCCGGTTCTTAGAACTGAGCAAGATGGAGCAGTTTTTGTCATGACTACAATCTGGACATCATGTAGTTAACTTCTTCTGCCTTGTAGGGGTTTTAGTGTCTGCAAAACATCTCGAAAGAGACGGTTCAGAATTTTATCTATAGCCCTGGAGGAGGAACTAAAGATCTTTGACTTTGTTTAATGGCTAAAACCAGCCAACCTTAAAGGAAATTAACCCTGAATATTCACTGGAAGGACCGATGCTGAAAGCTCCAATACTTTGGCCACCTGATGTGAAGAGCTGACTCATTGGAAAAGACCCCGATGCTGGGAAAGATTGAGGGCAGGAGGAAAAGGGGACAACAGAGGATGAGATGGTTGGATGGCATCATTGACTCAGTGGACATGAGTCTGAGCAAACTCAGGGAGACAGTGAAGGACAGGGGAGCCTGGCTTGCTGCCGTCCACAGGGTCACAGAGTCGGACAGGACTGAGCAACGGAACAACAAATCATTTTTTTTGTCTTGCTTGACTGTTTTCCTTCACTTTTTTAGTTTCTCATTTCTCTGATGAAATTTATCCTTTGGCTAAAGTTTTTCTATAGACAAGAGGCAGCCTAAGGGCATGGCAGGGTCGGAGGGGCGGGTGCGGTGGTGTCTGTCTTGGGAAGGCCCCATAGGGCCCTGCTCAGCCTCAGTCTGGTTCCCTTAGCAGAGAAGTGGGGGTCAGATACTGCTTTCCGGTTTGTCCCATCAGAGCTGGTACCTTTCATGCTGTCGAAGCTGCTGGCAGGATTTGCCAAGGGTGGCTGGAATCACAAGGGTCCAGGAAAGGAGTAGTCCTCGGCGGCTATGGTATGCCGGAGACATTTTAACAGCTCACAAGATCCAATTGGTAAATCTTCAGGAATTTTGCAAGCAAGTTGTTAAACTCTTGGTAATTCGAAATCAGCCACAGTGGGAAGGTTTACACCAGGGAAATGGGCAAATGTTAAAAACCCAAGCTTTGGGTTTGTTTGGTTGGTTTTTTTTCCTCCGTAGAGCTAGTTATTAAATATTTATCCACATACACATGCGGCTGGGTCATCTCTTGGCAGCCAGGAGAATCAGACACGTGGTTCCTAATTGCTTTCCCAGGCTGCTGGAGAGCTCAAGAAGATGGTGCTGCGGGGGATCTGATTTCCCAGCAGAAAGTGTGACTGAAGCCAGAGGTTATATCAGAGATACTGTTCCATTTAGCCTTGAAAACATGAGTCACTACTGTTGCCTTTCACTGACTCAAACTGCATAATAAATGTCTGAGACAGCTCAAAAGACCACATCTTGGTTTTCTTTCATTTTCAATATTGCTTCTCTGGGAATCTGCAGGATGACCTTGAATGAAAAGGTGAAGTTGAAGTAAGCGGCTAATAAGACTACTCTATATTCCATTTCCTGGGAAAGAGGTGGATTTCTGAGTGAATGCTTAAATGACATCCAAGGTTAATTGCAGGACAGCATGATGATAGAAACTCATTAAAGGTAAACATGCCATCAGGTAGAAATGTCACTGTGGCAGGTGCCGTCACTGCCCTCCGTGGCCTTGAGCCGCATCTTTGTAAGGAAGGTATGCCCACCCCACTCTCAGCCCCGGCATCTGCACCTCCTTGCCTGAGGGTTTTGTGCTGGAGAATTCAAGCTCCCAGAAAGCAACTCTCAACAAATGGTGGAATCAGCTTGGAAATTCCCCAGCGCCATGGTTGGGACACGCATTCTGCATTTTCACCCAAAGTGCCTTGCAGTTTATGGTCCAGGGCCCCGCGTGGCAGCTGGCTTGATAAGGCAGTCTTTGGCAGGTTTCCTGCCTCTCACGTCTCATTTCTCCGTTTTCCACGAGGCTTCCTAGGATTACCTCCCAAGTAAACTCCGGGAGCTGTGATTCTTGTCCCACCCAGAGCCTCCATTCATAGAATATGGACTAAGATGGTCCCTTTCACTGGCCCCTGACTCACCCAGGACTCGATCATATGTGCACCCTGGTCTCCAAAAGGGGCCAGACCTGTGCCAAGGCACAGTGACAGTACATTTCAACCAGAGTTACCCTCCCTGCACTTCACCTAGGGCTGGGCGTGGGTTGCATCGCACTGCTTGTTGCTAAGCCCATCTCAGCCTCCGTCTCGTTCTCAAGCCCTCAACCAATGGCCCACGGGGCTCTGAGGACTGAATTAAGAATGAGGACTTTTTAAAGTTTTATTATGTGAATTTTCAAGGTCACGCAGAATTAGAGCTAACAGTATAATGAATCCTTGTTCTCATCACCCAGCTTCAGTATTAGCAACATATGGCTATTCACTTTTTGCTTGTACCTTCCATTCTATTTTTTCTAGATTATTTAAAAGCAAATCCAAGGTATCACCTCATTTCATCTGTAAATATTTCAAAGTCTCATAAAAAATAACATAAAAGCAATTTCTAAAACATATTGCTAACATCACACTAAATAATGAAGGAAAGAAAAACTCCTCCCTAACATCAAGAAAAAGACAAGGATGACCCTCCTGTCACTTCTTTTTAACATTGTACTGGAGGTTCTAGCCAGGGCAATTAGGCAAGAAAAAGAAATAAAAGCCATACCAATTTGAAAAGAAGAAGTAAAAGTATCTTTATTTGTAGATGACATGATCTTGTATATAGAAAATCCTAAAGAAGTCCATCCTGAAGGAGATCAGTCCTGGGTGTTCATTGGAAGGACTGATGTTGAAGCTGAAACTCCAATACTTTGGCCACCTGATGTGGAGAGCTGACTCATTGGAAAAGACCCTGAGGCTGGGAAAGATTGAAGGCGGGAGGAGAAGGTGACGACAGAGGATAAGATGGTTGGATGGCATCACCGACTAGATGGACATGAGTTTGAGCAAGCTGCAGGAGATGGTGAGGGACAGGGAGGCCTGGTGTGCTGCAGTCCATGGGGTGAGGGATTGAACTGAACTGAACAATAAAAAAAGCTTTTTTTTCTTTAAGAAAAAAAAAAAACATCTCATCCATGCACTTTGTACAGCTTGCCCAATAAGAGGAAAGATTGGGGGCAGGAAGAGAAGGGGACGACAGAGGATGGAATGGCTGGATGGCATCATGGACTCAACGGACATGGGTTTGGGTGAACTCTGGGAGTTAGTGATACACAGGGATGCCTGGCGTGCTGCGGTTCATGGGGTCGCAAAGAGTCAGACATCACTCAGCAATGAACTGAACTGAAAGAGCTATTAGAAATAATAAATGAGTTCACCAAAGTTTCAGGATAAAATATTGACATTAAAAATCAATTGTTTTTTTTTCTATACTAGCAATTTTAAAATGAAGTTTTAGAAAGCAATCCCATTTACAATAACATCAAAAAATAAAATACTCAGAAATAAATTTAACAAAAGAAATGGAAGAATTGAACACTGAAAACTATAAAATAGCATTGCAAGAAATTAAACAGAAAGACATCCTATGTTCATGGATTAGAAGACTTAACATTGTTTAGATGGTAAAACTCCCCCAAACGACCTACAGATTCAGTGCAATCCCTATCAAAATCCCAACTTTATTTCTTATAGAAATAGACAAATTAATCCTAAAATTCATAAGGAAGTGTAAGAAAAGCCAGGACACATTTTTTTAAGTAGGGACAAAGTTGGAGAACTCACATATTCCTCTTTTAAAGTTTGCTGCAAAGTCATAGCGATCAAAGTAGTACTGGCATAAAGGTAAACATGAAGATCGTACCTCGATGGCCCACTGATGTTTGCAAGGGCGCCAAGACAACACAACAGGTAAAGAGTGGTCTTTGCTACAAACGGTGCTAGAACACTGGATACGTGTGTGCAAAAGCATGAAGTCAGACTCCTATCTCATAACACAGGCAAAAATGAGCTCAAAATGAATCACAGACTTTAGTATAAGAGCTACAGCGACGAAACACAGAGAAGAAAATTTAAGAGTAAATCTATGTGACTTTCAGTTAGGCCGAATCTTCTTAGATAGAACACAAAAAGCAAAGGGAACCAAAGGGAGAAAAAAAAAACCAGATAAACTGGATTTTACCAAAATTAAAAATTTGCATACTTCAAAGGATGCTATCAAGAAGGAAAAGACAGTCCACAGACTATGACAAAATATGTGCAAATCAAGTATCTGGTAAGGGTCTAGTATACACAATATATAAAGCACCCTTACAACTCAATAAAAATTCAATTTTTAAGTGGACAAAGAATTTGAATAGACAAGTCTCCAAAAAAGATATACAAATGACCAATCAGCTCATGAAAAGGACTATTAGTCAATAAGGAAAAGCATATCAAAAATGAAATACCACCTCACATCCACTAAATGGCTGCAATCAAAAATGATAGATTTTTTTAAAAAAGACAAAAATGATAGATAATAACAACTGTTGGTAAAGATGTGGGGAAGTTGGAACCCTTAGACATTGTTGAAGAGGATATAAAATGGTGCAGCTGCTGTGGAAACAGTTTGGAAATTTTTTTATTAAGTTCAACAGAGAGTTTCTGTTTGATTCAGCAATTCCGTTTGTAAGTATATATGAAAGACAAATGCAAACATATCTCCACACAAAAACTTGTACACAGGTTACTCATAACAGCCCCAAAGTAGAAACAACTCAAATGTCCATCAACTAATAGATTAACAAAATGTGGTATATCCTTGCAATGGAATATTATTCAGCCACAAAAAAGAGTGGCATACAGACGGATGGGACAGCACAAGTGAGCTTTTTTATGGTAAGTGAGAGAAAGCAATCACAAGAGACCACATCTAACAGAACTCCCTTTACACGAAATGTCCAGAAGAGACAAATCCTTAGAAATGGAAAGCTGACTAGCTGGAACTCGGGGGAAATGAGGAGTGACTGACAATGAAGTAGGAGGTGTCTTTGGTTGGGAAGGGTGATAAAAATGTTCTAAAATCAGACCATGATCATAGTCACACAATTGTGTGAGTATATTAAAACTACTAAATTATACACTAAATAGTATGTGAGTTAGATATCAATAAAACTGTTTTTAAAAGAAGGCATTAGGCTCTTTCTGGGAGGAAGAGTTAAAACATGAGAGAGATTTGTGGCTGGCTTTGAAGATGGAGAGGGGGCCATCTGAGGAAGAATGGGGACAATTTCCAGAAGCAGAAATCAGGCATCGAGGAAATGGGGCTCTCAGTTCTGCAACCACAAGGAGCTAAATTCAGGCACCAACCTGAATGATCCTAGAGGTCGAGTCTTGTCCAGAACCTTCGGAGAGGAGCACAGCCCTAACAACATCTTGATTTCTGCTGTCCAAGACCCTGAGCAGAGAACCAGCCCTGCCTCTCCCAGACCACTGTTCTGCAGAACTAGGAGCTGATAAGCTCTCTTTTAAGCTGCTAAGTTTGTGATTAATTCATTGGCATGCAGCAAACACCAATACAACCTGCTGTTAATGGTATGGATTTTCTCTCACTCTCCAAACCATGTTGCCGCCCTCTGCCTGCAAACGTGTCAAACAGGAATTTTTAGAAAGAGTGAAGCAGTGGAGCTCAAATACATGAAATTTGTGAGGGGTTATCTACAACATGCAGCACTCTGAAACGATGTAAAAGGACACCGAAGAGGAGTAAAATAAAAATTGATTTAAAAAGTAAAAGTATGACAAAAGATGAACTATTTTACCATTAAGTATTAAAGGGCAAGGGATTAAAATGCAATCTAAACATTTTATTGGCCACTATAAAAATAGTAAACCTACAAAGTGATGAGAATCCAAGAAGAAATCTACTAAATATTAAGGCAACAAACTAAATGGAATTTGCGTCTTCCGGTTTCTTGAGATACAGCTGATGTGCAGCACTGTAAACGGCATACGGCATAGTGACTTGACTTACATGAAATGACTACTGGAAGGCAACTTTAGAAGTTAAACATTATTTTAAACCTTTTTAGAGATTAATTTTTAGAACACAGATTTCAAAAATTGAACGTAGAACCATTGTCAAGAAAAGAATAGAAATTCTAAAGCTTCTTAATTAAAAAAGAATTAGACGTTAAATAAGCAGGCGCTTGTAATCAAAATCATCGTTTCAATACAATAATCCAACACTCCCCAGAGGCAATTTAAGACTAAGGTCATCAACACCTGAGATCCCAAGAAGGTAAGGGAACACACGAAGCAATGGGGCAAGGTGGGCACCTGACAGCGTGTGCCAGCACTCAGCCTCCGGGGCTAGAGGCTACTGAGGGCCAGAAGGACCCTGTGTCCCAGATCCCGTCCATCTCACTCTCTGGCTGACGATGCAGACTGCCGTCCCGGGAGCTGCTGCACTCAGAAGCCCTCAAAGCTTTCAGAGCACAGCTTTTTCCAGACCACGCTCACCCCTGCCCCCACCCAGAGTCCGGGGCTCCCGTCTTCTGCTGGGGGCCTGTGCCCCGCATGGCGGGACAGCTCCCCTGGACCTGGGGAGGCCTACCGTCCTCTGGAAGCTGCCCTCAGCCCCTCATCTCTCTCAAGGCATTATCAGGTGCATTCTGCTCCACAGAAAGCCTGCCCTGGTATCAAAATTCTCCCATAGCAGCTTGGATCCCTTGGACACAAAACTCCCATTGTTGACCATGACCTAAACCTGACCCCAGGAAAACTCAGGCCATGCCCTCCACAGACAGCCGTGGAGGAGACCCAAAGACCTAAGGTGGCCCAGAAACCTCTAAAGAAGCTGAACATGGTTAGTCTCCGGGGGTAGGACAGGACAACGCACGCCTACAGCCCTTAGTTCGCCGTGGCTAAAGCAATCACTATGGGACTCAAGACGCACAAGCCCCACGTGAAAACCAGCACATGTGCTTTCCCTCCTGACCCAGACGCCCAGGTCTGACGCAGCACCAAGGGGTTCACCATGCTTGCTCGGCACCTGCCCACTGCGGAGGGGTGCCCGGGATGCGCCCCTCGCCTCCTGGCTCTCATATAATTATCCCATAGTTCCTCTTCGTAAATGTCATGATGGGCTGGGGGCCCGCTGCAGAGGAAGTGGAGGAGCCACTCTGCGAGGTCTCCAGGTCACACCCAGAGAGGAGCTCAGCCTCTCCTGCAAAGGCGCTGGGATCTTTGCCCAGAGCTCATTAAAAAAGAGCCTGGGTCTTTCAGAATACAGCAATCGCCCAGTTCCCCCAGGCGTCAAATTCCTGTTTCTCAGGACTGTGCTAGTGAGGTCCCACCAATCTCCGAGTCAAAGGAACACATAACTACCTTCCAAGAGAAGGCTGGGAAAAGGCATGGCTCTTCTCTAGCTTAATGTCAGCCTTTCTTCCAGGAGAGGTGGATGGTGAAAACGCAGTAACCCTCAAGGAGGGACAGCGCACAAAGCCCAAGCCTTTGAAGGCAGCAGTATTCCCAGGAGAGGGCAGAAACAAATAAGAACAGGGAGAAGGCAAACACAAGTGCCTGCACTAACAGGGTACATGTCTAAACGCATATGATTTAGAAGCTTCCCTGGTGCCTCAGTTGGTACAGAATCTGCCTGCAATGCAAGAGACCTGGGTTTGATCCCTGGGTCGGGAAGATCCCTTGGGGAAGGGGATGGAAACCCACTCCAGTATTCTTGCCTGGAGAATTCCATGGACAGAGAAGCCTGGTGGGCTACAGTATATGGGGTTGCAAAGAATCAGATACAACTGAGTAAAATCTCACAAAAGCAGGGGTCCCCATCTCAGGATCTTGCTGCCAACCCCCACAAAGCAATTCCTATTTTCCTTCAGCATCATCTCCCTAGCTTGTCATATAAATAGAAACCTGGTTAAGACCACTTTCTGAGAGGTGTTTACTCCATATCACTGTATTGTAAAGGAGAGAGACATCACCATATTTGTGATGGGTCCACATGGGCCTAATGGATCTTGGACGCAGGGCAGAGATGAAAGGCAATCTGGTGCATTGAACAAGGTTATCGTGCCCTACAGTGAATGAAACCACAGTGGCTCTGCCAGCCAGCATCCTGGCAGGACACAGAATCCAACTCAGATGTTTCCAGGGGAAAGAAAGAAGAGCTGTGGGTGGGATAAGCGGACACACAGAGGATGCTGCGGCTCCCAGAGCCCAGCAGGGGTGCGCATTGTCATTGCCATCACCACCCAAGGCGGAAGGGGTGGAAATGGCCCAGCAAAAGCCCAGTGAGAGTGGCGGCCATGGGGATGGGGCTGCCTGCAAGGAACCAGAGTCATACAGGGATCCAGCGGCTGCGAGAGGAAGGCAGCCCAGAGTAGAGCAGGAAAGGCAGGGATCCACCCAGCTCCCTCTCTCTGCTGCCGCTGTCAGCTACTGCCTCCCGGACGCCAAAGCCAGTGGGAGGCCAGCCGACAGGGCAGACAGCAGTGCAGACTGTAGGAGTGAGCCTCCCAGTCGCAGAGCAGAGAAGGGTGTGGGGGGAACGGGGGATGGGGCAGAGAGCGACCACGCAGTGATCACTGATACTTAGTTAAGAAAGTGCCTGGAAAAGACACGGATGCTAGGAGGGATTTGGGGCAGGAGGAGAAGGGGATGACAGAGGATGAGATGGCTGGATGGCACCACTGACTGGATGGACATGAGTTTGGGTAAACTCCGGGAGTTGGTGATGGACAGGAAAGCCTGGCGTGCTGCAGTCCATGGGGTCGCAAAGAGTCGAACACGACTGAGCGGCTGAACTGAACTGAAGACAGTGCCGCTCTTGTAGGACAGGTTCTCTATCACGACACGGTCAGCACGGGGTCAGAGCCCTCTTTGCTCTGATTTAGAATGCATATGATTTAGAAGCGCTTCCCTGGTGCCTCAGTTGGTACAGAATGAGGTGTGCTAACAGCACATGAGATGTGCTAACAGCATCCCTGGACTCTGCTCACCAGATGCCAGGAACAGCCCCCCAGTGGTGGCACCAAAACAGTCTCCTGACATTGCCAATTGTTCCCTGGAGCAGTGGGCAAATGCAGGCTCAGCTGAGGACCACAGCTGTGGTGAGAGTATGTGACCACAAGACAAAGTCAGGCTTCATATGTGTGCGTGCGTGCTCAGCAGTGTCCGACTCTTTGTGACACCATGGAAGACAGTCCACCAGGCTCCTCTGTCCATGGGATTCTCCAGCCAGAATACTGGAGTGGGTTGCCATTTTGTCCTCCAGGGGATCTTCCCAACCCAGGGATCAAACCCAGGTCTCCCGAATTGCAGGCAGATTCTTTACTGTCTGAGCCACATAACAAAAGCGTCAACAGTAAGAAAAAAAGCTTTTGTGAAGTCCCACACTGCACCTTCCCTGGTGACTGCCCCAGTTCAGAGAGAGATGACGTGGACGATGAACTAAAGAGACTTGTAAGGTAGACAACAAAATCAACGGGAAAACCCTCCTACTAGAAATGTGGGGAATACAGCTGAAAAGAAAAAAATAATGCATGAACCAGAAGCCAAGTGGTCGGCTTGCGGACTGCCCTGCACAGCGCTGGAGCAGGAGAGCGGAGTCACACAAACCAGGAAGCAGAGGACAAGTTTTGCAGGAGGCTTTGCAGGAGTGAAATCTCAGGAGGCTGAGATGCACATACAAAGTCAGGGCCCTTAATGTAGCGGCTGGGAGAAAATGTCCTAGCCAGCCCAAGGAAAGGACAGGAAGTAGATGACTGGGTAGACTCTGGGAGGGGAGAGATGCCTTCCTTAGCCTTCTTCATTTGATGCCATAGTTAGAGGAACCTTTAAGCTGAGAAGTTTGTGGGAGAAAACGAAAAACAATGTACAGGAGCAAAAGCCCAGCTGAGGTGCTGGTTGAGTTAAACAGAAAAGCCCATGGATTCCACTGAGGAAGAAAACACCCTGGCAATGAACTTGAAATAAAATATTATAAAACACTCGACTTTGATGGAAACTCAGCAGACAAGCATTAAATATCCTACATTAGACAGCAGAAACTACAGACAACAAGAGGAATCGAAATCACACGGAAAGAGCAAGACTCTAGAAATTAAAAAGGACAGGTTTGAAAAGAGAAATGAACTACTAGAATTTTAAAATGTTGTTGCTGTTGTTGTTGTTATTCAATCCAACTCTTGAAAGGCCAAACTCCGTGGAAGAGTTTTAAGATTAGAAGCAGCAGAAGAATTGCATCTGAGCCAATTATTAGAAGTCAGTGAGGGGCTGTCTGATTTTATCATTGAAATAATATCATAGCAACTAAAGGATCATCAATCCTTAAGGAAATCAACCCTGCATATTCATTGGAAGGACTGATGCTGAAACTGAAGCTCCAATACTTTGTCCACCTGATGTGAAGAACTGACTCATTTGAAAAGACCTGGATGCTGGGAAAGATTGAAGGTGGGAGGAGAAGGGGACAACAGAGGATGAGATGGATGGATGGCATCACCGACTCAGTGGGTGTGTTTGAGCAAATTGCGGGAGATAATGAAGACAGGGAAGCTTTGTGTGCTGCAGTCCATGGGGTCACAAAGCATCAGACACGACTTACTGAGTGAACAACAGCAACCACTAAAGGCTACTTCCTGTGAGGTTACTGACAGCTATGCAGAAATGAACCCTAAGGCCGAACTGGAGCAACTACAGGTTGCACACTGCCCACTGCACAGCAGAAGACCTTAATGACAGGAAAATGGATCAGTCCATCCATGCAATAGATTAGCTCACACTGTGAAGTTGTGTGTAACATAATTTCTTAATGAGGACTCCTTTGCAGAGTTATTTCCTTGTATTCCTATCTCACTTCTTTCTGGAACAAGCCACAAATTTACAGAATCAGAAAGGTGGTAAGGACTTCACTGCCTGTGGATCAATGTTGTGTGATGTTTTCTGAGAAACTCCCCCATCTGCATTTATTCACTCCACAAATACCTATTGAGTATCCACCATATACTGTCTACTCTGATGGAGGAGGAGAAGGAGGAGGAGGGAACAGGGAGAGGAAGAATAGGAGAAGAAGAAGGGGAAGGGGACGAGGAAAAAGAAGTAAATTACATTGTATGTGGACAGTGGTAAAGGTTTTGATGGAAAGAAATATGAGCCCCTCACCCCAGTGTACGTGTTGGCAAGGCAACCATGACCAACTCTTTGTTATTGTAAATTTCCCATAAACAAGCAGACATTTTCCTACCACTTTTCTTGCTGGCTTTCATGTTCTCCAAGCTATCAGTGATCTATTCCGTCATTTGTGATATAAACTAAAACCTAGGCATATGGTCATCTTTCTTTCTTGTTGCTGCTTAAGTCACACACAGAGAGGCTGCCTGAGGTGGACCGCTCAGCTGGGACAGCCCTCCCGAGCAAGGCATGGAGGAGCAGGACAGCCGTCAGCCTGCCAGCTAACCCTACGGCCCACTCTTCGCCCAGGTCAACAATCAGCAGCATTAATGAAGCCTGAAAACAGAGTGAAAGCCCGGGTGTTGCTCTGCAGCCAAGAGGACCCCCGGGTCTCCGAAAAGCAAAATCCACGGCTAGCTGGCTCCCAGGGGAGATGCGTTTGTCCTCGTGGGAACTCACTGAATGGCAGGGAATAGTCCCTTGGGACAGTGCATGCTTAATAGAGACCGCTGACATTTCTGCACAGTAACCCAGCCCCTCTTCCTCCCCACACATGGAAAAGGCTGCTCAGGATGAGCGGGGAAGGATGGATGAGAGAGGGGAAAGCACCAACCATAATGTAGATTTCAGGTTAGGGTGACAACAGACGCGGACTCTCCACTGAGGCACCTGCTGGAAGAGAGTGTGAGCTGGAAAAGACAAGAAAGAATCCCAGCCTCAGCCCCCAGGCGGACACGACTCTGCCATGAGACCCATTTTCAGACTTCTGGGCGCCAGCAACATAGAATAATAAATCTGTGTTGTTTGCAGCCACTCCGCTTTCTGTCATCTGTCAGAACCCAGCCACAGGGAACTAGCGCAGGCGTCTTCAGAGCACTGCGCTCCGCAGCGACTCGCCTGGGCACATCCATCCCCTCCACCAGCGCTCACTGCCACGGGCCACGGACCAGACGCGTCCCCGCCACTGTGAGCTCACAACCTACCGGGGAAGACCGACAGAAAGCAAGATTGTTTCCACTTATTTCCTGAAAACCCTTGAAAAGAAGCAGAGTGACCCCTGCCCAGGGGCTGTGGAGGGGCTGCTTCAGGGGGTAGTCAGGGAGGGCCTCTCTGAGGTGGTGACATTCGGGCTGAACTCAGGAGGGGAGTGACCTGGGTGTGGAAGAGCCGGAGAGCCCATTCCAGGCAGAGGACACAGAGAATGGAAAGGCCAGAGGGGCGATGATCTCCAGGCAGGGGAAGGAGACCCTTGTAGACGGACAAAGAGGCAAGAGCTACTGCTTTAGCAGGGAAGAGATTGCATGAGGGGCCAGACGACTTGCAGGGTCAGAGCACAGGAGTTACTCAGTGCATGTGAAATCAAGGAGGTCTGGGTGAAACCTTACGTCCACCGATCACGTGAGATGTCCTAGGGACTGGTTCTCTGAAGAACCCGCACTCTGCTCCCATTCATAACTGATACACACAAACTCATCTTTCCCACGGGAATAAAAAAGTTGTCACATATCAAAACCAATTAAAAATACTATCACGGGCCTTCCCTGGTGGCTCAGTGGCAAAGAATCCACCTGCCAATGCAGGAGACACGGCTTCTGTCCCTGGTCTGGGAAGATCCCACCTGCAGTGGAGCAACTAAGCCCGTGAGCCGCACCTATCGAGCCTGAGCTCCAGAGCCCTGGAACTGCAGCTACTGAGCCAGCGGGACACAGCGGCCGAGGCCCACGCACCCGGAGCCCCTGCTCCACAGCAAGCGGGGCCACTGCAGTGTGAAGCTCGTGCGCTGCAGCTAGAGAAGAGCCCCCTCTCAGCAACCAGAGAAAAGCCTGCACGGCAGCAAAGACCCAGCGCAGTCAAAACTCAGTGCGCCGTTGTGCTCAGTCGCTTCATTCATGCCCGGCCCTCGGACCGCAGCCCACCAGGCTCCTCGGTCCATGGGGTTCTCCAGGCAAGAATACTGCCGCCGGTTGCCATGCCCTCCTCCAGGGGATCTTCTCCACCCAGGGACTGAACCTGCATCTCCTCCATCTCCTGCATTGCAGGCAGGTTCTTGACCACTGAGCCACCTGGGAAGCCCGGGGGCTCAGCGACAAAGAATTCAATAAATTAAAACATTTTTTAAAAATATTAACATTGTGTTAGGTTGACCTAAGAATTAATTTGGTATAAGCCAGGCTAAGTGGTAGATGAATGGAATAAAGGACCATCTGGAAAAAGAACTGAACAAAGAAAAAAAAAACTTATTTTGGAAAATAGGAAGTAAGAAATCTAATGATCCCTTGCAGAGTTAGAGGGGCTGTGAATGTTCAGGGCAGATCTGAGTATCAACCTCAGTAGTATCCTGTTTTGTTGATGGTGATGAATATATTTTCCGATATAAACTGAGGTGCCATTCCTGTGGAACTCAAACACCTTTTCACTTGACTATTTTGAACTTTATTTAACTCCCACTAGGCACTAAAAAAACTGTCTCAGAAATTCCATTTCTAGGAATGTTGTCTAAGTGGTCGGCACAAAGATTTACCCATAAAGACATTCATGATATTATTTTAACAGTGGCAAAGATACAGAAACACAAAATTCACAGATGGGTAAAATAATTTATAGAACATTCAGAAGTGGGTTATTATGCAGCTATTAAGTTTTGTGTTGAAAGAAGAATTACTATAGTTAGAATTTACTGAGCCCTGCCTTGTAAAATCTTAAAGGAGAGCCCAGCATATCAGCTCATTTAAACTCCATGATGACCCTACGAAATACACACTAGTATTATACTTCTCTTTTCAAATGAGAAAATAAGGTACAGAGATGTCGAGTAACTTGCCTAAGGATAGACACACTGCTAGTAATTCTGAGAGGACGTGAGAAAGCCAAAGAAATTAACTAGCAATTTCTTAAATGAATCCACTATCTAAAAATAAATCCTAAACAAAAGCATTGAAAGCTCACCGATACTTTTTAACAAATCAGTGTCGGTGTTTGTACAACTTTCTGAGGTGTTACTGTCCCCAAGACAGGTAACAGGCCATGACTGCCCAGCAGATTGTGACAAAGTGGCGATGTGTCTTGGGATGATGGGGCCTTAGAGCGCTGTTTCCAGCGTAGAGTTTCAGATGGGCGGCTCTAGACAGAAGGGCTTAACTGGTGTGAAGGGAGAAAGGAGGAAGTGAGTAACTGAGCGGCAGACCTCAGCTTCTTACCCTCCGTGAAACCCACAGCCCTCTGAGGTTTCACTGAGTCACGATGACTTCCCCCCAACTCGGTCTGACACTGAGGTTTCATCCAAGAATGTCAGCACTGGAGAAGGGTCTTGCGGGGGGGCGCATCTCGTCCAACCCACACATCCTGCACACATTCCAGAAAAGCATGCTCTTCTTTCCATGATGGAATTGCCCTTCCCTGAGAAAAGCTATGCCTCAGACTCAGGAAATCTTATCCATTATGTCAAGCACTGTCATTTGTAGAGATGAAGCAATCTCCCTGGTTTGAAGGTCTGCGGTAGATTAGAGAGGACCACAGATTTTTGGACACTTTTCCCATTGAGATAGGGAATGAAAATCAGATCTATGTCCCCTCCCATATATCTAGGCGGAATCCACGACTGCCCAGTAGATTGTGACAAAGTGGTGCTGTGCCTTTCTCTAGCTCAAGCCTTGAGAGGCTTGTTGACTAAAAAGATTAGCAATGTCAGAGTTGCAAGCTGTTTTATTTGGGGCAAAATGAGGACTGCAGCCCAGGAGACAGCACCTCAGATAGCTCTGGGAGACTGCTCCAAAGACATACTGGGGGAAGGTAAATATATAAGATTTTGGTGAAAGGAGGAGTTCAGTGCAATCAAGGTCTGACTTTACAAACGGCTTTCTGCTAGTCATGGATGGAGGAGCCTGGTAGCCTACAGTCCATGGGGTCGCAAAGAGTTGGGCATGACTGAGCGACTTTCTTTTCTTTCTTTCTTTCTGCTAGTCACAAGGAGCTGATGTCATCATGGAAGGATCTGGTGAGTTTCTAAATATGAAGAGATGCAAGGACTGGGATCATGAAATCAGTTCCTGAAAATATCTAACTATCTAAAGACCCTTTCCACCAGTTTCCCTGGAGCACAGAGTGCCTCACTCTCCACCCTGAACAGCCTTCAGGACATGAAAAAGTCAGCAGCAGCACAGGGGTCAGTCTCCCCAGAGGCGGATGGCAAATGCCCTTGGCAAGCACCAGTTTGTAGTCGATAGGGGCAGCTTCCACTTCTGATCTTTACAACACTTGCTGTTGGGTTCCAGCCACCTGACTGGGAGAAGCTCAAGCCGCATGAAGAGGCTGTACATAGACACTCTGGTCAACAGACCCCACTGAGCTTCCAGCTGACAACCAACATCAACTGCCAGGCATGCAAGTGTGCCATCTTGGATGTCAAGTCCAATGGAGCCTTGAAATAATTGCAGCCCCCACCATGCAGACCACAGCTGCATGAAACAGCCCATATAAGACCTGCTCAGGTAAGCCCAGCCCACCCGACAGAACCATGGAAGATAATAACGAGTTGGAATTTAAGCCACCAAGTATTGGGGTGGTCTGTTTGCAGAAATAGTTAACCAGAACAAAGTCTGGTTCACACACCCTGCATCCTGGAAAGTCAGGGTCCAAAAAAGAAAAGAATTAGGAGCCTTTATTTCATTTGATAAATACCTATTGAGTCTTTTCTATGGTCTAAGAAATGTTCAAGATGCAAGAAACAGAATAAAAATGGTTCCCGTTCTCATGGAATTTACAGTCTAGCATGGAGTAGCGTACTGTGCTCGGTAGCTCAGTCGTGTCCATCTCTCTGCAACCTCACGGACATAACCTGCCAGACTCCTATCTCCATGGGATTTCCCAGGCAAGAATACTGGAGTGGGTTGCCATTTTCCTCTCCAGGGGATCTTCACAACCCAGGGATCGAATTTACCTCTCTTGTGTCTCCTGCCTTGACAGGTGAATTCTTTACCACTGAGCTACCTGGGAAGCCCAAAGCATGGAGTAGAGGAAGGGAGAAAATGTCAGGTAATGATACAGGCCAATAAAGAGAATTTAAATACAGAAATAAATGTAACTTTGAACCATATGGATATTAATATTAATATTGCTACTTTCTAGCTGCAAGCAACTAGCTTCTTTCTATTAATTTTATCCAGTGTACCTTTTTCCACCTCTTTAATTTCAACCTTTTTGTGTGATCTTACATTTTACTCTTGTAAACAAGATATAGTCTGGATTATACATCTTCTGATAGACTTTTTTCAGGCCTCATCATGCAGCACACAGGATCTTAGTTCTCTGACCAGGGATCAAACTTGTGCCCCCTGCGTTGGGAGCATGGAGTCTTAACCCCTGGACCGCCAGGGAAGTCCCTGGATTATGCATCTCCTAATGGCTGCACTCTTGCGTTCGTCTTTGTTGTAGTTATTGATGTACTTTGGATTTATTCTTCCATATCGTTTTCTATTTTTCACACTGTGCTTTAGTGCTTCTTCTCAATCGTTAACTCTCATCTACAGCATCTCCTCCAAGTTTCTCTCCAGGGCCAGCTTCTGTTCAAACATGTCACACCTCTGATGTGTCTGTTAGACACTATCTCAGTAAATAACAGAACTCCCTATTAAGCCCCAGCCAGTGGTCTTCATGTCACATCCACACAGAGCGAGTCCCATCTGTCTAGGATCTGACTGCATTGCAAATACTCTAGGCCATCACGCTCGTCCCGCCCCAAGTCCTCTCCCAGTAACACCCTCTGTCGCCTCAGGTGGCAGCTTTCCCAGGACATCATTCCATTTTGCTACCACTGCCTTCAAATGTGGTGGCCACATCTGAAAGAGCTGGCCATGGGGTACCAAAAGACCAACCAAGAGAAAACTCAGGAAGGCTGGGCTGTGCTGTAATTGACATGCAATGAGCAGAAATATGCCCATGTGTGTGAGGGGTGGGCCATTAATGGCAACCAATGTTTCCTTAAAGAAAAGAGAGAGACTCTTTAAAGCAAACACTCTTGGCGTCCTAGATTTGACCACATTACGGACTGAACTGTCTCCCTTCAACAACTCCTGTGTTGAAGAACCAACCCCCAGTATCTCAGCACAAGTATGTGGAGACAGGGTCTGTGAGGAGGTAACTAAGTTAAAATGAGGTCACTGGGGTGGGACCTAGTCCACTATGACCAGCATCCTTATGAGAAGAGAAGACCAGGACATGGACACACGCAGGAAAGACCATGTGAAAACACAGGAGAAGTCAGCCGTCCCCAAGCCGAGCGGAGAGGCCTCAGAAGAAACCTACCCTGTTAGAACCTTGATCTTGGACTCCCAGCCTCCAGCGTCATGAGAGAATGAACATCCGTTGCATCAGCTGCGCTGTCTGTGCCACTTTCTCACGGCATCCAGGGCAAAACACTGCCACTGCAGACGCTAGCTTGCACAAGCTCAGACCATAAGGGCTTGTCTGGCAAGGCCACCTCTGAGAGGCAGTGACTCAGACCACCTTTCTGAAATCAACCAGCTTCCTCTGTGCTGACTGCAGGCTCCCAGGAAACCACCTTTTCCATGCCTTTTCTTGAGGTCAGGCTGTCTCTAGCACTTACTTCTCAGGCCTGTTTCTCCTGAAATCTGGCAGATGTCTTCCATGCGTGTGCTCACACACATTAGTGAGCACACCTTCAAGCATCTGTGCTCGGTGACAGCAGCCCCAGGTGGTCAGGTGCAGCAGCCTGGGGGAGACGGGCAGATCTACAGGCTAAGGGAAAACTGGCAAAATAGAGTTTGTGATGATGCGAAGTTGAAAGCCAGATACTGAACATTAGTGAATGATAGTGAATGAGCCCTGATTAGGCCATTTATGGTACCGTCCAGGTAGCCAGAGAGTGATGCTCAAGCGCTTTGCTATCTGCTCACCTGTGTTCTTGGAAACACAACAACCCTCACGCAGTCTAGAGATGGTGGCTGTTTGCTTTGCAGAAAGAAGAACTGACTTATAAATTCAGTCTGGCCTATTGGAAGCCGAGAGGGAGGGGCTATGATACATGCCCCAGGAGGAGATACGTCTGTCTTGACATCCAGCCCCTCTTGCATCCTGCCTAGCGCTGCATGTAACTGGCCCAGCACAAGTCTCCTGGTCAAAGGAGTTCTGGGGATGGGGACGGGGGACGAGGGGTCTCAGACACTTGGTACTTCTTCGTTTCAGGTTCAGCATTTTCCCAGCAGCTTCTCTCGGCCTCTGGGTGCTGGCAAGAAAGTTCCCGTGACCAGGGAGGGCCTCCCCGGCCCAGGCCTGGTCTCAGGGCCTCCAAGAATCTGAGCGCTCTGCCTGAAACACTGGCTCCTTCTTTCCTCTGATCCTTCTGGGGAAATGGCAGATTAAATTCCATCATTCTCCCTGCCCACCAGCTCCGCTGAGACTCACCCCAAGACCATTCAAGGGTCTCAGCTGCCCTCCATGTCTCCAGGCCCCCACCTCGCCTCCCAAGGCTCCCCCTGCAGCCTGGCAGCCACCACGGACCCCTCCTCATCAGGGTCCACCCCAGCCTCCTCCTCGGATGACTCCTCCTTCCCCACGAAGCTGTCCCCGTGAGGCCTGGAGTCAAGTCATGTGCTCAGGTAGGACCCGGGCTTCCTTCCGTCAGAGCCCGCTTCTCAGTCTGTTCAAACCCTCCTTGGGGGACAGGTAAGTGACCGGCTCCCCCATCAGATGGTGAGAAGAGAGACAAAAGCAGGGTCTCCCTCCATCAGTACCCTCCTTGGGGGTTCTGGAATAAATCAGTTAGAAGCAGCCATTTCCCACTTACTTTGGACAGACTCTACACACAAAGGCGTATTTTCTTTTCTTTTCTTTTTAACCTCTGTGGTTAGAAGCATCGAACTAACCATCTAACAGAGGGGTTAGGGTATTTCGAGGCAGGTGTAAGCGACAGCCGTGAGAATCAATGCTCCCAGCCAGAGAGTAAGAAAAAAAAATTAAAACAATTCAATAGGTTCAGAATGGGGAACACATGTCCACCTATGGCTGATTCATGTCAATGCATGGCAAAAACCACTACAATATTGTAAAGTAATTAGCCTCCCATTAAATAAATTTTTAAAAAACAACTCAATAAAAGACAAAATAACTCTCTTGATGGCTTAAGATTATCCTGTCAACACAGCAAATCAAGATCCCCTCTGGACTCTGGTGGGGGTGAAGATGCTTTTTCATGCTGAAGCCAGTGGCTGCGCCCCCCTTTTTTGTGAAAGTCGATGACCGTCCTTGTATGACAAAGGCAACATGTGCAGTGCATCCTGGGTGGAGCTCCACCTCCGGGCATCACCGTGTTTTGCCACTTCTGTGAGGGAGGGCAGGAACTGGCAGACTTCCTCTGCAGACCAAACAGTCCCTGTCATGATAACTCAGCTCTGCCATTGTAACACAAAAATAGCCTTAAACAAATGAGCAAATGAGCTGTGTTCCAATAAAACTTTATTTATAAAATCTGGTGGTGGGCCAGATGTGGGCCCTGACTATAGTTTTCCAACCTATACCCAAGACATTCTTACAATGATCTCCACGCTGTTGTTCAGCCACTCAGTGGCGTCCAGAGCTCTGCGACCCCATGAACTGTACCACGCCAGGCCTCCCTGTCCATCACCAACCCCTGGAGTTTACTCAAATTCATGTCCATTGAGTTAGCGATGCCATCCAACCATCTCATCCTCTGTCATCCCCTTCTCCTCTTACCTTCAGTCTTTCCCAGCATCAGGGTCTTTTCCAATGAGTCTGTTCTTCGCATCAGGTGGCCAAAGTATTAGAGCTTCAGCTTCAGCATCAGTCCTTCCAATGAATAATCAGGGTTGATTTTCTTTAGGATTGACTGGTTTGATCTCCTTGCTGTCCAAAGGACTCTCAAGAGTCTTCTCCAGCACCACAGTTCAAAACCATCAATTCTTTGGTGCTCAGCCTTCTTTATGGTCCACCTCTCACATCCATACATGACTACTGAGAAAATTGTAGCCTTGACTAGACTGACCTTTGTCAGCAAAGTCGTGTCTCTGCTTTTTAATACGCTGTCTAGGTTTGATGATGAGCTCCTCACTCACCATCAATATCAGATGAGGGAGTGAAGAGACGTCTCTGCCTGGGGATTTCCAGGCCCTGAATGGCTTAGCTGTTATCTCTCCATGCCTCGGGCTGGCTTCTTAGCCTGTGCACCCTGCCAGAGCTGGAGGTGAGTGCTACAGATGTCCCTCTGGGCCCTGGACCGCATACCAGGTCCAGGACTACCAGGCCATGGTAGGGTCTTCACGAGTCAGTCATTGCACGGCACTGTTCATCCCCACCTCCAGGAAGAGGCACCAGGATAATGAATGGTGGTATTAACGAGTCTCCCTCCTTGATAAAGAGCCCTGCTCGGCTCTTTAAAAACTGCTCAATAAAACTAATACCCTTAGTCAAACAAAAGAAGTTTGTTTTGCCACTTTATTCTAACCATGGGCATTAATCTCAGTGAAGCGCCCTCGTACAGAAGTCATGATACAAAATTCGCCTGCATAAATTCCTCCTATTTGCCTTTGCACCTCCTCTAGCTGTTTCTGTCATTTGTCTGGGTGAGCCCTCTTCCTCTTCCTTTCCCTCACTCCTCTTTAAACGTCAGGCATCACTGCCAAGACTAAGCTTAACCCCAAAGCTAATTAACCATAAATTAATTGCCACCCCAAAGAGTCTGTCCTGGAAATGACTCCTGTGGCCATTCGAGTGAGACTTCGCTGAGGCTCTTCAAAGGTTGTGTTTATGAGAGGATCAGAGGGCGGGAGACTGCAGCTGTGAGCGCCCTAGAGCAGCCAGGCCCCGCTCCCCTCTCGACTGCCAGCCCAAAGATGCCAGGAAGCAGCCTGAGCTGTAACAACGGAGAGAACTGACCCAGAGAAATCTGCAAGGAGAAGCGATTCTCTAGTCAAGAACAAGAGCCACAGCTTTGGAATTCAGGCACAGCTGGGTCAATGGGACCTCCTTAGATTTCAATTTCTGGGCAGTTCATTTTGGTCTAGGTTTTCCTGAATATGTGTATTTTCAGGACCTATTTAGAAAAGAAAAGAAGGGCCGCTTTAGGTAATAAGGGGAAGGGCCCAGAGGAGGACAATTTCAGATGCTTGTTAAACAGATTTCATCACGATGAGGCAATAAAATGGGTCAAGTTGACGGGTTCGAAAGAATTAGGGTCATTCAAAAGCCTTTAATTACAAGGTTAAAAGTGCTATAAATTTAAAAATTAAAGGCAATTACAAAGGCTTCTCTTCAGCACAAAGACTCAGAGGGTTTGCAAAACAGAAGCTACTCTGGCAGCTCCATTAGCCCCAGCATCAAATTTGGGAAGAAATCAAGATTTCTTTTTTCAGAAGTCTTTGGAAGAAAACCCCAAAGGAAGACTAAAGTTGAACAGGAGGAGAAATGTGGTGGTCTGCTTTCATCTGGGATGTAGAAAGCTGGAAAAACCATTACTCCCGCCGTCATGATGAGAGAAAGCAGAGTCAGTTACAAAATCATAACCTATTTTGATCTATCAGAGATCTGAGGTTGCAAAGCAACCAACTATCCTGAAATCCAAAGATGGAAAGGGAGTTCCAAGGTAAGGTACCAGCAGCTGCTCACCTGTGGCATAGCATGAGAGGAGAGGAGGCTAAGACCTTATAAAGAGGCAAGAAGAATTCAGCCACAGCTCTAAGGAACTACAAAAGGTTAGATATGGGCTTGCTTGAGAGTGTAGCCTCAGCAAACAGCAAAGGAATTGGCACCCATTTGCAGGCTCTTTTCCATAATCTTCCAGCAAATGCATACAAGAATGGTCAGGGGGTGGGGAGGAGACTGGAAATAGCGTCCTCAGTGGTGCAGGCATGGAGGAAGGGAGAAGGCACAGATGCAGGAAAGACAGGGAGCTCCCCCTAGTCCTAAATGAAACTAAAACCAGAAACTAAAGTCTTAAACCACTCAGGCAGTAGTCTACAACCTTTTAGGCACCAAGGACTGATTTCATGGAAGACAATTTTTCATGAATCAGGGATGGGGTGATAGTTCAGGATGATTCAAGTGCATTACAATTTTTGTGCACTTTATTTCTAACCTAACACCACTGGTGGTCCGACAGGAGGTGCCGATCCACAGCCCAGATGTTGGAGATCCCTGATCTAGAGGGAGGACAGTGAGCCCTATCTCCCACAGAGAACAAGAGGAGAACCTCTGAGGGCTACCTGTGCGCGTGCTCCGTCATGTTCGACTCTTTGCGACCCCGTGGACTGTATAGCCCTCCAGGCTCCTCTGTCCATGGGATTCTCCAGGCAGGAATGCTGGAGCGGATTGCCATTTCCCCCTCCAGGAGAATCTCCCCGACCCAGGGATCAAACCTACATCTCTTGCGTTGGCAGGTGGATTCTTTACCACTGAGTCACCAGGGAAATCCCCACTGAGGGCTAGAAGAAGATAAAAATAAAACCCCTCCACTTCTGAGGTTGGAAAGTGAATGGTACAGGTCTGTGAAGGTTCTGCATATGACTTCCTTTCATTTTCCCTGACCCCCCCTTGCCATTATAAACCACAACCAACCCAACAGTCTCACTCTAATATAGCTGTTGAGAAAAGCAAATATTAAATATGTAAAAATATCATCAATAAACCAAATTTCTACACAATTTTGCCTATCTAAACCTATCACTCAATTAGTTTTGTGTTTCCTCACTGTCAAATAAAATAAAATGCATGAACTGACAGTTAATATCTACATCACCACCACTGAATCATTTGCAAGAATGTACAAGTGCCAGGTGGCTACACGTTAAGTAAAACTCATCAAAGCAGTGCCTCCAGGATGCCAAGCAAGCAGCTGTAAGCTGAAGACTCGAGCCTGTTTGCTTGGTTGGACTTCACCGTGCAAATGCTTTGACAGCTTCTGCAGAATCAATAGCATGTTCTGTCAGGATCAATTAAGCAGAAACCCCTCCCAGGCCAGTGGTACCCAGTACCACCCTTCATGGCTCCCACAGAGCAAGCAGGAAAACAGAGCACTCCCCGTGGAATTACAAGGTCTGCCACTAATGAGCCATATGTCCTGGGCGGGTTACTGCCCTTCACTCAGGCTGCAATTCCTCATCTGTAAAACTAGGAGGTTGGAATGAACCTCCTGGTACCTGCCATCTGCCACAGGCTACTTTCTTGGTAAGTGGCCACTAGTCATTTGGAAATGTGTGTTCTTTCTGGGTTAGCTCAAGACCAGGTAATGAAACGAGAGAACGTGGCTCTGAGCTCTGTCCGTGCTTTCAGCAACTCCTCCAGCCTCTACCTCAGAACCTCTTTCTCCATCTTTCCCTCCATAACTTTGCTCAGATCATTTCCACCAAGGTTAAAGCCCTGGCAAGAAGTGAAACCTCTATCCAAACTCAAGTCTGAAAATGAAAGAACGGGAAGACTCTCGAGCAGTGAGATGAGTTGGGATTGGAAGTCAGACCTGCTGGTTCACACCCTGCTTTTTCCAGCTGTGTGACCCAGGCAGATCGCACACATATTGTACCTACTGCCTGGGATTTTCATGGGGATTCGTTGAGAAAATGTCTGCAGAGTCCACAGAACTATGGTTGACGTTTAATAAGTACTCAACAGGGATTTCCCTGGTGGTCCCGTGGTTAAGAATCTGCCTTCCAGTGTAGGGGACATGGGTTTGAGTCCTGGCCTGGGAACAAAGATCCCACATGTTGCAAGGCAACTAAGCCCATGGGCCTCAACAAAAGTTCTGTGTACCACAACAAAGACTCAGTGCAGCCAAATATGTAAGTAAATATTTTAAAAAGTAAGTCTGCGCTTACTCATGTGAAAAGTCCCTGATGCTGGGAAAGACTGGGGGCAGGAGGAGAAGGGGACGATGGAGGGAGATGGCTGGATGGCATCACTGACTCCATGGACATGAGTTTGAGTAAACTCCAGGAGATGGTGATGGACAGGGAGGCCTGGTATGCTGCAGTCCATGGGGTCGCAAAGAGTCGCACGTGACTGAGCAACTGAACTGAACTGAAGTCTTTTATTTGTGAACAAATTTTTTAAAAGACTCAACAAATGTTAAATATTGTCATTGTTGTCCCTTTTAAGAAAAAAAAAAAAAGATCAAAATCTGAAGAAGGCAGGCTTCTGCAGGCAGAAGCTGTAAACATCCTTCCATAGTCTGGCTTGTTCTCTGCAATCTTCTGATCTCTGCTGGGAGAGGAATGTGCCCTAAGTTCATGACCCATTCAGCCTGGAAGCCAGAAGGAGAAATGTGGAACTTGAGTTCAACTTGAAGTCCAGCTGCACTGCAGTGAACCTGTGAGTGTAAGGGTAAATTACCTGGGTCCAGCCCTGGTGGATCCAGGGAATTCGAAGCAAGGACGGCGTTGGCGAGGAAAACCTATTTATTTATTAATATAGAAATATAAGATTAGATTAGGGAGAAATAGTGTAGTACGAAAATTAAGTGGAGAAAGAGGGCTGAATAACTTGGATTATGTGGAAGACCAATAAAATTCCAGACAAGGAATTTGTACCATCTACGTTGGGCCACCGGTGCTCGCTTGAATATCTAAGGGTGCCTCGTCTTAGGCTCCTTTTCACGCGGATCTTAACAGCCAGGGCAAGTAAGTAGACTTGGCGAGCCTCCGCGCCCCAGATGGAAATTCAGCCTGAAATTAAAGTAAAGAGGAGAGAGAGAGAGAGACACGGGGGAAACCAGTCCAACAACTGGCTCTGTCCTCTATTGTTCGGAAGGCCTTTTATACTTTTGATAAAACATGGAGATAAATGGGTAACACAGTTATGCAGCGTTAGCAGTCCAGACTCTTATCAAAACCAGGCTTTTCTCTTTGTATACCTAGTTGTATACACAACTCTTAGGTAATTTACATCATCTTCCAGCCAAAAGGGCCAATTAACATTTTATAGCCTTTTTTCTGATAAGGGTTTGTCAACCAGAAGACTTATTTGTGCTGATCTTCCCAAAGTCTGGTGCCACTCTCAGAAAGCACTAAATAAAGTTACATTCTTACATAGCAAGGACACAAGAGGAGTGCAGTGATATATAACCAAGAGAAAATTAACTCAAAAGTCTAGCGTTGCTAACATCAGAACTACTATATATCTTTTTCCGTATCCCGTTTACATTGATTAACATTCTCCCAGGTGCCTAAAAGATAAAGAATATGGAGGCCTGGCAGCAGTCATTGAGTCAACAGTGAAAACCCGTCACCAATATGATTTTTAACTCTTTAGAAAAGGCTCTGTGTCTTTAAGATGCTTTAAGCTCTGTGCCTCTCGCAGTTGGGGGGGCGGTGTAAGCAATTCACAAGCTGTTAAGAGGTCCGGGGGAACCTGTTGAGGCAAGCTAAAGAGCTATCAGAGGGGTTTAACTGAAACATCCCTTTCAAATGCAAAAGACTAAAGCCCTGAGTTGACTTTTTCCAGAGAATATTAGAAGAGTGGGAAAGCAGGCAGATTCTTATTTTTTTGGGGGGGGAGGGTGGATGCTCAGGAAATTCCAGGGGGAAAACCTAAGGTCTGATTACCCTTGCCATCAGAGCTCTGCCGCATGACCTTGTCACGGGTGGAATTCCTCACGCTGGCTCCCAGCAGTAAATGATTGTTGTTCTAAACTTCTGTGCTCTGGGTGGTTTGTTACACAGCATTGTTATAGAAATAGCTGACTGATACATGTTATAGTGATGCTATTGTGGGCCAGTGCCTGGAAATGAGGGAAGCTTTCCAGGTGTCAATCATGTTCCCTGTCCTGCCTGGTTTCGATGCCTCCACTTCCTTTCTACCACTCCGTGCTCGGGTTTTCCCCCCAGAAAATCTTTATTGACTACCTCTCTGCCAGGTTCTAGGAGTATAACGCAAACAGAACATTATCCCTACCTTCTTGTTGCTCGGTGAGAGCCATGAATAACAAAAAAGGTAATAATTCAGAAGGTTAGGAACTAGAATAGAAAAATGTCAGACTGCCATGGGATCAAGCCAAGGGTCCCTGACCCAGGTTATGGGATGAGAGAAGGTGGCAGGTATAAACTGAGATGTACAGGATGGGTAGGAGTGACTGGGCAAAGAGTGGAAGGGGGCCTCTCATGGAGTTCCTGCTCCAAATGCTTGCTTTCCTCCCCTGGTGAGCTGGGTTAAACCACAGAGAACCCTCAAGACAGATTAGTGTTCATCTCATCCTCGCTTGGGGAGCTGCTTGGAAATACCCTGGCTGGGCTCGCTTCTGGAAATTCTGAGTTAGCGCATCCTGGAAGTGGCTCAGGCGATGTGCTTTGTAAAAAAGCTCTCAGATGATGCTAATGCTCACGTGGTTTGGGAATCACTGGTGAGATGTTTCCCTCACCTTTCCTCTTTCCTGGGAACCGCCCTTCTCCTATGAGCCAGGATGCCTGGAGGAGCATCCCTTAAGCCCATCACACCAAACCAGCTCCAGGGAAAGAGAGAGCCTCTTGGGGGTCCACCAGGGGAGTGGGCAGTGACCCCTCACTCTTCCCACTGAAAACTCCCAGCCTTAGTGACTGGATGTTCCCCACCCACAAGACAACTGATAGTCGGGGGTCTGTGCCCCCACATGCAGAAGGCAGCAATGGAGAGTCTGAATAGGAAAGAGCTTGGTTTGGGCTGGAAGGTGCAGGGAGAGTGTAAATCTGGAAATCTGATATCGTGCTCCTTCTGAGCTTTTAAACACAGATGGTCAGAGCGAAAGTGGATGCAGCAACTGACTCAAGCATATTCCTGGAAACCAAAGAGTTTAACTAAATCAGTCATGAAGCTGACTGTACTCAGCCCTGTTCCCACACGTGTGGTTCCTGTCTCCCTCGACCACTGTCATCCAGCCACACACTCACACAGTCACACAGTTACTCACACTCACACAGAAACATTCATACACACACTCACACAGACACATACACCTCACACAGACATACACTCACATAGACACACACTCACACAGATACACACACACACATTCGCACACACACTCACACACACACACTAACACATATACTCACACACACACAGACACACACTCGCAGACACATACACTCACACAGACACACACCCTTACACACACACAGATACACACACACACATTCGCACACACACTCACAGACACATACACACACACTCACACAGATACACACACGCACATTCGCACACACACTCACATAGATGCACACTAACACATATACTCACACACACACAGACACACACTCGCAGACACATACACTCACACAGACACACACCCTTACACACACAGAGATACACACACATACATTCACACACACACTCACAGAAACATACACTCACACACTCACACAGATACACACACACACATTCGCACACACACTCACATAGATGCACACTAACACATATACTCACACACACACAGACACACACTTGCAGACACATACACTCACACAGACACACACACTCACACAAGTAGGCATGCACACCCTCTAATGCACACACATTCACACCATTTCACTCATAAACTCACACTCGCACACACTCAGCTGCTAAACCAGAGGAAGAGGTAGAGGTCAAAGCCATCACTGAACAAACACAGCATCAGTTCACACTTGAGTGCCATCAAAACAGGGTGCCTGGTTCGGGCGGCGCGAGACGCTTGTGAATTCGTGATCTGCGGCAGCTCAGATGGCTTCCTCCGGCGTCTTCTCTCTGGAAGAGAAATCATTTGGCTCTGTTGAAAATCTAATTTCGTGTCAGGCAGTGCGGGAGGCGGGTGGCTGTGTGTGGTGTGCTGTGTGCTGTGTGGCGTGTGTGTGACAGGGATGCATGTGCTGTGGGGTATGTAAGGTATACGGTATGTGTGTAGTGGTGTAGTGTGTGCTGTACACGGGGTGATAGTGGTAGTGTGGAGGGGTGTGTGTGCTGAGTGTGGTATGAGGTATGCATGTGTGTATGCTTGCTGATATGTGTGTCTCTGCGTGCATGTTGCATGTGGTGTGACGGATTTGTGTGTGTGTGGTCATGCATGCGTGTGGTTGTATGCATGGTTTTGTGTGTGTGTGTGTATGTGACGAGTGTGGTATGAGATGTGTGTGTGTGTTGTGAGTGCAGTACAGTTTGTGTGTGTGTGTGGTTGTGTGTGTCACACACAAAGACAACAGCATCCACTCAGGGAGGCTGAGTAATGACTGAGGAGATTTCTCCCTAACGCCCTATTTCCAGGTTCCCCACCCCCCCGCTTTGTTTTTTGAGCATTCCTTCTGAATGTCATTTTCGCAGCTTGGATCTAACTGAAAGGTGAATTTCTTTTCTGGAAATAGAAATTATCTAATCAATATACTTCTGAGCAACATCAGCAAAGGCAACGTAAGGGCAGATTAAAGTTCAAAATTTTCCATCAGTTTCTGTAAACGCACTGGGTTTTGAAATGTCAGAAGAGCTCCCCTCCCAGCAAGCCGCTCCTCGCTTTCCCGGGGTGGGCTCTCCCCAGCGGGCCCACCGGCCGGCTGTGAACCTCAGAAACTCTTCCACGGGACCCTCCTGCAGCTCCAAGAGACCGGGCAGAACCTCACTTCTCCAAACAAGCTCCCGTTTTCTGTCACGTGTGTCTCTCGAGTCCCACGTTCAGAACACTTTGCAAAGGAAAGTCCAGGAATGGACTTCAGATCCCGGGGGCAGCAGGCTCTTTCCTGACTGCTGACAGCGGAGGACGGAAGGTGGCACCATGGAACCAGGGGGCCGGGGGGCATCAGCACTTCACCTTGAACGTCACGTCATGCCAGCTTCCTCCCCAGCCTGGGCAGAGTGATGGAGGGAACGAAGGGGTGAGCAGGGGGGATGGCAGCCTGTTTACTCTGGGGCTCTTTTGACAAAGAAAAAGCAAAGCTGTCTGTCCCCGTGCAAAATATCCAAGGAAGTGGCCCCAGATGGTGGGTAATGGTCACCCCAAAAGTAGCCCAGCTCTGCTTCAACCCCTCAGCCCTCAGTCTGCTCCCCAGATCCCCCCGCTACCTTTCCCTGAGCCACTTTCTGCCCCTGGTGGCCAGTGAGGACCACCTCCCGTGGGGCTATGGGCTCCTGGGATTTGGGGGGCCAGCCCTGGGGAGTTCAGGCAGGAGGTGGGAAGGTTACAGGGTTCCCCCTGCTCCCCTGGGTGGGGTCACCATTGGTGGGCTGCCTGCCTTCACTGACCTAAGGTCTGAGATTAGAGAAGGGGTCCTGGCCCACTGCTGTCCTCTGTCCCTCTTGGGGCACAGGGGAGATAGCAACACCCCAACAGGCACTGCTAGTTCCAGGATGGTGCCCTGCCCCTGGCACCTTCTCTCACCTTTGCACGTAGCCCTTCATCAAAGCCTCCTGGAATGGCCCAACCTGCACACCCACCTCTGTCTTGTCAGGACCCACCGATACACCTAGGTCACACAACACCTCCCCTTTCATTCTCCCCCCTTTAAATTGTCATTTCATCCAAGCTTCAGGAAGAGCATGCTCAGTGAACCAGTTCATGCATGTACCCTGTTAATCTTCAAGGCGACTTGTACCCCACACCACTCACCTTGGCTGCGCCCTCCCCAATGCCAACATCTCCAGCCAACTCTGCCCCTGAGTCCCCCTCCTCTTTCTGCTCTGCCCTCGCTCTGCCAGCCACCCTCCTCTTTCAAAACCTCTCTGCTCTGCCTTCTGGAGCCTCCATTCCTTTGGAAACCTATGCTCCAACTTCACCAGACACTTTCAGAAGGCTCCTCCCAGCCCTTGGCTCATCATCAAGGACTCGTAACCCACTCCAGGCTGTTTGTCATCCCCAGGGTCCACGAGCCCCCAGCTAGACCAGGAGCACTGATGGTTTGGGGTCTGCTTTGCAGCTTCCCAAACACAGCACTCCCATGCTGACAGAGAACTCTTCACAAGTGACCCAAAGGACCCTGACCAGAGTCTAAATGTCCCCTCAGAACTTAAGGCCAGCCCCCAACCTTCTAGCAGTCTCCTTAACCCTACACTTTCTTTACAATTAATCCTCACTTTTCCACTGATTTCTCACAAACCTGATGCCTGTTGTGTCCTGAGGGCGATAAGTCCCCACCCCTTCAAACCCGACCAGGTCCTGTGACTCAGAAACCCCAGTCAGGGAGCTCCAAAGAGACTGATCACTCACCTTTCAGAGGACCAAAAAGAAAAAAGTGATCTCTGTGACATCCCTTATACATGGCATCTGAAAAGAAATGGATGTGAGACTTGCACTATAAAGAAAGCTGAGCACCAAAGAATTGATGCTTTTGAACTGTGGTTTCGGAGAAGATTGAGAGTCCCTTGGACTGAAAGGAGGTCCAACCAGTCTATCCTAAAGAAAATCAGTCCTGAATATTCATTGGAAGGACCAATGCCAAAGCTGAATC
This sequence comes from Ovis aries, assembly GCF_016772045.2. Taxonomy (NCBI): domain Eukaryota; kingdom Metazoa; phylum Chordata; class Mammalia; order Artiodactyla; family Bovidae; genus Ovis; species Ovis aries. The sequence continues at coordinate 5,782,906 of NC_056054.1, read as the reverse complement.
TCCAATACTTTGGCCACCTGATGGGAAGAACTGATTCACTGGAAAAGACCCTGATGCTGGGAAAGATTGAAGGTGGGAGGAGAAGGGGATGACAGAGGATGAGATGGTTGGATGGCATCACTGACTCAATGGACATGAGTCTGAGCAAGCTCCAGGGGATGGTGATGGACAGGGAAGCCTGGTGTGCTGAGGTCACAGGGTGAGGGACTGAACTGAGCTGAACAATACAAAAAGCTTTTTTTTTTTTTTTCCTCATCCATGCACTTTGTACAACTTGTCCAAGAAGAGGAAAGGAGACACATCAAAGTTTGTGACAGAGATTGGCCATTTCAGTGAATACTGAAATACTGTTTTACTGATTCCAAACAGTCATTTAGAATCTGATTTAAAGGGAATGCCTTTCTTTTTATTAGAGATGGTGCTGTATCTAACAGAATCTAAAAATAAGATAAAAGAACACAAGTTTCTGGCTTTAGTTCCGTGACTGGAGCCTACTATGATTTATTGTGGTATTATCTGTTAAATCTATGACCTATTCTAGTTTTTTATATTTTATTTATTTATTTGACTCTGCAGGGTCTTAGTTGCGAAGCACTGGATCTTCGACCTTTGTTGCAACACGCAGGATCTTAGTTGCGGCATGTGGAATCCAGTTCTCCAAGCAGAAATCTAACCAGGGCCCCCTGCCTTGGGAGCTCGCAATCTTAGCCAGTGGACCACGAGAGAAGTCCAATAATGTGATATTATTGATAAAGCAATACCTTTCCCTAGGAGAGAGAAGTTTCCTCTTTTTCTTAAAATGGTGACACCTAGGAAGAGAACATTATACAGTAGGTAAATGCAGACGAGAAAGAAGTCTCCAGAGCTGGCCTCAGCCCCTGATGACCTACCGTTGGTCGTCAGAAGGTCACTGATCTGCCCAAACAGGGCAGACATGAGCTTAAGATCACGCGGCATGTGTTAAAAGCTCCAGCCTGGCAGGGCTGGGATCAGAGATTGGAGATCATTCAGAGATCAGAATGGGTGCTGAGAACACGGATGGACCTAGAGATGATCGCGCTATGTGCAGTCAGTCTGAAAGATAAAGACAATTACCATGTGATACCACTTACATGAGGGCTTCCCCGATGGGTCAGTGGTAAAGAATCCACCTGCAATGAGGAGATGCAGAAGACACAGGTTCGATATCTGGGTTGGGAAGATCCCCTGGAGGAGGAATGGCAGCCCACTCCAGTACCCTTGCCTGGAGAATCCCATGGACAGAGGAGTCTGGTGGGCTGCAGTCGACAGGGTTGCAAAGAGTCAGACTTGACTGAGAGACGGAGCGCACACGTGCACGGATTAAGTATTCACTGAAAGTTAGCTATTCCCAGGTGGCACTAGTGGTGAAAAAAGAAATCAGCTTGCCAATACAGGAGATGCAAGAGACATAGGTTCGATCCCTGGGTCGAGAAGATCCCCTGGAGCATGCAATGGCAACCCACTCCAGTATTCTTGCCTGGAAAATTATATGAACAGAGGAGCCTGGTGGGCTCCATGAGGTTGCAAAGAGATGGCCACAACTGAGCACACACTCACAAACACACACCACCTACATGTGGAATCTAAAATATGACATGAATGAACCAATCTACAAAGCAAGACTCACAGACACAGAGAACAGACGTGTGGTTGCTAAGGGGGAGGGGTGGGAGAGGGGTAGATTGAGAGCTTGGGTTAGCAAATGCAAAGCAGCATAAATAAGATGGATAAACAATAAAGTCTCATTGCATAGCACAGAAACTACGTTCAATATACGGGGGTGAACCGTAACGAGAAAGAACATTAAAGGGTGAGCTCAGCTCAGTTCAGTTGCTCAGTCGTGTCCGACTCTTTGCGACCCCATGGACTGCAGCATCCCAGGCTTCCCTGTACATCACCAACTCTCAAAGCTTGCTCAAACTCATGTCCATTGAGTCGGTGATGCCATCCAGCCATCTCATCCTCTGTCATCCCCTCTCCTCCCGCCTTCAATCTTTCCCAGCATCAGAGTCTTTTCAAATGAGTCAGTCTTCCCATCAGGTGGCCAAAGTATTGGGGTTTCAGCTTCGGCATCGGTCCTTCCAATGAATATTCAGGACTGATTTCCTTTATGATGGACTGGTTGGATCTCCTTGCAGTCCAAGGGACTCTCAAGAGTCTTCTCCAACACCACACTTCAAAAGCATCAATTCTTTGGTGCTCAGCTTTCTTACAGTCCAACTCTCACATCCATACATGACTACTGGAAAAGCCATAGTTTTGACTAGATGGACTTTTGTTGGCAGAGTAATGTCTCTGCTTTTTAATATGCTGCCTAGATTGATCATTGCTTTTCTTCGAAGGAGCGTCTGTTAATTTCATGGCTGCAGTCACCATCTGCAGTGATTTTGGAGCCAAAAAAATTAAGTCTGTCATTGTTTCCATTCTTTCCCCATCTATTTGCCATGAGGTGTTGGGACCAGATGCCATGATCTTAGTTTTCTGAATATTGAGCTTTAAGACAATTTTTTCACTCTCCTCTTTCACTTTCATCAAAAGGCTCTTTAGCTCCTCTTCACTTTCTGTCATAAGGGTGGTGTCATCTTCATATCTGAGGTTATTGATATTTCTTCCAGCAATCTTGATTCCAGCTTGTACTTCATCCAGCCTGATATTTCACATGATGTACTCTGCATATAAATTAAATGAGCAGAGTGACAATATACAGCCTTGACATACTCCTTTCCTGATTTGGAACCAATCCATTGTTCCATGTCCAGTTCTAGCTGTTGCTTTCTGACCTACATACAGATTTCTCAGGAGGCAGGTAAGGCGGTCTGGTATTCCCATCTTCCACAGTTAGTTGTGATCCACACAGTCAAAGGCTTTGGCATAGTCAATAAAGCAGAAAATAGATGTTTTTCTGGAACTCTCTTGCTTTTTCGATGACCCAACAGATGTTGGCAATTTGATCTCTGGTTCCTCTGCCTTTTCTAAAACCAGCTTGAACATCTGGAAGTTCACAGTTCATGTACAGTTGAAGCCTGGCTTGGAGAATTTTGAGTATTACTTTGCTGGCATGTGAGATGAGTGCAATTGTGCAGTAGTTTAAACATTCTTTGGCATTGCCTTTCTTTGGGATTGGAATGAAAACTGACCTTTCCCAGTCCTGTGGCTGAAACTGCTGTTTTCCAAATTTCCTGGTATATTGAGTGCAGCACTTTCACAGCATCATCTCCCGGGATTTGAAATAGCTCAACTGGAATTCCATCACCTCACCTCCACTAGCTTTGTTCATAGTGATGCTTCCTAAGGCCCACTTAACTTCACATTTCAGGTTGTCTGGCTCTAGGTGAGTGATCACACCATCATGGTTATCTGGGTCATTAAGATCTTTTTTGTATAGTTCTTCTATGTATTCTTACAACCTCTTCTCAATAGCTTCTGCTTCTGTTAGGTCCATACCATTTCTGTCCTTTATTGTGCCCATCTTTGTGTGATACGTTCCCTTAGTATCATTAATTTTCTTGAAGAGATCTCTAGTCTTTCCCATTTTATTATTTTCCTCTATTTCTTTGCATTGATCACGGAGGAAGGTTTTCTTATCTCTCTTTGGAACTCTGCATTCAGATGGGTATATCTTTCTTTTTCTCCTTTACCTTTGGCCTCTCTTCTTTTCTCAGCTATTTGTAAGGCCTCCTCAGTCAAACATTTAGCCCTTTTGCATTTCTTTTTCTTGGGGATGGTCTTGATCACTGCTTCCTGCACAATGTCACAAACCTCCATCCATAGTTCTTCAGGAGCTCTATCAGCTCTAATCCCTTGAATCTATTTGACACTTCCACTGTATTAATCTTAAGGGAAATATTAAAATGTATGTATATATGTATGTATATATACATTTTAATATATATATAAGGTATATAAAAGATATATATATATATATAATTGACTCACTTTGCTGTACAGCAGAAATTAACACAACATTGTAAGTCAACCATACTTCAATACAATGTTAAAAAAGAAGGGGTTGCTGAGTTGGTCTGCTCCCCAAGGAGGCAATTCCATCTCCACACAGCCTGGACCTAATTTCTGCTCAACTTCAGATAGTCCTGCAGGGCTCCAAAGGTTCAGGGCTTGTGAATAATTGGGCATCCAGGCAAGGACTGGGGGCCTTGAAAAGCAGGTGCAGAAGCCTGACCGCCTGCCCAACACTGGCCTCTCAGCTCCCCTTCTTTCTCTGCTCATCACTGGATGCAGATATGAAGGGTCACTTGTCTTTTCCTGGTTTTGTGTTTGTATGGAAATAAATCACAGTAATATTGACAGTTGGGCTTCCCCGATGGCTCAGTGGTAAAGAATCCACCTGCAATGTGGGAGACACCAGTTCGATCCCTGGGTTGGAAAAATCCCCTGGAGGAGGACACAGCAACCCACTCCAGTATTCTTGCCTAGAGAATCCTGAGAACAAAGGAGCCTGTGGGCTACAGTCCACATGGTTGCAAAGAGTCAGACACGACTGAAGCAATTTAGCATGCACGTAATATCGACAGTGAGCATTTATTGAGCCTTGCTACAGGACAAATGCTGGGGTGAGGGCCTGCAAGCCTCATCTCACAAAACTCTGTGTGCGTTGTTATTTTGAGGGAGCTGATGGTCAGAGAGAGTAACTCTAGCAAGATCATGTAGCTAAAGACACAGGTGGTACCTAAACCCCAACCTGTCACCCTGTAAACTCCATGCTGTTAACTACAGCTCTTAGCCACTCGAAGTTCTCAAGACATAATCCCCATGAATGTCAATGGTGCCCTGTAGCAGTTATTTGCTCACTGTTCATCAGACAAATATTTCTCTGCACCCTGCACTGTGCAAAGTACTATGCACATAAACACAACGAGTGAGGAAGCAGGCTTTGGGACAGAATGGTGTGTGTATGAACACCTGGAAGAAAGGAAGTGGAACAGGGAGGTGGGATGTAGACATTCAAAGTCAGGGCATCAGGCATCCCAGATGGAGGGCACCCTGGGCAGTGTGGACTCACGCAGGGCATGTCCAGGAACCTCCAGCTCCCAGTCCATCAGTGTGTGCAGAACAGAACACCCTTTAGGGGACTTGGAAGGACAAACCCTCAGGGCATCCCTTCTGAGCTAGGAAACGGGAATTGCATTTGCCCAGCAAGAAAATTCTCGAGCAGAGAAAATGACATGATCTGAGCTGTGACTTAGGGAGATCAAACTGAAGCCTTGGTGTGCAAGTTAGATTGGAGGGTGGCCGAAGCAGGGGCAGGTAGACGGGTTATAAGAAGACGCGATGGCCCAGCGGAGAAGCACTGAGGATCTGAACCAGGGTCACGGCAGGGAAATCAAAAAGGAGGGACGACTGTGCCACCAGAAAGGGATTTGAGAAGACATGGAATGAAATGGAAGCAGAAGAGGGGTGAAAGGGGGATGAACTGAGCCCGAATGGGTTTAAGCGTTTGGAAGGAGGGACACCAGGAAGAGAGAACTGCAGAATCAGAAGGTAGAAAACCTTTCCCCAACATGTGGCCCCCAGTGATGGGTGTGGGCTCCAGCAACGGCAGAAACAGACAGGTGAATGGAAAGTCGAGGGAAGGGAATGAAGAGAGAGCACAGGGGATCAACAATGGGACAATGAGGACCCAACGCGGAGGAAGCAGGAGATGGTCAAAGGCTCCAAGAAGATGACACATTGGAGATGACACGGTGCACATGGTCACAGGGTCAAGGGGAAGGGAAGAGGTCAATAAAAGCATCCAGGAGGCTGAGTTAAGTGCTGGGGACCGAGCTGAGCGGATGGGACCAAAGCAGGCTGGTGGCTTCAGCAAGACCTACCTTCTGCACCAACCAAATCCAGGTTTCTGAGTCTGGAGATGGCGTTACTCTCCTGGGTACTCTGCAATGCACAACACGCAACTTCCACAGGGTAGTTACTAAGCAACCTGAGATGCAGAATCAAGATGTTGGTACCCACTCGCTTACAGTCTCCCTCCCACCAGCATTAACGGAAGACACACTGACACACGGCTGGAAGTGAAAAGGGCTCCAAATGCTTTCCTGTAAAGTCGAGGCGCGTGTGCAGCCCACGGCATACCTGAGAGTGAAGGAGGCAGGGCAGGGGTGGGGGAGGGCACTCACCTGCCTCCGTGCAGAACGTAGAGCGAGCAAGTCTGGGCAAAATCTCACTTCCCCATGCTTATCCTAGAAAGCCACTCAAATTATTTGGACCTGAGTAAGGAGGGATATAGGCTTCCCCAGTGGCTCAGTGGTAAAGAATCCGCCTGCAATGCAGGAGTCACAGGAGATGCAGGTTTGACCCCTAGGTTGGGAAGATCCCCTGGAGGAGGGCTTGGCAACCCACTCCAGTATTCTTGCCTGGAGAATCCTATGGACAGAGGAGCCTGACTGTCTACAGTTCATAGGGTTGCAAAGAGTCGGACATGACTGAAGTGAATGACAGGAGGAATAAGGATGGACCCACAGTTGAAGGTGGAAAGACTGCAAACTGAGGACACGTTGGTTCAGCCCCGTATGCTAACCTGAGAGCCTGGAAAACAGCCTGAAGCCTGCTCCCTGGGGCTGCAAGAGGCAGGGATGACCCTCGTGCTCAGAGGAGAGCAGAGATGTGGTGGAGGGGACCCACGTGCCACTGCTGGAGGAGGCAAGCTCAGCCTGCTGGGAGGGCAGGCTCCCCTCAGCACAGTTGGCAGGCTCTCCGACAACTCTGCCCCTTGCTTAGGAAAAATAGCTGGTTGTTTAAACAGTCAAGGTGAAATACAACCAACCTAAACCTTTCCCTCTTGACAGCGCCTAAAAGATAAGAGCCGTGACCTAGACAGTCTCTGATGGAGCCCGTCTCAGCCACTGAGCCCCAACAAGTGTCAACAGAGAGAAGACGATTACTGAGCATATTAAGAGATTTGCCAGTTCCAAAGGGACAACCATGTCAGTCAAAGTTACGCCCAGTAAAAGAATTGCTGCAAGGAGAACACATTTTTAAAAAACTCTGCTGTATTCTCAGCAGGGCTTCCTGAGTGGCTCAGAGAGTAAAGAATCTGCCTGCAATGCAGGAGACACAGATTCGACCCCTGGTTCAGGAAGATCCCACGGAGAAGGGAATGGACACCCACTCCTGTATTCTTGCCTGGAGAATTCCATGGACAGAGGAGCCTGGTGGGCTGCTATATAGTCCATGGGGTTGCAAGAGTTGGACATGACTGAGCGATTAACACCCACATATTCTCGGTATGGTTTGAAACGACACTACCATTGAAATCAAAGCAAGCTATCTTGGAAAAAAAAAAAAAGAGCTACTTCAAATTTAAAGGAGACCTATGTGAAAAGCATGTATATGCTCAGATATGCAGTATATGTATATCCTCAGATATAAAAATGTACATATATATACATATACATGTATACATACATATACATATATGCATATGCATATATACATATATATGCATATACATATAAAGTATGCATATCCTCAGATATGCAAGTGATACCACCCTTACGGCAGAAATAAAAGAGGAACTGAAGAGCCTCTTGATGAAAATAAAAGAGGAGAGTGAAAAAGTTGGCTTAAAACTCAACATTCGAAAAACTGAGATCATGGTATCCAGTCCCATCACTTCATGGCAAATAGATGGGGAAACAATGAAAACAGTGACAGACTTTATTTTCTTGCACTTCAAAATCACTGCAGATGGTGACTGCAACCATGAAATCAAAAGACGCTTGCTCCTTCAGTGAAAAGCTATGACCAACCTGTTCAGCATATTAAAAAGCAGAGACATTACTTTACCAACAAAGGTCCATCTAGTCAAAGCTATGGGTTTTCCAGTAGTCGTGTATGGATGTGAGAGTGGGACCATAAAGAGAGCTGAGCGCCAAAGAATTGATACTTTTGAACTGTGGTGTTGGAGAAGATTCTTGAGAGTTCCTTGAGCAACAAGGAGATCCAACCAGTCCATCCTAAAGGAAATCAGTCCTGAATATTCATTGGAAGGACTGATACTGAAGCTGAAACTCCAATACTTTGGCCACCTGATGGCAAACAAATAACTTACTGGAAAAAACCTTGATGCTGGGAAGGATTGAAGGCAGGAGGAGAAGGGGACAACAGAGGATGAGATGGTTGGATGGCATCAGTGACTTGACATGAGTTTGAGTAAGCTCCAGGAGTTGGTGATGGACAGGGAAACCTGGTGTGCTGCAGTCCATGGGATCACAAAGAGTCAGACACGACTGAGTGACTGAACTGACTGGTGTAGAAAACAGGATGACTGAACATTTTCACTTAACAGTGGCAACAGTGTTTGCTGTGTGCCGTGCACAGTCCCTCAGTCGTGTCCGACTCCTTGCGACCCCATGGACTGTAGCCCGCCAGGGTCCTCTGCCCATGGGATTCTCCAGGCAAGGATACTGGAGTGGGTGTCCATTCCCTTCTAAAGGGGATCTTCCCGAACCAGGGATTTAACCCAAGTCTCTTGGGCCTCCTTCATTGACAGGTGGATTCTTTACCACTGCACGACCTAGAAATCCCAAAACACTTCACGGTGCATTACGAAAAGCAAACAGTAGCCTAATTGAGCAGATGGGAAAATGCTTCCAGGACTATAAGGGAAAAAATAAGATGGGAATTGAAGAAGAATTGCGACTTTCATTTCGTCATGTGCATTCAAGTACCAAATACTCTTGGAGAGCCTGTTGGGTTCCAGACTCTGCTGGGTGTTATGATGTGTCGGGGAGCAAAAGAGACAAAGATCCCAGCTCAGCTCAGCTTACCTTGTTGCTGGAGCCGCCGACCACACACTGAGGCTACAGCCATGAGAGGACAGTGAAGCTGGCAGAGAAGGGGGAAAGTGAGGCAGGAAAGGAGGCCCCAGGGTGAGGGGGAAAGGGTCAAGTGCCAATAGGGTGGTCTGAGTGGACCAAGGTGACAAGATGCTATTTGAGCAGAGACTGGCGGGTTGGGGGAAGGGGGTCCTAGCATGGGGTCATTTGGGCAAGAGCATCTCAGGCAGAGGAACAAGCACAGAGCCCTGGGATGTGAGGGCCTGGCACGGCCAAGGAATAACAAGGCACCTTGGGTTGCCATGAGCGATGGGGAGAGTGGCCACTGGTGAGGCCAAGGAGCAATGGGGGTGAAAGTGAAGTGAAAGTCCCTCAGTCGTGTCTGACTCTTTGCGACCCCACGGCCTATACAGTCCATGGAAATCTCCAGGCCAGAATACTGTAGTGGGTAGCCTTTCCCTTCTCCAGAGGATCTTCCCAACCCAGGGATCGAACCCAGGTCTCCCGCATTGCAGGCGGATTCTTTACCAGCTGAGCCACAATGGGGGTGGGGGAGACACGATGGCCTCAGTTATGGCTTCCATGATAACGAGACGAGAAAACATCCGTAAGAGATTGTTTTTGAGCAGAGGAGTGACCTGATTATATTTAATTTTAAAAGAATCATTCTATCGACTGTGTTGAAAAAAGATTGGGATCAGAGAGAAGACAAGGTACAGGGAGAAGAAGAGGGAGGCCAGTTCAGTAATAGGAGAAATTTAGCAATAGCGTGAAACTGGGATGCAGCAGAGGGCTGCTGGAAGGTGGTCAGTCTCTGGATAAGCTCAGAAGTCAATGCGGTGCTAACACGATTTATTTGCAGTTTTGATGTGGGAAGAGACAGAGAGGAGTGAAGAAGGTTTCTAAATTTTCTGGCAGGAGTAACTGGAAGTCTGAAGGTGCCATCACTTAAGACAGGAGGATGCTGGCAGGCAGGTCAGGGGACCGAATCAGGAAGTCAGTTTTAAACTTAATAGGCTAGGAAAGTCTGTTGGCCATCCAAGTGGGAAAGTCAGGTTGAAAGTCTGGGATTCTGGAGAGACGTCAGTGCTAAAGATGTCAGTTCCGGACTCTCAGCCTCAGGATATACCTCTGCACACTCACACCGGGACTACATCAGAGAGGCACACTCTGAGCCCTGCTTGGGAATACGTTCTGCTGAATCAGAGCACGTGCTGTGCTGTGGGCTAAGTTGCTCAGTTGTGTCAGACTGTTTGTGACTCCATGGACTGTAGCCTGCCAGGCTCCTCTGTCCATGGGATTCTCCAGGCAAAAAACCCCTTTTTCCTTCTTCTCCAGGTGCTCTTCCCAGATCAGGGATCAAACCGGTGTCTCTTATGTCTCCTCCATTGGTAGGCAGGTTCTTTACCACTAGCGCCACCTGGGAAGCCTCAGCAAGGTCCTGGAGATAAAGTAATTCTTTTTATAACTGAATCCAAGCTTTAACAAGCAGGCCAATAAGTCAAGAGATGTGTTGTTGAGGCAAGAAATAAAAGCTTTATTTAAGCCAACAGACCAAGAAGATGTTGAACTACTGTCCCAAAGAACCATCTCGCCCATGTTTAAAATTCAGACTTCTTTTATACTAAAAGGTGCCGGGGTCCAGCCCCGGTGGATCCAGGGAATTCGAAGGGTGGATGGAGTCGGCGAGGAAAACTTATTTATTTATTAATATAAATTAGATTAGGAACAAATAGTGTAGTAGGAAGATTAAGTGGAAAAAGAGGGCTGAATAGCTTGGATTACCGGAAGACCAATAAAATTCCAGACAAGGAATTTGCCCCATCTACGTTGGGCCACCGGCGCTCACTTGAATATCTAAGGGTGCCTCACCTTAGGCTCCCTTTCGCGCGGGTCTTTACAGCCAGGGCAAGTAAGTAGACTTGGCGGGCCTCCAGCGCCCCAGATGGAAATTCAGCCTGAAATTAAAGTAAAGGAGAGAGAGAGACACGGGGAAAACCAACCCAGTGATTGGCTCCGTCCTCTAGTGTCCTTCAAGGCCTTTTATACTTTTGATTATACATAGAGATCAATGGGTAATACAAAATTATGTAGCGTTAGCAGCCCAGACTCTTTCTGTATATCTTTTTGCATACAAAAGGTCTCAGGTGATTTACATTATCTTCTGGCCTAGAGGCTTGTTAACACTTTTTGGCTCTCTTCCTTAATGAAGCGTTTTTCTTTAATCTGCATCTCCTTAAAGCATTAAAGTTACATCTCTATAGAACAAAGGCACAGTGGGTTATAACAAAGAAGGTACTTAACTCAAAGATCTAATGTTGCTAATACCAGGTCTACTACTTGTTTTTCTATATACCAACTATATCTAAAAAAAAAAAGGATATGAAAATTTGGCAGCAAGTACTGGCTCAACAAATGAAACCTTTAATCAGTCCTATTCTAAAGATTCTGACTCCTCGGAAGCCCCTACATTCCTAGGATGCTTTAAGCTTCCTGTGCCTCCTGCGGTCAGGAGGCCTCAAACAATCACTTACGCAGCTGTACAAGTCCTGCAGGCAGGCTAGAAAGCCATCAGAGGGGTTTTTGGATTGAAACACTCTTTCAAACGCAGAAGACTAAAGCCCTGAATTGACTTTTTCCAGAGAATGTCAGAAGAGTGGAAAAACAGGCAGATTCTTATTTTTTGGGGGGTGGATGCTCAGGAAATTCCAGGGGAAAACCTGAGGTCTGATTAGCCTTGCCATCAGAGCTCTGCCGCATGACCTTGTCATGGGTGGAATTCCTCACGCTGGCTCCCGGCAAAAAGGGGAGGGATGTAGTTGGTTATTGTAAACTTCTTGGCACCAGAACCCTTTGTTCTTACAGCTGTCCATGTAGGTATGATCACAAAGTGTTCCTATAAACCTCTAACAAGACAAATGTTACCCTCTGTTCTGCCACTTTTTATCTCTATGTAATGGAAAAGTGTTATACCCTTAAACAGAGCCTGAGAATGGGTTATTCTGTACATTTCGGGCTACAGGTAACATTCTTAGCTGACGACAAAATCAACAGAATACAAAGGCTAGACTAAAAGTTCTTGCTGTTGTTCGGTCGCAGAGTGGCCCACTCTTTGTAACCCCAAGGATGCAGCGTGCCAGGCTCCTCTGCCCTCCTGTAGCTCCCAGAGTTTGCTCATGTCCATTGAGTCCACGGTGCTATCAAACCATCTCATCCTCTGTCTGCCCTTTGCCTTCAGTCTTTCCCAGCATCAAGGTCTTTCTCAGTAAGTCAGCTCTTTGCATCAGGTGGCCAAAGTATTGGAGCGTCAGCTTCAGCATCAGTCCTTCCGAAGAATATTCAGGGTTGATTTCCTTTAGGATGGACTGGTTTGATCTCCTTGCTGCCCAAGGGACTCTCAAGAGTCTTCTCCAGCATCACATATTGAAAGAATTAATTCTTCAGCACTCAGCCTTCTTAATGGTCCAACTCTCACATCCATACATGACTACTGGGAAAACCATAGCCTTGACTGTATGGACCTTTGTCAGCAAAGTGATATCTCTGCTTTTTAATACACTGTCTAGGTTTGTCGTAGCATCCATTCCAAGGAGCAAGCGTCTTCTGATTTCATGGCTGCAGTCACTGTCCCCAGTGATTTTTGGAGCCCAAGAAAATAAAGTCTGTCACTGCTTCCACTTCAAAGTAAAAGAGGCAGATCCATCCAATATGAAGTCAGATGTCTTCTCTGTTACGATTGTAGCCAATCAGCCAACTACCAACATTGCAAAAGACAACTTTAGAAGCAACCTGTTAGCCAGCTGGTCATTAAAAAAATTGCAAGAATGTCGTTTAGTGGGAAAGGTGATAAAGGAAGATACCCATAAGTTATACAAATAGACGTGATACTTTTCTTTGCTGAGTGGTTTTTGCCCAAGCCTGGAAGTCCTTAAGTCCCTCTGCTTGTGCATAAGCATGGACTCTGGTGAGAGTGGTCTAGAGGGGCACGACTGCTGCTGAGTGAGAACTCAGGATGCAATTTACCATCAGTCTTTGTGGATGGACCAGTCTCTGAGTACTCACCATGTGCCAGGCACTAGGGGGAGGGGGCAGCTACAGACATGAGATAAAACACAGCCCTCTTTCTTTTCTCCCCCTCAACCCCCTCTCCACCCGCAGCTGAACTTTTAGTCCAGGAAGATTGAGAGCAACTTCTCCAAGAAGCATTCCATGGATCCCACGTTAGCCTTTCCAATGGGGAGAAAAGAGAATTACACACACGCTCCTTCTGTCCTTGTCCTTCCTCCTCCCACTTCTCCCGTGTAAATCCTGCAAAAAGAGAACGATTGGATTGGCCTAACTGACCCTGAAACCTGCTCACTCTCAGGGGAAAGTAAGGGAGGGTGTCCTCCAAGAGCATTGCAAGCCATAACGGCAAAGCGGGGATCTGAACTCCCCTTGGCTCCGCCAGGAACATTTAACACACGCGGCAACATCCGGAGGTGTTTTCCATGATCTCAGTTGGGCCAAGGAAGCGCTACTAGTCGTGGGTAGCTACTAGTCGTGGGGAGCTACTAGTCGTGGGGAGCTACTAGTCGTGGGTAGCTACTAGTCGTGGGTAGCAGTGGGTGCATCTGGTCGGTGCGTAGAGACCAGGGAGGTCAGTAAACCTCCTGCAGTGCAGAGGACAGCCCAAAAGCTGGACCCAGCCCAAAGAAAGGTGAAGAAGGACTCAGCTCAGAATGTCAGTAGTGCTGAAGGTGAGAAACCTTGGTCCGAAGAGATGAAGCCAGGTATATAGAGAGATCAAGGCAAATTCTTCAGTATCCCTGCAGAAATTTTTAAACAAATGCTATATTTGCTGATGGTGTCATCAGCAGCATTACTTACATATGTTTTCTTCCCTTCCATCCTGATGCTACGACTGGTAACACAGAGGTTGCTGTGAGGGGATAAATGAGAGGCTGGCAAACCACAGGCAGGTTTTTTTTAACCTAGCCACATGACTGCACTAAATTTTTATAGTGACCTTTTGACTCATCAACTTCTTCATCATCTCATGGAGTGTTGAAACAAGAAACGGTTCTGTTACAAGATCACAAATATATCCTGAAATTGGTACCTAGAGGGCATTAAAAGGGGAAAGGTAATGAAAGCTGGCCAATGAAATTCTTTAAAGGGTGCCTAAAGATACAGACTCACATCTTACAGACTAATGGGTAAAGAAATTGGTTGGACATCTTAATCAGATGTCAAACTTGATTTTTTTTGGAGTATTTTATTACTTCCTTAATAAATGGAAATCTAAATTAAAATAGATACAAAGTCAGAGTTGATTTTTGCATTAAAACTGCTTTGAACATTCAAAGGGTAGCTTTCTGTGAAGGCCCCTGTCTCTCCGAGCTTTAAATAATGTAGTAAAATATTAAGAGAGCCTTTGATTGTGGAAGTGATTTCTGCTCTCTTCCTCTTGCTGTTATTTCAGCAGTTCAGGCCCATGGTTCAGACACTAAGGGCTGTACCACATGCTGGTGGTTTGAGGGGGTTTTTTTATGGTATGTTGGATTGTATGGGTTAGGTTTTTGTCTCTTGATTCTTACCAGCCGTAGAAAATCACATAAGTAGAGACACAAAAGGAAATGGTTTCCTCCAGTGTTTTTGGTACCATGTCTCCAGGAGGCTTTATACAATGTACTTGTTAACCAAATGCACCAAAGTTCATGTGCCCCATGCACAGTGAAGCCAAACAAAATGAAATATTGGCATTTGGAGCACAGACAGATTTACTGCAGGGCCAGGCAAGGAGAATGGGTGACTTGTGCCCCCCCAAAACCCAAACTCCCCAAAGGTTTACAGCAAAATGCTTTTATTTTTTAAATTATTTTCCACTGTAGTTTATTATAAGATATTGAATACCATCCCACGTGCTATACAATAGTATCTTGTTGGTTATTTTATACACAGTGGCTTGCATCTGCCAATCCCAAACTCCTGATTTATCTCCCACCTCGCTTCCCCCTTTTACCTGGTGGGCTACAGTCTGTGGGATCACAAAGAGCTAGCCATGGCTGAGCAACAAGCACTTTCACTTCCCTTCACTTTCCCCTTTGGTAGCCACAGGTTTATTTTCTGTCTCTGAGTCTGTTCCTGTTTTGTAAAGAAGTGCATTTGTGTCATATGTTAAATTCCACATATAAGTGACATCATAGTTTGTCTTTCTCTGTCTGACTTACTTCATTTGGTACGATAATCTCTAGGTCTATCCATGTTGCGGCAAATGGCATTATTCCACACATTTTTATGGCTGAGTAGTATTCCTCTATATATATATGCTCCTCATCTTCTTTGCCCATTCCTCTGTCAATGGACATGCCTTGAATATTGTAAATAGTGCTGCTTTAAACATTAGGGTGCATGCATCTTTTTGAATTAGAGTTTTCTCCAGATAGTTGTCCAGGAGTGGGATCAGCAAAGCGTTTTTAAAGGCAAGGTGAAAAATAATAATAATAATAATAAAGGCAAGGTGAGGGAGGGGCATGATTGGTTGTTGCAAACTTCTTGGTGTCGGAATCCTTTGTTCATGCAGCTGTCTACACAGGTCAGTTTACAATGCTCCTGTAAATCTCCAACAAGACAACTGTTACTCTCTGCTCTGTCCATTTTAATCTCCATATGAAAGGAACAGTACCGTACCCTTCAGGGTCAGAGCCTTGAGAACCAGCTATCTTGCATATCTCCTGGAGAAGGAGATGGCCACCCACTCCAGTATTCTTGCCTGGAAAATCCCATGGACTGGGGAGCCTGATGAGCTATAGACCATGGGGTCACAAAGAGTCAGACACAACCGAGTGACTAGCACTCACACTATCCCATATATTTCAGGCTATAGGCAACATAGAATATGAAGGTTAAAGTAAAAGAAACCGATTAAATGTGGAGTCAGATTGGTTCTTTTCCTGCAAACTGATCTTGTGGCTCTGGTTTTACCACAGGGTAGGATCTCTTTCATGGAAGCTGCAATAATGTCCTCCAAGGAGTCCCTTTCAACATCATTCAGGCATTTAGAGATAGACTACCTGAGATACAAAGCAGAAAGATAGTTTCAGAAGAGAGGACAGCCCACTGAGATTATGCAGTCAGCTACCAGAAGCTTCTCATCTGCACTTGTGTCTCTGACTCACTGAGTCACTGACCTGCTCCACTTCACTTTATACCCGGCAGGGCTGACACAGACCCAGGAAATCAGCAGGACATCAAGAAGGCGAACAGATGGACAGTGACTCTATCACTGGTCACAGGTGGCTCAGAAGGATGCTTCAGAGACTGAAATTTTGCTAATGAGAGTCCTAATTCCAAATGCCTGGGACTAATTTATTTAATGTAATATTTTCCTGTGATTTGCCTTCAGTTCAGTTCAGGCGCTCAGTCGTGTCTGACTGCAACCCCATGGACTGAAGCACACCAGGCTTCCCTGTCCATCACCAATTCCTGGAGCTTGCTCAAACTCATGTCCATCAAGTCAGTGATGCCATCCAACCATCACATCCTCTGTCGTCCCCTTCTCCCCTGCCTTCAATCTTCCCAGCATCAGGGTCTTTCCCAGTGAGTTAGTTCTTCGCATCAGGGGGCCAGAGTATTGGAGAAAGGGCTAATAATATGTTAGCAAGGGAAGTGACAAGGGGACTCAGCATCTCCTATTTGGTAGAGTGGGAATTCCCTGAGGGAAAAGAAGGAAAAAGAATCACTGTTGTGCCCATTATGTGCAGATCCTATAGAAGCCTCACAGAAGGTCCCCCTGCTACCCTGAGGGGTGGCACTGTCAAGAATTACAGTCAAGAGACTCGGAGACAGTGGGCAACCTGTACAGAGTCAGATGTGGTGGGGAAGGGAGCTGATCTCGGGCTGCCTCAGGTCAAGTTTCTTTCCCAAGCCCATCTCGTGTTGTTTGAGATTTTCCCACAACAAAGCCTGTCCAGGCTGGGGAGGAGAGGACAGTGTCTCCAGCAGCCCAGCCTTCCACGAGTGGGATTCACCCTGGAGGCCCTCTTCCCTGCACGTCTCGTTGCACACGTGTGAGGTTGAGTGGCCCACGGCATTGTGCCCTCAGTCACAAGGAAGAAGGAGAAAGAGACCAGGGATGCAGGAGAAAGGTGAGTGCTCTGGGTCTTACCTGCCTGCAGCCCAGGGGACCTGGAACAGCCACTGCAACAGGCCGCTTGGCCAGGCCGGCAGGGAACCTCCCCAAGACTGCAGCCTGGTCCCGCTGCAGGAGCGTGCCAGCTGTGTCCTGGCTGCCTCCACACGGTCCTTTCACCATGGCTTTTACTCCACATCTGGGGAGTGGGTGTGCAACTCTGCCAGCTCCAAAGCCCAGTCACGCATCAGGGGTGGGGCCACAACCACAGGGTGGTCTGCAGGTTCGCAGACCCGCCGTGAGCTCACCTAGATTGGAAACTGCACGAGGGGCACGCTTCCTGCTGTGACTGCAGACAGAACGGCCTACGCACTGGTTCTTGACTTTCACATCAGCTCCCAGGACTGCCAGGACCATCCTCACAAACCGGATGACTCAAAACAATAGGAATCTGCTATCTCAAAGCTATGGAGGCTTGGAGTCCAAAATCGAGATGTCAGCAGGGCCTCGGTCTCCCCTAGAGCCTTGTCCCAGCCTCCAGGGGTTGTTGGCAATCCTTCACTGGTGGCCACATCACTCCAGGCTCCGCCTCACCCCTGAAATGGGCTTCCTCCCCATGACTGAGTCTCCCCCGTGTGTCTGCGTCCATATCTCCTCTTCTTATAAGGACACCAGTCACTGGACTTAGGGTCCACCCTGATCCAATACTAATTCCTCTTAACTTGATTATATATGCAAAGACCCTGTTTCCCAGGTCACATTCAAGGATGACCACACAGGGAGTTGGGACTTCCATGAAGCTTTCTGGGGGACATGTGTCAACACACAACTTTTTTTCATGTTGACTGATATATGTGTTTGGCTACATCAGGTCTTAGCTGCGGCATGCAGGCTTGGCAGCAGGCTCCTCTCTAGTTTTGACGCAGCGGCTCTAGAGTGCATGGGTTCAGTAGTTGCCCTGCATGGGCTTAGTTGCCCCGCAGTATGAAACACAACTTTTTATCCCAGTTCTCTGCGCATTTCGTTTACCCCTGAGGAAACCCTCATCCATCTAGTCATCATCAATAGATCCCCGAGCCTCACTGCCTCCCCACTGACCATCAGCCTTACCCACCACTGAGTTACCTTCAGCAATCTCTGCTGGTAAGTGCCCAGAACTCCATCCCTCCCAGAGAGCCAACTCTGCAGGGGTCTCACTTAGTCACTTCCACCCTCAGATCCTACATAACAGATCCATCTTAACACCCCCACCTCCAGCAAACCTATACAGTGTATTAAAAAGCTGAGATATCACTTTGCCAACAAAGGTCTGTATAGTCAAAGCTATGACTTTTCCAGTAGTCATGTACAGAGGTGAGAGTTATGCCATAAAGAAGGCTGAGCACCTTTGATGTTTTCAAACTGTGGTGCTGGAGAAGACTCTTGAGAGTCCCTTGGACACCAAGGGGATCAAATCAGTCGATGCTAAAGGAAATCAATCCTGAATGTTCACTGGAAGGACTGATGCTGAAGCTGAAGCTCCAGTACTTTGGCCACATGATTGGAAAAGACCCTGATATTGGGAAAGATTGAGGGCAGGAGAAGAGGATTAGATGGTTGGATGGCATCACTGACTCAATGGACACGAGTCTGAGCAAACTCGGGAGATAGGGAAGGACAGGGAAGCCTGGTGTGCTGCAGTCCATGGGATGGGAAAGAGTCAGACACGACCAAGTGACTGAACAACAGTCAGAAACCTTCTGCCCCACTCCTCAACACTAGGTCTTTGCCAGGTCCTGCAGGCCTGGGTGCCTTCCAGATCCCGTGGGATCCTGCATCTCCATGGCAACAAGGAAGCCCGGGGCTGGAGGCCAGCAGCTGGTGGCACAGACACGAGGGGAGGGTGTCAGGCCCTGCCCAGCACAGCACGAGGGACCAGGATGAGTGGTGACTGCAAGAGCTGCTTACAACCTGGCCCCCTAACCATTAGCCGGGGAGGGGGTCCTTGGGCCAGAAAGCAAAGGAAAGGCGTGGACGTGGAGGGTTGCCTCCAGAGCTGGGGACATGCACAGTAAGGCACGGATTCTACCCAGCAGCCCTCTGAGGGGTGGAGGGGGCTTTGGGGGGTGAGAAGAATGGGGCATTGGCCCAAGAGGCAGTGGGCAGGGATTCCATCCAGCTACAGACAAGGAGGCTTACTGGCTCTATCAGCTGCCAGAGCGGACTCCGTTCTGTGGGGTTGGCCACACGGCCCGTTAGCACCCACCGGCAGAAAAGCAGAGGCATGCACCGAGCTTTAACTAACAACCTACAAAAGCACTCACAACCAGAAAAGTACCCCCCATTGACGCCATGCTTTCCGGAAGTGGGAGGAGACTGTCAATCGTTCCCTCCTATAGCACAAGCCCTCAGCCCTGCTCAGACACAGACCTGGGACTGCCCTGGCAGTCCAGTGGATAAGCATCCAGCTACCAATGCAGTGGACATGAGTTTGATCCCTGGTCTGGGGAGATACCACATGATGCAGGGCAACCAAGCCCGAGCACCACAACTATTGATTCTGTGCCCTAGGGCCTGACTGTCACAACTACGGAAGCCCACAGACTGCAATAAAGTCACGTCCCTGCTCACCACCACTAGAGAAAGTCTGTGTGCACCAATGAAGAATCAGTGCAGCCGAAAATTAATTAATTCTATGTTGATCACATTTGAAATAATCATATTTTTATATGTCACGTATAATTGTATATGTACTACATACATTTTCTAATACTTAGACTATTACTGCTGCTGCTAAGTCGCTTCAGTCATGTCCAACTCTGCGGCCCCATAGACGGCAGCCCACCAGACTCCCCCATCTCTGGGATTTCCCAGGCAAGAATACTGGAGTGGGTTGCCACTTCCTTCTCCAATGCATGAAAGTGAAAAGTGAAAGTGAAGTTGCTCAGTCGTGCCCGACTTCGTGACCCCATGGACTGCAGCCTACCAGGCTCCTCCATCCATGGGATTTTCCAGGCAAGAGTACTGGAGTGGGGTGCCATTGCCTTAGATAATACAGTATTAAAATTTCACCTGTTTAATCTACCCAAAAAAGCGTGCAGAGTAATGATAGTAAAGACAATGCAAGATTTCCTGAGACTATGAGTCCCAGCAGGTGTTCTCCACCAAAAGTTCTCCTTCATCAAATAAGCTTAGGAAGTGCCATATATTTCCTCCCTCCTTCAAAAATACACATTTGCACACAATTAAGGAGCCTGGTCTTGGGCTTCCCTGGTAGCTCAGACAGTTAAGGGTCTGCCTGCAGTACAGGAGACCCAGGTTCAGTCCCTGGATCGGGAAGATCCCTGGGAGAAGGAAATGGCAACCCACTCTAGTACTCTTGCCTGGAGAACCCCATGGACGGAGGAACCTGGCAGGCTGCAGTCCATGGGGTCGCAAAGAGTCAAACACAACTGATCGAGGCTACCATACCATACACAGGAACCTGGTCACATGACGAACTGGCATTTCCTCCCAAATGGTATTTTTTCCATTCTGTCCACGAACATCCCATGCAACCAGTGTGCCACCGAACCTACTTTGAGAAATGCTTTGCCAACATACAGAGAACACCAGCAACCGCCAGAGAGGCTGAAGGTGCATCGTGCATGCCACGTGCAGAACACCCCAGGCTCAGTGGGAAACAGCCGAAGAGAAACAGCGCGCTTGGGAAGAGAAACAGAGCTCCCCGGAAACAGCACGCTCCATTTCCGGGTCACTAACCCACAAGATCAGAGTCGATATCTGTGAAGGGCTGATGGGAGCAGGCCAGGCAGCAACCTCATCAGCCACGGAATGAATCACCTTCGTGTCTACATCACAGCCTGTTTCACAGAAATGAATCACCTTTGCGTCTACATCACAGCCTGTTTCGCACAGGCAAGACAGTTAGCTTGGGAGGGAGGGAGCGTTCAGTTCAGTTCAGTTCAGTTCGGTCACTCAGTCATGTCCGATTCTTTGTGACCTCATGAATCGCAGCACGCCAGGCCTCCCTGTCCATCACCAACTCCTGGAGGTCACTCAGACTCATGTCCATCGAGTCAGTGATGCCATCCAGCTATCTCATCCTCAGTCGTCCCCTTGTCCTCCTGCCCCCAATCCCTCCCAGCATCAGAGTCTTTTCCAATGAGTCAACTCTTTGCATGAGGTGGCCAAAGTACTGGAGTTTCAGCTTCAGTATCATTCCCTCCAAAGAAATCCCAGGGCTGATCTTCTTCAGAATGGACTGGGTGGATCTCCTTGCAGTCCAAGGGACTCTCAAGAGCCTTCTCCAACACCATAGTTCAAAAGCATCAATTCTTCAGCACTCAGCTTTCTTCACAGTTCAACTCTCACATCCATACATAAATACTGGAAAAACCATAGCCTTGATGAGACAGACCTTTGTTGGCAAAGTAATGTCTCTGCTTTTCAATATGCTATCTAGGTTGGTCATAACTTTTCTTCCAAGGAGGAAGTGTCTTTTAATTTCATGGCTGCAGTCACCATCTGCAGTGATTTTGGAGCCCAAAAAAATAAAGTCTGACACTGCCTCCACTGTTTCCCCATCTATTTCCCATGAAGTGGTGAGACCAGATGCCATGATCTTCATTTTCTGAATGTTGAGCGTAGTAAGCGTCAAATACTGTGTGCCGCAAACACCCACCTACAGGGTCACAGGGCGTGCAGTTGGGAATGTTTCCACTACTTAGTAAAAAAAAAAAAAACTATTTGCCAGGCCTCCCTGGTGGCTCAGTGTGTAAGAATCCGTCTGTCAATGCAGGGGAGATAGGTTTGATCCCTGATCCAGGAAGATCTCACGTGCCCCGGAGCAACTAAGACCAAGAACCACAACTACAGAGCCTGTGCACTAGAGCCCAGGAGCTTCAACTACTGAGCCCACGTGCCTCAACTACCGAAGTCTCAATTCTCTAAAGCCGTTGCTTCCCCAGCAAGAGAAGCCACTGCCATCAGAAGCCCGAGCAACACAGCTAGAGTAGCCCCTGCTCGCCACAACTAGAGAAAGCTCATGCACAGCAAGGAAGACCCAGAACAGCCAAGTAAATAAGTAAAACTATTTATCCTCCAGAGGCCAAGGATCTTCCATTCGAAAGGCATGTCTCTGTCAAATTGTCAACCAGCTGTAGGATCTTAATAATATTCCATTCTCCGCTGTCTACTTTGGAGCGGGGGGACTGTTAGCGAGAGGAGGTTTGACAGCCATCAGCAAGTAGCCTCCATTAGCACTGCCAGCTCTTTGTCTGACTTGGGGACGGGAGTGACCTCACTGTCCTGGAAGAATCACTGCCGTGGCCTCCCTTGGACCTTGGAAGTAATGTCTCTAACTAGCCATGGCCTTGGAGAAGGGGTGGCAGGACTCTGATGGTTTGAAAGGTCCTGAGGTCTGGGTTCTTCTCCCTGACACATTGGACCATGGTCTGGCACAGCGTCCACTCGACCAGGGGCTGCATTCTCTCTGAAAGACCAGTCATTCTGATGATGTTGATTTCAGGAAAACAGCCCTTTGGGACCCCGTGGACAGAAGCCAGGTAAAGGATTTTCTCTGCTTGCCATCTCCTGTCAAGCGCAGCGTCACGCTCCTTCCAGAAGCTGTCACGCCACCCCAACCTCTCCCTAAGGATGGAGACCTTCAACGCTGGAGCGGCCTGAGACCCAGAGGGTCTTCCAAAAAGCCACGGAGGTCACCGCTCAGCAAGGCCAGCAGGGATCATGAGGGTTTCTTTCTGCCCATGGGCGGGACAGAGGCGGGTCTGAAGTTCTCTATCCACACCCTGGAACAAAAAGTCACAAAACCTTAGAGAAAGTCCAGTTTTTGCTTCCTTCTCCCTCTTCAAGTTGCGAAAGATAAGCTTCTTCATAACCTGTCCATGGAGCAGGCATGCTTGCTAAATCACTTCAGTCGTGTCCAACTCTTTGCCACCACATGGACTGTAGCCTTCCAGGCTCCTCTGTCCATGGGATTCTCCAGGCAAGAACACTGGAGTGGGTTGCCATTTCCTCCTCCAGGGGATTTTCCTGACCAGGGAATCAAACCTGCCTGCATTGGCGGCTGCTGCCGCTGCTAAGTCACTTCAGTCGTTCTGACTCTGTGTGACCCCAACATTGGCAGGTGGGTTCTTTACCACTAGCTCCACCTGGAAACATCCACAGAGAAGGAAAAAAAGACACACGGGAGGAGAAGGAGGCCAGCAGGAAGTCTAAGTGATTTTTCCTACTTGAAGTACCCGTTTCTGGGATGTACTGGTTTGCCGTCTGTGAGGATCTACAGCTCAGTGTCCAGAAAAACGCAGCAAGCATGACGTCACTTGCGTAAGGGTCACGTTCCTAATCTGTTAGGTTCATCTGTGCCCTGAGAAGGTAAACACAGGTACTCCAGCGGTCTCCTAAGGGCCTCCCTTAGCTCCCACCTGAGGCTCACTGGCAGGAAAAGGATCCAAGTGACTGGAGGGGGGTCACTGTGGGGAAGCGGTCTACATGGGAGGGCTGCCAGGCCTGGCAGGGAAGAGCAATGCCAGGAGATGCCCCACTCCAGTCCCAGGGCCAGAGCCCAGGAGGTAAGGTAAAGCATGCTGGACCGACAAGCTGGGCAGGGATCTGCCACATGGAGGGCACCCTGACAGCAGGCCCAGACACGTGGCAGGGGGTGGGCCCCTTCCTCCAGTGACACCGGAGGGAACCGCGCTGGCAGCCGAAACCAGGATGGGCTCAGAGAGCTGGGGTTCACCTGCTTTCCTCCCCAAGAAGCTTCCAAAGCAGAGCTGGATGCCCAGCAAAGCAGGACTCCTGAACAACACTAGCAGAGGCAGAGGTTCCCCTTTCCCTTGCAGAAGGATTTCTCAACTTTATCTTCACGGCAAGGAAGACTATAATTATTCAGCATTAATTATGTCGATTCTCCAGGTAAGATACTAGAGTGAGTTGCCATACCCTCCTTCAGGGGATCTTCCCAAACCAGGGATCAAACCCAGGTCTCCTGCATTGTAGGCAGATTCTTTTCCATCTGAGCTACCAGGGGAGCCCGTATTTATTTTGTTTATTTTATGCCCCTGGGCACATTTAATAGCAAAGTTTCTTTTAATCCAGGGAACAGTTTCCCCAGAAGGGTGGGACCGTGGCCACTTTTTTCTGCAAACATTCTCTTTTCCTGCTGTCCATTAGCCACCCACCTATCCTGTGAGAGCCGTGAGATCTTGGCGATGCAGAAGCAGCAGCATTTTCCTCTTAAATCACAGTCCTGTGGGCCAAGCTACCCAGGCTGACAAAGTCCACAGGGATGGGGTGATTGAGGAATTGGCCAAGCTGCTCAACGGGAGTTGAACTTGAGCACTTGGGGTCACCAGCACCCCCCATCAAGGTGCACCTGGCATTCACTGCTGTATCTTTCCCTGAACTTCCCAGCCTGGCACTGGGGATACCACCCATAAGGTACTTCAGGACATCTTGCATTGGAACAAGATGGGAGAGAGACTCAAGACATGAATGTGGGAAACCAGCCCCAAGCTCCCTGTTTGGTCTCATTAGAAAGTGATGGCAGGGGTTGGGGACAGGGCAGGGGCTGGATAAGCCAGGCATGCCTGCACCCTGAAATCTGTCTCCTCTCCCTCTCAACCCCTCTCCCTCACCCGTCTCTGCCCATGCGTGCCCCTGCAACTCCCAGCATCCAGAATGTCCGAGCATCTTCCCACTCCCCAGTAAGGACGGCTTCCTGACCATCCAGCCTGAAACAGATTGGGCACAGGGTCTGTGGGCCGAGAAGCCGTCAGCAGGAAGGCAATGGAGGGCTGGACCTGGCTTGGCATACTCAGGGCTCCACACGCCCCTGTGCATGTTACCAGCATCTCAGCATTTCCTCACCTGGGAGCCCGCCTCGCTGAGGGAGGAAACACATAAATCAAACCATTAAGGGGCATGGATGAGCTAATTAGCTGGCAAAGCGCTGGGCAAGGGCTTGGCAGTGTTGTTATTTTTAGTCAGGGGTTCTGAATTGGGACACAAGGCATCATTAACCGCTGCTGTGTCAGCTTTAATGAGGCACTCATTTAAGTCCAAGGATGCACGCTAGCACCTGCCCTAGGTCAAGTTTGTATGGGCATGAGCCATATGGGTCCCCAGAGGAGACAGGCAGCAGGCTGGGCAGGGACGGGATCTCAAAACTGTTCTAACATGCCCAGTTACCTCTGGACCCCAAGTCCGCCCTTTCCCCATGGCTCTTGGTAGCAGAGCTCTTCAGAAGACGTGTCCACATACATACCTCTGGTTCTTAGTCTCCATTCATTCACTCCATTCCATCCAATCCACCTGCTCGAGGTCACCAATGACTTCCCACTGAAAATGGCCCACTGATCCCTAAAAGTGGCTGACTTTATTTTGGGGGGGCTCCAAAATCACTGCAGATGGTGATTGCAGTCATGAAATTAAAAGATGCTTGCTCCTTGGAAGAAAAGTTATGACCAACCTAGACAGCTTATTAAAAAGCAGAGACGTTCCTTTGCCAACAAAGGTCAGTCCAGTCAAAGCTATGGTTTTTCTAGTAGTCATGTATGGATGTGAGAGTTGGACTATATAGAAAGCTGAGTACTGAAGAATTGATGGTTTTGAAGTGTGGTGTTGGAGAACACTCTTGAGAGTCCCTTGGACTGCAAGGAGATCCAACCAGTCCATTCTGAAGGAGATCAACCCTGGGATTTCTTTGGAAGGAATGATGCTGAAGCTGAAACTCCAGTACTTTGGCCACCTCATGCGAAGAATTGACTGGGAGGGATTGGGGGCAGGAGGAGAAGGGGACGACAGAGGCTGAGATGGCTGGATGGCATCACTGACTCGATGGACGTGAGTCTGAGTGAACTCCGGGAGTTGGTGATGGACAGGGAGGCCTGGCGTGCTGTGATTCATGGGGTTGCAAAAAGTCAGACACAACTGAGCGACTGAACTGAACTGAGACAGCATATTAAAAAGCAGAGACATTATTTTGCCAACAAAGGTCCATCTGGTCAAGGCTATGGTTTTTCCAATAGTCATGTTTGGATGTGAGAGTTGGACTGTGAAGAAAGCTGAGCACCGAAGAATTGATGCTTTTGAACTGTGATGTTGGAGAAGACTCTTGAGAGTCCCTTGGACTGCAAGGAGATCCAACCAGTCCATCCTAAAGGAGATCAGTCCTGAGTGTTCATTGGAAGGGCTGATGCTGAAGCTGAAACTCCAATACTTTGGCCACCTGATGGGAAGAGCTGACTCATTTGAAAAGACCCTGATGCTGGAGAAGATTGAAGGCAGGAGGAGAAGGGGACAACAGAGGATGAGATGGTTGGATGGCATCACTGACTCAATGGACATGGATTTGGGTGGACTCCTGGAGTTGGTGATGGACAGAGAGGCCTGGTGTGCTTTGGTCCATGAGGTTGCAAAGAGTTGGACACAACTGAGTGACTGAACTGAACTGAACTGAATCATCCAGAAACCATTCCCCCAACCCCTGGTTCCATGGGGAAATTGTCTTCTGTGAAACTGATCTCTGGTGCCAGAAAAGTTAGGGACCACAGTCTCCTCTCTTCTCTCGCTCCCCTCATCCTATCTGCTCCACCCTCAGAACATACCCAGAACGCGACAACACTCACCCTGCGGCCAGCACACCAGCCCAAAGCTGCCTTACCTCCTCCCCAAGAGCAGCACACGTCCAGAGCAGCTCTCTCTGTGCCCTGTCCTGCACAGTCTCTTTTCAGCTTGAACTAGATCATGTAGTTTCATGCTCAAAAGCATCAGATTTGAGAATCCTTTCCTATAAAAAGGCTTTGTTCTATGTCAGCTTTGAAAACTCATTTTTTTTTAGCCACTCATGGCATGCGGGATCCCTGCCAGGGACTGAACCCTCATCCCCTGCAGTGGAAGCTCAGAGTGTTAACCCCTGGACCTCCAGGGAAGTCCTGCTCTGAACTTGGCATCCCCATGCTTACATTCTTCTCCTCCAACAGTAGGGGGTGAAAGCAGGCCTCTAAGGCGATAACACAGGGCCATAAAGATCCTTACGTCTCAGCTTGTACTATTAACAGGACCGCAATGAGCGTGGAAATACATGGGTGCTGGCTGTTGATACAAAAGCCACTGAGGTTTCTGAGCAAGGATGTGGTCAGAGAGGAAAGAAGCAGGTCCACTGGGGATCCATGTCCTTTGTGTACATCTGCTAGAAAGCGAGGCAGGCCAGGAGGGCTGACCTGTTGGTAATGGACTGGAATCCTTATGCGTTTACCATCTAGGAAGTGACTCGGCATAAGGAAAGGGATAATGTTACTCGCTCCGTTGTCTGACTCCTTGCGACCCCATGGACCAGAGCCCTCCAGGCTCCTCTGTCCATTCAATTCTCCAGGCCAGAATACTGGAGTGGGTAGCCATTCCCTTCTCCAGGGGATCTTCCTGGACCCAGGGGTCAAAGCCAAGCCTCCCGCATTGCAGGCAGATTCTTTACTGTTTGAGCTACAAAGGAAGCCCAAAAATTCTGCCTGCATTGCAGGAGGCATGGGTTTGATCCCTGTGTTGGGAAGCCCCCCTGGAGATGGACAGAGGAGTTTGATGGGCCACAGTCCATGGGGTTGCAAAGAGTTGGACACGACTGAGTGACTAACACTTTTTTTTTGGGGGGGGGGTGGGGAGGTAAGAAGAATGACTAAGGAAATCATGCTTTATTACACATCAGAGAAATACCTCAGGGAAATCTAACACCACAAGGAAGAGCATCTGTCAATAGCTACAGTTAAAGCGGAAAATACTGTTTCAATTTTTGGAGCTCCACAATAGTTTATTCTGAAGGCTTCATCCCCAGCTGTACACTTTAGTTTTTGCAAAGAAAAGGAGCAGCAAGCAATCTGTAAGAATCTGCATCAAAGCAAGAGAAGATGAGTTTCACTAACATAGGTCCTTGCTCATTTTACCAGCAAGGACGACAGTGTTACCGTGAAGAGTGCCAGAACCGTGGTTTTAATGCACCCGAACTCAAAACGTGGGCTCCAAGCAAAAGGAATTATCACATTTTTAAGAGCCGTCCCCACTGGGAAGCAGAGGGAGGCTGATACAAGTGCAAATCATTTAGAATGAACAACTTGCCCCTTTATGCAAGAGTTTCTAAATAAAATAGGGAAATAAAATCTAGCTGTCCCCTTTCACAAGTTGGCAGTGCTCAAGGGCAGAGAGACCTGGAACCAAGTCCATGAGGGCTTGTAATCAGCATGGGAAAAGTAAGAAACTTGGACCAACTTTCCTTTATAAAAGCCAATCTTACCTATGCTGGACCCTCTCCATTCTCCTCTTCTTCCTCTGCTGACATCTCCCAAAGGGCAACTTCTCCCACCAGGTCTTGGACAAGCATCGACAGCTGCTGTGGAGATGGCCCTGCCCAGCAAAGAGGGAGGGCACAATCCTTCAGCAGGAGAGCTCAGCCCAGGCAGGAGGGAAGGTGAAGCAGCGAGATGGGGAGGGGGAACACTCAGGATGCAAGGCCGGTTGGAAGAAGGGAAGGGAAAGTTCCGTTCCATGACTGGGAGGCAGGAGGGTGGCTTAGAGCTGAGGATGACATTTGGCTCGGGCAGTGAAGGACTGTGAATCTCAGAAATAAACAGGGGTTCCTGAAGAGCCAGGCAGGCAGGCACCAAGTCAAAGGGAGGAAGACCATGGTCAGGGGACAGTGATTTTCTGGCCTGGCTCCTGGGCGAAGAGAGGCACAGAACAAAGAGGAAGGGAGGAGTCTGGAGCAAACCTGGGCCTGGCCAGGGAGCATCCCGAGCGGCACACTTGAACGTGATTCAGAAACAGAAGACCTTGTCCTCCTGGAGTTGGCCATCCTAGCATCACAGTGCGGCTCTCCCCAGAGAGGGAGACTCCGTGACGCCACACTCTGAACTCAGCCTGACCACAGCTCAGGGGCACACAGGGCTGTTTCTTTGGCAAGACATGAATTTTGGCCACCTGATGCAAAGAGCTGACTCAGTGGAAAAGACCCTGATGCTGGGAAAGACTGAAGGTGGGAGAAGGGGGTGACAGAGGATGAGATGGTCGGATGGCATCACGGCCTCAATGGACATGAGTGTGAGCAAGCTCTGGGAGATGGTGAAAGACAGGGAGGCCTGGTGTGCTGCAGTCCGTGAGGTCACAAAGAGTCAGACACAACTGAGCGACTGAACAACAAACTAAGCAGAAATGGCCTCTGTCCTCCCAAGACAGTAAGCCCACACGTTTCAAGAGTCCAGCAAATCCTTTGATCTTTTTATGTCTAAGCTTCCGATTTGATGGAAGCCATGGGCCCTCTCCCTCATCAGTCACTGTACTTTCACAGAAGTGTGGGCCCCCCGCCACAGACCCCCCTGCATAGATGGTCTGCCCCAGGAATGGGGTGGATATGGCCTTAAGTGACTCATCTTCCCCAACAGCAAACGGCTAGATTATACTCAGCGCACCTGGGAACTGGATCAACATAATCAAGTAAAGTAAAAATAATTATTCAGAGATTCTCTTGCGATAGCATTAAGGATGCATTTGCTATCCTTATAATTGGCACTTATATGAAAGCCAGAGGCAAAAAGCAGTCCCAGAGCATGGCGTGATAGAGACAGCCAGTCCCCGGGGGCTGTGACGCGTTGGTGTGACGTCAGGGCCACCAGGCAGGTCCCCGTGCCCTGCTCACCGCTTCTATTCTAGCCTGGACTCTGGGCCCTGTCACTTCCAAACTTGTTGGCCAAGCAGTCCCCTCTCTCACTCATGTTCCTCCAACAGGATGGGAGGTCAAAGTGTTAGTCAATTAGTCATATTCAACTTTTTGCTACCCCATGGACTGTAGCCCACCAGGCTCCTCTATCCGTGGGATTCTCCAGGCAAGGGTACAGGATAGGGTCTGCCATTCCCTCCTCCAGGGGATCTTTGCAACCCAGGGATCGAACCCAGGTCTCCTGCATTGCAGGCAGATTCTTTACCAGCTGAACCAGGATGGTAAGATCCCCTCAAAGTCTTGGCTCCAGCAGAAAGCCGATCTTGTTTCCCTAGTCCTGCCTTTTTCGAAACCCTCTTCCCAGAGGCACAGAGATCAAACAGCTCACCTTGCACCCCCTCCTAAAGACTCTGAACAATCACCCAACATACCTGCAGATTCTCCCCTCCGCTCCGTCCATCCCCAGCCAGCTCCGTGCAGCCCCTGCTCTGCCCGGGGCTCCCCAGACGCAGCTCTGGACTCTGAATTTGGTCTGCAGCAACAGCATTCTAGCCTGTGAAAGGCGTTTTAAATGCAGATTTCCTGGAAATTACCTGGCAAAGAAGTTTCCCTGGCAAGGGAATTTCTCAAGGTTAAGACTGGCTGCTTTCACGGCTGTGGCTCAGGTTCAATCCCTGGTTGGGGAACTAAGATTCCACAACCTCCACAGTGCAGCCAAAAAATAAAAAACCCGTATTTCTAGGCTCATACATAGTATGGCTTGAAACCTGGGAGTCATTTGTTCCAGAAGCATCCCTGCCAGCTCTGACCACGGTCAAGTCTCAGCGCCGGCCAGCCTACAGGCCCTGGCTTCCCCGCTCTGGGCCCTCTGGTCTTGCTGCAAAACTGCACTGTCACTTCCATCCTCAAGGGCTTCTGCACACGTGTCCTGAGTCCTTTCCATGGGCTGGGTACTGTGCTCGGTGCAGAGGGGGTTAGGGAGGGAATTGATGAGAAATTTGTAAGACAGAATCCTTGCAGTGGAAGAGCTTGTTGTCAGTTACAAACACCAGTTCAGTTCAGTTGCTCAGACATGTCCGACTCTTTGCGACCCCATGAACTGCAGCACACCAGGCCTCCTTGTCCATCACCAATTCCCAGAGTTCACTCAAACTCATGTCCATTGAGTCAGTGATGCCATCCAGCCATCTCATCCTCTGTCATCCCCTTCTCCTCCTGCCCTCAGTCTTTCTGCAGGGTCTTTGCAAATGAGTCAGTTCTTCGAATCAGGTGGCCAAAGTATTGGAGTTTCAGCTTCAACATCAGTTCTTCCAATGAACACCCAGGACTGATCTCCTTTAGGATGGACTGGTTGGATCTCCTTACAGTCCAAGGGACTCTCAAGAGTCTTCTCCAACACCACAGTACAAAAGCATCAATTCTTCTGTCAATAGGCATAAATCACTGCCACACACAGTGAACAGGTCTCCATTAAAACGGTCGACGATGTTCCAACAGAGCTCAGTCAGCAAAGGAGAGGTGGCCTGCCTGGAAGCCCAAGGGGGCTGCCACACGTCCTGCAGAGCTGGTCCTGGACACACTAACCCAACAGAGAGGGGGAGGGGCCATTCACCAAGCCAGGTGACTTCCTCCTATGCCATCGTTTCTCAGCTGCTGCTGCTAAGTTGCTTCAGTCGTGTCCAACTCTGTGCAATCCAATAGATGGCAGCCCACCAGGCTCCCCCTTCCCTGGGATTCTCCAGGCAAGAACATTGGAGTGGGCTGCCATTTCCTTCTCCAATCCATGGAAGTGAAAAGGGAAAGTGAAGTTGCTCAGTCGTGTCTGATTTTTAGCGACCCCATGGACTGCAGCCCACCAGGCTCCTCCATCCATGAAATTTTTCAGGCAAGAGTACTGGAGTGGGGTGCCATTGCCTTCTCCGTCATTTCTCAGGGTTGCAGTTTATTCCATAATCTATAAAAAATCCACCTCCTATTACTGAACATTCCGGTTGTTCCTGATTTTATCCCATCCTAAACATATTGTGATCCTACGGAATTAAAAATAATATTCCACTCAGAAAAATTCTGCAGCATACAACTGCCTGGTGAGAATACTGGGTTTTAACACTTTTATTTTCTTAATCTGCATCCTTTTGAAAGATCGAAATTTGATTATTACTTTCATTTCTATTCCTAAGAATATTAATGAAGAGATACTTTTTAAAATATTTATTGGCAATTTTGAATTCTTCCTTTGAGAATTTTCCATCTTTTGATCATTTATCTAATGCACTGTTCGTAAAAGAAGCTGATTTCAAATAATATTTTAATCTTATGAAGACACTGACTTTTCATTACATACATGCATATGCATATATATTTAAAATTCCTTTGATTTGTTGTTCACCTTTTATTTTTCAATATGATGTAAAGTCTTCTTTTGCAAAATAGTATCTACCGATATTTCGCTTTATGATTTCTGCTGGGGGTGACAGTATCTCATTACTAAGCTCTGTTTTAAACCGATGTGTATGTAATAGCTTCTACTATGTTGTCCCATATTTTATGTTCTACCAGCATATTTTGTAATTAAATACTGATTGAGTCTACTTTTAAGACACACTATTTTTAGTGCATCACACATTTTGCCGCTGTGTAAGAAGCAGTAGTTGCTCATAGGAGTCAATTATCCTACAAATATGGGAAACGTGCTTCTATGTTATGGATAAGTTCAAATCAAATGTTCCTTGTAGCAGCTATGACAATTTGCATTAAAGAACACGTGCCTGCACGAGTCGGTGTAGCAGACACTTTTTTCTCCTTCTGTCATGATGTCTTGTGAAAGCTTTTTCACCGTTCAGGTCAAAGCAGTAACCAAGAAAACAGAATGAAACAGAGAAAGAGTTCTTAATTCTTATCTAACCTCAGGCCTCCCGGTTATCAGATCTGCCTTTCCTTTGCTTCTTAAAGGAGAATTCCTTTCTTTCCACTCTCAAATTCCAGACCTTTAAAATAGCTTTCATGAAGGTCGCCAATGGCCATACCTAGACAACACTTGCCTGCCCTGCATGTCAGACTTTTGAATTCTGCAGCCCCATCCCCCATTTCCTTGAGATTTCCACCCATTTGGACTTGGGAATCTGCTCTGCTTTAGCCACTGGCCCTGCTATTCCTCTTCGAAGGCCCTCTTCGCCCATTGCCCCTTTTTTCTAAGAATCCCTAGCTCAGCTTTCTTTGCTCAACCCCAGCTGTTTTCACAGTGTGCTCCCTGGACCAGTAGCATCCCCAGGAGCTTGCTAAGAACCGCAGATCCCCAGGGCCCACCCCAAACCTACCGAATCCGAAATTCTGGAGTTGGAGCCCAAGCATGTGGAGTTTGGAAACCATCGCTGTCCATAATCGCATCAAAATTTTCCAACCGTTTGCTCCAGGCCAACATTCCTTGTGAGCTCTAGACCCACACTCTAAACCACCCTGTAAGATGTCTCCTTTCCTGATGTCCACCAGGGGCCTGGACTCCACACGCAGTGCGTGCATGGTGTTGCTCCAGTCATGTCTGACTCTTTGCAACCCCATAGACTGTAGCCCCCCAAGCTCCTCCATCCATGAGATTCTCCAGGCAAGAATACTGGACTGGGTTGCCATTTCTTTCTCCAGGGAATCTTCCTGACCCAGGGATCGAACCCACGTCTCCTGCACTGGCAGGCAAATTCTTTACCACTAGTGCCACCTGAGAAGCGTCACTTAGAAATATCATCATTTATCTGCCACCCGCCTCCATGTGAATTGCACATGTGAAGTACCTTTCTCTGTGAATTGCATCTCCAGGTGCCCCACTTCCCTCCAGGCTCTGCTCACATTCCCCGCTTCTGCAACCTACCACCCACCCGCTCTCTTCCAGTCCCCCTTCCTCTGCCTGCTCTTTATTCCATAGAGCACTCACCACCATCTACATACGTACCTATTCATTATGTTTACTGTTTATTGTCTGTTCAGAACAGAAGCTCCATATGGGAGGGATCTTTGAATGTTTTGTTCACCAAATGTCCCAAGCATTCAGATTAGTGCCTGACATACAAGAGGCACTCATTAAGTAGTTAGATGAATGAATGAGTCTGTCCAATTAAGTCTACTTCCGCCAAGTTTTTACTAAGTCAGACAGTACTTTGGCAGAGGATGAGAGGGTTGGATGGCTTCACTGACTCAATGGACATGAGTCTGAGTAAACTCTGGGAGTTGGTGATGGACAGGGAGGCTTGGCGTGCTGCAGTCCACGGGGTCGCAAAGAGTCGGACACGACTGAGCGACTGAACTAGATGACTAAGGCATGACTTCATGAGTTTCACTGCTGAGTGGAAAATGATTACAGAGCTTAGCAGGATGACCTTATTTGCAATTATGTATGTAGATGCTACACGTAGGTAGCCACAGAGCAAGGTCCAGGAGGAAAGCCACGAAGACGTTGGAAGGGATTATTGCTGGTGACCTCAGTCACGCCTCCACCTCGTTCGTATGTGTGGATCTCTACCCGTCAGGTGCAGATGGAATAGTTATTTCAAGACTCTTGGCTGCTTGCTCTTGTTGTCTCCTCCTGGGAGCTCTGCACACTCTCGGTTTTTGCAATGTCATCTTTCTTGGTCCTCTTCCTTTTTCCCTGGTTTTTATTCCTTTGCTTCACTTTCCCTCTGACCCTTACCCACCCTCCTCACCTGCCCACTCATGACAGCAGCCTCCAAGTGTAGTTTTCCTGAGTCTTCAACCCCTTCCATACACCCTTCCCAGAAAGCCCATCTGCCCTCTCCAGTGAAAGGCCCAGCACCCTCCTAGACTTATTCCACCCAGATGGGTCACTGGGGACTTCTGGACTACAGCCTTGCATATCATATATCCAGCTGTACATTTCTACTTGGCCTCTCAAACCCGCAAGCACTTAAGAAAAACATGACTGAGACGAAGATGATCGTGTTCAGTGTTCTCCTATTCTTGCTTGATCATTCTTCCCAATGTACTTTATAATTAACTAGTCTAATTCTTGGGGGGAGGGGACTTGTGCGTATTTTTATTCGGATTACGTGTATAAATTAATATGTAAAATTTGCATCTTTTAGGTCGTTGGGTTTTCTACCCAAGCACATGTATGTCTTTCCATTTTTTCAAGTTCTACCTGCGTTTTTCAAGAGGGTCTTATAGTCTTCTTTAAGCAGGTTCAAGGCATTTCTTACCTTTATTCTAGCTGTTTTATTTTCCATTCCCTTATTTTATGCATTAACTTCATGACTGGTAGTTTCTCTAAGCTCTCTTTTTTAATAGCCTTTTCATCATTTACTTGGGTTTTCCGATAAATTTAAAAATAGGGACAGTTTTGGTTTTTGTTTCCAGGACTAATGCCTTTTATTGCTTTCCCTTGTCAAATGCACGGGTTCATAATCCCAACATAGTGTTAAATTATAGTCAAAATAGTGAGCATGTTTTCTTCATTTAATGAGAAATCCTCAAGTGGTTTCTAAGTAAAGTGCTAGTTTGGGAGCATAAAATATGTGTGTGTTTATTTTTGGTGTATTAGGAAAATACCCATCATCTTATTTTATTGAGTGGGTATTGCCTTTTGTCAAAAGCTTTGTTTTTGCTTTTTTTTTTTTTTTTTTTTTGCATCTCTGGAGATGGCTTTTAAAGCTTTTGTCCTTATCTCTGTTAGTAGGATGAATTATATTAATGGGTCTCCTGATATCTATCCAACTTTTCTGTATTTGTTTTCTATTCAGTTCAGTTCAGCCTCTCAGTCGTGTCCAACTCTTTGTGACCCCATGGACTGCAGCACGCCAGGCCTCCCTGTCCATCACCAACTCCCGGTTTACTCAAACTCATGTCCTTTGAGTCAGTGATGCCATCCAACCATCTCATCCTCTGTCATCCCCTTCTCCTCCTGCCTTCAGTCTTTCCCAGCATCAGGGTCTTTTCAAATGAGTCAGCTCTTTGCATCAGATGGCCAAAGTATTGGAGTTTCCGCTTCAACATCAGTCCTTCCAATGAACATTCGGGGCAGATTTCCTTTAGGATGGACTGGTTGGATTGCTGCATAACAAATCATCCCAAAACTGGACGGCATAGAGTAACAATAAACATGTATTTCCTCACATTGTTTCAAAGGATCAGGAATTTGGGAGCAGGTTGTCTGGGTTAATTAGACATTGACCAACAACAACTATTAACATCACACACACACACACACACACACACAAAGGCAACTGGTATTATGTGTCTTCTGATGGAAGAACATACCATTACCTATGAAGTATTCTTGTTAAAAAAAAAAAAATTAAACTCAGATTTGATCAAGTCTTGACCAAACTACCAATTAATCTATGAAAATACAGAGGGTAGGACAGCATGTAAAATACATCACAGGGAAGCAGTCAGTACAATCCAGACCACAGGAGAGTCTATGTGAAAATAACCTAACTTCCCAACACGTAAATTATAAAGGAGAGGGAAGGGGATTTAAGATAAAACCAGATTTAAGAAACACAGTACTCAGTCACAATAATTGTATCTTATATGGATCTTGATTCAAAGAAATCATAAGAAAAAATTATGAGACAATTAGAAGTGCGATCACTGGCTGACAACCTGATCATATTAAGAAATCATTGTTAACTTTTTTGTTGTATTAATGGTACTTTGAAAGTTCATCAAGAAAATTCCTCATCTTTTGGAGAAACATCCTGAACTATTAATGGATGATGGAATAGGACGTCTGGTATTTATTTCAGAACAGTATGTGAGTGGGAAGTGGAGTGTACAGATGACGCTGTCTTGGCCCTGACTGGTCGTTGTCATAGGTGAGTATTGGGTACATTGGGTTTCATTAACCTGCTCTGTGATTTCTGTATATATTTGATATTTTACCATATACATAGTATATACCATAATGATATACCATAATCATCTGAACACATCATTTTCTCCCATTCTGAGCTGTTCCTTTTCTTGAAAGCATTATTTCAGTTAATAAAGAAGACCTCTACACAAGGGGGTCAACCAGAAATCTAACACGGCCAATTCTCCCTCCCTCTCACCACGTCACAGTGTCCATCAGGTCCTGTGTCCTGAGGTTTTCTTTATCTCCTATTTTTTTTTATTAAGATGAAATTCACATAACATACAGTTAACCATTCTGAGGCATGCCATTCAGTGACATTCGGCGCACTCACAAACTTGTGCAACCAACATGTTTTTTTAGCTTCTAAGCCTTTTCATCAAACCAGAAAAACTCTCTATACCAATTTCCCCATCCTCCCATCCCCTGGTAATGTGCTCCTTCTCTCCCTGGATTCGCCTAGCCTGCAGATAACATACAAAAAGAATCATGCAGGACTTCCTTAGTGGTCCAGCAGTGAAGACTCTGTGCTTACGCTGCAAGGGGCAAGGGTTCCAGCCCTGGTCAAGGAACTAAGATCCCACATGGTGGATGGTGGATGGATCCCACATGCTACACGGTGAGGCAAAAAGAAGAAGGAATCATGCAACCTGGGGG
The DNA here is from genome assembly GCF_016772045.2 of Ovis aries. Lineage (NCBI taxonomy): Eukaryota > Metazoa > Chordata > Mammalia > Artiodactyla > Bovidae > Ovis > Ovis aries. The sequence goes on along the minus strand of NC_056054.1, from coordinate 5,745,755 downwards.
CTTCAGTGACTGGCTTCTTTCACTGAGTGCAGGGTTTTCAAGGTTCATCCAGATCGCAATGTGTGTCAGTACTTGTAAATGTTTAGTTATTTGTATTTATTTACTTGGCTGTGCTGGGTCTTCATTGTGGCGCAAGGGTCTCTTTGTTGGAGCTTGCAGGCTTCTCTAGCTGTGGCACTCGAGCTAAGTTGTCCTGTGGCATGTGGGATCTTATTTCCCTGACCAGAGATTGAACCCACATCCCCTTCATTGCAAGGCAGAGTCTCAACCACTGGATCACCAGGAAAGACCCTGTAACTGTTTACTAATTGTTCTCTTTCTTTCCAGCTACTTACCAACACTGCTCAACATCAGGCCTTTCCTCTCTCCTCCCTGGACTGTTTGAGCAGTGATTCTCCTGCCTGGCAACCCAACCTGCCTCCTGTGGCCAAAGTGATCGTGTCTTCTACCATCATATCCCCTACCCCCACCATCCCCAATCCACTCAAACTGAAACACCATCCTCCATTGTTCTTTCTTCACTCTCTTACTTCCTTGATCATGCTCATTCTTATTATTCTAATATTTGAAACACTCTTTGTCACTTTTTTTTTAATTTCTTTATTTTTTATTGAAGGATAATTGCTTTACAGAATTTTGTTTCCTGTCAAGCCTCAACATGAATCGGCCATAGGTATACAGAGGTATCCCCTTCCTCTTGAACCTCCCTCCCGTCTCCTGCCCCAAGTTTGTCACGTTTATTACAGCATGGCTTTCAAACACCAGGAACAACCCAAAAGCTCATCCATAGAGGCAGGGTTGGAGTAATTATATTACATCCGCAGGGTGGACTGTAATTATTATGCAGTTGTTAAAAGGAATGAGGCTGAAAGAGACTGACATCAGGAGCTTCCTGGTGGGATCTACCAGGTAGAACACAGCATCATTTACCCAGTGTTCCTGTCCAAAGGGAATGGCCTGACCCTAATAACGAGGTGACAATCAGACAAACTCAGATTGAGGGACATTCTACCGAACAGCTGGCCTGTCTGTTTCATCTCAGCATCATGAAACATGGAGATGGATGAGCCACAGTCACAGGTTAAAAAGCTGAAAGAGACGTGACAAGCAAACGAAATGCATGAACCTGGATTGGATCCTGAATCAGGACAAATAATAAATTGCAACTAAGGACAAGATGGAGACAACTGATGAGATTTGAATATTGAGTGTACGTTAGACAGCGGTATTGTATGGATATTAAATTCCCCGAAAATGACATGTACCCTGCATGGGTAAAGGCATATCCTTGTTCTCGAGATGCACACGGAAGAATTCAGTGGTAAAAGGTGATGGTGTCCCGAACTCACTCCCAAATGACTCTGTAATAAGAACAGTCATTACAGGACTTCCCTGGTGGTGCAGTGGATAGGAATCCACCTGCCAGTACAAGGGACACAGGTCCAATCCCTGGTCCGAGAAGACTCCCATGCCGCAGCCACTGAGTCCTCATGGCGCCCCTACTGAGGCCTGGGCGCCTGGAGCCCGTGCTCTGCAACAAGAGAAGCCCCCCACAATGAGAAGCCCAGTCACCACGACTAGAGGAAGCTTCCACGCAGCAGCAAAGACCCAGCGCAACCAAAAATAAAGCAATAGATTGTTTAAAGGAAACATTTTTTTTAAAGAACAATCATTACATATATAGAAAGACAGAGACAGAGCAAAACACAGCAGAATGTTAACAAAATGGTAAAACTGTAATGGGAATATAGAAATGCATTACCTCATTCTTATAATCTTTCTGCAAGCTTGAAGTTTTTCAAAGAAAAAAATGAAGTAAACCACTATCTGCTGGCGTGGAAAGATGGCTCCCTAATAGCTTGTTAGGTTTCAGAACACAGTGATGAACTCCATGCAGCACAAAACCCACAAGCTATTCCCAGCAGTTGCTGCCCAGGGCAGTCCTGGCTCCCACTGCTTGTCTTGAGATATAGCATCTTCTCTCTCATGAGTGCCTGTTTATAGATGATGAATCACTTGGTCCATGAGCTGCAGGAATGGGTTGATAAGCAAAGAGGATGTTACTTTTTACTTCTTCCCAATCTTTAGAGTTTTATTCTTTTTATTGGTGAGGATCCATTACTTTCTACTGAAATACTCTTAAAAAGTCTCTAAAGAAGACATACAGATGGCTAACAAACGTATGAAAAGATGCTCAGCATCACTCATTATCAGAGAAATGCAAATCAAGACCACAATGAGGTACCATCTCATGCCAGTCAGAACGGCTGCTATCCAAAAGTCTACAAGCAATAAATGCTGGAGAGGGTGCGGAGAAAAAGGAACCCTCTTACACTGTTGGTGGAATGCAAACTAGTACAGCCACTATGGAGAACAGTGTGGAGATTCCTTAAAAACTGGAAATAGAACTGCCATATGACCCAGCAATCCCACAAAACCCACAAGCTGCTCCCAGCAGCTGCTGCCTGGGGCAGTTCTGGCTCCCACTGCTTCTCCTGAGATACATCTTCTCTCTCATGAATGCCTGTTTATAGATGATGAATCACATGGTCCATGAGCTACACGGGTTGATGAGCATAGAGGATGTTACTTTTTACACACTGAGTATGTATGCTGGGCACACACACTGAATAAACCAGAATTGAAAGAGACACATGTACCCCAATGTTCATCGCAGCACTGTTTATAATAGCCAGGACATGGAAGCAACCTAGATGTCCATTGGCAGATGAATGGATAAGAAAGCTGTGGTACATATACACAATGGAATATTACTCAGCCATTAAAAAGAATACATTTGAATCAGTTCTAATAAGGTGGATGAAACTGGAGCCTTTTATACAGAGTGAAGTAAGCCAGAAAGAAAAACACCAATACAGTATACTAACGCATATATATGGAATTTAGAAAGATGGTAACGAGGACCCTATATGCGAGACAGCAAAAGAGACACAGATGTATAGAACAGTCTTTTGGACTCTGTGGGAGAGGGCGAGGGCGGGATGATTTGAGAGGGTAGCATGAAGTGTGTCTGTTATCATATGTGAAGTGGATCACTGGTCCACATTTGACGCATGAGACGAGGCACTCAGGGACGGTGCACTGGGATGACCCTGGGGGATGGGATGGGGAGGGAGATGGGAGGGGGGTTCAGGATGGGGAACACACGTGCGCCCATGGCTGATTCATGTTGATGTATGGCAAAACCACTACAATATTGTAAAGTAATTAGCCTCCAATTAAAATAAATAAATTAATTTTTTAACACCAAAAAAATGTCTAAAGTATTTCTCTTACAAATTCTATCTAATCTGTAGGCATGGGCTTTAAGTTACTCATCAAAAAATATTGTAAAAACCTGTAAGATATGCTCAGCCTCAATAATGATTAGTACAGCCTAAAATTTAGAACAGCATGGGGTCATTTTATCAACCAGACTGGCTAAAATGGGATAAATTGAGCTTTATCGAAAGGAAGAGGAGGGTTGGCCTTCTCACACACTGCTGGTGAGGAAAATGAATTAGCTCATCCTTCTGGAGAGTATTTTGTAACACTTACTATAATGGGCACTGCACCACGATGCAGCAATCTAACTGTTAGATCTATATCCTTGAGAAACTCTATACACAGAGAGATAAGTTCCAGTGTTCATTGTAGCTTTGTCTGCAAGAGAGGAAACTGAAAGTCAACATCCGCCAGCAGGGGAGCGGGCAAAGAGGATAAAGGTGGACCTCCGAGTTGTGACTGTCAAGTGACCAGGGCTTCCCTGGTGGCCCAGGGGTTAAGGCTCTGTGCTTCTGCTACAGTGGGCACGGGTTCAGTTCCTGGTCGGGAAACTAAGACCCTACATGCCACACAAAGCAGCCAAAAAATCTAAAAAATAAAAAAATGTTTTAAAGAGAGGCACTAAATCCATACATGGCAACCTGCAAAGATTTAAAACCTTAAAATCAAGTCAAAAAAGACAGGATACAGAATAATATGTGCCACTTCTGTATAAAGCTTTTTAACACAAAAACCAATATTTTATATACTATTTATATACAAATATATATTCATATCACTTTTAAGTGGAACATAGGGATATGTAACAACTACGTGAGAGAGATTGTTGTTCGGTTGCTCAGTCGTGTCCGACTCTGCGACCCAGAGTCGCAGAGAAGCACGCCAGGCTTCCCTGTCCTTCTCCATCTCCAGGAGTTTGCTCAAACTCATGACCATTGAGTTAGTGATGCCATCCAACCACCTCGTCCTCTGTCCCCTTCTCCTCCTGCCCTCAATCTTTCCCAGAATCAGGGTCTTTTCCAATGAGTTGGCTCTTTGCGTCAGGTGGCCAAAGTATTGGAGCTTCAGCTTCAGCACCAGTCTTTCCAATGAATATTCAGGGTTCATTTCCTTCAGGATTGGCTGGTTTGATCTCCTGGCTGTCCAAGGGACTCTTCCAGGAGTCTTCTCCAGCATCACAGTTCAAAAGCATCAGTTCTTCAGCATTAGGCCTTCTTTATGGTCCAGCTCTCACATCTGTACACGACTAATGGAAAAGCAATAGCTTTGACTATACAGACCTTTGTCAGCAAAGCGATGTCTCTGATTTTTAATACACTGTCTAGGTTTGTCATAACTTTTGATTGACTTTGAGAAAAGAAAAGGATGTGGAATTATAGTGGGGAGAGGACCAATTTGACAGGTAGAAGATAATGGCTTCAATTTTAAATTTAAAATTAAGGGGGAAAGTCTGTCAAAATATTAACAGTTGTTAATTCTTGGTGGTACAAAAATGAGTAAATATTTCTAAATTTTTCTCTCTTCCAGAATAAATATGGAGATTTTAAAGTACATGAAAGAAAAAGTATTTTCATAATATTCTTTCATCATCCAGAGGTTGGGGTCCTTGACAAGATAAAATAAAGCTCGTGTCCCTGACATAGCCAAGTCAGTAGCTTGACTGCAACTTGATTCTAAGGAATAAAATATAACCAGAACATTGAAGGGTCTAAACAGAGCAGTTCACAGGCATGTGGATCAAAACTAGCCAGAGATGCGCCCCACACGAGGGACAGACTCCATCTGTAACTTTACACCTGCGGACGCAACGTGTTCTGGGGAGAAATCATGGCAGCCGCTCTCAAATGCATCTCTTTTCTTTTCTTTTCTTTTTTTCTTTTTTTTTGCAATTTCCTCTTGAAGTTAGTGAATAATGAAGTGGGAAGGGAGGACTACGTCTTTTCTTTGTGATATAAAAGTGAATGCACTTATTTCAAAATGTGAAGTTCAAGATCCAAAAGAAATCTCCTACCTGCAGTACATCAAAGCTCTAGGTACACTCAGCATACACAAGGCAGTAGTCCTCAAGTAGCATGCATCAGAATCACCTGGGAAACTTACTGAAAATTCAAATTCCTTGGCACCACACTCAGCAATTTTGACCCAACAGGGATGAGATGGGGCTGAGCATTCTGTCTTTAGCAAATGCTTCAGATATATACAGTCAGTAGAACACAGTTTGATGAAGAATTTTATTTATTTTATATACTTATTTTTAGTTGCACTGGGTCTTCATTTCTGTGTGGGGGCTTTCTCTAGTTGCAGCAAGTGGAAGGTACTCTTCATTGCAGTACACAGGCTTCTCACTGCGGTGGCTTTTTCTGTTGTGGAGAACAGGCTCAGTAATTGTCACTCTCAGACTCTAGCCCAGGCTCAGGAGTTGCAGCTCATGGGCACAGTTGCTCTACAGCACATGGAATCTTCCTGGACGAAGGACTGAACACATGTCCCCTGCATCGGCAGGCAAAATCCTACCTATTGCACCACCTGGAAGTTAAAAAAAATCTTCAAAAATCACTGATTAGGGAATTAGTACTTTCCACTCAATAGCAACTTTGGTTGTGTTGGTTGGCTAGGCGGTTTGTTGGTGGGTGGGTGGGTGGGTGGGCTGGTTGGTGTTGGTTGGTTCTTGATTGGCTGGTAGGTGGTTAGCTGATTGTTTAGTGATTGGCTGGTTGGCTGGTTGGTTGGTTGGTGGTTGGCTGGTTGGTTGGTTCTTGATTGGTTGGTAGGTGGTTAGCTGATTATTTAGTGATTGGCTGGTTGGCTGGTTGGTTGTTATGTTAGGTGGTTGACTAAACTGTTTTCTAAAAACTATGGACAGAATTTCTGCCCATTCTCTCCCATTTGGCTCCTGCTCTCCACGTAAGAAATTTGAAGTTTTTGGTGTTCATCTCACCCTTGTCTTTCACATCAGAATAAGTCTTGGGTGGTTAACACAGGAGGAGCACTCTGGAGTCAAATATTTTCTCAAATCCTTCTGTCCTAGAAACCTGTACTGAGCCATCTTAGGACCAAAACTAAGCCTACTGCTTCAGTCTTTGCCTTGTGTGTGATAGTCCTCATAACTTACTAGAAAGTTAATGAGTGTGATTGCGGGATAAAGCATACTTCTTAGGTAAAGTCACTGTGATGTGGCCAAAGTGCCTGCACATTTGGTCAAACATCCTGAGTGTGTCTGTGTTTCTGGACAAGATTAACATTTGAATCAGTAAGCTACGTAAAGCAATTGTCCTCTTTAATGTGGGTGAATCCTATCCAATCAGTTAAAGGTCTGAACAGAACAAAAGTCTGACCCTTCCATGAGCAAGGGGAGATTCCTGCTGCCTGACTGCCTTTCAGCTGGGACACTGAGTTTTTCCTGCCTTTGAACTCTAACTGAAACACTGGCTTTTCATGGGTCTCAAGCATGTCAGGCTCGAGACCAGAACCACACCATCGGTTATGCTGGGTTTCCAGCTTGCCCACGGCAGATCTGGGGGGCTTGTCAGCCTCCACAAACATGTGAGCTGATTTCTTGTGATGAATCTCTTTAGATGTATATAAATACAACACAGGCATGCACACACGCATACACACATGTGCACACACACACACATAATCTCTTGATCTATTTCTCTGGAGAACTCTGACTGGTACAAGGAGCAATAGGAAGTGAATACACTCATCTTACAAAAAGAGACGTGTGGTCCAGAGGAATGCAGTGAACTTAACAAAGCTCACATCAGCTGTGTCAGGACCAGGGCCCACCAGGTCTCCTCTGACACACCACGCACTTTCCACCTGCCAGCCTGGCCATCACGCCACGCTGCCGTCACACGCTTGCCTGCTCATTCACCTTGCCAGAAGATAATGATGGAAAGTGATGAACTAAAGGGGCCAACAGACCCAGGGAGAGCGTGTCGAGTTCTTTAATGGCACAAGGTACCCCACACATGGAGATGCTCTGATGCTCCAGGTACCAGTGGCTTCTGACACTTGGCAGAAGCCTCACTCCTCGTGGGTGGTGTCAGCCACGGGCACAGCCCAGTGTGTGCAACTCTGAGACTTCTGGAAAGCAGATGCCAGCTTACCTCCTGTCTTACGTCGACACTTGATCCTGTGTTCTCTGCTATTGAGTGAATCTGTGACGTCCTTCCGTGGTTCAATTACCATTTGACAGTAACTCTCATGCACTCAGCTCTTTAGTTAATAAAGAAAAGGGCCTCAAGTCTTGATGAGGAACTGGTACTCTACCACGTGAGTCTCTGCAAGACACATCATGTTAAAGTCAGAAAAAAGACCAGCACCCAGAGTTGTTGTCCCAAAACCCACATCCTGCCATGTGCCGAGGAAAGCCCCTAGCCCCCGCCCCATGATAAGGACAGCTAGCATTTGTCCTCCGAGGGTGTGGGCTGCAAGAACACACAGCTGATGGTTGAATCCCATGGCCAGGGTTGCACACCTGCCTAAATGGACTGCCCGGTGCTGGCTCTAGGGCAGGGGGTACTCATATTGTTTCAAATCAGGCCAAAGGAGAAATGACAGGTCACAAAGAGGAGCTACAGCTCGGTAGAAAGCTGAGCATCTGCCCCAGGGAGAGGGATGGTGGAAGGGACCAGGCCAGGCTGAGTGCTGGGCTGGCACCAGAGGGTAAACAGAGAAGGCACTGCTTTCACGTCGGGCTTGGGGCTAGATCGAGCTCTCCAGAAGGAGAATTTCCAGCTGGGTAAACACTAGGGATATTGACTCATGGGAAGAATCATTCAACTTGGAGATAAAGGATCTGCCAAGTAGAGCAACTTTGTGAACACATTACCTGAACTATCCAGGTTTCAGTTTCTTCATCTGTGAAATGGGCTAATGGTGCTTGTCCTCATTGCGGTTGTCAGAATGAGATTAGAGCGCTTGTGCAAACTGTCATGGCATGGTATTCACCAGTGCTGAGATCTAATCGTCTGTAACTGTCACAGACGTAGAGAACAGACCTGTAACTGCCCAGCGGGGTGTGGGGGAGGGTGGGAGCGGCAGGGGAGGATTAGGAATTGGGGATTAGCAGAGACAAACTATATAATATATAGTTATATGTAGGATGGATAAACAACAAGGTCCTATGATAGAGCACAAGGAACTATATTCAATGTCCTATGATAAACCATACTGGAAAAGAATAGGAAAAAGCATATAAACGAGTGTAATTGAGTTACTCTGTTGTACAACAGAAATTAACACAACATTGTAAATCAACTATGCATGCATGCATGCGTGCTAAGTCGCTTCAGTCATGTCCAACTCTTTGCAACCCCATGGACTGTAGCTCACCAGGCTCCTCTGTCTATGAGATTGTCCAGGCAAGAATACTGGAGTGAGTTGTCATGCCCTTCTCCAGGGGATCTTTCCAACCCACTGGGACTGAACCTGTATCTCCCTGTGGCTCCTGTATTCCAGGCAGATTTTTTACCAGGGAAGCCACCAGGAAAGCTTCCCACCAGGGAATCCCCAAATCAACTATGTGTGGGTGCTAGGTGGCTTCAGTTGTGTCTGACTCTTTGCAACCCCATGGACCATAGCCCACCAAGCTCCTCTGTCCATGGGATTCTCCAGGCAAGAATAATGGACAGGGTTGCCATTTCCTCCTCCAGGGGATCTTGCCAACCCAGAGATCGAATCTGTGTCTCTTAAGTCTCCTGCATTGGCAGGAGGGTTCTTTACCACTATACATCAGTGACTTTTTTTTTTTTTTTAAGATTTAATTGTCTGACCCATGGTAGAGTGCTTTAGAAGAGTTTGTTGATTCCTAACTTTTACTTTATTTTGGGGGGCTCCAAAATCACTGCAGATGGTGATTGCAGCCATGAAATTAAAAGACGCTTACTCCTTGGAAAGAAAGTTATGACCAACCTAGATAGCATATTGAAAAGCCGAGATATTACTTTGCCAACAAAGGTCCATCTAGTCAAGGCTATGGTTTTCCAGTGATCATGTATGGATGTGAGAGCTGGACTGTGAAGAAAGCTGAGCACTTAAGAACTGATGCTTTTGAACTGTGGTGTTGGAGAAGACTCTTGAGAGTCCCTTGGACTGCAAGGAGATCCAACCAGTCCATCCTAAAGGAGATTAGTCCTGGTGTTCATTGGAGGGACTGATGCTGAAGCTGAAACTCCAACACTTTGGCCACCTCATGTGAAGAGCTGACTCATTGGAAAAGACTCTGATGCTGGGAGGGATTGGGGGCAGGAGGAGAAAGGGACAACAAAGGATGAGATGGCTGGATGGCATCACCAACTCGATGGATGTGAGTTTGAGTGAACTCCGGGAGTTGGTGATGGGCAGGGAGGCCTGGCGTCCTGTGATTCATGGAGTCGCAAAGAGTTGGACACAACTGAGCGACTGACTGAGTGACTGAACTGAGCTTTTACTTTGTAATTGAATCCTGTGGTCACCCTAGGAGGAGGATATCCTGGTTTCTGGTTATGGTGGAAGCTTCTCTGGGACCTTGGGGAAGGTATCTATGTGAACTCGGGTCCCCACCAGGACACACCCAGTGCTGGGGACCCCTGTGCTCGCTCCGCAGTCACTCCTCACTACCTGCCCTTTCCCATCTCCACCTCTTCCCTGGGGAGGGAAGAGAAGACACCAGCCCCCACCCCAGCGATACCCACACACAGAGGGGTGTTTGTGCCCGCCCATGGGGCGGGGCATAACCAACGTGGCAATCGGGGCCCTGGACGTGGGCTCACGCTCTCCCAGCCTCTTCCCTTGCCCCCTCTTGGCCGGAGACGACCCAAGCGGCTTCCTCTGCTTTCCCAGCCTTTGTCCCAGGCCTGGCGGAAGAGAGCCTTCCCGAGCTCCCCACTGTCCTGGAATCTGTAATGAAGTCACCAGCCTGCAGAAGAAAAGGCCTCTGTCTCTATCGCTGGTGGGGCTCGATGCCGGGATGTGCGTGATACAGCTCAGATCCCCAGAAATAAAGCAGTGACTGTTAAGGGCATGTCATCTGGCCTGGCAGCCCTGAGAGGGGACATTGCGTTTCTATCCTGTGAGTCCCCCTCTGCCCTCTGAAAGCCTCTGTGGCTGTCTGACCACATGATGGCTGTTGACTTTCTGCCAGGCTGGTATGTGCCACCCAGAAAGAAGAGCCCCAGTCTGCACTTCCCCTGCTCCCAGGGCCGTGCAAACCACGCAGTGTCTGCCCTGGGCAGAGGGGCTCCTTCAGGCTCCCTGGGCCCACGGTGACTCTCAGGCTGGGGCCAGGTGACGTGCCCCCACTTGCAGTGAAGGCCAGAGGGGTCACCTTGTCTTGGTTCCTGAGGATGGAGCTGCAGGTATCAAGCTGGAGTGATAGCCATCATGAAAACCAGTGAGGCGAGGAGTCAGGGGCCAGGGCCATGTGCAGCCTGGGGCCAGACCGGGGCCATCTGATTAGCATAGAGCAGATGGCAGATCCCGGGGGGGGCAAGGGTGACCAGGAATCCATAGGCCAGATGGAGGCCGACCCTGCAGCATTTGGCAAGGAGAGGAACCATGTGAGCCAGAGACGGTGAGTCTTGCTGAATTCCCAAAGTGGCCCACTGGCCACATCTGTATGAATCACAAAGCTAGGCTATTCATTCAGAATCCTGGTTCCCATCCCAAATCGATCCAAAAACAAACCCCAAAGATCTGGCCCAGACCTGCATTGTGGAAGGGCTCTCAAAGAGCCACTTGAGTTCATTAAAATTAGAGTCTACATAGGGTCTACAGAGGAGAGTGAAAAAGTTGGCTTAAAACTCAACATTCAAAAAACAAATATCATGGCATCCGGTCCCATCACTTCATGGCAAATAGATAAGAAAACAATGGAAACAGTGACAGACTTTATTTTCTTGGGCTCCAAAATCACTGCAGATGGTGACTGCAGCCACAAAATTAAAAGACGCTTGCTTCTTGGAAGAAAAACTATGACAAACCTAAACAGCTTTTTAGCAGAGGCACTACTTTGCCAACAAAGGTCTGTCTAGTCAAAGCTATGGTTTTTCCAGTAGTCATGCATGGATGTGAGAGTTGGACTATAAAGAAGGCTGAATGCCAATGAATTGATGCTTTGGAGCTGTGGTGTTGGAGAAGACTCTTGAGAATCTCTTGGACTGCAAGGAGATCAAATCAGTCAATCCTAAAGGAGATCAGTCCTGAATACTCATTGGAAGGCCTGATACTGAGGCTGAAGCTCCAATACTTTGGCCACCTGATGCAAAGAACTGACTCATTGGAAAAGACCCTGACGCTGGGAAAGATTGAAGGCAGGAGGAGAAGGGGACGACAGAGAATGAGATGGTTGGATGGCTTTACTGACTCGATGGACTTGAGTTTGAGCAAGCTCTGGGGGATGGTGAAGGACAAGAAAGCCTGGCGTGCTGCAGTCCATGGGGTCACAAAGAGTCAGACACGACTGAGACACTGAACACCACCACCACAGGGTCAGGACAAGGTCACAGGTTGCTTTTTCTGGGAAGTGGGGAGAACAAAACCTTATAGATCGTTATTTAAATTATCTCCTTCCTCTCATTTGACTTATTTTGTCCCATTTTACACTATTTCAACCACCCGCATCAAAGCAGCCATGCCAATGGGTTAGTAAATACCTTATTTAATTGAGATGTGTCTTTCAAAAGAGCCTGTTGCTTGCTGTAGAAAGGTATTTTTCACTTCTATAAGGAGGGTTGCCTTGCACAGATGCTTCTTAAGTTTTCACTCCGCACTTGAGATGCATCTTTGCTGCTAAGTGAGCATCTCCTCCATCACTTTTAAGTCCTGCACAGACTCCATGGCCTGAGAGTCTACCATATTCTTTTTCTCAGCTCCTAGTGGTGGGCGCTGCAGTTGGCTTCATCTACACTATCACACACACACACACACACACACACACACACACACACCCCACACTCTCTCTCTATTAACTCTATTAACGTCATAATTTATCTTTCACACTTAGGTCCAAGCGGATTCCGTCTTTGCTGGGTGGCAATCTAGCTTCGTCTTTCTCCATTTTGTTGGCCAGGTTCCCCAGCACCTTCAAAGCAGCCTGTCTTTCCCCAGTGGTGAACGGTGCCACTCCCGTCATATATTAGATCTGCGCCTGCACCTACACCTGCTCTGAGCTCCTTGTCTCCCTTCCTTTAGTCCATTCTGTTCCTTCAGTCTATTTGTCCGTTTCGGCGCCAGGTCCACACTGTTTTAACCAAGCAGCCCCTTGTGAAGGCCCTAGGGCCGCATCTTCATAGAAGCCTCTCTCAGCCTTGAGATGCGACCCTCTCATCTCTGGAAAGTTCATTCTCTTATCCACCTGCGCCTCTACCATTGTACGCCTGGGAGGTGCTGTAGAACTTTATGTTTACCATGCATTTTTTTGTTTATTGGCTGCACTGGGTCTTGGTTGCAGCGCAGGAACTCTCAGTTACAGCATGCCAGCTCTTACTTCCAGCACATAGGATCTAGTTCCCTGAACAGGGTTCAAACCCAGGCCCCCCGCATTGGGAGTGCAGAGTCTTAGCCACTGGACCACCAGGGCAGGCCCTGCTGTAGGGCTTTGATCACCGTGTTGCTCTCCAGTTTTCTAGTTAACCCAAAAGCCACAGCGAAACAGCTCAGAGTTCATGGTTTGTTGCTGTTCAGTCGCTCAGTCGTGTCCGACTCTTTGTGACCCCGTGGACTGCAGCACGCCAGGCTTCCCTGGTGAACCACCTCCCAGGGTGTGTTCAAACTCATGTCCATTGAGTCAGTGATGCCATCCAACCATTTCATCCTCTGTTGTCCCCTTCTCCTCCTGCCTTCAATCTTTCCCAGCATCAGGGTCTTTTCTAATGAATCGGCTCTTCCCATCAGGTGGCCAAAGTATTGGAGCTTCAGCTTCAGCGTCAGTCCTTCCAATTCCAGCTTATGGTCAGGCCCTTTGACTGGGCTATTTCAAAAAGCCAAATCTCCTTTCAAATAGACAGGGTCCAGAGTCATTTTTTAGGGCTTCTCTAAAGCACGACTTCAAGGATTAGTGTCTGGTAATGGCAGCTCTGGTTTCATCATCACAAACATCCATGCCTCCCATCCACCTGGGGTCCTGGGTGTCCCCAAGTTCAGTATAACACCACCCCTCAAGCCTCTAGCTTATAAAAAAAAAATACTGCACTCTACAATTGTCTAACACTCCACAATTTTGGAAGAGCATTTACTTATTGCATTAGAACCTTAGAACTTTCTGATGAAGGGTCCAAGTGCTGTTAGCTTCATTTTAAAAGTGAAGAGGGACTTCCCTGGTGGTCCAGTGGTTAGGAGTCTGAGCTCTCACTGCAGAGGCCACAGGTTTGATCCCTGGCTGGGGAACAAAGATCTTGAAAGTCATGCAGTGAAAGCCAAATTTTTTTCTAGTTAAAAAAACACACACACCTAAAAGTGGAGGACCTGAGCTGCAGAAGTAATGTATGACCATCTGTGATCCCCAGCCCAGGAGTGATGGACAGAACTTGGGAAAGGCCTTGACTTTTCTGACCTAAGCAGTATAACTGCATTAGTCACGTAGGGCTGCTATAACAAAACAGCACAGGTTGTGTGACTGAAATAAGAAAACATATTTCTTGTAGTCCTAGAGGCTGGACATCCCAGATTCCGGTCCAGTGGGGCTGAGTTCCTGATGAGAGCACTCTTCCTGCCTGGCCACATTCCCTGAAAAGCCTTGCTTCTGAGAGTGCAAGGAGAGAGAGCACACATGGGCACACTCTGGTGTCTCTTCTTACAAGGACACATCCTGCTGGACCAGGACTCCACCCGTGTGACCTCATTCAACCTAAATTACCTTCTAAAGATGCTATCTCCAAATATAGTCACCCTGGGAGTTGGGGCCTCAAGATAGGAATTTGGGTGGAGATGCCATTCGGTCCACAGGGCTGCTGTAACAAGTCACTACAAACTCTAGCAGCTTTAGACAACACACACCTACTGCCTCGCAGTTCTGGAGGCCAAGTGGAAAAGCAGCAGGGCTGTGATCTTTCTGGAGGCGTCACGGAAGGATCCACTTCCTTGCCTTTTCCAGTTCTGGGATCTGCCTGTGTTCCACGGTTCAGGCTTCTCTCTCTCAGGTCGATCCAACCCCTCCTTCCATCAGCACGTCTCCTACGACCCCCTCTGAGCCCCTGCCTCCCTCATGCAAGACCCCCATGATCACATTGAACCCACTCAGATAATCCAGGATAATGTTCCGGGGTCCTTAACTTGATCGCAGCGGTCAAGTTCCTTTTGCCAGGTAAGGTGGCACAGTCACAGCTACCAAGGATTAGGGAGTGGACCTTGTTGGGGCCCTTATTCATTCTCCCCCGCCCACTTAACTCCTCTGGACCGCAGATGTCTCTTCTGTAAAAGGAGGAAGTGGAATGCGATTTCTAAGACCCTCACAGATCGTCTCCTGCTGGGGCTTACGGACAACCCTGTTCAGGCAGGCGTGTGCATGTCATCTACCTGCTGAGCTTTCCTAGTGTAGGATACTGATTGGGTCACCTCTCTGTTAGTGATTTTCTTTGGACCGTCTTTGTGATCTCTTTTTTCTTTTTGATCTTTGTTGGAGTATAGCTGCTCTAGAATGCTGTGGTAGTTTCTGCTGCACGTTGAAGTGAGTTAGCTATATGTATACATATACCCCCCCTTCTGAACCTCCTTCCCACACTCCATCCCACCCCACCCACCTAGGTTATCACAGAGCGCTGAGCACCTGTGCTACACAGCAGGTCGCCACTAGCTACTTATTTTACATATCGCTGTTGTTCTTCAGTCGCCCAGTCGTGTCCGACTCTTTGCAAACCCATGGACTGCAGCACGCCAGGCCTCCCTGTCCCTCACCATCTCCCAGAGTTTGCCAAAGTTCATGTTCATTTGATCGGTGATGCTGTCTAGCTATCTCATCCTCTGATGCCCTCTTCTCCTTCTGCCCTCAGTCTTTCCCAGCATCAGGGACTTTTCCAATGAGTCGTCTGTTTGCATCTGATGACCAAAATACTGGAGCTTCAGCTTCAGCATCAGTCCTTCCAGTGAATATTCAGGGTTGATTTCCCTTAAGAGTGACTGGTTTGATCTCCTTGCTGTCCAAGGGACTTCCAGGAGTCTTCTCCAGAGCCGCAGTTCAAAGGCACCAATTCTTTGACACTCTGCCTTCTTTATGGCCCAGCTCTCACAGCTCTGCGTGACCACTGGGAAGACCGTAGCCTTGACATTTTACACCTGGTAGCCCGTATACGTCACTCCCAGTCTCCCAGTTCACCCGCTCCCTCTCCTCACCGTGTCTGGAGGTCCTTTCTCTCTGTCTGCGTGTCTAGTCCTGACTTGCAGGTAGGCTCACCTGCACCGCTTTCCTAGATTCCACGTGGCGCTGGCTGTCAGTCTCTCAGCTATGTCCCACTCTCTGAGGCCCATGGACTGTAGCCTGCCAGGACCCTCTGTCCACGGAGTCTTCCAGGCAAGAATACTGGAGCAGGTTGCCATTTACTACTCCAAGGCATCTTCCCGACCCAGGGATTGAACCCGCATCTAAACTGCATCTCCTGCATCGGCAGGCAGATTCTTTACCACTAAGTGCCCCCTGGGGCGCCTACCTGGATTCCACATATATGCATTCATATTTGTTTTTGTCTTTCTGACTTACTTCACTCTGTATGACAGACACGTCCGCATCTCTACAAATGGCCCGATATCATTCCTTTTTACGGATAAGATTCCATTATATATATGTACCGCAACTTATTTATCCATTCATCTGTTGATGGACATTTAGGTGGCTTCCATGTCCTGGCTACTATAGATAAAGCACCCTTATACCAGCACTTTTGTTCTCCAACATTATTTTCCAACTTTAGGGAAACTTCAGAATGAATACGTTTTGCTCCGACACGAGGCAGCGTCCCGTTTTTTCTAATTTTTCTGCAGGCATTGATTAGAGCATGCGAGCATTCGTTAAATCGTCCCTCAAACGTTTGCCCACATCGGTGTGCCAGGCTCGGTGAGAGAGCCTATAGCCTAGATGTCCACAGCAGTCAACATGAGGGAGTAAGAAAGACCTGGGTGGGGATTCAGGACACCTGATGTGTCCATCCATCGGGGATCTGGCAGGAAACGCGGTCCAGATGGAAAGACTCTGGTGGAAGGACCCCTGGACTCGTGCAGAGGTGTGGGCAGGGCGGAGGGACCGCACAAGAGATGGTGGGGAACCCAGCAGCATGCCACAGAGGGCAGTATCACCATCCCAGGGCCAAAGGCATGACCGAAGACCAGTGAGAGCTGGGAGCACGCACGAGGGCGCAGTCAGGGAGACGGGTCAGAGCTGCCACCAGAGACAGGACGGCCAAACAGGGAGCACCGGGAGGAATGCCGCAGCCTCTCTCTCTTGCTGCCCCTCCCTCATCTAACGCCAGGGTACCTCCCAGTGGTCACACCAGAGCAGAAGCCAGCTTGGAAATGTGCCTAGAGGGCTTAGTGGCCAAGGGCGCTCAGAGGGCAGAGACGAGCAGACAGTGAATGCTGCGGGGAGGGTAGGGGGCAGGAAACGGGGGCGAGAGGCTTCATGCCTTCTGGCTGGCTCTGTCACCAAAGAGCTCTGCCTCCTTGAGCAGGTCATCTACTTTCTTCAGGTTTTTGCTTTTCTCACCTTAAAATGAAGCTTAGAGCTGAAATCTATGAGGTCAAGGATGATCTCTATCCTCTATTTCCATTTCAATCATCTATGGTTTGAGATATAGACATAAAAAATAGGAATATATATATATATATATATATATATATATATATACATATGTAATTTATATCCAACACATCACCAAGCCATATGTTTGTTTTCCATAAATAAATGAATTACCGTAAAGACGAGGCTTCCCAGGCGTCCTGAAGTATAAATATATCAGCTGGGTGTCCCTGGGTACGCATAATTCAAAGCGGATATCCACAGAGTTAAAAGGTGTACCAACAGATCAGAGTACATTGTAGCACTTGGTCTGGCCTGACTTCTTTGATGGGGCGGGGGGTATGACTGTTCAGACTTCCTTGGGATTTTCGTCTTTCCACGGACAGCTGTCATAAAAACAGCGAAGCTTCATGAAGCAAACAGTGCCCTAACACCAGCCTTCCCTGCTCACAAGCTATAAATTCACGGTCGAGACAGCAATGTGCACTCAAGGACAAGCTCTGCAGAGAGCGAGGGGCGGGTAAGCACTTCCCTCGGACCTCGCAGGCGAAAGGTTATGAAAGTAACCGGTGGTGTCCCAGAGATGGCAGTGTGGTCTGACAGTCCCCAGCACAACGCTCTCTCAGTCTGGGGGCTAATCTAGCAATACCTTTGAACAGGAAGAGACAGCCATCAGCAGCAAAGAAAACTACAGTGATGCATTTGAAGAGCAACTCCGAGGCCAGCTTCCCGCTGGCCTTGGACGACATCCTCAGCTGGGCACCCCCTGGCCTTGGCTGGGAGCCACCGCCGTGGCCGGATGTACCTTCTGGACTCATGCCATTGACAAGCGTCCTTCCTCGTCACTGCAGCAGGGGGTTCTTCACCCTTCCCCGGGGCCACGGCCGGGTTTAGAGATCGAGTCACTGGAGAAAAATAACAATAAGTGCCTGGAAAAGGTGGGTCGTAGATTCAAGAATGGGTACATGCCTGGAAGTTTCTGGAATGCAATGGTGCATCCCCCTGGGAAATGGCAGGAGTCCTTCTGGAAAAGAGAATCAAGCTCCTGGGGTAGGAGGAGGAATTTTATCTTCATTATCCATCCTTTAGCTCTGTCTATGTTTGTGACATGTGTGCATGACTTTTTTAACTTAAAAAAACGCTCTTCTGAGACATTCGCCCATTCTGTGAGCTCTGGTCTGTGGGTTTCCAGCAAGAAGGTATTTGCCACAGAAGGGCTTGCAGAGGACCTGCGACGCATTTGTTTGCACACAGCCCAGTGAAGGTGTGATGAATGAGCTTACTTAGAATTCATAGAATCATATTAAATAAAAGCAAAAGGCTATAAAACATCCAAAGAAGGGCCATTTCTGAGTGTGCTGACAGGCTCTCAGATGGTGCAGGCTGCAGCACCAGCAGGTGACATCCAGAGCGGCAGGTTCTGCGAGCCTAATTGAGTGAGAAGGTGGATGTATCTTTGCAGGAGAGGACACCATTGGGGGGAGGGCGTGGCCACTGCCAGCTCCACCTCTTCACACAACATTTCTGCTAGTGGATTCCTTGTGGTTTCAGGGCCTCCCATCAGCCCCTGAATTTTTCCCAAAGAGCAGAAAAAGGACAGAGGCCACCTCTGAGAGCCTGTACCAGCCTGGGGCTTGAATACTGTCAGGAACTCGGTCCACCATCTTATGGCTCAGGGATGCTCTCTATGAGAAGGAATTTATGGTCTCCAAAAATGATTTTGTAGGACTCCACCTTGACTATATACACTCTGGACCCAAGCCGGCGATGTCCTCTGCTCTGAGGTTGCTCATTAGTTTTGGGTCCTGATTGCCACCCCTGTCTCCAGCCCCGTTCCAACACCGTCACTCTATCCTCTTCCAAGCTCTCTCACTCCAAATCCTGTCCTAACTCTAGAATCCGACCAAGTCCTCTCCCCAGCTGCAGCTGCTACCGCTCCTGGGAGCAAAAAGTCTAGGTTACCTGTGTTCTCACCAACACTCACACTATTGTATTCTTTCATCGGATTAAAACTGTTATCTCCACCCAACAGTCACATTGCTGGTTTGTTCTCCGCCAAACTGCTCACAGGCACATGGTCTGCAGCTACGTCCTTTGCTACCCTGAGCCTCGGCCAAATCTACACCCCACTGCGCCCTGTCACCCTGTCACCTGGAAGAGTGCCTCTCCCACCAAACCTACCTCCACACCCACCCCTTCCCACCACGAAGCACCCTCTGAGGTCAGACATGAAACAGTAATTAGGGAAAGTCCACTCTTCGCAGGAGAATCTGAAGGCCACTGGATAAGGTGCAGAAGACTTCCACAAACTCTTGGCCATTTAATACCACTAACTAAAGGACCATGCGAACGCAAAACCTGCAAAGGAGCCCCTCCGGCCCCATCTCTACCCGCCCTGCCTCCAGCTACCGTAAAACACCCGAGTCCCTTTTTCCAGTGATCACCGGCCTCCTGCTCCTCTCTTCTGGCCCCGTAAGAAAACTCCATGGGAGTCTCCGCTAAGCTCTGCTACACCCAAATGCCATCCTAGCCCACAGTTCCGTGAATTTCTCAATTTCTCTCATTAACTCTCTCCTCTCCAGCTGTATGACACTGAAGATGGCCATGGAGAGGCCACAACACATAGGATCTACCCTCATGTGAGTCTCCCATAGGGCAGCTTCATCCTCCAAAGCTTTTCTCAATCCGAGGGACAGGTCCCAGGTGTTATAACCTAGTGCAGACAAACATGCCTTCCACCTGAATTATCTTGTAGACTTGTACGTGAAGACTTCTATATTGTGGGGTGGGCCAAGGTATATTAGCTCCCCAGATATGCCTAAGAGGATTTCCAGGTGTCTCAGTGGTAAAGAATCCACATGCCTATGTAGGAGACATGGGTTCGATTCCTGGAGGAGGAAATGGCAGCCTACTCCAGTATTCTTGCCTGGGAAATGCCATGGACAGAGCAGCCTGGTAGCTACAGTCCATAGCGTTGCAAAGAGTCTGACATGACTGAAGCAACTGAACACACAGGCGATGACTGGGGAGACTCAGTTTGGGAAGAAGGGTCAACATCGCAGGCAAAAGAGAAGAAAGAATAAAGGGTCTCTGTTCACTTCTGCAACCTCCGTGCCTTGAACTAGTTTTGAGGCTCCATATTTAGAAGGCTTGGGCTGGGGGCTAATAGAATTGCTTTTATAAAAGAACCACGTGAGTCTCTGGACACAGCAGAGCCTTGAGGGACCACGTGACAGTGTGGCACTGAACTGCAGGGAAGGCTCGTCTTCTTGCCTTTGTCCTGAATGCAGTTCCACTCTCGATACATGACGAGCGTCAGCTTTGGAGACCTCTGGTGGCTGCAGCCTTGGCACATACGAGATTCACTGGAGCAGCAGCTAAGAGGTGGAGGCCAGAGGAGAGCAGGAAATAAATAAGGTGGATCCATTCACAAAATATTGCAAATAATTTTTAGGAGGTTCCCACAGAGCCTTTCCATGATTCCAGTCCAAGAATCCAGGTTAACAACCACTGGAAGCATACCTTGCTTGCATTTCCCCATTGCTGCTGCTGCTGCTGCTAAGTCGCTTCAGTCGTGTCCGACTCTGTGCGACCCCATAGACAGCAGCCCGCCAGGCTCCCCCATCCCTGGGATTCTCTAGGCAAGAATACTGGAGTGGGTTGCCATTTCCTTCTCCAATGCACAAAAGTGAAAAGTCAAAGTGAAGTCACTCAGTCGTGTCCGACTCTTAGCAACCCCATGGACTGCAGCCTACCAGACTCCTCCGTCCATGGGATTTTCCAGGCAAGAGTAATGGAGTGGGGTGCCATTGCCTTCTCCAACTTACTAGCCTAAGAAGAGTAATTAACTTTCTCATCTGTAATTTTTTTTTTCTGTGTCTCTAAATCTGCTCATCTCAATAGGCGGTAAGCACTGGTAGGAAAGCTCCAATACTTTGGCCACCTGACGCAAAGAGCCAACTCACTGGAAAAGACCCTGAAAGATTGAGGGCAGGGGGAGGAGGGGATGACAGAGAATGAGATGGCTGAATGGCATCACCGACCCTGTGGACATGAGTTTGAGCAATCTGCAGGAGATGGTGAAGGACAGGGAAGCCTGGGGTGCTGCAGTCCATGGAGATGGTGAAGGACAGGGAAGCCTGGCGTGCTGCAGTCCATGGGTCACAAAGAGTCAGACACGACCGAGCAACTGCACAACAGCAACGACAACCAGCAGGAGAACGAAAGCTGTGGGCACCCGCAGATGCCCAGCACTCACCCTGACTCTCTTTGCTTCTTATGACCCTGATATCATGCAGAACTCTAGCTTCTTTCTTTCTTTTCTTTTTTGGCCATGCTTGCCGGAATCTTAGTTCCCTGACCAGGGACTGAACCCGGGCCAGACAGTGACAGTGCCAAGTCCTAACCACTAGGCCGCTAGGGAACTCCTTGAGCTCTGCACTCTTGAGGTCACTATCCTGATTCCTTGTGGTTGCATGCTTGCATGCTATGTCACTTCAGTCGTGTCCCACTCTTTGCAGCCCTATGGACTGTGGCCTGCCAGGCTCCTCTGTCCGTGGGATTCTCCAGGCAAGAATCCTGGAGTGATAACTGGGAATCCTTCTGTAGGATTCTTCCTGACCCGGGGATTGAACCCATGTCTCTTGCGTCTCCTGCATTGGCAGGTGGGTTCTTTACCATTAGCGCCACCTGAGAAGTCCAATTACCATGAAGGACGGGGAAGCCTGGCATGCTGCAGTCTGGGGGACTGCAGAGTCAGATAGCTTAGAGACTGACCAACAACAATAATCCTGACTTCAGTGCTGTCTCACGCCATGAGCACCTGGAGTTCACGTCCTCGACCAACCCACCACGTGAGCCAGCTTTCTTGAGCGCTGCCTCGCCTCCCTCCAACCCAGTACAATTTCCTGTCCTCAGACACTGGATGGGCATCCAGTCAAGCAAGCCCAGCCCCCCTATAAAACAAGCATTTGGAGTCCCCAGTGGGCTTTGACCCAGATGCTGGCCACTACCTCATTTCCAGAGGTTACTGGAGAAAATTTTCCCCAAATTCCAAACAGCCTCTCCTTTTCTCGTTCTCCAATAATGATCACAAGTATAAAAATGTCTGATTTTAATTTGGTCCGTTCATCAGCACTTCTAAATCGGCGTAAACCAATTCCAACTCTGTCTTGCAGAGACATGGATTAAAATCTATCTCTGTCATTTACAACAGTTAATCCTTCCTTGAATTTGATGCTTCGAAGCTAAACCTGGCTTTGGGGGATATCAGAGCCGATTAATGACAATAAGTTAATGCTTGCTGAGTATAAACATTTCAGTCCATTTCTCCAACTGTTCTGCTTTGCCGTTTTAATCGGAAGTCATCGCCCGACTCAACAATGCGGGAGTGTCTGCATCAGCCCGGGTTCTGTGTCACAGGCGTTGCCATGAGGCTCTCGGTGTCTTTCCATCTCTATCAGCACTCTGCTCACTGGCTTTCCAGAAGGCGAAGCTGACATTGTCTCTGGCACAGTCACCATGAACTCAGCCTAGATCCCTTCCAGTCAGAAGGCAAGAATGTTCTCCTGCCCGTTAGATGAAGATAGCGTTTTCTTTCACCCATCCATCACTGCTAGTAGATTTCCATTAGAACTTGACGCTCGTTAGCAACTCCCTAGCAACAGAAGCTTACCTGAAATTTTATAAGGCTTTCCAGAAATTGTTTTCTAAAAGGCCTCGTTCCTTCCCAAACACTTCTACCCTCAAGGAAATAATTTCTCTTTATTGCTTTCTCTGATCACCAAAGTATTGCAAACTCGCTTTAGAAAGCTCGAGCAATATCCAGATATGAAAGTAAAAATTCCCAGCCGGCACGACTCCCCAGTTCCCTGCGCTCCACTCCCACCCCCGACAATGAAAATCTCTCAACAAATATTATTAAACGAAATTGTTCTGTTGTTGTTCCTGCTATTTTTAAGTAGAGTTTAAGTTATCTTTATGGACAATAAGTAACAATAGTATTTTTCCGTGTCAAAACTAGAAAATGACTTCCCTTTCTCTTGTACTAAAGGGATGTGTGAATTCTACGCCTCTTTAAAGTTGCTTTCTTTTCTTTCCTAGACAATAGACATTCCCTTTATCCTGAATTTCAAATTTCTACCCACTAGAAATTGTATTTAGTGAGAACAGGTCAGTATGAGACTCAGGAAAGTATAGAGTAGGTTGAAAGAATTCAAGGAAGCTGGACCAATCCAAGAAACTGTGTGATATGCCAGTTATAAAGGTTGAAATGAATTGATGTAAAGAACAAAGACGAGCTGTTACTCAGAAGCTATCACACCAAAAAGATGAGCCAGAATCTTCTGTTCCTGAAAACAGCAAAGCTGCTTTTTGAACCTGACTGAGGGTCTAACCTTATGTCATTAAAGTTGGAAGGAAAAACAAGTTCTCTCCACTCCACATACATCCTAAAACAGTCCAGACCTGTTCTCTTTCTAACTAGGAATCTGGCCTCTGTCTTTAGAAAAGTTTAGCATCCCAACTGCTGTTCTCTATGTCTGAAATAAGTCAATATCAGAGATCATGTAAGATTGAGGGCAGGAGAAGAAGGGGACGACAGAGGATGAGATGGCTGGATGGCATCACCAACTCAATGGACATGAGTTTGAGTAAACTCCAGGAGTTGGTGATGGACAGGGAGGCCTGGCGTGCTGCAGTCCATGGGGTCGCAAAGAGTCAGACACGACTGAGCGACTGAACTGAAGTGATCCCACATGGATGTAGACTCGATCGTATAATGTAAAAACTGTCATAGATTCTCACAGGAAAGAAAAAAGTTACATGCTTATAGTCATTCATTCACTCAAAAAGTGTTATTAAGAATGAACTCTTGTATCAAACTTGTCACCAAGACGTGTGAGGGTAACCTGTCCATAAAACATGGATCTTGCTTAAAATGGAAAACAGATGAATTTTTGATCAGACTCTTTGCTAGACTTTGAAGATTCCAAGACGAAGAAGAAGACACTGGTAAACAAATCATATTCCCATGAAATGCACGGCGCAGGCGCTGAGACTGTATGCAAGGGCCGCAGTTATCTACATACTAAAATGAGCCCTAAGATATAAACTATACCAGAAGAACGTACCAGATTCAAAAAGGTCAAGGAACACTTTCTCGCTAGGAAGAGCTACAAGCCCCTCCTCCTACCCACTTAACAATTTTTTATTATTCGTTTTTAATTGGAGGATAAGTGCTTTACAATGTTTCTGCCATACATCAACATGAATCAGCCATAGGTATACATATGTCCCCTCACTCTGGAACCTCCCTCCCACCTCCCACCCCATCCCGCCCCTCTAGGTTGTCTCAGAGCCCCAGTTTGAGCTCTCTGCATCATACAGCAAACCCCACTGGCCGCTTTACATACGGTGATGTGTGTGCTTCCTTGCTGCTCTCTCCGTTCGCCCCCACCCCGCCGCCTCCTTCCCTCACTGTGTCCACAAGCCTGTTCCCTGTCTGCGTCTCCGCTGCTGACCTGCAGATAGAATCGTCAGCACCAGCTTTCTAGATTCCATATACATGTGCTCATATATGATATGTCTTTTTCTGCCTGACATACTTCACTCTGTATAACAGGCTCTAGGTTCATCCACCTCATTAGCACTGACTCAGATGTGCGCCTTTTTATGGCTGAGTCATGGTTCACTGTATACAGGTACCGCATGGTTTTTAATTTAAAGAAAGAAAAGTTGTATGCTAGCCTCCTGTGGCTGCCATTGCAAATGGCCATAAACTGCATGACTTAAAACAACAGAAATGTATTTCTTCACAGCTCTTGAGGATGGGGGTCCAAGAGCAAGATGTCATCGGGCCCAGGCTCTCTCTGAAGGCTCTTGGGGAGAATCCTGCCTTGCCTTTGCTAGTTTCTTTCTTTTTTTTTTTTTTGGCTTCATTGGGTCTTCATTGCGGTGCATGGGCTTCTCTTGCTACAACTAGAAGGCTTAGCTGCCCCACAGCTGTGCGATCTTAGGTTTCCTGACCAGATATTGAACTTGAATCCCCTACATTGGAAGGTGGGATCTTAGCCCCCGGGCCACCAGGGGAGTCTCGCCTCTTCCAGCTTCTGGTGGGTGCTGGCAGCCCTGGCACCTCAGC
This sequence comes from Ovis aries, assembly GCF_016772045.2. Classification (NCBI taxonomy): domain Eukaryota; kingdom Metazoa; phylum Chordata; class Mammalia; order Artiodactyla; family Bovidae; genus Ovis; species Ovis aries. Next base: position 5,720,622 of record NC_056054.1, on the reverse strand, counting down.
TTGCAGCCACGTCTCCAGTCTCTGTCTTCACGTGGCTTGGTCTCCTTTTGTCTCTGTGTCCAAATCCCCCTCTTCTTATGAGGACACTGGTCATAGTGGATTGTGTGTGCGTGAGTGAGTGTGTGCTCAATCACGTCCAACTCTGCAACCCCATTTTCTGTAGCCCGCCAGGCTCCTCTGTCCAGGGAATTTTCCAAGCAAGAGTACTAGAGCGCAGTGCCATTTCTTACTCCAGGGCGTCTTCCCGACCCAGGGATCGAATCCAAGTCTCTGGTGTCTCCTGCACTGGAAGGCAGGTTCTTTACCACGGTGCCACCTGGGAAGACCTATGGTGGATTTAGAGTCCACCTTAATTCAGTGCGGGCTTCCCTGAGAGCTCAGCTGGTAAAGAACCGCCTGCAATGCGGGAGACCTGGGTTGGATCCCTGGGTTGGGAAGATCCCCCAGAGAAGGGAAGGGCTACCCACTCCAGTGTTCTGACCTAGAGAATTCCATGGACTGTATAGTCCGTGGGGTCGCAAAGAGTCGGACACAACTGAGCACTTTCACTTTCCACTTAGTTCAGTTTAAACTCATTTTAGCTTGATTACATCTGCAAGAGCCTATTGCCAAATAAGTCACATTCGCAGGTTCCAGTGGACATTAACTGCAGGGAGGAGACACTATTATTATCATTAGTGTTAAGAATACTTAGCATCGGGGTCTTCCCTGATGATCCAGTGGTTAAGACTCTGCTTCCAATGCAGGGAGCATGCGTTCGATCCCTGATCAGGCAACTAAGATCCAACATGCACTGTGGCATGGCCAAAAAGTAAATAGAATAATAGTAAGAATAGTAAAATAATTTTAAAAAAGAAAAAGAACTACTTAAAAAAAAAACTTAACATCAGATCTACTCTACCCGCTTAGACAATTGTGGGAAGGCTTCCCAGGTGGTTCTAGTGGCAAAGAATCCGCCTGCCAGCGCTGGAGAGCTGAGAGACACAGGTTTGATCCCTGAGTTGGAAAGATCTCTGGAAAAGGAAATGGCAACCCACTCCAGCATTCTTGCCTGGAAAATCCCATGGTCAGAGGATCCTGGTGGGAAATAGCCCATGGGGTTAGAAACAGTCAGACATGACTGAAGGGACTTGGCACACAGACAAACAATTGTAAACGCACAATAGGGTGAATTGTGAGCTATATAGAAACTCCTCCATGCAAATGCCCTTAGGAGGAGGAAGCCCTTTGATTGCAAACTGCAGACTTAGGGGACAATCTGCCCGGAGTTCAGTTCTACAAAGAGCCCCAAGGGAAGAAGAGACAAAAAGAGACACAGGGGGCCTGAGACACAAAATGTTTAGATCAAGTGCAGATTCTATCTTTCAAAGCTTATAAAAGCAGGTCTGGTCTTGTCCAAGCAGATGGAAGAGTTTGTCAATCCCTGGTGTGGAAAAGCATAAATAGCATTTTTTTCTTTAAATCTCAGCTCCAGGCTCTGACATTCATTTTCTATCTTGATGCTGGTAAGTCACTAAATCTCTCTGGACCTCAGTTTCCTCAGCTGTAAAATGAGAAAAAGAATCTGTTCCTCCTGAAGTCACAGGGTCCATCTGAAGTGTATTAAGTACGGTGAGTCTCGAAAGCAGTTTAAATATAATGTATTATTATGAGGATGGCAGAGAGGAAACATTATTTACTCCGAAGCCAGCCAGCAGCACAGTCAGGATGGGTTATCAGCTCCATGACTTAAGAAATCCAATTTCACTGCTTCCTGCCTGCATCACAGTCCTGAAACTGTAGATTCCTTCTCCCGATGAAAATAATCCTCCTAATATCTATATCTAGGTCATACCTGAACGGTCTAGTGGTTTTCCCTACTTTCTTCAATTTAAGTCTGAATTTGGTAATAAGGAGTTCATGATCTGAGCCACAGTCAGCTCCCGGTCTTGTTTTGGCTGACTGTATAGAGCTTTTCCATCTTTGGCTGCAAAGAATGTAATCAGTCTGATTTCGGTGTTGAACATCTGGTGATGTCCATGTGTAGAGTCTTCTCTTGTGTTGTCAGAAAAGGGTGTTTGCTATGACCAGTGCATTTTCTTGGCAAAATTATATTAGCCTTTGCCCTGCTTCATTCCGTGTTCCAAGGCCAAATTTGCCTGTTACTCCAGGTGTTTCTTGAATTCCTACTTTTGCATTCCAGTCCCCTATAATGAAAAGGACATCTTTTTTGGGTGTTAGTTCTAAAAGGTCTTGTAGGTCTTCATAGAACCATTCAACTCCAGCTTCTTCAGCATTACTGGTTGGAGCATAGACTTGGATTACTGTGATATTGAATGGTTTGCCTTGGAAACGAACAGAGATCATTCTGTCGTTTTTGAGATTGCATCCAAGTACTGCATTTCGGACTCTTTTGTTGACCATGATGGCTACTCCATTTCTTCTGAGGGATTCCTGCCCGCAGTAGTAGATACAATGGTCATCTGAGTTAAATTCACCCATTCCAGTCCATTTCAGTTCGCTGATTCCTAGAATGTCGACATTCACTCTTGCTATTTCCTGTTTGACCACTTCCAATTTGCTATGGTTTTTCCAGTAGTCCTGTATGGATACGAGAGTTGGACTGTGAAGAAAGCTGAGCGCTGAAGAATTGATACTTTTGAACTGTGGTGTTGGAGAAGACTCTTGAGAATCCCTTGGACTGCAAGGAGATCCAACTAGTATATTCTAAAGGAGATCAGCCCTGGGTGTTCTTTGGAAGGAATGATGCTGAAGCTGAAACTCCAGTACTTTGGCCATGTCATGCGAAGAGTTGACTCATTGGAAAAGACTCTGATGCTGGGAGGGATTGGGGGCAGGAGGAAAAGGGGATGACAGAGGATGAAATGGCTGGATGGCATCACGGACTCGATGGACGTGAGTCTGAGTGAACTCCAGGAGATGGTGATGGACGGGGAGGCCTGATGTGCTGCGATTCATGGGGTCGCAAAGAGTCGGACACGACTAAGCGACTGAACTGAACTGAACTGAATACCTATATCGTGTTTAAGATTTTATTCACATGTGGCTTTGTATTAAAAAAGAAATACACTGTATGTGGTTATTATAAAAATTTCAGGTAGGAAAGAATACAGATAGTTACTTATCAAAAAAAAAAAAAAAAGATATCTCCCCTAGTTCTCGGCGCCTGTTGCTGTTGTTTAGTCTCAAGTCGAATCTGACTCTTCTGCAACCCCATGGACTATAGCCCTCCAGGCTCCTCGTCCATGAGGTTTCTCCGACCAGAATACTGGCGTGCATTAGTATTTCCATCTCCAGGGGATCTTCCCAATCCAGGGCTCATACCCTTGTCTCCTGCTTCGCAGATGTATTCTTTACCACTGAGCCACCCAGGAACCACACCCAAACTATCTTTTGCCTCTTAATAAGCAGATATTTATTGCCAGCTCTAGAAATTCTTTAAGTAATGTGCAGAAATCCTTCTCTAAGGATCTGCTGAAAGGCTTCCTCTAACTGCCTCATGTTTGGGGAGCTGAAGTGTGGATGTGTAAGTGAAAGTTGCCCAGTCGTGTCCGACTCTCTGTGACCCCATGGACTACACAGTCCATGGAATTCTCCAGGCCAGAATACTGGAGTGGGTAGCCTTTCCCTTCTCCAGGGCATCTTCCCAACCTAGCGATCAACCCAGATCTCCTTCATTGCAGGTGGATTCTTTACCAGCTGAGCCACTAGGAAAGCCCAAGAATACTGGAGTGAGTAGCCTATCCCTTTCCCAGTGGAATTTCCTGACCCAGGAATCGAACTGGGGTCTCCTGCATTGCAGGCAGATTCTTTATCAACTGAGCTATCAGGGAAGTGGATGTGAAATCACACACAATTTTGCATGAACTCTCTGGGTTCTGTTGCCTTTCCTGCAGGTCATGGTCCTCGATGCAGACAAGAGGGTCCATGTGACCAGTAACAGGCTGGACTGGAGACTCATCACTCTCTAGGGAACAGAGCAGGGCGGCGGGTGCATCCTCCCTGGGCTCTGATCACAGCTGTATATTTATGCTGAAACTGTGTAGAAACCAGTGTCGGGCTCCTAATTACTCAGAAGTCATCACTTCCACAAAGGAAGATCAAGGAACAGCCTTGAAACCTTGCACAAATACTTTATCCCAGTCTCCAGAAGGAAAGAGCAGTGCCCTCAAATGGAGCAAACACCAGTGTGAAACGGAGTATTTCCTGCCATATGAATAAACAAGGATGTCACGGCCATCAGCGACTCGGCCCTGTGAGTTTCCGAGCCCAGAGTGTGCCCAGGAGAAAACAATGCCTGCAGCTGTCAAGCTGTGCCACTCTCTCAGGGAGCGAGGAACTAAGTAAGGATGTGAAAAATCAAATCCCAGGACACTGGACCCAGATAACTGAGGTGCGTATGAAAGGAGTGACTTCATTGAGTCCAGACTCTGGCAGCTTCCTCTCCATAGAAATGCGCTAAATTCCTTACTTTGAGAGACCTCGTTTTCCTTAATGAACATTGACATTCAGACTACCTGCCCCTTGCTGCAAGCTTCTGTATAACCTGACTCCTTCCCCCGACCTCCTCACTACCCCTACCCCCTCCCGTCCTCGGGACAGTTCTTCAGGGTCACTTGGGATTCTATTTCCCGAGCTTGAAGTTCTAAAAGCCCTCCCCACTCAAATAAAACATAATTCTCAACTTATAGGTTGTGACTGTTTTTTTTCTAAGTCAACACCAGCCTCCTCCCAAGTGGTCCTGAGTCTCCACTCTGCAAGCTGAGCCACTGATACCAGCCAAGAGTGAGGGTTTCCAAGCATCACTTTTTATTGTGTCTGTCCTTCCTTCCTTCCCTTTCTTCCTCTCTTTCTTCTCCTTCTTTCCTTTTTCAAATCAGTGGAGCATTTCCTTTAAATTTCGTTTTATGTAGGAGCCCCTCCACCTTCTTCCTTCCCAATCCACCTTTCTGGTATTATAGAAAAAGAACAGGCCCAAAATGGCATCGCTTACGCAGAAGCCCATAATATGAAGCCTAGACTTAATACCTAACCTATTCTAGTAATCTTAATGTTTTGAATGTCGACTTCTAAGCCGGCTTTTTCACTCCTCTTTCCCTTTCATCAAGAGGCTCTTCAATTCCTCTTTACTCTCTACCATAAGGGTGGTGTCATCTCCAAATCTGAGGTTATTGATATTTCTCCCAGAAGTCTCCATTCCAGCTTGTGCTTCATCAAGTCCAGCGTGTCACAGGATGTACTCTGCATATAAGTTGAACAAGCAGGGTGACAATATACAGCCTTGACGTATTCCTTTTCTGATCTGGAACCAATACATTGTTTCATGTCTGGTTCTAACTGTTGCTTCTTGACCTGCATACAGATTTTTCAGGAGGCAGGTCAGGTGGTCTGGTATTCCCATCTCTTTAAGAATTTTCCACAGTTTGTTGTGATCCACATAGTCAAAGGCTTTAGCATAGTCAATGAAGCAGAAGTAGATGTTTTTCTGGAATCTTCTTGCTTTTTCTATGATTCAACGGATGTTGGCAATATGATCTCCAGTTCTTCTGCCTTTGCTAAATCCAGCTTGAACATTTGGAAGTTTTCCATTCATGTACTATTGAAAACTAACTTAGAGAATGTTGAGCATTACTTTGCTAGTGTGTGAGATGAGTGCAATTGTGCGGTAGTTTCCAAAAATTGAGATCATGGCATCTGGTACCATCACTTCATGAATCACCTAATAAAGCCCATTAAACTTTCAGATTTCTTAAGAACAGAGACCTTGTTGGCCTAACTCACTGACTGGAGGTTATGCACTGAGAGTCGATCAATGTCTCTATGAAGAAGAGTTGTTTGCCTTGGCGATAGTTCAGTTTATAGAATCTGAAGGACCTGAAGTCTCCCCCAAGGATGCAAGGGATGTGTGAGAACAACCTCACGGCGGCAGCGAGGCAGAGGGGAGGAAACACAGAGAAGGGAGTTTGGAGAGGAGCGGACGCAGGTCAAGGCCATCGAGGCCACCTCTGACTTGACGGTTCTTACACCCTAGAGAAGAAGTGTTCCCACTCTCGCCTCCCCTCCACATGTGCCCTTTGCCACCTTTTGTTCAGATTCTTCCTGGTATGAATTAAACCTACATCGCCTTTGCAGACTAGGTCATAACTGTCAACTAAATAGAGGCACAACATGAGAGTTGCGAGTTAGGCTTTATTGGGGGCAACATGAGGACTGCAGCCCAGGAGTTAGCCCCTCAGATAGCCCTGAGAGCCTGCTCCAAAGAGCAGCAGGGGGAGGTCAGTATATAAGATTTTGGTGAAGGGGAAATTCAGTGCAGTTAAGCATTCATTTTATAAAAGGTCACCATGCAGGGATTTAGTGCTTTTCTAGATAGGAGAAAATGTAAGGATTGGGATCATGAAATCAGTTCCTGAAAATATCTATCTAAAGACCTATTTTGCTAGAGAAGACTCCTGAGAGTCCCTTGGACAGCAAGGAGATCAAACCATTCAATCACAAAGGAAATCAGTCCTGAATATCCATTGGAAGGACTGAAGCTGAAGCTCCAATACTTTGGCCACCTGATGTGAAGAGCTGACTCTTTGTAAAAGACCCTGATGCTGGGAAAGATTGAGGGTAGGAGGAGAAGGTGATGACAGAGGGTGAGATGGTTGGATGGCATCACTGACTCAATGGTCATGAGTTTGAGCAAGCTCCCAGAGCTAGTGAAGGACAGGGTAAGTTGGAGTGCCTGGGGTTGCAAAGAGTCAGACACAACTTAGAGACTGAACAACAGCAACAATCTAAAGACCTGTTCCACCAGTTTCCCAGGAGCACAGAGCGCCTCACTCTCCACCCTGAATCGCACAGGGGGTGTCAAAGGTCAGCAACTGCAGCAGCACAGGCAGAGGACAGATGTCCTCATTGTCATTCAGTTGCTGGCAAATGCTTCTGGCAAGTCTCGATTTGTAGTCGACATAACCAAGAGGTCCCTGGAGGAGAAAATGGCAACCCACTCTAGTATTCTTGCTGGAAAATACCATGGATGAAGGAGCCTTGTGGGCTACACTCCATGGGGTCACAAAGAGTCAGACACAACTGACCAACTAACACACTTAACCAAGGGGTCACAGCTGAAAACCAATTGCTCTTTGTTGCCATCCAGGAGACAATTTTCACACTGCTAACTGGGCCTCTAGACCTTTAATCCCTACATGGCTCCCCTATCCCAGAGCCTGGAAAGAGTGAGAAACAGGGGTGCCATTGGGAACCAAGTCCTCTAGGAAACTACTCTCAGTGTTACTGAATCCAAATGCCAATAGTCAAGAGGCAACTGTGTTGGCTGGAAAAGCAAAGTTGCCTTATTCAGGAGGCCAGCAACCCAAGGATAAGATGAACTCATGTCCAAAAATCAACTCCAAAGATCGTTTGACAGTGAAAGTTTTGAAAAGGAGAATCATTTAGGGAGGAGATCAGAACTTCAGTGTCTTCCATTATGTGCAGACTTTCTTCTGATTGGGTGGTGATGAGGCAGCAAGACGGTGCCTCAAGGATCTTGTGCTCTGCCTGAAGTTACCATCCTCCACCTGACTGGGGGCCTTAGTTCCTATAGACTAACTCAAAGGGGTTGTGGTATGTATTCCTTGAAGAGGAGCCAGGACCCAGGGGTGCACTCCTGTTTCCTGGCGGCTCTTCACTTGTCTTCGCATCCCATCTCTTCTCTCATGGTTGCTATTTAATTGCTAAGTCATTTCCAACTGTGACCCCATGGACTACAACACGCCAGGCTTTCCTGTCCTTCACTGTCTCCAGGAATCTGCTCAAACTCATCTCAGTGATGCGATCCAACCATCTCATCCTCTGTCACCCCCTTCTCCTCCTATCCTCAATCTTTCCCAGCATCAGGGTCTTTTCCAGTGAGTCAGGTTTTCCCACCAGGGGGCCAAAATATTGGCACTTCAGCATCAGTACTTCCAATGAATATGCAAGGGTGATTTCTTTAGGATTAACTGGTTTGATTTCCTTGCTGTCCCAGGGACTGTCAAGAATCTTCTCCAGCATCACAATTTAAAAGCATCAATTCTTCAGCACTCAGCCTTCCTTATGGTCTAACTCTCACATCCATACATGACTACTGGAAAAACCATAGCTTTGACTAGATGGATCTTTGTCGGCAAAGTGATATCTCTGATTTTTAATAAACTGTCTAGGTTTGTGATATAAAAAAGAACGTAATGACTCAGATAATCACGATGATGTGAACACTCACCTATGAGTATAAAGTGGGCCTTGGGAAGCATCACTACGAACAAAGTCAGTGGAGGTGATGAAATTCCAGCTGACCTATTTCAAATCCTAAAAAATGATGTTGTGAAAGTGCTGCACTCAATATACCAGCAAATTTGGAAAGCTCAGCAGTGGCCACAGGACTGGGAAAGGTCAGGTTTCACTCCAATCCCGAAGACGGGCAATGCCAAAGAATGTTCAAACTACCAAACAATTGCACTCATTTCACACGCTAGCAAAGTAATGCTCAAAATTATCCAAGCTAGGCTTCAACTGTACATGAACAGAAAACTTCCAGATGTTAAAGCTGGATTTAAAAAGGCAGAAGAACCAGAGATCAAATTGCCAACATCCTTTGGATCATAGAAACAGCAAGAGAATTCCAGAAAAACATCTACTTCTACTTCATTGACTACACTAAAGCCCTTGACTATGTGGATCACAACAAACTGTGGACAATTCTTAAAGAGATGGAAATACCAGACCACCTGCCTCCTAAGGACCCTGAATGCAAGTCAAGAAGCAAAAGTTAGAACCAGACATGAAACAATGGACTGGTTCCAAATTGGGAAAGGAGTATGTCCTTTCCTGCTTATTTAAGTTACATGCAGAGTACATCATGCAAAATGCCGGGCTAGATGAAACACAAGCTAGAATCAAGATTGCTGAGAGAAATATCAATAACCTCAATATGCAGATGACACCACCCTTATGGCAAAAAAGCAAAGAAGAACTAAAGAGCCTCTTGAGGAAAGTGAAGGAGGAGAGTGAAAAAGCTGGCTTAAAACTCAACATTCAAAAAAATAAGATCATGGCATCTGGTCCCATCACTTCATGGCAAATAGATGGGGAAACAATGCAAACAGTGACAGACTTCATTTTCTTGGGTTCCAAAATCACTGCAGATGGTGACTGCAGCCATGAAATTAAAAGACACTTGCTCCTTAGAAGAAAAGCTATGACAAAACTAGATAGTGTATTAAAAAGCAGAGACATTACTTTGCCAACCAAGATCCATACAGTCAAACCTATGATTTTTCCAGTAGTCATGTATGCATGTGAGAGTTGGACCATAAAGAAAGCTGAGTGGGAACGAATCGATGCTTTTGAGTTGTGGTGTTGGAGAAGACTCTTGAGAGTTCCTTGGAGCAAGAAGATCAAACCAGTCAATCCTAGGGAAGTCAAACCTGAATATTCATTGGAAGGCCTGATGCTGAAACTGAAGTTCCAATACTTTGCCCATCTAATGGGAAAAGACAACTCATTAGAAAAGACCCTGATGCTGGGAAAGATTGGAAGCAGGAGGAGAAGGGAATGACAGAGGATGAGATGGTTGGATGGCATCACTGACTCAATGGACATGAGTTTGAGCAAGCTCTGGGAGATGGTGAAGGACAGGGAAGCCTGGTGTGCTGCAGTCCATGGGGTCACAAAGAGTCGGACATGACTGAGCCACTGAACAACAAAAGATATGTCATAGCTTTCTTTCCAAGGAGCAAGCGTCTTTGAATTTCATGGCTGCAATCACCATCTACAGTGATTTTGGAGCCCAAGAAAATAAAGTTTGTCATTGTTTCCAGTTTTTCCCCTATCTATTTGCCATGAAATGATGGGACCAGATGCCATGATCTTGGTTTTTTAAATGTTGAGTTTTAAGCCAGGTTTTTCACTCTCCTCTTTCACCTTCATCAAGAGGTTCTTTAATTCTTCTTTGCTGTCTGCCATAAGGGTGGTGTCATCTGCATATCTGAGGTTATGGATATTTCTCTAGGCAATCTTGATTCCAGGGGTTTCCCTGGTGGCTCAGATGGTAACGAATTCGCCTGCAGGGCAAGGGACCCAGGTTCAACCCCTGGATTGGGAAGATCCCCTGGAGTAGGAAATGACAACCCACTCCAGCATTCTTGACTGGAAAATTCCAGGGACACAGGGCCTGGCAGGCCACAGTCCATGGGGTTGCAAAGAGTCAGACACGACTGAGCACACACACAATCTTGATTCCAGCTTGTGATTCATCCAGTCCAGCATTTCACATGATATACTCTGCATATAAGTTAAATAAGCAGGGTGACAATTTTCATCCTTGATGTACTCCTTTCCCAATTTTGAACCAGTTTGTTGTTCCATGTCCAGTTCTAAGTGTTGCTTCTTGACCCGCATACAGGTGAGCAACTGTTTGAATCTGCCCTTTGGATCTCAGGGAAGGCATGGGAGGCTGAATGAAGTTTGTATCCTACAAACAAGAAACAGAGAACACAAGAAGGGCTTGTACCCAGGAGCACCCAGGGAGTCCTGCTCTGTTTCATCAAGGACTCTAAGGAAGAGAGGGAGAAGGTAAGGAGCACGGTTGTGAGGGGCTCTCCTGAGACCCAAGGTTGGCGAGCACTTTCTCAGGAGACCCCTCCCAACCAGGAGCAAACAGTGCAGGAGGCACCATCCATAAACCTCTTGGGGGAACCCAATGTCCTTCTGGCCTATGGCCAGGGCTCTGAAAATGTCTCCGTGGGTGTTGAATTCCTGGAACTTTGAACAGAAGCAAAGATCTTTCCTTGTTCAAGAATGTTGCCCAGGGCCACAAGCTGAGACTTATCATTCAAAATAAAAGCTTCAAAGGCATCTTTCAAAATTCACCCTACTTGCTCCCGCATGTTCTTATCTTAAAATGGAAGAAAAACAAAAGACAGCACATTTTTTTTTAATGGGCAAAAGTCTTGAATAAACAGCTCTCCAAAGAAATATACTAATGGCCAAGAAACAAATGAAAAGATGGTAAACATCACCAATATGTAGGGAAATGCAAATCAAAACCACAGTGAGCTACCAGCTCACACCCATTAGGATGGCTACTACCAAAGAAAAACAGAGAAGAGAAAACATTGGGGTGGATGTGGTGGAATTGAAAAGCCTGTGCACTCTTGGTGGGAAGGTAAAATGGTGCAGCCACTAAGGAAAAGAGCATGGTGCTTCCTCAAAAAATTAACCTAGAATTACAATCTGACCCAGCAATCCCACTCCTTGGTATACGCCCAAAAGATCTAAAAGCAGGGTCTCCACGTGATATTTGTACACCTGTGTTCACAACAGCACTATTCACAAAAGTCAAAAGGTAGAAGCAAAGAGCTGACTCATTGGAAAAGACCCTGATGCTGGGCAAGATTGAGTGAAGGAGGAGAAGGGGACAGCAGAGGATGAGATGACTGGATGGCATCATCGACTCGAGGGACACGAGTTTGAGCAAACTCCAGAGATAGTGAAAGACAGGGAAGCCTGGCGTGCTGCTGTCCATGAGGTCGCAATGAGTCGGACACGACTGAGCAATGGAACAAGAACAAGAAGAAGCAGCCCAGTTCCACTGCCAGTGAACGGATAAGCAACATTTGGTTCAGTATAGCACCAGAACGGAATATTAGTCAGCCTGTGGAAGGAAGAAAACCCTGTGACAAGCTGCAGTATGGATGAACTGTGAATGCATTATGCTGGCTGATGCTGGGAAGTGACATAAGGCAGCCACAATGCACAAATACCCTGTGATTTCATTTCTATGATGTCCCCAGAGCAGCCATGTTCACAGGGACAGAAAGCAGAATGGCAGTGGTCAGGGCTGTGGGAGGAGGGAATGGGATGTTGTTCTTTAATGGGAGCAGAGCTTCAGTTTGGGAAGATGAAAGAGTTCTAGAGATCGATGTGAATATATTTAACACTACCGAATTATATACTTAAAAATAGTTCAGATGGTACATTTAATGTTATGTGTTTCACTGCAATTAAAGTTTTTAAACCTTTTTCAAAAAATTCAAAGTCTAAACATTATATAAAGGCACAATAATTTACCAAAAAAAAAAAAAAGGGAATAAAGTTGTCAAGAGCTGGTCCTATTTAATAAAGAAGGCTAAATAGAAAAATGGAAGGTTAAATTGTACCTAGGGATACAGAATCAAAGGGAATTAATATGAACCAAAGGGAGGGGAGGAAGGAAGAAAAACAGGCCACGGCGAGCTTTTTGTAACTTTTTGAGAGGTTAAAATATGGTATGCCAGATGGTCATTCTTGCAAGCAATGTAAGTCGACGCCCCCAAAGTAGATATTACCAGCTACTCTGTGCTTTCACAGTCCCCACACCTTTTTCTTATCACATTCATCAGAGCAAATAAAATAATTCACATCTCCTCACCACATTGTCATCCCCACGAGAGCAGGAGTTGTCTCTGTTTCCCTCAACATGGTACCCACTTGACCACCTGACGCTTAGAAGACAACTCAATAAATACTTTGTTGACTGGGTGATTGATTAATTGGTTGATTGAATGTGTGCATGCGTGAATGAATACATAAATTGCGCTGATAGACCCTTCTTAGGAGTGTAAATTGATGTTGCGTTCTGGAAGCACAATTTAGCGAAATCTCTCAGCATTTCTAATCCACATACCCTTTGACTCAGAAACTGTCTTTCCAGAAATTTATCCTGTAGAGAAACTCCCACAAATGTGCAATAGTATAAACATGGATGCGTGATTTGCAACTGAAAGATCCGGAAAACCATATAAATGCTAAAATAAATTATAGTGTATTCAAGTGATAGAGCATCGTGTAGTCATCTACTTTAAAATTTAAAAGGCAAATTGCTGAAGAGTATACTTAGGAGGGGGCTTCCCTGGCGGCTCAGAGGGTGAACAATCTGTCTGCAGTGCAGGAGACCCAGGTTCAGCTCCTGGGGCGGGAAGATCCCCTGGAGAAGGGAATGGCAACCCACTCCAGTATTCTTGCCTAGAGAATTCCATGCATAGAGAAGCCTGGCGGGCTACAGTCCAGGGGGTCAGAAAGAGTCAGACAAGACTGAGCAACTTTCCCTTGCACTTCATACTTAGGAGAATTCTGACTGTGATTTTTTTTTTTTTTTGTAATGTTTACACTTAAAGACAAGTTCTATGAGAAAAGCTATCTCAGGGACAGGACTGTGTTTAAGAGGGAAAAGTAACTTCTACCTTTCAGGTGACGTCTACCTGTGCTTAGATTTTTTTTTTTTTTTTACCATAACAAGGTATTAATTTTATAATAAAAGAGTTAGTATAAAACAACTCTCTAGCCTGAAACATTAAACTGTAGAAAATATATCCACTGAAAGTTGGGATGCTGAACAAATGTATATGACACGCTTGCTCAAATAGTTCTCTGTAAGCAAGACGCTACTTCAGCATCGTCTGAATGCCAAAACGGCCATACAGTGAAAACACCCTTTTGATACTGACCATCGGCACTTCAAGGTCATGTCAATGAAATGTCACATGAAGGGTTTAAATTCCTCATTTTATTGTAGATAATGTCTTATTTGGGAGGAAAGGGTTTGGAATGGGGGTGTTGTTTAGTCGCTGAGTTATATCTGACTCTTTTAACACCACCACAGACAGTAGCCCACAAGGCTTCTCTGCCCATGGGATTTTCCAGACAAGAATATTGGAATGGGTTTCCAGCTTCTCCTCCAGGGGATCTTCCCAACCCAGGGATCAAACCCGAGTCTCCTGCAGCAGCAGGTGAATTCGTTATCACCGAGCCACCAGGGTAGATAAAACTTGAGAAATTTCACAGTGCCTGAATGTGTCAGGATAGTCTTCAAGTAGGCTGCAAGAACAAAGAAATCCTCAATCAAGGCTGATTTCTCTCAATGCAGGTTGGTCAGGCCACTTTCTTCTATGGCTTCCAAGGTCACTGTGGCAGGGGAAGAGATCTTGTGTTAAGTAAGGCGCTGAGGTGACCCTTCTGCGGCGGAGGAAAGACTGACAAAGACACCAAGGGGCAAATGAACCAGGGTCCTTGGGAGTGGTCTCCTTGAGGGTCCGAACGAGTTCTAGGGCTTGGTTCCATTCCACCCTGAAACTCCGTACCCTCCAGACTTTGGGTTCACAGAGGATACTTATGCCTTTAAGACAAACTTCCCGTCTTATTTAGGGGCTTCCCTTGTGGCTTAGATGGTAAAGAGTTTGCCTGTGATGCAGGAGACCTGGGTTCAATCTCTGGGTCAGGAAGATCCCCTGGAGAAGGAAATGGCAACCCACACCAGTATTCTTGCCTGGAAAATCCCATGGATGGAGGGGCCTGGTGAGATACAGCCCCTGGGGTTGCAACAACTCGGACAAGACTGAGCGAGTTCACTTTCACTTCTTTCACTTTCTCTTCTTATTTAAACAGCTCACATGACTTTCTGGGCTTTGCAACCAAAATTCCTAAGTAATATAAGCTGTAATTGATCAATTAGGAATCAGAATTTTCCAGCAATATTGTCAAGAGCCTTTAAAGAGTTTATCTACATGGTAAACAGATTCATTTGGCAGCTTAGCAGCAATTATTTATCTTCCTTGAAATTATTTACTATTCTGACCAAGCTTTCTCAGAATTGGCAAGTAAATTATTAAATGAAGTCAATTTTCTTTATGGTGCACACGGCAAAATAGCCCTCTAGTACAGGGTAAGTTGCTATTTTTAAGGTAATTGTCTTTGACGTTTTTGGCACTCTGATTCTCTGATTCACAGCAGAATCTGCCAGCCTTTCTCAGTCCTAAGTAGCCTGTGTCTCCGGTTTCCTGAATTTCAAACCTGGCTTGTTGGTTTGTTTGTTGTTCTTTTTTTTTTTTTTAACAACAGTGGGAACGTGTATATACCTGACCGCTTGCCCAAAATTGAATGAGGAGGAGGAAATTGGCTGAAGAGAAATTCAGTGACTTCCGCCTTGGCTTTTCCCCGGGGATGTCTGTTTCTGGAAGGTGTCTGTGCGGGCATGTGCGGTTTACCGTGCAAGCATCCACCTTGCCCCTGCCATCTGCCAGGCCCCGTGCCAGCTGCTGGGTACTCACAGAGAGATGGGACAGGGTCCCAGCCCCCCAGGAGGGCCATCAGGGCCACCAGGAAGATGGACAGGTAGCCAGGAACCACGACACCACGTGATGTGTCTAAAAGGAGCACAGCCTTCAGGCCCAGAGAAAGGGAAGGCGACGTGGCAGGTTGATCCGGGCAAACCGCAGAGAAGAGCGGCTGTGGGGAGCAGGGACCTGATGGTGGAACAGTAGGCCTGCCGAGCAGCCAAGCAGATGGGCGAGGGGAGAGCACTCCAGGAGAGGAGGAGGGACAGAGGCACGGTGTTAGGAAGGCGCCTGAAGGACTCAGACACTGACAGCAGGGTGGGGGGGGGGGCCCTGAATGACCCCATACCCTGCAAGGACAGGAGGGAAGTGCCTTCCTTCCTTCGTTTCATCCTTTCGTTTCTGTGTGTGTGTGCTATCACTCAGCCATATCTGACTTGTTGTGACCCCATGGATTGTAGCCCACCAGGCTCCTCTGGCCGTGGGAATCTCCAGGCAAGAATACTGGAGTGGGTTGCCGTGCCCTTCTCCAAGGGGATCTTCCCCACCCAGGGATCAAACCCCAGTCTCCTGCATTGGCAGGCGTATTCTTTACCATTAGCGTCACCTGAGAAGCTATTTGTTTGTTTAATAATAGCTTATTGAAATACAACCTACATACCATACAATTCAACTATTTAAGGGCACAATTCAATGGTTTCCAGTACACTCACAGTATTGCACAACCATCTCCACTACGTAATTTTTAAATATTCTGTCACCCCAAAGAAGACATTAGCAGTTGCTCCCTCTCCTCCCCAGCCCTCGGAAACCACTTGTCTACTGCTTGTTTATTTGCCTATTTTGGACATTTCATATAAATAAAATTATTCAATATGGGAACTTCCCTGGCAGCCTTGTGGTTGAGACTCCATGCTTTCGTTGCAGGGGCTGTGGGTTCAGTCGCTGGCTGGGAACCAAGATCTCACATGCCACCATGTGTGGTAAAAATAAATATTGTGCATATGTGGTTTTGGGTGACTAACTTGTTCACTTGGTGTAATTTTTTCCAAGTTCACCCATGTTGTAGCCTGAAGCTATTCTTTGTTCTTTTCATTCAAATAGTATTCCTTGTATATGAATAAGCAGATAGTGATTGCAGCCATGAAATTAAAAGACACTTCCTCCTTGGAAGAAAAGTTATGACCAACCTAGATAGCATATTGAAAAGCAGAGACATTATTTTGCCAACAAAGGTCTGTCAAGGCTATGGTTTTTCCTGTGGTCATGTATGGATGTGAGAGTTGGACTGTGAAGAAAGCTGAGCGCTTAAGAATTAATGCTTTTGAACTGTGGTGTTGGAGAAGACTCTTGAGAGTCCCTTGGACTGCCTGGAGATCCAATCAGTCCATTCTGAAGAAGATCAGCCCTGGGATTTCTTTGGAGGGAATGATGCTGAAGCTGAAACTCCAGTATTTTGGCCACCTCATGCAAAGAGTTGACTCATTGGAAAAGACTCTGATGCTGGGAGGGATTGGGGGCAGGAGGAGAAGGGGCTGACAGAGGATGAGATGGCTGGATGGCACCACTGACTTGATGGACATGAGTCTGAGTGAACTCCTGGAGTTGGTGATAGACAGGGAGGCCTGGTGTGCTGCGATTCATGGGGTTGCAGAGTCGGACACGACTGAGCGACTGAACTGAACTGAACTGAACTGAAACAACATTTTATTTATCCATTCATCCACTGCTGGCCATTCAGGTGCTTTTCGCTTTGGGGCTGTTATAGCAATCTCTATGGACATTCGTGCTGAGTCTCTGTGCAGACCTGTGTTTTATTTCTCTTGGCTATACACCTGCAAGTGGAACTTGGAGTCATACAGTTCAGTTCAGTTCAGTCGCTCAGTCATGTCCAGCTCTTTGTGACCCCGTGGACCGCAGCACACCAGGCTTCCCTGTCTACTACCAACTCCCGCAGCTTGCTCAAACTCATGTACATCAAATTGGTGATGCCATCCAACCATCTCATTCTTTGTCATCCCCTTCTCCTCCAAATTAGATGCACTAGCTTACATTCTCACCAGCCATGGAATGTATGCTTCTAATTTCTCTGTATATTTGCCTACACTTACTATTTTCTATCTTTGATCAGAGCTATCCCACTGAGTAGGAAGTGATAACTCACTGTGGCTGTTTTATCTCCCTGATGATTTATAATAGTGAGCATCCCTTCATGGGCTCTTTATTTCTGTTTTAAAGTTCCCCCTTACCGCTCAACAAATGCCCAACTTCTTGACTTAAGAAGTAACAAGGGGACTTCCCTCGGTGGTCCAGCGGCTAAGACTCTACATTCTCAATTCAGAGGACCCAGGTTCTATCCCTGGTCAGGGACCTAGATCCCACATGCCAAAACTAAGACCCAGTCCAGCCAGACAAATAAATATTATTTTAAAAAAGAAGTGACATAAAGGATGTGAGCACCACCAGTTCAGATTCAGCAGGTAATGTGTTAGGGGACCCAGAAAGGACACGGGTGTTGGTTGGTCACAGCTACTGAGTTGGGCAAAGACCCCCTGCACTGTCAGGGGGAGAAGCTCTGAGATCTGTGTTTAAGCCCTGATATTGAAGAGGAATCTGAGATTTACCATGATCAATATACCTAAATATGTATAGCACACTGGAAGGTTCATTAATATAAGAAAAAAGCATAGATTTAGAAATCAGACAAGTCCAAGTTTTATTCCCTATCCTACCACTTGTTAACTGTGTGGCTTTGGGCAGATTACGTAATCTCCAGAAAGCCCAGCTTCCTCATCTGTACTATGGGAAACCAAATACCTAATTCATCAGCTTATTGTGAAGATTGAATTAAACAGTATATGAAAAGAGCCTGTCACTGGGTGCTCACTTCTAAGCTTTGATTCCGTTCTCTTCCTCCTGATACTTGACTGGGGATGGCTTTGAGGTAGCACGTTGTCATGGATTTCTTAACTGCTAATGTTTCGTAACAACGACAATATGCCCCCTGGGTCTAGGAGAGAACTTTCCAACTGCATTTGCTTTGCTTTTGGCAAGAACTAAGGGCTGAGGGCCTGATGCAATCAGCAAACATTCCTGCGCCTCCTCCTAACCTGGTTCTCAGCGCCTGGGCAAGTTCAAAGAGGAATCTGACTGTACTTTCCCCTCACCAGAGGGACCTCAAAATCTCACTGTTGATGCACTGGGAATCTGTGACGGTTCACACGGTACAGAGACTATGTGCTTTGTGGTTGTGGAGAAGTTGGTCCCCAGCCAAGGGCAGGAAGAAGAGGGGGAATCAGATGGTTAAAGGGCATCACTGTCCCCCGAAGAGAAAATGACACGTGAGCTGGGTCTCACCATGTGAAGCGTCTGGGCTTGTATGCGCGCTCAATCACTCAGCTGTGTCCAGCTCCTTCTGGTCCCATGGACTGTAGCCCACCAGACTCCTCTGTCCATGGGATTTCCCAGGCAAGGATATTGGAGTCGGTTGCCATTTCCCTCTCCCAGCCCAGGGATCAATCCCAAGTCTCCTGCACTGACAGGTGGATTTTTTACCACTGAGCCACTTGGGAAGCCCAGATATATATTATATGTGATATAAATTGAATGTGTATGTTCCCCTCCCAAGTTCAAATGTTGAAGCCCTAAGCACCCAGTGGGATGGTATTTGGAGATGAGACCTTTGGGAGACAATTAGAGTCAAATAAGGTCATGAGGGTAAAGCCCCACTCATGGGGTTATGGACTCCAAGTTCACAATCTCTTCCCAGTTACGTACAAGGACAAGGCTGAGTGAGAACCCAGTGAAGTAGGGGCTCCCCGTAAGTCAAGAGCAGGGGCTTCAAATGAAGCTTACCTTGCTGGACCTTGACCTTGGACTTCCAGCCTCTAGAGCTGTAAGGAATACATTTCTGTTATTTAAAAGCACCCAGTCTATGGTATTCTTCGAAGAGGCTAAGACAGTATACACACAAAACATTTGTTTGGGGACTTCCCTGGTGTTTCCAACAGTAAAGAGTCTATCCGCAATGCAGGAGACTTGGGTTTGACCCCTGATTCAGAAAGATCCCCTGGTTGAGGGGAATGGCAACCCATCCCAGCATTCTTGCCTGGTGTATCCCATGGACGGAGGAGCCTGGCGGGCTACAGTCCACAGGGTTGCCAAGAGTGGGACACAACTGAGCAACTAGCATTTTCACTTTATTTTTTCACATTATTCTTAAAGTAGGGTCATTACAGTTGGGACAAAACCATTTCTCTTTATAAATAGTTTATCAATTAATAACAATTCGCAACAATTAATTTTTTTAAGTTGCTTTTGAAGAAACCCATCCACCGTATGCTAGAGACATCTCCTGTGACCACAATACACAGTGAGTTAATTACACTTTATCACCATAGCTCCTTGTTTCTGGAGCCTTCCAGGGTCTCTAACTTAGAGAGAACACACATGCCTTCTAATGTTTTTGAGCTTTGACTCTGCACAAAGCACTGCGCTCATTCTTATTTACATGGAAGAGTACTTCAATGTTCAGTATTTTTGGTTTTGTTACACACAGAGTTTACATGTTGTTTTTTTCAGGGCACAGTTGCTCTTGGGAGATGTGTCTGTTCTGAGCTGTGTGATGTGTGAGTGTATGTGTGTTAAGTTGCTTCAGTCATGTGTTACTCTTTGGGATCCCATGGACTGTAGCTTGCCAGGCTCCTCTGTCCATGGGATTCTCCAGGCAAGAATATGGAGCGGGTAGCCATTCCCTTCTCCAGGGGATCCTCCTGACCCAGGGATTGAACCCGGGTCTCCTGCTTTCCAGCCAGGTTCTTCACCACTAGAGCGGCCTGGGAAGCCCTATCTCTACAACATTGAACCTCAACAGAAACACCTTTGGCCTAATTGTTTGCATGAGAAGATATATTCATAAATGCCCTCAATAGCTACATTAATAGAAAACTGGAAAAATTAGATAATCAAACACCATGGTGACTTGAGAATTTTAGAGTGCTGGGGGACTAGTCAGACCTGCATTTGCACATCCAAGATGTGTCAAGAGTCTCACTAATGCCCGCTGACCCCAATCATGTTGGGGCCTCCACCAACGGTGCCTAACTTCAGAGTCTGTCCTATTCCACTCTGTTCTGCCTTCTCAACCAGAGAATGTTACAGCCCAAAGGACATCATAGGCTCAAAAGTGTCAGTGAGGAAGGGGAGCTCTGGGGTCACTCACCCAATCCTTTCTTAGAGGAGGATGGAAGTGTTAGTTGCTCAGCCGTGTCTGACTCTTTGTGACTCCATGGACTGTGGCCCGCCAGGCTCCTCTGTCCATGGGATTCTCCAGGCAAGAACACTGGAGTGGGTTGCCACTTCCTCCTCCAGGGATCTTCCTCACCCAAGGATTGAACCTAGGTCTCTTGCAATATAGGCAGATTCTTTACTTTCTATAGATGAGGATATCGGAATACAAAGGTGTGATCTGCCAAAGTCATTGAGCGACTTAGAGGCTGAATTCTGGGTGGGGGGTATCCCTTGGTCTCTTGAATTCCAAGCTACAGCCCTTCCTCCATCCCCAGAGGCGCACAGGCTGGGGCTTCCACTGCACCAAGCTCCATTTAGCCAATGACTGTCTGAGTCACTTAATTAAACGGGAGGACACAGCCACCACCCTCGCCCTTCAATTATTTCAATGCATCCTGTTCCCGTGGTGTTTTAACACCTCGTCCCTCCCCCTGCTCCACCCAACACCCACACCCACCTCCCCAGCAAGGAATTCATGTATACATGGGAGCTATTTTCCATTGAGAAGGCAAGTTTCAGAATAGGAGGTGCAGTTATTTAAAAATTAAAATAATAATAAAAAAAGAAACTTTCCCTGCATCAGAAGAGCCAGAGCTGACCCAGACTCATCAGACTCATGCTCCATGGAGACAACCATGGTGGAGCTCTCGGTGGAGATTTAGAAAGAGAAACAGTCCATTGTGGGAAGGGAGAACATTCCCCTTGGACTTTCCTGCTCCACTGAACAAATAGTCAACCAGTACCCACTGTGTGCACGTGCCCGGCTGTGATGGACAATAAAAGATGAAGATGTGTTTCCTTAACCTTCAAAAGTGGGTGTGGTTTTGAAGAGCAAGAAAGCATGCATCTAAATTAAGTTTGTGTATCAATGGAAGGCAGGAAAGATTCTCCTGCAGACCGGTGGCAGAGCTTGTGTGTCATCTGCAGAATGGAGTTCCATGTCTGCCGAGCAGGACGATGCCCTGAATCCTTGGAAACACAGAATCAGCTGTGAGAGCTGGCCTGAGAGCAGTGCCTCCCACTGAATGTTTAGTCACAGCTTGGGTAGAACCTTGAATTCTCCTTTGGTGTCCAATTCAGGGATTCTGGGGTGTCCTGAAGCCCTTTTCTATCAGTTCAATCCAGCTCAGTCACTCAGTCAAGCCTAACTCTTTGCAACCCTATGGACTGCAGCATGCCAGGCTTTCCTGTCCATCACCAGCTCCCGGAGTTCACTCATGTCCATCCAGTCGGTGATGTCATCCAACCATCTCATCCTATGTCATCCCCTTCTCCTCCTGCCTTCAATCTTTCCCAGCATCAGCATCTTTTCCAATGAGTCAGCCCTTTTGCATCGGGTGCCCTAAATTTTATGTAAAGTGTCTTCAAGAAGGGTTTGGGGCTCCATTTAAATTTAATTTAACACTTGAATTTATTTTGATTTAACACCTGCATTTTAGGTTAAGACGATCCAAGTCTAAAGAGGGCAACTTCCTACACTGTTGGTGGGAATGTAGATTGGTGCAGCCACTATGGGAAACAGTATAGAGCTTCCTTAAAAAACTAAAGATAGATTTACCATATGATCTGGCAATCCCAGTCCTGGGCATGTATCTGGACAAACTGTAGTTCAAAAAGATACATGCACCCCTATGTTCACAGCAGCACTGTCCACAATAGCCAAGACGTGCAAGCAAGCTAAATGTCCATCAGCAGATGACGGGATAAAGAAGACATGGCACATACATGCAGTGGAATATTACTCAGGCACAAAAAAGAGTGAAATAATGCCATTTACAGCGACATGGATGGGCATAGGGATTATCACACTGATGATGTAAGTCAGAAAGAGACGAATATCAGATATCATTTACATGTGGAATCTAAAGTGTGGCACTAATGAACCCATCTAGGAAATAGACTCACAAACATCGAGACTTGTGGTTGCCAAGGGGGAGAGGGGAGGGGAGGGGTAGATTGGGAGTTTTGGATTAGCAGATGCAAATTATTTTTTTATAAACTGGATAAACACCAAGGTCCTACTGCAGAGCTCAGGGAACTATATTCCATATCCCATGATAAACCATAATGGAAAAGGACAAGAAACACTCCAAGAACCGACAGGAGGAGAGGGGCACCTCCAGCTAGGCTGGGGTAGGACGCTTGGAGTAAGTGAGGGCCTGATTCTGAGAGGAGGAGCAGTGCAAGAGGCTCTTTCACTCCTGTTCCTGAGAGGCAAGGCCTGCCAGCTCACTGGCCCCTGGGCTGTCTCCCTCTAAGATGCCCAGTGTCGCTCTGGAGTGGGCCCCCTCTGCCCATCACAGAACCCATCCTTGTACCTCCTGGGTTGACTTGCATGCACATAACACTCAGTCCAAGCCCTCCCAAAGTCAACCTGGTGACTCACTGTCTGCACGCCGCCTCCTCTTCTAATCCCACTGCTGGAGCCTTCCGTCCTCAGTCAACATTCCCCATGGGGTAGCCCCTGGGCCACCACTGGGTAGCTCTCATCCAACCTGGCCCAGGACCCAGGGTCCCCAGTCTATAAAAACACTCATCTGGCTTGAGCACTGCAGAATCAGCAGCAACCCAGAGTGCCCAGCGAGAGCTGGACAAGAGAAGCCACAGTAGCCGCCAGCCAGGTGTGGAGGCCAGGGAGTCCTGGAGGAAGAGCCGCGGCTGTCCTCGGGGCAGGGCAGAGGTGATGGGTCTGGGTCAAGGGGGTGCAGCAGCGTTACGACGGACTGGACCCGCCCGAGCAGGACAGCTGCCAACCAGCCCGCCTGCCTTTGTCCTGAGCGGGAGGGAAGGGCAGTCTGAACATCCCGGTGTGGCGTGGGGGTGCAGGGTGACTCCTATAGACACGTCTACATCCGCCTCTGCAGCCAGTAACCCCAGCACAAGATGAAGACAGAGATTTTGGAGCTTTTCAAGACCAGTATTTTTCAAATGTTGTTCTTGTCCATGACCCACAGTAAAATAGACATTTTCCATAGTAGTCCATCATGTCCACACGTTCACACACACACATCTATGTACATGCAAACACACAAACATAAATGAAGCAAGAGTTTCATAATATGTTACTCTTCCTTAGCACAAGTGTTAGTCACCTCAGTCATGTCCAACTTTTTGTGACCCCATGGACTGTAGCCCACCACGCTCCTCTTTCCATGGAATTCTCCAGGCAAGAACACTGGAATGGATGGCCATGCCATGCCCTCCTCCAGGGGATCTTCCTGACCCAGGGATTGAGCTCGGGTCTCCTGCGTGGCTCCTGCATTGCTGGCAGATTATTTACCACTGAGCCACTGGGAAGCTCACTCTTCCTTAGTACAAGGCACTAAGTAATTCTCTATTGTATCTCATTTTTTAAATGTACATCATAACCCTCCAAATGGATTGCATGAATCCCAGAGGGTCCTGACCCTTGATATGAAAGATGCAGGTCTAGGTATCAGGTACCTTCTGAGGGAGGAGGGCAAATGATTGGCGGCCAGGAGGGAAACTTTGAGGGGTAGCGGGGGGACAGACCATGCTCAGCTCTCACTGTCTGTAGGCTCTTGATGGTTCAGAAAGGGTGCAGCTCTAAACCGAGGCTTCTAGCTATTCTTTCAGGGTTCTCACCTGTAGTAAAAGTGAAAGAGGAGAGTCAGTCACCACTGTTACCAAATGAGAGGAGGACACGTGCTCTTCCACAGGACTCTCCACTATGAACCAATGGCCTATGAATGAAAACCAGCCAAGAGATTTTATTACAGACCCCTTCTGAGTGTGTTGCGAAGTATTTGATCACAAATTCCTGAATATTCAGCAAATATTCAGATGAGTGGTTACCTGGAGGGGTGGGGCTGGAGAATGATGGCAAAGAGGCACCATGAAACTTTCTGGAGCGCTGGAAATATTCTACGTTTTGGTTGAGGTGGTGGTTATATGGATAATACATGTCAAAACTCACCAAATTGTACATAGAAAACGGATGCATTTTGTTGTATGCAAATTACACCTTAATAAAGTTGGGTTTTGATTGCTAAAACTAATCACTATGCTCAGTTGAAGGCAGCATGAAAAACATACTGACAAAAAAAAACCTGCCCCTAAATGAGAACCTTGATAACACACGCAGACACAGGCTTGGTAGGAAAACAGCAGCTAGTTTATCCAGAACCCAACTAAACAAATCTCGGCGACCCCATGGACTGCAGCCTACCAGGCTCCTCCGTCCATGGGATTTTCCTAGTTTATAAATACTCCGTTTTAGAAGCTGTTGGTGACTATTAGTAAGAGCACCAGGTCATAAGTAACATAAGTAACGTACAAATCCTTGTTAGGCATCTCAGCGCACAAGACAGAAAAAGTAACATGCCCCCAGGCATCCTTGTGAGGCCCAGCAGGGGGACCTCAGCATCCAGCACTCACAAAGCACACTTCAGAACTAGCGTGGTACCCACGCCTCCACCGACATCAGGACCCTGAAGAGGACTCACATGAGGTCAGCCTCCAGGACAGTGACAAGCGCCATCTCTTCCCCTGTCTCCCACCCAGCAGAGCAAGCACATGCTTTCCTGTGAGGTCTCTTCCTGCGTCTCCAGAAACCCATCACCCAGCTTGTGACCTGCACTTGGATAACCTGGTGGATGCCCACTTTCTGTCTCACCTGAAGGCCATCCGCCTCGCCCCACAGAGGAAGGCAGGGGACCAGGTCTCCAGTAGGAGCCATCTCCCAGGTAGTTCTGCCCTCCCCTTTCTCCACCAGGAAGTCACAGCCCAGACCCTCAGACAGTCACAGAGCTGGCCCCTGCCCCGGTTCTCTCTAAAGAGAAAGGCACGCGATAACCTTTGGATCACAACGAAGGCTGGACTGGGTGTCCCAAGCCTGCCCAGTCAGACAGAGACAGGGAATTAGGGGGAAGATGGACAATCAGGCCCTAAATAATTACCAGCGATGCATCAAGTTGCATTTACAGTCTGGCCCCACCCCTTGCCCCCAGACCCTTCCGCTTCTTCCCCCAAAACTGACCTGGTGACCCAGAAACCAAAGCAGCCCTAAGTCACAGCACAGATCAGCTGGGCTGAGCCCAGAACCCCTAGGTGATGACTGGCCCTATCCAGCCCCACCCGGGGACCATCTTCCCCACTCTCTCTGGATTTCCTGCTGGTTCCAAGGGATTCCTGAACAAAGACAGTCAGGTATGGAGAGAACACAGTGATCTGGAGAGCCTGTGTGCCTAGACACCACCTTAGGGGACTGGGGGGAGCTGACTTGGCACAAAAGCAGCCCCTCTTTCTCTGTGTGATTCGGAGGGGCAAGACGTGTGGAGAGGAGAAGCCAGCGGTGCAAGAGAGAGCCACCACCTCCACGAGTCTCCTGTGAAGGTGGAAGAGGTGGCCCTTCCCTGACGGACCCCGTTGCCCAGGAGGAAGGACAGGGAGATGGGAGATTGCCTGCAGTCGCCTGAGGCTGAGGGACCTCTGTTGGTGGAGCGGGCTCATCTGCCAGCAGAGCACCAACCATTCTGGAACCGGTATTATCAAAACATGAAAGTTAGAAATACGAGCACATGTTTAACTGCCCAGCAGGTCCTTGTCTGGGAAACCACTGCTCTTTTCCAGGGGACTTGCCTAGGGCTTTGAATCAAAGAAGTGTTTTTCCCTACTCCCAAGGATGGTATGAGACTCCAGACTCAATGCAAAGTCTCCCTCATGACTTTTTCCAGGGCTATCAGGAAAAACTCAGTTGCAATCTCTATGGACATGATAAGCCAAGAGTTGATGGTGTTCCTTTTTGGCACCACTTTGAGAATTCTCACTTGAAAAACTAAGCCCAGACAGAGAAGAGCAGGGAAATGACGAAGAGCCAGAGCCAGCGCCCTGATAACAATGTTGAAGCCCCGGATCCAGCTTTTCCTGAAACTAACCCCACACCTTTGACCTGCCTCTCAGTTAAGTGAGCCGATTTACTTCCTCTCTCTGTCTCTCTCTCTCTTTTTTTGCATTGTGCTGATGTGAGCTAAATTTCTTTCACTTATAACCAAAGAGTTCTGATGTACACTCATTTCTTCAAAAATTCCATCTCTAAATAATATATCCTCACTGGAAGGACTGATGCTGAAGTTGAAGCTCCAATACTTCGCACTTCCAATACTTGGCACCTGATGTGAAGAGCTGACTCTTTGTAAAAGACCCTGATGCTGGGAAAGATTGAGGGCAGGAGAAGAAGGGGATGACAGAGGAAGAGATGGTTGGATAGCATCACTGACTCAACGGATATGAGTTTGAGTAAACTCTGGGAGATAATGAAGGACAGGGAAGCTTGGTGTGCTGCAGTCCATGATGTCTCAAAGAGTTAGACATGACTTAGCAACCGTAACAACAGCAAAGATACAGTTAATCAAAAAAGGGTGAGAAATTATTTATTACATAAGATTTTAAAAGACAAAGCCATAAAGGGGAAAATTAATGATTTTAAAGCAACTGAAAGACAAAGATTTCAATTCTGAGATAATCAGCACATAACTGATTAGAAGATGATACTTTAGCATATGTAATTTAAAATAAACTCTGATATTTCTTTTTTTCCCTTGGTTGTGCCATGTGGCATGTGGGATCTTAGTTCGCTGATCAGGGATGGAACTCATACCCCTGCTGTGGAAGCGCTGAGTCTTAACCACTGGACCAAAGTCCCTCCAAGTTTTTATATGTAATGAAAGATGAAAATACACACACACACACACACACACACACACACACACACACACACACACATATAGAAAACATAGAAAATGAGAAAAGGCTATGAATCGTTTGTTCTCAAATTGGGGAAAAAACAGCTACAAAACATAGAATGAAATAGGCTTATTAATAATGATAAATTCAATCAACAAAAATTATCATTTTTCCTATCAGAGTGGCCCAAATTTGAGAAGGAGATAATATTGTGGAAGATAAGAGGCAGGAATCCTCACAAACCATTAGAAAGCGTAAAAACTGGCAAAGCTCTTTGGGAGAGTAAATTGAAAATATTTAGTGAAAATTACATACAACATTACCCCAGAAGTCCCATTCCAGGACCCAAGACAAAACTTTCACTAAAAACCACATATGAAGATGTTCCTTGCAGTGTTGTTTATGACAACATAGAGTAGGGAATAACCTAAAAGGCCAGAGCCAGGAATAAACAGATACATAACAGTGGGTGCCCATGGTGAGTACCCTCCAGAAAGGGAGGAACAAGAGCCACATACAGCAAGGAGAGAAAAGCTCAGTACATAACGCTGAATGAAAATTAAGGAGTGCAAAGTTTAAAACACACAAAGAAGAATACGCTTCATCAAATTACACACGTGTGTAAATCAAAGTTTAAAAAATATTGGGTTGGCCAAAATTGGAAAATCCAAGTGAACTTTTTAGCCAAACTAATAGATCAGAAGGACACACATAAATTATTCATAAGTAGCATCTATAAGGGAAAAGATGGAATGAGACTTGGGATGGGGTGAAGAAGAAACGAGAATAAAAAATTATGAAATATTTTTAGTGGATGAGTAAAGATGAGAGTGTCCTGAGCTGGAGGCAATGCACAATCCAACTCTGTGCACTAAGATACAAAACAAACTAAAAATGATGAATGTTCACAGCTTTTGTTACAGGAATAGTGGTGAGAGACTAGAAGCTACTCCGCTATTAAAGAATTAAGGGACCAATCAAGTTATGGCTTATTCATTGGATAAAGTAATACACAGTCATTAAAAACTATCCTGCAGTGTGATATGGTGATTTATAAGAAATATATATGTTGGAACACTCTTAGAATTTCCTCTAAGGAGAGTAATAAAGGTGCCTTTTGTGTTATGATAATGAAAGGCTTTGGGAAAACTCCAAAGTCACCTAAGGATGGAGGCTCGTTGCCAGGGAACTAACCAATGTTTGCAAAGGGTTGAGACTTTCAGCTCCACTCCCTAACCTCAGGGCAGCGAAAGAGGGATTTGAGATCAAGGTCAACCACTTATAGCCAATGATTTAATCCATCATGCCTGTGTGATTAAGTCTCCACAAAACCCCAACAGGCACGGTTCAGAGAGCTCCTGGGGTGGTAAACACGTGGATATTCAGGAAGAGTGGCTGGTTCAGAAGGCATGTCCTTTCCCCGTATCTTGTCCTATGCATCTCTTCCATCTGACTGTTCCTGAGTTACATCCTCATGTAATAAGCCAGTGACCTAGTAAGAAGAATGTTATCCTAAATACACCAAGCTCCTACAGCAAAATAATCAAACCATTGAGCTATAGGCAGCAGGTCAAAGGCACAAGTAACCATCAACCTGGACTTATGACTGGCATCTGAAGTGGGGGCAGGGGCAGTCTTACAGGATGGAGCCCCCGACCTATGGGATTTGATGTCATCTCCAGGTAAAGAACCCACTTGCCAATGCAGGAAAGACAGGAAACGTGGGTTAGATTTCTGGATCGGGAAGAGCCCCTAAAGGAGGAAATGCAACCCACTCCAATATTCTTGCCCAGGAAGGCCCAGGGACAGAGGAATCTGGTGGATTACAGTCCATGGGGTTGCAAAGAATTGGATGCGACTGAGCACAGCACATACAGGCATACACACACGAACCAGGGAAACAGTCAAACTGAATTAAGCTGTAGGACCCCTGCCTTGTATCCCAGAATTACTTGGAGGTGTGGGGGCAGTAGTTTGAACATTCTTTGGCTTTGCCTTTCTTAGGGATTGGAATGAAAACTGACCTTTTCCTGTCCTGCGGCCACTGCTGAGTTTTTCAAATTTGCTGGCATATTGAGTATAGCACTTTCACAGTATTATCATTTAGGATTTAAAGTAGTTCAACTGGAATTGCATCACTCCACTAGCTTTGTTCGTAGTGATGCTTCCTAAGGCCCACTTGAATTTGCTTTCCAGGATGTCTGGCTCTAGGTGAGTGATCACACCATCATGGTTATCTGGGTCATGAAGATCTTTTTTGTATATTTCTTTCATATATTCTTGCCACCTCTTAATATCCTGTGCTTCTGTTAGGTCCATACCATTTCTGTCTTTTATTGAGCCCATCTTGCATGAAATGTTCCCTTGGTATCTCTAATTTTCTTGAAGAGATCTCTAGTCTCCCATTCAAACTACCATACAATTGCACTGATCACACACACTAGCAAAATAATGGCACCCCACTCCAGTACTCTTGCATGGAAATCCCATGGGAGGAGGAGCCTGGTGGGCTGCAGTCCACGGGGTCGCAAAGATTAGGACACGACTGAACGACTTCACTTTCACTTTTCACTTTCATGCATTGGAGAAGGAAATGGCAACCCACTCCAGTATTCTTGCCTGGAGAATTCCAGGGACAGGGGAGCCTGGTGGGCTGCCGTCTATGGGGTCACACAGAGTCGGACACGACTGAAGTGACTTAGCAGCAGCAGCAAAGTAATGCCCAAAATCAAGCCAGGATTCAACAGTATATGAACCATGAACTTCCAGATGTTCAAGCTGGATTCAGAAAAGGCAGAGGAACCAGAGATCAAGTTGCCAACATCCGTTGGATCATTGAAAAAGCAAGAGAGTTCCGGAAAAACATCTATTTTCTGCTTTATTGACTAGGTCAAACCCTTTGACTGTGTAGATCACAACAAACTGGAAAATTCTGAAAGAGATGAGAATACCATCTCTGACCTGTCTCCTGAGAAATCTGTATGCAGGTCAAGGAGCAACAGTTATAACTGGACAGGGAACAACAGACTGGTTCAAAATTGGAAAGGAGTGCCTCAAAGCTGTATACTGTCACTCTGCTTACTTAACTTATATGCAGAGTACATCATGCAAAATGCGGGGCTGGATGAAGCACAAGCTAGACTCAAGATTGTTGGGAGAAATATCAATCAATAACCTCAGATATGCAGATGACACCACCCTTATGGCAGAAAGGGAAGAAGAAATAAAGAGCCTCTTGATGAAAGTAAAAGAGGAGAATGAAAAAGTTGGCTTTAAACTCAACATTCAGAAAGCTAAGATCATGGTATCCAGACCTATCACTTCATGGCAAATAGATTGGGAAAACAGTGGAAACAGTGACAGACTTTATTTTGGGAGGCTCCAAAATCAAGGCAGATGGTGACTGCAGATGAAATTAAAAGATGCTTGCTCCTTGGAAGGAAAGTTATGACCAACCTAGACAGCATATTCAAAAGCAGAAACATTACTTTACCAACAAAGGTCCATATAGTCAAGCTATGGTTTTTCCAGTAGTCGTGTATGAGAATTGGACTATAAAGAAATCTGAGCACTGAAGAACTGAGGATTTTGAACTATGGTGTTGGAGAAGACTCTTGAGAGTCCCTTGGACTGCAAGGAGATCCAACCAGTCCATCCTAAAGGAGATCAGTCCCAGGTGTTCATTGGAAGGACTGATGCTGAAGCTGAAACTCTGATACTTTGGCCACCTGATATGAAGAACTGACTCATTTGAAAAGACCCTGATGCTGGGAAAGATTGAAAGTGGGAGGAGACGGGGACAACAGAAGATGAGATGGTTGGATGGCATTACCGACTCGATGGACATGAATTTGAGTAAGCTCTGGGAGCTGGTGAAGGACAAGGAGGTCTGGTGAGCTGCAGTCCATGGGGTCTCAGAGTCAGACATGACTGAATGACTGAACAGAACGGAACTGTAGTGGGGCGGGGGGTGGGGAGAGAACCCACACATGGGCAGTGGAACCAGAATCAGAGTGGCAGAAATTAATTCATTGATCTAGAAGGTCATTCATTATGTATTAAAAGAGAAAAAGTGCATTATAAAATGGCATGCATCATTGATACATACAAAATATAGAAAATATTCCAAAAGGATGTACAGCAAATGCTTAAGCATGGTTACCTCTGGTATCACAAGTATTTTTCCCACTTTTCCTCCTGGTTTATCTGTAGCTTCTGATAGCTCAGCAATGAATAAATAAAATTTTTTAAAATCCAAACTTTTGAAAACAAGCTTTAATTGGGTAAGAAATAATGCATTCACGAGTCAGTTCCCAAGCATTGACCCTTCTTAGGCCCCTTAACATATTTCAGTGGTCACAAGCATCACACTATTTTTGTGCCATTTTAACATATCAACGCCTAGACGTGCTGATTCTGGAGGAAAAATAATCGGCACCTTGAGATAGCGCGTGCGTGACCTGCAGGTGTTTCCCTCGGTGGAGGAAAAGCCTAAATATAGACAATGCAAGCGTGAGAATGAACTCACCCTGTTCCGTGCTGGGAACGTGAGCAGGTTTTCTTCCTGTTTGTTGTTCAGGCCACTGCAGGGAGCAAGTGGCTGTCTGGTGAATGCCAGGATGAAAGGTAGTTTTCCACTCTGCCCTCAGCTCACTGCCTCTTTCTGGGTCATTTGGCACCTGTGTGCCCACTCCATCCTGTTGGAAGGGACCCAAGGGAAAGATCACAGTGGTTAAGGGCACAGAAGCTGGCAGTGGCCAAGAAAAACACTGACTTTGCAGGACGGGGCTGGACCCTGGGCGGCGGGCTTTCTCCCCTGGTAAAGAACACACACAAGACAAGCCCACCACCATTTCCTGGGACACAGAGAAACAACTTCCAAAGTCAGAAGGGACGTAACCTGCCCACCACCACTTCCTGGGACACAGAGAAACAACTTACAACGTCAGAAGGGGCGCAACCTGTGCTGTGCATCCTGGTCCCTGTTAAAATCCACATCGCAGCTCAGAGCATCAGCTCCAATGCGACTTTAAATAAAACGCTTCCTGTGGGACTTCCCTGGTGGTCCAGTGGTTGAGAGTCCCCTGCCAATGCAGGGGACCTGGGTTCAATCCCTGGCCTGGGAATATTCCACATGCCCCTGTGCCGCAACTTCTAGCCACGGCCCCTAGAGCCCCTGCTCAACGATAAGAGAAGCCACAGCAACGAGAAGCCCCCGCGCTGCAACTAGAGGAAGCCCGGGTGCAGCAACAAAGACCCAGCACAGCCAAAAATAGATAAAGAAATGATTTTTAAAAAATGCTTCCCTGTACATTCATGATCTTTTGGCAGGTTAAAACATTACCAGGGAAGTAATTTTGGACTTGTCAAAATGGTTGAGGTTCTGCTCATAATTGAAAGCAATCATACTCCAATTAAAGAAAAGAAAGAATTATTGGGACTTGCCTGGCAGTCTAGTGGATAAGACTCTGCATTTCCTTGCAGGGGGAACTAAGATCCCACAAGCTTCACGGTGCATTAAAAAAAAAAAAAAGAAAGAATTTTCATTTTTTTATCCTAAGAGGATCTGTTCTGAACTTTCCTTAAACCCTGTTGGCTGAATTAGGCAGAATTGGGAGCCCCTAGACATGCCTCGGAGAAGGCGATGGCACCCCACTCCAGTACTCTTGCCTGGAGAATCCCATGGAACGAGGAGCCTGGTAGGCTACAGTCCTTGGGGTCGCTGAGAGTCGGACACGACTGAGCGACTTCACTTTCACTCTTCACTTTCATGCATTGGACAAAGAAATGGCAACCCACTCCAGTGTTCTTGCCTGGAGAATCCAGGGATGGGGGAGCCTGATGGGCTGCCGTCTATGGGGTCGCACAGAGTTGGACACGACTGACGCGACTTAGCAGCAGCAGCAGATGTGCCTACAGAGGAGGAGAAACCAGTTTGAGGAAGAGAGGAGTGAGGGGAAGGAGACTGGTCAGGCAGCAGAAACCTCCCCCAGAGCCATCCTAAGGAGGCAGAAAGTGTGGCCTTTCAGAAGACGGATGTGATTCCACCCTAAACCTAAATCCTCCTACATCGAAGAACCTGTTATGAAAACCAAGTGTGGTGTGAAGGACATGGAGGAGCTTGGCATCCACGAAATGTTTCATTTGGCTAAAAGCAGAGCCTCTAAAGGAGAAGGAAATGGCAACCCGCTCTAGCATTCTTGCCTGAAAAATCTCAAGGACACAGAAGCCTGGAGGGCTACAGTCCATGGGGTTGCAAAAATCAGACATGACTAGCGACTAAGCACAGCACACAGACTATAAAACCTCTTAGCCAGTTTTAATAACAAGTTCACTGCTAGGAAGGCTGCCAAGGCCATAAGAACTGGCACTGCTGAGAACAGGCTGAACAACAAGGAAGAGCCATTGAGTGCCATGGCCGCGATGGAACTTGGGAGACGGGCCACCTTGGTGTTCGTGACGACCAAGAAGGGGAGAGTGGGCAAGGCCAGGTCCATGGCTGATCTGAGCTAAGGAACTGTGTTTAAGACAAACATTCCAAAGAGTAGGTCCCTGGAAATGAGTAAGGGGCTTCAAGTTCTTTTAATGTTGCCCAACACAAGGAACCATCCTTTATGCTGACATGGGTCAATTTATCAACATTCTGTGGGTACCAGGCGTTCAACAGCTGTGTGTGATTGTATGAATCAGAATCCATCACACACTGTGAGTTCCTAACAGTGACGTTATGAAGATTTTAGAAACCTTCCAGGCAAGTCCCTGGGATTCCATGACCTACTCATCTGCTCCTCCAATCTCCCTACCAGCAAAAGGCTTGTTGTAAGAACAGCATGTGGGACTCACCTAGTGGTCTAGTGGTTAAGACTCTGCCTTCCTATGCAGGGGACCTGGGTTCGATCCCTAGTTGAGGAACGAAGATCCAACAAGCTGCGCATCAACTAGGCAATTAATGAGTCTGCAGACCACAAAGAAAATCCAGCACAGCCAAAAATTAAAAGAAAAACATTTTTTTAAAAGAACAGCATGACCCATGAAGTGGACACATGCGGCTTCCTAACGACTGCCTTGCAAATAACTCTCCATTATGATCTTAAGATTTTCAGGAAGTACACCAAATTTTCTATAATCATAATCCCAGGGACAGAGGAGCCTGGCGGGCTACAGTCCACAGGGTCACACAGAGTTGGACGCAGCTGCAGTGACTCAGCTCACACGCACTCCTTCCTTCTCTTCCCGCTTCAGATGTTTTTATGTCGTACCCGCTTGGGTCCTCAGGCGCATGCCTGGTTTTTATGATCACCGCCAGGGTTTGCCGGAGCACTTCACCTTTGCCAGTTATTTCAATGCTCTGCCACGCCACGCAACTGTATTCTGTATAATTCATCACTTCCATAAACATTTGATGAGTACAAACTATGCTTCCGCTAAGCTGAAGCTTGGAGACGACTTCCCTACCTACTTCTGCATCTTTGATCAAAATGTCACCTCTCCGGGAAGCCTTTTCTGACCACCCCACGCCTCACACCCTGCCCATCTGGGACCTGCTGGCCCCAGGCCTGCTTTACCTTCCTCTGTGACACTGTCAGCTTCTGACACGCCAGCATTTGTTTGCTTCGTGTCTCACTAGTTCTCCTGGGGGCAGCGATTTTATTTGTTCGGGATGTTCTGGCAGTACCTCCATTTGTCTGTTGAGTGCACGTGGCAGATATTCAGTAAATATCTGTTTAGTCGTCAAGTTAATTAACTGATTAATCAATATTCTTCATCCATCCTCTGTCCTTCCGTGGAGTTATTGGTCGTGTCCTTTGTCTCCGGATTTTAGGTTCACCAAAGCAGTCTCTAAGGGCAAACATTTTGGATTCCCTAAGTGCAAACATATCGATGAATGAATGAGTGAACAAAGAGGTGGATGGACAGACGGACGGATGGATGGACAAAGAAGCAAGCCGCTTGGGGCCCAAAGGACAAATGGCACCCTGGAAGAAGGGGGACACCACTCGGAGGAGCTTGAACGGGAGCTCAGAATTTCTTCTTGTAGTAAGAGCCCAAACCTATGTCTATACTGCTTGTGAAGCAATAGGCCCAGTTAAAAGAAATATATATATATGTATGTATATATATACATAAAATTTTCATTTATTCAATACAATTCAGAGTTTTTCAAATTGAGTGAAAATTCTCTAAGAAAATTTTTCCACAGTCAAATAACCTTTTTAAAAAATCTCTAGGTTTAGCAGTTTTAAATAGACTTCTTTATGTCAGCACTTACACATGCCTTTAAAATGCTAATATTCATTCTACATGAATCACCCATATTCATAAATCCTTTTACCCATTGTTTTAAATCACAGGGTGCTCTGCCTATGGAATAGCCATGAACAGCTGCCAGTGTTCCATAGAAGAATGTTTGGGAAAGGCCGTTTCAATTTATAGCTTAGAAATTAGCACTGAAACCTACTTCCTGGCAGCCCCATCACTCAGATTACTTGCTAATTTTTCTGTTTGCAAAACAACCGATATGTAAAGTAAAGGAAAACAGTAAGATTTGGACCTGGGTCATGTCACAGTCACGACCTCCGTTAAGCTGTCAGGAAGGATCCAGTATTATTTAAATAATAATAACAGCAAACTTAAAAAATCTGTAGGTTTCAAGGTAAGGAGGAAATGAAGAGAGGACAGGAAGCCTGACCACCCCCTTCCGCAGGTAGGAGCAGGCAGGAGTTAGAAAGAAACATGTCTCCATTGAGGGTATAGCTTATCCTAAGATAATATAACGCGTGTGTGCTCAGCCGTGTCCAACTCTTTGTGACCCCATGGACTGTAGCCCGCCAGGCTCCTCTATTCATGGAATTTTCCAGGCAAGAATGCTGAAGTAGGTTGCCATTTCCTCCTGCAGGGGATCTTCCTGACCCAGGGATGGAACCCACGTCTCCTGAGTCTCCTTCATTGGCAGGTGGGTTCTTTACTGCTGAACCACCTGGGAAGTCTGACTTATACGTCGGGAAATCTCTTTCTCACACCTTTTTTCAGCTGAGGTGAAGAGCAAACTTCAAACCTATCTGTGCCAGTCTTCAGAGCCCACTAGAGTCACTTTTCATACGTGGGGCAACCCTCACCCTGGCACAGGTGGTCAAGCCAGGAGTCACATCATGATGGCAGAAGATCAAAAGGAGGAAAGGATCCTAGCAAAGGTCTTTTCCTTCCAACTCAGCGTTAACAAAGGGAGAGAGGAGCAAGGTTCAACGCCACTGGGCACCTGGTCTATTTCCCTGAAGAAAGTTTGCTTGCAGGAATCTGTTTCACTCCCGGCCTGTGGTGTGACTCTGGCACCCCTATCCTGCTTCTTCCCAGAGGGGCTTGGAAAACATCAAAGTCTGTTGCCTCTATTGGAGAAAGGATGCTTGGCTGAGCTTTTCTATGCAAAGCTCTAGTCAAGATAGTGCATGCGAGTCACAGAAGCATAAATTGGTAGAGGGAGGAACACAATAGAGTTGAGAGGAAGTGAAATGCTTGCTGTGTTTTGCAGCAAGTTTAAAGCCCTCTTACTGACATACATACACTATGGTGGCGCTAGTGGTAAAGAGTCCAGCTGCCAGTGCAGGAGCTGTGGGCTCAATCCCTGGGACGGGAAATTCCCTGGAGAAGGAAATGGCAACCCACTCCAGTATTCTTGCCTGGGAAGTCCCACAGACAGAGGAGCCTCGTGGGCGACAGTCCATGAGGTCGCAGAGTCGGACACAACTGGGCGACTGAACACACAGGCGCTATTGATAGTATGTATAAAATGATACACGGACATGATAAAGTAGTCACGTGGTCATGAATCTGAGCAAACTCCAGCAGATAGCGAAGGACAGAGGAGCCTGGCGTGCTGCAGTTCAGGGGGTCGCAAAGAGTCAGACACGCGTTAACAACTGAACACGAAGAAGATCACTGACGAGAGCCTGCTGCACAGCACAAACGCAGTGCTCTTCAGCCACCTGAACGGGAAGGAAGTCCCACAGATGAGGCAGCATTTGCACACACGGTGATTCAGGGCTGTACAGCAGAAACTAGCGCAACGTTTCAAAATAACTATACAAGCTTAAACCATATCTAAACTATTTTTTTTTTTTAAGTTTAAAGCCCTTTGGTGGTGGGGGGCAGGGGTTAACATCAGCAACAGACACAGAGGTGTGTCTGACACAAAGGGCCGCCCTGGCTGCTTATAGAGGGGGCTACAGAAAGCGAGAAAGGCCGACAGAAGCCAAATCACTAGATGTGAGCTGTTAGGGTGAGAAGTTTGGTTCTGAAATTTCCCCTTCTCTCCACACTTTGTACATTTCGACGTCCATAGATTGCTTTTGTATTTAGGGAGAAAAGAAAATCAGTTTTATGAAAAATTGGGAGGCACAAACATTTCGGCAAGAATAGGATCATATTCTCAAACTAGTTAGAAGTTCAGTTCAATAATCTCTGTTCATCTGGTCTGGCAGCAAGGGCCTCATTGGACAGAGCTGCCTGCCTGGAGAGGAGGCCCCCACGGAGGTGGCTGGGAGGTATGTGATCAAGGGCAGAATCAAGGCTGCAGGAGGTCAAGTCGGGGGCTGGAGAACTGAGCAGCAGAGGGGCCTGCAAGGAGCCCCCAGCACTCATCTGTGCCCGGGAGAGCCAGCAGGTGGATGCACACGGCAACCTGGGCTGGACCAGAGCTGGACCAGGTAAGCAAAGACCCAGGCAGCCTTCCTCCACCCTCCTCTCGGCCCCCAAACCCTGGGGCACCGAAGCGTTCTTCCGGGTTCCTGTTCTACTCTCAACATTAGGCTTTTTCTGCCAACACTGAGGTGTTTGTTTGTTTGTGTTTGCACCTAATGGTGAAGAGCTGTATTTTGCATCAGGGTATCTTGAAAATGAAGCTGCATTTGGGGCACATTACAGTGGAGGAACAGTCCATCTCTGCTGAGTACAAAACTCAAGTACAGAATTATTTCCTGGTATAACCAGATTATGCGGTAGTTTGAGCATTCTTTGGCATTGCCTTTCTTTGGGATTGGAATGAAAACTGACCTTTTCCAGCCCTGTGGCCACTGCTGAGTTTTCCAAATTTGCTGGCATATTGAGCGCAGCACTTTCACAGCATCATCTTTCAGGATTTGAAATAGCTGAACTGGAATTCCATCACCTCCACTAGCTTTGTTCGCAGTGATGCTTTCTAAGGCCTACTTGACTTCACATTCCAGGATGTCTGACTCTAGGTGAGTGATCACACCATCATGATTATCTTGGTCGTGAAGATCTTTTTTGTACAGTTCTTCTGTGTATTCCTGCCACCTCTTCTTAATATCTTCTGCTTCTGTTAGGTCCATACCATTTCGGTCCTTTATCGATCCCATCTTTGCATGAAATGTTGCTTTGGTATCTCTAATTTTCTCCTGACCTGCATATAGGTTTCTCAAGAGGATCTCTTTCAGAATCTTCCACAGTTTATTGTGATCCACAGAGTCAAAGGCTTTGGCATAGTCAATAAAGCAGAAATAGATGTTTTTCTGGAACTCTTTTGCTTTTTTGATGATCCAGCAGATGTTGGCAATTTGATCTCTGGTTCCTCTGCCTTTTCTAAAACCAGCTTGACCAT
Source organism: Ovis aries (assembly GCF_016772045.2). Classification (NCBI taxonomy): domain Eukaryota; kingdom Metazoa; phylum Chordata; class Mammalia; order Artiodactyla; family Bovidae; genus Ovis; species Ovis aries. The sequence continues at coordinate 5,681,898 of NC_056054.1, read as the reverse complement.
CTGGAAGTTCATGGTTCATGTATTGCTGAAGCCTGGCTTGGAGAATTTTTAGCATCACTTTACTAGCATGTGAGATGAGTGCAATTGTACGTCAAGGCTGTATATTGTCACCCTGCTTATTTAACTTACATGCAGAGTACATCATGAAAAATGCTGGGCTGGAAGAAGCACAAGCTGGAATCAAGATTGCTGGGAGAAACATCAATAACCTCAGATATGCAGATGACACCACCCTTATGGCAGAAAGGGAAGAGGAGCTAAAAAGCCTCTTGATGAAAGTGAAAGAGAAGAGAGAAAAAGTTGGCTTAAAGCTCAACATTCAGAAAACTAAGATCATGGTATCTGGTCCCATCACTTCATGGGAAATAGATGGGGAAACAGTGGCAGACTTTATTTTGGGGGGCTCCAAAATCACTGCAGATGGTGATTGCAGCCATGAAATTAAAAGACACTTACTCTTTGGAAGGAAAGTTATGACCAACCTAGATGGCATATTAAAAACCAGAGACATTACTTTGCCAACAAAGGTCTGTCTAGTCAAGGCTATGGGTTTTCCAGTAGTCATGTATTGATGGGAGAGTTGGATTGTGAAGAAAGCTGAGTGCTGAAGAATTGGTGCTTTTGAACTGTGGTGTTGGAGAAGACTCTTGAGAGTCCCTTGGACTGTAAGGAGATCCACCCAGTCCATTCTGAAGGAGATCAGCCCTGGGATTTCTTTGGAAGGAATGATGCTAAAGCTGAAACTCCAGTACTTTGGCCACCTCATGCGAAGAGTTGACTCATTGGAAAAGACTCTGATGCTGGGAGGGATTAGGGGCAGGAGGAAAAGGGGATAACAGAATGAGATGGCTGGATGGCATCACCGACTTCATGACTGAGCGACGGAACTGAACTGGCTGATAACCAGATACTCGGTTATCAGTGCTTGCCTGTGTGCATGCTAAGTTGTTTCCGTCATGCTGGACTCTGCGCGACCCCATGGACTGTACAGACCGCCAGGCTCCTCTGTCCAAGAACTTCCCCAGCCGAGAATACTGGAGTGGGTTGCCATGCCCTCCTCCAGGGGCTTTTCCTGACCCAGGGATCGAACCTGCATCTCTTGTGTCTCCAGCCTTGGCAGGCAGGTTCTTTACCACTAGAGCAGCTGGGAAGCCCTTACTAATGCTTAGCTGAAAGGAAAACATGACTTGCCATGCTAGAAAGTTGACAGAATTTAAACAGGCAGATATAAATGTGGCACTACTCTGTATTTTTTTTTAAGTTGGAATAAATCTCTTCTCTTTCCAGCCCTACACATCCCCACCCCTCCCCGACCTCCTCGGAGCACCTGCTCTTTATTTATCACATTTTTGAGCCTGGGAGAGCAGGCATTGACCTCTGGTGTCCTGGTTCATCCTCAGTCTCTCAGGCAGGCCTGGCTCCCTGGGTCTGGGTCCTCTGTTCCTCTCCGTCTCCCCCCACCCCCCGGAGAAGATTTCTTACGTTCTAGGTCCAGGATGGTTTCTTTTCTGTTGCCTTCCTCCGACACAATGGCTGTGGATCTGAGCCCTGGGCAGGGGCAACAGGGTTTGCCTACCTGGGCTCCTGCCTCCTGGGTGAGAGGGTCCTGGCCAAGCTGCCCTCGCCCAGCCCATACCTGCGGAGGTTTCTCCTCTCTCCCACCCCTCCCATCTTTCCCAGCAGCCAAGTCTGTGGAGAAGAACCACCAAAGGGGGGAAGGGGGGAGAGACTCCCCTGGGGTACCCCCTTCCCAGGACTCCATGCTCTCAGAAGGGCCCATGTTGAGCTTGTGACGATGAGGTAGCGCTCTGGGCTGAGGTCGTCCCACCTGCCATGTGTCAGCCTATTCTCTCCTGGGTGGGACCAAAACAGGGGCTCCAGCCCCAGCCCTTCCTGGAGTCCGGAGTCACTCCCTAGACGTCGGGCCAGTTGTCGGTCTTTCTTGTTGGGGGAGCACAGCTATTCCCACCTTCCTACGTCATAAACAGAGCCTGGGCCTCCCCCACCTTTATGCCTTTTCTGAAAAGAAGAAGTTTTATTAAAGGCTTAAACTGCATACATTTCTGTGGGCTCCCTCTGAGCTAATTTTTGTTTTGTTTCTGGTGACTGTAACATTTGATGGTTGAATGGTTTCACACGCTACTTTTACATACATCAAACAAAACGTATGTGTTTTATCATTGACAAAAGCCTCTCCCTTGACACTTTATCTAATTGATGGTCACGGCAAGCCGAGGCTCCCACAGGCTGACACCTGCGAGGGGCAGAGAGCTAAGATGCCAACCCAGCTCTCAGGGCCAAATCTCGTGGCTACTTTCTCTGTAACATGCTTATCCTTGTAACAAGCCTGACCTAGACCAGCCAGAAGCTACTTTTCTCATGCTATTTTCATTAAACAGCAGCTTAGGTGCCAAGCGATCAGGGTCCTTGCTCAAAGCACAGCCCTGAGCCCTTCCGTTCCAGGCTGGCTCCTGAATCCACTCTTCAGTCAACGACGTCCTGCAAGGGTATAAAAAAGCGGCAGTCTCTTGGTGCCATAGGGGAGCGTGACGAGAACACCCATCTCACAGCAGACATTGGCAGCACAAAGCACAACCACTCTCCTCTGAGACAAGGGTTGGGAGGCTTCCTGCTGGCTTATAAGTGGCTCAAACTCTTCTCTCTAAAGAGGGTTCACAGCCACAACTGGAGCTCTATGAGAACTTGAAAGACGTTGGTGGGTGTTGGTGTTAAAAATGCAGTGTTTTCTCTTGCCACAAATAAGTATAATAAGCAAAATTTTTAACATCTCCTAAAAAAAAAAAAAAAAAGAATGACGTCCTGTGTGCCCTATGCCAGGCATCAGATTAGATTCAGAATCAGTGCTCACGGAGATGGACCTTTAAGTTGCCACAGCTAGGCTGTTTCATCATCATCTTATTTTATTCTTAAAACAGCACCACAAGAGAAAGCCCATTATTTCCATTTGAAACATAGTTTTGTTGCTTTTTTAATTTCTAAACTAATGCACACTCATTTCTTTTAAATCAAACTATTAAAACATATAAAATGGTCTCATCCTCCCCACCCCCAACACTTACGCTCCGTAAGTATTGAGTTGGCCAAAAGGTTTGTTCAGATTTTTCGCATAATGTTATGGCCCAATGAACTTCGTGGCCAACCCACTAGTAACAAGTAGGTTATCTATCTTGTATGGGTTTCTAATATATACTTCTAGACGATGTCTATACCAACAGAAGCCGACCCATGCATTAACGTATTTGTAATACATAGCTTTTTCCATCTAAATGGGCTACTACTATCTTGTCACTTGATATTTTACTATAGACAGATGATAGAGATAGATAGATAGCTAATACGTAGATATAGATTTAGATCTGAGACATCTCTCCCTCTCAGTAAATAAGTAAGCATCTAGGATACTCTTCCAACCAGCTGTTCAGTATTCCGTTGAATGACTGTTTAAAATTTGTTTAGCCAGTTCCCTAATTGATATCAATGTGAATTATCTCTAGATGTTACGATTACGTACAGATCTAAGATAAACTAGTTTTGTGTCTTCTGGGCAGGATAATTCATGTCTCTATCTCAATATTTTCATTTGTATAATGTGAATAAAAATTCTACTTCCCAAAAGATTATTGTAAAGATGAAAAGAGATAATAATGGAAGCATTTAGAACAGTGCCTGGCATATTGTGAAGACTCAGTGACTATTGAATATTATTGTTATGAGCCTTTGCAAGAATAAAAATACATTTCTACAAGTAAAATTAATGTGTAAAAGAGTACAGACACTTAGAGTTTTGATAAACAAATTGCCCTGATAACATTTACTCTAAAAGTGTTCAGTCTCACCCACAAACAAATGAGTCAAAACAGCAATGCAGCGGGGAAAGCCAACACTCAGCTCCATCTCCCACCCGCCTTCCTGGCACAGCCTGAACAGCTGCAAGACCAACAGTACTGATGAGACTCTGGGGGAAGACTCTCATACTAAGTGGCAGCACATATGAGACTGTCCTTGGCTAATTTTGTCAGGCTGTTCTTGGCATATCTACAGTGTGTGATTTTGTTGTTGTTAACAGTTTTGCTAAGTCCAGTTTGGGCTTGAGTGACCTAGCGGTTGAGCAGTTGTGGGTCTCATCCCTCTGGTGAGAAAGGCCCTCCCAGGAGCTGTGAGCTGGCTCCTGGACACATATGGTTCCCAGTGGGAGGCTCTTGCCATCTCTCAGCTCCCTTAAGGCGTGGACTGAGCATTCCAGCTGCACTTAGGTGCATGAACAGCACCAAAAGGGTGGTTCCCAGGTGGCATTAGAGGTAAAGAGTCCATCTGCCAATGCAGGAGACGTAAGAGACATGGGTTAGATTCCTGGGTCAGGAGGATCTCCTGGAGAAGGGGAGGGCAGCCCACTCCAGTATTCTTGCCTGGGGAATCCCATGGACAGAGGAGCCTGGAGGGTCGCAAAGGGTCGGGCATGACTGAAGCAACTTAACACAGCATGCAGCACCAAAAACAGACAGAATAAACAACAATGGCCAGAGGCTAGAGACTCTTCAGTTTAGAGGCTCTGAAGCCTACTCCTTGGAAGAAAAGTTATGACCAACTTAGATAGCATATTGAAAAGCAGAGACATTACTTTGCCAACTAAGGTCCGTCTAGTCAAGGCTATGGTTTTTCCTGTGATCATGTATGGATGTGAGAGTTGGACTGTGAAGAAGGCTGAGCGCCGAAGAATTGATGCTTTTGAAGTGTGGTGTTGGAGAAAACTCTTGAGAATCCCTTGGACTGCAAGGAGATCCGATCAGTCCATTCTGAAGGAGATCAACCCTGGGATTTCTTTGGAAGGAATGATGCTAAAGCTGAAACTCCAGTAGGCTGGCCACCTCATGCGAAGAGTTGACTCATTGGAAAAGACTCTGATTGGGGGCAGGAGGAGAAGGAGACGATAGAGGATGAGATGGCTGGATGGCATCACTGACTCGATGGACATGAGTCTGAGTGAACTCCGGGATATGGTGATGGACAGGGAGGCCTGGCGTGCTACGATTCATGGGGTCGCAAAGAGTCGGACACGACTGACAGACTGAACTGAACTGAACTGAACTGACGGACTCCTGCCTTCACGAGCTACCACTGTGTGAGCTTGGGCAAGTTACTCAACATTTCTCAACCTCTTTCTCACCTCAGCCAAATAAAGACACCATTTCCTATCTCCATGCTTGGTGTTCAGCTGTTAGCACCAGAAGGCCACAAACGTGCCGAAACAGTCCCGTTTCAGCTGGTGTATAGCCACTGTCCTCATCCCTTTGCCTGAACCACTCCAAGTCAACTCTTTCCACTCTGTCCAGGATCCCCCCCCCCCAATTCTCCCTTAATTAAAGACTTTACGCCTCTGAGACCACTTTATCACAGTGGCCAAATCTGCTTTTGATCATCATTGTTCAAGCCCTACTACGGTTGAGTAACTGAGAGTACCACTCTTTCCCATCTCAAGGAGTCATGGAGTCTCATGGGGATAAAGCACAGGAATCACTTAGCACTGCGTACAATCTAGCCGCCATTAATAGATGACGGTTATGGTAGAAAGGCTTCCCTGGTGGCTCAGCTGGTAAAGAATCCACCTGCAATGCAGGAGACCTGGCTTTGATCCCTCGGCTGGGAAGATCCCCTGGGGAAGGGATTCAGTATTCTGGCCTGGAGAATTCCATGGACTATACAGTCCATGGGGTCACAAGAGTCAGACACGACTGAGCGACTTTCACTTTCACATGGTAAAAACCCAACTATCAGCATGAAACAGAGACGAGAAATCAGCAGAGCATCATGCTCATCTTGCCCACATCTCTAGCTTCCTCTGGGGAAGGATTCTTGTTCATAGCTTTTTTAAAGTTTTTTGTTTTCTTCTGTTTTAGCGGCACCACATGGCATGTGGGATTTTAGTTCCCCAACCAGGGATCAAACCCATGGCCCCTGCATTGGAAGTGCAGAGTCTTAACCACTGGACTGCCAGGGAAGTCCCTGCGGCATCTTAAAGAGAACAGAGGAAGCCAAAGAGACAAAGGCAGCCCCATCATGTGCGACTAGGAAAGAGGGACATGGCAAACAGAGGCAGGACGGGCTTGTTGGCCAAATGTCTGCAAGGTGCTGGTTTGCAAACCAGGGACAGAAAGTGGGAGGAAGGTAAGCATCAGGAAAGGTCAGTTTTTCCCTGAGGCAGATGACCGAGGCTGACTCAGGGTGAAGCCGGCAAGCTCCAAGCTTTGGGGCCATTGGCTTGCAAGGGCCCTTCCAAGATTCTAGGAAGGGCTGAGTAATGCATGGACACAGTCATACATGTTTTTGAAAACTGAAAAAATAAGATGCTTTAATGGCAGTTGGTTACCATCTCTCTTTCTCCACTCATTCCCCTCAGTCAGCTTCTCACATTCACAGCACTGGAATTCACTGGGGGCTTACTGGATATATTTTTCTAGTTTACAGTATTTCTAGCCGTCTCAGCAGAGGGATGGCTGTCAGGAATAACCCGATCCCCTGTTCCAGGACTCCATGATGTGCTGATGGCTACTCTGGTTTTTGTGTGTTTGTTTGTTACTTTTTATTTTATGTGGGAGTACAGCCGATTAACAATGCTGTGATAATTTCAGGTGCTCAGCAAAGTGACTCAGCCTTATAGATACATATATCTATTCTCCCACAACATTGGCCACTTGGTGGCATGAAGGCATCCCAGATCACAGATATATGCATAGAAGTGTGAGAACAAGTTTAAAGTAAGAAGCCAATAGCTAGCCTATGAAAACCTTCCAATCATTACACATTAATATTATAAGCTGAGGATTTAGTTCTCGTGGACGTCTAGCTAAAGTAGAAATTCTTTCCCATCAGGAGTATTCCTACAATGCCACACATACAGTTACAGATGGACCGTATCGTTCTCTTTACCCAAGGGAGTTGTGTCAATAGAATTTCTATGAAAGTTGTACAGACCTGCGGCACTAATGCAAACAGTAGGCACATCTGGGTATAAAGATGCGCATTTTACCCACCCCAACTTTTAGTCCCTCCACCTGCCTCTTGAGAAATCTGTATGCAGGTCAGGAAGCAACAGTTAGAACTGGACATGGAACCACAGACTGGTTCCAAATAGGAAAAGGAGTACATCAAGGCTGTATATTGTCACCCTGCTTATTTAACTTATATGCAGAGTACATCATGAGAATCGCTGGACAGGAAAAAACACAAGCTGGAATCAAGATTGCTGGGAGAAACATCAGTAACCTCAGATGTGCAGATGACACCACCCTTATGGCAGAAAGTGAAGAGGAGCTAAAAGCCTCTTGATGAAAGTGAAAGAGGAGAGTGAAAAAGTTGGCTTAAAGCTCAACATTCAGAAAACGAAGATCATGGCATCCGGTCCAATCACTTCATGGTAAATAGATGGGGAAACAGTGGAAACAGCGTCAGACTTTATTTTGGGGGCTCCAAAATCACTGCAGATGGTGACTGCAGCCATGAAATTAAAAGACGCTTACTCCTTGGAAGGAAAATTATGACCAACCTAGATAGTATGTTCAAAAGCAGAGACATTTGTCGACTCAGGTCTGTCTAGTCAAGGCTATGGTTTTTCCTGGGGTCATGTATGGATGTGAGAGTTGGACTGTGAAGAAAGCTGAGCACCGAAGAATTGATGCTTTTGAACTGTGGTGTTGGAGAAGACTCTTGAGAGTCCCTTGGACTGCAAGGAGATCCAACCAGTCCATTCTGAAGGAGATCAACCCTGGGATTTCTTTGGAAGGAATGATGCTAAAGCTGAAACTCCAGTACTCTGGCCACCTCATGCGAAGAGTTGACTCATTGGAAAAGACTCTGATGCTGGGAGGGATTAGGGCAAGAGGAGAAGGGGACGATCGAGGATGAGATGGCTGGATGGCATCATGGACTCGATGGACGTGAGTCTGAGTGAACTCCGAAAGATGGTGATGGACAGGGAGGCCTGGCATGCTGCGATTCCTGGGGTCACAAAGAGTTGGACACGACTGAGCGACTGAACTGAACTGAAAGGAAATCAGTCCTGAATATTCATTGGAAGGACTGATGCTGAAGCTGAAACTCCAATACTTTGGCCACCTGATGCGAAGAGCTGACTCATTGGAAAAGACCCTGATGCTGGGAAAGATTGAAGGCAGGCGGAGAAGGGGATGCCAGAGGATGAGATGATTGGATGGCATCACTGACTCGATGGACATGAGTTTGAATGAACTCTGGGAGTTGGTGATGAACAGGGAGGCCTGGCGTGCAGCAGTCCATGGGGTTGCAAAGAGTTGGACACGACTGAGCGACTGAGCTGAACTGATTTTTTGACCATGTGTCCCCATAGCTCACATCTCTTGTCCTTACAAAGTCTGCTGGTTCTAGATGAAACAGCATGCGAAGTTGCTGCCTCACAGCAACATGGCAAAAGCAAACAAGGTTCTTATCAAAAACAATATTTTTCTATGCATCAGTCTTTGTAGTATGAGAGCAACTCAATTACCAAATTACATGTATCAAAAATCCTACTGCACTTTACTCTTTGTAAATACTCATTTTGTGCCTAATTTTATATTTATCATTTTGTATTCTTATTCCTCCAAAATTGTACAAGTTTCAGGCCCCACAAAATCTGGATCTGCCCCTCTCTTTAAACTCCACGTTTTGAATTAATTTTAGACACAAAAACAGTTGTTGTATGTTGTTGCTGTTGTTCAGTCACCAAATCACGTCTAACTCTTTGCAACCCCGTGGACTGCGGCACGCCAGGCCTCCCTGTCCTTCGCTATGCCCCGAGGTTAGGTCAAACTCAAGTCCACTGAGCCGGTGATGCCATCCAACCTTCTCATCCTCTGTCATCCATTTCTCCTCCTGCCCTCAATCTTTCCCAGCATCAGGGTCTTTTCTGATGAGTCGGTTCTTGGCATCAGGTGGCCAAAGTATTGGAGCGTCAGCTTCAGCATCAGTCCTTCCAATGAATATTCAGGGTTGACTTCCTTTAGGATGGACTGGTTTGATCTCCTTGCAGTCCAAGGGCTCTCCAGAGTCTTCTCCAGCACCGCAGCTAAATTTAGACACAGAAACAGCTGTAGAAGTCACAAACCCTGCTTCCAGCTCCTGTTAACACACCCATAGTTTAATCAAGAACTGGAAATTAACACTGCTGTGAAATTATTAACTCAACTGTGACCTTGTTAGAGTCTGAGATTTTTCCTGTCATGTCCTTTCTCTGCTTCCAGGTCCTGTCCAGGATCCCATATTGCATTTCACTGTTGGGTCCCACTGGTCTCCTCCAGTCTATGACGGATCCGTAGTCTTTTCCTGTCTTTCACGACCTTGATACTTTGGGAGAATAGTGATCGGTTATTTTGTAAGATGTTCCTCAGTAAAGGTTTGGCCGACATTTATTTATGACTAGAGAAAAAGCCCCACTCCAGTACTCTTGCCTGGAAAATCCCATGGACGGAGGAGTCTGGTAGGCTGCAGTCCATGGGGTTGCTAAGAGTCGGATACAACTGAGCGTCTTTCCTTTCACTTTTCACTTTCCTGCATTGGAGAAGGAAATGGCAACCCACTCCAGTGTTCTTGCCTGGAGAATCCCAGGGACGGGGGAGCCAGGTGGGCTGCCGTCTGTGGAGTCACACAGAGTCAGACACGACTGAAGCGACTTAGCAGCAGCAGCAGCAGCAGCAGCAGCAGCAGAGGAAAAAGAGGCTAAATGACATCATATCCTTTCAGTGCGTCTTATCACGGGGTTCATGACGCCAGGATGTATCGTTAGCCATGACATTTACCTGGATCATTTGGTTAAGTTACTGTTGGCTGGGTTTCTCTGTTGTGAAGTCGCTCTTTCTCTTTTCTGTAGTGGATAAGAATGCTGAGGGAGATACTTGGAGACTATGCAAACCCTACTTCTTCTCAAACATTCTCACATTAATTTTATCACTGAAGGATCTTTGACTGCAACAGTTAACACTGAGATGCTTGCTTAATGATTATTCTCTATTTCCCTCTTTTTGTCTCTACTTAGCAACTGATATTCTGTGCTAAAGAAGCGCTGTCTCTTCTCTCCTATTTATTTACTTCACTATTCAATTATTTATACCAATATGAACTCATGATGGCTTTCAACTTTGTGCTATATGTTAAAATTCAGCACCATCATCACCTGTTCTGTTGACCAAACGTTGTGGCTTCGACCGTGAGGGCGTCCGTCATGTTGACGCTTGTATTGCTTTGATAAGCTGCCCGCTTTTCTTGAGTATTTTCTTATTTTGGCACCTCAAGCTTCATCTTGCGTTTTCCTTGCCCCAGCACTGGGATGAACTGCTTTCTCCTGATTCCGTTTTTTTTGGAGAATGGTGTTTAGAGACCAGGATCTGGGAAGTGGTCATGCTTGTTGTTATTGGGGTAGCATTGCTTCCAGGCTCTCTCAGAGACAGAGCTAAGACATATGGGCATATGTGTATGCATAGTAACCCGTCTTAGACACACATCCATATTTCTCTGTCTCTATCAAATCCTGAGTTTATACTAAAACCTCGGATCCCAATTTGGCACCACAGGGTTCATTCTGGCCTTTCCTGCGAGTACAGGGGCAAGGCTACCAGTGACATCGAAATGACAGTAAAACCCATACTCCAGAAACCTCCCGTCCATCCTACAAGCCCTGGGGGCTCATGGACATCGCACAGGGGTCCACATCATTTAAGCTTCTCCTCTAATGCCGCAACTGAAAATAGGTTACCTTTGTCCTGTGTTGTGACCACAAAGCCAAGGACAGGAAAGAGAAAGCTATCGAATTACAGTCGTCAGTTCTCCAAATGTTATGACTGGCCAGGATTCAGATAAATTAAGATGCATCTACTATGCTGAATTTTGTTTCTAAAATTATACTTTATTGACTTTGGAGTTGTGCCAGTCCGTGGCAACTAATTGCATTTCAGGTGGGAGCGTCGCCTATCATTTGAGTCACCATTCCAATCGGGTGGTTGAAGGAGCTTTCCCAGCGGCTCCACAGTAAAGCATCTGCCTGCAGTGTGGTAGACACAGGTTGCATCCCTGGGTCAGCAAGCTCCCCTGGAGGAGGAAATGGCAGCCCAGTCCAGTATTCTTGCCTGGAGAGTCCCATGGACAGAGGAGCCTGGGGGGCTACAGTCCATACGGTCACAGACAGTTGGACAGGACTGAAGCAAGTGAGCACACACACACACAGGGTGATTGAAATCCCGAGGTCTACATGGTCTTGTGATGTGATGCCTACTGTACTATGCAAGCTAACCTAAGGCTTATCAGTGACAACCTCCCAACAGTGCTAATATTTCCAAAGGCAGGGAGCTCCTCCTCCTTAATAACGGAATAATGCTATTAATAGCATTTACACTGGTTTCCATGAGAGAAATTTTTCCCTAAACACTCAGACTGCTTGTTCTCTCTCTTATTTTTCTCTAGGGAGCTGGGGTCCCTGACCTGATTGGAAAGTCAGGGAAAGAGAGCAGGCATGCTCAGCCAGCCCATTCTCCTCCAGCCATCAGAGAGTAGACTTTCTGATCTGCTTCTCCCAGCCCCAAGCCTTCCCAGCCCAGAATCACACTCGAGGTTTGCAAGCTGCAGGATAACTGAAGATTTAGGTAAGACAAAACTAAAAGATTGTGGATACTGACAATTTCACGCAGATTTAAGCCTAAGACTCTGATGTTGGGAGGAGAAAGGGGTGACAGAGGATGAGGTGGTTGGATGGCATCATCAACTCAAAGGACATGCGTTTGCACAAATTCCAAGAGATGGTGAAGGACAGGGAAGGCTGGTGTGCTGCAGCCCATGGGGTCGCAAAGACTCGGACATGACTAAGCAACTGACCAACAATGACGAAAAGGAGAGTTGACCTTGCTGAGTCATTGCAGCTTTGCACGGTTTTGTTTTTCAAAAGGAAGGGCAACAGCCTCTGACCTTGACCCAGTCCAGGCTATAGACACTTAGCAGATGCTCCCTGTCTGTGACAGCCTTAGCAAACCTGGGCGGTGAATGGAGGATACGGAGCCCAAGCCTTAGCGAAGACGTGTGCCTCTGGGAACCAAGCAGATGCTTTTTAGCCAAATGTGAGCTGTGTGGGTGGTGGTCATGCCAGCTGCTACAGCTTGACCCTGAGCTATGCAGACACAGCTGACATTTAAATATACACACCAGTACGCCAGGTGAGGCTGAGGCTGGAGGAGACCCTCCTTGACCTTGACAGCGGTGGGTGGAACAGGGTCTGCTTTTAAACTGGAAGGCAGCAGAGCTCTGCGTCTGTTGCAGAGTTAGTTGTAGCTCTAGAATGTGGGTGCTGAGCCTGGGGAGACAGCATTAGATTGGCCGCTGATTTCCTTCTGCATGCACAACCAAAGAAAACACTGGAGGGACTAAATTCTAATCAAGGGTTCCCCACAGGGTCGCGAGCTGGCTCTGGGTGCCTTCATTATGAAAGCTCTGACTCTGGCTTTTGAATACAGAGAACCAAACGAACTTGCCTGCAGGAAGTGGTAGATTTTCAGTACAAATAAAAAGAACCAGGATCTCTTCTGAAACTAATGGCTGTCATTTTGTGTGAAGGCAGAGAATCACTGCAAATCTGAAAGCTAGAAAGGCCAGTGCCTCTAAGAATCTTATTTGCTCAGAAAGTCAAGGAGAAATCAGAGTGACATTAATCAAACAAATAAAAATGGTTTAGGCTTATCGTCAGGACAGGAAAAGTAACAATAAAATAAGGCAGACTGGGAGCATTCAACTGGAGAGAGATTTTTGAGCTAGGAGAAAGAGTGGGATTTTAGTAACAGCCAAAACAGTACTGAAGAAATAACTGAGATCTCGGGGCCAGGAAAGGATACAAACGGGGTAGGAGACGTACCCCCAGGTCTAACGGGAATAGGGGGCTTGCTGTTAATGTGATCTTGGTTGTTAACAGGTCAGAAAGAGTGGATTCCAATAAAATCTGACATCTCTGCCCTCATCCGCTGGGAGGACCACCTTGTAGGGGAGAAGGTGCTTAGCATCAGAGTCTATGATGAGACCAACTGTGGACCACCATTGACGCTGGGTGGATATTCCAAGTGGTTATGGAAAGTCTGAACGGATTCGAGAGACGCTCACTCTGACCAGCGTGAAACACTCGAAGCAGCCTCCTTAGGTGCTTTTCAAGGGGACACTGTCACTGAGACCAGGACATCCTGCCCTGTGAGGACAAGCTCAGGAACAAGGGCTCTACGAGAAGGTACAGCCAAGACGCCCTGAGCCAGGAGCACAGAAATGCGATCAGGTCCAGCCTGGCTGAAATGCTCGTCCTCTGTGAGCCTGTCCTCCAGTGGAATGACCCGCTCAGGAACGGAGTCGTAAGGAGATGAAACTCTGAACAGTGGGTGGCTGTCACAGACCTGGAGTCTTTTTATTTCCTTTTGGTCATTCAGCAGCTGACAAGGCAGAGGATGGAGGAATATGTTAGAACCAAAGCCACGAGGGACTAGAAGGAGAGAAGGCACTTGGGTTGGGCCCAGGGTTTGAACCCGATGTGTGTGGGGCAAGGAGAGGGAGCCATAGTTTCAACTGCTGGAAGCTCAAGAGGGCCTCAAGAGGAAGAGGACAGTAGAGGGAAACCCAGGCCACTACGCACTGGAGGGTGGACCCTCAAAGGGAGCTGACCTCTGAGCAGAGAAGCAGAGCAAGTGCTCAAAGTACCAAGGCACGCAAACCAGAGGTCTCGTTATGCAGAGGTGGGCAGAGACTGCAGACAAGCCCCGGAATGGGCCTTAGGCTGCAGATGGCGAAGTTTCTGCAAGAAGGCAGCCACGTCCCTTGCGAACAGGTGGATTCTCCCCAGATGAGATGAACACATGCCGTAACAACGTCTCCAGGCCTACAGATGGCCAACAGACACGTGAAACAATGTCCAACATCGAGAATTAGTAGACAAATGCAGATCAAACTACAAGGAGGTACCACCTCACACCGGTCAGAATGGCCATCATCAGAAAGCCTACAAATTATATACATGTGTGTTTCCTGGTGGCTCAGATGGTAAAGAATCCGCCTGCAATGTGGGAGACTCAGGTTCAATCCCTGGGCCTGGAAGATCCCCTTGGAGAAGGGAATGGCTGCCAACTCCAGTATTCTTGCCCAGAGAATCCCATGGACAGAGGAGCCTGATGGGCTACAATCCACTGGGTTGCAAAGAGTCAGAGACGACTGAGTGACTAACACTTTAGCTTTCTCTTATAGCTGAATCACTTGCTGTATGCCAGAAACTAGCTCGGCACTGTAATTTAACTGTACTTCAAATTCAAAAGTAGATAATGCCTCAATGGCAGATTTCTTTCAGCTGACTGTAACTCAGAGGTCAAAGACTTGAGCCAATGCTCATAGACTGACAGGCAGCCCGTGGGGTGGGGCGGGGCGGGGAGCAAGGCTCTCTCCATCCCCACCCTTTGCTCAAGTGCCCCGGGCTCCCTGCAAGGCCGAGCACTGGTCTGCCTCGGGGTGGCGGGTATGACATCGGTACACTTTTATTCCAGCCGTTGTAACACCTGGTCTCTCTAAAAAGACTCCCTCGGCCTGCCAAGACCTAAGTGAGCTTTTCAACCGTGGCTACACATCAGAATCAGGCGGGAAGCCTTGAAAAGGACCCGGCACCTGGTCCCAGCCCAGAGGCCCCGAGTTAACAGGTGTGGGACGCGGCCTCGACGCTGGGAGTTGTACGCAAGCCGCAGGTGTATCCAGAACCTCAGAATGTGACCTCGCCGGGAAACACGGGCTCTGCAGATGTAATTAGTTTACAGTCAAGGTGGGAGCACACTGACTCGGCTGGGGGCGCAGTGGCACATCCAATGAGAGCGTCCTGCGTAAGAGACAGAAAGGGACACACAGAAACCCAGAGAAGTCGGTGCGCAGACAGACGCAGAGGCTGGAGGAATGGGCCCACAGCCAAGGAACAACAAGGACTCCAGCAACTCCCAGGAGCTGGCAAAAGCAGGGGGCGGTTTCTTTCTCAGAGTCTCTGGAAGGAACCGACCCTGGCAGCATCTTGGTTTTGAACTTCTAGCCTCCCAGGCTGTGAGAATGGTCTCTTAAGCCCCTCAGTCTGCGGCACCTTGTTATGGCAGCCCCTGGAAACAAATGCACCAGCTGACCACCCTGCATGGCCAAGCGGGCAACCCCTGCCTTTCCAAAGGAAGAGGACCACCCCCCTCCGTTCCGCCAGCTGCCCATCTGGGGGTCTGCCTGTAGTCCTGGCAAAGCCGACAGGAATTAGAAGTCAGGAGCGTGACTTTTGGTCTCTCAGTTCTTTGACTTTTAACTCACAAGGACAAAAAGTTTAATTCTAACTTGGATTCCATGAGACTTCCACTTCTTTGAAGTTTGGCTTGCAAGGGGACTTAATCTTCTGGTTTTATGTTATCCCCAGGGACTTCTTAATGAAGAGAGAGAGTTTATGTTCAAATTGGAGGTGATTTATTTCATTTTTGGAGTATCTTGAGGATGTCACTTGATCACACTGCAGGAGCTCTGATAGGAATGTCAAACACAGGGCTAGGCCTAACTGAGCACGTGACCTTGAGGGGCACATGACCTGGAGCTGCCTGAACTCAGCTGACTTCTGAGCTATTCGGAGGCAGAGGCTGTGCTGCTAAGTTCCTAAGTGTGTGCTAGTCACCCAGTCCTGTTCAGCTTTCCACAACCCCAGGGATGATAGCCCACCAGGCTCCTCTGTCCATGGAATTCTCCAGGCAAGAATACTGCAGTGGGTTGCCATTCCCTTCTCCAGGGGTCTTCCCAACTCCTGCATTGCAGGCAGAGTTGTTAGCATCTGAGCCGCCAGGGAAGCCCTCCTAAAGTTCCCAAGAGAACCCACAAAAGACCAGTGCCTGGTGTAGGCAGAATAGACCTGCGCTGATGGATTGCTGGTGCCCCCTTCCCAGAGACGGGGCTTGCCCTCCATTGCCCATTGGCTCAGCAGGCGCAGAGGACAATCGGCTGGGGGGAACCCCTCTGTTTTTCCAGAGGAGGGGCTCTCCCATAGCCCTCCAGACCTCCTGCCCACACCCAGCAGGACAGCAAGGCCAGTAAGGAACATGCCAGCAGCCAGTACCAGGTGCTGCCTTGAAGCAACTCGTGGGGTGTCTTCTCCTCCACCTGGAGAATCTGTCTCCCCCTCCCTCCACCAGCCCAGCTCAAGGCAGGACAGGGCGAGGCCTGTCAGCCCAACACAACTCACTCTGTCCCTGCAGGCAGGGAGCAAGCCGGCCATTCCTGAACCCGGCCTCGTCAGTGATGAAGGTGCTATCCAGGCCTCTAGCTGCTGATTGTCTTGTCTTAGTTTATTGTGACTCAGAGGTCAGGTGGGAGGGCGATGCCACTACTGACCCTGAGAGCAAGCCCCGCTGACCCCTCCCGAGGGCTGGGCGCAGGGCGCTGAGCCAGGACCCTACAGGATTGCTCAGTATGGCCCTGAGTGTTTGCTGCTGCCTCAGCGAGGAGACTCTCGGTCATCCCCACTCACAGGGAGTACGCAGGGGCCCAGAGAGGCGAGGTCATGTTACATGGACTGGGGCTGGAAGAGAGGACCGTTGAACCCAAATAGCTTGACCCCCAAGCCCTAAAAGTAAAAAGGGAAGAGCACTGTTACCAAAGGGGAAAGATGGGGGGAGGAATAAATTAGGAGCATGCGATTAACAGATACACCCTACTCTATACAAAGCAGACAAACAAGAGCCTACGGTACAGCACAGAGGACTGGGTTCAATAGCTTAACCTACAATCGAAAAGAATCTGAAAATGAATGACTATATACGCATATACAGATAACTGAATCACTTTGATGTACAGAAACTAACACAACATTGTAAGGTGACTATACTTCAGTAAAAAATAAATATATATATGCGTGCATGTGTCTATGTGTGTGTATATGTATATGTGTGTGTACATACATATATACACACACATGTACATATACATGCACATATATATACACACACATACATACATACACACATGTACGTGAGTCTGAGTGAACTCCCGGAGCTGGTGATGGACAGGGAGGCCTGGCGTGCTGCGATTCATGGGGTCCCAAAGAGTCGGACGCGACTGAGCGACTGAACTGAACTGAACTGGTACATATAAATGAAGGGACTTCCCTGGTAGTCCAGTGGTTAAGACTCCACACTCCCCAATGCAGGGGGCCTGGGTTCAATCTCTGGTCAGGGAATTAGATAGCACATGCCCCAACTAAGAGTCTGCCCACCCCGACTAACGATCCCGTGGGCTGCAACGAAGATTGAAGATGCCACGTGCTGCAACTAAGACCCGGCACAGCCAGATAAATAAATAAACATTCTTTTTAGATAAAAAGCATATGTGAAAATACCAAACTAGGTTGGCAGTATATTATACTTAGCATGATAAACCCATTAAGTATGCATAAGTACATATAAACATATATTCATATGTGAGGTCATGAGTGTATACTATGAATATGAGTATATACATGTTAATAGGATATTTATGAGTTTCTATATAATCACAAGCCTTGATTTATGTATGTGTCATATATAGTTAATATATGTGTTGGTATATGTGTATGTATCCCCCAATTTCTCTCACAAGAATTTATAAAAATAAGTGCTATATGAGTAGATATGCGTGAGGCTGTTTGAGGCAGCTTCTTTATAATAACAGAAAACGGAAACGATATGACTATGCAAAGCAACAGCTGATTAAATATATTATAATAAAGTCATGCAAGAGCTAAGGGCTCTTTTTAAAGTCACACGAGTAAGAAAAATGGAAGAGCAGAGAGCAGCGATAAGATCTGAAAGTTGGGAAGGAGAATGGTGAGTAGTGATGACAGGAGGCCTGGCTGCAGTCCCCGGGGTCGCAGAGCCGGACACGACCGAGCAACTGAACAACAGCAGTGACTGACGGCTAAGAGCCTTAAGTGGACGATGAGGATTCTGGGAACCGAGGAGCAGAGTCCCCCAGAAGCCTAGGAACTGGGGTGAGGGAGGGGTGGCGTAGAGCTCAGCCGGGGATAGGTGAGTGAGGGCTTGGTAAACCCTCCTCTCAGCAGAGGAAATGCCCCTTCCCACCCCTGCCAAGGCTGGAAGTGGACCCTCCGGAGAGAGGGAAGCGAATGGCCTCTGGACGGGGTGGCCAGGCTCCACTGAGGACAGAGCCCTCCACCAAAGACAGGCACGTGAAGCATATGTTTATCTCCTGGAGGCTGAGACCCCTTTCTTCCTGCAACTCCAGGCAGGATGTTGGCAGCAGCATCGCCTCCAGAAAGACCACCAAAGATATTAACATCAGCAATTCCCAAATACACAGCCCAGCCATCCAAAGAAACTGACAAGGTCAGACTGGGATCCAGTTTTGCAAAAGCAACTAACAGGTGACCAGAGAGGGAAGGCTGCTGGGCTTTGTGTGGCTCTCGGGTCACCTCTGCCGCCCTGACCACCAGCAGGGGCCAGTGTGAAGTTTCCACACCAAACGTGAGGAGAGGCGAACAGAGGAGGTGGGACAGATGGAAGGTTCCACAAGCGCCAGGGGAAATTGTACCATATCTAGGGACACAGCCCAGAGCCACGCTGCCGGGGAGCGCTGATAAGAGCAAAGCCGGTGGCCCGTTAGACAGGAAACAGCATGGGTGTTGGCGACAAGGCCCCAGCGTTAAAGGGACCAAAGTGCAGAAGAAATGTGGCAAGGAGGTGCTTGCAGGGAAATTCCTTCAGAGGCAAGAAAGATGCCAAGGGAACAAGTACCCCAACTCAGCTGGCCCAGAGGACAGGGGCGAGAAAGAATTTGGGATTTATGGGAAGAGATTTTTTAAAAGACCTTATTAATTTCAATTCCGAATTGTGACATTCTGCTTTTGCTTTGTAAGGCATCGGTTTGAGGTTTTAGCAACCACATGAAGAACCCTGATTGAAATCACTGGGGCGGGGGCCAGAAACTCTGTCCAGGAACCCTGGGGATGGCATGGGTGGGCACAGGCTTGCTAATTATGACCAGGATGGCTGATGGAGCCACTCTTAGCCCCAGAGATCTGCCTTATAAAACTCACAGCAAATAATTCAAAAAGCGGAAACCAGGGTAAGAGGCTGTTGTGGGTTTAAGTGTATCTTACCAAAAGATAGGCTGAAGTCCTAAGCCCTGGTACGAATGTATGTGATTTTATTTGGAAATAGGGTCTTTTCAGATGTAATTAAGATGTAAGTTGTTTAGTCGCTAAGTCATGTCCGACTGTTTGCAACACCGCAGGATGTAGCCCGCCAGGCTCCTCTGTCCATGACATTTTCCAGGCAAGAATACTGGAGTGAGTTGTCATTTCCTTCTCCCGGGGATCTTCCAGGGATTGAACTCAGGTCTCCCACTTGGTAGGCAGATTCTTTACCATTGAACCACCTGGGAAGATTAAGTGAAGGTTATCCAGGACTAAGATAGACCCTTTATCCAACACAACTTAGCATCCTCATAAGAAGAGGGAAAGAGGGACTTCCCTGGAAATCCAATGGTTAAGACTTTGCCTTCCAGTGTGGGAGGTATGGGTTCAGTCCCTGGTCTGGAAGCGAAGATCCCTTATGCCTCACAGCCAAAAAACCATAACAAAAGCAACAGTAACAACTTCAATAAAGACTTTGAAAATGATCCACATCCAAAAAAAGTCTTAAACAAAGTAAAGAGGACAAGAGGCACAGAGACGTACTCAAGAAAGCCAGGTGTCGACAGAGACAGAGATGCAGCGATGCCTCCCCAAACCAAGGAACACCGCGGACGCTGGTGGAGCTGAGAGACGGCCGCAGAGCCGACCCCGGGCCTCCGGAAGTGCTGACATCATTGATCTGGGACTTCTGACATCCGGAACTGGGAGAGAAGGACTCTGTGGTTTCCAGCCCTCCGTTTTGAGGAGCTAATGCTTCAGCAGCCCCAGGACTCCAAGACAAAGCGGTTCAGAGGTGCACACACAACCCAGATTAGAACATCTCCCGAACCACTTCTCTCCTCCTGCCTCTGCTCACCCGGGAGCTCGTTATCAGCAGGAGACAATTTTTCCGGAGACACAGGGATGTAGAGAATTGCATATAAATGGGGCCAACTCTGGTGTTCCAGCACTGACGAGGCCGTCAGGAGTCAACTATAGATTCCTGGTACTTAAACACAAGACCCAAAGCCCTCCAACCTGGTTTCCAAGATTCAGTACTGGCACCGAGAAAAACAAGACTGTGCTTTCCATTGGAGAGGAAAATCTCTCTGCTCGCGAGCAATTGAAGAAAATGGATGTGGAACCAGATGATACCTATTTCCCAGAGCCCCTTTGCTGCTTCTTAGCTGTGCCATACCATTCTTCAGTAAAGCACGATTAGGCTCATTATGGCTGTGTGGTCCCTAAATAGCCACGGGCCTCTGGAATTTGTGTGCTGTGGAGCACAGATTGGTCTTCTTTAAACTTCTTATTAATTAGAGACCTCTTATCTGGGTGCAGCATAATTTCTGCCTGTTCCCAAGAGGAGACCCTAGAGCTGCGCTGAGCATGGCTGGGCGCCTCTGCTGTACCGGATCCCTGGGGCTGGCTCCTGCCAGCTGCAGCTCCTGGCCGGTAGGATGCCACCAGCACGCGCTCTGCACCATCTGCAGTGATTTTGGAGCCTAAAAAATAAAGTCTGTTACTATTTCACTGTTTCCCCATCTATTTGCCATTAAGTGATGGGACCAGATGCCACGATCTTGGTGTTCAGAATGTTGAATTTTAAGCCAACTTTTTCACTCTCCTCTTTCACTTTCATCAAGAGGCTCTTTAGTTCTTCTTCACTTTCTGCCATAAGGGTGGTGTCATCTGCATATCTGAGGTTATTGGTATGCCTCCCGGCAATCTTGATTCCAGCTTGTGATTCATCCAGTCCAGGGTTTCTCATGATGAACTCTGTATATAAGTTAAATAAGCAGGGCGACAATATAGAGCCTTGACATACTCCTTTCCTGATTTGGAACCAGTCTGTTGTTCCATGTCCAGTTCTAACTGTTGCTTCTTGGCCTACATATAGATATCTCAGGAGTCAAGTTAGGTGATCTGGTATTCCTATCTCTTAAAGGATTTTCCACAGTTTGTTGTGATATGCACAGTCAAAGGCTTTGGCATAGTCAGTAAAGCAGTACTTGTTTTTCTGGAACTCTCTTGCTTTTTCCATGATCCAGCGGATGATCTCTGGTTCCTCTGTCTTTTCTAAATCCAGCTTAAATGTCTGGAAGTTCACGGTTCAGGTACGTTGAAGCCTGGCTTGTAGAATTTTGAGTGTTAGTTTACTAGTGTGTGAGATGAGTGCAACTGTGCAGTAGTTTGAGCATTCTTTTGCATTGCCTTTCTTTGGGATTGGAATGAAAACTGACCTTTTCCAGTCCTGTGGCCACTGCTGAGTTATCCAACTTTGCTGGCATATTGAGTGCAGCAGTTTCACAGCATCATCTTTCTGGATTTGAAATAGCTCAACTGGAATTCCATCACCTCCACTAGCTTTGTTTGTACTGATGCTTCATAAGGCCCACTTGACTTCGCATTCCAGGATGTCTGGCTCTAGGTGAGTGATCACACCATCCTGATTATCTTGGTCATGCAGATCTTTTTTGTATAGTTCTGTGTAATCTTGCCACCTCTTCTTAATATCTTCTGCTTCGGTTAGGTCCCTACCATTTCTGTCCTTTATTGTGTCCATCTTTGCCTGAAATGTTCCCTTGGTATCTCTAATTTGCTTGAAAAGCTCTCTAGTCTTTCCCATTGTGTTGTTTTCCTTTATTTGTTTGCATTAATCACTGAGGAAGGCTTTCTTATCTCTCCTTGCTATTCTTTGGAACTCTGCATTCAGATGGAATTTCCCCTTTTCTCCATTTCCTTTTCTCCTTTGCCTTTCTCTTCTTTTCACAGCTATCTCCACCCAGGTTGCTGCTAATGGCATTGCTGCTCTCTTTTTGTGGCCGGGTAGTATTCCAGTGTGCACACGCAGCACACCCTCTATCCTCTTTCCTCTGCTGATGGGCATTGAGGCCATTTCTGCCTCTTGGCTGTTGTGAATGGTGCTGCTCTGCACGCACAGGTGCACGTGTCCGTTTGATTTAGAGTTTGGCCTGGATGTATGCCCAGGAGCGGGACTGCTGGATCATATGAGGATGCTATATTTAGTTTTCTGAGGAGCCTCCATACTATTTTCATAGTGGCTGCATCAATCTACATGCCCACCAACACGTTGCTGTACAGCAGACGTGAAGACAACTTTGTAAATCAACTATGCTTCAGTAAAAATTAAGTTCTTTCTGTTTTTGGTGCCTCTGGGGAGGCTTTTTCCCTCTCTGGCAGAATCAGCTTCCATTCCAGCTCCTCAGGGGGCTTTCCCAATGGCTCAGCAGGTAAAGAACCCGCCCGCCTGCCAATGCAGGAGACCCAGGTTCGATCCCTGGGTTCGGAAGATCCCCTGGAGACACCAGTATTCTTGCCTGGAGAATCCCATGGACAGAGGAGCCTGGTGGGCTACAGGCCATAGGGTTGCAGAGGGATGGACACGACTGAAGTGACAGCGTAGCATGCCAGTGCATGGGTCGCAAAGAGTTGGACGCTGCTGAGCGACTAACACATTGTCCTTGTCCTTTGTCCTAAAATAATCTTAGGACAAACACTGTGTAGTATCACTTATATGTGGAATCCAAAAATCACAGCAAACTAGTGAGTGCAATAGAAGAGAAGCAGACCTGCAGATACGGAGAACAGACCAGGGGCTACCAGTGTGGGGGGGCTGTGCAGGCTTGCGGTGGGAGGTGGGGGGCTGTGCAGGCGTGGGGTGGGAGGTGCAAGCCACTGGGTGTGAGAGGGGCTCAAGGGCATCCTGTGCAGCACGGGGAATACATCCGATGGTTCAGTTCAGTTCAGTCGCTCAGTCGTGTCCGACTTTTTGCGACCCCATGAATCGCAGCACGCCAGGCCTCCCTGTCCATCACCAACTCCCGGAGTTCACTCAGACTCACGTCCATCGAGTCCGTGATGCCATCCAGCCATCTCATCCTCTGTTTTCCCCTTCTCCTCCTGCCCCCAATCCCTCCCAGCATCAGTCTTTTCCAATGAGTCAACTTTTCGCATGAGGTGGCCAAAGTACTGGAGCTTCAGCTTTAGCGTCAGTCCTTCCAATGAACACCCAGGACTGATCTCCTTTAGAATGGACTGGTTGGATCTCCTTGCAGTCCAAGGGACTCTCAAGAGCCTTCTTCAACACCACAGTTCAAAAGCACCAATTCTTCAGCACTCAGCTTTCTTCACAGTCCAACTCTCATATCCATACACGACCACTGGAAAAACCATAGCCTTGACTAGACGGGTCTTTGTTGGCAAAGTAATGTCTCTGCTTTTCAATATGCTATCTAGGTTGGTCATAACTTTTCTTTCAAGGAGTAAGTGTCTTTTAATTTCATGGCTGCAGTCACAATCTGCAGTGATTTTGGAGCCCCAAAAGATAAAGTCTGACATTGTTTCCCCTGTTTCCCCACCTATTTCCCATGAAGTAATGGGACCAGATGCCATGATCTTCGTTTTCTGAATGTTGAGCTTTAAGCCAACTTTTTCCCTCTCTTCTTACACATTCATCAAGAGGTTTTTTAGTTCTTCTTCACTTTCTGCCATAAGAGTGGTGTCATCTGCATATCTGAGGTTACTGATATGTCTCCTGGCAATCTTGATTCCAGCTTGGGCTTCTTCCAGCCCAGCATTTCTCATTATGCACTCTGCATATAAGTTAAATAAGCAGGGTGACAATATGCAGCCTTGACATACTCTTTTTCCTATTTGGAACCAGTCTGTTGTTCCATGTCCTGTTCTAACTGTTGCTTCCTGACCTGCATATAGGTTTCTCAAGAGGCAGGTCAGGTGGTCTGGTATTCCCTTCTCTTTCAGAATTTTCCACAGTTTATTGTGATCCACACAGTCAAAGGCTTTGGCATAGTCAATAATGCAGAAGTAGTTGTTTTTCTGGAACTCTCTTGCTTTTTCGATGATCCAGCGGATGTTGGCAATTTGATCTCTGGTTCCTCTGCCTTTTCTAAAACCAGCTTGAACATCTGGAAGTTCATGGTTCATGTATTGCTGAAGCCTGGCTTGGAGAATTTTGAGCATTAATTTACTAGCATGTGAGATGAGTGCAACTGTGCAGTAGTTTGAGCATTCTTTGGCATTGCCTTTCTTTGGGATTGGAATGAAAACTGACCTTTTCCAGTCCTGTGGCCACTGCTGAGTTTTCCAAATTTGCTGGCATATTGAGTGCAGCAGTTTCACAGCATCATCTTTCAGGATTTGAAATAGCTCAACTGGAATTTCATCACCTCCACTAGCTTTGTTCGTAGTGATGCTTTCTAAGGCCCGCTTGACTTCACATTCCAGGATGTCTGGCTCTAGGTAGTGATCATACCATCATGATTATCTTGGTCATGAAGATCTTTTTTGTACAGTTCTGACAGAATATGGCCCACTGGAGAAGGGAATGGCAAACCACTTCAGTATTCTTGCCTTGAGAACCCCATGAACAGTATGAAAAGGCAAAATGATAGGATACTGAAAGAGGAACTCCCCAGGTTGGTAGGTGCCCAATATGCTACTGGAGATCAGTGGAGAAATAACTCCAGAAAGTATGAAGGGATGGAGCCAAAGCAAAACAAATACTCAGCTGTGGATGTGACTGGTGATAGAAGCAAGGTCTGATGCTGTAAAGAGCAATATTGCATAGGAACCTGGAATGTTAGGTCGATGAATCAAGGCAAATTGGAAGTGGTCAAACGAGATGGCAAGAGTGAACATCAACATTCTAGGAATCAGCGAACTAAAATGGACTGGAATGGGTGAATTTAACTCAGATGACCATTATACCTACTACTGTGGGCAGGAATCCCTTAGAAGAAATGCAGTAGCCATCATGGTCAACAAAAGAGTTCGAAATGCAGTACTTGGATGTAATCTCAAAAATGACAGAATGATCTTTGTTTGTTTCCAAGGCAAACCATTCAATATCCGATGGTTGCTGCTAAGTCGCTTCAGTCGTGTCCGACTCTGTGCGACCCCATAGACGGCCTCCCACCAGGCTCCCCCATCCCTGGGATTCTCCAGGCAAGAATACTGAAGTGGGTTGCCATTTCCTTCTCCAATGCATGAAAGTGAAAAGTGAAAGTGAAGTCGCTCAGTCATGTCTGACTCTTCGCTACCCCATGGACTGCAGCCTACCAGGCTCCTCCATCCATGGGATTTTCCAGGCAAGAGTACTGGAGTGGGGTGCCATTGCCTTCTCCGATCCGATGGTTAGTAACAACTAAAAATGAAAAGTAGCCTCTAAAATTTGTATAAAAGTTTTTTAAATTAAAAATGAAATGACCTTAGGAGCTCTGAGCAAAGAACTAGGGCTGAGAGGGAGGGAGAAGAAAATCAGGGAGAGTCAGAGCAGCGGAGTGGGTGCTATGTGCTAGACCCACGGTGTTTTTCCTGTGTTACTTGGAATTTCAGGAAAGGCCTCATTCCTGAGGACTGTAGGAAATAACCAACTTCAGGTTCTGATATAGAGAATAAGACACATCCCCCCGGGGACCTGCCCTGAGTTGACCCAGCTGGCTCCGTGACCCTCAAAATCCCACTAGCAGGCTGTCTCGGCAGAGACGGGAGCTCATGGGAGATCGTAGGTAGCACAGGAGCAGAGCTGGGCACTAGGGAGGGGGTGTAAAGCATTTCTCCTGACCCTGAAACACAAACATCCCTGAGATGCCCCTCTTTAG
The DNA here is from genome assembly GCF_016772045.2 of Ovis aries. Taxonomy (NCBI): domain Eukaryota; kingdom Metazoa; phylum Chordata; class Mammalia; order Artiodactyla; family Bovidae; genus Ovis; species Ovis aries. The sequence continues at coordinate 5,656,053 of NC_056054.1, read as the reverse complement.
AGCCTTCAGGAGGAGAGGGCAAGAGATTCTTCCTGCAATCTTAACACCCAAATAAATTCTAGGTAAGTGAAAGTGAGTCACTCAGTCGTGTCTGACTCTTTGTGACTCCATGGACTGTATTCTCCAGGCCAGAATACTGGAATGGGTAGCCTTTCCCTTCTCCAGAGGAATCTTCCCAACCCAGGGATCGAACCCAGGTCACCCACATTGCAGGCGGATTCTTTACCAGCTGAGCCACAAGAGAAGCCCACGAATACTAGAGTAGGTAGCCTGTCCCTTCTCCAGCGGATCTTCCTGACCCAGGAATCGAACCAGGATCTCCTGCATTGCAGGCGGATTCTTTACCAACTGAGTTATCAGGGAAGCCCAATTCTAGGTGTGTGGTATGCAGTGTGGTAGCCACTGGCCGTGTGTGGCTATTTATCTAAATTAATTAAAAGTAAATAAGAGTAAAGACTCATTTGGGTTTCCGTGATGGCTTGGAGGGTAAACAATCTGCCTGCAAGGCAGGAGACACTGGAGACGTGGGTTTGATCCCTGGGTCAGGAGGACCCCCTGGAGGAGGAAATGGCAACCCACTCGAGTACTCTTGCCTGAAAATTCCCATAAACAGAGGAGCCTGGGCTGGCTACAGTTCAAAAGGTCACAAAGAGTTGGGCATGACTGATCGACTAAAGACTCATTTATTCAATCATATTAGCCCCATTTCAAGTGCTCTAGAGCCCTATATGTTTAGTGCCTACCACTGGACAACACAGACCATATTAATCATCCTGGAAAGTTGTTGAACAAGGGTGCTTTAAATGGCTCAAGAGTTTAAATGTAAAAACTTACCCTATTAAAACACTAGAAGAAAAATTAACACAAATTTTATAATCTTGAAATCAGGAATTCCCTGGCAGTTACACGGTTAAGACTCTGAGTTTCCACTGGAAGGGGGCAAGTGTTCAATCCTTGATCAGGAAACTAAGACCCCACAGGCTGTGCAGAGTGGCAAACACACACACACACACACACACACACACACACACACACAAGAAGTATCTAAATTCAACCCTAAAACCTAGAGACTGGAGAAAAATGGCTCTAATTGCTAAGTAAAAATTTGAAATGTTCTCTGCGTGAAAAATAACCTCATAAACCAACATTATTGAAAAACCAGAGAAAGATTTATAATCCTTAAGCAGATAAAGAGCTAATTTCCTTAATAAAATAATAAAAGACAAATACCCAGTAGAATAAGGGCCAGGCATTTCATGGAACCAAAGATATAAATGGCCAACAAATATGTGAAAAGATGTTTAACCTCACTCATAATGAAGGAAATGCAAATTAAATAATGAAGCCATTATTAAATAATGGAGAAGCCCACGTTTCAACTATCATTGGCAAAAAATTTTAAAGTTTGCATGCATTGTGAGCTAGAGTGTAGTGGGTTCATACATTGTCAGCAGAAGAATAAAATAGAGCAACCTCTTTGGAGGCTGTTCGTCAGTGGAAATCTAAATTTAAAATGCATGTTACCTTTGACCAAGTATTTCCATCTTTAAAACTGTACCCTACAAATAACCTTGCTAATGTGCATAGAGTTATGTGCACAAAACGGTCAGTTGCAGCATTATTTATTACAGCAAAACAAACTGAGTATCTATCAAATGGCTTATTAAACAGTCTAAATCATGCTATCGTCATACAGCGAGGTACCGCAGCACCTGTTAAAACCTGTGCTGATGCACTACCGTATTTCAGATGTACAACGAACAAGGACCTCTGCTCGATGTTACATGGCAGCCGGGGTGGGAGCAGAGTTTGGAGGAGAATGGGTACATGTGTATGTGTGGCTGTGTCCCTGTGCTGTCCACCCGAAATTATCACACTGTTAATCAGCTATACTCCAATACAAAACTGAAAGTTTTTTTTTAAGAGGTTGAAAACAAACAACCACCCCCAAAGAAACCCATGTGCTGATGAAGATCCCCAAGATACATAGTTAGGATCACGGTATGATCGTAGTTTGGTTCGGCTTGAAGATATTCAGAATATACATATAGATGCATATATGCGAATATGCACCGACACAAGAGTACACAAGAATCTGCTAACAATTACTCTCAATGAAACTAGTAGAGGAGGCGGAGTTGTGTTTTTCTCTTTCAACCTTTTGTGGCTGTTTTCTCATTTGCATTCATTTGTTTACATTAGAAAGGACATCATTTCAAAACTTGATAAAAGTTCTGCACAAATGGAAAATAGTCATCACTTTCCAGCTAAAGTCAATTCCGGAGAGGTGGTATTTACCTGAGTCGTGCAGACAAAGGGACCAGGGTGAGCTTCGAGGCTGTGAGCCAAGCTCAGCCCCAACACGCGCTAAAAGCAGGGGCACCCAGTCCTGCCCTCTTGGTGTCAAAAGGCCAGGCTAGGGATCACCTGACTCCACTTAGAGACACTCAGCAGGCTGTGACAGACAAGGGTCTGGTTCCAGGGGATTCTGTCATCGAGAGCAAATTAGCTGGCATCCCAGAGAGAGAAACGGCCGACCAGGGTAAAGCTGTGGAAAAGTGAAATTGGTCTTGGCTCTGCGCTCCACGGAGTTTTTTTCCATTAACCGGAGGTGAGCCCAGGTGCGAGGTTAATGGAAAGATGCAAAAGAGGCTGTCGAGGACTAAGGGGACAGTTTACGCAGCAGGAAGGCACAGTGCCTGTGGTAAGTGGATGCTCTTTTATGAAACAGAGCCCCTGGCGTGGCAGGGAAGGCCTCCTGTGGGTCTGGAAACTCAGCCTGGAGGGGACAAACAGGCTGGGGAGAGGCACTGCCAAGGATGGAAGCAGACCAGCACAAGCCTCGCTTTGTTCTCTGCAGAAACAATGAAACGTCAACAAAGGGAGAATGTCTAAATTTTTCACATTCCTTAACATCCCACTCCTCTAAACTAACTCCTTCCATTTTGACATACCCTTTTTCTCTCTTCCTGCACATGGATTCAAAAGTTTCACATTTCTAACTAAAACCTATATAAAACGTATCATTTTCCCTTTTCGAACCATATGATAGAAAAACGTGTTTCCCACATCTCTGTGTTGCACTAGCTGACATCCTGTCCTACTGGTGCCTAGTCACACTGTGGGTTTCTTCTGATGTTTTAGAAATAATTGTTACTTGAGTGTACTTGCTTTGCAGTGTTGTGTCAGCTTCTGCTGTTCGGCAGAGTGGATCACCTACACACACACATATAACCCCCTCTGTTTTGGATTTCCTTCCCATCGCGGTCTCTACAGAACGCTGAGTAGAGTCCTCTGCGCTCTACAGTAGGTTCTCATTAGTTAGCTGTTTTACATGCAGCAGTGTATAGGAGTCAGCCCCGATCTCTCAGTTCATCCCGCGCCTCTTCCCCACTCTGTATCCACGTTTTTCCTTTGTCTGTGGTTCTATTACTGCTTTGCAAATAAGTTAATATATCATGTTTCTAGATTCCACATATATGTAATAATATAACGTGTAATAATATATATGTGTAAATATATATCTGTGTTTTCCTTTCTGACTTCCTTCTGTAAGACAGTCTCAAGGTCCATCCACGTCTCTACAAATGATCCAGTTTTGTTCCTTTGATAGGCTGAGTAATGTTCCATCGTATTATACATATACACCACGTCTTTATCCACACGGCTGCCCATGGACATTTAGGTGGCTTCCACATCCTGGCTGTGGGAAAGAGTGCTGCAATGGACATTGGGGTGCACGCATCCTTCGGAACCACGGTTTTCTCTGGGTACAGCTCAGCCGTGGGATTGCTGGGTCATATGGCGGTATACTTCTGATTTCAGGACCTGAAAGATACTACTCCAGTGAACGTCTTCAATGCACACAGCTTTTCCCCTCCTGTTAAATTACTTCCTAAAAATATTCAGGACTGAAATGACAAGACCAAAGACACAACATTTTTGCAACGTGTTGCCTCGTTGCTTTCCAGGAGGGATATGACAGTATTCAGTGCCTGTAAGGTGCTGACAGGGATGGAACCACAAAGCCAGGAGGATAGTAGCTGTCTCACATGGGGCTGCTGTCATAAAATACCATAGACTGGGTGGCTTGAAAAACAAACACTTCTCACAGTTGTAGAGGCTAAAAGTCGGAGATCACAGCGCCTGCATGGTTGAGTTCTGGTGAGAGCTCTTTTGTTGGCTTGATGGTGGCCACTTTTTTTCTGTGTCCATATACAGTGGAGAGAGGTGGGCAGGATCTCCCCATCTCTTATAAGACCACCAATCCTTTTGGATTAGGACTGCACCCTTATGACCTCATGTAACCCTGAACTTCCTAAAAGCCTTATCTACAGATAGAGATGCACTGGGAGTCAGGGCTTCAGCATATGAATTTTGGGGTAGCATCAGACTTGCCCACTAAGGAAGTTCCTGGACCATTTGAGCCCAGCTCCATCTAAGGATATATGACCACAGCAGCCCTTTCTCTGGAGAAAAGCCAGAGTATCATGTGTGAGAAGAAACCAAGGGCTCTCCACCTTTAACAGAGCTTTAGGGACAGACCACGAAACAGAGACGAGGAAGGCTAGATTTCCATACTGAAGCCTGGAAACTGATTCCAACCTGCTTTGTTTGTGATAGACGATCATCGGACACGAGTTCAGCTGAAGCGAATTGGGAACGAGCTTTCTACATTCCAGACTGAACCTGACTCTCAACAATCCGCGCTCAAGTTCTCCCATCTCCAGTCTTTTCAGACCTTAGGTTGATCTGATACCACCACCAGGGAGAGCGTCATGAAGACAAGGGTGTTTGGTTAGAGAATTTCTAAAAGCCTTTTTGGCCTCCAGAGAGCTCCAGCATCTTGGAGACAGGTGATACAAGAGCTTGGGCTGAACTCAGAGGAGTCAGTTTCACAAAGATTAGTTCACATTACATCAGCTTTCCCGGACTCCGCCCAGTTCAGTCCCCTTGCACCAACCCTGCCCCTCCATCATCATGATAAAACATCCCACACAAGCAGGCAGGATGAAGTGTGCTGCAGAGGTGCCCCTTACTGCCTCCCATCCCCTGCTGAACCCTCCGTATATCCTGGCCAGTCAGCTCTGGGCTGCACTGCGTGGATCATTTTGGCCACCGGAGTTCTTCTGCCCCTAAATCCAGAACTGATACATGAACAAAATGCAGGGCCAGGAAGCCGCTCCTGCCCCATCCACACCCCCGCACCTGTAGGGACCCTGAGTGACGCTGCGTCGTCCCCGACCCAGTCTCAACACTCCCTCCATCCAGGAAAGGAATCCACATCTGGGCCCCACCCGTGAGCTCGTAATGCGGGATTCACTGACTTCCATGGAAAGAAAAGAACATGTCATGTAGTGAAACAGAATGCAATTTCCCCATTAGCCATGTTAATTTTCTTTCTAGATTTTAGACCAAATTATTTATCGCTGAGCCTCTCACTCTCCCTGTCTCTTCCCACAGAGCCTTGAAATCACCTTCTACCATCCAAGGCTTTTCAACTATTCTTCTGCAAACACTTGCTTCCTCTCTTTCAAACAAATAACCCAGTCCTCTGCCAAAACTCGGCCAGATTCTGCTCCTTGAGCCTAGACCTTCCACTCATCTTTCCCATGACGGTCAAGGTCAAAGGGAAGGTCAGGGGCTCCAGGGTAATCAATACATGGACCTGGAAGAAGGGAAAACAGAAATCTGGCCTGGACAATTGGCCCTAAGAAGACACTGAAGCTGATATCAAGAGTACTTCATCTCAAGTCCCCTGGAGCAACACTTGAAATGAGTTAATCAGTGATGAGAGAGTATTTGCTTACCTCCATCCCTGCCGACGGCGCTGAGACGGAAGTGGTTCAGTTTTGTTTACCATCATGTCCCAAATCTCCAGGGCACTGACTGCCTCGCACAGAGCAGGCACCTAGTAAACGCTAGCTGGTTAACTGGTCCCAGTCTATGCTGACCCCAGCAGAGTCTATGCTGACCCCAGGAGAGTCTATGCATGTGTGTGTCTTCAAAATGAAACAAGATTTCAGAGGGCACACGTAACCGAATTCAGATGTATTTTGAGTTTGAAAACAAATGTAAAAGGGCCTTAAACATTATAACTGTGTGTCGTGCTCTTTAGTTCAGTCACGTCTGACTCTTTGGGATCCCATGAACTATAGCCCACCAGGTTCCTCTGTCATAGGATTTTCCAGGTGAGTACTGGAGTGGGTTGCCATTTCCTATTCCAAGAATAACATAATTGCATATGTGTAATTTGAATTAATAGCTGATGTTACTAATAAGATTGCCGGTGTTACTACTAAGGTTCCCAGAAACATAATCATAATACTGTACGCAGCAGGTGTTTTAGTGGCTCCATTTTACAGATGGGGACACCAAGCCCCAACGACAGTAATGAATTCACCCAAGCCACGCGGTTAACAGCAGCCATGGTTTGAATCACGTGGACTGGTATTGCAGGTTCTGTTTGCGGTTAGATGGAGCGGCTCCCTCGGTAGATCGCTGGACCAGACACTTGGTCCCACTGCTCCCTCTGCTCTGGGTGACTTGAAGCTAGCTTCCAGCCTCTGTTTTCTCATCCATAATTAAGAGCCATCTGGAGGTGCTGTGCAAGGGTCTGGCATGGGGACATCACAAGCACAGGACTGGTTGAGCTGAGCATCACTTCCAGGAAGGGTGGCTTGGCAGAGAGCAAGCCAGCCCGTGGTCCAGTCTGCTGGCAAGGCGGAGGTGGGTGAACTGCCCAGCCCAGAGCTGCAGCCAGAAGCCAAGGATCATGAGGTCCCACTCCAGGTCTCGGGGGAAGAACTGGCTAGAAGACTCAGCTCCCACTGCTTAGGATAGGTCACCCTGTGAAGCTGGCACTGACTGTGTGCCTCTAGTGACCAGGAAGGTGATAAGTGGGCTGACGGCCCAGCAGGCACTTTGGAGTCCCAGAGAAGTTAGCTTTCTGAGGGAAAGACAAAGGGGTGGCATTCATGTCTCAGAAACTTCTAGAAGCTTCTTTGGATTTTACAAATACTGTGAGCTTCCAAAAACAGGTCTGCAGTCTAAAATACTTCAGAGAGGAGCTTAATTGCCAGGATTAGAACGGCAACCACAAAACGTTTCCATTTACAGCTGTGAAGTTGAAAGACCCCATTTCCATAACCATCTTGGTTAACCAGAGATTTTTAAATTGTACTTATTTTTGTTTTTGGCTGTGCTGGGTCTACGTCACTGCACAGGCTTTCTCTAGCTGTGGCAAGAGGGGGCCACCCTGCATGGCAGCGTGCAGGCTTCTCATCGTGGGGACTCCGCTTGCTGGGAACCACAGGCTCCAGCGCACACGGGCTCCAGGAGTCGCAGCACATGGTCTCGGGGGTTGAGACTTCTGGCTGCAGAGCAGGCTCAGTGGCTGCGGCGCCTGGGCTTGGTCGCTCCTCGGCATGGGGGATCTTCCAGGGTCAGGACTACGAACTTGTGTCCTCTGCCTCGGCAGGCAGATTCTTGACCACTGAGCCACCAGGGAAGCCCAACCAGAGAGTTTTGATGAACCAGGTGCACTACAGGCTGACTACACTACATGAGATCAGCAGATGAGAGCTGAGAAGCTGATGAGAAGCAGATGAGAAGCAGATGAGAGCGACGGCTTCACCTGGACCTTCTAAGCTCAGGATCTCGGGTCTCACCTGAGATCTACTGAATCGGGACCTGCCGTTTCAATGAGACTCCAGGTGATCTACAATGGAGAAGGGAATGGCAACCCACTCCAGTATTCTCACGTGGAGAACTCCATGGACAGAGGAACCTGGCAGGCTACAGTCCATGGGGTCACAAAGAGTCGGACACGACTGAGCGACTCTCTCTCTCTCTCTCTCTCTCACACACACACACACACACACACACACACACAGGTCACCTGTGTGCACATTAAAATTTGAGAGGCACTGGCCTATAGTCCTCTGGTCCATCTGACGTTTTTCAAACAAGGAAACGGAAGCCCGGGAGAGGAAGTCTTTACTCCAGGTGACAGGAAAGTCGTAGCTGTGGCAAAGGAGTCCCCCTGACCCCCACAGCCAACTGAGGCTCATCTCTGCTCCTTCTTCTGCCCCAGCCCCACCCTCCAGCTATCTGACTCTCTTCTCCATCCTATAGCCCCAGAGATGGGGAGAGGACGAGCCAGCTGTGTGGTCTCTTCCAGCAGCAGACAGCCAGGGCCACATGGCACTCCTGTGAGAGAACTGAGCTGGGGGACGCATGCTTCCTGGAGCACACAGCTTGGGAAGAAGGGTGTGGGAACCACAGCTGGTACCCTTCCTTACACCCTAGGCACACCTTCCAAACCCACACATGGATTTTTCCCTGTGGGAACCTGAGATCTCTTGGACTACAGAAATGAGCTAGGTTCAAAACCTCAGGGAACTGATGCCTCAGAGGAGAGCCCTTCGTGAATGAATCAGTGGATACCAGTACCGGGGCTTCCGCATCTGTTGGAGATGAGACCCCTGTGGGGTGACCCCCGTGTGTTCTTCCAGAGGGCCTGGGAGATGGAGGCCCAGTTGCCTCCAGCAACACTCTTCTCAGGAGCCCATCCTAAGCGGTGTGCTTCCCATCCTTATCATATTTCCCAACCCCTCCTCCTGAGGCTTCCTGAGGTCACCTCCCAAATCAACCCTGCGCCCTCGAACCCTCTCAGAGTCGGCTTCTGAAGGAATCCAACTGGAAGGAACCGAGAAGCTCAAAGCACTGTAGGGCGGTGGGTTCCGGTTTCCTCCAGAGCTTTGCTTCTCTGAATAAGGGATGCAGGTTTGGGGCAGAGCTGAATTGCAGTGGAGAAGACAGACCAGGGATGGCTAATGATACTCCAAGATACTTCTCTTCTTACTTTCCTGAAATAACCCAGGAAGGTACATCCACCAACTGTTACATCCACTAACTACTCAGTGAATATCGGCTTGATGAACACCACATTAGTCTCCTTCCAAGCCACCAACAAAGCTCTACCCAGCTTTGTGTGATACTCAGTAAGTTTTCTTTATTATTGTTACATAACTGCTTCAGAGACTTTGTTGGTACAATATAACTGATGAAACTGAGAAATGAGTTGCCTGAGGTTGGTGAATACTGTTAGAATATTTATAAAATTCCTGCGCACTCAGCCCCATGGGCCTCAAAATAAGGGCTCTGTATTCACTGCGCTACTCCTTTATTATGTATTCATAGGATGCCCACAGAATTACCGTGGCTACAAGGGAGTCCAGAGTAAGGATTCCCTGGCACTTTCTCAGGATTTCCCCTGCTCTCTTACTATTAAATTTCTGCTGTTGACCCACTTGGGTAGCTAGAAGGCAGCTGTGCAAACAACATTTTTCAGATTTTCTTCAAGCAAGAGAAAAGTCAATGGGATAAGATGATTAATTTTTTTTAATTAGGAAAGAAAAAGTCTACTGTTAAGGCAATACCTTCCAGAAACCCCTCTAAAACTAGGCAGGATCCTCCGAAATTTGCTCAGGGCTCAGCAAACTCTTCCTGCAAAGGGCCCAGCAGTATTTTAGACTTTATAGACCTCGGGGTCTCTGTCATGACTAGCCAACTCTGTGTTGTGAAAGCAAGCAGCCAGTGACAATGGGCAAACACAGGGGCACGTGTGTGCTAATAAAACTTTATTTAGACACCAAAATTTGGATTTTATTTATTTCCAAATGTTACAAACCGGTCTTCTTTTGACTTTTAAAATATCACTTAAATATGGTTTTTCCAATAGTCACATATGGATGTGAAAGTTGCATCATAAAGAAGACTGAGCACTGAAGAATTGATGCTTTTCAACTGTGGTGCTGGAGAAGACTCTTGAAAATCCCTTGGACAGCAAGGACATCAAAAAAGTCATCCTAAAAGAAATCAACTGAATATTCATTGGAAGCACTGATGCTGCAGCTGAAGCTCCAATACTTTGGCCACCTGATGGAGAGAGCCAACTCATTAGAAAAGACCCTGATGCTGGGAAAGACTGAAGGCAGGAGGAGAAGAGGACAACAGAGGATGAGATGGTTGGATGGCGTCACCGACTTCATGGACATGAGTTTGAGCAAACCCTAGGAGATGGTGAAGGACAGTGAAGCCTGGTGGGCTACAGTGCATAGGGTCACAAAGAGTTGGACATGACTTAGCAACTGAACAACAAGAATAACACTGATGTGTCTTGCATATTAATTAACTCCACTGCCCTGAAGTGAGTCTAATGGGGAACCTTGCCTATCACCTATTAAAAAGCATATTTTAAAAGTGGAGCCTGTGTTGGGGGTGAGGGAGAACCCCACATACTCACTTCCCACCCCCTTGGCAAGCAGGCTTCCTGAGGGAGCCCCAAGGAACACAGCTTGGTGAGCACTGTCCTAAGAAGAGGGAGTGAGTCTGAGCACATGGCCACTGCTGCTTTTCCAAAGGCGGCCTCGTGTTCCTGGGATTCACGCAGAAAGCTGGCAGGCGTGCGGGATACCGGATACCCTGGACCCCACTTGGGCACATGACTCCCCTGCAGGGCGGGCTCACACCAGGGGCAGAGGGTGACACGCGCGAAGGGATGACTGTCAGGCGGCGTGTTGAGCTGGGTAGGTCACAGCTTAGAAAAGCATCTGTTGCTAAGCCGCTTCAGTCGTGTCTGACTCTGTGTGACCCCATAGATGGCAGCCCACCAGGCTCCCCCATCCCTGGGATTCTCCAGGCAAGAACACTGGAGTGGGTTGCCATTTTCTTCTCCAATGCATGAAAGTGAAAAGTGAAAGTGAAGTCGCTCAGTTGTGTCTGACTCTTCGCGACCTCATGAACTGCAGCCTACCAGGCTCCTCCATCCATGGGATTTTCCAGGCAAGAGTACTGGAGTGACTTGTCATTGCCTTCTCCAAGAAAAGCATCAATCCATGTCAAAACATGGAGTCTGGTGAGAACAGACCAGAGTGAGGTTCGGGCCGGAAACTGCTCTTCTCTTCCACGGAAAGCATGCCCGTTGACCTAGATATGTTTTATAACAGGCTGATCTCTGTGATCACACTGATGAAACATTCCCTTAGTTTTTTTTTTGTTTGTTTTTCATTTGCCAGCGTGGCACCACTTGCAGGATCTTAGTTCCTCAACCAAGGATGGAACCTGGGCTAAGGCAGTGAAAGCGCTGAGTAATAACTACTAGACGGCCAGGGAATTCCCCCCTCGTGTTAGGAGATCTGATATGCTTAGAAGGTATCAACCATGAAATGGCACTTGCTGTGGGCTTGCCATCTACCTCGATGAGGGTTAAGTCATGAGCTGCTGCAGCTGGTGACCTCCAACACCCCTGAAGGAGCTCAGTGTGGAGAGCAGAAATGAGGCCCTCTGTGCTCCAGGAAACTGGCAGGACAGGTCTGTCTTCAGGTAGTTAGATCTTCTCAGGAGCTGATTTTATGAGCCCAGTTCTCGTAGCTCCTCATATCTAGAAAAGCACTGAAATCCTTCATGGTGATGACTGTTTCTCGTGACTAAGAGAAGTTTCATGAGACCAGGAGAAAACGTCCACAAAAATATGTGCTTGGCTGCAGGGACCCCCCCTCACCAAAATCACATACATATTGTCCATCCCCCTGCCTCTTTGGAGCAGCTCTCAGAGCCGCCTGAACTGTTGCTTCCCGGGCAGCACTCCTCATATTGCCCCAAATGCAACTTCACTCACAATTCTCATGTTGCGCATTTTTTTTTTTAGTTGACAAAGGGAAGGTGCGTGTGCTCACACTCAGAAAACTGGGCTTCACACTCTGAGTGTCGAGTCTGGCTGTGGCCTTGGGCAGTCACCTCCTGCCTGACCCTTGGGCCTCTTTGGTAGACAGCATTCGCTTCCCTGCTATATCTTAAGAGGTTAAATAAGATGACGTTGACAGGTGCCCAGCCAAGGACCTAGCAACCAGTTGATAAATATTTAAGCTGAATCTATATTTGGAAACCAAGTGAAAATTGAAGAAGAGAAAAGCAGTCCTTCTGGGGGGCTGTTGCTTTGTGTATATTCAGAGGGGACAGCAAAGGGCACAGTATGCCAACTGGATTCAACCCTAAAGTTTAGCAGAACCCCTGAAGATATTATAGCGAATAATCTATAAAACAAACAAACGCAAAGCTCGAGTGCAAAGACGCTTGCGAAAATACATGGCAAATGTGATGAGAGAAAAAAAGAGTTGGTAAACATTACAGAAACCCTCCTTGCAGAAGCCTGAACAGATCCTTTCTAAGTCCGTTACTTAGTTTCCATATGATCCAGGGTAAGATTATATAATTTCAAAACTGTCTGTAAACTACTCATTTTCATCTGATTTCCCAATGTCTAATTTGTTCATCAGCCACAGCTATGTGTATAAAACCAGCTTTTTAATCAGCTCACAGTGTATAGAAGCACATTAATCTTCCACTTTATGGGAAAAGAACTCTTGTACTCAGAATTATTATGCATTTTGCACTCAGATGCACAGAGGAATGATTTACACACGTGTGTTAGCTTGTGCCTCTAGAAACATCCAGTTTAAAACCTGCTGCACACCCAAGCTCGGCGTCCTGCATTCTCACACCCCCAGGAGCTGACATGAACACGGAACAGTTTTCTGTGAGGCACATGCAGAAGAGGGCTGGAGCAGGTTGCTAGGAGAATGAGGCTTCTCTGCCTTTCATCTTCATTTGGAAAAAAAGAGAAGAAACAGCAACTGGCTCGGTGGGAAAATTCTAGGGACACAGCTCTTGGGTGACAGTTTTCCTAGCAGGCAAGGGGAAGGGCATCTCCAGGGAGCCCTGGAGTGTCTGCACTGGGGCCAGCACCACTCTCTGGTCTGGCCGCCCGAGTCTCAGCCATACTGGTTCCCGCCCACCCTGTGTGAGTTCAGGGCTTGGTGACTTTGACAGGGTCAGCCCTGCTCCTGCGTCTGTTTCTAACAAGTAGGGCAGGAAGTGACTTCACCCACGGGGACCTCAGTTTATTGGTGCATGAAAGGGACTCTGAGGTCCCTTCTGTGGTGTCTATTCCGTGACAATCTGAGACTAGATTTCTTTTTTTTAAATTTTCTTTTGGCTGCACCACCCAGCATGTGAGCTCTTAGTTCGCTGACCAGGAATCAAACTGGTGTCCTCTGCTTTGAAAGGAGACTTCTTAACCACTGGACAGCCAGGGAAGTCCTTGAGTCCAGACTTCTGACTGCTTTTCTCTGGCATAAATCTTAGGAGCTGGAATCCTGATCTGGAAACAGACTGAACCTGGTAGAGTTGAGCATCACTCTGACAACCATGAAAAGGAACTTGCCTTGTCTAACAACCCCACATCTGGGTATAAGCCCTGAAGAGAGAAAATTAGGATCTCCAAGAGAGATTTGTTCACTCATGTTCACAGCGGCATTATTCACTATAGCCAAAAGATGGGAACAACTGAAATGTCAGTCAGTGGATGAATGCATAAAGGAAATGTCATATACATTCACATATATGTAAGTATATATTTATTGTTTAGTTGCTAAGTCATGTCTGACTCTTTGCAACCCCATGGACTGCAGCCCACCAGGCTCCTCTGTCCATGGGCGTTCCTAAGCAAGAATACTAGAGTGAGTTACCATTTTCTTCTCTTCCATTTTAGATGTAAATAATAAATCACAGAAATATTACCAATATCTGAGACTTTGTCAGTGAGAAAAATCAGATATTTTCCTATCACAAATACCATAAATTTCTTAAAATATTAAGTTTATCAGCAATTCAAAGTTCTGCTTGTAGACTGACTGCTACACCTTGTAAATTAATATGTTAATAAAGAACATATATTCCTAATAATAACTTGTTAAATATCTTGAAAACTCTAATATAATTGGATTCCCTTCATAATCCTACACATTTTATTGAATGGGTTTTAGAATATTAAATTTAGGTAAAAATGAGAAGAGCTCGCAGTGCTTAGATTTACCACAGAAAGGCTGGGTTTTTTGTTTTAGTTGTGAGGGTGGTCATTAAATCTCTGCTGATGTGGATATAGCCAAGGAACAGCCCATGATATATCTCAGTGAAATACGCAAAGCCCATGTCTATTTCCATTGCGAGGTCAGCATCAATGGTGGACAGATTCAAGGCCTGGCAAGGTATCCGAGTCCTAACGCTGGAGTCTGTGAAGACACTACCTTATGTGGCAAAAGAGATTTTGCAGATGTATTAACGTAAGGATCTGGGGTTGGGGACATTCTCCTGGGTCATCAGTGGGCTCGGTGTAATCACAAGTTCCTTTCAAGAGGGAGGCGGGAGAGTGGGAGGGAAATTCTAAGATGCTATGACGTAGGCTCTGAAGATGGAGGAAGGAGCCATGAGCCAAGGGTGGTAGGTAGCCTCCCAATGCTAGACAAGGCTGGGAAACAGACCCTGCCCTGGAGCCTTGAGAAGGCAGGCAGGCCTGCCAACACTTTGACTTTTACCCCATGACACCCATTTAGGCTTCTGACTTCCAGAACTGCCATAATAAATATGTGCTGTTTTCAGCCAGTAAATTTGGAGTAATTTGTTATAGGAGCATTGGGACTGGAAACACCATGGAAATGGCAGTCAAGTTATGCTTAGCAGAGACCCAGAGAGAAGGCAGGGGTGGGGCTGGGGGTTTGCTTATGCCTTTGTCCTCGGAAAGGGCTTCTCTCGTGACTCAGCTAGTAAAGAATCTGTCTGTAATGCAGGAGACCAGGGTTCCATTCCTGGGTTGGGAAGATCCGCTGGAGAAGGGATAGGCCACCCATTCGAGTACTCTTGGGCTTCCCTTGTGGCTCAGCTGGTAAAGAATCCGCCTGCAATGCGGGAGACCTGGGATCAATCTCTGGGTTTGGAAGATTCCCTGGAGAAGGAAAAGGCTGCCTACTCCAGTATTCTGGCCTGAGAATTTCATGGACTATACAGTCCATGGAGTCGTTAAGAGTCAGACATGACTGAGCAAGTTCACTTTCACTTTCACTTTGTCCTCTGAGAAGTAGCATTTCCTTACTGTCTTCACAAACCAGCAAAAATTTCACAGAATAATTGTTCCTTTAAACAAATACTCACACCCACTATCTATGAGGCATGAATATTCTACTATTTATTCTATTCTATTTGCTGATAAGATTGGTTTTGCAACCTCTTAAAGAACTGTGGAAGGAAATGGCAACTCACTCCAGTATTCTTGCCTGGAGAATCCCCAAGGACTGAGGAGCCTGGTGGGCTACAGTCCACGGGGTCCCAAAGACTCAGACATGACTGAGGACTAAATACAACACAAAGAATTGTGACTCATAGAATCTCTGAATAACAATTACTCCTTAATTGGAGAAAATATAGTGATTTTTTGTTGTTGTTTTTGGCTTAAAGGGTCATAAACTATCTGGCCCTACCACTTCATGCCAGATAGAAAGGGAAAAACTGGAAGCAGTGACAGATTTTGTTTTCTTGGGCTCCAAACTGACTGCAGACAGTGACTATAGCCATGAAGTGAAAAGACGCTTGCTCCTTGGAAGGAAAGCTATGACAACCCTAGACAGCATATTAAAAAGCAAAGACATCACCTTGCCCACAAACGTCAAAGCTATGGTTTTTCCAGTAGTCATGTACGGATGTGAGAGGGGGACGATAAAGAAGGCTGAGCGCTGAAGAACTGATGCTTTCGAATGATGGTGATGGAGAAGACTCTTAAGAGGCCTTTGGACAGCGAGGAGAGCAAACCAGTCAATCCTAAAGGAAAGCAACCCTGAATATTCACTGGAAGTATTAATGCTGAAGCTGAAGCTCCAATACTTTGGCCACCTGATGAGAAGACCCTGATGTTGGGAAACTTTGATGATGAAATGGTTAGATATCATCACCAAGTCAACAGATAATGAGTTTGAGCAAACTCCAGGAGATGGTGGAAGACAGAGGAACCTGAAGTCCATGGGGTCAAAGAGTTAGACACAGCTTAGTGACTGGACAACAACAACAACTCTCTTGGTTTGGGGCAGATTCCTTCCTGATGACTCAGGGTAACTGGGACTGTGAGGAAGGAGCAACTGGTCTCAGGAGCAAGGAGAAGAAAGGTCAGGAGGGACAGCGCCCCACGGAAGAGCCAAGAAGCTTTCTGGAAGCATAACACTAGAGGCTCCGCTTCAGTTGACTCTCATCCACCCTGAACTCTGACTTTACCCAGTCCCACTTTCTGCGGCCCCAAGCTTTGCAAGAGTCCTCAAGAACCACGCTGCCAATTGAGTGACAGTTGGAGGCGAAAGACTTGGGTTTCATACAGGAACCATTTGCATTTTCAGCTGGATTTTGAAAATCTTGATAAAAACTATAAATCATCCATTATTAAATTTAAGGTATCCCGTAAACATGAAAATCTTTTTAAAATGACTTTGGACTGAATGGTACTACTGTTCACCTTGTTTACTCTGTATATTAGAAAGATATTCTTTTAACCTTGCAAATAACCTAAAAATATAAGTGCAAAAGAAATGAAGTCTTTGAAGAGTGTGTTCATCTGTGTTTCTGTTTTCCATTCCTTTGCAACGGGGCCATGGGTTCCTACGGGGAATTCTGAGCTTGTTAGTGGTAGGGGGCTTAGGTTACACAAATCTCATGAGTTTCAAAGGCTACTTGGCACTGAGGGTGTGGGGGTGGGTAGGTCCAAGGCTGATTCTGGCAACCCAATATTTCTTTTGAAAACCCTGCTAGCTACACATAGGTAGATTCAAAGGCAATTCCTGTTACACCTGACAACCCCAAATAGTCAACAGCAAACGCATACTGAACAGCGGTAGAGTCTATTAACGTGCTACAGGAAGAATATATCATAATGCCTGGAAGCTACAGATATATTACCCTACATGGCAAAGGGGAATCAAGGTTGCATGGAACTAAGGTTACCAGTCATACGATCTTGAAATTGGCAAATGAGCCTGGATTATCAGGTGAGATCAGTACAGTCATAAAGGTCCTGGGAAGTGGGAGGAGGCAAAGGAGGGGATCAGACTGATACGATGTGAGAACAATTCAACTCACTTTTGCTGACTGTGAAATCGATGGAGGAAGAGGCCACGAGCCAAGGAGTACGGGCAGCCTCCAGAAGCAGGAAAAGGCACAGAAACAGATGCCACAGAAAAGAACGTGACCTCTGATGCCTTGATTTTAGCCTGTTGAGACCCGTGTCAGACTTCCTGCCTATAGAGCGAGAGGATAGCACATCTGTGTTGTTGGTGGCAGCAACAGAAAGGCCATGACCTGTCTCGGAAGGTGGGCCGTGGGCACGGATAAGGGCTGCCTGGGACGGCAAGCAGAGCTGACGGAGGAGCCGGAGTCTCTCTCAAGGGGCCTCTTATTTGTTCAACCAAAGAGGGACCAAGAAACAAAAATGTCATGTATTTTCACATATGTCATGGTTTGCATACATTGTCACAGGTTCCAATATTCCCTCTCCATTAGTGTCTATTCCTGTAGAACAAGTCACTCCCAAATTTAGTGGCTTACAACAAGAATCATTTAGCATCTCTCAGGGTTTCTTTTAGAAATTACTTATTTGGCTGCATCAGGTCTTCGTTGAGGCGTGCGGGACCTTTGTTGCCACGTCTGGGATTTTTAGTTGTTGCACGTGAACTCCCAGTTACGTGTGGCATGTGGGATCTAGTTCTCTGGCCAGGGATGGAACCTGGGCCCCCTGCCGTGGGATTGTGGAATCCTGGCCACTGGACCACTGAGGATGCCCCCTAACTTTCATTTAAATTCAGCTAACATTTATTGAATATCTACTCTGTGCCCAGTATGATGAGAAGTGAGCGTTTGCAGTAGAACAGGTAGTTGCTCATTGGTTAACTTGTTGAATATTCATGAATAAATATTCCAGGACTATGCAGAAGGGAAATGGTCCTGGTCTTCACGGAAATCACAAAGTGACGGGGGAAGCCATTAAACTGATCAGCATTTATTCTGCACCTGCCATGTGTCAGGCCCTTCAAGGTGCTAGAGATGGAATAGGGAACAAAGCAGATAGGAATGCTGGCCCTCATAGAGTTTATGTTCTAGTGAGGAACACAGAATACACCCATGAGAAGTAAAGAAAGTATGTACTGTATCAGAATGGGACAAGCATTAAGAGAAATTTAGTTCAGTTCAGTTCAGTCGCTCAGTTGCGTCCGACTCTTTGTGACCCCATGCACTGCAGCACACCAGGCCTCCCTGTCCATCACCAGCTCCCAGAGCTTGCTCAAACCCATGTCCATCGAGTCAATGATGCATCCAGCCATCTCATCCTCTGTCGTCCCCTTCGCCTCCTGCCCTCAATCTTTCCCAGCATCAGGGCCTCTTCAAATGAGTCAGCTCTTCGCATCAGGTAGCCAAAGGACTGGAATTTCAGCATCAACATCAGTCCTTCCAATGGACACAGCACTGATATCCTTTAGGATGGACTGGTTTGATCTCCTTGCTGTCCACGGAACTCTCAAGAGTCTTCTCCAACACCACAGTTCAAAAGCATCAATTCTTCATCGCTCAGCTTTCCTTATATTCCAACTCTCACATCCATACATGACTACTGGAAAAATCATAGCTTTGACTAGATGAACCTTTGTTAGCAAAGTAATGTCTCTGCTTTTTAATATGCTGTCTAGGTTGGTCATAACTTTACTGCCAAGGAATCAGCATCTTTTAATTTCATGGCTGCAGTCACTATCTGCAGTGATTTTGGAGCTCCCCAAAAATAAAGTCTGACACTGTTTCCACTGTTTCCCCATCTGTTTGTCATCAAGTGATGGGACCGGATGCCATGATCTTTGTTTTCTGAATGTTGAGCTTTAAGCCAACTTTTTCACTCTCCTCTTTCACTTTCATCAAGAGGCTTTTTAGTTCCTCTTCACTTTCTGCCATAAGGGTGGTGTCATCTGCATATCTGAGGTTATTGATATTTTTCCTGGAAATCTTGATTCCAGCTTGTGCTTCATCCAGCCCGGCATTTCTCATGATGTACTCTGCATATAAGTTAAATAAGCAGGATGACAATATACAGCCTTGACGTACTCCTTTTCCTATTTGGAACCAATCTGTTCCGTGTCTAGTTCTAACTGTTGCTTCTTGACCTGCATACAGATTTCTCAAGAGGCAGGTCAGGTGGTCTGGTATTCCCATTTCTTTCAGAATTTTCCACAGTTTATTGTGATCCACACAGTCGAAGGCTTTGGCATAGTCAATAAAGCATAAGTAGTTGTTTTTCTGGAACTCTCTTGCTTTTTTGATGATCCAGTGGATGTTTGCAATTTGATCTCTGGTTTCTCTGCCTTTTTTAAAACCAGCTTGAACATCTGGAAGTTCACAGTTCACGTATTGCTGAAGCCTGGCTTGGAGAATTTTGAGCATTACTTTACTAGCGTGTGAGATGAGTGCAATTGTGCAGTAGTTTGAGCATTCTTTGGCATTGCCTTTCTTTGGGACTGGAATGAAAACTGACCTTTTCCAGTCCTGTGGCCACTGCTGAGTTTTCCAAATTTGCTGGCATATTGAGTGCAACACTTTCCCAACATCATCTTTTAGGATTTGAAATAGTTCGACTGGAATTCCATCACCTCCACTAGCTTTGTTCGTAGTGATGCTTCCTAAGCCTCGCTTGACTTCACATTCCAGGATGTCTCGCTCTGGGTGAGTGACCACACCATCGTGATCATCTGGGTCATGAAGATCCGTTTTGTACAGTTCTTCTGTGTATTCTTGCCACCTCTTCTTAATATCTTCTGCTTCTGTTAGGTCCATACCTAAACTAAGCAAGTGTATTAACTTACTATCATTGCTGTACAAGATTAGCACAAAATGAGTGGTGTAAACAACACAAGTTTATTATTTTATCATTCTGAAGGTAACATGTCAGAAATGAGTTGATAGAACTGGGTTCCTTCTGGAACCATTGGTAGTGATTTAGTCGCTAAGTCGTGTCCAATTCTTGCAACTCCATGGACTGTAGCCCGCCAGGCTCCTCTGTCCATGGGATTCTCCAGGCAAGAATACTGGAGGGGGTTGCCATTTCCTCCTCCAGTGGATCTTCCCGACCCAGGAATCGAACCTGGGTCTTCTGCATTGCAGGCAGTTTCTTTGCCGACTGAACAATAGCAGGGGAACCATTAGGAGAATTCATTTTCTTGCCTTTTGCAACTTCCAGAGGCCACCTGTGCTATGGCTCATGACCGCTTCATTCTATCTTCAAGGTCAGAAGTGGAGCATCCTCCAACTTCTCTCTCTCTCTCAAACATGCATCTGTCTTCCTAGCTCCTCCTCTAACTCTGACCCCGATGCCTCCCCTCTTATAAGGTCCCTTGTGATTATATTGGACCCAGAATAATCTCATCTCAACATCATTAATTTCATCCCATCTGCAAAGCCCCTTTTTATCCCATCTGCAAGGCCATGTAAGATAACGTATTTACCCCTTTCAGAGATTAGGATGCGGTCATCTTTGGGGGCCATTATTTTTCCTGCCACATCAAGGAAGGAAGACATGGATTGCTGAGGAAGAAGGATGCCATTTTAGACAGGTTATCAGAGGAGGTGTCCCACATGGCACCAGTGGTAAAGAATGCAACTGCCAAAGAAGGAGACTCAAGTTTGACCCGTGCATCGGGAAGATCCCCCGGAGTAGGAAGTGGCAACCCACTCAAGTATTCTTGCCTGCAAAATTCCATGGAGAGAGGAGCCTGGGAGGCTACACAGTCCATGGGGTCGCAAAGAGGCAGACATGACTTAGTGACTGAATAACAAGTGCATGTATGGCTTTGGAGACCAGAGGAAGGAGCTGGATTTTGCTCTGAGTGGGACAGGAGTTACCGGAGGGCTCTGAGCAGAGGCTTAAAATGACCTAACTTGGGTTTTATAAAGGTCACCAGGACTGCCTTCTGGAGAATAAATGGTAAGGTACAAGGTAAGAAGCAAGGAGACAAACTGCTAGATTCTTTTCCTAGCAATAACCCAGAGGCAAGAAGAGAGCAGGTTCAGTAGGGTAGGGGCAGTGGGGTGGTGAGAAGCTGGAGATTCTAGGTCTTGGGAGGTCGAGCTGATGCTATTTGGAATGTGGGAAAGAGAGGCACCAAGAATGGTACGAGGTGGTCAGCCCCAGCAAAAGGAGGCCTGAAAAGTGAAAGTAAAGCCGCTCAGTTGTGTCCGACTCTTTTTGACCCCACGGACTGTGGCCTACCAGGCTCCTCTGTTCATGGAATTTTCCAGGTAAGAGTACTGGAGTGTGTTGCTATTTCCTTCTCCAGGGGATCTTCCCCACCCAGGGATTGAGCCAGGGTCCCCCGCATTGCAGGCAGACGCTTTACCGTCCAAGCCATCCATAACTAGGATGGAGAAGATTTCAGGAGGAGCAGAGGGCAGGCACAGCAAGAGATCAGCTTGAGACAAGTCTGACTGACATTGTCAGCAAGCATCCAACAGATGCTGAAGAGACGGTTGGATATGAATTTGAGGTTCACTAACCTCACCTTCACTTTTCACTTTCATGCATTGGAGAAGGAAATGGCAACCCACTCCAGTGTTCTTGCCTGGAGAATCCCAGGGATGGTGGAGCCTGATGGGCTGCCGTCTATGGGGTCGCACAGAGTCGGACACAACTGAAGCGACTTAGCAGCAGCAGCAGGGGCAACCTGCATAAGACCCTTAAGCTGGGAAAGATTGAAGGTGGGAGAAGGGGACAACGACAGAAGATGAGATGGTTGGATGGCATCACCGACTCAATGGACACGAATTTGAGTAAACTCAAGGATTTGGTGATGGACAGGGAGGCCTGGTGTGCTGCAGTCCATGGGGTGGCAAAGAGTTGCTGCAGTCCATGGGGTGGGGGGGCACCACCCCACTGCCCCATCCCTACACGACTGAGCGGCTAAACCGAACTGAACCTGTACAGGGCATTCAAAGTCCAAAGATAGAAATCCCTGCATACAGAAAAGAGACACAGAGACTCGGTGGCTCTCTGTTTTAAGAGAATAAGAGGGCTGACGAGCCAGGAAGATAGTAGGAAAGTCTGGTGAATTCGTTGTCCCAGCAGCCAGGAGAAGAGGGGTTCAATCAGGGGAGGGCTCACTGGCTGCTGAAAGGTTAAGAGGAAGCCACCCTGTCCGCATGGGCGTTACCACAGTTACTGCGGATGCGAGGTTAGTCAGAGGCGGACCGCGCAGGGACCCATGAACTGTGCCTCAGTGCACCAGGTACCCCAGAGGGACTGGGGTGAGGGAGCAGGGGGTGAGCAAAGGCTGTGAGGGCTGAAGGGAGACGGCACATTCGTCTGGGGGAATTGTGAGTCCAGAGAGTGTAACTCCAGGATGCTGGATACCAGCTTGCGGAAGTCACACAGGCTGTAACTGAACCAGGCGAAGGTTCAGTGGGCTTTCATCAGGGATGCCGGGCAGCAGAGTCCTATTTCCAAAAGGCCACTTGGAGGGGTGGGGGCAGGGACCAGGCCTGTAGGTGCGCACAAACCTGGCCCCGGAGCTCAGCACGTCTGCAACAATCCGGTTTGCCTCAAACTTTTAGGATTAGCCCCCCCTGCACGCTGGGGCCCCTGCAGCAATGCGGTCCGCCCCCTCCCCCTCCCGAATTGACGCGGGGACTGGGGTGGGTGCGCAGCCTGGGGACCGACGCAGAGCAGGCTGCAGTTAAAAAATTTTTTTAAAGAAAAAGGACGCCTAGAGACGCTCCGAGGTGTGTCACCGCACCTCGTCGCGTGCCGGTCCAAAGTACACTCGTGGAGTGTGAATGCCCGCGCCGTCACGGCTAAGGAGGCTCTTCGCCTTCGGAAAGAAATTTAAGTTTATTATGGAGAAAGCACTCGTGTCACTTTCGCAAAAGGAGACAGAAAGTTTAAAATGGGGGTGGGGGGAGGCGAGGTAACAAAGCGCGGTCGGGGGCCACGGCGAGCGGCAGAGGCTCCTCCAGCCAGGCAGTTAGAGACGAACAAAAACGCGGGAGGGGTCGCGCACCGCCTCCCGGGTGCCGAGGCGCCGGGACGCGCGCCGGGCAGCGCCGGGACCCGGGGCGAGAGCCGGGGCCGCGCGCGGGGCCGCGAGTCGGAGAGCCCCGCCCCCCCGGCCCGGGCCCCGGCCGCGCGTCGGCCCGGGGGCGTCTTGCGCGCCCCCTCCCCGCGGTCCCGGCGGGGCCCCGACGCAGCGCGGACTACAAGTCCCAGGAAGCCCAGAGGCAGGCGCGGGGCGGGGCCTGGCGCAATTCCCCGGGATCTGGCGCGCTGGGAAGCGCCGCGGAGGACGCAGCGGCGGCGGGCGGCGGGCGCGCGGGCGGGCGGGGCGCGGGCGCGGGCGGGGGCGGGGCCGACGTGGGCCGGAGCCCTGCGTGCCAGGGAGGGGGCTGGCCGGGCAGGCGGCGGGCGGCGCTCGGAGCGGGCTCCGCGGCTTGCACGGCGCCTGCGGCTCGGTCCCAGCTCGGCGGGCGGCGCACAGCAGGCTCGGCGCGGGCGGCCCCGGCGCGCCGGGCGGCGCAGGACGCAGCGCGCGGACTTACGCCGCGGCCGGGGAGCCCCGAGCGGCGCGGCCACTGCCCCCGGGCCGGCCCTCGGCCCCGGCGCTCGGAGCGCGGCGGCCGCCTGGGCTTTAATGGCTGCTCGGCGGGGCAGCGCCTAGGGGTGGAAGGCGACTGCGGCACAGGAAGGCGCCCGATCGAGCGTCCTCCGGGGGCCGGCCGCGCCCGCTGCGGCGCGCTCCATGGGGGCCCGCTGACCTGGGGCGCCGGGGCCCGCTCGCTCGCCCGACCGCCCGCCCGCCGGGCGCGCGTCCCGGCCATGAACTGAGTCGGCGGGCCGGCCCCGCGCCTGCTCCTCCCGCTCCTTTCTTCTCGCGCCTCCTCCGCCCGCCGCCCGGCGGGCCCGGCTCCCCGGGGGCTGCGGCGCCCGGGGCTCGGCGGCCCGCGGGCCCCGGGGCGCGGGGCGGCGGCGGCGGCGGGGGGCGCGCGGCTCCGGGCGCGGCGCCTGCACCATGAACTACCAGCAGCAGCTGGCCAACTCGGCTGCCATCCGGGCCGAGATCCAGCGCTTCGAGTCGGTCCACCCCAACATCTACTCCATCTACGAGCTGCTGGAGCGCGTGGAGGAGCCGGTGCTGCAGAACCAAATCCGGGAGCACGTCATCGCCATCGAAGGTGAGGGCCGGGCCGCCGTGGGGCTTCTGGAGGGCGGGCGCGCGCTCGCGCGAGCGTGTGTGTGCGTGCGTGTGTACACACGCGCCGGGCCATGGCACGCGGCTGCCCCGCCGAGTGGGCACTGCGGTGCTTCTCACCCCGCAAGGCCGGGCGAGAGCGGAGGGGGAGGCCGAGAGGGCCGGCGAGCGCGCCGCCAGAGATGGATCGCCGGCGATAATGTGCTAATGGGCTGTAGAGTCTCCGCTGAGAAAGTGACTCTGTGCGGCCGCGTCCTGGGCCACCCGAGTGACCCGGCCCAGCCATAAGCCCCCGGAGCGGTTGGCGCCCCCGGCCCGTGTGACAGGTTACTAGGCCGGGGCCGAGCGTCTTGCTAGACGTTGAAGAGGTCTTTGGATAAGTGCTGCTGCTGGGGGCGAGGCTCTGGCTGGCAGGTTTCCTCCGCAGGGTAGGGCCAACCCCTTTGGTGTGTTTGCCCATTTCGGGGGCACAGTCAGTGGAGGCAACGGAACTTAGACCCAGCGGAGAACCAGCCCCGGGTACGGACAGCACTTCAGGTCCGACCCACCTGCTCCGGCGCGGAGGCTGGTTTCCTCTACAGTGTTTCCTACCGACATCCTGCATCAGATCAGAAGAACTCTCGCGGAGAGGGGAGGGGGGTCACTTTCACACGCGTGGCACTGGGATGCCACCCACCCTTCCTGCAGGTCGGGTGAGGCAGAGGTCCTCAGGAGAGGTGCCCGGAGTTCTGCCTCTCTGGGGCCAGTGTTTTCTCTGGATCCCTGTGGTTCTTATTTCTCTGCTACTGAGCTTCCAGCTTATCCCCTTGCTTCCCCCTCTTCTTGCTGTTGGCCATTGATGGTAAAAGGTCTGAAGGGTGAGTTGTATGTAATAGACAATTGTCCCAAGCAAGAGTCCCTCTGGCCGCTGTTGGGGAATGCTGAGGATGTTCCGAGGCCTGGCCAGGAGTGTGTCCGAAGCCCAGCTTAGGCATCACCCAGCTTTGGTCCATCTGTAAGCAGGGGGCATTGGCCTTGGGGCCGGGGGGAACTTTGCCTGAGTGCCGTGCAGCCTGCACGGCTCACCCTAGAGTGGCTGGGCTTGACGCCTGGCTGGTTAGATGGAGAAGGCGGTGTCGATGCTCTTGGCATCTGGCGGCCCCATGGACTTGAACTGCGTCCCGGCTCAGCTGCCCTGTCTCCATAGGGGACTTGCTAATTCCGGGAAGGATCTGGATGGTGCTCCAGCCTTCTGCAGGCCTGGCTGTCAGAGCACCTGCTGCCCCGCTGGCCATTTAAGATGCTTCCAGTTTCCTCGAGAGGCAGAGGCTCCTGTGTGCCTCTGGCAGGACTTGTGGGAGGCCTGGGGGACCAGCGCAGGGCTGCTGATGCTGGGCGAGCTGGCAGGAACGTGCCTCAAGGGTCCGGGCTCCGGCGCGGTGGGCACTCACGTGAAAGGCCCCCTGCTCCTCTCGCTGTTTCCTGGCAGCATCCACGGGAGTCTGATGAAACTCTTAGAAAGCTGGTACCGAGCATTGGATGCGCCTGGCCGAGAGTGCCTAGTCTCCGTGCAAAGACCTCATCAGAGCGTCCTTCCTGCTGCCTTGGGTCCATTTCTCGTCTTGAAGCCCAGCTCTGGGGTCTCAGGCGCTCCCCACGCAGCAGTTTGACTTTCTAGCAAGAGGATGTGGTTTCATTCTTCTTTTTTGGAAAAAACAAAAACAAAAATCCATGTGGTTCCTCGATGATGGTTTCTGGTAGCTCAATGTCTGTCTGCCTGTACACACTGAGACTTTAGGCTCCTTCTTGGCCGGAAGCCTTGTCGTTTGTTGATGAGACTCAGAATCAGTGATGAATCCTGCTTGGGACTTTGACAAGGCTATTATTTTTTCTGTTAAAAAAAAAGGAATGTCTGTGTTGTGTCAGGGCTGCAGTTTATTTAACGGGGCTCTAAGAATCATTCAGATATGCCTCCCATTTTTGCGTTATTAACAATGATTGCACCTGTCATTTGTATAGAAGAACTTTAGCAGGTACGCTCTTATATCCGTCAGCTCGTTGTGTGGCGGTCCCGACCCTGGGGGAGAATGTGGGCCAGATTGATTTTCTAGAGGATGGAGCTTCAGGGAAGGTTAATGACCTCCTGAACATTTGACTGAGGTCAGAGGTGAGTGTGAACCAAAGGATCCTTGAAACCTAGGTCTGCAGG
This sequence comes from Ovis aries, assembly GCF_016772045.2. Taxonomy (NCBI): domain Eukaryota; kingdom Metazoa; phylum Chordata; class Mammalia; order Artiodactyla; family Bovidae; genus Ovis; species Ovis aries. The sequence continues at coordinate 5,629,716 of NC_056054.1, read as the reverse complement.
CTTCCCTGACTCCCCGGCCACCTTCTGCCGCTCCTCCTAATGAAATTCGTTGTTATAATGAACTGTTCCCCCACTCTGTGCCGGCTTTAAGATGCAGTTGTGATTTCTGTCTGCGCCACTGATATTTTGGAAGCCGAGAAGATTGATCAGTTGTGGCAGGACGACATTTTTCCCGTGACAGGAGAAGTACGCAGAAGCAGTTTGGTGCAGTTGTGTAGGGCATGGATTATGGGTTCTTCCGTCACCACAGATGGGGGAGCTTGGCCCTGGGGTACACAAACTGTAGACGCGTTTGTCAGAGCTCCGTGCCGTAACCGAGCTTGCGCTCCAGAGCATCCCAGTATCCCTGAGGAGCACACACATATCTGCCCCTGCCTGTGAACCTGGGAGGTGAGGACGGCACCATGGTAAATGTACACCTCCTAGAATTTTAAAGTCTGTGCGCGTCAGAGTCAATTGTTTTAAGAATCGCTTGTCCCAACGAACAGGGAAGATCGTCTGCATTTTAGAGGATGTCCAGCCAGGCTTTATTTTCTGTCTCGGTGAGTGTATGCACAGAATTGGAGTCAGACTTACAAAGCTACTTGATTGGCGCAATGTGAGCACTTTTCCATGTTATGAAAAAGTTTGAGGATAACGATTTTTCACCTTGGCATAACATTCCAGCATTTGACTGTGTCATAATTTACAGAAACTTTTCCTGTTTTCTGGCACCTTGAAGCATTTTTGTTGTGGAAGAGAGGAGTGGGCTCATCAAAGGGAAGGAAGTTTCGGCTCATGCTTGTTTTCAAAGTGATTCCCAGAGAGTCTGGATTGGAAAATCTCTTAATGATGGACCAAATTGTATAGATTTTAGTTGAAAGGGCTCGCCAAGAATCCCAACCCTGAGTCGGGTCTGTGACCCTGTTTGAAGGCACGGGAAGTGTGATTTAATGCTTAGTCTTGTTTTGAAACATTGCTGCTGTTAAGTTACTTCAGTCGTGTCCGACTCTGCGCGACCCCATAGATGGCAGCCCACCAGGCTCCTCTGTCCCTAGGATTCTCCAGGCAGGAATACTGGAGTGGGTTGCCATTCACTTGCCAAAAAAGAAGAAAGAAAGAGTTTTTCCAAAAATTTACTTGCGGCAGAGATGTATTTTTTCCCTTAAGTATCTGGAGTCTTAAGGAGGCATTGCCCGCTGTTTTCAGATTTACCCCATCAGTTTTCGGGGGTGTCCTCCAGAGGTGTGGCTGGCACCCCAGGTGTCCTCCATGCCTGGAAGCGAGCTGGGACCAGCTGTCTCCAGGGTGAGCATCCTGCCTAGGGTCCCCACTCCGGTTCTTCTTGAAAAAGCCCATCTGGAGTTGATGAGGTTGAGGTAAATGCATCAGCTGCCTTTCTTGTTAGATAAAAAAGCTTGCTCTTCCTGCACGGGTAAAGCCTCTATTAGCGATTGCATGTTGTAATTCAGCTTGCCAGCAGCTGAACAGCGATGCGGATGACAACCCAGCCAGCTTATTCAGCCGGCCTACGGCTGAGCCCCTGACTGGTCTCATGCCTCCACACCCACCAGGCAGCAGCTCAGGGGGAACTGAGTGCCCTGCTGGCCCCGTTGGTGGTTTGTGTGGCTTCCTCTGAGGGTTTGGAGAAGTCCCAGCGTTCGACAGAACTGTGCCTGACATGCCGGGTCAGGACACTCACGGGGGGCGTTCACGGGCGGAGCTCTGGCATGTGGGGGACCTGGGAAGATGGGACAGGGGCCCCCCTTCCTCCCGTGGTGCAGCCGCTCCGTTGAGCATCGTGTACAGCAGAGAGCTAAGTGCTTGACCTGCATATCTCCATCCGTCTTGTGACGATCCCGTGACGTTGATGCCACCTTTGAGGCCCAGAGGGCTTCCCTCATAGCTCAGTTGGTAAAGAATCCGCCTGCAATATGGGAGATCTGGGTTTGATCCCTGGGTTGGGAAGATCCCCCTGGAGAAGGTTAAGGCTACCCACTCCAGTATTCTGGCCTGGAGAATTCCACGGACTGTATAGTCCATGGGGTTGCAAAGAGTCAGACACGACTAAGCAACTTTCACTCTTTACTTTGAGCCAAAAAGGGTAGGAAACTTGCTCGAAAGAGATGAGCAGGGCTGACCATCCTCAGGGCTGACTCTCCAGCCCTTTCTGAGCGAGTGACGGGACTCCTGGTTACTCACAGTTCCTACAAGTCGAATGTACAAACCATCCGAGCCTGTGCCCCCCCCCCCCCCCCCCTTATCCAAGAGAAGAAGGGTTTGCGGACGCTGCCCGTGGCTGGAGGTCTTATGTTCTCTGTGAAGTTGCTTACCTCAGCAAAACTGTTGTAAGAGCCTGTTTTCCTATGGAAATTTATTTAATCTGGTTGTTGCAGGGTTAGGGAAGAAATACCTTCTCCCTGCCGTTAGGTGAGCATAATTCTTCTTCAATACTATTGACTGTATTCATAATATTTCAGGCTTCATCAAAGTTATAACCATGGGACTTCTAGTTATTGATATGAGTATCACAGTCTCCTCAAAATTAATTCTCAGGTGGCTGTTTGTCCCTTCCGAATTAAATTTCATACCTTAATGGCTTCTGACCCTTCCAGAATCCAGGCGTCCTTTCCACCTAGCTGGGATCAGCGTGTTCGCGGTCTCTCCCAGGCTCTGTCTCAGCTCTCTGAACAAAGCTCATCTCCTTATACCAGTCCAGCCTGCAGACTGGGGTTTCTTTGAGGAAATCAAGTCGTGCACATTTTTACCTCCTCAGCGATGCTGTGTGTCGTGTCTGGCCCTTGGAGGATGCCCAGGAATTGTCGAGGGTATGACTTGCCGGAGGGTCTCACGTTTTTTCTGGCTTTTGGGGCCTCTTGCTCCTCACTAGTGATCTGATCGGTGTTGATCATGCAGAGAGGGTGTTCTGAAACTTGTCACGAGAGCACAGATGCTTGGACTGGGGTGCTTTGCGGTCAGGTGGTGGTGGTTAACCTGGGTGTGCTGTTTGGGTAGCAGTGAGTTTTTTTTCTAGTGCATGTAGGGGAAGAGAAAGATTTCCTTGCTGAAGCCTGGCACCTTTTTCAGCACAGCTGTCTGCAGGAGGGTGGTGCTTTCTCTGCCGGTGTGAGTGAGTTTCAGGTGCAGAGTCTGTGTCATTGATAGGGACGAGTGAGTGACGGGTCTGGGTGGCTGACAGTGTGGTATCTTCAGTGGAACATCGAGAGTCTTGATTCTTGAAGTTCAGTGTGCAGTCAGATCACATGGAGGGCTTGGGAAAGCAGAGTTACTACTTCTGTAGGTTTGGAGCAGGCCAGAGAGCGTGCTGTTGACAAGTTTCCAGAGGATGCTGGCTTGCGGGTCCGCACTTTGAGAAGCAAGGTCAGGGAGGGGAGGGCAGTCCAGCAGTGGACTGGGCACCTTCCCTGGACGTCGGTCTCAATCAGTGGAGGAGGTGTCCTCTCATCCTCCCCTGTGGGGGACTGGTGGGGGCCAGCAGCCCTGGCCATTGCTTCTGGTGACGCAGCTTAAACACAGTGGAGGAGGGATTGAAGCCCAGGTTTGAATGGGTTCAAGTCCATGTTCACTTCGCCTCCAACGATGATGCTGATCAAGTGCCCTGCAAGGAACGTGGTGGGTGGAGGATGGACATTGCCAAGGGCGGGCCTTCCCCTTTGGCTTATGGTAAAGAATCCACCTGCAGTGCCGGAGACAGAAGTGACATGGGTCTGATTCCTGGAAGATCCCCTGGAGAAGGGCATGGCAACCCAGTCCAGTATTCTTGCCTGGAGAATTCCATGGACAGAGGAGCCTGGCGGGTTCCAAGAAGTTGGAAAAGTCTTGGCGACTAAACCACATGCTCCTTAGTCCCTCAGGACTAAGTCCCGTCTGGGGTTCCCTGGACTTCCCCTTCCTGTCTTGCCATGGTGGATTTTTAGGGGAATCTCCTGTATGTTTCAGCGAGGTTCTTCCGTATTCACTTGTTGTGATAATTTGACAGGTGAAACATCCTTGTGTTTGTTCTTTTGCTGCTAAGAGGGCGTTTCCCTAAGAAGGAGAGCAATCTGTTATTAGCAGCTTAAGAGGGCTGTTGGGGGCCCTGGAGGAAGTGACTCAGGAGGGAGCTGCAGCCTCCACGGAGGAGCCTGGAGCCCTGCTTACTGCTGCCTCTGTTTTCTGTCCAAAGCTGGCTTTTTATTTTGTTAAGACTGAAATCCCTTATTCTGCATCCTTTTTTTCCCCTGTGTGCCCTGCAGGTGTTTATCATTGGTGACACTGGGGCTGGTTTTAACTACTGATTTGGTCCTGTCTCTTGGTTTCTCAGCGTTCAAGCAAACCCCTGTCCCCTGTCCCCTGCCCCCACCCCTGGCCCAACACTCCGGATTCTTTGAGGCCTAAGTGATTGAGTTAGGCAAAGCCGATCAGGCTTAGTTATTTTTAAAATCCAGGGTTCGGGGTTCTGATCGGGTGCTTAGCCACGTAATTCCTCCGCTCTGTTAGGCACCTGGCTCTGAGAAGGAACGCGCACCCTGCAGATGTTTGTCTCTAATCTCGGCAGCATCTGTGATTGTCCTGGGTGTCTGAGCACCGGGCCTCCCCCGTGCCACGTCCTTCCGGGAGCTCTGGGCCTCTGAGGGCCAGGGGGGCACTTTCACTCTCCTGTTTTGTGGTATGGGAAGCCTGCACACGGGGCTGCAGGGTTGACCTGTCCAGGGGCAGGGCTGGCATTGTCGTGGGTCCCGTCCCTCCCCTGTGCCTGTGCCCATGACTGACCCAGGCCAGGAAGGGCTTACTTCCACCTGGGAGCTAAGGAGGGAAGGAGAGAAGATACCAGCGCCAGCAGAAGAGGTCTGTTAATGAACCCTTTGAGTAACCAGCCAAATAGCTGTCTGTGTGCGAGGTTGGGACATTTTCCATAAAGAGCGGACTAAATATAGGCTGCAGGGTGGGGCCCAGGGCCTGAGCTGGGTGGGGGGTTGCTGTCATCACTCCCGTTTTGTTTCTCCCACTGGTAATCAGAACTCGCCACCAGCCCGAACAGGTGGCCACCCTGAGCTCTCTGGGAACAGATTGGTGTGTTTGTTTAACCAGGGGCTCATTTGCAATTTTCACACTTCTCTCGCTGTTTGATTCGGATTGTCTTTTTTTGGGCTGCAGTGTTGGAGTATTTGTGCAGTGTTTCTACACAAGCAACTGTGTAATCTTAAAAACTGCTCACGCTGTCTGCTTGTCATTAGCATCATGCTTCGAAGCTGCCTTTTATTTATTTATTTTTTTCTGAAAGGGTGGGAAACACTTTTCATGGTTCTGGGAGAAGCATTCCAAATAATTACCGGCCATGTTCACAAACGATTTATGTTTGGTCTTAGAAATGTCAACATCCAGCAGGCCCTTGCAAATAGAACCATGTTGCTTTCCAGCTTAGCACACAAAGCTCCTGTTAACAGATTCTCAGATAATAGTCTTAAAGAGGGTACAGGATCTTTTAGGAGGTGGGTTTAGCCTTATTTCAATGCATTTTTAGTTAGTATGGACACGCGATACCAGGTCTACTGAGGATACTTGAAGGAGTTAGAAAATTTTTTTGCATGAGCGCCTGCAGCAAAGCGAGGCACCCCTTAGCTTCCCGAGTTTATCCCTTCACCTTCGCCACGTGACTGCTGCTGCAGCAAGAGTTGGTGTTATAGATGCGGTGACTACGGGCACGCTTTTGTAATGAGGTAAATGGAAGCGGGTCCGGAGAGAGTGGAGTGGGCTGAAACTCTGCTGTTTGTGTTTCCAGGGATCCTTGTCTGGAGGGGAAGGTTGGCCCATTTTCCAGGGAGGGCACTTCCGTGGGCTATCCCGCCTGCCTGCCCCGCCCTTCGCTGCAGTTTCTACGGATCTGGGCTCTGCCATGAGCAGTGCCTTGGTTTCCTCCTGTCCCGACACTGCTCTTGTTAGTTCAGGCTGGTGAACCTGGTCTCAGACAAACAAATGGTTGTTTCAGTTTTACTTTGGACCGTCAAGCCTGGATCTCTGATTTTCTGTATATTATTGTACCATTAGAAATTTGGGGGTTGAGGGTATTGAGACCACTTTAGATGCGGTAGCTTTTTGGGACTCATTTTTTTGGAGGGGTGGGGGTGGGGGCATAGAACGTAGATCTAGAAGGATGCCCAGGTCCTAAGGGAGGGTGTTTTCACAAACTGACCACGTTGGGTATGTCCCGTATCCAGATCAGAACAGCGAAGTTGGCCAGCACAGGGCAGGACCCCTCTGTGTTGTGTGTGGTTGGAGGTGGCTGCTTCTGCTTGCTCACCTGCTCTCCCAGTGATGGGCATTTGGGTGGCTTCCTGTTCGGGGCTGTGGGAATAGGCCTGCCTATTAGGACACCTAATATAGGACACCTCTGGTGCCCTTGTTCCTTTTGGTGAGGGGGTGGTTAGTGTCCTGTTATCCCTTACCCCAGGTCAGCAAAGCTGCTCCCAAACCCACTGTGGCGGCAGCCCTGTCTGGAGGGACCTTTCCTTGCTGTTCGGGGTTTACACTGCAGACCCTCAGGATGGAGGCTGCCTCCTCCCTGCCTGCCTCCCTTGCCTTCTTTCCAGCTGTTTGTCCAGAAACAGTCAAGTGCCTGATACGTTTCCGGCACTGTCTCAGGCATTAGATTTTAGAGTTAGGGTTGTCTATGGGCTCTTCATTCCTGGTTAGTGGAATAATTGCAGCTTCATACACAGAGCAGTGAGGGTGCAACCCTTCAGCAGGAAATGGTTTCCTTGAAAATGCGGAGCAACCCCCAGGGTCCCCGCAGCTCTCCCGGGCTCTTGCTTGACCTCAGTGGTCAGTGGGGGCTCTCTTGGCTGAGTCTAGACCACCCCTCCTGCCCCTGGAGTCCATCTCACGCCGCTGTGCCCGCCTGTCCATGTTGCTGTCTGAAGGGAAACGCCTTCTGCAGCTCTGGGTTCAGACTGGCCTGCGGTCTGAATGGTCAGTCTCTGCTGTTTGTGGCGATTACGCGGAGACCCAAAGGGAAGAAAGCTACAGCTCTCTGTTACTCTCGAGGGGTTGTTTTCTTTGTTCCTCTGACTGTGTCCTGGGAGCTGCCCTGCACAACCCGCCCCCCACCCCAAAAAAGGCCACACTCAACCCAGGAAGCGTGTAAGGACCCTGGGGCTGGAGAGAGAGGGGCGTGTGCCTTGAGAAGTCTCCAGTGGCAGTACCAAGGCAAATATTTATTTTGAGGGATGGGGGCTGGGAGGGCCGGGCTTCCCCTCATTTTGTTCAGCAAGCGTGGGAAGTGGCCTGTGTGAGGAGTCTGGGCGGGGAGATGCTATCGCGTGCGGACCTTGGGCGGGGCACTGTCTTTTGCTTCTGGGGTGCAGGCAGACGGGTGCCCCCAGAGTGCCTCTCCCAGGGCAGTGGGAACTAGCCCAGGAGGCCACACTGGTCCAGACTGGGGTAGACAGATGGGGGCAGAGGGGTTACCGGACAGGGAGACTGGTGGGACACGGGCAGAGGGCTGAGGCTCTCCGGGAGGGTGGGTCGTAGGAATGGACCATCCAGAACCCCATCTCCGCAGCCGGCAGGGACCTGGGGAGGGCGGGCGGATGGAGAAGAGCCTTGTGAGCCCCAGAGAGCAGGCTGGGAGCGCTTTTATGTATTGGGCTGTGGGAAACTACTGATTATGGATTTCCGTTTGGACAGGGCGGGGGGTGGTGATGCTCGGGGCTTGCTGGGCAGAACAGAAACGTTGCGGTGGCTGCGGTGGTGGTGGGGAGTGGCTGGCAGGTTCAGAGCTGGGCTGCTCTGAGGGAAGGTGGGGGCCGGGGCAGGGGGGCAAGGAGGGAAACAGAGGTGCGCCCCCCGAAGAGGCAGGTGCAGGCGCGAAGGGGCCTGTAACTTGCCAGGTGGAGGGAGCGAGGTCTGACCCTGGGGACGCAGGAGTGGGACCCTGTTGGGGCAGAAGGGGTCCACCTCCAGGTGCTCCAAAGGTTTGGGCGGGAGGGGTGCTCAGTTACCAGGGGCGGTTCCCCAGGCACCAGGATTTGGAGAGGAAGCACGCAGCCCCTGCAGGGGGGGCTCCGATGGATGGTTTCAGGAGTCACCCTGCCTGTCATCCCGGCTAGGGGGCCGGCATCTGGACCTCACGGGCCATCAGTTCCCCCTCTGCAGATTCTTTGGTGGGTGTCAGGGGCACGACAGCCCCTGGGGAGTGTCTCTCGCCAGGGGCTGAATTGTTTCCCAGGGGGAGGGGGACCTGTGCGATTGAGCCTGGGCCGCGGTGGCCCCTCAGGTCCTGTTCACCCCGCCGGTTAGTCTCCTGGACGGCTGTCCCCGGCCCAGAGCGCAGGTCCCGTGGCGCTCGGCTGGTGCCTGTCTCCACCTCCGACTCGGCCTGTTACGTGTGTATCTTCTCACTTGGTGGCTCGAGTCCACAGACGGGCGGAGGCCACGTGCTGGCGGCACAGAGATGAGCAGGCCGCTCACTGTGTGAGTCAGGGCGGGCGCGGGCTTCAGGCCGGGTGTGCACTGGGCTGGGAAGGCTGGACGGGGCTCCTGGAGAAGTGAAGTCGCTCAGTCGTGTCCGACTCTTTGCAACCCCCTGGACTGTAGCCCACCAGGCTCCTCTGTCTATGGGATTCTCCAGGCAAGAGTACTGGAGTGGGTTGCCATTTCCTTCTCCAGGGGATCTTCCTGACCCAGGGATTGAACACAGGTCTCCCACACTGCAGGCAGACTTTACCGTCTGAGCCACAAGGGAAGCCAGGAGCTCCTGGAGGAAGCCCCATTTGAGCCCCAGAAGATGGGAAGCGCATGCCACTGGGGGTGGGGTGGAGTGGGGAGTGGTCATTGATAGGACACTTTGGTCTCTTACCTCCCAAGGAGGCTTTGGAAAACTCATCTCTGCCCAAAGAAATCTCCCTGTCTTCACACAAAAACTTTTTTTTTCCCCCACTTAAAAAAATTTCAGTTTTACCCTAGTTTCTCAGTTTGGACTTGCTTTTCTGATCATCTTATATTGGGGCATAAGAAAATTATGTATCTCTTTCTGCCTACTGCCTAAATCTAGAGTTTCCCCCTCAAACATCCCAAGCCCCAAGTGCTTTCGCTCAGCTGGCTTGGCAGGAGAATCTTGCAGTGGGGGCAGTTGGGTCATGTGCTTCTGAGAGTCGTGGCAACCCTGCCTGGCTGGTGAGCGGGGTCTGGACGTGTGGGAATGCTGCTTTTCTGAGAGTGGCTCAGAGTTCTAGACTTTGACTTCAGAGCCTGTGTTTGTTTGTTTTTTTCCTAGAGTTCGAACTTCTGCTTCTGGTGAGGTATGCAGGTTGAGGGGGGTCACGCTCAGGATTTTTGGTTTCCAGATCACCTTCTTGGATATTAAAGAGTCTCTGGGTGGTCTGGAATGGTGGGACCCTGCATGCACTGCTGGAGACACCCGGGCGCTGGGTGTAGCTCAGGGCACGGCAAGGGAGACCCCGCACCTGAGTCTGCAGAGCCCTTACCCACTGGGTGGGCTGTGGGCACCCACCCTGGGCGTCTGTGTCCCACAGCCTGGGGCCTGGGATTTGTGTGAACAAGACGTTTGCTATTAAGAGAGATGAAAGTCGTGTTTACAAGTCAGGAAGGATCTTTTGCTCAACATATTGTGCTGAAAAATTTCAAACATATGGAAGAGTTGAAAGAATGCTCAGGGTGAAGTCCTTCATGCCCGTCGCTTTGCTTCTCTGCTTGCACTGTGTCTCTCTCCAGCCAGAGCATGACCATTCAGCTGGCATTTGTAACAGAATGCAGAGCTTTCCTAGGCTAGTTCCACGTTGGTTTGGAATCCAGAGGATTTCTGGAAGCGGTATCATCCTGATGTCGTGGTGTCAAGATTCCAGGTGCGGTGCAGACCCAGCAGGGACAAGGTGCTTCTTACTTGTGCATCAAATACGAAGTCCCTTGAACTGCAAGGAGATCCACTCAGTCCACCCTAAAGAAAATGAGCCCTGACTATTCCTTGGAAGGACTGATGCTGAAGCTGAAGCCCCAGTACTTTGGCTACCTGATGTGAAGAGCTGACTCATTGGAAAAGACCCTGATGCTGGGAAAGATTGAGGGCAGGAGGAGAAGGGGATGACAGAGGGTGAGATGGTTGGATGGCATCACCGACTCGATGGACATGAGTTTGAGCAAGCTCCAGGATATAGTGAAGGATGGGGAGGCCTGATGTGCTGCAGTCCTAGCTGTCGCAAAGATCAGACACGACTGAACAACAGCAACAAAACATGAAGGATCTTCTGCTGGAGCAGCCGGCTTGACCTGTGTTTTGGAAGCATGGTTGTTGTGGTTGATCTTTTTTTGTTTTAATTTTTTTTGTTTTATTGAAGTATAGTTGATATACAGTGTTGTCTTAATTTCAAGTATGCAGCACAGTAGTCCATTTATACATATGTGTGCGTATATATAATCTTTTTTCCTTATAGATTATTAGGAAGTATTGAGCGTAGTTCCCTGTGCTATACAGGGGTTCCTTGTTGGTTGTCTGTTTTATGTGGAGTTCATCTCTACATAATCTCTACAATCTCTGTTGTTAATCTTGATACAGTTCAGCCTTGAACCCAAAGGGAAACTTCGGACTGAGCTCTGACTTGAATCCTGTGGCCGACCACGTGTGTGTTTGGGAGGGCAGCCCCTCTTTGGGCCGTGCTGGTTTTGGCTGCGGGGATGGCCTGCCATCCTCTGTGTCCAGGACTTTGCTTTCCGCAGCAGCCCATGTGTTGCCGTGGAGCACAGGCATTTTCTTGCTGGATCTTGTTGCACCGTGAACACCTCCTGGAAGCAGAATGACGTTGTGCAGGGTCACAGCCTTGAAGGCCTCGTTACGACATCTGGGGGTGTACAGGGGGCAGCAGGAGGAACCCCATCCGTGAGGATTAACCTCCAACATCTCTCTCTCGTTCCCCCGACTCGGCCAGGAGAGTGAAAGCAGGTATGGAGCTGTCCCTCATCCAGATGGCACACCAGCGTCATTGTGAGCACACGGTCAGTGCTGCAGGTATGAGTGATGCGCCTGTGTGTGTGTGTGTGTGTGTGTCTGTGTGTGTGTGTGTCTGTGTGTGTGCGCACGCGTGCATGGCCTGTGTGCTGGGTGTCTAGTTCAGCTCTCATCACCTCTCTGCTTCAAGAGTTCCGGGTACATCCCAGGCTGAACTGGGAGCTGAATGGCCCCATCGTTCCTGACTTAGCAGTGTTAATTACAGTGTTAATTACAGAACCTGATTAGGCCTCCGAGTTCCCGTTCCCCAGACTGGGCCCACATGGGGCGTGTCTTCTGGGCTGTCCTTGAGCCAGCGATGACCTCACAGAGGGCCAGCCGTCCCAGCCTCCTCCTCCTCCTCCTTGTCTGACCCCCTGCAGCTCTTTCCACATCCTGCCCAGAGCTGGCCTGTGACCACGCGGCCTTTCCAGGAATTGAGTCAGCATATTCTGTCCCTGTATCGTCTCTCAGCATCTCTCCCCCACCTCCTTTTTTTTTTTTTTTTTTCCCTTTTTGGGACATGCTGTGAGGCTTGTGGTGGGATCACAGTTCCCTGACCAGGGACGGATCTCAGGGCCTCGATAGTAAGAGCACGGAGTCCTAACCTCTGGACCCCCAGGGAAGTCCCTCTCGCCGTCTTCCCCACGGCCGCTATCTGCACAGCATGGACTGACTCCAGAATGCCCCCAGGTTGGACTGGCCGGTCAGACTTTGTTCTCCCTTGACTTGGGCTTTCAGGCCATCTTAGCCCACCTCCCTGTCTTTGCTTCCAAACCAGGCTTCCACGTGCTGAGCCTGTGGGGTCTCAAATACCCAGCCAGAGCCCTGGCTTTTAATCTCCACTTTGTCAGCCTCAACTTTTCAAAGTCCAGGCAGGCTTTTTAGGGAGGGGAACTCAACTGCAGGATGAACCTGAGTGGCCACCTATGCACTTGTTGCTCGTCTGGGTGGGGGTGACCTTCCGCACCTCCTGAGTGTCCGCCCTTTCCTCCCCCGTCTCGTCTCACTTGCTCACGGGGACTGCCTCTCCCTGCAAAGTGGGAGAGAGCTTAATAGTCCATCATGTCACCTGCTGATGGGGTGAGGGTCCTCTTGATCTAACAGTTTAGGTTAAAAAGAAGGCCTAGGCTCCCTCGCGCATTTTCATGGTGGAAGGAGATTTCAGATGTCCTGCTTGTCCATGTCAACAACAGGCTACCAGAATTCTCCTTATGGCTTGGCTTCCTCTACATGTTAAAAAGCCACTTGTAGGGGCTTCCCTGGTGGCTCGGTGGTAAAGAATCCACCTGCCAAGGCAGCAGAGCTGGGTTCGATCCCTGGTTCAGGAAGGTCCCACGAGCCCTGGAGCACCCACGCCCGTGTGCGACAGCCGCTGGGCCTGTGCTCTGGGGCCTGGGAGACACAACTAGAGGGCAGCCTCCACCTAACACAGCTAGAGAAAGCCTGCATGCAGCAACAGAGACCCAGTGCAAGCAGAAACAAACAGATAAATAAAAGTACGTGTTAAAAAAAAAAAAAGCCACTCGTTTGTGTGACCTTACCTTAAGCCCCAGGGACCTGGGGAGGTCACCCCACTCACCCTTGTTGCTGAGCTCGCTGTTGGTCCCCCCTCCCCTTCTCCCGGGATGTCTCTCCCATAGAAACGTAACGCGATTTATAATTACATTTGTGAGTGTGGTGTTTGTGTGGGCGTGTTAGGGTGTCTTTTCCCGAGGGGACAGGAGCATGTGGTCTAGTTCTGTTTTATTCCCAGAGTCACCCCTGGCAGCCTTGGCGATCGCTGGTTAAACACAAGGACTGTCTAAATTGGCATTCGTGTCTTGAAGCCTTGGGACAGGACTCTCTGGACTGCTGTGACCACACGTCGATTCTTCAGCAGCCGCTGCCTGGGAATCCTGTAGGAAGATACTGTGTACAGGCCAACTGCAGCAAACTTTTCCAGAAGCTCGTGTCTGGAAGATCCATGTTCCATGGTTACTGTTACATTGGCCGTTGTTACATAACTCCTTTCAGATTCAGATACAGGGATTTTTTTTTTTTTTTTTTTAAGCCTGGGTTCCAGTATTGGAATAAAAAAACAAACAACCCATGACTTGAAGAGTGATGACTTTGAGATTGCCTTTTTGGAGCTTTCCGGAAATGAAACTTTTCCTCAGAAACTTAAGTTTATTTGACCTCGAGTTTCTCTCTAGGCTTGATGTCTTGTTGCCGGGACCATTCTTGGTTAGGAGCCGGGAGGAGCTGCATCCACACGAGTAGGGTCCCTGAGACTCAAAGCCCCTCGAAGGCCCAGGGCCTCCTCGTGTTTTCCCTGACCGAAGCCCACGTGGTCCTCTTTCTGCCGCTCTCACTGTGCAGAGAGGGGCAGGAAACGGGGCTGGCGGCCGGCCTGGGCGCGGTGGACAGAGACCCCCCAACCCCGGCCAGCAGCTCACTTTGTCTCCTCGCTCTTTGCTCTGTGTGTTACGATCCCTGCTGTTTAGGTTCCGGCCCTTCCTCTGAGTTTGGAAGGGAGCAGCATCCTGCTGAGTCTTCTCCTAAAGCCCCCCTCTCCCCGGGCAGCCAGGCCACACTTGTGCTGGGCCAACCGCTTTGGAGCCAAGACCTTCCCCAGAACTTCCTGCTCTTCTATTGGGGGACCGTTTGTGATCACGCGTGGTCCTCTCTGGGCCCAGCTCCTGTGCCTGGAAAGCCTCCCCGGGCAGGCAGGGGGAGGCAGCTGTCTGGGATCTGTCACTTGGGTGGTGGATGGCCAGGCTCACACCCAGGCCAGCTGGCCTGGAGTCCACACCCCTCCCCCACCACCTCACCCTGCCCCAATGGCTCCGTTTCAGACTCTAGTTATGGATTAGTTTCTGGGGGACAGAGGACATCAACAGGTACTTAAAAGTGCCCTGCACAGCGAGGACGCTCGGGAGAAGCCAGCCTGGGGCAATGGATGCTCAGCGGGCGTCCAGGTGGAGGGGTCTGGCTCAGCCCGTGGGCCTGGGGCACAGCTCTGCTCCGGCGTGGCTTTGCCTTGTAAGGGACACCATTGCCTGGACGCCTCCTTGACAGCCGCGCCTGCTCTGGATTCCAGAAATTTCTATAAAACATTCATGAGCACCCTCCTGGCTTCTCCTCTTTCCCTTCCTTAATGAAAGCCATCCTAGCACCAGCTGTTTATTGCATGGGGACCCCCCCCCCCCAATTGAGGACTTAACATGCAGTGTGTCCTTCAGGATAGAGGTGGTCCAAACCCCCGTTTATAGGCCAGGAGCCTGAGGGTTTAAAGCTTTGCCCCAAATCCATCCACACCTAAAGGCGGCTGAGTCCAGATTGGAACTTGGGACTCATCCACTAACACGACCTGCTCCCGCCTCTTACGATTTTTCTGTTAAAAAAGTTTTCTTAAACTAATCAATTAGGTTGCGCCAGGTCTTATTTGCAGCACACAGAATCTTTAGCACAACACCAGACTCTTGGTTGCGGCCTGTGGGATCTAGTTCTCTGACCAGGGATTGAGCCGTGGCCCCCTGCGTTGAGCGTCCAGCGTCTTAGCCACTGGACCAGCTCAGGGACGTTCTGGGATGTTTTAATGACGCAGAAGGGAAACCTCTCAGACCCGCCCAGGTTCTGTGTGGGGGCTGGGAGTTCCCCGTGGTCCGTGCGCTTCTCCTGAAAGTGGCTGCAGGGGACGCCGCTCCTGCCAGCCTGCGTGTACTCCGTCGCTGTGGTTGGTGGCGTGGGCCAAGCTGGGAGGGCACAGCTCCAGCGGGCGGCCTGTGGCGACAAGTCCCAGGCGGGAGGAGCGACGGACTCCAAACAGCATGGTTGAGAAAAGTCCACCGGGGTACGCGAGACCGGAGACACCTTGATTCCAGGCTGCTTGAAGCTACAGCTCTAAGTTTAAGGCACCCGAGTTATGTGACGTTTCAACAGTAAAGATGCTGGCAAGCCGCTCATCTTATTGTTGTTGCTCATTTGCTCAGTCGTGGCCCATCTCTCTGCAAGCTCATGGACTGCAGCACGCCAGGCTTATCTGTCTTTCACTATCTCCTGGAATTTGCTCAAACTCATGTCCATTGAGTCAGTGGTTCTATCCAACCATCTCATCCTCTGTCGTCCCCTTCTCCTCCTACCTTCAGTCTTTCCCAGCATCAGCGTCTTTTCCAATGAGTCAGTTCTTCGCATCAGGTGGGTCAAAGTATTGGAGCTTCAGCTTCAGCATCATTCCTTTGAATGAACACTCAGGACTGATTTCCTTTAGGATTGACTGGTTTGATCTTGCAGTCTAAGGGACTCTCAAGAGTCTTCTCCAACACCACAGTTCGAAAGCATTAGTTCTTCAACACTCAGCCTTCTTTGTGGTCCAACTCTCACATCTGTACGTGACTGCTGGAAAAATCATAGCTTTGACTAGACGGACCTTTGTCGGCAGTTCATTTTCAACATGTGCCAATAGAAGTTGCCTTTCCTCTGAGCTATAATTAACTTAATAGGGAGGAATTGATGCCCCCAAAAGTCAGTGTGATTGGCCTGGAGTCACGCAGAGCCAGGTTGCAGAGCCGGAAGCGGCCAAGTCCAGTGCTCGTCTAGTGCTGGTTTGTGGGAGAGCGGGGCCAGATTTCCGTGTGGGACTCGACCCAGGATCTGCCTTCCACCGCAGGCATGGTCAGTGGCTCAGGTGGCTCCGTCTCTGTTTCTGAGAGTGGCGCTGGGGGGCAGAGAAGGGAGGAGCTCGCCCGGGCTTGTCCTTCGCCAGGCCGGCGGTTCTCGGAGTTCCGTCTGGTGCACTCTGTCCGCAGCGTCCCTTCCACGGGCATTGGGTGCCGGTCTGTGCTCTTGTTCGGTTCTAGGCCAGACTCCCCTGCAGGCGTGGCTCAATCCTGCTTCCCCATCTGCGCTGGGGGCAGACCGGAGCCGGGCGGTGGGCAGGGGCCCTGGGTGCTGGAAGGAGTGGGAAGCACCGGTGGAGGCTGTGCCCCCATCCTCCTGACATCCCCCGAGAAGGCCCTGGCGGGGAGGGGAGTGCAGTTCTGCGGCTGAGAGTCCCCACCTGCCTGGGCAGCGCTTCCCTGTGGGGCCGTGTGCCCCGTGGACGGAACAGTTGCTCTCAGAGGTGGATTTTATGGCTGCAGCGCTCTTTGTGCGCGTCTTCTGTTTCACAGCTTTATGGACCTCCAATTTCTGTAATAGAAACTGCAGACACCAGAAGGTTTCCATTTGAGGGATGTTGACAGACCACCCCAGAACCACCCTCAAGATGCTGGGTGTTCTCACCTCCTGAGGCGTTGCCCCAGCCCCCCGCCCCCGTCTGCTCACTCGGATCACCTGTCACTGTGGATTTGTTTGCACTTTCTAGAATTCAGCAGAAATGGAATCATGCCGTAGTGGACCCTTTCTTCACCCAGCTTCCTTCACTCAGCATCAGGATTTTGAGATCCGTCCGAGTTGAGTGTATCCGTCACTTGCTCTTTTTTTTTTTATTGCTGAATTTTATTCTATGGTGTGCGCTCACCCCAGCTTATCCTGTTGTTGGATCTTGATGGAGCTGTTTCCAGAGTGTGGCTCTTACAAATAAGCTGATGTGAACACTCACGTATGCGTCTTCCTATGGGCACACGTTTGTTTCTCTTGGGTAAATACCTAGCGGTGGAGTGGCTGGGAGATATGGTGGGTACATAGTTAAGCTTTAAAAACGCTGCCAAGCTGTTCCCCAGATCAGCTGCTGGCTTCTACCCTCGCGCTGGGAGTCAGCGCGTGTGTTCTCCGGGGGTCAGGTTGATGGGCTCTTTGAGGACTGCACTTGTCCTTGAGGAAGATGATGTCTTCTGGGTTGAGAGGTATCTTGGACTTTGTGACCCCTGACCTCCATTTCTCTCCAAAATCCGAGTGCTTGGCTAAGATCTGTGGTGCTGAAGGAAAGGAGTGGGCACATTTAGCCCCCAGAGGACATTTGGCAATGTCTGCAGGACTATTTTTGGCGGTTCCAGCTTTGGGGAGGTGGGTGTGAGTGTCGTCTGGTGGGTGGTGACCTGGGGTGGCTGCACAGGGTGGCTAGAAGCTCAGTCTTGCTGGGCTGAGGTCCCCTGGCCCAACCTCTGCGGTCCCTGCCCAGTTCCAATCTTCAACACACAGCTCTGTGCTGGCCAAGGGTCACCCTGACACACGCTTTTTCAGGCGGGCATGTCCGGTGGGGTGTATGGACCTGCAGGCTCACTGGGATCAAGCACTTTGCAGCTGGGGAGGCTGGCCTTGTCCCCCCCGCCACTGATGACCCTCTCCGGATGGGGGCAGGGACCTGCCAGCGCCCGCCAGGAAGCCTCCTCCCGGAAGTCTTCTAGGAAACTGGCTCCCGGGTGAGGATGTTCCCGTCTCTCCTGCCCCTCCTCCAACTGCTTGAGTAGGCAGATTCCATCCAGCGCTTTATGACTAACCTCCTGGCAGCCCGCGCTCAGGGCGGGCTTAACGAACTCCTTTGATTATTAACCTTTGCTTGGCTCAGGGAAATTACTCGCTTGTCCTCTGGCCAAGAGTAAACCTCCTGGAAACTTCGCTATGTGAATCTTTTTGACAACTCCGCGTTCTGGAGAGTTCCCCTTGGCAGTTCTTTTCCTTGGAGAGGTGGGGAGAAGACTCCGTGTACTTTCCTCCAGTCATGGATTTAGCTCCTGTGAAGCTTTCCACAGCTGTGTTCTTGGTGGGGCTCCGTGTGTGTGTGTGTGTGTGTGTGTGTGTGCATGCGCGTGTGTGTGCGTGTGCGCGCGTGCGCGTGTTCGGGGAGATGACAGCCCTTGTCTACTCAGCTGTCACTTCCTTCTCACAGCAAAGTGCTGTGAGCTGACTTGCCTGTTTGGGAGTTCCGGTGTTATTTATTCTTTTTTTTTTTTTTTACTTTGGAGGGATAATAACAAGGATGAGAAACGCTTTTTTTTTTTTGGGACACAGAAGTAAGAAAATCATCCCAGCACTTCCTTCCCCGTTCCTGGCTCATTTTCTCTGTTGGGAAGTGTGTGCTGTGTGCCCATAGCTGGACTGAGATCTCTGAACTGTAAGTTGACCTTGACTTCTGACCTGCAAGCAGACCCTGACGTCTCTGGGGGATCCCACCATTGCCTGGCAGCCTCGTGACCCCTCGAGGGCCACGTTGAACTTCTGCACCAGCCAGAGGACCTTGCCTTTGGCCTCCTTCTCTGGGAAATGAAAAGATTCACGAGTGAGAATATTATCAAGTGCCTGGGATTTTAGCAGCAGCGGCGCTGTCTGCTCCTCAGAGCAGGGGGCCTGGCTGGTCCGCGCCCCTCTGTGGAGCTGAGATTCTGGTCCCTAGGCGGCGTTTGGAGTCTGGCCTTCCGTGTCTGTTCAGGGTTGTTCCACAGGCCTTGTCAGGTTAGGCCACGTCCCTCCAAGTCTGGTTTACAGCCTCCTTGAGCCTGTTTATGCTTTTCTAGTTCAAAACGTTGTTTCATGAGCTTCTCCTTGACACCAGACTGTCTTAAAGTGTTGAGATCATGAAATTGGACGACACAGCCTCGGTGGTCTGTGCCCTGCTTGGGGGCCTCATCGCTCGTTCAGGAGCTGCTGTGTTGCTCCCGCAGGTTTGTAAGGCGTGCCCACCTTTCCCCACGTTGCCCTGCCCCTTCTCTCTTCCCTCCCCACACCTGTCCTGGCTGGTTGGACCCAGCCCTGGGCCTGGCTGTAGGGCTGGAGGCCTTGAGGGCAGAGGTCCTCTGGTGGCAGGAGGCCTAGGGTCACCCGGACTGTGGGTGAGCCTCGGGCCCGCCCGGAGGCACTGGACCTGGAGCTGGGGGGTGGGCCTGGGATGCTGCTTCTTTGATAGGTTCCCAGGGTGCCCCTGCCACTGCCGGGTGGCACTCCGGGGGCTGCTGCTGCACGTGACCCAGTCGTGGTGTCGGGATACCAGGCGCGTTGAGTCCCCATGGCCCCGGGCCTCGTAGGTGGGCCGGGGGCCCAGCGGAGTCAAGAAGCAAACCGGTGTGGGTTTGCTGTCATGGGACATCCCGAGTTTGCACCCTGTCACCGGCCTTTCTTAGTTAAAAAGCGGAAAGGCCCGACAACACAACGACTCCCTGCCCCACCCCACACGTTAAACCTGCTGGAGAATTACTGAGCTGTTCCATATAAATGAGGACTTCATAGCTTTCAAGTTTTCACAGTGTGATAACCCCTAGGTGGCTGCCGAGATGCGTTCGGGTCCGCTTCACAGGTAGTGTACTGTCTCCGGATCTCTGATGAGTAAGCAGTCAACACGTATTTATACTGACGTGGTGCAGGAGGGCGGCCCTTCCCAGACTCCCTCTATGCGGGCAGGCCCATCTCCTGCTTCTGCGCTCCGATGGCCCAGGAACTTCGATGTGGTAATTCGTGTTTGACAGCTTAGCTCACCCATAAATAGATTTCCAAAACAAATCTGGCCAGGCCTTGCCCTGCTTAAAAGCCTTTAATGGCTCACCAGGGCTTTCAGAATGAAGGCGGAATTCCTGGCCTCACCCCATCCTGAGCCTTTTTAGAACAAGTCACGGGGTAAGTGAATAAAGGAAACCAGAGTTGCTTCTCTTAGCATCTGGGGCCCTTGGCCATGGGCCTGCCCGGTCTGGCCCCTCCGCGGGTACCTCCTCAGCAGAGAGTTCCCTGGGGCCACCTTGTCATCTTGGGCTCTGCTTCGGGCCCCTGGTGGTCCGGGTTCTGGCCCCGGGCAGGCGTGCCTTTCCTTTCCTTCACCCAGTTGACGTCCTCGCTGTCTAGCTCCTGTCACTGTTCCCCGGAGGATATTCGGACGTCTCCTGGCTGTGGCTCCAGGCAGGCAGCCTGTGCTCTGAGCCCTGATCATGCCCACCCTCCCCTCCAACATCTCTCCCCAGTGTGGGCTCCAGGTGCTCAGGGACTGTGGTCATAGACCAGACCCCAGTGTCCCACGCAGGGTCCCTGTGTGGTTGTAGCTCTGTGGAGCATGACTGCATGAGAGGGAAAGGACCGAGCTCCTGACGGTGCCTTCCCTGGAGTGAGGCCACGTGTGGCCCCGGGGAATACGCCTGATGAGCACGGAGTCAAGGCTGATACGCCTTAGACAAGAGGCCTGCAGCCCGAGTAACCGGGCAGCGAGGCGGGTGCCCAGGTCTGCAGTTATCGCGGCTGCCATTCTGGGAATGACCTTCAGAGTTTAGGGCACTAAAAAGGCTCCTGAATTCAGGCAGTCTTTGCCCTCAGCAGTGGCCTTTGCCTTTGAGAATAGAATTTTCTCATACTTTAAGCTGGGGAGCCTGGTAAATTGGTCTATTTGGGTTCTTGGTTGAAAACGTCAGAATCCCATTCTAGCAGATTCCAGCAGATGAATTTACCAGAAGGATGGCGGGTGGTGATTCTGAGCCTGGGCGGCTAGCCTGAGAACCAGGCCTGGTGATGGACTGAACCAGGGCCCCCGAGGGGGGGTCCAGGGAGCAGGCTTTTTTTTTTTTTTTCTTTCCTAACATTTTTGGCCCCACCTTATGGCTTGTGAGACCTCAGGTTCCCTGACCAGGGATCGCACCCTCGCCCCTTGCATTGGAAGGCAGAGTCTTAACCACTGGGCTGGTGGGAGGGTCCCAGCACAGCGCTGCCTCGGTCTTCATGGAAGTGAGATGGTTTTCAGAGATGGGGTGGCTGAGTGACACAGCGCTCGGCCTGCGGGTGCAGGGAGGGGTCGCTGAGCTGAGTGTGGGCTCTCATGGTGACAGATGGTTGGGCTGCCTCGGAGCCCCCGGGTCCCCCTCCCTTCGGCTCCCCTTCCCTCCACCCCGGACTTGGCTGCTTCTCCCGCGGACCAGGTGGTTCCCGCAGGCACGCATCGCCTGGGCTTCCTTCCTGGCCCAGCCTGTACACTTGTATCCTCTTGTCTTCCTGTCCCTCCGGGCCACCGGCACCCCAGCTGCACGCATGCCTGGTAGCAATAGATGCCCCGTGAATGCTCTGGGGAGGAACCCTTCCTGACTGTTCTACTCTGCGCTCCAGGCTTGGGAATAAAGCAGAAATGCTGTGCCCTTCCTTTCCTTCTCTCATGCCCGGCACATTTTCAGTTGAACCTCCTCTGGCCTTCCCTGGTGGCTCAGGCTGTAAAAAAAATCCACCTGCAGTGCGGGAGACGTGGGTTCGATCCCTGGGTTGGAAGATCCCCTGGAGGAGGGCATGGCAACCCAATCCAGTATTCTTGCCTGGAGAGTCCCCATGGGCAGAGGAGCCTGGTGGGCTGCGAGTCCACGGGACTGCAAAGAGTCGGAAGGACTGAGCGACCAAGCACAGCACTGGCATTTTCTGGGCTTCCCTGGGGGCTCAGACGGTAAAGAATCCACCTGCAATGCGGGAGACCTGGGTTCATTCCCTGGGTTGGGGGGATCCCTGGAAGGAGGGCATGGCCACCCACTTCCATATTCTTGGCTGGAGAATCCCAGGGACAGAGGAGCCTGGTGGGCTGCAGTCCACGGGGCCACAAAGAGTTGGATGTGACCGAGTGACCAAGCACACACTTGCGTTTTCTGCTCTGTCGTGTAACTTGACTGTGCGAGGCATATACGGTAGTGTCTTAAGGAGAGTCTTTGATGTCTGGCCCTGCTCTTTCTATCTGTGTGCCTTTGGGGAAGCTGTTTGAAATCCTGAGCCTCTGTTTTCTCCTCCTTTTCTTGGAGGAAGTGGGTGTCTGCACCTGGTACCCTTCGCTTGTCTTCCTGCCAGCTTCCTCCCCGCCCCCTGTCTCAGCTCAGACTGAGGTCTGCTGAGTGGATACACATTCATTGGACCCCTCAGGAGACTTCAGATCTTCTCCATGTCCTGAGGGTCAGCGGTGCAGATCCTGGCGAGGGTGCACCATGGGGGGCGATGCCCCACCAGCCGAGTCTCCGCAGTGGGAGTCACCCTCCCTAATGCGGCTGACCCAGAAGCCAGCCTCGCAGCTGCTGTTGATGGATGGATACAGCAGAAGCATCCTTGGTCCTGCAGGGTAAGATCTGATTGCCTGGGGACGCTGGGGCCAACCGGAAGGACTTGTGTCAGTGTCTGTCTGCAGGGCTGTCCTAACAAGCCATCATAGACTGGGAGGCTGAAGAAATGGGTGTTGATCATCTCACAGCTTTGAGGCTAGAAGTGTGAGATCAAGGTGTCAGGCGGGTTGGTTTCTCCCGAGGCCTCTCTCCTTGGCTTAATTATGGATGGACACCTTTTCCCCTGTGTCCCCACGTGGCCTTTTCTGTGTGCACGTCCTGGTCTCTCTCTTTTGAGGACACCGGTCCTATTGGATCGATGACCTCATTTAGCCCTATTTATTTCCGTTAAGGCCTCATCTGCAAATACAGCCACACTGGGGGGCAGGGCTTCAGCACAGGAATTTGGAGGTGGTGGAGGTGGACACAGTTCAGTCCCTAACAGTGTCCAGCCCTGCCCTGGCCTCCCCCGTATCACCTGTATGTTGTACCCGAGGATTTCTTGTTTCTACAGCATCACAGGGGTTTCGTTACCCACTCAGATCAGGCAGGGCCCTGATACTGCAGGTGTGGGGCAGCCAGTCCTTGATTTCCAAAGTGAGCGGGACCAGGAGACAGTGGCTTTCCAAACCTGAACACAGCTTTGTATTTTCTGTCTGTATTATAGCTTATTCTTATAATGTCATTGCATCTTTGGTAATGTTTTTGAAGTGAAAGTGTTAGTCGCTCAATCATGTCCGACTGTGGGCGGCCCCATGGACTGTAGCCCCCCAGGCTCCTCTCTCTGTCCTTGGGATTCTCCAGGCAAGGATACTGGAGTGGGTTGGGATGCCCTTCTCCAAGGGAAGCCCCCATTAATATCCTTACTTACATTATTCTTAATTATATTTATGTGTCTATTTTTATATGTTTACTATAATTCTGTCTTCATTGAGATTTCAGAGACTAATTTGTACTGGGAAAAAAAATACTGGCTGTGAGGTTACAGCTTTATAAAAAACTCAACAGAGTATGTGTTCAGATCAAAGCAGTTTTTTAAAAATATAAAATTATAAAAAAATATAAAATTTAGTTAAAGAAAGAAGCCTAGTGAAAAGTAGAAATAATTGTTGGCACTGAGACATCAGTCCCTACTTGCCTCCCTGGGTCCCCATGCGGAGGGTTATTGCCCAGGGAGCAGGTGGGGGTGGTCCAAGCTCCGTGCCCCAGGGGTGAGCCCAGCAGCTCATCCTTCAAGTTTGGCCCAGAGACAGCGTCCAGAAGAGAGCATGGGGCTGGCTGTCTTCCCTTTGTCTGAAGATGACGGCTCTGCCTCATGCCTCCTGCCACGCTCAGCTCTTTCTGGAGCGCTGGCTCTTGATCCAGCTAAGAACCATGGAAACGCTGGTACCGCTGGACCGTGGATTGATTTCATTGAGTTTATCACAAGTCTCTGAACCCAGCACTGGACAGTTTCACGACTTTGATTTTTCTTTCACCGACTCCCTTCAAATACTTTTTTAACCACACAGAGTTTTAAAGGTGACAGAAATAAAGCTGGCCATCAGCCCAAGCCCCACACCCACTAAATTACGTCTTCCCAAAGACATTTTGTGTCATGCCCCTCCCCCCTTGGCTTCCTGGAATTGACTTTGATCCCCTTGGGTCCTGACCCAGAAGCCAGGGTGGCCGTTTCGGGTCAGTGCGCTCAGCCATCCACAGTGAGCCTTGCGGAGTGGTGCTGGGCTTCAGCTGGTGTTTCCTCCTGTCGTCCAAAGAGAGAGAGGAGCAGGTCAAGCTCTGGATGTTTTCATTGGAAAAACAACCTCCAAGCCACATGCAAACCAAGGAATACAAAGGAAGGGTTATTCACTTTTAAATCCTCAGAATAACGTGGACCTCATCACTCTTGCAGCAGCAGGAGGCCATGGCTAGGTGTCCTCCCCACACCGTCTGGGAGGGCAGAACTGTCAGAGCGGACAACCTTGGCATGTTTGAAACTGGCTCTGTTAATGATAACAATTTGCAGATTACTGGACATGAATCATGCTAATCAGCTTATGTTTATTAATCGGTTTAATTCTCGAGCAACTCCAAGATACAGATAGGATTCTTGGTTTGTAGATGTGGGAACATGAGGCTCAGAGTGGAATACTCATTCATGTATGCATAGAAAATAGAGAATTGTGTGTGTGGTGTGTTTTCATGTGTACAAATGCTGTGTGTGTGTAGTGACTGAAGGTAGAAAAAAGTCTGGGCCTGAACTTTGTGAGTGAAATGTTGCTTTTCTAAAACTTACAAAACAGTTCAAACACATAAAATGTACATAGCATAACAAAACCACCTCCCAGGCACCCATCAGCCAGCTTCAGTTGCTATCAACCCAGTAGCCAGCCTTCTTTGCTCTATATACCCTGCGACCCATCAGTATTGTTTTGCAGCAAGTCCAAGCCATCCTATCATTTCATCCATAAATATTTCAGTATCGCCTCCAAAAGAGAACTCTTAAAAAAAAAAATAGTACATGTGACCACATCACCATTATCACACTTAAAATTGAACAGTTGGATTTCCCTGGTGGTCCAGTGGTTAAGACTCTGAGCTTCCTCTGCAGAGGGCTCAGGTTAGATCCCTGGGGAACTAAGATCGTGTATGCTACACCTCTCAGTCAAAAAAAGAGAGAACAGTGTCTTACCATAACATGCCCAGTTGGTGTCCAAATCTCCGATTGTCTTGGGACTCTCATGATATTTTTTTGGTTTCTTTGAAGCAGGATCTGAATAACGTCCGCACACTGCAGGTGGTCAAAGCTTCTCCCGTGTCCCTTCCGACGGGTGGGTCCCGCAGCTGTCTTCCTTCTCTTCTCATGGAGCTGATTTCTTAACGGAACTGCAGCGCCCGGTGACACTTACTTGGTCTGGAATTTTGGGGCACCGCAGCCCCTTAGAATTCTCGAACATGCCGCGCCTGTGTTTTTCTATAAATTGGTGGTTGCGGAGGCTGGTGTCTGGGTTCTTTCTGGTTTTGTCTGGCTAGACGACTTCCTGGGTGGAAGCTGGGCTTCATCAGGGGATGACCTTTGAGTTGTCTTTCTTTGATGTGCTGAGAGGTCGCAAAAGGGAGACTTTG
Source organism: Ovis aries (assembly GCF_016772045.2). NCBI lineage: Eukaryota > Metazoa > Chordata > Mammalia > Artiodactyla > Bovidae > Ovis > Ovis aries. The sequence continues at coordinate 5,604,675 of NC_056054.1, read as the reverse complement.
TGATTCTGAAATTCCTTCTTTTCCAGTTGTTGGGCAGACCTGGTCTCTGCTCATCTCTGGGGCATGGTGACTGCCGATGCCTCGCAGCGGGAGAAAGCAGCCTCCCCCATGCCAGTTTTATCAGTGCCTAGGACGAGAGATGCAGGCTTGCTCGGATGGCGCCAGCTTCTGGGAGTGGGGTCCAGTTTCCCACTCCAGGGTGGGGGCCATCCACCAGGTGACCACCCACCAGGGATGAGCTGTGAGCTGTGTTTTATGGCGTGTGTGCGCGTGCCTGCGTGCTCTGTGGTGTCCGACTCTGCGACTTCCTGGACTGGAGCCCACCAGGCTCCTCGGTCCTCGGGATTTCCCCTGGAGTGGGTTGCCATTTCTTCCTCCAAGGAATCTTCTTGACCCAGGGATCAAACCTGTGTCTTGCACTGCAGGTGGATTCTTTCCCACTGAGCCGTCGGGGAAGCCCTGTGTTTTATGGCACCCGGGGACAAAGCGGCAAGTGGGTGCCCAGGGGCAGAGATGGCCGGACTGGGTGCCTGCGGGCAGACACCGAGAGGGAGGGCGTGGAGGTGGGGGGCAGTGGCTAGAGGGCCTCGGTTTGAGCTTGGACCACCCTGTTGTCCTCAGCAGCTGGTGGCTCTGTGCACGCCCCCCCCCCCCCCCCCGCCTCCTGTCCAGCAGGGACGATGCTGTCCCTTCTCTCCCAGCTGTGTGCTGAGTGTTGGAAGGGGTGATGTTGGAAGGGTGGTTCACGCCAGTGCTGGGCACAGCGCCTGGGACAGTGAGTGCTGTGTGCCCAGTCGCGTCCACCTCTTTGCGACCCCATGGACTGCAGCCCTCCAAGCTCCTCTGTCCATGGGATTCTCCAGCAAGAATGCTGGAGAGGGCTGCCACTTCCTCCTCCTGGCTGGAGAGGGCTGCCACGTCCTCCTCCTGGCTGGATTCCGGTGGCGAGCGTCAGGGTCATAATAGTGGGGATGCGGGGTCACTGTGGTCTGGTGACAGCCGGCTGTACTTAGCTCCCCATGGCTAGGGCGGTGGGCCCTGTGCTGCCCAGCAACACCCACGCACACTGATAAGAAGTCCTGCTCTGAGGGAATGGGTCACGCGGGGGTGAGCCGGGGTCAAGGGGCGGTGGCGCGGGCCCAGGATGTAACCGGAACAGGACAGGGTGGAAACTCACAGTCTACTTTGTAGCGAGATTCTGGGGCTGGTGAGCGATGGAGGCTAAAGCGTGGAGCCCTTGAGGTGAGGGTCCTTGGAGGAGAGGGTGCTGGTGGAATGCGGCTGCGACCAAGGTCTGAGGATGGTGCTTCCGCCCGCCAGTCCCATGTGACCCCCACCCGCCCAGCCGCACTCCCCAGGCTTTGCCCCAAAGCCCGAGGTAGCTGTGCACCCCCCTCCCCTCCGTTCCAGGACACTCGTTCATCACACAAAGCAGGAAAATGGAAGGTTGTACAGGAGAGCCTGCCCAGCAAGGCTCTGCTCCCTGACTGGGGGCGGGTGGTCTGGGGGTGGGGATGCACATCGAAGAGAATGATGGGGGGAGGGACTCTTTAGGGCTCAGGTTTCTTCTTGGGGCGATTCTTGGATATTGCCTGCTAATTAGGTATTACATTCTCGTTAAGCTAATTCTGTGTGCAAATTCTAGGTGAAACATCTCCATTGCAAAATATGATTCTTTTTTAATTTAAATAAACGTCTTGAAAATGTGTTCCTCCTGAGTCCGCACAGTGTGAATGTCATTTTAAAATGTCAGGGTTACGTTTCCTAAGGTGATGAGATGGGGCAGCTGTGAAATTGAGTAAAGAAAATTGAGACTGATCACTTTAATGGTCTTTGACTCCACTTTGGGGGTGGTAACTGTTGAACGTGAAATTCCTGTTTCGTGTTGACGTCTCCTTTGAAACTGGAGATGTTGATGTGGTCTTAAGGGAATGTCTCCATCACGAGAGAGGGGACTGGTTTTTGAAGTGGGTAGGCTTTGTGGGTGTTCTATCCGATGGCTGTTTTTCAAAGTCAAGGCCACTCAGCCATGGATCCAGAGGCATGGGATGTTCCCGTTGATGCAAACCTGGGGAGCAGCTGTTACGGGCATCCTCCGAGCATCCCCGTGGGAAGACCTTCGCTGCAGCACAGATGTCCTGGCCTGTCTCCTCCCAGGGGAAGGCTCCCCATGGCTGTTGCCTCTGCTTATAATTCATCTCTGTTTACTTGGAGGCTGGGAGTTAGACTTTTATTTTTTGCAGCAAGAAAATCATTTGAAATTGTGGAAGATCACCCTTGTAATCCTGGGATGGAAGATGATTTACATTGCACAAAAGCGTTTTGTGAATAATTTATGGTAACAAGGAATGAATTCTTTGGAGAAGAAAAAAACACCTTTAAAAAACACATACCTACCAGCAGTAGCAGCTTGGCAAGATTGTTGTACATAAATTACAGTCAAAAGGAGGTGCATTACGGGGTGTGAAGTACGGGGACGATGCGAGGAAGTTCACCACCACCCTGTGGTTGGAAATTGGAGGCCCTTGATGCTTCTTGTGGGTGCGAAAAGTGATGCTGCGTAAGACCCCTGAAGATGAAGGGACCACTGTCTTCCTCTCAGATTGTGGGTGAGCCTGGATGGGTTCTGGTGGCGTTTATCCCAGAACTGTGCAGTCAGACTTCCACTGATGGGATGAAACTGTGGAACCGATAAAAGAGTGAGATGTTTTGGGATGCGTTCCTCTCCATACATTTGGGGTGATGGTGGTCTTGTCTTGTTTTTCGTCTGAAGTGGAAATACTGTCGGGCTGGAGTCTTCCATGAAACTGTATCAGCCTAGGTCTCCTGCATTGCAGGCAGATTCTCTACTGTCTGAGCTGCCAGGGAAGCTGGGGAAAGTAACGTCGTGCTTCTGTGGCAGCAGTAATCCGTAGGAAGTGGTGTGGGATGGGAAGCTGCAGGATCCCCACGAAACTGGTAGTGGGGGGCAGTGTGTGATTTTAGGAGGAGGGTCTCGGTTGTCCAGCCACTGGCCAGGCCTGATTATCAATGCGGAGGTCTGGCCTGGGACGCTTTTAAACCTACTCAAGTCAAGAAGTGAATAGTAAGTGGGGAGAATGCCTGGAAAATAGCCGACTTGTAAGTTTCATTCTTCATTCATTTTTCAGACTTGATTTGTTTGTTTCTTTGACTGTGCTGTTCGGCATGTGGGCTCGTAGTTCTTGACTAGACGTTGAATCTTCACTCCCTGCGGCGGAAGCCCAGAGTCCAGCGGAACCCATTGACCGCTAGGAAGTCCCCATCCTGTTATTTTTAAATAGACTGTTAAGTAGACTCTTTAGACATACGTAATCTGTGTTCATTGTAGGGTTATTCAAAGTAGGGACAAGGGGGGAAAGGTCCATAAGCAGGCATTTCAGGATGCCGTGTTCAGGTGCTTTCAGGCGCGTTTCAGATGGCCTTTGCTTCCACTCACATCTTAGAACAGAGGCTCTTCCAGTGTTTAGAGCCTCACACCCTGCTTTTAATATCTGGTAATAAAACTTAGACCATCTTCACCCGATTGCATGTGTTATCACCCTTTCAAGTGAAGGGACGTTTCAGAATTAGCCTCAGATTGTTGGGTATTGAAGTTGCTTCTGAGTTTTCGCTGTTGTAAACAATGCAATAAAGGACGTTTTCTTAAGAATAGCACTGAGCATTTATTTCTTTGTGATGTGGTCTTCGATGGGTAATTGTTTTATCAAAGTGGTTTTTTCTTTAATGAAAATAATGTATTATTGCACTGATTCCAGAAAGGATACATTTGTACCAATGTATCCTCTGAGGAGGAGAATGGACCCTCCCTTCCCCACCCCCATGTCCTGGCAACGCACTCTAGAGGGAAGGGATGGAAAGCGGGGGCCTTTGCCAGCCCAGTGGCTGGACCGAGACACTCCTTTCGCCCAGCAGGCCCCAGGGACAGACGGCCGCCTCCACACAGGTCGTTCCACTTCATAAAGACTCTGTGATTTCTTCAGCTTCATAAAGACTCTGTCTGCCCATGCAAGAGACCTAAGAGACCCGGGTTTGATCCCTGGAAGACCCTCTGGAGCAGGAAATGACAACCTGCTCTGGTATTCTTGCCTAGAAAATTCCATGGACAGAGGAGCCTGGCGGGCTACAGTCCATGGGGAGCAAAGAGGTGGACACGACTGACTGTGCACTCAGTTAACTATGGATATCATAACTATATCCCTGATTAATTATGGATATCATGCAGTAGTGGTACTGATTACCGACTTCTCCTTTTAGGTCTGGAACTTGAGAGCGGGATGGGGAAGCAAAGCAGCTAGCTGGGAGTTGGCTGCGGAGACTTGGTTGAGACTGCCCTTGCCATGTAGCTGGCGACCACTGTTGTCTTCCCCCAGCTTGCTTCTCACAGGAGCTTTGGGAGCGCACGCCTCTCCATCCTTTGAGAGCTTCGGTGTGTGCAGGCCCCTTGTGTGTGATGAATAGTTTCGATTGCTGTTTGTCTCTCGGTTACTTGATTGTCCTCCTGTGCGTTTTCCTGGTCTCTTCCTCGTCAGCCGCGCCGATGGTTTCCAAGGCCCCTTGCTGGGGAATCTGACTCGGTGTGGGGAGTGGCTCCAAGCCCCGCCTTTGGGGCCTGGTAAGGTTTCTAGCCGGGTTGTGAGAAAGCCCCTCTGCTGCTGTGTCATAGTTAGAACACTGGTCCTTTTATGTCGTGGGAAGCAATTGTTGTAAGTCCTCTCCGGGGACCTCGTATTTCTGTACCATATGCTGGAGCTGGCTCTGTGCTGGTGGTTGTAATAGCTGCAATTTAGTGGGCATCTACTGTGTGCCAAGAATTTTATGTACATTGGCTGCCTATTATAATGATCTATAAAATCCCCGCTATCGTGGCAGGTAAGGATTAAGAGAGAAGACTCATGCCACGTCAGGTTCTACAGATGGTCAGTGGAGGAACCAGGCTTGGTATCTGGGTGTGCCTGACCCCAGAGCCCACGGGGTCCACTGCAGATGGTACCCGTGGGGCCCAGGGCAGAGATGGCACAGCCAGCATCCCATTCGGCAGCTCTGGGCAGTGGGCACCTTATGTTTGAGAGCTCAGGTTGAGCCCTCATGTCCGAGGGCTGGAAGGGAATGATGACCTTCCGCGTTCAGCTTGTTTGCATTATTGTGCTAACCCGTCTCCACCTGGGATCCCCTGTGTGAGGCACTCACGTTTGCACGTGCGTCTGACCGTCACGTATCTGGCTTGTGAATTGGGGCTGTCAGCCGTAGCAGGAGCTGGGGCTGAGTGGTCGGGGAGAGAAGGGAAGCTGGGCAGACGGATCTCTGGTCCCCAGTTGCCTGCCCGCCTGAGCAGGTGGAAGACCACGGAGCTGCGGTGGTTGCAGTGATGGGGCCTTGCGGAGGCGTGTGCCTTACTGTGTGATGGGCTGGGCTTCAAGAATCCCTGTCCTGTAGGGCTTGGGAGGCGTGTGGCATCCTTGCACTAAGCCTCTGTGTGATGTTGGGAGTCAAGTAGGGCTGGGGAGGCAAGAATCTGCACCCAAGTACTGCAGGTAGCCCACTGGCGCATGCGCCTTCTCTGTGTCCAGATATTTATCACTTCTCTCTGAAGTGGGCAGAGCCGGAAGCCTTGAAGTTTGTGTCAGAGAAAGGATGTGAGCTGTAAAGTACCTCTGACATAAATCTCACTGAAGTACTACCGGGGGCTTCCCTAGTGGCTCAGATGGAAAAGAATCTTCCTGCAATGCAGGAGACACAGGTTCAGTCCCTGGGTTGGAAAGATCCCCTGGAGCAGGAAGTGGCAACCCACTCCAGTATTCTTGCCTGGGGAATTCCAGGGACAGAGGGGCTTGGTAAACTACAGTCCAGAGGGTCACAAAGAATTGGATGTGAAGTGCTCCTGGAGGGGGGTGTCCAGAAGATGCAGGTCCGTCTGGAAGATGCAGTGGCATCTGAAAGACGCAGCTGTGGGCCAAGTTGCTGCCAGGTCACCACGCTGTCTGCGGTGAGTGTGGCCGGTTCTCAGAGTTGGCCTGTCAGTCTTCATGACTGAGGTCTTCTGCAAAGTCACGCTGCACTTCACTGCACGGAGCGAGTCGTTGCCAGGACTCTGATGGGGCCCCTTGTGACCTTGGTATTAGTTTCCTGGTGCTGCAGTGACAAGTTACCCCTAACTTAGTGACTTGACAACACAGGTCGGAAGTCCCAAATTAAGGTGTCGGCAGGCTGTGCCCCATCCGAAGGGTCTAGAGGAGAGTTCGTTCCCTGGTCTTCTCTAGCTCCTCCAGGCTACCTGCACGGCTTGGCTCCTGGCTCTCCCTCCCTCCTGGAAGCCGGCCATGTAAAAACCTTCAGATCTCTCTCTGGTCCCCTCTTCCATCCTCATGTCACCTCTTCTCTCCCTTTTCCCAATTCACAGGACCCTCGTGGTCAGTTTGGGCTCATCTGAGTAATCCAGAACAATCCCCTGCTGTACGATTCTTAATCACGTCTGCAGAGTGGCCCTGGCCCTGTCGGTGACAGTCTCAGGATGTGGGCGTCTCTGGGGGGTGGGGGCGTTTTCTACCCACCACAGCCCCCGCTGTGTTTCCCACCAGGGTCAGCGTTCCTGCAGGTGATTCTCCTCCTGATGTGCAGACTGGGCATCACCGGACTCAGCCCCCCTGGGGCTCCGCTGTTCACACAGGGTGGGGCGGGGGCACTGCTGAGTGTCAGGCTTCCTGGCTCTCTCTGCCAGCTTCCACTGCAGCTTTGGAGGCAGGGTTAGAAAACAAGCGTTCTGGGCAGCCGTGAGGACCTGTGAGCACGTGGGGGCTGCACACCTGGACTCAGCGTGAAAGAGGCTGGTTTTGGAACCCGAACTTGTCATCGTTGTCCAGACTGAGGCCTCTGACTGTCCTGCACTGACTGGGGCTCCCCTTTTTGCTGGGGCGACAGCGTTTGTCTTGCAGGGGCCTCGCCCCCCAGCTCCTCAGTGTGAAGAGACCCTCTGGCGAGCCCCTCCCCTTGTCCCTAGGGGCCAGGACTCTGGACCTGCTCCCGTCCCCTCCCCCACTCTTGCAGGAACATCTCTTATCCTTTCGGCCTCACCCCCGGGGGCCGTGTGTCTTCATCTCCTGGACAGTCTTCTCTTCTCAAGTCCTATCGCTTGTGACTGACCCTCTCCACTTGGCCACTTTCTGCTCTGAGATGCGTATCAACTCCTGCACGTGTCCTCCTGGGTGGGACAGGGTTAGAGGCCTTGGTTCCAGCAGGGGAGACCTAGGTCCTCTGCCCACCTTCGCCTCTAGGTAAGGTACGCAGGAGCCCTGACCCTGGGACGTGGTGCCTTGGTTACAGTGTTCACCTGGCGGATGCTTGCCTCGGTTTTAGACTCTGCAACAGGAAGAGGGGAAAACGGAAAAGACAGAGTTGATCGCCAAGAGGAGAATTCGAGTGAATGAACCAGCCCCTTTCCTGATTATTGCCGTGTTACACGCTCAGAGTAGAAAATGGGGAAATGATAAAGAAGGAGAAAAACAGCCCATGACCTCTCCATGTGGAGGTGGCTGCTGTTACTCTGGGGGCGCTTCCCTTCTCCCCGCCTTGGGGTTTTACAGGGGTTGGTATGTGTCGCCTGCTTGGTGGCTTGTCCAGGAATCTTTGTTACGATGACATTTTGCCGTGTCCTCAGCTTTTCTAAAACAATCTTTTTCATGGCTGCGTGATGTTTAAGTACATGGATGTATTGGAATTGACTCATCCCAAAGTTCATCCCAGAGAGCTGGGTTTGATCCCTGGTTTGGGAAGATCCCCTGGAGAAGGGAATGGCAACCCACTCCAGTGTTCTTGCCTGGAGAATCCCATGGACAGAGGAGAGCCTGGTAGGCTACAGCCCATGGGGTCGCAAAGAGTCAGACACAACTGAGTGACTTTCACTCACTCACTCATCCCAAAGTAGCTTTAAAAGTTTTGAGTGTGTTAAGTGAAAAATGACAAATAATATTTTAAATCCGGTAGAGAGGAACCCCGGAGCCCCTGCCTCTGTTTGCCTGCCTGTCCGCGGGGGCCAGGCTGGTCCCTGCTGGCCCTGATGAGTGGACAGGGAACCGTGGTCCTCAGTGTGGCGTGTGGACGGCAGGCTGCTGCTTTTAGTTGACAAACACATGTCACTTTTCTTGGTGCAATTTGGTCATTGGTGATGCAGGTTGGTCATGGTGGAAATGGAGGGGGCGGGGAAAGAAACATCTCTGGCTACTGATTTCAGAAAGGAGAACAAAAAAAACTGGACAGAAAATATTTGTGAGGCACCCGTATAGTGAGAATGAAGGGAGATACAGATGAGCAGTGAGTGAGCACCAGAGGCAGGACTTCCCTGGTGGTCCAGGAGCCAGGGTCCGGGTTTGATCCCCGGTCAGGGAACTGGATTCTGCGTGCTGCAACTAAAGATCCTGTACGTGGCAACTGAGACCTGGGCTCAGCCACAGAAAGAAATATACATGGAAAAAAAGTGAGCATCAAGCGAATGGAGCTCAGCCTTACTTTGGGTGTCTTTCCTTTGAAAAACTTGTTTTTCAGTCTAGTAATACTCCATTAAATATCGGAAATGGTCAAGCTTGTTAAAAACACCATCAAGTCGCACGCTGATGAGGGAGGTTTTGCCTCTCTTCCTCTTAGAACTGATGAGGATCCAAAAGTTTGTGGCAGGCAGGAAAGCAGGCGGATTTTGGTAGGAAATTATGTAAGAAAGCGTCATGCCTGTTTTTTTTTTTTTTTTTTTTTCCTGGGTCCGCTGCGTGGAGTATGGTCTCTGGTGTTTTTTTCTGGGTCCACCGTGTGGAGAATGGTCTCTGGTGTTTTTTTCTGGGTCCACTGCGTGGAGAATGGTCTCTGGTGTTTTTTTCTGGGTCCACCGCGTGGAGAATGGTCTCTGGTGTTTTTTTCCGGGTCCGCCGCGTGGAGAATGGTCTCTGGTGTTTTTTTTTTTTCCGGGTCCGCCGCATGGAGAATGGTCTCTGGTGTTTTTTTCTGGGTCCGCCACGTGGAGAATGGTCTCTGGTGTTTTTTTCCGGGTCCGCTGCGTGGAGAATGGTCCCCGGGAGGTGTGTGCACCCACTCCTCATCAGGTTACTCTGCTGTGATTACCATTGTGCAGAAGCACGGCGGGTGGTTAGAAGCTGGGTGGCAGTTTGTGCTGAGCGTCACGTCAAAGGCTCTGCTTGGAATGCCGAGCAGAAGGATGCTCTGGCTGAGATGAAACACAGGGCAAGCATCCTACTCCGGTTGTTAGAAATCATGAGGCAGGCTTTGGTATATTTTTTGGGTCTTTGTTCTTTCGTCTTTTGCTCGAAAGAGAAGCTCAGAGGATGGCCCTGGGAGGCCGGCACAGAGGCCGCTGTGGGACTTTCTCGAGGGTGGGAACTGATGGGCCCCAATGATTCCTCCTCTCCGCTCTTTCTAAAAATTAAAAAAAAAAATTTTAAGTGTCTTGTTGATTTTTCGCTGCACTGGGTCTCCGCCGCTGCACACGGGCTTCCTCCAGTTGTGGTGTGTGGTCTTCTCATCCCAGTGGCTTCTCTGGTTGCCAAGCATGGTCTCTAGGGCGGGGGGTTTCCGTAGTTGCATTGTGGGCTCTAGGGCACAGGCTCTCCGTGGTTGTGGCGCACGGGCTTAGTTGCTCCAAGATACGTTGAATCTTCCTGGACCAGGGATCGAACCTGTGTCCCCTGCACCGGCAGGCAGGGAACCACCTGGGAGGTGGTGGTCAACTCCCACCAGGTGGCAGCCCCGGGACCACAGGGAAGTCCCGCCTTGGCTCTTGATTGCACTACTTTTGTCTCCAGAGCCCATCTTGGCTTCGGGACTATTCATTTATTACCTTTTATGATGAATCCTTGAAATGTAGTCAAAGGAGAAGCTTATTGATACATGCATAAAGTGAAAGTTAGTCACTCAGTCATGTCTCTTTGGGACCCAATGGACTATATAGCCCGCTAGACTCCTCTGTCCATGGGATTCTCCAGGCAAGAATACAGGAGTGGGTTGCCATTCCCTTCTCCAGGGGATCTTCCAGACCCAGGGATCGAACTCCAGTCTCCTGCATTACAGGAGGATTCTTTACCATCTGAGCCACCAGGGAAGCCCAAGAATACTGCAGCAGGTAGCCTAACCCTCCTCCAGGGGGATCTTTCCAACCTAGGGATTGAACCGTGGTCTCCTGCATTGCAGGCAGATTCTTGACCCTTCTGAGCCACCAGGAAGCCACATATCCATGTGTGAGTTATGTTGTTAAGTTTGATCGTCTCACATGCCCTCTGCAGATGGCCTCCTTAAACCCTGGGGGTGTGCTCTGCCTCCGTTTCCTCATCTCGGGACACCAGGGATGGTGGTGTTAACCTCCTTCAAGCAGCGTCCGTCCGGAAGTTCAAGTACAGTGACTGCAGACGTGTGTTCACCGCAGCGCCCTGCGCAGGTCAGCCCACGCCCAGGAGCAGCGGCAGGCTCCTCTCTCTCTCTCACATGGCCAAGGCATTGTGTTTTTAACCTCATCCTGCCCTGTGTGGGGCTCCTCCGATGAGTTCTCAGCCGCAGTATTGACCTTTCTTACAAAATGGTGCCACGGAGCCCAGGCAGGTGACGGCCGGGGGCCACAGCCAGCCTGCCGGGGCAGCTAGGAGGATGCTCTCCCCCCCTGCAGGGAGCTCCTGCCCACTTCCCCATCCTCCTGAGCTAGAATTTGGGAGATCAGCCATCCATTTGAGCAGCTTTCCGCAGCCAGGAGTTTTCTGGGGGAGCCGAGGTGCTGGCAGGGAGCTGGTTAGGGTCTGGCACCTCCAGCGCTGCCCTGACGGCCCCTGCACACGCTGGGCTCTGGCTGAGCCGAGTGCAAGGAAGGAGGGACTGTGTGCGGAGCCAAGATCACTGAAGAGGCCCTGGGGGTCGCTGGTGCCGACCCTCATTATGTCCTCACTGCAGATGAAATGAGAACGTGACCGCCCCTTCCCCCGCGGGATGAATGGATCTCAGAATAGCATCCTGGTCACGGAGATGCCACTTGAAACGGCTGTCTCTCCGCTTCATCCTCCCCTCTCTCTGTTCTGCGCAGCGGGTAGGAGGCAGGTCGTGGTGAAAGCGTGTCCTCAAAGACCCTGCGCTGGGGCCGCCAGGCGGTGGGGTGCTCGCTGACTCAGAGCTGCGGTGCTTTCGTGAGTCCGGTTCTTCCAGGCCGGCCGCTTGCGTTTCGGAGGAAAAGACTTAACTGCATCCTTGACCATACTTGCATTTTCACGCCTGATAAGTGAGCTGGGCTGCATGCGATGAACTTGCGGGCAAGTTTGCTGGGAGAACAGGACGGAACGTGGCACCACGCGTTCCTGCAGGCAGTGGATCCGCTTTCTGGAACCTTCTTCCCATGGTGAACATGCATTTGGAGCCCAGGGCCCTGGCTGGGCTACTTTCTAGCTCTCCAGGATTTCTGGCTTTTGAGTCCTGTAAGACTTAGACCCCTGCTTCATGCACGTTCCTTGCTTGTCTTCCAAGGAACCTCACCTTTTAATTTTAAAGCTTGTCATTCTAAAGCACTTTGCATTTCCCATTGCTTTGACTTTTTTTTTTTCCATCTGGGACAGTCCCCTTTTCCACTAGTGGAAAGCTTAATAATCCATCAAGGACAGATCAGCTGTCCAGTCGCTATGGAAACTATTTTCCTTCCCCCCATGGGGCTCCCCTGGTGGCTCAGTAAAGAATCCACCTGCAAAGCAGGAGACCCTGCTCCGATCCCTGGGTTGGGAAGATGCCCCTGGAGAAGGGAATGGCTCCCCACTCCAGTATTCTGGCCTGGAGAATTCCATGGACAGAGGAGCCTGGCGGGCTGCAGTCCATGGGGTCTCGAAGAGCTGGACACGACTGAGCGACTAACGCTTTCATTACCCTCTGTGGGGAGGGGCTGTGTGCCGCCTTTGTGGGGTTGCCTTGTTTGCTTATGGCACAGACTCGTGGAGCCTGGCACATGTGTGTGCATGAGTGTCCTTCAGGCGGGGCACCGTGTCCCGTCCTGCTTGTCCCCACGCTGAGCACCTTGGTGCTTGTTGCTTGCAGGGCCCAGCACCTGTGTGTGTGGATGGGTGGTGGGAGCTGGGTCCCCCGAGAGGCAGGCTCTAGCCAGAATCTCACACAGAAGTGTTTAAACTGAGTGTGCGGTCACAGGCGTTGGGGGGTCAACAGTGGATGACCAGGCGCAAGCTCAGCTTCCTGGAGTGAGTGTGTTCAGGGTAGATGGAGGCTACAGACAAGCAGAGGTCACTAAGATGCTAGTAGAGTGTGCAGCTAGGAGGAAAGACAAGGGGAGCACACAGCAGGGAAGGGGCGTGAGTTCGTGTGAGGCTATTTTTTTCTTCTCTTTTAGGGTGCTGAGTTGTGTCTGACTCTTGGCAACCCCATGAACTAGACGGTCCAGGGAATTCTCCAGGGCCGAACACTGGAGTGGGGAGCCTTGAGGTGGGGGTGTTGAATCTGTAGTGGCCTGAGGGAGGGCCTTGCTGAGTGGACGCTTGTCACAGCCCTGCGGGGAGGGCGGATGGGGCTGTCCTTTTGGGGAGGGCAGAGCCAGGAGCTGGGCGGGGCCCTGACGCTTTGGGGACACAGGAAGGCAGAGGAGAGGGCCAATAGCGCTCAGAGAAGCAGTTTGGCCCAGACTTAAAGGGCCTGTGTGGACCAAATAGCAGCAGGGAGAAGAGAGTGTCTGGGCCTTGGGAGTGGGTAGCAGTGCAGGGACCCACGGCCTATGGTCCAGCATCTCTCCTCTCTCCTCCCATTGCCTGCCATGAGTAAAACAGAAATCCTAGGAGCCTGCAGCCCTCCATATGAACACTGTCACTTTGAATCTAATTATCACTTCTAATATTAACAGTGCTGAACCTGTGGGAGCTTTCAAGTTCAAATGATTGAATCCTGAATCCAATCCAGTAATTATCTCAGCAATCGAGATACCACGGGCTGCGGGTCGTGGATGCTCTAAGGCCAGAGTCACCCAGTGATGTGGGGCTTCGCTCCTGGAAATCACTTGCTTTTTTTTTTGGTTTTCCTCTTGCCCTCCTGTTTTTTCTGCATGGCTTTGCCAGCCACATTAAAAATGTTGTGCCTCCATCATTGGAAAAGCTAGCGTGCTTTCCCCTGAAGGACAGGCTTGAAGGCTTTTTCTAATGTATTGCACCAGCCACACGGAGTGGCTTCAGGTTAGCTCTTAATTCATACTTTCTGCAGCTGCTAATATGCCCGGTAGTCATAATTGTTGCACATTTGAGATAAAAGCTAAACCTCGGCTTATCCCCTGCCTCCCAGGAGAAATTCGGAGGACAGCTACGAAGCCTGATCCATACTGTGATGTTGTTGAAAAAAAGAAAATAGGGTTATAAGCTTATTCAGAGTCTTTGAGTGTTTCTGGTTGTGCAGACTGGGTGTTCGTGACTTATAGTGTAAAATCTGAATTTCCAGGGCAGGAACCAGAGTGGTTTCTGGCTGACACACACCATGCCTGTGATGGGCCAGCATCTTATTTTTATGTCTTAAGCATCATTCAGTCCCAGAATGCATTGGATGGCACACACACAGTGGCTGTCCCAGGATGTGCCGACCGCATTCCCAGGCTTTGGAGGAAAAACCCCAGCTGCTGTGTCTGCGTGTGTATGTGTACATTATGTGTGTACGTGTGTGTACATATGCTCTCACGTGCACATTATGTGTATGTTGTGTGTGCACACGGATGTGTATTTGTACGTGTGTGTAGCGCACACACGTGTTATATGTGTACCTGTGTGTACACGTGTTATGTGTGTACATTATGTGTGTGCTCACACGTGTACATCAGTGTGCACACACCTGTGTTTGTGCGTGTGTACATGTGTGTATGTTGGGTGTGTACGTGTGTTGTGTGTGTGCGTGTGTGTGTACACACATGTATGTGTATGTGTGTGTGCGTGTGCACCGCAGCATGGAGGATAGGGGCTTGCTCCTAGCCCAGGATCCTCTTCTCTGGAAAGTTCTCCCTGCACAGGTTTGTGCCCCTCGCTGGCACCGCGCGCGGCCTGTGCCTGGAGCAGACTAACACCCGTGATCCCTCCACCGCGGGAGCTGCCCTCTGCCCCTCTGGTTCAAACCGAAGCATCTCAGGTCATCAGTCCGTCTGCGAATGGCTTCCCTCCCAACCTCCTCACCTTTGGATGAGTTTGCCTTGTGGAGGACGTTTTTGAAGTGTGTCATGCAGAAAGCACTGGACAAGGAATACCAGTGGGGGAGAGTCAGATGACCATATGGAAAAAAATAAGAGGAAAGATGTTTTTAAAACACACTGTTGCTTTATTATAGCATTTTAACACCATTTAAAAAGTCAGTGGACACTGGTTTTTGACCCTGCTGTTTCTTAAAAAAAATTTTATTTGGCTGCATCGATTCTTAATTGCAATATGCAGGGTCTTTAAAGTTGTGAGATGTGGGATCTGGGTCCCCGATTGGGAACACAGAGTCCTAACCGCTGGACCAACCAGGAGGTCCTTGCTAGCAGCAAGGACTTCATTTTAGCATTTTAAACTTTTCTTTTTTTCCCTAGTGGGAAGCAGAAAGAAAAAGTTGGTCAGGTCTCATCAACCGCTTATTAAAGTGTGAGTTTTGCACTTATGTATGGTTCACAGAGAAGGAGGAGCTACATTCTTACGTGCCAGCTTTCCGAGATCGTGAGAAAGCACAGCGAACCTTCTCACGCACGCCTGCCTTTTCCTCATCGAATCTGCTGACTTCCCTTGGTCTGGAAGGCCCCGTGCGGCATTGCAGCAGTGGGTGTGCAAGCACCTGGCCACATCTCATAGCTTAGGCTTTGCACAGCTTCTCCTTGGAGAAAGTGTTAGGAATGTTCCCACTGTGGCTGAAATTTTATGACGCATTGCGTTGGTTTGCTTTAAGAGGTTAGCGTCGAGAACGCGGAGCACAGAACTGCTTTGGAATCTTAAACTGTGCCATGCATTTGCTTTGTTAGGGGCCTAGTTAATTTAACCACATGCTCTTAAGATATGAGGATGGGTCTTATCCCTGCCCGGGGCTACCTGGGGAGGGCCTTCTGGCTCAGTTGAAGGACGCTGGCCTCCTGCCTCCAACTCTAGGTGCTTTTCAGGATCCATGCTGTCTCCACTATGAGTAGTTATTTTTCATGTTGAACCTGCTTTTTTTTTTTTTTAGTCTCAAGAGACACATGGGATTTTGAGTTTCCCCAAGGATCGAACCTGTGTCCACTTACAGTGGACTGGGAAGTCCCGGACCTACTTCTGTGATTTTTCTCTCCAGCCTCTGTCCCCTGTTTCCCCCCATCACTTGGAAGGGAGGAGACTGAGATGTGAGGGTGGTCCTGGAGGCACCCCGCTGTGGGGCAAAGGTCACCGAGTCCTCCGTCCATGAGCCATTTGTTTCTGAGCAGAGAAGCTTTGACAAAAGATGTTTCAGTGCAAAACATGTTTCAGTGGAGTCTGTGCGGGAAGTGAGAAGGAGGCACTCAGCTTCATGGAGAAATAAAGGATTTTCGATACTTGGGGGCACGGGATAAAAAAGTGTGAATTTGAAGGGATGTTTGTAGC
The DNA here is from genome assembly GCF_016772045.2 of Ovis aries. Lineage (NCBI taxonomy): Eukaryota > Metazoa > Chordata > Mammalia > Artiodactyla > Bovidae > Ovis > Ovis aries. Next base: position 5,589,079 of record NC_056054.1, on the reverse strand, counting down.
CATCATTTTCCCAGCATGGTTCTCCATGTGGTCATTCAGTTGCTTGAGCAAAGTCTAGATAGACCTAGATTTGAAGAGAATTTTTTTCTTGATGAAGTAATACTTGCTCACAAATGGAGGGGGAAAGGAATATGGATATTAAAGTGATTATAATGAATATTTTTTGCACTATTCAAGAAATGTTCTCATCTTATGTAAGCATGGATCTCTTGCTTTGAAACAGCCAAACACGCTCGCTGTATCTGGCAAATGACCGTCGGACACAGTGCTGCAGCAGGACACGTGGGCAGGAGTGAACGAAGCTGGTCCTCTCCGTGGAAGCAGGGTTACTGCTCTTCGGGCTGGAGCTGTTTGTGTATCTCTCAGAGGGGTGTCCACAGACTGTGTGTGTGTCTGTCACTTCAGTCGTGTCCGACTCTGTGCGACCCCGTGGACTGTAGCCCGCCAGGCTCCTCTGTCCATGGGATTCTCCAGGCAAGGATACTGGAGTGGGTTGCTGTGCCCTCCTCCAGGGGAATCTTCCCGACCCAGAGATCGAGCCCACAACTCCTGGGTCTCCTGCGCTGCAGGCGGATTCCTTACCGCTGAGCCACTTACATATCATTTACCTGCGTGTGCTTCTCTGACTTGCTGTTCTTGGCCGTGCGTGGTTTCGGCTACTGAGTCGGCGACTGGAAATGAAGTCTGCTTTCATTTCCACTGCTGTGTAGAATGCCCACGAAGACTTGCACGGCGAGGCTGCCGCTGGGGTTCTGTCCTGTCCTTCTAACAGCTGCATCGTTTGTCCCTGCTGACACTCCGTGTCTATCTGACATTTTTAGAAAACGGAGAAGGGCCCAGATTGTGAATGATCCCTTTGTTCCAGGAATGAAGTTGATACTCTTTGTGGAACCAGGGTTACTGCTCTTCAGGCTGGAACTGTTTGTGTATCTCTCACTTTCATTTATTGCAACAAATCTCTAGAGTTGGGGACCCAGGGAGCAAAGTGCAGTTCAAAGAGTGGGTTCCTGTGGGCCCATTGCCGGAAGCCGAGGTGTCAGGTATTGGAAGCCAGAGAGCAGAAACCCACCCTGAGCACAGGGGCCAGGGCCGGGGCTGGAGCCTTGACCTTGGCTTCGGGGAGCCTTTTCTTGTCTGCACACAGGAGAGTGGAAGTGAATTCTGAGATGAAAAGGAAGCAATCAATGGACTTTGTTTCCTCCTGTGGTTTCGGGCAGCACTTTCTCTATCAGATCAAAAGAGCCCATCAGTTCCCAGCCTCCATCACTGAAAAATAAAAATCTCATTTTCTTTCTGATAAATACCTGTTCACTGTTTAAAAAAAAAAAAATCAAACACTGCCAGGAAAAAAAACCATAAATCCTCATCACCCATCAGATACTAATACATGAGTTTGATGTGTCTATAAAAGTGCTTATAAACTATATACAATTTACATGCAGCTGATCTTAAAAAGAAAGTTGAATTTCTTTGAGACTTTAAAAAAAAATGATTTGCCACATTTGCTTTATGTAAACGAAAATTCCTGGGCTTCCTAGATGGCTCAGTGGTAAGGAATCTGTCTGCTAATGCAGGAGATGTGAGTTCGATACCTGAGTTGGGAAAATCCCCTGAGGAGGGCGTAATAACCCACTCCAGTCTTCCTGCCTGGAGAATCCCATGGACAGAGGAGCCTGGTGGGTCACAGGAGTCAGATAAGACTTAGAGATTAAGCAACAGCCACCACCTATGTAAAATTTTGGTTGTTTTTGTTTTGTCTTTGTTTTTACCGGACCTTTGAGGCTGCGTCGTAGATGCCCTGACGTTGCAGCGTCGGATCCTGCCACAGCTGAGAGTCTGTCCTCTCTCAGGACTTGGGGATGATCTTATCCAGTGCAGCCTGTACACGCATTTGCTGGCTTTTCTTCAGAACCCAGGGGGCGAGTCAAGGCCCTGTCCTTCCCTGGGCAGTGCGGCCCCACCCCACTGTGATGGGCCAGCTGAATCCCCTTCTCCATCCAGCACCGCCTCCCCCACGCCCCCTCCAGGGAGGTGGACAGGCTGGGCTCTGAGGAGGAGGGCTGGCTGGGGCTCCAGCTAAAGGAGCTCAGTGTCACTGGCAGTTCCTGGTGGGGGAGGGGACTTGGGGGAGACTGAGGGGGGAGGTGCTGGAGCATCAGTAGCAAGTACCTCCCAGTTACAGTGTAGCCCGTCTTCAGGACACAGGGTATCCGCTTCGTTGCTATTAAGTTTCTACTCCTGCAGAGCATGCGCAGTGGGACACTGTTAAATCTAAGTCTGGGCCTCTGGCTGACGTTTCGAGTGCTCACTGTGCCGGGGGAAGAATTTTTAGCTTTGCATCTTCACCCGGAGACTTTCATAGCATCCAGGCGAGAGGGTGAGGGAGTTGCCACTGGACTGAGCTCCTGGGCAGGGCTGGGGCTGCATGGGGCTGTTTCGGAACCTGCAATGCTGATGCGAAGGCTGGGGGGCTGGGGTGAAACCATAGCCTGGGGCAGGAGGCCTTCTGAACGGGGTGGGGGGGGATGCGGGGAGGTGCAGACAGACTCAGAGGTCGCCAGCACCTTCTCCCACGGATGTGGCTCCCTCCTTGGTGAGGTTAGATGGTGTGGCTTGACATTCTGGTTCTGAACAGACTGAGCCAGAGAAGACCATGGTCGGGGCTTCCCTGGTGGTCCAGTGGCTAAGGCGCCGAGCTTCCAGTGCAGGGGGCTCGGGTTCTGTCCCTGGTCAGGCAGCTAACATCCCACACAGCCACACAGTGCAGCTCGCCTACCCCCCCCCCGCCCCCAAGCCCCGCCAAAAAACAGTGAACCTATATTCCGCACCTTTTTCTAGCAGTTTCTTGAACACTTTTCAGCAGGGTGAGGGCTCCTGGGAAGAGCAGGAAGTCGGCAGCCTTGAGGCTCTGCTCGTGGGAGCCGAGATCGAGTCTGTGACCGGTTCTCTTTGGTTCTTTAGTCCCTCGTGGGCCTACAGAATGATCGTAGCCGTGACCCCGCCGTGAGTCTGGGTCTCACCCGTGTGCAGGAACCGTGGCCGCTCTGAGCCCTAATGTCCCTGCAGCTGTGCTTTGGGTCGCCTGGGGGTGGCATGTGCCCTCTAAATGCATGGACTTGGGGGGAGGTCACAGGATGCATCTGAGATGACATCCCGCCCAGGGCCTGGCAGGCTTTCTTCCAACAGTGCCCGCGTGTTCTGCCCGCGTCTCGGGCGCCCCTGGGGCCTGGGTGCCTGAGGCCACGCCCTGTTCTCAGGTGCTGGCTGCTCGTTGTCACCTCTCTCTCCCCTTTCAAGGAAGTGTGTTTGAATACAGAGTGAGCTGGGTGGGACATTTTCTTTTAAAAATAAATCTACTCACTTTTATTTTTGGCCGTGCTGGGTCTTGGTTGCCGTGAGGGCTTTTCTCTAGTTGCGGGGAGCAGGGCAGCTCTCTAGCTGGGGTGCCCGGGGCTTCTCGTTGTGGCGGCTTCTCTTTCTGAGGAGCACAGTCTCTGGGCACGCAGGCTTTAGTAGTTGTGGTTCCTGGGCTCTGGGACAGAGGCTCAGTAGTTGTGGCTCACGGGCGCAATTGCTTCAATTGATCTCCCTGGACCAGGGATTGAACTCATGTCTCCTGCTTTGGCAGGTGGATACTTTACCACTGAGCTACCAGGGAAGCCCCCCTGGTGGGACATTTTTTATAAGGCTGACGTTGAAGGTAAAGGGAAGTGAAAGTCGCAAAAAGTTGTGTCCCAACTTTTTGCGACCCCATGGACCTTATAGTCCATGGAATTCTCCAGGTCAGAATACTGGAGTGGGTAGCCTCTCCGTTCCGTTCTCCAGGGAATCTTCCCGACTCAGGGATCCAACCCAGGTCTCCCGCACTGCAGGCGGAGTCTTTACCGGCAAGCCCTTGAAGGCGAACAGATGCTTAAAAACACATGAGTGGCCGTCTGGGAGAGGATGACTGATAACTCAGGTGTGGGTGACACTGGCTTCAGGAACTTGATGGAAATGAATGGCAGAGGTCTCCCATCAGCGGGCCATCAGGACGGAGCGGAGCCCACGGAGACGCGGACCGTGCTGTTGTTTACCTCTGTGAAAGCCTCACACCCCCCAGGATCACTTACAAGGTCCCCAGTTCTACAAGGATTGACTCCCCCCTCTAGATGGGTCTGTGTTTCGTTTCTTTTCTGTGTGTATGTGTATTTAGCTTGTATTAGGTAAGATTTCCAAAGAAGGATGCTCTTCGGGCGATCACCAGCCTTCTTGGGGTAGAAATAGGATCCTTTTCATAGTCAGTGGGGCTGGAAGCAGGCTTCGTGAAAGTCAGGCTCTCAAAGGGTGGGAGCCAAGCTCCTGAGCCCCCTTCCCCATAATTGACAGCAGAGCAGCCCAGATGTGTGTGGGTCTGTTGCCTGCCACCCCCAGGGCGGGGCCGTGTTCCTGGCCGGCTGTAAGTGCAGAGGTCTGTTGGACACACACCCTCCCACCCCCCACGGCTGTCAGACTTGAATTTCTAGTTGACTAACCAGGAAAATCTGCCTGCCTGCTGGAACGTTGACTCTGGAGAACCTTCTGTGTCAGGTTTCAGGATTCCTTTTTGTTTCTTCCTGGTTGGGACTGGTCCAGGCTCACGTTACCATCTTCTCAGTGGTCCTGGAGTCTGGGGTTAGAGGTTTTCAATAGTTCTAAAATTTCGGCTTGAGTTAAAACGTATTCTGATGAGATGAGCAGTCGTTTCAACATGCGGATGTAAATATCTTCTACATCCCATGTAGTAGAATTACAGTGTTTTCTCAGCCTCCTCTCTCTCACCCTGGTTATTGCCATTTTCTTCCTTAGATCATCTGCTGTGGGGGGAAAATGAGACACTGTGTTCTCAGTGAGGCCAACACTCCCGAATGCCCCACCTGCGTGGGGCATGTTAATAATAGTGCTGGAGGTTAAAATCATTATGACCCTCACTTCCTTGTCCTGTCGAAAATAGTGTAAGTGTTCCAGAGTGCTGTTAGTGAAACACAGCTTCACGCACCTGTGCAGCTGAGCACGAGCGTTCTGCTTTTGGAAGAACAGGATGATTATTTAAAGACTCTGAGTTTCCTGGAAACTGCACATTCATCCTAGCTACATTCCTTTCGGGCCAGTGTGTGAAACCTTAAAGTGTTAGCCGCCCAGTCATGTCTGACTCCTTGTGACCCCGTGGGCTGCAGCCCACTAGGCTCCAAGCACGAACACTGGTATGTGTTGCCATTCCTTTCTCTAGGGCATCTTCCCGACCAGGGATAGAACCCAGGTCTCCCGCATTGCAGGCGGACCCCTTACCGTGTCTGCCACCAGGGAAACCTTAGTGTGAGGTTGGTTTGGAGGAAATTTGAGCCTCAGCTGAAACCTTTCTGGGTCCCTTGTAACTGCTGATGATGAAGCAGGGGAAGAGGTGGGTGGAGTTTCTTGCTTCTAACGTGTGGTCAAACTCAGTAACTATCTCCTGGAGCCATTTACTTCCTGAAGATGTAGGGAGTTTGGCTGTGGGGAGCCCGTGTCACTAGGGTTAGTCGCAGCTCTGCTGTGGATTCTACTTGTGGAAATCAACACCTAGCAGCTCCGGTGCACCTCCAGGAAGCTGGCCCTGACGGCTCCAGCCTTCGTCTCCTGCAGTTCAGTCACTCAGTCGTGTCCGACTCTGTGACCCCATGGACTGCAGCACACTAGGCCTCCCTGTCCATCACCAGCTCCCAGAGCTTACTTAGACTCATGTCCATTGAGTTGGTGATGCCATCCAACTATCTCATCCTCTGTCGTCCCCTTCTCCTCCTGCCTTCAATCTTTCCCAGCATCAGGATCTTTTCCAATGAGTCAGTTCCTTTGCACCAGGTGGCCAAAGTATTGGAGCTTCAGCTTCAGCATCAGTCCTTCCAATGAATATTCAGAACTGATCTCCTTTAGGATAGACTTGTTGGATGTCCTTGCAGTCCAGGGGATTCTCAAGAGTCTTCTCCAACACCACAGTTCAAAAGCATCAATTCTTCGGCCCTCAGCTTTCTTTATGGTCCAACTCTCACATCCATACATGACTACTCGAAAAACCGTAGCTTTGACTAAATAGACAGAGACACGCTTTAATTCCGGCCCCATAGGATGTTGCTTTGTGATGGACAGGCTGGATTCTGTTTTGGCTCTGCTGGTTCCCATAGCGCCAGGGGCCAGAACCACCTTTCATGCATGCTCTTATCTGCCAGAGCACCAAGCATCAGTCAGTGCTTGCTGAGTACTTGTTGGATATAGAGCGTGATCGGGGTTGGGGCTTCAGGACAGGGGGGCAGGCAGGACCCAGAAGGGGACTCCCTCCCTCCCCTGACCCTGGGGGACAGGGTGGGCCACAGACGGCAGGCATCCACTAGCTGGCAGAGCAAGGTCCATGCTTCTTCCGTAAACAGCCCAAGCTGGGGACTTCCTTGCTGGTCCAGTGGATAAGACTCTGTGCTCCCAATGGAGGGAACCCATGTTCAGTCCTTAGTTGGGGAACTAGAGTCTACATAGGAGTTTGCATGCCCCAACTAAGGATCCCGTGTGCTGAGACCTGGTGCAGTCAAATAAATTAAAAAAAAAAAACAAAGCAGGCCAAGCTGTTTGTAATCCCTTTATACCATGCATTCTCAGTGGCAGTGAAAATTGGCTCTTGGGAGGAGGAAAAGAAATCCTAGCTAGGACAGTGGTCGTGGTGGGCCACAGGCTGTAAGCAGATGTCTCTCTGCCATTCAGGTTTCATGAGGGAGAGTGATTAGGGGAAAACAAACAAACAAACTTGAAACAGCATTTTAGGACAGAAAATAGTGAAACAAAAGTGACAGATTCCAAAACAAAGGCCAGGAGTGGAGTCTATTAAGCATCCGGACGGTAATTTGAAGTAGAGGATTTATTGGCAAATGCAGAAGTATGTTTAGCAACATGGAACTGTTTTCACGCAAAGTTAAAAGCACATTGTACTTCCCTCCTGACCGCTTGCCCAGTCCCCATCTCTTCGAGAGGGGTAAGGCTCATCTAAGTTATTTCATCTGACTGATGATTGTCATTGGTAACTTTATTGCTACTTCTGTCTTGGGTATTCCTTTAGAAAAGGTGTATGGATTCATTACATATTGTAATGTCTTATCTGTAGAGCATAAGATAAAGTCAAGCATGTATCTGCTGATACTTTTTAAGTTGACCTGTCTATACTTAGAAATGTCTCTTAATAGTAAACTTCCCAGTTGACTCAGATGGTAAAAGAATCTGCCTGCAATGTAGGAGACCCTTGTTCAATCCCTGGGTCGGGAAGATCCCCTGGAGAAGGAAATAGCAACAACCCACTCCAGTATTCTTGCCTGGAGAATCCCATGGACAGAGGAGCCTGGTGGGCTACAGTCCATGGGGTTGCAAAGAGTCCGATGTAACTGAGCGACCCTCACTCAGTAATGAGACATGAATTAAGAAGCACGCTTGCTCTATCACATGAGACGCTCACCTCCAGGGGTCCTCCCTGCTTGAATGTCAGCGTCCACACCCCCAGGGTTGTGGCTGGACCTTCCCTATTCTTCAGGGTGTGGCCCAGCTTTGCCTTGCCTGGGGAGCAGTTCTCCACGCTGGGCTGTAAGGGTCTGTGTGAGGAGGGGGTCGGGGGCAGAACTTCAGGGACATGGGGACAACTGTCGCTGATCTGGCAGCTCAGTTGGATTTTTGCCGCGTGTGTGAGTGTTGCTCATTGGAGCCAAGAGTGGAGCTGAGGGGCATTGCACAGCTGAGTGCCCTGCAGGCCTCTGCCACCCGCAGCGGGGCCAGCCTTGCTGGCTCGGGGTCTTGATTTTCAGGAACAGCAGGGATAGCAAGAGTGGCGGTTGTAGTCTGGAAGTAGCCTGGTTGTAGATTAGCCAGGTTGAACTCCTGGTGGGTCCCGGCATCCCGCCAGGAGGAGGAGTTTCTGTTCTCAAAACCATGCCTGCCCTCAGCGCGTCTTTTGTGGGTCTTGGTCGACAGACAGGGCTGGGGTCCTTCCAAGATGCCGCCAGTTCCCAGCAAAGATGGAGGTTATTTCGCAGCTGATGGTGATGGGGTGGGAGCTGGGGGTGGGTGGGTGCTGGAGGTGCTGGCGATGGCTTGTCTGATCTCACTAGCAGTCCTTGAGTCCGGCACACATGGTTGCCCGCCTGTGAGCCAGAACAAGGAGCTGCTGGCCCGGAACCGTGTGTGCGGCCCGGTGCCCCAGTGACCTTTGGCTCTGTGGGCTTCAGTTTCTCCTGTGACAGAATTGAAAAGATTTTATTTAGGTGCTGCCGTGAATCTTTTGTTATGTCAACAACTCTTGCCATTTATTTTGGAATGTTATATGTGTATATATCTTCCCCGGTGGCTCAGACACTAAAGCGTCTGCCTACAATGAGGGAGACCCGGGTTTGATCCCCTAGGTTGGAAAGATCCCCTGGAGAAGGAAATGGCAACCCACTCCAGTATTCTTGCCTGGAGAATCAGAAGGACGGAAGAGCGTGGCGGGCTACAGTCCATGGGGTCGCAAAGAGCTGGGCATGACTGAGCGGCTTCTCTTTCCTCCATATTGAATTGGAGGATAACCGCTTTACAGTGTTGTGCCGGTTTCTGCGATGTTGTGTTCTGTCCCCTGGAAGCAGATGAAAGAAGGTTGAGGGGAGCCAAGCAGTTGGTGGAGGCAGGCCACTGAGTACACGACACGTGGTCAGGGTGGGCCTGCTGCTGCCCAGAAAGCTGTGCAGGGGTGGACCACGTGGGCACTGTAACAGAGGACACGCCTGTTTAGGATGGTGCGTAGACAGGTGCTCTCTGCTTCCTGTCAGAGCAGGGCGGCAGTGGACTTGGAGGTGGTGCCCTGTGTCATCACCCTGGGGATGCCACGTGGTACCCACCCTGCCAAAGTTACGTGCTTTCTCTTATGGTCCAGAGGCTTTAAGAAATCTTTCAGCAAACCTTTGCCCTCGTGTCTTATCTGTCATTCTCTTCCCAACTTCTGAGCAAAGCTCCAGGCCGCCGTATCGACTTTTCTAACGACTTTCCAAATTCCCTTGGCTCCTTCTGGTCCAGCTTCTGAGAACATCACTTTACTGCTCAGCAGATCTATAACATAGCAAGAGAAAAGAGCCACATTCTTCCAGCACTTTGCAGTGGACGTGAGTTTGAGCAGACTCCAGGAAATGGTGAAGGACAGGGAAGCCTAGTGTGCTGCCCTCCATGGGGTCGCAAAGAGTCAGACACGACTGAACGGCCGAACAGTAACAACCGTAGGGAACTACGTGGAGATGAATGAGACCACAGGGCCCGTGAAGCTGCGCTTCCAGCCTGGCGCAGGCCAAACCAGCAGGTGCCGTGAAATCCATTAACGCAAAGGTTAGCGAAGCCGAGGCGAGCACATCGGATGGAAGGGGGGTGGACCTTCAGTGTTCCTGGCTGCTGGGTCCCCGTGGCCTTCCTTCGTGAGATTCACGCATCTCTCCGGCACCCCCGCCAGCCTTCCAGATTCACCCTGGGGCTTGTGTGCAGTGACGGCATGGTGAGCATATATCTCGTGTGCAGTGTGGAAAGGAGTGTGTTTCTCCCAGGACATACCCAGTGCCCCACGATGTCAGCCTCCCAGAAAACCTCATCCTAGCCTGTGAGAGTCCTTTAGCCTGTCGGGGGGCCTTATCTCACATTGTCTCCTTGAGGGGTTGCGGTGACTGTGGGAGTTGCGGGGGGCAGGCAGGTGCTTGGTGTCTGTGCATCAAAAAGAAGAGGGCCCGGGCCAACCCCGGTGACCGGCGGCTTTGTGAAAATGTGTGTGCAGGTGTGGCAGGTGCAGTGGGTGTCTGTGAGCCAGGCCTTGGCAGGTTCGCCTTCAGCTGCCGGTTCTGCCCAGACGTCACAGGAAGCAGTCATGTCCTTTTTCCAGTGAGAAGGCGAAACAGCGCGCTTGCTGTGAGGGTCCTGTTAGTTCAGAGCGAAGTCCAGCGTTCCGGGCCCTGAGAGCTCAGCTGACGGGCTGCTGTGTGCCTCAAGGGGCGGCAGCACCCTGACCTGGCATCCTGGGGACCTGCCCCCCTCCCCGTGTCCACCTCTGTTCCAGTGCAGGATCCATGTGCTGAGATGCACTCAGAGACAGTGCTCATGGCCTCATCTCTCTCCTCCTTGTTTCATCCTCTTGAATCTTTCACCTCTCCCCAACTTACTTCGCTGGTGGCTCAGATGTTAAGGAGACTGCCTGTAATGCGGGAGACCCTGGTTCAATCCCTGGGTTGGGAAGATCCCCTGGAGAAGGAAATGGCAACCCACTCCAGTATTCTTACCTGAAGAATCCCATGGATGGAGGAGCCTGGCAGGCTGCAGTCCGTGGGGTTGCAAAGAGTTGGACGTGACTGAGTGACTTCATTTCTTCTTCTTCAAGGCCCACAGCCCCTCACCTAGATTTGAGAAATCTAAGAAATCCAGAGGCCTGCCTGGGTTCTTTCTGGGTCCGTGTGCCTGAAGGCACTTGCAGTTGACCATGGAATCGTCCACGCATTTGATGAGGGGGCGTGGGTAGTCTGTAGCATCTCAATTTTTCCGACCATCCCTGTGGGTGTTTTAGGAGTGTCTGTTTCGGTCGTTATCGGAGAACCGTTTAAACCAGGGGTCCCCAACGTCTGGGCCGAACACTTTTACCTCCTGTCGGGTCACTGGTGGCATTAGACTAGATGCAAAGCGCACAAGAAAGGTCATGCCCTTGAATCATCCTGAAACCTCCTCCTCCCACCTGCCTCTACCCCATGTTTTGTGGAAAATTTGTCTCCCGCAGAACCAGCCTCTCTGGTGCCACAAAGGTTGGGGCCCACTGCTTTGAACCACTCAGAACTGTTCATTCAAGACACAAGGCAGGACACGCAGGCGATCGGAAGGCAATGCCTGCCGCCCACTGGGACCACGTTATAGACGCAGGACGAGTGCCCGAGCTGTAGCTGCGCTCCGATCCCCATGGGATGGGTGGTGCCCGAGCTGTAGCTGCGCTCCGACCCCACGGGACGTGTGGGCACACTGACAGTCTGGGGGTCTCTGGTCGGCCCCTCGCATCCGCCAGCCTTCTGTTCTCTGCATGGAGCGGGCTGGGAGGGGGGCCAGGGCAACCTCACTGGGCCCTCTGGCCCTGGTATGGTCCCCCCAAAGGTTTCGTGTGCCCTGCGCCAGCCGGCATGGTGGGGCACCGCCCAGGGAGACACGGTGGCTCAGGAGTGGCAGCTCCTCCCGCCTGGCCTGGGGTCTCATCACAGGGACCCCGACCGCTCAGGGCCGCCACCAGCAAAGAGGGACGGTCACCCTCCCCGGTCCCAGCTGTTCTCACCCAGTTCTCCTCCCGGGAGCCTTTGTGCGGAGGGACCCAGACACCCACTGCCTCGGGCCTGTGACGGGTTCCGGTGTCAGAAGCTCCCTCTGATCCCGTGGTGGTGGTGCCCCTGCCTCTGTCCCCAGCTTTCAGCCCGCCTGGTGTGGGCGGGGCTGGCCTGGGGTGTCCCCGTGGCTGCTTTGGTGGCCCCCACCTGTCACGCAGGAAGGTGGGGAGCTGCCGGAATGAGTGGGGGATGGGAGCGCCCAGGTGGGGGGCCAGGAGGGGCCCTTGGTTCTCCAGGGGGGCTGCAGCTCAGGTGTGCGGGCCCCTGCGAGGGAGGAGCCGGGTGGGGTCAGCCTTCGGCTCGGGGAGCTCAGCTGCCTCTGCGGTGGTCCCCGCTGTCTAACCTGCGGACTGTCCTGGTGTCAGTATTTGTCTTCAGGAGGCTGGGTGGGTTTGAGCAAGGGCTGGTGAGACTGGCACACGTCCCATCCGGGCTAGAGTGCTGGGCAGGGTGGGCACTGGGACCGCAGGCCGTAAGAAGGGCACCGAGGCTAGTGCCCAGCGAGCTGCAGGTGGGCGGCTCTCGGGCACTCAGGGGCCTGCGGCTGGAGTCTCCTCTTGGGGCCCTTTCCCCACCTTCTCCTTCCCAGCTCTCTGTAAAATGGAAGTCCTCTGGGCTCCTCCCCAGCCATTCCTCCCACAGAGCTCAGCTCCTCGGGGCAGGCAGGGTGGCTCCTCGGTTCGTGGTCCAGCCCTTTCCTTCTTCACCCCCAAATGCCAGCGTGGTGCCCCCCAAGAGCTATCAGCAATGCCAGTTCTTGGCCTCTTTGTCCCCCGACACGCTGACCTGGGAAACGCCATGGGCTCCCGTTTGGTGGTGCAGGCAGGCGTCTGCCTTGGTGGCACTGACTGTCCGGGGGACTTGGATTGAAGCATCTTCTTTCCTCCCCCCCCCAGAGGCGGGCGCTGCAGACATCACACCTGGGGCAGTGGGAGCCTCTGATCTTCCTGCGGCTGAGCCGTGAGCGCATGCTCTGCTGATGGAACAGCCTTTATCAGGAGTGAGTCAACGCCAGAGGAGAGAGGCCGGAGGCTTAGCGGGACCCGACTCGGCAGCCGATGCCCGGTCCCTGGGGAGGGCATGGGGGAGCATCAGCTGGGACCCACGCTCCACACAGATGGGACCACCCGGGAAAGGTAGCCGAGGGCACAGGGGAGCATCACCTGAGACCCACCCTCTGCACGGGTGAGACCACCTGGGAAAGGTAGCCGAGGGCACAGGGTAGCGTCAGCTGAGACCCCCGCTCCGCACGGGTGGGACCAGCCGGGAAGGGCAGCCCTGTTTCTGTGTCTCTCAGGAGCTGTACTTGGCTCCCTGCTGAGGAGGGGAAGATGCCTGCCTGTCCATCTTCCGGGAGTGGGATTTCCAGGCCTCCATGTCCCCAGAGTTGATTCTGAGCAGGTGGGGAGGGAGAAGCTCAGGCTTCTTGATGAGACCACTTGAATCCTCTTCCTTTCCCAGATGTGTTCTTGGTGGGCACGTACTGAGGGGCACCTTTAGAGACTCAAGGACAAGCCGGGGATTTTCTCCGGGATGTAGAGAGGGGCTCACCTCTGACCTTCCCTCGACTGGCAGGTTTGGGAGGTGAAACAGGGGGTCCTATGTGCAGGACAGCGGGGAGCTGTGTGCTGGCATTTCAGGGATGCTGACTTGTGTGACCGGGGAGGAGCCTGATGGAGCAGGAGGCTGGGGGCGAGAGGGTGCTTACGTTAAACCTCCCCAAACTATTTTGCAAAGATGCAGAAAGTTCATAGAGTGCCTCGAAGCACTCTCGTGTGCAGTTAAGGTGTGGACGGTTTGGATCTAGTCCCTGCCACCCCCCTTGAGCAGGACTTGGGAGAAGCATTCAGTGGATGACTTGGAGCATTGTCTCAATGGCAGTTGAATCTCCTCTCTGCCACGTTCATCGTTGGGGTCTGCTCCAATCCACTTCCAATTCTGCACAGGGCCGGTGTTGAAAATAACAGTTATGGCAGGGGAGAGAGAAGTCAGCGCCAAGAAATTCTATCAAGGGAACGATCTTTAAGTGGAAATAGTGTCGGAAACCAGGTTTAGGACACTTCCCTGGTGAGCTTACAGCGTGAGTGGGATTTCACGGCGTGTTGGATGCCTGCTGCTGGTGGAGGCAGGAAGCCCCGGGGAGTCGCTTGGTCAGGTAGCACCGTTGGCTGTTTGGAGAAAGTCCAGAACCCCAGGGGCTGGATATTCTGGGAAGGGGGGGGTTTCTTCTGTCTCCCCTTCATCCACAACGTCAGGAGAGCAGCGCCCACATGTCAGGCGACGGGGAGGCAGTGGTGGGCATGCACGCACCTGCTGGAGTTCTGCAGCCAGGTGTGGTCCAGGCCTCTGGAGCTGCTATGGTTGCAGAGAGGGTCGAACCCAGAGGGCGGAGGCCGGGGAGACAAGGAGGGTTCAGAGAGGTGGGGAAGAACCAGGTGGGAGCGGTGTCTGCCGTCAGGGAGCTGGGTTTCAGGAGTCCACGGCGGACTGCAGTGAGTGACAGGCTGTGTCCACCCCAGGGGGGCCTTGGCCATGGGCCCAGGTGATGCGGAGAGGGAGTGCCTGCCTTGGTCCTAGCTCACTCCCCCGCCACTCACACACATACACACACACACTGTGGGTGTCCGAGTGTGAATGTGATGACCTCCCCACTCCCCTGCCACTCACACACACACACACACACACACACACACACACACACACTGAGGGAGTGCACACACACACACACACACTGTGGGCGCGTGCACACACATACACACACACTGAGGGAGTGCGCACACACACACACACTCTCTGTGGCTGTCTGGGTGTGAGTGTGATGACCTCCTCTGTGCCTCGGTTTTCTCTTCTCCGTGAGCAGCACTCACGCCTCTGTTGTGTTGTTGCTGTTCAGTTCTGTCTCTTTCTGACCCCAGGCACTGCAGCCCCAGGCTTCTCTATCCTTCATTACCTCCCGGAGTGTGCGCAGGCTCTGTGATACTGTGATACTCTAAGCATCTCATCCTCTGTCGCCCTCTTCCCCTCCTGCCCTCCATCTTTCACAGCGTCAGGGTCTTTTCCCACAGGGGTGTTGCTCGGATTCGTTAAGGAGAGCAGATTCTGGGACGCGGGCCCATGGTTAGTATCAGTAAGGGGCTGCTGCTACTGAGTCCTTGATGCCATCGTCCCTGAGGGCGTGTTGAGGCTTGGTCGGCCCACCTCCCTGCCGGCTGGTTGGCCACTGGTGGCCGCAAGTCTGCGTGCTAAGTGGTGCCTGGTCCCTGAGACTCGAGTTAACAGCGTCCGTCTGGAGTCTCAGTGAGGCCATGGGTTGGGCTCCCACCTGGAGTGAGCAGAGGGCCAGGCCTCCAGCCTGGGGGAGAGGAGCCACCCAGGGCACCTGTCAGTGTGTGAGGCCCTCCTGAGTGGCGCTCTTTCCGCCTCTCGAAAGTGGCCTCACTGAGCTTTGATTGATGCGCGAGAGAACATGCGCTTAGGGACCCCCAGAACCTCTGTCTCCTCCGCCTCCATCCCAGCTGATGGGGCCCCGAGCTGCTGTCCGCTCCCCCGGGTTCTGTTCCTGGGTGCACAGAGGCTTCATCTCCTTCCAGCCAGAAGTCCAGGGAAGCTTCTTTGTACCGGAGGTGGCGCCTGGATGGGAGGCCTGCAGAAGGGCTCCAGGGAGCGCAGTCTTCAGGAACAGAAAGGTTTACTGCAGTTAGGCTTTGGAGACGGGGAGCTTGGGAGTCTGCGAGGCAGCGCGTTAGTTGGCAGGTCATTGGGAGCCCTCATCTAGAGCAGCTCGCTTTAAGCAGCTTGCTCTGCCCGGCGGAGTCCGTGCTATTGCACCAGCGCCCGCGGCCCTGCTTTGCCAACCTCGTGGTTGACTTGGGTTTCCTCAGTGGCAGGTTTGCAGCGGGGCTGGGACTCTGGGTTGCCATCCCCTGGCTGGGAGTGGACCAGCATCTCCAGGGCACCCAGGCAGCGCTTGGAGCTTCCCTGGCGAGACAAGCATGGAGGTCCCGGCCGCCCTTCTAGGCCTGTAACCAGAGCCCTGCTGCCTCCGGGGGCCCCCCCTGCTGCCAGCCTCTCAGGGCACCAACAGGGCACCCCCCCAGCTCTGATCAGGGACGAAAAAGGCTTCCATCCACACGCCTGTGGGTGGGAGGCCCTCCTGAGAGCCTTGAGGCTGTTTGAAAATATCTTTTTGCGCTTGTCAAACAAACTTTTTCTCGAGCCCATAAAAGTGTAGAGAGAGGTGCAGGGAGGTGGTTCTCCGGGGTGGCGGTGAGCAGTTGGTTCTCAGTGTCCCAGAACCTGGGGCAGCCCTGGAGGGGCCCCGGTGCCCCCAGGCAGAGCTGCCGTGGCTAGGTGGGTCTTCTCTTCCGGCTGGATCGTCTTCCCAGGAATCTGGGTTATGGAGGGAAGCGTGACTTCTTAAAGGGCCAGAGGTCTGCCTGCTCTGTAATGCCCCTCCTGTAGCTGTACCACCCCTTGGAGAGCCTGGGGTCCTGCCCTGTGGGCCCTGTGGCCAGCAGGGTGGGTCTGCCCAGCTGAGACCCCGAGGAGGGGGCTCCCCGGTCACTCGTGCCCATCCTGTCGGCCTCAGGATCCAGTCTGTGAGTGGAGCTCGGTCCCAGTGCAGTGCCCGATGTCTGCTTGTGGGCCCAGGGGGATGTTCACCCGACCCGCAGACGCCCTGCGCCTCCCAGGAGGGTGCACGCATCCTGGTGTGCAGGCCCCGCCTGGCCCCCGGGTGGACAGCAGGGAGAGCTGGCTGGGTGTTCCCCGCTGGGTCTGCCCTTGTGTCTTTCCATCCAGTTGCTTTGGGCGTGGTGGGAGGATGTCTCCCGGAAGCACAGGTGTGACCCCTGCCTTTGACCTTGGCCACCTGCTCTGAGGTTCACACCTGAGTGGAGGCCGGAGATGCTCCGGAGAAAGGCCTGGGGGTCGCGGCCTGTTTCTGAGTATCTGAGGCTTCAAAAGCTCCACGGTAGGGAGGCTGGATCAGAGGTTGGCCAGTGGCCGCTGCAGGTAGGAGATTGGTTGGAGCTCTGGGGCACATACTCTGCCATGTACAGCCAGGCGGGGCCCCTCCGGTGGAAAGCAAGCCCCCCAACTGCTGGCTGACCTTGAGTTTGTCTGCAGGCTGCGTGGGGTCTGCTCCCTGGAGGAGCCTCGGGGGAGAACCATGCTGGGTGGTTCTTGGGGAGGAGAGGGGGGCTGCTGAGATGGAGAGGGGGTGTGTGCATGGTCGCCTGCCGCTGACCAGCAGAGGCGGCCCGGGCTCCTTGGAGCTGTACCCTGGGGAGCTTGGGGGTCACAGCTCCCTCTGCCCACTGACCCTGCTTCTGGAACGGGCCTGGGACCCCTCAAGTCCCTACCTCCGTATTCTAGGGCTCGGCCACTGCCCCACAGACAGGAGGACCTGCCCCACGGCTCAAGCCAGGCTTGTCCCAGCTGCCCACTCCTAGGCCATCTGGGGTGCAGCAGTGCTTGGGGGCAGCTCCTGGCCCCTTGTCCTCTTGTGGGTGAGCCATGTGGGAATCTGCGGGTGCCTAGCCCCACAGGGGTGTCAGTAGAGAGGCCACGAGTGCCCTCACCCTCACCCTTTCAGCTCTCAGACTGGCTGGGATGTCGGCACCTGTGAGTGATCCCTGGCCGGGCAGGGAGGGCGTCTGGGGGCTCCGTCTTCTGGGTGTCCCCTGCCTCCATGGGTGCACGTTGGAGTAAACTCGTGAAAAATTGCTCAGTCGTGTCCAACTCTTTGCAACCCTGTGGGCTATACAGTCCATGGAGTTCTCCAGGCCAGAATACTGGAGTGGGTAGCCTTTCCCTTCTCCAGGGAAATCTTCCCAACCCAGGGATCGAGCCCAGGTCTCCCGCATTGGGGTGTATTCTTTACCAGCTGAGACACAAGGGAAGCCCGGAGTAAACTCCTACAAATACTTAATCCAAACCAGCCTGTGTTAATCTTCCTAGCTGCCTTAGCAAGTGCAGGAAGCTACATTTAACCTTTTTCTCTAACAAGCCATGAAGTCAGGAGTGTAAGGTCATTTTGGTTGTGTATTGAGCCTAGTGAGAGGGGGTCCGGTGTCAGCATGCACTCACCCTTGGGACTGTGTGTGGATGTGTTTTGAACACGAGCATGGGCGGTCTTCTTTCTCACGGACCAAGTGGAAGTCAGGTGTGAACTGAAGACTGGTGTTTCGGAGCCGGGCTGGATCATTTTCCGAGGACCCCAGTCTTTAGCAGGTACCGCTGTGGCCCCTTGGCTTTCTGGAGATCGGAGGTGGAAACTCAAAAGGTGGTCCTGGGTTTCCCAGCCGGCAGGGCGTTGGGGTCTACGGTTCAGTCTGGGAAGGCTGCTGGAGCCCATGGGTCTGTGGCCTTGCCAACAGGTCTGCTTCCTGCTGGCATTCAGAGCAGAGCCTGGAGGCTGGGTCCCGCTCCGGGGAGGGGAGGGGAGGGGAGGGTGGGCACCTGGGCTGCCTAACCCCTCTCAGGCACTCGCTCCTTCCCCGCGATTCACAAACGTCTTTCCTCTTCGAAGCTGTGCCTCGCGCCATGCTGATGTTTCTTTAGGGCTGGAAAAGCCTTGCTTGGCTCCTGCCCTCCTGAGGACCAGCGCTGTGGAGCCCGCAAAGAGCACCGCGAGATGGCGGTGCGGGGCGGAGGCTCGGGGTTTTCCTGATTTGGTGAAAGGAATGGAGCCTGAACTCGTCCCAGAGATGCCGGCTTTCGAGAACTAGTGAAACGTGGAGAGCCAGCGATGCTGACGATGGCAGTCGAGTCGATGAAGTTTATTGGCTTTTTCTGTCCCGAGAGCTATTTGGGAGCGTAACCCGGAGGAACCCGCTTAGTCCTCCCACCAGCCCATAGCCAGAGCTGGCCTCCTGGTCTTGTCGTGGGTCACAGCGTGGACGGTGGGGCCAGAGCCCACGCAGACCACCTGGCCCAGAGCGGCTCCTGCCTGTGTATCTGGGCCCGCGTGTGAAGGTGGCCGTTTCCCCGGTCGCGGAGGCGTTTTCGATTTGCCCTGAACTGTGTGTGGCACGTGGGTGCTTCCTGCAGGCCTGCCTCGAGGGACAGAGGTTTTGGTCCCTGACGGGTTCGCTCCCCTGGCAGTACTGGGCTGGGTTTGGCCTGAGAGCAGGCGCTGTTGGAACTGACGTCCCTGGGCCCAGGGCCTGGCGGTCAGCCCCTCGAGCCTCAGGCCCCGTCTGGAAGTGGCAGGAGTACCAGGCACCTGGCGGGGGCCGCTGCGTGGAGGGGTGAGACCCTCTGCCTGGGAGAGGGTGTCGCTCTGTACTCGGGGCACGTGGTGAACCTGTGCATTCCCAGAGGTTGTTCAGCTCCTCACGGGGCCTTTGTGTGTCTGTGTGCGTGTCTGAGTTAGCCCGTGTGTGTGTGTGTGTCTCTGTGTTGTGTGTCTGTCTCTGTGCGTGTGTGCTTGCGTGGTTGTGTGTCTCTGTGTATGTATGTCTCTGTGTGTGTGTGCTTGCATGGTTGTGTGTCTCTTCGTATGTGTGTCTCTTGTGTTGTGTGTGTCTGTGTGTCTCTCTGTGTGTCTCTGTGTGTGTGTCTCTGTGCTGTGTGTCTGTCTCTGTGTGTGTGTGCTTGCATGGTTGTGTGTCTCTTTGTATGTGTGTTTCTGTGTTTGTGTGTGTGCTGCATGCTTGTGTGTCTTTGAGTCTGTGTTGTGTGTCTCTGTGTGTCTGTCTCGTGTGTGTGCATGCATACTCGTATGTCTCCCTTTGTGTGTCTCTGCTGTGTGTCTCTGTGTGTGTGTCTCTGTGTGCACATATGCTTGTATGTTTCTGTGTGTTTTTGTTGTGTGTCTGTCTCTCTGTGTGTGTCTCTGTCGTGTGTCTCTGTCTCTGTGTGTTTCTCTCTGCTGTGTGTCTGTGTGTGAGTGTGTCTCTGTGGTGTGTGTCTCTGAGTGTGTGTCTCTGAGTGTTGTGTGAGTGTGCCTGTGCAGCCATGCCCCACGTTCTTCTCCTCTGAGTGTGTGTGTCTCTCTGTGTCTCTGTGTGTGTCTCTGTGCTGTGTGTCTCTGTGTGTGTGTCTCTGTGTGTGATGTGTGAGTGTGCCTGTACAGCCACATTCTTCTCCTCGGGGTGAGGAGTCCCGAGCATTCAGCTCTTTTGGACGCAGGTTCCTCGTTTCCCTCCGTCCGTTATTTATTCTTCATTTAACTCTGTGTGTGCGTCTCTGTGTTGTGTGTCTCTGTGTTGTGTGTCTCTGTGTTGTGTGTCTCTGTGTTGTGTCTCTGTCTCTGTGTGTGTTTCTCTCTGCTGTGTGTCTCTCTGTGTTGTGTGTCTCTGTGTTGTGTGTCTCTGTGTGTGCGTCTCTGTGTTGTGTGTCTGTGTTGTGTGTCTCTGTGTGTGCGTCTCTGTGTTGTATGTCTCTGTGTGTTTCTCTCTGCTGTGTGTCTGTGTGTGAGTGTGTGTCTCTGTGTGTGTGTCTCTGTGTGTGATGTGTGAGTGTGCCTGTACAGCCACATTCTTCTCCTCGGGGTGAGGAGTCCCGAGCATTCAGCTCTTTTGGACGCAGGTTCCTCGTTTCCCTCCGTCCGTTATTTATTCTTTATTTAACTCTGTTGTCCTGTTGCGTATCTCCCTCGTACGACTTTAGCCACCTGTTTTCCCCTGTATTTTGAGCCACTCCCCTCCCCCGAAAGTCCCCCCCAGTGCCTGCTCCTCGTCCCCCGTGGACACGTGTCTGCGTCTGACCGGCTCTGCCCCCCGGGGCCTCTCTGTGTCCCTGCCTCCCGGCACCTTTGATGCGCATGATGGACTCTAAGAATAGAGTGTGACCGGGAAAACCACATGTGTTGAAACCTGACCTAAGTCCTGGAAAATATTCAGAGCCCTTCCAGATTGTTCTCCCGGCTCCATCCTTGTCCTTTCGCTCTGCTTGAGCCCAGCGACCCTCCAGTCCTGGCCTCAGGAGCACAAGGGCCCGCAAGAGTGCAGCCCACCCTCCCTCGCCCTGCCTTCCAGGAAGCCTTGTCTGTGTTTGCCAGAGGATCAGTGTTACCCGGGGATGGGGCCGCGTTCCTGATGAAGGAGGCAGCCTTGGAAGGCTTGATGAGAGAGCTGCAGCAGTGCCCCACCGCTCTAGAGTGTGACACCACCGTTGCACTGTCAGCCACAGGTGTTGCCCAGGGCGACTCCACGAGGAGCCCCGCCGTACTGTGGGGTGGAGTTCAGTATGTGCAGAATTGTGCTTGTGAACACGTTACTGTAGCTTCAGATGGGTCTGTTTATAATTAAGGGGGAAAATTCATTGCGCATTTCACTGAAGACTCTTTAAAATATGTGCCAGCTTACAATGCACGAGATAGGAAGATGGGGGTGATTTGCGTGTCCTGGGACGGGGAATCATCCAGGCAGCTCAGCATCGATGTCATCTTGGGTCTTGGCGACCTTCTCTCTGGCAGGTGGTGAGGGCTTGCCCACAGCACGCCTCACGCTGGGCAGGGATGATTGATGCTGGTGTTGGTGGAAGGTTCTTTCACTGTAAGAAGTGTTCTTGAAGATTTTAATACGTTTTTCATCATGAGAGTGGAGTATGCCCGCTGTCAGAGAAACTACAGAAGATATTAAAAGTTGAAGGATATCCAGGATCTGAGTTCCCAGAGTAAGTTACTACTGTTATTGCTTGGAGAGGCTTCCTGAGGTATTCTATGCCCATGACATCTGGTATGTTTTCTTAGTTTTAAAAAATAACAGCTTTATTGAAATGTAATTCACCTACCATGAGATTCATCACTTTAAACTGTATGCTGCAGTGGGGTTTTGTGTATTCCCAGAGTCGTCCAGCCATCCACTACTATCTAATTCCAGAACATTTTTGTCACTCCAGAAGACCTCTGTCTGCATTAGCAGGCACTCTCTAATTTGTCTGTGGATTCTGCTTAATCTGGACATTTCGTGGAATAAGAATCATAGAAGTTGAGGTCTTTGTGGCAGGCTTCTTTCAGTTAGCCTGATGCTTTCAGGTTTCATCCCTGTTGTAGCGTGTATCAGAATTCCCTCCCTTTTCACTGACGTATACACACTGCTGTATATAAAACAGAGAAGGAATAGGAGCTACTGCATAGCTCAGCGGAGAAGGCGATGGCACCCCACTCCAGTACTCTTGCCTGGAAAATCCCATGGACGGAGGAGCCTGGTAGGCTGCAGTCCATGGGGTCGCTAAGAGTTGGGCATGACTGAGCAACTTCCCTTTCACTTTTCACTTTCATGCATTGGAGAAGGAAATGGCAACCCACTCCAGTGTTCTTGCCTGGAGAATCCCAGGGACAGAGGAACCTAGTGGGCTGCTGTCTGTGGGGTTGCACAGAGTCGGACACGACTGAAGCGACTTCGCAGCAGCAGCAGCAGCAGCATAGCACAGGGAACTCTGCTCAGTCCTCTGTAACGCCCTACATCGGAAGACGATCCAAACCAGAGTAGGTGAATGACGTGTGCAACTGTTCGACTTTGCTGCTCAGCAGAAACTGACAACGTTGTAGCTCAATTATATTCCAATAAAATAAAAAGAATCTCCTCCTTTTAGGACTGCCTTCCACTGCATCCCATGGTCGAAGGAGCTTGGTGGGCTGCAGTCCACGGGTCGCAGAGTCGGACGCGACTGAGCGGCTTCACCTTCACTTTCACTTTCCATTGTGTGTGTGTGTGTTGTGTTTTGTCTGTGGACTCGTCCGTGGGTGGACGCTTGGTGTTGCTCCCGCCTTTCGGGCATTGTGAGTAAGTTCCTGCTCCTCCTCCTACTGGCTGTACCTGTGATGCGAAAAGCTGACTCACTGGAGAAGACCCTGGTGCTGGGAAAGATTGAAGGCGAGAGGAGAAGGGGACGACGGAGATTGAGATGGCTGGATGGCATCACCGACTCAATGGACATGCGTCTGGGTGGACTCTGGGAGTTGGTGATGGACAGGAGGCCTGGCGTGCTGCGGTCTATGGGGTCGCAAAGAGTCGGACACGACTGAGTGACTGAACTGCGCTGAGCTATGTCTCGGGGCCAGTTTCTGCACATTCTTGCCAATACGTGCTGTTACCTGTCCTCTTGACGGTGGGTGTGAAGCCGCAGCTGCTGGTGGTTTTGGTTTGTGTTTCCCTACCGACTGGTGGTGCTGGACGCCTTTTCACATGCTTCCTTACTGGCCATTTGCAGATCTTGGGAGGAGTGCCCATTCAGGTCTTTTGCCTACATTTTAATTTCGTTATTTGTGTTTTTATTGTTGAGTTCTAAGAGTTCTCTGTGTATTCTGAATACTGAGCCCTTATCAGATACATGATTTGCAAATGTTTTCTCCCATTTTCACGATGGTGTTTTTTGATATACGAAAGTTTTTAATGAAGTCCGGTTTGTCTGTTTTTTTCCTTTGGTCAGAGAGGCTTTGGTGTTACATTTAAGAAATAACTGCCTAAGGCCCTGGGTATTGAATCCTGTGTTTCCCGCCAGGATGTGTATGGGTCTGCCTCCTCCCGTGAGGTCTCTGATCTGCTCCAAGTTAATTTTTGTGTATGACGTAAGATGGCGTTGGTTCTTCTCTTTTGGAAGGATACATGGAACCCCCTAAGCCCTGTGGTGCAGTTTGCCTTTTTGCCGTCACGGTCCGCTTGGACATCAGCGTGTTAGAGCTCTCTCTCTCTCACAGGTCTTCCGTGGTCCTGTTGTTGGCCTTGGTGTCGTCAGTCATTTCCCTGGACCCCTGTTAGGTGCTGTGGGGTCTGTTCTCTGTTGTTCCCAGTTACAGGCAGTGCTCCAGGGACCGCTCTGGAGCGTGTGTTGAGAAGCAGGTTAAGCCCAAGGGGTAATGTGCTTCTGCCTTCATCTCTCCCCCCGTGGTGTGGGCAGAGTAATGACCCCTAGAGATCCGTGCCTTGATCCCCACAACCCGTGGTTGTATTTACCTGAAAGGGCAGAAGGGACCTGGTAGGTGGGATTAACGGTTTTGAGATGGGG
The DNA here is from genome assembly GCF_016772045.2 of Ovis aries. NCBI lineage: Eukaryota > Metazoa > Chordata > Mammalia > Artiodactyla > Bovidae > Ovis > Ovis aries. The sequence goes on along the minus strand of NC_056054.1, from coordinate 5,565,737 downwards.
GATTATTCTGGATTACCTGGTCGGCCCAGCATAATCACAGGGGTACTTAAAGGTGAAAGAGGGAGACAGGCGGGTCAGCTGGCAGCAGGACCGCGAATGTGCGTGGATTCTGAAAGCTTTTGGAGAAGGCAAGGGAACAATTCTTCCCTGGGGCCTTGATTGCAGCCCTGTGAGACCCAGGTCAGGCTCTGACCTCCAGAATGGGAAGGCGGTCAATTCATGTTGTGGTTTTGTTTTGTGACTTCTTTTTGTGTGTGTGCCTGCACTGGGTCTTCGTCGTGGCCCATGGGCTCTCTACTTGAGGCGAGTGGGCTTGGTTCCCCATGTCACGTGGGCTGCCAGTTTCCAGACCAGGCATCAAGCCCACGCCCCCCTGCAGTGGAAGGCGGATTCCTAACCATTGGACCACCTGGGACATCCCCAGTGAGTGTTGTTTTCAGTCACCGAGTTTGTGGCCATTCCTGGCGGTAGCATTCTTCTGATGAATGTGCCCCCGCCTTTCTGCAGGCTGTGAGTAGGCCTCAGGTGTTTCGGTCTCTGCTAGACCCCCTGCTGCTCTGGGACGCTCAGGCCACTGCTGAGGGTGCCCCCACCCTGCTCAGAGTTCCTCTGTCTTGTTGGAAAGGTCACAGAGGTTATGGATCAGACTCACTGCACACGGAGGATTTGAGTGCTTCCTTGAAGGATGCGCTGTTCCTGTGGCCTCCAGGCCCCGTGGAGAGGCCGCGGGAGGGGAGAGGCCACCAAGGTGAGTTGTCCCCAAGCTGGGTGCCGCCGGGCCGCCCTCGTCATCGCCTTAACCCTGGCTCCACTTTCCGGTTTGTTTTCTTGGGGTGGACACAGTCTTTCCGTGTCCTTTTGGGCCAGAGAGGCCTCTGTAAGCTGGGTGGGATCCTAGCCACCATTTCCGGTGTTATTTCTGTGTGTCTTGAATTCTGAACTCTCAGCAGTGACTTTGAGAACCCCTGGGGGTTGGGGTGTGGCAGGAGCCACTGGGGGTCAGGGGGGGCCTCACAGATCTCCTGCGCTGCTTACAGATCTCCTGCGCTGCTCACAGATCTCCTGCGCTGATTTGGGGCAGTGGGGGTGGCTGGCGTGCTGCGGTTGCTTTGAACTCCCCCTAGCGGATCCAGCTGTGCAGTGAGGTGCCCCTTATCTCGGGCTTCCCCTCCACTGACCTGGGGGTGTGAGCGGAGGGCCTGACTCCCTGCTCACCGGCCTTGACCCTCGTCACGACCCCGGGCAGTTTCTGAGGCCATTGCCGTCTGCCTGTCTGGTCAGGATACAAAAAGATTACACTGCTAATTCAGTAATTGGGGAGAGTATCTGTGAACTTAAATAAAGGCCCATTAAATACCTTTTTTGGATTAGAGCTGTAATTGACTTAGCGATTAAGGCGGAAACAAAGGCCTTTGATTTAAAAACTGTTGACAGGTTTGAACCTAAGCTGCCTCTCCTTGCAGAGGAAGGGGCTGCCTGCCAGTCCAGGCTGAAAGGCACCTTCTCTTATGTCCTCTGAGCTTGACTTTTCTCCCGTTTCATGAAACGCAAGGCTGTACATGTTCACTCACCCACGGGGCTCTTCGTGAACCAGCTTGAGGTTTTTCCCCCCAACAAACTAGCTGGTTCTGCGACTTTGTCGAGATGAGCAGACACTCAGAACCCCAAACACATGGAGACCGCATCTGTCTGCTTAAGAGTTCGGGGTGTGTATAGTCTTTAAGTCTCTGCGAGTCAAAGACGTCGCAAGCTTATCTTGAAAGAAATAGATGTTTAAAGTCCACTACGATGGACAGCAATTCCTTTATCCGTTGGTTACACGAGGCGTAATTGAAACGTTTCCTGTATTTTCTTGCACTGTAATAAGCCGGCAGTGTAGTCAAATCGTACCAGATTATGGCTATAATCAAGTGACCATACCGTGCGAGTGCGTGTTTTGCCGCTGTGGGGTTGAGGAATAAGGAGATGGCGGGTCCTCCAGGACAGTTGCGGGGGTGGGACGTGGCCTCTTTCCTGTGTTTTGGAGCCTCTGCTCTTGAACACGTGGGTCCCTGGGCCCCTCCAGCCTGTGAGCCCCCAAGCCCCCAATTCCCTCCTCAACCCCCAGCCATGTGAACCTCTCTCCCCATGCCCGGAGCTTTGCAGGGAGAGGCCTGCTAGTATCCAGACCAGGGGCTTTCTTTCCGTCTTTTTCTGGAGCCCTTCCTGCCCTGTAGCTTCTGTTGTAGAGCCCCTGGCCGCCCCGGGCTCCCGTCCTGGCTCTGCGCCTTCTAGACAGGTGGCGTGCGTGGGCAAGCCAGCCGCTCAGCTTCCCTGCCTGCAGCCTGTGTGTGGGTCATGGGGGAGCGGTGGTGCACGTCTTCACCTCCTGGGCTGCCTTGTGGGTCACAGGAGCTGTCTGTGCCCCCTGCCTGGTGTGGGACTGGGGACACTTGTAGGGTCTCCTCCCAGCGCTTGCCTGCAGCTCCAGACCATGCCCGGCCTGGACCGCACCTCTGAGCTCTAGACCTGCTCCATGTCCCCCGCCCCTTGGGATGGCTAGTCTGACTGTCTGTCCTGGGGTTGCCTCATCCCACCCATGCTCTGCTCTCTGCCTCATGCCTTCCTCCTGGGGGCTGTGTTTTCGTCCACGCCTGCGTTCACTCTTACCCTGGTGGACAGCCGTGTCCCCCGGAAGCTTCCTGCACCCCCTCATCGGCCCTGATTTCCTTCCCCGTGGGCTCTGGCTGAGATGCTGTGGCTCCTTCAGTGGAGAAAATGAACACGTTAATTGGATCCAGCGTCTTTGACAAACACTGTTCTATTTTTACAGTCAGACAGGAAGTTGTTGTCGTTTTAGAACTCCTTAGATTACAACCCTGGGGGACTTGGCTTGCTATAATGAATTATCATCCTGTTTTTGGTAGGGTGATTTTTTTTTTTTTTAAGTTTTGGGTAAATTCTAGGAAGTCGCTGCATTTTCTTGATCCTAGTTAGCTTTGCTAGGGCTTGGGGAGGGGCCCTGCAAGAGGAGAGAAGGAACCAGCATTTACTGAGTGTCTCATGGGTGGTGGGGTGCCGGCTCTTTGAAGATGCTGTTTGATTTAATCCTTGTCAAAATCCCCGTGAAGGGGGTGGTATCACCTGTCTGTCACAGATAAGGAAACAGGCCGGGCAGGTTGGGGCACTTGCTCCGGGTCACGTGGCTGTAATGAGAAGGTCATGCATGCGGGCCTCTTGTTCCCAGGTCGGGCGCTGTGTGCCCCCAGGAATGTGCTGCTGTTGGTCATGTGTCCCCACTGCGGGGCATGAGCTCTGAGGTTGGGAGGCTCTCCTTGGCAGTTCATCCTGCACAGCTTTTCAGCCTGCACAACCTTTTAAAGCTTCTTTATAATCAGGACCCCGACCTCTACCCATCGAATCTTAAAGTGGTCAAGCTCCTAATGACCAAGACGTGACCTCATAGGATGCTTTCCTTGGACCAAGGAGCTGGGGGTAAATGGCAGCCCTGAGCCTTGCTTTAGAGCAGTCAGACCCTCCGGAGAGGGGGATTGTGTTACTCTGAGCGTGGTCTTCAGAGATCAGTCTTGTTTGACATACAGCGGGCCAAGGAGGCCTCCTAGGCTGGCGCGGCAGGAGAGGATTTCAGTCTGCTCGCTCAGGCCGAATACCTGAGACGAGCTTTCTGCTTCTTCTGCGGAAGTATCCGCGCTTTCCTCTCCTAAACATTGGGTTTTGACACATCGTCCATCCATTGAACACGGTGGGGGCCTGCTGGCTGTGAGCCACACCTGGGGCCAGGTGTCAGCCTGCATCCTTGCATCTTCGTCACCTGGATTCTGGCACCAGCCTCCTCCTGTGGGGCTCTGTGCCCTGCAGACAGTGCTGCAAACTGAGGTGAAGGAGCCGTGCTCAGCTTTGCAGTGTCTGTTTGAAGGGCGTTAAAGGAATGCTCTCAAAAGGTTCTTCATTTAGTGTTCTCTCTCTTAAAGCTCAACTTTCAGAAAACTAAGATCATGGCATCTGGTCCCATCACCTCATGGCAAGCAGATGAAGAAACAGTGGAAACAGTGGCTGACTTTATTTTTCTGGGCTCCAATGGTGATGGCAGCTATGAAATTAAAAGATGCTTACTCCTTGGAAGGGAAGTTATGACCAACCTAGATAGCATATTAAAAAGCAGAGACATTACTTTGTCAACAAAGGTCCATCTAGTCAAGGCTATGGTTTTTCCTGTGGTCATGTATGGATGTGAAAGTTGGACTGTGAAGAAAGCTGAGTGCCGAAGAATTGATGCTTTTGAACTGTGGTGTTGGAGAAGACTCTTGAGAGTCCCTTGGACTGCAAGGAGATCCAGTCAGTCCATCCTAAAGGAGATCAGTCCTGGGTGTTCATTGAAAGGACTGATGTTGAAGCTGAAACTCCAATACTTTGGCCACCTTTTCAAATGAGCTCTCTCATTTGAGAAGATCCTGATGCTGGGAAAGATTGAGGGCAGGAGGAGAAGAGGACGACAGAGGATGAGATGGTTGGATGGCATCACCGACACAATGGACATGAGTTTGGACCAGGAGTTGGTGATGGACAGGGAGGCCTGGTGTGCTGCAGTTCACAGGGTCACAAAGAGTCGGACACCACTGAGCGACTAAACTGAACTGAACTCCCTGTAGCCTGCGTTGTCCCACACCTCGAGGTTACCCTGCCTACCGGTGTGACATGTGGGAGGGGACTCTTAGAGGACCCTGCCAGGCTCTTATATTCTAGTGATGTTACGGAGATGCGCTTGCTTTGTCTTTTGTGATGAAAGGATTCCTGAGGCCGCTGTGAAGTGTGTATCTACCCAGAGCTGCTCATGTCATGGATATCCAAAAATCTTCAAAGGATGTTTTGCTGCTGAACTATTTTTTTTTTTTTTACTGTGTTTCATTATGATAATGCTTTTATCAGGATTAAGTATGATGGTGCATGGAGGTGGTTATTTAGGACAGTGCCTGGCAAGTAGTATGACTCCGGGAGCCTCAGGTGTCTTCCTCTTCACAATAACCTACTTTAAATATGAATGTATTATCTAGCGCCCCGCTCTCCAGTGGGGCCGCAGTGAGCCATGAGTGACTGTTTAAATGTCAGTTAAATGACAAGTCCAGTTCCTCGTGTGGCTGGTGGCTCCCACGCTGGACCCTGCAGGTGAGAGGTGTTTCCGTCACTCCGGTCCACTGTCTGTGGGGAAGGTTAAAATGTCGACCCCCTGTGCCTCTCCCCTGTATAGAAATCCATTTCCCAGGCCGTTTTCTGATGTGTATTTTACTGGGAAAACCCTTTTGTATGGTAGGGAAATTGTGACGCTTTGTCGTAATGACAGCTCTCCCAGAAAACAGAAGGACGAATTGGCTTATGGAAAGAGGCCAACAGGGCCCAGGGGTGGAGTGGACACTCGGGCAGGGAATGGTGACCACCCCGCTCTTCCCTGTCCTGGAGGTCCAGAGACCACGGTCAGCTCTCTGCTCTGGCGCTGGCCTGGGCTCAAGCACGGTTTGAATTTGAGCGCCACTGCAGTTTGCTGAACAGCAGCAGCAGGCAGACGTGTTAACCTCCTAGCATCGCTGAGGGCTCCTCTGCGTCCCTGCAGGACTGGGTTCTGCCTCGTCCGCTCAGGCTCAGTTGGCCCGTCTTCACCACGGCCGGGCCCTGAGAGCGTGCAGTGCGACAGCTTCTGCCAGCGGCACGACTCCAGGACGTTCAGGACCTCTCAGCGTTGCGGTTGGCTTAGCGGCACTGACGCCTGCCCCGACGGCGCTGTCCTGGAGCTCGTGGGGATGGTGGCCTGAGGCCTCCCCTGCAGGTGTCTGTGGGTGAGTGGTCGGAGCCCAGGACCCGAGTCTCCGGTCCTCGCGGGTCAGGCTGGTTCTCCAGGGAATGGGGCTCCCCCTGCTCTGCACTGCGTGCGTCCTCCCCTCTTCCTCTGCCCTCCCCCCCGCCAGCATCTCTGCACCTGCTATCTCCTGCCCCTTGTCTGCACCTGGGGGCGGGGCCTGCCCAGGGACGCAGACACTTCCTTCCCCATCTTCTCAGTCCTGGTCCCCTCGGAGCCTCTGAAATGCCTGCAGTTACCTCTCCACAGCCTTCCAGGGTCCCCCAGCAGTCTCGTGTGTGTGTGTCTGTGTCTGTGTGTGTGTGTGTCTGTCTCTGTGTGTGTGTCTGTGTGTGTCTGTGTGTGTGTGTCTGTGTGTGTGTCTTCGCTGCCTTCAGTCAGCTGATGAGAACCTGCTATGTGCTAGTGAGCATGTGCCTTCAGGGTCTCCCAGGGCACCGGTGTGGGGCGGCGGGCAGCCAGTGTTGTCCCGAGGCCCCTCTGGAACATGCGTGGATGTGCGTGACTAAATGAGAAGCAGCGTTGTGGCCTCTGTTCGGTGTTTGCTGCCTCATCCCTGTCCTTAAAGGTATCTTGAGCTTCCCTAGTGGCTCAGACGGAAAAGAGTCTGCCTGCAGTGCGGGAGACCCAGGTTCGATCCCTGGGTTGGGAAGATCCCCTGGAAAAGGAAAGGCAACCCACCGCAGTATTCTCGCCTGGAAAACTCCGTGGATGGAGAAGCCTGGCAGGCTACAGTGTATGGAGTCGCAGAGAGTCGGACACGAGTGAGAGGCTTCATTTTCTTCTCTTTCACTTAAGCACCTTTACTTAAACAGTGTTTTCTTTTAAAGAAGCAGCTCATCTTCATGGAATCTTCCCAAAACGTTCCCTGTCATTTTTAAAGCAAAAAGAAATCCCTCTTATTGAATTTCCCATTTAATCAATTTGTATAATGTTTAATCAAATGATGTAATTATGGCTACTCTTATTAAAACTTCCGTTTAATCGATTTGTGTAATATTTAATTAAGTGACGTAGTTAGTTGTAAGTGCAGCGGATGTAAGGAGGTTTGGAAACACTGCAGGCACGTGAAGACCAAGTTCTCCGCCCGCGGTGGGGGCTCCGGGTGTGGTGAGCCTGTCGCAGCTGGTATGATCGAGTGCCTCCTCAGTGTGTTGGGCGCCATGTTGGTTGGTTATGTTTATCTTTCAATTTGCATTAAAAAGAAACCTAGACTTCAGTTCATCAGTATTGTGGTTCAGCTGCACAGTTGTGGCCAACTCTTGGTGACCCCATGGACTGCAGCACGCCTGGGCTCCCTGTCCTTCACCATCTCCTGGAGCTTGCTCAAACTCGTGTCCATGGAGTCGGTGATGCCATCCAACCGTCTCATCCTCTGTCGTTCCCTTCTCCTCCCGCCCTCAATCTTTCCCAGCATCAGGGTCTTTTCCAATGAGTCAGTTCTTCACATCAGGTGGCCAAAGTATTGGAGTTTCAGCTTCAGCATCAGTCCTTCCAATGAATATTCAGGACTGATCTCCTTTAGGACGGACTGGTTGGATCTCCTTGCAACGAAGGGTCTTGAGTCTTCTGCAGCATAATACTACTTGGGCTGCACATACTCTATAATAAAGGTTTGATTGAAGAGGAGTAAGTGACAGTGTCACATGGGGCCCGAAGGTGGCAGCGAACCGTGCAGGTGGGATGTGACGCTTGAAGCTTGGGAAGCGGCCAGGGAGCCACGCAACTGAGGCTGAAGCTTGGAGGAACCAATTTGATGATGAGCTCTTGAGGAAAGTGTCAGTGGGCGGCCACCTCGTCCTTGACCCCTGTCTCCCCCTACTCTTTGTCACTTGTCTGGCTTCATGAGCAGCACAGTCCACGCCCTGGTGGGCCAGGTGCTTGGCCCTGGTGACCCACAGACCCCGCACCCCCTTCCGCATTCCTGTAACCTGGGAGAAGGTTGGGGAAAAGTATTAACGCACAGATTTGCATAGTTCATATTCTAGATGTTTGCTTTATTGGAAAGAGTCGTCTTTTCTTTTATCTTGACTTTCCTCTGTTCCTCGTGTCCTTTTCTTTTTTCTGTAAAGTCACTACTATTTCCTGAGATGGGAGAGGGAGGCTTGTCTCTTTCGAACCATCTCCTGTTGACTTCAGGGGAAGTAGTCCCTTCTTTTCAAAAGAGAAGATGTGGGAGAGAGAGGTTTTTCTTCTGAGAAAGCTGTACCCTCCCACAGGGGGCTTCCCTGTGTCCTCAGGACCCTGACCTCCCTGCTCATTACTGCGCGGCCTGCGGTGACCCCTGGGAAGGCAGAGAGACCAGCAGCGTGAGGTGCACCTGTTCTTGGAGGCCTGTGTGTCTGGGCGTCCCAGCGGGGCTCCCGGGACAGCCGTCTGATGGGTGATGCCTACAGCCACCCCCGGTGCGGGGGCAGTGGTCCGGCAGGCACGGCGCTCGGGACCAAGTCGGCAGGCAGAAGAGGAGGCCCCGGGGAAAGTGCATGCAGATGGCCGGGAAGGGGTCTCGGAAGGGCTCAGCTCGCGCTGCCTGAGGGGCTGAGTGTGGTTGAGTAGCTACACGCAAAACAGTGGGGCGAGGACCATATAAACCCAGCGGGTGGGAACACGGGCCCAGGCCCGGCAAAGCAGGGAACGGTTACGGGAGGCCAGCACAGGCTCTGGCTGCCGCCATTGGCTGCTCATGGCTGGCCTCTGGACATTCCGTAGGATCGCAGCGGTGTCTGATTAGCCTGGGAAAGTGACCAGCCTCAGACCCCCCCCAGAGTGAGGGATGCGCACATGCGGGGGCATGGGGAGCGGAAGGGTCACTCAGTCACGTAAAGGAGCGCCAGGTTTCAAAGCACGGCCGCCGACAGCGCGTCTGTGTGTGGGGCGCTGTGGGGCGATCGCGAGGCTCCAGCGTCTTGTCAGCGGGCACGTGCCCCCGTGGTTACCACTTCTGCTCTTTCCATCGCAAGGGGTGCGGGATCCATCCCTGGTTAGAGAGCTGAGATCCCACTGGCCTCGTGGCCGAAACACCAGAACGTAGAACAGAAACAGTATTGTGACAGATTCAGTAACGACTTTAACAAGGGTTCATAAAAAAAGAAAATCTTACAGGTTAATCAGAACAGGATAGGGTGGGAGGTGGGACAGGTGTTCGAGAGGGAGGGGACCTGTGGCTGATTCCTGTTGATGTCTGGCAGAAACCCACACAATATTCGTAAAGCAGTTATCCTCCAATTGAAAATAAATAATTTAAAAAAAAAATAAAACAGGAAAGGAGCTGAGAATCTGCCAAGAGCGGAAACGCCTCTTCCTTCCCTGCTGAAGGGGCCTTGCTCAGGAGTGTAAGGAGGGTCTTGGGGGGCCGACTCCCCGCCCATGCACGTTGTCACCAGGGAGTGTGGAGCTGTGCGTGCTTGGGCGCGGTGCGGAGAAGCAGGTGAGCCAAGCTGTTAAGAACCTGTCTGGACAAGAGGGTGCCTTTGGCTTCTGGGGCCGGGTATTTCCGTAGTTTAGAAACAGGCTGGAGGTACGGGGGCGTGACCCCCAGGGGTGGATGAGGTGACGTGGAAGAGGAGCCCACAGAGGCTGCTCCAGCTCAGAGCAGCTGCCTGTCCCCTCCGATGGGGTTTCACTGGCTTTTCCTCCTCTCTCAGTTGATGCTTTTGCCGCTTCGGTTGTGGCTCATTCTTCCTGATTCTTGGTGTAACGGGACAGACAGGGCTTGTGATGGAACGCAGAAGTTCCCGCCTGCTCCTTCCTCCCCTACTCCGCTCCCTGAGACCTTGTAACCGGTTCTGCTCCTCGCGCTCTGGGTGGTCACCTTCCACGTCCCCACTTGGGATCCTTACAGAGCGCGTTCCTTCCTTCTTAGGGGCCAGCGGGTTAAGTGGCTTGGGCCCTGGTAGCCATCACCGGCTTATTTTTCCAGTACGGTCTCTTAAGAAGAAATGTATGTGGTCTTGTCCCCAGTTCCTGCCACTGATCTCCTAAAAACCCTTGGCATTTCCTGGGTGATAGGCGCGCCCTTGGTTACTCCTGAGCCCCTTGAGTCGCAGCTGAGCTGGTGCTGACACGGTGACTTAGGAGGAGGCCCTGGGTAGCCTTGGAGGAGGCAATGGCACCCCACTCCAGTACTCTTGCTTGGAAAATCCCATGGACCGACGAGCCTGGTGGGCTGCAGTCCAAGGGGTCGCTAAGAGTTGGACACGTCTGAGCGACTTCACTTTCACTTTTCACTTTCATGCTTTGGAGAAGGAAATGGCAGCCCACTCCAGAGTTCTTGCCTGGAGAATCCTAGGGACGGGGGAGCCTGGTGGGCTGCTGTCTGTGGGGTCGCACAGAGTCGACCATGACTGAAGCGACTTAGCAGCAGCAGCAGCAGCTGAGTAGACTCGGAATGGAGTGAGTGGTCATCAGACCAATCAAGTAAACAGAGCTGGAACTTCCCTCCCCTCCCCCGACCTCTGGGGAGGGAAGAGGAGCTGGAGATTAATCTCTGTAAATAGAACTCCTGAGCAGTGAACACCTGGAGCTCCAGCTTCTGCATGACTTGCCTACACATGGCCCCCGTCCGGCGCCTCCTCACTTGTGTCCTTTATAATAAACAGGTAAGTAGACTGTTCCAGAGTCTGGGAGCCTTTCTGGTAAATTATGGAACCCAAGGAGGGGAGGTGGGGACCCCTGGATCAGAGCTGGCCATGCTGAGGGATGGCAGGCGCCTGACTGATCCTCGTTGGCATCCGAGGTGGGGGCGAGCTTGTGGGTCCAGGCCCTTAGCCGGTAGGGCCTGACACCAGTTCTGGGTAGTGTCCCAGTGTGCCTGAATCTAAGCCTGAGGCCATACCGCCCTGACCGCGCCCGGTCTCCTCTGATCTTGGAAGCCAAGCAGGGCCGGGCCTGGTTAGTAGTTGGATGGGAGAGTGTGCTGAATCTCAGGCACCACATGGAGGACCGGGAGTTGGAGCTGTTCCATCAGCTGTTGGTGTGGAGGAAACGCACACGTTTGGTGTCAGAACTGTTGTGGCTGGAGAAGGTCTCAGTCAGTGATGCTGCAGGGCCCGGAGCAGAAGGAGCCACAGACTCTGAAATCTGCGCAGCAGGTTTGTGCCCCTTCTCTGACCCCCAGGTACTGTGAAGCTCTCCCGTCAGGGCGGCGGGCCGCTGGGGGTGACTCACCCGCCCTGTGCTTGGCAGCAGAGACTGATCAGCAGCTGCTGGACGACTGGTCCGGCCACACTGCCCGCCCCTGCTCCCAGCCGGTGCAGTGCCGTTGTCCAATCACAGGTCAGCTTAGTGGAGGCAGCTAGCGCATTTCCCTGCATCATACGTGTGACATCGAAGAGGGGCAAGGCATGTGAGTAAGCTCAGGGTCACATGGGGTTCCTCGGGCAGCTTGAAGTTTAGGAGGTTTCAAGTACATTTTATATCCGTGTGTATTTCTTATTTAGTAGTGTCAGGTAGAATAAAGGATGTCTTCCTGGTAATCCCTTGACATCTTGACCGGTCCAGGGCTCCCCAGCACACATGGACATGTCCTCCACTCTCTGCTTGGGGATGGCATTTAAAGCTGCATCTTACGTGACTCTCCGTTTTGTTCCTGATAGTACAGGAGGGGTGCTCTCTGCAGCAGAGATAGGGTTCGGGCATTGTTTACCTGTGTGCCGTGGGTCTGCATCCAAACCCTCTATCTTGACACTCGTCTCATTCTCCAGGCTTTTAAAATTGGGCTGCGCGTGTGTGTGTGTGTGTGTGTGTGTGTGTGTGTGTGTGTGTGTGTGTGTGTGTGTGTGTGTGTGTGTGTGTGTGTGTGTTATCAGCGCAGGCTCCAGCTGCACCGAGGTTTGTGAGGTTTATTCTAGCCAGGAATACAGGCGGTGCTCAGGGAACATTTGCGCTCTGTGACCTGGGACCTTCTTCTCTTTGTGATGAGTTGACCCGGCATCTGGTCTTGAGAACTTCATTGTGTGTGTCTCTGGGACGTTCACCAGCGGTCATGCTGCGTGCTCACGGCCACTGTGAGCACCGCAGAGACGCATCCCTTTGTACCCTCCTCCGGTGGGCTGCCTGGCATGGCGGTCTGGCCATGTCAGCCCAGCCTGGTGATGCCAACAGCCTGCACGCTTTCCTGGGCTCCCTGGGGGCTGGCAGAGCTGTCCTTGGCTTCTCCCTCTGGTCAACCCTGCTTCTCCCCGCCCCCACAGACATCTATCCGGCATCCACACCATGCCTGCCACACTCCACCCCTGCAGTCTCTCCGCAGTCCACTTTCTTGCGGTCCCCTAGCATATCTGCCCAGTGGAAACACAATGTAAACCTCGAGTCTTATGAAATTCTCACATTGCCACATAAAAAGCTGAAAGGGGGCAGGCGGAATGACTTTACCCGAGACGTGAATACGTGATATCTAAACCAGCACACCCACAGTCCCATCTTGCCGATCCACGCAGTCTGGGATTTACTGGGGGAGGATGGGTTCCATCCTTTGGACTGTGGGGCGCTGTCCACTCACGGCACATCTGGGTCGAGCCCGCCTCATTTCAACTGCCGTAGCCCGTGGGCTCTGCTGGACAGCTTTGATTTAATCCCAGCTGTCTTGACCCTCTGCCCGGAACCTTGGCCGGGATGAGCGCTGCCTCACTGACTGCCTGCTTGGAATGGACTCCCGTGTGTGTTTGGAAGCCATGGAACCCTCTCAGGTCACCTGCTGGGTCGGTGGTGGCCCAGAGTCCTCACAGCGCACGACTGTGTGGTCGGTGGGCAGGCCGGCGCGGGGGGTGATTTTAGGTGACTCTTCCAAGCACGGAGTGTGTTGGCCTTCACCCTCCGATGGCTTCTGGGCTAATTGAGCCCTAAACAAAAAGGGCTTTCATCGTGGGCTTGTCCGCCCCTCCTCCAGGAGGCAGGGCGGGCTGGCCGTCCCTGAAATGTCACCCTCTGTCAGCGCTGCACAAAAGCCTCATGTCTGCGGCTCTGAGCTGATAGATGGCCTTTGTGCTGATTGAAAAACCCCAAGCTGGGCCTGGTGTGAACAGGGTTGGGGGGTAGAGGGCGGTGCTCACAGGGGCCAACCCAGGGTCAGCGGTGATGGGGCCTTCGTCAGGACCACCCGTCATGAGAGGCAGGGCACCCTGTATCTGGACTGGACTCTGAGGGCCAGAGCCCGGTGGGCATGGAGCCCGGAGCTGGGCCTGGGCCCGGGACCCGCTGGGCACCCTCCCCGTGGGTCCCATGCCCTGCCTGCCTTACCGCTCCTGGCATCTTTGTGAGAAACCAGCAATGATCATGTCACTGTCTTCTCACCAAGATGCCAGGGGTAGTAAGGAGGGCAGGCCTGACATGGTGGGCTTCCCTGGTGGCTCAGACAGTAAAGAGCCTGCCCGCAGTATGGGAGACCACGTTTGATGCCTGGGCTCAGAAGATCCCCTGGAGAAGGGAATGGCACCCCACTCCAGTATTCTTGCCTGGAGAATCCCGTGGACAGAGGGTCCCCTGGAGAAGGGAATGGCACCCCACTCCAGTATTCTTGCCTGGAGAATCCCATGGACCAAGGGCTGTAGTCCACGGGGTCACAAAAAGCTGGACAGGACTAAGAGACTAACACACACAGCGAGAGGCTGGAGACCTTAAAGATGGTAATGGGTGCTCCTGGTGCCACTGACATCCGTGGTTAACGTGTGTAGGGTGGTGAATTTTATGTTGTATATATTTTCACCAGAATTAAAAAAGAAATCACAACGCACTATTTACATATTTGTGTTTTTAAAGCTTGACAGTTTTTCAGTTTTAAGGTGAAAGTTACCCTTCTAAAGTATATTCCTGTCTACATGCCTGTCGTACAAATCCTGCATCTTAGGCATCTGTTTCTGTTCAGACGTATAAATATGGATCTTAAAATTGTTTTCTTTTGATAGTTCAAGTCTTAGAAGAATTAAGAGTTTTGTTATCACCTGTTGCAATTGAAAGATACCCAGTTTAATCACCTTGGAAAGAGACTCAGGAAGCAAAGTGATGGTGTCCTCAGCTTTTGTCCCGTTTCCAGGGTCTGTTGGCCAGATTACGGCTTTTAGGTTAGGGAAGGGTGTGCTGCAGACCCGGATGAGTCTGCCCAGCGAGGCTTCAGGAATGAAAGTGAAAAGTGTTAGTCGCTCAGTCGTGTCCGACTCTTTGTGACCCCATGGCCTGAAGCCCACTTGACTCCTCTGTCCATGGAATTCCCCAGGGAGGAGTACTGGAGTGGGTTGCCATTTTCTCCTCCAGGCGATCTTCCCGACCCGGGGATCAAACCTGAGTCTCTTGCATTGCAGGCAGGTTCTTTACTGTCTGAGCCACGAGGGTGGAAGGGGAAAAAAAAGCCAAGAGAGAATCTCGGAACGGCTCTGGGAGAGGTGCTTGCTCTGTTTCTGAGCAGTGGGGAGGGAAGCTGGAGGGTTTCGGCCGTCATGGCGCGGGCCTGCCACGGTGATGGTGAAGGACAGCTGCTACCCGCTGCCCTTACATTGTGACTTCCCAGCTCACACCGCACTACCGCAGAGCTTGTTGCATTGTCTGATGAGCGCGTGAGGGATGGAGTGGGGTTTTCTTACCAAGAAGCTGAAGCTCAAAGAGATTGATGCTTTGAAACTTACACTGGGACCGGGGGTGCTGAGACTCCAACCTTGTTCTTTGACGCTAAAGTAGGATGATTATCTGTGATGCTCAGTTTTTAAAGGACCGAGTGTGAAACTGATGAAAATACGTGAATGGAAGCCATTTAAAAAGAAAACAAAAACTAAAACCCTAATGAGGTTATTACCATGGATGTCCTTCAGCCACAGGGACATCCTGAAGTATGACCACAGTTGGTGGCAAAGCTTGAAACCTGTAAGAAGAAAGCTGTGTGATGTGGTTGTTTGAAGAGCGAGCAGGAAGGTTTCATTGTTCTGTGTTTACCCTGGAAGATCTCGAAGGCTTTCAAGAAAGAACCTCAGGGGTTACAGCAGCCTTTCAGGAATGACAGCTGTTTGTACATCCGGAGAAGGTGGTATTGTTGCGGAGAGTGCCTGGGAGGGACGGGGGTGATGCTGGACATAGGCTGCAGGAGTCAGGAGGTGATGGAGTGATGGTGGACACGCTGGAGGAGTCAGGAGATGACAGGGCGATGCTGGACACAGGCTGGAGGAGTCCGGAGGTGACGGGGTGATGCTGGACACGGGCTACAGGAGTCAGGAGGTGACGGGGTGATGCTGGACACAGGCTGGAGGAGTCAGGAAGTGACAGGGCGATGCTGGACACAGGCTGGAGGAGTCCAGAGGTGACGGGGCGATGCTGGACACAGGCTGCAGGAGTCAGGAGGTGACGGGGTGATGCTGGACACAGGCTGGAGGAGTCAGGAAGTGACAGGGTGATGCTGGACACAGGCTGGAGGAGTCAGGAGGTGACAGGGTAATGCTGGACTCAGGCTGCAGGAGTCAGGAGGTGACGGGGTGATGCTGGACACAGGCTGCAGGAGTCAGGAGGTGACGGGGTGATGCTGGACACAGGCTGGAGGAGTCAGGAGGTGACAGGGTGATGCTGGACACAGGCTGGAGGAGTCAGGGGGTGACGGGGTGATGGTGGATACAGGCTGGAGGAGTCAGGAGGTGACGGGGTAATGCTGGACTCAGGCTGCAGGAGTCAGGAGGTGATGGGGTGATGGTGGACACACTGGAAGAGTAAGGAGGTGATGGGGCGATGCCGGACACAGGTTGGAGGAATCAGGAGGTGACGGAGTGATGCTGGACACAGGCTGGAGGAGTCAGGAGGTGACAGGGTAATGCTGGACTCAGGCTGCAGGAGTCAGGAGGTGACGGGGTGATGCTGGACACAGGCTGCAGGAGTCAGGAGGTGACGGGTGATGCTGGACACAGGCTGGAAGGAGTGGACACATGGTGGTTGGAGGAATCAGGACGGAGTGATGCTGGACACAGGCTGGAGGAGTCAGGAGGCTGACAGGAGGTGTGGAGGCTCAGGCTGCAGGAGTCAGGAGGTGACGGTGTGCTGGACACAGGCTGCAGGAGTCAGGAGGTGATGGGGTGATGCTGGACACAGGCTGGAGGAGTCAGGAGGTGACAGGGTGATGCTGGACACAGGCTGGAGGAGTCAGGAGGTGACGGGGTGATGGTGGATACAGGCTGGAGGAGTCAGGAGGTGACGGGGTAATGCTGGACTCAGGCTGCAGGAGTCAGGAGGTGATGGGGTGATGGTGGACACACTGGAAGAGTAAGGAGGTGATGGGGCGATGCTGGACACAGGTTGGAGGAATCAGGAGGTGACGGAGTGATGCTGGACAGAGGCGGGAGGAGTCAGGAGATGACGGGTGATGGTGGACACAGGCCAGAGGAGTCAGGAGGTAATGCTGGACTCAGGCTGCAGGAGTCAGTGATGGTGGACACAGATGCTGGCTGGAGGAGTCAGGAGGTGACGGGGTGATGCTGGACACAGGCCGAAGGAGTCAGGAGGTGACAGGGTGATGCTGGACACAGGCTGGAGGAGTCAGGAGGTGACGGGGTAATGCTGGACTCAGGCTGCAGGAGTCAGGAGGTGATGGGGTGATGGTGGACACACTGGAAGAGTAAGGGGGTGATGGGGCGATGCTGGACACAGGTTGGAGGAATCAGGAGGTGACAGGGTGATGCTGGACACAGGCCAGAGGAGTCAGGAGGTGACGGGGTGATGCTGGACACAGGCCGGAGGAGTCAGGAGGTGACAGGGTGATGCTGGACACAGGCTGCAGGAGTCAGGAGGTGACGGGGTGATGGTGTACACGCTGGAGGAGTCAGGAGGTGACGGGTGATGCTGGACACAGGCTGCAGGAGTCAGGAGGTGATGGGTGATAGTGGACTCTGGCTCCAGGTATCAGGAGGTGACGGGGTGATGCTGGACACAGGCTGCAGGAGTCAGGAGGTGATGGGGTGATGGTGGACTCAGGCCACAGGAGTCAGGAGGTGAAGGGGTGATGCTGGACACAGGCTGCAGGAGTCAGGAGGTGACGGGGCAATGCTGGTCAGGCCACAGGATTCAGGAGGTGACAGGGCAATGCTGGTCAGGCCACAGGATTCAGGAGGTGATGGGTGATGCTGGACACAGGCTGGAGGAGTCAGGAGGTGATGGGTGATGGTGGACACAGACTGGAGGAGTCAGGAAGTGATGGGTGATGGTGGACTCAGGCTCCAGGTATCAAGAGGTGACGGGTGATGCTGGGCACAGGCTGGAGGAGTCAGGAGGTGATGGGTGATGGTGGACACAGACTGGAGGAGTCAGGAAGTGATGGGTGATGGTGGACTCAGGCTCCAGGTATCAGGAGGTGACGGGTGATGGTGGACACAGGCCGCAGGAGTCAGGAGGTGACGCCAGCCCTGCCGAAGGAGAAGAGATGTCTGGTCCCAGATGTGGCTCCAGGGCTCCCGATTGTGGTTTCAGAACGTTTGGCCCCGGGTTGACCCTGACCTTGGAGATGTGTGAGCGGGCTGCGCTGGCGGTGCTGCTCCGTGTCTCAGTGTGGCCATGTGTCGTGGCCATTGAGTGTCACACCACGGCTTTCAGTGCCCCGAGGCCAGGACTCCCGCCCTGTCCAAGTGTGCTGGCCAGGTCTGCGCTCTGGAGATGGGTGTTGCCCCAGGTGTCCCCGATGGCCCATTGAGAACCACGCGGGCCCCCTTTAGAGGCAGCAGCAGCTCCTTGCTCCGACAGAAGCCCCGCTGCTGGGTCATGGGCTTGCTGCATAGTAATGTGGTCAGGTTTGAAGGGCAACCTCGAGGTCAAAGGAACGCCCAGAGTTGGGCTTCTTACACTGAAGGGCAGCATCCCTTTAGCAGGATGTGCAAACGTGTTTCTCAGCAGGCCTTGCATCACAAGCATGGACCAGACATCGAGGGTTTTTGCTGCCGGAGTGGTGACCCGAGGGAGCTGGGAGTCCGCCAGAACTCGGGCACCCGGGGACCAAGCCCGTCTCTCCATCGCTGGCAACTAGAGTTTGGGGCCAGTGCGCCTCCTCCCAGCCTCCCAGGAAAGCCAGCGTGCTGCACCGGGTCCTGCGTTTCCTCTCTAACACTCTGACCCCGGCCAGCAGCTTCGGCAAGAATTTACAGAACTGGGTTTTTTTTTTTTTTTTTTTTTTTTTGATGAAATGTGTTCCTGAAGCTGGGGGAGAATGTCCCCTGTGTTTTAAAGTTGGAATGGTTCCCTAGTAAACTGGCCATCCCCAGACCTCTGTACACATTTTCTAGGATAACCGTCTCTTCGCCCTGACAGGTAGAGGCTGAAGGCCAACGCCAAGGTCCCGGCGCAGCTTGGAGGAGGCCGAGGTTGGGCAGGCCACCCCCGCGTGGCCATCACCGTTGGAGGACCACGGCCACGGGCATGTTCCCAAAGGAGGGTGTTTGGGCCCAAGTGACTGTCTCGGGTCAGTAGTTGTCTGCTGGGAAGAGGGCACACTTGGGTCTGTGGAAGGAGGGTCCCCAGCTGTCTTGTGGAGGCTGGAGGCCATAGGTGGGTTTGGAGGGGACCCTTAAAAAAAGATCTCACAGAAGTGAGTCTATTTTTACTAAATAAATTTTTTTCCTTTCTAAAAACTCAAAAGTTAACAGGTACGTTCAGATCTATTACACATCATGTTCTCACCCGTTGGTATCCACCGTCATCTTAATTTCTTCTGGGGGTGGTCAGCTCCTTGTTTTGTGCAGACCCCCCAAATGAAGCTGATCTGGTCACCTCTCTTTAGTTGGAGAAGTTCTTGAGATGGTGGGGTGGTGGTGAAAAGCCGTAGCCACATGCTGCTGGGGTTTGCGCCAAGCAGAGCTAAATGGAGTAACCACTTAACCGCTAAGGTTACGGATCACAGCGGACACCGCGGGCATGTCGAGACGGGTTCTGACTGCAGATTAGATGTGGGCGGGGGCAAGGGGAGGTGGGCTCATCAGCTAGTCAGGTGCAGATCGGGGAAGTGAGGCGGAAAAGTGATACCTCCTGTTTAAACAGTAGGTGTGAGGATGTTAGTTGACTCTGGGCTCCGTATGACTCAGCTCTGTGGCGTGGGAGCATTTGTGTGTGTACAATGGTGGGTGTGTGTACAGGTGGGTGGCTGAGCCCTCAGGTTGCCTGCAGGGCATGCCATCTGGGAGAAGTAGGAGCCACTGATCCACCCCTGGCAGACCACCCAGGCTGACCTCCGCCAGCTCCCCTCGCAAGGGTGTTCTGGATGTGGTGGGATCCACCGGGTGTGGGGCAGTAGCCTGGGGAAGGTGCTCACCTGGCGGCTTTCTTGTGCACGTTTCGCTGGAGTGCCATTCGGCTTGAAGAATTTGCACCAGGAGAATTCGTGTGTGTCACTGGCAACCCCGTCAAGACACAGAAAATGACCGAGGCGGCGGTTTTCAGTCCCTTGCAAACAGACACTTTCTCTGACTCCGTGGTTAGTTCATTCTTGTGCCGGTTAGTGAGGAACCACTCCCTAAGTCCTTATTTGAATGGATGAATCAGTGCCTCGAGTTGAATAAGTTTTGAACTGTTGTAGGGAGGTCTTACCCAAATATAAACATGGCTGTAATAATAGAACCCCTTTGATTGATATGTCACTGATTAATTACACAAACACCTCTTACCTCCTCATTACGTGAAGAGCTTTCTCCTAGGGATCAGCAAGTGGAGACATGGGAAGGAGTCCCAGTCAAACAGAACCGAGTGCAGACGGAGATAGAGGCAGTTAGAGGGAATTAGAGACGGCACTTGTTCATTTCTGCATCTTCCTGGTGACGATCGGAGGTGTGCCTTGACTTGCGAGCTCACCGGGGGCCCTACTTTCCTTGAAGGACTGGCAGGACTGTGTTTCCTCTGTGGCACAGGGGTCTCTTGTATTGGAAGGATGCTCAGGGCAGGGGTGGTCGTGAATGGAGCCGCCTCCGTGGAGGTGGGGACCCAGTGGGAAGCCCTAGGTCCTGCGGCTCCCGTATAGCTTCCCAGGAGCTGAAGTCCAGTCCTTTGCTGAGTGTAAGGAACTTGATCACTTTCCCTGGAGGATTTTGTTCAAGCCCCTGCTAAATGAAAATTGTCATGGGGGAGGGTAGTTCTCAGAGTTTATTATGGATCAGGTATCTTAGAGTGCAGGGAAAGCTGTGGTTCTTTCTCCTTCTAGCAGCCTTCCACGATCACCCCCCAGGGTCCCTCCCCTCATTTCCACCCCCCACCCTGGTGCTTGTCCTCGCTGCTGAGATGGGCAGACTTCTTTGGAACCCGAGACACTGTGACTGCCTGCACGCCGGGTCAGGTCTGGCCTCTGATGATGTTTAACTCCTCCGCATTAGTGAAATCCTGATTTAGGATAGTAATTGGCTTTTAGGAGAGCTATTAACAGGGCTCCAGAGATGAGTCATTAAGAAGTTACACTCTATCTGTTTAAGTGCCTCAATTCCTTTTTGGGAAAATTTCTAGATTTCCTGAAATTCACAGAGGGATGCACATTGTTCTTTCTATTCCTTTTACATCCTTTTTTTTTTTTTTTTTAACTTGGGGATTATTAGTGTAAATTACAGACCAAGAATGCCAGAAACGTCTTGACTTAACTAAAATTTATCCCAGGGCTCAGTGGCTACAGCTGGCCTCCCTTTATAGGTTGTGTGGGGGATTGTTGTTACTGATGGGACTCTTTCAAGACTCTTCCAGCACAGGTGGGTCCCACGTGGCTTGTTCTCCGAGCAGGTTTCAGAATTTTAACTGGCCCCTGAGGTTAGCCGCAGCTTGGATTTCCTGCTCCCCTGCATGCTTGGGGCTTACTTGCTTGTCTCCGTGTTGAAATACAGCTGTGCTTCCTCCACCCGGACTGTGTCTGCATCAGTCAGTCAGGACTTCGGTAACGACAGTGCCACGCGCCGAGGGGCTGAAGCACCACGCGTTTCTTTCTCGCACTTCTGGAGGCCGGAAGTCCAAGGGCAGGGCACCAGCGGATTTGGTTCCCTGTGGGTCTGTGCTTCCTAAATAGCCATCTTCTCACCGTGTCCTTCTGTGGCAGAGGGGCCAGGGAGCTCTCTGGAGCCCCTTTTATAAAGGCATTAATCTGTTTCATGCCTGCCTGCTAATGCAGGAGACTCGGGTTCGATCCCTGGGTCGGGAAGATCCCCTGGAGGAGGAAGTGGCAGCCCACTCCAGTATTCTTGTCTGGAGAATCCCACGGACAGAGGAGCCTGGTGGGCGGCAGTCCACAGGGTCTCAAGGAGTCAGACACTGAGCCACTAACACTTCCACTGAATCCCTTTCATGAGGGCTCCACCCTTACGACCTAATGACCTCCCAAACATTTTGCCTCCTAATACCATCACCTTGGGGGTTAGGTTTCAACACGTGAGTTTGGGGGGTGGGGGTGGCCACAGACATCCAGTCTAGAAGAATCTCTCTGCCACATTTTCCAAGCTCTCCTTTCCCCGGGAATTCTGCAGACGCCCTTCCCTGGTCCCTCCTGGATCCAGCCCTCATTAAAGGATGCTGTTCACCCTTACGCTTTGAGAGATGCCTTTCTTCCAGTGTCTGATGTGAATTTCACACCAGCTGAACCCTTCAAATGCCGCTCCTGGCTCTTCGTGGTGATGAGGGCCCTGCCAGCGGCAGGCGCCGTGTCCCCTTTGGGATGGCTGCCTTTGGAGTGAAGATGATCTAGGGGAAGTGATGGGCACCTCGACGTTCTTGTCATCACGTGTTGCCAGGAGGGAGAAGGCGGGCTCAAGTGGGGATGATCCCAGTGAAGGGACACGGGATTCCAGAGTCCAGGGGAAGGAAGAGGCGAGATCCTGTGGGAGGAGGTTTGAAAAGGGCTAGAAAGTGTGTTTTCTTTTGCTGTCGCATCTATCCTGATTTTTACTCAGTGAGAACTTCTTTATGGTTCAGATTTTTAAAACTAGTTCTATTTTTTTTTTAATCATGCAAACATAAACAGAAAGCAACCGTAATTTCTCCACAAAGATGAATGTTATTAACCCTTCGGTGCACGTCCTCCCTGTTCTCGCGGATGCTGCGTCTCCCAGGGCTGTGGTGGGCAAGGAGGCTGAGCTCCCTGTGTCCGGGTGTGTGTGTGAGGACTGGTACGAGGCTGGTGGTGGATAAACATGAGCTGGGAGAAAAGTGTCGGAGAAGCTGAGCCCGGCCACGATTATAAAAGGCTCTTAGAAGGACCTTATCTGTTACTTTGGGATAAGATGCGACGAAAGGGGCGTGCCCTCTACACAGGGCTGCGGATGGATGGGATCATGGCAGAGTGCTCCTCTCCCCGCTACAGCCTCCTTTCTCACTGGGAGAAGATCCTGGGACAGGGACCAAGCAGAGGTGGGCTTCCCCGAAGGTCATGACCAGCATAGCCCCCGATGGCACCCTCAGCTTCAGCCGGTCTATCAGATCCAAAGGTAAAGATCAGAGACATTTTTTTAAAAGTCCATGCACGTGATAGGAATGAACTGACTCGATGCTAAGGACTTGAGCAGGAAATAATGTGACGTCTTGGGCATAGCTCAGTTGGTAAAGAATTCACCTGCAATGCAGGAGACCCCGGTTCGATTCCTGGGTCGGGAGGATCTGCTGGAGAAGGGATAGACTACTCACTCCAGAATTCTTGAGCTTCCTTGTGGCTCAGCTGGTAAAGAATTTGCTTGCAATGCGGGAGACCTGGATTTGATCCCAGGGTTGGGAAGATCCCCTGGAGAAGGGAAAGGCTACCCACTCTGGTATTCTGGCCTGGAGAATTCCATGGACTGTATAGTTCATGGGGTTGCAAAGAGTTGGACATGACTGAGGACTGCAAGAAGATCCAACCAGTCCATTCTGAAGATCAGCCCTGGGTGTTCTTCGTAAGGAATGATGCTAAAGCTGAAACTCCAGTACTTTGGCCACCTCATGCGAAGAGTTGACTCATTGGAAAAGACTCTGATGCTGGGAGGGATTGGGGGCAGGAGGAGAAGGGGATGACCGAGGATGAGATGGCTGGATGGCATCACTGACTCGATGGACGTGTGAGTCTAAGTGAACTCCGAGAGTTGGTGATGGACAGGGAGGCCTGGCGTGCTGCGATTCATGGGGTTGCAAAGAGTTGGACGTGACTGAGCGACTGAACTGAACTGAGCGATTTTCACTGGGTCTCGGATCTAGAACCCCTGACTGCAGTCCTTGGTGGAATGTGTCCTGAAGGCCGACGGGCTTGGGTTCAGAGAGTCAGCCACGCTTTTTCTCAGTGACATGTCTGTCCCCAAGGAATCAGCGTGTCCTGTGTGCTGTGTGTGTCTGTTTCCCTCAAGTCTGAGATGGAGTGAGTGGAAGTGGCTCAGATTCTGAGGGTTCCAGGCCTGGGAGGACGGGGAGCTGTGTCTAAGGGGGTCGGTGAGGTGGCCAGGAGCTGTGCCTGTCCTCCCCACCCCAGACGGGGACGGTGCTTGTACCCCAGAGCACAGGCCACTGGGATGTGGGTTTTGCTAATGGGCACCACGCTCTTGAGCCAGGAGATGTGCCACGGCTTACAGAAGGAGCCTGGCGCTGATGGAGTGAGGGGGACCTTTCCTTTGCATGAGATGGTGTCTTCCATTGGGTTTTTTTGGGGGGATGTTGGGGGGATGGTGGGGCTCCAGAAGAGACTGGTTCTATACTGGCAGTTTTGAAACTAGGACCCCAGGAGGGGACTTGTGGCTGGTTGTCAGACTTACAGAGGGTGCTCTGGGAATGACTCAGGCCCCCCTTGCTGCGGGTGTGATCAGTGATTCGCAGCAGGGCTCCTTATTCACAGATGGGGCATGCCTGGGAAGGAGTTGACACCAGTTAAATCGTCGCAGAGTTGAGACAGAGGGAAACCAGAGCTTCCGTTGTGCCCTTTGCTACTGTGAGCTGCTCATGGAATGTGGAGTTTGGCAAGGGTAGCGGCTGGAAATCCATGCCCTCTCAGGGCTGAAGCTACCGGGGGAGGGGGACGCTGTTTTCCTGGGAAAGGGAGGACCGACTGGGAAATAGAATGTGAGATGGGTGCAGCTTCTTGCAAGCCGCCCCACGAGTATTGGGATCCCAGGAATGCACATTTTGACTCCATAGAAGGAGAGATGTCTGAGCGCTCCAGTCAGTGATGATCAGATGAGGGGGTCCTGGGACTCCTGGAGGGGGGCCTCAAGGGCTGGCTGAACTCCTCGAACAAGCCTGAGGCGACACCCCATCCTGCGTAAGGCCTTTGTTCACCTGGCCAGGAGTGAGAGCATGGCAGACCATGCGGTCCGGGTTGCGGGTCTGGAGCTCTGTATTGGTTATTGATGTCCGCCACCCTGAGATGGCAGGGTGCATCAGAATTACCTGTGACTTTGAGATTTTAAGAAAACGTTTTCATGTAATATAAGAGGGCACCACCGCTCTGGAAGGAAACGGATGCACCAATAACTGCATTAATTTACATCACGCCCACTGCACCAATAACTGCATTAATTTACATCACGCCCACTGCTGTCCTGTCGCTCAGGCGTGTCCAACTCTTTGCCACCCCGTGGGCTGCAGCGCGCCAGGCTTCCTTGTCCTTCACCATCTCCCAGAGCCTGCTCAAACTCATGTCCATCGAGTCTGTGATGCCATCCAACCATCTCATTCTCTGTCGTCCCCTTCTCCTCCAGCCTTCGATCTTTCTTAACATCAGGGTCTTTCCTAATGAGCTGGCTCTTCACATCAGGTGCCCAGGTATTGGAGCTTCAGCTTCAGCATCAGTCCTTCCGATGAATATTCAGGGTTATTTCCTTTAGGACGGACTGGTTGAATTTCCATAACTACGTGTCATGTTAATTAAAATTTTATTTTAATTGTAGGTTTGCATGTGATAAAATATTTCTAAGTGGTATAAAGGAAGCGAAGAGTGAGATATTTAAACAGAAACCTGGTGTGTTTTTAGCCTCATGTGAGCTTTTAGTGTCTGAGCTCACTCAAGACAGAGAAGGACTTACGTAGTCTTTAAGATGCTGCCCCCTTCTGGTGATTAAACATATTCTAATACTGCCTCTTCTTAGTTGCGAAATTGCATTTTGATTTTTTTTTCTATTTAAATACTGTTTTTATTATTGAACCTGGAAGAGAAAACTGGAGTCAGCAGTGGTCTCTTCTGTCCCTTTCCCTCTGTCGTGAACACAGGAATCGCTCTCTGATCCCTCTTGTTCTGACTTTTATAATGATTGTTTGGTCCTGACCAGTTTTCTTCCTTTACGTGGAGCATGACTGTGTGCTGGGAACCACAGTCGGCCTTCCATGAGCAATATTGTTATTTTAAAGGATTGAGAATATGGTGTGTACTTTTCTAGGTTAAAAAAACACGGTCTCAACACAGTTACAGACACACTGAAATCGTTTCTAAAGAAGTTTAATCTTAGCCTTTTGAGAGGCGGTGGCTGGCGTCAGGACCCCTGGATGGGCCTTGATGAGGGGAAAGAGGGCTGTTCCTTTGTCTGAGGCTCCTGGGACTCCGAAGATGGGCCAGGTGAGAGGGTTGTGGAGCACGGAGGAGTCTATTTCAGGCCTGAAGAACTCGCTCGGATTTCCCCGGAGAAGGGGTCTCAGAGAGGAAGAGGGCAGCCTTGAATAAGTGCCCCAGGTGAGGAGTGAAAAGTTCAGCCCAGCACCCAGGGGAAGCCGGTGAAAACTAAGGATGTGTTGGGGAACCAGCGAGTATGGTGGTGGTTGTCTAGTCGCTAAGTCATGACAACTCTTTGTGACCCCCATGGACTGCAGCAAGCCAGGCCTCCTCCCTGGCCTTCATTATCTTCTGGAGTTTGCTCAAACTCGTGACCATTGAGTTGGTGATGTTATCTAACCATCTCATCCTCTCCTGTCCCCTTCTCCTCCTGCCTTCAGTCTTTCCCAGCACCAGGGTCTTTTCCAATGAGTTGGCTCTTCCCATCAGATGGCCAAAGTATTGGAGCTTCAGCATCAGTCCTTCCAGTGAATATTCAGGGTTGATATTGGCTGGTTTGATCTCCTTGCAATCTAAGGGCCTCTCAAGAGTCTTTTCCAGCATGGTTACAACTCCTTACAAACAACTGCTGGGCATGACTTAGAAAAGCAGATTTCCCGTAGAAGCATGCCCTCTGGACTGCCGGAAATGCTGATAGTAACCCTGGGCCCCCCAAATCCAGCCTACACACTGGAACATAGTCTCAGAACATCCAGTTCACTGAAGTCTTGAATCCACCTTCCTCTTACACACTACTCCACTATTGCCTGGATTTGTCTGCTCATATGGTTTCAGTTTTTTTAATGAAGTACAGTGCTTTTAATTATATAACCAGGGGGAGCAAGGCTGTATAGATTTTCCAGTGTCCATTATGGAAACATTTAAGCCCGGACTTTTCTGGGACTCATTTTCAAGCAACCACCGGTAGATGGAGGGAGTGAGACATGTAAACAGAGGGGAGTGACCGCCCTGCCACTTCCTGTTGGTGTAAATCCGCTGCTAAACCGAGCTCACACGGAGCTCACTAATAAGATTCCCTGCAGATACAGCTGAGATATTTATCATCGATGATTTACATGAAATGAACAAAGGCTAGCTGTTGACAGCCACGTGAAGTGGCGAAGTCTGTTTTAGAACCTCTCTGTCTTTGGAAATTAAGAAAAAAATGCGTGCATTCATTTGCCTTGGAGCCCTTTAAGAATAAATCAGCATAAACTAGGGCGGATTATTAAAATATTAAAGAGAACCACAAAGTCAAAACGTTTTCTCTTCAGAGGGAAGCAAGGGCATGCTGTTTTACGAACGTTGTACACGGGGTGTCAGGCGTTTCTCATGCCGAGGGGGCTGTGTTCTTGGATGTGGTTGTGTAAACACAGGGGTTGCCCAGGTAGCCTGCAGGGAGAACAGAGATGTTCAGTGGAACCCAGCCAGGAGCGCCACCTCTTCTCCCATTTCAGCAGCACCTCTGCTGGTCTGGAGGGCGCAGGTGGGGCCCGGGAGACCCTGAGGTTCTTGGCTTTCGGGGTGCTCGGTGTTGCGTGGCTGCTTTTGATGGGATTGTGCACGTAAATACTGACTGTTAAATCAGTTTTTAGAATCAACAGAATGGTAGATCTCCAGGGAATCATCTCTAAGCCTTCTTTCCTCTTCCACCCCAACCCTTGAGACCAGAAAACTGATGTTTCCCGGGACTTCCCTGGTGGTCCAGTGGTTCAGAATCCGCTTGCCAGTGCAGGGGTCACGAGTTCGATGCCTGGTCCGGGAAGATTCCATATGGCACAGGGCACCTAAGTCCGTGTGCCACAACTACTGAGCCCGGGCACTCTAGATCTGGCGCTCTGCAACGAGGGAAGCCACCGCAGCGAGAAGCCTGCGCACCGCAGCAGAGTGGCCCCTGCTCGCCTCAACTAGAGACAGTCCATGCCCAGCAGTGAGGACCCTGCGTGGCCAAAAGTGAGAAGAAAACTAACGCTTCCTGAGGCCAGTGCTGGGGACGGAACTGCCCCGCCCCCCAGATGCGGGAGCCCAGTAGTGAAGATCCCGCATGGCCAAAAGTAAGAAGAAAACTAACGCTTCCCGAGGCCAGTGCTGGGGACGGAATTGTCCCCCCCCCCCCGCCCCCCCGCCCCGACGCGGGAGCCCTCGTCCCCACTGTCCTGCTACTTGGCGATGATGAGATCCGTTTCCTTATAAGAGGAGACCCCAGGGCCGCACCTCAACCACCCAGCAGGCACGTGCTGGCGTGCAGCTGCTCCCTCTTCCTTTCCTTCTTGTGGGGTGGTTACTGTGTCTCCTGGGACCAGAGCCCCAAGCCCCAGAACACCCTGGAGTAGGGCCTCAGCTCAGAATCGTGCTCGACAGCAGAGGGAGTACTGCTGGGCTCTGCGGCCTGTAGCGGGTTCATCCACGGTCACTTAATGCACGCAGAGCTAGCTTTCGCCTTCTTGCACTCGTTGCTCTTGGACGATCCAATTATCAGTTCGAAAGTGCTAAGCCCAGTGCAGTGGCAGGCGAGAACCGCGTAATGTCTCAGACGGAGGGTCTTGTTCTGTGTGCACATGCGGTGCTGTTTTTTTATTGACGTGTAGCTGGCGCGTTAGTTTCAGGTACGCGGCTGCTGCTGAGTTGCTTGTCCGACCCTTTGCCACCCCATGGACTGTAGCCTCCCAGCCTCCTCTGTCCATGGAGTTCTCCAGAAAGGAGTGTTGGAGTGGGTGGCCGTGCCCTCCTCCAGGGCATCTGCCCAACCCGGGGACGGAATCCAGGTCTCCTGCGTTGCAGGCAGGTTCTTTATCCCTGAGCCACCGGGGAAGCCGGTTTCAGTAGACAGCATTAGACAGCATTGGAAGTCAGCGTGTAGATCACGCTCCCTTTAAAGCTGCTGCTGTTACAAACTGCCGGCTGCATTTCCCTGTGCTGTGTAATGTGATCTTGCAGCTTGTTTATTACTGATACCTAGTCGTCCGTACCTCTTAATCTCCAGCCCCTGTCCTGGCCCCCTCCCCGGCGTAACCGCTGGTTTGTCCCTGCGCCTGTGATTCTGTTGTCGATGGGCTGCTATTCCTGTAACTGAGCCCCCCCCCCCAGCCCCCCCACCCCGGGGTGACTGTTGCGGTCAGTGGTGTGGCCTGTGGTCTGTGCGTGTGCTGTCCACCCCTCCTTGGACTGAGGGACATCCTAGCTCCCCAGCTACCTCTGTTGGACTCGTGGCAAAGTCGTCGGTTTTTCACGATTATCCTTAAATACTTGAACCAAAACTGCAAGTTGCTGAGACCAAGCCTGCTGACAACCTACTGGGAACCCTGTCCCGTTGCTGCCCAGTACTGATCAGCCTTCACTTTCTAAGACATCATGAAGGCATCATGTTTAAAAAGTAAGTTAGAAGAAAGGTGGATATGCAGTCAGAGGGGTTCTGACTAACAACATCAGAAGCCCAGGCAGATGGTGGGGGCCTCAGGAGGGTGTCACCATGGCAGGCAGGCAGACGTGAGGAATCAGAGCCCCCTGCTTCTTGTCAGGGAGCAGAGCGCTCTGGAACTCTGTGGTGCCCAAGGCAGGCAGGTCTGGTGGTCCAGGGAGGGTGGGACAGACTCAGCAGAGGACCCTCACATCCCCAGGAAGAGAGGAGGGTTTGGTTATTTCTCATTTACATGCAGAGAGGTGAGAGTCGGGGCCCCCATTCCTTTCTTACTTGCTGTGAACAGCAAAGTCGTGGGCTTCCCAGGTGGTGCTAGTGGCAAAGAACCCGCCTGCCAATGCAGAAGAGGCAAGAGACGGTATGGGGAGGATCCTCTGGAGGAGGAAACGGCAGCCCACTCCAGTATTCTTCCGTGGAGCATCCCACAAACGGAGGAGCCTGGAGGGCTGCAGTCTGTGGGGCACGCACACGAAAGTAGGAGGTTTATGTAGAAAGCGTGTAAAGCCGCTCCTTTGGTGGTCCAGTGCTTGAGACCCCGCCTTCTGATACAGGAGCTTGGCTTCCATCCCTGTTCTGGGAACTGAGATCTCACCTGCCAGGGGACTGCTCAGCCCGTGGGCCACAACTCCTGAGCCCGTGCTCTCGAGCCCAGGGCCGCAGCTGGAGAGAAGCCCGCATGCCTCCATTGAGACCCTTGTTGTTTTTGTTGGGTCACCCAAGTCATGTCTGACTCTCTGCGACCTCGTGGACTGCAGCCCGCCAGGCTCCTCTGTCCATGGGATTCTCCAGGCAGGGATACTGGAGTGGGTTGCCAGGCCCTCCTCCAGGGGATCTTCCCGACCCTCGTCTCCTGCGTTTTCAGGAGCGCTCTTCACCACTGAGCCACCACATAGAATGTCGCCAAACGAGCACTATGTAGCCCCCTCTCCCCAAATAAAAAAGACTGGAAAAGCAAAGCTTGGCTCCCTGATGTAAGCATTCGGGGCTGTGGAGGGGCTCAGCTGCCTGTAACTGTCTGGCCAGTGCAGCCAGCGGCTTCCTCCTGTGGACCCGCCTCCTGATGCTGCACACAGATGGGCCCATTGTTCCCCACACCGCAGGTGAGCTGTGTGTTCCCAGGCCTGTGGATGCTGGGCTGAGTCAGTTTGAGATGCTTCCTCTGTCTTTTCCTCCTGGAGGACTGCCTTGAAGCCAAGATAGAAACTTCTGGAAGAGGGCACCCCAGCGTACCACAGCTGGTCCCTTCCTCGGGGCTGAGAGAGCCCATGCAGGTGTGTCTTTTTTTAGCCACTGGGGGCGTGGGAGCTGGAGGGAGTTAGCCTATGTGCGGGGGCATGTCTATTTTCTGTCTTCCTGCCCTGGTTTTGCCCAGGAGGAATCAGATGACTGAGAAGCGGGGAGGGCTGGGGACCAGGAGGCTGGGAAGACAGGCTCTGCCTGTTGTCCTGGTGCCCAGTATAGGGGGTGGGCAGGGCCCGGAAGTGGACCCTGCAGGGTGGACTGTAGAGGGCCTTGGGGGTGTTTGCTGTAATTAATCAGCCGGACACGAAGGGTGTTAATTGGTGATGGCTTTTCCCCACGTGTTAGAAATGACTACGAAGTCGTGTGAGGCTTTACTCCGTGGCTACAAAAAGGAAAAGAAAAACCAAAATCCCCACCAAGTCAGGGTCTGTATAAAGAAGTGGTCACGGTCACTCAGCCTTGGAAAACTGCACATGATGTCAGGGCCCCGGCCACTGCTCCAGTGCCTACAGAATCGTCCAGAAGTGGCTTTAAGACCACCCCCTTCTCCAGCCCTGAAATAGAAACCTGCAAAAACCCCAAACAGTCTGATTAACAAAGAGGCGAAGCACTTGAATAGACTGTTTCAAAGAAGACCTCCAAATGGCCAACAGGTCCATGAAAAGATGCCCAGCATCATTCATCACTAGAGAAACTACAGTGAGATATCATCCCCACCGGTTAGAAGGGCTTTCGTCAAACTGACAGGAGACAGGTGTTGGTGAGGATGTGGACAGAAGGAAGTCCCGTGCCCTGTGCCAGGATGGAAATTGCTGCGGTCGTTATGGAAAACCGTATGGAGATGCCTACAGAGAAGAGGACCACCGTGCGACCTGACAGTCCCATTTCTGGGCATCCGTCCTAAGGGAAGGAAAGCAGCGTACGGAAGAGAGAGCCCCACCCCCACAGGCGCTTATAGCAGCGCCTTTCACAGAGGCCAGGACGCGGGAGCTGTGTGTGTCTGCGGGCCAGGACGCGGGAGCTGTATGCGTCAGCGGGTGGGTGCATGGGTAACAAACGCGTATACACAGAGGATTATTATACAGCCGTAAACAAGAAGGAAGTCCTGCCTTTCGTGATAACCTGGTGAAACTTGAGGGCGTTGTGCTAATTAAACTAAATCAGATACTACCCAATTTCACTTATATGTGAACTCAGAAAGGTCCATGTGGGAAAAAGACCTTGGAAACAGCGGATTGGTGAGTGCCAGGGCGCAACGGGGGGATATCAGTGAAAGGGAGCAGACTGTGAGACATCAGTTGAGTGAGTTCCGAGCTCTCACGTGTAGCGAGCTGACTTACCAGTGCCGTGCGTGTGTGCTCAGGCGCTTACTCGTGTCCAACTCTTTCGCAACCGCATGGACTGTTGCCCACCAGGCTCCTCTGTCCGTGGGATTCTCCAGGCAAGAATACTGGAGCGGGTTGCCATTCCCTTCTCCAGGGGATCTTCCCCACCCAGGGATAGAACCCAGTGTCCTACGTCTCCTGCATTGCAGGAAGGTTTTGTTTTTTTTTTTTAACCAGTGGGACACCTTAACAGTACTGGGTTATGTGCTTGAAAGCTGTTAAGAGAGTAGATGTTAAATGTTGCTACCAAAAAAGGTAATTTATGTGATGAGGTGAAGTTGTTAACTCACCTACTGTGATAATTGTTTCACAGTATGTACGTGCATCAAATCATCATACTGTCAGCTCTCAACTTACACGTGTTATTTGTCAATTACATCTCAGTTCGGTTCAGTCACTCAGCCGTGTCCCACTCTTTGTGACACCATGGACTGCGGCACGCCAGGCCTCCCTGTCCATCACCAACTCCTGGAGTTTACTCAAACTCAGGTCCGTTGAGTTGGTGATGCCATCCAGCCATCTCATCCTCTGTGGTCCCCTTCTCCTCCTGCCCTCAATCTTTCCTAGCAGCAGGGTCTTTTTTAATGAATCACATCTCAAGGCTGGGAAGAAAGAGAGAAAGCCGGGGACCACTTGCGGGCCTCGCGCCTGCAGGGCCGTTGTGGACTTTCCTCGTTCCCCTTGACCACCCGCTGGCTTGGCTCAGACTGAGGATGGGTTTTCCTCTCAAGTGAGATTGGTTTGCTCTGCTCTCTCGGACCTTCCGGGGAGGGGCATCCATTTTGTGGCTGGCTAGGTCCCTGCACTCAGGCCTGCTTGACCCGAGGCCGGGATGGTTGAGTGGGGAGACCTTCCTGGTCGTTGAGGGCAGTGCCTGGATGCTGGGCACAGAGGTGCAGGGACTACAATGGGCCGCGACCGTGAAGAGAGTCGCTCTGTGTGGCTGAGTCAGGCCAGGCCCTGTTTCCAGTGGAGGTTTGGAAGCAGGCCATCCCTCCCAGACTCTCAGGACTACCAGGCGCAGATCACAGCCACAGCAAACCTCAGGTTGTCGACTTTCAGAGGCGCACAAACAGCCTTCAGGGAGCCCCTACCCCGCCCTGCCTTGGAGTCATTCAGTTACTTATTCAGCAAGTCGAGGTTCAAACCTTTGGTCTCGCGTCAGAAAGCCACGAGAATGGAAATACCCTGTAACGCACTTGGCGGCAAAGCCAGACCGGATGACCTCACACGAGGCGCGCGGGCCTGTCTTTGCCCCCTTGTTGTGGATACTGACGCCTCCCTGCGCCTGCCTCTGGGCTGCTCCTAAGGGTGGGGTGGGGGTGGTGCGTGAGCTTCCTCGCCTCCAGTCTGAAGCACCCTCCCCCGGCCCGGGCCCCAGCCCGCCATATGTCCTGCCTGCAGCCTTGCCATCTCAGCTGGCGGTCATTGCATTTCCCCAGTAGGTTGTTCAGACCCTAAACCCAGGATCATCCATCACACCTCCTCTCTTTTGCTCACTGTCCCCCACTTCCGGTGAAGCTGGCACTCCCCCACCTCGTTGCACCCTCGGCACAGGAAGAGTCAGCCCAGCAGCCCCCCTTCGCCCCCGTCACTCCAGGGCTGTCACAGTGCCCATGGACCAGTCTCTTTGCTTCCACCCCTCCCACCGGGAGACCATCCTCAGGAGCTTCTCAGTGACTCTCGGAATCCAAGTCAGTCGTGTTACTGCAGAGTGTGCGCCTACCACGGCCTCTGTGTCCTCGGGACAAACTCTGCAGAGGCCCTGCCAAGTCGCAGGAGCCAGTCTGCCCTGCGCCTGCCCGTGTATTTTTAATGCGTTCATTTCTGGCTGCGCTGGTCCTTCACTGCTGCCTGTGTGGGCTTTCTCTACTTGCAGCAGGTGGGGGCTACTCTCTGGTTGTGGCGCGTGGCCTTCTCATTGCGGTGGCTTCTCTTGTGGCTTTGGTAGTTGAGACCCGTGGACTTAGCTGCTCCTCAGCCCGTGGGATCTTCCCAGACCAGGGATCAAACCCGTGTCCCCTGCATTGGCAGGTCGCTGCTTAACCCCTGGACCACCAGGGAAGTCCCCTGTGGCTGCTCTTGAGCTCTAAGGATGTTCTTATGGTTACAGAGTGCTTCAGGGCGGGGGTGGGGGTAGGAAGAATCAAAAGGAAAATATTTCGGGACCCGTGGAAGTCCAGTGAAATTCACGTCTCTGCGTCCGAGTGAGTCACAGCCACGTTATTTGCTTACATACCTTCCGGGACCGAGTTTAGACAACGGCGGCAGAGTCGGAGACCTCTGTGACATCCTCGATGGTCTCCTGGCCTGGAAAACCTAAATTGTTTACTCTCTGGTGCCTGGCGGGAGAGGGTTGCCAGCCCCGCCGGGTCGTCTCCGCCCTGGCCGGCCTGCGTCTCCTCCCACGTGCGGACCTCAGGACTGTGGCTCTGGCTGCAGCCTCTGCCTGGAGGGCTCTTCCTCGTGGGTTTCACTTCCTTCAAGTCCTTGCTGAGACCTCGGCCTGCCAGCTGCTCAGCGCTGAGTCCTCTCTCCAGCCCGCGGCCCTGCCGGTTCTCTCTTCCAGCTCGGTCAGCCATCCGACGCTAATGTAAACTTGTTTCTTAACCTGTGCCGCCACGGCTGGAACGTCAGTTCCTCAGGACCCGGGGCCTTTGTCTCTTTGGGCCCAAACACTGAGATCAGAAGGGGGTTGGTCCTTGTAGTATTCACTCCGAATCTGTGGGAAGACTCAGCTTAGAATAAGTATGTGCAGTTTAGGTGCTCTGGGGAGGTAGGCAAGTGTCTGTTAGATACCGCTTCTTTTGTGTATTAAAAACCAGCTTCTGCAAGTATGAAACTTTCAGGGATTTTTTTTTTTTTTTAAGAAGTAAAAATGTATTTGACCATGTATGTGAATATTTTCTTTCTCTGCCAAGCCCTGCTTGTGTAGTAAATGGTTTGGAGGTGAAACTTTTCATGGCGAAATAGTTCCCTAGAAATCTAGATGGTTAGTGAATTACTTTTATTCCATTGTGTTAGAAAGAAGCGCTTTGGGCTGGTTGCCCACCTGCAGGCCAGAGGTGGCTGTGTGTAGCCTCCTGCACACACGCCCATCAGTACACGCATCCGCCAGCACACATGTCCACAACACACACATCCGTCAGCACATGTGCCCGCCAGCACACGCGTCCACAGCACACGCGCCCGCCAGCACACATGCTCTGATCATCCCTGGCCGCCGGGTCCTGGCACCCAGGAGATACAAGCTCCCTGTCAGTGCTTATGCCGCAGGGTGAGTTTTCTATTGCTTTTGGGAAGTTTGCTATTAATAGATTCCTTATCTATGAATTTAGATGAAGAAAACTGTTTGAGATAACGGGGGGGGGGGGGCGGGCCTTATTAAAATGTCTCAGACCATGCAGTTTATCTGTTCATTTCGTTTTTGCTTTTGAGACGCATATGACCACTGACTTAGGAACTGAGGCAGCCTCCAGCTCTAACTTGGCATCTGGAATAGAATTAAAACTTCTTTTTTAAAGGGAGTCTCTTGGCAGTCCAGCGGTTAGGGCTCTGCACTTTCACTGTTGAGGCTGTGGGTTCAGTCCCTGGTCAGGGACCCTGCAGGCCATGTAATGTGGCCAAAAAGCAAAGCAAAACAAAATCCAGCCCACCCCAAACCCACATTTTCTTAGTTCAAATTTATTATTCCTTCTCCAACCAGCACATAGAAGAGCAGTATTGCCTGTCACCTTATGCCATGCTTGTACATCGTATTTCTTTTCTGGGTAATATTTAATAATTGTCATAATAAACATTAATAAGTGGGGCTAAATATCGATTTTTCCGTGTTCTGTGCTGTGCATTTCATGTCCATTATCTTCGTTAATATCCTCGTTATTATCCTCACTTTACAGATGGGGAAACTGAGGCTCAGGCAGTTGATAACTGACCCAGGGCTGAACAGGTAAACCCCTGACGGTACTTGCCACTTGTGACCTAATCCTAGCATCTGATCAGAACCTTTTTATGCTTATCACTCAGCGCTACAGCCTTTGGCATCATATTACTTTTGTCCCTGTTAGTTACTTTCTTCTTGCCGTGTTCCCAAATGAAATGTGGATGTATAACAGGTGAAACACTGACGATCAAGACGCCCTAAGGGAAAAATAGAAGGAAGGCAGCTTTTAAGAAACGTAAGCACATTTACAAAAGGCCAAACGTTTTAGACTTACTCTGCATCAGAAACGGAGTTGCGGAAACGCCGCTTTCTAAAAATTGCCAGCTCTGCCCCGTCAGCACCTTTTTGTTGTGTAACATTTCTTCTCAACCAGCAATTAGTCAGTGACCCTGGAGTTTCAGCCGCAGATCCAAGGTGCGCAGAGGAAGTCGCACCCCCCCCATGGCCTCATGTCGCCATGGTAACAGCGGTGTCCCCTTCCGCCGGCAGCTTCAGTTCAGTGGTTCCTGGAGCCCCACCAAAACACCTCAGGCACAGAGAGGTACTTGCCAGCTGGACTTCTGACTACTCCTAAAGATTTTCTAGACTTCCTCTGATAAGCATGCGTTTTATAATGGAAACAATAAAGCAACTATGTTTTATCTGTCTGAAGAGAATTCTTTGGATGCTAGCGCGTATTGATCATCGATTACCACAAGATAGGCCGTTTTCCAGGTGTGAACCGAGGCGTCTGCTGCGGCCGGTTGCCTACTTGCCATCTGTCGTACTTGGCTTTCCTGTCCAGACTTGCGTGCCGCTGGCCTGCCAATGGCCGTTTTTAACCGCTTGGCAAATCTGGTGCTGGAGAGAGGAGGATGGGGAGAGGGCTGTGTTCTCTGCTACAGGGCTGAGATCCGACGGGTCAGCTTTTAATGAAAGCCAAACTGGTTTTCACAAGGTGAATGTCGTTCTCCGTTTCCCCATCTGTCTGCTCCTGGGTTTGGGGAGGGCTGGCGACAGTGAGACTGATGGGGAGGTTGCTTTCCGCTATTCAGAGACCAAGTCCTGCTTCAGTTAAACAGTCACCAGGGCTTGTCTTCTCACTATTCTGTGTGAATCTTGTCCCAGAAACGACATCGGGGCATCACAGCAGATCATGCCCGTTACTGAAGGAGTCACACACCGGTCCTGGTAGAATAATGGCGACGCCCTTAATGATGCGTGGAGCTGCAAAGCAATGAGCAGCATCTCTCATAAATTATCCTTGTTTATAAACCGATTTCACACACATTATCTCATGCACCCAGTGATGCTGGGAGGCGGGAAGAATGGGTGGGTGTTCAGTTCTTGTTTCCATCCTCTGGATGGGAAAACAGAGTCAGCCCCCTGACGAGGGGTTTTCCCCAGGTCCCCAGGGAGCATGGTTGAGCTCCAGTGTCTCTAAGGTCAGAGCCATCTCTCCCTGACACCAGTCTGTTCCCAGAAGCAAGCAGGGGAGCATCTCAGGTGGGAAACTGGAGATTTTATAGACCAAAGCACCATGTAGCCAAATGGTCCTTGGGTTCCAGTCATTCCGCTGTTGTCTGGAAACTGTGCTTGGATTACCTTTACCTTCTTACTCATGAATTCTAGCTAATTAAAAAAAAATATATTTATGTGTTTATTTTTGGCCGTACCAGCCGATATGTGGCATCTTGGTTCTCCCACCAGGGATGGAGCCTGAGCCCCCTGCTTTGGAGGGCGGATTCGCACGGAACCGCCAGGGCGCTCCTGAGTTCCAGCTGCTCACGTGGAAATTCAGCTGCTGTTGGGTGTCCTTGCTTATCTCCCTGTAGTGCTGTCTGCAGGAAATCAGAGGGCGCAGGAGCCCAGGGCGGAGGAAGGTGTTCTGTGTGCTGGCGGGACTGGCTGGCGAAAGCCTGGCTCTGCCCTCTTGGGGGGAATGAGTGTTGTTCGAGACCCCCTCTCAGCCTGTGTGTCTCCTCCCACCTGAAGGTGCTGGACTCTGAGCCTTGTATGGCCCCCCTGCCCACTGCGGGGGATGGATTGGGAATCTCCCCGAAACTCTCTGGAGCTCCAGGCACCTTCCTGGAGACGGGGCAGCAGAGAGGAGATTCTTGCAGCCAGAAGCTTGGATTCCCAGGCTCCAAGACAGCTGTGGTGGGAACATTCTTTGTGGGTTTGTTAGGGTTTTAGAATTTTTAAAGGGACAGATAATATCTTGATGTTGTGTTCCACCAAAACAAATATTGTTCTTTTGAAAATATGTTAGACACAAAAATGCACCCGGAACTGCTGAGGCTGACTTAGGAATGCACACGTGAGCCCCGCTGTGTCCCAGCCGGGGGCAGCCCGTGACTTCCCAGCCCTGTGCTTTGTGCTCCGTGTAGGGGGTGGGTGGGGGCCATGGCGGGGGTTAGACTCTGACTCTTAGCTGTTTCGTAGCAGACTTGCCTGGTGCGGCCCCTCCCTGACTCTCCTCTGCCTGGCCCCCATCAACGTCCTGGCTTGTCCTCACAGGGAGACAGCTGCAATCAGAGCCAGCCAGCTCTGATTCTGTATTTTGTAAATTTCCAAGGCGTGTGTTTTATACCCCCCCTTCCCCGCCCCCTTTGTAATCTGGCTCGGGAAAGAACCCTGCCCCTCAGAGTTCCCAGCTGAGAGGGCTTGGCGAGGAGTCTGTGGGGTGTGGTTCCTTGGAAAGTGGAGCCATCCCAGGCCAGGGGCACCAGGGGTGCTCAGCCTGGGGGTGGGGTGGGGGGGCGGCCAGGCCCTGTGCCCCCTGGAGGCAGCAGGCTCGCCAGGCCTCCTCTGCCTCTCCCCATCTCTGAGTGGGAAGGAGGTGGGAGCCAGGATAGTCAGTTGTGTGGTCAGATGGTTCCTGTAGAAGACCACAGACCCTGAAACAGTGGAGCCCGAATAGGAATGGGGGGTTGCTCATTTCCTGAGGCTCCACTGCTACCCAGCTGCGGAGTAACAGATTGCTTTCCCTTGACTTTTATTTATTTTTAGTGGGCTGGGAGGAGCAGTTTTCCATGACAGGCATCCAGTGCAGGGCCTTGAAGTCAGCATGTTGGAAGCCTGCGTGCATGCCCAGTCGCTTCAGTCGTGTCTGACCCTGCAACCCAAGAACTGTAGTCCGCCAGGCTCCTCTGTCCATGGGATTCTCCAGGCAAGAATACTGGAGTGGGTTGCCATTTCCTCCTGCAGGGGATCTTCCCGACCCAGGGATTGAACCGGCATCTTTTATGTCTCCTGCGTTGGCAGGCAGCTGCTTCACCACTAGAACCACCTGGAAAGCCCTGGAGGCCTCGGAGGAGCAGGGTCAAGAGCGAAGGCGATGCTGGAATGCGAGGGAAGGTTCGATGTAGCATCGCCCACCCTGGGTCATGCTCCCTCTCGCTTGCTTTTTATTTTCCAGGTGACCCTTGACGACTCACATGCTAGTCATCACAGCAATAGCAGCGGTGGTTGTAGCTGGTGACGTAATGGTGGTAATGATGATAAAAATGGGAGGCTATAAACTGAAGGGCAGACTCACTGGAAAAGACCCTGATGCTGGGAAAGACTGAGGGCAGGAGGAGGAGGGGCGACACCACGGACTCCATGCACGTGTGTTTGAGCAAGCTCCGGGAGAGGGTGGTGGACAGGCAACCTGGTGTGCTGCAGTCCATGGGCTTGCAGAAAGTGGGCTACGACTGCATGACTGACCAGCAACAAGAGGGCAAGCGTGGGCGCCCGTGGAAAAGGGAAGCAGCGCCTGAGTTCTGCAGAGTAGCTTTGCACAGAGCTGCGTCATTTCAAAGGGTGCTTATTACTGAGGGCTTTGTGGTTTCCTTCCTCCTTTTTTGCCTTGTTTTTGGTGGTTTTCTGTCTTGATGTGTGGGGAAGAGTTTGTGGCCAGGTGCTGTGAAGCAGCTCTCTGAGCACTTTTGCTTGAGCCCTGATTTTAATTGTATCGTCAGCTGTGGGGAGACCTGTGGTACTTGGGAGAAAGCGGTGAGGTTGTGTTCCCAGCAGGGGCATGGGAGCCCCGAAGTGATGGGGCCGATGGGGGACGAAGAGGAGAAAGGAGAGCTGGGGAGGCAGCTGGAAGCCCGCAAGGGCCACCTGGGATAACATTTGAGATTTGATGTCGTTTAGCCACTAAGTCGTGTCCAACTCTCTGTGACCCCGTGGAGTGCAGGACGCCAGGCTTCCCTGACCTTTACCATCTCTTGGAGCTTGCTCGAACCCATGCCCATTGAGTCAGTGATGTTGTTTATTACTCAATTGTATCTGACTCTTTGCCGCCCCATGGACTGTAGCCCCCCAGGCTCCTCTGTCCATGGGATTCTGCAGGCAAGGATACTGGGCTGGGTTGCCATGCCCTTCTCCAGGGGATCTTCCCCACCCAGGGATCGAACCCACATCTCTTGAGTCTCCTGCACTGGCAGACGTATCTTCACCACTGCGCCATCTGTGTGTGGGGGGAGGGTTTCCTCATTGATAAGCTGGAGATTGAGCTCACTGTTTAAGAACAAACAAATAGCTGTACATCCTTTTGTTGTTATTCGTTTGCTGAGTCGTGCCCAACTCTCTGCGACCCCGTGGGCTGCAGCGGCCAGGCTCCTCCGTCCTGCCCTGTCTCCCGGTCTTTGCTCAAATTCACATTCGTGAGTCGGTGATGCTGTCCAACCGCCTCATCCTCTGCCGCAGGTAGAATAAAACGTGTAATCTGGAGTTCCTGCTAAAATTGCAGTTTGGCGTTAAGAGTCTTCATTTCTTTAAAAAGTATTTGTCAGTCGTAAATATCTGAACTTCATGCCTCTGTGGGAGCTTCCACATAAATATGTTTATATTTCGGACAGGGAAATGCTTCCATCTCCCTGTCCCAGTTTCAGACCACGTGGTACCTGGGTCTTCAGGGGCCACAACCACCTCTCAGGCCACCGGTCAGGGACCCCAGCGCAGCAGCAGCGTGACTCCCTTGCAGAACATTCTCTGTCAATGGAGAGGTCGATCTTTCTGTAAAATTATTCTGCTCTGCAGCCTGCGGTCTCACTGGAGAGCAATCAGACATGCTTTATTTTCTAATCATAATTCGAGCGCAGTTGCAGGATTTTTGTTTTCCCGGTTGCTCATTGTTTCAGGCTTTCCCCAGCGAAGGCTATATCTGCTTCTCTTGTGCCCGTGGGGCGGGTTTGCTGTGCCAGAGCAGGGGCTGGGCGGGTGCAGTCCCAGCACTCCTGTCCTCTCACCTGGTGGGCCTTGTGGGGTGCTCGATGATGGATTGCACCCTTCACTGTGCTCTGGACGGGGCCCGTTTGGAGCAGGGCTCCAGATGTGCCTGCCCTGCAGCTGTCTCATGCGCGTCGTCAGGGGGCCAGGGCTGCAGTGAATAATTCAAGCCAGCCCGGCTCCTGCCCCCAGTAATGAGGTCTCAGGGGCGATGCCTTAGGGGCCCGGACCCTCCAGACAATCTCCGGATTGGTCTTTGCCTTCGTGCTTATTCAGACCGACAGAGACGCTTTGCAGCCTTCGCCCGAGGGAAGGAGTGAGGCAGCCTTGTGTGGGTTTCCCTGCTGACTCCTGCGTGCGTGCGTGCTAAGCCGCTTTAGTCGTGTCCGACTCTGTGTGACCCCGTGGACTGTAGCCTTCCAGGCTCTTCTGTCCATGGGGATTCTCCAGGGAGGAATACTGGAGTGGGTTGCCATGCCCTCCTCCAGGGGAATCTTCCCGACCCAGGGATTGAACCTGTGTCTCTTACGTCTCCTGCATTGGCAGGCGGGTTCTTTACCACTAGAGCCACTTGGGAAGCCCCTTTGACTCCTGAGAACCTGCCAATCCGTGAAATGGGTGTAACAAGAGTAGTGTTCAGATGGGACAGAGTTTGGGAGTGTCAGCAGTGTACGTGGGGTTGATTGGGGGTGTGGTGGCGGTTCTCTGTGTCATGGACAGAGATGTGGGCTGAGGGGGGCGGGGGGTGGCTCCCGCCACAGATGTGCCTGTGGCCGCCCACGTTGCTCTCTCTCGGGTTTGTCTTCCTGGTTGGCACCGTGCCCTTGTGGGCATGTGCGCCGACCTCTCTGGATTCCATCTTCTGCATCTACGTGAAACTCCTCGCCTGGATTGTCTGGGTGCCCTTTCATCTTTTAGATGTCCTGCTCGCTCCTCATGAGTTCAGCTCAGTTCAGTTCAGTTGTGTCCAACTCTTTGCGTCCCCATGGACTGCAGCACGCCAGGCCTCCCTGTCCATCACCAACTCCCAGAGTTTATTCACACTCATGTCCATTGAGTCGGTGATGCCATCCAACCATCTCATCCTCTGTCGTCCCCTTCTCCTCCTGCCCCTAGTCTTTCCCAGCATCAGGGTCTTTTCAAATGAGTCGGTTCTTCACATTAGGTGGCCAAAGTATTGGAGTTTCAGCTTCAGCATGAGTCCCTCCAATGAACACCCAGGACTGATTTCCTTTAGGATGGACTGGTTGGATCTCCTGGCAGTCCAAGGGACTCTCAAGAGTCTTCTCCTTCACCACAGTTCAGAAGCATCAATTCTTCGGTGCTCAGCCTTCTTTAGAGTCCCTGGGTGCCCTTTCATCTTTTAGATGCCCTGCTCACTCTTCACCATTAGGGGCCTTTTTATAGATGGGCGGGTACATGGCTGCTCTGCTGCTGAAGGTGAGCAAATAAATACACGTTGTATAGAAATAGTTTGCATTTAATGCTCTTCATGTGAGATTTTGAAGCAGATAGACTTAGGGATATAAGTACCTTAATAAGTTGGCAAGTTTACAGTATAACAAGTTCTGCCGTATAATCTAAACTTGTTTAATGCCTGTGTCAGGAGCCCAGCCCCCCCAAAACTTTCAGCTTCTGTGAATGACATGTATTACATCTGTTTGAATGGAAACCATGGATTCAGGAACTAGCAGAACACTCTGTTCCCCTGAAAAAGAGAACGGCCAGGCAAAGGACTTTTTGCTCAACCGTATTCTTGTCCATGGGATTTCCAGGTGGTGGTAGCGGTAAGGAATCTGCCTGCCAAAGAATGAAACGTGAGAGACTCGGGTTTGATGTCTGGGTCAGGAAGATCCCCTAGGGGAAGAAATGGCAACCCATTCCAGTATTCTTGATGGGAGAATTTCATGGACAGAGGAGCCTGGCAGGTTATAGTCCATGGGGTTGCGAAAGAGTTGGATATGACTGAGCGACCGAGTGCACGCTACAGGGTGGCAAAGAGGCAGACACAGCTGAGCGTCTGCGCACGGCACTTGGGCATTTCCTTTGTTAAGGGGAAAAAAGCTGCTCAAAAAGAGGAAAATGCATCGCACGCAAATAGAACTACTCTATCGCATTTTACTCCAGGTAATCTGCTGATAAAGGCATTCTTTAAAATAAATGGGTAACTATTTCAAAATATTCCTTTGTGAATGTGCCTGATTGGTGCAGCCCTCCCCATAGAACCCACCAGTCCACCCGCAGTTTGGAGGAAGGGCTGTAATTAACAGTGAATTAGCATAGGTATTGCAGCGTGGTGTGGACCACGGGTGTCCTCGCCCATCTGCTGTATAGGGAACCAGGGTGACACCTGGCCGGCAGTGGCCTGTAAGACTTCTCTGTCATTTAGGAACGTACGGCTGTGTCAAAAATCTTTCTTCCTACAATTAAAATTGTAGACACTCGCCCCTATACACACAACATACAGGGACACAAACGAGTATTCTGCTAAGTGATCACGAGAACACGTAAATGTTCTGCATTCACGTCTGTTCATTTATTCACTTGCCAGATATTCATGGAGCATCTGTGAATGTGCTCGGCACCCTGTGGGTGCTGGTGAGCTAAGGCACGAGGTCCTTGGCCTCAGGCGCTTGGAGACTAGAAGGGAAGGTGGGGTGGGTCAGAGTCGCCCCCGTGGCCACGCGTTTTGGTGAGATGAGCACTGCTCTGACGGGAGGTGGATGGTGCAGGGTTGAAGTCGGGGGGACCCAGGCCAGCAGTGGGGTCAGGAGAGGGTCTCTGAGGAGGGCGGGGGCTGGCCCAGCTTAAGAAGTTGCTGCTCCTCTTTCAGTCTCAGAGGGGGTGTGAGTGCACGTCTTCCATGCGGGGGCCAGCGTGTGTGAGGGCCCTGTGCACGACGGTGTATTTGAGGAGATGGAAGAAGTCCCTTGCAGCTTTGTGGTGGAGTAAGACACGTGAGGCAGGTTACCGACTTGCTCTTTGGAAAACCTGGGAAGTCATGGGAGGTTTCTGGTGTAGAGTCCTTGTCAGTTTCACTTAAGGTGGGGAGCGCTGGGGGTCCCTAGGTTTGTCCTCCCCACGCCCCCGCCCTGCACCCTCCGGCAGCCTGGTGTAGGGTCTGGGCCGTGCTGGGCACAGGGGCGCCTGCTTGTGGCCACATGGTTGGGGGAGAGGCTGGAGCCTCAGTCTCTACTGTGAGTCCTTTGTGCGACACGGAAGCCGACGGAGGGTGCTGTCCTTTCCCGTTTTCTTTGCCTCCGCGCTCTCAACTTGGAGTGCTTGCCAAATGTGATATTCCTACAGCTGATTCAGTTCTTCCAGTCGCCTGCAGCCAGTGAACCTCTGCCCGTGGGTGGCGCGCCCACGGAGGGAATTCCACGCCAGCCAAATGCCTTCTCTGTTGGATTGTCTCTCTGCTCCTAAAACGCAAGCGAGGGGAGCTCTTACGTGCAGAGTGCAAGAGGGTGACGCCCTGTGTTTCCTCACGTGGTCAGAGGCGGGTGTTGTCACCTCCAGGGTCTGGCAGTGGAGAGCCACGTCCCTGGCTCTCCACTCGGTCACCCAGGTCACCCAGGGTCCCAGGCCTGGGGGTCGGAGGACTGGACTTTACGGAACATCTGACCACGGCATCCCTCATCTTTCTGCTCTGCCTGTATGCGCCTGACTGGCCCCACTGAGGAGTTTGCCAGTATTGTTAAAATTGGAATGATCTAAAATGACCTAAAATTGGAACAGTCCCTTTCTTTACTCACAGCCTGAGATTTTTTTTTTTTTTCCCCAAAGCATTATCTCTCTAGTGTTTCTAGGCAGAGCACTTAATACATTTTGCCTGAATTTATCTGTAAGCCTGGGTCAGATGTACGTTTGGCATCACTCTCATCTCTGAGCCATTGTAGCCTACTTTTTATGCCAAGAGAAAGTATTTTAAGCCAGTGGGGTCAGCTCTCCTTGGGTCTCCTGACTTCACAGGATAACTATGCATCCTGCCTCTTGTGGGGAGCTGGGCTATTATGGAACTAGGTCAGATGATTGTTTTTCTCTTTCTGCCTATGGCCATTCCAAAGACAGAATCCTTTCCTCCGAAACAGGTCTTGAAAGTCGTATATTCTTGGGATAGCCATCAAAGGCAGAGAATAAAAAGAGGAAGTTTGCCTTGATAACATCTGAATAAGTGAACAACTTCTGAACATCACAGACACTTTAAGCAAATACAAAGTCAAATAAAAAATTGGGAAAATACTTAAAATGTATGCCAAAGGGTTATCTTCCAT
The DNA here is from genome assembly GCF_016772045.2 of Ovis aries. Taxonomy (NCBI): domain Eukaryota; kingdom Metazoa; phylum Chordata; class Mammalia; order Artiodactyla; family Bovidae; genus Ovis; species Ovis aries. The sequence continues at coordinate 5,520,984 of NC_056054.1, read as the reverse complement.
ATGTAAAGAGTTGTTATAAAACAATAAGAAAAGTAAATTCCTCAACTAAAGGAGCAGGCACAGGTTCATAAAAAGAAATAAAGGGTCAAATAATATGTCCGTATATTTAGGTGCATTACTTAAAGAACATTAACTGGGTGAGCTGAGTTTTTAATCTCATCAGTTTCAGTTCAGTTCAGTCGCTCAGTCGTGACTGACTCTTTGCGACCCCGTGGACTGCAGCACACCAGGCCTCCCTGTCCATCACCAATTCCCAGAGTTTACTCAAACTCATGACCATTGAGTCAGTGATGCCATCCAACCGTCTCATCCTCTAGTTAATCTAGTTAAGTATCATCTTAAAATCAAAGACCCCATATTGGCGAAGGTATATGGAAATCGATCCTCATCTTAGCGCATTCCGGCTGCTGGAACAAACTACTCCGTACTGGATGGCTTATAAATAAGAGCAGTTTTTAGCTCATATTTCTGGAGGGTGGAAGTCTGAGATCCGGGTGCCAGCGTGGTGAGCTGAAGGCTGTCTGCTGAGTCCCTGAATCCTGCTTATGTCCTCCTGTGGCTGAAGGGGACAGAGTAGCTTTCTGGGGTCTCTCTTACAAGGGCACTGACGCCATTCATGAGGGCTGCACCCTCATGACCAGTCACCTCACAAAGGCCCCGCCTCCTAGTACCATCACCTTGATGGGGAGTAGATTTCAACCTGGGAATTTTGAGGGGGATATTCAGACCGTAGGATTTCAATTTTACAAGAGTGGAATGTGTGTTGGGATAGCCCTTCTGGAAAAAAAAAAATTGGCAGAATGGAATAAAAGCCTTAGCAAGGTATGTGGCCTTTGACCTAGCGTTTTCCACTTCTGCCTACCGACCCTTAACCCTTTTTCCAGTTTGGCTCAATACATGAGGCAGTCATGTGACACTATGGAAAACCTCAGCCCGCTCCAGCTGTGTTCAGCTTAACATCACTGGATGCCTGGTGTGGAGGGGACCTTTCATACATGTTTTTGTCCTGAACAAATTTTCAAAAAGTAACAATTAAAAAAAAAATCCTGAAGATAATAATTAAAAAAACACATTATAGCTTAATAAAAGCTTGGGAAAGATGCACTTTTAGTTGCACTTTTGAAGTGTGGGGGGATATATTGTGTAGTTTCTAAATGCCATCATTAACGTCCCTAGAGATGCTTGTAAACTGGACAAATGTGAATCTTAAATTTTTTTTTTGTTTTTTACTTCGGATAAATGAAAAAGTCAGTCATACCAGCTCCTGGGGGATTGGGCGGAGCTCACATTTTATGAATTTGTAATAAAGAAGGGAAACATTTGCTCTTGTTTTTGGCATGCCTCAGTGGCCTTTCCAGGGGACTGTAACTTTATAATCTAAGGATTAATTGTAATGTAGGAAAAAACATTCTTGAAACACAGGCCAAATATATGTGAAGAGACGAGGAACAGCGATCAAAATAATGCTTTTTAAAAACGAGGTTAAAATGTCCAGAGAATTCATTTTGTCCAAAATACGGAAAGTTACCCTTCATGTGCAAGCATTTTTGAATCACCAGGGTTTGAAGAGGAGGGTAGGAGCAGGGTTGACATACTTGAGCCCCAAATCAGGAGTGTGCTTCCTGTCCCTGCTGCCTTTGCTGTTGTGAAGAACATTTACTTTTGAGTTATAACCTCTAGCTGTGACCTGGGTAAAGGATTGGGTAGAAACATATTTTACCCTCAGGAGATTCTTGCTTTTGTTTTTTTTTTAATTAATTTTTATTGGAGAACAGTTGCTTTGCAGTGTTGTGTTGGTGTCTGCTATCCAAATGCATCAGGTGTATGTATACGTATATCCTCTCTTTTTTGGATTTCCTTCACATTCTGGTCACCGCAGAGGAGCTGAGTCCTGCCCCCTGTGCTATAGGGTGGGTTCTCCTTAGGTATCTGTTTTATACATAGGATCTATAGTGTATGTGATTCAGCCCCAGTCTCCCGATTTGCCCCACCCGCTGTATATCCCTTGGTATCCACGTGTGTGTGCGGTAGTCGCTCAGATGTGTCCCACTCTTTGCAACCTCATGGACTGTAGCCCACCAAGCTCCGCTTTCCTTGGGATTTCCCAGACAAGAATACTGGAGTGGGTTGCCATTTCCTTCTCCAGGGGACTCTTCCCAGCCCAGGGGTTGAACCGGAGCCTCCCACATTGCAGGAGGATTCTTTACCATCCGAGCCACCAGGGAAGCCCCTTGGTATCCATAGGTTTTTTTTCTGCTACCTTTTATAGATTCTGCAGTTGATGAATGGAATCTAAATTTGCATAGCGGTCAGCTTGCTGCTGCCCAGCGTAAAATCCTGTTCACCTGTCCTCTGTGTGGAGCCTATAGACAGAAAGCCACTCAAAATGATTTTCTTGGTTTGTTTTGCTACACAAAATAAGATTTAGTGGGAGCATGTGTGTGTGTGCATGCCCCAACTCTTCTGCTACACCATTGAGTATAGCCCGCCAGGCTCCTCTGTCCATGGAATTATCCCAGTAGGGATACTGGAGTTGGGTTGCCAACTCCTTCACCAGGGGGTCTTCCCCACCCAGGGATCGAACCCACATTTCCTATGTCTCTTTCACTGAGAGGTGGGTTCTTTATCGTTGAGTCACCAGGAAGCCCCTTAGTAGGAATAGCTCAGGTTAAAAGCTGATTTTCTCTTCACCCTTTGAGGCAAGAACTTCCAGAGCAGTCCGTGTCCCAGCCACCCTTACTTCCCTGGTGGCCTTCTAGAGTGTTTGCAGACGGTCAGCAGGCTCTGGAATGAGCAAATTAAGTCGCACTCTCTGGCCAGTCTGCGGTCTGTAGCATCCTCGCCCTCTAAGTACTGGGCACACTGCTCTCACCTGCGTGCCCTCATGCACTCAGGTCGGTGAACACTAGATCTTGTGTCTGGGCCCATTCTGCAAAGCCAGGGAAGTGTGGTCTGATGACACTGGTGGGAGAGGATGGCCTTGGGTCTGGCCATGCTTTCTTTAAACTCCCAGGGTCCTAGTTGTAGGCTCACCAAAGTCAACTTTGACTCTTGGGCCAGTGTTGGTTTTGACAACCAGACCTGTAAAGCTGGGAGCTCCGGCCAGTATGGAAGCAGTTCTGTGACCACTCACGCTGGTCTCGTGGACCATTCGGACCACGCTAGTTAATGTGTCTGTGGGCCAGGCCCTGTTCTCAGCCCTGACCATTTACCCCAACCCCTGGAATACACAGAGAGATTGCAGGAAATGGCAGCCCACTCCAGTATTCTTGCCTGGAAAATCCCATGGACAGGGGAGCCTTGTGCGCTGCAGTCCACGGGACTGTAAAGAGTCAGACAGGACTGAGCAACTTCGCTTTCACTTTCCCTTTGCAGGAAATGCGCCCGTGGTGCTTCTTGCACAGGCACACGCTGGACAGTCCCTGCAGGAAGTAGATTGCGGTGCGTCCAGGCTCTTCTGCCAGCAGCATTCTTCCTTTTTGCTTAAATGTCTCTGTAATTGGGGTGGGGGTGAGGGGGGTGTTTTACAATGTTGTGTTGGTTTCTGCCATACAACAGTGGTAAGTTGCTCCCTCGTGAGCCTCCAGGCACTTTCCCCCCACCCCACCCCGCCCCCCTCCCTCAAGCCCTGCTGGAAGCCTTGCTCCAAGAAAGGGAAAGGCATAGTAAGCATAAGCCTGTGGGCGGGGACCCACCTGCTCCCCGGAGGGAGGGGAGGGGACTGGAACAGTGGTTACCTGCAGTGCTCATCAGTTTGCATCTGAGCGTATTCTAGAGTTGAGCTCATTTTCCTGGGGATTGCCTCATGTTCTCCAGGCCGCCACAGCCAGGAGAGGTGTACATAAATGGGCTTTTCCTTTCCTTCGGAACTTCCAGTGCAGCTGCAGAAACAATGCATCCGTATTGACTGACTGCTTTGGGGATTTTTGCGTGTGCTGTAGGCTGACCTCTGCTTGTTGATGGAGAATGCCTCTCACAACAACAGCAATCTCCAGGCGGCAGCCTACACAGCAGAATTTGCCTTGCTTCGTGCCAACTGGGGTAAACATTCACAAAACATGTTTCAGGAACAGAAAATTAGTTCATTTGGAAATAGCGGGTTATCAGCCTCTGCTTGTTTGGCACGTGGTGGCTTTGAGAGCTCCTGCTCGGAGGGTTCAGTTCGGGGTGACACACGCTGTCCCCGGTCAGGACCTTGTCTCCACTCCTCGGTAAACACCTTTCCTGCTCCCTGTCCCTGAGCTGGGTCGTCCCCATCACCCGTGGTGCTCCCCGGCCAGCTGTCAGTCCCCTGGTCCTTCCAGCAAGACTGGGCGTGTGTGGAAGGTCTGCGTGCCTCCCAGTGACACACTTGGGATGGATTTCTAGAATCTTGGCTCTTCACCCTTCCTTTCACTTTAGGCGTTCTTCTCTGAATGAATGACATTTCTGCTGTCTGCCGCACCAGGTTATTAACTTTCTATGTCAGGTTTTTCTTGGGTATTGTAGTGTTTTCCAGCTTTTATGAAACACTTAGTATTTGTAATACGACAAAAGGTCAGATTTAATAAGGTATCGTACCCAAGAGGAATATTATGTTTCTGTTGGAAAGATAATTCCAGTGTGAGCTTGCCTCATGGATAAGTTAGATCACACCAGTTATGTCCAGAAGCGGGGCCTCCAGGGGAATTGGTCATCGTTAATTACTCACAGAAGAGCTTGGAGCCGTGGCCAGCCGGCCTGGAGCTGGTGGCCGGAGAACAGCTCTCTGCAGCCATGGTCCCAAGCGACTCTCTGCTAAAAAGCAACTTTTTTAGCATTGAGAGAACCTTGTATCCTTCTCACTGAAAGTATTAAATGGTTCAGATTCTAAAATCCAGAGAGAAGACCTTGCCAATGTGATTATGCACCTCCTTGATGTAAAAATTCCATTTGCTTTTGCTCTGTGGGGTGTGGTTGCGTTTGTGTTTGTGAAAGAAAGCATTAGAGGGAGGGAGGCCCACCACCACCCCCTGCTCCGTCTATGTTGACAGCGGTTTGTGTCTTTCCATCCGCGTCCCTTTAGACTGTGGCCTGAGCATATGTCCTTAGGACGTGGTGTTCTGTGTGAGGAGCGTATGTCCTTAGGACGTGGTGTTCTGTGTGAGGAGCCTATGTCCTTAGGACGTGGTGTTCTGTGTGAGGAGCCTATGTCCTTAGGACGTGGTGTTCTGTGTGAGGAGCCTATGTCCTTAGGACGTGGTGTTCTGTGTGCGAGCCTACGTCCTTAGGACGTGGTGTTCTGTGTGAGGAGCCTATGTCCTTAGGACGTGGTGTTCTGTGTGAGGAGCCTATGTCCTTAGGACGTGGTGTTCTGTGTGAGGAGCCTGTGTCCTTAGGACGTGGTGTTCTGTGTGAGGAGCCTGTGTCCTTAGGATGTGGTGTTCTGTGTGCGAGCCCACGGGCTAGCACACTGACTGCGTTCTTCTGCAGTGTGAATGGGAAAGACAGACAGCCCATCATTTGGGGGGCATCTCTGGTGACCCAGTGGCTAAGATGCCACTCTGCCAATGCAGGGGGCCGGAGTTCAGCCCCTGGTCGGGGAACTGAATCCCAGATGCCGCTGAGGGTCCTGTATGCTGCGTGCACACAGCTTCTGTATGTATACACACGTGCAGGACACACGCTGCGTGCATGAGGCACGCTGCATTCATGCAGGACACACACTGCGTACATGCAGCATCTAAGACCCGGCGCGTCCAAAGCAACAAGTAAGTGAATAAACAAATAGAAATGCATGCCGTGCTGGTCCTTTCCTTCTTACCTGCTATAGAGTATCCTGTTCAGGGAGTTCCCCGGCAGCCACACTTCCACTTCAGGGGCTCTGGGTGCAGTCTCTGGTCTGGGAGCTAAGCTCCTGCAGGCTGCACAGTGCAGCCAAGAAATAAACAAGGACATTCCAGCTAGAGCTGCTCTCATAGGTAGATGTTTATATATTTCTTTAAACGAATGAGGACTTTTGAATATTAACCTGTTTTTCCTGTGTGCTGTACAGTGAGTGCGTGTATGTTAGGGCTGTGTGTGTGGGGAGCTGCTCAGAGGAATTCAGGTCTTACTGAGAGAATTGGGCCACGGCCTCAGGTACCGAGTTGGGAGTCGAGGTGCGTCTCTTTTCCCCCCTGGCCTTGACATCTGAGGCTGTAGCAGTTCCCTCCACCTAGCAGGGTGCTACAGGAGCACCGCACCTCGGGCTCTGGGATGGCGCCCCTGCAGTCGTGGGGGATGCAGGCTGGGTTGTGTCGAGGCTCCCTGGACAAGGTGTGATGCCCGGCAGGCCTCGGGCCCTGGACTAAGCTGGCGGAGGCAGCAGGAGGGCATCCCGGGGGTCCATGTGACTGGGGTCAGGGCGGCTCTTCGATTCGTGAGGAAGGTGTGTTGCCAGTGGTGGGGGAATGGTGGGTCTGATTGGAAGGGAGTGCGCTGTGGACTGTGTCGGCTGTTATATGAAGATGCGTTGTTATTACCCCAGCAATAGTTTTTCAGCCTTGTCACCAAATTTTAGCTCCTTGCAAGCTTCAGCTTGAAAGGGATTTAAAAGATGGCACACATATAAAGGCATGTATTTAGGATGTATTTAGGATGTCTGCACGTGTATTTAGAATGTCTGCCCAACTCTAGTATGAAGTTGTCCATAACCACATGTGTGAACTGTGGACAACACTGTCTTGCTTTGTTTCAGCTGGGACTTTTCATGATGATCGTTGTTTAATGCTGTTCCCGATGGAAGGTTAACATGAAATAATTCAGGCCCTCGTCACATGTTCCTGGCAGGGAGTATACAATGGCCAGTCCATCTGGAAGTACGACAGCAAGGGGTGGAAGCCTTCAAAATGTTCACACGTTTGGTCTAGAAATTCGAGACTATTATACTTTCCTATAATATTCTATTAGGAATACTGTTTCCTACTGAATATTCTGTTCAGTATTACAGGAAAATAGAATATTAGAGATATTTGTAGAAAGAAGGCACAAGTATTTGTTGCTCCATTTTATTAGAGTGAAAACGTTGGAAAATGTAAGTGTCCACGTTTATGTCTGTATTGTGAGCAGAGATAACGGAATACAGGTGCACACTCTCCCTTGTAAGTTTGTCTAATGGATTAGCGGGGAGACCCGGGTAAGGCCCACGGGACGGGCCCCAGTGCTTGATGAGTGGTGATGTGAGATTAATGCCATCGTCTTGTGAAAGGACAGCTGCGTCTAGAACTTTGGAAGGATGGTTCGCCAGGATGGCGGTGGTTATGACAGTGGGTTTTACAGGTGTTTTTTTCCCCTTTTATTTATTTTTTGTTATACAGATTCTCCTCTTTTCTTTGAGGATCACGTATTTCTGAAGGTTCTATGAGAAGAGGTAGCTTGAATGACAGTAAAATTTTCTTTTCTTGGAAACAAAATACCGTTGAGGTTAGAAGTTCTGTGGAGGTCAGCAAACACTTTCTGGGAAGGGCCAGACGGTGAGTATTTTAGGCGCTGAGGGCTGTCCACTCCTTAAGCGGCGTCTCAGCTGCTTTTGAAAATGCATAAACAGATGGTCATGGCTGAGTTTTGGTAAAACGTTATTCACAAAAACACACACTGGGCTGGATACAGCCCATGGGCTGTCGTTTCATAACCTGTGTTGTTGTGGGTCCTGGTGGGTTTCATGGTTGAAATCCAGCAGAAAGGGGCCCAACCACCATGTAGGTATACTGAGTTTATTTTCATCGTTCTCATAAAGTTGACTTTCCAACTAGACTGCGTGCGTTGTTATTTAATTTGATGCTGTGGAGACTTTGTAGGACAAAGGCTCAGCCTTTCTCTGAGGGGAGCTGAGTCCTTTTGCTCTGGTTTGACAGCGGCCAGGGGTGCGGTCCTCGGATTCTTTGGTCATGCTCATCTCCATAGCCTCCAGTGCTGGCCCTGGAGATACCAAGTCCGGATCCAGTCTTTATTCCGGAGTGGCGCCTGCTGGCTCATCATTCCGGGAAAGTCACAGTAAAACGTTGTGTCCCGACCGAGCCTTCCACCACCCCCTGCGGTGTTTTCCCTGGGACAGGACAACATCAGGGCTCAAGTTTATTGCTGAGAGCGGGAATTTTGGGCAGTGGGGAGGCGCAGTTTTTCTCAGTGGTTTTAATGTTAATTTTGAGTTCTGCCTGAAGGGTGATGAGGATGCGTCAGAACTGGAGAAATGTGTCCTGGAGTCTTCTTGACTGGAGAGGGGAAGGGTGGACTTAGGAAGGACATGCTTGCTGGAAAAGAAGGGAGGGAGGACCCGAGTGGGCACCATGTGCTTGGTCCACGTGGGAAGATGGCCCTGCCCCCACTCACTTGCTGGGCCGGCGTCCTCCAGGGTAGCTGTGGTGGGAGGAGAGGGGGGTGTGAGGCCCCAGTGAGTCAGGGCTCGGAAGGCTCTGGGGAGAGTCTGTCGGCGTGGCTGGAGGCAACTGCATGAAGCATCGCCATCTCCGATGCTTTCGCTGCAGTGGGGCTGCTCTTGGACCAGAGGACAGGAAGCTGGACTGTGGCTGTGGCCTTGCGCCTTGTATCCCCCTTGGAGGACCCTGGGGAGAGGTCGGGGACACCGGGCAGGGTGGGGCCAGCACGGCGGAACTCTTCGTTGGGTTTCTGGAGGTGGGCTTGGCAGAAGGGCAGCCTGGACGTGTGGTCTGGGCAGAGGGATGGGTGAGTAGGTGCATGTGCCCAGAGGCCTGGAGGAGTGAGGGGAGGTGGACGCTGGGTGTGCAGGTGGGCAGGCCCCGGCGGGCCTCTGCAGTGAGGCTCCAGGAGTGGAAGGAAGGCGGGCAGGGGGTGGGTCAGGATGCCGCGTGCACAGCCCGATGCTGCAGACCAGGAGGAGAACGTGATGGGCACGCATGAGGAGCATCTCCAGGCCGGGGACCAAGCGTCCAGCACGGGGACCACTGCGGCTAACCTGAGTGAGCGGACGCCGTGGAAGGCAGCCAGGGACCGTCACTCAGCGGATTTTTATGAAGCCTCATGAGTCCCAAGGACTTCTGGAGCAGGTATTCACCATTCCATCGCTGTGCATGGAAGATTTCATCGCATTTTTTTTCCAGTAGAGTAGTAATCCATGTATGTGAAACTACCAAGTGGAGCATCACAGGGAGGTTCTATGCAAGTAAAACACACGATAAAAGGAAAGATAAAAGGAAAGGTACTGTTCTGAAAACCTATTAATGTGATCATTAATGTTTTGCTGGATTTCCTGGTTAACGCTTTTCTGTACATTCTTCCTTGTGAGATGAGACGTGTGATGTAGAATTTCTCCCATGTCATGTCATAACGTGGCACAGCCGTGTTCTGTGCCTCTCAAAGGCTTAGAGACACACGGAGGGGGCAGTGGGCACTGTTGGGCTTCAGTCTTTACGTTCAGGGATTCTGCTTCTTCACTGCCTTGATGCTGTTTGGCAGCCCAGTGGCTCTGGCTGGGGGTTGGGGGGGGGCACCTGTCCTTCATCCGCACAGAGTGCCGCCATGGCAACGGTCAGCCCCGCCTCCCCCTAATTATTTGAACCCAGGCCTGTGTGCCGCCCAGGCCTGCATAATGTATGAGCCCGAGGGACAGCCCTGCGCGCAACCCGATCAAAACAAAGAGCCCGCCTCCGAGAGCTGGCGGCAGATTGTGGAAACATATTGTGAACACATTCCCTGGCAACGGTGAACCGTGTCATCAAACGCATCTCTGGTCCGTCACAAAATATTTTGACAGGGCCCACCGGCTAGTGCCTTCTTATGCAAATATGCCGGCAAGTCCCAGATCCCAGGGTGACCCCCGAGTGGGAATCCAGAGTGGGGGCGGGGGTGTAGCCCACGTCATCAGGGTTCATCCCTCCTGCAGATAAGCACACACGGAGAAAGCTCTGTTTCTGTTCTCATGTGTAAATAGCCTAATCGGTCCTGATGCTCAGATCCTGGGGGGCGGGGATCATGAAAGGGTGTCCCCCACAGGACTCGGACAGGGCGCATCAGGAGAGCTGAACTGAAAAGCCATGCGAGGCTTGTGGGGTGATGCCGGGAAGGACGGGGGATTGGCCACCCCTGACCAGCCAGAGCCGGGCAGTTGGGGAGGGCCAGGGTGGGCTTGGCCGGCTGGCTGGGCATCATTGGTTGAGAGGGGCCTTGTGCCCAAGAACCGGAATGTGTGGTCCCCGCTGTGCCCGCTGTGGCTGGCCTGCCTTCCCACCAGAGGTTCCCGGGCCTGGGGATCACCTCTCCTAACACTGTGCTTCTTCTGGGAGGGCCAGGCCTGCCGGGGTGCACAGTCAGCCCCCAGGAGCAGCTGCTGTGGGCTCGACTTCGGGGTGAGATGTTAGAGCCTCTGCATGCCTTGGAGAAGGGGGGTAATATCTATGCAGCACGCTTGCAGTGAAAACGCAGTGAGAGCTGCGTGGAAACGCGCTTAGGCGTGCCTGTGGCCGGTGGGAAATGCTAATGAGGCACGGGTAGTTCTTGGTCCCAGTCTGCAACAGGGTCCCCAGAGTAAGGACCCATGCTTCCCCTCTTGCTGTGGGGCTGACTGCTCCCCTGAGATGCAGCTGGGGGTGCTATGTGGCAGCTTCTGGTCAACCTCCTTCCAGGAGAGCGGGGGGTGTGGGGGGGCCCTTTGCCCCTTCACCCCTTCCTCTCTGATTGTTCTCTCCTCTCTGTGTGTGTTAGTCCTTTAGTTATGTGTGACTCTTTACGACCCCATGGACCGTAGCCGCCAGGCTCCTCTGTCCATGGGATGCTCCAGGCAAGAATACTGGAGTGGGTCGCCATGCCCTCCTGCAGGGGATCTTCCCAACCCAGAGATCGAACCCAGGTCTCTCCTCCTGGGGCCCCTTCTGTATTGGAGCTGGAAGGGGTCCAGGTTTGTGGAGCACCCTCCCAGCCTCACCTGGGACAGCCCACCTGGACACTCCATTGATGGGAGGGGCCTGCCCTTCTGTCTGCTTTAAGCCACTCTTAGTTGGGGTTCCCAGGCGTATGTGGCCAGCGGACTGTGATTCGTACACAAAGTGAGAATGTGGTGTCCAGGAGACCCGGGAGGCTGACTGCCCCTGCAGTTCAGTGTCTGAAGTTGAATTAACAGTCTGTCTTTCAGGGGGTGAACCTCTCACCCCTTGAGCAGAGTTTCCAAGAGGCTGCTTGGCCGAAGCTGAGACCCGCAGGCTGTGTTCCGGGGCTGGGGGATGTGCTCCTTGGTGGCCCCTCTGCCTCACCAGCTCCATGATGACGGTCCAGGCTTTGGTGAGCTGCCAGATCCGAGATACACCTGAGGCTGTCAGGCGACCGTCTGTTGATGGCTGAGTTCTACACAGCTGGTTTTCTGAGCCGCAGTCGGGCAGGCTTGGGCAGGTCACGGCTGCAAACAAGAAGCTCCGGATGCTTCTGTTTTTCTAGTTCCGCCTGGCTTCTCCGGAGAGCGAGGCTCTGTCGTCTCTCCTTGCTGATGAGGTGGTTGTGTTTCTGCTGCAGAACAGAGCCCGCCGATTTAATCAGGAGGCAGGAGAGCTGGCTGCTGGCTGCTCGTCTGCCCAGCCTTCCTTTCGTGGTGCCCGATGGCGTGCCAGGGGAGCTTTATTGCGTGTGCTATCGCCTTGATTTGCCTGTTGGGATGGACATCATGGTTTCAGAGGAAGGTCCCGGAGCCCAGTGGCTGGAAAACAGAGACAGCCGGGTTGGCAGATCTGCCTGCCCCTAACTTGCGTAGGAGGCATTTCTGTTTCGAAGTCAGCAGCCCAGCGGGCAGCCTTACCGCTCCCTCTGGGCGACCTTGGTGGGCTTCTGTGTTCTGCTTTGCTTGAGCCTCTCTCACAAAAGCAGCAGCGAGGCGGGCCCTGATTTTTCCCTAAGCCTCAGGGTGAGGCAAGACCCATGCATGGGGGCCGGACGCTGGAACTTGAAGACAAGCAGCTGTGACTTGAAGACAGACAGTGGGGCTTTTCCCTTGATCATCCCACCACTGTGTCTCTTCTCCTTGGAACTTCTCCTTGGGGTCCTGGGAGTCATTTATGGGATGAGTTTGCACTGGCTTGTCCCTGGATGAGAGTTCTGCCTTTTGAAAGCTGTGTGTGTAAACAAGGTAACTGTGGATGTGTGTTTACGTTTCATTTCACATCCTTAGGAGTCTTCCACGCAAGTCACAGCACTGTCATTTCATAATTACGCCCCTCTGTGCGACACTTATAAAACAGTGGAGAGCCCCAGCCTTGGAAGTCCCCCCCGGTACCCCCACTCCCGATCCCACCAGAAGATGCTTGTTTACAGCTTCTCATGGGAACTGGAGCCGATAAACTGTCCATCAGAAGGTTATTCTTGTGTTGAAACCAAGTTGCTCAGGCTGTGAGTGAAGCCCATCTCTAACCGTTTCCACCGCGTGTGCTGCGGGCCAGCTGTGTGTCCCGACCCTGAGGACAGTCAGGAAAGGTGAGCCCCCCAGGGGCTTCGAGGGACCTTCTCTGCTACACTTTTGATTGTCAGCATCCCAGTCGGAGCGAGGCCCGAGCCCCTTGCTTTTGTGGCTGTGTTTTCATCGGATTTCTCCCCTTTTTCCCTTTAGTCATCCCGTTGAACCTGAGAACGCTGGTTTTTATTTGGGTCAAAATGGAATCTTTTTCCAGAGTGTTGAAATGAGCGTTTAATTTCTAGCGAGAGAGCTTGTGCTGAAAGAGCTCTGGCTTGTGGTCAGGGCCCCGTACCTTTCGTAGGATGAATTAACGGACGGAGCAGTGGTCCCTGTCCTTCCCCCCGCCTCCCCCGACCCCTCCGAAGTGTGGACGTGGTGGGCGGCTGTCATTGGCAGGTCCATGTGGGTTTTCAGGGCCTCAAGTCGACTTGTTTCTTCCCTGATGACGAATCTTGCACAAGCTAGTGCCCAGGGTCTATGGTGCCCAGGGTCAGGAGACACCTGTTGATATAAGCAGCAGGTGTCCTGGATTTGAATCTGACCTTAGAGCTCCTTGGAAGGAAAGCTATAACAAACCTGGACAGCATATTAAAAAGCAGAGGCATCACTTTGCTAACAAAGGTCCATCTAGTCAAGGCTATGGTTTTTCCAGTAGTCACGTATGGATGCGAGAGTTAGTAGTCACGTATGGTTGTGAGAGTTGGACCATAAAGAAAGCTGAGCGCCAAAGAATTGATGCTTTTGAAAAGCTGAGGCGTTGGAGAAGACTCTTGAGAGAGACCATTGGACTGCAAGGAGACCCAATCAGTCCATCCTAAAGGAAGTCAGTCCTGAATATTCATTGGAAGGACTGATACTGAAGCTGGGATTCCAGTACTTTGGCCACCTGATGCAAAGAGCCAACTCACTGGAAAAGACCCTGATGCTGGGAAAGATGGAAGGTGGGAGGAGAAGGGGACGACAGAGAATGAGGTGGTTGGGTGGCATCACCGACTCAGTGGACTCAGTTTGAGCGAGCTCCGGGCGATAGTGAACAACAGGGAAGCCTGGCGTGCTGCAGTCCGTGGGGTCGCAGGATCCGACGTGACTGAGCAGCAACCAGCTCAGAGCTCAGCTGTGTGGCCGTGAGTAAGGCATCCAGTCTTTCTGAGAAGCTGGAATGAGAAACTCGCCCAGGGTCACATGATCCAGAGAGAGGCGTCAGCTCCCTGAGATGCGGGCGTATCCTCTGGTTTCCCTGTTTCTGCTGATAAGGTTTGACCTTCATCTTACCTGGTAGTCTTAGGAAAACTAGTTGCTCTAAAAGCTCAGGAGAGTCTCCAGGTATGGAAAATGGATTAGATTTTTTCATCCATCATTCAGAAAAATTCCAATTCCTGAGATTATTTAAAATTTTTTAGTTTAAAGACTTTTATTTATTTGGCCGTTTTGGGCGTTCGTCGCGTCGTGCAGGATCTCCGTTGCGTCGAGCAAGATCTTTGGACAAGGACACTCGGACTCTGTAGTTGTGGCTCTTGGGCTCCGGAGCACACAGGCTTCAGGAATTGCAGCGCTTGGGCTTTGTTGCTCCGGGGCATGTGGGATCTTCGTTCCCCGACCAGGGATCGAACTCAAGTCCTCTATATTGCAAGGCAGATTCTTTACCCCTGGGCTACCAGGGAAGTCCTGCTGAGATTATTTTAAATGGTTTGGCCACAGGGGGTTCAGTCCTTGAGACACAAGAAGGCAGAGCAGGAGTGCACTTGGGTTTCCTTTTAGGAGGAATCAGCTAGAGGAGCGACTTTTCCAGGGTCGGTGTCAGAGCTGTCAATGAGGCCTTTCCCAGCACTTTCTCACGCCCGCCAGAGTCGTGCCCCCAGGGAGCGGCCTCCTGGGGTGCGGGGATAGCAGCGTTCTCCTTGCAGGTGGTTTTCTTTCGGTGCTGTGAAATCCCAGCTTAGGGACAGAGGGTTCTGGAGAATGAGCCGCCCAGCTCGGTTGTCCTTTTCTTCAGGCAAGTGCTCTGGGCCTTTGCTCCTTGGACCGCCTTTCCGGGGCTTTGGCCACAAGCGGAGAGATGGGGGCATCCTGTGCACTGTGATTCTCGGGCTGACTGTTCTGAAGAATAATAACACCCTTGCTGACGGAATAGGAGGGGAAGGCTCTCTGATTGTGGGAATGGTGATGACCTTGGAAAAGGATGTCGGTGTGCAGCCCTCCGGGTAAATGCTGGGGTGGAGGAGGCCTTGTCCGGAACCCAGCCTCCATCTGGCCCGAGCACCCACTCCTAGACGACCCATCCCCTGGGGCCCTGCACCCAGCTTTCCCAGGAACCCCCTGGCTGGGAGGTGAGTCAGCCTCATGGAATCTTGTGTCCACCGCTTGTTACGGGTTGGACTGTGTCCTGTCCAGAATCCATACACCGAAGTCCTGCCTCCCCAGTAGCTCAGAATATAGTCTTCTTTGGACATGAGGTCACGGCAGATGTCATTCGTTAAGAATAGGTCCTCCGGGAGAGGGCAGGCCCTGATCCAGCATGACCGGTGTCCTAATAACTGGGGGAGATTTGTGCATCACGGGGAGAGTGCCCCAGGAAGGTAAAGGCAAGAGAGCCCCATCCAAGGAGCACCCGGGCTGGCCCCCAGACCCCTCAGAGGCGGGAGAGGCCTGGTCAGGTCCTCCCTCAGGCCCCCAGAGGGACCCCCACCCTGCAGACACTTTGCCGGACGCCTAGCCCCCAGGCCTGAGTGGCTGTAAATTTCTACGGCTTACGGCACCCAGCCGAAGAGCTTCAGCACAGCAGCCCCAGGAAGACTGGAAATGCAGCCGACTCAGCGTGTGGTTCCGCACCTGGTGTGGGACGCTTGCTCTCGATCTTGATCTCCTTCTCTGTAAAATGAAGATAAGACCTGCCTTGTAGGGTCATGGGACGCACAGCATCTCACGGGATCACCAACTGGAATGGTCTTTAGGAGAACATGACGATGGATGCTCCAGGCGAAAGGGCGGTGTGTTTCAGACCTCTCCGGATGCCAGCCAGGGGAGTGAAGGGGTGGGCGTCAGGATGCTGGTCACATGCCTGTTCTGCGCCTGAGTACCAACCCTCCTGCCTCCTCGGGCCTCAGTGCCCTTGGCTCTGAAGCAGGAAGTTAGACCTGACGCCCGCGTTTGGCCCTGTACTGGTAGGGCCTTGAAAGGTGAGCCTGGCACTGCTGTAGCTGTAGCTCTGGGAAGGGAACCCCTGGGGGGACCCGGGCTTAGTCTCATCCCTTAACTGCACATCAAGCATCCCATAAACATTGACTGAAAGAGTGAAGAAAACTGAGGAGTGAGTATGTGCGTTGCTACAAAACTGTGAATAAGCTGATGAAAGATAAACCGCAAAGTGATGTGAGGGAATGTCCATGTTATTCAGTTAAAACAAGCTGCAAAATAGTATGATGAATACTATCTCAATTTTGCAAAAAAAAAAAAAAAATTTCCCACTTACATCAAGAGTCTATATATTGTTGATTAGTTGTGAAGTCATGTCTGACTCTTTTTCACCCCATGGACTACAACCTACCAGACTCCTCTGTCCATGGGATTTTCCAGACAAGAGTACTGGCGTGGACTGCCCTTCCCTTCTCCAGGGGATCTTCCCAACAAGGGATCGAACCTATGTCTTCCAGGTCTCTTGCAGGCAGATTCTTTACCACTGAGCCCCTGGCAAGCCAGAGTCAGTCAATCAATCTATCTTATCCATCCATCCATCCAGATAAAAGACCAGAAAGAAAACTCTGCAGTGTGAATAGCAGCTGTCTGTGAGTGGGGAGATTCCCTGTCATTGGCCCTGCTCTCTAGGATTGAGGGGAGAGTAAAACTGTGATTCAGTTCCCAGGTAGCTCCTTGGTAAAGAACCTACTTGCCAATTCAGGAGACGCAAATTCGATCCTTGGGTCAGGAAGATCCCTTGGAGAAGGAAATGGCTTACCCACTCCAGTACTCTTGCCTGGAGAATTCCGCAGACAGAGGAGCCTGGCGGGCTCCATGGGGTCGCAAAGAGTTGGACACAACTGTGCGCACACACACAATACTGTGATCACGTGTGTCCTGGAGCCAGAGGTTGCTCTGGCTTCCCTGCGGAGCACAGTCTGGGCAAGTAGGGACTGGAGGTAGGGAGAGTCCGGTGGGGCAGCTGGCCATAATCCAGGAGAGGGATGGTGTTGGCCCAAGACAGGGATATTTGCACCGTCAGCCCTCCTGACACTAGCAGGGGGGCTGTCCTGCTCCCTTGGCTGGCTGACCTGGCCTGCTGGCCACGGCGGGGTGGTCAGCAGCGTCCCTGGCCTCTCCACCCATTAGGCACCAGGGCACCCCTTTTGAAGTGTGACAACCGGACATGTCTGCAGACAGTCCGGATCCGGTGTTCCCCACTGAGAACCACTGGCCTGGAGATGGCAGTGGGGATGGAGGCGGGGCAGCAGTTCTGGAGAGATCTCAGACGAGCGGGTCCAGGACTTGATGGTTGATTGCATTTGGCAGAGAAAGGCCGAGGGCGGGGAGCTGGGTGGATCATGGTGGCACTCAGGCTTCGGGAGGGACTGGGCTGAGTTCCTAGTTGGCCATGCTCCTGCTGAGCCTGAGGGCTTCCATGGGACAGCTGAGTGGGCTTGTGGGAAAGATTGTTGAGCCAGTGGCCCCCTACGTCCGCCCTGAGCAGGGGTGTCCATTTGAAGGTCATCTGGAGACAGAGAGCAGGCTGCAGGGGTGGGTGAACTCCTTCTGGACGAGAATCCTGGGGAAATCCCAGTGTTTCCAGGATGGGCAGGAGAGGAGGAGGCCGAGAAGGGAATTTATTTCTGCAGCTGGAGCCGTGGCTCAGCGGCTGCTGGGGGCGAGGGCGAAGCTCAGGGCAGATGTACACACGTCGGGGGTGATCTCACGGGGTGGAGCGTCCTGGGCCCATCTCTCCCTGCTCCCCCTCCAGCCTGTAGGGGCTGGGCATCTGCTGTATTTCTGGGCGCACATGAGGTGTGTTCTGTTCGCCGAAGAATCTCAGGGAGTCTCTCTCACTCGGAGATAACAACAGAGCAGAGAGAGGCTTGCCGCACTTTGGTCTGTCAAATCCCCACCCCGTGGTTCAGCCTGCTGTGTGGCTGGACCGTCCAGTTTTGCTTTGCAGAGCGGAGATCAACTTCAAAGGCAACTGTGCTGGAACTTCCTTTTCAGATTATTTTCAAGGTCTTGAGGGACCCAGGGGTTGATAAGGTCATCCGGAGTAGACAGCTTCCCTTTGGGGAAATCTGCATCGTTTCTAGTTGTGACATCCATCAAGGGCTCGGAGACCTACAGTTGCTCAAGAAGACCTATGTGTCCCTTGACGTGAGGATCCCCCCGGGTTATTGGTGTCCCCTGGGGAAGTGGTGGTCAGCTTCTAGGGCAGCCCAATTCGTCTCCACCTTCCTTCCCCCGGGGTGGTGGTGGGCATCGCAGCATCACTTACTGCAGAGGCCATCCTCTGACCCAGAGGTGCCTGGGTGTGCGGGCCTGGTCAGTCAGGGGCTGGACTCCCAGGTGTATGGAGATGTCATGCTCTGAGAGCTGAAGCCGCTGGAACATTTCCTGCCTCTGTTGGAGACTGAAGCCAGCCCATCTCCTGAGATTCCAGCTGGTTTCCCTTGCAGTTAAAAGTGATCCCCCATGGCCACTGGGGCCCCAGGCCAAGAGGGAAGGTGCTGTCTGTCCCCCACCTTCAGGAGATCAAGGGTCAGCAGAGGTCAGCCTACCACAGGGCGGAGGGACTGTCTTCCAGAAAAGGAGGGATCCGCACATTCCATGCCACCTCAGAGTTCCCATCTCAGAGCTCAGAAGTCAAGAAATCCTAAAACTCCCAAGAACCATCTCTACCACTGGTAGACGGACAGGCTCAGCTGAATGAGAGAGCAGTCCCGAGTGGCGTTTCCTGGTTGCTTCCTGGCACGTCTAGTTTATAAACAGTGAAGGTCTGTAATTAAGCTGTCTGATGGGGAGTGTGTGCCGCAGAGGCCGTGAACGCGCCAGGCTGGCATATGTGA
Source organism: Ovis aries (assembly GCF_016772045.2). Lineage (NCBI taxonomy): Eukaryota > Metazoa > Chordata > Mammalia > Artiodactyla > Bovidae > Ovis > Ovis aries. The sequence goes on along the minus strand of NC_056054.1, from coordinate 5,502,540 downwards.
GTCGTTTGTATGTTCTCTTGCCTGCCACCATTTTTAACCCCCCCCAATCATCTTTTAAGAAAAGTTTGGGGGTGAATTCTAAAGGACAGACCCTTGCTACCTTAGGAAGCCTGCCTGATTGAGCAGGGAGGCAGGTGTAATCTTTCCCCTTGAAGGAGAACCATGTGATGTTTGGTGGGTCAGAAAGAACTGGGGAGAGGAGCCCCGACCTGTTGAACTGGACTGAGGTGGCTTAGGAAGCAACTCTGTCTGCCTCTGAGTGTGTTCTTGCCCAAGAATGAGGTCTCGGCCTTTCTGTAATGGCCAGCCTGACGCCTGCCAACAGTCCCCTGCCCTGGGAAAGCCAGGTTATGATTGGACGGTATTTCCCATAAACCACTCTCCAGCCAGCGTTAGCCATGCAGACCTACACATTACCCGAGACAATGTATAATGGGAGTTTTAAACTTTTTTTAAAAAAACAAAACTCCCTAATCTTACAGACCCAGTTCAGACACATGCAGCTCTACAGAAGTATGTGATTGGCCCCCAAATGTGGAATTGGTTTTTGCTTTTTAAAACATGTCTTGGTTGTGTTTAAGGGAAACTTATAATTAGAAAAGAAATGCCTTTCATGTGTGTGTGTGTGTGTATGTTGAAAGCCTGCCTGAGCATTCCTGGGAGCAGTTCGAGCAGCTCTTTGGTGAATGTCAGGGAGCTGGGGCCTTGGAGCTGGTGGCACCCTGTCCTCTCGGGCGCCCGGGTTCCACTCCTGCCCATGTGGCCGCTGGCTGGCCTCCCTGCTGCTGCCTTCTGTCCCTGTGCAGAGTTTTGCTTTTCTCTCCTCCGACTTTCAGTGACATCGACCTCTAAATGTAAAAAAAAAAATAATATGCGTGTTCTCTCTTTCACGAATGACACTATTGCGGTAACATGGCTTCTGCACTGTAGGAAATAATTGTTCTAGAACAGGGGCCCCTGTCTGATCGTCCACTTGGCAGGTGATGTGTGTTCATTTCCCCGTGTGCTCCGCCAGCCTGTTCTTCTGTGTGGTTAGATGACCTCAAGATGTCTCATTTGAAAAGACTCTGATGCTGGGAAAGATTGAAGGCGGGAGGGAAGGGGTCGACAGAGGATGAGATGGCTGGATGGCATCACCGACTCGATGGACATGAGTCTGGGTGGACTCCAGGAGTTGGTGATGGACAGGGAGGCCTGGCTTGCTGTGATCCTTGGGGTCGCGAAGAGTCAGACACGACAGCAACTGAACTGAACTGAAGGATGTCTCACCTGCTCAGCCGTCAGGGTCATCCTTTTAACAGGGGTGTAAGCTTCTCTCAAACATGGCTGCATTGCTGTGTCTGTCTGTGTATCTGTTGGTCTTGATCCCTTTTTGGTGAGCATCTCGGTTGTTCACTATTGATGGGCCATCTCTTCCTTCATCTCCTTGCACTTCGAGTCTCTGCTCAGCCTGAAGTCCCAGAGTGGGTTCCTGGGGCTGAAGCGATGTGAGGTTCTCTGCTTTTCTGTTAATTTCCAGGGTGGGGATCATCTTGAAGTGACCCCACCCACTGGATGTGTGCCCCTCACCCGCTCAGCTCAGCCTTCCTCCCACTAGGGACTTACCTCCTAGGTCCCGTTGCCTGTACGGTGGAATCGCTGCTTACGTGAGCATTTCTTACGTCACTGAGGTTTGGGGCAATTGGTGGGAGGATTTCTAAAAAAACAGGAGGCTGAGGCCTTCTGTGCCACCACCCTCCACCGCACCCTCCTGGGCCCTTGGGCTACATTGAGGGGAATGACCTTGCCGCCACGGGCCTTGATGGAGTTGACCTCACGATAACCTTAGGAGGAGAGGTTTTGGCACCCAAGAAGGCCTGGATCAGGGCCAGGGGGAGCCTTCTGCATTTTCCTGCAGGGATGTCAGGCAGGACCCGCCGCCCCAGGAGAGCCTTATAGCTCAGGCATCCAGACGGGGATTATGTCAGGCAGGACCGCCCCCCAAGGAGAGCCCTATAGCTCAGGCACCCAGATGGGGATTATGTCAGGCAGGACCCCCCGCCCCCAGGAGACCCTTATAGCTCAGGCACCCAGATGGGGATTCTTCTGGTCTTGGTTTGGCCAGACTGCAAGGGGTGCTTGTGCCAGAACTTGCCCTGCCCCCTCACCCCACTCCACTCCCCCTCACCGCCCCATGTCCTGACAGCTGTCGGCAGAGGCGTCCACAGGGCCCAGCTGTGCAAAGTCAGACCCACCCGCGAAGGCGGTGCGCTGGGAGATCAAGTGGGGGCTCCTCTGGGCTCAGGAAGTCCCAGGCGGCCCAGGGCTCTGTTGATGAGGTAGTGCAGATGTAATTCCTGCTTTTGGATGGATTAAAAAAAAAAGTGACTTGGGATCACTTTTCGCAGCAGATTTCCTCCGAGGACTGGGAAAGACACAGAGTTGGGCTGGACCGTAGCAACCATCTTCCGATGCTGCTGCCCTTCTAGGGAGGGGAAGCCGGTGAACACGGAGCGCTTGGAGAGGCTTCCCCCTTCATGCCCTTTACCATTTCTCTTCATTGTGTTTGTTGGTGGGGAAGGCAGCTGGGGGTGATTGTAGTGAACCAGGAATGGGGGGAACTGGAAACCCTCTGTCTGTGACACAGAGGGGTCCCTCCCTGTTCAGTGCTGCCTGGGAAGACCCACAGCATCTCTGGGGGTTTACCTAATCCCGTCTGCAGGGCCCAGGAGATCAGGTCATCTTGCGTGTGGGTCTGAGCACAGTTCTTTGGACGGGAAGCCAGCAGTTGACAAGTTCCAGGTGGAATCATAACTCAGAAGTAGACTTTGTCGAAAGCGGCTTCTTTCTCCATCCTGCTCTCTCTTCAGGGGTCCCCGGTGTCTGAGCCAGTGCTCTTATCGGGTTCTTCCACATCCTGTGATCTTTGGAGAGGGAAAAAAAAAAAAACAAAAAAACAGTGATCTCATCAAAGGAAGCAGGCGACAGAGCCCGAGGTACAGGCTGCCTTTGTCCGGTGCCCCTCGGGGTGGAGGAGGCTGGGGGCGGCAGGAAGGGGGCTCCTTGAGCCACAAAGCAGGGTGCCGGACTGCAGGCTGCCTTCCCGCTCCGAAAATGGACCAGCTCTCTGACCTGGGACGATCAGGCTTGCAGACGTCCAGGGATTCTCAGCTGTTTCCGCTGCAGGTGGTCAGGACCAACTCCTTGGAGGCAGGATGGGAGGATGGGAGAAGAGAGTCTGCGAGAGCAGCCAGAGTTCTCGCCGATTAGCTAATCCGGAGGCGGAGTGAGAAGGGGGAGCGGAGCTCGAGCCCAGCTCTCTCCCATCCCCGTCATGGGACGTGTCCACCGATGTGTGTGCGTGTCCGTCCGCCCGTCCCTGGGGACTTTCTAGGTCTGGCTGCTCTTTCTTGGACTCACTGGTGCTCACACAGGCCTTTCCAGGGAGCTGGCCCCATGAAACCACAGGAGAGGCCCCTTTGATCTGCTACTAGCTCATTCTCTGCCCTGGAATAGACAGTTCACTTGTAGACGTTCAGTCTCCCGAGTTCGAGGCCACCTACAGTGTCTCCACCTGGAAGGAATCATTCACACCGTCCACATGAATAAGGACGAGGCCATGCTGAGTCTGGCACTGGGACCACGAGACAGCCTCTGAGAAGCTGGCTAAAAGGGGCTCGGGGATCTGAGGCTGGACCAACACGCACACAGAGGACTGTGGCCGTGAGGCTGGTGTCATACCCCTGGCAGGCCGTACGTGCTGTCTGCAAAGAAAGGCTTGTGTAGAACACCTTTGAGTGTCGGGGGGGCCCTGTCCAGGAGGGGGCTGCTGACTGTGGCCCTGTGCACTGCCCTAGGACAAGAGATAAGGAGAGCAGAAAGATAATTAACTCTGTAGGAAAGCAGAGGTGGGCTGGGGTTGCTCACAAAGGTAGATGTCGCTATCGTGAAGGAGGTGGGGGGAGCACGGTCATCTTTGCCCCGGAAAGTCGACTGGAGGGGCTCTGTGTCGCCCAGTGACAACACAGAGGGCACCTTTTTTAAAATTGCATTTTAAAAGTTTGTGAATTTATTCTGTGCTGGGTCTCCGTGGCTTCACGCAGGCTTTTCTCTAGTTGTGGCGAGAGGTGGGGGCCTCTCACTGCAGTGCTTTCTCTTGTCTTAGAGCCTGGGCTCCAGGGCAATCGGACTTCAGGAGCTGTGAGTCACAGGCTTTGCTGTCCCGATCAGGGGTTGAACCCGTGTCTCCCGCTTTGGGGGGCAGATTTCTTTCCCTCTTAGCCGCCAGGGAAGCACCAGAGGGCACCTTTCAGATCGCTGGTTTCGAAGATGCTGGGTAAATGTTTGGTCACACACAACTGCATGCAAATGAGTTTGTGCTTACCGTCGTGACAGTTAGTCACAGTCTACCCTGCCCTTAGAGTATTCTAGTGGCTTGCTGAGGAGGGAGAAAACATCTACCCGAGGGCACCTCAGTAGCCTGAACGTTTCAGATCAGACTGTTTCAACCTGCTCTGTCGAGGCTTTCAGTTGAAGGATCACTTGAGATGGCCTCAGAAAGGAATCCTGATAACGTTGTTGTTGTTCACTCACTAAGTCGTGTCCCACTCTTTGCGACCCTGTGGACTGTAGCACGCCAGGCCTCCCTGTCCATCACCAACTCCTGGAGTCCACCCAAACTCATGTCCATCGAGTCGGTGATGCCATCCAACCATCTCATCCTCTGTCATCCCCTTCTCCTCCCGTCCCCAATCCCTCCCAGCATCAGGGTCTTTTCCAGTGAGTCAGCTCTTCCCATCAGGTGGCCAAAGTGCTGGAGCTTTGGCTTTAGCCTCAGTCCTTCCAGTGAACACCCGGGGTTGATTTCCTGATGTCAGCGTGGTAGACTCTGGGGAAGAACTGGGAGCTGGGAACTAGCAGGTGCGTGTAGGATGGATAGAGTCAGCAAGGTCCTACTCTGTGGCGCAGGGGACTGTATTCAGTATCTCCTGATAAACATAATGGAAAAGAATAGTAAAAAAAAGAATGTGCCTGTATGTATAACTGAATCACTTTGCTGTACAGCAGAAATTAACATCGTAAACCAACTCTATACTTCAATAAACTTTTTTTTAATGGTAGAATTTTAGGTCTGGAATGGATTTTCACGGAAGTTGTAGTCTCATCTCACTGTTTTATGGTCAAAGCTCATGGCTGACCAGTTCAAGGGGAGCCCAGGTGGGGCGTGGGGGTCCCCCTTCCTTCACCCAGGTGGGACATGGGGGTCCCTCTTCCTTCACCGAGGACCATGCAGCCACTGCTTTCCCATCAGTCTAGAGCAGGTTGTTGCCATTTCAGAGGAATTCAATCATTAGTTAATGCAGCCTCCCCTCCTCTGCCCCCAAATACAGTCATAAAAGAAGGTCAAGAACTCTGGGGTGACAGAGATGAGCACAAGTGACTTCTTCTCTTGAGCCTCACCCTCCCTTTATTCTTAGAAAGCCTTGCAGTGTTGGGCCAGTGTTGGCAAGGCTTTGCTGTGGGTGTAGCGCTACTCCCTTTTCTTCTGTGTTCCTTTCCTGCTTGCCCCTAGCCTCCTGCACGCACACACCGCAGCCCCCCTCTGCCCCCCCGCCCCCGGGCAGTGGGCTTTGGTTTCTGTTTTGACGGTCAGCCCCTCATTCAGGGCAGGTCGTGAAACTGTGGTGACGCTCTCGCCCTGCATCCAGGCTGCTGATGGGCCGTGGACCGTCCAGCTCTGCTCTCTCCTCGCCCTGCTTCATGAGGGTCCCTGAGGAGCCTGCAGGCGACTGTCTGACTCTCAGTTCAAGTGCCTTGAAGGTCAGCAGTGAGGTGACTTCCCCTGAGTGGTTCTCGCCCTGGAAAGAGGGTTTTCCATGTCCATTGTGGATCCAGCCACAGCCTGCAAAGCACTTCCCCCTCTGCAGGGTGGTGCCCTCTTGGCGTGATTGTTGCCATAAAGCTAAAGCCACGTGAAGACAGGAGCAGAGGCCACAGTGGAACTGTGGCTGTGGGGCTCAGTTCCAGGACATGGGAAGCAGGGCACCCCCTGGCACCCTGAGCTAAAGCCATAGCCGGCAAGGGACAGGTAGGTCCAGGCAACTCCGCTCCAAACACCCTCCCCTCCTCCTACCGTTTCTCGTCTCTTAAGGCAGGAGCTGGCCCTCTGGAGTCACGGCTTCAGATTTCTGTGCCTTCTCTCCCTGCACTGCTGTGCGACTGAGTGATGCCCCTCCAAGGCTCTGGGCCTTTATTTGGAAAAAGGAGAAGGGTAATGGTACCCACCTCCAAAAGTGGATGGAGGCTGTGATCAGCTCTGAAGTGCACATGCCCAGATGCCTGGGGTTTTCGCGCGCCTGCGGGATTAACCTTCATTAAGGTGACCCGGGTCCAGCTGTGGTCGCCCTGCTGATGCGATCGGTTCAGTGGCTCCCCTGGATCACGGAGGGTCCCAACGATCTGACTTTCGTGAGGGCAGGTAGATATTTCTAGAAAGCTTATTTAAAGCCCTGAGGGACTTCCTTGGTGGTCCAGTGGTGAAGGCTTTGCGCTTCCAACCCTGGAGGCATGGGTTCCATCCCTGATCTGAGGACTACCCACAGGACACAAAGGGCCCCGTCCACCCCCCAAAACCAATAAAAAACTAACCAAGTAAAGAAAACCCCTGACACGAGGTAGGATTTAGTTGTGTTGCTGTTTAGGGACGGGTGGGTGGGGGCTCCGTGGAGGAGGGTGGGTGCATTCCCTGGGCAGAGAGCTCTGGGCCCAGAGGACTCTAGGATAGAGGGGAAGTTCAGTTTCCCCTGAGTCTAGCAGAGATGTTTATTTTTCTGTTACAGAATAAGTCCTGGTAACATTTTGGGTGCAGTTCTGCCCTCTTCTTCCAGGGGGTTCTAATTTTTCTGTTATTCCATCATTGACTTTGCCACACTTTAAAAGCCTTTCACCCTTGTTGCATGACTTTTTAAAATGTGTGACTTTGATGACCCTTCAATGCTGTACCACTCTTCCAGAATTCAGGGAAAACAAGAAAGGGTGGGGGAGAATAGAACATTTGGCTCTTTACTGAATCGGTTGTTTCAAGACGTTTGCTGAAGTGTTTATCTAAAGCGGTCTGTTACATCAGAAATGGCGGGATGGACGTCCACCCTCCGTGTTCCGGCGCAGTGCTCTGCACACCTGATTGGAGAGGCCTGAGCAGCGTCTGGAGACTTCTTGAGACAGAGTCCTGGGCTCCTCCACCAGTGACTCTGATTTAGGGGGTTTGGGCCGGGCCTGAGCATCTGCATTTCTAACGTGTGCTGCTCTCTCTCTGGATCCTGCTGGTTGGGGCCACATGCCAAGGAACACTGCCCTGGAGATTCCAGGGCTTTAAAGGGCACCACAGGGTTTTCTCGGGCTCCCAAATCACAAGGGACAGTGACCGCAGCCACAAAATTAAAAGTCTCTTTCTCCTTGGAAGAAAAACTATGACCAACCTATACCGCACTTTAAAAAGCAGAGACGACTTTGCCGACAAAGGTCCGTCTAGTCAAAGCTATGGTTTTTCCAGTATGGGTGCCAGATTGGACCATAAAGCAAGCTGAATATTGAAGAATTGATGGTTTTGAACTGTGGTGGTAGAGAAGACTCTTGAGAGTTCCTTGGACTGCAAGGAGATCCAACCAGTCCATCCTAAAGGAAATCAGTCCTGGGTGTTCATTGGAAGGACTGATGCTGAAGCTGAAGCTCCAATACATTGGCCCCCTGATGCGAAGAGCTGACTCGTTGGAAGAGACCCTGATGCTGGGAAAGATTGAAGGTGGGAGGAGAAGGGGACGACAGAGGGTGAGATGGTTGGATGGCATCACTGACTCCATGGACATGGGTTTGAGCAAATTCCGGAAGATAATGAAGGGCAGGGAAGCCTGGCGTGCTGCAGTTCCTGCGGTTCCTGAGAATCTTAGCGTGACAGTGACTGAACAGCAACAGGATGTACGTTGTATCAGGCGTCACTAATTTAAGGGTCTGGGCTGTGCCTAAGCGTCATGGGGTTGATAAATGTGGAGCCAATTAGCAGCACTTCAGCTCTTCATCTAGGTCATGGGCTGGCTTGTCTCATTATTTACTCCAGAGTGCCTTTTACATCAGAGGTAGTGGCTTTTTAATTTCAAGCTCAGGTTAATTTGTGGAGTTTCCAAGGCAAGAGAATTCAGTAAATCAAACACAATGACCCATGTTGGTGGACAATCAGAAGAACGCCTTTTCTATTGGGGAGTGATCTTTGGATGGAAGAGATGAAAATATGGATCAGTCAGACCTGGGAGGAGTGAAGAGTTGTGAGGGAGCCCCTGGCTGCTTTGCGAGCTGCGGGGGCAGGGGGGTGGGATTATTTGTTTACTTCCATCCCACCATCTCCTTAGCCCCCACCCCACATCCACTGTGTGTCCATCGTTCTCCAGGGCAGTTCTAGGCACTGAAGACACAGCAGAGAAGAAAGAAGGTGAAACCCGACGCTCATACTGTAGCTCGCACGTCTTCTGAGCTCCGGGAGGATCCTGCAAATGATATTAATCTCCACCCCCAACCTGCTGTTCTGAAGAATACCTTCCAAACAGGGGACAGAAAACTCAACGTGAGGTGGGGGGGAGTATCGATTTTAGCAGTAGGAAAAAAAAAATGTGGTTCCTGCAAATTACAAACCTGTGAGTTTCCCTTCCACTGTCCGTAATCCGTCCAGAAAGACCTATTAGCGAATGTTTTGTGAGAAGAGCTAGCAAGCGGGTCAGGAGGATGCCAGTCTCAGAGATTGTTAGCATCCTTGGTGACCAGCCAAGACAGAGACAAGACGGGCCGGCACTCTGTGGGCAGTACCAACCCGGTGGGAGAGCTGGCGCCGTTGAGAAAACTGCTCCGGGGTGCCTGCACAGCCGCGTTCTTGAAAATCCTTGTTTTTGATGTACGCTGATCTCCATTTGACAACGGAAAACGTACTTGCGCCGACTGTTACAGCCAAATGGCCATTCTTCATGTTTATAGAGCTCGTGCAAATATAAATGAAGATTCCATAGGTAAAGAATAAAATTAATCGGAGATGCCAGTGTTTGAACAAACAAGCAGAGAGTGAACACCGTGATGAAAATGACATAGAAAAGTCCATTTCTATGACCGTGCTGTGAGGGTGGTTTGGACTGTGACTGCAAGAAGCCTGTGTGTTGTATGTGGGGCAACATTGAGGCCCCCCCCAGTAATGATGGGGGAGTTGAAATGTTTACCCTTCCTAGAAAGCAGGTGGGAAATGTGAATGGATGAAAAGCTTGTACACTTTGACCCAGAAATTATGCCTCTCGGAATTAAAGAAATAGAGATTTCCACAATGATTGATGGGTTAATTTGAATATCTACCCTGTTTTTTTTTTTTTTTTCAAAGCCTACAGGGATGGGTGGGTAATTAAATGCAAGGCATCATTGATGAAAATGTCTTCTCTTGATGAAAATCAGCCTTACATTACACAAAGTGTCTTCTACTAGGAAATGCCTGGGATTTGGGCACCCCCTTTTTTGAAGTCAGTTTTGTAATGGTTATTTAAATGGGGGAAAATACAGAGTGATTTCTGCTGTAGAGTTGGTGCCAGTGGTAAAGAACCCACCCGCCAGTGCAGGAGACATGAGAGACGTGGGTTCGGTCCCTGGGTTGGGACGATCTCCTGGAGAAGGGGACGGCAGCCCACTCCAGTATTTTTGCCTGGAGAATCCCATGGACAGAGGAGCCTGGTGGGCTACAGTCCATGGGTTGCAAAGAGGTAGACACAACTAAAGTGCCTTCATCCCAGAGGGCTGGGCTTGCCTTCATTGGAAACACACCTGGACTGGCAGGAGACTAGCTGAGCAGCCTTCCCGAAGGGGGCCCCACCCAGGCCACCTGGTCAGCTCCAGCCTCGGCCCAGCGCCCACTGAGGTTCCGCCCACCCACACGCTGGGTTCCTATGTCTTGGGACTATGTCCCCTACATTCTTCCTGTTGGTTCAGTCACCCTCAAGAAAGTGCCCTAAGCAAATTCCCTGGTCACAGGCCTGTGGGGTGACAATATTGATTACACCTTAAGAGAAGAGCACCGAAGAATTGATGCTTTTGAACTGTGGTGTTGGAGAAGACTCTTGAGAGTCCCTTGGACTGCAGGTAGATCCAACCAGTCCATCCGAAAGGAAATCAGTCCTGAATATTCATTGGAAGGACTGATGCTGAAGCTGAAACTCCAATACTTTGGCCACCTGATGCGAAGAACCGAGTCATTTGAAAAGACCCTGATGCTGGGAAAGATTGAAGGCGGGAGAAGGGGACGAAAGAGGATGAGATGGTTGGATGGCATCACTGACTCAATGGACATGAGTTTGAGTAAACTCCGGGAGTTGGCGATGGACAGGGAGGCCTGGCATGCTGTAGTCCATGGGGTCACAAAGAGTCGGACTGAGTGACTAAACTGAACTGAGCTAAGAGAACAGCTGGGGTTGGGGCATGCGTGTCAACACAGGAGATTCCAAAACTTTGTTGCCAAAGATTGCTGAAATCTCAGGGAAGAGGGCTTCATGCTGGAGACAAAAATATGGAAGACAGCGATGCCTGTTCTCCCGGTGATCAACAGGAGGGAGAGGCAGCGCAGCGCAGGGAAGGAAAGGGGCATCGCTTTAGAGTCCGCTGGCCTCAGGGAAGCCCCTCACCCATCACTCCTGGCTGGCTGGCCTGGGGCATGTCCTTGCCCCTTTCCTCCTCTGGAAGGAGAGAGTGGTGCCCAGCCACTCTGTGGGGTCCCCTCTTTGCTGCTTAAGGAAATGTGGTGTAGCTTCACTGCTCACTTCCACCTGAGCCGTCCCAATTTTGTTTATTATTGGGTGGATTTGGGAGGCTTTCCTCGCGGCTCAGATGCTAAAGCAATCTGCCTGCAGTACAGGAGACGTAGGTTTGATACCTGGTTTGGAAAGATCCCCTGGAGAAGGGAATGGCAACCCACTCCAGTATTCTTGCCTGGAGAATTCCGTGGACAGAGGAGACTGGCAGGCTACAGTCCATGGGGCCACAAAGAGTTGGATACGACTGAGGGACTAACATTTTCACTTTCACTGGAGTAGTAAAGGGGAAACATCCCAAGAAGGATTTAAAGGTGGTTGGCTTGAGAAGAGAGATGTGAAGTTAGATTAAAAAAAAAAAAAAAACCCACTATCTTGATCAGAGCATAAACAAAATTGTTAAAAATCCTGCCTACATCAAATTCTAACATTTAAAAATAGCCTTTCTTATTCAAAGGAAAACATGTCAGTTTCAGAAAAATACAGATAAAGAACCAGAAGAAACATCTTACTGTTACTGAGAGGAGATTACAATCAGTGTTCTCTAGCTGCTCATTTCAATCTGGCCTGTGACGAGGTGATAAAAGGCAGTGGAGGCCTTTTATTCATAACTGTGTATTTAACGTGGGCTCTTTTTTTTTTTTTTCCTGGCTTCTTTGTAGCGGGCGGAATGGTTGTCAGGAGCCCCAGTCAATTCTTCCCTGCCCAATAATGTGTTCATTGTGGTGGTATTTCCTGGACAGCTGGGGTTGCTTAACTATGTAACAATAGCAAGATGAAGGAAACAGGCTTTCCAATTGAATATTTTGATACAGGATGGGTTGAAAGAGGGCACCGTATCCTGCACCCCGGGTACTGCTGATTGAATGATGACCTAAACAGAAATTGCACCGGTAATAGCATCACTGTCGGAAGATGAAGACCAGAGTGGAGGGTGGTTCGCCCAGTCCAAGGCCATCCTCAGAAGCCCGAGTGTGGACTTGGCGGGGATGCAGTGATCGCAGAGCAGTGTCACCTTTCAAGTGACAGGAACTAGACATTGGTGGTTCGTAGCCCCCCGGCCAGTCCCAAAGCTGACCTGCTCCAGTCCCCACCCACTGTTTAAAGACACACTGTCTCTTCTCATCCCACGCGACAGCGCTTGATGGTAATTTCATCTGAAAAGCCTCCATCATGGGGCTTTATTTTCACGAAGGCAAATAGTCTCAAGAAACTGAGAATAAAAATATCCAACATATTCCATCAGAAATCTCTGAGTCGCTTCTCCCAGCTCTGTCTGGACCAGAGCTAAACATTTATAAGGAGTAAGCTGTGCGGTTTTCAGTCCTTATGTTGTGTCTTCGTCATATGATTTGCATTCCTATAGGAAGCGCTGCAAACTTGGAAAGAAAATGACTTTCTGATTGAATCATATATTTCAAACAAAGCTCTTTCATGAATAAAGAATATTAATTACTGTTTCCAGAGTGATCCCTAGGTGTTTTTTTTTTTTTTTTTTTGAGTTGTGTGGTAACAGAAACATTGTGCATTCCACCCAAGGTCAGCATAGATTTAAAACCAGACATATGCTTTAAAAATTAATTCATGCTGGAATTGAGAACATGGAATTAATTAGGTGTCCAGAAGCATCCCGGTCTCACCTCGCTCTTACTTTTGATCCAAGTCCCTTATTTCACCAATATTACATTCCCAGCCCTCAACTTCCAAAATGAAGGCGGGTAGGGGGGAGGAGCAGAGCTGAGTGCTCTTATCTAATCAGTTATCATGACAGGGTGTTTCTCAGGCCAGGCTTGTGTGAACCAAGCCCCAAGCAGAGCAGTTAGGTTGGCAAGAAGCAGGTGGCTCCCGTGTTGCTCTATGGATTGCCTCGGAGCCTTGGAAAAGGATTCCTTTGTGGGAAGTAATCTACTTTAACCATATATTAATACATACACATACACACACTCCGCCCCCACCCAAAGTATGATTTATTTGTTTTTAATTCGCTCCATGGAGATTTCCAACCCCCCCGCCCCCGCCACCCCACGAGGCTCTGTCCTGTTCTGTGGGCAAATCTGTTGGAATCAGACCCTGGTTTATGACCTACTGATTTCTAGGGGAGGGAGTGAGCAACGCAGAGTGAGGCAAGGTGGGGCGGGGCGGGGGGGTACTTTGATCCTTCCAATAAGTCACACAGGCTCAGTCAGACAAGCGAAGAGAGCGTCATGTCCAGGAAGGCCGTCTCCTGCGTGACTGCAGCCCATTCCGGGGGGTAGGTCAGGCCCGCTGCTGATGGCTCATGAGCACACCAGGTGGGAGAGAGTGTTGCCTCCATTTATCCTGGGGCCTTATCACCACTGCAGAGACAGATATCCGGGTTTGAATGGGACACACTTATTTGGCAGGCTGGACCTCATACATGACTTGTGGTTGTTTAGTTGCTAAGTCACGTCCAGCTCTTTTGCAACCCCGTGGACTGCAACCCACCAGACACTTGTTTTTAGGGCTATGCTTAAAACAGAAATGTGGTGCTGGAGAGTCCCTTGGACTGCCAGGAGATCAATCAATCAATCCTAAAGGAAATCAACCCTGATTATTCATTGGAAGGAATGATGCTGAAGCGGAAGCTCCAATACTTTGGCCACCTGATGCGAAGAGCTGACTCATTGGAAGAGACCCTGATGCTGGGAAAGATTGAAGGTAGGAGGAGAAGGGGACGACAGAGGATGAGATGGTTGGGTGGCATCACCGACTCAGTGGACGTGAATTTGAGCAAGCTCTGGGAGATGGTGAAGGATGGGGAGCCTGCCATGCTGCAGTCGGTTGGGTTGCAGAGACACAGATGGACATGACTTATCAACAACAATGACAAAACCCCGAGTTTCAAGTGTAAACTCTTGATTTATGCCCAGTGAACAAGGCAGTCTGAACAAAGCAGCTCCAGAAGAAAAGGAGGAGCCATGCATTCCGCTCGGGCTCGGGGTCTTTAGTTGGAATTGCTGGCCATATGTGTGGGTTATGGTTTCATATTTGAGACATGCCTAGTTTTAAATGAATCCAGTAGTAGAGTTCACGGAAAGGTAGACACGAGAGTCCATACTGACCTCAGCCCATGCGTGTGCCGTGAATTTTCCAAATTTCCCCGAGATGATGGCAGTGAGCCTGGGAGGTGAGATTCTTCTTCCTCTGGGAGAGCCTGAGTGTGTGTCTGTTTGTCCAGAGTTTTACCAGCTAGTGACTGTTTCTGCCACTGGGGCCTGAGGAGCCAGGAGCTGAGCTGAGCGTGGCAGTGCCTGGATGATGTCAGAGTTGCTCTGGAGTTTTTACCGTGAAAAATGCCCTTTGTACATCCAGACGGGACTCTTGTACACTGAATGTACCCCGTTCTTTTAAGAACCACCACTGGGACGTCCCTGGAGCTCCAGTGGCTAAGACTCTGCCTTCCAGTGCAGGGCATGTGGGTTGGATCCGTGGTCTGGGAGCCAAGAGCCCACGTGCCTCATGGCCAAAAAAACCAGAACATAAAAGCAGAAGCAAAATGCGGTGACAGTTTAATGGTGGCGCTGGCAGTAAAGAAGCGCCTGCCAGTGCGGGAGACGTGAGAGACGCGGGTTTGATCCCCGGCTTGGGAAGATCCCCTGGAGGAGGGCATGGCAACCCACTCCAGTATTCTTGCCTGGAGGATCCCATGGCCAGAGAAGCCTGGTGGGCTGCAGTCCATGGGGTCGCACAGAGCCGGACACCACTGCAGCGACTTAGCACGTATTTGAAAGAAAACAGGAAACGTTGGTATTTGTTAACTATGGCACATCTGAGTGTGAGCTGGATTGGGTCCCCTTCTAGAATTTATATGTTGAAGCCCTACCCCCTCAGTACGGCTGCACTTTGAGACAGGGCCTTTAGAGAGGTTATTAAGTTAGAATGAGGGCTCTCAGATGGCCCCTAATCGAATCAGACTGGCGTCCGATATTATAAGAAGAGAGATTAGGACACACATAGGCACAGAGGGAAGGCTGTGAAGACCCAGGGAGAAAACACCGCCTACAAGCCATGGAGGGAGAAGTCCTGACTTCAGACTTGGCCTTCAGAGCTGCGAGAAAGCACACTTGTGTGGCTTAAGTCCCCTGGTCTGTGATCCTTTGTGACGGCGGCCGGAGCAGGTGGGTGCAGCGCTGTTTCAAACGCCATCATGAATGCGTCAAGGTCATTAAAACCTTGGCAGCCGCTTGGACATCCGTGGACGTTTTCCCGTGCACTCTGACCTCCTTTGGGAAGCGTTTCTGCTTGTTCGTGCCCACCGTTTCCTGTGGGCAAAATAAATGTCTGTGTTGCTAGGAGTGTTGAGATTTTGCTTCAGAAGTAATGTTGCTGATTCTGTAACCCTTGGAGGGAGTGAGCTGACAGACCTGTGAAAGGTGTAGATGTCTCCTAGGGGACACGTACAGCTTTCCTGATGCCCGGGCCTGGGTCCCGATCTCATTGGACCTGGAGTGTGTCTGATGCTAAGAACTGATGGCTTCATAATTGAGGACTTCCGCTTTAGGGAAGGGAAGGCTGCATCGTATAGACTTCCCCTGCAGGCTTCCAGGGTCAGGGTCCAGGGCTGGGAAGAGGAGTGGGGGCAGGGCAGGAGGGTGAGAGAGGGCTCTCCAGGAGCAGGCGGGCTCTGCAGGTGGACTGGGCAGTGGCTGGGCAATCTGGGGCCACTTAGTTTTCCTGGGGAGACATGCCCTGGAGTTTGGCTGGAGGCAGAAGCAGTTTCAGAGTTTGGGGGAGTCGGGGGTGGGGAGGCAGATTTGCTCAGCCTTTCTTAGAACTTAAGAAGGAGGGGGTTGGGTCTTGATGGAGGGATCTGGGGATAATCCTGACTTCTGGACTGGTGCCTTGTCCCTGGAGATTCAGATGAATGGGAGCCTGTTTTACCCCAGGCTGCCTGGAATGTTCGGTGCCCCCTCCCCACTTGGAACTGAGTGAGAAGCTGTGGGTGTTGGCTCCTCTGCCTGCTTGCTCCCAAAGTCTGTTACCTCTTTACCTCCCACCTCCCTCCCTAAGCAGAGCACAGTGATGTTCTCTGACTTGCTTTCCCAAAAGCCCTCTCATCCTGTCTCCTCTCCGCCCTAGCTTCCCCTCTAGCCTCCCTTTGCAAGTCAGAGGACCCCAGAGTGGGGTCAGCCGCACAACCCCGCCTTGGGTGCACTGGGTGCTTTTGGAGGGGGTGGGGGCAGGGGACACCCGGAGTGAGATCCAAGGCACAGGGGCTTTGGGGGATCAAATGGGATGAACTGTGCTGACATCTGTGAAGGGCCCCCCAGCTGAGCCTGGCCTTGGCCTTGGCCCTCTTGGGAGGGGCAGCCCGGGGCTGGTCTGGCTGAGCCTGGAGGCCCTGGGCTGCAGGAGGAAGGTGGTGGGGAGCTGGCTCCTTGGGGGTCTGGGTGGAAACGCTAGAACGGCTGGCTGGGGGTGGGCCAGCCCACCCTGTTCGCTGTGCTGGGGTTTAAAGCCTGGGGTTAAAACCTCTTGTAGGCAGGAGGCGCCCCCCCCCCCCCCCCACACACACACAACAAGGCTTTGGTCCTGGATTCGTCAATCAGTGTGAATTACCTTTTTATATCTTAATTGTAAGTGAGCTGGTAAACTGAAAGTGTGTTGCGAGCATGGCTTACAAAGACTGGCCACACCACTGCTCTCCCGGTCTTTATCATGAGTGAGACCCACTCTGGCCTGGCTGCAGGAGGTGGGCTAGTGCTGCCCTGCCCCACGCAGGCCTGGGGAGGGCGGTGTGAGCAGACTGCAGGCCCAGGTTCATCCCTTGGCTTCACTGCAGCCTGTGAATGCTGGGGAGCTGTGTGCTGGTGGCTTTCCTTGACTTCCACCTCAAGTGCTAAATCTCCTCGGGCATAAACTTTTGTAATTCCAGAGAACAGTCTTCCTGAGAAGAAGGCCTTTGGTATGAACATTCTCCTGCCTTGCGTCACTTTAAAGAAAAAAATGTTTTTTGCACCCAGAAATGTCCAGTGACAGCTGTTGTTTCCTGGAGATTCCGGGACACTTTGGGTACAGAGAGGCGGTGTTTGCAGAGTGGCCACCTCTGTGGGCCCACTGCAGCCTCCCAGGCCTTCCCTGAATGTGCCATTTGAAAAGTGATGAAAACTTCGGAAATGCCAGGTACTCAGAGCCACAGGATCCTTGAATTGAGTCTAGTGGAGGTCTCATCAGTAGCCCCTCTTTTCTGAATTACTTCAGGTGTTGTATTTCTTCCTGGGTGTTCTAAGCACCTGGCCCAACAGCCTGCATTTCCTTCTCTTCCCCAGTGGCTCAGCGGTAAAGCATCTGCCTGCAAGGCAGGAGACGTTCAGGAGGCTGTGGTTCGCTCCCAGAGTCAGGAAGATCCCCTGGAGACGGCAAAGGCAACCCACTCCAGTATTCTTGCCTGGAGAATCCCAGGGACGGAGGAGCCTGGCGGACTACAGTCCAGGGGGTTGCAAAGAGTCGGACATGACTGAGCACAGAGCACGCACCCAGCGAGGGCCCAGGGCTGGGCAGGTGGCCCTGCTTGCAGCATCCCAGTGAACTGGCCGACCACCCCCATCCCGGGCTGGCTGGGAACTCCTGGGTGAATCTCCACCCACCCTGTTTTGCATGGTGGGTGTGACTAAGACTCAGGCCCTTGGGGTGGGTGGGGAAGGAGCATCACCTTCCCGGAAACCTCCAAGGAAAGCTTTCTCCAGGTAGCAGACTTTCTCCCCTCTGAACCGCACAGTTCAGTTCAGTTCAGTCCAGTCGCTCAGTCATGTCCGACTCTTTGCGACCCCATGGACTGCAGCACGCCAGGCCTCCCTGTCCATCACCAACTCCCGGAGTTTACTCAGACTCATGTCCATTGAGTCGGTGATGCCATCCAATCCTCTTATCCTCTGTCTCCCCTTTCTCCTCCCGCCTTCAGTCTTTTCGAGCATCAGGGTCTTTTCCAGTGAGTCGGTTCTTCGCATCAGGTGGCCAAAGGATTGGAGCTTCAGCTTCAGCCTCAGTCCTCCTCTCCTCCCTAAAATGAAGCTTCTGCCTCGGGGACACCGCCCCCACCACCAGGCAGTCAGGCTCTGGGCAATCTCTCCTCCTCCCCCCTCCCCCGCCCCGTCGCGTTTGCCTGTTTTCCACCGAAGGAGGGGCAGCTTTTCTCAGGGGGCAGCCACCCCAGATCCGCTGCAGCTGAGGCTTCTTGTGGCCAGGGGAAGAAATGACTCACCCTGTCCTCTGCGCCTTTCTAAACCGCTGGAGACTTCCTAGATACACTCGGAAGGGGCGGGGGCGGCCCCTGTGTGTGGCCTAGTAAACCAGAGCATCCGAGAGGGGGCGGGGCCCGGCGAGTCAGCTGACCTCTGCTGGTGCTTGTGACATAATGGGGGTCCTGCTGCTCCCCCCGCCCCCAACTCAGCTGGAATCAGCCCCCTGGATCGATGGCATCAAGCCCTGGGCAGCATTTCTTCAGCAGAGCGCTGATCAAGGCTGGGATTTAAGAGAGAAAGCTGCCGGCCGTGGTCTTCTGGGGGGAGATGGTTGTGTCCATGGCACGTGGCAAGTGTCAGGTCAGAGAAAGTGACTGATACCTTGAAGAGGTGTGCACAGGTGTGTGTGTGTGTGTGTGTGTGCGTGTGTGCGTGTGTGCGTGTGTGTGTGTGTGTGTGTGTGTGTGTGTGTGTGTGTGTGTGTGTAAGGACACAGACACCTGAGCCCGGGCTCCAGTAATGAGAGGAGCTGGCTGATCCTGCAGGATGTGGTGGGGAGGCTCCATACTTCCCAGTCCAGACTGGCAAGCGGTTAGACGTGTTGGGATGAAGGCTTGGATGCTGCAGCCCACACACGTGTGCTCCAAGCCCCGGAGCCAGGACTTCACAGCCATCATCACACCTGATCCTCACATCTGCCCTGTGATTGTCCCCTTATGGCATCAGTGAGGCTGATGTGGAGGCCACATTCCCAAAGTCACACAGAATTTGCACCCCTCAGGAGTCTAGCACCCCAGCTGCTCTGCACTGCAGGGGTCTGCAGGGGGGCGGGTGGGGGCCGTCCGGGCCTGGGGCGCAGGTGCTGAAGGGGCAATGGGCTCTGCAGGTGATGGGACTCTCTGGAGGTCTGGGGCAGCATTGTGCCCCAAAAGTCTGTGATTGCAGCAGAAAAGGTGGTTGCCTAAGAGTGGGCTAAGCCAGCGGCATGGTGTGCCAGGCCTGCCTGCCCAGGGCACCCAGGGGAAGATGGTGAGGATGGGAAATACTTGGGGACGGGGCGGGCACTCCTCATTTGGGGGGGGATATTGGGAGAGGCTGAGGACAGACAGACAGAAGATAGACTCTTGTTTCTGTGTCCCATTAAGTGGGCGATGATTGAGCAGATTCATGGGCCGGCCTGGCCTGAGGCGAGCAGGCGATTGTGATAGACATGCCAACTCTGAGCGGGGGAGAGAACGGTGTGGTCATGAGGCTGGAGAGCCAGCTACTCTGACCACTGTCCTGCACACTTCCTGGGAGGCGTCCGCAGGGAGGCGGTCAGCTCTGATCGCTAGCATGGAGAGGCGGGTGGGGGCCCAGGGCTGCAGTGGGGACCGCAGGACGTGGTGCTCAGCCCTGCCCGCTGCGTGATCGTCTGCACTGGGCCCAGGGCCCCGGCACTTGAGCTTGACCGAGAGCTTCTTGGAGATGTGCAGGGCTGGGTGAGGGCCACGTGCTGCCGGCCCATGAACATGCTGTGAGGCGCATCAGTCCAGCGGCTGGCGGTTGGGGTGAGCGTGGGCAGGGCAGGGGGTCTCAGAGGCACCAGCGGGCTGGCAGGGTCATGGCTGGTGTAGACAGTGGGATGTCTCTCAGCCTTTGCTGGATTCAAGGGTCTGAAGGACTGGGGAGGAGAGACTGTGTTGAAATAACAACTGGTGGCAGTTCTAGGAGAGGATGGCCAACCTGGAGGCTTCGGGAAGAGAATGTTCGAGGCCGGGATGGTAGGATGGCATTAGCTCAGCGTGTGGCCGTGTGGGAGGAGGCCCAGGAGGCCAGCGAAGGACAGGAGACCCCTAGAGGGCAAGAGGCAGGGGTGCCCTGGATGGACCGAGGACTTCCCCAGCCGCCTCCCTGCCGTGGAGTGGAGGAGGGACCCAGGCATGGCACCCAACCCCCCGCCCTGTGCCCCCCTTGTGGCCGAGCCAGCTGGTCGTAGCTTCAGTGGTTATCGGACTTTGTCATTTAGAGGCTTCTCGGCCACTTTTGACCCACCCACTGTGGTGCTGGCGGGTGGAACCTCCTTTTCCAAATTTAGAAAGTTTTGTGCGGGTCCGTCGCCGGGCAGGTTCACAGTTCAGCAGCAGTCCTAGGGGGACAGAGACGACAGGAGGGGGAGACTCAGTCCAGATTTTGGGGCCTGTAGATCGCCTGCCCACAGCTGGTTTATCCATCATTCCCGCTTTGGTCCTTCTCTTTTCGTGGAAGGTTCCAGGGCAGGTGGTGATTGTTTTTAAAGGAGACACACCTCACACAACTTCATAACCAGGTAAAGAAGCTGAGAGCCCGCCGGAGTCATGTGGGCCAAGACCTGCAGCCCTGTGTTCCCCAGTGCCCCTCCACATCTCTCAGCTTTCTGCTCCAGGAACCCCCTCACCC
The DNA here is from genome assembly GCF_016772045.2 of Ovis aries. Lineage (NCBI taxonomy): Eukaryota > Metazoa > Chordata > Mammalia > Artiodactyla > Bovidae > Ovis > Ovis aries. The sequence continues at coordinate 5,482,118 of NC_056054.1, read as the reverse complement.
CTGCTCTTTGCAGGCTGGGTGCTGATGGCCAGGGCGTGGCGAGCAGATGCGAAGATGTGGACGTTTTATTCCATCTTACTGTGTTGGAACTGATCCTGGTGGCCCACTTCTCTCCTGTCCCCAGAGCTCTTATGCAAATTGTTATCTACTGAGTTGGGGGGTGGCTGCTGTCGCCAGCCACTGTGGGGCATTTATCCTCCCAGCCTGGGAACCAGGGAGCTGGTGACACCTTGGCTAATGAAGGCAGGAGGCTGATCACATGTCTTCCATTGCAGATTTGGGGTAGGGGGGTGGATTTGAGATTCAAACAGGCATCTCAAACATGCTGTTTTCAGCATTCAGAGAAAAACATATCAAACCTTTATGTCCCCGGGCACAGATGAAAGATTTCCAGATATCTCTGCAGCCAGGTGCCACATGAGCTGCAGTCATGAGAACTCTTGTTCAAATAGGCTTTTTCTCCATAAAGGTGAGCTTTGTCACCATGCTGATAATTCCCAGGGCACTATTTGTGTCCTCGACTTTTAGTTTCACAGGAGTTCTGGATTTTATGACTCTGGGCGGGGGGGGAGGGGGGGGGGCGTCTGTGGGTCCAAAGAGCAGCTTGGAGAACACCCAGCTGTTGTCACACATGCGCTCAGGTGGCTGGTCTTTGCCAGTTCCTGGCGTTGGTTTCCACCGCAGAGGCTGTTAGGAGGGTCCCTATAGACTCTCGCTGGGGTTTTGCTTGCCATGTCTGTAGGACCGCCCCGTCGGGCAGATGTTATTATGAGGGGGTCCCTCCGGTGGGATCCTGCAGTGCAAGATGTTAGCAGGTGGGCTCAGCCCCTCTGCCCTCGCAGGCTGGGAGGGTTAGGTAATCTGCAGGAGTTGCTTGGGTTTGCTCCACACACATTCCAGGGCTGCTTCGCAGCTGTTCAAGGAACAGGTGCTCTGTTGTGTGTTGCCCTTGATTAAATCCTTCTGACTCCTCGGCTAAACCGCCGCAGAAAGCTGGAGGCTGGATGGAAGAAAGGGGAGCTTCCTTGCTGGGAGCCCCACGGTGGCCGTGGGTGGGAGCCGCTGTGGTTGTCACTCCAGTGGGGGTTGGTATTTGTTTCCATAAAGTGACAGTTCATAGGCTTGGCTTTCATTCTAGCCTAAGTCTCTTTTGCCTGACACTTAGCAAGACCATGAAGACGTTTGTGACACATTCCTGTATTGGAGAGTGAGGACCTAACTCCTCCCCGACACGGGCATATTTCTGAAATCAAAAGCTGCTCGTCACCATCCTGCTTAAGTGGAATTGTGGTTTCCACTTCACTTTAGACTTTCCTGGGGACTCCTGTCCCAGCTGTGTGCAGGGCCCTCTGCTCCTCTGCTGTGGCCTCAGGCAGGTGGCTTCCCATGGAGTGAGCTGCTTTATCTGTGAAATGGGGGTCAAAGGTCCGTCTAGTCGAGGCTATGGTTTTTCCAGTAGTCATGTATGGATGTGAGAGTTGGGCTATAAAGAAAGCTGAATGCCAAAGAATTGATGCTTTTGAACTGTGGTGTTGGAGAAGACTTGAGAGTCCCTTGGACTGCAAGGAGATCCAACCAGTCTATCCTAAGGGAGATCAGTCCTGGGTGTTCATTGGAAGGACTGATGCTGAAGCTGAAACTCCAATACTTTGGCCACCTGATGCGAAGAGCTGACTCATTGGAAAAGACCCTGATGCTGGGAAAGATTGAGGGCGGGAGGAGAAGGGGATGACAGAGGATGAGATGGTTGGATGGCATCACCGACTCCATGGACATGAGACTGAGCAAGCTCTGGGAGTTGGTGATGGACAGGAAAGTCTGGCGTGCTGCAGTCCATGGGGTCGCAAAGAGTCGGACACAACGGAGTGACTGAACTGACTGAAGATCTCTTCCAGCCCTCACTTGCTATAATTTAAACAGTGGTTCCCATTTGCAAAGAATGGAATGATGGTCACCCTAAGCTAGTTCAGGAGGGGACTGTGTGACCAGGTATCTCCCACCCTGGATCTGTGGCCCATCCAGGCTACACACAGTTTCTGCAGGAGCTCATGGCGGGAGCGGAGATCCCACGTGTGCTCAGGTACTCTCTCCACACCTAGGCCGTGCTGGAATGCACTCCTGGGTCCAAACCTTCAAGCATCTTGCTTAAGACATTTTCTGATTAAACACAATACCACACTGCTTTGGATTTTAAGTAATTAAGATAGGTGAAACCTCATGTTTTTCCTTTCCAGCATTTTAATCACATTCCTGATACTTACTCATGTAAACCAATCGTAAGTGATAACGTGTCTATCACAGATGGCCTCCTCTGTAACTGCTGCTGTTCTTTGCATTTTGGGAGAGACATGCTGGAAATAATTGCTTCTCTTTCTATAGAGAGGCTGTCTAGAGCCTTTGTACATGCAGAAGCAGGCGGGACTGGTTGAATAAGTAAAATGGTAAAATGAAAAGTCAAGAAGACCGGGAATCCCTTGTCTCCTTTCCACGTGAGTGTGTCTGGCCTGTGCCTTTGGACTTGTGGTTTCCCACCTGGGGCATTGTGCTCCCAGGAGATGTTTGCCAGTATCTGCCAACTGCAGGGGCGGTGTGTGTGTGTTTGTGTGTGTGTGTTGCTACCAGCATCTCGTGGGTAGAGGCCAGCGATGCTGCTAAACAAACATTCTACGATGCACAGGACGGCCCCCACCAAGAAGGAACCAGCCCAGGATGCCCAGAGCACCGTGGTGGATGCACCCTTCTCTGGATGAAAGCCACATACCACTTCCCTTTTGGAAACCTTGAGTGTTTCAGGTAGAAATACTAGTGTTCTGCCTTTCTCGTACCCACCTGCTTCTTAACTCAAGTAACACTTTCCCCTGGTCCACTGACTGTCAGGGTGGCCGTTTGTGATTCGTCTCGAACACAAAGTCCTCTGTGAGTCAAGTGTGAGCACCCTCGCGCAAGCGTGGTACCGACTGCCAGCATCTTATCAGTCAACAGTCAGCTGAAATCTGCAGGAAGGTCCCCGGATAAACCCTAGCTGCAGGGACACTGTGGGGGTGGCTCTCCCATCTTCCTCTGCCCTGGCCCACCCGCAGGGGCACCCAACTCTCCGGCTTCCATGTGGGCAGAACTGCCCGATTCTCAGATCTGAGGATGCCTTCGGACAGGCAGCGGACTGAGAAACACTTTCTTCTGTGGTCAAACCAGGCTCGGTGATGATCGGTAGTGGTGAGCTGGTTCCTCACTCTCAGGCCTGGAGCTTGGTTGTCTTGCCCATTGCAGTTATGCCATGGGGGCTTCCTGTTAAAACTGAGGGGTGTGGCGCACAGGCCTTCAGAAGTCTGTGCGTCCAGGCACGCCACGTGGTCCCGTCACTAGGCTGGCAGTGACTGCACCATTGTTGGTCCTTGAGGGAAGATGCTGCCAAGCTACTTGGAGGCCCCCCATGGTCTTTATCCTGCTGGATCAGAACGTCCTTGCCTCAGGGACTGAGCACAAGCTTCGTCCTTCTGTGACTCAAAGGTGTCTCCATCGAGTCCCACTTTGACCTGCAGTTTCGAAAACGAGGGACAGCGAGGTTCCTGATGAGGTCAGTCCCGGCAAGGTGATGGCAGGGGCTGAGCATCTCAGCAGATCCTAGGTCTAGATCCTGCTCTCCTCCATCTGACTTGAGTCTCTGGCCAAAAGAGATTGCCAGGGAATTGTTCAGGAAAACAGGCATCTCTTTCTCTGCTTCCTGTATGTATTGGTCAGCCTGCTGTGAGAAAAGAGCCCGTCACAGGCCCCGTGACAGCGGCGAGGGCTCTTTGTAGGTTCTTGAGGGGGTGGGCGTGCAGAGGCCAGGACAAGGCCAGTGGGGGCTGGGCGGTTTCTGTGGTCCACAGATGGGGCTCTGCCAAGATGCTGTAAACGTGGTGACTGGCTGGCATGTTCTGTTATTTGGAAAGGCAGCTCGTGGAGCAGATGGCTCTGCGGTCTACCAGGGGCTTCCTTTTAAACACGGCTGATCAGCTCTAGGAAGGCTTGCGAGAAAGCATTTTCACGCAGGGATGTTTCATTTGTAGGCAGCTAGACGTGGCCCGGGACCGGAATGTCACAGGAGGGTGGTCGAAGGACCTTTATCAGCTTGGGGCTGGGAGAGCGACGTCAGCTGCCAGGGGTGATGAATGGGGGGCTGGGGGCGTAGATAGGGCCGGCCACCTCTCCCAGACCCCCACTGCAGTCCCTCCCTCTCTGACACCGGCATCTCTGCAGTATCAGGGCTTTGCCTGCTGCTCAGTTTTGATGTGGCAGTAAGATCAACCCCAATCTCTCTCTTTTTTTTTAAAGCCCAAATGGTGATACAGATATGCTCCATGGCTGGAAAAAATTCAAGAAATAATGGCCTAGAGGGGCTGCTTTAAAAAGCAACAGGAAGATGAAAGCGCCATGCCCACCTGAACACGTATAGTATAATTATTTTTATTTTTCAAAGGCAGGTCTGGCTGTGAGAAAGAGGATTTAGATTCTGGAGTGGCAGGTTCTGGCTGAGCCTCGGAAGAGCCCATTTGTCCAGAGCAGTAGGGAGAAGCCATTCTCCCAGGTTTTCTGGTGCAGACCATTGGGCCTCACATGGAATCGCTATAACTGCGTGGAAAACGGTGCTGCCGGTGAGGCTGAAAGCACCGAAAGATGGTGAACCCGCCGGCCGGCCGGCCGGCCGGAGTAGAAACAGCTTGCTCCTTCAGTGTCATCTAAGGCAGATCAGATGGAATCTTCTACTCTGCAGCCTTCGGCCTCCCACAGCAAAGTGCAAAACCCGGGCTGGATTTCAGACAATCATAGAGGGACTGGAAGGACCCTGACAGTCCAGTGTTGCTGTTTGGTCCTGAAGTCGCATCTGTCTCTGTGTGAACCCCTGGACTGGAGCCCACCAGGCCCTTCTGTCCAGTAGGATTTCCCAGGCAAGAATAGTGGAGTGGGTTGCCATTTCCTTCTCTGGGGGATCTCCCTGACCCAGGGCTCGAACCCATGTTTCCTGTCTTGGCGGGTTGGATCCTTGACTGCTGAGCTACCAGGGAAACCCAACTGCACAGTATTCACGTTCTAAAGAAATGCTGGCCACCCCGCCCCCACTGTTGGGCTTTTATGAATGCCCCAGATACCAAGATATAGTTTATATCTTAATTATGGGCCAGCTGATTTAATGTTAAAATTCATCTCAATGTTTTGAAGTTGTCATGGTGAGAACAGACCCCAGGCTAAGCTCAGGTCTTGGATCCTGGTCCTAACAGAGATCAGGTCTCTGCATTGCTGAGTTTTCGTTTCTCTGCTTGCAGATCCGGTGGGCCTTTAGGTCTCGATAGCTGTAAGATTGGAGCCTTTAGCTGTCTCTGCGGGTGCTCGTCCGTTACAGGGCACCTGTACCGTCCTTTCAGCCTCCTGTCTGTGTTCCATCACTTGGCCTTGAGATCTGCAGCCTTTTTCATGGGTTTGTGAATTCTGGAGATCAGAGACCTGGCCTCCTCACTGCGGAGTGCCACAGTGGATACTCAATATATATATTTGATGAATAAATTCAACAAATGGAGCAGTGAATAAACGAAGACTTGCTGACAGGTTATGAATCATCTGTGTTCAGTTCAGTTGCTCAGTCGTGTCCGACTCTTAGCAACCCCATGAATCGCAGCACACCACGCCTCCCTGTCCATCACCATCTCCCAGAGTTCACTCAGACTCACGTCCATCGAGTCCTTGATGCCATCCAGCCATCTCATCCTCTGTTGTCCCCTTCTCCTCCTGCCCCCAATCCCTCCCGGCATCAGAGTCTTTTCCAATGAGTCAACTCTTTGCATAAGGTGGCCAAAGAACTGGAGTTTCAGCTTTAGCATCATTCCTTCCAAAGAAATCCCAGGGCTGACCTCCTTCAGAATGGACTGGTTGGATCTTCTTGCAGTCCAAGGGGCTCTCAAAAGTCTTCTCCAACACCACAGTTCAAAAGCATCAATTCTTCGGCGCTCAGCCTTCTTCACAGTCCAACTCTCACATCCATACATGACCACAGGAAAAACCATAGCCTTGACTAGACGGACCTTAGTTGGCAAAGTAATGTCTCTGCTTTTGAATATACTGTCTAGGTTGGTCATAACTTTTCTTCCAAGGAGTAAGCATCTTTTAATTTCATGGCTGCAGTCACCATCTGCAGTGATTTTGGAGCCCCCCAAAATAAAGTCTGACACCCTTTCCACTGTTTCCCCAAATTTGGGCTTCCCTTGTGGCTCAGCTGATAAAGAATCCTCCTGCAATGTGGGAGACCTGGGTTTGATCCCTGGGTTGGGAAGATCCTGTGGAGAAGGGAAAGGCTACCCACTCCAGTATTTTTTAAGTTTTAAAAATTTTTTTAAATTTATGTTTAATTGGAGGGTAATTGCTTTACAATATTGCATTGGCTTCTGCTATAAAACCACATGAACCAGCCACAGGTACACGTATGTCCCCTCCCTCCTGGTCCTCCCCCCACCACACCCCCCATCTGTGCTGTCACGGGGCCCCCCGTTGTCACGGACCCCCCCATCTGTGCTGTCAAGGGCCCCGTGTCGCCCCTGTGCTGTGCTGCGGCTCCTCACTGGCTGTTTACGCCTGGCCCTGTACGTATATCAGCGCTGCGCTCTCAGTCCATCCCGCCCTCTCCTTCTCCACCTGCGTCCACAGTCAGCTCTCTGTGTCTCTCTTCTGCCCTGCAGATGGGTTCATCAGTGTCATTTTTCTAGATTCTATGCATGTGCATTAATATACAAAATTTATTTTTCTCTTTCTGACTTACTCTGTGTAACAGTCTCTAGGTTCATATTTTATGAGTTTGGACAAATATATAATGATACATATCTATCATTCAGGGTACAGGGTATTTTCAGGGCCCTTAAAATCCTCTATACCATAAAGTATCTTTTCAAAAATAAACTCAACTAACTTTTATCTCATCAAGTCCAAATATCTCATTTCACTGAGGTAAAAATTCAGATTTCCTAGGTTATAACCTCCTTTGTAAGAGACCCCGATTCATCTTTATAGCATTTTCCCTGCCATAAACACAATAGGTGCCCCATAATTATTCGAGAGACTAAAGAAGGGAAATCAGCATTTGCAAACAGCTGTCTAATCCCACAGCCACACCTGGCCTGGCCTCCAGCACTTCCTCAAAACCACCTCTCTGCAGTCTTGGCATTTTCAGGCCTAGAGAAGGCTGTAGAAAAGCATCCAGTTTGATGAGACATTTTCTTTCTGAAACTTTTAAACAAGCGAACTGGAGAAATCTATGTTCAGGACATCACGAAGAACTAATACATGGATCAAGTCCATTGACTATGGTGCTGTGTTGGATAATACGGAGAACCAGTATCTAGAAAGCCAAGAAGTAGCTGGTCGGGCAGAGATGGCAAATACTTACTTAGTGCTTACACAGAATGCCTGCACATACGTCTTAGCTAATTCAGTCCTCACAAGAATGCTGAGAGTTTACGTACTGGGTTTTTTGTTCCCTTTTCCATCCCTACTTAACAGGTGTAAAAATAAAAAACCGACCCCTGAGCTCACAGGGCTGGGACAGGCCAGCCTTTTTCCTCCTCCTCTTCCTCACTGTGTCCTCTTGCCTCTGACCCCAGACAGCAAATGCCTGCCTGTCGGGAGGTTTCCCTCCACGTTGGGAAAATACTCCAAAATATTAATTAGGAGTGAAATTGCGGGTCCTTTGTTTGGAAGGCTCTGGTGTGACCCGCAGTCCCATCACCTGCCTGATGCCTTCCTGGGCCCTTACTAGGAATGCATTATTGCTCTTCTAAAGTTAGGACCAGTACCTAAGATACTCTGTTTTTTAAAACAAGCCTCTTGAGTCGTATCTTCTTTAAACCACCTTGATGAGGACAGGGTTTCGTAAAAATCCTCAGTAGGTCACAGAGGGCTCATATTTTGTTTTCTTTGGCAAAACAAGCCCTCACCACCCCCTCCCCTACTCATCTGCGCCCCGCCCCCCACCCGACCCCAGGCTCCAGTCCGTGAGGCGGCGATCCACCCCGGCGCTTGGGCCCGACCGCCGATCCGCGCGCCCGCCGCCGCCGCCGCCGCCGCGCTCCCGGCACTAGGCGGCCGGGCTAGGCGCGCGGCCCGCCGTCCCTGCTGGTCCGCCGCCCCCCCGCCCGCCCCGCCCCGCCCCGGCGCGTATTTCCATTTTAAACCGCCGCCCCTCGCCCGCGGCCCGCGCAGCTGCCCGCGCGTCCCGAACCCAGGGAGTGGAGGAGGCTGCGGACTGTGCAGACAAGGCCGGAGGATGCGATCGGGCACCGCGCCGTAGACAATGAAGCCGCGGGCGCCGCCGTCCGCCCCGGGCCCCGCGCGCCGCCACCGCACCTGCCGGCGAGCCCGGCCCCGCGCCTGATCGCCCGCCGGCCCCCGCCAGCCCATGGCTCGGCGCCCCGGGCCCGGACCCCCGCACTCGGGCCGCGCGGCGCAGGGGCTGGCGGGCGCCAGGAGCACCGTTCCCGCAGCCTGAGCGCGCTCCGCCCCGCCTCGCGGCGAGCCGGGGGGCGTGGACCCTCTCCGGGCGTGCCCGCCCTCCCCGCCTCGCCCGGCGACCGGGCCCCGACCGGCGCGGCCCGGCGGCCCGCGGCGCGCTGGATGCGGCGGAGCCCTGGCGGGCGGCCGCGGCCCGGGGCGACATGTACCTGCTGGACGGCAGCGGCGAACCCGCGTCTCCGCCCGCGGACGCGATGCCGCGCGGGCCGCCCCCCAGGAAGACCGTCTACCGCATCTCCGTGACCATGGTCAGAAAGGAGCCGCTGGGCGCGCCGGGCCCCGGCGGCTCCGACCCGCGTCCGACGTGGAGGCCCCGGCCCGCGCGCTCCCCGGACGCGCCCGGGCGGCTCGTGGAGGAGGCGGCGGGCGCTGAGGACCCGGAGGACCGCCGGCCGCCGCGCACCTGGGACTTCCGCACCTTCCGCACCCGCAGCACCGGGCAGCTGGAACTCGGGCGGCTCCGGCCTTGCGCACGCGGCCCGGAGCCCGAGGACCGGACCGGCAGGCCCCAGGCCATGGAGGAGGAGGTGGAGGAGGGGTCGGGCTCGCCCGCGCCGGGCAGTCCGGACGTGGAGGGGGCCCGGGCCGCGCCCCTGCGGCGGAGCCTCAGCTTCAGGCACTGGAGCCGACCCGAGGCGCCGCGGGGTAGGACCCTGGGCCGCGGGAGGCGCTACAGCAGCTCCGGGAGCCTGGCCTGGGCCCCGGGCGGGGAGGAGGTGGCCGACCCCGAGGCCGCCCTGGAGCCCGCGGCCTCTGAGCAGCCCGCCTCGGAGAAGCGCAACACCCTGGACGTGGGTGAAGTGCTCAGCAAGAACGACGCGCTCTCGGACCTGGAGCGCTGGGAGCGCAGCAAAAGCAAGAACCGCACGCTGGACAACAGCGACCTGCAGCGGCTGGAGCGCGCGCGGGCGGCGGCGGCGGCCGCGGGCCACGGCACGGCGTCGGAGCACCGGCTGCTGCGCTTCTTCAGCGGCATCTTCGCGCGCAAGGACGGCGCGCCCGGCGGCGGGCCCTCTCCGCGGAGCGGCGCGTCGCGGTCGCGCGGCTACTTCAGCAGCCTGCGGCGGGCCCCGGCCGACGCGCACTCGTCCAGTGCGGAGAGCATCGACGGGTCCCCCCGCAGAGGTGGGCAGCGCGGCCCGGGGAGGGGAGGGCCTGAGTGGGGTGGGGGGTCTCCGCAGGCGGCCTGCCTGGTAGAACACGCCGGGGCTTGGTCAGGAGTGATCAGGGACCGACCCTCCCGGGTCACTGATGGCAGGTGGCCGTGCAGGGAGTGGACTCCGGTACTGCGGGTCTGGAAGTTCTTGCCCCTGCTCCCGGCCGCGTGTGCTGGTGCCCCTCAGGGCCTGTCACTGAGGCCACTGTGAGCCTGTCTGCGGAGACATCACCTTGCCCAGCGGTGTCTTTCCCCCGCAGTTGCTGGCGCAGCCCTCTTTCTCCATAAGCTCGGGCTGCACTGCGCGCGTGCTGCCTGTGATACCTGTGGGCTGCCCCAGGGACCCCGGCTTGGCCCCTGAAGCCACCACGCAGGTGATGCTGCCTGGCCGGGAGAGGCGGCTTCCTCCCTGGTTAATTTCTTCCTCCCGCGTCCCAAGCTGGTCTCTGCAGACGCCACCGTCTGCGAATGCTGCTGTGTGGCCTCGCTCACCTATTGCCCTGCTGGTTAAGAGGGTTCACTCCAGTGGTCAGAGCTGGGTCTCTGCCCACGGCCTCCCTGCCAAGTGGTGTCACGTGGTGAGAGCGCTTCCGAGCCCCGACTCTAATTCCTGGGAATGTATGCTGGCATTCAGGCAGGAAAACCACAGCCCCACAACATATCCTGAAATCTCAGTTCTCTGTTCTGCCAGAGGGCTTACAGAGAAGGTTCTGGAGGCAGATGTAATATTCCCTTGCAAGAACCAACTGACCTTCTGGTACTTGTTCGGGAGTCAGAGTTCTCCAGAAACAGCAAAACTCTGCGTGCCTGGGCAGCACCCTAAAGGGAAGAGGCCAGGTGCAGGGGGATGGCTGGATTGTTGCACCCTTCTTCTCACCGGGGAGGGCTGTGAGCGATGTCTGAGAATATTGGTCCGTGCATTTTCCACCACCGAGAAATCATTAGTAACGTCCTTTCTGCTAATTACCAAACTCTGCTGTCAGTAGAGATGGAGGTGGGTGAAGCACTCTTGTGTGGATTTTTAATTAGAGGTTCTCAACTGCTAACTCACCACCCCTGGAGACAGTGTTCCTCCTTAGTGGACTTCACAGGTTAGCTGGCTGCCAAGCCCTGTATTAAAACCAGCCGACACAAAGAAACCACTGCCCTCACTGAAGTTCTTTTTAAGGTAAACTGAACACAGGCGATGTCATGTTCCCATCCGCTCCGGTTCATCCTCAGGTGACAGAAGATGTTTGGAACCAGGCAGTCGAATGTGCGGTGTGTTAAAATCTGAATTTTTTGATTAATGAGGACATAGCAGTTCTCGGTAGTTCTTTGTGGTTAACTTGCTGCCCACACCTTTTGTTTTAACCTGCCCTGGAATTTTTTAGAAGACACCACATTTGACTTCCACCATTTTCCCATCCCTTCCCACATACCCTTAAAATATTAAAAACAACACAAGTTATTGCCCTCATTGAACGCTGAGACCCTTGGTTTGTAGTAAGTTACCGCTGCCATCACTTGTGTTCTGGGGGGAAGTTCTGCTCTGCAGGCAGCTCTTCCTCTATGATAGCAGGCTTGCATCTTTGTTCTCACAGTCTTAGTAGAAAATAGTAATTAGCTGCCTGAGTTGCAGACAAGTACACCAGTAGTGAGGGGCGTGGAGCTGGCCCACACACCGCTTAGGAGGCAAGTGCTTCGTCGTGGCTATGCAGGCAAGTTAGAAGCTGGTCAAATGGATTGATAGTCGGTTTGGAGTAGTAAAGATGTGAAGTGTATCGGGAATTTTTTCTCTCTCTAGGGCAGTATATAAAATATAGTAATAATTAAAATCACACTTGGTTGCTTTATCCCTGTGGCCCTTCCTTCTCAGGGTGGAATTACTTTCATCTGAGAGTAACCCTCTAGCATTGTGGGTTGTGTGGGAAAACAAATAAATGTTCGTGAACTAGATTAGAGGATACGCAGTCAGAACTCTAGGGCCTTATTTCACGGTTCTAGGTAATCACAGAACTACTTCCTTCGCCTGTCTTTTGGCAAACAGGCTTGAAGCGTAAGTGTCCTCAGGATTTTTGTAAGCCCTGTGTCTAATTCCAAGGAAAAGGTGCAACCCCACAGCTTTTTGCTGTTCTCATTTTATCATACTTGCTTCCTGTGGCATAGATTATGCAACATTTAGGTGCTGTTTAAATGAGGTTTTGAATTTTGGGCAGAATCCTCTCTCGGGTAGCATTCCTGTGCCATGGAGCCCAGGTTCAGTCTTCCCTGTGAATGTCTGTAGCGCCTTAAACTACGGAGCCAGGTGGGTTTGCCAGATCTGGAAGATGAGGATTTCAGGAAGGTCGTGTGGTGTGGTGAGGCAGAACACGGCTTGTGAGGTCGGGCAGCACCCTGTAATCAGACACTCTCAAAGGGCAGCAAAGCTGGAGATGTTCACGCTCGGCATGATAAATATGCTTTGTCACCGAGAGGCTGCTAAATGTTTGTGAGTCAGGCTTCCATCTTCAGACCTGTTTGGATATCAGAGTTACAGGTAAGCTGTTGCAGACCTGTGATGTGATGTGTTTGAAGAGGAGCAGTCGCTAGCTTTAAGTCTCAGCCACTTTGTGTCAGACTTTGACGTCCTTTCAAGTGTAAAGGGCCTTAGAGGAGATTTGTCGTGGGGGGCAAGTTTTCCTTTTGTTACACACTTCCAGCTGTTAAATTTTTTTTAATTTGGCCATGCCATTTCTGACCAGGGATCAGACCCCTGCCCCCTGCATCGGAAGTACAGCGTCTTAACCCCTGGACTGCCTAGGAAATCCCTCAGCTGTTAAGTTTTTGAACTGACTCTTGGGAAAGAACTTTAAAAGATTACCTGATTATTATGTAACTGGCCTCTTAGAGTTAATTTGCTTAGTCTTGGACCAGGTACCTTTGTAAGATGGTTAGAGTCTGATTTTAAGAATGCACACAGGTTCATACATCACATTGCTATGGATTTCTTATAACCTTACCTCAAGGCTTTAGGGTTAAAGAGTTTTGAGTTTGAGCAAGCTCCAGGAGTTGGTGATGGATAGGGAAGCCTGGCGTGCTGTAGTCCATGGGGTCCTCAAAGAGTCAGACACGACTGAGCAACTGAACTGAACTGAGGGTTAAAGATTAAAAGCTCCTACTGGTATGGGGTGATTTCTCATAGTTTTTAATCCCTAATAGTTTTGTCCATTGAGGAGGCTCTTCCCCTTTCTCCCCAGTGATGTGTATCCTTCGCCTCCCAGGGTTCCAGGGCTGTTGTCCTCAGATTCCTAGCTGTTAGGAAGCCCTGGAATGTTTCAGGGGCTTCCCTGGTGGCGCAGTGGTAAAGAACCTGCCTGTTAATACAGGAACCACAGGAGATGCCGGTTCGACACCCGGGTCGGGACAATCCCCTGGAGGAAGAAATGTCAACCCGCTCCAGTATTCTTGCCTGGAGAATCCCATAGACAGAGGAGCCCGGCGGGCTACATACAGTCCACGGGGTTGAAAAGAATCAGAGATGACTGAGGACTGAACACCGACAGCAACAAAGAATGTTTCAGAGAGGCCTTATGTCAGATCAAGGGCAGTTTCCTGTTACTCGATATGCATGTAACGGGGCAGAGTATGTTGACATCAGTATAATTTAATACAAGGGAAGCTCACATGATGAATGATTCATTAGGCTGTTGGGTGTCACTCGCTGGCGCTGGCCTGGCCAGCCTGCAGATACTCTTTGGGACCAGCTGTGGGCAATGGCAGGCCAGGGTCACACGTGTTTTCGGCGTGTTCTGTTGCTGTCTGGGAGGATTGATTACAGCAATAAAGTGATTCATTGATAGCCCCGACTGAGATTAGCTCTTTAAATTAGTCATTTACAACTGATTTTTGACAACATGTTTTGATGAGTGGCTTTGCTGTTTAATTTTTGATTCTCTCTGATTTTCATCATTCAATTTGTGTAGGCAGAGAGACTGTTCTATAGTTTTTGTTTTTTTTTTAAACTTCAGTGGAGAGGTGAAGCAATAATGAAATGAAATAACTGAAATAACCTGATACATTTTTGGGGTACCTTTTTAAAGTTTGTTTCTAATTGGAGGATAACTGCTTTCCAGCATTGTGTTGGTGTACATCAGCCGTGAATCAGCCATAGATATACATCTGTTCCCTCCCTCTTGAACCTCCCTCCTAGCCCGCTCCCCATCCCTTCCCTCTGGGTTGTTACAGAGCACCTGATTTGAGCTCCCTGTGTCAGAGAGCAAATCCCCACTGGCTGTTTCAGTGTGGTGATGTATATGTTTCCATGCTACACTTTGAAACTTGATTTGTTGCTGAGAAGGACATTCAGGGCTTTAAAGAAAGAGTGTCACTCGAAGTTTCTCGTTTGAGACATTTTGAACTAATTACATACTCAACATTTTGGAATTCACTTTTTTTTTTTAAGTTAATTATTCCAGGTACACATTTAGGAAAATCCCCATCGTTTTATTTATAAGGTTTTCCTGGAGATGGAACAGCTCTGAGCTGTTCCTGAACAGCACCTGGGATGCAGAGCCTCACTGGGCAGCGAGAGATGCTGTGTGTGTGCCGGAGGTTTGGGCTGTGTCTTGCCATGTTAATTTTCTCTAGTTGGAGCCCACTTTTCATCCTAGTCACCTGTCAGCATCTCTGTTAATCTCAACCTGGCCTTGGAATATCCTGTCCCCAAAGGAATGTTTGAAAGTGCCTCTGCTGAAGAATCCTCCAGTTTTAACATGGGCCCAGTGCAGCCATCTGGGTGGTTATACAGTCAAAAATGTTTGGAAGTATAAGACGCAGCTATAAAGCACTGGTACCGCTTTGTATTTTGGGCTGTTTTCTGGTTCTGTTGCATTAAGAGGCATTTGGGTTTCTGTCGTGTACTCAGCAAGAGAGCTGGGGCTTCCTAGGGCACAGTTCCTGACTTCCAAGGTCCGTGGCTGTTGGGGAAGATGGTGAATCCTGTGAAGCACAGCTTCATGGATACTTTGGGGAAGATATGACTTGCATTTCTCTGCACAGCAGACCTCCATTGGAGCACTGACCCTAACATGTTACAGTAAGGTCTGATTATCGAAAAGTGTGGAAAAGTGTTAGTCACTCAGCCGTGTCCAACTCTTTGCGACCCGTGGACTCTAGCCCACCAGACTGCTCTGTCCATGGGATTCTCCAGGCATGAATACTGAGGTGGGTTGCCATGCCCTTCTACCGGGGATCTTCCCGACCCAGGGATCAAACCTGAATCTCTCACATTGCAGGCAGATTCTTTGGTGTCTAAACCCTAGTCCTAGTGTGTCAGAAGGCCTAATATCCTGCCAGGTCTAAGGCTCAGTGAGCCCCTTCTGGGTGTCCCATTCCTTTTCCTTATGCAGGATGAAGAGCGCTGGACTTGGCAAATAGACTTGTAATAAGTGTTTGTGGGAAGAACTGACGAAATAACTGGAGGACACAAGAAAAGGGAGCAAATGTCCATAAAGAGGAGGTGGAGTGAATGAAGGCCTCCCAGAGGCATACAATGATTTGGGTCTTGTAGGATCAGTAGGAGGTTACCAGGTAGAAAAGAGGAGATTCTCGATCAGCAAGTTGGTTGAGATTTCTATAATTAATTCCTTAAAAAAAAAAAAAGGAAAAGATTCCTGTTTCCCTGATCTATATGACTGATGCCATTGTCAGGCATTAAAAAGAATGTTTTGGTTTCCAAGAGGTTTATTTATCCTTTTTTCCTTTTTTGGCATGAGTTTTTTGTTTATGTTGGGAAATTGCTTTTAGGCTATTGTTATGCTTTTTCTGTAATTATGTGAAAAATTATATTCATTTAAAATGGTGACACTGTGAGTAAAATAATGAAAAAGAGGTTTTATTTATTTAGGGCATCAATTGAGATAAAGTATGTGCAGCTGCAGTTATATCCCCAGGTGATGAACAGAATTGGTATTAAGGTCAACAGATTAGCACAAAGAAGGGCGATTATTGCCTTTGCATCATTTTGCGAGAAAGTGCCATCTGCCCAGCATCGTTTCGATGTGGGTTTTGTTCCGCTCACATTGGAGTGTAGTATGGCGATGATGCTTCCTCGTCTGTAGGTTACCGTCTGAGACATTCTCTCTCTCATACATTTCCACCGATCTTGGCTTTCGCATTTGTTCTCTTTTCTGTTGTTATTAATACTTTGCTTAAGACAAAACTGTACATGCCTGTAGAGTTTAAAAAGTGTTAGCACACATCTGTTGGTTTGCCTGGCTTTAATTCAAAGATTCGTCCTGACCTTTTGTTTTCTCATCTCTTCTCCTTGATTTCTTTCTTTCTTTCTTTTTTTTTTTGCTTTGGTTTTTCAGTTCTGACATCCCTCCTGGATCTGAAGGTTCAGAAAGCTTACAGAAGTGAGCTTTGTGGACTGGAGGATGGGAGTCCCAGTCACTCTTTCAGTACCAGAGTGTACCAGCCAGAGGCTTGGGAAGCAATTATTTGGCTTCTGCTTATCTGACCAGTGAAGATAATTAGAAGAGGCACACTTCAGCTGGTGGGAGGGAAGGGGGAAAAGAGGGCCCCTTTCTTCCCATTCCTTATTGAGAATTCTTCGCAAGTACCGAATTTGCTTCTGGCGCGATCATTACGTGCGAGGTCTTGCCTGACATAGTCATTTAATCGACCTGTAGGGTTGCTCCCTTTACTCCATGGGCTGCGTGCCGTGGACGTTCGTCTGTTTGAGATGCTTGTCACAGGGCATCTTGTGTTCCCTCTCGCCCCCTGTGCCTGTCATTGCAAGGGCTGACACTTGAGGATTGCCACCAGCCTCCGATGCAGTTCCTGCCCTCTTGTCCTCAGACCAGAATTACCCAGATGCCTCTTGGTCAGTGGATGGACGTGGGGGATGGTGGGTGTTTATCCATCTGGGACCTTCCTGTTCCAATTGGAAAGGGCTTTTAAACAATGGAAAAGTCCGTCTGTGAGATCTGTGTGACAGGATTTCACACCTGTAACCTGTTTTCCTGCAGCCCCAGTTCCTGGCCAGGTCACTGGTGGAGTGGTGGGCCCAGCAAGGCAAGCTCTGTCTCGGTGGTGCCCACGGCTCAGCCATAGCTCCTGGACACTCAGATATCTCGTCCTGGTTATTTTAGGTCCCAGACTAGAGTCCCAACCATACTTGACTCTGACCTTCCTTGCATTTAAAAGGAGATGGCCTAATCTGCTTTCCTGATCTGGTTCACGGAAGGCTCCGGAAGCCCAGTTCATTTAAGGACACTAGGGGATTTCTAATTTGGAAGGGAAACCCGGGAGCCTGGAGACTTGTCTCCCAGTTTTTGAGAAGCAGACATAACACGGACCCAGGAGTCACTGGTGAGGGAGATGCATTAGGGAAAGGTTGACTCAGGTCTCGGAAGGCACAGACAAGCCATTCCTCACACTTGGAGTTGGCTGCCTCTTTACGCGGGTTGTTCCCAGTCACCAGAGGCTTCCACACACAACAGAGTCGGGATGTTGAAAGGGGGGCCGTGTTCATTGTCTCGGGGCTTGGAATTGGTGGTCTTGGGCTTCCCTGGTGGCTCGGATGGTAAAAAGTCTGCCTGCATTGTAGGAGAACCTGGGTTTGATCCTTGGGTTGGGAAGATCCTGTGGAGAAGGGCATGGCAACCCACTCCTGTATTCTTGCCTGGAGAATCCCAGGGACGCAGAAGCCTGGAGGACTGCTGTCCAAAGCGTCACAAAGAGTCGGACACAACTGAGCACGGCAGCAGCAATCTCGGACCAAGGGAAGTCTGCTCCCACCCCTGCTCCCCCCCAAGGCCACTCCCACAGGTGGCAGCTGCCCCAGTGGCTTGGCTTTGCTTCCTGGGCCCCTGTTGGGCCATTGAGACCCCCCATGATCCTGACGTCCTTTGTCCTTCTGGCTTCAAGGTGGTGGGTGCTGTCCCAGCCTCACCTTAATCTGATTCTCCTATAGCCCATGCTTCTTTCTTTCTTTGCTTTCTGTTAGCGTTCTTGCCTTGAACTGATTTCAGGTATGTGAGTTACACGATGATGGTGGCAGGAAAGAATGTTGTGTTTGTCGTGGGAGCCGTTGCCACGTGGAGAGGGTGCAGCTTCTGAAGTCAGTGGAATCCGTTTGGTCTTGGCTGCAAACTTAGGCTCAAGGCGCCCTGAGAAGTCATGTCACTGCCCTGAGGTCCAGCTGCCTTGTTGATTTAAGTAGAGTCCCTGTGACTGATTCTCAGGAAGGCCAGTTGTCGCCGTTGTTCAGTCGCTCAGTCGTGTCTGACTCCTTGTGACCCCATGGACTGCAGCGCGCCAGGCTTCCCTGTCCTTCACCATCTCCCAGAGCGTGCTCAAACTCATGTCCATCAAGTCAGTGATGCCATCCAAGCATCTCATCCTCTGTCATCCCCTTCTCCTTCTCAGGAAGGTCAGAATGAGTGTGAAAAAGAGTCCTAAACTGTGTGGCCCAGCAGCTTCGCTTTACAATAATTGCTTGGTGTGTGTGTGTGTGTGTGTGTGCAGAAGGCTCCAGAATAGAACATATCGCATATGGACTTGTGGTTGCTCTGACATGTAACATTGCCCAAGTGGGGCAAATGCGTTCCCAGCACTGCGAGTATGAAACCTTGTATTTTGT
Organism: Ovis aries; assembly: GCF_016772045.2. Lineage (NCBI taxonomy): Eukaryota > Metazoa > Chordata > Mammalia > Artiodactyla > Bovidae > Ovis > Ovis aries. The sequence goes on along the minus strand of NC_056054.1, from coordinate 5,463,822 downwards.
TTCCGCTGCTTCATCCTGTGTTTTCTGACGACCTTCGTTTTAGCTGCTGCTTTTTAAGTTGCTGGCTGTTGAGCCTTCGGTTTTTAAGTGGGGGGGAGCAGAGTGGTCTTTTTTCCTTCTCCCCCCGTGCCCCACCCCCTTCATCTGTGTAACTGGAAGAGTTAGCTCCATCTGGGGATTCATGGTGTTCTGACATGAGCCAAACGTGTTTGTTTCCAAGAGCTGTTCCGAGCGCTGCGTCCTCACCCTGCCTCCCGCGACCCGAGGACTCCGGTGGGTATGAGGGACCTTTCGGAGTAGATCATTCACAGATGAGTCAGCATGAGACCCTCCGGGAGATCTGTCGTGTCCCACCCAGACGCACCACCACGTGGCGTCTGGCAGAGGGTCTGATGGTGAGCTCGTTTTACCCAGTGAGGCTGCTCTGCTGAGTTTGGTTTCCTGTGTTCTCTTGGAGTGCCAGTAGGCTCACTGTGAAGCCCTTTCAAGCTGGTCTCGCCCCCGTGCGGCTTGTCGGCCGGGGCCGGGGCCGGGGCTCCTGGCGCCCAGCGCCTGGTGTTTGTTTCTGGATGTGCGTCCGCGGGCATGTTCTGTGGTCTCTCTGTGCCTCGGTTCCCTGTGTTCCTGGAACTCTGGGCTGGAGGTGAGGGTGTGGGTGCTGCCCCAAGCTGCTGATTCCCTGGCCAGTAAGCAGGGCAAGTAGGGTGCTGCGTATGTGAGAAGTCGTACTTTCCTTTACAGTGAAAAAAAAGGACACCCTAGGGAAAGAGGTACAATTTGGGTTCCACTGACTTTTTTTTGCCCCGAATGTATTTGCCTCTTTTATCGTTCTGAAATACACGTTTAAATTTTGGTTAATATTTAATATTTACTCTATTTACAGTTTATACATTGTACACATATGTAACATTTTATAAATCATAAAATAATACATTTGATATTTAGTATTTAAGTTGGTTAAAATTTTTAAATTCACGAGTACCTGACTCGGTAGGCCAGGAAGCTGTGGTTGAGATTTCTACCTGCTGAGCCTTGAAGCTCACTTCCTCCTCCTGCAAAGGGTACTTGCCTGCCTGCAACACCCGAGGGAGGTTTGGACATCAGCCGCTGACTGGCAGATTCGAAGGCCGCTTCCGAACTCTGGTTCAGAGGAAAGCCTTTTGCTTAACCTCCTTCCCTGATTCCCCGTCCACTCCGTCCTGATGAATCTCATGACATTATTACATATGGGGTTGCTTCTCAGACCTGCAGATTAAAGGTCAGCTGGGTGGGGCCTGCAGCAGCCTCTGTCCAGGGAAGCCAGGAAGGGGTGGACCCCAGCTCTGAGAGTGTCAGCCCAGCCCTGAAAGTGCGAGCCATTCTTAGCTGAAGAATCCAGGTGTATGTGTGTGTTCTCTGCCACTCAGCCTTGTCTGACTCTCTGTGACCCCATGGATTGTTGCCCGCGAGGCTCCTCTGTCCATGGAATTCTCCAGGCAAGAATACTGGAATGGGTTGCCACTTCCTCCTCCAGGGGATCTTCCTGACCCAGGGACTGAACCCATGTCTCTGACGTCTCCTGCATTGGCAGACAGAGTCGGTACCACTGTGGTACCTGGGAAGCCCACGTAGTTGGTATTGAACAGGTCTGCATTCCCGAGGCATGAGTTTTCCACACTGCGGGAGATTTTTGTGGCATTTTCCTGTTCTTCCGAGTCTTTAGAGTGTTATCGATCTCTGGGAAGGAGATTAAGCCCTCAGGTTCCATCAGGCCAAGTCATGCTTTCCGTCTAGGCTTCCTGGGTGGCAGATGTTCGCCAATACCTTTTATGTCCAGAAATTACCTCCAGCTGCCTCTGAAGCCTGACTTTTATTTGTAGCAGGTCTGCCTTTGGGGTGATTATATGATTTGTGCGCATAATGCCGGGTAAATCCTAGAAGGGTCCTTCACCTTAGATAGCGGCTGACAATCCATTTCGGGTGGATTTCCAGACTTAGATGTTCCTGGTGCATGTCCCTTGCAACTTGATAAAACTTGCAGATAAAAGCCCTTATACTGGTGACCAGCCTTTGAAAGGCAGCTTGTTTGTTTAGATGACCTGTCAGCTTTTCGATTCTTCCGTTTCCAGAATAAACAGGAATGCCCTCTTGCTTCACAGAACAGAGCCGGAGGTTTATCTGAGCAGACTTGAGGGAGGGCAGGATTTCAGCACCAAGCATCTGTCTTGAGGGAAAGCACCTATCCCCAGGAGTTTAAGCTCTGTCGTTGAAGACTGTTCCCTGGATTTCGCCTCTGGTCTCTGCCCTGGGACAGTCAGGTCCGGACTGTGCCCTGTCTTCGGGGCCTTTGGCCAGTCGAGGTGTCCGTGAGTGAGGTGTTAGGTCTCAGCATGCCTTTGAGGGGTCCTGGGTGTGGGGGGGCGCTTTTTGCCTGTCCCAGCCGTGTCCCTTCATTCCCCGGGTCTCGGGGTCAGGGAGGGCCCCACAGCTCAGTTGCCTTTTGCATTGCCAGCCCCTCTGCCCCATAACACACTTCTGGAACTTTCTGCCTCTCTCTGGGTCCTCAGTGTGCCCTGCAGGTGCAGACCGCGTTCAGAAGAAAGATCAGCTCCCACCACTCACACCCCGGGCCCTTTGAGAGTCTATTGTGTCTTTCCCAGTGAAACGGAATTTTGTCCTGCTTGTGCCCAATGGCTTGTGCCTGTTACTGCCTGGACTGGGGTCTCCGTGGCTGAAATAGAAACTGTGGTCTATTTCAAGGGGCGGGGCTGTCCAGCAGAGCCCAGCGTCGTGCAGTGAAGGGACAGAGCTTCGGGTGCTTGGGACCACAAGGGGACCACGGGGCCATCCCCCATCCCCCGCCTGCCTGGGGAGCTCCTGCCACTAGACTCTGCTATTCGAGGACCAGGCCGATTACGCTTATTTTTAAACTGTTTTTGCTGTGTCACAATAAGGCAATTAGCAGCCGCCACACCTGCATGACGTGTTCCAGGCTGGGCTGTCGGGAGCGCTCTGCTTTTGTTGATTCAGTGATTGCTGCAACCGCAGATCAATAGGACCAATGGGTTGTCAGTGGAGAGAGGTCTGTGGAGCTGTCTGTGGCGACGGACGGGGAGATCGGGAAGGGTGCCCGACCCCCATCAGTCAGGGGCTCCCAGGCTCCAGCTTAGCTGCTGCTCCGATGACCTTCCCTGCTGCACGGAGGTGGTCTGGGGCTTGGGGGCTGAAAGGCGCGTGCTGGGAAGACTTAGGCTGCTTTGTCCTCCCTGTCACTGTGCAGCCCCTCCGGTGGCGGGGGCCAGAGGCTTTCATCTTCTTAGGCTCTTAGACCCTGGCACAGCATTGGGCGTCTTCATGAGCAGGCAGGGTTTAGCGACGGCAGTGTCTCCGAGCAGCCCTGGGGACTGTACACTTGGGACCACACCAAGAGGGTCAGGCAGAGTGCGTGTGGGTCTGTGAGCCGAGGGGGTGGGATGGCGTGGGGCGGTGGTCTCTGGCCGGGGCAGATCCCCGTGGTCTCAGGTCTTTGTTCTACTGCCCCCCCTTGCTATTGTCATTTATTTCGAAGATGTAATTTCTCAGGGGCCTCAAGCTGTCAGTCCCTTATCAGGCATGTTCCCTACCTTGCTTCCTGCATCTCAGAGTTGAAAAGTGTTAGTTGCTTAGTCCTGCCCGACTCTTCATGACCCCATGGACTGCAGCGCGCCAGGCTCCTCTGTCCATGGGATCTTTCAGGCGAGAATACTGGAGTGGGCTGCCATTCCCTCTCTAGGGCATCTTCCCGAACCAAAACCCGTTTTAAAAGAAGACCAGGGCAGTTTCCCTGGGTTCCCCTGTGATTTCTGGCTTTCGGGGCTGGGGTGGTGGTAGATCGGCGTGCGAGTGTGTGTGCCGTGTATGTGTGTGTTCACACCTGTGGAGTCTTCGCTGGCAGGGCTGAGGCCGATGCTGTCCGGGCAGGTGGGCCGTGAGCTGGGTCTTGAACCCTTGGCTGCTGGTGCACTCCGGCTGGCTGGTTTGCTTTCCAGGCTGTGTTAAACACTTGGGGATGTTTTGTGGTGTTGGCAGTGGTTTTAAAATATTTCTTCTATTTACTATTTTCTCCCTGGCCTGCATTTATCTGATAGTAAATTTATCTAACAGCTGCATGTGTTTGATGAAAGTGTTGTTGTTCAGTCGCTAAGTCGTGTCTGACTCTTTGTGATCCCGTGGACTGCAGCACACCAGGCTTCCCTGTCCATCACCATCTCCCAGAGTTTGCTCAATTGAGACGATGATGCCACCCAACCATCTCATCCTCTGTCGTCCCCTTCTCCTCCTGCCTTCCGTCTTTCCCGGCATCAGGGTCTTTTCCAGTGAGTCAGTTCTTCAAATCAGGTGGCCAAAGTATTGGAGCTTCAGCAACAGTCCTTCCAGTGAATATTCAGTGTTGATTTCCTTTAGGATTGACTGGTTTGATTTTCTTGCCGTCCAAGGGACTCTCAAGAGTCTTCTCCAGCAACACAGTTTGAAAGCATCAATTCTTTGGTACTTTTATGGTTCAGCTCTCGCTGGAAAAACCGTAGCTTTGACTAGATGGACTTTTGTTGGCAAAGGGATGTCTCTGTGCTTTTTAATAATGAAAGTGAGACAATAATAAATGCATGGGTGCCTGGGCTCCATGCACTGGCTTCACTTTTACTGCTCAGAGGGCTTAAGTACAGATTTCTGAAACAAAGAACCCTGCAAAGTTAGAGCTACAGGGACTTTGACCCCTGCCCCACCCCACCCCTTTTAAAGGTGAAAACACCTTCTTTTTAAGTTAAAAAAGTCTAGTCAAAGCAATGGTTTTCCCAGTAGTCATGTATGGATGTGAGAGTTGGACTATAAAGAAAGGTGAGCACCAAAGAATTGATGCTTTTGAACTGTGGTGTTGGAGAAGACTTGAGAGTCCCTTGGACTGCAAGGAGATCCAACCAGTCCATCCTAAAGGAAACCAGTCCTGAATATTCATTGGAAGGACTGATGCTGAAGCTGAAGCTCCAATACTTTGGCCACTGGATGCGAAGAACTGACTCATTGGAAGAGACCTTGATGCTGGGAAAGACTGAAGGCAGGAGGAGAGGGGACAACAGAGGATGAGATGGTTGGATGGCGTCACTGACTCCATGGACATGAGTTTGAGCAAGCTCTGGGAGTTGGTGATGGACAGGGAAGCCTGGCATGCTGCAGTCCATGGGGTCGCAAAGAGTCGGAGATGATTAAGCAACTGAACTGAGCATTCTTTTCAAAGGTCTGGCTCAGGTGGGCTTCTGAGACTGTGGTGGCCACAGGCACCACAACCCTTCCTCCTATGCCCCTCTGCCCCACCTGCAGGCCTGGCTCTGTAGGTTACATTTAATTTCAGAGCTCCAATCGAACATTCGATGCTTTGCACTGGAAACTTTTCGGCATGTTTTAGTTTAAGAGAAAAAAATGATAACCAGGAAGGGATACGGTTTATTCTTGTTTTTTTATTTTTAATTTTTTTGGCTGCACGACACAGCTTGTGGGATCCCTGTTCCCCAACCAGGGATCAAACTTGTGTCCCCTGCAGCGGAAGCTCAGAGCTGTCCCCACTGGGCGGCCAGGGAAGCCCCAGGGCGCAGTTTATTCTTAGTCCCTGGATGGGCAGGGTGAACACTTGCAGTCTTTGCAGGCAGACCTGAGACTGACGTGACACTGTTGGCCTAGGAGTCGTGCCTGGGGGCAGCCAGATGCTGGGACTTCTCGGGAAGAGACAAGGCCTCCGCACGTGCTGGACCTGAGTCAGCTCAGGGTGGATGTGTTGCTCTCGCTGGACCTTTGGGTGAGGTCATTGTGTTTTTTTTTCATCTGCTCATGGTTTTTTTGCCCTGTCCAGTCCAGTGTGAGTATTGGTTTTGAGAAGTCCAAATCAATGGTTTTATTTTCAGAGTTCTAAATCCAGCCATGTAAACACTTGGGAGTCTGGGCCTGGGGTTTGGCAGGGGTTTGTGGCTATTTTAAATATGCCAGGAGCCTTCTTGGAAGCCGCCCACTGCCGGGTGTTTTGTGATTGTGTTGTAAGCCAGGGTCTCAGAGCTCTCCAGTGAGAGCACCACAGCCCTGGGGTGGGGGCTGTTGACAGGCAAGAGTCTGATTCTCTTCCCTCTAGAGTCTCTTTCTGAGGAACTGGGTGCTAGGTGCTGGGTGCCTCCTGTCCTGTGAGCCAGGCCAGTGTCTGCAGGTGGTTGGCACTCATCAAGGGGGAGGGGAGAGCTGGGCCTTTTAAAAGCCTGTGCTCGCCAGTGATGTTCTCCCAAGGGTGGTAAGTTTTACACGTTTCCATTGCTATAAGCAAAAGTAAATTTAGCACAGCTCCCAAGTCTGCTTATGGCCTCAGGTTAATCGTCGGAGCTGTGCTAGCATCCAGGTAGGGCTTGTGCGTCTGTGACTGGCTTCGGTTCACCTCCTCCTCCTCCGCCCCCCCCCCCCCCCGCCCCCAGCCCAGGCAACACTGGGTGTAAAGTTACCATTGTCCCTTGTGGACGTGGCCGCAGGAAGGTCACGTGTCAGCAAGCGCTGCAGAGCAGACTCCAGGAGAGCCCTCGGTGAAGTCTGTCTGTTGTCATGGGTTCACATCAGCAGGAACCCCAAGGAGGGAGAGACACTGGGCGGGGCTTCGTGCCCTGGGGACCTGCCTTTCCCTTCCTTCCTTCTCCTCTGACCTCACTTTGGCCCCCATCATGTGGGCCCTGCCCCCAGGGGGTGCAGCGCTGGCCCACGCATGGGAACGTGGCTGATGCCTTCTAGGTCCCTGGGAGGCAGGGCAGGGATGCAGAATTAAATTTCCTAGAAATAGACAGGCAGTTATGTTGTGAAAACTTTCTAAGGGGTGAGCGCCATCGTAACAGTTAGTAGCTAATTAGCTAGGTGCAAAGAAGAGGGTGCCCACAATGAGGGAGACCTGGGTTCAATCCCTGGGTCGGGAAGATCCCCTGGAGAAGGAAATGGCAACCCACTCTGGTACTCTTGCCTGGAAAATCCCATGGACAGAGAAGCCTGGTGGGCTACAGTTCATGGGGTTGCAGAGTCAGACAGGACTGAGCGACTTCACTTCACTTAAGGTCGAGCAAGTTGCCACAAACCATGATGGTATCTCCAGAGGATGTAACTAAACAGAGTAAGCTCAGACACTGGAAGTTCATCGTGAGTTTGATCTCACATGTCCACCGAAGAGGCTTCAGTCTGGGATGTTTCATGTATGTACAGCCCAGACCCGAGGGAGTTTCCTGGGAGGCACCCACCAGGGATGGTTCCTTCGTGCCCGTGTGGACATCTCCACCTGGGTGCGTCCCTGACCACACCTTGGCCTCCGGCCCCTTCCCCGTGTTAGGGCCTTGCACCTCCAGCCAGACACCTGGCCTGCCCTTGCCCAGTCTGGTCCTTCAGAGGTCCTGGGAGAGTCTGTCTCTCCCGCGCGCATGCATGCGGGGCTGTAGCCTGCCAGGCCTCTCTGCCCATGGGATTCTCCAGGCAAGAATACTGGAGTGGGTTGCCATTTCCTCCTCTAGGGGAGCTTCCCGACCCAGGGATCGAACTCGCGTCCCTTGTGTCTCCTGCATCGGCCGGTGGATCCTTTGCCACTGGGAAGAATCCTCACCACCTGGGAAGCCCTCAGGCCCCAGGCTTAAATGCCAGCACGTCCGGGCCCCTTGCTGACCGTCTCCCCCGGGGCAGCCTCTCCCTCTTTGTCCCCTGGCCCCCACAGCTCCTGCCTGGCAGCGTCATGGGCTGGCCTTACAAACCTGGGTACTCACTGATCTCCTGCTCTGGCAGGCTGCTTCTGGAGGGTGGGGCCGGTTTGGAGTTGGTCCTGCATGCTCCTTGATGCCCTGTGGGCTCTTGAGATAAATGAACTAGCTTGGGCAGCTGGGTCAGGGACTGGCAGGGTGCTGTGGGCATAGGGGCACGGTTACCCGTGACTCAACGTGGGGTGTCAGAAAACGCTCCCCAGTTCTGGCCCGGTGGTGTTGGGGCCTTCCTGGTGGGGCTGTGCTGTGCTCTCCAGCCCTCGGGGGAGGTCAGCTCCTTGCCTGCAGGCTCTGGAAGGCAGGCAGCTCGGCCCCTGGGGCTGCGGGCACTTGGCTCTCCCTTGGAGGAGGAGGGTGGGCTGCCCACTGGGAGGACAGCGGTCGCAGGCTCCCGAGCAGGCCCCATACGGGGTTCAGGCACCCCAAGGAGGTGGGGAGGATGGGGATGTCAGAGCCAGGGCAGCTCTTGGAGTTGTCCAGGTTAGGCAGAGGGGCCAGGCTTTTCTAAGCCCCTTACCCATCTGTGGTGAGCTGTGCAAGGGTCGAGTCCTTGAGCTAGGCCACTCTCTCTGGCCATCGCGTCGGGGTCAGCCCGTGGTCCGCCACCAACACACCCCACACCCCGACCCCAGGGCTGGAGGGAGGGCCACATTGCCCTCCACGGTCGTGTGAAGGTGCAGTCGGAAACGCTCGTGAAACTGGCATCCGAGTTGTACTTGGCATCATGTAGGAGGACACAGAGACTAAATAGAGGAGTTCCCTGAGAGCTGATCTTAAATTAGCTTTTCCTCGTGCGCAGAAAATCCTATCTCTGCCAGAAACGATCTCCTTTGCTGTGAAGTTAGAAGCAGATCCTGTGAGCGGCTCCCTAGCAGGTGGGAGGTCATGGCTTTTCCATTTGGAAAGTGATGCAGTTTCGATGCCTGATAATTTTACAGAAGAATCAGTGTTTTATAGAAAGTGACGGAAATCACGTCTGGTGTGAGGAGGCGACTGTCTGCTTGGGTGTAAGTTTAGTGGTGAAAAGGCCCGGGGAGCACCCTCCTGAGCATCTCCTGGGTCCCTGGGGCACCTGCCCTGGCTGCCTCGCTCGGCAGCTGCTCCGGCGCTTCTGGGAGCTGTCCAGCTACACACCTGCCTTGTTTCTCTCCACACGGGACTCCTTCCCTCCGGGGTGGCCGTGCGTTATCAGAAAGCAAACACAGCTCAGACCTAGAGGACAAGTTGCCAGGGGTAAGTCAGCGCCAGGACGGGTGGGGACTTAGATTTCCTCCTCCCAGTTTATCTGGCAAAACGTTGACACGGAGCCTCCTGGTGCAGCCTGGTTTCTGCAGAGGCTTTGAGCTGTGATCCACGGGGCGCTGGTGATGGGTGGGCTGATGGGCGGTCCCCCAGGGCTGGGGGCCGAATACACGGGCAGCTGCTGTCGGTCAGTCGCGTCAGACTCTTTGCGACCCCGTGGACTGTAGCCCGCCGGGCTCCTCCACCCAAGGGATTCTCCAGGCAAGAATACTGGAGTGGGTTGCCGTTTCCTTCTCCAGGGGATCTTCCTGACCCAGGGATCAAACGCAAGTCTCCTGCATCGCAGGCAGATTCTTTACTGGCTGAGCCACCAGGGGACATATAAAATCTCAACGTCTGTTCTTTTACTCGCTCAGTGGACCGTGTCATTTCACAACCATCTGAAAGGATCTCTGACAGTCATAGTCTGAGGACCAAGGAGTCTGCAAACAGTGGGGACCGTCTCCTGCGTTTCCTCCCTAATTCAGTGCTCAGATACTGAGGCCGACCTTCAGAGCCTTGCTCCTTTGCTACTGTGGTGACCACGTGGGTGAGGCCTCTTGCGCTCCTCTGGTTCTTAGAGGCGTAACCAGGAGCCACTCCTTTACGAGGGAAGCCTCTCTTTTACCTTTCCTGACTGCAAAAAGAACCCCCACGCCCAGGGTAAAGAAGGAAAACAGGACCCGAGTCAGTAGAAGCGTCCCCCTGCCTCTTCCCCCTCAGAGACATCGCCTGGCTGGCCTCATCACAGTGGCCGTCATCGCGGACCACCTTCCTTGCCGTGGATTCTGAGCTGTGGTTTATCAGCTCGCTCACTCGTGACCGTGTGCCCAAGCGTGGGCTGAGGGCGCCCGTCCCGTGACCCGGTTTTGGTGTGTTGCGCGTTAGCTGTCCTGGGGCTTTCCTGCGCACAGGTCGCATTTTGTGGGGGCGCAGTCTGCACCCGAGCCTCCATGGGGTTGCAGCCACATCTGTGCTGTGTAAACCGGGAGGTGCAGTGGGGGGCACCTTGCCGGGGCAAGAGATGGGAAGTGGGTGGCGTGTCCCACAGGTTACGCGTGTGTGCAGGACCGCTGGACACCCAGCCTGGGAGCAGAGGGGCAGAGCAGGGTGAGGCTCTCTTCCCAGGATGCTCCTTGAAGGGGACCGAGGTGGAGTCTTGCAGAGATGCTGGGGGGTACCCATGATGTTGTGACCCTTGCCAGCCCTCTGTCATGAGCTTCAGGATTTCATTCCTCTCTGTAACCACTGGCTGTTCTCCTGTTCTCAGAACAGAGGAGAGGAGGCCCAAGACGGTGCATGCGTGGGTGCGTGGCAGGGGTGGGTACCAGGACTAGCAGAGTGGGGATGGGCGTGGCCCTGACCAGTGGGGAGGGACTTGGCGCACTTGTTTTATCTTCCAATTTTTCGTCCATTGCACATGGCCAGTACCGACCCTGGAAGGCAGTGACAGAGGGGCCCAGAGGTCAGGCAGGCCCTGGAGTGCTCATTGGACGCCCAGGTGTGACGACGTAGCAGGCCTGCACCTCTGCACTCTGCAGCTTGCGTCCTCGTCTCTGGGACAGGAGGCCCCAGGCCAATCCCGCAGGGAGGAGGCCCAGGTGCGTCAGCCGACTTGACAGACCTTCTGCAAGAGCATGATTGGGTTTGCTGGACACTGCAGCCTCACGGACGGTATTTGTTTTAATCTTATAAAGCAGCCCCCAGAATTGGTAGGGGCAGCCTGAAATCCCTACCCGTTTCCTATGCAAGGGCGGCAGGCTTACTGTGAGAGAAAGCCATACACACTGACTTGAGGTGAGCCCCGTTCCCGCCCTGGAGAGAGAACTATCCCAACTCTTTTTGCTTTAATTTGCTGTTTATCTATGTTAAGTCAGGGGTAATGGTAGCCGAAGGCCATTCTGTACCCATCTGAACCCAGGTCTGTGAAACCTCCCTTTTGGCCAGCGCAGACCCATTAAGTTGGGAGACGCTTGGCCTGCCCCATGCACCAGGGCACTGAGGGTGTGCAAGGGAGGGAAGAATCTTTCCTTGAAGGGAAGAATCTTTCCTTGAAGGGAAGATTCTAGGATGTGAGGCTGAAGGGACCAGGTGCAGGCTTCTTGTCTTCCAGGGTAAAGGATGGGGCCGCAAGAGACCAAATGAGTTGCTTCCTGGACGCGGGAGTTCCCACCTTCAGCTGGGGCAATGCTGGTTACCGTCTCCTGTTTCAGATGCTTAGCTTCCTGGAGCAGCTCAGAAGGGGTTCACTACATCCACGCCCGCTCACCCGTGTCCCCTGCAGGCCCAGGTGGGAGTTGACTCTGTGCTGGTGATGGGCAGGCCACGGCAACAGACACACAGTGGGCTCTGTACCTTCTGCTCTGCTGTTGGGGGTTTGCAGTCCTGGATCCCACCGGCCACATGGCCTCCACACCTCTGCTGACCTTATATCTGGAGGGACAGAATTCATGGGCTCCCTGGTGGCTCATTGGTAAACAATTTGCCTGCAAATGCGGAAGACGCAGGAAACTCAGATTCAATCCCTGGGTCGGGAATATCCCCTGGAGAAGGAAATGGCAACCCACTCCAGTATTCTTGCCTGAAGAATCCCATGGACAGAGGAGCCTGGCAGGCTACAGTCCATGGGGTGGCAAAGAGTTGGACACGACAGAGTATGCACACAGGAAAAGAGTTGTTTCTGCTTGCTCATTCTGTAGTCATCTTCTGGATTGGATTGGATCTGTTAGCAATCCACCCCTTATTATAAACATTAATTGCACCATGAATTACAAAATATTACTATTTACAATTCTTTATGAATTTAAAACTGTCAAGACTCAATTATATCCAGCACAGGACAGACTGAAATGCAGCTTATGAATTGTAAACATCTAAGCCATCTCTGGGAAGAATCCCTGGAGGAGGAAATGGCAACCCACTCCGGTATTCTTGCCTGGAGAATCTCATGGACAGAGGCGCCTGGCAGGCTACGGTTCATAGCGTCGCAAAGAGTTGGACACAACTGAGCGACTTCACACACACACAAGATGTCTCTTTTTTCCCAGGGTTTATTTTAACCAGGAGAATTTTCTTGTTTCAGCTCTGTCTTAACTTTCACAAAGAAAGTGAAGGTTACCCACCAGCAGCATCTGAGCTGCACAGTAGAAGTTACTTTTTAATATATATGTCGACTCAGACTTTAATAAGAAGAGCCAACAGCTGCTTAGAAGTGCCAGGAGCCAGTGGCCGGAGGCTGTGTGTCCTTGACCTTGAGCTGGTGTCTTAGTGGTGGGACGGGGGCTCTGTCATCCTAGGGCCCTTGTCTCGGGACCCTAGTGTGGAGCCGGTGTTACGGTTTCTCAGTTACTCATCACACCAACTATCATTTGAAAATTCTTGTTACTGTTCCCACTTACAGAAGCGGTTACCCCAGGCTCAGCTGTAAGTCCCCGTGCAGTTCAGGTTGACCATCTCCTCTGTGCTAAGACCCTGGGTGGGTCTTTATCCAGCCCCCGTTGGCAGTGCTCTGCAGACAGAGAGGAGCCTGAAGGTGGCCTAAGCCCGGGGCTGGCTTGTGGGCCAGGCAGGAGGTGTTGGCAGCCTGAACTGCTGTGGGCATCTGATAAAGCCTGGGGCCCAGGCTCGTTTGGGAAGGAGAGATGGAAAAGATTGGCCTAGGCGAGGTGTCTGAGACCCCAGACTCAGACCTGTGCTTCCCCGCCTCGGCGTCTTTCCTTCCCTTGGTAGGGGGAGGGTCTGGTGTCACTGGGAAGGCCTGGGGACATCAGGGGGGCTCAGCCAGGTGATCAAGGTCCCGGGAGGCCCCCTGCAGACACCAGCAGTGTCTAGTTGGGGATCGCCTTGGTGTGTAAAACTGAAATATAATATAGGAAGGTTTCAGGTGGCAGGGTTGGCTTAACAGGAAGAATGGGAGCTGACCTTTCATAACATTGTAGCTTGTGACCCTAAGATATGTTTAAAGTTGAATGCACTCTTCTGCTCGCCAAAGTTTTGTGACCCTTTTCAGTGCTGGTGAAATGGGACCTCCACACACTCGGTGACTCTTCTTTCTGAAAATCCCTGGGGCATTTAGTGGCCAAATCCACTCCTAGAGCTATGAAGTAAGCCTCCAAAGAGTGAACAGCTGCGGCCACGTTGCGTTCTGCCACCTTAAGGGTTCATTCAGTTCAGTCGCTCAGTCATGTCTGACTCTTTGAGACCCCATTGCAGCACACCAGGCTTCTCTGTGTATCACCAAATCCTGGAGCTTGCTCAAACTCATGCCCATCAAGTCACTGATGCCGTCCACCATCTCATCCTCTGTCAGCCCCTTCTCCTCCTGCCTTCAGTCTTTCCCAGCATCAGGGTCTTTTCCAATGAGTCAGTTCTTCACATCAGGTGGCCAAAGTATTGAAGCTTCAGCATCAGTCCTTCCAATGAATATAAAGGACTGATTTCCTTTAGGACGGACTGGTTGGATCTCCTTGCAGTCCAAGGGACTCCCTAGAGTCTTGTCCAACACCACAGTTTGAAAGCATCTGTTCGACACTTAGCCTTCTTTATGGTAGGGAAGGGAATCAGCCATCCTTTTGTAAGTAAGAAGCCTGCGCAGTCCCCTGGAGCTCATCTGGGCAGACAGCATGTGCCTTGGGGGCTCCTTAGGGAGAAGAGAAAAGGTCCTATCAAAGGCTGGTCGTGTGGAGAAGGATTCTGAGCCACATTAGGGCTCAGGGGAGAAAAGATGCTTTGGGACTGTGGACCCTCAGTCGTGTCCACGATGGTGGGATTGGGGGTGTCTGGGTGGCCTGGCAGGGGTCACCCTGTACTGAGAAGGGCCTTTGGATTCGGGGTGGGACAGTGCCTGCTTCTGTTGCAGGAAGAGGGGCTCGTCTAACACTTGGAATTGAATTGTCCAAGGAGACACGCTTGCTGACAAAGCAAGAGACTTCATAGGAAAGGGGCACCGGGCGGAGAGAGGAGCCTGAGGGGACGGACGCGGGAGACCTGCTGTGCCGCACGGCTCACTGTCTCAGGTTTTACGGCAATGGGATCAGTTTCCCAGTTGTCCTTGGCCAATCTTTCTCACTCAGAGTCCTTCCTGGCGGTGCACCTGTTGCTCAGTCAAGGTGGATGTCAGCAAGAAGGGTTCTGGGAGGCAGTGAGACACGTGGTGTCTCCTTTCGGCTTCCTCCAGTTCTTCCGGTTGGTGGTGACTTGTTAGTTCTGCGTGCCTTACCAGGACCTCCTGTTTGTAAAATAACTCACCTGAATGGTCGCTGTGGTGTCTGGCCAGGGCGGGCAGTTTCAGGCAGTGTGTTTCCCCTAACACTTCGAGGGTCTTTGAGGCCCCTGGAAGCCAACTGGAACTTCCAGGGAATCCCAGAAGGAATCTGGTAACCCAGAGATTTATGGCCTATTCCGTTTATTATAGATATTCAAGGATTTTCAAATAAGAAGTCAAATCATCCCTTGGAAAACTGCTGCCAGTGAGCTTCTGTTAAATCCTCCATTGGAGAGTCATCAGCGTGTTAATGTATTAGCCAGCCTGCGGTGTGGCTCTTTCCTGCTGCAGCCGAAATGGATTTCTTATTTTATTAGGGACGCGCATTTCCTCTCTCAGCTCAGAAAGGAGGCTGAGTGGAGTGCTGGCGGAGACCAGGGTTCTCTGGAGCTGTGCTTTCTCTTCCCTGCTCTTGTTTCCCTTTATATTTTGGGATTCTGAATGCTTTAAGCTAAAAATAAATGCTCCCTCACTTTTCTGTTGCTAAAAAGAGTTCTTGGAAAAAATTCTTGGAAATTTAACGTTTCAGACAAACATCTCAATCCTGAAGATGATAGTAGGTTGTTTTTTAAAAGTCATCTGTGGTTTCAGAGTTGTTTTTTTTTTTTAACCCCTGAACACAATTTCAGAAGATTTGTCTGCAACCTCTGGATCACTGGATCCAAATGGGATTGTAGGGAAAGGAGAGGATATGATGGTTGGATGGATACGAGTTTGAGCAAATTCCGGGAGATAATAAAGGACACGGAAGCCTGGCGTGCTGCAGTCCAAGGGCTCACAAAGAGTTGGACGCAAAACTGAAGAAGTTTTTATTATGGTTTCAGTCCCCCTACCAGATAGGCTACTAAGATTGTCCCTCTTCATTAATCATTTTCCCCAAGGTGTGTATTATGCCAGGCGGTTGTTATGTATGGTGCTCATTTTTAGCATGAAATGCACAAGAAGGAAGTCCAGCCACAGCTTTGATGCTTCTCGTCTGAATGTCAGAGTGTAACCGCTTGCTCCAGGCTCAGTGGAAATGGACGTAATGAAGGGGTAATCTCCCTGGCAGATCTTAACTCAGGGTTCCGGGTTATTGGTGGAACCCAGAGATTAATACAGTCTGCAGCCGTCTTCATCCCCTGCAATAAATAAACTCCCAAGATTTTGGAAGAAATCGCTGGACAGGAAGTATTTTTTTTAGCGACTTTGCAAAATCCAACTGGTTTTAAGACTTTTGATCCACCAAGTCAAGTAAAGAGAATGGAAGAGTTGATGCTGTAGTAATATGAAATAGTCCAATAGTACCAAGGGGAAAAGGGAGCGGGTGGGCTTTCTGCCCAGTAGGAGGTGATTATTTCCTGGACGATTTCTCACCTGTGTTCCTAGCACTTAGGAATTAGTTGATGAGGTCAAAATCCCTAAAGGGCAGCAAGTTGTTAATTGGGAATCCGTCCTTGCCCCTGCCCACCCACACCCTCTGTGTTCTCTTTGGTCCAAGGGGATTAAAAGTGGGGAGCCTTTATGGCTTGGGTGCCTATTGTGTGTGTAGGGTATAAGGAGAGCCTTACATTTCCTGGTTAAAGGCGCTGTTCTGCATGTGAATAATCTTGAAAACAGACCAGGGCTGAGTCCCTCACTTAAGTGCTATTGAAAAGCAGAGATTGAAAGGAGTTTGGAGTCAGGATGAATTTTAAGAAAGTCCCAGGCAAGGGAAAGAGCACAGTTCTCCTGGGAGCGAAAACAAACAGCTGAGCCGCTTTATTGCTGGATTTGATTTGTGTCTGTTTCTGCTCCCTGCCCCCGCTGCTCTTAGGTCTGTCCTCCCCTGTGTGGGTATCGGCAGCCTTCCGTGGAGTGCAGAGTCTTGCCCCTTCTGAAGAAGGAGCCAGAAAGCCCCCTCCGTCTTTGCTTTCCTCCAGTGGCCCAGAAAAGCCTCTGCTGAGGAGAGAGGCTTTTCTCTGAAATAAGCCTGAGTCCTTTGTGGCTGTATCTCCCTCAGAAGAACAGGGAGGGGACTTTGGGATGTCTTGGGGGGGTGCACGCTTAAGATGCCTTCCTGAACCCCTCGAGGTTGATCTGTGTGTGTCCTCTGGAGGGGGCTCAGGCTGTTTCAGAGACAGGGTGCACACGAGCGTTTTGGGGGACAGGGTGCAGTGGGGGGCCCCCCCGCAGGGTCCAGCCTTCCTCTGCCAAGTGGATGGTCGCAGCTTTTGCTTCCAGCTGCAGGTTGTCTGAGCCCCTCCGTGGAAGGCTGTCTGCTTGCCCTCGCCCCGCAGGTCAGCAGGCACAGCCAGGTGGACCCTGTTCCGCAGGGGACAAAGCCACATTGATGCAGGGCTACGTTGATGCAGGTGCCTGTGGGCGTGGGAAAACAGCAGCCCATGGGAGGAGGACGGAGGCCGGCTTGGAGGAGGAAGAAGCCAGCCTGGAGAAAAAGGGTTTTCTCCAGTGTTTGTATAATGACGACGTTCCTCCTGCATCAGGCATTCAGGTTTACTATGAAGGCCTCAAGGCCACCTCCCTCAGAAGTAAGTGCAGAGTCTCGGGGCACCAAGGGCAGCTGACCTCACCGAGGTGGTCGGGGCCCAGTGGTCCAGATGTGCTGTGCGGCACGTGGGCCTTTTGTTAAGGCGCCTGCTGTGGGTGGAGGCTGGCTGGAATCGGCAGGAGCCCCGCCCGGCGCCCTTGGGGCTCCCCCGGGCCAGGCGGCGCCGGAGCTGGCTCCCAGCAGTGTCCTTCTCTCAGGCACTGTGTGTGTAAACGCCTGTTACTCAGTGACCCACGTGGTCAGCAGTGTCAGGACCAAAACAGGAGTGAATCCAGTGTGGTGGTGTCAGTACATCTGCCTCGGCCGTCTTCCAGGTCCAGACTTGGCACCCACTTACTGTGTGTGTGTACACGTGTATGTGTGCTTTGTAAAAACGTGTGTGTGTGTGTGTGTGTGTGTACACGTGTATGTGTGCTTTGTAAAAACGTCTTTTAAGACTTTATTTTTTCAGAGTAGTTCTAGGTTTACGATTACACCGAGAGGGAAGAACAGCGCTTCCCTTGTCCTTCTGCGCCCTCCCGCCTTCCCATCGTCCGCGTTGCTCCCCAGAACGGTACCTGTCTACCAGGGCGGGACCTACACTGACAGGCCACAGTCTCCCCACATCTGTATCTCACCTTTAGGGCTCACTGTTGTCTATTGTAAAAGACTTAAAATGAATGAAAGCTGCATGTAAAGGAACAGACTGCTGATGACACCGTAAGTGGGTGACCCAGATGGCGTGAGTTTCGTGTTTCTTGGGGCTCGGCACTGCCCGTCCGAACGCCAAGCGCCCCTTCCTTGGAAAGTGCGGATCTGGCAGCTTCCTGCTTGCTCAGCGTCACAGCAGAGTGTATTGTGTGGACACAGTGCACTTCCACAATCTGACCTTCACTGGGCTTTATCTTAAAACAGAGTTAAGCTGGTCAAGAATTCTACCGCTATCTGTGTTTAGCTGCGTAGGGACTGCCTTTCTCAAATCCTAAAATAATAACATGCCATGCATGTGGCCCTTGGGCATACCAGGGTGACAGCGGAGGGCTGGTGTCTTTTCCTTCAGCTTCAGGTATTTTGGTCCTTGCTCAGTGGTAAAGAACGCGCCTGCCAATGCAGGAGATGCTGGTTTGGTTCCTGGGTCAGGAAGATTCCTTTGGAGGAGGAAATGGAAACCCACTCCAGTATTCTTGCCTAGAGCACCCGAGGGACAGAGGATCCTGGCAGGCTCCATGGGGTTGCAAAGAGTCAGACAGGACTGGGCTGGGCTACTGAGCATGCATACACATTAGAAGAACTGGGCTGAGCGGTTCCCCCACCCCATGTTGAGTCATGTTGATTTCCCTCCCCTTCGTGCAAACACCTCTTGTTCTGTGAGTCGCTTTGACCACCTCCTGCAGGGAGGCTGCTTTCTTTCTCTGACTGCCTCCAGATTTCTGTTTTGAAGAAGCTAATAGTTCCGGTTTTTCATTCCTAATAAAAGTTCCCTGTTACTTTAGTTCCCTAATCTTGGTGTTCTTTGAGCGTTTCTTTTCACTGTTAATGATTTAAATTGAAAAGGTAACATGGAATCTGAAGTGGAGCCATGTTAATGATAAGAAATGACGAACCACCTTCCTTTCCTAAACTCTGCTGGGCAGTTACCAAGGGTCCTCTGCAGCCTGGGCACTTGCCAGCCCCGCTGTGACATCTTCTAAAGAGGCCTCAGTGTCACAGGTTAAATGCAGTCAATCAGTGGTCACCAGCCATGTTGTATTCAAAATTCCAGTCCAGGGACTTTCAGAGTGGCTCAGTGGTAAAGAATCCCCCTGCCAGCACAGGAGATAGGGTTTGATCCTTGGGTTCGGAAGATCGCCTGGATAAGGAAATGGCAACCCACTCCAGTATCCTTGCCTGGGAAACCCCATGGACAGAGGAACCTGGCGGGCTACGGTCCTTGGGGTCACAAAGAGACATGACGGAGTTAACGACATCAGCTGCGCTTCTATCAGCGTGCGGGAATGCGTTTTCTTAATATTGTTCTACTCTAAGTGGGGCATTGAGTGAAGCTCAGAAATGTGACTTGGGATTCTAACTGCTCTGAGAACACGCACACACGTGCACAGGCGTTCCCAGGCGCACACACAGGCTTCCAGGGCATGTTCCAGGAGCATGTGTGCTTATCCTCCGAGGGTTGCTGCACCGTGGAACTTAAACGTGGGACTGAAGGGCCGATAAGACCAAGGAGGGTCTTGGAATGCAGGAAGGGAAAAAACCAGACCCTTATCGTCCTTCCCTCCCCTGTGGCGTAACCTTTCACGGGTTTTAGGTCCTCATGAGGAGCATAACCCGTCTCCCCTCCTACCCCACAGTGAAGGTTGCTCAGTCGTGTCCGACTCTTTGTGACATCATGGACTGTGCCGTCTATGGGATTCTCCAGGCCAGAATACTGGAGAGGGTTAGCCTTTCCCTTCTCTGGGGGATCTTCCCAACCCAGGGATCAAACCCAGGTCTCCCCCGTTGCAGGCGGATTCTTCACCAGCTGAGCCACCAGGGAGAAGGTATGTGCCTTACTCTTCCCCCCGACCCAGTATATGTGCCCCGTCCAATCAACAAAGGACCCACAAGACCCCCACCCCACTCCTTGCACCCTGGGTATAAAAGTGGACTGAGGAGCTCTCTGGTCAACGGTGGTTCTCCCTTGAGCTGGCCTGCTGTTCTAACAGCGTCTCCCACCCTAATGACCTGTATTCTCCTCTTGTTCTGCCTCCTGTCCGGAAATTCTTCTCCAGATCACGCGCCCAGATCACGACCTTAAATAGGGCAGCTGGCTGGTCTGGGCCCTACAGTCCCCACCCTGCTCACCCCGTGACATGCTGTCAGCTCTGTCGTCCCCGCTTAGCGAGTGCAGCCCTCGGAAAGGCCCCGATCCGTAGAGGAGGAGCATGTAGAAGGCTCTGGCGGGTGCCGCTTTGCTGCGTCTTCTGTTATTTTTCATTTCACCTCTTTGGAGACGGCGTTCTGTCCTGATCGGGCAATGATGGAGGCGACGAACGTTTTTAAAGTGCATCTTTTAAAATGGAAGATGTGTTGTTTCTGGTCAGTTAAATTAAGGATTAATTTCATTAATCTAGTTCTCACGAGCAAATGTATTCTGCTCGAGGGAAAATTCATTTGCAAGCAAGAAGGCACCGCACATGTTGTTCCAGTGTTTATATAATTACTGTCTTTATTTAATGGAGACCTGCTTATTATGAATATGTAATATTTGTTGTGATAAACATAATCTTTTGGTGACATGTGCTTAAAAATCAGCTGAGCATTAGTGAATGAAGCTCATTTTAATTCCCACTTTACCCTCTTTGTTTTCCTACTAAGGGTATTAAAAGCTGTGTTATTGAAATTTTTTTTATATGCCAGATGGTGTAAAATTTGAGGGGTACTGAAAGGTGGCAATGACAAGAAAGTCTCATTACCTTGTCCCCAGGCTGGTTCCTTAACCCTAGATCAGCAACTGTAAAGTATTTGTGCTTCCAGAAGCGTTCTCAGCATACACACACACACACACATATCACTGTGGCTTCGGGATGGTTGCGCTTTGGTACACTGAGGCTTTTGTTGGTGACTTAGCCTTCCTTACAGGAATGTAGCCCAGAGAAGGGAATGGCAACCCACTTCAGTGTTCCTGCCCGGAGAATCCCATGGACAGAGGAGCCTGGCCAGTTACAGTCCATAGGGTCGCAGAGAGTCGGACGTGACTGAGTGAGCACATAGGAATGTATCCACACGCATGTAACCAGCCCTGGGCTGTTACAAGCAGGCAACAGCCCGGCTTTGGGAGACATTCTTGGCCCAGGTATTTCATGTTGATGGACCAGCTGGCGTCTACTTCCCTGGACCGTTGGGATCGCCCCACCCCCAATCCTACAGTCCGCGTTCCCGTTTCCCTGAGATCAGCTGATGACAGACAGTGGGTGTTTTGTGACCTCTCTGATCACCCTGTTCACTGCGGGGGAGGTGTGGCCTTGGTTCCTGTGTGCTGAGTGCACACGAGGGCTAGGCGGGCCCTGTACTAGAGCACCCACGGTTAACTTGTCTGCAGGGGCAGCTTGTCTGGGACACGTTAGGGTGGTGCCCGCTGGCCAAAGAGTGGGTGTGCAGGTACCCGATCAATGTGTGCCCCTGACGCGTGGCCCCCAGCTGGCTCCCTTCCGTGGAGGGA
Organism: Ovis aries; assembly: GCF_016772045.2. Classification (NCBI taxonomy): domain Eukaryota; kingdom Metazoa; phylum Chordata; class Mammalia; order Artiodactyla; family Bovidae; genus Ovis; species Ovis aries. Next base: position 5,442,802 of record NC_056054.1, on the reverse strand, counting down.
GCAGTGGCCCTTGCCCTTCCCTTTCCTGAGTGAGCATCTTCCCTTCTGAGCTCCTTTCCAGTGGGCCCACTCACTCTGCCAGTTGGCCGGGCGTTCGAGTCCCCGAAGTCCAGCGTCTCCGCTGTCGGACCCCGGTCCCCGCCAGCTCTCAGCTGCGCCTCGGAGGCCCTTGGCAGCTGCCTGGCGCCTCCCCTCGCATCCTGATCCCCCAGCCCGGCCTTCCTCTGCCCGGTATGAGGAAGGCCTCTGAGCCGGCAGACCTCAGCCTCCGCCTTCGAGGGGCCGGCGGCGTCTGTTTTTTCGTGTCATCGTCTGCTTTCTCCGCGTGTTTTCTGGTCATTCTCTGCGATGCCCCCGGGGGCGCTGCGTCCTTCCTACATCCGTCGGGTTGGGAAGTCGGGCATCTGTTTGAAACCCTGGCATTACTTGACTTTTAGGCCATTTGCAATTTGACTTCTGGTCATCGTGTAGCATGAAGGAATTAGGGGTTTTCAGAAAAGGCGTGGAAACTGAAGGCCCTTTGGAGGCAGGCCCTCCGCTCGGGTGTCTCTGGGGCAGCCGCCGTGTTCGTTACCAGCTCCGTCTGTCCGTCCCTAAGTACACAGAGTGGGTGGCGGGGTGGGGTGCCATGAAGGGAAACGGCAGGTGGGGGACATGGGGAATCAGGTCGTCGGGGTCCTCCCTGTGGGGCGGTCACCTCCACCCATACACTTGGGGGTGAGAGGCAGAGACTGTCAGGGGAGGCCGCCCTGAGAGTGAGAGTGCTGACTGGGGGGCCAGGCGCTGCAGTGGGCCGCACAGTGGCTGGGCATCCCCGGTCTTTCCGACATATCTCATGTCACCCCGATGTGTCCTGACTGGATCTTCAGTGTCTGTTGTGTTGTTGAGGATCAGAAGTCCAGCTCAGAGGTCTTCTAAACCATGACATGCTGTAAACACTCGAATTTTCAAAGTCCAGCCATCAGTTACTGTAACTTTGTTGGTGGAATTTTAAGCAAGTTACTACTGTTTTAGGGGAAACCCTGAGGCTTAAAGTTGCGTGGCATCAGGCTCGGTTTCAGAAAACCCAGAGCCTCCATCGTCCTCCAAGTGGCCCACACTTAGGGTCAGAAAGGTCTGAATGCCCAGGGCAGCTTGGATCCTAAAGGGCTGGGGCAGGACTTGGTGGTCTTGGGTTGGAGTGTGTAATGAGGTTTAGCAGACAGGGCACAGACCCGTGTCAGAGCGGCCATGTGCGGCAGGCAGATAGATCTCAGCATCTCAGGGGACGAGATCCCAGGCTGGGGCTGGACCGGCTTCCGTGTCCTTCCGGTTTGAAAACTGACACCTCGGGGGCGTCTGACCCTGCCCTCCGTTGAGTCACGGCGTCTCACTTGCGTTCACCCTCCTGTTTTACAGATGCCTTCGTGAACAGCCAGGAATGGACGTTGAGTCGATCCGTCCCGGAGCTCAAAGTGGTGAGTGGTCACTCTGGCCTTGAGCCTGCTTGTTTCTCAGCCTGCAGGAGGGGGGCTTGGAATGGGCCGAGGAAGAGGCGTGGCGTGACCTGTGAGCACCCCACATCTTCATCGCCGTCTCCTCCCTTGGGGCCCAGAGGTGTGTCCGGTGTGTCCTGGGGAGTGGGGGGCGCAGGTGAGGCTGAGGTTGGGGCTGGAGCCCAGGGTGCCTGTGATGGTCGTGATGGGTGGCCAGGCAGATGGCCTGTGTGCAGGGCTGCGTGCCCCCCTGCCGTTCTCTCATACCTGTGGGTGTGTGTGTTTCAGTGAGCAAGAGACACTCATCGGTTTGTCTCTCACACACCCACCCACCCACACCTTTGCCAGTCCTTTGCGGGATGTCATGGGAAGTCTCTGTGGCTAACTATCAAGTCATAACTGTAATTCATTATTAGGAAAATGTGGCTACGTACTGTTAACGAAGGAGCAGTGAAAAAAGCTTCGTTCTCATTGTGAGCTTTAATAATTCAGCGAGGCTACTCAAAGCTTTGTTTGCTGTTTAATTGCTGAGTCGTATCCGACTCTTGGCGACCCTGTGGACTGTAGCGACCCCCTGGACTGTAGCCCGCCAGGCCCCTCTATCCTCCACTATCTCCTGGAGGTTTAAAGCTTAGAAACTGGCTGAAGTAAAAGGTAACTTGGGTCTGTTGCAGTCATACCTCTGAGCCCTTCCGCACTTTGCACCCCTCACCTTAAATTGGAAACAAGGACCAGTAGAACTATTACATGACCACGTTGCTGTGTGAAAAGTGGCATTTGGAGGGTGTGTGTGTGTGTGTGTGTGTGTATAGGTGTTCTTTTGTGTGTGTGTATGTGTATTTGTGTGTGTGTGTATGTATTTGTGTGTATGGGTTTTTTGTGTGTGTGTATATGTGTTTGTGTGTGTATGTTTTTTTGTGTATATGTGTTTGTGTGTGTGTATATGTGGTTTTTTTGTGTGTATATGTGTTTGTGTGTATGTGTCTGTGTGTTTTTGTGTGTGTGTATGTGTTTGTGTGTGTGTTTTTTTGTGTGTATGTGTTTTTATGTGTGTATGTGTTTGTGTGTGTTTTTGTGTGTGTGTGTGTGTGTTTTGTGTGTGTGTGTGTGTGTGAAACATCTCTTGTGGCGGACTCTGACCGTGGTGAGAGTCTGAGCCTCCCCGGTGACACCTTCCTTGGGGGAGACCACGGGGCCCGCTGTCCCAGGGCGCCCCAGACGTGTGGGTTCTGCAGGCCCAGCCCAGGGACAGCGCCGCTCTGCCCCGCGTGCGCTGAGACGCGCCCCTGGCAGAGGGCCAACCCCGCGGGCCCCGGCCAGGAAGTGCCGTCAGCAGTCTCGGTCCAGCAGCCAGGGATGCCACTCAGATTTCCAGGAAGGCTTCCTAGTTCCAGATTGGCCCTCCTGAACCAGTGTGGCTGGTGCGGGTGGGGAGCTGAGGATTGAAGTGTCATCTGAGGATCAGACCCTCTGGCTTAGACCCAGTTTGGAGAGCTGAAGGTGTTGATGATTCTGCCAGAGCCACACACCAGCCCGTGATAACTGAGGGTGCCTCCCACCCAGACTTGTTCTCTGCTGGTGTTTCCGAAGCATGCAGTGTTCTGGAATCAATGCCTGGAGGGGTGGGGTGGCCGTGTTAACAGGTGGATTTACGATCCTGAAACAGAACTCTCTCGTAAAGTTGGCTGGAATTCATAGGAGGGGTGGACTGCATCTCGTGGACAAGTAAATGCAGAGGGTTCTGGAGTCCTTCTGGGGAAGGGCCTGCCTACCCCGCCACAAGCTGTGTGGGGCCGGCCAGGACCCCCACTGGCACCCTCCTGCTGGGGGGAGGATCAGCGGGCAGCCCAGCCTCCCCGGGAGACCCCTTCCGTGCCAAGGCATGCCCAGCGTCTACAGAAACGCTCCTTTGTTCAAGGGCAACCTCTATGTGTGACCACAGGGCCACGATTGTGTCCTGCTGGGTGCGGCCCCCAGAACAGGAGGCCCCTTAGGTCAGTGCCCCTCAGATCCCCGACTCTGTTTCAGAAATGCAGCAGGTCCATCACAGAATAGCAGGCCTCAAGTGGACTCTTTAGATCTTGTTTGAGCGTAAATCTTCTGGAATCTGTCAAAGAGAAAAATGTCAATGTTTGCTTGCTTTCTTGCTGGCCCCATTGCCCGGCGTGCGGGACCCTAGTTCCCTGACCAGGGATTGAACCTGGGCCCTCGGCAGTGAAAGTAACAAGTCCTAACCACCCAACTGCCAGGGAACTCCCTGGTGTTGGCTTTCTTTTCCAGACGGGCAGCGCCGGGCCGTCTGCTTCCTGAGGTGGGGTCGGTAGTGGGGAAATGATGAATGGCCGGTTGCTTTCGGACTCCCTGCCACGGGTCCACACTTGGGTCCCTGTGGATGTCTGCAGGCATCACGTGCTGACCGCTCACCTCCAAGCAGAAAGGAAAGGACTCCTGAGATCTCTGGCCTCGTAGAGGAGGGCATCAGTCCACAACTTGTCACATCCCGTTCATGTGTTTTCGTTGAATTCCCAACTGGGGTTATTAACCAAAAGCCTCAATTTTCTTTTCAGCCAACTCCGTGTTTAGCAGGTAAGCAGTGGAGTGTGGGCAGTAGAGAAATCAATTTAGAAAGACACCTCGTACGTCCTGACAGTTGACAGTTCTGCCCCGAGGATGCCCAGGCCCACGGTGGCCACGTGTTGCCACCAGAACACACGATTCTGTAAGTTTCAGGGCACCTTTACCCATGTTACCTTGCTTCTTCCTGAGCCTGGAGACCCAGACTGGCTCGATTCCATTCTTCTCTGGTTTGTATCCAGGAGCTGTTCACAGATCCCAGCACAGCTTTGCAGCTTAAAGAGCATTTTCATCCCTTGTTTTATTTTCTCCTCACAGCTGGCTGTTAGTTTCTGCCAGTGTTTCAAATTAAAATAAAGCCCATGGTGTGCACACATAAAAAGGTGTCTGAGGTGACCATTCAGTTCAAATAAAACACCTTCCCCCCCTGCCCCGTGTGGGGAATCAGAGCGATTTGATCCTTGCAAGGGGCGAGTTAATTCTTTGCAAATTGTTGACGTGTCAGAAGGAGAGAATGTTTTCACACATAGAAAACACGGACTGAATAGAGTTTGATTTCGAGCACTTTCCTCCTCGGGAAAGAAGCAGCCTAATCTTAATTAAAAATTCAATTCAGTGGCATACTGTTTTGGATTTTCTCAGCGTGAAGCTGACAAACAGCAGGTGCCCTTGAGCAAAAGAATAATTAATAGGTGAAAATTCTCAGATTATAGAGGCTCACGGCAAAGGAAAGGCAGGAGTCCAATCAGGAAGGAAACAGCTTTATTTAGGTTCTGTCCACATGGTCCGGAGCTTGGAGCCGTAGTGATGAAGCATCTCATTTCTACTCATTGGTGTTAAGTCATTCATTCATTTATTGCCCAGTGTTGTTGGGGGGGGGGCGGGTGGGGGGCAGGCGTCTGCCTTGGGCAGTGCTGGGAGGTGGAGGACCAGACCCACTTGAGAGCCAGCCAGTCCCTTGTTAGCACTGGAGAGAGTCAGACTGTCAACATACGATGCTGGGAAAACAGAGGTAAGAGGCAGGGGGTTGTGTGAGGAGGGCGGTGAGGGAGCTTTGGGAGGAAGCATTATTTGAGGCTGTGGCATTAAGAAGGCTTCTCAGAGGAGGTGACGTCTGAGCTGATGGCTGAGGCATGCATAAGAGTTTGTTTCGGGCAGTGATTGGTGGGGAAATGTCTAGGTGTCCAGAGTTGGTGAGGCTGAGCGTGGCGCTTGGTCACTGGCACACGGACCGTGAAGCAGGGAAGGGCAAGTTGAGGACGGAAGGAGCCTGAGTGGTGGGAAGGACAGGATGGGTTCAGGGGTTTAGGTCGGATTTTAATAACGTCAGATGTGTTCTGTTTTATTAATCTGTTTGTTGTCCTAGTTATTGGACCATCATCCATTTATCCAACCAGCCAACATCTCTCTCTTCTCCCTCCCTCCTACCTACTTGTCCATCCACTCACCCACCTGTCCACCCCATCCACCCATCTACCCAACCCTTTACCCATCCACTCCACCCATCAACCCATCCACCCACTCACTCACCCATCCACCCACTTCACCCATCCACCCACCCACCCACCCCCCCCATATTTCCCAGCACTTTGTTGGGACCAGAAACTCCTGAGTGTAGGGACACAGAGGAGTGTCCTTGCCAGTATCCGAGACCTAGTTCCTGGTCTTGGGGGACGTGATGTGGTGGGAGGTAGAGCCAAGAACATCAGCAGTGGACAGTGTGTTGGGTGTGCAGAGAAGCACGGAGACCACCCTAAACTCTTGGGTGAGGTAGAGCAGGAGGGCCCGGGTGAGTGGAGCGTGGGTGTGGTTCCCGCCTGGCCAACGTGCCTCCAGCAAGATTGATTGTAAGGATGCGGAGGGGACACTTTGTTGTCTGCTCATGAAATTCTTGGACTCCAGCGGACTCCAGCCTGTAGCCAGAGTGAGAGGCTTCCCAAGAGTTGTGAAATGAGGGTGTCGCATTTTTGCAGTGTTGATCGTAAAGAATCTCTGGTATTCTCGGGGTGAGGAGGGGGAGCTCCCAGGCAGGGTGACGAGCTAAAGGCTGTCCTGAGCGCCAGTGGATGGACTGCACCACCTGCCCCGTGCAGCGGTGGAGATGCTCACAAACTGTCCTCCGGGCCGGTGTGAGTAGTCAGGTGTGTCTACTCGGAGCCTTGGATGTGTGTGGGTTTACCTGAACGGGGGCGGGGCTGAGACACGACAGTGGGAATCCGAAGCTCCTTACGAGGAGGTGGGATGTGGCCTTGGCTCCCTCCCGTGGGCTTTAGAATCCAGGATCCAGGGGATCCTAGGGAAGGAGCCCACATGGCTGAGACAGAATTCCAAGAGGAAGCCCAAGGCAAAAGTCTGCAGAGAACCTCATCTGCAGCTTCTGGTGAAGGGCTGGGTGGGGCAAAGAGAAGGTGAGGGGTTTCAGAAACCAAAGTTGTTGGTGACCTTGAGCAGTGTCTTTGAAGCCATAGAATCAAAAACTTTGGGGGGTGGTTCAGGGTGAGCAGGGAGGGAGCAGGTGTGCCCCGGAGGCCTGGCTGGCCTGGGAGAGAGGCTGACTCTTCCTGGGAGGAGACTGTACGGGGCAGGGCTCTTGTCCTGCTTTTCCTAAGCAGGGATTGATTTTGATGCTTCAGCGTGGCTTTGGGGGCGCAGTTCTAGTGGGGGAGGAAGAGGTTGTCATGCAGGAGGGTCTTCACACAGAAGATGGTGGGGGGTGAGCTCCTGAGAGGCGGGGGTGTCCCGAGGGGCGGTCCCTGCATCCAGGCGTGTCACCTGTGGGGAGCTATCCACGGGGGAGCTGTCTCTGGTGGAAGGTGGGATAAAGCCAGCCTTGCCCCTTGGAGATGGTGCATTCCTACCTGCTGGGACAGTGGTCCCTCACATCTCTCTGGAGCCTGTTTCAGGGAGGATGAATGCGGGCCCCTGATGTGTCCTCATCGCGGCCCTGCAGTGTGGGACCCCGTGTCCAGAGACCAGGCCAGCTCGCCACCTCCGCCCTGCTTGGTGCGGCTTTCTCCCCTCCAGTCCCTCCTGGACACTGTTCCTCCCGGACTCCTGATCCTGCCCTGAGGTCATGATGGAATGTATCAGAATGTCCCCTGATGTCTTTATGGCCCAGTACTGCCGCTGGGTCCTCTTTAACCTCGTTTGTGCCTTGCTGAGAGTTTTGAGGGTCCCCGATGCATGTTGGTGGGCTGACTCAACTGTGCACCTTCCCAGTGTAACCAGCACTCAAGGGATCTAGAAAAATGCCACCACAGCCAACGTGTGTCCAAACCGTGTTGGTTCTTCAGGCCGTGGAGACTGATAGAGATGTGTGATGTTAACTGAGGGTGCTGGCATCCCTTTTTCTCCCAGAGAAGAATTTAATGAGATGATGTTTCGGATTGCTGTCTGTTTGCAGGTTGCTGAAAGCGTGGTACACTGACCGCTCCTTAGTGACTGTCCATTTCTGTGTTGCAGGGCATTGTGGGTAACTTGGCCAGCGGCAAGTCGGCCCTGGTGCACCGCTATCTGACCGGCACGTATGTCCAGGAGGAGTCTCCCGAAGGTATGCTCTTCTGGCAGACAGTCTCCAGCTCAAGAGAGTTTAGTTGGCCGAGGGTTTCGTTAGCATATTCTAAATCGTGACTGTCATGTGTCCCGTATCAAGAAAAAGAATAAAATACGAAGCGGTAGAAATCCGTAGCTATGTTGCTTTTTCGGTAGTAGTGGCAGCCAACCAGTTACGTTAACTTCGTCTTGGCATTGGGAGCAATAGAGTCAAACCATAAATACTGTTAAATATGCCTCTTACCTGGTGGTTCTTTCCCTTCACATATGAGTCCAGTGTCAATGCCTTTAAATATTACTGCTCGGACATGTCTTCACTTTGGATGTCGGGTTTATAATGTAATTTGTATGGACTGTTCCATAGTCGCAGACCCGAGTACTTCAGATGACCACCACCATACGTTTGAGTATGTTTCCCCCTTTATATTGCATTCTAAACATGGAGTAATCATTTCTGCATGAGAATAAGCTGTTTCTTTTGCCATGAGGCTTTTACTTCTTCAGTTTAACATATCCACGTTTTGTTTTTCGCTGAAAATGAAACAACGGTAGGAAGGCTAGGAAACCAGGCAGCTTCCGTGTCCCCCCAGATCCAGCTAGCGTGTACACACACCGTTTTCTAAATTATATTTTCTCTCCGTGTAACCTTTTAAAAATCCAACTCTGAGACACTGAATTTCTGGTTCCTTCTTTTTCTTACTGGCTGTTCCATTCTTTGCAGATATGGATGCAGGTAACTATACATTTCCTTCATGGCAGCGCTTGTCTTGTTTGAAGAGCGAGGAGAGACCCAACTCTGTACTGTAGTCCTCCCTTGCCTCCTCGTTCTGTGTTATCCATCCTATTTTGTTCTCATCTTATCCTTTTTTGTGTTTTTTTTTTTTTTTTTTTAAGTTAAACATTTCACCCTGTTTTGTCCCTTAGATGTCTTCTTAGCAGTAGTTCTGAGTAGCTTCCCATGTTCCCTGTAACACCTGTTCTAGTATTTAACTCTCATTGCTGGGCACCTTGTAATCGTTGCGAAGTGTGTGGAAGGTGGAATTCTCTGGCCACCTTTGTTTGGGGCGCTGCCGTGACTTGGCAGAATTCTCGGTGGACACGTGAGGGAAAAGGCCATGTTTCTGTTTTCCATATTGACATGATAATTTCAGGGAGGTTAGAGGTGAAGGCTTGGATGTGGGAGTCAAGGAGGAAAGGCATGCCTAGCCATGGAGAAATGGATACAGATGCTGGACAGTGGCGTGCTTCAGAGGCAGTAAAGGCGGCCCCTCTCCCCTCTCCTGGACTTTGTACTCAGGGTGTGCTGGTGTGCATGTGCCTTGGCGTCTTGAGTGCGGATTTTAGGCGTGGTCACCTGGATTACACCCAGGAGTCTTTTAGAGATTGTTTTTCTTGGGTTTCTACTTATTCCTCGGGACAGGCTGTGTAGGTTGCTGACCCTACCTCCTCGAGTCAGGCTGCCTGTGGGCCCGGGATACCCTGGGCTTCACTCGGGGGTGGGGGCCCCAGCGGTTACGTGGTCTGGGCCCCGGTTTCGCGGCCGCACGCTGGCCTCTCTCCTGCCCGACTTGACGTCTGGTGTGGCTGGTGGGGGTCCCCAGGTCTCCCGCCCGTGGCCAGCTTCCCCTTCCCCCGTCCGTGGTGGTGCTTTGTCGTTATTGTGACTTTTGCCGTTTCAGTGTCTGCTGTCACGTTTGGGCCTCGCTGTGCTTTCTGTGTGGTGGACCCTTAGATTCTGATGAACATGGAAGCCTTTCTCTTGCGTGTTTGTGCATCAAAAGTAAAACCATCCCCAGTGGGGGGACCCAGACACGCCGTCTTAGTAGCCCCACTTTCTCCACTTTTCAGGCAGTGGTTCGTAACGATGCGAATTTCATGGTGTCGTATGATTTTCAGAATACCTCGATTGTAAAGAGGGGAAGCATCTCGAGTTCACTCTCAGGACGTCCTTTCTTCTATCTGTAGCGGGGAAGTGTCTCACCCCTCAGCAGGGCTGGTGCCCAAGTGCTCCCAGGTCAGGGGAAAGTGTGTCTGCGATCTTTGCTCTCACCTTCAGGGGGTGGCCCTGCCGCCTGGCCACCTGTCCTCTCATTGTTTGATTCCGGGTCAAGGGATTATTCTTGGCATTGCCAGCAGCCTACAGGGGGCCTCCGGGTCCTGGAAGAACCGTGAGCAGATGCCCCCTGGTGCCTGGAAGTCTTTAGCCCCACATGAGCCCCTGTTTCCCAGGGCCCGCCACCCTGGGACTGGGCGGGGTGGATGCATCTTTGCATCTCTTCTCCAGACCAGGGAACTGACATCCACGTGCTGGGGCAAGCCCCACGTGGTGGCAGGAGGGGCCCAGAATTTGTTGTTTCTGAAAGGAAATGCGTGAGAAAAGCCTTGGCACATAAAGAGTCCTTGCTTCTGGTCCGGGAACCTGTAATTGCCAAGTGTTATCTATCAATCCTTGCCAGACGCCTTAACATCCATCAGTTACCCATGCTTGCTTCCCTGAGAAGCTTGACAGCAGTGAATGTTCTGGAGCTTTCGGGCACCGTGTCACCACCCAGGTTTATGGGGAATGTGGGAGCAGAGGGATCCTTTCCAGGGGGTGCCGGAAGCCAGTGGTGCCATCGCAGCTCAGCTGCATCCAAAGCAACTTTTGCAGCAAAGGGTCAGATCAGGGCACAGCTGCTGGTGTTATCTCGTGGGTGCTGGGCTGAGGGGTCTGGACTCTGGGTGAGCTGTGAGACCCTCCCATTTCCTTGCTGTTGTTATTGAAAGTGTGAAAGGGTTAGTCACTCAGTCGTGTCCGACTCTTTTGGGACCCCATGGATGGTAGCCCTCTATCTCCTCTGTCCAAGGGATTCTCCAGGCAAGAGTACTGGAGTGGGTAGCCTATCCCTTCTCCAGGGGATCTTCCCGACCCAGGGATTGAACCTGGATCTCCTGCATTTCAGGAGGATTCTTCACCACTGAGCCACCAGAGAAGCTTACCGATTTATCCCCCTTGCCTCTTATACAGCGACTGGAGTGACACGCTGCCATCTCCACAGGCCAGCAGCTTTCCATGGGAGGCGTGTTGCTGCGGGCTCTGTCTGTGCACACAGCTCATTGGGGCTTCCCTGTGCGTCTCCTGTCTGCACCGGGCTGTCCTTTTGCTTTAATCAATATGTAAAAAACCTTCAGTGTAGTCAACCCTGAACATTCATTGGAGGGGACTGATGCTTAACCTGAAGCTCCAGTACTTTGGTCACCTAATGCAAAGACTCATGGGAAAAGACCCTGATGCTGGGAAAGATTAAGGGCAGGAAGAGAAGGGGGCAACAGAAGATGAGGTGGTTAGAAGGCATCATTGACTCAGTGGACATGAGTTTGAGCAAGCTCCGGGAGATGGTGATGGACAGGAAATCCTGGCGTGCTGCAGTCAACGGGGTGGGAAAGGGTCGGATGCGACTGAGCGACTGAACAACAGTCCTTTAGTGTCACTCTGACCCATGGTGGGGGGATCTCTAGGTGCCTGAGAGGGAAAAGGTGGTCAGGGCCTTCTGTTTTCACCTCCCCAGCCTTCTCCCAAGTGCAGGTTACGTCCGCTTTCAGAGGATGACGTCTGTCGTGCGTTCACTGTGTGATCCGTTTTGGTTAATACTTTATTCTTGTGGCAAAGATAGCTGACGCATCCACTTTAGATTATTTTCAAGATACAATTGGAAATGAGGGAATGGATTTAAATATGTGTGTTTTTATAATTAGTGAATTAGCAATGTACAGGCTTCCCTGGTGGCTCAGACGGTAAAGTATCTGCCTGCAATGAAGGAGACCCAGGTCAAGAAGTTTCGCCATGGAATGGGAAATGGCAATCCACTCTAGTATTCTGGCTTGGAAAATCCCATGGACAGAGGAGCCTGGTGGCTACAGTCCATGGGATCACAGGATTGGACACAACTAAGCGACTTTCCCTTCCTGCAATGCACACAAGTAGGTAACTCAGCTGGGAACCTGTAAGTCCACGGAAGTGTTAATAATCCAAAGAGTAAAATTTGGGGGCACGCACATAACCTTTTTAATCGTGTGTGAGACAGCCTGTGTGTATCCGAGTCCTTAGGGCTGCCTTGACAAGTGACCACAGTCTGGGTGGCTTGAAACTAGAGCTGTGTTCTAAGGGCTCCAGAGGCCGAGAGTCCGGGAGCAAGGCCTTCTACAGGCTGGCTGCTGCCGAGGGAACTCGGGAGAGTCTGGGTCCTGGTTACTGCCAGCCCTGGGCGGTCCTGGACCTGTGGACACGTCTGCAGTCTCTGCCTTGTCGTCCAGGGACGCCTCCCCGTGTCTGATTCCCCATTTCCTTCCTACATGTCATGAAGATACCCGGCTCTGGATTTTGGCCCACAGGTACTGAGGGTTTGGAATGGATTACATTTTTAGGGAAAGGTAACCCACAGCAGTATGTGTATAGTATACCCTGGGCGTTGACGCAGAGCTGTCGAAGTTGCCCTGTTGCTTCTTAGTGAGACGAAGACCTTGTAGCTGCCCCAGGCCTCACTGGTCGGGCCCAGGCTGGTCTCCTGGAAGGTCAGAAAGATTCGGTCGGTTTACATGTGCCCTTCATACCGATGATGGAATTTCACAGCTGTCACTCACTTCCGATGGAAATTACTCCTCTGCCGTCCGTGCCCTGCTGATGGCTGCTAGTGAGGCCAGTGAAGGAGGATCTGGGCATGTAATTAGTTTCCAGCTCGTGTGTTTGCATGCTCGATGTCCACCGTGCACCCCCGCCTCCCCGCTGCAGACCCCACATGTCTGCCGCTGTTTTTAACTCCCTTCAAGATAAGAAGAGAAAGGAAGGAAACTCAGGCTGCCCAGGATTATGTGGGGATTTGATGGAGAACATGGGCAGCCTGAGCCGCGTCCCCTTGCAGCTGGGAGAGCGTGGTGTCCCCGAGGGCTTTGAGTTTCAGGCATCTCTGTCTGTGTTCCTCCCTCGTGTCTCCTGCCGTGGACCACACAGAGGACCTGGGGCCCAGAAAGGCTGGTTCCCAGCAGCTGTCCTCCCGGTGGTGGGGGGCGGGGAAGGGGCCCATCAGCTCTGAGACGGATCAAACCGTCCAGCAGATGGAGTGGTAGATGTTAAGGGTGGTGGGCTGTGACGGTGCCGGAGACGATGCCTCCATCCATCTCTGCTCTCAGGCCCCTCCAGCCCACACGTGTGGCAGCGCCCACCACCACCCCAGAACAGAAAGCATGGGCTTGGATCTAGGAGTTGCGGCTCTGCACCCTTCCTGTGAGGAGCAGAACAGACTAGGATGGTCGGGAGAGTGCAGGCAGAGAATGAAGGGTGGGTCTTCCCCCAGGGACGTGCTGGAGGTGGGGAGGGAAGCCTGCATCCTTCCCAAGTAGGAGGAGGAGAGGGACTTCTTCCGCATAAAGAGGAGGGGCTGAAAGGGCAGAAGAAACCTGAATGTCTCGCTGAAGTAAGGAAAGGTGTAGGACAAGATAAGGGCTAGTCAAGGAAAGCTTTACATAATGTGCGTTAGTCAAGGTGAGAAATCAGGCTTTCTGAACGTAAGTCATAGAATGTGGGATGTGCTTTAGTACTGTGCCCCGGGATGTGGGGAAGTACACCGGGTGTGTCTCGACTCTTAAAAACCTTGCTGAAAGAAGCCTGCAGCTGTTTCTCTTGTTGGTATGGATGTACGGAGTTTGATAGACTTAGCGGTTTCACGGGAAGAAGGGAACTGACTTACCTTCCTGGGAGAGGGACCTGTACCTGCCCAGCGCCCTGTTTACTGCCTTCGGGCCAAGGGGTGTGTGGTGGGGGAGGAGGGCTGAGTAATTTCAGGGATGGAGCAGGACAGCGGCAGGAGGGCGGCGAGCTGGTGACCCGGGAGGAGCGGTGTCTTTCCCGGGAGCCCCAGAGCATCCAGGGACGTGGGGGGTCTCAAGGCTGGGGCGCCTGGATGCCCGAGTGTCCCCAGTGACGGGGCTGCCCTCCTCCTTGAAGCCCTGAGCCTCCATGCCAGGCCTGAAACTCACTTGCCTGTGGTTGAAGCCTGGCCTGCCTCAGCCGCTTAAACTCTCAGTCCTCCTGGCCCGGGGTGAGTTAGCCAGCCACCTGAATGTGGGCTTGCTCCCTCTGCTCCGAGAGTCATTTGTGGGGACGGGGAGGGTAAACACGTAGACGATTCTGCTTAGCGCTGGCGCAGAGCTGGCCGGGGCCCAGGGATGCGCAGCTGGTCCATACGGGTCCTGGTCCTTTGCTGCTGTGTCTTCTGCTCCAGGTGAACAGCCTTCCTCCTCAGCTCTCCTCACCGTGTGACTTCAGGACCTCGTGTCTACCAGGAGCAAGAACGTGACGCCCCCGCTTCCCACCCACCCACCCTCCCTCTGCTCCTGCCCCAGACAGCCTGTTCCCTGACCAGGCTCCCATGACAGTGTTTACTCCACCAGCTTTAAGTGCAGCTCAGCTCAGGATAGCAGAGCTCTGTATGAGACGCCTGGGACCTACATTGTGGTCATCTGGAAACGAGAGAAAAGAAGAGAATTTAAAGTGGGCTGGGGACTTCCCTGGTGGTCCAGGGGCTAGGACTCCGTGCTCCAGTGCACTGGGGTTCCGGGTTTGACTGCCCCCTCCTCCAAGTCAGGCAGCTAGATCCCACGTGCTACAACTGAGGGTTCACATACTACAAGCAAAGACCCCTCCTGCTACAACCAAGACCCAGCAGAGTCAAATAAAAAAAATAAAAGTAGTAAAAAAAAATAGTGAGTTGACCACATCCCCAGTGGTGCGGGTTGAGCCTGAGTTCCCTGGGTCCTTTCTCGCCCCCGGGTGGGGTTGCTGTCTGGGCTGCGGGGGGGGGAGGGGGGTCAGGAGCTTTTCTGGTTGCAGGTGCCTCAGCGCCCCAGGGCCCTCCAAGAGGGGCGAGGAACGCCCCCCATCTTTGCCTTCTCCTCCCTGGTGTGTCCAGCCCGATGGTGCCCCTCGAGGGTGACCGGCCCTGGGCTTGCCACCGTGCCCTGCCAGTTCCTAGCTGGGATGTCAGGTGCTGGCCGTGGGCACCTCCTCTGGAAGCAGGGGTCTGCTGTGGTCAGGTCACCTCGAGCTGGACGTCTCTCTGTTAATCCCTGCGTCCCTGGAGGACTCCCTGGAATTGTTCCCCGACAGATGCGCGTATCGTCAGGGCAATAAAAGCCTTCTCAGGAGCCTGTGTATCTTAAATCACTTTTTAAAAAATGAACTGTTTGGAATGAATGTTTACTTAGTTTCTTAGAAACAAGCCATGTGGTAAATACCAGCCTGTATTTTCTGGGACATATGAAATGCATTTAAACTGTCAGCTCCAAAAATCCTTTCCAAATCAAATAAACTTAAAAAAAAAAATTTTGTCAGCTACCACTGCTCAGCAGATGTTAGGCCTATTTCTGAACGCATTCTTGGGTGCTGCTTAATGTTCCAATGAACAAAATCTGTAAACGCTAATAAAATTTGAGGAGTTTTGAAATCTAGCCAGTTCAGTGTTTCCACATAATTTTACCATGTTACTTGCAACCAAGTGATTAAAAGTACATGGTAATTTTTTAATGAGGAGTATCTGAGACCTTATGAAGAGCCTGCTGGTAGGTTGGCTTAGTAGGTAAAGCAGTCAGTTCAGCCACCTTCTCTCATTATTGCAGACGCTAACTTGGTCTGTAACTGTAGACATATCATTGACGCTTGTCATCGTCCTGATCTGCGTAAACAGCGTGCTAAATAACGTGTCCCTTCGCACATAAGCCATATTGACGATCAGATAATGTTGCCTTTACAACAGGTTAAGAACGCTAAAGTTATCGCTAGCACTTCAAAGAAATAAAGAGAAAGTAGGTTCTGCTTCATTTTTAACAAGAAAAAAAGGCCGTAAAATTAAGAGTAAGGAGATTATGTTTTTGGCATGAACAGAGTTGGCAGGACAAAATGTGTCTCTGAGTCGGTTGTTTGGAACTCTGAACACACCGTCCCGTACTGTTATAATTAATTCAGCGGGAAACGGGGGGCCTGCTGAGAGCTGGGCACGGCGCCTGCAGTCGGGGGGAGGCGAGGCTTCAGGACGAATGGCTGTAGTCGCAGGTGGTCATCTACACCTGAGCAGCTGAGCGCGCTGGCTTCTCCCGGAAAGCATCCCCACACGCTCCGTGGTGTCGTTTGAGCCCCAGAGCCCCCCCAGTAGTAGCCTGTGTACTGGGGGACATGATTGTTGCTTCCCTGAGACACCTCCTGACTTCACAGATGACAAAACCACTTCCTTCATAGGAAAAAGGAGACTGGGGTCTTGAAAGTTTTACCGTCGGGATGACAGATCATTTCCTCTAGGGAAATGTTAAGCTCCAAGATGGTTGGTTTTTTTTTTTTTTTCTTTTGAGCTTTAAGTGGTGGTTTAGTTGCTAAGTCATGTCCAACTTGTGCAACCCCATAGCCTGTAGCCCACCAGGCTTTTCTGTCCATGAGATTCTCCAGGCAAGGAGACTGGAGTGGGTTGCCATTTCCTCCTCCAGGGGACCTTCCCGGCCCAGGGATCGAACCTGGTCTCCTGCATTAAAGGTGGGTTCTATACCGACTGAGCTACCAGTTAGAGCGTGACTTAACTGCATGTTAGACAACAGTTGTTGGGTCTGTCCGAGCTGACACCCCTCCTGCCCACCAGCGTGTTCATCCTAAGACACTGGCCGGACGCCCTCTGCTGAGTCCTGACACTGTTTCCAGGGGAATAAGATGGTTCCTGAGAGTGTTCCAGCTCCACCCCCAGAAATGGGAGGTGACATTCCCAATGCTCAGGGCCTTGTCCCCAGCAGGAACCTCTAGGGCAGACGGCTATCCGGCAGCGGTCACCCCCAGCCCGTGGGGTTGAAGGACTAGGTGCATTTCTCTTTTTTTGCAGTCTCCACAAACGTGTATTTACAAAACAACCATGTTACAATATACACAGGCTTTTGACACACAGTAGTTTAAACTATTATGTCTTTTTACTCCTAGAAGCTAAAAAATTTAATAAACTAATCCTTTTTGCTGTTTTTATACAAAGTGACAGGTCATGTACTGTTTTCAAGTTTCAAAGTCTTTTGCTAAGTGTAAACCCTGGATTGCTGTCTCCAGTTTTAAGGCAAGAATGGGATCATCGCAGAGCAGTCTCTCCAGGAGCAAGCCTGGAGGGGGAGGGGAGCAAGCCTGGAGGGGGAGGGGAGCAAGCCTGGAGGGGGAGGTGCCAGCTGCTTCCCAGGCCGCTGACCTTGGTGGGGGGTCACTGTTGCATTTCTAAAGGCTTGTAAGAATAAACAAAAACAAAACACCCCACGCAAACAAGGCTACTGCCCGCAAGGCCTGGATTATTGACTGTCCGGCAGCCACTCCCAGAGACAGTTTGCAACCCCTGCCCTGCAGTGTGTCCACACTTCAAGGCGTGACCTGCAGAGGACTCTGGGCTTCTCCGCAGGACCCCACCTCACAGCCACCAGCCCTTTTAGTTTTCTCGAAACAAACACCTGAGTTGCATGCAGAGGACTGTGGGAACCGACAGTTCTGTGGTTATTTTTAAATAAATGTATTCAAAAATATAGTTCCGTGACACACACACACAATTTTTTAATAAGTTCTTTACCAGGAAACACTGGTTTAGAGTGGTCACGTCTGAGGGACAGAGAGCCCGTCTGGTCAGCTTCTGGTGGGTGCAGGCCAGCCCACCCAATGCCCACATCCACCTTGCTGAGGCGCCTGCCCCTGGACACGTCTCGGGCCCTGGCTGGTGGGGCCTGGCCTTGTTTTTTAAAGCCACTAGGTGAGCAGCTGGGCTCTCTGTCCTGCAGCCTCAGTCCTTTGTGTAATTTATCCTTTTTGATGCTTAAAATAAATGTGAAGGGCACTAAAAATAAATAACCTTAAGTACGTTTTTGCCCAAGCAAACAGATGTGCACCACTAAATATATTCCATTTACCACCAGGCTGTTTCAGAGAAAGGAGTTGATGCTGGAACGTTCGCGTGCAGCCCAGGCGGTGAGCACTGGGTGTCCAGCTAACAGCCTCCCTCTTCGGTCACCCAGCCATCCCTCGTGTTATTGCCGCTTCTCAGCTGCCCCCTTTAAAAAAATAAATAAATTGAAGTTCTGCAGCTACCTTGCATCGAGCGATGTTGGCTGTTTTTCCCAGCAGCATTTGTTCCCTTCGTGTCTCACGTTTTGATAGTTCTTGCAGGATTTCAAACTCTTTTCAAGCAAAAAGGTTGTGGCTGGCTGAAGCCTCAGGTGATTTGGTTGGCCTTTTTTTAGCAGAGGTTTAAAATTAAGGTACGTATGTTGGTTTTTTAGACATGATGCGGTTGAACGCTTAGAAGACTGTGATGGTACAGTAAGGACGTGACTTACATGCCCTGGGAACCTTCCAGGTTCTTGTGACCCACTTTATTGTGATATTTTATGGCGGTGGTCTGGAGCTGAACCCACAACCGCTCCGATGAGCGCCTGAATATTAGATTCTATTAATATATGGAGGTGCCCATCATTTTGGAGAAATGGCTGTTTTCTCCTTCAGAGGGCTGATTCAAAGCCAGACACCCCCCTGCGTCTCCCATTCCCCACCCAGCCCGCTCTCCTCATCCCTTTCCTTTTTCTCCTACTGCCCTTGACAGTCAGAAATCCTGGGGACTTCCCTGGAGGTCCAGGGGTTGACTCCACGCTTCCAGTTCAAGGGGTGTGGGTTCCATCCCTGGTCGGGGAGCTAAGATCCCACATACCGTGCAGTGTGGCCAAGAAAATATATATTTAAAAAAAAAAGTCCTGTCCTGTTCACTCTGTTCCCGGCATCACTCGATGACGTGGTAGTCCCCAGCTAAGGTTAGGGACACACCGTGTGTGTGTTAATTGCTCAGGCCGGCTCTTTGTGGCCCCACTGGCTGTAGCCCGCCAGGCTTCTCTGTCAACCTCTACTCTCGGGACAGCGGAGTGTGTCTCTGTCCTGAGAGCAGAGCTTGATGGCTCAGCTGCCAGATCCAGGGGCCTCAGTGAGACTCCTGATCACCCCAAGTCTCCTGAGGTTTGGGCCGTGCAGGCTGCCTGTCCGTTGGAACAGCCACTGAGTTACTGGGAGAAGCACCCAGTTCCAGGGATGATGGTGTATGAACTTTGCGGGTAGGGGGCGGGTTCTGGCTTCCCAAAACAGTTTTGCAGGAGAGTCCCAGGGTATGGAGCCAGAGTACCCTGAATGTGTCTGGGGCTCCAAGCCCAAGGAACAGGCTACAGGCCCAGGCGTCAGCATCACACCTAGAGCGTGAGCTGGGGACGGCAAGGTCCAGGCTTGTCTGTGCAGCGAGTGTCCTCTTTCCTCCATAGAGTGCTTGGACACCGTCACGAGAAAGGATGCTTCGGGCTCTGGGACCTGCCTGCCTCCTGGGATTAGTGATGCTGCAGGGAGTGGTTTACTCTGCAGTATCTGAGATTCTGCAGCCGTGATTAGAGAGACGTGTTTTGTTGTGATCATGCTATCTTACAGCAGTTTCAGTGGGGTACTTTGGCAGGTGGTTGTTTTGTCGTCGTTGAGTTGCTTGTTTGGCTGACTGTGCGACCCCATGGACTGTAGCCCACCAGGTTCCTCTGTCCATGGAATTCTGCAGGCAAGAATACTGGAGCGGGTTGCCATGCCCTCCTCCAGGGAGTCCTCTTGACCCAGGGATGGAACCTGAGTCTCTTGCGTTGGCAGGCGGATTATTTACCATTGAGCCAGCAGGAAAGGCCCCCACCTTTTTTCACCACAGAGGAAAAGTAAATGAAACTTAGTGAAGGTGGACCTGGGTCTGTCCTTAGTTGATGATGATCAGCCAGCCTACACCTGCCCAGGGCTTCCATGTTTATTGTTGTCTTGAAAAGGTGGTATTTGGAGGGGAGAGCTCTTAGCGGGTTTCATGTGTTAAGCTGCCAATTTACATTTTCCTCAAAGCTCTTGAAGTTAAGATATAAGGAAGCTCAGTATGACTATTGAGCAACAAACCACTTCCTCAAACATTAATTTCAGATTTCTTTCTGAGCAGCAGTGCCATTTTTACAAAATGCTTTCAGTAGCCCTCTGATACCTCGTGCAGTTCCATTAATAAAACTCGTACAAGTTCTAGTTTATAAATCTGACTCGCTGCTTATCAGGGATGGCAATGAAGCTGTTTTTATGAACACAAAATAGGGCTTTAGGGTCTCCTGTTTCCATTTCACATCTGCCTTTCCATCCAGTTAATTTTTGCTTGTATTTACTTGATGTCGGGAAAACCTGAAGTACACAAGTGAGACTTTAAACATACATTCACTTCACCTGCCATTTCAAGGTCACTCTTCCGTGAAGTAGATCCAGAAGTGTTGAAGCAGTAGGAACAGTGAGGTTCTTGAAATTCCAGGTTATTAATAAAAATCAACCACTCATTCCCTAGAGGTGTTCAGGCAGGTCCCCATGGACCATGGTGCTCACTAAATGCGCGGTGACATCCCCAGGAGTCAGCTGGTTAACTGATTGTTGTTGCTTAACTGACTTGGATCACACAACACACTGTCACCGCACATGTACCCAGCCTGTCCCTCCCAAGAAGGTGGGACATGTCCCAAAGCAGGTTGCTGGTTTTAAGAAGGCCGGGGTGATGGTGCAACCCTCCCAACACCCCCAGCAGCGGGCTCTGCCTTTGCAGAGAGGTTACCTGATGCAGCCAGAGCCCCGGTCTTGGTCTGTGGCTTAGCATGTAACACACTTGCCAGTGCAAGTTGGTTGTTACTGTCACAGTTTCAGAACCAGTTGTACATCTCTTAAAAAATACTACACTGGCCATTTTCCAACCCCCTACAAAGGCTCTGGAGAGTGTTCCTGGGGGTGCACCTGGAACGCCGCTGCAGGATGAGTCTTGACTGGCAGGACAGCTGTTCAGCGGGGCCTCCGAGGCTCCATCCTTAGAGAGCCCCTGTCGTTTTCTCCTGGAATATCGCGTGCTCTCTCGATCTGCAGGTTCATCTCTTCCCGCATTTCAGGACAGTTCCTCCGTACTTCACCCGAGTTCTCTAGTTGGGCATTTGTTGTCAGGGGCAGCATTTCTCCTTTCCTTAGTTTCGTTTGTCTTCCTGTCAGTTAACTTCTGTCTTTTCGTCTCCTTGACGGAGTTTATTTCCTGCTGTTCCTCCTGGTCAGAATTTCAGCTTGGAGCGGTGTGTTCTTCTCTCCCTTACTTTTCCACATTTTATTCATTTGTTCCAAAATGCCAGTTGTGGTCCTCTGTTCCAGAGGCTTCCATCTCTTGTGACGCTGTTTCAGATTCTTTTCCTGGAGCTCTCGTGTCGTTAACTGCCTGTTAATAAGTGGCATCAGGGAGGGAAGCGACTGGAAGGGATTTCCTTCTGCTTTTTGAGTTTTCTCTTCCATCTGCCCTTTTGAGTTTTGCGGGCTTCTTTGCAACTCTCCCCCGCTGGCCTTTTTTTTTTTTTTTTTTGGCCATGCCACGCAGCTTGCAGGATCTTGGTTCCCTGAGCAAGGACTGTACCCTGGCCACAGCGATGAAAGCCCACAATCCTAACCACTAGGCCACCGGGAAACTCCCACAATCCCCTGCTGTTTTTCCTTCCTGCCATATCTTCACATGATGTCTTTACCGTTTCCGTAGCTTTCCCCTCCTTTTCCTGAGATTGGCACGGTCTCGACGGCAGTTCAGCACAAGGACGCATGCACTTGTCAGGCCGTTCACGCTGGCTGCGGCCACCGGAGGGCTTCTTGGTGAGCCACGTGTCCCGGGTGAGGTCTGGGAAGCCCCCCACCGCCACCGGGTTTCCTGGGGAAACAGGACACTGGCTAGAGGAAACCTCTCTGGACCAGAGGGATGCCCCACTGTGCCCGCTCTCGTGTCCTCGGGCCTCCGATACCCACCCCCTGCCAGGAAGTGCTGGACGCGGGACTGAGGTTGGGTGTCCCCTCCCGAGAGCCTCAATATAACATGAGCCCTTTGTCCTCTGAGGGCATCCCCTCCAGACCAAGGTGAGCTGCTGTTACAGGCAGGCCACTGCTCTCCAGGAACCTGCTGGGCACCCGCCCCCGTGGGCGGTGGGAGGGTGTGGGTGCTGGCCCCCCAGGGCCCCTCCATGCAGTCTGGGTGTTGCAGGCACTTTGCCTCCAGAGAGCCTTGGCGGCTGCTCATCTTGGAGCCTCCTCACGGTCAGGGGCCGGGACAGGAAGACCCTTCTGCCCCCACCTGCCATAGCATCCCTCGTCCCTCAGGGACCAGGAGCCCCTCCCCACCTGGCCCTGTGGTCCTCCTCGATTTCTTCTTTACCGCACGGAGGCTTTCTTTGGCTGCAGTGACTGGGGGCCGCTCTCCAGTTGTGGCTTGCGGGCTTCTCATTGCCGTGGCTTCTCATTGCCGAGCGCGGGCTCTTGAGTGAGCCAGCTTCAGTATTTGCAGCTCAAGAGCTTAGTTGCTCTACGGCAAGTGGGATCTTCTGGGACCAGGGATCGAACCCGTGTCTCCCTCATTGGCAGGCGGATTCTTAACCACTGGACCACCAGGGACGTCCCCTCCTTTTTCTTCTCCCCCTTCTCCCGCCCTGCTCCTTTTTATTCTTAAGGCCAGTGATTTCAAGGTTGTTTATGTGACGCTTTGCATCTTTTCTTGGTGGATGGTGAATTTTGTTTTCTGGTTTTTAACTACCTCCCCTCCCTCCGCCTCTTTTATTAGAAATGGAAGAAAGGGAAATTCCGTTACAGTAAAATTTGAATCTTTCCTCTTACCATGGAACTCTGACTTCTTTCCTGATCTTTTCATCTTTGTTGTACTCAGGTCTGGATGGAATGAAGTTGAAGACCATAGCCTTTGTGTTAAACCCCATTTCACCTCAAGCCAAAACTGCGAGCCTTTCACCTGTGAACTGACTTACCAATCATCACGGATTAACTGGATCCTTACTCTTAGTACATTTTTATAGCCCCCCCCTTTTTAAAAAAACAATAAGTTTTTTTAAAAAAATTGGCAGAGGAAATGAAGTCTGATTTGGTTAAATTTTGTAATCGAATATGTTACCAATAAAACTTCTTTCCCAGTGTAAATATATGATCCAAAATTCATTTAAATATCACGACACAAAACTTCTCCAAAACCTCAGCGATAGGCATCAGGCTTCAGTATTTTTACCAGAGAGCAAAATTCATTTTAAGAAATTTTTGGCACATGATTAATTTTTTTATATTGTCCCAGGGAGAAATGAAAAGACTCATTTGTTGTTTCCAGTGTATTCCTCTCATCTCACCAGTCCTAAATAATTATGAGACGACCCCCTTCGCAGATATTCTATTGTATTACTAGGCTAAGTAAGAAGAACATTTTGGGCAGATGTCAGAAATGACAAGAATCTCGAAACCGTCCCCCTGGGAAAATCAGGAGCTCCTGAGCTGGGGCCCTGAGAAGGTGTCAGGACTGGAGGCCAGGACTTAGCAGCTGAACATCAACGATCAGCCTCTGCAGGGGGCTGTGTTAATTTCTTCTTGTCTGCAATTATTCACAGGTGGGCCTGGTCAGGATGTTTCCTGTGAGCTACACACAAGTATTTTTGCTTAATGTTCACTACCTGGGAGGCAGGGTTCCCAGAGATGGGCCGTTGTATCATTTAATCTTACAGGCAGTATCCCTTTGTTGATGAACTTGTAATGAAATACAAAGGTGTTTTCCCCATCACAAAAAGTGTTGGGCAGGTCTGTTCCTTTTAAGTCTCCTAAGCACTAAGTCTCCTAAGGGTTCCCAGGTGCTGGTAATGCTAAAGAGACATAAGAGATGAAGGTTCCATCCCTAGGTTGGAAAGATCCCCTGGAGGAGGGCATGGCAACCCAGGCCAGTGTTCTTGCCTGGAGAATCCCCAAGGACAGAGGAGCCTGGTGGGCTACAGTCCGTGGGGCCGCAAAGTCAGACACTAAGTGACTTAGCAAGCAGGCACAGGGGTGACTGTCATTTGCAGCTGAAGACCACTCCTTTCCATGGTGGTGAGTGGAATGAGAAAAAGACACACGCCACCACCTACATTCTTGTTGTTGCCCTGTGGGTGTAGGGAATCACACGAAGGCTTCCAGGCTCCTTTGCGGACGGTGTGTGCCATGAACTGTCTCAGCAGAAGTCCACACGGAAGAGAGAAGACGTGAGAACCAGGCGGCACGCGTGGGTTTGGGTCTCTCCCCCTCCTTTCTGGGGGGCAGGGGGGCAGACTGATCAGCGTCTGAACTTCTTTTCCACCCAGTTAGATGTGGATATTCTGGTGGCATTTGCACCATGGATGGATGCTGTGAGGAGGATGAGATGAAGTGGGAAGTGAAGTGCTGTGTAAGCTATAAAGTATAAGGCTCTCTGTTGCTTGGAAACCTGTTAATGATATGTTAATAATTTTTAGTCCAGGTAGCCAAAAGCATAGAAGTGTCAAGCATCCGTTGGAGTGTTTACTGCCAACAAAACTTAAATTTTTTGGTAATAGGAAAATCCGGTTTTCTTTTTCCCCTTTTTAAAGCAGAAATGCTAACCCAGGTGAGATGGTCATACCACTGTTGATGTAGGCAGCTCTTATATTTAACAAGATTCCACTGTAGGTCCATCCTGCCTAGCTCGAGTTTAGAGAGTAGAGGGAACTCAGCGGTTTTGACCTACGCCAGCATCCCAGATTCAAAACTGGTTCCCCCAGCATGAGACCAGGACTCAAGAGTGACTTTGAAACCTTGAGAGAAATTGGTCACCAGTGGATTATACCCCGGAGAAGGAGATGGCAACCCACGCCAGAATTCTTGCCTGGAAAATCCCATGGACAGAGGAGCCTTGTGGGCTCCAAAGACTCCCGAAAGGTCAGAGAGAGTCAGACACAACTGATGACTAAGCACAGCACAGTGGATTGTAAGGGGCTCCTTTAAGTCTGTTTTTCAAGATATTTTTTTTTAAAAAACCTGATCTTTTCTCTCTGGTGAGCTTTTCGTAACACATCCACGTCAGCATCCCTGCTTCTGTTTGGTATGTTCAGGTCCACCTCTTACCTTGACCCGCCTAAGAATTCAAGCTCAAGGGCAACAGAGGCTCCCAAGACAGTTTTCTGGGTGGAAATGGAAAACTAACCTTTGAATGAACCTGAAATTTTAAAAATTGCACGTGGGGCTTCCCAGGTGGCTCAGTGGTGAATTATCCACCTGCCAATGCAGGTTAGATGCCTCCGTTGGGGAGATTCCCCTGGAGGAAGAAGCGGTCCACCCACTGCAGTATTCTTGTCCCGAGAATCCCACAGACAGAGGTGCCTGGCGGGCTGCCAGTCCATGGGGCTGCAAAAGAGTCGGACACAACTGAGCGACTGAGTACACACACAGGTTAAATTTAGGCAGAAAGAATGTCCCCTATCTGTGTACACATGAGATGTAAGCGATCTTGCTGTTCAGCGAGACTCAAGAAAACCAAAGCCCAGAGATGAACTGGACTCTGCTCACCCATCTGTGCCTGCTTTACCCTGGTGCTGTCTGCCTCTGCTGATCAGAAGCCATCTGTGGAAGGGATCCATCAGGAGCGCTCTGTTATCCCTTCTCAGGGAGTTGTCATCACAGGTGCAGAGAGCCCTGCTTCCCCCGTGGACTTGTGGGCTAGACAGCCCTGCACGGGCCCTGCACACCTGTGCACAGGTGGGCTGAGCCAAGTGTGTGTCAAAGGCTCCCAATACGGGGGTCAGGTTTGGGCGCACTCTGAAAATAAAATGATCTCTCGGGCGGTTTAGTGTCATGTAATAGTATTTGGCAGTCAGAGAAGGTTGACAGTTATTCATGTAACAAGTTTATAGGGTGGGGCCATGGTTGCAAAGCCGGGTCAAACAGACCTGCAGGGAGATACAGCCGTCTCTCTGTGCAGACAGTTCTGTATCCACAGATTCAGTCAGCCATGGATCGGAAACGTGGCGGGGGGAGGGGGGCAATTACAAGAAGTTTTCAAAAAGCAAAACTTGAATTCGTTTCATGCTGGCAACTATTTACATAGCATTTATGTTGTACTTAAAGCTCTTTACGTGGCATTTACAGTGTATTACATGTTATAAGTAATCTGTAGATGACTTAAAGTATACAAGAGGATGTACGCAGGCAGTGTAAAAATTCTTCATTTTATGTAGGGGATTTTGGAAGCAGCCCCCTGTGGATTGCGAGGGATGACTTTATTGGAAATAGGATTAGAAAACAGACATTTATAAATCTACGTTAAAAATGAAATTGGACGTAGAGTTTGGTGGTGTGCTCTAATATTTCAGTAGGAAAAGATCAATGGCTAGGATCAGATGGTGGGTTTGAATTTCACAAAACAAGGCCAATGGCCCCTGATGGATGTAGACCAGCTTGCTGCCGCCCACACCTTCATCCCAAGGCCTTTTCCCTTTGTGTCTCTGAAGTAAACTATAGAAAATGGCTTTTAAAGGCATCTCTTATTTACCCGCTGGGGTGTGTTTCTCCAGTACTCAGGGGCCTGTGTTCCCGTTGAGCCTGACAGTCTACCAGCAGTAGGAGTTTACTGTTTACATATGACCTTTTTAATCATATTCTTTCTTGCAATCTGGGTGCTTAAGCACCTGGCTGATTTTTATCTAGTTATCAAACCTTTGGGTTCACGGCAAATGCATTTGAGTGTTTCATTTGTTTCTTGATGTACATACACCACCAGAAAACACACCCAAGTCCACTGCAAGTGTCTGATATTTGCAATCATAAAATACGGACAAGATGCGCTGCTGCTGCTGCTTCTAAGTCGCTTCAGTCATATCTGACTCTGTGTGACCCCATAGATGGCAGCCCACCAGGCTCCCCCGTCCCTGGGGTTCTCCAGGCAAGAACACTGGAGTGGGTCGCCATTTCCTTCTCCATCGCGTGAAAGTGAAAAGTAGTGTCGGACTCTTACCAACCCCATGGACTGCGGCCTACCAGGCTCCTCCGTCCATGGGATTTTCCAGGCAAGAGTACTAGAGTGGGTTGCCATTGCCTTCTCCATTGAAGAGACATACTAACTACATATTTTAGAGGGGAATAATAAATAGTGATTTTTAGAATGGGAAGTGCCCTTAGGGATGCAGAAGACAATCACCTGCCCTTTTAGAGCTGGTGCAAATTAGCTCCAGAGGCCTTTGCATGTGGTTACAAGCAGAGGAACAGAGGAGCAGAAAGAACTCTGAGCAAACCTTTCCTAACGTTAATATTGTGATCTAATCACTGGGATACATAACTTGTAAACGTGACTCTATAAAAACATATCAAAGAAGGGGAATGGCAGTAGATGTGAAATCCATTAAGTGCTTACCCTGTGAGACAGAGGACGCAGAGACCCAGGGGAGGGGCAGGGCCAACAGCGGGCGTCACTCCTGGGGAGCCGAGTGGTGACGCCCACCAGGTGCCAGCTCCCCAGGGAGGTGGGGGCGGCGGCTGGCAGCGGAGGGGTGCTGGTCCTGCGGGAACTCCCCCTCCTGCCCTGGAGATCACGCAGATTGGTGAGGAATTGGCCACCTGAGCCCAGCATGCCCGGGGCAGCTGGGCGGCCTCGTGGAGGTGGAAACTGTTCACCAGGCAGGGGCCGTCCTCCGCGAGTGCTAAGATGCCAGGGCTCACGGCGCCTGCCTTTGGCCGAGCTGCTGGGGCGCAGGGACCCCACTGTGGGGCCACCCACAGCCGGAAGCGCATGCGCAGCCCTCTGTGGTCTAGCGCGCATGCGCTCTCCCAGCACCGTCGCCTCTGTGTCCTTCCAGCGCTTCTCCGTGGAGCGCCCCCTCTCTTTTTCCCCTTATCAAAAGTGAGGGGGACCAAAATGAGAGCTTATCGGTCGTAATGCTGGAAGGCTTTCTTTGGTGTTTGAGTTTTGCTATGTAAGCAAGCGCGTCTTGCCCGTTACAGGGGGGCCTGAGTGGGAGTGGCCGTGTGTGCGTCCGTGCTCACCTACCCCTGTGACTTCCCACCCAGCCTTCCACCCCAGCCTCACGGGGCCTCAGCCCACCTGCAGGCCTCCGATCCTTCTTTGGGGTGGCCCAAGCCCCGGAACTCTGGGAGGGGAGGCCGGCATGGTCCAGGCGTCGCTGTGGCGCCAAGCCAGACGGGACTCAGGCTAGCAAGAGACCCGACCCGCAGCCTCCGGGGCCGGAGACGCTCTGGCAGCGTGGTCCTCGGGGGCGTCCAGTTGCTCGGGGCTGTCAGTTCGCTGGTGTTTCTGGAAGGCCTCTGTGCTGGGGTAGTTGGAATGAGACTCGTCCCTCTCTGAGACCGCGAATTCCCAAGCCCGGGGAAGGGGTGGACGCAGAGCGCAGAAGGTGCAGAGGTGGTCTGACTCTGGAGGTGGCAGAGGAGCCCAGCGGTGGGCGTGTTTCCCGCTGCCCAGAGGAAGGGCTGGCAGTCCGACCCTGGACGCCGATGGGAGGTGCTGGAGGCGGCTGTGCGCCCGCCGGGCGGGAGGGGTCAGCCCTGCCGCCTGCACGCGGCCGCCCCGCGACCCAGCGCGGTCTCTAACGCTGTCTGTCGCCAGCTGCCCCGCTGTGTCTCGCGTAGCTTCTGTCTAACCCGTGTGTGGTAGCAGCCCCTCCCTGTGCCCTGTGAACACGGAAGCGCCATCGCCATGCTGTTGTGTGTCTCCCCTTCAAGAACTGGGTTTCCCTTGAGGAGAATACAGAGGTTCTCAGCCCTGGGATTTGTCCACGCGGTCGAGACCAGGCCCCCACCCTTTTCACGGCACATGAAAATTTCATTTCGGTTTCCTGAACCCAAGGAGAGAATGACGAATTTCGATGCTCTCCGTTTCTGGACTCTTATCAGCCGGGTTCCCAGGGAGCGAGAGACATCCCGAATAGCACACAAAGCCCGCATGAGCGCTCCACCCTCCTGAGTCCCGAGCCATCCTGGCCTTGCGCGGAGCCTGTGTGTCCTAACTCCAAACGATCATGGGTTCTTAAAGACGACTATTGGAATCTGGAGTGGCAGTAGGCCTTCCAAAGCCCAGTGGTTGCTGGAGACAGATCTGAAGCTACTCCTAAACACTCAGGGCTGCCTCCAGGGCCGCAGTCTAGGGCGTATTTTTCCACAAGCGAAGCCCACGTCTGTTCGCCCTCCCCACGCTCTGTCTTTCCCGTGTAACAAGGTGTTTTGTGTGTGTGTGTGTGTGGCAGGTGGCAGGTTCAAGAAAGAGATTGTCGTCGACGGACAAAGCTATCTGCTGCTGATCCGAGATGAAGGTGGCCCCCCAGAGGCCCAGGTGAGTACAGCACCCACACTGGGGACCCACGTGCACCTCTCGCTCCTCCTTGAGGTTCTGACTCCACAGGTGTGCACAGAAGAGGTGAGAGAGCGGTCCCTGAAAATGTTTCCTGTGACTGAGGTTTTTCAGTTCAGTTCAGTCGCTCAATCGTGTCCGACCCTGTGACCCCATGGACCACAGCATGCCAGGCCTCCCTGTTCATCACCAGCTCCTGGACTTTATTCAAACTCATGTTCATTGAGTTGGTGATGCCATCCAACCATCTCATCCTCTGTTGTCCCCTTCTCCTCCTGCCTTCAATCTTTCCCAGCATCTGGATCTTTTCCAATGAGTCAGTTCTTCACATCAGGTGGCCAAAGTATTGGAGTTGCAGCTTCAACATCAGTCCTTCAAATGAAAAGTCAGGACTGACCTCCTTTAGGATGGACTGGTTGGATCTCCTTGCAGCCTAAGGGACTCTCAAGAGTCTTCTCCAACACCACAGTTCAAAAGCATCAATTCTTCAGCACTCAACTTTCTTTATAGTCCAACTCTCACATCCATACATGACAACTGGAAAACCATAGCCTTGACTAGACGGACCTTTGTTGGCAAAGTGTTGTCTCTGCGCTTTCATATGCTGTCAAGTTTTGGGGAGAGGCTAATTCTGTTTTTCCTTCAGGCTGAAACCTGGAGGGGCAGTTTGGTCTATGTGGCTGATTTTCCCTTTGTGCTTCTAAGAAGGAAGGAAGAGCAGATGTTGCGCTGATTTGTCAACTCGGTGGCAGTGGCATCTGGACGTTTCTATAGCTTCCCACCCTTTTCTTATAAACGTTTCATCTCGAGAGCATGCTAAGTCACTGCAGTCATGTCTGACCCTTTGTGACCCCCATGGACAGTAGCCCGCCAAGCTCCTCTGTCCAAGGGACTCTGCAGGAGAGAATACTGGAGTGGGTTGCCGTTTCCTCTGGAGCAGTGCAGTCACTTAGAAAGCTGGGTGGAATTGGAAATCTGAACACCACCACCAGGCTGCCCACTAGGCTTCACAGCCCAGGTCATTCACCACTGAAAACCAGAAGCTGCAGCATGGTGTGACTTCTTTGAGAGTTCCTTGGAAAATGGGCATTGTGGAGGGAAAAAAAAAAGACCAGCCTGAGTGTGAAAAATTTATTTCTTTGGTTTACTCACTCCCTAGTTTATGGTTTTATTTCTATAATAATTTACCAGCTAAATGCTTTAAAGGAGGTAAGGGCTAGTAGTAGTCAAGACTGATTACTGCAGACTTAATATCAAAAAATATCCCAGGTGTTCTTTCTTCAACTTACCCGTTTGTGAAAGTACACGTAAATTTAGTGATTTCAGTGAACAGTGTTGAATATGGGGGTTGTTAAAGAGTTGTTAAAGAGTTAAGAGTTCTAGAAGGAACTTCATACACTGAGCGGTGTGTGGCTCTACAGAAATATGGTGTGGAGTTACCAGGTTCCAGTGAGCCTATAGTGTCGCTGATTATAAGCTATGCCAATATTTAAAAGAAAAATACTGTCAACTCATGAAAGAAAGCAGTCCTTAAGGTATGTTCTGATAGCAAAGATGTGAAAGTATGGAAAAGATTTCTTTAGCTTTGATGAAACAGCGTAGTCAATGATAGTAATAAGGAAACATTAAAGACAGGTTGAACATGGGAAAAGCAGGTTATGAAGCTGCGAGAGCTCCTGGTCAGTGCATATCGGTGACTCCGAGCAGGACTGGCTTGCCGTCTGACAGTGTCCGGAAGGTCTGCGATGGCAGTGAAGCTAAATGGCTCTTAGTCGACCTTCGCCCGTCGGGCGTCTGTCCTGCAGTCACGAAGGCTCCCTCAGCAGCGGCTGGGGACAGGTGAATGAAGTAGGTGAAGTGTGGGGGTCACCTGGGGTGATTTTCCGCCTTTCCAGCTCATACACGTCTCAGAGCGTGCAGGGGCAATTTCACACTCGGAGAGCACACCTCGGCTCCAACCGTCAAGAGTCTAAGAAGAAAGTTGCGTGCAGACACGCGTGTCGGAGCTGGCCGAGTGGCTTCAGGGCCGCTGCTGTCCAAGGTCGCTGCCCAGGGATGGACACCGGTGGGTCAGAGAGGCACAGACACGGCGCTTTTTTCCCTGACTCCAGTGGTAGACCAGCGAGCCGGCCGCCCTGGACCAGAGTTAGTGATGAGACCTGTCCCCAAGGGTTCCAGGTCCACCCTGGAGAGGGAACTCCAGCTTGAGGACCTGGGGGCTCAGCGCACCACTCTACCCTGAAGGCCTCAGCAGCCGTGATCATCACTGTTCCTGCTGTCTAGGCGGCATCATCTGAACTTCAGGCTTAGTTTTGTCCTGTCACATAAAATCTCCACGGGCAACTGAATACCCTTCTCATTTCTATGTAGAAGTCAGAGCTTGGGCTTCCCAGGTGGCGCTAGAGGTAAAGAACCCACCCGCCAATGCAGGAGACGTAAGAGATGCCAGTTTGATCCCTGGATCAGGAAGATCCCCTGGAAGAGGGCATGGCAACGCACTCCAGTGTTCTTGCTTGGAGAATCCCATGGACAGAGGAGCCGGGAGGGCTGCAGTCCATAGGGCTGCAAAGAGTAGAACACGACTGACGCGACTTAGCACGCGAGCTTAACCAGCGGGAACCGTCCCCGAATGTGTTAGAGCTGACGCCTTGACCATCAGAACTTGTGTTGGAGCTGCAGCTTCTTTTAGAGAAAGCACGTGGGATTTTTTCCCCCGCATTTGCACTTGGGTCTTTCATTAAAGAGGAGGGCATCAGGCTCCAGATGGTGCCTGGTGCCATGTGTGTGACCCTGGGGAGCTCTGAGTCCTGGGGTGCTTTGCTCACTTGGCTCCAACTTTACAAGGTGACTGTGGGTATCACATGAGCTGACTTGTTCCTCCAGCTGATTTGCCAGAAAGAGGGTCTGATGTGAGTTCAGCTGGATGCAGGTAAAACAAGGATAAAATGATAACAGAGCCGGGCTGCTGTGGGGCTTTCGTCTTCCCCCCTCCTTTTTGCTCATTTTGTTCACTGGTTTGGTTAATGTCTCTGGCTGTTGCTGCTCAGTCACTTCAGTCGTGTCCGACTCTGTGCAACCGCATAGACGGCAGCCCACCAGGCTCCCCCGTCCCTGGGATTCTCCAGGCAAGAACACTGGAGTGGGTTGCCATTTCCTTCTCCAATGCATGAAAGTGAAAAGTAAAAGTGAAGTCGGTTAGTCGTGTCCAACTCTTCGCGACCCCATGAACTGCAGCCCACCAGGCTCCTCCGTCCATGGGATTTGCCAGGCAAGAGTACTGGAGTGGGGTGCCGTCGCCTTCTCCAAATGTCTCTGGCAGTGGGTCGTAATTCCCACGAAGGGTGCTGTAATTCATCTGCGGCAGATCTTGACAATATGAAGACCTCTTCTGTTGACAGAGTCGTTGGCCCTGGGCGTGGAGGACTTCTGAGCCGTGGGCCCCCAGAGGAGGAGGGCCAGGGTCGCAGCGCGGCTTCCTGGGGGGCTCTGCAGGCAGTTTAGGGTGCAGCAGGAAGCTGCAGGGTCGCCCCGCCTATCGGCACCCACGTCGGCTCTGCGCACTGGGTGCTTCCCATCAGCTGAGTCGGGACGGGGGTGGACATTCCCGTGGGGAAGAGGGTCTGATTTGACTTGGGAGACACGGTGGCCTGGGTGGGAAGCAGGCGCGGGCCCCATCCCAGGTGCGGGCCCCGTCCCAGGTGTGTTGTTCCAAGGATAAGGGCGTTAGCGATGCTTCAGAAGCGGGTTTCGGTAGAAGCTGGATGCCATGCGTGGCCCCCCTGCCCATGCTCACGAAGGTGGCCCGGTGCTGCT
The DNA here is from genome assembly GCF_016772045.2 of Ovis aries. NCBI lineage: Eukaryota > Metazoa > Chordata > Mammalia > Artiodactyla > Bovidae > Ovis > Ovis aries. Next base: position 5,410,143 of record NC_056054.1, on the reverse strand, counting down.
CCTTCCCTCTGTCTCCTCGCTCCTCGCCCCCTGCTCACCTGCCCTCTTTCTCCCCAGTTTGCCATGTGGGTGGACGCCGTCATATTTGTCTTCAGCTTGGAGGACGAGATCAGTTTCCAGACCGTCTACCACTACTACAGCCGCATGGCCAGCTACCGGAACACGAGTGAGATCCCGCTGGTCCTGGTGGGGACCCAGGGTGAGTGGCATCTCCGGGCAGGTGGGGCTCACGGGGCTCTGGCCGCTGAGCCGTCAGTGGCTTCCTGGCTTGTATTTTCAGAGACGGGGCCAGTTTGCAGAAGGTCTAAAGAAGAAATAATTTCCTGCTGAAGTCTTAATTTTTTTTAATTTATTTATTTATTTTTACTTTACAATATTCTATTGGTTTTGCCATACATCAGCATGAATCCGCCACAGGTGTACACGTGTTCCCAATCCTGAACCCTGTTCCCACCTCCCTCCCCATACCATACCTCAGGGTCATCCCAGTGCACCAGCCCCAAGCATTCTATATCCTACATCAAGCCTAGACTGGTGATTTGTTTCTTGTATGATATTGTACATGTTTCAATGCCATTTACAGGGAGAAACCCTGAAATGGCAATCATCCTGTCTCCTCATTTGGTTCAGCAGAGAAATCACTTGGCAACTTCAAAACAAAACACACTGCTACACCCCCAAGGGCTTCAGAAAGAAAGAAAGTCTAATTTCTATATTAGGGCATCTTAATTCTGTCTGTCATAAAGTAATGTGATTTATAAGCAACCTAAAAAGTTACTTCTGTTAACGTTTGCAACTTTAAAACTGATTTTTCATACATTGCCGAGTTTCGTTTTATTCTACTGTATTTCTTAATGTCTTCTGATCCAAATCTCATTTTTAGCAGATCCCTCAGAGAGCATACAATCTTACTGCATGGGTATGTTTTGTATTTTTTTCTCTAGGTCACATAAAACTTGATCTCTTAGTAAAGTGACATCACCTAGGACGCTCTTGGTCATAGATTCATTGACGTGCTGGTATCTGCTGGGGACTTAACTAAGGGGTCACAGGGATTGTTTTAGAAAGTCAGATGAAAGTGCAAGTCGCTCAGTCGTGTCCGATTCTTTGCGACCCCATGGGCTATACAGTCCATGGAGTTCTCCAGGCTGGAATACTGGAGTGTAGGTAACCATTCCCTTCTCCAGGGGAGCTTCCCGACCCGGGGATTGAACCCAGGTCTCCCGCATTGCAGGCAGATTCTTTACCAGCTGAGCCACCAGGGAAACCAGATGAAGGTTAACTTTACAACCGCTTTGTCAGAAAAAAGAGGAACTTAAAAAACAATCACGTCCAAGAAACCCTGGATTTATCCCTACGTTTCTTGGTGCAGGTTCTGTTTTTGTTGATTCCTTTGGAATAAGCACATCCGATCTGCCCTTGCATGCCCTGACGTGAGACTTCTTCAGATAAGAAACTCGCTGTGTTTGAGCAGCAGGACCAGTTAGCTATATGCAGGGCACCAGGTCTGATGTAATGGAGAGCAGGCGGGATAAGCCAAGATCATGGAGTGGGGAAGTGTGCTGGGAGGAAAAAAAAATGTGGAATAAACTGAAAGCATCTTCTCAGGGCGCTAGATGTAAAATGTGAGTTGGGGTTTCATGGAGAGGACCTCACCCCCATCTTGCCCCCCGCCAAGCATATATGTCGTGACCAGTGGTCTCATAACTGACGCCTTCAGAGTAGAGGTGGGTTTAGACCAACTTGGGACATCAGTTCAGTTCAGTCTATTCAGTCGCTCAGTCGTGTCCAACTCTTTGCGACCCCATGAACCACAGCATGCCAGGCTTCCCTGTCCATCACCAACTCCCGGAGTTCACCCAAACCCACGTCCATTGAGTTGGTGATGTCATCCAGTCATCTCATCCTCTGTCTTCCCCTTCTCCTCCCACCTTCGATCTTTCCCAGCATCAGGGTCTTTTCCAGTGAGTCAGCTCTTTGCATCAGGTAGCCAAAGTATTGGAGTTTCAGCTTCAACATCAGTCCTTCCAATGAACACTCAGGACTGATCTCCTTTAGGATGGACTGGTTGGATCTCCTTGCAGTCCAAGGGACTCTCAAGAGTCTTCCCCAATACCACAGCTCCAAAGCATCAATTCTGCACTCAGCTGACATGCGAGATTTTTAATGCCCAACGCGCCCTCTAGTGGTCACTGTGAGACAAGGCGCACCCGCAAGGAGCCCTTGGTTTGTGTTCGGACACGTTCAGGATTTGGTGTTTGACTTCCTAAAAAAAAAAATTTTTTTTTTTAAACTTCTTATTTTGTATTGTGTTATAGCTGATTAACAGACAATGTTGTGATACTTTTGGATGTGAAGGGACTAAAACTTCTTGACACATAACGTTTTATAGTGGGCAGCTCATCTAAAATCAGATCTTGCTTTTCCAAGCTGCCTGGAGATCAAGGCAGTTAATTTTCAGTAAGCCACCTCTCCCTGCAGGCCTGCCCAGGGCATTTGTGAGCCAAAGCGCAGTCTGTGTGGGCATCTCCTTACTGGCTCCCTGGGTTCAGGGGTCTACACTCAGGACACACAATGTCTTTGTGCAGTAGGGTCCCCAGAGTAAAGGGAAGATAGGCATTCTGTCCAAGCCAGAAAGCTACCTTGACCAGTTTGCTCTTTCTTCTTTAGCTGTGTGTTTGGGTGTAGAGAGTGGTGAGTCTGGGGCCCACGCAGACCCGGGCTCCCTGCCTCTGGACTGCCGTTGTCCTTGACGCTGCCAGGCTTTGGAGGGAGGAAATCTCACTGGGCCCTGGGGCCATCCGTGGGCACAGCATTGTCGAGCACGTGGCTGGTTTCCTTCCTTCTGTTTCCATGTATGGCCCACCTTCCTGAGGTCCTGCTGGGGTGGTCGGCAGGTCTTTGCTGGCCGCTGACCTTGGAGGTGTGTGTCGCCTCTGTGTGTCCCGCCCCAGCTGAAGGGGTATCCGACCACGTCTCCCGCTAGGATGATCCGGGTCTCGGGGGGCCCTGGAGACGGCTCCATAGGCTGGGGAAGTCCCACCGAGGGCCCTGAAGGCAGAAACCAGCCCCCTTTCATTCCCTCAGTTTTATAAGCATCTGTGCCTGGAGAGCTTGTCTCAGACCTGTTGGGATTTCAGCAAAGCCATGCCCCAAAGGAGCAGGACTTGAGTGTTTTCAGGAGAGACAGTCCTCACCTGAGGGGTCATTACCCAGACCTCCGATTCCCAGAGCACCCCAGAAGCCCCCATGGTGGGAAGGTGGAGTGAGCGTGGGTTTCTGGAAAGTTCTACCCTCGGGGACCATTAGCTCCTTGTGGGTTTGCGTTCTGTGAACCCTGTACACAGATCCTGCCGCTGTGCAGAGTGCATGGGGCCTCAGAAACAGAGGTGAGGGCATCTCAGATTCCCCCCGACCCCCCCACCCCGAGGTGGCTGGGGCCTGTGGCCCCGTCGGAGGTTAGGGGGTGCCGAAGATGAAGGAGAATCAAGTTCATTGTTCAAGGACACGTGGGGTGCGGGGCCTCACCCGGCAGTGGGTGGACGCGCTCTCTCTTGGGGAACTGGAGGATGTTCATCAGGGCTGAGGCGATGGTGTTTGTTAAACATGGCCTGTTTTAGAGACGGGCCAGTTGCATTGATTTAAGGGTGAAACCTGAGCTGTAAAAAAAAAGATGTAGAGTCTCAGGAGTGAAACAGCAGGCAAAAAGAGTGCTCCAGGGTAGGGTCTGTTTCTGACACGTGACGCCGAGTCGTGGAAGCCAGATGGGACAGAAATGGGGTGGGCACCCACCAGGGAAGGAGGCCTGGGTTATTGTGGGAACTCCGGTCAGGATAAATTCTAAGCTGGATTAATGCTCTGTGCATTTAATTTCTAGTTTACATACACCACAGCATTTGAAAATCCTTAGTTTCTAACTGTTTTTCTACTATTTTCTTAAAAGATGTTTCCACCTTAAAAAAAATACTTCTTTTCCTTAGGTGTTATGAAACCCAAGTCAGGTTTATTAATCTGTAGGTGAGACAGGATGAGATACTGTTTGAATTAATCCCTCTGACAGGCCTTGCCAGGAGTCTGAGTCATAGTTTTCCTGGGGGTCATTCAGAACTGTCAGTTAAACCTGTTCCATGGGGCTAGGGAAAACAAACAGGGAATAAGGAAAAAGAGAAAGTGAAAACAAAATCGGTGTATCATTCCCTGGAGATGCCTCCCTTATTTAATACTGAAAAAGCTGAGAGCCTTGTGCATTTCCTATGCTGCGGCAAACATTTAAGAGGTTATTGGTGTCTTATCTGCTGCTGTTTCCGGGACTAGCGGAGAAGACTTCCGCGGGTGGGCTTTTCTTTAAAGAGCTCTTGGCTGTTTCCTGTACCTCGGGAGCCTTCACGCCCGCAGGAAAAATGCCACGTCAGGAACAGTCCCTGAAAAGCGTGTTTCGTCCCTGAAAAGCCCATTTCGTCTCACGGTAGCACCGTGGCTGGAGCATCTGGGCCTTGTGTGCCGGGCGCGTGGCTGCCCCCCTCCCCCTCCCCCTCCCCGCAACTCGGGAGTCATGGAACGGATGCAGCAGGGGGCTCATGCAGGCCAAGCTAAAAACAAATAGCGGGGGCGCGGGGTTCATTTTATCGGGAGACCAGTGGCTGGTGCCTGATGTCTGTTTTGCTGCCCAGATCTCCTCATCTGTACACAGGTCCTGCAGGAGGTAGGGGTGTCCCCTGCCCACCAACCCAGGCCATCTGCTCAGACCCGACGTGGCTCCTACACTTGTCTATGGCCCCCTCTAGCGCCCCAGGTCACTTGTCACCCCTGCTCTCAGCCTTGGATCGCCCTTAAACCTGAGATGCTCGGCCACCCTCTGCCCTGGACCCCTGCCACCCTGCGCCACCTCCTGCAGCCGGGCTTCTTTGACCCCTGCCCTCCCAACCCATCTCCCGCCTGCGCCCCACCTATACCCCTGGTCCCTTCTTGGCTCTGTCTCACTTTCCGCCCCTTTCCCGGCTGACCTGACACCCACTCCATGAGAGCGCAGGCTTCTGTCCCTCTGGTTCGCTGGGGTTTCCCTGTACCCGAACAGGACAGGCACCTGCGGGGGCTCCGCGAGCATGTGTCCAGCGGCCGAGGCCGCCTGGAGGCGTTGCTGCTGGTGGAGGGGTGTGTTTCGCGGGCACCTGTGCATAGATGGCCACTGCCCGTAGTGACCGTGCAGTTTTCTTCGGGAACCACATTTATTTAACCCTCACGCTTCCCTCCCCTGGTGGCTCAGATGGTAAAGAATCCACCTGCAATGCGGGAGACCCAGGTTTGGCTCCTGGGTCGGGAAGATCCCCTGGAGGACATGGCAACCCACTCCAGTATTCTTGCCTGGAGAATCCCATGGACAGAGGAGCCTGGGGGGCTACAGTCTGTGGGGTCACAGAGTCAGACGCGACTGAGTGACTAACACTGTTGCATTTCAGCCTTCCCTCCCGGTCTTTGCGGACATGCTTTTATCTCCTGTTCAGGACCAGGGCCCTCTGGGACAGCTGGCCATGTGATGTCTGAGCTGAGTGGGGATGAACTGTGGTCTGATCACTCCAGGTCCTGAGAACGATCCCCTCACTGCTGAGGGACGGGCTTAGAGCTCCATGGGGCCGCGGGTGGCGGGGCGCCTTCAGGCTGCTTGGGGTCACCCTGTCGCCTCTTGTCCGTCTGTTGCAGACGCCATCAGCTCCACCAACCCGCGGGTCATCGACGACGCCCGGGCGCGGAAGCTCTCCAGCGACCTGAAGAGGTGCACGTACTACGAGACGTGCGCCACGTACGGGCTGAACGTGGAGCGGGTCTTCCAGGATGGTAAGTACGCGCCGTGCGGGGGGCGGGGGCCTGCGCCCTGCCTGCGGGAGGGGTCCCTCAGCGCCGGGCCGCGCTCAGGGGACCACTGAGCATCTGCTCTGAGACAGTCCAGCAGCCAGTTCCGTGTGTCCCGTGGGTGACCTTTATCATGGACCGTTCTTCATGCACAGAACATGCAAGACACACGCACATGCGGCATCATTTCTGCTTCACTGTGGATGCTCAGTCTTCATTTGACCCCTTTAAAAAAAAAAGGTTTAAATGGCAGCAAGTGAAGAAGAACTAAAGAGCCTCTTGATGAAAGTGAAAGAGGAGAGTGAAAAAGTTGGCTTAAAGCTCAACATTCAGAAAACGAAGATCATGGCATCCGGTCCCATCACTTCATGGGAAATAGATGGGGAAACAGTGGAAACAGTGTCAGACTTCATTTTGGGGTGCTCCAAAATCACTGCAGATGGTGACTGCAGCCATGAAATTAAAAGACATTTACTCCTTGGCAGGAAAGTTATGACCAACCTAGACAGCATATTCAAAAGCAGAGACATTGCTTTGCCAACAAAGGTCTGTCTAGTCAAGGCTATGGTTTTTCCTGTGGTCATGTATGAATGTGAGAATTGGACTATAAAGAAAGCTGAGCACCGAAGAATTGATGCTTTTGAACTGTGGTGTTGGAGAAGACTCTTGAGAGTCCCTTGGACTGCAAGGAGATCCAACCAATCCATCCTAAAGGAGATCAGTCCTGAGTGTTCATTGGAAGGACTGATGTTGAAGCTGAAACTCCAGTACTTTGGCCACCTGATGCAAAGAGCTGACTCATTTGAAGAGACCCTGATGCTGGGACAGATTGAAGGTGGGAGGAGAAGGGGACGACAGAGGATGCGATGGTTGGATGGCATCACTGACTCAATGGGCATGGGTTTGAGTGAGCTCCGGGAGTTGGTGATGGACAGGGAGGCCTGGTGTGCAGCAGTCCATGGGGTCGCAAGGAATCAGACGTGACTGAGCGACTGAACTGACTGAAAAGTTTCATGTTAGGAAGACAGGAAACAGAACAGAGTCAGGTCTGGCCAAAAGTAACAGCACCTTAGGCCTGGTGGCAGCAGCCAGCGCCAGCGTTTGGAGGTTACTTCTTGTTGTCGCCTCAGTCTTGATCTCTCACCTCCAGGACGGCCATGCCTCAGGTGGGAAATTCTCCTGAAGGAGCTGAAGGTTGCCTGAGGGATAAACAGTCGTGGACAGGTTCTTGATGGCAGATGAGATGCTGGAGGCGAGCGGGGGAGTGCAGGTGGAGAGGAGCGGGAGTTGGGGGGTGGGGAGGCGGTCAGCAGGGAGGGGGCGATCTCCCTGACTCCCCCAGGTCTGGGCTGGGGGGCCTGGCAGTGGTTAGCATCCCAGGCCTGGGACAAGGATGCTCCTGGCAAAGGGTCCAGTTTCTGATGGGAGGTGTGGGAAGCGAATCCTCGGCCTCTGCCCCTTCTGGGTGAATCTGGGTTAGACCGAGCTTCGCATCCCCAGCTTTGGTACCAAGGCATGTTGGGGGCTGAGCAGGGTGGCTGGGCAATCTCCTCAGAGATTCCCTTACTGCCGGGGTCCCAGAGTCTCGTGGTGCATCGGTCTTGGGGAGACTGCTCGAGCCAGGAAGAGCGGCAATGCAGGGTTGCTCGCAGCACGGCTCCAAACCAGGCAACGTATGCTCTCCTTTTAAATGTCCAAGCGAGTTTTCAGATGAAATCGCAGGAGTTCCGCGCTTGCTTTCATCATTTCATTAAATTTCAAACCTTGGCATCCATTTTTTAACTTTGCATTTTCTTCCACTTGCCTCATCAATCAGCTGCTTTGTAAGCTTGCCCTCTCTTTCCGCTTGTCTGCCTCACAGGTAATCATCAGCCTCTTCTGTGTCTCAGCACGTTTCTCCTGTTTGGTCCCTGCCTACCCCTTACAGCTCAGGATTCCACTGATGACAGCCCCAGACCCTGGGATCCTGTGTCCCCTTCATCCCTCACCTTACGTTTACGTGGACCGTCCCCACCTGTGCTGGGGAGCAGACCTCCCCCCTCCCGCCCAGAAAATCATGCAGAGCCAGCGTCTGCGGCTCCTTGGACCTTAGTGAGCAGATGCAGAACCGTGCAAGGAAGCACGCAGGCTCCCCGAGTGGTGACCTCCGGCGGGCAATTTAGCTGTCAGCCATGCAAGAGCAGACACCCCCAAGGGGTTACGTGATGAAAGGTCCCCAGACGGGACCCAGGGTCCAAGCCCGGCCCGCAGCCTGTCTCTAATAACGGGCTTTTTTGCTTACCAGGCTGCAGGGGGGCTGGGTTGCCCCGTGGGTGTGACCACAGAAGTGAGTGGTTCCTGTGATATCTGGTGGCCGAGGGAGTCCCGGATACTCGCTCCGTGGCCCTTCACAGGACTCCTGCCCATCCCTGATGGCAGTTCAGCTCAGTCGCTCAGTCCTGTCTGACTCTTTGCAACCCCGTGGACTGCAGCACACCGGGTCTCCCTGTCCATCATCAACTCCTGGAGCTCAGACTCATGTCCACCTCATGTCCAAACTCACGCTCATTGAGTCAGTGACGCCATCCAACCGTCTCACCCTCTGTCATCCCCTTCTCCTCCCACCTTCAGTCTTTCCCAGCATCAGGGTCTTTTCCAGTAAGTCTGTTCTTCACATCAGGTGGCCAAAGTATTGGAATTTCAGCTTCAGCATCAGTCCTTCCAAAGAACATTCAGGACTTATTTTCTCTAGGATGGACTGGTTGGATCTCCTTGCAGTCCAAGGGACTCTCAAGAGTCTTCTCCAACACCACCGTTCCGACATAGAGGATCTTTTCCATGTGACGGCTTTGCTTGTACATTGATGGAGGTTTGCAAACGTGACCTCTCCATGAATAAATGAATTCAGCTCATACATAATAAGCTGGTTAATACTCAAGGATGACGAGTGATGAAGCTTCCCCGCAGGGCTTCCAGAACATCCCAGGCAGTGGGCAGGTCCCCTGTGTGCTGGGGCACGCCTCTCTCACCCTCACGGTGGACCCCAGGCAAGGGGAGCAGGAGGAGGGATCTTTCCAGAAGTCACTGGGCAGAACCCCACAGTGTCTCCTTGCTGTGACAGCTGCTCAGTGAGTCCACTGTGAAGCAAGTTCAGCCCGAAGTGTGAGCTTGCACAGGCTTGGATTTCCCGTCTGTTTGTTATTACTCTAGCAGTTGCCATTAAGTGTTTGAATTGTACAGAGTCTTCAAAGGAAATAACATCTGCAGCACTGCAGCTTCCATCTCTATAGTGATCTTTATCCTTAAAATATTTTTATTTACATGCAAATAAGTTTTTTAAAGTAAAACTAGGGTTTTTGTGTATGTATGTGTGTGTGTGTGTTTGTTTGTGAAGTTGCTCAGTTGTGTTCGACTCTTTGTGATCCCATGGTCTATAGCTTACCAGGCTCCTCTGCCCATGGAATTTTCCAGGCAAGAGTACTGGAGTGGGTTGCCATTTCCTTCTCTAGGGGATCTTCCCGACCTATGGATCGAGCCCAGGTCTCCCGCCTTGCAGGCAGACACTTTACTGTCTGAGCCACCAGGGAAGGCCCTCTGTTTTATACAATAATTAGATGACATGTATTTTAATTTGTTGATCATCAGCTCTTTCATTGTTAGTTGGTAAAAGTAGGTGTCAGCCAAGTGGGGAGTATTCTCAGTACTTAGAAGTAATTAACAACAGCCATCCATTTTAATCTTCCAAGAGAAAAAACTGGGAAGTTCTGTAGCTAAAGAACTCAAGAAGAGTCATGTAGCTCAACCAAAGGCCCTTGCCTTCACTGAGCCCCAGTCTGGGAGCCCAGAGCCCGGAGCCTTAACCACATTATTAGAACAAAGCACCATGGGCTTACCTGGCGGCTCGGTGGTAAAGAATCCGCCTGCCAGTGCAGGAGACATGGGTTCGATCCCTGGTCCAGGAAGATCTCACATGCTGCAGGCAACTAAGTCCCCACAACTAGAGAAAAGCCCGCACAGCAGCAAAGACCCGCGCAGCTAAAATTAAAAATAAAATTCAAAAGTAAGCATTTGGGTCCCTCAGGCGGGAGGGTGGGGTTGGGGGTGAAGGGCGTGTGTTTAGCTCACAGATTCACTGTCCATTCATGGACTCAAGTTTATCTGGATTTCTTTCTTCTTTTACTTCAGTTCAGTTCAGTTGCTCAGTCGTGTCCGACTCTTTGCAACCCCATGAACTGCAGCACGCCGGGCCTCCCTGTCCATCACCAACTCGGAGTTATCCAAACCCACGTCCAACGAGTCAGTGATGCCATCCAACTATCTCATCCTCTGTCGCCCCCTTCTCCTGCCTTCAGTCTTTCCCAGCATCAGGGTCTTTTCCATTGAATTGGCTCTTCACATCAGGAGGCCAAAGTATTGGACTTTCAGCTTCAGCATCAGTCCTTCCAATGAATGGGCAGGGTTGATTTCCTTTAGGACTGACTGGTTTGATCTCGTTGCTGTCCAAGGGACTCTCAAGAGTCTTTTCCAGCACCACAGTTCAAAAGCATCAATTCTTCTGCACTCAGCCTTCTTTACAGTGCAACTCTCACATCCATCTATGACTATTGGAAAAACCATAGATAAAATAATAAAGTGGCTCCAATGAATAAATACATTTTCTTTTCCAAAGGAATACTTTCAAAGATTTTTCATGTTCAAAAGCAAGCCATGTGTGTCTACACATATAAATATATTTAATATATATTGACAAGGTGAACTTGTGAGTTGCCATCTGATAATACATACTTTTTATCATTTGTAGTGATGACTGATACTTATATCACGGTTTAAGGGCTTATGATGTAAGAAAGATCTTACAAGGCCTGGAAACTGCCTTCTTTGTGGGGTGGCTTCCTGCAGTCAGACCAGACTGCTGGTGCCAGGCCAGTATGTCCTTTTTCTGTCTTCATGGCACCTCTGTGCCCACCAGGGTCACGGACACACCCCCTCCCCAGTCCCACAGCCACTGCCCGCTCTGCAGTGAGAGCTGGATATGCCGAATTTCCTGGGCCAGATGGGTGGTTAGTGTCTGTTAGGATGGGGCAAAAAAGGTTCAGCTGCTTGAGTTACACTGTTTAAAGGGGTTTACTAGTTTGCTGGGAAAGATTGAGGGCAGGAGAAGGGGACGACGGAGGATGAGATGGTTGGATGGCATCACTGACTCAATGGACATGAGTTTCGGTGGACTCTGGAAGTTGGTGATGGACAGGGAGGCCTGGCGTGCTGCGGTTCATGGGGTTGCAAAGAGTTGGACATGACTGAGCGACTGAACTGACTGACTAGTTTAAAATTCTCCAAGAACAGGGATGACATGAAAACGGTTACCTGCCTAGGGTGATGCTCAGTGGAGGGTGGCAGGTAGAAAAGGAAGATGGTCATCAGGCTCGTCTAAGTTAGCTGTTTGCGTCTAAGAAGGTGCTCTGACCCTGGTTTGATGGCTTCCCTGCTGTCGTCATTAAGCACGGGTGTCACCGGCTGTCACTGCCTGGCAGCTCTTTACATGATCTAATCCACTAGAAATTAGAATTTGCAGGTTGTCCCTGAAAAGGCCACATCTGATTCATCCTTGATAATTTCTCACCGAATTTCAAAGATGCCTGATATGGAGTAGACTTTTGATTGAACCTATGGGTGGAGGGTGTGTGTATAGTGTATAGTAGGGGTGGGGTATGTAGATTTGGTGGGGGGTCTCTCTGTTGGTGTTGTAGCCCTTGTTTATGTTTGAATGAGAAAGTGTGTACATGATTTATAGTAACTATTTTTATAAAGCATCACATTGTCAGTACCACTTGTATATGTGTTTTCAAATTCAGTCAATTTCTTAAGCAAGAAATTAACAAATTGAAATAATGCATGAATGCCAAAACTAAAGTAGCAGCATCTGGTGCAGTAAACTGAATTCTGAGAGAGAACAAAAACAAAAGAAACACTTTTGAGTTACTCTTCAGGAGAGAAAAAAAATTGAGTTCAAGTTCTTAGTGGTGGGAAGTTTTAAACCCATGTGTTATAGGCAAGCCAAGTGTCTGGCAGGTGATTTGTAACCAGATCTTCCAAACACAGTGAACAGGTGGGGAGTGTGTCAAGGTGGGACCAATACCCGGTCTGCATCCACTAATGTGGGGCTAGGAGGTGATGAACCTTGAATAACCCAAGTGTCTGAAAATATGATTATTAATTTGTCACTGGTATGTAATCAGCTTGTCCCTTATCTGAAGTCTCTTTGTCTGGAAGTAAGAGCTTATCTCACATTATGTTCAGTGGGCCCAGAGGACTGACTTTTAAAGGGGAGTGACCTCTTTCGACTATCGATGGATTTGCTTAAAAAATTGGAATTGACATATATACACTTGTTGTTTATATATGTCTGACTCTCTGACCCCGTGGACTGTAGCCCGTCCGGCTCCTCTGTCCATGGGATGTCCCAGGCAAGAATATTGGAGTGGGTTGCCATTTCCTCCTCCAGGGGATCTTCCCAACCCAGGCAGGGATCAAACCCGTGTCTCCTGCATTGGCAGGTAGATTCTTAACCCCTGAGCCACCAGGCAAGCCCATATGTCTGCTGCTATGAATAAAATAGATGACTAATGGGAACCTACTGTTTATCTCGGGAAACTCTACTCAACGCTCTGTGGTGACCTAAATAGAAATGAAATCCAAAAAAGAGGGGATGTGTATATAGGTGGAGCTGACTCACCTGGCTGGACAGTGGAAACAAACATCACATTGTAAAGCAACTGGAGCCCTATAAATTAAAAAAAAAAAAAATCACTTATCCAAAAATGACAGTTTTTAGGTAGAGGGAAATTTCTAGATTATCAGTGTGGCCCCTACTCCACAGCCTGCAGCCACTGGCCATCTCGATACCCAGTCAGGTGTGAAACCTGATAGTTCTTAAACTAGTTTCTGATGCATATAGAAGGGACCGTCACAAGGAGAGGCCTCTCAGTCCTTTAAAACATAACATAGGCGTCACCTTAAAATCTTCATTAGAACTGATGATATTGTAAACAGCAAGAGACAGGACGCCATCTCTCATCTCACGGTGCCGTGGACTGTTGTGTTGACAGAGGCTTTGATCTTTTCTGGCAGTTTGGGTCCCTAAGTCTGGGGCTTTGTCCCGCTGTGCTGCTTTCCGCAGGAGCGGCGAGTGGGCCCCAGTGCTCCTGTGTGCGCAGAAGTGCCTGAATTAACTCCCGCGCTGCCAACTCGAGGTCATTAGGCACACTGTTAGTGGGTGTGCTCTGTTTAGAGCCTCTTGCTCAGAGCCCCTCTTTTGCTCGTAGAGTTAATTTTATCAATGCCACCGAAAATGGTTCTTTGACTGCTTTGCTGCAGCTTGGCATCAGAGCCGTGTTTTGCCCCAGGATTCCTCCTAATGACTTTAGCCAGCTTGAATTAGCTTGAAGTATCATTAATGCATACAAATGGCTTTTATTTTTGTTCATAATCTGTTCATAATGCCGTGGCATTCTGCTCTTTCTAATGTTTTTGAGATGATTAAACGGTGATGTACTTTTTGACCTATTTAACCCTCCAGCAGAGTCTCTGATCAGAAGGACATGAAGATATGATTTCCCTAGGGGAGTCAGAAGTTGTTACCATCTCTGGCTGATGTTTCCAAGTTCTTTGAAGTCTGTTTTTTATAACATTTGTTCACTTACAGAGCATGGCTTTTAGCCAGGTATTTTTAAATGGAAGTACCGTTGATTTACAATGTTCTGTTCATTTCTGGTGTACAGCAAAGTGATTCAGTTACCTCATAGACATTCTTGTCTGTTCTGGTTTATCGTAGGATATTGAATGTCCTGCCCTGTGCCGCACAGTAGGACCTTGCTGTTTTTTATCCATTCTCTATATAATAGTGACATGGACTAACCCACGCCCGCTCCATCCATCCCCCAGCCCCCTCCGCCTGGGCAACCACAAGTCTGTTTTCTGACATAGCCAGATTTTGAGCGACCTTTGCTCACTGAGGAACTGCTCAGGACCCACCAGGTCAGCAGCACCAAATCGGTTCACTTCGCGAAAGATGAAAGTAGTCCTCAGGGGAGGTTGACTTTTACGCTGTGAGATGCTCTGATACGGGACTTGGTACCTTGTCCCCATGGACTTGGGTATTTTTTACATGCCATGTACTGGGTGAGCCTGGCAGACCCTGGCTTCAGAAGTCAGTCGGGGAGCCAGGCTTGGAGCAGATGCTCAGGGTCCCCAGAGACCAAGCTCTGGAGTCCGAGGTTAGTTTGTGTAGTTAGTGTGGAGTGCTGGGAACTTGGTAAAGAGGAGAGCAATGCATTAATACCTTGATCTGTGGTCTTCCCTGAGTCCCGGAAAAGTAAACTGTGGAAAATGGATTGTAAATTTGTCTAGCAGAGACAAAGATGTAAAAACCTTGATGAGTAAGTTTTGAGTTTTATGAGACTTGCCAAAGAAAACAAATAGTTTTTAAAGGATGTGAAATGTGGAAATAAATACCACCGGTCAGATCACCATGCATTGGCTATTATTGTCAAAGCCTGGCGGGATGTGCCATGTGCCATGTGCGTGGATGCCCATGTGTTTGAACAGAGTGTTGGGCTTTGTAATGTTTTGCAGTCCGTTTTTTCACAAAAATACTTTTTCTACAAAATAATTTCTAATTTTTATACTGTATTCCATTGAGTCACTATAACAACTTTTTTGTCCGATCTATTAGACATTTAATGGTCATGTTCCCCTACCCACCCCAGCCATTTATTTACTGTTTTTAGAATTAATGCTTCGGTGGGTGACTCTCTGGCTAAAGCTTCATCTCCATCCTTCATCATTTCTTTGGGACACACCTCTGGATGTCAGATGACTGGTCAGCCACTTGCAAAGCTTTAAAGCCTCAGCCTTGCAGGGAGTCTGAACCAACTCTGGTTTCCTCCAGCAGATGTCTTTTCTGCCCACTGGCCACCCTGGATATTTTCATTTTAAAAGTGCTTATTGTTTATAGACAGAAAATAACCACAGTTCCTAGTGTTTTTTTTTTCAGACATTAACTTCCAACAGGTTTGTGCCTTAATACAAAAGATAAGCGCATTTCCTGCAGTCAGCTGACTTTTTAGGAGGTGGCAGCCAGTCTCCCAGGAGGGATAAAAATACTGTTTTTTTAATAATCTTTCCCTTGCTGCTCCTGCAGAGGTCCTTGCCCTCCCGGTGGACCAGGCAGGTTCTCTGAGCACCCAGCCCCCGCAGCGGGCCACCAGCCCAGAACCTGGTCCCCAGCCCCTGGCAGAGCTGTGACCTCGGCGGCCGGATGCCCTCAGAGCCTTCTCACCAGCCTGCCCGTGTCACTGTGGAGACAGGCGTTCTGGGGGCCTTCTGGGGGAAGCAGGGAGCGCCCAGGCCCTTGGGTGTGGGCCCGCCTCTGACTCCCACACCGGGTGCCCGGGGTGCCCGGGGCTGAGTGTCTCTGTCTCGCGTGCACCTCCGTCTGCAGGGAGCCCTGTGGCCTGACCCTGCTCAGTTCCCAGCACAGCCATAGTGCAGGGAGGCTTTTTTTCCTGTGAACGCTGGAATTTCAGGAAACTCCCTGTGTATACCGTTGTCTGTAAACCGAATGAAACAGTCCTGAGCACCGGTGCAGTCGTCTGGATGTCAGGGAATACTCCCATGCCTGCACCAAGGTTTCACCCTTAAACGGAATACCAGGGTGTCTTCTACATTTAAGTTCTTTTCTTGCCTGGCCTGCAGGCTCGTAGTTCACATCGGGAAGGAGCCGAGGCCTTGTCTTTTCACCCCTCGCTTTACAGACAAGCCAGCAGGACTCATGGGGCCAGTCCAGGCAGGAAGCCCCCTTAGTAGCAAAGCAGAAACTGGAAATGAGGTCTGTATCTGTTGGCAGCACAAGTTTCACCTTTGTCCCGAAAATGTAATTCTTAAAAGCCACTGATTACATTTTTAAACATGGTAGTGAACAAAAGTGCTCCAGCAACTGATCATTCAGTTCAGTTCAGTCACTCAGTCGTGTCCAGCTCTTTGCGACCCCATGGACTGCAGCACGCCAGGCCTCCCTGTCCTTTGCCAACTCCCAGAGCTTACTCAAACTCATGTCCATTGAGTCAGTGATGCCATCCAACCATCTCATCCTCTGTGGTCCCCTTCTCCTCCTGCCTTCAATCTTTCCCAGCATCAGGGTCTTTTCAGATGAGTCAGTTCTTCACATCAGGTGGCCAAAGTATTAGAGTTTCAGCTTCAGCATCAGTCTGTCCAATGAATGTTCAGGACTGATTTCCTTTAGGATTATTTTTTAATGAAAGCCATTTCACCCGTGAGGAACCTTGGCTTAAATGCAGTGCTATAATTATGAATTATAAATCATGAATTATTTCTGATATGCTACCTAACAAAAACACATTCACAGACTGTTTTCTTTACATGATAGGATATGCAGGTAATAGAACTGGATCTGTGACAGGATCTCTGAGATTCAGTGAAAAAAAAAAAATAACAGCAAAAGAGCAGTACTCAGTTTTATAATTTAGTGAGCTGCCACTAGGAGGCATCCTAAGCGCTCATAAGGATGACTCTTGCATAATTACAGCTTTTGTGGTCTCTGCAGAATACAGACATCATAAAACTTAAACCCTGGTGTAAGAGGCGATTTAGACCCTGTAAGAAGATCCAGTCCATAAAGTATGTGAAGCTACTGCGCCAGCAGTGCACGGAGGCAGAAGTGAAAGAAGTTTCATCCGCTCATTGCAATGGGGAGGAGAATAAAATTTTCAAAGAGGAGATGATGTAGTCTGTGGTTAAAGGGACCCAAATCCCTTTTTTTCCTAATTTTGTCTCGCGTCTAACTTTACAGAAGAAGCAAAGAAAGTTTGTGCAAAAGATACACTTATTTTTATATATGGATTTATTATAATAAATGACACAGTAAATTAGTATAATAAATGGACTTACTTGTTCCATCATTCTCATTTGATAGAAGCCACCAAGAGTTCTGTTGACCCAGGCGCCCCACTTTAGAGTCTGCACCCTAGATCGGAAGGCAGGTGGCGCCCAGGCCGCTCACCAGCACCCAGGCAGGGCAGGTGTCTGTGTAGGACTGGGCTCTTCACTCAGCCTGGCAGTTAGAGATGAGACAGATGACAGTCAGGCTGACCTTCCCGGGCAGGAGGGAGGGAGGTGGTCAGTTCGGGGCATCCTAGGTCGTCTTTGCTGTACAGGCAAGCAGCATCACTGAGGGGTCTGCAGGCACCTGCGGTGTTGGGGACCCTTCTGGAGAACAGGCAGTCTCTGCCTCCTCTGTGGGTCGGCAGTGGGCTGGGGGATGCGGACAGGAGAGTCTCTGATGGAAAATGACCCACTTGCCTCGGGCCAGTCTGTGGGTTTCTTGAGATGGTGCTGCTTACTTTCTGCTTCATTTTGTTCTGTTGGTTCATCTCCCCGCTCAGGTTGATAACTTCTCCCTCTTACTTTCTACTTACTTACGTTTTGCTTGCACCCTTTAATTTTTCTCCCACTGCATAATTCCCACTAGACATGGTCGCATCTCAGCTCAGAAGATTTTCAGTTTGTTTGGGAAATGGGATTAGTTACACATTGGGTGCCTCCAGTGAGAAGTGTATCAAGCCACAGGCTTTTCTGAACGGGTGTTCTTTTATCGGGCTACTTACAAATGGAGTGATCAGAATTGACAAAAGAGAATAGAATTTGGAGAGTCCCACGGTTTTCAGTCCTCGGGAGAGTTGGAACAGGGCAGAATATTTTGAGCAAGAAGAGGAGTTGGGTAGAAGTGGGTACATTCACCCGAATGAGATGTGAGATGCCCCCTGGAGGACAGCTTTCACAGACAGGCTTTCAGAACCAGAGGCTGTTTACCAGCCCCTGCCCGTGAGAGACCAGTTAGGGTGTGTGGAGATGGGTTGAGGCCCAAGTTTGCAGGTATTTCCGCTGAGTTCAGTACACTCTTCCTGCATGAAACCACTCGCAAAGGCACCGAGGTCGGTCCACAGGCCTGGCAGAAGGTGAGCTCGGCTCCATTGTGAGGCTGGCAACGCACACATCCTTGAGGGTCAGTGGGCATGAACAGTGTCCCGGGACCCCTCGTATTCTGAGCGAGGGCTCCAGGGGGCTGGACCCCAGCTCAGCCAGAGCAGTCAGCTGCCCCTTTCCGTGTTGGTGTTGCCTGATGAAGCTTTTCCGAAAGAAGGAAAGTCCGCTGCTAAAGGACACGTGGAAGAACAGTGATCTCACAAACATATCTCTGGGGATGAAATATCCTCAGCGAATATCCTGGTGAATCAGGTAATTCAGAATAAACAGGGGTGAAAATGCCTGTAAGATAGATTGGAAACTGTGAGCGGGGGCCCTTCTCCAGGAGACCTTGCTTTTCCCCAGGGTGTCTCCCTCCTGGGGAGCCCTTTGTCCCCACATGGTTCCCAGAGAAACGCAGTTAGACGTGCAGGTCACACTGCTGCGTGCCACAGGCTACATGAGTGAGTCCTGCACTGTGGGGGTGGGTGGGGGTCATAGCCATCGGCTGCTAAACTGTTACCCTTCCTGTGGAGTTCTGCTTTTCAGAGGGGCTTCCTTGGTGGCTCGGCTGGTGAAGAATCCACCTGCAGTGCAGGAGACCCCAGTTTGATCCCTGGGTCAGGAAGATCCCCTGGAGAAGGACATGGCAATCCACTCCAGTATCCTTGCCTGGAGAATCCCATGGACAGAGGAGCCTGGCGGGCTACAGTCCATGGGGTCACAAAGAGTCGGACACGACTGAGCAACTTTCACTTTCTTCTTTACAGAGTCCCAGTTCACATCTATTTCCATGTATTTGCATATTTCACGTGTCATCTATTTACATATATTGAAATGTTCATGTTGTTCCTGACTAGGATAACCCTTGTTTGTGAAAATACAGAAAAGTGTGAAGGAAGCCAGTTAAAATCACCTGTGATCCCACCACCTCGTGATAAGCATTGTAGGTCCATCTAGTCAAACCAGTCACTTAATACTTCAGAAGCAAAGTTGGCCCTTTATTCTCTACCCTTGTTAATCACCTGCTTTAGAAAGACCTGGGAACAGTTTCTACATGGCTTACTTTCCTCAGTGTCTTCATGACTTCGCAGCACTCCTCTCTCCGCCAGCATCTGCCAGCCTGGATTCACCAACCCCAGAGACAGGAGGTGGTCTCCAGACCCCCCCTTTGTTGAGATCTCTGCCCACAGCATCTCCAGTTCTGCCCGTTTGTTTAGACCAGGAAGGTCAGCTGTGACCTCCCTGGGCCTGCCTGGGAGTGGTGTGTGTGCAGGATGAAGTCCAGGAGGCCTGCCTGTGTGCATGCGACATCCTGCACCTGTCAGCAGCCCCCTTCCTGCATCTCTGATCACCAGGGAGCTGCGGTTAGACTGGCCTGCCAGTTGGTAGACTGGGAGAAGCAAGTCTAACTGCTTGGTGCATGGATTCCTCTTGAGAAATAAAGGAATTGATACCACTAGACACAGACAAAAATCACAAAGGGCCATCTAGGTTCCTTTTATGGATCCCCTTTTCTTTTCTGGCAGATTAGCAAAAGCAAGCTGTACTTTATAAAGATCCATTCCTAAATCTCATGTATCCATTTTTCCATATACAAAGCCTTCTTTAAAAAAAAAAAAAAAGCCTAAATTGAGAGACAGGTCTTAAAACGGTCATTTTTTTAATGAATGAAAAGTCATTCAGAATTTTATTCAAACTAATCAGAAAAGCTGCTGGATGCGGAGTTGGGGGAAGGCAGTATGCTTTTGGTGGGCTCCCCCCATCAGTGCTACGAAAATTGGTCTTGAAATGACAGATTGCAGAGCCACGGCCTGAGATGGTGTGGCAGGTGAGATGAACATTCCCCCCAACCCCCAAGGTATTCACGTCGGAGTCCCTGGCCTGTCAGTTCAGTCTCTGAGTCATGTCTGACTGACTGTGACGCCATGGACTGCAGCACGCCAGGCCTCCCTGTCCATCACCAACTCCCAGGACTTACTCAAACTCATGTCCATTGAGTCGGTGATGCCATCCAACCATCTCATCCTCTCTCGTCCCCTTCTCTTCCCACCTTAAGTCTTTCCCAGGATCAGGGTCTTTTCCAATGAGCCGGTTCTTCGCATCAGGTGGCCAAAGTATCAGAGTTTCAGCTTCAACGTCAGTCCTTCCAATGAATATTCAGGGCTGATCTCCTTTAGGATGGACTGGTTGGATCTCCTTGCAGTCCAAGGGACTCTCAAGAGTCTTCTCCAACACCACAGTTCAAAACCATCAATTCTTTGGCAATGTGGATGTACCTTAAGAGGCAGGAAGGGGTTTGCAGGGTGGTTAAGCATCTTCAGAGCGGGGATCGTGGACCATCCCCGCTGGGCCCTGAAAGGAGCTGCTTTTATCCTCTTAAGGAGACAGCAGCGTGGATCCGAGCGCACGCGCAGTGGAGGACCACAGGCGGGTGGGGCGGAGGGATCCCAAGGCCGCCGTAATGGAACCACAAGCCAGCAAACATCGGGGAAGTAAGAAACGGATTCTCCCTGGAGCCTCTGGCGAGCCCAGCCCTGCAGCTCCCCTACTTCAGCCCTAGATGTTAGGTTCTCAGCATCCAGAGCTGGGAAAGAATAAAGACTTCTGCTGATTGCAAGCCGCCAGTACTGCGGGGATTTGTTAGGGAGGCCGGGGCAAGTCCTTGCAGACGGAAAGGGGCCGGCTGCTGCGCGAAGGCTGGAGGAAACCGTGCCTGCGGTGGAGATGCTGAGCCCGGTGATGCGGCAGCCGAGGGGGTCTTCCCAGGAGGGGTGACCCAACCTGCAGGGGCTGACGGAGGCCCTCGCCAGGCGGGGGTAGTCTGACTGCTGGCCATTTCTCAGCAGTTCCATGAAGTCAGGGCTCTACATACCTTGTGCGATCGAGGGGCTCTGTGTCTTAATTTTCCCCGCTTCGCACTTCCTTCCCCACTACGGCCTTCCGGCTCTCACCAGCTCGCCAGTGACTGTCTGGCCCCTGTCCAGCGGCCACTCTCCATACTGGTCCTGCCCTCACCTGTCACCCTCCGTGACACCTGCCACCCCCTCCCGGGGCAGCTGCCCTTCCTCCTCGTCTGTGGGTTCCTCCGCTGCTCACCCCCTTTCTTGACGGTGGAATTTACTGAGGCCCCATCCTGGGCCCCTGCCTCTTCTCTCTCGGGTCATCTCAGCGGCAGATCCCTCTCGTTGATTCAGTGGATCGATTTCATGCACAAGAAACTGCATTAGCTGTTTTTGCCAGGCAGCTATGAAAAGTGTCGTGGAGACCCACCATTGGTATTGGCCCGAGTTGGCCTCCACCAGCGTTTACTGAGTGCCATGTGTGTAGCTTAGCATGCTGGCTACATGTCTGCCCGCCGCCCGAAGGTACCACAGTGACCGCAAGTCCGCATGGTGCTGGCCAGCCACAGTGGGCACTGGCCAGAACGTACACGTTCAGCCTTCACAGAACCTGGCAGCTGTTGTCTGCCCCATCTAGCCTTTTCAGAACAGGAAGAGACATGCCAAAAATTGGGCAGCTGATTTGGGAAAGTTTGTAGAAGATTGGAAAAGCATTTGAGTATGAGTCTAGGGTTCAGAGGGGGTTCCCTTAGTGGCTCAACTGGTAAAGAACCCGCCTTAATGCGGGAGACCCTGGTTCGATTCCGGTGTCGAGAAGGTCCCCTGGAGAAGGGATGGGCTACTCGCCCCAGTATTCTTGGGCTTCCCTGGTGACCGGGACGGTAAAGAATCCTCCTGCAATGCGGGAGACCTGGGTTCAGTCCCTGGGTTGGGAAGATCCCCTGGAGGAGGGCATGGCATCCCACTCCAGTGTTCTGGCCTGGAGAATCCCCATGGACAGAGGAGCCTGGCGGGCTGCAGCCCATGGGGTCGCACAGAGCCGGACGCAACTGAGCGGCAGCAGCCCGGGTTCTGAGCGTTTCCCCACTGTAGTTTTATTACGTTTTGTATCTTATCATTCAGCTCTTCTGCCTGTTTCCAGATAAGTGGCATGGGAATTGAAAGCAGATTCATCCAGGCTTTCGGAAAACAAGCCACAGAACTCAGGTGGAATTATTTACCTATTCTAGTCAGACGACGGTTGGAATAAATGGAATGTCTCAAAACCCAGATGTTTCTTAAAACTTTGCTAATGACAAGACAAGCTGAGCTGTTGCTAATGAAACGAGACGCCTAGGAACTTCAATTTCTCTTGACGAACTTCCTGCTTAATCCAATAAAGACAGCTGTTACGGAATCTCTACCGCCGCAAGGGCTTGCGAATTCAATAGGTATTGAGTCATCATCTCAGATGGTGCTGAGTCCTTACCAAGAAACCATCGCCTCCGCGTGGCCTGGGGATGGATGCCGGGCTGGACCACAAGACACTGGGCTCCATCTTCATCTTCCTCGGTTCGTGACGATTCACCCTTCACCTCCTCAGCGTACCCTGCTGTGGGGTGGGGACCACTGCCCGTGTTACTTCTCCCTAAGGATGCCCAGGATAACTAAGGCATCTGGGCTTGCCTGGGGGACTTCGGAAGAGAATCCCTGCCTATCCTGGAAGTAGCAGGTGGCCTTGGGAGCTGGGCTTTCAGAGACGGGAGCTGGCCCCACTGGCCCTCCGGGAGGCCCTGGAGCCCCTCACCCACTCCTTACCTGTCCCCTCCTCCTCGGATGTAGGACAAAATGCACTGGGTCCTCTCTATCTGCTTTCCCCCGTGTTCTGGGTGCAGACTTAACTCACCATACAGTCTGATTCTTTCAAATCACACCTGCTTGTTCATTAAAACCGCTTCTAGAGGACCTGTTGAGTTGACTCAGAAGTCACACTCTGTTACAGGGGTGAGTTGGCCAGGGGAGAGGGAGTGTCTCTGGGTAACCACAGTGTGTGTGTGTGTGTGTGTGTGTGTGTCTGTCTGTCTGTCTGTCTGTCTGTCTGTGTGTTCAGTCGCTTCAGTCGTATCCGACTCTTTGCAACCCTATGGACTGGTGCATGCCAGACTCCTCTGTCCGTGGGATTCTCCAGGCCAGAATACTAGAGTGGGTTGCTATGCCCTCCTCCAGGGGATCTTCCCAACCCAGGGGCTGAACCTAGGTCTCCTGCGGCTCCTGCATTGCCCATGGATTCTTTACTGCTGAGCCACCGGGGAAGCGCCAGCCGCAATGTATCTACTATTAATTAACCGAGTTTCCTAGCTGCCTTTCTTTTCCTCATACCTAAAGAAAAATTAAGTCCTTCTTATAAATATTACCAAAAATTCATTGAGGAGGCCTTTTATTCCCTTGGTTAAGATGAATCTCTCTTCATCTCACCTGCTGATCATTTCCACTGGTCTCTTTTCCTAGAATCCTTAGCAAAAAATAAACAGCATGGAGAGATAGTACGTAGTCTCTAGTTATCACCTGAATAAAAGCTAAGTTTCATAGTCTTGCCCACACTGATCTATTGTGCAGTGAAACATCCAGACCTATGAGCTGCTTTGTATTAAGTTTTGAAATGGAAATTCAAATAGTAGATGCCTTTTCTCAGAATGTTACACAGTCCTCTGCCTCTACCCCGGCCCCTGAATATGGCATACATCTAATTAAGAACCCATGGCTGGAAAATTCACAAAGCAAACAGTGCATCCACGGTCGTTTTAAGAATCCTCAGTACTGGTACCTCCGCTTCTGGCTGAGGAGACAGAGGCGCTGTGGACAGAGAGGGCCTGTAACCACAGGGTAAGTGGTTCGGCTGAGACGTGGGTGCACATGTCTCCAGTTTCTGTAAAGGGTGGCACCTGCAGGGTCCTATGCTCTGCTCCGCTCCACGGGGATTTGGGCAGGACAAGTAGGTGATGGAAAAGCACAAATCAAAGATCGCAGCCTGGGAGTGTGTATCCTAAACACTGCTGATAGCAAAGCAAAGCAGCGACTAGGAAATGCAGTCTTTAAAATGGAAATGACGCCGGGGCTGGAAGTGGAGCTGAGTGTAAATGCAGTAATTAAAATAGTTATCAGGCGGCTCATAATTACCTTCGCTCCGGCAGGCCGCCTTTATCTTTATGATCGGTGCTTGGGTTCCAATCAGAGCTTTCAAATGAACTTATTTTGGTATTTTCGGCGAAGTCTCAGAGTCAAAAGCAGATGGTTCTAAAGTAATTACTCACCCTTTTTCTTCCTGTGGAAGAGAATTAAGATGAGAGAGATGCATGGCAGTGGGGGAAAAACCCTAAGGAGATGCTCTGAGTTGTGGGCTGGTCCATTCACTCTCATCCCTCGAGTTCCTCCCTGACCACGAAAATAAGACCACCTACACCTCCCGAGGCCACGGTTCACGTGCCGCTCGGAAACTCAAAGCTGCCTTCTGAGATTTGAATCTGATTTTTCATGGAAAGGAGTCCCCCAGTGCAAATTCTGGGAATGATCGAGGGGGAGTTCAAGGTGTTGTGATGAAAATAAGACGGTGGGTCGAATGCAGCTCCAGTCTTCCTGCCTGAAGGATCCCATGGACAGAGGAGCCTGGTGGGCTACAGTCCGTGGGGTCACAAGAGTCGGGCAAGACCGAGTGAGTTTTAGTTCAATTCAGAACGCAGCGCTGGACTGGATGGCAGCCAGCAGCCTCATGATGCGAAGGAGGGAAGTACAGAGCTCCGTGGTGGGGCCTCCGGCCCTGCCTGGTACCCACCGGAAGACCAGACATGACGGAGAGGAATTGTGATACTGGGCACCGAGTTTCGGGGAGGGCCGCCCTCGATGGGAGAAGATTAGCATTGATGTCGCCTTCGTTTGAGCCCCAGTGGCTGGGATAACTGCTGTGAGAGCATTTTAAACCAGCAGAGGTAGTAGGGTTTTACTAGGAGACGAATCAAAGCCGTTCTCAGTCCTGGACGTGTGGCATTCTTCCCACTGGGACAAGATGGGCAGCATCTCCAGGACGAGCCTCCACAGCAGCTTTGTAGACTGTGCTTTCCTCGGGCAGCAGCCTGGTTCTCCGACGGCCGGGAAGTCAGCGCTCACCCCCGTGAGGCTGAGAAGCTCCACGGTCCTTCCTCCCTCAAGACGTCCAACCTGCCACCTGTGCCTTGCTGTTCTGTATTTCCTGTGCGGTTCCGGGATGGGGTCACTGGGAGGGCCTTTACTGTGTCTCCTCTCTGGGAAGAAGGGGCTGGATTTTGCAGAGAAACAAGGGCGTCAAGACACGTGATGCCCTGGGCTCTTCCTTAGCCGCAGGGATGAAATGCGCAGAAGTGGTACCAAGGCCGGCGGCAGACTGCGATGAAGTAGCGCTCTACACACTCCGTCCTGTGCTCAGCGGGGACCCTGACTTTTTTTATGTGGGTCATGGGGACAAAGAGAAGCCTCGCTCCATCTCCACCCCCAGCCTCCTCGGTGGCCTGGCTGGCTGAGCTCTTTGCCTGCTGTTGGCACAAAAGGCGACTCCCCCACTGCCAAGCCTGCGTCCACCTCCATCGGCATCTCAGACCCTGACCCTGGGGATGGATGCTGTCCAGCAAGTCATCTCAGCTTTCCACCCGCACCCCCCGCACACGGATGCAGACACACACCCACCTTGTAGGTGACCGATGGTACAGTAGCTGTTGGGAAAAGGTCCTTGCTGCAAGAAAGGATGGGTTTTAAATATTTAGGGCTGAAGGGAAACAATCTACTTACTTGGTGCAGCTGATAAATACAGCAGTAAGACAAACAGGGCAAAATGTTCGCATTTGTTGCCTGTAGGCGGTGGGTTTCCAAGGTGTTAATCCACCATGCGGTACTTTTTTCAGTGACGCTTCCACATAAAAGTGTTCTGAATAGAGCAGATTTGGGGAGGAGCCAGCTGTTCTTGCTGTGGATTGTGGTGGGGGGCGCCGCCTGGGACCCTCTTGGCTCCATCCTGGCCTTTGCCTCCGTTCCCTCTGAGCTAAGGCATCTACTTGCTCAGCTGAGAGTTCCGGGCTCGGCCAGAGGGGAGCTCTTCCCTGAGAGCTGTCCCACGTGCCCCTCTGATCCTGGGGGTCCCAGCGCATCTCCCCCTTCGCTCAGGCTGGACAGCTGGGGCCGTTCTCCCCCTCTCTGTGCCTTCCCTCCTGTGTGCCCTCACCAAGTTCTGTTGGTTTAACTGCCCGGCTCTGTGGTCACTTACCCTGTGTGACCCCCTCCCCCAGTGCCCTGGTCTGGGCCACTGCCTGCCCCCCAGGCTCCCCTCTGCACTTCGCATTTTGTGGATGTCTCCCCTTCCCCTCTTGTCCTTCTGCCACGGGTTTTGTTTTTTGTTTTTGTATTTTGCTCTCTGTACCATGTAGCATGCACGATCTTGGTTCTCTGACCAGGGATCGAACCTGCAGCCCCTGCGGTGCAGCATCTTAACTACTCGGCTGCCAGGGAAGTCCCTTTCTGCTGTGCTTTTAAAATTTAGGTTTAATCAGACTTTGCACCTCCTGCTGTCTTTCTGAGACTCTCCACTGTTCTTGGGGGTGGACACCCCCATCTGTGAGTCGCGAGAGACTCCTGGCTCCCGTGCCCCCCGCCACCGGCCCCTGCACCTCTCAGCATCCACCCTGCTCCAGGCTCCTCCCTCCTTCCCCTCACCCTCCTCGCCTCTGGTCCGTGAAGCCCCTCTCTTCTCCAGAGTGCAGACCTGGGATCCGAACCCCGAAGTCTGCCTCTCTGCTGCCCCTGTGCCCGGGGCGAGGTGCCAGGTCCCGCAGGTAACAGGTGACTGTCGGGCACCTGCCGTGAGTCGGTCACAGTACAAAGATCAGAGTAGGTCCTGGTAAAGAGTAAGGGGCTCCATGGGCTTCGATCTGAGGGCCCATCTCGGGGCCCTGCTCCCCGCCTGGTCAGCACCGACTGCGTCCAGACCATCAGCCTGCCCGCCCCCGTCTTCATCGCCGTCATCCCCTTGCCTGTGTTACCTCTGCACGAGGCTGGCTCGTTTCCTTGTCTTCGTCTCGTCACGTGACTTCCTCCTCGGCCCACCACCCCTTTCTCCCGCGAGGCAAATACGGAGGTGGAAACAGGCCCCGAATCTGGGTCACCACTGCAGAACTGAGAGGGGAACCCATGCGCGTCTCTGTTGCACTGACTGCCTTGTAAATACTTTAAAGAGAAACTAGTTTTTTTTTAATTGGAATATAATTGTTTTACAGCGTTGCATTGGTTTTCTGCTGTGCAGCGAAGCGAATCGGCTGCATGCATACGTCATATCCTCTCGCCCCTCCCACCCCGCCCCTCTAGGCCATCACGGAGCCCCGAGCTGAGCCCGTGCGCTGTAAGCAGCTTCCCGCTAGCTGTCTGCTTCACGCGTGGCAGGGCAGACATACTAACGCTGCTCTCCCGGTTGGTCCCACGCACCTCTCGCCCACGTGTCCGCCGGTTCTCTACTTCTGCGCTTCTGTTCCTGCCTTGGAAATAGACTCATCTGTACTACTTTTCTAGATTCCATATACATGTTAATATACAATATTTGTTTTTTTTTTTCTTTCTGACTTACCTCTCTCCTTATGACAAACTAATCAGTTCAGTTCAGTTCAGTTGCTCAGTCGTGTCCGACTCTTTGCAACCCCATGAACTGCAGCAACACCAGGCCTCCCTGTCCATCACCAACTCCCAGAGTTTACTCAAACTCATGTCCATTGAGTCGGTGATGCCATCCAACCATCTCATCCTCTGTCGTCCTCTTCTCCTCCTACCCTCAATCTTTCCCAGCATCAGGGTCTTTTCCAATGAGTCAGGTCTTTGCATCAGGTGGCCAAAGTATTGGAGTTTCAGCTTCAGCATCAGTCCGTCCAATGAATATTCAGGACAGATTTCCTTTAGGACAGACTGGTTGGGCAAACTAATTTGATTGATAAATATTTGCCAAAAATCTCAATGGAGTCATCAGCAAAGAATCCTCAGGAAGTTGAGGAACCCTCGCCAGAGGACTTGGGAAAGGAAATCTTAGTAGAAGCATTGATGAGTTTTTTGTTTTTTAAATAACAGCCTTGTGAGTGAGTGTTCAGTCATGTCCGACTTTTTGCGGCCCCATGGACTATCACGCCAGGTGCACCTGTCCTTGGAATTTTCCAGGCAGGAGTACTGGAACAGATTGCCATTTCCTACTCCAGGGGATCTAACTGACTGACCTAGGGATGGAATCCATGTCTTTCTGAGATCCAGCTCAGTGCCATCAAAAAAAATTACCTGTTTATTTTTTATTTTGAGATTTGGTCTTTTGGCTACAAGTCATGGATGTTTGTAATCTGAGAGCAGTTTGTGATTAATATTGTACGTTTTCCATACCTTACCAAGTATTTCTCATCGTGGTTTGTTTTCCGGAAGCACTTTAAATAGCATATTTGGCTGCCCTAGAACAAGGATTGGTGATGGACAGGGAGCCTGGCGTGCTGCAGTCCCTGGCGTCGCAAAGAGTGGACACGACTGAGTGACTGAACTGAACCGAACTGAGAACATGCTCAGTTCTTCAATGCTCAGAAAGATTTTCAACCCTGGAGCCCAAGCCTTTCTGAAAGGTCGATGACAGAGGCGGCCACTAGATGGCAGTCCTGCCACAGGCAGACCAGAGCCGCCTGATCTGGTCTGGTCTTCCCTTCAGGTGAGATAATCAACTCAGCGCTTCGCAGACTGAAGGTGGTGAGGTGATGCTCCGCATCCCTTTTCATTTGAAAGATACAGTGAGTTAAATCAGGTAGAAGGCGGATGCGCTAGGGAACTGGGAGCTCATGGCAGAGACACGATCAGCTCCTGAAACAGCGGGACCCAGGGTTCCGAGCCCCTGTGTTGCTGTTGAGCAACGTCCTCTCCAGCTCCTCTGAGTAGACAGACACACTTTATAAAGTTTGCACCCAATGGGAAAGTACTTCGGGAGCCTGAATTCTTGCTGAAGGGTTGGACTGAGTAGTTGCATTAGTGAGCATGTGCAAAGCTCTTCACACGAGGCTCAGGACGCTGGCATCCGGGTGTCCACTCATAAAGGTGTCTGGAACAGAAGGTGGCAAGTCCCCTGGAGGGGCTCTCCCTTCCCCTATCAGTGGGTCTGTCGTCTCTCTTGATACAGATGGGCCCGATTTATTTCCAGGCAACAGTTGATTCTCTTCCTTTTTCTTTTTTACAGTTTTTAAAAAATAAGTTGAAGAATGTAGGTCTAGAAAAGTGAACAGCTACAGGTAACCAGCGCCAGATATTCAGTGGCCGACGCAGCAAAAAATACATTTCTGCAGAAAATTGGATTTTGCACATAAAACTTAGTAATACTAATAAAGACAGGTCATTACCAAGTTTTAAGCCAAATAAGCAAATTCAAAGAGATCTGCTTCAGTGTGAATCTCGGTGGCTTCCTGGTTTTGTTTTTTTTTTTTTTTTTTTTTTTGAGACGTGTAAATCAGTTTTCGTGTAGCGAGTACATGACGGGTTTGCAGAATTCATCCTGCCCCTTCTGACGGTGGGCAGAGTGCCTGGTGCTGGGTGATTTACAGTCTGGTGGCAAGGTATGTTTATATTTAAGCTGTGCAACGGTGTAGCTAATGAGAAAGATAAGAAATTTATAGTCCTATGTGATTGATAGGATTACTGCCTCGGCATTAATTGAAACCTGAGGGATCACAGCTGTGGGCTCGAGTTGGTGGGGGTGGGGGGAGGGATTACTTCAAGTAAAAGGGAAACTTTCAGATTTGCTTGTGAACATTTGAAAGATAATTTTCCCGCTGACAGTCTGGTTGGTGATAGAAACAGTTGTTCCTTGCCAAGGCTTGGGTAATTACATGGTGATAATTACAGTATTTGTTCGGTAACCTCCCTATGGTAGGTGGTTATAAGTGTGGGGAAAAAAATTAAAGACTGTGGAGTTTTTTAAATGGCTTTAAAATTTTACATGGAGAATAATAAAATTCTCTATGGTTACTCTTTGCTAAATATTCTCTGGGCTATTAAAGATGTTAGGGGGGAAGGAAAAGAACCGAACTAATAGTGTCAGAGGCGAACCTCTGGTATTAGATATGCCTTAAAATTCCCACCGATGGAGTTTCGTCTGGGTATTTCCTAAAGTCTCTGAGCCCTGACCCAGCCTGTCGCTGTTTAAATGCACCGTTCTTGTTGGAGCTCGGTCTTGTGAAAATGTCTAAATTTTCCCATTAAGTGCTTAAAAAGTAATAAAACTACAGTCATTAGACTTCACTCATCAGAGTTATATCAGGAGGAATTTTCTCCGGTGCCATAAATCTGAGCACGGGTTCGACATTCATACCCCTCAGATTCATTCCCTGGAAATGGACGTTTGAAGGTAAATGGCTTAAGTAGGGCAGTTTAAATTTTTAATACAATCTTATTGTAACTGTTAGCACA
Source organism: Ovis aries (assembly GCF_016772045.2). Lineage (NCBI taxonomy): Eukaryota > Metazoa > Chordata > Mammalia > Artiodactyla > Bovidae > Ovis > Ovis aries. The sequence goes on along the minus strand of NC_056054.1, from coordinate 5,379,970 downwards.
TGATTAAAGTGCAAAGGGGCCTTCTGTGTTTTGCAAGATTTATAATAAACGTCCTGTGATGCCTCTTGTATGCTGAACTAGAGATATTAACGGCAGTTCAATGCGGATAAAGGCCAGAAAGTCACAAACGAAGGGTCAAGTCTGGATTACAAAGTAAATCAGGCTTTCGGAGCGCAGGTGTCTTTTCAGGGGATGCTTGTGAATTCCTGTCTTGTTAACATTCTCCAGGTGCCTAGAAGCTGTCAGCAGCCAGAGAGCACCCAAGCCCTCCTGTGAGCCGTTTCACAGCCAGGGGACGCTGTTGGGAAAATCTGTACATCGGTCTCCCGGACACCAGTTTGCTTTTGCAGATGTGTTGGTAAAGGAGCCTTCTCATCAGACGTCTTTTTCTTGGGTGGAACGCCTCTGCCGTGTAAGGAGATGCTGGGTTCCCTCTGCGGGACCCAGAAGGCTTGAGGCCGTGACTGCCCACTGTGACAGTCTCCTTCTGCAGACCCAGGACACAGCGGCATTCCTCTGTCCACTGTGGGTTGCTGGTGTTCGTGGGCTTGTTTTAAGGCTTCTGACAGAATGGCAGGACGGGCTCTTCATTGAGGGGCCAGCCTCAGCCCAGGAGCACAGATGGAGCTGGGCAGGCTGCCACCAGCTCAAGGCAAAAGATCACCCTTAACTTCACAGGCCTGGAGGCCCAGCCTTTGAGTGTGTGTTGGGTGGTGGCATAGGGGGTTGGTAATGCATTTAAAGAGTGGCTCTAGCTACCGTGGGTCTCCCTGCTGGCTCAGACAGTACACAATCTGCCCACATTGGAGCGAAAGTGAAAGTGAAAGTCGCTCAGTCATGTCCCACTCTTTGCGACCCCCCGGACTGTACGGTCCATGGAATTCTCCAGGCCAGAATACTGGAGTGGGTAATCTCTCCCTTCGCCAGGGATCTTCCCGACCCAGGGATCAAACCCAGGTCTCCCGCATTGCAGGTGGATTCTTTACCAACTGAGCTATCAGGACGTGGGTTCAATTCCTGGGTTGCTAACATCCCCTGGAGAAGGGAATGGCAACCTGCTGCAGTATTCTTGCCTGGAGAATTCCCTGACAGAGCAGCCTGGTGGGCTATAATCCATGGGGTCGTAAACAGCTGGACATGACTGAGTGATGAACTCTTTCGCTTTAGCTATTGTATACTTTATCCCCCTCATTTTTTGTATTTTTGCCCATCAAAAGAGAAATCTGTGTTAAATACCTTTCTCATCTATCCTTACATATATTTTGGAAGAAGGAAGAAAGTCTCTGGATTTTCTAAACTGTCTCTGACCATGCCCTTCTTTGACATATTGAGGTTTTAGGCTGTAACTGCCTTTTACCCGTGCGTCTGAGCCAGCGATGGATTTGGGATGTCAGCAGTGAAGAGAGAGTATTCCTCCCAAATTGTTTTCTCTAATTCTTGTGATAGATGCTAATGGTTGGGTTATTAACTAGCACACACTTGAGTCTTTTTTCTCTGTTCACGTGGGTATCTTTTCTCTTGAAATGAATTCCCCAAAGCTTCATCAGAAAAGCTTATGCTGTACGTAAACATGCCCACCATTCCTGGCTATAGTGTCACCTGGAGCAGTGTCGATGGAAGAACCACAGACTGTAAACTTCCTTCTCTGAAAAACTTGATAAAATTCACAGCCACTTCCTTCTTTCATTGTAAGTATCACCTTGAAGGGTGTTACGGCAGCGGGATGGTGTGTTTCATTTTCACACTTTTCGACATTGAGATGATGTGTTGAAGTTGCAGTGTGACTTCTTCCCACGTTAAGCGTCACTGATCATCCTGCAGCCTTAGACTAGGCATCGGGTAGGAGCCTACTTCCGTCCTTGGGCTCTGAAATCATGTGGCTGGCGACGGCAGCCATGAAATTTAGAAGATGATTGCTTCTTGGAAGGAAAGCTACGACAAACCTAGGCAGTTCATTAAAAAACAAAGGTATCACTTTGCTAACAAAGGTCCATATAGTCAAGGCTATGATCTTTCCAGTAGTCATGTACAGATGTGAGAGTTGGGCTATAAAGAAAGCTGAGCGCCGAAGAATTGATACTTTTGAACTGTGGTGTTGGAGAAGACTCTTGAAAGTCCCTTGGACTGCAAGGAGATCCACCCAGTCCATCCTAAAGGAAATCAACCCTGAATATTCATTGGAAGGACTGATGCTGAAGCTGGAACTCCAATACTTTGGCCACCTGATGTGAAGAACTGACTCATTGGAAAAGACCCTGATGCTGGGAACGATTGAAGGCAGGAGGAGAAGGGGATGACAGAGGATGAGACAGGTGGATGGCATCAATGATTCGATGGACATAAAGTTGGGCAAACTCTGGGAGATGGTGAGGGACAGGGAGGGCTGGCGTGCTGCAGTCCATGGGGTTGCAAAGAGTCAGATGCGATTTGGCAACTGAACAGCAGCAGGAGCTTGCTGTCTTTAGCTGTAAGTGCTGGGAGTTGTGCATTCGTGTCGCTGCTGAGTCTCCAACATTTTACATTGCTGGGATACAGATGATAACTTTTTCTGACCTGCTCCCATGTGTGCAGGTTGAGGTGGGAGGAATTCTGTGACTTGTTTTCATAGTATCCACCGTGGATTTTTTTTTTTTAATGTGATTTTTCTCAATGAGTTTGAATCATGATGTTGCCAAGGGCAACAGTCCTCAGTTTTTGTTAATGAAGGATGTTTTCTTAAGGTGGATTAAAGGAAGACTCCCATGTGTAGAAAGAGTTTTGAGCTATGGTTTAAAGAGGCATTATGACCTCTTATCTACTGCTAACACATACACCCGAGGTCAGGCACATTTAGAAAAAGGTGTACTGTTCTTAAAAAATGGGCACTATGCTCCTTTCAAATCCTTGGCAGGACCAGAGAAGTTTGTGATATGAATTGGGAGTTTGAGACTGAAATATATATACACTACTGAATGGCACAGGGAGGTCTACTCAAGGCTCTGTGGTGACCTAAATGGGATTGTTGTTGTTGTTTGGTAGCTGAGTCATGTCCGACTCTCTGTGACCCCACAGGATGCAGCACACCAGACCTGCCTGCCCTTCACTAACTCCTGGAGTTTGCTTAGATGCACACCCACTGAGTCGGTGATGCCATCCAACCATCTCATCCTCTGTCATCCCCTTCTCCTCCCACCTGCAGTCTTTCCCAGCATCAGGGTCTTTTCCAGTGAGTTAGGTCTTTGTATCCGGTGGCCGAGGTATTGGAGCTTCAGCTTCAGGATCAGTCTAGGTTTCTCAGGAGACAGGTGAGGTCGTCTGGCACTCCCATTTCTTTAAGAAATTTCCACAGTTTGTTGTGATCCACACAGTCAAAGGCTTTAGCGCAGTCAATGAAGCTGAAGTAGATGTTTTTCTGGAACTCCCTTGCTTTCTCTATGATCCAACGAATGTTGGCAATTTGATCTCTGGTTCCTCTGCTTTTTCTAAACCCAGCTTGTAATCTGGAAGTTCTCAGTTCAGGTACTGCTGAAGTCTAGCCTAAAGGATTTTGAGCATGACCTTGCTAGCATGTGAGATGAGGGCAATTGTAGGGTAGCGTGAACAAAGCTTTGGCATTGCCCTTCTTTGGGGCTGAATCGAAAAATGATCTTTTCCAGTCCTATGGCCCCTACTGAATTTTTCATATTTGCTGACATGTTGAGTCAGCACTTTAACAGCATCATCCTTTAGGATTTGAAAGAGCTCAACTGGAATTCCGCCACCTCCACTAGCTTTGTTCATAGTGATGCTTCCCAAGGCCCACTGGGCTTCACATTCCAGGACGTCCGGCTCTAGGTGAGTGACCACACCATCGTGGTTATCTGGGTCATGAAGACCCTTTTCCTCAGTTCTATTGTGTATTCTTGCCCCTTCTTAGTGTCTTCTGCTTCCCTTGGGTCCTTACCATTTCTGTCCTTTATCATGCCCATTCTTGCATGAAAATTTCCCTGGATATCTCCAGTTTTCTTGAAGAAATCTCTAGTCTTTCCCATTCTATTGTTTGTCTCTATTTCTTTGCTTTGTTCATTTAAGATGGACTTATCTCTCCTTACTATTCTCTGTAACTCTGTATTCAGTTGGGTATATCTTTCCCTTTCTCCCTTGCCTTTCACTTCTCTTCTTTCCTTAGCTATTTGTAAAGCCTCCTCAGACAACCGCTTTGCCTTCTTGTATTTCTTTTTTACTTTGGGATGGTTTTGGTTACTGCCTCCTATACAATGTTAAAAACTTCCATCCATAGATTTTTAGGCACTCTATCTACCAGACCTAATCCCTTGAATCTATTCATTACCTCCACTGTGTAGTCATAAGGGATTTGATTTAGGTCATACATGAATGGCCTGGTGGTTTTCCCTACTTCAATTGAAGCCTGAATTTTGCAATAAGGAGTTCATGATCTGAGTCACAGTCAGCTCACAGTCATTTTTGCTGATTGTATAGAGTTTCTCTATCTTTGGCTGCAAAGAATATAATCAGTCTGATTTTGGTATTGACCATCTGGTGATGTCCATGTGTAGAGTCATCTCTTGAGTTCTTGGAAAAGGGTGTTTGCTATGACCAGCACGTTCTCTTGACAAAACTCTATTAGCTTCTGCCCTGTTTCATTCTGTACTCCAAGGCCCAACTTAACCTGTTACTCCAGGTATCTCTTGACTTCCTACTTTTGCATTCCAATCCCCTTATGATGAAAAGGACATCTTTTTCTGGTGTTAGTTCTATAAGGTCTTATAGGTCTTCATAGAACCATTCAGCTTCAGCTTCTTTGCATTAGTGGTGGGGGCATAGACTTGGATTACTATGATATTGAATGGTTTGCCTTGGAGACAAACAGAGATCATTCTGTCGTTTCTGAGGATGCACCCTGCATTTCAGACTTTTTTGTTGAGTCTGAGGGCTGATCCAGTTCTTCTAAGGGATTCTTGCCTACAGTAGTACATATAATGTCTGAGTTAAATTTGCCCATTCCTGTGAATTTTAGTTCACTGATTCCTAAGATGTCAGTGTTCACTCTTGTCATCTCCTGCTTGACCATGTCCTTCCAGTTTATCTTAGTTCATGGACCTAACGTTCCAGGTTCCTATGCGTTCTTGTTCTTTACAGCATTTGGGCTGTACTTTCACCACCAGACACGTCCACAGCTGAGCGTCATTTCCACGTTGGCCCAGCCACGTCTTTCTTTCTGGGCTTATTAGTGCTTGCCCTCCACTCTTCCTCAGTAGCATATTGGAGACCTTCCAACCTGCGGGCCTCATCTTCTGGTGTCATATCTTCTTGCTTTTTCATGGTGTTCATGGGGTTCTCGTGGCAACAATGCTGGAGTAGTTTGCCTTCTCCAGTGGACCATGACTTGTCAGAACTTGTCACTATAACCTGTCCGTCTTGGGTGGCCCTGCACGGAATGGCTCATAGCTTCGTTGAGTTACACAAGCCTCTTTGCCATCACAAGGCGTTGATCCATGAAGGGGGACCTAAGTGGGAAAGAAATCCAAAAAAGAGGGGATGTATGTGTACATAGAGCTGATTCCCTCTGCTGTACGGTAGACGCTAACACGGCACTGTGAGGCAACTCCACTCCAATACATTTTTTTTTAAAGAAGTTTATGATAATTAGATGTTACTTGTAGAGAAGCTCACCGTCATCTCCAGGGACCTGCTGTGTTTCACGGGGAAGAGAAAAAGGCTTTGTAACCACGATTCTGGTAGCTCGGTGTGCCAGGGCTGATGTGTGTTTGAAAACTTGTTATTTTGGATGCATTCACAAAACATGATGTTGAGTGAAAGCAGGCTTTCATACTAAATGAAGGATTCCATTTATATGAGGTTCTATGAATACAACAGGCAAAGAAATCTGCAATTTAAAAAAAATCGGCAGTGGGGGGTGGTTGCAAGGGAGTAAGAAGGGCTGGTAGAGAGGATTTGAGGTGATGTAGGCCAGGAGGCGGAGAAGGCAATGGCACCCCACTCTAGTACTCTTGCCTGGAGAATCCCATGGATGGAGGAGCCTGGTGGGCTGCAGTCCATGGAGTTGCAAAGAGTCGGACACGACTAAGCAATTTCACTTTTCACTTTCATGCATTGGAGAAGGAAATGGCAACCCACTCCAGTGTTCTTGCCTGAAGAATCCCAGGGATGGTGGAGCCTGGTGGGCTGCCGTCTATGGGGTCGCACAGAGTCGGACACAACAAGTGACTTAGCAGCAGCAGCAGCAGCAGGCCAGGAGGGGAAACAAGACTGCTCCCTGAGAGAGTGCAAGCCTTCTCTGTCTTCATAGTGATTTGAGTTACGTGACATTTGGCACTCCGTGGGGTGGTACCACCGAGATGTTTGCATTTCACAGGGTGTACGTTTAATCACGGGAAAAGGAACCCTAAGCGCTCAATGAATGCGTTAAGTATGCACATGCTGAAGTGTGTCGGGCAGAAGAGTGCCGGTGCCTGCCTCATATTTGAAATGTGTCAAAAATAAAATGGACGGATGGTGGGCGTGTTATAAGCCAAGTGGAGCAACACGGGGCAGTTATAAAACGGAGGTGGTGTGGACATGGGTGTGCCCAACATGTCTTTCCATGTTTTGGTGCAGGGTTATAAATTTGCATTATGAAATTTAAGGGGAGAGAGAAACTGTTGTTATTCCATTTAGAATACTGTTGTAGGTATTTTATATTAAGGTGGGTCAGGTAGTGGTTTAGTCGCTAAGTCATGTCTGACTCTTTGCAACCCCATGGACTGTAGCCCGCCAGGCTCCTTCATCCATGGGAGTCTCCAGGCAAGAATACTGGAGTGGGTTGCCATTTCCTTCTCCAGGGGATCTTCCGAGGCATCTAACCCAGGTCTGCTGCATTGCAGGCTAATTCTTTACCGACTGAGCTCCGAGGGAAGCCCAAAGTGGGTCTAGATGCACTGAATTTAATGTGAAGTGCTTTCTAACAGGGAGGCTGTGCAGTATTAGGAGGTCTGTTTTTTTTTTTTTTTTTTTTTTAATGGCACTTTCCGGAACTAAATGCATGCAGGATTCTTTGAAGGACTTCAGTTATTTGTAGAAATGCGTGGTAGTGTGGGAGGATAGTTTAGCTTCCTCATAGTGGCTGAATCACAGCAGATTGCAAACTTAGAAATCAATCAATATTCTCTGCTGAACTCTAATTAACACTTAAACATGATTAGTCACAAACGCGAAATCTTGATGGCGGTGACCTCAGGTATTCTAAATGTAAATAAAATTAGATTTAGATCCCTTTTAATTACCTGCGGTGCTGTGAGTAATTACAGTGGCAATTGATACACTCAATTTCTTGTTGAAGGAAAGAACTCTAGCAAAGTTTCTCTGAGCTGTGTACTTAACCCTTCAGTAGCCATAATGTATGGAAAAGAATGACCAAGGGTGCTGTTTTATTTTGCTTCAAATTGGTTTTGGAGAATGATTAATTTACAATGCTGTGCTGGTTTCTGGAGTGGTTGCCAGTTCCTTCTCCAGGGGATCCTCCCGACCCAGGAGTTGGACCTGTGTTTCCTGAGTCTCTTGTGTTGTCAGGCGGGTCCTTTTTGCCGCTGAGCCACCTGGGAAGCCTGTGTTAGTTCCTGCTGTACAGCAGGGTGAGTCAGTTCTGCGTGCACACACCCTCTCTTTCCCGTGTAGGTCATTGCGGGGTGCTGGGGAGGGTCTCTGTGCTATGCACTTGTTGTTCAGTCACTGTTGTGCCCGACTCTTTTTCGTCCCCATGGACTGTAGCCCGCCAGGCTCCTCTGTCCATGGGATTTCCCAGGCAACAGTACTGGAGTGGGCTGCCATTTCCTTCTCCAGGGGATCTTCCGGGGTCAGGGAATGAACCCGTGCCTTGTGCATTGGCAGGCTGATTTTTTACCAGTGGGCCACCGGGGGAGCCTGTACTATACAATAGGTCCTTATTACTTATATATTTAGATGCTGTATTAAATCTATGGAATCGTATTGTTTCTTTACTTGGGCCCTTGAATTCACGTAACTTAAATGCCTGAAGAAGTAAAGTGAAAGTTGCTCAGTCATGTCTGACTCTTCGCGACCCCATGGACTATACAGTCCATGGAATTCTCCAGGCCAGGATACTGGCGTGGGTAAGCCATTCCTCTCTCCAAAGGATCTTCCCAACCCAGGGATTGAACCTAGGTCTCCTGCATTGCAGGCGGATTCTTTACCAGCTGAGCCACCAGGGAAGCCCCACTTAAATGCCTGGTATCGCATTAAATATCGCGAAAGCCAAACTGTGTGTCTCCGGGAGAGGGTAGGGTTCTGTGTGGTGGCGCTGGCTAAATGGTAGTAATTGATGGGTGGTGGGGGAGCCTCACAATGACTTAATGCACGCAGCCCTGCTGAAGACCGAGCGGAAATCTGTTTTGTCATCTCATCCTTCTTGCTAATTGCATCACAATACATCGTATAATTCAGCCTCTGTCGCTGTCACTCCTCAAGGCGTCTCACACAAGGAGCAGGGCTGCTGGCTCGCTATTCACAGAGCCCGGAAGCGAGGAATCCTTTTCCCAGGTTCTGACCGAGACGTCTTCTCCCCAACTTTAGGAAGAAAATGTCTTTTTTATGGAGACTGTTGTAAGGATAACTATTCCCAGAAATAGGAAAACCGCTTCAGTTGCAATAGATAAGTCCGTTTTTCTTGAACATTAGAAGGTATCTCTAGGAGAATGTGCTTATGGCAAATGGGGATATTAAAGAAGTTTCTAAAACTCCCTTTTTTTTTTTTTTTCTGTGAGCACATGTCTCCGTAGGAAGCAAGTTAGACTTCCCAAATTTGGTTAGGCCAGTGTTAACCAAACCATATTAATTTTTAAAAGAGAAACCAGTGCTTGTGTTTAACTGTATTTGTCTCAAGGCTCCTGATTTAAAAATCTACTTATGGTCTTTACATCTCGTGTATTCTCTTTTTTCAGGCCCCTTTCATCTCCTGTTCCTCATTTATCTTCATCTTCTCACATTCCTTTGGGCTTCCCGGGGCTTCCCAGGTGGCGTTAGTGGCAAAGAACCTGCCTGCCAATGCAGGAAACAGAGGAGTCATGGGTTCGATCCCTGGGTCAGAAAGATCCCCTGGAGAGGGAAATGGCACCCCACTCCGGTATTCCTGGCTGGAGAATCCCACGGACAGAGGAGCCTGGCAGGCTGCAGTCCGCAGGGTCGCAAAGAGTCGGACACGACTGCAGCGACTTAGCACAGTCGTCTCATCTTCCTTTGCATTTTCGTGCAGTTCCTTTGCTTGAAGAATCACGTCTGTGGTTTTACCGTTTCCTTGTAGTCTCTTCTGTTTTTACGTGTTTTGAAATCCTCACTGCAGGAAAAAAGTCACCTTTTTCCTACGTCACTTCTGCCTTTGTCATAGATCGTATTCTTCTGATATTGCTATCTTTATTTGCCTGTATCCTGGGTGTTTCTTTCATCTGACTCATGTTATGAGTCTATGTGTTAGTCTATTTTGACCTGTAATTTGGCCTTTAAAAAAAATCTGAAAGGTGAGCCTTCCCGGTGCAGGAACAATGGCAAGGAGCTTCCGTGGAAAGCATCCAAGGGAAGCCTTCCCCTTCAGGGGGTGTCAGAAGCCTCTCCGCTCCAGAATCATCCACTCTGTCCGCAAGACAGCTTGATGAGTTGAGAAGAAGTGACAGGTTCATTTTTCCCCCTCTTTGTTTAAGCCATTTATCTTTTAGATCCTTGTCTGCCATCTAAATTGTATTGCCAGTTTGTTGGGATCTTCACTTGCCTTGTCTTGAAAGACGCTGATTTGCATCTACCTTGAGCATAAAGGAGAAAGTTAATCATCTCTCAGCCTCTTGAGCAGATCCGCACAGGGCTTCATTGTTGCCTGATCCGAATCTGGGTGAAAGTCCCTGTTCACCAGGGTCTTGGTGAGAATATCCTTGAGCCCCAGTCCAGAAAGCTTGGCTCTTTGAAACTTCTTTAATTTATACTTTAGGCAAATCTTTCTATATTTGCAATTAACCTAAGCTCCATTCATAGCTCTTTATTCATTAAGCGGCATCATAGTAATGAATGCCCAGTGAGCACTGAGTGGATGTGACTTGCTGTGGGCAGCAAGTCAGGGTAGAGCTTTCTTCCTTCTGAGCCGGCGAGGTTACGCAGGAGAAGTCCTTTTCCCATAGGGCCGGGAGGCCAGCGGTGTTCCAGCCCTTGCTGAGGTCTCTGCGCCTGTCAGGAGTACCAGCTCCCACCCCGGGCATCTCCCTTTGGTGATGCTCAGACCCCACGGCCAGCAGCAGCCGCCTGCTCCTGGCTTCTGTGAGTCTGAGAAAAGTGCTCATCTTCTCCTGCCTCAGGCGTGAGCCACTAGGCACACCTGCACCCTTTGCTGCAACTTCTAGGGACACACACACACACACTGTCCTTTTCATCACACACACACACACACACACACACACACACACACTGTCCTTTTCATCAGGCCCTGCCCTCGTCTGGTGGTGATCGTCGCTGATTTTTCAGGCACACCTGCACCCTTTGCTGCAACTTCTAGGGACACACACACACACGCACACACACACACACTGTCCTTTTCATCACACACACACACGCACACACACACGCACACTGTCCTTTTCATCAGGCCCTGCCCTCGCCTGGTGGTGATCGTCACTGATTTTTAGGCACACCTGCACCCTTTGCTGCAACTTCTAGGGACACACACACACACACACACTGTCCTTTTCATCACACACACACACACACACAGTCCTTTTCATCACACACACACACACACACACACACACACGCACACTGTCCTTTTCATCAGGCCCCGCGCTCGCCTGGTGGTGATCGCCGCTGACTTTTCAGGCAGGGCACTTTGACACGTTTTGTGCTCCTGTAATCACTGCGGTCATGCGTCCCGATTTTTCCTGCCTTTTAACGTTTTTTAATTTTTCAAGTGGAAGTATCGTTGATGTATGGCTCAGCGGTAAAGAACCCACCTGCCAGTGCAGGAGACACGGGAGTCGTGGGGTCGGTCCCTGGGTCAGGAAGATCCCCTGGAGGAGGACATGGCTACCCACTCCAGCATTCCTGCCGGGAAGGCCCATGGACGGAGGAGCCTGGCGAACTACGGTCCCTGAGGTTGCAGAGCTGGATACCACTGAGCAACTGAGCACGCACACACACGGTTGATTCACAGTACTGTGTTAGTTTCAGGCGTACAGAGAGCAGTTCAGCCACGTGGGCACACTCTTCTCCAGGCTCTCTTCCCGCACAGATTATTGCAAAGCCCATCAGTAGCGTTCCCTCGGCCATACAGGAGTTCCTCGTGGATTATCTGTTCTACAAATAGTTGTGTGTATCTGTTAATCCCAGACTCCTAATTTATTTTGCTCCCCAGCCCCTCTGTCCCCTAAATTGGCCCTGCTTTTGACGATTTCCTCCGTGTCTGTGTGATGCATTCCTGATCCGTCAGCGTTTCCCTCCTGGGAGCTGTTCCCGCTTTGTCACCAGCACACGCCTCCTTTCCGGGCACTGTTGGGCCCCAGCGGCAGCGCCCGTGTCTGACACACGTATCAGGGAAGACAGCGAGCACTCAACCTGAAACGGCGAGCTTGAGGAAGAGAGAGGTGTGCGGGTTCTTGGCCGAGACTGGCGAGCCCTTCTCCTGGGAGACCTCCGTGAACGGAGGCACGGAGGCCCTGTGACTGTCTCTTCCGAAGGGCGCCCTCAGCAGGGCCGTCCGCTCCTTCACTGGGGCGACCGGCACGCATCTCCCTGTCCAGCAGGCAGCCTGGCGCGTCTAGCTGCTCCAAGATGCGATGGAAGAGTAGACCGGGAGCCAGGCGGGCCAAAGAGCAGAGGGGGTCGCCACCTGCGACCCATGGAAGGGGAGAGCCGGCCCCGGGCAGGCCCGTGCGAGGACCGAGCGTGTCCCGGGACCACCCGGGTCACCGGCATGGATGCCGCCCCCGCGTGCACTGGCAGGTGGTGTCCTCGTGCCCGCTGCGTGGCAGGGTCAGGGGGAGAGCCAGGTGTCTCTCCCTGCCCTGCATTCCTGCCGAGTCACCCCTCCGGCCTCCGGTGCCCGTTTTCTTTGGACCCTCTGGAAACTGGAGTGGCTCATGTGTGTGCTGGTGCCTCAGACTCATCGGGAGCCTGAGCCCGTCCCCACAAGGGGCCCCTGATCCTCCAGGTGTTCTCCAGGTGTCGGATTTGTGCCAGATGCGGGGTGGGCGTGTGTCCCTTCCACACCCGGATGGGGGAATCCGGAGTCCGCACGGTGATGGAGGGGTGACATGGTGAAGGACGTGGAGGAGGGCGCCGGGGGGTCAGCGGCTGGAGAAGGACCTGTGTCCTTCGGGGCCTGGAATCCCAGCTCACGGTCCCCAGGGGAGGGAGAGTGGGCGGAGGGGCTGGAGGATTCCTCGGTGTCAGCAGAGCACGTCAGCATGTCCCGAACGGACCATCTGCTGGGCATTCTGAGGGCACATGGGCCCGCTGGAGCTGGTGCTGCAAAGCTGGGGGCAGTCCAGGCGGGGCTGTGAGCCATACCTGCCTTCTTTCTAGCAGAGAAATGCTGATTCCAGCCCCGGGCAGACTGGCCGCGGACAAAACCAGCTGCAGGACATTTGGCAGCATGATGTTGGGTGTGTTGAAACATTTTCTATAAAGTGAATGTTCGTAGTCCTCTGGGTGTGGACATGGGGATCCTGTGTCCTTCGGGGCCTAGAATCCCAGCAGGCAGTCAGCGTCCTGCGGCCCACTGCCCCCCAGACCAGCACCCGGGGCACTTGGGACCCAAAGCTTGCTGTTGGCAGCTCCACTTTGGGGCTTGGTTTTAAGGGACAGTGTGCTCTGAAGAAACGCGAAAAAGTGGGATGTGGTGTCCAACGGGATGATTTGATGTCCCCCTTGTCACAAATAATAACTTTACATCAGACTTGGATACACGTGTAAAACACCCTGCATAGACCATATTTATTTCAGTTTGAGTTTCTAAAAATGTTATGTTCTTGCATGATCTGTGAGGACAGGGGAAATCCAGCTGCCGGGGACACAGTAGAAATTTCCCCTCGTTGTGAAATTGTGAAATTAATGTCAGGAGCCATGACTTTGCTCCGTCCTGAAGGTAACTGTTTATTACAGTCGGCATTTAAATCCCCCGATTAATAGGAGCAATTAAACAATAGCTTCATTTCCAGCAAATTAACAACCCTAATAGGTAATTGCGACATAAATGAAGATAAATTTGTTTTAATACAACGAGATAAAAAGAATACAGACAAGAACAGAATCTCAGATTAGGAATTCAGACTTCATTACTTCATGGGAAGCCTGAAAGCTTCACCAGAAGAAATTAAAGCAAGTTTGACTTTTTTTTTTTTACCAAGACCTATCTTGCTGGGAGGGATTGGGGGCAGGAGGAAAAGGGGACGACAGATGATGATGAGATGGCTGGATGGCATCACTGACTTGATGGATGTGAGTTTGAGTGAACTCCGGGAGATGGTGATGGACAGGGAGGCCTGGCGTGCTGCGATTCATGGGGTCGCAAAGAGCTGGATATGACTGAGCAACTGAACTGAACTGAACTGATCTTGGTCTAAAGGTTTTTGTTTTTTTAAATAAAGTGTCCGGTCTAAAATGGTTTTTTATAAAGTGTCATAGAAATGACATATTTTGTGCTGAGGTCCACAGGGTAAGTCATCAAAGGATGTCCACCACCAAACTCTTTCTCTTGAAGACTCGCTCGGGGCACAGGGGCTCCTGGCAGAGGTTCTTGCTAGGTTTTCACTGACAAGGAACCAAAAAGCAAAGCATAGGAGAGCGTTTTTTTTTTTTCCCCTACACCCCTGTATTTGTTTTATGATCTGTTCAGTCACAGGGAATGTTTCCTTCCCTAATAATACTTGTTATAATTAGAAAACTGTTCTGAGGCTTTATAGTTTGTTCTGTTCAAACATGGACATGATCAGGCCAGGCCTGTTTTTAGAGTGATAATGTATCTGTTGGAGGAGGAAATGGCAACCCACTCCAGGGTTCTTGCCTGGAGAAGCTCATGGACAGAGGAGCCTGACGGGCTACGGTCCATGGGGTGGCAAAGAGTTGGACACAGCTGAGCGACTGAGGTCACACGCAAGGTGTCCGTGCGAAGGATGCTTTGGAAGGGGTCAAGTTGGCTCCAGACAGAGTGGTTGGTGGTTTTAAAGGTAGTGGCACAAAAGCTGAAAGCTCTGCTAGAACAGGGATGATGACTTTCTCCTGGTGGGTCGCTCTGCCGACAGGAAGATCTAACACACAGCAAAGAACAGGAGCGCTGGTCTCCCTAAGGAAGGTCGGCAAACTCAGATTTAGGAACTATACCTTAGAAGAGGTTAAATGTCCAAACCTGCTCTGAACGTTTTTAAACTCTGGGCGTTTAGCTGACGTTACATCCCTGAGCTCACACCCCCTTAGAAGAACACCTTTTGGCCACTTCGAATCATCAAATGATGTGTAATCAGCCTAGAATTCAAACTCCCTTGAAAATATTAATCTTGGGTAAGGGTAGACAGGCCTCCCTGGTGGCTCAGTGGTAAGGAATCCACCTGACGGTGCAGGAGGCGCCTGGGTAGGCAAGATCCCCTGGAGAAGGAAATGGCAATCCACTCCAGCATTCTTGCCTGGAAAATCCCATGGACAGAGGAGCCTGGTGGGCTACAGTCCATCGGGTCACAAAGAGTCGGACAGGACTGAGCGACTACGCACCAAGGGTAGCTATCAAACCAGACTGTCCCGGAGCCGGCGTCCTGAGTGAAGACTGTGGCGGCTCGGTCACAGCCCCCACGCCACCCCTCATCATGTCCACTCCCACCCCATGTGCTTCCTGTCTCCACTGCCCAGATAGAAGTCACCTGCCTCTTCTAAACCACGTGGACCGGGTGTCCTTTCAAAGTGTGGTTCTCGTCACTTGCCCACGAATAGTTTCGGTGGCTCCTGTTGTCTGAAGGACCCGGTCTACACACGTCACTCTTGTTTGCATACGGGATTCTTACCCCTGTGTTTCCATTTTCCCTTCCAAGTTGCTTCTCCACCTCCCTCCTCTTGACGTCCCCACTCCATCCCCACTGGTGAGCCATCATTTCATTTGTTGACCCGGATGGGGAGCAGTGGTTGAAGGTCAGGTATGCATTGACCTTGGAAAGTAAGCGAAGCATCCTCTCTAGTGTTTCCAGAGGTGTCTGGAGGCCCGTGAAGCTGGCCCATCATCTTAGAACATGAGCTGACTGTCTTGCCAGCTGGCAGCAAGTGTGATAGGATTTCCAGAGGTGTGTGGGCCAGGCACGGCTGTGGGTCCCTGTGGTTCACTAGTTGTCACCAGGCATCACACAGCCCAAGAGGCCTTCGAGGTAGCTCCTTCCGCACTCCCCACCTCCCTCTCTCTTTTTCCTTTTGCTGGTTTTTCTGGCATAGCTTCCTCTATACTTAAAACTTAGATTAGATGAAAACTCATCTAGGGGATGGGGATAGGATTACCAACAACACAGAATACCCCCCTTTAACGTTCATTAACTTTGAGAGTTGAGAAAAATTTCACTTCGAACTTTTTTTAAATTCCTAAGTCACAAATTCAGAACTACACGGATAATTTGGTAATTAATTTCTACTTAATTAACAGGATCGTTTAATGATCCCTCAAACTGTAATTTAAAACTGAGTTGAGACATTAGGGGACCTTTTATTTGTTACTGGAAAATTTACAACCCCTGGTGGTTTTCATTATTTGTTCAGAATTTGCCTGGTAAGCCCTCCAAGGTTCTAACAGAAGAGCCTTTCAATGCAAAGGCAGTCAGTGTTACCTCTGGGTGATAGCACCAAAGATAGAAATAAGACAATGGCATAAACTGCAGCTATGAAATTAAAAGACACTTGCTCCTTGGAAGGAAAGCTATGACCAACCTAGACAGCGTATTAAAAAGCAGAGACATCACTTTGCTGACGAAGGTCCATCTAGTCAAAACTATGGGATTTCCAGTGTTTACGTACAGATGTGAGAGTTGGACCATAAGGAAGACGGAGTGCCAGAGAATGAATCTGCCACGGGCGCACATGTGTCCCCCCGTCAGAAGACGGGTGGATGAGGAAGCCGTGGTGCATGCACAGTGGAGCGTTACTCAGCTATAAAAAAGGGATGCACTGGAGTCAGTTCTAATGAGGTGCATGAAACTGGAGCCTGTTATGCAGAGTGAAGCAAATCAGAAACACCAGTTCTGCATGTTAACGGATATATGTGGGCTTTAGAAAGATGGCGACGCTGATCCTAGATGCAGAGCAGCAGAAGGGCTGCGTTCCTGCTGTCTTGTTCCTCCCCCACAAGCCCATCACTGTGTCGGCAGGCTTGGATTTGCTGTTTGTTGTCTATGCTCAGTCAGCCTTCCTTGTGCCTTGTCTGCTCACGTATCGTGTGACTTCACTTCTAAGTTTATTTTTGTCGTGAGCTCATGATCAGTGGTCTTTGTCTCAGGGAATTCTGAGGCCTGGATTAAGAGCACCTCTTCCCGAGATATTTCTGTTGTACTTCAGTCTGGCTCTTGCATGAAGGTGTGGTTCCCTGATGGCTCAGAGGGTGAAGCGTCTGCCTGCAAGGCGGGCGACCTGGGTTCGATCCCTGGGTCAGGAATATCCCCTGGAGAAGGAAATGGCACCCCACTCCAGTACTCTTGCCTGGAAAATCCCATGGACAGAGAAGCCTGGTGGGCTACAGTCCGTGGGGTCGCAGAGAGTCGGACACGACTGAGCGACTCACCTTCCCTTTCAGTCTGGCTCTTGCATGAAGGTGTGGTTCAGACGAACTTCTGCACCACAAAACTGAGACAGAATCAGCCCCGAAACTCACATAAGTCTGGCCTGTTCTTATGAAGTCTGGGGAGTATCCCTGTAAGCAGGACCAAAGAATTGATGCTTTTCAACTGTGGTGCTGGAGAAGACTCTTGAGAGTCCCTTGGAATGCAAGTAAATCAAACCAGTCAATCCTAAAGAAAATCAACCCCAAATATTCACTGGAAGGACTGATGCTGAAGCTGAAGCTCCAGTACTTTGGCTACCTGATGCAAAGAGCTGACTCATTGGAAAAGACCCTGAAGCTGGGAAAGACTGAGGGCAAGAGGAGAAGGGGAAGGCAGAGGATGAAGTGGCTGGATGGCATCGCCGACTCAAAGGACAAGAATCTGAGCCAGCTCTGAGAAATGGTGAAGGACGGGGAAGCCTGGCATGCTGCACCCCATGGGGTCACAAAGAGGCAGACATGACTGAGCTACTGAACAACAACAACAATGAACCCCCAACCTCAAACTGTGCTTTTGAAATATTTTTGCGGAGTAAAAATTAGAGTCTCACACTGATTTTTAAAACAATTTTTTAATTGAAGGATAATCTCACGCTAGTTGGTTTTTATAAGCATGCCTGTTATAAACATTGAAACAGTCTCGTAATAGATGTATCGTTCATACTTCAATTCCCATCTAACATTGTTCACTCAGCACTCTCACCCTTCCTGGTCTCCACAGCCTGAGTCCAGCTTTTCCCAGTAGCCGAAGACCGCCCCCTTGCTCAGGTTTGGCCGGGTTCACACTCGGTCTGGTCGCACCAGACGGCGGCTCCGGGATGTCGGTCAGCCATTCCTGCTCGTGCAGTGCTGTGCTGGGCTGCGGCCCCCGGCTCCCCCGGGCCCCGGACTCACCCGCTCCCCAGCACAGCCCAAAAACGGGGGCCACACTGCTCCTACAGCAGTGTCCACACCGCGGGAGCTGACGTTGCTCACAGGGTGGTGGTGGGGGACATCCGAGAGCAGAGCCTTACCCACTTGGTTGAAGAGTTAAGTCTCCTGCACACTTGGGGAACTGGGGAAAGGCAGGTGAGGGGGTTGCCTGATGGAGAAGCCACTGTTCCCCTGGGACCTGGACAGGGAGCTGGTGGGGTTGTAGGATCTCGTAAGTAGAGTGAAGAATGGATGGGGCAAGAGGGGCCGCCCAGCCCAGTGTTTGAGCGGTTCTCAGTGCTCCTGTCTCCACTGGAACCTTGGAGCTCTGGTTGAGGTGCCAAGGACATTGCTCCTGGCTTGGAGCTCCGAGAGGTGAGAGACCAGGTCATACACCTGTCCCCTGCCTTCCCTTCCTTCTCTGGGCCCCAAGTTGGTGCTTCCAACATTCCTGTTAATTGATCGATTCCGGTAAATCATTCAAAGGAGAGAAGATATCTTGTGGATTACATTTGCTAACACTCACTGAACTATGCCAAAAATGTCATCATGGCTAATGAAATTTTAAAAAGCTTAAGTGCTTAGCTGTGGTGTTGGAGAAGACTCTCGAGAATGCCTTGGACTGCAAGGAGATCCAACCAGTCTATCCCAAAGGAAATCAGTCCTGAGTGTTCATTGGAAGGACTGATGTTGAAGCTGAAACTCCAGTCCTTTGGCCACCTGACGCAACTTGCTGACTCATTTGAAAAGTCCCTGATGCTGGGAAAGATGGAGGGCAGGAGGAGAAGGGGACGACAGAGGATGAGATGGTTGGATGGCATCACTGACTCAATGGACATGAGTTTGGGTAGGCTCCGGGAGTTGGTGATGGACAGGGAGGCATGGCGTGCTGCAGTCCATGAGATCGCAAAGAGTCGGACACGACTGAGTGACTGAACTGAATTAGTGCTTAACTATGGATGTTGCAGACATCGGGTGGTGCCGTTCAAGGGGAGTGTTAGAGGCACCCCTGGCCAGGGACCTCGTCCAGTAAGTAGAGAGCTTGAGGCCAGGACCTGGTGTGAGTGATCACGTGTTGGTTGGGGAGGAGCAGTTCCTATGCCCAGACACTAGGGATTCAGGGCTGAGAACTAGAATTGCAACCTTCAGCATGGCCCTGACTGCTGTGCCCCTGTGTGTGTGTGTGTGTGCGTGTGTGTCTGTGTGTGTAAACATGCATTGGTGCTCAGTCAAGGCCCAGGTAAAACACTAACACCTGTGGGCATTTGGGGTGCAGGGTCCCCCTGGAGGAACCTCATGCTTAGAGAGGACAGCTTACCTAGGAGAGGTGACGCTCATGGTACGCATTCTGAGGAGGAGCTGACTGTGAGGTCTGGGCCATGGTACCCGCGTGTGTAGCGTGTTGTGGGAGGTGTGGTGGGTTCTGTCTGGCATGGCAGTGGCCGTGAGGCTGGAAGGTGGTCACGTCAAGTTGGGATTGCCTCTTGTCCCCTCTGGGGTTCTGAGCCAATTAAGAGGTAAGATCCCCTAGGGTCAGATGATTCCTTGTTATGGGTAAAGCTGTACCAGGCAATAACGCTTATCTGGGTTTTCTTCTGTGAAAACCAGAACCAGACTGACTTGGTTCCAGCCAGCGGGGGAGCTCTCGCCTTGCCCCCAAGCTCCGAGCACATGGCTCCCGATTGCAGGGGTGGAGAAGGGACAGCCTGTCCCAAGCTGGCGGCCACTTCAGTCACTTAAGTGGGTCGGGCCTTCGCAGGAGGGCTTGGGAAGAGGTCAAAAGAGGTGGGGCTGTGGGTTCCTGGCTCAGTGGGAAGTAATAACGGGAGTGGAGAGCCCCCCACTCCTCCACGTGGAAGAGCCCTGTTTTGCTGAGAACTTTCAGCTCTGACATCGGTGTGGTCACGGGGCATGTCTCAGGCCTGTTAGTGGAAGCGGGCCGGGGAGAGCCTCACGAGGCCGCCTGCAGCGTGTTCTGTGGGCGGCAGTAATGCTGGAGACAGCAGTGATGGGGGACGGCCTTGGAGGCCGCCTGAGGAGTCGGCCACAGGTGGGTGGAGGTAGGGTCCAAGCAGTGGTCGTGAAAATGAATTTACAAGAAATTCCGGTGGAAGAATCCATCTCTTCCGCCTCCTCTGTCCCTGCCCTGGCGTCGCAAGTGACGGTCCAGTTAGAACTGGGAGATGGCATGAGACCCAGGCTGGGCCACGTGGACGTCAGGGTGCATCCAGAGCAGGGGGTGTGGAGTCAGTCGTTGGATCCACTGTCCCCGAAGCAGGAAGGATGCGGAGCAAGGCTGCGTGGATTTGGGAGCCCTTGGCCGGAAGAGAAAACGGCCGAAGAAGGAAGCCTCGAAGCACCCAACATCCATCAAAGGAGACCGCGCGAGAGGTTCTGCCAGAGAGGAGCCCTCGAGAGTCGGTGTCAGGGGAGGAGGAGCAGTCAGTGGTGCCCAGGGCTGCCCAGAGGTCAAGCAGGAGGTGACTGGGCCTCCAGCTGGTCACCAACAACCTTGGCAATGGCAGGTTCCAACCAAGGGCACAGAGACGGAAGCCGGGTTGCGGTGGTCAGCACAAGGGAGGGGGCGTCAGGGAGAGTCTGTGCGGGCACAGGGCAGAAGGGTACACAGGCCTATCCTGGGAGTGCCGGGGTCTGGCAGGGCGGTGTTGCGAGCACTCCTGGAGGCAGACGGGCTGCGTCTGCACCCCTGATCTGCCGATGGCTCCCCTGCCTCGTTTTCCCCATCTGCGAAATGGGACTGTGAGGGTTAAATGGGTTAGTAGATAGGATGTTCAGGGCTTCCCTGGTGACCCAGCGGTAAAGAATCCTCCTGCCAATGCAGGAGACCCAGGTTCTGTCCCTGGGTTGGGAAGATGCCCTGGAGAAGGGAAATGGCCACCCACTCCAGTATTCTTGCCTGGAGAATCCCATGGACAGAGGAGCCTGGCAGGCTACAGTCCAGGGGGCTGCAGAGTCAGAGATGATTTAGGGACTAAACAGCAGTGGACAGGATGCGCGACCTCCTGGCCCGTTGTTCAGGTGTAAGGGTCAAAGGTGGTGGGGGAGGGAGAGAAGGGGGAGGGGGGAGGAGAGGAGGATGCCCCCCCAGATCCTGGTGAGCGGTGGACCTGACTCCCTTGAGGGGACTAGACTCATTCTGCTCCTCCTTCAGTGCGAATGATTTGAGAACCAGGAGAAGCAGAAATTGGGCATTAGGCCAGGTTTTAACGAGGTCTTATTTGGGAGCTATCCGAGAGTCTTATTTTTACACACTAATTAAAGGGTGTCATTTATCATCTCTCCAATAGAAAATTCAAAATCTGTGGAGAA
Source organism: Ovis aries (assembly GCF_016772045.2). Classification (NCBI taxonomy): domain Eukaryota; kingdom Metazoa; phylum Chordata; class Mammalia; order Artiodactyla; family Bovidae; genus Ovis; species Ovis aries. Next base: position 5,358,921 of record NC_056054.1, on the reverse strand, counting down.
AGTAAGTGTATAACTCGCTTTTTCTGCTTGCTTCAGTTCTTGAATCGACTTCTTTTTAACTGAAGAAGGGAAATATATTTATGAAAGTATAATCAAGGGCACAACTGAAAAATAAAGATCTCAAGGTCATCACGCAGATCGAGAAGGGGCCACTGCCAGCCCCCAGTAAGCCACTCAGGCCTCTCCCAGGCCGTGGAAGTTGCTTCCTTATTTTTGAAGTTTCTAAAGTGAGACTATGGCTACATTTAAAGGGTATCTATCACCCAAATAAAACTTCAAAATTGTGGAGGGGATGATACTTATTCACTCATTTGTTTATATTTGAGTGTATTTAATATTTTTTCCCTTCCAGTTTTACTGAGCTGTAACTGACACACCATATAAGGTGCATGGTGCAGTGATTCAACTTGCATCATGAAATGATATCACAGTAAGTTTAGTGAACATCCACCATCTCATATAGATAAAAAATTAAAGAAATGGAAACATATCTTCCTTTGATGAGAGCTTCTAGAATTTACTCTGTTAATAACTTTCATCTGTAACCAGAGCAGTGTTGATTATGTTTATCACGTTGTGTATTAGTCCCTAGGAAGCGACTTTTCAGACAGAGCCAAGCACTACTGTCAGAATATCAGGTTAATGAAACTGGTTAGCGTCTGGCGCCGTGCTGCTATGCATGCAGTCGCAGAGAGTCAGACACGGCTCAGCAACTGAACAGCAACACCACCTGGAAAAGGAGCAGACGTTTTCAGGGTCTGCCCTCGACAGCAGTTCAGACTTGGGCTTAGCTCCTGTGGCAGCTTTATATAAAAGCATGGCACCAAAACTGGCGAAACATCACAGCTTGATGATCAAGAGTCCAGATCCTTTTAAGTCAGCTCAAGTGACTGAGCTTCTGTTTTATTCATTCATTACATCATGAGAAACGCTGGACTGGACGAAACACAAGCTGGAATCAAGATTGCCGGGAGAAATATCAATAACCTCAGATATGCAGATGACACCACCCTTATGGCAGAAAGTGAAGAGGAGCTAAAAAGCCTCTTGATGAAAGTGAAAGAGGAGAGCGAAAAAGTTGGCTTAAAGCTCAACATTCAGAAAACGAAGATCATCGCATCCAGTCCCATCACTTCATGGGAAACAGATGAGGAAACAGTGGAAACAGTGTCAGACTTTATTTTTTTGGGCTCCAAAATCACTGCAGATGTTGACTGCAGCCATGAAATTAAAAGACGCTTACTCCTTGGAAGAAAAGTTATGACCAACCTAGACAGTATATTCAAAAGCAGAGACATTACTTTGCCGACTAAGGTCCGTCTAGTCAAGCCTATGGTTTTTCCAGTGGTCATGTATGGATGTGAGAGTTGGACTGTGAAGAAGGCTGAGCGCCGAAGAATGGATGCTTTTGAACTGTGGTGTTGGAGAAGACTCTTGAGAGTCCCTTGGACTGCAAGGAGATCCAACCAGTCCTTTCTGAAGGAGATCAACCTTGGGATTTCTTTGGAAGGAATGATGCTAAAGCTGAAACTCCAGTACTTTGGCCACCTCATGTGAAGAGTTGACTCACTGGAAAAGACTCTGATGCTGGGAGGAATTGGGGGCAGGAGGAGAAGGGGATGACCGAGGATGAGATGGCTGGATGGCATCAAGGACTCGATGGACGTGAGTCTGAGTGAACTCCGGGAGATGGTGATGGACAGGGAGGCCTGGCGTGCTGCGATTCATGGGGTCGCAAAGAGTTGGACATGACTGAGTGACTGAACTGAACTGAACTGCATGTATTTATATAAAATATGTAACATTCACTTGTGGAGTGATTAAATGCTGGCAAAAACTCAGTGATTCTAAAGATTGCCCAGCCAGTGTAATCTGAGGGGTAAGTAAGATTCATGTTTTAAGTCGACTGACCTTTAAATGTTCTGGACAGCAGGCGCAGTTGATGACTATAGTTACAGAACAGAGCCTCCCTGCTCTGGGACCCCACTTCCCTTGAGCTGCTACTGGGGAGGGCGCCTCATCCACGCGCACGGCCCAGCCCAGCTCTGTGGCCACAGTGGGCAGGAGGCTTTTCACTGTGAAAAAGAAGGTGGCTCAGCCTTACAGAACAGTCACTGTGTCTCCTCGTCCTCCTTGAGTCAGACACTCCCTTTGCCCCCGACGAAGTGTCCCCCCCTGTTTTGGGTTATCCTGTATTTCTGATGCAGGATATGTATTTTAGTACCAAATATTTGTAACTCACTTCCTTGCTTCCATTTGTGGGTAGACATAAAAATAGTGGCGAAATAAATAGGATTAAAGTTCTAGTTAGGCTTAAAAGAATGCTGTGAGTTATTAGAGGCTGTGACTTCATATTCTGTTATAAATGTGGCGAAGCAGTAATTCCATGGACAGAAGAACCTTAGTACTTAGCGTGTGGTTGATGCTTTGCACGGCCCTTTTGGTCCCCATGTGGGAGTCTTAATGAGTAAAGGTTCTCTCTGCCCATGGACTTGCTCTTTCTAGCCTCCGTGTGGGGAGGAGAGAAAATTCTTTTCCATTCGGAGTGTCATAAAATGAGGATTTTAGTAATGTATTTGACTTGTTTTAGAAAGTTTCTCAACTCTCCCCCTTAGAGTATAGAACACTTACCGAGAATGTCTGTAGAGTTGTCCAGATAGTCTTGCCCTGCTTAATTCTGATGTTCATGCTTTTCCATGAGATTGAAGATGCAATCCTGTATGGCCATCCAACTGCATAGTAGCTCTGAGGTCAGGAGGAGGATAGAAATGCATTAGAGTTGATCATCAAAATAAAAGAGGTTCTTACTTTTGTGTTTTTAATGGAAGTAGATTGGCAGTCACCCTGACAACCGTGATTGTAAGTGATTTAACTTCTGGTCTTGGAATCTCAGCTCACCTATACAGCACTTGCTTTGCAGGTGCTGGAATCTGTTCTTGGGTTTTAGTTTCGAGTTCACATAATGATTTTTGAAATATTCTGATGTGCATCTTCAAAGACCCCAGATCAATACGCCAATGGCTTTGAAATGACAAAGTGTTGCGATATTCCTCTGTAATTTAAACATGATTAGCTGATGAAGGTTATGATCAATACACTATGGGAAGATAAATTAATTGATATCATCCTTTCAGGATGATAAGAGGCCTATCGGAGGTGGGATGTAACTAATGAGGCTGCTGTTTCATCTCTGTGAGCCATTTTTTATATATTGCATTTTCACTTAATCATATTTATACTATCATTCATTTACATGAAAGCCGTAAGCTGTGGACAAATCAGCTCCTTATTAACATTGTATTCATTTGGACAAGAAATGATCCGCGGCCACTGTGTGTGCTCCCGTGTCATAACCTGCTGCTGGGGACAGTGTGTGTTCCTTTGCATGGGTGTCTTTAAAAATAGCCACTCTCTGGGCAAAGACAAGGATTGAATATCATTGAACTTAATTACAGCTCGTCCCCAAAGACACACATCTATTCAAATAAAACCTGCAGTTACTCTCTTGTAGTGACACCTATTGGTGTAGGAAGAGTTTTCTAATCCTTGACTTCCTTTCCAATTAAATCTAGTATGCTTTATCAGCCAGCCTATTTGCCAGAAGTTATGACTGGTGGAATTTAGATTTGTATTGATTAAGATAAACTCTCAATGTGTGTTGCTGTATATTTAAATTAAAAAAAAAATCTTTGAGATAATTACATGTCCTTGAATATAATTCTATGCAGTCGCTTGTAGAGTTGAGAGTAATTCTTTAGGCTATGCAAAAAAAAAAAAAAAAAAAGATAAATAAAATAGATTTTTTGGTTTCCAAAAGGATTTGGTTTAAATTCCCCTGTCTTATTTAGGATGATTTTTGCTGCAAGTAATTGGGGGGAAAAATCATTAGAATGATTTAAACAAGATAGATGTGTATTTTTTTGTGGCTTACCTATAAAGCTTCTGAGGCAGTCTGCACAGGGCTGGCAAGGGCTCATGTCCCATCAAGTGTGGCTTCCACCCCCCCAAGGTCACTGCCAGGGCTGCAGCCAACATATGTGCCTTGTATGCAGCCAGAAGGAAAAGGTCATGAGGAAGAAATAGGCCAAAGGCATCTCTCTTGAGGGTGCATCTGGGATGCTGCCGCGTGACCCTCCTGCTGACATCCTATTGGCCAGAACTTGGTCATGTGGCCACATGTAGCTGGGGGACAGGAGGATGGACCAGGGGAAGCCCCAGGGAGTGGTGTGCCTCTCCTGGTGGTCCTGTGCCCCACTGAAAGTCGGGAATTATGTTAACTGTAGGCCCAGGGGACAGTGGGTGATGGGGACGGACCTGGGCCTCTGCCATGTGCCCTGGGTTTGGAGAGCAGCCTCGCAGAGACCTCCTCTGTCTCCTTGCCCGCAGTTGCCCAGAAGATTGTTGCCACGAGGAAGAAGCAGCAGCTGTCCATAGGTCCCTGCAAGTCCCTCCCCAACTCGCCCAGCCACTCGTCCGTCTGCTCCGCACAGGTGTCCGCCGTGCACATCAGCCAGGTATGTCGGGCCCCTGGGAGGCTGGGCTGGAAGGCAGGCGCGAACCCGGGAGGACCCGCCTGCCAAAGAGGGTGCCCAGCCAGCTCCAAGGTGGATTTCCTGTTTGTTTCAACTTAGCAAATAACAGCGTGTCTGTAACTGACATAACCTTTCCTTCAGAAGCTGCTGGGGCCCGGTGGTTTTTATGGGAATCAATCTTTAATGCTCCGTCTCCACGCTGTCTCTGCTGTTGATTTAAATGACCCCGAGTTGGTCCTTGTTCTCGTCTGCTTGTAGGCTGAGCAGTTGTAGGTAAATCTTATTGGCTCATCCCACAATATGCTTCAAGATGGTAGCAGTTCTGGGTTAGAGTCCGCTTTTCCCTTATGCCCTATGGAAACTGGTAACTTTTTTTTTTTAAGTCTTTGTTGAATGTTACAATAATGCTTCCCGTTTTATATTTGGGGGGGGGGGGTGCGAGTTTTTTGCCATGTGTGTGCATGTCGGAACTTAGCTTCTCGAAGAAGGATTGAACCTACACCCCTGCACCGGACTTAAGCTCTGGACCGCCAGAGAAGTCCCACTAGTATCTTTCTATTGGAACATTTTGCTGTCTATTTGGAAGCAAATCATATATAAGTCACTTTGAGGAACCTAACCAAAATCCCAGAGAGGAACTGTTGGCTTATCCTTGCCTGCTGTCCTGTCTTCAGTTTACATTTCTCAGACAGGTATTATGTTGATAACTTTTTAAACAGATTTAGTGAGAAGGTTAGGCATCCTCTGTTTGGTTCCTTGAGGAGAAAGGAAGTGTGTTTACAGTAGGGCCCTACAAAGGTACTGTCAAGGTACCATCAAGGCTGTTAACGTCCCCACCACTGGCATCTGTAATTCTCTCTGAATTTTGAAGTATCTTCCAGATGCATCCACATTTCCAAGAGGTCATTTTCTTTTTTTAAAACTAATTTTTTTGGGGGGGAATATTTATTTACAGTGTTGCATTGGTTTCTGCTGTACAGCAGAGTGTCGTTTATACATGTATTGATACATATGTCCCTTCTCTCAGATTCTTTTTCCAGATAGGCCATTACAGAGTATTGAGTATTATTCCTTGTGCTAAGTAGCAGGTCCCTATTAGTCATCTTTTTTATATATAGTAGCGTGTATATGTCAATCCCAGTCTCCAGATTATCCCTCTAAGAGGTCATTTTCAAAATGTGAGTTCTGGTCCTCTGGGGCACAACTTTGCTCTTTGTGCCTCAAATCTGGCGCAGTGAAGGGACCATGGAAACCACTCAGTTCAACCAGTCCCTTCCTTTTTCAGAGGAAATAGAAAATAATTACATTTTCACTCTCAAGAAAATTTAAACGAAAGAGACTTCCCTGCCTTCAGTCCCTTTTCTTAGCTGAAATGACGCTGAGCTGATCGCTCTCTTCTAGAAGGACACCAAGCGTCCTTCATGCCGATGCCACCAGCCAGTGGGAGAGGCTGGCCCACCCGTGTGGCTGCACCTGCTGCGTGTGACTTGCTGGCCCGTGGGTTACGGTCCCACACAGGTGGTGAGTGAGGCTCCCGGAGCGGTCCCTAACACAGCCTTGGCTTCGGATCGTTGCAGACGAGTAACGGCGGCGGGAGCCTGAGCGACTACTCCTCCTCCGTGCCGTCCACGCCGAGCACCAGCCAGAAGGAGCTCCGCATCGACGTGCCGCCCGCGGCCAACACGCCCACGCCCGTCCGCAAGCAGTCCAAGCGCCGGTCCAACCTCTTCACTGTGAGTGTCCCCCAGGGCTCGGAGCGTGGGTCCCGAGAAGGTCACCGAGTGGTCCTCTGGCCTCCAGGTGGTCAGGGACGGGTGTCATGTCCGAACCAAATAAGCAGGAAGGGCGCTGAGTTCCGTGGGTGTCTCAGAATATTGTGGGAAGCCGAGGTGCAGGTGCTGAGCAAGCTGGGACGTGCTCAGTTGCAGGGAGTCAGAAACGAAGAGCCAGGGGTTTGGATAAAGGGGTCCCTGGTCCTGCGACTCTCTTGGTCTCCCGTTAGATACAGACTCTGCCAGGATTCCCCACGCGTGTGCATCCAGCCCTCGAGATGAGATGTGTGAGCCCTGTAGGTGGACAAACCCCCTGCTCCTTAGGCTGCATCCCTGAGAACTTCCTCGGGGTCCGTAGAGGCTCATGGACACGAGCCTGTGCCCTTGAAATTTTCTTCAGAACCATTTGCAGGGCTCTGGTGGACATCAGCTCTCAGGGCTCAAGTTTATGAGCTTGGAATCTGTGAGTGGGAATCAAGCGTGTGTAGTTTTTTAAAAGCTCCCTGAGCGGTTGGGCTGTCCCGTTAACAGCAGAGGACACAAAGCCGCGGCCACCCTGTCCATTCCCTTAAACACAGCAGGCATTACCAATCAATGGTGGAGAAGGCTTTGCAGCTGAGCCCAGAACTCCAGACTCAGAACTCAGGGCACAGCTGCTGCCATGCGTGGCTGGAGTCATTTGACTTGAGAAGAACACTTTCCCTCCTGGGACTAGGTCTGTGCATTATGAGTTATACAAGCTTTCAAACCAAGGCTTCTCATCCAGATGCTTTTGCTCTGCCAGAAATTTAGCAGTTTCTGGAGAAGGTCTGAGTTGTCTCAGCTCTGGGGGTGGGGGTTGGGGGTTGGGCGTGGTCATGCAGAGTTCTAGTCTGGGTGCCAGCCACAGAGGCGTTCAACATTCCACAGTGCGCAGGCCAGCTGCACAAAGAGGATGTCTCCAGTATCCAGTGTCTTGTCTTAGAAACGGAAATTTGACTTGTCTTAGAAAGTTGCTCAACTCTAGCATATAGCGTCAGGGTGCCCTGTTTCCAGCCGTGTGATTTTTCCTCTTGGTTGGTCTCTGGGTCGGGAAGATCCCCTGGAGAAGGGAATGGCAACCCACTCCAGTATTCTTGCCTGGAGAATCCCATGGACAGAGGAGCCTGGCAGGGGCTACAGTCCATGGGGTCGCGAAGTGTCTGACACGACTGAATGACTGACACTTTTTCTTGATTGATTATTACTGACTTCGGTGCAAAGAAGTTCAGTATTTCCTGGCTCGAGCTAAAGGAGACTTCTACAGAGGTGGCCATGAGTCTGTTATCTGATCCACTGCCCTGATTTGGAGATGGCGGGGTTTTTTTGTTTGTTGTTTTGGTGGCACAGCATGTGGCATCTTAGTTCCCCGGACAGGGTTTAAACCTGCGCCCCCTGTATTGGAAGTGCGGAACCTTAATTACTGGACTGCCACAGAAGTCCCTAGAGATGGCGTTCTCCACGGTGGAGGAGGGCGCCAGGTACAGCGGATCCCCTGGCTCTCTCCACCATGTCCACGGCAGTTTCCCCATCAGATGGTCTTTGTTGCCAAGGTCTGTTGCCAACAGCCCACACTCCCTCCTCACAGCTATTCCCTTCCCTGGCTCCTTGCCCCATGCCGTGAGAGTTCTGGCAGGCGCTGCTGTTGGAGGGCCAGAGTGAGGATCAGACAGGCTCAGGCCCTGGCCTCCACTGCCTGGGGCTGTGTGACCTTGGGCAAGGAGCTCAACCTCTCTGAACCGGAAACAACAGTAGTTGCAGAGAGGTTGTTAGGAAGATTCCCTGTAGGGGCGACGAGTCCTTTGCTTTCATTTTTATCTCACCACCCCACTGTTATGGAGTGACACAAAAGTGACTGTAGATCGGGAGGGAGGTGCTTAGGTGTGTGCAAAATACAGGTACATACCTGATGTGCTTAAAGGCACCCACTGCAAGACGCTGTACTGTGGAATTTCTTCAGACACGCTGAGAATAGCAGCAGTCACCTAAACAGCACTCGTGGCTTATCCATCCACCTGTCACACGTGTGCACACCCAGGTGGGGGCTTCCAGGTGAGGTGGGGTCACCTCGGAGAACAGGCTGTGGATCGACCCAGGGCTCCATGGACCTGAGGAGGAGCCCGCTGCTGAAGGCGCAGAGAGGGCGGGTGGGCCGTGAGCGGGACACCGGCATAGCGGGGAGGAGGGGCCCTGGAACGTGGGTCAGGGCATCTTCTGTGTGTTTGCCACTTCTTCTAGGGCAAGGCGGGAGGATGGGATACCCAGGCTCATGACACCTCCTCAGCGTCACCTTTCTCAGTCATTGGTTTTGGTCTGTCTTCAAGGCAAGAGGCGAGAAGCTGGGAAGTCTCTTTGAAATGGGGCTGTTCCAGCACATTCCATCCCACACCTATGTGGGCACCTCTGGGGTCTAAAGGTGCTAGAAAGTAGTGTCCTGAGCCCTGCCCACTGGGTACCTGCCAAGGGGGACACATTTGAGGCAGGAAGAAGCAGATGAACAGTAACTCGGGTGATAAGCCTGCCCTTCCCTGCCACTGTCTGCACGGCCAGATTTGTTTTCCATCAGGCGTGGGTGTTGTCAGAGTCAACCTGGGTTCAAGAGGAGGTGGACGGGGATGGGGATGCTGCCTGCCCAGAGGAGAGCAAAGGGATGGGACCTCCGCCCACACAGTTGGAGCCGCGCGCACATGTATACACCGAGTCCAGGTGCCCAGACAGCGGCTAGCTGTCCACGCCGGGTGGGGCAGGGCCAGAACCAGTGCAGACCCATCCTTATGGTGACTGGAAATCCCCATTGATCACGTCGTAATTCCTGCAGCTGGTGATGGAGGCGAGGGCCTGCCTGTGAACCAGGGCGGGATCGAGGCTTGGTCTCTCCATGTTGGAAAGTGGCCTGAGAGTAAACCCTTTCAGAAGCTGAATCCATTGCACTGTGTCACTAGTGGGAACAGGAATTGGGGTCGTGAAGAAGCTACCTTCACGGCAGGTTTGCATCATGGCGTTGAGGGAGAAGACTGAAAACCTGTATCCTCATCACTGCCAGCTTTGACACCGAACAAAGCGCCGGCGCTGATGGTGATGGTGACGGGTGGGCGTTGCACGCTGAAGATCTCAGAAGTGATAACTCCACTAGATGTCAGTGTCACCCAGGGAATGACAAGAGGCAAATTGATTTTGAAATCGTGGCCAATTAAGAAACTAGATTCTCCTTGTTACCGGTTTGCTCCGATTCTTAAATATGTAAAATGTCATAGCCTCCTCATCCCTGGCGATTGTTAGTAATCACTGGCTCCAATTAGCGAAAAGCGTATTTACTGAAAAATGTGTATTAGGAGGATGGAAGTGCCTTACATCGACCAGTCTTAGTGAGTGAAAACCCACTCAGGCTGGGACGGTAATGCCCAGATGAAGGAGCTTCATCTTCCTTACTTACGAAATCCTCCTAAAGAGGCCAGCATTAATTAAGTAGTACACACACCAGTCTGCAAACACCATGCTTATAAATTTTATAAAGTGACCTGTAGTGTGCCACCCTGGGCTAACATTCTTCAGTCCCAGATGCTTCTGTCTGTATACGCACACATGCAAAAATAAGCCAAAATCTGAGCAAAAATAAATCACACACACACCTTTTACGAAAGACTATGAACTTGCAGATCTCTCCTCTAGTAGCAAGTTTTGTGTTCTGTTAGCAGTAGGAGCCATCAGTCACTAATAAAAAAGCTGAATGATATCATATCTTGCTTATTTCTTTGAAAAAAAAATATTTCGAAAAAAATATTTAAAGGCTATATCCATCGAATTCCTGGTTCTGTAATATATGTTCTTAGGATGAGTAGTTTCATAGCCCTGATTTATTAACATGTGGTTCAAATATTTTACTAGGAAGTATTTTCAAACATACAGGAATTTAAAAACACATGCATGTACTCACCCTGCAGCTCATAGACTGCGCACATTTCCCTGCCACTGCTGCTGCTACTTATGCTAGAAATAACCCCGTCATAGATGAAGAGTGCACCTCCAGAATATCCATCCCCCTCCCCCCCACGCCCCCATCTGGGGATCGGCATCCCTTTGGATGCAGTGTCTGTTATCTGCGTCCACGGCTTAAACGCACTCCTCTACGTGTGTGCAAATTGTCTGGTGGACCATTTATAATCCTGATGGCACTTACGTGCTTATTTCTCAAAGCTTGCCATATAATGCCGACACCCCAGAACAGAGCCAAGCATACCCAGTAACCAAAGATTGTGAAAAGCCATTACCCAGTTCATAGAGACTCTCTGTAAAAAATAAGGCAGCAGAATTGATAGTATAAATAGACCTGTTTGAATGGTATTTTGTCTTCTGCAGGGCAGGGAGCGAGGATCCTCTGACAGTGTGCCCCAGCAGTCTTGGACTCCCTCATCGGTTGGAGGCGGGAAGGCGGGTCTCGGTGTGATAGCGAGGGTGCTTGGCCGTGCTGCTCCTTGTTCTCAGGAGCAGGCCGCTGGTGGGGTGCCCCTCACAGCTTCCTTTATCACCGAGGGGCAGCTGAACGTGTCTCTGACGGAGGGGGTGATTAGGTTTATCCTGGCCTTCCTTTCTGCTGCGTTCGCTGTGTGCAGAGGCTCTGCGGTCGCTCTCTCGGCTCCCCGTGGCTTTCTGTGTTGGGTGTGATAAACTGCTGTTAGGGTTCTGGTGGTGTGCCAGGCGGGTGCCTTGCACACTCACTCCTGGACCCCCAGCAGCGGTACCCAGGGCCGCTCTGGATCTGACGCTTTCGCCGAGCCATTTGAGTGGCATTGTGAGGCTGTGCTGTGGGTGGTGTAGTCTCGGGGCTGGCAGAAGTAACAGGAGGCCTCCCTGGGAATCTGCGTGCTGCGGTATTTCATGTCCAACGGGTTTGGTTTAGTTTGGCTGTTGGATTTCCATTTTATGATATATATCACAGACTGCTATACCAAAAGTCACTGTAGGATGGAGAGACAGTAAACCCTTCTGCCTAACAAACTATCACCTCTCTGTCCATGAAGCTTTAGTTTGATGGTTCTCTCCACCCAAGTGTGAGAGTAATCGGGAATTTCTGCTACATTTTGGCGGGGAAGTTTCCCCTC